>NC_051198.1:15256393-18062643 GCF_015220075.1 Falco rusticolus | reverse complement strand
GTTCCCTGAAGGGGTTATGGCTCTTTCTGATGGATGGTACCTGTATAAGATTTTTTCAACACGAGTACTGAAATACAGACAGGAACCTATGATGTACAAGAAGTATCTTAATTTGTCATCTCCCTTCCTCTAATGCATTTTAGCAGCAATCTGCTCATTTTCAAGGGATGGATGAGAGAACTGAAGAAAATATGTAGAACTTTGTTACATTTCTACAGGAGAAAAAAGCTGTTTATTTGTTTGGAGGGAGCATTGATAATTGTTCCTACAACTTCATACTGTTTATCTTTTTCTACCATGATGCTGCTTTTCAGGAGTTGTGGGGGGCACATAGCAGCAGTGGCTCTAGATTAACTCTTTGCTATCTCATCAGAAATCTACAGGAATTGTTTTGGCCATTTTTTGAGATGGATACTTCCACAAGTCTACAGGCAGTTACTTTGCTACTAGAAGCTTTAGGGATGAGTACCACACTTAAAGCATTTTGCAGCATTAATTTCCAAAGGACCATGTGAATCACAGCAAAGGCATTAGTGCTGTGTAAGCATATTCAATAATTGATGCAAACAGCTAAAATGATGACACAACAGGAAGCAAAGTGGTGATTTAACCTTCCATTCCCAGTCCAGGGAACACCAGCAGCTCAGCAGATTACTATGGAAAGGGCAGGTGTTTTTGTCACAGTTCTACAACAGCTTGTGCCAGGTTAGGTGCATCTGTGCTTTTCTGTGCCCACCCTGCAGGCAAGGTACTGCCAGAAAAGTGCACGGGGAATGAAAAGGAATCATGTCACAGGCACCAACACTCTGGGCATCTGCCAGCTTATGTAGTTAGGTAGAAATATTAGCAAACACGCGGGCAAAGAGTCCATTATGGAAATGAAGGGCATGGGAGAGCACAGAAACAATAAGCCATATTTTACAGTGGTTTATAGGCTGCACAGAAAAGAAATGGGAGGGAAGAGACTGAATTCTCTTCAGTCATGGGGAGATACCATGACAAAAGTCATTTGGAGACGTGTTCAGCTCAGTTAAAAGGCAGCCCTTTCAAAGCACTTTCAAAGTTATTTTCAGCTGCGAGCAAAGGAGAGGAATATTGCCACCAGGTAGAAATTGCTCCCAAACAATGACTGGTGAAAAGGATGCCTACTGCTGAACCCCAGCCCATTTCAGATCACTTTTGGCATGCTCTTTTTCTTTGTTGTAAGGCCCCATTTGGACAACAACAACTGCAAACCATGGACAGCATCCCATCCTGCTCCTCCACACCAGGGCAGCAAGGGTTGGAGGCTTGCCTCTGAGGCCTGGAGGGCTGAGTACAGGCTCCTTAACTGCACAGGGAGGGCGCATCCTACTTTGGGTAGTGGCATTCAGAAAGCCCTATTTGTGCCCGAAAATTAGAAGTGACAGCAGAACAGTTCCATTTAGGTGCGTCACAGAAGAGGGATGGCATGTAATGCTAGCTGGTGTGAAGATCAGTGGGACCACACACTGGCAGTCAGAAAGGCAGAAGACAGACCTTGCAGAAGAGCCAGACCAGTGTGGCGAGGAGTGCAGGTAAGGCTGAACAGCTTAAAAGCTTCTCCAGGACAAACATAATACCTACCATTTTGAAAGTTTCCTGTACCATATAATCACAGGCACAGGACCCTGCAGGCCACAGACCAGGATATGTTGGGGAGCCCCTACTTGTACTGCAGTGCATCCGTGGGACTATGCGGAGTGTGATCCCTCACCACAAAAGATGGAGACTGAAGAAGCAGCAGGGCACGCTGAGTGCTGGGAAGCCTCAGCCTTGCAGCCTGTTTGCTTGCCCAGCCTCAAGAGCACAGCGTAAAGGCAAAGTGTGATTGTACATGATGTATGGTTTTGCCTTCAGAGCAATCTACCTCATGGTAATGAGGTGATTAGGAATGTGTTTTCCCTAAGTAACCATTTTTGCCAGTAGTCAGGGGGCATTTTGTGGCCATACAGCCGTGCTCTTATTGCTGCTGGATTCCTCCAGCCCAGAGCCACTATCCACTTTACCTGGTACTCCAATGCACAGCACTTCCCACCTGCACCAAACAGGGTCAAGCTGAAATGAACACTTGCATGAACAGTTCAGATCATTGTACAAACATATATTAGAGTTGCAGAAGCACTGCACATATTCCTACTGCTATTTGGAGGCTGATGTTTGTAGCCTTAACAATAATTTGTTTATTCATCCGTTCCAGTAGCTTTGTTCCTGCCGACTTCTATCTAAAAGGTGATGTAATGCACATTTTATGAGCTATAGAACAGTTATGGCTTAAAATGAATCCATATGTACCAGAACTGGGGGGAAAAAATGATTTTAAAAAAACCTCATACACGTAAAAGCTCCACATCTAAATGGTTGTTAATACTACCCTTTGTTGATTTCTTACCTTTTCATAGCATAGAAAGAAGAATAAATTTAATACTTAATGGTGGATCTGGGCATATTTTCAGTGTGGGGAACATGGAGAGAAGTCTGAATATTCAGAAATCTGTGAGCTGGAAGACAGCTTTTCCCAAAGTGGAAAAAGCTCTTCAAATGGGGAAAGAAATTTCACTTTAAACATTTAAAAGTATTGATGTATCAATGTGGTGCTCTGCAATGTATCTTTTATGCTTGAATCAGAGTCATTGGTATATTCCCAGATTTTAGTTCGAAACACTTGTGCTTCCGTGAGGGATGTCTGCAGTACTGTAAGCCACAAGCTGGCTGCAAGCTCAAGCGCAATGAGGCTGCATCTGTGTTGACCTCAGCATGCTACCAAGGAATACACCCTAGCCCTTTGTGCTTCCTGCCCTGGCTCTGGCCATCCATTTTATGGCCAGTAAATGTCCTATGGTTTGGCTTCAAATGTCCAGTCTTGGCCTTTTTGAGCTTTCTTGTGGAGGGAGGAGTAGCCTAAGTGTAGGCTGCTTGTAAATCCAAATCTTCCAGTGGTTAGCTTCAGGACCTGGTAGGCCAGTTATGTTGCTCCATGCTTAGATGGAACTCATGGAAGGTGATGAGCCAGTTTTTCCATGCCATAGAACTGTGATGAGGAGTACCATCAGGCTGAGCGCTCTCTCTTAGTGTTCCCTGAAGGATGCTTCTAGCCTGCATTTGAACATACATCCTCGCAAGGTGGGCTTGAGTTTGTGTGCAGTATAGACATAGCCAGTCACCTGCAGATTCTCCTGTGCTGAACCTCTTGTTTTCCTTTGCTAGTTTAGCTGGGATGTAACTCAGAAACCCCTGCTCTGTACTGGCGCAGTGAAAGGTAATTACCCTTCCTAAAGGAAAACGCAACTGCACAAACCTCCATTTAGCTCTTAAAAGCTGCTCTGATAATTGTCTTAAAATCAACCTGAAAATGTGAAGCATTAGAAAACATTACATCAGAGCCCGTTTATGCTGCTTATATAGTAAAAGTTTATTTATACAAGCAATTGCAGTGTCTATCTCATTTAGACCCCATAGGACCTTCCTATGTGGCCCTCTGACTCCATGAGAATAGAGGCAATTCTGTCTGAGCAGCTATGTATTACAAAGGAAGCCACCACCACTGTGAGAAACATTATCTTAACAAAAATATCCCTGCTGTTACCCAAACCTTGACCTACTGTGTAGTTCTTTTTCTGTTAACATAACTCACTTGACATCTTTACCTTTGTATACCACTTTGCTGTGATTCCCTATGACCCTTTTAAAGAACTATAGTGGTGGTAGAGCTTCATTGCAAAGATGAACTGCAAAGCATAGCCAAATTTGGAGAGTCTGGAGGGAAGGACGAAGGGTTGTTTGTTACTATTTCATATATAGCCCACCCCAAAGAAATAACAATAAAAGATGTGTGGCAGTCAAGACAGTATATACCCTCTGTCCTCTGTAGATAGGGCTTTCCACACAGACCCGTCCTTTCTGAAATTTCACTAGTTAGTTTTATTGCATCCGGGAAAGTAAAACAGCAACAATAAGACTGATGTTTGATGGTTCTATCCTCCTAATGTTAAAAAACAGCTGCTTTTCTCTTTATTTTTGAAGGATCCAGAAACGTCTGAACCTCCCAAGTCCAGACCGTGGTCTGACATGCTCGATATCGCTATTCAGTTTTTTAGGGTCTTGTAAGGGCCCAAGAAGAGCAGATCAAAGAAGTATCAGGTGCTACATTTCCCTTCCCTTTTGTTACTGGTTATAGTTATGATAGTTTGGCTTTCAGGTGGTCTGATCCACCTCTGTTTCCTAGCTCTTTGCGTTCCTTGAGGACTATATGTTCTTATGCTCTACACCAATAGGAGGAGACAAAAAAGTGGTTTCTAGAGATGCAGGGTGGTGGTGCAGAGGCCAGACCAATTTCCAGGATGTTGTGCTATAGCTCTACTCAAAGAATAAGAGATGGATTTGTTCTCTGAAGTAATATCAGCAACATACAGAGATTCTCAGAGATTCTCACTTTGCTGCCTTCTCAATCAATGCATCTCCTCCTTTCGATAGGATAATAGAAGTGAGGTTATCCACACTGACCTGCCCCTTCTGACTTCTCAGTCAACTAGCAAGCTTTATTCCATCAGATGAAGCATAACTTGTGTTATTCTCCTCCTGCTCACTGGTACTTAGATAGCTGGATAACTTTGAAGCACAACAGGAGTTATAGCACTGCTGGTGAGTATGGAAAACATGCACGTACATGCTGTGATTTTGTTTCTCAAGCCCATCAGGCCCTCACGTGAAAGATCTTGAGTAAAACAGTATTTGCTGTTGCCAACTTCTTCACTTGTCCCTTTACACGAACTGAGACAGTACCCACGCTCTTCTTGGGACCTGCCATACCTTTAGGGTTCTCCACCCTGGTGAAGAAAGACCTAGCCTGAAAAAAGGGCAGGTCTCAGGCTCACTGCAATACCAATTGCAGATGCAGAGCCCTCCTCTGGAAAATACTGCATCAGCACTAACCGACCAGTTCTCAGAGGGCCTCCCAAGTTACATCAGTAACCATATTAATTGGACAGGAAGACATTTCTTCCATAATTTGCTGCCTGATGTTGAGCCAGTGAGAAGAGCTGGGGAGCTTGTGGCTTGAGGCTTAGCGCCAGGTCAACCACACGGGTTTGTAGGTTTGCACAGTGGGCTCCAGCTCCATCAGGGCTCTGCACAACATCCCAGCAGGCACAAGAATGCCACGGGCTCTCACACCCTAGGAGCTGAAGACTGTGTCCTGTGCCCCACGGTAGCAGATGGGTATATCACCTCTATTTCCCCAGATGCACATTCTGTTCATCTGGACTCTGTACTTTGCTGAGAACTGGCAGGGTACAACACTTTCTGTCCTTACTGCAGGATGCAGAGCCCTCCCTCTGCACCGTCCCTACAGTGGGGGTCCCTACGATGTGGCTCCGGCTGTGAAACCCATGACACAGCCCAGTGTTGTGCTGTGGTGTGGCGAGGGCTCAGATGTCAGGAGGAGTGCTTAGCCCTCCTGCAGGCAACATTGTCCCTACCCCATCTATCCCTGGCACAGGCCTTTGTTTGCACCCCATGGGAGGAAAATAATCCCCTTGCCTCCCACCACACCTGGATTCAGCCTCCAATTTGGCACCTTGAAAAGTGGGCTGATTCTCTAACACTCTTGCCAGGACTAAAGCCGGGGTGAATGCAGCTAATTCTCAGCACTCTAATTAGGTGGCAAGTTAGCAAGGGGAGACCTCACCTGTTAGAAAAATTAGAAAAACAAAGAGAAAAAGAAGGCAAGAAAGGAGGAAAGAAGGCAGGCAGAAAGAGGGGAAGAAAGGGAGAGAAAGAAAGGAATGAATGTACTCTGTGAAAAAGAAAAAAGAAAGTGCCAAGCATTTGGCTGTAGCCAGGAGTGAGGCTGGGAGCAGTCCCTTTCCTTGCATGTGCAGGGCAGAAGAGGCTGTCTTAGGCAGGGCTGAGGGCTGAGCACCAAGGAGCAGCAGGGCCCTGGGGGGCAGCTGCAGAGCGAATGCCTCCCTACATTTTCTGGCTTGCTTTGGCTGTAAGTCTCTGGGGAAGCCTTTACCAGAGCAATCAGACAAAGGTGTTCCTATTATTACCCATGGGAATTCATTGGTTCAGAGAAATGCCCTGAAAATATGTTGAAATCCAGTTACGCAGTCTCAGAAAAACAAACAAAAAAATAATCTCCAGTAGTGCTCCACCAGCTCTGCCCAAAAATCAGCATTTTCCTCAGCTTATTTAATAATCAGGTGCCTTTCTCCCCATCCCCCCAAAAGAAAAAAAAAAAAAAAAAAGAGAAGAAATAAAAACCATCTGCTCTAGATTACTTGAAATAAAGGGGGCCAAAACCCGTATGTATGGTTTTCTTAGCTTCTCCTACACAGAGAGCCAGGGCCATGGAAACACCAGACTAAGAAGCTTAGAGTAAATCCTGGCAGTCTCAGTGCTAGAAACTCTCCCACTGATAAACAAAGCCTAATAAATAAGTTTGAGAGAAAAACTAAATGAGAGTGTGTCATTGTTGAGCAGTTAATTGGGATCCCTCTAAGCATTTGTGCTGCAAAGAACAGAAAAATTAATAATGTAAAAACATATGTTGGCAAGAGTGAGAACATGTAAAAGTAAACACTGCTGTTGTTATTAGTGGTAAAAATAATATTAATTAGTTGTATTACAGTAGCACCTAGTGGTGCTACTGGATCTCATCCCCAGATGAGATCAGGGTCCCCAAAACATAAAAGTCTTAAATGGATGTTGCATATAAGTGCATTCACGTGCATACCTATATAGCATACATATATAATTTACCTATATAGATGTGTGTACATAGCATATAGGTAGACAAGCAATTCAAATGATGAGGAAACCCCAGCAAGTGAAAATCAGGCTACAGAACCTTTTGTAACTTGGCTTATCTTGTTCTTATGTTTTTTTATGTTGCTGCAGTGCGGCTGTTCACAATTGTTACTTGTGGCACAGAGAATACAGGACTGTGGTTGTAGTGCAGAAGTCACAGTGTATATATACATATATGTGTGTATACTCATAGACACTAATATATATGTATATATATCTGTGTATACACACACACACATGCATGCACACACACACAAAGTAATTTTTCTTCTAACTTGGATCAGGACAACACAGACAGCTTGGCTGAAGACAGAATAAATACTGCCCCAAAGGCTCCATTTACTCACCAAGCACCATTTCTTTGCTGCAAGTGAAACTGCTGCTGTCCTTTCTGTGCATGCATGGACACATTTTGGAGAGTCATGTCTCTCCCCACCTTGCACTGTAAATCCTCCCTTAATAATGTCATAGCTGAATACTGCCCTCAGCTAAGTCAATACAGCTTTGTCTCAAAGGGTACAGAACTGCAAGTTTCACTTGCTGCTGACCTCTACTAAACCAATCCAAATAAATTAAAAAAAACCACCTTTCCTCTTCAGATGTGAACTTGCATGCCATAATACAGAGACAGTGAAAATACCCGGATGACACACAGTTAACTGTAACTCTGGATTCCTTAACACATGGGAACTAATTTAATTGTTAATGTTTTAGAGCCTGGGTTTCCTGAGAAAATGAGCCCTTGCAGATTATCTGGGTTCCTGTTTCAAACAGAACACTGCTGAGGGGTTTTTTGAGAAAAAAAAAAACCACCTTGTTTTCCTTTAAAATAGCAACAGCGGAGGCATTGCAGTCTTGAGATTTTCAATGCGGAAATTGCACGGCAGGTCGAGGCGTCAATTTAATGTTCGGAGACATGCTTCGTTTGAATGATAATTTCATTAGATTAGTTTGTAAACTTTTAATGCAGGTTGTATTATATGTCTAAGAAGAAACAATTTGTGTGACAGACTATCCTTCATAATCCCCCTCTTCAGCCTTCTGCTAACAAAAGACCCTTAATACTGAAGATGTTTTGTGGGAGGAGAAACATTTTCCAAACAAGTAGTTTCTCTATTCCAGCCCAGGTAACAAAGAGGCCTTAGGAATTTCTGTGGGCCTTGTCAGGACTGGCCCATTGGTCTTAAAGCCACCTGCTGCTTAAGCCATTGGTCAATAGATTAACTGCTGCTATTACTAAGTGTTTAGAAAAGTAAGTTATGTGGCAGAGCAAACAAAATCAACCTCCTTAACACATGTTAATTCAAAATTTAATAAATCTTCACTGAGAACAGTGAAGCGATCAAGGGGGGTGGGGTGCGCAGGAAAGCTCTTCGTATGCACCGGTCCTCCAAGCAAAGTATCACATAACAGATAAAAAGTCTTCATGGCATCTTAAACAAAAGGATAATACTCTATTTGCTTTGCAAAACTCCCTTGACACTTCCCTCCACCCCTCCACTTTCCTTCTTTTCTTCCGGTTTTCAGATGCTGTTCTGCACTGCAGGTTTTGGGCAATTTCCAAACCGAAGTCACAGAAGGTAAGTTCACAGCAAACACTACCAGTGGAGTAAATTCCTGGTGAAAAGGTGGGAACCATTCAAATACCTGCATAAGCTCTGACACTCCACAGCCCTGTATGTCATTCTTATTGTGTAATGAAACACATGTTTTAACAGAGCACATCCCCCAAAAAAAGAAAAAGCTTTGTGCCTGCCTTCACACACAGTTGAGGACTCTGCATCACCATGGAGGGCCAGGAGGATTTCAGCAGGGGACCCCAGGCGTTTCAGGAGGGCTATGCAGGTACTAAGCCTCATACGGTTGGCCTGGGCAAAGGCCAGAAAGGTGCTACCAATTCTTCTTAAAATAAGCCATTTAAACCTCTTTTGCCTACTGTCCTACGCTATTTTATGAGATAAAAGAAAGACTTGGGAGAAGAATTTTGGTTTTGCATGCAGGGAAGGGGATCGAGCGTTACCAGGTGTTGGAGTAGGTTGGCTTAGGAATTCTTGGTTTGTCTGTCACAAGCTTCAAGCACGTGCTATTTCTCATACTGCAAACTTAAGCAACTGGCAAAATAGAGATCTCATTACCATTTTTGAAAGATCCACATAAGTTGCTGGAATAAACTTCCATTCCTGTGATGTATTTTCTTAACTCTTAACTTTTAAAATCCTATGTTTCATTAATAAGTAATTTGTTTCACTTAAAAGTCAGTTGTAACTAAAAACTGAAAATTGGGATTATGGTTGCCCTTTCTTGGATTATAATCATAGGATGGATGTTCCTGTATGAGATGAGTCTGTGTTTTGCTGAAGGATGCTCAGGAGAAGAGAAAGGTCCAGAACAGCAGCAATTCCAATCACAGGCTAGTTTACCCACTGACATTTTCCCACTGAGTGCTCAGGGGCAGGCAGAAGTGCAGAAATGCACCGTAACAGGTTCCTGCTCCAGAACATGCACTCTTCTACCCAGGGTGAGGCATTGCAGCTAGTACTGATCTTTTCTTCGTAAATATAATCATTTGTTACTACTGGATTTGGGATCTGAGTCTTTCCAGAGTCCCCATAAGTCTAATACCAATTTTGCCAAGCACATTCGACTAATCCCAAATGTACATGTTGGCAGTACAGTACAACTGTTAGGAAAACAAGGCATCTCCCAGTGAAGCTTTCAGTGTGGATTCCCCAGGATCCATACACTGGGTTGTGATTTACTTGCAGACATTTAGGTCTGGCTTTGGCCGAGCCTTCCTTAACCAGGAATGCAAATAAATGCTACTGCAAGCCTCCATGCCGTTTGGAGGACCAAAGGCTCCCCCTTCACAAGGCTGCAAATCTCCCGAGAGGAGAGTGCAGCAGTAACTCCAAACATTTTCCTTGCAGACCTTGTCAAGCTGGTTTTTTTCCCCTGGTAGGGGAGCATTTAGATCTCTATGAACAAGATAAGATAAATGATTTATTGTGGCATGGTAGGTATTGCTAGGCTATCAGCTGCCATCATGGAGCCCAAGCTGATGGTCGTAGCAAGATATTAGGGGCTATCTTTAAAAAGGACATTTATCTCTGATTTTTAAAATACATCAAAGCTCCTTGCATGTCTGGCAATATTTGCGGGTGAATAAAACACTCAGAACATTTCAGCTGGACTGGTATCCTTCCTTTCCTTCCTATGTCTAATCACCCTCCCTTCCAGCAGCCTGGTGAAATTGTGATAGAAGCTGAAAATCAGAGGCCCATGCATAATATAAGATTGCCTGTGTTGCATTCTGAATGTCCAGGACCTATCCTCCTGACAGGACGCAGCAGAAAGAAAGCCAGATCCAGGCCTGTACTTAGACTCTGCGATGAGCACATACACCACTTCCATTCACAGTATCTCTTTCCAAGAAGGTGGGTGAGCATCTGTCTTTGCAGCTGACACCAAAGCTGGTTTTCAGCCAGTCTGCTGGCAAGAGATACTAGTGAGCAGGGTCCCATTTGACAGCCATAAACTCTAGGTAGTTTAATGTAATGCAGTTAAAATTAAAGCACTTGCCTGGTTTGTTGTGCAACACCCCCACGTTGCCTCTGCCTGGCAAGGTCAGCTGCCTAATATTATAAATGGATACTCCCTGATTCCTTTTCACTTACCTTTGATACGATGTTGCTTTCTGTACATGTATTAATTGTATTAGCCAAGACAAAATGGGCAGTAAAGGAATATATTTTTAGATGTTGCTTTATTCGGAAAGCAGGAGACGCAGTCTCTTCTGGGATTTGATACTCATGAGCTGAATGTTACTTTACTGCCGTGATACAGTTAAATCACATAATTTCCTTGCTGCCTCATAATGAAGAACCTAAGCCCGACTGTTTTTCCCCTTTGAGGCTAAGAATTCAAACTCTGAGAAAAGGCTTATTTTGGATCATTTTCTGTTCTGAGTGTGCTAGGTATTACACAGGGTGCAAAGGCAATACACAGTGTAGCATGACACTTAAACTGTTATTACACTTATATTGCATTTAGAAAAAAAATATTCAATCATTCATAGTTAACCTAGGAAAGCATTTTCCCCAATGTGACACTTAAATGTTTTAAAGATAATGGGATGATTTGTTTCTTTCCCCTTGAACATAAGGCAGTGAGGTTATAAGGGGAAGCAGAGAGGGGATGAAAAGTGGCTTATATTGTCAAGGTCTCCTTAACTGTTAAGCAGTGGGGGAAAGAATCAGGCTGCTTTCCTGGGCGAAAACAGAGAGATATTCTCCACTGATGACTGTCCTTCTAAGCCTTTCCTATCACAGGCTAGCAGTTAAAATAATACTCACCTACTGGGCATCCAGCAGAGTTGATCTACCTTTTCTGCTAGGAGGTTCACGTCCAGTCAAGCCTGATTAATCTGTTGCAAGTCCTGAATGATCCCAAATACAACACATAACAGCTACACCTGTTTATCAAGTCAGTTCATTTCCCCTCCCCTATTCCACACTGAAAAGGAGCATTAATTAAAACAGTAAACAAACGAGCGCCTATTCTAAATCAGAGCTGCAGGCAAAGAAGAGATAACTTAGGCTCTTGAGAAGAGGGATTTTCAGTTAATTTATGGAATCTACTGTCACTCTCAGGGCAAGGGAGCTTACGTAGCTGGGAAATTGAAGCAGACAGGCTTTGTCTAAACACTTCTTTTTCAAAGAATATTTTTTTTATATTTTAATTTTTAATCAAGCCCTTTTTTTTCCTTTTTTTTTTAAAGAAATTGCTGGATTTTTCCAGTGTTCTGGTGACTCATACAGCTCCTGTGAGATCCCCAAAAGGTAGAAGAGAGGAGTTAGGAGGACAGGCAGGGAGCTGAGCTTTAAAAAAAACAGTGAGAGAAGATGAAATGTTCTGCTAGCAAATTATTCCCCAGAAACTAATTGCTGTGTTTCCATCCACTTTGATTATTCATCGTTTCCCCAGCATTTTCGTCTGGGGTGTGTACCCTGGTCCTGGCCTGGAATTGATGTGAGCACAGGTTTTTGTCCGTTCAAAGACCTGATGACTGCAGGGAGCCCACTTGAATGAAATGGTTGAAAAATAGTGTCAAAGCCAGAAGCTGGGTTACTGTACTGAGGAGCTGATGGTCTAAGGCCCACCTATAAAAGCCACCTGCTCTATGCAATATGGAAGTGAGCATATGAGCAAGCTTACAGGACTGTTACGAAGGGTCCAATCCTGCCTGCAGACATCCCCAGAGACTGCAAGGAGAGCACTGGGGGAATCAGAGAGGCAAAGCCCAGGGGCCTGGCTCCTGGTGCTGTTTGCACCCATCTGCCAGACCTGGCATCAGGGCAGGCTGCCAGCCCCAGCTCTGCCTGCGATGTCGCATGGGGGAATTGCCCAGACATGGATGCTGCAAGGTCAGGGCCTGCACTTCAGCATGGTTTTTGTTTTGCTTCATTTTTTAAGGCAGGCACATCCATATTCATTTTTTGATACAGGGGGAGAAACAGCAAATAAGCAAGGGAGTGCCTCGGAGCAGCAGGGGAAATAGGGGGCCAGACCCCCCCTGAAAGCAAAGAGGCGATGTGCTATGAATTCCCCCTCACAAGCACATTGCTGAGCTAATTGAAACTGGCTCTCCCACTTCCCTGGAGAGTGCCCTGACCTCCTACCTACGGGCAGCTGGGGGGAGGGCTGGGAGGCAGAGAAAAACCCACTCCCTCTTGCCCTCTCTCCCTCTCCCTCTTCATTTTTTAATCAGCAATTCTACTCTTAGAAACCTTCCCTGCTATAGCTCCTGCTTCACGCTCCCAGGACAAGTTTCAGTTTCAACAAATCACCATTTTCTGTCAAAAAATTTGCAAGCTGCTCTTGTTATGAGCTGCTTTTCAATTTCAGCGCATAGCTAAAAAGATTATTGCTCTGCCCAAAATAAAGTACTATTGGCAGGGAGACAGTTTAAACTCCTATCAGCCAGGATTTGTCATGATGAAGGCTGCGTTTCTCAGGAATCAAACTATCATTTTGCTTCTTACAATATGTTGGGACTCTCTCCCTGGGCTAATTAATATATTAGATGTTTTATTTTATTTAAGACTGGGATTTGGAATAATTCAGTTTGTGAAATTACATTGAAATTGTCGTTTTCATAAAATTACAGACAGACCAAAAAAAGTTCTGTAAACCTTTGTCATTTCAGATACAAACCTCTTTTAAAGCTACAGAAATGCCTTGTACATATTTCAAGTCATCCAGCTTTTCCTGGTGGCATATCCAGTAATCATGTTGACAAATTAATGGTAGAGAATTAGTTGTACATTAAAGATTTAAATTATATTATGTGGCACATTGTCATAAAGTGATATAAAACAATAGGCAAATAAATGGAAATTAATTCCAGTTACTGACATGTTAGACGCAGAGTGACATCTGTACACTTCACAACTTGCTCAGCTGCCATACTTTAAAACGTAAAGCAATGGGGGAAGCAGCATGGTGCGGTGGAGCGGGAGGCAGGGGATGGGGTCAGGCCTGGTGTTTGGGAATTGTGGTGGGCTGGGCAAACCCTACCTCCACTTCTAAACAAACAAATCTGCGTCCAGCATTGCCCCTGTGTGCCCCCGGGGGGACTCAAGAAAAGTTTCCTTTGTCAAGAGGGTTGAATACCTTGTCATGACAATACTTGGGGTTTTGTATTATCCCACCCAGACCAAAAACCCGCGAGTTCCTATAAATACCAAAGCGCAATTGCTTCCCGGGGCACAACCCCTGGACTTTCAAGGGCTCAGGCACTACTGCGCTGGCTAATTATATGGATTCCATTTCCTGGTATAAAGGAATGCATTACCTGCAGCAAAGGATGCATAAAATATTGGGCGCGGGAGGCGCTAGGAGGAAGCAGAAAGCCGCCGTGAATTCAAGCCCCGGCGCTGGGTTTATACCCACAATCCAGACCCATGCTGAGAGCCTAATCACTGGGGCCATTCTTCGGGCTGTTGTCCAATCAGTCCCTGAATAGCAAAACCCCACAATGCGGAGTATGAATTAGAGGGGGGGGAATAAACGTGGGTGCAGACTTTTTTTGCAACAATACCTAACCAGGCCTTTCAGCCAGGACAACTCATGGACAAAAGCACGGCGGAAATTGAAGTAACTTTTGGAGGCCCTCGGCAGTAAGAGCTAGCTCTACGAGGGTAGCACTGGCTTCTTTTTGTGTGGACCGGATCAATTATTCACTGGGGGGGTGAGAGGTGGAGGGAAAAGAAAAAAAAGCCTTAAAAATCAGACATTTGTATCACACTGGCCTTGGAAATCATGGCTTTTCACTGAATAAAACCAAATATTTTTGTCTCCTCCTCCTCCCCTTGGCGGATGCTGCTGTGGTTTAGGGGGTGGCTGGCGGAGTGCTTGCATTCCTCACCCTTCCCCCCCCGTACACCCGAAGAAGAGAAAAGCTTCTTGAGCTATAGAGATGTCAGGTCCGTGTTTTAAAATTTAGCTTTGTTTACCCAACAGAATGGAATTCATTACTGCGCAAAAGCGGTTCAATTTTCTGACCTTTTTTATTCAAAATGTTGGAAGTAGCAAAAAGCTCATTTGAAGGTCACAGGTTTATGTATCTATTCTCTTAAGTGTTTTAGAAATTCATATGGAGGACACTAAAGGTGGAATATGTGAAAACATACTGTTCATTGTTTACCCTAACCTTGCCACAATTATTAGATAAATGAGGGACGCAAAATGGCATTAAAAGCCATTGTTAACAGTAGAAATTTTTTTTCCCCTGAAGACTGTTCATTTTTGCCCCCGATCTGCAAAGGTCATTTTCTAATTCTTTTCACTGAGTAGTTTATATAACTTCTGCATTTCAAGTATATAAAAAGCTTTTTCAGACTTTTCATACTGCAAGTAGTAATTTGTTTCATTACCGTTTGAATTTTTATATGTAATTCCTATGGACGTTTTGATGATATTGTCAGGCTTAAAAGCTGAGAGGCTTTTCAGTGATTTCTTTTTGGTTGGGTTGTTGGGTTTTTTTAAGCCCAGATCCATTCTATCTGGATAATTTAAAATTAGTGGAATTAATCAGTCGGTGATTTAAAAGCCAAACTTTGCTGCAAATGGGACTCAGAGCAAAATTATTTTATTTTTCTACATCCGCAGCTGATTTGAAAGGCCCTTTCAGCCAGTTATCCGAAGCCAATATTTAACTGTTACTTATTCCCCTAATTTCTGTCCTTTGTCAGGGGAACTTTCCTCGCTAGATCTTGTTGCTCCGTTCCGCGCTAATTGCGGCTTACATTATATAAATGGCTTTGTAAAGAAAACTATAACCCCCAGCCTCGAAAGTTGCATGTTTCTATTTGCTCAAACTTGATGCACTTATTTTGAGAGGGTCATTTCGAGGAAAGCTGTGTAGGCACTGAGAATGTCCCGTATAATAAGCTTAAACAGAACCTTTTGTCCGGCCTAGTCTTCTCAGGCCCGAAAATTAGGCCTCCTTTTTCTGGCGGGGGGCTGAAGTGGTTCATTACCGCAGCCTCCTCCGGCAGGCCTTAGCCCAGCCATTCCCAGTACTCGAGCTCTGTAACTTCCTTAGAAAGGACGAAGGAAAACATGGCACACAAAGGTCTTGTTAGCACTTCCTATGTGAAATTAGCAGCTTTCTAAAAGGTACAACTCCAATTACCTCACATTGTGGGGACGCGCACAAACCCAACAATGAGCCCAGTCTTGCAAGTGACATGCTGTCTCTCCGGAGTTACTTCCCTAATTAGGGATGACGAAGCCCCATTCTGGCGAGTGCATCTATTTACAGTGGGCCACAATGCCTTAACTCGAGCATCCTCCTGAAAGGCCAGTGTTAAAAAACACAAGTGCTCTTTTGGCAGAGCCGTCCGTGGGGAAGCGCCGCATTCCTCGCGGCTACACCCTCCCGAAAAGGGTGGCCGCTTTCCCCGGCATTGTTCACACTTCAGGATTCATTTGGGACAATAAAGCTCCTGCCCCGTGAGCGCTGGGAATTACAGTGGACAATGGGCAGGCTTTCTTAGCGGGGTCTAATGATGGAAAAAAAGAAAAATATTTATTGCTTTTGACAGTTTCACAAGGGGCAAAAATCCTTGTCGTGGCTTTAAGTTTCCACAGCTGTTGGAGGAAGGGTGGTCATATGGACTAAAACAGTTCGGCTCCTTTGTTAAGAGGCTGAGCACAAGGGCCAAGCTGTGAAATTAAAGATTAAGTTCATTAAGGTAAGATCATTGTGCTTGCATCCTTGTTGATACAGGTGTATACAGGCAAGGCCTGGCTCACCAGACCTATTTGTTTACCTCCTGGCTTCTCGCAAGGCAAATCAGCGGACGAGGGCGAGGTGCTGGAGGCACGAGGCGCTCGCTCGGCCCAGGACGGGGCTGGCGACCCGCAGCCTTTGTGGGCAGCACCCCTGTCCCGAGGGGGAGGACGGCAGGAAATAGGGGGGGGGGCGGCGGGGGGCACAAAACATGCCTTTGCCCAGAGGAGAAACCCGCCCCGCTTTTGGGCCGGGGTACGAGTCAGCTTCTTTCCTCACAAGTGAATTCCCTGGAGACACCGGCGGTGTTACTGCAAGGGAGGGGGAATTATTAATCCCCTGGTAGCTTATTTGGCGTAAGAGTGTTTCTGATTATTAGTTTGCTGCCGCTAAATGTTTGGATTCTTCGCTATTATGGTGTTATTTGTATTGTTAACAGTTCACAAGTTCAACAGTTTCAACTAAATTGCACTATAATATTAGGGTTCCGGTACGAAATTACTGCAGTTAATAATAAAATAAGACCTTTGTGTAGGTATATAGATAGCTTCCCAAATTCATTTAAAAAAGCTCTCTTGAATTAGCGCAAACATACTGCTGGGGGTTGTGCTGTTTTGGTTCAGCAGATCAATTATCTATTGTGCTATTTCAGTGACGAAGAAGGACGATAATTTTGAGTGATTAAAAACACTGCAATACAGTTTCCATTTTATTTCATTGAAACAAACATAGAACGGGGACTTGTGCTAAGGAGCCCGGCAGTTCACTTTGCCCAGTTTACTTTCTCTCGCCCAGCCCAGCATCCCACTGGGACCGCCATGAGCCCATTGCACGCTGCAAGGAGCCAGCTGAGGAGCGGAATAGTTTCCAAACCTGGTGCTCAGACACTGTGCCTTGCAGGGCCTCTCCCATGAGAGAGGCCACAATTTAATTCACTGTTGTTTCCCCTGTGACGATGCTGCTCCTTGATTCAGTCTTCTCTGTGTGTCACAGTGCAAAGTGATTTGCAATAGCACACTGCGGTTAGGGGACACATCAACTTTTTTCTCCCACAGATTTTGTGCAGCTCAGTATCAACAAGTGGTCACTAACAATTTTTTAGGGATCACAAATCCCAAAATCTGTGATGTCTGCACTTGCCAGGATAGGCCTGTCCACAGAATTTAGTTTTCTGTCCCATTCTACCTTGGCAAGCCAAGAGCTTCTATACCTATTCAGGAAAAAATATATGGAAAACACCGATGACAGAAATTCCTCAAAGACTCATCTTTTCTGCAAAGCTGAAGAGATGCCTGCATTAACAGGAATAGGAAAAATACCGAGTTTATTTTCCTTCAAGGTAACAACACACTGGGACCAATCCTGCTCACATTAAAGAGCTGGTTCCATTATCTCCTGCTTTCTTTAATCTGTTTTCCCCATATAGATGCCTAAGGAAGCAAATAGTAGTTCAGGTAAATATATGCTGAGCTATAGATATGCTAAATATTAGAAACCCTGCTCTTTTACACAGACATCTGTTTGTACACAAATTCTCTCTTCTCCTGGAGAATATAAATGACACTGGTTTTAGAAAACCAAGTCATTCAAGTGGCATATAACTTCCTTATGACTTCTTTAAAATTTAGGATCTATGTTTACTCTTGTGGCATAGAGAATGAATTCTGTTTGCTAGCTCAAAAGAAAAACCTGTTACATAGCTGGAATATATATCCTATTACAGCTAACATAACATTTCATTATTTGAACCATTTGACAATTACAAAGAAAGTTGCAGGCAACTTCTTAAGTGTTCTTAGGTCTCATTTTATATTTTGGTTCTAGTGAGAGTAGTCATTAGAAGTGTGCTTTTGAATGAGGTGAAATGCTTTTACTTTATTTGTAAATCTCAGTATGTTTTTCTATAAAGTGCTGTTTATTACCAAAACAACTTACATTTTCAACTAAAAGAATAATTTTTAATGAAGCCTATGAAAAAAAAATTTATGAAAAAATTCCATTAAAAAACCTTAAAATATAAATCTTCAGCCTCTTCTGTTTTAATGTTTTTTTCACAGGTTGTTGAAAAACACTTGTAAAATATAACTGAACAGTTCATGAAATAATCTGCCTACAGATCACTAAGGACAAATTAAATTGGCTTTGTTTTCCTGCATGTAGATATGGCTGAGGAAAGACAAGAGCTTCCAATATTTATTAAATAGATCACAGCCTAAAAAAATAGGTTTTGTTGAGGTGGGTAAAAGAAAGTGAAGAAAATTGACACTTCAGCTGCGTTTATCCTTCTATGCTTGCATGTGTACAGGACAGAGGCATTACAGTATTATATTTGAAAAATAGCAATTCTCAGGTTACCTGAAAGAGTTCACATTGCAGGTGTGTGTTTCTCTCTCTAACGTGTGTATGCACAACCGATTGATGAATGCCTATAATAAATATATATGGATGAATTTAACAGTGTGTGTGCATATGAATACATTTTCTGTATGGGTTTATGCGTATGCATATATATTCATTTGAATACTTGGCAAATTCATATTGCTTTATATATATTATGTGCCAAGTGGATTGCCCATTACAGTCTTCCCTGGTCTGCATAAAAATGTAACAGATCCAGTAATAATTAAAAAAAAAAAAATTACTTCGAGATAAAGGACCTTCTGTAGCTCTGTTCCCATTTTTCCTGCTTTGCCACCATGCTGCCGTAAAAATAGTATAAAATTTTTAGAAACCCTTGCCAAATCTTTTGTTTTAGGAATTATGTACTGAATTTTCACCTGTGATTAATGATTACTGTGTTCCTCTTGTTCTGTGATTGGCCACCTCTTCTTGGAGAGTAATTCTTCCCTCAGGAATATGTATCAAATTTGAACAGTACCTGTGTTTTGCTAAACAAACCACTGAATGAAATGCAGGTCACACAATAGTTTCTGCTTTTCTTATTCTGTGAAGGATAAAACTACACAGTTGCCGTTGTGTGCTAGGCACGTCTAGGGCTTATGAGAAGATTTCCATGTGAACGCAGGATGTTTTTTTCTGATTTATATGCCAGCTGGTTTTGACTAACCAATATATGGTGAATATTATTAAGAAATCTATGAGATTGCATTTCCCTGTGTCCTCTACAGTATGTCCTAAAACTGTAATCTTACTCAGCTGCTGAGTCCACCTCCTGTTCTCTGTGGATTAGTTATTTAGCTTGGGTATTAAGTATATCAGAAAAGCTTAATCTAAGAGTCATTATATGTGTTTTAATATTAAAATTTGTCATTGCCAAATCAAATTTTAATATTCTAAAATATATTCATCCCCTTTAACAGCATGATTAGCAAATGTTTTGCAGGGAAATTAGATGGACAGATTCAGTACATGTTTTTCACATAACATGTTATTCTGTCCTGTTGGAAGTAAAATGTTCAGAGCTTTTTTTATTATTGTGAAATATTTTTTTAAAGTATTAGGCTAACATTTCTGAAGACTTGCATGGGCTAGAAAGGCTGTCACTAAGCACCCATGCTTTTTTTGGCAAGAGAAATTAGCCTTCCTCAAGCTTCATAGTGTGCTGCTGGTACACAAATCAGCGAACATAGCTAGACTCCAGTTCAAGTCATTTTTCCTGCAAGTTATTTCCTGCAAAGGTAATGTTACAACTTTTTGTTATAAATGATCAGAAATTCTTGGGCATAAAAGCTTGTGGGAATCAACTGAGGGATGCAGTCAGCTTGTGCACAGGGGTACTTTGGCCATCAGGGAAGTTCTCTTGTGAAATACTCTGGGGGCTCCTGGACAAGCACAGGTAGGCATCTGAAGTCAATTCTTTTATAAAAGATACAGGAGACAGAGATTTAAATTAACCTAGCAGATTACATACCTAATCGATCACAAAAGTGCAGGGAAGTCCTTCTTTGCTCCATTTATTAGGCTTCAAAATTACTGTAATGGTCTCTTCCTGTGCAATGCACGAATTGTCAAAAATGGGAGAAGTTGCTTATTTTATTTACTATCATTTTACCCAATGACTGTTCCCTCTACCAGATCAAAAGTATTTGTTCCTCCATGGTGTGTCTGCTCTGCAGGGCTACAGATGTTAAACCAAACACTGGGTACAGCACAGAATCTGACTGAGAAGCACAATGATCTTGTCCACTTGGGACTTTGATCTCTTGGGGTAAGACTGCTTCGAGGAGCTAAGCCAACATGTTGCTCCACAGCACTGCAGTCTTCAGTGCAGATATAATCTCAGACAAAGGGCTATCATGTAGCCAGAAATAACAGAATCCTGTTTTGAAGCAGCTCTCTTCTCTCTTCTTTTGCCTGTTTTTGCTGCACTTCATGACATGTATTTAGCTTCTGTGGGTTTGGGGTCCATTCTGAGGAGGCTTGGGACTCCAGTTCTTGGAGTCAGGCAATGCAGAGCGTGGATACTGTTATTCATCAAGTGGACTATCTCACAATCTATGTCATCAAACTGTAATTGTAAATAGCCCCTGAAAATTACCAATTGAGTATACTAATTAATTCTAAGTATAGAATAAATATAACGTAATTTTCTGGAGAGTTTCAGCTCTTCCGATACACTCCTGCATCATGTTGTTTCTCCTTTGTCTTGCCTTTTTATGAAGAACTGGAATGTAGAAAATAGTAATGATGGTCAAGAGGGGCTCAAAGGCTACTTGAGTGAAGGCAGAGGCCAGGGACACTGTTTCCAAAGTAGGAAAAAAAACCTCAGGTGCTACTTAAGGTCCAGAGTAGGAGAAACAAGTCAAGGGAACTGTATGATAATAGGCAAGAGAGTGGATTCAGACAAAGTGGAAGAAAATGAAAAGGGAAATGCTGGTGAGTATGCAGAAATTTCAGAGCACTACGGACAGGGATGGTGGGTTTAAAGGGCATATGGTAAGAGACAGGGAGCCAAAGGAAAGAATGAAAATGTCTGTGATGTTGGTTGGAAGAAGAAGAAAGAAGATTGACTCAGGGGTCAATTCAGAATGTTTTTAAGAATACACTTGAGTGTAAGTATCTAAATAGCTTCACAGAAATCAAGCAGATAATGTGTAGTGAAAGCCATGTGTGTACCCATGCACCCTGCTAAACTGGAGCTTTTAATGATAGCCTTTACACAGATTTGAGTGAGGGTAGAGTTGGACAAGAAAAGGTTACAATAAGCAAGATACATGCCCAGCAAACAGAAAAAGGCTAGTGCAAACTGAATGCTGTAAGTAACATATTTCTCTTTATGTTCCAGAACTTCCTACCAACTTTTGTTCCACACCCTCTGCATTGCTTCTACATCGGGCTGACATTAGGTTAAACATTAACCTAAAACTTAAGGTCTCTTAAGTTCCAGCTCTGAGGATGTGCAATGTTGTAGCTGTAATACACAACCCCTGCACTCATCACTTGCACTGGCTCAAGTTTATTTGCAAGATTATTGAACGGGGAGAGGTCTTTGGCTCTGGTAGGTTTGTGGGTGCAGCATAATATCTAAGTGTGCAATCCACACACAGATCTTGGTGGAGCTGTAGTTCTAGGTCTTTTTTATTATTCCCAGTTGGAATGGCATCTGACAGACAGCAAGCAAACTCATTTTATATTCTGCGGTTTCCTTTTCACTGCACAAGATGAATACCTCTCTTCCCCCACCCTTACAGTTCTGTCCTGCTACCATCACTATATTTGCTGTGCACCAAACAGCTACTTGGTGCTTCACATGCAAAAGTGGAGTGTGTCTAAAGACAAAAGCTTGAAATCCTGACACAAACACTCGCCTCCACTCCCTTAAGTCAGTGGTGGATCTACCAATATTCTTTGCGTTAGTGAACTTAAGCACTTTAGTAAGTATTTGAGGAATCAGGACATGGGCAAAGACCTATAAGAAGTGGGAGAAATACCATAGTAAGACTTTGAGGCTGTGGGAGAAGTCATATGTTTCTGAGTACCCTTTATGACATAAAGCTTCAATTATTAATGTAAAGATAATACTCATATTTTCGAGTTTCAGACTCTGCTACTGACTTCCTATTGTCTCTGTAGCCCCTTGGTTCTCATGGTGACATCACTTTTCTTTTTCAGTGTCCCTTTCCTTCTTTATACATCAGTCTGTGCCTGTGAGAGGAGGAAATATGTTCTTTAGCGATGCTGGTGAAATGTGATGTTTGTGATGGTGTTAAAAGCTATTCCTTCTATTGTCATAGAAGGAATATTGTCATTCCTTTCTAAGAAACCCTCCTGGTTTATTAGCTCAGCAGATACTAGTAGGTGTTTGATGTAACCACAACTGTAGTTGTTGGATAACTTGTTTGTTTGTTTGTTTGTTTTAATTCCTTTAAAACTATTGCCTTTTGCTCATGAGGTGGATAGATTGGCAAAGAGGTGTTATTGCTAGGTGAAGCTTCAGTTCCCTGAGATTCCAGCAATATCCGACGCACAATAAAATCTATGGAAAATATTGATTGACTTCAATAATGCCAGGACTTTACTATCAGTATCCAATTTTTACTGTAGTTATGGTCCTCCTTACAGATGTGCTTCCTCTGTGGAAGAGGCTTTTTGAAAAAGCTTTCAGACAAGCCTTTCCATCACCAGAGCAGCCACAGATCAAAAGCTTGCACTGCTCTGAGTGCATCATAGATTTACACAGTAATATAATGAGTTCTCAATCTGGAAATTTAACTGAGAGACTCAATCAGATGGTGCTGAGCTCTGTCATTAAAGAAAATGGCAGCTCTTGCCCAGGAAGGCAATTAAATACAAAGGCCAGACCTGGTCAAAAATTGTAGAGGTTTGTTTTTTTTTTTCCTGAGTATGTCATTAATTTAAAAAAAAAAAAAAAAAAAAAAAAGAGGAGGAACATTTCAGCCTGATTTAGTAAGAGCACTGAGCACTACACATTCCTTCATCCCCTGGTTTCCTGCATCCCAGCTCCCACCCAGCCAGGGCTCCCTTTTCACAGGGGCTTTTTTCCCAGGATGTTTTATACAGGGCTGATCCTTTCTATTTGACAGAGAAAGGCAACTGTAGCCATAAACAACTATTTTACATTTTGTAGCTGCTTTCTGAGCCACCTTTTCTAGGGTGGGCAAGTTACCCTCATGTTTTGCTTCCTTAGAACAAAAGAATAAGTTTCCTCTAGGCCAGGAAAAATAAAAGGCAAAAGTCAGACCTCAAACTTCCTGTGTTCCCATAGTGGATCAGTGGACTCTGCTACAGAAAGACTTTTCAGATGTTTTAGAAAGACTTGGATTTAAAAGGTAGGAAACAAAACTTTCCCCCTGCCAGAGCTGGTGTGGCATCTGCAGTCAACTGTGAAGATTGCTTTTGCATTATTGGTAAATTAGTATTAAAAGTACCCGCAAATCCAATAATCAGACTCTGTCAGCTGAGGCTCCGTATACCAAGTCTGAGTTTGGTACTGTGGCAAACAAAAAAGCCCTAGTGATATTGCTTGACTATCTGAAAGCAAAATAGCAGGACTGGGCACAAAAGTGCTAAGAGCATAAGTGAGAGCTCATTAAAATACCTCGTACCTTTGGCGCCCTTCTGATCGAGTCTTCATCACTGGGAAAACCGCCTTTCCCTGACTTTGGTTACTAGAGCTCCAAACCTCTTGTTTCAGTGTCAGAGCTAAATATTCAGAGCCTAACCCTGGTGGAATGCAAAGTGAAAATAATATTAGAGTTGTGTGGATCAAAACTCTTTCAAGACTAATACCCTTGACCCTGCTCAACAAAATCAACAAGAAAAGTCATCCTAGGGAACTGTGTACAGAAAATTATATTAAAAAAATGTTATTTAGATAGAAATATGGAATTAGGATTTTTAATCAAGCTTCCAACTGAAATTTGGCTTTATGATGCCTGGATTTAGTTGTTTTACCACAGGATCAAAGCTTGCTTCCGTTTGTGCGATACATACATGGTAGAGGAAAGGATGAAGTGTAACATTGCAGAGGTCACCATAAATCTTAGTAAAGCTTAGTAAATCTTAGCTGTTAACATTTAATATTCCACAAAAATTAAGCAAATAATGTATTATTTATGCATATATTTCTACTTGGGTGCAACACATTGCTCTCTTCTTCAAATTGCCAGCGTGATTTTTTTGTTATTGACGCTTGGCACTTTCCCTCTACTTTTGTACCTGCTCATACTACACTGGTTGTCAGCATTTGCAGTGTTTGACATTGCTGCTGCTATTGTAAATTGAAAGATGGAACCATGGGTCAGATTGCTTTTATCTGCTATCCAGTTTTGATCTTTTCATCTGCTCTTTGCCAAGTAATGTCAGCCATGATTATTTCTAACTTGCCAAAATTCTGAACAGCTTTTAAACAGGTGACATTTCCCTGTAAAAAGCCTCTACCACAAGCATGTTTCTTTTTCCAGCCCCGAATGTCACCTTTTCTCCCATAATTACAGTGGTCTAAGTGACACATTTCTGGACTACTGACAGTTTTAAAGATTTTCTGTTTGTGGGTATTGCAATTACTGTGCATTACCTTCTCCCTTCTGAGAGGAGTGAAATTATTTCCATAGACGTTGCTGCCTTCACAGTTTTGCCTTTGATTTTGCACAGTTGGCTCTAGACTAGATCTAGATTTGGAAGTAGCTGGGAATAACTTGGTGTCAGGCAAATAAATAACTTCAGATTTAGCTACTGCCATCACTTAGATGAAATCTTTCCTAAACCTTTTCCTTCTTTCCTTCTTGCAAAAGGTTGTATCCTGGGTAGAGTTTGTGAGCCAATATATTTGTGTCTAGGGTCACTTATGGATGTTAATGACAGCTCTCATTACAGTTATTCTCTTACATGGGTACATCTCTTGCAAGTGTCTGACCTGTGCAAGTGCAACCTTGTGTGATGATGCTGCATGTAGTCCACAGGCTGATGATGATATGTGGGGTCCATATATTTCTGCCAGCATTCCACCTCTTCATGTAGAGAAAAAGTAGGTTGAAAATTAAGTCAGTAAGCTGACAGGGCAAGTCTAAGTTCATCATTTACTTGGTCTGTCTTCTGGCCTTCTGTTCAACACCACAAATAAAACATAGTGGTCAACAAATATTACTGACCTAGACATTATGCAATTTAAGTGACATGTACTGTAAAAAAAAAAAACTAATAGCTCCTTGTCCCTTCTTCCCTTTTGTTTCAAAATAAACCCCAGAAACACAAACCAGAGATCTATTTGTGGACTCATCATCTTTTATTCTGTGTGTCACATCAAACCCTTTCAGGGCAGACTGACCCAAGTCTTCTACAAACTCTATAAGGGGGATTTTCACAACTGTATTGGAACACCAGCTATGAATTTTAGTATTTCAGCTTTGAACAACAAGCTACATAAATCTGCTCATCTGCACTGCAGATCTCTGGAACTAAAAGAAGAACTATACTATGAATTTAAAAAAAAAATCAACTCCTTTATTGATGACATTTGGACAATTGTTTTTTTAATTTATGCACATTCACACAATTACATCAAAAATTACCTACATAAATTAGGAGCCTGAAACAGGAATTTAAAGAAAGGAAAGAACAAGAGCAACAATAGACTTCACAGTCAGTCTCCTTTAAGTCCTTAGTATAGTCACGAAGTTAAGATACAAAAGCATTTGCAACAACAACATAGTGGGCAGAGAGTATAAAAGAGAGGCCATGCAGCCATTAAGGCAATTAAGAAAGATTAAGATTGCTTGTGGTGGAAAGACCCATTAATCAATAGGCCAGAAATCACAGCATGTTGTAGAAAATACTTCACACACTCAAAAAAAAGAGAATGAACAGGCTAAATATATCCCATACCAAAGGTTACAGGGTTCTCGTTAATGAGAAATCATATTAATCCCTCAGATATTGTTGGCTCCATAGTTAGGTTTTCCATTTGCACACATAGGAACAGTGCCGGTGAAATACATCCTCACTGATGCGGAACCACTGTTGAAAAAATAACTGTCCACAGTTGGCACTACAGGTAGATCCAGGAATATTTGTGGAGGGAAAGCAGAGCTGACTCAAGAGGATACAGCTGGACACTGCTCAGCATTCTGCAGGATGGGGACAGTTATTACTGTTATAAATTGCTAGCAACAATGACACACAAGCCCCCATTCACAAATCTAAATCTGCTGTACAAAGATGACATGATGCCTTGTCAGAAGGATGGGTAATTGAAAATCCTTGCATTTGCAAAATGCCTGGGGGCATCCGATGCAAGTCTTCATATGGTAATTAGGAGAGGAAACAAAGTGGGAGGGCTATTGCACGTGTTAAAACTTGCACCTGAAATAATTGAAAATTGGCTTAGACAGGCATGTAACCAGGCTGAAACGAGCTGTAGGGCACTCAGCTCCATCTTCAGCAGCAAGGTCACCGCCCAGTTCCAAGCCTATGCCTGTTGTTGGAAGGAGCAACTACAGGTGGGCAGAAACTAATTTGCTAACTGGTTTTGCAGAAACAGCTACAGCTGGTTGAGGGTTTGGGGTTTTTTTAAGCAAACCGAAGAACAAAGATGGGGACAGGTACTTCTTTTCAGGAAAAGGTTAGTTTCAGTAACTTTTGGACCTGAAACTAGCTTCTAGGCTGTTTCTTGGGAATTTTCTGCTTCTTGACTTAGAATGAGTATTTATTCACAGATTTGAGTCAATAGGGAAAAATAATTTTAAATTATTAAAACTACTGAAATTAAATATTTCAATCATAAAACCATGCTGTTTTGGTTTACTGGTTTGTGGGCATTCTTGAGATGTGTTGTTTCAGGGTAAGATTTATTTCTTCCTTTTAAGTTTTCTAATTGCCATTCAGGTGAGGGAAATGCTTTTTTACAAAGCTGAACATGATTCTGGAATAAATAGAAACAATGGATGAGGTACCTGAAGTGGTCTTTTGCATTCATGAGTTAAAAACATCACTTTGAGGGGGCTTTTTAAATGTAAACAGGATACATTTCTTTGGTTAACTTTACTAGAAAAGATTGTCAGAGGCGTTGTAAGAGCCAGGATGATTTAAGAAAAGAAGGTGGTGTCATGCTTTCCTCATAGTAGTTTTGCTATTGAGCGTATAATGATAAATATGGGATAAAAACCTATTCTGCTGCAGGTATTCTAGGCAATATTAGACAGCTGTTCTCCCTGATTCCAGAGAAGTCAAGTATTTGCAGTGTCTCCTTAATTTCAGGCAAAGCTACAGGCATCTGAACTTTCTTGACCTCTATATACTTCATTTCTTTGTTTTAGTACGGAACAACTCACATAATTCCCAGAAAAGCAAGAAGACTTAAATAACAAATCTCCCTGAAGCAGTTAATTTTTAGGATCCCGCATCACTGTGAAACAACAGGATCTGATATAGGGCACCTCTGCTCTAGCTTCTGCTGGCAAATAATTTCTTTACACAGGTTCTTCACAGTTAACAAAATGCAGCATAGTAGCTTTTTGGCAGAACAAGCAAGCCTGAACAGTTGGCTGTCTCGTTGACTGCAGAGAGCGATAGCCTTTTCCTATACAGCAGTTGCATTGTGCTTTTGAAGATCTCGGAGTCTATTTTGCTATGAAGTACATGTTACTGTTTTGGGAGGCAAAGGCACTTGTTAGAGGTCTGTTGCCTCAATGATAGAAAAGCCTGGGGTTTTCAGGTTTCTTGATCTTGGTGCAATTTCTGTTTGAGTAAACAAATATTTTGTTCTTGATGTGTGGGTCTTCAACTGTCACAGTAGTGTCTGAGTATATTAGACAGGTTTTAGCTGCTGTGTATGTTGTCTGCATTTCCTGTTCTACATACAATCACCTCACTCTTTTCCTATTGCAGCTTCTCAATTTTACTACGTAAACACATCTTCTATCATATTGTTTATCCATGCATGGAGCAAGAAAATAATCTGACTGCACCATTCTGGACCTCTTGACATTTAGAGAGAGTTGGGATTTAGGCAGACCATAGAAGGAATTGCACTATTCAAGATGCGAAGTGATTAAGACGTGAACAAGGATTTCAGCAGAAGCAAGGTCAAGGTAAAGATGAACTCAAGCAGAATTTCAGAGATGGGAATAAGGAGAGTGGGAAAGGTAGTTTGGTGCTATGAAAAAGCAGTTCATTGTTTTCAGTTTTGCACTGCTGGGATAGAAATATAAAGGCCTTTTATATCCAGTTGGACTCGATGATCTTAAAGGTCTTTTCCAACCTAAACAATTCTATGATTCTATGATCCTTTAATTATGCCATACTAGTCAGAGCATGGAGATGCCAAACACTTAGTGACACATTGCTGTAGTTTCCTTTGCCTCCCTTTAATTTCTCTACTTCTTCTTCCTCCCAATGCTTTTTCCCTATATTCTTTTGCTAGATGCTTGCCTTGAATATTTTATATATACAAATCTATTTGTCAAAACTGGTTTTTACAATTTTAATTTACTTTTGCTTTCAGGAATTCAAGAACTCTTTCTGGTGTTGAAGAAGTTACCATAGCTCTTGTTCCCAATGTGTGATGCTAGGAAGAAACACTTCCATGGAAATAAAGTGCAGTTTCCAGGTCAGATTTGTTTTTCCTCTCCCCATTAACTGTACTCCCATAGTGGGTCTTTCATATACTGAATAGCTTGTAGGTATTAGGTCTGCTGGCGGAAAAACTCTGGTCCCAGATACTGGGATAATCCCAGGCCCTCCAGTGAATGCATGCTATGTGGAGGAAACTAGGAAGAGAAATGTCAAGGAGGGAAGGGTAAAGTGCCATCTTTCAAAGGGGACATCAAGGCCTTTCATAGTTTGACAGTGCCAGCTTTACTAAGATTTTGGGGGGGGCGGGGCAGGAGCTAAAAATCTGTGCAATGCTTTTTGATGCTTATATATTAATTTCAATGTGCCCATGTAGATATTGGCCAAACTATTTGGCTCTTCATACTAGAGAAACATAAACAGCTATATAATAAAATAGATAGCCCAGCACTGACATTTGCCAAATATTTTCATTCCATCTGCTTCATCACAAGGTTCTACTTTTCCCGGTTCCCTCCTCCCACTTTCGATGGCACAGTTTCTTCCACCAAGTATTTCTGCATAACACTTTCTTATCTAGAGGTGAGCTATGCTTCTGATAATGGAATAGATTAAAATAAACCAACATTTTGCTTGATAAGTATGCGTCATTCTATCCTTCTGTCTGTTCTTGGTATTGTATTACTAAAGTAAATGTGATTAGTGAAAATCAAAATGCTTTATGAAATCATGTCAATTCCCTGAAGAAAGTTTTTGGTTAAAATGTCCTGGCACTGTCATAACATCTTGTTTTGATATCTTTGAGAATACAGTCATTTCATTTTCCTCTTTCCAAACTTTTTTCTTTTAAATGTCTTTACACATTCTTAAGTGCTGTAGCATGATGTAAAAATTAGAAGTTAATGTTTAGTGAAACGCCTGAACTAACTGAAAGTAAAACTTTATTTTTAGTGCCCCAAATCTTCAGCTTGTTTGGGCATTTTGCTCTTGGCTGGAGTTTTAAAACCCCTCATAAGGTGAGACCTCTAAAACCTCTGCAAAATGGAATTTTCATTTTCTTTGTTGCTTTTATTGTTCATGGGCATCTGCTTCAAAAGGGAAGAATTTTTGAGACCAAGTTCCTGATCTCATATCCTCCTTCAGGTTAAGCACTCTCACTGATTACCACTGCTCCATTTAAACAGGAGGGAGGCAACCTCTTCACAAGCCGAATGCCATTTAGGGCTCTTAGGGTGGATACAGTCACTCTATTGATGAGAGGCAGCGTGGCCAGCACCAAGCTACCCTTTCACATGTTATCGAGCATGTGCTATCCTGAGTCTTGTTAACAGGGGAAGAAAGGTACCTCCCAGTCAGCTCCCTCCCCCACTGATAAATCACCAGCACAGCTCTAACAACCTAAGATGCCACCAGGAAACCCGGTTGGTGGCCAGCATAGATCCCAGTCAGACAAACTGTTTTGCAAACCTGTTACACTGCAACAATTTGAGTTTCTGACGCTACTTTAAATTAGAGATGATGAAGGCATACACAATGGTAATGAAGTTTGTGCTTGAGAGAAGAGCTTGCACCACAGAGCTAAGAAGAGGAACTTGTATTTTAAGATTAAGAACAGTTACAAAGATGTTGTTCCGCTTTCTTTTGCTCCCTCCCAGTTTTCCACTAGCTTAACACCTAACTGCGCAGCCAGGCTGCCAACACAAATAACAAAGGGCTCATCACTTCTGACAGAGCAAGTCAGCCTATACTACTCATTCTCTTCCTTAACATCTAACTCTTTCTCGCTTACATGGAAGTTCAGCCAGCGAGCTGTTATGCCTCTACAGCCCTCCTCTGGGTGCCATGTAAAATAATCTACTTTTACAATCAGGATGGAAATAGAGCTGGATGTGAGAAGTGCTTCAAAAACTTGTGAATTCCCCTGTTACCCATTAGATAGCAAACATGGGGCAGGTGCTTTTATAAAGTCTGTAAGAACTCCTGTGAAAAAAACAAGCTGTTGCTCCAAATATTACCTTGTTGGCATTCACCAGGAATATCTGTTGAATGGGCTTGTTCATTTTCATTATGTTTTTTCCAAGAAATAGACAGATTATTTTACTATTGCAATCGTATCCATCTCTAATGTAAATGCCATCTCCTCCTTCCAGACATTTAAGCCATTAGTAGGCTTTACCTGCTGACTTGCTCAATAACAGCAGCCAACATTTGGTATCACTCTGTCTTCTCTGCCATATAAAAAGGTCATTCCCATTCTGATTATTTTTGCTAGTTTAAAGTGCTAGAAAATATTGATAATTCTCTTTGGGGGGTTGTTCAATAGGATGACCTTAACAAGAGTAAGGTAGCTAGATATGGGGCTTTTTTAACATTGTATTTCTTCCAAAACCATAAAAAATATCTCTTGCAAATAGTGCAATTTTTTCGAATTTTTTCTATGGGTTTTCCAAAAATCAGTTAAATTCATTTACATAAACTTTACATGTTGTATTAAGCCTCTCATGGAAGAGGTGACAGATGTAATGGACTTTCAAAAACTTAAGCACTCTCTACCACCACCTCACGCATTTACATCTCCAGTTCAGAAGGTGCTCTAGGTAAATGTGAACAGAAGAGCAGTCCTACTGATGTGCTTGAAGTTAGACACATCTTGAAACAGAGCACATCAGTTTCATTCATGTTTGAATTTTCCATGAAGCTTTTCTCTCAAATGTATTGTAGTAAATTTCTGGGTTTCTAATAATTAAAGTATGAATAAATAATTATGCAAATATAGTTCCATAAATAGACTGTATTGATGTAAGCAGGCTTTATGAAAGTTAAGATACATGGGAAATGAAAACAAACCTAAAAGACAGTTTGCTCTCAGTTATACAAAGAAAAATGTCTAGTTGTTCATTGACCAATATTTTTATAGCAAATGAGGCATAAAGAAATTGTGCAGGAGAACAGGTCGGGGGGGGGGGGAGTCAAAAGAATCCCTCACTAGATGTGACACTGTGAAATACTGTAGCTTTTTGAGCTCCACATGTATATTTATCTACTACTGTTTGTATAACTTAAAACATGAAAGAACAAAAGGTTGGTATGCACAGCAGAGGTAGCTTTTCTGAGATGTTTCACCTTTTGATGCACAGGCAATCTAAATATTAATATTCATCATGTTCTAATTTCCTTATTCTTATGCCAAGCTCAGAAACAGTTAGAATTAAGACTCTTCTGTTTTGCTGCTATTATGTATGGGTTTTTCTGATTTCACTTCAGCTTGTACAGTTCCACCTAAATAAGCAACTGTGCGTGATTGCTTTCCAGGTTCAAACTGTGATGTGTGGAGGAAATAAAATTCCCAACCCATTTCTGGTAAAAGACAGTGTCTGCATGTCCATTTTAACATAGGATTAAAATCTTATGACCCAAAAATCCCAGTCTTGCAATCAGATCTCTGTAGTTCCTGTTGCCCTTTTTCTGTATCTTTTTAAAACCTTCTGTAAGGCATCCTGACCCCTTGATGCAAGATATTATTGTCTTCAACATATCTGTTTTTATTGACAGTGTTTACGTAGATCCTTTTTTTTTTCCTTTTTTTTTGCTTTTATTTTTTTTAACTGTTTGTTATCTTGGCTTCCAGAAATACATAAATTCTTATCTTTCCATGTAGAACGTGGAACAGAATTTGTTCTAGACAGTGAGAAACTCAAACTTGATAATCACTGAGAGATTCAAAGTATTTCCATAACTCATTATGCTTCTCCAAAGGATTTCACTGATGTAGTGGGCTGAAGCTCCATCTGGACAGACAGCATTAAAATCGTGTCCTTGTAAAATGACATGATTCAAAGAAATATTATAAACCAGCAATATCACTGTAAGAATTGGAACAAAATTGCCAGTGTCTGGATGAGCCCAGTTTGGTTCTAAAGACCTTAGAAATCATGTATTCTGGTGAAGGTTGCAAGGCCACAAACAGAACTATCCTGCCTAAAATAAATCTCTTGAGACTTCAGACTCGGGAATTCTTGCTATTGAATACTTTTTTGGGAAGGATGGTGCAGAGGACTGTTTCAAATGCCTTCATAATGGTGTATTTTACTGGAATCTGTAGCACAGGTTGGCTAACATGTTTTTTCAGGATCAAAAAAAAAGAATCCCTATCCATGTAGATTTTAAAAAATCCTGTGAAGTTCTTAGTGACAACAAAATGAATCTTCTATGTCTGGTGCCAGCTCATATACTGGTGCTCATGGTTTTGTTTTTTTCTTTTGTAATTAATTTTCCAAAACCAAAACAATAAAGAGAAAAGGAATTTTGCTGCTGAATTCAAGCACAACCGGGTGTTATCCAGAGGCTAAATTCTTTTCCTGCTTAACATAAGAACATAATAAGAACATAAGAGGCATACTGGTTCAGAACAAAGGTCAGTGTAGCCCAATATCCTGGCTCCAACAATAGCCATAAGTGGGTATGCAGGGAAGAGTAGAGAACTGGCCTCACATATCTGGTGCCTCCTCCAACGTATTCTCCTGGCTCTCAGTTACTGGCAGCTGAAGAATTTCCTGAAATGGGTGTAGTTCTGAAGTACTTAAACCCCCACACACATTTCTGTTCTGTGGGGTTGCCCAGTCTTCCCTTGAGGCTATGTAAATTTACAGTATCTACTAACTGATGCTGCATGGGAGTTGGGCACCTGGATTTTGTAGCAAAAAGTGACTAATGTTATTAGAGACTCAAGGGTAATACTTCCTCTGTGTCTTCGTTAATACAGTAGATCTAGAATGAATCTGGTGATTTCCAGGTATATGATGAGAAGCGAGGATATGTTCAAAATATTGGCATGTTTTCTTTAAAATATCTGTGCAGGTACTGTGATCTGAGACAAAATAAGAGAGGAGGTTTTGGCGGGGTAGGTCACTAATAAACTGTTGATAAAAGAGTAGCCTGTGGGCTGAGTGAGGAGATACTCAAACTGTTCAGGCAGGGCGCTAGAGGCAAAGAAACAGGTGATTACCTTTGAATTATGCAGTTCTGAATAAGAGGAGAATAACTGACAGAAGCCCATGGACATTTTTCAACCTTGCCAAGGAGCAGACAGACATGAAATGATATACCTGTTCCGTGGCAATTTCAGTTAGATTGCTTTCAGACTGGGTTACAATAGATTCTTGCATTTTTCTTCCTTGATTTTTTTCAAACATTTCCTTTTCCTTTTTGTTTTAGTGAAATTTATCCATTGTTTATAATGATACAGATTAACTCTCTGAGACTATGCCACTCATTTACATTTTCCCTTATATGGCAAATATGCAAAATTAACCAAATGCAAATATATATACAACAAAACTTCCTGACTCTAAGTGCTTGCAAACAAAGGCACTTGAATATTCTGATGACAGGGCTTGTGTGAGGACCTGCATGGCTAGACAGAGAAAATCTTTTATTTTCTGTGCCTACTGTAACCAGTTATATCTCCTGCTGTTCTGAATCACTAGGTTCAAATCATTGGCTTCCAAGAATCCTGTAGTTGGAAATGTTGAAGACAGAAAAACTCTAATGGGTCATTTTGGACAGCCTCCTGCCAGGACATGATTATTCCCTCCAGAGCTATGTTAGTGCTTGATGAACAGCAACACTATCCACAAATGAGGCAATGTTGTCCACAAACAGACAAGCAGAAAGAAGATACTGGTGAATGTGGTCAACAGATACCTTCCTCTGTAGCCTGTGCTTTTGTCCTGTGTCTCTTTAATTTTATTTCTTGCATTGGAAAGATAGGAAAAGGAAGGCTTTTTTGAAAAGCTCCAGAAGAAACCAAACTGCTGAATTTATGAATTTGTGTTGGGTTTATTGTGTTTGAGTAGTGAGGAGTACTCCAAGGTAACCACAATCAAATGTTTCTCAGACATCTGCATGTTTTCTCTAACATGTTGTGAGGGTTTTTTCTATGAGCATATGCATGGATTTTGTAGGGTGGGAGATATTCTGTTACCTATCAGTAGGTTTGGTGTGTCCCTCAAACTGCCTCATTCGATCAATACATTGCTCCTGGTGCCTAATAACTTATGAATCCTCACTGGCATCATCTGATCGCGCAGCTGGCTATTTTTCCAATGAAAAGTTTTAGTAAGATTGTTTCAGTCAGGGTGAGGTTTATAATCTTAATTTCTGGGGGCAGTAGAGTCATTTTTTGAAGTGATGGTAAATGTCTTTAGTTCCTGAACAAAGTGCCAAATGTACTGGAGAAATTTTTAGACCAATCTGTAAGGGGGTGCTGGACCCCCTCCATAGTTGGTAAAGTCTTCTAATGGGATGAGACCCACATGAGGGAAGGGGATTGTCAGTGCTAGTCTTTAGTGTTCACTTTTAATGAAATTTTCCAAGCTTTTAGTATCGACATTCTCGATCTGCAAGTCCTTTTGAGTCCTTAATGGTTTCTGCCTATGCCCACGGCAGTAGCTATGAATGTTTTTATCTAATCTGCTTGGTGATGAAGCTGTATTCAATTTCATCTTGTGATTAGATCTCTGCAATGCACCTACATCCAGTTACACCATGAGACCAGAGCCAAACTTCGGCTGTGGTTTATTTGTGAAAGGGTGTTTTATGAGTAGCCTGCAATTTCTCCACTTTATTACTTGAAAAGAATTTTTTTTACTGTGGTTTTCCCCTTAAATAGTTATGATCCTTGCTATAGAAACCATCTCCCTTTTTATGTGATTCTGTGTCAGTGAAGATGAGCTGATGTGCCTTGAGGGATCAGGAATGTGTCAACCTTGACCCGAATAGGTGGCTCCTTGGCCAGCGGAGCTATGCATCTTATGGTCTCTCCAGAGCTGTAGCCTCTTAGGTGACACTGTAAAGTTCAGGTTTAGCCAAGCTTTCAAAAGAGGGGGGGAGATGCCAACAGGGTATGATGACAACAAGGCATTTTTATGTTTTGAACTGTGAGGATCTGAGAGTATCTTTGCTCTGATGACAGTGATGACGGAGTGTGAGTCTAGATAGGTGTATTTTTATATTCTGAAATAGTAAGCGAGAGAAATTCTCTGTCCAATCACAAATCCTTCTCAAAATCAGATTCCTCCATTCTACCCATGTTACACTTAATGTGCTTGAGGTTATACTTTCATGTATGTAAATAAGTTACTCTTAGAGAAAATCAAAATGTGTGTGTGAAAGAGTGTTTTCTGTCGCTAGCTAGCAAGGTTTTGTAGTTCTCCAGTTCCAGTTTCCTATATATATATATATATTGTAGTAGGCAATATTTGAGACTGAGTGTTCTATTTTCTACTTATTTTCCGTGTTCCTTTTGCTGCTTCCCTGGCAAAGTTTGACAGAGTTATGTGGTGTATATCACCTAGTGGCTCATGGCCAAGGAAAAGTTTCTCAAAAAAAACCCTTCTTCTGTGGCAGCCTCAGAAGGAATCAGATTTTCTTCAGTTGGTTAAAGAGCTACATGTCTCACATGAAAAATATCAGCCTTTTAGTTCAGGAAAACATCTAATTTCAGGATGTTCTGCTTCCCCCTCCTGAACTGAACTTAGATATGAATGTGACTTACTTGGTGCCCTGAAATGAAATGCTTTCTCCTTGGTTGGAGCCCAGGTGGGGTGGCATAAGAGGATGGATGGGGCAAACGTTTAATGTGTTGGTGACTCGGGAAGAGTGCAGAGGGGACAGCCTGGAAAATTTTATCAAAGCTCCAAGAGAACTTAAGAAGCCTATCTGGAGCCTGCTGCTGTTGGTGGCAGAAGTCCCCGCTCCTTCAGCAGGAGCAGGCTCAGGCTCGGTGTTTGTAATGTAGGCTTATTATCCCCATTTTTTTTACAAAAGATGATTACTGTAATATTTTACATGACTTTTCTCTGAACTATTCTTCTTATTTGTTGAGAATTGCCCATTTTTCTCCTTGATGGATTTACACAAAGTACCTTTTCTTTTACTTGTCTTTTTAGGTAGGATTTTCTGTCAGCATGTTTTATTTGGGAAATAGCATGCAACACTGATGGATCTTCCCCTTTCCTTTCTTTTTCTGATGGAAAACACCTGCAGCATAGAACAGCTTGGAAAAGTCAATTAAGAGCCTGTGTGCTGTGATGTGCTGCAGTAGTAAATATATTCTAGCGTACACTGAACAGCATAAATATGTAAATATTTTACAACATGTACAACGTGCACTTACATATCCTACCTTTTTTTTTTTTTCCTTGCAGAGCATACACTTAAAAGACACACATCAAGTTACATATGTATGGTATAGTGGCAGCAGAGTCTACTCTGTTAATAATAATACTGAATATGTAAATCCCCCCACTTTTTATAACCAGTGCTTTAGGTTGCATTTACTGTAAACAAAGATGTATTTTTGGGGGCAGTTGGTTTGAGTTTATTGTTTATGTAAATCTCTCAGAATGTGACATAGCCAGATAGCTTCCTATGTTGTGCTGATCCACATTTTAGGCCAGCAGCCAAAGTATTTTATCTTTTACTTCATTATAGTGATCTTCCAATTAGCTGTGGTCTGTAATACCCTGATTTTGGTGGCAGTGGTTTGGGGAGGATTGTTTGATAGTTCTGCTCGAGAGGCAAAATGAGGGGCCTTATTATAGAAAGTGCAGAGGTTGTGCAGTAGCTGAGTTCTGTTGCAAAGTTTGCCGATAAGGGAAAACTGGCCCTTGAGCATCCATTCTATTCTGTATATTAACACTTCTAATCTGCACTGCTGATAAAACTGCAAGCCATTTGCCTTTGGAGGAATTAGTTCTGCCTCACTTGTGTAACCAGGCGATGGTGATTAACCTTTAAACTGTCCAATATTCTCAGCAGACTCCTGCTCCAGATTAGAAACTATTTAGTTATGACCAACTAAATTAACAACATTCCCTCCTCTGAAGAATAAGATTTGGAAGGTATGCATTTTAAGGTGGAATGTGGATAATGTCCTTATTTATTCACCACTTTTGCTACATAAAATGTATTTGTTGTTTAAGAAGAAAAAGAGAGGAGAGAGGGAGATTGATTTCAGGTTGAAACAATCTACAATTAGTTATGTACAGGAGGCTATTTGGTTGAATGTGGCTTGGGGTGCTGCTTTAGATGACTAAGACCTCTTTCTGACTTTTCGTTCTTAAATAAAACTTACAATGCAAGGGATAAAATGGGCAGGATGGTGCTCTGGTATGGGTAGCAGTTTAGGAAAAAATTTCCTTTCTTTAAAAGGAAAGGCAATTATCTCCGTTCTTCAGGAGAGTAATTTTTGGAAGTTTACTAACCTTCCTGTCACAATCGGGCAAAACAAAAGGTTTTGTACATGGTGGTTACAGATCGACATATCCAGTGGACTTTAGCTGCTGTGATAACCTAGCACTGTACCATTGTATCTACATATTTTAAATGTGTAATTTATCAATTGAAACATACCCTTCAATACATGTGCCATAAAAGAAAAGAGCGAGGGCAATTATGTAATAGTATAGTGTTTGTCTGACATGCCTTAAATCCCCATATTGTCATTCCTCACTGAATAACAAATACAAAATCCCTGTTAGCAATGTTTTCCGTTTTACCAGTTTTATATTAGCTGCCTCCTTAAAAATTGCTAATCTAGATACTACATTAGTAGGATGTCAGTCAAACTGCAATCCACAGTGAAGCCTTCTTCATATACCAATTTAAATCATTCATGGTCCTTTCTTTGGCATTATTCAAAAGATCATAATAATTTTCTTGTGCCCACAGCACAAAAAAATCAATTATTTCCCCACAAAGACTTGAAAGTACTTAGCGAGTGCTGTAAGAAAAGCTGAGGGTTATATCAAATTGAAATTGCACTCATTACACACAACACAATTAGTTGCCACTAGTCTGGCCGGTGCTTTAATTCTGAATGGCATATCTTTATTATTACAGAAACAAGCATGCAAATGGCATTGTTCAGGATTTGCAGAAATCAATAGGATATAGTGCTGTGTGTTTGGTGGCCACTGTCACTCAGTCTGCTGTGGATTTGAGATAATGTGTGTATTTGAATTAATGAAGGGAACGTGAGACATCATAAGTGACACCCAAATAAAAGAAATGGGTACATGATATTTGTAATTATTCTACTTGTGTTTTTGTTGTAAATACTTGTGCTTTTTGTTTTTTAATCAAAGGATTAATTGCATTTTAATAAGGCATTATGATTTTCAGAGCTTTAGTTAATTAAAACTTGTAGTATATAATTATGAAGTGATGCTGAGATTTGTCTAAAGATCACCCATACATTTAGAATATGTATATTTTTCCCTGTTAAGCAGTTGCTACATTTTGGGGGGAGGATGAATTATATTAAATGTTTGAAAGATGATGGCAGTTCCAAATGGATTTCTATAAATGGCAGCTAGGAGCGTGGATTATGTTGTTGGACAAATTAAAATGGAGGAACTACTGGGGTTGGGAATATTTTTTGGCTGTAGTGCTGGAACATTCATTTGCACAAATGTTAGCTTTCAGCCACAGGAGTAAGAACAGATGTATTTGTTCAATGTATCATATCATTCCGCCTATTAGGTCCCAGTGAAATTGCTGCAGTTTGAAATTCTGAGTACAGGCCATAAATACTCACTGGCGGTGCGTGTTAAAGATTATTTTCCATGTGACAAAAGGGTTTTAAAAGGAGGGAGAAAGTAGGTGTGCATGGGCGGGGGGGGGGGGGAGGTGGTGGTGTACAGACAACTCTATGTATTGGCTTGTTTCCCTAATAGAGATGAATATTCCTTGTACAAAGCTTTAATCACTCACAATCTAACCTGGGACATACATATATCTATATGTATGTTTAAAAAAAGACTGTTTCCTGTGGGAGTATATTATGTACAGATTGATAGACTAATTGCTAGATAGATAAACCAGAGTAAAACAGTATTAGAAAGCGAAAATCTTAATGTTACAAATGAAGCTTTTCTTTGGCAGAATTTTTAAAAACTCCTCTTATATTTATTCCATTCCTTTTGTAAGCATATATTAGAAATAAAAATTAATTTTGCTATTTAAAGATATACATATATATAATGAGGGGGAAATATTGCTTTGCTGTTGAATGGTGAGGGTTTTTTTTATTTCCTGTCAACTATAAAATGAAATATATATTTATGCAGAATAGTCCAGCACAGTCATAATTTCCTACCACATAACCCCATGAACTAGAAAGGGTTTCTACTGTTCTCTCCTGAAGGAAGGATCTTAAATTAGACCTCAGCATTTCCTACTTAGAAGCTTGGCTCTTGCAATGCACAAACATTTATTTATTTATTTATTACGCCCTGGCTTGCAGATACTTTTTGAGACAAACCCACTCAAGTGCTTAAAATGTTGTAAGCGAGGTGGGAAGATGAAGCCTACAGAGAGGGCAAAAGAAAGAACAGGAATTCTCAAAAATTTACGTTGACTTCAGCACTCAAAACAGGATTTTATTAGGTATCTATAAATGGATTTTAAGTAGGATTTTCCCATGTTTTCTCCCAAAGCTGATTTAAAATCTAATATTATTAGATTGGTCACAGCCTTCATATTTTAACTGTCAAACCCAAAGCCTGAAAGGTGATTCATTCAAAGCTTGCTAAAATATTTGCTCAGCAGCACAATAATGTGTGATGGAAAATAAACTCCTCTGGAGCATCTCACCCTATCAGCCATGGCCTGCAGCAGGAAAAGAATGAGGGAAGGTCAGTCAATTATGTGTGGTAATCACCGTAAGCATATTATCTGAGACACAGATGTCTTCCCTGACCCCACACGACATAGCTATTAACCCCACAGTAGTATAAAAATGGGGAGGAGGAGGAGCCGGTCCCCTAGGTAAACCAGACCTTTTCAGTCAAGGCTTGTCCCGCAGCCCGGAGAAGTTGCGGTGGCGAGGGCGCTGCTGCGGGGAGCTGGCCCCGCACGCGGCGGGCGGCACCGCAGCCGCTTCTCTTCAGGGACCTTTCTATAGACCTAGTCATGTGAGATAAACAGTTGCATCATTGGAAAAATGAGACTGACAAATTGACTCGTGAGATATTTTGGGAGTGTAAACAGCCCTGGAATGCCGGGTGCTGCCCGTCTTTTACGGGAGCAACTTTTGTCTTCCCAAGTACGCTTACATAGTTGAGGTATTAGTGCTGCTGAAGTATAATACCACTATCATGTAATAGTCTAATGCTTCTGGAAAACAGAGATGATTTTCTCATTATGCTGAGTAATGTGCTGATTACCACATACAGCTCCCTTTGAGTTCAAGTTCCTTCTATATTCACTTCAGAAAAATGATCAACTGCTTATTCAAGTGAAAGGGATTTTTTCAGTGCGATGGTTCAAACACAGCAAGTAAGCAAAGCAGATTTTTAAACTTATTATTTCAGCTGTTGAACTTGAAGGCTCGTTTAAAAGTTTGTACATAAAATTTGGTTGTTGTGTAGGAAACATGCGTTAGTAAGAGATGCAGTATCTCTCACCAGCTCTAAGCTTTCTAACACCAAGCATTAACCCTGAAAGCAGGCCCATGTATTTCTTGTAGCCTTTGGAAAATCTTCTCTTTTGGGAAGCCATTTTGTATTTTTCTACCAAAAAGATGAATGACCATTGGGCGATGTAAGCTATTGTGGTGCTGCACAGTATACAGCGCAAAAGCATCCACAACCAACCAGATTTGTGTTTTTTCTCCTTATTAAATAATTTATTATAATGGCATTCTGGTCTTGTGGCATCCCTATAACTGAGATCAGCTGGAGCCCAGTGAACACCAGTGTGTGAAGGGAAAGCTTTGGTCATCAGTTTTGCCACAGGATGTAGCAGAGGGATTCCTGGGTTTCCTTCCTGACAAAAGGAATTATTTAAAGATATTCTCTTTGATACTGTCTCCTTTCCCAGGGCTAATCACAGTGTGAGTGAACATTTGCATGCATTGCTGAGCTACAGGTTACAGACAAGGATAGTGGCAGGTTGAGCACTCCCACAGGTTGAGCGCTCCCACACCAGGCTCCCAGGAAAGGAAAATATATGGGATTTTGACATGGTGCAGGGTGAACACAGGTTGCCTCTGTCACTGACCTCAGGGCTGACCTGGAAGTGGATGAAAAGGATGGTAGAGATGGCTCACCAGGATAGCTGGGCTGAAGGGGATGTTGCAGGTTCCCATCACAGCCACTGCTGACCAAATTAGCTGGAGTCCAAAGAAGAGATTTGGACTATCCTCCCCATGAGTAAATCCCCTGTGGGAGTCTTGGCTATGTGGAAAGATACTATTTGCACTTCTTCCTGTTATTACGGTCAGTTTTCAGTTTTGGTCCTCTTATATTCCCTTATTAAACTTTCATCCTATTTTCATTTTAGCCCTATGTCTAAATGTTGCTAAGTAACCTCCCATGTCAAATACTTTTTCTGCTGGGAGAGAATCTTGCATCAGTCACCTATTGTGACTGCCAGATTAGATACTGTAATGTGCTCGACATGGGACTGCGCTTTACTTCTATCTGGAAACTGCAGCTGATACAGGATTTGGCAGACTGCTTGTTAAAGCAGCATCTTTTCCTTGGGCATATTAAAGCAGCCCTGAACAACTTGTAAAGTCTGTTTACTGGTCCCTGGGCTGATTTTTAAGTTTGGAGATTTAGAGATTTTGGGTTTATTTTACCTTTTAGCTCTAAATCCTACCTGTTTGAGTGAGCAGCTGTGCTGAAGAGCACACTGCTCCATTTGCAAACCGTGAAGGCTGTAAGTTAAGACCTTACCTCTGAAAGACAGTGAGCAATGCATACCTGGAGCTTTAGCAAACTGCAGTTTCTGTGAGGCTCTTTTATCATGTTTTCCATGGGGCCAAACGAAAGCCAAAGTCTGACGATCACTTGCGTAAGTAGAAACCAGGAGTAATGCTATTTAAATAGTATATAATTAGGCTAGAGTGAATGAGAATGGAACTTGGTCCCAATTGATTATATATTTCAGGTCAGTTGAAATAATGGAACAGCCTTTTCTGTCTCAGCTTAATGCAGTGGTTCTGAAGAGTTCATCACCTGCTCTTGGCTCTCTTTCCTTTTTCCAGCTGATAAATCATCTTTAATGTGTTTCCTAATATTACTTTGCCATGTAAGCACTGGTTATAGTTCTGTATGACAGCAACAGCGGGGGAGGGGGAGCAGGCAATAATTTCACTGACACAGAAATTACTCTAAAAATGCATTAATGTATCTTAAGTATAATTGACATACTTTGAAATATATATTGCCTATAGGCAAAACTAAATGTTGCTAACCAAAACTAGAGGTAGGCAGAGCTTCTGTAGCATCATTCCCGGATACATACTAAATAGTAGTGATGGTATCCGTCAATATATTTGTAAAATATTATCGTCAAATTTCACATGTGGAAATCTTGTCTTAGTCTTGTTTTGTCAGTTAACCTTTTCTTAGTCTTGTTTTGTCAGTTAACCTTTTCTTATATAATAGTTTATTCTTCTAGAGGAAATATTTGATAAAACCCATAGTAACTTTAAATACAAGATTTACCATGTTAATACTTGTCATCACATGCTCTTCAGTTCCTCCTTGTTGATATTCTGTTAAGCTTACATGTCACAGCAAAAGCAAAGCATTTTCCATAAAGCTGTCAAAAGTCAGAATTCAAATTGGTTTGTCTTCTCTAAGTTTTGTCCTAATTATAAATAAAAATCATCATCATCATCTTTTTTTTAAAAAAAGCCATCTTGCACTACAGTTTTATCACTTGCCTAAAACAGGTTCCTGGATTATGAGAGAAATCTGAGAATTGTTGAGTTTTATTCATCCAAGTAAACCTACAGCTGTTTTAGATGCCAAGGAGCCCAAAAGTACTGATTTCACCATGGTACAGAAGGCAATAGATCTCTATATACTTGATAAGTATACTGGTTGCAGGGGAACTAATCACTCACATGTGATGACTGAAGTGTGAAAAACCGCACACGTGAATTAATTTGGAATGCGTGTTTGACCACTTCACCTGCACGCTGCAAACCACTCCATCTGTAGCCTTGCCAGCCTTGCTGAGAAGCTTCAAATAGCTGCAGCTGAAAATACAATATGAAACATGGTGTCCTGCTACTCTCACCCATTGCACAAGTTTGAAGGGCAACATAAACACAGGTCAAATCTGGATCAGGGACAGATAAGCTGCATCTTCACCTGCTGCTTTTTTTTTTTAACGTAGTTTGGGTTTCCAATTCATTTAATTGCTTTCAAAAAGACTGATGTAGCTCTGTATGTCAAGAGATGCAAAAAAACGTTTTCCGTAAATGGTACAGTGTGGTGGTGAAAAGGTTGTATGCGGATTACAGTGGTGTTTGCTTAAAGTTTTCAAACACAAGAGAGAAGGGAACTTTTGTATGTCATTTTTCATATTGGATCCTGCAGGAGATATAAAGCGTTTTATAGGTGAGATGATCCAAACCAAACCCAAAGTTGTGTTGGCTGTATCTACAGTTTAAGCAGGAGTTTGTTTCTGCCAGATGATGTTTACATTTTATGAAAGGACCGGAAACCTTTGGGAAATGCATGGATAATTACTAAACACAGAGGTCTGTATTTATACAAGGTTAAATATAGGTATAAACTCACAAATCTGTCTTTGCACCAATCCAAATTTTCTCTGTATTAAACATTTCTGCCTACATCTGTCAAATTATTTGAGTCAAAATGTATTTTTGGTATGTCTTCAAGTTAAAAGTCAAAAGGGTTAAGTTGCTGTCATACCAGCTGTGTGCTGCCCCTTCCATTTTTATGAGATGATCTCACCTGGGTTCTTCCCTGCAAACATCTATCTTAGGAAGAAAAGTATGGCTTGGGTATAAGAACTAGGAGTAATTTTTTATCTCCTACTATCTGTAATCACACACAGTAAATACAAACACTTGGTCTGAATGTCCTGTGACACTTTTAAGATTTTGGTTGAGTCAGACCCAAAGTGCCCAAACTTTTTCTGTGAAAGTATTGTTGCATTGTTAGCCAATAAAACATTTCAAATGAAGTGGATACAAAGTGTACTTCACACGGCTGGGGGGGGGGGGGGGGGGAAAGTCAGGGTTTTATGTGGTTCATTTGGGTTTTAAGGAACATATTGACAGAAGAAATTGTATTGTTCTGTCTGGTAAGAAGTAGGGACTGGAGTAACTCCAGTTAATAACTGACCTCAGAGATTTCAGGTAATTATCTTCTTTGCCTGTTAAAAGTTAGTCAGAAACAACGAACTGAGAAACTTCAAGTTCTAACACAATATGAGATAAGAAAAACAAAATGCTCACTTCCAGGACTGTTCAGGACCCAGTGATGGCAGAGGCTGTTTACTACTTTCAAAAAGGTCTTCAATATTAGCTACATAAGTAATGATCTTACAGACAGTACAAACCTGCAGAAGGAAAACTCTGGAAGAGAAAGTTTAGAAAGAGGAATTGGCGTTTTGCTCCACTGTTTCCTATCTGATGCTGTCCAAAAAACAGTGTATTGGATGCCAGTCCTGCAAGCTCCTGAGTGAAGCTGAAAAGTGCACAAAGAGACTGGGCTTTGGGCTTCAATTTATGGTCTGTAATGTCAAGGTACTTAGCATTTTGTGGAAGATCCCCAATAGTTTTAGCTGACCTCTGTTGTACTCAAAATCCTGTAGAATACTGGTCCCAGAGCTTTGTGTAACTAAATCCTCTTCGCCAAAAATGTTGCTTGTTGCTGTCATTTGGGCCTGTTTAAAACCCTCGTGCCATGTTTTTTTGCACTAGTGTTGGGCTTACTGTATTGTAGGGTACGAGTACGAGCACTGTGCTCCTGCAAGCTAGTGTGTTGGCCATCTTTTTGTCCCATCATGGATTCTCACTTCATCCTGCTCCATCACTGCATCTTTTGGCAGTTACTTTACCTCCCCACTACCTTTTACTCTCAGTCTCCTTCCTTGCCCCCAGGAGCATCAGCTCTTCGTCTCCACCAGGCATTCAGACTCACCCCTCAGTCTTTCCATGTTTCTCATGCAGGTCCTTTGCACATACTGAAGACACAGCCTAGAAGAGTGTTACTGATGTTCACAATTTCCATGCACATCCTTTCCTGACATTTTTCTTGCACATCCAGTCACCTATCCAGATGCGACTTGTGTGACTGCTCCCTCCCCTACAGATGCCTTTCCTTTTCCATTGCTTTAGCCTGACTCAGCTGCAAAGACATGCAGCAAAACAGCTGGTTAAATTTTTTTCTCTTCTGCCTTTAGCAAACCCTGGATCAACAATCCTAATCCCTACAAAGGTTACATCCTTTACCCTTTTCCCACAAAGCACTGCTCCTTTCTGACCTCTCACTTTCTACATTCCCCTCTATGACAAGCACCTCATCTTGTTAAGTTTTAAGCAAAAACAGTCCTTTTGCCCTGAGGAAAAAAATAATCAAACTTGAAGAAAAAATTGCAGATGGCTCTGTTTAAAATATTTTTATACTAGAAAATTGCAAATTTACTTTCCCATTCCTGGCATATTTCCTTCGATCAAGTTTATCTGCCTGTTATCTCTTTTGAAGATGCTTTATCTTCAGCTTTGACTTAGCATGACCAAATCTGAGTTCCTCTGCTTCTCTTCTGTGCTCTGACTTTAATTCCTGTTCATGGTTGCACTGACCAATATTATTATCATCTGTATGACCTGAGACCTATTAACCTGCCATTTTGTCCCTCCAAGACAGTGGCCAAACCCATCCTTCTTTTGGTAGTAAAACAAATCTCTCCTCTAAACCTTTGCAGTCTCTTGCACCTCTTTCTTTGTGGTCTTTCTTGCTCTTAAATGTACATCATCTCTCTTTGATACACAGAGAAGATCAGCCCTAGTCATGCCTGTTACTCCAAGTTCTCGTCCTGCTTGTTCCTTCTTTCTTATGCCTTCCCCTTGGTCTCATCTTTAGGTTTACCAAGCAGCTGCCTTGCCGTCTAGCTGCCACCAGCCTGTTCCAGGTTATTAGCTTGTATGGGCATCACCATTTCTTTTTAACACAAGTAACACCCAACAGGCTCATTTGTAAGGTTCTCCATTCTTCAGCCATTTCTTCAAAAGCCACATCTGCCACAGCAATGGCTGGTGAAAACACCCTGGGGTCAGAGTTGGGACATAAGGCTTTAATACTGTTAGGATAAGGGAGTGGGTCAGGAAGGTATGCAGATGCCTACAATGAGAGCAGGCACACATCTTTCTGATTTTATAATATTCCAGCTTCTGCATATTGACTGTAAGCTCTCTGGGGCAGGGATGCTCTGCCTTGAGCAGTGTGCAGCACCACCTCCATGGGCTCCTAATCCCAGCCAAAGCCTCTGTGTGTCACTGCAGCAACCTCACTGGCTCATACCCCCCGTCACTGTGGCACATGTTATGGAAACCCTCTGGTTTTGCACCTGTACTCCTCACTCTCTCTCCCATAGTTAATGGCATATCTTTCTCAAGCAAGCACAAAATGAGGGGCTCCATTAGATGCATCAGCCTGCAAAAGACTTATGTTTAGGATGTATTCTGGTGGTTTGACCCTGGCTGAATGCCAGGTGCCCACCAAAACCACTCTATCACTCCCCTCCTCAACCACAGAGAGGAGAGAAAAATATAACAAAAGGCTCGTGGGTCGAGATCAGGACAGGAAGATCACTCAGCAGTTATCATCATGGGCAAAACAGCCTTCACTTGGGGAAATTAGTTTAATTTATTACCATTCAAATCAGAAAAACACCCTTCCCCCACCCTTCCCTTCTTCCCAGACTTAATTTAATTCCTGATTTTTCTCTGCTCCAAGCAGCACAGGGGAACAAGGAATGAGGGTTACGGTCAGTTCATCACATGTTGTTTCTGGTGCTCCTTCCTCCTCACACTCCTCCCTGGCTCCAGCGTGGGGTCCCTCCCATGGGAGACAGTTCTCCATTAACTTCTCCAGCATGAGTCCTTCCCACAGGCTGCAGTTCTTCACAAACTGCTCTGGCATGGGTCCCTTCCACAAGGTGCCATTCTTCAGGCACAGACTGCTTCAGCCTGCGTCCCCCACAGGGTCACAAGTCCCACCAGCAAACCTGCTCCAGTGTGGGCTCTTCTCTCCATGGGTCCACAGGTTGTACCAGCAAACCTCCTTCAGTGTGGCCTTCACACAGAGTCACAGCCTCCTTTGGGCATCCACCTGCTCTGGCGTGGGGTTCTTCATGGGCTGCAGGTGGGGAACTGTCCCACCGTTAACTTCCATGGGCTGCAGGGGGACAGCCTGCCTCCCCACAGTCTTCTTCATGGGCTGCTGGGGAATCTCTGCTCCAGCGCCTGGAGCACCTCCTGCACCGACTTGGGTGTTTGCAGAGTTGTTGCTCTCACATATGTTCGCTCCTCTCTCTTACTGGCACAGATTATTTTATTTTTTTTCCTTCTTGATATGGTATCTCAGAGGCACTACCACCATCACTGATGGGCTCAGACTTGGCCAGCAGTGGGTCTGTCATGGAGCCGGCTGGCGTTGGCTCCATTGGACATGGGGAAGCTTCTGACATCTTCTCACAGAAGCCACCCCTGTAGTCCCCCTGCTCCAAAAACCCTGCCATGCAAATCCACCACATATGTATGTCACATATGTTTTGTGGAGCTTTCACAGTCATGATGTGTATCGTAATTTAGTGATATATTTTTCCTCAGGAAAACAGGAGCTCCAGGGCCAAGGCAGCCTCTGGCAGCTGTAGGGAATGATTACTTTGCAGTTTGGCTAATGATATAATCCACTGTGGTTGCAAGTCTTGCTTTCCTCTTTAGATGATGTCAACATTTCCATGAGCTACATGTGTTGTATTCATAAGTGGTACTTAGAAATATGTGTTCTGTAATCTCCTCCTTATGCCTGACACTTTACACATGTGTTTATCTACAAGGAGTGGTGACATTAGCTTGCTAATTTTGCCAGTGTACTGTACCAGTGAGGGTGTGAGAGACTCAGAAGGATATTTAAACTGGCAAAGAGAGAATTATTGACATTAGCTATGAGTACTTTGTAAGACTCTGTTTTGGAATGTCATTTGTTAGAAAATCTTTGCTGCTGAAAGTCATCCATCATTCCCAGATGGACCTACAAGCCTTAGAGAAACCTCTCTTCCCAAATCCCACTCATTGCCAGTGGCCAAAAGGACTCGCCTATTGACATTTGCAAATTAGATATACAGATATTATTCCCTGAGAAGAAGTGGAGTGTGCAAATGGTATGATAAGATATGGTTTTCTTGGCTGCTGAATGGACTTCAGTGGTGAAAAAAAAGCTTATTTGCCAGAATTCCACCTACATTCCCCAGTGTATCCATGGAACTCGGGTTTTCTTTATTAACTAGACTGTATCCACAATATTCAATGGTGAAGATCCTCAGCAGGAGCTCATATGACCCATGTAACAGGTTTTTTTAAAGAATCAAGCTCTCACCTCTCAATATTCATTCATATGGCATCATTCAATATGTATGGCTGACTGCTTTAGAAAGCAGCATCAATGGGGTACAATGCACTAATTTTATCCCACTTTGACTTTGAAAATATAATCTATACTTGTAAAAATTGTAAATAGTGTAGAATCATGCTAGTAGGATTATTCTAAAATGGAAGCACTAATGCATCAAGCAAAATAGCTTTGCTAGTCCTGACTGGCTCCTATTATCACCATTATCAAAGATATACCTCTGGCAACTAAAATGTGCTAGAGCACAAATGAATACATGCACTAGAGCCAAGATTTAAGGGGGTGTTTCTTTTTACAATGAACTTTGTTCTTTTGAGTGCCACAGTTAGAGTAGTAAGTGCAAGCTCTTATGTCCAGTGGCCAAGTCTCATCTAGCTAATGAAATGGTACCCCGATAAAATACATGTAACTACCCATTTTGGCAGTACACTGTTCTTCTCTGCTTTAGGTGACAAAATACAGTCACTCTGCATGAATTATGTATTTATAATATCACCTGTAAGTGCCTATTGTAAACAAATTGTTAGATTAACAAGCACAGCATATGAAGTATCCTTATAAAGTAATCATTCAGTCAATCACTCAGTCAAAATCATTACAGGATTGGGGGTTTTTGGTATGAAAGACAGTGCCTGAACTGAGGAGGGGGGGGGTCCTCATTATGCTGTAGAATCTATTTTTGTATATCACTGTTCTGAATGTTAAATTGCCTATCGTGAGAAACCGCAACAAGAACAGCATAGTGATTTGATACACAGCAGTATTTGATTTCGACTGAGTTGAAGATGCATAAACACCATTGCCCAGTCACCAGTGACAGTCTTGACCATTTCTGTTGTGCCCTTTTTCATGAAGTTTACAGTGGGTATGGCTCAGACTGCCGAAGCCTGCTCCTGCTGGCCTGAAAGTCGTGCACCCTCCACATGCTGAAGGTGTTGTGTCAGCACCATGTCAGAGCATCCAAAGCCAGAACCTTACCTCAGGATCCCATCAAATGTAATTGCCAAAGCTTCCTGGACTCTGCAGGAATTCATCTCATCCTCATCAAGATGACACTGTCGACTTTAGGACTGTCACAACAGCACTTGTAGGAGCATGGCAGCCACACAAGGAAAATGAAGGAAAAAGATAACTTATGCCCTCTACCTACCTGGAGGAGGGCGTCTTTGCAAGTGAACACAGAGCTCACTTCTCTTTCACAGCCCAGTACACGTCAGGACAGTGGTAGCTGGCCTCTCGCTGCCTGCTGAAATAATGCTCTGCTTAAGCCTGACACCTTAGCACAGCAGCGACGGATCTAAATGCCTCTGTTGCCAATGAACAAAAGGGCTAAATCTAGACATTGCCCCTTCTATAAATACCTTCTGAAGTACAGTTTTGTTAGTTGGTAAGTTGTCTGGGTTGACAGACTCGCTTAGTTAAATACAGATAGGGTCTGTGAAATGTGCTCTCATCCTGGCAAGATCATCTTCATACTCAGGGAAATAGTAGGAGTGGAAGTGGTGATAGAAAAATATAAGAACTCATTCACTAGCAAAGTGGGTAAGATGAGACAACTGAAATGATTTTATAGAGAATGCAGACAGCTTCAGAGCTTTTTATAGTCTGCAATGCAAGTTAGAGTATCAAGTAAGAATTAAAGTCCTCTATTCACATAGTTGAGTTCAAGATCTTTGCTTACAGATGGAAAATGATCTAGCATTTGTTATGGAACAAGGTTGCAACTGCATAGCTGAGGCACATTTAGGTGAGGTGGAAGGGTTTGTTTTGGTGTACTTAATACAACATAAGAGTGCAGTGTGCATGAGAGGGTTCTACTGGTGTTGACGGATGGATTAAGTCTTTGGTTTTCATCTCATTTAAAATGGAGCTGGCTACCAGCTCAAAAAAAAACTGTGCTAGAAGATGCTGATTAAGTAGGTAAATCCTGGAACAGTGCTAGGGTGAGATATATCTGCCAGAAGCATCTGTTTTGATGGTTCATGCTCAGTATTTAACAGAACACCAAGTTGTCCAAAACACCTTGAGGTAAAATAAATTGTTGCCAGCAGCCTGCTCCCTTGCTGGTTTAGTACATCTTAATAGCAATCTTTTGTCCTTCGCTGCAAGGTGATTCCTAAATATGTCTTCCAAGTTTTTGTTTGCAAAATGACAATCAGTAATTTAGACAATAAGCGTTTACATTGTTTACAATAGAGAACATTGATGATAGAATTACTGTGTGAAAGCTAACTAGTTATATCATAAAGGCACAATTTGTCGAATAGGCAAATTAAAGTGTCTATGCCCTCTGCAAAATCCTGATGAGTGGATTTATTTGGGTTGGTGGACATCTGGTTAATCCTAGCTGTCTTCACTTGGCTGCTGATGTGAATTCCTCACATTCTGAGGAAATTTCTTGTTAGCTGTTAGCTAAAACCAATGAGATTTGACTGAGCTCTCCATACGCATGGAAGGCAGCCAGGATGTTGTTTGGAGAACACGTGAGGTGCTTCCTGAGCACTTCTCAGCTGTTGTCTGTTCCTGATGTTCTGGGTACAGGCAAAAACTCTATGCTATAATTGATAGGGTAGGTTCATGCCTTTCTGGGTGGAGAAGACTGGCAAGTCTTTTCACTTTGATACAGGCTCTTCAAACAGCTGTCTGCTGCTTGCTTTAAAAGAGAGGTATTTGGTGCCTATTCTAGTAGTAAGTCACTAGTACTAGAAATATCTGTCTACTTTGGGGCTGGAATGTAAAAGGAGAAGCGTTGACAGCGTGCAGAACATCTCAAACACTTTGATTCCCCAGTATTCCCTGAACTTTGTCTTTCAGAACAGTGACCCAGATGTAGCCTAAGCAGCACGTTGTTTTCCTGCGCACCCATCTCCCCTGTACTGATGAAGATCCACTGGAATACAATTAGATTTCACAGCTGTTTTCATTACTGAGGGTCATGAGGTATTGCTGAGTGGAGGCATACAGAACTGCATTTCTTTCTCTTCAACATCTAACAAAAGGTAATCTTGGATAAATAACTTCCCTCTCTTGAGATATCTTACACGTGTGGGGTAGCAGAAGTTCTGTGTTTGTTCAAAATCTGTGTAAGCCCATTAGAAAAAGAAAAACGAAGTGAAAAGCTTTCAGTGTGCTGATCAATCTTTATCATATGACTTTACTTCAGGTATCCAAAGAATGTGGCTGAAGATCTCTTCACAGCCTAAAAAATCTGGATTAGAATGAGTCAATCTGATAAATCTGATCTAACAACCATAAACTGGGGAAGCAATTGGAAGGGGTGACTGCTGTTATGTCACTCCACTTGACAGAGAGCATTTGTTTGTTTATTACTCACATTTGCAGGATGCAAGGACCAGACCAGGATAGAAATGAAATATTTTTCTGTCATTCAATAAAAAATCCCTAGCAACATCTGCTTAAAAACATTACTAATACCTGGGTTTGGAGTTCAGAAATTTACTGGTGCAGCTATTTCCTAAGCAATATTACTAGAGATCTCTGCAAAATATGGAGTCAAGATTGACAGTCTGAAGGAATCAACCTTATTTATTATCTTAACTATCACAAACACTTGCTAAATCTGTACTTGCTACTTATTGCCTTGGTTAATGTCACTGAAACACCAGTGTCTATGACATGTTCCAGGAAGGCAGCATGCTGTAAACATAGTCTACTTATATTTGATAACCAGCAGTACTCAGGCACAAAATTTGCACAGAAGTCCTAAAATTCAAATCAGGATTTGGGATTTTTTTTGTTCCAGTTCACTTATGACCTTTAAATAAGTGCTCTCCAGGGCATGTGTAATAGCCATGAGCCCATAAATGATTGAGTGTTTAAAACCTATCAGGACTTGAAAACACCGTACACCTTTTTGAGTGCTCAGCCCTTAGCTGAATTGGATTATTGAAGTAGGAAAAGATATGTCTTCTTTATTTCTTGGTTCTTTGAGAATATCACTTTCCTCAGAAATCTCGTTGCAGTTTACAAAAACTGGGGATGGAGGCAGGTAAATCAGTAACTTAAATTAAGAATTATTTGATCTATTCTGTCTTTTCAAGACACACATTTTTGTCTGGTGTAAAAGAAAAACTTGTATAGCTAACATAGCTAAATGTTGAGTCTTTAAGGTTCTTCTGAGCACCCTGCCAAGAACTGGCTGTCAGAGGTGCTAAGCACACACCAAGATCACGTGTCATATTTTTAGAAAAGAAGAGTACTTAAGAAATTGCATGCACGTACATGAAATGTAACGAGTTGCCAATTTGCAGTGTAGTTCATTTGCACAAAAATACATAAAACAATAAACAAAAAAACTTGACAGATTTATAATTTTTGTAGAGTAAAATAAATAATTTTATGCCTAGAAGAATCTGTTAATATGAGCAATTATATCTCACTTACTGGATTTATAAATACAGATAGATATAGATAGATAGATATACACACATACATATATGTGAAGAAAAGTCCTTGTAAATATCCGTTGTATTATCTTGGAATTATTGGCCAGGTAGCAGGTTACAGTAGAACACAAAATCATCTTCTTGTCTGAATTACTGTCACCATGGAACAAATTGGAAAAAAAATTATTTTGTGTCAACCAGTCGCACCCCACTGCACACATGGATGTCTCCTAAAGCCATCAAGATAATATCTGAACATGTAATCATAGCTGGAACAGTAAGGAATCCTCTTTTTCTGCAACAACCAAACAGCACATTGAACCCACAAAGACACGACCAACATTGTCACTCTCAGCCAAAGTTAGAAACAAGATTTCTGCCTTATGGCCTTTGAGATATCTTTTTTTATTTTTTTCAAATGTGCAGGCAAAAAATTTTTGAGACAATCTTAACATACTAAATAACTTGCATAGCTAAGGTTAAAACTGCAAGCTTTGCAATTCACTAGAAATTTCAAGACAGAAACAAAGTCAGCTTAAATTATGTGTAAGTATTTCTAGGTCTATACAACTGTTTGTCCTCTGGTTTTTTTCCAAATCTTCTTCCTGTGCTGAGGATTACAGCTTTAATCATTCTTAATGTATTTACTATACTAAAAAGATTTAATTGCTTCAACCAAGTTATCTGACTTTATATATTTTATTCAGAATTCACTGTATAATTCTTGTATAAACATACCAGCTATATAACTTGTGTTTTTTAACAATAAAGCTCTGTTCCAAGGGAAGCAAAGTAACTTTCCTTTAAAGGCCTTATCTTGCAAAATACTGAATGCTCTGAGCACCATAACATCTGCCAGGGGTGCTCAGCACCACACGGAAAGCACACAGTTGTTGACAGCATCCATGGTTCAAGGCTGAGTGAAATCAAAGGGAAAGAGCACCCAGTGACTTCACTGAGTTTTGAATCAGACCCAGGCTCCTTGCGGATGATCCAATGAGGTAATGTGCTGTTTGCAAACCACCACAAGTATAAGCCCTTACTATAGCTGCAGTTTCTCAGATGGAGAAAGTAACCATAGAGCGATCCTCAGTCTTAAGGAATATCACTTTGCGTCAGTTTTGGAATTTTAAGTGACCTACAAAGCTTTAAATTTTAATGTCAATTGCCTATTCGGAATATACTAGAAAAATTATGATAATGTGCAAAATACTCATTTTCCATTACTTTAAATGCTCAGAGTTAAATATATGCTCTAGCGATCTGTGGAAAAAGGGTATCTTAAAAACTAGTCTGGACTGCTCAAAACCCCTTGATATTGCCTTCTTACCTGCACCAAATGCTGATCCTAGGACACAGCAAGAAACCATGCTCTCCAAACTGGTTGAGTGTAGTGGTGGTGTTTGAGAAAGATTTTTTCCCCCCTGAAATTTTCTAGGTCATATGGATTCTATTTGTCCTGAAGACATGCTGGTGTCCTGGCAAGATACTTGTTTGTATGCAGCTTGTTAAAATTTGTTGTATAAAGTTCTGTAGCAAAATTTCGTAACATGAAATGACAAGAAGGCTTTCCCTAAGGAATATTTATTTATTTACCCTTTCATCAGCAGCTTTCTGTTACCCCAAAGCACCAAAGCTACTATACATTTTGGTTTTGAAATTTTTTTTTTTTAATGAAGAAATTTGTCATTCTGGCCAAATTTTTTTAGAAAAAAGCAAACACAGCTGATATAAATATGCCTTTGGTTTCACCATATTTTCTTGCTTATGGATCTAACTTTAACGTAAAGTGTGGTGATTTAGTTCTGCTTTTAAAGGTAAGCTGAATATATTCTACACTGCAAGAAGTCTATGGGTACTTGCTTCTGACCATGGAACAAACAAATGCATTTGTTTTCTAAATGGTCATTTTCCAAAAGCACATTAAAGTGCAATTTATCCAGTTTACAAAAACACTATATCATTTCTGTGTTTAGCATTATGTTCATGGATGGATGACTTTGCCACAACAGAATATAGTATTTACTGTACAGGCAACAGATTTTCTGCACTGCCTGGCTACCAGTAACTAAGAAATAGGATGAACTGTGAATGATTCTAATGGATCCTAGTCTATTAGTACACTGCAGCTTTATTTCAGAATAAACTGGCTGGAAGCGCAGGGAAAGAGCATTACTTTGTTGATTTGAGTGACCTCATGCAGCCCAGGATCTGGGCCTTATCTGTTCTGGGCATTTATGAAGCTAAATGAATTATTTGTCACCTCTGTTTAAATATGATTCTTTAAACTGATTCAGGGCCAGATTTTCAAAACCTCATTGCTAGGAACACTGCTGTCTAGCCAAAGGGAGAGGGGAAAGTAGTTGCACTGGCTCAGGGACAAGACAGGAATCAGAGAGCAGTCTGACTGTTTTGATTCATGGGTTGTATTTCTAGTAACTACGTTACCCACTAACAAAAGCAACTGCCTGCAGTGGTCCACTACAGCCTACTACTAGTGCTGGAACTATTTTGCCATTGATATAGATAGAAACAACTGTGACTTAACACAACAAGACATAAGACTAGATTCACATCACCCTTAATATGTTGAATGTAGCATCATATAGAACAAAAATTAGTCTTTGGTGCAATTCCTGACACAGCCAAGTGGCCATAATTTGTAGCCTTTGCCTACAAATTAACACCTCAACTATTTCTGAGACTAGTAGACCACATATCCAAACATAGCTATTGTAGGCAGAGCTCCAAAGTCCAGTTTCACTCAGGGAACAGTTGAACAAAATTTTCCTACTCCATTTGCATGGATAAATTGCTTGGATTTGATCAGCATGACCGGGTTGTGAGTAACTGTTGTCTTGACTTTAATGGCTATGTTTTTAATTCCAAACGAGGGAAAACTCAGCTGTGTGGTTTGATATATTTTGGGATCTCTTCCTGCAAATATCAGGAGACAGAACATTGTAGATCCAAGAAAGGAAGGCACAGGATTATGCAAGATCTGTAGTGGTGCCCATCCTCAGTTTTCCTAGCAACTTATTGTTGAGGTGCTAGATACTTTGACATGTGCACTGGAAGGGGCCACACACACATTGAGAGAGAAAGGTACCTTGGAAAGCTAGTGAATTATGCACAGTTTTTTTAAAAAACTGTATCTGCATTGTGTCTTCATGAAAAATGCTTTGGTTTTGCACAAGATGTTTTCTTTTGTGATACAATTATAAATCCATTAATATCTCATCATATTTTTTGCCACAGTTACAAGGAATTGGACTACGCTGGTTGGGCAAGATTGTGTAGCCTTGTACAAACAGCAAAACTGAAGCTTATATGAAGTGGTGCTTCCAAAAGCAGCTCACTGAGCAGTGGAGAGTCAGCAGTAATTTAATTAGGTGCTTATAGCAGTCATAGCATGAAAAGCCAGATGGGTAACTGCAGTCTTCAGAATTTCCAGCAGAAGTGTAACACCAAAACTCTCCCGAATATATTAATCGGGATCGTGAAGTCTAAAGGCATTTATTTGCATTTAGTAATATGAATAGTAAACTTCACAGAGGATGGGCTAATGACCACATACATTTGTTATGTTACATATGCTTGTGATGCTGGATGAAAAAAGAGAAATAGAGATGTGGACATAATGTAGGGTTTTTGTTGTTGTAGAAGTGGAAATCACAAAATAACTGTGGACTTTCACCCCATGGAAGTGTTTTTGCAAGGTTTTTGAACATAGATATTTTCCCCATAGTAAGGAGGTGGGAAAGCAGGTGATCATCATTGTAAGAGCTGAAGCAAGGCATATTCCTCATAGCAGGAGCAGAAACAGAGGCATGGAGGGAACTTGCAACTGTGGCAGCACCCCACAGCAACTCCTGGGCAACCTAAGGTTCCTTCCCATCCTTTCTTCCTAACAGTATGACCTTAAGAGCCAAAAAGGGTTGTTACGAGGTATGCTGCTATTGTGGGTTATACAGCAATAACAAAGATCTTCAAAAAGAGAGGGGGTTTTGAGAGTTTTTCCAAAAAAAACCTGCCAGATTGGTTTCCACTTATTGGCAACAGCAGTCTCATGTGAGCTCTGAGCCAGGCCCAAACTGGTCTTGTACTAAACATGCAACTTACATGATTTGCTCTTCTCCTTTGGATGCTCTTCAGTGGTAAAAATAATATTGCCCCTCACAGCCCCACAGACGCGGTTGCGTACTGGGGAGCTGGAACTGGCACCACTGACCATGACTGATTCATGAGTGCACAGCTCATTTTTGGAACTAATTAATTATGTCATGGAAAGGAGATTTATTCTTCCCCCCCCCTTCCAGGCCCACCCACCCCCCCTTCCCCAATCCTTGCTAATCTTGCTTTCTGGATAGCAGAGGGAAAATGAGGAAGGTGTTTAGTAGTCTCAGTTGTCTCTGTGATTCAAATCACAGAATGAAGCCAGACAGCAAAACAAGTGCAGATCAGGCAAAGACTGCCTGCTCCGCTTGTGCTTTCTCTGCAAGAATCAGTTTCAGATATTAGGTGGATTTTTTTTTTCTGTTGCAATTAACTAAGAAAAATATTTCAAAGCTGTACAATTAAAGGCCAGCATTTTATTAGGGTTTAAAATAGTCTTTATGAAATCTACTCCTGCCACTGGTAATTACAATGTACATCTTAATACACCTCTGCTAGGCCTGAGCTGGAGATAACAGTCCTGTGTGTATTGCATTTGGCTTGTGCATAGAAGGTAAAATCCTTTATCTTATCTCAATCTCCAAACAACCAGCCTCTCTTCCAATTCAGCCCTAATCTTCTTAGTAAATAATACTGATATTTTTCACCATAACAAAAATGGAGCTGCCAGATTCAGACTGATAACACCTCTCATTTACACACCATTCTCTGTCAAAATCTGCCTGATTTTTCTTAATCTCTTTAACTCATCAAAAAATACTTTTTTACATTCAGCCATGGTAAGTTCCTTGCTACCAAATAATATTATTATAAATAAATCCGTTGACTACAGCTGTCTCTTTGGATAGATATTGGAATTTCTCTCTTTCCTGGCCTGTTTCCTTGAATGATGACAAATTATTGTTGTCCAATTTAATTTTGCTGTAAAGTTTGGTGTTCTAACAAAATGACCTAAAAGGAGTGTTTAACTGAGAACATGCCCAAAAGGCATATTTTTCTTTTTTTTTCTACAGGATGTCATCTCAGTTCACTTCTCTTGAGAATGCTGTCTTTGCACTCCCATCCTTTCCTTTCAATGGCTTATCTTTAAAACAAGGGAAATGATAACCTAAGTCCTTGGATTATTATAGCCTATTAATTATCTCTGTATGATTTCTTAAATTGCAAAAAGATACTGCCAAGAGAATGGCAGGAGAAAAAGCTGGATAGCAGGATTTCTGCTTACAGTGGTTGAATGGAAATAATATACTTAAATGTGACTAGTTTATTTCAGCAGCAGCCTGCCCTCTGGGTGACACAGACATTTGGGGTACCTGTCCTAAAATGGCAAACCACCCGTGTCAGTAAACACTAGACTCAGTCATTTTACACCAAACCTGGTTTCAGCCACTGCTGTGTGACAGACTGAGGGATTTGTCATACCAGCAATTTTTATGTTGAACTTCCCATATCAGAGAAAACAATCTGAAAATCTATAGCAGAACATGGCCCAGCATTGCCAGGTGTTACAGCTGGAAGAAATAAGTATTTGTCTTCTGTAGAGCCTGTGGACCTGAAACACTATTTCTATCCTTGGGTAGAATTCTGTCGGGTGTCTTTAAAAGAATGGTAAAAGGGGGGGTTGTTCCACTAACTTTATGGAAGGTTTTTCAGGGTCAGTTTTACACAACTCTTCCTTACTTATTAAAGTTTGCAGAACTGTTTTTCAGAAGCAAGACTACACATGTTCATCACAAAGTAATAAGATCATATTTTGAGGCTTGAAACCTTGCTGACATGCTTCCAGAGTGCTAATCAGGCTCTTTTAATAGCAAATCACCTACAACATCACTATCCATATCAGGATTATGGAAAAGATGAGCCATATTGTTTAGATAATCTGTCATCTTTGTGCCACTCTGAGATAGGGAAAGGCTTGTGGTACCGGTGAGTACAAAACTGACACCTTGTGATGCTGGGGGAAATGAGTCATGCGGTTTGGATGAGATGTGGGGCATTGGTCTTGGCCAGTAGATGACCACCAGCAGGGCTCCAGAACTGGCCCATGACTGTTAGGCACTCGCACTGTATTTAGCCCACAGGTTGGGACTTTGCCTGCATCTAGTGCTATGCTGGCCTTCTTTTGCTGCTCTGCACAAGGGATAGAGATCATAGCTGAGAAGCAGGGCAAATATGTTGGGAACCAAAGGCAGGACATGATTGCTGATTCTATTATTACCACTACAGCTACAGCTGCCACTACTGTTATTGTTGTTTCAGCTACTCATTCCATCTCAAAGGTGTGCTAGAGTTCCAGGGTTCCCTGTTAGGAGGCACTATATGAAACTGGAACAAACAGAAGATCCCTGCCTGACAGGCTAACATTTAAGTCAAAATGTTATATACACTAATGGGACAAGTTCTCTGAAAGATGTACGTAGCTCCCTGTGGCCTGACCAATTGTCAGTGATGACTACTGATAGTATCCATCACACAGGAGACACAAAAGAACAGCATCTTCTTATAGACTTGAAGAAGAAAGCATCTGTCCTGAATATGAGTTAAGGTAAATGTGGGGGTTTTTCTACTGAGAGCCTTGGTACTTATATGTATCACTGACAGCATGCTTGGTTTATTTTCTATTTTCCTTATTATTTTGGTTAGTACTCCTCTGTACCTGGTCTAGTTTTAAAATATCTTGCCTGAAACTGTGTAACAGGACTGTGTCAGTGCTTATGTTGAGATCTCACCAGAGACTAGGAGCTAGTCCTGCTCTGTTCACCTAAAATACACCTCCTGATTCATATCTCTTGTGCCCTTTTTTACTGCAGCATCCCACTGGTCACTCTTAGATGTACCAACTGACAACTAATCTGGGATCCCACTCCAGCTCAGTCTTGTCTAACTGATTCCTAATTTTTGTTATTAGTTTCCAAATGCGTTATCTTCATTTGCGGATAAGTGACTAGCTGCATTATCTTCAAAATACTGCTTCTCATCCCATTCCTAGTACACATGTCCTTTTGTCATCCGACCTTTTTCTGCATTATATCCTTCTCTCCTGTGTATTAATAGTGCCAGCCTGTGTAGTATCACCACATTTCTAATATTTGTGTCATGGTCTTAACCGAAATAAGAAGAAGATCAGACCCAAGACTGATCCATAAAGAATTCCACTGCTAACTGGTAACCCTCCCAATACTTTTCCTTTCAACGTTATCTTTTGCTGTCGTTCCTTGAGACAGTCTTTTACCTACCTTTCAATTCCTCTACTAATCCCTATCTTTTCCAGCTTAACAAATAATTTCCCATGTGGCACCATACCATATGTTTTACTGAAGGTCTGGATAGATGAGATCGACTCCATTCCCTTTGTCTAGAAAATCAGCTATCTTATAAAAGGAAGCTGTTAAGTTAGTCTGCCTAGATCTCCCTTCTTTTATTATATCTCCTACTGCATGTATGCAATATTTCCTTCACTTCCATGTCTTTATCTGTTGCTTTAAAACCTGTTCTAAAACCCTACATACTTTAAAGATTAGGTTAATGAACCAATATTTGTTCAAATATTATTTTTTTTTCTCTTGTTTATTATACTTTCTGTTCTCACGTCATACAGCACTGTCTTTGCCTTTATTCATCTACGTTTTGTGCCCCCTTTTGGCTTGAAAAACAAACTTCCTTAAATTTTTAGCCCCTTTGACTTCAAGAAATTCGAGGTCTAATGCTAATTTGTCTCTGAGTTCATTGTTCCACATGATCTTAGTAACCAATTGCATTAGTTCATTAACATTTGTTCTCTAGTAATAAGTAAAATACTAGTGGCAGCCTTTTCCAAAGGACAGTCATATAATTGAAACTGCTTAACGCGTTACCCGATTTTATCTTTCATAATCAGATTTTCCACTGGCCCATAATGGTTTTGGTGATGGGTGCTGGCATCTTGCATTGAGATGGAGAGGTATTTTTTTGCTTCATCCTTCATAATTAATATCAAGTGGATCCAGATAACTTCAATTGAGAAATACAAGAGCAGTGGGAGTCTGACTGTGAAGGAAAGGGAGCCTAGGATTGAGATGGGATATTTTGCTAAGAAAACTGAAGAAAAATAGAAACTGGGGACATTTTCAAGTTGATACTTACTTCATGCAATTGTCTAAAAATTTATCCAAAGCAAGGCAGGAATGCAATCTGCTGAACATCCGCTCTGGTGGATGTTCATCTTTACAACAGGCAAAAAGGAAGATGCTATGAAATAGATGACAGATAATCAGGACTAACCCTGAGGTCTCAAATCACCTTACTTCTTTTTTTGACTTGAAAATTCCTCATAAACTGTCCTGGTTCAAATATATGTGTGATTATGTGTTCTTATCTCACTCAGCATTCACACAGTTTCTTTCCATTCAGACATTTGTGGAAGGCTGGCAAAAGGGAGAAACAGACATCATTCCTTGTATAAACACACTTTGGAATATTTCTTCTTGTTTTAAATTTTTTTTCAGCTACTGTTTGCCTAGTTTTATTGGTCTTCTACTCCTTAGTAATCAAAAATCATGTTAATTATTATATAATAATTAAATAAAAAATGTTAACCGAAAACTATGAATCCCGCTTCCCATCGGATGGTGAATGAAGTTTAACTGGTATCCTGTCAGGGAGATACATTAGAAAAGAAAAATAATTGCAACATAGTGCACTCTGTGTTTTTTTAAACTTCTCAGTACTGCTAGAATTAACTGGCCCATGTCTGACGTGTGCCTGTTTCAACTGTGTGTGAGGAAGTATTCCCCCTTGTATGTCTAGTGAGCTGATTTATGGAATAGTTTTAGCAATTTGTATTTAACCCTCAACTTCAAAAAATTAAAGCTCATTCACAGCACTGACAGAAATGTGGATGTTGAAAAGTTCATTTCCTGACCAATGTTTAAGGACCAAATGCTATTCCTGATTACACTGGCCCTGTATTTTTACAGGGACTTTGCCAGATGTCAAAGAAGACATTACAAGTGAACACACAGCTTTTGGGTACACTTTCTTAACTTTGAAGTTTCTGCTGCCTTCCCACTGAGCAGAACGCATTCAAGTTCAAGTGGGATATAGAATTGTTATTTAAATCTTACAGTCAAATTAGACCCTAGAGACATGATTGTATAGCGTTATTGTCTAAGTCCCCATGAAGCTAAGTGTTCTCATATCAAATATGATGTGTTTCAGCTTACCACCTACTGCACAAGTATTCATCTCGTCTTTAAAAGATATCAGGCAAAGTGGTGTTTTATTTATTTTTACATGTCATTTATCTTTAGTGGTAGTGCTTGTGTGACACTACCACCTTTTCCTGCAAGTCACAGGAACATGAAGCTGCTACCTAGAGTCCTCAGCCATGGCAATGATAAAAAATCCTCCAGGCATTTCTTAAAGATCAGGATTGTGTTTTTCATTGTGTCTTGCTTCTGAAGAAGGGTATTTTTGCCATGAAGTGCTGCTCTCAGGGCGAGTGAGCTTTCTGAATGCAGGTTTCAGTCGTGGCCCAGAGGCGCAGAGGCTGATGAGGCAACAGAGCCGCATTACTGGGAGCGGTGTGGGCAGGGGCACCAGAAGGGCCCAGGGCAGCGGGATGTCTATGAGCCAAGAGGGGCAGGGCTTCGTGTCATAAATTGGCCAGGGTTTTTAAGGAACTACCTCTCTGAGAAGTAGTGGTTCCACTGAAATCAAATTGCACAGCAAACATTCAACTTGATTTCACCTGAATTTTCTTTTGAAAGAAAACCAAGGAGAAAATGTCAAAATAATCCATTTCAACATTGTTGGGGTTTCGTTTTTCACTTGAAATAATGTTTTACTTCTGTATTATATTTTGGCTAATACGATAGATTATATACTACAGCACAAAATAAAACATTAGCATCAAAATGGGATATTATGAATGACCTTGAGTGTTTTTTAAATAGTTCTTTGTGAGATATTTTGAAATATCTGTACTTTATTCCTGGCACAGAATAAAACTTGTTTCCAAAGCTCCTTCTGCAGAGCCTCAGAGTAAGTCTGCAATTGATTTGGGAAGTAAAGATTGAATTTGCTTACTTGTCTCTCTGGCTAGCTCTGAAACACTTGTGTTTCTGAAAATGATTTCTTAAATAGTCTGTGATTTCTAAGACGACTTGATCTATAGTCCTCTAAAGTCACCAGAAATCTTTTCCCTGTCTGGAGTTTGGGTTGTAGACACAAAACTTTTGTATACTTTAGTATTGTTACTATCAGCATTTGTCCCTTTCTTTAATAGGGTGATAGGTGACACATGAGGGACTTTGGAAGACATCCGTAGATAGGCATTACTGTAGGTGAGGTGCAATCAGGGCCTTTCTGATCTTAATTACAAATAAAATCCAGACTTCCTAGGCTCCCTGAGCTATTAAAGCCATATACAGTTGTGACTGAAAAACTTGTTTGCCTTAACTTTTTTGCAGTGATTTAACAAAGATGTATTTTTGCATTAGTTCTTTCTTGTACACCTGTATAAATTATGCTGTTGGGTAGCCAATGTTTTTTAAAACAGCATAGCTGTCAATTGCTTGTGTAATGGCACATTTTGCGATACTATCAGATGACATATAACTTGTTAAATTACATTGAAAAATATTGGAGAGAATTGCACTGTAATTACATGACAATAATAATGAGACCAATATTAGCTGCTGCCATCAATTATGTAAGACTGAGCATTTATTATATATTTTTCCAAAAAGCCTTTCCAAATGTGGTTGAAAAGACATTTAATTCAAAACCCTGCCGGTGCTTTTAACATTTAAAAAGATGTTAACCTCTGAATTTACATTCAGGTGTTTATGCAATGCCCATAGGAGAACTTCTATGTGCAAGAAGTTTGCTAAAGCTCTGTGAGGTTCTTTTAAAGATATTTTATTAATCATTTAAATATTGTGCATTTTTGTTTGCTCTTTTTGTTTTATATCTAGGTAAATAACAAGTTGTTTAAAGAATTCAGGCCTGATCAACTGATAAAATTGCATTCACTTCCATGTAAATGTTTTGTTGACTATTGAATATTGTTCAGTGCTACTGTCTCTTGGTGAAGGCACATCTCTTCAACATGATCCAATTAATGCAGTTTTCAAACACAGCAACACTGTGGTGAACACTTGCATATTCTTACCTCTGAAATATCAACACCCAATTACTTTAACACTACAGCAAGTATCTTCTGTTGCATTTTCAACAGATGGTCTGATTCTGCTTTCATCTACATCAGAGCAGCACCCCTAGGCATAGGGTCAGAATTGGACCCATGTATGTGCTGCACACGTGGCTAGGAAGCCATCCTTTGCGAATCTGTTCAAGTTCTTTGGAGGAGCCATTGAGTACGTGCACGAAGGAGATCAGCTGATAAGTTTTGGATTTCCATTTTCAACAGTGTTCCTCAACAGAGGCTTTTAAGGAAATAAGCTGACATGAAATAAGAGGTAGGAAAAGAGTTTTATCCTCTTGCGGTTACAAGGTAGGAAAGAAAGTGTGGGAATGACTTGGAAATTTTCTAAATGAAATAATCTTTCTAGTGAAGTCTCACAGAGGCTTATTTGTAAGTTACCACATATTTTTCAATTATTTAGACAAAGCATCAATACTAAGGTGGTAAAGGACATTGCTGGTTTGAGGTTTTCAGGAATGTAAAAGCAAACCATGTAAGGAGCTTCAGGAGGAGTTCATGATATCAAGTGTCTGAGCAATAAAGTGCTAAAGGAAAGTTGGTATTAAAAATATAAAATGACGCACATGGACTTCAGATCCAGTGCTGACCTTACATATAACATGATGATCATTCAGCTGCTAGCAAACCCACACGTACAAGCATCCTCAATACCATGCACAGTTTTGGTCCCACAGCTCACACATCCCCAGTCTCAGGGAAGAACAAGACAAAATACAGAGAGGAGACAAGGGGAGCGGAGTGGAAGAAGGGTGATTTCAGACTTGTGCTGGCACAACTAGGAATAGATTGGGATTTCTCAGCCTAGGAGGAGATAACTAAGGGAGATGTGATGGAAATCTTTAAAATCACAAATGGTGTGGAGCATGTTCATGGTTTTCCAGAGTGCAACAGCTAAGGGCAACAGATGAAATAATCAAATGAGAAAGCAAAAGGATACTCTTTTTCTTCTCAGTTCATAAATTGCTCTTACTCATTGCTACAGCATATTGTGGCTATTCACATGGATTCAAAGGCATTTGGACAAATTCATAGACAAATGGTCCATGAAAATCTATTAAAACTCAGAGGTGTCACCTCTGGCTCAGAAGTCAGTGAGCTGCAAGTTGCTCTAGGGTGAGAAAGCACATCACGAAAGCCATCAGCTTGCACTGTGTGAACTGGGAGGTACCCAAGCAACTTCAGAGAAGGTGCCAAGGGAACATCAGTCAGTTTGACCTCCATTCAATCTAGTGATGAACTTTGCACACATTCTTGCTAGCATCCTCTTGCTGGAGCAGGTAGGAGAAAATAGGTTATTTCTGAACTAAGCCTCAGAAAATTAGTACAAATAGTGTCTGATCTTAACTATTTTCTGGTTTGAAGATAGTGGAATTGTACTAACCACAAAAGCATCAGTGGGCGCAGCAGCTGCAGATCTTCTCTGCTGGCCTTCTGCACTGTCCCCATCACACAACTTACCAAGGCTGGTTTCTATGTTAGTAAGAGCAGCAGGACAGGAGGGTTGGATATATCCTAAGTCAAGTTTTCTGCAATGTAAGAAGCCAATTTCAAAGTGAGAATAAAGGCAGGAAAAGCTAAATCTAAAGCTTGAAAAAAATGAAATTGATAGGGTAATTGGAAAAGTAGGATAAAACATTATGAGGAAATTTCTTCCATAGTGGTGCTATGCTTGAACTTGTAGTGTGAAGATAGTATGGGGGGAAAGAGTTAATAGACTTGCAGAATACATTTTCAGAGGAATATGTGATAAGGTAAAGGTTAGGTGCTCCTTCTTTAGAGCTGTGGAAGTGGCAATAAAACAGCAGATGAAACTCAGTGTTGATCAGTGTACAGTGATACACCTGAGAAGAAACAGTCCTAACTTTATACATGCTATAAGGTAACTAGCACTGAACCGGCAGCTATTAAAAGAGGGAAAACGCTCTTTCGAATGGCAATGCTTTTCTCAGATAAGAAATATCCTTAGGTAACATTGTAAATGGAAATAAATTAAAACCTGACTAATCAAATGTTTTGCACTAGCAAAGAGAGAAAAAACAAATAATTGCGTGTCAGGATGTTCACTCACCAGGTTACACAAGGAGCATGAGCCTATTTTGGAACCAGCCTGCTCTCTGCATATTATCTCCATCAGGCATTACAAATATGCAAAATACTCCAGTCAGTGTTGTTTTTGAAGGATGCTTAAAGCAGATGGATAAACTGGTTTCAGTGAAAATAGAAACTGACTTCTAATCTGGTGCGCTCTCTCTGAAAGTTTTTTTCTGAGGTTTAGTAAAACTTGAGATTCACATGCTTCTGCATTTCCTGTTTTTGACCAATAGAGGAAACAGAAACACTGAAATATTCTAAGATGTTATTTTTAAAATATTTCCACTCAGCCAACCAGGAAGTTCTGGAAATCTTGCAAGAAGTCTAATCCTGTAGACTACGTAATCCGAAAAATGGTTGCACAAGTTTGTCCAGTCTTTCAGGTATTTATAGTCTTATCTGATGAGGATCAAAAATATAGAGAGCACTCTATTAGTGTGAAAAATATTTTTTGTGTGCAATTGCAGTTGCCTCTGAAGAGCTTAATTCTCTGATGGGAAATATGCAGTAACCTGAGCTGCAACTGAATGCCAAACCCCAAGGGGCCATGGGAGGAGGTTTGGGCTGGGTTGCCACACAGAATAGGAAGAATCAGTGGCAGGAATTGTAACAGCAGCTAAGGGCACCCGCTGCTTTCTGTAGAGTGGCAGGGAGAGCTGGATATCGTCATGGGAGGGATGGAGGGAAGGATGGATGGATGATATGTGAAGCCTCAGTAAAAGGGTTGACAAACAGGCAGGTAGGAACTACAGAAACCAACAGCAGCAGTCCCGAGGTTGCGATGGTGCGGTGAGCAGGGTGCAATGCAGTACATGCATGGGACAGCAAGTCCATGCATGTTGTTTAGAAGAAAGCAGAAGACACAGGGTGCTGGGGAAGGTGAGGTATGGAGAAAAGAGGATTATACCAAAAGGTTTTAACACCAATGACAATGTTGCAACATTTTCAAGGAGTGTCTTATACAAAGGTGTGCCATGAGGTGGGCGATAGTCAGGCACCAAGCCTACAGTGAATGCAGTGTCAAAAGTAAACGCAATTTAGTTTGAAGTGTGACAGACACAGACAATTCAGAATGAATATACCCATCCTACAAAGAAAGCAATGGAAAAAAAAAAAAAAGCAAGACCCAAGTTTATGTTGCAATATTCCACTTTCACTTTTTACTTCTTAAGCATGTTCTGCTCCTCTCCTTCCTGGAACTGGCTGTTAAGAGTTATCCAAGAGGGCCAAACAGCTAAAGAAGAGATTACAGAAAAGCCAGTGCATCACTCAGTGAGAGGTAGCTGGTATGTGAAGGCATGGCATGTAACTGCCTGGATATTTTGTGATTTACATTTAAATTTAAACTTTCATCATAACTTGATTCCTGATGGTATGAATGTTAGTCTAAAGCAAGATAAGGAGCTGTTTAGTTATTTTTAATATTTTAAATGTGGGTTTGGCTCATGTGATTGATAAAGCAAGTGTTTTCCATGTTGTGGAACATCATGATATGTTTTAGACAATTTTTTATGAGACTGTACGTGGAAATATTTTCTGTAATAGCATGAAGGCTGCTTTTTTTGCTATAACATGAGAAACTAAAAACACTTTAAAGCCCAGAACATTTCATATCATTCACCAAATTAAATTTTTAAGGCTTTTTAGCATATTCTAAAGCAAAAATGTACCTTCTATCAACTTCTAGTTATCATGGATTTTGCAAGAAATCCATTTTAGGATGAATATGTATAAGCACGCTATACTGTCCCTCAGTCAGATATATAACAAATAGGAAGAGGAAAAAGGAGGAAATGATTCTTTGTTAGTTGTGTTTAATAACTGTAAGAGAGATTGAAAGTTCTGTGCACTCCCTAAAACATGAGTAGTAATACAGCTGGCAGCAGGAATTTATCAAACCACTCACAAAAAGTCCCATTCCCCTGCCATTGCTCTGGGAAGCACACCCCTGGCTCCCTCCACAGCCCTGCCAAGAGGCAGACCTTCCCCTCTTGAATGACAGGCTATCTGAGACCTTTCCTCTTTAGAGTTACTGACTTTATTTTCTGCTGCATTCGAACTGCCTTCCATTTCCAGAAAGTCTTTGCAGATCTCTTGAGTCTGTCAGATTATCACAGAGCTCATCATTATTAGTTCCTCATCAGATGGTATCTTCCCCTATATCAGTTCTTAATTGCCTGTGTGTGTATTTTGCTATCAGCACAGCAGTAGACTCTTTACAAGTAGCATTGTAAAACCGAGTTATTTCTTAGCTGGGGTGTGATAGACTGTTAGAATCCTGAAAAATTACCTAGCTGTGATAAACTGTTAGATCTAGATATTGCCCTTCCCACTACCCACTTCATTGCTCATACTAACTACTTCCAAACTATTTGAATCAGTGGGGCAACCACAGAGTATGTCCCATGTCAAAACTGCAGGCTTCACACATCAGACAGCAGTCGCCTTCAGAGACACCCCTGTTAAACAGTATGGCCATACCCAATGGAGAGCTCTAAGCACCATTAACCATGAATTAAACACGGTGTGGTCACTTTGAACAGTAAAGTGAGTTAAGAGTTTCTTTCCAGCATTTGTTAAATTTTATGTCAGTTCAAAAGTTTTTCTATAGGTTTCTAATGAGCTGTGCGCTCTGCAAAGGTAAATTTTGAAAAATTCTGTATTTATTCTATTAATAATGAAATTAAGTACTACATTCAAATGAGACTAATAATCATAATTCCTGTAATGATAAGGCTACAGATCTTCAATAAGTATAAACACAAACATCTTTAGTTTATTCTTGTTTGTTTAAATAAAGATTTTAAATAAGGAAGTAGTTATTTAAGGCAAAATATTTGGGGAGAACTTTTGGAAGTGATGACAAATGTAGGAAGATATTAAGGGTATGACAAATTATGAATCATACTTATGAATTTATTACCTAATAAAATGGTATTACAAAGTTCCTTCAAATTTACAAAATCCTCTCTGAAGTTGCAGGGTCTACAGAGGCCCTGTCACACAAAGAGCTCTTTTGAGCAGGTGAAATGGAGAGAGAGTTATGATAAGGCAAAACAGAACTATTACCAGTAAGTATGAAAGCAATTAGCCATCTATCAGTATGTAAATAGACTATCTCTATGTATCAAATAACTGTGCCACAAATCGTTATTTGCTTTTGTGCTCAAAGTAGAAGTGGGTAATGATTCTGAACAGCATTTCAGGCACTCACTGCACACACAGAGGTGATACTAAAAACAGAGGAGGCAACGGCAGTGGGTGGTCAATAGGGTACAGTGTGGGCAATGCAAAGAAATTAGGACGGAGAATTAAGAAGGGATTGATTGGGCTCTGACAGCAAGGACTGGAACAACTGGAATTTGAATATGGGAGAGGAGGACTTTGTTGGAAGAGATTTAAAACAAAGACTCCAACCTGTGAGAAGGGTTTGCCCTGTGCAAATTGTCTTAAGTGATGCCGAAGTAGTGATTTGAATGTCAGGGGGACCAAAGAGGAGGAGGCTGCAGTGGGCAGCAAAGCAGGTGGTGGGGTTTTGATGTGAGATTTGGTCAGAAATAGATTTTAGGTATGTTCTAGAGATAGATGTGGCAGAATTGTAATGTAGCTTGGGTGTGTGATTGGAGAGGAAGTCACAGATGATGCTCAAATTGTAAGTCTCAATGTCAGTGAAAAAAGGCAGCACAGATAACATGGAAGAGGTCAAAAATGTTTAAGCAAAGATGAGGGGCTTGGTTTTTGTTGGAGACAGGCTAAGATACAGGATTGTGCAGATGAAGATGAGACAGGACCTAGCAGAGATGAATTTCTGAGCCGTTGCCACTGAAGTGGTGTTCATTACACAGGTGGCTGAGGGAAAAAGATATGCTAAAGGAAGACATAAGGAAAGAGCTAATAAAAGATAACGCTATAAAAGCAAAGGGAGATGCAACTTTGTGGTGGGGAGAATGTCTGATGTGGAGGGCATGTGATGAGAAAAGCTCAGCAGAGAGTTTATTGAAAACAGTTATGTGAGATTAAACAGATCATAAACAGCTGAATATTGGGTCACAGGGGATGACAAAGCAGAAGTTGATGCAGTAGTTTAATGCTGTTTGATAACGTTTGGTCAAGCAATGGGAACACAAACATAGAGTTGGAGACTATATTTAAGACATGGGTCTATGGACAGGAAGCATGCAATGGGAAGAAGGAGCCAGCAAGCATGACTGAGAAGTGGCAGGAGACAACATGAGCAGAAGACATCCAGAGGTAGAAAAGAATAAAGAAAAAACACAAACCCAGAGTTGTATTGTGAGAAATTAACCACGATTTTAGTTATCAGTTTCACTCTGTTCCAGAGTAAAAACCTCCATCTGTGGAAATCCCTGGAATGGGGAAGACCTAGCATCCTTTCTGGATCAGCAGAACTTTCCTGATTCAGAATGTACCAACAGTGTTTTACGTAAGTGGATATATTTCACTGTTACCTCAAGTAAGGCTTCCTGACAGCATTTTCTTCAGAAATCAATGTGTTCCCATAAAATTCATGAAACAATTTTTCCTAAAGGAAAGAAAAAACCCAGCCAGTGTTAGAAGTAGAAGAAACCTTCTTATTGGAAATGGACACACATGCTAAATGCAAAAGCTGGGATGCTTCTAAAACCCCACACCTTCTAAAAATACATAGAGCTACAAGGCACAAAACCTGAAATTCACAGATTTTTCATCCTTAGTTCACTTATTCAGAAAGGAAACACTATTTCACTGGCTATCAAATGCAACTGAGAAGCATCACATTTTTAATGCCACTGCCTGCCACCCGAGACATTAAGAGAGTAAGTGGAGAAGAATAGCATATCCAGCTGAAATTGCAGGAAGGACTACAGGCAAAATGTAATGAGATGATCAGTGAATGCAAATGAACCCTCTCATTTGAGAAGGTGATAGAATGACTTCTTTGAATAGTACAAAAACTTCACAGAGGTTTTTAGGCCAATAGATAAGAGAACATTGTTAATTTTAAAAGACAAATTACTTCAATAATTATCCTTCTCTTTAAACATTTTCTTAATTATTCTCAGGCATATCTTCAGTTTTAAAGCAGAAAGTGAAGTGTAAGACTGACAAGCTAGAACGTTTTAAAACTTCGCAGGTACCCAAATCAGAGTTGCTGATAATTGGACTTAATCTGTAGGACTGGTATCTAGAAAAACTCCCATTAACTTCCCACAGAGAAAAATAGAGAATGAAGAAGTAGACCTTACATATTAATTATTCAAAGCTTACAGTTTTGTACTGAAGAATCAGCTAGTTGAGAGTGTGTGTTTATGTATAAATATAGATAGATAAGACAGATAGACAGAATTAAAACGTTGGGGTTTTTTACTATCCTAATTATAGCTATTTCTGTCTGTGATTACTGGTAGGTTTTCTTTTTATCGTACATCACCAATACCAGTTGTTAGCTGTCTTTGACAGTGGGTTGAAATGCGTGAACTTGGCATATATACTGGAAATGGGTGGCATTGAGCAGAACAGCTTTGCCACGCAATGATACGCTTGAGCTTTGACAGAATACTAGCCCTGTGTCAATCATCCTGTCTTTGCCAATCAAATGCACATCCTTCTGGAGGCGCCTGTAGTTGACACTGGCACCCCAAACACAGCAAAAAGGTTAATGCAATGACATTTCAAAGATGACACACTGTCAAGGGCCCAGCAGAAACAGCAGAACTAGACTGTGTTTAGGAAAAACTAGTGTGTTTTACAGGACACATACGTGATGACGACATTCCCGGAGGGGATGGGTTTGGTGCAAACACCCTTGAGAGACCTTGTTCAAGAAAATCAGGAGTCAGGAATGGATAACAGCGTAATAGGATCTGGCCAGAACCCTGAGGTTCTTTCTTTTCCCATTGAAAAGCAAACGTCCTTTTGCTAGAGCTCTGGCTAACCTTTGCCAGAGAAAAGAGCAGGAGCTGGAACGACAAAGCCTTTGGAGTCTGCAAAGCCTTCTATCCAATTACAGGGATTTGCAGGGCAGTTTATGATTATAAAATATATAATAAATTATTTTGCTTCTTAGGTGAAGTTGTGTGGCACCCCGACTCATTTTCAAAAGAGGTAATTGGCAATTAAAATAATTCAGGTAAGGGGAAAACTGCATGTTTAGTAAGACATATGCCAGTATGTATCCCTGGCACAAAGAGACGCTATGTACAAATTTTAGAAGTCCATTTCAGCTGCTCCCTCCCTATGTCAATAAACTTCCCATTTGTTTCCATTCTTCCTCCAGCTTGCTTCTTTTTCACCTGTCTTATGTAGAAGGCCCCCTCTCCTGGCACCTTCTCCTAATCTCACCTCAGTGAAATATAGTGCAAACATTCATATTTGACTCATTACTATAAAGAGTAAGTACATTGGAAATGAGGTCAAGTTATTTCCTTTGCCGTGACCATCAACAAAAGATCGGTTGGAGCAGGGACTCTTTTTTTATCGTACTTGCCATTGACTACAATTAAGCTCTGCTGACTTACTCCAGTTATAGATCAGGCCTGGTATGTCCTATTTATTTATTTGTTATTTATATGTCTACATGCTTGCTTATTTATTTGTTGGAACTTGAATGCTGTTTGAAGACATAGTCAAAGGCATAAACAGTCACTAGGCGTAATGGCAGAAGAGGAAGCTATTTCAGAATAATTTGGATGGTGAAACAGAAAACAAAATGCTCAGTGATAAAGGCAAATAAATTTTAAAAAGAGAGCAAGGTCAGAAGTGCTGTGAGGCAATTGTCTCTTCCCTTTGAGACAATGTCAAGGACTTGATGGCTACTGTATCTGGGTCTGAGCTTCTTTTCGTTGACGTCAGTAGTAAAACTTTCATTGACCTCGATAAGAGTAAGACTAGGGTCTACATAAGCTCTTAATGTCGTCCCCTGCAAAGCTAAACGCCACAGACTGGCCTCGCATTATGCACTGATCATCAGCTACTTCTTTATCCTATCGATGTACTTACAAAAATGAAAATATTAAGAAATATTGTTTCTGTTCTAATGAGTAGTTTAGCTTTAAGAACTAGAGATAAGCCCAAGCCAGATGTTCAGAAACAAAAATTTTCCTTGAAATCTTAGAGCAAGAAATCAGAGGGTAATAGCTTGTCTTGACACCTTTCAACATGCTCCATTGTGAAAGGAGAGAAACAATCATCCCTGGGACAGAATCCCTTCCTCTGGTCTTGGATAATTCTCATTCTAGGAGGTGCTTTGCCCTTTGGGGGTGCCTGTCATCTTGCTTGCTTGACTATGGAGGCAGCCTGGGCAATGCAGAGGCCCAACATCAAATATTTAGGCACCAACATTTAGGTGAACTGAATCTTATCCTGAATTGAAGTTCCACTACTGTGAACTTTAATCTCCCATATTCACCACCTTCCACATCTTAATCACTGTCGTATACCATTTTTGTCTTCTCATAAACAACCTGTCTCTCTTTGCACACTCTTGCCTTCTCCATCTGTGGGACAATTTCAGCAATCTCCATCAATTACCAGCCAATCATCTGTTGGTTTAATTACCTCATTAGACATGAAAACCTGGGAGTTATATCCACACAGCCCATATCTATAGCTGGGTAATGCATATTCTTACCAGAGGGTTATTTTAGAGTGGTGGCTGGTTTTAAGACATGTGTGGATACTGTCCCTTGACAACTGTAGCTGGCATAAGCGTGCTTAGAGTCCTACTGGTAAGACAAGTGAGAAAACGTATTTCCCAGGCTTGCTCCAGGGCTTGTGGGACTGCCAGGCATTGGCAGTTAGCAGTCTTGTGCACATCCACGTCTTTGATAGAAATATTGATGTTGTAGGTGACAAGGAACTGTAGAGGTAGGTTGCAGCTGAGTAGTACATTCAAGGATAATATTAGCACATAAATATCCAACATCTAAAAAGGTCGATGTCTATCCCAAGAAAAAGCAGGATGTTTCAGCTAAAATCAACCCAGCTGTCAGATCCAAGCATGAGAGATCCAGTAGTATTCTTGGACCTATTTAGCTTGAAGAATTTGGAAACGATGCTCTAGTCTAAAGCACATAACTATTGCTCACTTCTCATGCTTGCTTATAGACTGACAGATCTACACAAATAAATTATTGTTCCATAGAAGACTTTCAGAAGACAAGTCAGACTCTATAGTTAATTAGATCAGGTTTTACATAGTTTCAGATTGAAGGTGGTACACCAGCAGTAGATATCTTCTCTCTGGATCACTGAATGTTTCTATAACTCAGCTTGAAATAACCGAGGTTTTAAACCATTTCCTCTTTTATGTTTGTCTTTCTCTACTCTGTAATAGCCATGAGAGTTTGGTAAAGAAGAGATTTTCTAGCTTTGTGTTTGTTGTGCACAAAAAGATCTACAACTTATCATTTATTTCTTGGAGGGAAATTCTTCTGGCTGCTGGACATTTCTTCAAGTCAAGCACAAGATATGAGACTGAACTTCATGGGCTTAGCTTGCTGAACATACAGGTCACAGATGCTCTTGCTTTGCATTTCATTGTCATGACAAAAGTGACAGAGCTAAAGGTCTAAGTAATTTCCTCTCTTCAAAGTGTTCCCAAAGTGTTCTTTTCTTTCTTTGTCTTCATAAGATTAGACAAGAAATGCATTTACATTAGGAAGCAAGAATTCAGGGTGGACATAGACATCACAAACTGGTTCTGGAAGAGCAAAAAACCCTTGTAGGACTATTCAACCAAATAGTGAATCTTTATGAAAGGTGAAATCAACAAAATAAGCTACAAGGTGTAAAAAGAAGTTTATTGCTGCTCTACTCAGTAACAGAAAGAGCAAAGGTTATCACGTAATTATACCTTTGTGTTCCTTTTAACAGGACTCTTACAGCCAGTTACAGTCTTCTGTATCTGTTCTTGGATGCACTTACAAAGTCTACATGCCTTCTGGACCTGCATTGCAAGGATCTGAGGGAATCATGAATGTTTGTGCCATGTAGAATTATTTTTCCTGGGGTTGCTTCTTCCATACAGGTATATATTTAATTATTAACTGTAAAAACTGTTATTGAAGGAATGTGTCCCTTATGTGTCAGGATTTGTAACTGTGTAAGCTTCTCTTTAAGGGTTGTCAAGCAGTTGTATGCTGCCTGAGAAAACTCTGGAGCTTACCAGGCCCTGAAATACTTGGAAGAATAACTTGGCAATGCCTGAAAAACTGGGTACTTATGCATGTTCAGTCTTCCAGATGGTAGTCCAGACAGACCCTTTAGTGTGCCTTGTTTATGCAGTGTTTTGGTCTGCAGCGTATAACGAATCTTTTTGGCTTAGCAATGAATTTTAACTTTGAGCCCCACTGCAAGGAAGAGAATGCAACTGCTTTTATTAATACAAATTGTGCAGTTGGACAAATGTAATGGCATAAAAATAGCATGCTGCTAACTTGCTTTTGAAAAGAAACTTGAAAGAGTCTGTATACAGTGTGAACATTACATTGTACAAGATTTTCCTTTGAAGAGATGAAAAAATATTATGCTTAGTATTTTCATCTGTCTGTTAACCATTCCAAATACAGTCCTTGTTAAATATATGGGATTGCAAGCTTTTTACACAAGGAGTTTATTTTAAAATTGCTCAGACACATAAAAGGTTGCCTTATTCTACAGACTAGAAGTCAGCTAACCCAGAGCATGCCTTTGCATTAGTATTAATAAATAATATTTTTCCACAGCCTGCATAACAATTATTTTCTGTGTATACAAATAAGATGTATGCATAACAAAGACATTAACTTAGAGGGATATAGCATGCAAAATGCATTACAAGGTCAAATCCAGCCCAAACTTCATTTTTCCTTTCATTAATATTTTTAGAAGGAGTCTTCAAACTTGTAGGTGGTGACTCAATGGGATTTGATATGAAGATGTGACACCTCATCTTAAATTCCTTAACCACATTTCTTAAGTTGACAGGAATGTCAGGAAGTGTGCCTGATAAGGCTTGCTGTCCTCTCCGAGCTGACTAATCATACATGAAGTCTTGGCAAGAGATAACCAGGTTACAGTAGAGCCAAAATGACATCACATCAACTCAATTTCATATCCTGTAGACACCAGTGCCTATCACCACTCCAGGTTGCTAACATCCTTGACACACAAATGGTATTTTCAGTCTCTGATGTCCCCCTTTTACCCTGTGTCTGTCACTCTGGGGTAAATCAGGAACAAATTTGTCACTAAATGTAAAGAACCATTAACTCATGGGCACTTTGTCATCTGAAGCATAATTTTCTGTGCACGGCTCGCCAATCCCTGAACTCTAGCTATTTGCATAACAGTTTGCTATACGAATTTATGACGGAGGATAGTGCTGAACTTGTTAAAATTCCATGTGAATCTCAGCACAGAAAATGGACTGGTGCTTTAAATCTTGGAGAGTTGTTCACATCAATAATGAATTTCAAATAATTTATTCACTTCAAGTGTAAGTGGTTGGCATACAGTCCTTACAGCTGGTTTGTTGAGATAATTGATTTCCATATAGTTTAAAGATGGGGAAAAGAAACATATGACAACTACAGCGGGTTTCGAGGCAATTGTGAATGCCATATCAGTTTAATTATAGCTCCATCTTTAGCTGACATGGGTTCTGTCCTATTGGAATTAAAATATCCCAGCAACTTGAAATGTAACAGTGATGAATTTTTTATGTTCTTCTACCTACCTTGTATGCTAGCTTAGGGCACTGTTACAAGTACAGTTCTAGCTTTTTTCAGTGGATAGTTAACATGACATGCAAGACTGGTCTGCATGACACAGATAACTCAAGGGAGTAGCAACAAAGTAAATGAGATGCATTAGTATCTGGATGTGAACTGGGGGATATAAGTTCTCAGAACTTCTTGTTTAATTTATAGAATTGGTTTTTTTCCCCTGTGCATAAGATTTCAAAATGGTAATCATATTCAGGAAATGAGATGTTCCCACTTCAGGTACTAATATCAATATGTAAAAGATAATCATTAACCAGATGTACTACTCAGCGGTGCCTGTTATATGTAAACAACCTAACTGAGGTGGTAAAAGAAGCTTTTACTTAGATTTTAGTTAAATCAGCCATAGAGACTGGGAAAACTGGGAGGTTGTTTGTTTTGGGATTTTTTTTAATTGACTACTGTATGCATGGTCTTAGCAAGGGCTTAGTGAAATAAACAGTGTAATAAAAATTTGCATTACAGTTAACACCACAGTATATGAAACACCCTCATCATATAAGGTCCAAGCTGGCTGCTCCTGCATGTGACCATTTAAAAGGAGATGGGCTGCACCTCCACATTTGCACATATAGGACATAGAGAATAAGCAGCGAACCAGGATGACTAGAAACTCCAAACTTCACTCCATTTTTTTAATTTCCACTAAAAATTGCATCACATAAATTGTAAATAGAACAGCTTTATTTTATTCTTATTCCATTCCTAAGTTTCACAGTGTAGAAAAAGAAGTAACAGATGGGTTGTCTGGTAAACTTTTGTGCAGTCAGGAGCCTGATTCCCTACTGTGTTGTTTCTGCTTCACTTGATGTAACTTCCCTGGTTCCAATCAGGGTCCTCTGCTTAAGTTCCAGTATTAAATTAAAGTAACTTCTGTGGAATGAGGCCACAGTTTTGTTTCAGATTAAAAAAAATTTTTTTAGGTATACCTCAAATATCCTTTCAGCATCTGAATAAACTGGAATAAATTAGAATGGACTCTTCTCTGAAACAAATTATAAACTGTAATGATGAAATAAGGACTTCAGTTGCCTAGCTTGACATAGAACAACATTCCTTGCCATTAACTCTTTTTTTGATTGATAGGTAGGTAGGTAGGTAGGTAGGTAGGTAGGTAGGTAGATAGATAGATAGATTAGATAGATTAGATAGATAGATTAGATAGATAGATAGATAGATAGATAGATAGATAGATACATACATACATACATACATACATACAAAGGGTTTTTTTGACATTGCTCAGGAGCAGGAGGTTCCTCAGCATTGTGACTCCTAGCTTCCAAGATTTCTTAGGGAGTAACTGTTGATGACCTGCCAACTTGGAGTAAAAGTAGTTGGTAAAAAATATTCAGTAGACTCCACAAAGGTCAATACTTCACAAGACAGAGGCAGAGGAAGGGTAGGGTACAGGCTTGGTTAGATGCTTGAAAAGCTCACATCCCCTCCAAAGCCAAAGACAGTTTTGTAAGCCTCTGTCACTAGAGACTGAGAGACTCATCCTCCAGCTCTCTCTTTGAGCAGGGGCAGGTGCTGCGTGGCCGGATGGTTGGTGAGCTCTGTGCAGGCATATTGTTGAGTCCTTTGATGTAAATCAAAAGCTACAAATAGGATAGGAAACAGAGGGGGAAAGGAAGGGGTGATTCTTGCTCTGGTGGCAGTTTCTTCCCCTGGAACCTGCCACATCAACACTCTCGAGGTCTGCAGGCAACAGCTCAGCTACCTCCAGGAGGGCGCTGTGGTCTCAGGGAGCCCTGGTGCCAGTGCACAACTGCCACGGTGTCAAGACTGTCATTCAGACTTTTCAGTGCCATGCAGCAGCAGATCAGGAATCCTCTGTGTGTCCCTCCATGACAAAAAAAATCCAACCTTCCAATCATACCCTGAGCAGGACACACCAGTCACTGGCCATGCGGAGGACAACCTGCCGTAGGGAGTTTTGTTCACCAAAACAGAGGTGGCATTCAGAAGTAGGCAGAAATCATTGCTCATGACCATTTTCACAGCTGCCTGTTCTCATTAAAAATTACAGTAAATTTATCAAGAAATGCATTGGTACTCCTGAAGTGCTTGATCAGCTGGTGTGAAAAATACATTAATAAACCCTACACATTAAGTAATCAGACGTTACCTAATGTTTAAAATTACAGCACAAAAATGGAAAGCCATGTCGCACATTAGACCTTTGCCTTCCTTTGCCCAGACTGTCCGCAAGAATTCCCTAAAGCTTCTTCTCTGCACCAAGGTATAAAGCACTGTGTGGAGAGTCTTCCCTGGAGGGAGTCTGGCCCTGGAGGGGATGCAGTGGTACTGCTTCTATGCTAAACTATTTGTGTTTGATTCATACTGCACACATACCAACATTTGTGGGGACATAAAGAGCCTCAAGATGCAAAAGGATAGTATCATATTTAAGTATAAACTGGATAGCCAACTTGACTGTTTATACTACAGAAGTTCCTGGAAATAAAATAAAGAATTATGAAATAAGTGTATTTCACTTACCCAGATAATGAAATAACCATTTCACAGCTAGTCTGTTAGCATAGAATCAGCAGTGATGTGGACAGGATAGCTCAAGGAAGCAGGCACTTGACAGGTGATCCCTGTATTTCCCCTTTTCATATGAAATTCTGCTTACATACACACTTACACAGAAACAACGCACATAATACTTGTCATCATATTCTTAATGCATCAAACATAACAATATAAATTAAAAAGAATGGCTTCTACCCACACATTTCATTTGCTATAAGATAAAATAATTGAATTCCCACGAGCAGAAAAATAAACTAACATAGACCTTTCACTTTTGCTCTTGAATCTCCTTTATTTTATTCCAGCATTGTATGCCAGTAGTCATATGTGATCTTCTGTCTGGGCTATGCTGCTGCTTTATGCCAGGTCCTGAAGTGAATGGATGCAGTCTGCATGGCAGTGTATGTATGCAAGATGCAGCCCGCTTCCCCTGATGACCATGAATGCCAAGTCTCTGATAGTTTGATCCACTTTGTGATCTTTCTCCAAAACAGTTTTTACTAACTTAATTTTTTTTGGTTAATTAAATTTGTGTCTGCCATCTCCTACTTAAACAAACAATCAAAACAAACAAAAAAACATGCAGAATTGCTGTGTTTGGTATCTACGCATAAGCGGGAAGCCTTGATTTATTTGCTTTCTTGTTTGCATAGCTCTAAGTATGGTTATTTATCTAGATTATTTATTATTCATAGACCTCTGTAAACACTGGCCACACACACCATTAGTACATGTTTGCAGTTCTGCATCTGCAGTGATGGATTCTGACCAGCCTTTCAGAAACATTCTGTAGTCACTTCATTCTAGAAACAGCACCTTGCTGATTAAGTAATGAATTTCAGATCTTGACCCCATATTCAGTCAGTCCTCTATATCAACTGACTTTGGAGTATTAATTAGGAATTTTAATCTCCACATAGGCTTATAGGATGTAACAATAAGTTTTATGAAAGATTAACTGTTTTCAGCTGAACCTGTGACACATACTAGGTGTACAAACACAAAAAACACATACACAGAAATAAAATAACCTTTTCTTTAAGTCTTCTTTTTATTTGCTTTGGTCATAAAATATCAAGATCTTGCTGTAGTTGTCAATCAATATGAAATGTGTTTGGTTTATAAATGAATATTCTGTTTTGCTGTGTTAGTTTATAATGAATGAACAGCAACAGCTAAGTAAAGAACGATTAATTTTCACTTTTATCATTCACTTGCAAGAAGTTATTCTCCAATTACTTATTACCTGTGGAATAACGCTGAAATTAAAATGAAAAACCCAGTCAATATTGCATGCATCAAAAATGAAGGAAATCTTCACACACTGAGAATGGTGAAATGTTTATTGGTTTTTAGACATAGAGTCCTCCAGGGAGTGCTACAAATCCACACAAACTCACTGCATCTTCGATGTTGCATTTGGAGCGTTGATTTAGGTGAAATATGTGTAAAAACTCCTGTAGGCAGACAGCTCTCTAGTAACTATACATCTGCAAAGGCTCAAGAACATAAATTATTCCAGCATGAGTCTGGGATAAACTGTGCTCACTTCACAAACTTTAGATCTGGTTGATCCACATGGCAGCAAAGGAAAAAATGTTGTGTTTTCGAGTTAGGGAACGAGAGTTTATTTAACCATTCTGTATATATGTGCGTAATTTTACACTGATTATTTTCTCTAAGTAGCATAACATTAATGCAACCAACAAAGGAAAGAGGACTTCTGAAAATAGGACATGAAATGATGTGAGACTGGCCTGGTACAACAGGTTCCCCAAGTTACATCAGAGCCAAAGGTAAAGCAGCTGCCTTCTCAGGAAGAAAATGCATCAAGCTTTTTGCCCCACAGCTCAGACCCCTGAAAGCTACTTTGTATCCCCTGCAAACATAAAAGCACTGTACTTTCTTTTCTTTTCTATTTGTATCTCAAAGACTATCAAAGAGTATTCTGACTGGATCAAACATAACGGGGAAAAAAAAAACCACACAAAACATTTTCCAGTATTCTGTCTCCAGAAAACCCGAGAACTATATAGTGGTTCATCACTTGCTACTACTACACACCCAGATCTGGCATCTCAATGCTGCACTGTGGCAGGGCTTGCCTTCCATGATTTACTGAGTCTTTTCTGAGTTTACTTATCTTTAAGCCTTGGCAACATCTTGTAGCAAAGAGTCTTACACTTCAGCTACTCTGTGAAAAAAATACTCTCTTTCATTTGCTTTGTTGCCCCGTGATTTCTTATGTACCACTTGTTCCTTTGTTGTGATAAATAGTTAATAGCCTTTCATATTTACCTTCTCTGTGTCTCCTGAAGAAATAACATGCTATTCAATGCAGATAACCATTCTTTCTGTCTTTCAGTGTATTTTTCTAGGTTTACCTACGTTGTTTTTGTGATGAGGTGACTGTCCACCACAGGCTACATATCAGCAGAATAGTTTCTGATTTTTTCTCCGGTGTTTTCCTAATAATTCTTAATTGTTTTTACTGCTGCTGACCACTAAGCTGACATCTTTATCAGGCTCTTGAAGATGTGTTTCCTGAGATGAAATAGCTCATTTAGTGCTCATCGCCATGTAGATGTATTTGTTTTCCCTACATGCATTGTCATTATTGAACTAGAATTTATTGAGTTCTGGTTTATTACCCAGATACTCAGTATCAAGAGGGATCAAGAGGGGGTTTCTGAACTCTTCACCTAAGTTTTAGTTTTTCTATCTTGAGTAATTCTGTTTTAATATAGATCTCAGCCCAGATTCCTGTGGGTCTCCAGCAGCCACCTCCTCTCCTTGAGATAACTGACCATTCATTCTTTCTTCCCTATTTGTTTCCGTCATGCTTTTCCTGACAGTGAACGTGCTGTGTTTATCTGTGAAAACAAGCCTGATTTTTACTGTCATATCGCAGCTACAAACACTGTTTCAGACAATGAAATACGCAATTAGTCTTCCTTGCCATTTGCTTTTTCTTTCCACCTTATTTCTTTATATAGTTCTTATGTCTTTTTTGCTTTCGTTTTCTGTCTCTATCACTCTCCCTCCCTGTTCACTTTCTCGATGATCCACTTTCCCATCCAACATCTTCTCCTGTTCAACTTTCCTGCAAGGTCCCGACCCTTTCCTCACGACTCGCATCTCTTTATGTGGGCTTACTAGACCTAGAATAACTGTGTACATGGTTCTATTTCTCTGCTTACCCTATACATCCATCTTTCACTAAAAATGGAGGCAAGCAGATATAATCTGTGCATCAGTCAAAGCCAGGGAACCTAGTGGAAGTCTCTGCATTGGAGTAAGTAGAGTTGGAGCAGTTTTCTGTGAAAGCAGGCTGACTTATGTATGAGGCTGGGTTACGGATAGATGCTGCACTGCTATTCTCAGTGGAGTTAGGGGGCAGGGAATATGCCACATCTCCTCTTGGGCTGGTCAACCAGGTGATTTGGACTTCATGACAAGATGGAGCAATTTTCCCAAATGGGTTGAGGTGCACAAGGCTAAATCATACCCCTGGCTCATCTGCCCCTCTGGTGAATTGCACACAAGGGGTGAACAGCTCTAGGAGGAAAATGGTAAAAGTTCAGCTGCCTATGTCTTTCCTAATATTTGGCAACTAGGGGATAACAGAGCTGCCAGCACATACAGAGAAGAATGAACAAACGAGTGCAACAGGCAGATTAACTCACCTAGGCTTGCTGCAGATGCCTGTAAAGACCACAAGAGCAAAACACAGGACAGCGAGCACTGCAGTCACTGGCTTGGAGAGCTGTGTTACATTTTGCTCTTCAGTCCCACGAGCCCTATGAAGAGGGAGCAACCACAGTACTTAGATCTGTTAGCATGATCATAGCAGAGATGAAGCAGCCATCCTATCTCCCGTCTGTCACCGACGACACTGATGACACCGATGTGGAGCAACACATATTGGGAAACCATAGTGGAACTTCTTTCCAACACAATGGAACTTTCCCACATGGTGCGACTTCTTTCCTCATACTTCAAGCCCTGATTCTCTTAACTTCCCTATTTGATGCCAGCGATTCCTTTTCTTCCTCATATACCCAGCATTTACCCAGTCATCACCAGAGAGTTCTGTGGGATTCAAGATTCCCAGCATATGGAAAACTTTGTGAGAAGATGTTGTGATGGGTGAGAAAGTGGAGAAGATAATTTCTGTGAAATAGCTTGTTACTTTTACCATTCTCAAATCTATTTGTCAAGCACTAAGTCGAATAACAGATAACAGGACATCTTCACAGTGAAGCATCCATATTTTTCAGCTATCCACACCGGACTTTGTTCTGACATTCACAAATACCTTGCTCCTTCAATGGCACTGAAACCAGCAGGGATATTTTGTAGACTGAGATATTCTTCCACCAAATAAATTATTCTCCGTGAGAAAAAGCGATGGACTGAACGTATTTGGCACAGCGAGGCAATCTGCAGAACTGAGGACAGCATGGGGGAGTAAAGGTGCCACAATCGACTATTTCAGTGAAAATAACTGCATGAGTCAGCTGTTAGGCGTTAGAAGCGGTAATGGCGATAATGACCACACCTCACGGCCACGCTGCTCTCCTTTTGCCAAGGACTGTTTTCTGTTGGGTGACCTCTTCTTCAGGGTAGTCAGGATACTTCTGCTGCTGCAATGCTTTTGCACAAAGGTTCTTTGTGCCAAATAACATCATATTTTTGCCAGAGGGTGTTCATGGTTATTGTTTCTTCAGTGCGTCTCTAATTAATTTTGCCAAAGCCACCCACCTTCTGCCATCTGTCAGGTGGCAAGAAGAAAGAATGTGGCTCCAGACAGCTAGACAGGACAGAAGAGCATGTGGTGAGGTGAGAAGGATATAGAGACAAATTCAAATCATCACTTCACAATAGTTTCTTTTATATGATAGTTTACAAATCATAATGGGCTATTATATCTATAGTATACAAACTAGGGAGTTAAAAACCCACAGATTAAGAAATTGCAGCAATGTTCTGAAGCAAGAGATGCTAAAGCCCTTTCTGGTCTAATATATCAATGACAACAATAATACAGTTATTGTCGTGATTCTTTTTAACCAGTAAGCTTAGTCTTTGTAGACAATGCCCATAGTTTATACTTCCTGTAAGAACAAATGTGTATTATCTTTTACCTTAACTGTTTCCACGTTTCCATGTGCTTCCAGTTATTTATCTTAATTTTGGAAACAAAAACAAATACACATCATCTAAAGAAATGGCTTGACCTTCCTTCCATAGGCCACATCCTATATTCTTTGCATGCTCCAAAGCTATTTTGCACTCTGGTTAACTCAACTAGGAGTTGTGTTTGTGTATATTCCCGCACAAAACGTATATATAACCTGACCTCACACGGCTTCACAGCACTGAACTAAAATCCCAGTAGAACTTCAGCTATGGTATTTATCATGTATTCATGACTGAATGTGGGTTGCAAGAAAATATTTAAGAGTCCATAGAAACTTTTCTTTAAAGTATGCAATCCCTAAATATTCGGGTATACATTATGGTCCTTTAGTTAGGAGTTTTTAGACTATTTCATATTTGCCTTTCTGTTTATTTTGTAAAAGTATACTTGTCTAGCACACATTTTTATGCCAGCCTTGCTTTGCATTTTTACAGTCTGCTAATTAGACCATTTTAACTAATTTGTTTGCATTTTGTATGAGCAAGTTGGGCTTTTGGATTGACTAATGTAATTGCAGCCAGTTTCTGCCAAATACAAATTACTCTTTCTAGTGTGAGCTAGAGAGAAAAGTAAATATTTAATAGCCATCAATACCCTTGCAGCATTTTAGAGTGTGCTTTTTTCCTATGGAAAGTTTAAATAATTTCTTCAGTGCTTGATTGCACTTTAATGTTAAGAAATTATTTTTTAATCTTTTTTGAAATAATAATGAATTAGACATTTTAGCATCTCCATAAGGGTTTTCTTTCTGTGCACTTTGCAGTTTTAGATTCCAAGCTTTAAGATCTGGTACTTTCGTGTCTGAAGTTTACTTGCGTATCTTTTTGCATATTGAATACTGTCTCCTAAAACTATTTTCCTGGAATGTACCCGGGTTTTAATGTTTCTAAGTAGATGAAGTCAAGTCTTAACAGCAATGTGAAACTGTGGGACTTGCTTTCTCTTTTCTTTTTCAGAGGAGCATAGGAGAAGACAGGAACTGGTTACCAAACCTCAGCATTATTGGAATCTGTCTTTTGAACAGCAAATCTTATGCTCTTCATCTCTGCAGAGGTGGACATAAAGGCATAGGTGCACCAGAGATTTAAACAGGCTAAAGCTCCTCAATTTTCAGCTTTAACATTCCCAGGGTACTTGCTCCAGTGCAGATCAAGAAGACCACCTGTTTGCCAGCACAGAGCAGCTCTCTTCCTTCCCCTTTTCCTTCCTCACACCTCCCTCTTTCCGTGACCTACCCGGAGGCCAGGGTGCGTCTGCCTCGCCCGAGGGGCTGTCTCCCAAACATTATACACAGACCACACTTCTCAGATCAGGGCCAGAATAAGAGTGCTGACAGGTGTTGCTTTCTGAAAAAATCTGGGGATGGTGCTCTTCACCCCGGTGTACCCACCTGCATGGTGCCACTGCATTTGGCCTGGGGTATGAGTGTTTCAGGCTCTATTTTCTTTTCCCACGTGAAGCTTTCAAACACATGGGTCCCATAAGTGTCCTAACCAATGGTCTAAGGAGCAGGGCTGCTGTCTCTCTTCGTTCCCCAGTGAAGGTGGGAATAATCCCTGCGAAGTAGATGGGTTTGAGCAGGAGCAGTGGGGAATGGCTGGCTGATGCTGGGGTTGCCTTAGTGTGTTTCTAACCTTACCTTACCTCTTGTCAGTCGTCTTGTGCAGCTGCTACCAGTCCCAGGATGCTGTAGAAAGGAGAATCTGCCTTTGGCCATCTTGCTGTTTCATCTGATGAAGCTAAAATGATAACAGACCGACAGCGAGATCCAGCACTAAGGAGAGAGAAACCAAAACACCTTTAAGCTGAGTCCTTGACATGTCAGACCTCATTTTCTTTTCAGAAAGGGTGCAACTTCATATAATATTAACCCATAATTATTAATCCATAATTATTATTTAAGAGGGTGAATACATAATCACTGCCAAGTGACAACAGAGGTCCATGTCATCATCAGGCTGTATAATCAGGTCCTGAATTTCATAACCACAACTAAATTCCTTCTCCCTGTCCCATTCCTGTTACATCAAATGTGCCATGGAAAATGACATGTCATGTAACAACATGTTTTTGATGGATGCTCTATCATTATCCCTCACTGTCTTTGCAATCCTCCCCATCATGCACTAAGAACAGGTGCACTGCAAAAGGTAATAATTTTTTTTTCTTTCAGGTATTTGCTTGGCCTAGACAGATAGGCGGGTGATTTGATCAGTGAACAAACAATGCTGTTCTGAGAAAGTTACTGTTAACAAGCAGGCTTACCTGCCCTCCCAGATAAGTTTAAGTGTGGCACTTCATTAGCGAACCCAACACTGCCACTGTCCGATATCTGCAAGTCTCACAAACATCTGTAGCAAATTTGAGCATAACTCAGTGATAGAATTTGTCTGCTTGGATCAAAACCTAATTTTTTTCAAATTTAACACTACATTTAATACTAAAATCTAATATCAAAAAGCTGTAATTATCTTACCAACAAATTTAATAAAAGTAGATTTAATACTGAATTTCTAGTGTATATTTTCCATTATGGGCATGGTCGATCTTTGGGAACAGTGTTCTGTGGTCCTAATTTATATGAATTTCTTGATTACATACTTTCTGGTCCTAGATACAGAGAAAAGTAACTTCCTGTGTATCCTTATATTTGTTATTTTGGAAACGAAGAGGACAGATTATCAAATGTATTTGAGTATGTACCCAGTACATCTCTGAGTGTGCCTAGCTGAATGCACATTGCAATGCTGGTGTGATTTTGGTACTCCTGAAAGGAGGTAAAAGGCTGAAGGCTTTGAAGATGTTCGTACCATCGCACAAGAAGGCTGTCTAAAATAGCTGCACAGATCGTCTTTAGAAATGAGAAGGAAGTTAGGCTATTTTCTCACTTCTGACCATTCTACAATTTATTCATGCCTATATTCTCTTGGTGCTAATAGGATTACTCACACAAGTAACACAATAGCACTTTAGCCTTAAGCAGTTGGCCTCCACGCTGATATACAAGTGAGCATGTCAGCTGGTGCTTACTGTGATGCAGAGAACAAATTCACCAAGAACTGAACTGGCTCTGTTTTAAGTCATAGATAACTGAAATCTATTTTAATCATTGCAGTCACAGGAAAGTGTTTTCTAAATGTGTTATGTCAAAACATCCCAAAAAGTGACATGTAATCCAAGGCACACGTTTTATTCTTGATTACATTTGCAAATTGAATCTCAGTCCTTTCAAGGCATTTTGAATTTAAAGTAATATTGTTGAACACTTCTGTTCTTGATATTCTACTAAAGTAGCACCACAGGAATGTTCCATAAAGGACTTCAGCACAATAATTCATTTATTCACTGAATACCCTGTCTTAACAACTGACAATTTTTACAGATCTCACCCCTCTCCAGGGATTTAGTCATTCTCCAAAATGTAACAGCAAGAGATGCAGAGATGTTTAAAAAATGTATAGCACTTTCGGAATTCTTCAGTAAATAAATATCCAACAGAAAATACAGATGCTTTTCACCAGCTACATCACAAGACCTTTCAGTGTCTGCTCTCTGCTTATGAACTCTCTATTTCTTTAAAAGCCTATGAGAATCAATGTCTTTACAGTGTCAGGTCCTGGTTAAACTACACAGGGAAACAAATCCCAAACATTTAGCTTTCTAAAGCTACAATGGCATTTCTCACACTGACTCAGCCTGAGTCTTCTGCTGTGCTAGGTTGTGTCAGTAATTTTCAGAATTTCATATTTCAATGCAAAATTATTTGTTTGAAATTTTGGCTGTTTCTAAGCCCAGTATTTCTGTGCCTGAAGAGTAGCTTGAATGTAAGGGATGGTGCATGAGTGTCTCTGTGTTGCTGTAACATTCCAGCAGGAAAATTCTTGACCCAAATGATGAACACAGAGTATGGTATAGCGGTTCGTTCTTAAACATACCCTCTCCTAAATTTGTGCTCTGCCCATGACATTTTTCCACTAAGGATAGGCATACTTAGAAGACAAATTTCCATGTGAATGGCAAGATATTTTGCAATCATTGTGTGAACTATAAGAGGAAATGCCAATCACCAATTTTAGACTATTTTATGTATACCAAGCAGTAGATGTTTCTAGTGTTAATTAAACTCTTTCAAATATAACAGCAATGAAATGTCCAAGAGAAATCGTTGGTCCCTTTTATGTCATTTGCACCTGTATTTTGGACTTAATAGAGCAAAATGAAGATATGTATGGGGAAGGTATGCGAGGGAAAAGGGCATGCAAAGCAGTGACGTGAATAGCAAGAAAGAAAAGCTGAAGAAGAAAAAATAATGGTCTGATTAGGTGCTGGTGGAAGATTTTCTACTCACCTGTGCTGGAAAGTGGTATTAAAATATCTGGTCCTCATAGAGCGCTACAGTAACACAGGACTTCTGCAAAATTTAGTGTCTTGATCAACAATCAGGTTTGCACCTCCAAGAGTTTAGATTTACATCTGGCCATCACCTAAGTAATGCACTTTGACACAAAGCATTGCTTATGTTGCTGCTAACTAACAAAATTTATTTGCAAAGGTGAACACTTATAAAGGTGTTAAAGACACAATGAACAGGAGCCAAACTTTTGAACTTTTAACCCATTCCATAACCTATGTGAGGTATACTTATAAAAACAGGAATGCCAGTTATGTTTGCAAGTGGCTTCAGATTAACAAGGGCAGATATAATCCAAAGTACTGCTTACAGGTCAGTGAAAAGTTTAAAGGTTAAACCCTGCTACTTTTTTTCAGTTCAGATTCCAAAGAGTTCGAAAAGAAAGGCCCATTTCTACTCCCAGCTACACTAGTGTGAATTTAGTATTCACAAGTGCTTGGTCTTAGTTGAATTGATGTGGATTTGCAGCACAAGGACTACCAGCTCTGGCTCTATACTGTTGCTTCGCTGCTTGGTTGAAAGAACATGTTTTGTTCAGCTGCCACTTTCCCCTGAAAAAAAAAAAAAATCCATGTAAATTTGCCCATGGAGTTTTCAGAGCAAAGAAGCTACACAAAATACTTGAATACACTGTAGAAGTTGAAAATAAATATATTGGGAAAGGTGAATTTCCATATTAAATAAGTTTATTTGATGCTCATTATCTCATAGCAAAAATAACATTCTTCCATCAGCAGTTCTACAGCATTTTTTAAATATGGTGCAAATGTTGGATTATATTTTACAAGAGAGGTTTGTTAACAATAAAATCATCATAGCCTTACTTCTATAATAACCTAACAGGAGCCACACCACTGAAAAGAATAATGCCTTATCTGAAATGAGATTTCCAACTAAGATCATCTAAGGAAATATATAACAACACTGTGACTCTTGGGTGACCTTATGTTTTTCTTTTCTACTTGTTTTTCTACTATTAGCAGTAATAAAACCACACTATTTAGCAACGCTTTTAAAAACGTCAGACAACAAATACCAGTATTCACATCTGCATCTTTTCTTCCTGAAGAAATACTTCAAGTCTCCCTTTTGGACTCCACTCTTACTGATACTACCTGGGAACAGAAAATCTTCCAGGGAGTGGAAGGGTTTAGGGCCACTCCTGATACAAACTGCAAACATAACACACTGGGGCACTGCCTTCACCACCTCTCTACCAGTCACGCTACCCACAAAAAGCCCATCTGTAATTGTTCTGTCCTGGCCAGGTTCCTGAGCAGTAACTACTGGAGAAAGTTGCTTAAAGACAATGTACAGAGAGTAGTGATAAATATAGAGAAAGATTACAAACCACGTTCTGCAAATTCCTTTTGGGTATCTTCCCAGAACGTTATGCAGAGAGGTAGATGGGTTAATAGCAGCAAGGAGCCTCACAGCATCCCTGCACTCCCCCCTGGTCTTACAGACTCTTTGAGATTGCCTGTTCTGCTCATGTCCTCCCGATGGTTCCTCTTCAGCAACTTTTGTTTCATATCCCACTTCTGGGCTGTCTCTTCAAGTGTTCTCTTAGCATCTCCACTGCTCCTGTTCGTACCACGCTATCCTGCTGCTTTTCTATGCCTGTGCAATGCCAGTCCCCAGGCAGTTCTCACCTCACAGCTCCCTGTCTGGTTTTCAAACCACATAACTCTATGGAGAGGCTTTTTATAATATTATTTTTTTTCAGTGTTTTGGTTTTGGTTTTTTAACCTTTTGAAACTCTCTGAAGGAACTAGATGAGCTTTAAGTCATGATCTCATGCAGAAGGAAGAACAAAGTGTTGCACAAGGGGGAAGAATGAGAAATGGTAGACTTTTTATAATACATCCAAACATTCCTGAAAAAAATAGTATATGGTTCTGGAAATTGCAACTTTTCTTATGACCCACCTTACAACTCGCGGCTTGAAAAGCTGCAAAACTTTTTCTTCCCTTGAAAACCTATCTGTAAAAGCACTTCCAGCAAGAAGGGTTACCCATACAACCCTGTGGGGTTTTTTTCCTTTTCAACCTTTGTAAACATTCATACAAAGAAATTCAGTTGCTTGGTTATGGATAGAAAATGGATCCACAAGAACGAGAACTTGGGCAATGTATATTCATTTCAAAGTTAAGGAAATATTGATGGAAAACACTTCTGCATCTTCCACTAGAATTACTGAATATATCTGATTAAATATATAAACTTCACTTTGCTATTCAAGTTCACCAAGCATGTTTGGAATATCAATTATTTTGTTAACATACTGACATGATCTAGTCAAACAAATGCGTTTTGGGGTAATAAAATGTAAAGCCCTATTTAAGTATCTTTGCTTTTTTAAAACAATGGAGAGAGAGAGATTTCTGCAAAAGCAAAATTATATTTCCACAAAAACTGTAAATTACAATCATTAACCTCAGCCTTGCCATAAGCACCTTTTTTCCTCAGGGGCATGGACCAGCTGTCCTCAAAGAGAAATTTTAGTTTCAGAAAGCTCTTGGGAAAAAGATACAAAATACACTGTTAGGCTATTTATAAAACACAACAAGTTATCTCTAATCTGTTCCTACTAATCAGTGTAAACCACAAGAAAAAAAAAATTGCTCTTAGAATAAAAATTCCTAAAGAGTCTTAGGGACACAGGGAAGCTTCTGAAGGAAAAAGTTTAATTTTAAGTAAGGCATCACATTCTGACCATGGCATTGGCTTAATAAACTGTACAGGCTCAGATGCATGAATTTATGCCAGATTTTCCAAACTGTAAAGCATGACTGATATTTCTTACCTTGCTCAGAGCAGCTGACACACTTTAGTTCAAACAGTACTTGATTTTCCTTCTCCCCTTGCCTGCTCTGGCGCACCAGGGTCTGCCTTTTTAGTATTTTACTGTGACATCCTTGTTATCTGTTGCCTCAAAGTTTTTGATGGTACCATATATGTACGTGATGCCTTGTAAGAGTAAGGTTCAAAACTGCTGAACTTGTGCACCCATGCATTAATCTACACGCAAGAATAATCTAGTTAATGAAAAGATGGCCGGGGGAAAGCAGAGCCTGTCTGTGAGCTCGGGATGTGAGAGGTAGCACGGGCTGTGGTTGGCACTAGGAAGACCTAAAACTGCCAGTGACCCATTGTGTGATTCCAAGGAAGCCATTTCACCTTTCTATTGTGCTTTTCTTCTCAGCCTCCGTCTCTCCAACCCGCCAGCCCTTCACAGCAAGATCTGTCTCTTACGATATGTGTCTCACAGCGGGAGCTCAGCTGGGGCTTCCAAATTAGAGCTGATTGGGAATTTTTCAACAAAATGAATTTTCATTAGAAAGTGCAGCTCAGTTCCAGTGCAGTTCTGCAGCGCAGTTGTGGGGACGCTCACCCAATATATGAGGATGCAAATTCAGCTAATGACTCTGAAGAATACATTGCTATAGGAAGCAGATCATCTCTAGCAGAAGCTGTGGAGTGTACCTTGCCCTAGGATAACTATCAGGCTGTGGGTGAATTGGCACAGTCATCTGTAGTTAGAGAGATAGCAGGTCAGGAATCTGAACCTGAGAATGTAGGGGAGATCACATGCTGTACATCCCTTTTGTTGTTGTGCGTGTTTGTATAAAAACAAACTTTCTAAAAGCACCCGAGTTTGCTACAGGAAAGAACTGGAGCATCAATGAAATCCTGAGAAGTTTCATGAGTGGGTTTACTTGATCTCACTCGGTTCTGCTCTGAACCCTGCAAAGTGTTAACAGTGAGATCAGACACGTTTTATCTTGTAAAACACTTACAGTCTAAAGGAAACAGACAACTTCAGAATAAACCATGACCAACCATTTGAAGAGAGTTAATGGCAAAGAGAGAAGTTATTTTCAAAAATCATTCCAACCAGAAATAGAAAGGCTTTCTGGTGATTAGTAAAAACAGGCTGTCCCCAGCATGAGGAAGGAGATGGCAGTAGGCAGGTGTGGGCAAAGGGAATAATCAGATCAGTAAAGTCAAGAGCACAGTCACAAAGTTCAGTGGAGACAACAGGAAATTAAAGCATGGATTTAGGGGGAAACTCCTATGGGCCTTTAGTAAGTTTTGGTGTGCCATAATGAGAGAAAGGAAATAACCAGGAATTTCCAAAAGTGATGCCATTAAAGCTTTTAGAATATTTCCTTAGCAGCTTCTGAGTCTTGATTCTGGTGAATCACTCTGAAAAAAGAAACTTTTAGAAAGAGGGTTTTTTTATCAAAAAATATTCATTGGTATGAAGCAGATCTCCGCTACATGCCAGCATATTGTGTAGGACACTGCAGGAATCCCAAAACGGCGGTGCTGAGGGGAATGTGTTTTATCCCCTTCCCAGGCCGACTGCAGCTTCTCTTACTGCCTGCCAGTCTAAGCCAGCCTGCATTCGTAACCCAGAGAGCAGCTGAGTCATATTCCGTTCACATGGTCACTTTGCAGCTGACGATGATTGCACTACCTATGTGGCATTTCCAAAGAATATGCAAAATGTCATTTGCTGAAATGGCAACTCTGTAAACATGTCTCCAGGGGGCATTTTGTGCAAAAGTTAAAGACTATCAGGAACATTATATCACTTAGGTGAAAGATTTGTACTGGATCATGCACTATTCTCTCTCTAGCCTCTGTCTACCAAACACCAGTTCTGTGCGCATGGCTGTGAACCTGGGGCAAGGGTTCAGGCTCTGGTGTAGCTGAAATGAGGACACAGCCTCCCGCCTGGCATCAGCACTGCCACTGTGCTCACCTTTCAGGAAAATTAGAGCCTCTTTCTCTGGGAGCTAATTTTGCTTAAGCTCGCTCCATGAGTTCCCATTCTCTAATTGTTCACTTTAAACTCAGCCAGAACAAATCATTTTTCCAACTTCAGAACAATATGCTGGGAGAATATATGGAGAAATGAGTCAAGCCCTGAAAGAAAGCTCAACAAAAATATTGCATCGACAGTACAGATTACTAACAAAACCACTAGATGAAGCTCCTTCTTGATGAAGACTGTAACTTTTCCAATGCAGGATGATGACCTGTATTACTTCCTCAGAAAGAAAAAATTGTCTCCGTTTAAATGATATGACTAGTAAAAAAACACTAAACTCTGGAGCCTTCTGTGGGCAAAAGGTTTGCCTGTGAACCTTCTGCTACATAAATTGAGATTAAGAAGAGAAAAATTTGAGACAAACAAGCACTGACCTGTGAGTGAGAATTAAGCAAACACGCAGATGAATTCAGAGATGGAGCCCTGCAATGGGGAAATACCCAGGGTAAGAGATGTTTACAGAGAAAAATTCTGTGGATTTTCAGGCAGGGGAATAGTGGTGGTTACCTCCTGCTAAAATATCACAGCCGCAATGAAGTGGCAAAGACGACAACTGACATGTCAGAGACACATAAATCTATCTTTATAGGGCTGACAACCTGGTATGATTGCTCTCCAAAGATAACTTTATAACTTGCTGAAGTGTGATTTAAGGATGCCCTGGAGCAGCACTAACCTGTGTACCTTTCTTGTGGGTAACTTTTTATAAGCTATAGCTTTATTTAATAGCTTATGCAATTTTTCATTTGACCTACGGGTGTCCCATGTGGGTGGGATTTTCAAAAAGACTCAGGCCCAGATGCCCAAAGGGATTTACACAGAGATGATTGCACCTATAACGTGTGTAGGGAGCAGAGCAGAGACGTGGCCGCAGTTTACACTGTAATCTAGCGAGGATGCTGCAACACCCTTAAATGTTCACCAGGAAATCTACCCATGCTTATGTGTGAAATTGCTCTGGACTCTGGTGATGCTTTAGCTCTATCCCACCAAAATGGAGTAATATTAGGCACCAACCAAGTTCTCTTGAAAAGGCCAGACTGAACCTTTCCTTTCCTACTGTAACTTTGACCCTTTCTAAAGTATCTTTTAGAAATGAGTACTTGTATCTTATTACCAGGTAGACCACTTCAGCAGGAAAAATGTGTGCTGCTTTTATTTCAGTGTTTTGTCTTTCAAGTGAACTATTGTATATACATGTAAGAATAAAAAGAATGGTAAAAAGGATAGTAACGCAATATCCAGTTTGGTCCCAGTGATGTTAGATGTGCTTAATCTGAAGCAGCTGATAATCTCTGCATACAACTTGGGCTGTAGATCTTTGAGCACATCTTCCTTTTGATGCTGGCAAAGAGCAGGGGTGGTATCTTCATATATGTCAAACACTAGGATAAATTATGTCTTCCATGGGAAAGAAGCCACAAGCAGCAGTCTACCTTATAAATAAGCCTTTAGGGAAGCTGCTGTATTTCCATTTTTTCCCTGTCTTTTCACAAAGCCAAACTGTCCCCTGCGGCATTTGGGCACTCAGAAGACAGTTGTATTTGAAAGGCCATAAACAGTCAAACTAAATAAAGAGATGTGAAAAGCTGAAGTCCTTGCAATGCCGTGCTACAAAACAGGTGCCAGACTGGCAAGTTCTGCTTGAAGGCTCGATGCTGATTTGCTTCCTCAGACCCAGAGAGCTCTTGGCAAGAGTCTCTAAAGAAAAGCAAAGTGCAGGCTGCGCTGGCCTCACGCCTGTGGAGCAGACAGCTACCTTTCTGAAGGCTAGTGCAGCACAGGGGCATTACAAGCTAAACTCTCGGATCCATGTTCTGACCTCCGTCAGTGGCTGAATTTACGCTCCTCTGAGTGGGGAGAAAGCATCTTGAAAGCAGTAGAGGACCTCAAGGCTCTTTAGAGCTCCTCAAATACTCAAGTGTAGTGGTAGCAGAACATCCTCATCTGACTTTCACTATGACAGGTAGTAAGCCCAGTAAACATAACTCGGGGTAGACTTCTGAGGGCTGCAGAGTAAACTGGAGAAAAGCCTTTGTCCTCCCAAAACCCGCCTGGACGCAACTCTGTGCAGCCTGCTCTAGGACAACCTGCTTTAGCAGGTGGTTGGACTAGATGATCTCCAGAGGTCCTTTCCAACCCCAATCATTCTGTGCTTCTGGGATTCTGTGACAGTGTTACGGGAAAGCCTACAAAGCTGTAGGTCCAAGCACAGAGCCTCTGCTCACTTCCAGGGGAGCACCAACTGCAAATAAAATAGCAGTGCAAAAGGGCTAAAGGCATGGTAAGAATTCATCTCAAAAGCATTATAAGTTTACTTTGCTCACACCTACAGGACAAAGTATGGTAATGTTACTGCTGTTGTAGCAGTAGTATGGTCTACAGATAAGAACTCCAGTATTTTCAGAAAAGCAGCAGTATTTTCTTTTAGACCAACTGTTTTAACTAGGGGGGGAGGAAAGCTTGCAAACATAAGTCCTCTTTAGTATACAAAAAAACCTTCCTCCTGCTACTGGTATCAGCTCTTCCAGGAGAACAGCTTTCTTTTCTCTGTAACTTTGCCTTGGAAACAAAGATCTGAACTCTTCTCCAATGTAAAATAGGGGGTGAGCTATGCCTACACAGTAAAAAAGCATTGAAAATGTTTACTGGGAAAACTGATGGACTCATAGCACGCTTTTTCCTAAGACTGACGTAATTTTAAGGTTAGTCAGAAAAGAGGTTTCTTCCCAGTGGGTCTGTTTTGTAGGCATAGTGATTTAAAGTCCCATTCTCGCAGAAAGCCATCACAGAGCTTAACTAAGAACACTTAAATCCTAAGGGTGAACTGTGGGCCCTGTGGAATTGGTATGGTTATAAGAGTGCACAGGTATTGTATTAAGGCATGTTTGTAACAAGGTAGAAGTTCACATATAGAATGGGAGAAGAGGAAAGCAGATTCTATCCTAAAGCACTTGCACCCTGGCTCTGGATAAGTCAAATAAGTGTTTTACGCTACATAGCACTTCAAAATTTATGACCTCTTGTCCTTGCTAATAAAGAAAATACCACTTCGCCACAAGTGGAAGAAAAATTACATAAAAATAATTTCAGCTACTTCCTACTTCATAAGAACTAAAGTGATGCTGTTGTCCCTCAGCATCAAAAAATTTACACTTCGTCAGATAAAGTGCACCATTCACCATTGCCAGCAAAACACATGTTCTTGTTGGTCCTAGCACTTCATTCTTTTTGCACTTTCTGGCTCTTAAATGAGGGAAAATATGAGGATGATGCTTTAGGATCACAGAAAAGGGAAGTATGCTACTTTTTAAAGCTTTCTACTTCCAAGGAACTAGAGTATTCATTGCAAAGGCCGGGACAACTAAGGAAAAGTGACTCCAAAATACCATCTGCAGTCAGATTTGGGATGAATGTTCTCAAAAACTGTTTTCTCTTACACCTACATTTTGTGGGCTTGAGCATTATGCCCAAAAAGATGACTGGGGACTAAGAAAAAAGGAACAGAAACCTAAAAGCAGGTTAATCTCCTAGAGCCCTGAATCCAGGGCAGCTATGTTGTATTTCTGAGGCTGCCTTAATGTCTCAGTCAGTCATTCTTGCCCTGTTCTCGTACCTGATCTAAAGAGGGTTAGTAACATTATTTCCTCTCACCCATCCATTTTTAATTAATGTTCATTTTAATCACAGGTGCCATCAGAGACTCTTTCTTAATGTGTATTATTCCTTTGGCCAGCATGGAGGGTTTCTCTTGGCAGCCCTAGATGTAGGAGCAGTATAAATATAGTCAGTGCTACAGTGATAAGCAAAGTCTTTAAAATAACATAGATCTCAGCATACATGCATATTCATACGTAAATGGTAAGGTACATTCAGCATTAGCCTAAACAGAGGAAATCAGGTAACACAGCACAAGCACAGAAAGCAAGTATAAAATTATTTGATCAAACTGTTTCTACTTCATTTATTTTTGTCCTGCTCTGACTGGTGTAACTTATAATTAGTCTCTGCCTGCAGTGGTGTGGTTCCAAAGAATGGTGGATTAAGGAGAAACTCTAGAATATCTCCGTAACTTGACAAGTTCTAACCTGAAAAGCTACACTTAGTCCATTAAGGATTTTTCACAGTGACATTTTAGTGCAGCTAGGGAAATATGCCACTTTGGCATTTATCATTTTCAGGGCACGGACAGTGAAAAGGAGTTTGCTATGAAGAACAAAATAAATTAGATTACACATATAGAAGTGAGGTGAAGAATACCGATAAATATACACCACTGAATGTCAGCGAATGTCACTTGAGAAGCCATTTGCAGCTACCAGAACAGCCTTGCAAACCAGCAAAAGTAGCAAAACCAGGCAAAACAAGTTGGGTGTACTCACTTCCACATGAATAAGCAATAAACCTCTCTGAAGTTACACCAGAAAGTTGTTTAACTTGATAGATGAATCTTTTCCAAATTGCTCTGTCGCATACTGTATATGGCTACAAAGGACTATGGACGATTTAAAGCTAAAAAGAGAAGCCATTGCTGAGAATGCAACAATTTAAGCATTTTTGTTAAAACATTTGTATTCTGCTTTGTATTAAAGGGACAGTTGGAACAAAGGAGTGATTCATCACACTGCTTTTTCTTCCATAGGGCTGCTCTTTTTTTTTTTTTTGTCACAACTATTGCATTATTACTGTTTCTCCTTTAAACGTATCTGCTGCTCTAGCAACAGGGCCTAGAGGTAAATCAGCTTAGGTTTGGTAGGCAGAAATGTTGCAAATGAAAGCTTTTCTGTTGAAAAATTTCTAATGGTAGCTATCTAGCATGCCATCTGAGTATAAGTGAAAGACCTGCAAGATGTCTCCTATCTTTCCAGCAGCATCCGATTTGTAGATCTATGGATCAACTCCATTTGGGTTTATAGACACGCTGACCTGGAAAAAGCCCTCCTTGTGAAAGTTACAATACTTGAGAGACAACATCAAGATTCCTTCAGGCTTATTTTAATCTGGGCTTTCTGTTTGCAACCTCTTGAACCACTACTCTTCATTGATAATAAACAGAAGTGAAGATCTTTGACTCAGAAAATATCTCCAAGGAAAAGTAGGAGTTCTTAAAATTTCAGAAACCCTGACTGCTTTTATATTTAATTTTCCATGAGATTCTTCCTCCCAAATTCTAATTTATCTTAGCAAAATCAGAGGCAGCCTGCATCATTTTGATTTCATGAGACTGTTATCCCCAGACACCACACTCATGCAAATTTCAGATCAGTTTTGTTTTCATTAGTGAAAAGCAGCAACACAGATCACATAAATGGGGTCATACAGGAACTGCTTTATTCAAAATATTTCGTACACGCTAAGATATGCTGACTGTAGAACTGTTTCAGTCAAACTTCTCGCCATATGTTCATGTAAAAGCTACAAACCACCAGCCCTGTAACAGCATCCTAAAGCCTGGAAGTTTAAATCTTTGAAGAGAACAAATTTCATGTACTTACAAATCCTGTAGATGAGGTAAGGGCAAACCTTCCCTTCTTGGGCAGGTGTTTATGCAGTGAATTTTCTTTGTACAAGTCTTCACTCTATTCTTGCAAAAGCAAAATCAAAAGTGATCCTTATTAGTCAAGCTGAACACTTTATTAAATTAAATGTAAAACCTGTTTTAGAAATGGACAATGAAAATCAGAGAACAAAGATTAAACAGATGGGTTGAACTTTCCTGAACCGCTCCCTGCCGGCCTCCCCCCCACCTCCAATTCTTTGAAAACTGAAGTAATCTTTGAGGCAAAACAGGCGTTTGACAGCATCCGTCACCCAGAAGCTCTGTAGCAGTAGTGCTGCTTTGGTCTTGTTTTGAATTTCTCTGTCAATTTGAATAGACACAACAGAGTCTCAAGCAGCGATGCTCACAAGCTGAGAAGGCAAGGACCGTGTCACGTGCAACGAAGGAGAAAGGATCATTTTGTTACCTCATCACAAATATCAGTGTTCCCGAAAGATTCTCCCTTCACATAAATGTATGCAGTTCAGCGAAAAACACAACAAAGCTTATTTACCTTTTACATGTGAAATTTAATACTCTGCGTAATAATATGCTTAACATTTTTAGAAGCTCTGAGATGTATCACATATGCCTTCAAGAGAGACAAAAATACAGATTCTTAAAGGTTATTTGAAAAGCATATATGCTTGGCCAAGAGGTTTTAGAAGAATTCCCAAACAAACAGGCAGCACATGCATAAATATGCTGATTTTGTGACAAGCACTGAAAAGAAACTTCTGGTTAGCAGCCTGCCTAACCTAACGAATGGTTTAGTCCTTCCTTCCTCCATCCTAAGCGTGAAAGCTGCTATCCACACCCCAGACTTGATCTGAGCTACGGAATGCGATGGCGAAATGCCTACTGACGTCGGATCAGGCCCAGCAGCCTCCAGGCTTGAGCCTGTAGGCCTTCACCAACCTACACTTCCCCACAACCAAAAGTCCCTCAAATGCAGCTGTTAAGGTATGTGCAAAATATCTGAAGCTCTTAATCGGACAGATCAGGTCCTTTGGAACAAGTAGAAATTTTGCCTGAATAAAGCAGTACAGGGTTTGGCGTGGCACAGCCAGTAATAACGAAGAATCACAGTTTCTGTTATCAGGGGGTTTTGATACATTTGTCTTTCTAAGTAAAAAGAACATACAGTTCTAAGGGGGGGTGTCATTTTTTGGTCCTTTTTTATTTTAATGGCTAAACATTGTAATGCTAGCTAAATAGAAATTCTTGTCTGTTAATAGGTTCCTTTAGTTTGTAATAAATAGGAATGCTAATGACTAAAATTTGGTATTTGGTATGCATTAGCTTTTGTACGTCTTTTCTTTACAGGCTTCATTGACATTCAATATGGCAAGCTTCCTTTGAAACATATTTATAAAATAACTACAGTATAATTAAACCAACAAAGCCATCTTTTAAGTAAGCTTAATAGCTCCGTTTTTCACTCTGTAAATTTTTTAGTTTAAGGAGGAAAAATAGTTATGCTTCAATTCTACTGTATATTTCATTTTGCATCTGGTATTTTCTTTCCATTTGCAATCTGTGCATATCTAATTCTTGAAAACTGTGATTATTAATAAGTGTGCATGAAAAACATGCTTTGTAGAATCTTCCACAAGAATACTTTTGTTAATGAGAACTGAAACATATCTTGGCAAAGACAATATAGGTAATACATATATGTGTGCGTATATATACATATTTCAATAGCTAATGGTGGTGTAGTTAATACACAAAAATGGATTAATAGATATTGTAGGTAATACTCGAAGTGGATGCTGTTTAATAAATGTAACTAAAAATATTTTAATGATATAAAAGCAATAGGTAAATAAAAGCAATTACATTTAATTTTGCTTTCAGCTTCTGAGCTTTTTCTGTAAGCTTTAATAGAGGGGAGAGCTTGTGCAGAAAGCTAATGGTAGAGTCAGCATTAGCATTATTCATTAGGGTTTCTAAGTAGTACTTATTCCGAGGTATTTTCCGGAAGGCTGAAATGTTCTTGGTAAGGGTACTTGGATCCTGATAACCCTAATTCGTAATAATATCCCCCTCATTCAGAAAATTAAAGTTTACAGAGTCCTCAGCAGTCTGAAAATCTTTATACTATTTAGAAACACGATCGTGTTTACTAAGGACAAGCTAAAAAGTGATAGCTGGCATGATGGTAAGCAAAGTGGAACCTCGGCACTGTCTCTTAAACTCTGTCCTTTTACAGGCACAATAATATTGAGCCCCCATTTACGGTATGGTGAAGAAAAACAGTTGACATCATTGTTATAATCTTTATTTAAAACTGTTACCAAGGTTACAAATTACCATCACTGTGTGCAACAGGTCCCTCTGAAGCAGTATCATTACAGATTAACTGTAATGTGTAGGATTATAATAAAAGGCATAAGGGATTACGCACGAGCAAAAGTGCTAGAAACAACACAAATACATCTACACTATCCAGCGCATCGCGTCGCAAAACCTCCGCTCTCCGTGCGGCTTTTTGTTTCGTTCGGGCATTCAGAGAGATGTTAACCGTGCCCTGAAGTGGCTTTACCAGTGCGAGGGCGCGGAGGGGCAGGGTTTGTCTCGGCCTGGAAAACCGCCGCTGCTGGAAACGTCCCCAGGCCACCGCCGCCCTTGGCGGTGCACCGGCGCAAGGGAAGCACGCCTCCATTGTGCGGGGCGGGACGGCGGCGACGGGAAACGGCGGCGGCACGGCCCCCTCCCGGGGCCCGCAGCCCCAGCACAGCCCGACCGGGCGGCGGGGACCAGCCCGGGGCCGCGGCCTCCCCCGCCCGCGGGGGGTCTCGCCGAGCGGCGGGGGCGGTGGGCGGCCGGGCACCTCCCGCTGGCCGAGCCGGCGGCCGCCCCGGCCGGCACCTCCGTCCCCCGCTAAGTCACTCTACCCCGCCCTCAACTTAATGACACAAATCCGGGCTCTTAAAGTCTTTGCGACTGATCGTACGCGCTCATTTATAAATAATGATCTCCATATAGATGCATAACAACAACATACCAGAAGTGTTTGGGGAGAAATCCGATTAAAGTCTATAGCTTTCTTCCCCGCTCTCTCCCGGAGCAAAAGTCTTGCCACAGGTCAGCCGCCGCGGCCGGCCCAGGCTGCGGGGTTAAAGGGAAGAAAGGGCTCCAGGCGAGCCGCTCCCCCGGCCGGCGGAGCGGGGGCTGCCGCCGAACGGCTGGTGCTGCCGGGGCGCGGCCCGCCGCCCCCTCCGCCCGCCCGGCCTGGGCCGCTCGGCCGCGCCGCCGGCGGGGACGGCGGGCGTTTCGGGGGCAAGGAGCCGCTGCCCCGGCCGGAGCGTGAACTCCGCGGCCGAGGCCGATGTCCCCCCGGCGCCGGCGCCCCCGGGCAGGGGCGTGGGGCCGCCCCGCTCCGCCCGGCCCGGCCGGCGGTGACGCAGGACCGCGCTGTCCTTTCCTCTTTCGGGCGATTTACGGGAACTAGAAAAACAAACATCGGGCTGTTTCATGGAACCGGTGGAGAAAGCTCCGAGGGGAAAGAGAGCGGGGCACATCCTTTTAGAGGAAGGACAAGGGTTCTCTGAGGAGGGAAAACAAAAGATGACAGTGGTGGCTGTAACCCCACCATGAACCAGGGACCTCCTGGCCACGCTCGGAGAGCTAACCTCCCCGGACTTCCCATTACCTCTCCATGACACTTCACTAATGCTCACACAATGGCCAACTGAGCAGTTCAAGTAAAGATATTTTAACCTGAACCAAACATTGTCTCCAGACAATAGGATGCAAAGCAACATCTGGTACCACACATAAACAATGCTGTGCAACAGCATATGCTCGACGTCTGGAAGTTTGTGTCAACACTAAGTAGCGGAGGAGGCTGTTGCTGCTCGGCATGAAACCTTCATAAATGGCCGCTCGCCGCGCCTCCGAGGTGAGCATCGAGCCTCCTTCCTCCCGGGGCATCCTCTCCAGCTGGAGGTTGCCCGGCCAGACACCTTCGGACCCCACCCGCGCCTCCGCCCTCCCGCCCTCGGAGCGAACCACCGGTGAGAGGTGCCACGGGGACAGCCCGCGGCCCGGCCTAGGGACAGCACCGGGTCACCCCTGCCCCGCCGCGGCTCCTGGGGACACGGCGCGGCCGCCGCCGCCGGTGGAAGCAGCCGGCGCTGAATGGCCAACTTCAGGGAAGCGCGCCTTGCAGGGGGAGGCTCTAGGCTAATGAAACAACGGGAGGTGACTATTGCAAACAGCTGTTCCTCATACATATTTCATTATACAATCAGATAATGCGTCTTACCACCTTCTCAATTATTCACAGATAAACATTTTCAAGACGTTTTGACATCTGTCTTAGGGCCTGCTATTAATTTAGTAATCACTGTGGTTAAAAATGTATGGGGACTGCACCTCACAAAAACTCCGATTTTATTTACGAGGACACCTTCCGTAACAGCTCGCCCTCAGCAGCACGTCGGGTCACAGAGAGCCCCGAGCTGCCGGGCGCAGGCGATCCTCGCCCTGCAGCCCTCGCACTGGCCGCCCCGGGGGGGCTGCGCCGGGGCCGTGCAGCGCCGGGCACCTCCCGGCACCCTCCGGAGCTCCCAGGGAGAAGCGCCGGGCGCAGGACACGCGGCACTTTCCCTCCCCGGTGAGCCAGGAAGCCACCCAGGAAAGTCACGTCCGTCCCCTCGGTTGGCACCAGCGCTCCCGCTCCTCTCCACGGGCAACGGGCGCTCACTGTTGCCTCGGGCCGCCCCGCAGGGGGACAGCCGCCTGCCCGGCTCGCCCTGGCTGGGGCTGCGGGGCGCCTGCTCCCCCCAGCACCCGCCAGCCCCCCGCCCAGTGTCGCCGCCAGCCGCCCGGGGCCAGCGGTGGCAGCTCCTGCGGCTCCGCTGCCCGCCGGAGCAAAGCCCGCGGGTCCCCGGCCGGGCGGCGGGACGCGCCTGTCCCTCCTGAGCGTCAGGGAACTTCTGACAGAAAGTTTGTTTCGCTGCCGCTTGGGCTGGTTGTAAAACTGCAAGGCTGTAGGGAGTCGCGGCGTCTTAAACCTGCCTCTTTTGTGTCTCTTCCCTGGCGATAATCCCTTCTCTTAAAAGAAGGAGCACACCACCCCCCGAAACACACATGCACATGCACAACTACCAGATGGCACACATGAGCATTAAAGAGCGAGTTAAACGAGCAAAGGGGGGAATCAAATCTCGACAACTTTCAGATACTTTAGTGATTAAACCAAACCATTCAGCACCTCTCCCCTCCCTCCCCTTCCCCAGGCTACCTCTTTTAACCACCAAATTCACAGGCAAGCAATCGCCCCCCTTCACGACCCCTCATGCCCAGGTAAGTGGGTGGAAACGCGTGCGGGTTTTCCCGTTCTGCTACAAAAGACCTTGGTTACTACCAGCTTCCAGAACTGCGTGCAGGGGCACGGGGCTTCTGCTTTGCAGAGGGCGCAGGACCCACGCGTGAGCCAGCAGAACGAGGGAGAAGTGCTTCCAGCCTGGCCCCGCTCCTCTCCCTGTCCCGCTGGGGCTTGGCCGCCCCCACGGGCCTCACCCCCCCTGCTCGGAGACGGCCGCTGCCCGCGGAGGTCGCACGCGGGGGTGTCCTGCAGCCACCACAGTGCGGGCCAGCGCATCCCGGCGGGTACCGGGCTGCGGCTGTAGTTGCTCTAAAACCTCAACCGAAGTCCCGGCTGTGAATTTCATCTTTAGCGCACCGCCAAGAGAAGGGCCGGCTCCCAGGGAGAACGGTTGGGGGATGTAAAAGCCCTTCTGCTTTGCAGGTGGAGGAAGGCAGAGGAGGATTTGGGGTCATACGGAAGAGGGGATACTCTGTGAGCTGGAACCAAGAATACTTACTGCTCCCTCAAAATATTACAGGCAGCTGAAGACCCTGACTGCCGACGAGTGCTCTGTAAACAGCAAGAGGGTTAGTGGTGAACTCCGAGTCCCTTGTTCGGATCTACACGGAACCCACAGTTTTTAACGCCAGAAATAGGGGAAATCGGGCTGTGAACGTGCGGAGGGGACCCTTCCACCTCAGCAGCGTTCGTCGTGTTTTAAAGGGCAGCGTCAGAAGCCCTAGAATAAACCCGGCGCTGGAAGCTTTCCACCAGCCGCTCTTGAATTGGTCCTCCGCTCCCTCAGAGCTGGTCTGTGCCTACCTGGCCCTTGACTTCAGCTCTCTGAAGTCCTTGGATAGTTTCAGCACTGTACTTGCAACTGTGTCCCCGCAGAGCCGCCCTGCTCACCGTCCCCACCCCAGCCTCAAGACGTCCTTCGCCCTATTGATTTGCGCTATAGCCAAACAGGGCGAAAAGACGAGAATTGTATTCGACAGATGCTGCTCACTCGTGAATAACAGGTTCAGCGCATACGGTATCTCTCGCCATTATCCTGTAAGTTAATATTGAGTAGCAATAGCTGTCTAAATATCAAAATCTATTTATAGGGGATGCAGAGCCATGACCTCTCCACCTGACCTTCAGGAACCGCAGGCTGGAAAACAGGGCAAAATGGGTGGGGTGGGGTGGGGTGGTGGGTGGTGGGGTGGGGGGGGTGGTGTGTGAGCCCAAGATTACAATGGAGCTTTGTGCGTGGCGGAGCTGGGCTGGGCTGCCTTTGTTCCGAAATCCTGAGGGGGACTTGAACCTTTAGGACGCCCCCGGCCCTGCGGCCCCGGGGAGGAGCGGCTCTGTCCGACTTCTCCTTGTCCCCGCCGCGATCGCGGTGTTGCTTCGTCCACTTCTGCCCATCTGCAAAAGCTGGGATTTTATTCGCATTAAAAAAACAAACAAACAAACCACAAACTAACAGAAAAAAACGAATAATGGGAAAAGATGAAGCAGCGCGGTTGACTAAGCAGCAAGTCCCAGCGCGAGTTGGGGGCGCGGAGAGCTCAGCATAGTGCAGACCCACAGCTTAAGGAATCACTTTCCATGGGGGGAGATGGGAGATGGGGGGTGTTCTCTTATTTTGCTGCTCACAGCCTTCCCAGCGCAAATGAGGGGTACGCGGAGGAAGGGGAGCTTGGGGAGCCTTCCCACCCCGCCCCGGTGCGCAGCAGGATGGGGGAGACCCGGGGGGTCTCAGGCACTGCCTGGGGCCCCCCGCAAGGTGGGTGTCCGGGCCCTGGGCCGGGACCCCATGGCACCCCGCGCTCCCGAGGGTCGCCCCCACCACCCCCTTCCCCACCGGGCGGGGAGAGGGAGGATGCTCCATAGCGTCCCAGAGCAAGGATCAGTATTACAAAGCTCAACCCCTCGGGGCGAGTGGAAACGGGGGGGCGGGGGGAGAATGCCGAAGTACTTTTTCTTTTTACAGAGCCGTGGAGAGCTCGTCCAGTCTGAATTAACAACGGCGTAAACCTAAAGCAACTACGAAACCGCCCTCCCCCCGCCCCAGCCCCAGCTCCCGGCATTAATATGGCGCCTGCGAGCGAGAGAAGCACTTTTCTCGATGTTTGGCAGTTGAAACGTGCTCCCTGAAGGTCACCCCAGGCGACGCGCCCGCTGGATGCCGCACAGGGCGAGGGCGCGGGCCGGGCCGGGCCGGCGGCAGCCCCCGCAGCCCCCGCCGGGGACAACAGCGGCCCGCAGCACGAGGCCGGCTCCCACAGCCAGATGTGCCCCGGCTTGGCTTTTTTCAACACCTTTATCCTTCTGTGTGCTTAAGGGAGACGTACCCAGCTTCCCTTTCTATCGGGGGGGAGGGGGGGGGAACACACCAAAACACACACCCCCAAAATCCCCAAACAAACCGGGTCTCCGAGGGAGTAATTCCTTGTGCCTGGAAATTAAAAGGCTCCAATCTCCTATGTGACCCTGTTAAGACACGGGAGTGCTGTTCGCAGCTACTTTGGAGCAGCAGTCTCAGTTAGTTTGGAGGTCGGAGCTACTGTTCTTCGGAAGCGGGAGTGTCGTTCAGGAGGCAAACCCTGTCCCCGGAGCGGCGTGCGGGCTCCCTGCCCGCCGGCTGATGCACCTACCAAAGGAAGAGAGAGGCAGGGCTGCTAACGGCGCTGTTGAAATGTTCTCTGCTTTCTCCTACCGAGGGCTAAGCAAGGAACAAGCTTCTCTAGCTGCCCGAACAAAATGAGAAAGGTGATTTACTTTTTTTTCTTCCTCAAAATCTATCCTTGGCATTTGCGTCCCACTTGAGGAAAGTGTCTGGAAATACATCCCCCAAACTCGACCCACCATACTTGGCAATAATCCCCTTTTAAATCTTGGATCTTGCTACTACATTAGGTTCCGTGATATTGCATTCCAAAGAAAATAGACTGGGTATTAGAAGAGGAATCTCCTCTTCCTAATGAATATTTACCCTGAGGTCATTACATCCGTAATGGTCCTCGCTTAACTTACCTTCCTCCCCTGTTTCTCTGCTAGAGACTGTGATTTCAATCACAATGCCCTCGATTTTAAAGTGCCGTGTACCATTTAATGGCGGGGTGCAGGCAAGGTTAGAATATTATTGACTTCATGCAATATATAAGATGGATACATTTAAGACTTTTAACTTTTTGTTGCAATGACACGCTGTATTTTTATGAGATACCTATTATGCAGACAGAACCATTGTGCTGTAGCTGCCTCACAGTTGCTGGATCGTTTCTATCAGATGAAAGATTTTGAATAGTTTTCTTTCAACAATGCATCCTTTTGGTCTTGATACAAAGAATGTAGGCATGGTATACACTTAAACAGCTCTGTCACAGAGCAAGATTAAATAGAGTATATATCGAATGCTGTCTGCAGTATAATACGCACAGGGAACAGAATGGAGCTCCATCCGCCGCTGAAGGAGCCCATTAAGGTCTGATGTCCTGGGAGCATCTTCCAGATTTCCCTTATCTGTGATATTCGCTAAGCTGTTAAAAATCTTTACAGACGGGCTGTAAAATCGGCTGTTGCTCACGGAAAGACCGAGTTTGATAACGGAGCCTTGCAACAAAACCTGCTGCTGGCGCTGCGGTGAAGGGGCAAACTGCGCTCTACCTAGTCCCCCACGGCGGCGGCTGCCTGGCTGCTGCAGCGCCGGGGCAGCCCGGCCCGAGCCAGGCGGCTTCTCCCCACGCCCCCGCACTGGCTCAAGGGGGGGCCCCGTCCAACGCGGCCCCCGGTGCTCCCCGGCACCCTCAGCCCCGGCGGCGGCCCCGGGCCGGACAGTGGGCGGTGGCGGCGGGCGGACGGTGCCCGCGGCCGGCCGGTGCCGGTGCCGGGAGCGGGGGCGGGGGTGAAGCCGGGGGGATGCTCCGCGCCCGCAGCTCCCCCTCCGGTGCTCACTCGAGCGACTTGACCAAAGTGCACGTGCTGAGCCCAACTTTCCTCTCCCCCTTTCCCCAGCTTTGTGCTCTCCGCTGATTGAGTCCCCATATTAAGCTCGAGATCCTTTCTAAGCAACTGCTAAGAAGTCAAGAGCATCCTTGCTTGCTTTCTCTCCATGGCCTTTCATGCCCTCAATTTGTTATTCTACTGACACTTTTCTTAAAGTTAGCGCCTAGCATTGAAACATTAGCAACAAAAGCCCTGGAAAATCTCTCCCTCCTCGCCGCTAAATCCTCTAATGGGTCAGTGCGTGTCGAATTTTTATTTGATTTCCAATAATCTCTAGCACTTCAATACTAAACCTATCTCAGCCCAGCGCCTCACCTATGGGATATTTTTCAGCTTCGCTTTGGAAAGTGGAGACGCTCAGATTTCCTTCCACGTGCACCCACTAATTTATAAATGAGTGTATACAGCTGTCTTCGTATGTATCTATGTCTCTATATCTGCGGTAACACTTTCATTTTGTGTCAAAATAACATATCCTGTCACTCCACGCCAAAAGTATATTTCTCGAATGAAATAGCACCGCAAGCTGCATCTTCTTTATCAAACCTTCATTTCTGTTTTACCCAATTGTTAAATATCTTTTCATTTCTTTTCCCATTTTAAAATGTGTATTACAGTAATTGTTACTTGGAGGTCTTTTGTGTATCTATAGCTCCTTTGATTCATATCTTTTCCTTTCTTTTAATCTTGTTATGCGAAATTATATACATATTTCTCAGGAAATCCAAGGAGCATAACTTTATTAAATAAAAAACCTCCTAATCCTGGAGTTTAGCATCAAATATCAAATTTTTTTTTTAGTACACGTTCCTAACCCATGTTTTTTGAATGAAGATCCCTAAGTCCACTTTACTACGCGGATTTTGTGAAATGATTCTTCAGCTCTCTGATTTAAATAAGTTTTAGTGTGAACCAAGAATGAACATTATCCTCTAACCTGAGGTCAAGTGAAGGGTGATTTACATGACAAAGAATAATGCCCATTTTGTCCAATATGAAACAACTTCACCTTCGGCATCATTAAGAAGAATTTAGCACTTTCAGGGCTTTGGGGGTTGGGGTTTTTTTTGGTAAATACTTGGCTATGTATAGCGCAATTTCCCTTTTATAAATCACAATACAAAGGCCAACTTCTTGTGCTCTTGAATTTAGGCATTATTTTTATAACCTTAAGTAGAGCGAATTTGCACCTGCTGGTATTTAAACTTTAACATATTAGCTAGGGAGGACTTATCAGCCCGGCGCACTGCCTGGAAACAAATTAACAATCTTCATTAAAGTAAAGGAAGGGGATGACGGGGGGTGGGGGGAGAGGTGACCATCTTAAGACGTTCTCCCGGATCTCCCCGATCTATGCAGGTTCCGAGTGGATTGTTTGGGGTCCTTATAGCAGCAAAATTACCGCTTTACTCCCCCTCCCCCCAACACACACACTCGCTTCCAAATTTCTGCTGCTCTCCGGGCACTTTAACCCTCTCGATGCCTCCTTCCCCTCCGCCTGAGCGGTGCCCTGCAGGGGGAGGTTACGGGGAGGCAGGGGCACCTCGCTGCACTCCGGGGGCTCAGCCCCGGCGGCCCCCCGCGCCCCCCGCACCTCCCTTCGAAAGCGCTGCCCCCCAAATCAGGTTGTGCTCTTGGCGGTCTCCTCGCTCTCTTTTGTGGCCGTTTTCGGCTGAGCTCTCTCCCTCCCCTCCTGTCTCTCTCTCCCACACACACACACTCCACAAGAGCCCCTGAGGAAGTGATCTTAATCTAAATATCAAACTTACCGTCCGGAGGATCCTGCCTTTGAAAAGTTCTGCTCTGCTGGGTCTCAGAGTTAGAGAAACAACCGTCATCCCTCCTTTAGAGCTCAGGGCCGGGGAGAGGGGCTGCGGGCGGAGGGCCACGGGCGGGGAGCTCAGCTCCCCGGCTCTGCCCGCTCTGCGCCCCCCGGGCCGCGGGGCACCCAGACCCCCTTCCCCGCAGGCGGCTCCGGCGCGCTCGGGACGGGGCGAACCGGGCACCGGCCCCAGGATTTCTCCCGCCGACACGGGCGAGCGCACCTAGACGTGCCTCGGCGGGGGGGTCCCGCGGCGGGAGGGGGCCCCCGGGCAGAGCCCCGGGTCTGCCCGGCCGCCCGCTTCTTTGGGGCGGGGGGGGAGAGAGTTGGGGCGGGGGGGTGGGGGGTGTCGTGTGCTTGATCACAGCTACACGGGGAAAGTGGGAGCATTTCGTGTTTACAACCGGCTCCGGCTCGTAATGGTGAGATGTAGTTCAAGCAGTGCTCCTGTGTGTCGCGGGCTCTTAACCGGAGCTTTGCTCAGTCATTGAGAGCAATAGAAAGTATACGGAAATCAATATATAGACAGTGTGGAAGGCAGATAATGGATTCGAGTCAGTGAGTGTTATAATCTGCATTATGGGCTTCCTATTGTTTAGACTGAGCACAAATTTCCAAAGGGTGAGGTGTTGGGTTGGGGTTTTTTACCCCCTCTCTCTCTGCCTTCTTCTTCTCCTTTTTGGAGGGCTTTGTGTGCATAGGGGGAGGGGGAGTGTTAAATCCTCCTGCCACAATTATCAGAGTACCCCCCCTCTTCCCGCCCGCCCCATCTGATTTTAAAGGTAGTGCTTTCACGGCGAAGCTAATGACTTTCATTTAATTGAACATGCCCTGATGTAGCGGATTGTTCTCGCAGCCCTGCCGCCTTTGTTGCTTTTGGGGGGAAATAAAGCTAATCAAACCTTTTGTCACGGCCAAATTCTCCCTCAGGGTCTCCCAAACATTTGTTTGAATAATTCACCTCAAGAATTGAAAATACTAATTGATTTTAAAATGCTAGCCCGGAGGGACGGGGAGGTGGGGGGTTGGAGGGGATGTGGGGGGCTGGAAATTGGAGGCGAAGAGCAAACCTCTACCTGCCAGCGGCAAAGCCTCCGCAGCCGCTGCCCTCGCCGGGAGCCGGGGCCGGGCTGTGCCCCCCCCCCCCCCGGGACTGCGGAGCCCCCGCCGCTGCCGGCCGCACGCTCCGTCCCCTCCCTCGGCCTCTTCCCCCCCGCCCGCCACCGAACTGCGCCTGGTCACCTCGGTCTCGGATGCTCCGCTAAAGTGCCGGCGGTGGCAGGGGTGGGCTCCGCCGGGCGGGGAGGGGATCCCGGTCCGGGCGCCTCGGCCCCATTCAGGGAAGAATTTTGATGCGATTCATTAGAAGTAACGAGTTGACATAAGGTAAATCTACATCGAGGGGGCCTTTCTTTGAGTGCATGGGGAAGCTTCATTAACCATCGCTAACAAGGCGTGCAAATGCTCTGATTGGGCAGCTTTCTTGTAACGCCAGGGCCTTAGCAGGATGCCCACCTAATGAGGGTCACTACAAGAGACTGATAAAATATTCAAATTTTCCGTCGCACCAGGAACTTTGTACTAAAGGAGAAAGTTGAGGCAACTGTGTGCTTGTTTACCTTGGGAAGGCACACTCGGGGGAGAAGGCATCTAGCTCTGACATCTCCATCTCCCGGAGAAGCCCCGAGCTGGATGGTAGCTGCTTTTTGGACATTTGTTTGTTAAATTCGTCGACAGATTTCCTCCCGCCTTCCCTCGTTTTCCCCCGGTCTAATTATGTTTCTCCGGGCTTTAATTCGCTGATAAATAAGTAACTTGTATGCAGGATACCACGCTTTTTTCTTTTTCTCTCCTTTTTTTTTTTTTTCTTGAAGAAGAATTATTAAAATCAGCCTGATGGCTTTAATGATACGTCAATCATTTCAAAGTTGCTGCTTGTTGCTAATATGTCAGCCTCTGTACACATCACCGCTACTTCCCTCGCTGCCGCGTTTAAAGGCTGTCCCCTCCTCCCCCCGCAATTTGTTTCTTCAAGTTTTCATTGCTAGGTTACGATTTCTAATTAGAGCTAAGTATTTCACTTAATATTTAATTTAGACGCCCAGCACATATATCATACCTAGATCAGTCAATCAAGTGTCCCTTGTTGATAATGCTACATCATTAGGAGTTGTGTTTAATTCAGGAGCAAGCGACTGCACGGCTGCTGCTACTGCTGCTACAGGGCAGGTAACTTTCGGCTGACGGGAGCTGCCAGCAGATCCAGAGGGATGCGGGGAAGCAGCCCAGCCCGGCGGCTGAGCCTCCATCGCCTCCTCGGGAAAGTTTGCTGCTTCCCAAGCCGGCATCTCGCCACGGAGGCAAGCCGCACTCTTTTTCTCCTTCCTTTAACAACAACAAAAAAATAATCAAAAAACCACTCATGTTTTCGTCCTCCAACCTCTGTGTTTATGCAAAATAAAGTGGGGAGGGGGGGTGCCCAAAAGTTTGACTTAGAAGCTGGACCACTTTTTGGACCAGTAATAAAATACTCCCCTCGTCTCCTTAATCCAATCCAAACCGTTAAAAAAAATATCACTTGCCCACTTGTTCCTTAGCACGACCGGTACAGCACACATGGCATCGACAGGGCTGCATTACAGGAGCCGCATGGGCCACATCTCATACACCCATCAAATACGCGTCCATGTATCTCGGGAAATCGTGACTAGAAGAAGAAGGAGAGGAAGAAAGAGAGAGGGAAAGAGGGAAGGGAGGAGGAGGATAGCTGTGTTTGTAAAGACAGCATCAGTGCAAAATTGTCAGCCCTTGCCAGTGAAGACTGACAAAGTTTCAATTAAATAGTAATAATAATAATAATAAGCCTAAGAAGACCAACACGATGGGCTCTCCTTTACCTGCCCCGGGCTCTCCCTCTCTCCCCCCATCGCCTTCCCCCTCGCCGTGGCCGCGGTGCTGCATTTTCCGCTCGTCGGTACCTCGACCGCAACGCCCCAGCCCCATCTGAACCCCTGTCTCCCCCGATAAAAAAATAATCAGCCCTTGCAAGCGTCGACTGAGTCACTCCCGAGTCAGGATTAAGGGGCACTAACTAGGCAGCAGAAAATCTCAGCCTCCTGGGAGCGACCATCAAAACAAGCAGTGAAATAAAAGAGCTTTCCTCTCTGCTTCCCTTCCTCTGCCCGGAAAAGTCCTCCAGGTTGGCAGCCCGACACACACACACGCACACACACGCACACAACTTCGCAGGGCTCCCTCCAGAAGAGAGCACCGGCTTGTCCTGGTTTATTTAGGGGGAGGTTTGGGGGGGGCGGGGGGGGGGGGGGGGAGCTGCTCCCCTGCCCTGCAGAGCCACATGTCATTCTAGCAGCTGAAACAATGAATCGTGTGGGATCAAGCAAGATTGACTGGAAACGGACGGCAGGCTCCCCAGCCCGGGGAAGACGGCTGTCGGTAGCGAGGGGGGGGACCCCGCCTGCCACCGCCCCGGACACCCGAGCCCCAGCGCGGGGGTGAGGAAGGGCGGGGGGGACCGCGGCAGCGCACCCCCGGGGGGCTCCCCCGCGGGACCTCCGCCTGCCCGTAACAAACTTACAGGATCCGGAAAGGATTTTCCCAGCCGAGAGGGCAGCCTCCGTCCGGCCCCGGCCGCCGCCGCGCTCCCGCTGCCGCCGGCCGCGCCCGGCCCCGCATCCCGCTGCGCGCGCGGCTCCGCGCTGCCCCGCGCGCCCCTCCGCGCCCGCTCCGCGCCGCTGCGCGCTGCCGCCGCTGCGCCCGCCCGGCTGCGGCTCGGCGCCCGGCTGGTCCGGGCTCGGCATTAGCCGATCCCATTGACAGTTTGCAGCCAGCAGCTGCAGTCATTAAAAGCCATTTACACCCTGGCCTCCTCACACAAAGCTGGAGCGCCAACAATTATCTGCTTGCACATTTCAGGACATGAGAGTGTGTCCCTAACAGGCTTAGGGGAGCGCTGAATCCCCGGCCGGGCTGGGCGAGCACCGGCTCCGCTCCCCGAGGTCTGGCTAACGACCACCGCGCCTCCGTGACCCGCGCCGGCGAGCCGCGGGAGCAGAGGCGACCGTTTTGGGATGCTGGCTCCGTCCCTGCCGGGGCTGCCGGCTGGCAGAGCCCTGCGCTGGGCGTCCGCGGGCGCAGGGAGGAGCGCGGGCTGCAGGGAGCCCTTGGCATCAGCTGAGAGGCACATCAGGGTTGTGGGTTTGCTGGGCTTTGAACACACAGGCACGCACGCAGAGCAGACGTGCATTGAAATGCCCTACAGAAGGGTATTTTGGAAGACATTTGCACCAGAAATGCAGTTGTATGTTTCTTATGTCTGGGGAAAAGAGAGAAAGGGGGGGAGAGAGGGGAGAGAGAGAGAGAGAAAGAAAGAAAGACTATATATTGAAGCTCTGAAAGGTTCACCAGGAATTCTAACAGAGGGATGCAACCTACAGGCAAACGACCAGTGTATGATAGTCTGGGAGATTAAAAAAAAAAAAAAAAAAAAAAAAAAAAAGCCGGTTTTGTTATTATTCTGGAAATACATTTTAAGGTAGTTTAATTTGCAGCTTGAAGAAAAATGGAATCAAATATTAAGAAACTCCCGCAGGAATTCCCCCCACCCTCCCCTCTGTAATCCTTTACATAAAAGGAAAGGATTACAAAGAAAAAGATTTTGTGTGTATGTGTATTAAAATCTTTGGCTAAACATATTGTTGTCCAATTAATACCTCCAAGTCGATTTGTAGAGGGGCTGAGAAGTCTCCTTCCCTCCTTAGCTGTGCAACTGGAAATATGAGCCAGGGAGGGAGGGAGGGGAAAAAAGAACTTTTCCCCAAGTCTGTTAACAGAAGTGTTTAAGCAGATCACTAAAAATTAAGAGGGCGAGTTATTTCCATTAAGACTATGAAGCCATGTAGCACACCGATGACAGTTTAGTGGAAATCAGATGAATGTGTAATACAGCGAGCTTCTTCCAGTCCAGCAGCTCTTCCAACTGGACCTATTCATCTGCCACTTGGAATTATTTCACGAGGAGTGCGCTGTGAAAGGATCACAACCAGTTTGGAGCCCTGCTAAAGAACTTCTACCACCCATAGCAGTATTATTACTATCCTTCGTATAGGGCAAGTCACGCTATGTTTTCACATTTTAATTGTAATATCTCTCTCCCCCCTCTCTCTTTCCCTCCATTGATGTCTGAAAGTAGTTTGGGCTCCAAGCCTCACCCCTCGATCTCCATCGGAATGCAGAAAAGATCTTTAAAAAAGTTTTGAATTCCTCAATGATTTTTCTTCTAGAAAGGCGGCTTAGGATAATTATTTCAGCTTTATTGAGGGCAGATTAGTTGAAGTCTGGATGCTGCGTTTCAATACTCGTTGTACATGCCTTTACAATGTCGGTATTGTTTGCTACTGTGTGTGAACCTATTCAAAATATACACTTTTTAACACCAAGCAAAGTCCTGTCTAAATATACACAGTAAGTCTGGAAAGATGTCCATGACCCGTACAAATCTCTGTAAATCACACTTCCATAGCTACAGAAACTAAACAAAAGAGTTACCAGCTCAAGATGCTGATTAAATCTTCTTAAAAGCAACATACCTAATAATAAATATAGTTGCATGGTAGCAAGGTCTGGCGACCCAGTTAGGTCTGACTGAGGGATGGACTCAAACCACCACAGAGATTTTCCTTGCTCCCAATTTAAAAAAAAAAAAATAAAAAAAAATCTGGGTTTCTGGGTTCAAACCCACTTTTGCTCTCCTCCCTTTCCTCCTCCCCGCACAGAAGCCCTGCATGTTCGGGGCAGAAATTGCGGGGAAAAGGAGAGGTGCGGTGTAAAACCTCAGCGGGTTTGGGGGTGAGGACCACCCTTGCAAGGTCGCCGGGCTCCGGAGAAAGGAAGGGGCGAGAGGAGGTGAGGAGAGTGGGAGGAGGAAAGCCAGAAGGAAAGAAAAATAAAGTGGAGAGAGGGAAGAGAAAGGAGAGGGAAAGGGAAGGCGAGAAGGAGCTGGAGGGCGGGGGAAGCCAGGCGTGGGACGGGGGAGGCAGCGAGCGGGGCGCCGCCGGAGCTGGGCGCGGAGCGGGGCGCGGAGCCGGGCGCGGAGCGGAACTGCCGGAGCGGGTCCGGGCTGGGCGCCCTGCGCGGCGCTCGGCCGAGCCTCCGCGGAACTCCGCGGGCGGCGGATCCCTCCTTCCGCGGAGAGAGGCTGGGAGCAGGAGAGGGGAGGAGAGGAGAGAGACTCTTCAGGGAACCAGGGCTGAACCCAGCCTGTACTGTATGTGCCTGCTTCTGGGAGGGTCACCGGCGTGAGGATGGGTCTAATGATCTCATCTTTCTTTTCTTCCCCGGCACTATTAGTGCTCAGATAGGCAGAATGAAGTGAAACTACGTGCAAATCATGTGTAAATTGTCTCAGTTAGGAGCCCTTTATCCGAACGTGTATCCCAGCCTGGCCCATTTACTTTTCCCCCATATCTCCTTTAGCTTTAACGAGGCTCGTTAAGATCACAATAATATTCCACCCTCTAATTGCTCATCCCATTCAACAAATATGTGCACACTGCTTTTCGCATTATTTGATCCCTTATTTAGGAGGGGTGTGGAGAGGGAGGGGGGAGAGACAGGGAGAAGGGGAAGTGCTGAGATTAGGAGTTGCAAAGATTAAGAAGAAAAAAAAAAAGAAACCACAAACCAGGCTTTTCCACCAACCGCCCCGCTTCCCTCCCCCCCCGCGCATTTGGGTGAAGTGGTAAAAACCTTCCTTACGTACTCCGTAATGATTGGCAGGGCTGACAGTGATTGGCAGGGGCTGCCATGGCAACGCCACAACGACACTCAGGAGACCAATAGAAAAGCGAAACAAAATGTTTCAGCGCTGCACTCACTGTGGATTTAGGGGAGATATTATGAGGCTGTTGTCATTAGGGCGATTGCTGTTGAATCACTGAATCCTGACTCGGCGGCGGCGCGGGGCCGGGTGTGTGTGAGTGCGTGTGCGTGTGTGTGTGTGCGTGAGCGCGTGTGCGTGTGCCCGCGTGTGCATGTGAGTGTGTGTGCCCCCGTGCCTCTATGTGGCTGTGTGTGCGTGTGCGGGTGTGGATGCGTGCGCGGTGCGTGTGCCCTTTCCTCCCTTCTTCCTCCCTTTCTTTCTTTTCTCCTTGATTTATCTTCCCCTCTCCCCGGTCATCCCATGGTGTTCAGGTCCCCGCTAGAGCTTTATCCCACCCATTTCTTCTTGCCAAACTTCGCCGCCGACCCGCACCACCGCTCCCTCCTTCTCGCCAGCGGCGGCGGCGGCGGCGGCAGCGGCAGCGGCTCGGGCTGCAGCCCCGGTGCCGGTGGCGGTGGAGGCGGCAGCTCCCGGGCACCCCACGAAGAGTTGTCAATGTTTCAGCTGCCCACACTCAACTTCTCCCCGGAGCAAGTGGCCAGCGTCTGCGAGACGCTGGAGGAGACTGGAGACATAGAGAGGCTGGGGAGGTTCCTCTGGTCGCTGCCGGTGGCGCCGGGGGCATGCGAGGCCATCAACAAGCACGAGTCCATCCTCCGCGCCAGGGCAGTGGTGGCCTTCCACACGGGCAACTTCCGAGACCTCTACCACATCCTGGAGAACCACAAATTCACCAAGGAGTCCCACGGCAAGTTGCAGGCCATGTGGCTCGAAGCGCACTACCAGGAGGCCGAGAAGCTAAGGGGTCGCCCGCTGGGGCCGGTTGATAAATACAGGGTGAGGAAGAAGTTTCCGCTGCCCAGGACCATTTGGGATGGCGAGCAGAAGACGCACTGCTTCAAGGAGAGGACTCGCAGCCTCCTGAGGGAGTGGTACCTGCAGGACCCTTACCCCAACCCCAGCAAGAAAAGGGAACTGGCTCAGGCCACGGGGCTCACCCCCACGCAAGTAGGCAACTGGTTCAAAAACCGAAGGCAAAGAGACAGAGCGGCGGCGGCTAAGAACAGGTCAGTGGGGCTGCGGGCCCCCGCTCCGGGGCGGGGGGCGAGGTGGGCGGCGGGGCCCCGCGGGCGGCCGCGCTCCGCACCGCGGCTCGGCGGCCGCCCGGCCGGCAGCGCGCCTCTGCCTCTGCTTTCCTCCTCCTCCTCCTCTTCGTCCTCCTCCTCTCCATCACCGCCACCGTGAGCAATCCGTGCCCCCGCCGGGCGGGTAGGTCTGCTCCCGGCAGCCGCAGGGACGCGGCGGGGGCCGGCACGGCTCAAAGTTGCCCGGCGCGCCCCAAGCCCTGCCCGGGCTCCCCGCGGGCTCCCGGGGTGCGGGCCGGGCTGGGGCTCCCCGCGGGCGTGGGCAGCTCCGGTCGCGTGTGTGTGTGCGCGTGTGTGCGGGCGCGGCGGCGGCGGGGGCAGAGCCCGGCTCTCCCTGCGCCCTGGCCGCGGCGGCGGCGGCGGCCGTGAAACCCCACGGCCCCGGGTCGGTGGGCTCTGGCTTTGCTTTCTGCTCGTGGGGATCTGCGCCTGGCCTGGCCCGCCGAAGGGCCGAGGCGGGCTGTGCGATCCGGGGTTGCTGCGGAGCGGGCGGCTCCGCTCCAATTGTTCGTGCTCTCTGCATGCGCGGCGGGACCGGCGCAGGCACACGCGGACCCCGGAGCTGTTTGGCTCTGGGAGAAAGAGGGGAAAAAAGCCTTTAAGGGATCGGGAAACCTCTTTTTCCCCCCCATCCCCATTTCTCTTTACACCACATGGCGACCTGGCCCTCCGGTCGTGTGTTTCCTGTGCATTTACGCTTGCATTTATTTGCGTGCTTCTCGGTGTCTTTTTTTTTTAATATATATTTCTGCTTTGCCATGATAAAAACGAGGCACCCTTCTTTCTTTCTTTCTTTTTTTCTTCGTCACCCTCCGTAAAAGTTATTTTGCAAATGAAAATGGACCCTTAATCTAGCTTGACGCATTGTTTTTATTTTAATTTAAGTCCGGCTACCGCTGTAAGGGTGTAAACAAAACTTCTTGCTCTTGTAAATGCTGTCTCGTAAATTCCTCCTAATTATAGCACTGGTGCTATTGATTCTAGATTCTGTAGGAGAAATGCAACCTAAAAGTGCCTCGCCATTTAATTTCCATTAAATGGAGAACAGATCAGCTTAGGACTGTAAATAAACAGAAGTTGCCTACGGATGCTTTTGTTGACTCAGCGCTGTTGACAGCAGATGAATGCACCAGGAATCGTAAATGGGTAAAAAATCAAAGACGCTGAAATTAGAGAACTTAAAATAATGAGAAATGTGGAATAAACCGGCTGCATTTTTCTGTCCTTTGCAGGCAGTTAAATAAAAACATCCCGGTGAGAAGCAGTTGAGCGAAGAGTGTATTTTGATTCACACTGGCAATGCTAGGCGCTAGAGGTTGTGGCCGGCTGCTCAGTCCAGGGGCATTTAGGTCTTTTCCTTGAATCAGGCTTCCTCTGGGTTTCGGGCAGAATAAACGGGCGCAGAGGATGATTCGCAACACGCGAGGGAACCTAAAAATTATTTATTGCCTTTTAAAAAAAATAATAGTGTTCAACGGCAATGTACCGTTGAGTGTTGACGGTGAAAGGACCGGCACTTTAAAGCTGATTTTGGCTTTCAGATGGAAAAGGGACTTAAATTTCGAGCGGAGAGAAGCGCTGTGTTCCGCAATCGCCCTCTTCCATTTTATCCCCGCGCTGCGCCCACGGGACGGGACCTCGCCCCGGTCCCGCCGCAGGGCCGGAGCGTTTCCCTGTGCCCTGGAAACAGCGGGGCAGCCACTCGCCAGAGCACAAAACGCGGATCCTGCGGGATTCTTTCCCGCTTCAGAGCGGGCGTGTGGCAGCTTTCTGCGGTGGCCAAGCGTTTCGGGAGCCCGCACGGCCACGCTTTTCTCCTAGGCCCGCGGTACTGCGGGGTGAGCGGCCCGTCTGGGGGAAGGGCGGGCGCTGCCCGTCTTTCCCAAACCACGGGGCAGGGAACGGCTTCTGCCCCCGGCCCCCGGCCACCTGAGACCCCTGCAGCTGCCTTGGCGCTGTGTGCCACCCCGGGGCGGCCTGCCCCGGCGGCGCGGGGGAGCCCCGGCCAGGGCGCACGGCTCGGCCCTGCGGGGCTGCGGGGGCTCCGCGGGACGGCGGCCGGGCCGGGGCCGCGGGGCGGTGCGCGGGCGGGCGCCGTGCCCCGGCGCGGCCGGTGTCTCAGAGGGGCTGTGCTGTTGTTTTGTCTCCCGGCGCGATGCAGGCTCCAGCACCAGGCGATAGGACAGAGCGGCATGCGGTCGCTGGCAGAGCCCGGCTGCCCGACACACAGCTCGGCCGAGTCTCCGTCCACGGCGGCCAGCCCGACCACCAGCGTCTCCAGTTTGACAGAAAGAGCCGAGACGGGCACCTCCATCCTCTCGGTAACCTCCAGCGACTCGGAATGTGATGTATGATATCGGAAAACAAACAAACAAACAAACAAAAAAAATCCAAATCCAAACAGCCAAGCACCCTCTCCCCGACTCGAGCAAAACAAACCGAGGCAACCTAGAATCAGGACACACACACGCGTGCACGCACACACACAGCCGGGAGGAAAGAAAAGGCCAAACCCGACCCAAACATAATAGCAAACAAACAGACAGGGATCAGAGAATCCACCACCACCACCGTCAGCCAACACCACCACCAAGAGATGGAGCTAAAACTTCAACAGTCACAAACGCTGGTGCTGCAGCGGGAGGGGTGGGGGGGTGGGGCGGGAAATAATAATTATTATATATATAAAAAGAAAAAAAAAAGAAAAAAAAACAAAGCAAAAGTGACAATTGTATTCTTTTTAGGACAAGCACGATTTCTCCTTTGCGCTTTTCCATGGACGCATTTCACCCACTTGCATGATGATGATAATTAAATTTATATCTGGGAAAAAATATTCTCTATAGTAAAGGAAAACAAACAGAAACCAGACAAACAAATACAAACTCCGATCGAATTTGTACAAAAACAAAAAATGAAAAAAATTAAAAAGGAACTCCTTGAAGAAGGAAATAACAAATGTTTATCGCCTTTTTGTTGGTCCTATTTCTCTCTCTTTCTCTCTCCCTCTCCCTTTCTCTCTGTTTATTTGGTTGTTGGTTGTTTTTTTTTTTAAGTCCAAGTGATGGTCCAGCCAAGATGCAATTTTCTGTTTTTTTGTTCAGCAGACAATCATTCTATTCGTAAGCACCTTTTTTTCTACACTTCTGTCACTGCCTGTGTGGGTACTGGTTATAAATGTGGAAAAAGAATAGTTATGACTGTAACAGATTTTTATTTTTATTTCAAAATTTTATATGAATTATGTATATCTTAATGATGCGGTCATTTTCCCAGTTTGTAATATATGTGTAGAAATGCTTGTATATGATATTTGCTCTACTCTTTCTTTCTTCCTCCCCCTTCTCTATCTATCTCCCTCCCACCTTTTCTCTCTCTCTCTCTCCTTTTTATTTTCCTTGACTCGGTGTTCCTTGCACAAACTTAGCTGTCAAGATCTGACGTGCTAGGTTTTCAAAAGGGACCTCAGCGATAGAAAAAAAAAAGGAAAAAGAAAAAAAAAAGCTTAGGGTGCAACTGTAGTATCTTATGCAAAAGCTATTTTGAGTATTTCATAGCAGCTTTGGGGGGTCTCTTCTTAAACTCCACGTAGGACGCTTAAACTATTGTTTCCTTAAACTGCGTGTTTATCTATATGTACAAACTTTCTAAATCAAATACAGTATTCCATTTTCTTATCTATCCAGCGATGTTGGTGTTTTTGTCCGCCACGGAAAAACACGCCCTCCCCGTGGACGCTTCGCCCCACGCCCTGCCCCGCCGCGGCTCCGGCCTGCCCCGGCTCGGCGTGACGCCACGGAGAGGATCTGGGGGGACAGGGGAGGCCACGGGCGGCAGCGGGGACACCGGGCTGCAATAGCAGCGGCGACGCGGGGCACGGCCGTGTCCCTCCGGGTCCCCTGCGCCGCCCCGGGCTCCAGTCCTTCCCCGGCCGCCTCCCCCCCGCCCCCCCTCTGCCCCCCTGTCCTTTTTTTGTGCACTCCGAGCTGAAAGGCTCCCCCGGCCGCCTGTCTGCAGGTCCGGGTGTCTCCAGAGAACGGTTAAGACATTTCAGGATTTGTTTTGTAGCTTTAAATGAAAACAAAAACATAAACTCCTCGCCCTAAGCAGGCTGCAGCTCCTCCCCTCGAATCCGGAGTATATTGTAATGTGCTGAAAGAAGCCTTTATTTGCATGACTAACAGTATTTCAGCATTTTTCTTTTTTTTTTCTTTTCTTTTTTTTTTCTTTTCCTTTTTTTTTTTTTTTATTAAAGTTTTACTTTGCCCCGAGCAGATTATTCAGCCATGAATTAACGAGAGGTAAATTCTAGACTTGTTTTTACTTGAAAATATAATTTTGAAATTTACCAGGGATTTAGGGGAAAACGTGCCTGGAATTTCTTGACCATTTCCAAACTAATTTGGACTTCCGATCTACCTTTGTGTTGCCCGAGTCCTCTCTCCCTCTTCCGACCTCCCCTTTTCTTGGGAAGTCCGAGCTAGGTTTACGTAAAGGCTTAGGAAGCGCCTGGGCATCCCCAAGAGGCTACCAGGGGATCTGGGAGAACCTCCCAGGGTGTGCGATCTTAGAGCAAGCCACTGATGGGTGACTTTAATGAATAAGCTGATGTACAATTACGTTCATACAACTTTGGTGCCCCTGAGGAAAAGCCGCGCGTGTGCTCTTAGAGAGCGCATAGGGGACGTTTGTGTCCCCCCCCGGGAGACCCCCTTGGCCGGGGCAGGAAAGAGTTTCCGCGTTGGGCTGCTGAGCGCCTTCGAACGGCGGATGCCCGCGTAGGGGTCGCAGGAGGGCATTTCTCCTCCGTTTCCCCGCGGGAGGTGCCGCGGGGAAGGACACGGATGGCCCGAGGCAGCGCCCGCCCCGTCGGGGTTCGCCTCCCCCGCCCCGCGGCTTCTCCCAACGCGCGGCTCCGCGGCGGGGCCTCCCCACCGGCAGCCCCGCCGCCAGCACGAGTAGGGTGTTAAAAGAAAATAACGCCCGGCTGTATGAAACCGGAATGGACGAGAATTGCCGGGGGTGGAGGCGGGGGGCACACATACAATAGGGCTCCCGTGTTCCGCGTGGGTCGGAGAAGGGGGTCGTGTGATGGACCTAGTTCTTCCCTCACGCAGGCAGCTTTTAGAGGGGAGAAACATTCCCCAGGAGGGGACAAAAAGCTCCCCAGTGGCCGGCACCCTCGCACGGGTCTCACGCTTGAGCTCGGGCTGCCCTTCCCTCAGACGCACACACACACACACACCGGCCCCGAGGCAGCAGAGGCCTTTACAGGGAAACAGCCCGGCCCTTCCAGCCACCGCGGGTTTGGGCAGAGGGGAGACCTTCCATGTCGGTACATTGTTTCTAAGCCCAGTATTTCTGCTCCTGGTTGGTAGGGGTGTCGTTCTCATCCTGCTTTATTTTTAACGGAGTTCAATACCTGAAAGGACTTAAAGGCGTGAAAGTTTGGGATTTTATTTTCTTTCTTTTCCTTCATTTTCGTGTCTCGAAGCTGCAGCTAGAAGGCATCAAGCCTGCAGCAATGATTTATCCCAGCTGAGCCTTACACTGATAGGTTTGGATTTTTCTTCCCTCATATTCCGCTTTCAGAAGATCACCCTATCGTGCTGTGGCGGTTGGGGGAGGCCAGAGATCACCTTTAGCCTCCCCCCACCCCTACCTGCCCTCAGGCCCCAGCCTCCCAGGCAGGGCCCTTGCTCCTTATGCCGTTTGTCACAAGCCCCCATCCCCAAAAAGTTACCCCTTTGGCTGGAGAGCCAGCTCACGTCGGGGAGCGAGCTGCCCCGGGGTGCTGGCCTTCCCCCCGGCGCCGCCGGCCTTTGTGCGGGGGATCGGGACGGGGACACACAAACACACACATACACACACACACACACACACACACGCACGCACGCACATCCAGGGGGACCGCAATGCCTGCGCGGTTTCGGGGTGCCAAGGGTGCAGCTAATGATATGCCGTTTCAAAGCCGGGCTCCGTACTGGATAAATGATGTTGTTTTAGGATTTGCATTAAAAACCTGAATGGCTGATTGAGGTGTAAATCTATGAAAAGCTCCGTTTAAGCCCTCTCACCCACTAAGTCCATCTGCCCCGGGAAGATAGGGCCTATCGAGCCCCGCCAAACTGGGGGGCTGCCTCCTCCCTGCCCCTGGCCGAGCGTTATCGACAGCCCCTCTCCAGCATTAGTTTATTATCCGCGCCTAGCTCGGCCGTTGATTAAGATGAAATTACTCGGAAGCTGAAGTGCGTTTGATCAATACTGAAGCGAAAGCCGGCGGACGGGAGGCAGATGGCCGGAGCCCGGTAGCACACGGCGCTGCCTCCCCGGGAGCCGGCCCCGCTGCCCCGGCCTGCGCCGGCCCGCGCAGCCTCCCGCCCCCGGCGCCCCGCCCGTCGGAAGTCGGGCCGAGACCAGCCGGTTCCGGCAGCGCTTTGAGGCCGGTGGTCTCCCGCTCCCCCGCGCCGCCCACCGCCCCGCCGGGGGGTGACACCGCTGCCTCCCTCCCAGAGGAGCTGCGGTTTGCGGCTCCACCGGCGGGCGCGCACCCCGACGCGGGGGTCCGGAGACCCTCGAAGTCACCTGCCCGCCGCCCGCCCTCCCCGCTGCCGCTGCCCGGGGGCCGGCGGGGCCCTTTGGCGTGGCTGGGTGTCCTTTGTCTGTCTGCTGGGCCGCGGCTGCTGCCGGCCTGCCGCGGCCAGGCGTGGGCTTCGATCATCCCCAGCTCCCCCTGCCCGATCAATTACAGCCGCCTTTTCGAGGGACTTGAATCCGCTTGCCCGTTGCCCTTAATTTTTAGCATACCCGGATGAGGTTACTGCCCCGGCCCGAAGTGAAAAGAAATGTGGACGTTGGTGCCCTGGTATTGCTCTGATTTCTTCGGTTAGCTGAGCACAACTTTCTATTCGTGTTTATTCATGCAGTTTCTTATTGAGCTCCACATCGCGCTGGCCTGGATTCCGCGTGTGGGGAGACGACAGGCGAGCGCTGCCCTTCTCCAGCGCGCGCACACACGCACACGGGTGTGCGGGCTGACACGCGCACGCACGCACACACGCACCCTCTAGTCCAAAAGACGGTGGGCACCCATGGCACCTGTAACCCCATCACCACCCAGCAGAGAGCCCCGACACAAAAGTTTGTGAAAGGTGTATAAAAAAAGGGGGAAATGAACCGAGCCACCCGGCTGCAAACTGAGATGGAGAAAGCGGGGGGGGGTGGGGGGGGGTGGGGGGGTGGCGACGGGGCGACGAGGTGAAAAGAGTTGGGAAGTGAAAGCACCCAGGATGTTACCGATGATGGTGCTAAATATTCTCTTCTGGCACGGTAACGACAAAAGGCAGGGGCTGTCGGGATAGAGCAATGATTAAATGATACTGAAGGGATTTGTGTTGCTGTGTCTGGGGGAGGGACGGCTGCGAGGTTTTGTTTTCAGCGCTGTTCTTTTTTTTTTATTTTGGAAGCAAGGTGTTTTCAGACCAGGAGGCTTCAAAGTGGCTCAGCACCTCGCGATCTGCAAGAGAAGAAAGATGCAAAAGAGTAACGAAAAAATAAAGGGTAGCTGTAAATGTCTGGTTAGAATCGCCTGGCTGTAAGCGAGATGAAGTGGTAGAATCGGCTTTCCCTGCGGCAGGCAGGTCCTTTGCCGAACAGGTAGAAAAAGAAAGAAGAAAACTACACTGGAAGTCAAGATTTACAATATCTAAAGCCAGGCTGCGACTGACTTTAATTCCAGTCCTGGCTATTAGAGGGAGATTTAACCCTACTGCAAATATTTGGGCTTCCCCCCCCCCCCCCCCCCGAAACATCATGAGGGGAAGTTCATTTAATAATAAGGTCAATTAAAGAGTATTTTTCAATGAGTGGAGGAAAAATTGCTTTCCTACTGGAATAACCTCTCCAGCAATATCTGGGAACAACAAAGTAGTGCGGCGGTTTACCAGAACACGCTGATTTCTACGCGGGCCTGGAGGAGTGCATGTGTTTGCGTGGCTGTGTGTACATGTGTGCACGGGTGAGATGGAGTGAATGTATATAACGTCCACACGCGCTCGCATATATATGTGGACGCACATATACGTCGACATACGCATGTTTTCAGATTAAAGCAGCTCTTGTAATATCTTGTAGAACAGTGAATATTCCCTTTTAATATCTAAATAGGTCAGTAATACAGTTCAATAACATTGGAGGTGTCTGTATATTCTCTGCCTTCAGTCTGTGATAAAACATTCTTTAAGACTATTGGGATTTTACACTGTAATTCTATTAAATAGTAATTGAAGGGTCGCGAGAGGCTATGATACAGGATCAGCAGTGTGTAAGCCATCCGTTTGAACTTTAATTTGGAATCATAGGCAGATGGGATCACGGCCTCTTTGTGGTGCTTGCAGATTTAAAACTAGCCGGCACATGGAGGGGGAAAAAAACCCAACCCTGCAATGCAGATTCATTCATTAAACATGAAAGGTTAGCGCTAGAGAGGATAAACGTTTAGACGTTTAGGTAAATACAGAAATAAACTTCCCTCCCCTCCCTCCCCTCCTACCATAACCCCCAACTATCTTAGTTACTGTTTTTCTATTGTTATTACAACTAACTGTCCTTTATATCCCCAGTGGGGATAAGGGTACCTGAATGACTGACTTATACCTGCATCACAGTCTATCTGTGAAACTTTTATTCCGCTGGCAGCCAGGGGGGAAGGCAGCTTTATTTATTTATTTACCCTTTCACTGCCTCTTCCTTGCGCCTTCTTGGACCATTTAAAAAAACCTCCCTTGGCAGGATGGCCGGAGCCAAGCCCCGCTGTATCGTTGGGGACACGGCGGGGAAGGGGCGAGCTGTTTTCAGTTTAAGGGGGGAGGACGGGGGGACACGACAATGTGTGGTACGAATCGATCTGCCTGAGCCGAGGGGCGAGCGACACCAGCCACGTTCTGCGGGAGGAGCCGTGGGTGCTTGCCGCTGCGCGTCGCGGGGAGCCGCTGAGAGCGGCCGGGGCGGCGGGCGCGCGCGGGAACGGGAGCGGGTGCGGGCCGGTGGGTGCGTGTCCGTGGCTGTGAGCTGGTGAACTCTGAGGCCCGAGGATGTTGTAGTTCCACCTTATCTGAAGACAAAAGACTTTCCGACTGCGAGGATCAAATCCGCCCCCCCCCCCCCCCCCCGCTTCCTCGCCTGTATCGTATTAAAAAGGAGCTTTCATTGTTTATTTCTAAATATTTGTGAAGCAGACAGTGTATGGGTTAACCTAATTAACACATCCATACTGTATATTCGTGGACCAAACGGTACGGCGACTTTCTAATGCGATGGTTGAATGTGATAGTCATTTCTGTGTTACAGGAGATTACAGCAACACTGGAGCATTTCCAGATTGTAGATGGTTTTAGATGTTGAATTTCCAGATGAGTATTTACCATCATAACTAATTTAAGACCATTATTAAATAGAAATTCTCAGCAGGGCTCTTTAATGATGGAACACGTTACTAATTACAGAGTTTACGCTCTGTTTTGGCTAAGCAGTCTAGAGGGATGGGATTGTGCTCTGCATGCAAAGCCAATATTACTAACGAGGTGGCATCATACCCCTAACATTTCAATCATATTATTAAAGAAAGCCACTTCTCGCCTTATCTGCACAAGGAGATAGCAAGAGCATTTTGTTTACCGGGCTCCCGAGCTCTGGAAATAGCTGGAATAGAGCGCGGGATCCCTCCCCTGCCTCCCCCTGCTCCCAGAGCTCTGGCCTCGGCAGTCGGCCGGCAGCAGAGCCGTGCGAGCGGGCCGCCCCCACCGCCCGCCGCCCGCCGCGGCCCCGGGGCTCGGTCCCTGCCGCCTCCGCCCCGCCGCCCCCGGCGGCCGCAGCGAGCAGCCTCTGCCCGGCACTGCGCGCCGGGGGGAGCGCGACAGCGGGGGCTGAAGTGGGGAGAGCAGCTGGGGAGCCTTCCCCGCTCCCCCCGAAAGTCACGGGCACAGATGCACGCACACCGGGCAGCTACACGGCACTGGCGTGCGCGGGTCCACACGCCCGTGGAAGTAAAGGGCACGCAGAGATTCTGGTGCCCCTCGGCTCCCCCACCCCTCCATCCCCTGGGAGACCACGTCCCGGGAAGCGGCCTGCGCGTTTCCCCCGGAGGACCCCGACGATCGCGTCGAAGCCCGAGGAGGCAGATCCACGCCACGAGGTTTGTAACAAACTGGGCAGAGGTGAGACGGGCTGCGGGAAGGGGGGCCGCCGCCCCCGCGCCCCCCGCCCCGGTAGGAGCGGGGGAAGGGGGACCCCAGGGCGGCCCCGGCCCGGCGGCTGGCTGAGCCCCTGCTCCCCCGGGTCACCCCGCACGTGCAGGGCTGGCACTCGCCTGCCCTCGCCGTTTCTCTGGGAATACAATAGCCCTGGAGACGGAAGGAGGCAAAGGAGATCCATGGCTTATTTACTCATCTCGAGATGTGGGCCACCTAAAATTACATTTAGTTTTCCTGACAATGGCAATTTTCCTCTTACACACCCACTTCCCGGCCCACCTCCTCCCTCTCTCCAGGTTACGGAGCACGCTGTTGCGTTCAGACCTGGTGTCACTACTGCGTTTTCGTTGCCCTTGAAAGGGCGACAGACGGTTCTCAGCCTATTTTCATTCTCGCTATCCATTGATGTATTTGATCTGGGCGATTAATAAGTACTGAAGACAGGTTGGCAATAACCTGCTATTATGTTCAGTGGCGGTTTTGCTCGAGTAAAGACTTTTTGGATTGGCTCGCTCTGCCTGTCTTAAAAAGGCTCAGGATCTCTTCTCTCTACAGATAGCCAAAAGCATGCACATGTGTGGAGGGAGAGAAAAACACATTTCCTCTTTATACATACGTATGTATTTGCAAGAGCAGTGGCATATTTTCCATTATACCCCCCCCCGCGCCCCCTCCCCCCCCTCCAACCTGGCCTTATGGAACACGAAAATCGAGGAGGCAACAAGAATACAGGCCAATGGACAAAGGCTCGAAAGGTTTCCCCCTCTCCTTCTCTTTTAAAGAACCTCTCATGCCATCTAAACAACAATCTCAACATTAAAAAATCTTCGGATGGATTTGAGGGAAATTAGATTGTCTCCCCCCACTGTGTGCTTGTGAGCGAGTCAGGCTGTGTTAACTGTTCTAAATGGATTCTCTTGGTTTGTCTACTTATGTGTTTTACTGCAGCGTGTCGTGTTCGATAACGCGGGATGTGGCACTCGGTGTAAATCCGGCCGCTTTTCTGGGGCCTCGCCGCTTCCCGGTGCCCAGGAACTTCCCCCGGGGCGGCCGGGCCGCCCCCTCGGGCCCAGGACGGGCACCCACTCCCAGCCGCGCCGGGGCGCCCCGCACAGCGTGGCTTCTCCGGGACTGCGACTGCCCAATCCCGCAGGCTCAGCGGGGCGGAGGGCGAGTCCCGCAGGTCGACGTGCCTCCCCTCGGGCCGGTCGGCCGAGACCCTCTCCCGCAACTGCCCCGCTCCCGCCGCCGCGGAGCCGGCCCCCGCGGGGGGACGGGTGCCCTGCGCGCCCGGGGCTGCCGAGCCGCCTCCCCTCGGCCGGGCAGCGCGGGGGCTGCGGGGGGCCGGGGGCGCCGGGCCGGGCTCGGTGCGGGGAAGCCGCCCCGCTCTGACCGCCCCCCGCCAGGCGGGCCCTGCCGAGCCGTGCCGAGCCGAGCCGAGCAGAGCCGAGCCGTGCCGTGCCGTGCCGCTGGCCGTGGGTGCGGGCGAGCAGAGCAGTGCCCCCTCCACGGCGGGTCCTTCCCGCCCCCCGGCGTCCCGGGCGCCGTGTCCCCGCCGCGCCGCGCTCCCGCCGCCGGCGGCGGCGCCTCAGCCCGTTTGGAAACTGACTCATTCTGTAAATAATCTTTGACGTCCCCACAAAGCCGCCCTTCGAGAGGAGTTTATTAGCACGGAGCCATTAAAACAGATGTCATGTTAGCTTCCCTGTGACATTTGGGTGACACATCTCTCCCGATGAATCGCTAATTGTCTTCCCGCCCGCAGTAAACATCCCGCTCCATTGTCTGCGCTCAAGAGAGTTTCTGCCGCAAAATACGGTCCCGGGCGGCGGCGGGACCTCGCCGTGCGCCGCCCCGGCCCCGCGTCCCGGCCCCCTCGGCCGCACGGCGAGGTCTCGCCCGCCCCTGGCCTCCCTCCTGCCGCTGCTGCCCCGGCCCCCTCCCCGCACCCGGCGTGCGGCAGGCCCGGCCCGACAGCCCGCTGCTCCGGCCGCTGCCCCCGGCGCTGCGCCCCGGGCTGGGGGCGCACCGCTCCCGCCGCGGGCCCGGGCCCTGCCCCGCAGCACCCCCGGGCCCGGCCCGGCTCCTTCCCGCCGGGTCCCGGGGCGCCGTGCGGGAGCGCGACCCGCCCGCCGCCTCCCTCCTCCTCCGGGCGCGACACAGTTCCCCAGCTCCTCCGAAATGTTTATTTTGCCGGGAACAAAAGGGGTGTGTGGCGGGGTGCGGGGAGGCTGCCCATCTCCAGCAGAGCCCAGCACGGCGGTGACACGTCGTTCTCGGAGGTAAGCAGGGGTGCGCAGCGCCGAGCCTGCTCCTCCGTACCCCCGGTGGCGGCACCCGGGGGACACTGCCTGAGCGCTTGGAGAGGGTGAGACAGGGCAGCCCTAAAGCAGAGCTTTGCAGCTGAGTGGCTGACTTGAGTCCGTCTTACCTATGCACGTAGGGTTTCATATTCATAGCCGTTGTCTGTACGTTGATACATAATCTCTTGCCCTTGTTAATTCTCAATAGATGCAGAGATAACTAATCCTCCCGGCTAGATAGACACGGGCAGATTACGTGAGTGCAATCTATCTACCTATCTGCCTGTATATCCGCACGCACATATAGACACGCACCGGCAGACGTAAAGCGATTTAACAGGGTTTTCTTCCACAGGAGTACATGGAGGTGGGCAGATGCGGAGTCCGACGCCTTGCCTACCAGATGCAGAAATATTTGGTGAGAATAAACATATACATACCGCTCACATATTCGAGGCTACCTGGTGTTACAGTTTTTTATGTACTGCACCCACTTTCTCTCCCTCTCCTCCACAGCGTGCTCGAGTTTTGCACAAACACATACGAGCTTTTCTTTGAGAGGAAAATTAGGGAAAGAGGGAGAAGGAGGCGAAAGACTGGGTAAATCCGGAGTCTTCACAAAAAACCCCAAGCCCCACACCAAAACAGCACTTGAAATTATTTAGCTGCTGGATAAAGACACCTATTTTGGCATCAACTGAGACATTATTTTGATTACCCAAAAGCGTACCCGTCCTTAACGCCAGTCAGCATTTGTAAGCGAGAGTTACCTGGCCTCTGCTTTGTTCTGATTTTTAGCAGGAGATGTTTTATGGATGGCAATAGCAAAACAAAGCGGTCTTGGGATGCCTGCTACATCTCGCCCCGAGTGTGCCCAGCCCCTGCCGGCCCCCAGCCCGGGAGTGCTCAGCCCCCTCTCCCCAGTGAAGCCGGGGGCGATGATGCCCGGGGATGGGGGGGGGGGGGATGGGGGGATGGGGGCAGCGCCCAGCCCCTCCGGCTGCTCCAGCAGAGTTTGTGGATGGGGCTGGGTACCTGCAGGCCCCCGCGGGGGGATCGCCCCCAGGCGCTAGGGGAGGGGCTGGGCCCCCCGCCAGCCCCCGGCCCCCGGCCGGCCCGCCGGCCCCCGGGAGCGGCCCCCGCGGGCAGCGCAGCCCGCCAGCCGCAGCGCTGCGCCAACGGGAACCCTGCCCCCGGCGCGGGGGGGTTCACATGCCACCTCACTACTCCTCGGTGAATATTAAACATCATTGTCTTACAAATGAGGAGAAACCGCTACCGTCAGAATAATAATAAACTACTTCTTGAAACCCCGAGTCTTTCATAGCGGGGTCGTCAGAGGCGACGAAGCTCTTAGCTCTAAAATCGGATTCCTCCCACCTGCGACTTCCCCGTGTCCTGATGTCCTGAAACTGTCCGTCCTGTTCGTAATCTTTGTTCTACTGCTAGCGATACAATACACACTGGTCCCCGTAAGAGTGATCGCGGATCAGTTACTCCTGCGGGGACTCTTCCCCCCAAAAGGCTGTCTTCACCCCGCTCCTGCCCTTCCGACGAGCAAGTTGTCTCCTTGCCCGGGAACTGTAATTTTCGGGGAGGGGGACGGGACTTTGCCACTGAGCCTGTGTCAGAAGAGGAAGGTAGCTCCTTCCCAAGATTTTTCCCTCCGGGCTAATGACTGTCCTATATCAGTGAAGTCGCTAAGACTTGTTTTTGTCTGCGGGTCCAGAACAAATGTGGAAGAATCCTTGAATTTTACACCTCTCTGCTGCGGCTGTGAATGAGTCAGTCGCTCACTCGAGAATTACCGTGTATCGGAGGGGAAGCAGCTCCCTGCAGAGAAATCGGGATCATGTATTAGGGAACAGCTTCCCGAGCTGTATTGTTCAGACTGATGCTTATTTCTCGTATTACAAAATCAAGGTACTCCTCGGTCTCATGCAACATCCTCTCGCTGCATCTCGAGAAGGGCGAGAAAAGTCAGAAGAAGTGACGCTGACAGGTCGGAAAATGCAGGCAGGAAACAAGCCGCATCCCCTCTCCAAAATAAAAACCCTCTCACCAAAATAAAGCAACCGAATAAACCACAAATCTATACGTAATCAATACTGATCTGGAACCAATCTGTTCCTCCCCGGCTGCATGCAGATCCCAGGGCTGCAAGTGCTTGTGATTACAGAGAGTAGGAGGGTCATTTTCTAACAAGGGTGCTCACTGTATCTGAGCTCCAAATTATCCCGAGAGGACAGATGGCCCTTCTGATCTTATAATGAGAGCAGGGAGTGATTATCAGTCTGAACCAAAAAATGATGCTCTGCTGACATATTTTCACAGTTCTGAAATCTGTGCTTGCACTTCTGCCTCGCTTCATATCCCTCTTCCTTTAATTTAGGCATCGTTCGGGATTTCGGAGGGCTGTGTGAAATCCGTTCATTTATCTCTGTGCGTCTCTGCCTTTCTCCCCATGTATCTATCTAGGACGTGTACAGACACAAAACAAAGGAAAGCAAAAGGTCACTTCACAGGAACTCTTAAGCCAAATCACGCTTGGCAAAATATTTATATATAAATATATTTGCCAATAATTAAGAAGCCCAGCTGCCTCCCGGATGCCTAGACTTTATGTTTGCTTGTTGGCAGTTTTCTGGAGCTGTTGCATTCCATCTTTGCAATTACTGCGATACGTGGTGAGTCAGCCCAGACCCGAGCTCCCTTTGAAAAAAGTTCATGTATGTACATATTTGGGTTTTGTATTCACGCTGTGACCTCTTTTTCTCTCCCCCCCTCCCCCCCCCTCCCCCCCCCCCCAAAGGGAACTGTAGCAGAGAGCAGAATCCCTCCCATGTGGGAGAGAAATACTATCACGATGGCCGAGTAAATGTAAAGGTAAATCCTTTCGTTTGCAAATTACTGCGACTTTTCAGCCTAAAAGCAGTGTCAGTTCACCTCTGTCTTGCGCAGAAAGTGTGACAGAGAAGGAGGCCCAGGGAAGTTTCCAAAATATCTCTGGTGACTGGCAGCAGTCAGAGCTCCATCCATCCCTCTGTTCCAGTCCCTCATAGGTGAACTTGCAATTGCAGAGAAATTTGGTCAGTACAAACAAATTAAATCGGGGAACTGTTCAGTGGTTACACAGTCATTTCATTCTCTTATTTGCACTGCAATATTGCATTACCCTCTAATTGTCACATATACTTTTCACTCTCCAAATATGAAAGACAAATACTGAATCCATTTGAAGTTGCACCGCTTGCCGGGCACCGGCTGGCCCAGCTCAGCCTTTTCAGCGAGTTCTTGCTGCCATCTACTGGTCCCGCAGCTCTGAGCCAGCCCCTCACCCCCCAAACTTTCTTCCATTTTCGCAGCCGAGAAGGTCTACGGCAAACAGCGGGAAAAGCAGCTGATAGGAAAAGTCGTGGTAATGTCGCCAGGGGCACTGGGAGGTCGCCACGCCATCCCCTTTAAGCATAGAGAATAACTCCTCTTTTCTTCACTGGAGCTATACTCACTCCTTGGAGCCAAGCACGTGCATGTATCTTTGCAGACCGCAGCTTTAGATGTAAAGTGATTTTGTACAAGGAAGGCACTTATGTCATATCTTGGTGCTAAGAGATTCCAATTATATATTCTTTGAAGAAAAAACACTTGTTCTGCTGGAAAAAAAATGCTTTAGATATCCTATATCATCATATTTAAATACAGTTGTTGCCCAAGTGTTCCCTAGCCCCTTTTCCCTCTTCAATACCCATCTGAATTTCACCCCTGAGCAGTGGCAGGAGGTGTGCCACACTACATAACAGCAGCATGGCTTCATCTGCATTTTGTCAACACTTCCTCTAGAAAGTACTTTGTTTTCATAGCAGAAGCATTTTCCCTGAGGTATCATCTCATGCTATTGTCTGTTTATTTCCAAATGACTGCTGATTTGAAATAATGACACCATCTAGTAATTTTATCCCATGAAACACACACCACACACATAAACAACTTCTTGAAGGAATGTGTGGTTATGAGACATGGATAGAGTAATGCTGTTTCTACCTCTAGGTTGCGTGGGCCAGATCCACTGAGGGCTTAACTATCATTTAACTCCACTAAATCTCCCAGGTCCCTACGATTCCCCTGGTGAAGCCTCCACAACACCCACACTGCAGGTGCACAGTGTATAGCAGCTCTCCGTGTTCTGAGGGCACTAAGAAGCAGATACCTCAGGTCAAGCATCCCTTCCCAGAGCCCACCTGCAGGGCTGCACTCAGGGGCACTGATTTGTCCTCTTAAAAATACTGCCACCTTCGTGGCCTCGTGGGATGTGAGAAACTTGGGTATTGATTCTTACTCCAAACCAGGCAGGATGTAATCACAGTTAACCATAGAAACCCTTTCTTCTTCCATGTGACAGAAGTCCAAATGAAGGAAAGGGTTTTTGACTAAGAGCGCTGATTGGATGGGCCACATCCCTCTAGAGCAGTGACTTAGGCAAAGTCCTAATTCCTTTAACGCCTTAGGTTTTATCTTTTGGAGACAGGTTTCTGAGGTAGCCTTTCTGAGTTGCCTTACCTTCTCTATTCATAATTCTGCCTAATTTAGCCATCCCCTGGCTCCAAGTCACAGCCTCTGGCACACCTGCCATTTGGCACCAGGGATCTCCGCATAACTGGTTTAAGAACCTGAAGTTTCAAACTCCACTAGGCAAGAGAACACCAACAATGCAGGTGATGCAATGCTGAGAGTTTAAGTTGCCCGTGTCTTACTCTGAAAAGCCAAAGTTAGGCAGCATGGTCTCCAGGCAAGGAAACAGAGACTCAGAGAGGAAACACCACGCTTCCCATCATACAGCTGATCAAGGAATAAAGCCCCAACCTGCGGATTCCCATATGGCCTTGATTTCTTCACTGTCTGACAGAGCTTACAGGCCTTTTTAAGGATATGCTATGAATTATAATGCGTATTTTGAAACTGCGGATTTTTAAAGTAAGACTAAAGGCATTTACAATGCGTCATGAAACACGGACGCCCTGGCGGTCCCCTCCCACCCTCCCCTACACACTGCCGATTTTGACAAATGGCTTCAACGAGATCTGAGCAGAGGGGTGGGCTGCTGAGAAGTATCTGAGGTATTGACAAGCAGATCAAGGCCTTCACAAACTGGCAGAGGGGCATATCCATCTCTCCAAGATCTCAGAGTGTCACTCCACCTTTTAAGTGCTGCTTGTTTCTGATTAAGCAATATGGTGCTAGTTGTACCTGTAGGAAGCAGGCGTGACAGCTTTTTGGCTCCTAAGTGACTAGCTAGCCATCCTGGGAAAGTTGCATGATGCCTGCTTTTCTTTTTTACTGCTGTTAGTCTGAGTCTGAATGTCCACAGAGATTCTGTTTTAGCATATATGATCAACACCATCATATTAAACAGAACATTATATTTAAAAGTGTTTAGCAGGACTGCTGAACAACAGTGGAACATATTTGTTGTACATTCTGCTTTGCCAGTGTGACATCTGCATGACAGCTGCGGTCCATGATCACTTGTTTTTTAGTCTGATAGCCACTTTCACTTACACTTGCAAAGTGCACTAATGCACTGCAATATAGCGCTGTAATGCAGCATATACTAGCTGCGTGCATTTAACCTGTGTGCTGCTCTAAAATACCTGTGCTTCCCAGGTTGAACAGATGGCTGTAGAGGATGCTACATGATATTGCTGGTTAAATGCTTCTCTGCACATGAGAAAGTTATTTTTGGGCAGTATAACATATGATCATATAGGTCCTCTGTGACTGAGATGCAAGCGTACAGAGAACACATCTGAGGCATGTTCTCAGCTTGAGCTGTGGTGGATGAGACAGCTTTGTGTCTTTTTGCACATTCTGAATGATTCAGAAATCATGGCAATGGGCTTTGTGGTGAGTCTGTTGGCTAGCTTTCATTAAATAAGAGAATATTTTCATTCAAGGGAACTGTTCAGAATCTTGTATAAGTGAAGACATCACAAGGGATTCTGAAAAGCCCAGTGGAAAAAATTATGTTATTGTTGTTTTAAATAATGTTCAGCATATGACACTGTGAAACATAATGTGTAGCCTGAACATCTTGCTGCATCACTAATTCATTGTAATACAATTCTTTTTTCCGAGATGGTTTGCAGTACTTATTGTACTAAAGTGTAAGTGGTACTTTGAAGTCAGTTGATGCCTACTGTTCAACACAGCTAGCAGATTTAGAATGCAGAGATTTTATTCTGTGGAAGTGTTAACCTTCCAAACTTTTCTTTCAGGGCATCAAAAAGGTAAACTCTTGAAACCGAATATACTCAGGAATATCTACATGAGCTACCAAAATCTTCCATTTCAGTAAGGCTGGAATGCTTCATCCTAGTAAGGATTTCTTTTGAGTTAATTTCCATTTTTCTACTCTATTAACCTAAACTATAAAACCAAAGGGAAACACTTCAACAACTTAGAAATGAAATGTTCCAGTATTCTTTGCAAAGAATATTCATAGAATTTTGAGCAACTGGTATTGAAATCGACAAATTAGAACATTTTTAACCAGCTGTAATTACCAGATAATAAAGTGGCTAGGATAGGAGACTGACTGCTCAGCAAAATAATAATTTACACTGAAACTGATCACTTTTATTATTATGATTTATGCGTTAAAATAGTGAGTATAAATTATGAAACAAGGGAACTTGCGTTTAATTTCAATAGTATTCAGAGCAGAACTATTGAGATACAGAGACCTTAAGAGTGCCTTAAGCATTACTCTATCTAAGCTGAGATTCCTACAGTCAGACAAAGCACAATGGGACAAATAGGATTTATTTTTCCTATTTTGTTCTGTGAAGGGGAAAACAGTATCCTATTTTTAGTGTAGCAATTCTCTTTGATCTTTAAAACTGCCATGAGGTTAGATGAAGAGGAGAAGCTGTGACATACACCTTCACACATAAATTGCAAACCCTCGTCCTCCTGGTACCGAACATCCATTTGGGAATGACCCAGGCTTCCCACGTGGATCTGGCCTACTCAGTGTTCATCTGAAAGTCTTGTTCCAGAGGTGATGTGGTTGAACAGTACATCCTAAAGAATCACCCGTTTCAGAGTCAAGTTCCTAAATCCCTTGCAGAGCTGCCTACCCCAATGCATGGTGCTTGAAAACTTTTTTTTCCCTCCAAATCACATTTAGAGCACTTTAAACACTTTTAAGTACATTCACCTGAACTGTATCTGGTGAACTGCCCTTCTCTTTGATGCTTCCATGCTTGTGCCTATGGGAAGCATAAAATGAAGCCTTGCTTTCATAGGGGACCAAAGCATCTCTGTGCTAAATTTGATGCTGCAGACTGGATGGATGAATTCTGAATGAATGCCAGTTTTACCCCTGTGATATGCACTTTCAGAATATGCTCCATGGCCCATCTTCCCACCAAATATATTAAAGTGACATATTTTCTGGCCTCCACTGGCTTCTGGTTGGACTAATTTGGTCTTTACAGTCATAAGTGGTGTAGGAAATATTATGCATTTTAGAACGGAAACTTTGACATGATACAAATTAGACCTCGTTGAGCAATCTGGATAATCACGTGGTTTATGGCTTTCAAATATTCTTGCTGCAGTGTAAAGGTCCATAAATATTTAGAACAGAAGTCCATGGTCCATTTATGCCTATTTTATGTAGCATTGTTTTCCTTTACTGAAATTTGCTATTTCATGTGTGACAGCAGCATTGTAGTTTTCAAATAGGAATATTTTTTTTTCTTATGGAGCTTGTTGTAACACAGAAGCAATGAGGTGATCAGAAGATGAACTCTATTTTAACACCCACAAACTGGAAGATATCAACAAAGATTAGCTGGAGAAAAATAAAGAAATAATCTATGACAGTGTTGGGAATGATTTCCAGAATTTTAAATACTTGTTAAAGGCTTTGCTGTATTTCACTTCAATAAACATCATGCTCCAGTTACTACTTGAAACCATAGGGGCATTATCCTGTGCAGCACTTATCAATATTTTAACATGTGAAAGTCAAATGATGTTGAAACATTGAACTATATTTCCATCTGTGCAAGCTAAAATGGTACAAATGCATCCTGTGTAATGGAATACCACATCCCCAGTTACTTTCTTACAACTGATACCTGATTCCTCTATATTTTCTGTAGTTTCCATTGCTCTGATGGTACCCAAAGGAAGACTGCCTTTTAAAATTAAATTTTATAGCATTTGAGGAGTTTTAATCCAACCTGCTTCAAATCCAGAGAAAAAGAATGCTTGGAACATGCTATTAAAATTGGTAACTCATTTTCAGTTGCCCTTGCCCTGGTAGTAAATCTCTCTGTGCATGCACATTTTGCACAGAAATGTACCAAAACAAAGCACAGAAATGTACCAAACAAAGACCCTGAGAGTGGCTACAGCAGAAATGTACTGCTTCTGTAAGAGAACCTGGGAGCTTGTGCCCAGCAGAAAAATGACCGACATTGTCCATGTACTGCTTAGTGGGCAATAAGGTAAGAGGACTGTGTGTTCCATCACATGACATGAAGCAGCGGAAGAAGAGAAGAAGGTTGCTGCCAAAGACTGAACATTTCAGTGGCGTTTCTCTGAAACCTCTGGCAAGACAGTCCCAGTCACAGACCTGCAATGTGACCTCTATGTGCCATGGTCCCAGAGCTTTTGATTGTAAATGTTAAATGTTTTCAGCCAAGATTGGAGCAGAGCTGTGGTAGGCACTCCTGGGTGTCTGCAATGAAGTCAGACACAGAGGTAAATAATGCCAAGTGAGGGGTGTGACACCGATGTCAAATGTTCCATGTTTGAGGCCCAGGTGACCCTGGCTTCTGTTTGTTGTGTGCCCTACAAACAATGTTGCCTGCAGATTTACATGTGGATGCCTGTTATCACCTATATTAAGTACATAAGCACTGAAAGTACTTGTTAGACATTATAATATATCACAATGGTCGTGCAGTGTTTTAGACTGTCTTTTGTACCTTTCCTCCCAAAGACATGATAAAAAAAAAATCTTCACATTCTCATATAACTATCCCTCATGCCTAGCTTGCTATATAATCTCTATTCCTAATTTCATGGTTTTTGCAAAGTTTTTGATCTGGAGATCCAGCATCGTTAGAAGTGTGAGTCCTCTCATACAGGTGGGTTTTTGTAGTGCACTGTGTGTTAGGTGTGCTGTGTTTGCCTGCTAAGGACATTCTTCTCCTTGACATGAACCTCCACAGACTGACAAATGTCATGCTCTTTAATGTACTATAGGTAAAGTAATTCTGGTCTGAGACAGCAGATAAGAGTCAAGGTAAATAAATGTAGATGCATATGGAGAAAAAGCAGCCCATATAAGGTGGTGGCCTAAATATACAGCATATATTTGCTATGAATATTGTGTGTTGTTCTGAGCCTCTCATCTCTAAAAGAATACAGCAAAGCTGGAAAAGGTTCAGAGAAGGGTGACAAGACTGGTCAAGCATATGGAATAATATTGTATGAGAAATAAAGGTGGAAGATTCCAAGCAAACAGAAGAAAGTATTCCCTTAGAGCACGTCTGGAAACTGTAGGAATGCTCTGGTGCAGGGTGCTGTGAATAACGAAAGCTGTCCTTGATTCAGGGAGAGGCAGGGAAAGGTGACAGAAGAGAAGGCCATCCATCAAGGCCCACTAAATACAAATTATGTTGGATCTGGAAGTCCCTGAGCAGCAAGCTGTTGGAATGTGGTTATGTGAGTTTGCTCTCTTAGAGAAAGGTTGCTGGGCTGGATGGATCATTGCTTGCATTCACTGTGGCCACTCTTCACATTTATGTTGGAAGACTCCGTATTTCTAAATAAAATGACAGCTGTTTGGTGGCTAGTCTTCCACTCCAGTTTCCTGGCCAAAAGTGGAAAACCATATTTGAGCCCCTTCCCTTTGAACCTGGCAGTTGGACCAGGCTGTTCCGTTTGTGCCTGGAGTCATGATATTCAATCTACAGCACAGCACAGACTGCTCTAAAAGATTTGGGTTTGTGCCAACACGGAAAAACACACATTTTGAAATTTTTAGTGCTGCTGCAAAGGGAATGATGCCTTGAAGTGCAGGGTGCATGTTGCTTCCTGATGCCTTCTCTAACAATCTTTCCTGCAAATGTGTTTTTTCTCCAAGTTCAGATGGAGGAAAGATCCAAAGCCTTACTTTCTTCATTTCCCTCTCTGCTTACAGAAAGTCCTTTTGAAGAGGTAGGTGGCTGCTTTGGTCAGCCATTCTGGAGGTATTAGGATGGGCTTTGAGACCCAGAATAAAGCAGAAGGTTATAGGGTTTCTATGCATTTGGATGTCACTTAGTTTGGCAAGATCATCCTGCACCTGGAAAGGTAGGCAATAAAACTGCAACCTGTTTTCTACCTAACATATGGTATCTAACCCCACTGGAGGCTTGTGTCTGGCGAGCAAACCCACTGCAAATTTGATTTAGGCACATGTTCAATAGTAGTCATATGGTTTCCACACGCTCTGCTTTGGAGACAGGCCAGCATGCATAAACAAGGGGATATATAATACCAGTAGTATGGAATTCTCTTCCTCTTTTCAGCTCTCACTAAAAATTGGTTGTCTTTGTTCAGGAACACAAACCATTCTTTCTGGCAAAAAAAAAAAACAAACCCAAAACTCTGGCCTTCCATTCATCTTACCTGCATGTATAAAACAAGTTATGAGGTCTAAAGGATCACAAAAAGGACAGGAAAATACATTCATGCGCTGTCATCTTTATTCATGTCTTGTTCACTTCATTATTCACTTCATTATTTATTTCAATAAATGTTATCTGAAGTTCAGAGGTATGTAGGGATCCTAAAGCAATGGCAGCAGTAAGGAGCTGGCATCTTTGAAAATAAGCCGTGTTGGACATCTACATTTGAGTTTTCTCTGCCTCAGTTTACCTACCTAAAAAGAGGAAAGATGTATCTGCCAGCTGACTTGGGTGGTGCATTGTGGGATTAAATTGGTGATTGGAAAAATGTTTTGAAGTTCCTGTCTGAGATACAGTGTGTATCTGTGAGGTGTTACAGAGTTTAAACGATGAGTGATAACATAAAAGTTCAGCTTATTCATTGCACTGTGTAAAAGCAGTGCATTAACCTTTTGGATCGAATCACAGTTTCAGTTTGGGATGGATTAGGGATCTCTCTAAATGCATTAATACATGCAAACATAACCAGACTGATGAATTCATTTACTCAAGAGACAAGCTGCTGTGGTGTCATTGTCAGCAGGAGCCAGAAAACCGGGAGACTGTGTCAGGACGTGGGTCAAAGCAGCAGTAACAGCTACTGTTAAACCATTCAAGAGCTCAGCAGTTCTTCCTTCTCCTCTGCCGAAGGTAAGTGGTTACCCGAGATAGGACCTGGAGCACTCAGGCAATTGTCATATGTCATGCTACGTCATGTGTGCCTTATTGCCAAGAGTAGTATATACTTTTCTTCTGTCCTTGTGTTTGGAAGTTTCATCCATTTAATAACTGTACTTGAATCTTAGGGTCTCCACTGGATTGACAAGAGAGTTGTTCTAAGCTGGCCAAGATTTGGCCATGAACGTTTCGAAGAATAATTGCGAGCTATTTGGACACAAGACGGTCCCTGTGAATTCATGCACTGAAAATCTCAACTATATTTGGGATCTGTGATACGGGACACACTAAGAAATAACTCACCAGCAGTGAAGAAGCCACAGAGGAGCCCAGCTGTGCACAGTCATGTGGCTACAGAGTGTTCAGGTGGAACAACTGCCCTGGGGTCTGTGGGTTGCAGAAACAGGGCAATATCCATGTAAGCACTCACTGACTGAACACAATCCATTCACTGGCACTGGAGCCCATCTCAGTCACACCATGTTACTGAGGTTGGATAAAAAAGTAAAAATTCAAGAAATTTTGTTCAAATAATGGGTTGGCACGGAGGCTGGCATGAGGCCTCAAGGTACTGAGGATTTGTTTGAGTTCTGGTGAGATTTCAGATGTTGCTTTGTTGCTACCTAAGCTGAGTATTTGTTACTCCACCTCCTTAAGGTAATATCCTTGTGGCACATCGCTGCGGTGGAAGGAAGCACAAGGGCCACAAAGCAAAATTTTAAATTTGGAATTATGAAGTAAGGTTGTTAAATCACACTTGGGAGGTGATGTTAAGCTTGATTTACAGGGCAGGCTGGTCACCTGTTGGTACTGGCATCATCTGACGTCATGTGCCCACACTTTCTATCACCAGTTGGCCTCTAGAACAAAAGAAAAAATGGGAAGAAATCTTAAAGAGACTGAAATATATATAATTTCATGTTTTAAGATGGAAGGAGGGAAGAGATGAAGGACAGCTTCTTGCACTCAGGAGAGCCTCCCTGTCTGAGAGCACCCAAGCTTGGGACTATTCCCAGTGTGGCAATGAGGCTACCACTGACAAACTGGGGAGCTCTGAACGTGTCACTGCAGGGTGCCAAGGCAGACAGGTGCTTCTAGACCAGCTGCTGTGTCCTGTTATGTTAACAGACCTGTAAAAGGAACAAGGTGTACAGGTGCTGTGTAAAGCCCAGGGGTCAGGAGGATACCAGGGAAGAATGATCTGGCTTCTGATGGAAACGAGCTCCAGGAACTGATGGTGCCTTCCTTGGCTCACATAATAAGGGGACTCTCCCCAAAAGCCAAATGCATGCCTCTTTTAATACATATTATATTGAACTCTGTCCACTTTATCTAGCCTGCAGGTTCTGAGAGGTGGAGGTGAAACTTTCCACAGCACTGAGGATTTTCCCTCCTTGACATATTCCTCTCTCAGGTTACTTGCTGCCTAGAAGGTGGCAGTACGGGTGCTGTTCATGAATGAGCATTGCTAAATACACTGTACGAAAGCGTGCATCTGGAACAAAGCATTTCAGCATCTCTCTCCCCTGGAGAGTCAAGCAGAAGTCAGAGTTGTGCATGTGTGTGTGAAAAACAAAGGCGCATCGCAGCACCATGAGAGGAGAAAGGGATCTTCCACAGTTATACTTGCCAACAAGAATGACAATGACATTTGGCACTTCTCAGACACCTTTCAGCTGAGTGTATTAGAGAACTGTGCAAGGACAGAGTCTCTCAGAAAGGGTTATACTGAGGGACTAAGAAATTAGCTGGGCAGATGAAAGTAATGCAGACAACCCTTCTTAAGTATTCTTGGGGCGTGGTGTGGAAGGTCTATGGGGTTTCTCCCAATGCATTTAATTAAGAACTTTCCAAATATAAAGCATCTCCACCATTTTTTCTTCACTGAGCAGAGAAGATGAACCCAAAACTTATGCATACACACTCACAGGGGGTAAAACTGAGAAGATACGAGTGTTGCTATGTACAAATCACCATGCTTTTTGGTTTTGAGAACATCCTTCCATATACCAAGATCTCTCACTTCAGATATAAATATGGGTACAGATTTTCTGCTGGGAGAGAGCAGGTAGCAGCAGAGGACCAGGGAAACTCCAGCCCCCCTTTACTGACATATCCCATTACAGTACACCTCTCCTGGCCACACAGCACAGAGGAAGCCATGTACAGAGGCGCCTGGCTGTACAACTTCAGTGTTACAACAAGATTTTGTGGTGATTTTTCCTTTCCTGTGCCTGAAAATTTGGAACACAAGCTGCAAATGATAGCCCTGGTACCATGTGGTGCACCATTGTGCAGGTAGGGCTGATGCGCGGTGCTGCCTTTCAGTGGCACGAAGGGACTGCCACCAGCTGACATCCACCCCACCCACACAGCCCTGCACTGAGAGGTGGTATTTGTAGAGAAAATTTCCATTTCACTGTCATCTTGTGCCAATGTGGCTTCAATACGGTGACTATACTGAAAGGCACTGCTAACTTTTAGATCTGCATTTATAGAAACTTGATTTATTCCTGAGAAAATGAACAGCATTATTTCACATATGAAAAGGTTTCACGTGAACAAAAGTAAAGCGCTCTTGTTATCTTAAAGACCGAGGTCACTTGTCCCCATCCTTCCCCCTGCAGAGACTACTCTGCCTGCGGAGAGGCTTGCAGCTGGCTGTGGCGGGGCGTGAGGAGGCTGCTCAGCACCCAGGGCAGGCAGTGTGTCCTTAAGGCACAGCTTGCCCAGGTAGCCTCTTCACCAGCTGGCTCAGTTACTTCACATCATACCTGTGCTGAGCCCTCTGCATTTCAGGCTTTGCTTGTCCCTGATGGGCACTGGGGAGTGATTTTGGGCCTTGATGCAGCACTAGCACCCAAGTGGGTTTCCCAGGGCTATTTAGGGAGCCAGATGATAGACTGTAGCTAGAAACCAGCAGTCCTGATCTAGTCATCAGGACCACCTCTTTTGCTCACAATAGCTGCTGCCAATTCCTCCTTCAGTACTATCCACATGGTGTTAAAAATAGGTTTAAATTGCCTTTCCAGAACTTTTATAGCCTTCCCAGACAACTCACCCTGTCTGCTACCTTTGTACCTAGGTGTTGAGAAACTATTTCTGTTTACACATCTCCTAGTCTTTCTGCTCATTTGCTGCCATTATTCATTCTTCTTTTGCTGCTTCCTCCAGGATGTTCTCTTGTGGGCAACACTATTGTTATGTTTATATTCTTAATTTCATGCTCCATGTGCTGTTATATTCTCTTAGACTGTCCTGGTCACAATGTTGCTAGTCACTTCTAAAACTCAGCTTCAGGTGTTACTACTTTCTGATAAATCAAGTCCCAAGCACATCCATAAGAATAGCCTAACTGTATGTCTGAACTGTGGGATTATTTTCCCCATTGCCCAACAAATCACTTTTTAAGTACCTCGCTAATGCTGCATTTCTCACTTTACTCTTTGCCACCAGCACTGCATGTGAGTGAGTTGCGAGGTGAGATCTATACCAGTCCAAAGGGGTTGCACAAAGGCAGTATCAGAAGCCTGAGTCCTCAGAGCTTCCACAGGACCACAATTTAATCTAGGTGAATTAAAGGTGCTAGTGCAATGAGGCTCTCAGCCCTGGCACGAAATTTATCCACCATGATTAGGGAAACCCTATCATTTGGGCTATTTTGGCACATTAGGCACTTTCTAAAGCTAAATGAATCTCTTATCCCCATATAGCTCCACTCTGTGAATCCTCTCTGACCAGCTGCTTGTACTTACTGCCATGCAGTCTGTCCTATTTATGCTTCAGTGTGCTCTGTTCTGCGTAGGAGATTATTTCTCTTTCACATTAAAGAGGTTTTTGCTCTTGAGGTCTCATTAATGTATTGGTTCCTGACACACACACGCAAAACCTCAACAAAGAATGCAAACCCTGTTTCTCCTATGACAAAGCCCAAAATTAATATGAAAGCAGCTTTATTTTTATTGGAAAATGTAGAGGGGTGTAATATAACAGATTAGGTGGTGTCATGTGAGACTAATGGCCTAATTAATTGCTCACCATTCCAGGGATTGTATCAGCAGACATTTCTGCTGTTATTTTCATTAATATTTATTAAGGAATTTGCTGGTGGCATCCACAGAAACATCTTGAACAATGAACATTTACTTTTTAACTGAAATCTCACACAGAATTTAAAGGTAGGTCCCAAAGGAAGACACCTAGACTTGAGCAGAAGTGAGTTTCAGAGGAGTATAAATGCAACCCTGAAAATCAGGCTATTTTCTTATGGACCACAGTACAAAATAAGGCCCTTAAAGTGCATGAACTCTGGAGGAAAGAGCTGCCCCACTCTGCCTTTTGCCACCCAAGGAGCTGTGGTCATGCCCAAGGGTTCTTCAGCATGGGAGGGTTTTACGGCATATTCTCTCTGTCTGGTTCTTGTTAACATCATTGTTTCTCCTCCTGTCTCTCCCCATGGAGAGCATTGTTCATCCAGGGTGAAAGAACAGTTATTTGGGAATGTACAGGGTTCTTAATGAAGGGGGCCTTGCTATAGGGTGAACAGGCTGTTACTGGGGTACTGTCCTGATATTGGCTGGGACAGAGTTAATTTTCTTCCTAGTCGCTGTTACAGCACTGTGTTTTGGATTTAGGATGAGAATAATGTTGATAACACACTGAAGTTTTTAGTTGTTGCTAAGTAGTGTTTACACTAAGTCAAGGACTTTTCAGTTCCTCAAGCCCTGCTAGTGAGAGGGCCGGAGGGGCACGGGAAACTGGGAGGGGACACAGCCAGGACAGCTGACCCGAACTGGGCAAAGGGATATTCCATACCACAGAGCGTCGTGCTCAGTATATAAACTGGGGGGAGCTGGCTGGGGGCCGCCGATCGCTGCTTGGGGACTGACCCGTCATCGGTCAGCGGGTGATGGGCAATTGCATTGTGCATCACTTGTTTGGGTTTTTTTTCCTTGAGTTTTATTTCTCTTTCCCTTTTTTTATCTCCCTTTCCATTAAAATTATTATTATTATTACTACTGTAAGTATTATATTTTAATTTAATTATTAAATTGTTCTTATCTCAACCCACAGGTTTTGCCTTTTTTTTCCCTGATTCTCCTCCCCATCCCACTGGGGGAAGGGAGGAGTGAGCAAGCAGCTGTGTGGTACTTAGCGGCTGGCTGGGGTTAAACTACGACAGGTATCCATAAGGGTCATACCCAGCTCCTATTATATTTTAAGGATAAATATGTACTAAATTCCATGTAGCTTCCTTTAGTAACACAGCCAAAACCAACGGGGTCTGAGTATATCCCACCAGAAATAATTCCTATTCCTACACCTTACAAGGACAGAGGATGCAAAGGAATGGAGAGGGGTAGAGTTTCTTTGGTTTTTTGGAGCTTAAAGATGCAGATCCAATTTCTCAGGTGAAAATAAAGGCAACTAGGTGCATGAGCATTTTTGGAAATCTTTCTGCAGCCCCAATTCTCAAGACCACCCAGGTATCTAATTCTATCTAAATGTCAAGGGGAGCTGAGCATCAGTATAGATACAAACCTTAGTGGGATTTTCAAAAGCACCAAAGGCACCAATTTCCTGCCAATACTGCACATAGCCTGCCTGCCTGCTGCAGAACAGAATACGGTGTTTGACACCTACTGCCACGAAACACGGGGGTCAACTCATTTGACACAGGCTGAATATGTTTATTAAACCTCTGTTCTCCGGCTGTTTCTTCAACTGGTTATCAATGTGCCAATTCAGTGCTCACAAATTCTCCCTCTGAAGTTGCCAAGCCTGTTTGTGTCTGTGTGTGAAGGGGCTCATGGAAATGGGAGGGACCTCTTGCAAGTTTTTCCAGGCATTACCATTCCAACTGGAAAAATCTGGTAGCAATGTCAGTCACAAGATTATCCAGGACCTGTTTTTATTTTTTTTTTTTTTTTTTTAAATACTGGGTCCCTAAAGAGCTATAGTCAGCAGTGAACTCAGAAAACTTATTTCTGACATGAATATTAGTGCAGAGGGATGAAAACTAGTTCAACATCAGCCTTAAATAAAGGAACATGACTAAACAGGAATACATTCTTTTTAGCAACCAGTTGTCTGTCCTACAGAAAGCAGAACATGCTAATATATGTAACCGTAAAGACAGACTCCAAAATATTTAAGTTTGTGAGCAGAGGTGTTGACAGTTAAATTGAACTTCTGGCAGGCATTTCCAGCTTGTGCGGGAGCAAACAGCAACTCTTCAGCTTTCAAAACATTTACCAAAGATAATAATTACAAAGCCACATAGTTTCAGAATGACTTTCATTTGTCAGGACGGTTAACAGCAGCAAGGAGCAAAGCCAAGAGAAAAGTCAGATGCTAGCAGGAGAACACTGACACATTGCTTGATGCAAAGTTGAGCCTTGTGGTGTGACAGGAGAGCCCCGGACCCACCAGCCAGTCCTGGCAGGTCCTGCTGAATCTGTTACAGTTCTCTGACCTGGGGAGGCACCAGGCTGCGCTGGGGATGTACCAAGGAGTGTGGTACAGCCCTGGGGCAGGATTTCCAGGCTGGCAGTGTCTCTTTCTTCCTTCATGCCTTTCCAAGTCTGAGTGGGTATGGGTGGGACTGCATCAATGCCCCAGCCAACAGTCTCAGAACATGTGCTTCACAGTGCCGGGGAAAAGCGGAGAGAGGAAGGAGGCATCTGGGAGCAAACAACGGGGGTAACCACCCCTGTGGAAAGGGAAGTGTCTGAGATATGATGCTCTTCTGCTTGATGGGATCAGGATGTGGATCACTCAGTAGGTTTGTTTTACCACTTGCCCTGGCACCCAGCACCAATGTTCCTCTCCTGCCGCCTTCCCTCCTGCTCCCTCTTGCCATTCCTTTGGACTTTTTTCTTCTATTCTGTTGGCAACCAGCTATCCAGAACGAGCAGACCTCTTAACTGGGCTTTTATCTAGTTCTCACTATAGCCACTGGAGCTTGCTGAATTTAATGCAGGATCAACAAGCCACCTCGCTCTGCGGGCATACTTGTCAAAGCTGAACTTACAGTACCAGCCCTGGGCTATGCAAATTCGGGATGCTGCTTAGTTCATCAGTGTTTTGCAAAGAGCTATCTCTTATCACCTCTATTAATTCCTGTGTAAAATAAACATTGTAGTTAAATGGGGCAGGAGGTGGGTGGACTGATTCGGGTTAAGTAATACCTATCGACCTCAACTGGTTTCAGATGTTTCAGATACAATTTAGATTGCTTGTTGAGTTTCATTTCTGCGTTTTGCTTTCTAACTCAGCTAATCCAGAGTAGTGTTGGTGCTCTTCTGCTTTCTGTCTTGCAACAGATCTAGATGTAGCAAAACACACTGCAGAAGTGTCTGGGAGACAGAAACAGGAGAGAGAGAAATTTTGTGAGTGAATCTGTTCATATTCATTTTCTGTCCTGATTATGCAGATTAAGGATGTTTCAATAAGCCTGTATTATTTGCAGTGCAGAAAGAAGACAGCCAGGATGCAGACCCCCCTGAGCTCTGTCTATCCACATACAAACACAGGCTACCCACAAGATGTTACTCTTGGGAGTAACTCACAGCTATAGCAGCTGCCACCAACTGCAGTAGCTGCTCAGCTAGGGAGACTATCATAAGACTGAACATTATAATAGCAAAGGATATCATACACTTGTTGCCTAACATGCAGCTCAGAAAAGAGAACGTAAAAATCTAGTCTTGCAGCCAAGTCACTGACTCTCTCCAGTGCATCTTAGCAGACACAGTGTGAGGACAAAAGTCCCAACAGATACTCCAGTCTGATGCTCCCCATGTGGATGAGCTGTAAGCAGAGATCTCTGAGCATTGGCGAAGTGTAGCAGATTGCATAACATACCACAGCCTGGCCACGATTTGGCAATATCAGCAGAAGGGCGTTGAGGTGTTACCACAGTACTTCCCTTTACACATTTCAGTAAGTTAAAAGGAACATTAAACCATCCACTCTCCATACTGTTAATCCTTTCTAATACTTCTGGAAGTGAATATGGATAGGCGATACCAGTGTCATGCTGGAGCGAGGCAGAAACTCTTCTGGTAACTGCCTGTCCTTACCAAAAAAAAAAAAAAGTTCTGCTTGCAGAGAGTACCTGGCTTCAGAACAAGTACAAAGAAAGTTGGAAACTTGGTTTGTGGAACAGATGTTAAGAAACATAAGGCAATTACAGGTCCTTTAACTCAGCCTTTTTGTGTTGAAAGCATCGTGGCATCTACAGAATTATTTATTATGGACTTCTGTGGGTGCAATGCAGTACACGCTGCTGCTGCTGCATCTCCTGTGAAATGCCATCGTAAGTGCATGTAGGCAGAGAGACCAACGCATCAGATATGGTCAGATCAACAATCCTAGGGTAGTTCCTAAATCTGAGACATTTTCTAAGATCTTGCCATTCAGGAGTCCTGTGTTTCTACAGGATTTCATAGATCTCATTTTATCCACAGAAGGCCAGAGTTATGAGCAGTCAAACCTGTAATGTCTTTAGGAAAGAAGAAGAAAAAGAGGAAATCCCATTTCTCTTCCAATCATGATTCCTGGACATGTACCAAGGCTCTTGATGGTCAAAGGTGATGCTGATAGTGTTGAAAATTTTCTGCAAAAGCAACCGTTCAATTGTGATGGGGACTTGAGATCATCTGTCCTATAAGACAGATCTGTCCTTTCAGACTCATTATATTGTTTGTGGCAGAAGAGTAGGTAACAGTCATGAGCATCCTTGGCCCATATTGGCAAAATGAGAATTTTTGTGCAGCCTGTCATTGGCCAGATGAGTCTGGACCAAAGCCCAAAGAGACTGGCTGAAAACCTGGAGCACTTTTAGGAGTTTACTGTGTTTAAGCATTACTTTAGTTTCACTTTGTGCAGACCTCTTGCAAATGGAGGGAAGCATATCTGCGCAAAAATATGGGGATGCAGGCTCTGCACACCTAAAAGTCTATGCTTGGCACAGCATGGAAAAGATACATTTTTAGATACTGTACTCAGTCAGTCACATCTTCCATGTATTCATATCGTTTCTATCTGTTCCCACAGTGACCGCTCCCCCTCCTTAACTAACGTCACCCAGCTCTTGTCTTTGGGGCTAATCCCACCGTCTTCACTCACCCAGACAGCAATAACCCAGCACTGCGTGACCAGCCATCTCCTAGCCTCACTCATAGGGACCCTGTGGCTTTCTCTCTAGCACTAGGAAATAACAGGGTTTAGGGCAGGCAAGTGACCATCCAGGCAGCTTCCACGCAGGCAGTGTCCAGGGAGCCACATCCCCCTCTGTACACGTGCTGGGAGGACCAACTTCAGAAGTGCTCCACAGGGCACATTCAAGCTGGATCTGAGCTTCCTTTCACAGGTTTGTTGTCTGCGTGACTGATGTGCCTAGTATCAAGGCAGCTTTGGAGCCGCCCTTAGCACACAGTGGGGATCCACCCTCTGGGCTTGGTGATCCTTCTCTTCTAATTATTTCTAGAGAATTACACAGATGAAGTATACAGACATGATTAGACTTACCATGGATTTAAGGGGCACTTGTGTGGTGCATGGTGCAGAGTAAACTTTAGCTGTGGGAAACCACATTCTGCTCAAGATATGTGCAGCAGGAACGGATCCTTTCCTTGTAGGGATCTAAAAATACCCTCTGTCGCTATAATCTATGTGTGTAAACCCTCTGCATATGGCATTGGAGGACTGTATATATGGAAGGCTCAGGACTAGGGTTGCCAAGGTCATATGGATGACCTATGAGTTCTATTTGTTGTTCCACATCACTGTAACAAGGCATTAAAAGTGTTTTGCCCCTTCCTCTCTTTCCTTTGCTCCCTTAATTCTTACATCATCCTGCTGTCTCCATACATGAAGGCTGGAATAGTTTTTCTTTTCAACTTCATATCATGATGACATCAGGACTGGGACTCCACAGGCTCGCACTGAAATAATTGATGCCATTTGCATTTCACATTCTAACAGCTTCATAACAAGATCTCTGTAGACTTGCACTGAAATTGTTTTCCCACTGAAGTCTTACAACACAGCAGCAATATAATGACATCTTAATGGGATCCCTATAGACTTGCCATGAAATTGTCAAGAGAAAATAGTGGTGATGTTAATTGAATTGGGAGCCAACATTGTTAAAATCAAATGTGAAAAATAATTGCTCTGTGAGAAGAATTGCACAAATTTAGGTGCTGATCCTGCAAAGATGTACACACGTGAGTAGTTTTGCTCATAGAAGGAATCCCCTTGAAACGTACTTCTCCAGGGAACAAAGCTGGGACCTAGAAGAAACCAATTCATTTTATCTTCTGCCTTCACATACAAAATGGCTAACCCAAAGGCAACAGTCAAAGACTGTGCTGTAACTGTGACATTTCCTATGCACGTCTGCGCAGATGCTAGGGAGAAATTACCTGGAAAGCTTGGCACTTGACATCATGCATCCTCTAACTGTACATAAATACAGTAACAGTTGCTTAGCTGGTAAAGCCCTTGGGTAAACCCATATTCATAATGAAATTGCTAGGAATTGTGTCACTGACTGTAGCAGAACTAGGTTGCCATTCCCAGTATCACCTTCCTGCAGATCCCAAAAGCTCAAACACACACCTGCTTTGGAGACTAAACTTACAGAGAGGAAGACTGTTCTTTTTAATCCTTGTGTTTTCTGAGACATAAGAATGTGTTTGAGTGAAAGTTTTCTCTTTTGTTTCTGGTATGATGAGAGAGAGAAAATAGCTTTAAAAATGAACCTTGCAATTCTCACATCATCATGTGAGTGTCAGACTTTGGAGTTCAGTTATTTCAAATTTCAAGAGACTGCTGGAGTGGGCAATGTCACCTGACTGTGGAAAACAGGGTGAATGTTCTGACCTTACTCCCTTGCCTATAGCGCTGTATGTAAGAATTACACTAACATCTACTGACAGTTTTTTAGTTGGTCACACAACAGTCAGAGCAGAGCCAAAAATAATCCCACCTGATCAGAAGAACCAAAACCTGTTACATCCAACATCCCGAGTTCTGTCCAGAAGTAAAGTGGTTTTTATTGGGGCTGTTTCTGAGAACACTTCCTCATAAGCAGAGCTGCATGTCAGGAGGAGGTAAGAAGATCGATACAGAAAACAAACCATTAGCAATGATAAATTATTCCCTTTCTCTCAAGAGAAGCCTGGAGTCATTGATCTGTCATGGAAACCATGCAGACTTGCCCCTCAGATGAACAAAAGGCTGAACAACAGAGTCCTGATAGGTGGCCTGATAACTCAGGAGATTAGTGCAGGGCTGCTGGGGGAGCTCCGGGCCAGGGGTTCAACCTGCCTTCATGGAAATTAGGTCAGAACCTTCACCATCAGCTTCAGCAGAAGCAGGACACATTTTTAGGTCAGGCAAAACCAAAACTAGGAACTGAGTTAGTAGGGAAAGAATACAGAGAGAACAAAACGGAAAAAACATTATGTCTTGGGTTTGAATTCACACTTCATCTGCATCTCAAATATTGCATGCATTTCTGGCATTTATTCATATTAAAAAAAAAAAGGATGTCATTTATCCAAAAAAATGTAAGAGAGATGGTAGAAGGCCGACGTGAAGTAGGAAACGGCTTCCATTTAAGGAGAAATTGAAGACTCTTAGTTTGCATTAAGGACTGTAAAAGGATGGAAGGCATAAAGCAGGTGAAAAGTGTATATTTAGTCATTATTTCTAACATCACAGGGACATGGAGTCATCCAATGAAAATAATTGCCAAATATAAAAGCAAGTGAAGGAAGCCCTTTTTTTTCACACAACATATAACTAAACTGTGGAGCTCATTGATGCGGGATAAGATACATGGCAGAACCCCAAAGGAAGCCTGAAAAAGATCGTATGCCCTCATGGAGGACAGGTCCAGTGGCAGGTTTTAAAAATCACAATCTGGATGCAACACTGAGCTCACAAATCTCCTTATCCAGGGGTGGGTAGATGTGCAAGGGAGAAGAGCAATCTGTACCTGCTTTAACTCCTACGCTATCAAGGCTTCATTGGACTTCACTGTTGTGGGACTTAAATAGATGCACTTGGCTGTGGTGGGGCTGAGTGCAGCTGATCTCAGGTCTTACGGAGTGTTGTGTGAAATAACTCAGCAGTGTCTCAGCTCTGGACAAGTTGTTTCCTTGTCAAACCACTGCTCCAACCAGCACCTCTGCGCCTGTCAGTTCTACCTGAATAGTGAGGACTTCAGGAAGCAGAAACCCTGACTGATATCAGGCTCCCACATATGGACTCTACAGATGTTCTGAGAGCACCCTGATGTGGCAGAGAGATGCTCCCTACGACGTTTGCTCTGTGACCAAAGCAAGAGTTTCAAGCAGAAGGTTTATCAGTCCATTACTCTTTCCCAGTCACTATGTTCCTCATAGACTAGACATTCAAGTGCACGGTGCCAGCACTTACCTAATGGATTCTGAACTGTCATTTTAATTTTTAGAAATCGTATAATATTATTTAGAAAAAAACTATTTGGCTTTTGGCTTTGCTTTACAGCTAGGAACAAAACCAGACAGTGAAGCCAGCCGTGGCTCCCCTCAGACCACTCCTGAAATGCCTGAAAAGATGAGCACATCCGACCAGCTCAGCTGTGCTGGAAGTCCTGGCCAAAGAGATCTATTTGTTATAGGGTGTGATTGTCAAGTTACTTATTTCAGTGGCTCTGCTGCTGCAGTGCAGAAATCCTGGGTGGTCTTCGAGGCCATCATGAGTGCTCTGCACCTGGGGCTGCAGAAAATATTAAGAAGTAAAGCGTACACATGGCTGGCTTGATGGACTGTGACCAGTTGGTCCAAAGTTGTGGGAACCACCGAGCAAGCTGTAATCCTTAAGGGGCCAGAGTCTATTCTCATGTATTCAGAGAGAGACCCATAATTATTTCAGCTGAAACCAGATCAGGCACCAGAGCTGGACAAGGGACAAAACATTAAGTTGTTTCATTTCATTCTGACCTCTTTTTATGGCAATAACTGCTAAAAGGAAAACAAATGTTCGCAGGGATCTGCTTTGTTCTGCCTTTACATGTGGAGCACACAAGGGGCCTTTTCATGCAGAAAAATGCATAAATCACTGCCCTAGTTTTACTTATGGGAATGCAGCATTTTCATATTAGAGAAATACAGCCAGTAACGAGATGCACAGACATCCGACAAAGAAGAGTAGGGATTTCAGGGGAAAAAAAAAAGAGAGAGGGAGACAATTTAGATATTAGCCAAAATGAAGCAGGAACCTCATGAGGAAATGTGATTACAGGAATTATGCAGAGAAAGCATTTCATGTAAATATACAGGGCCAGATTCTCAGCAGCTATAAGCAGACATAGTTTTACTCATTCACTTCAGAGAGAATACTACAAGTCAGTTCTGTGATCATCTTGGGATCCTTTAATTACTGGCAGCTTCTTTGCCTCCCTCCTTTTTTTGTGCTAGTTTTACTGTCATGGAAATATACTCAATAGAAAAGTAATTTTTTGATTGTTTTTTACAGGGTCAGTTTCAGTTGGATCAGTGAACAATTAGACATGCTGGGTGATGCAAAAACACTAATGCTGATGCAGGGAGGTAGGTGAAACACCTGGAAGGGTGGAACCCATAGCTAAGCTGATAATATAAGAACCTTCCCATGTTTACCAGCTGGAGATACAGTGCTATGGATATAGCCCTTAGAGCAAGAAAACAGCCATGGTAAAAGATCAAACCAAATGATCTTAAGGTACAATTAAAGTAGCATGATAATGTCACATCATTTCTGTATCATCCCAATTAAGAAAACCAGACATTTGCTTCTGAGCAGGCATCAGCTGTGTCAGACATTGTAGGCCTGCAATGAATGACAGCAGGACAAATCTTCATGTATATGATATTTATTTCAAATACTTTGAAAGAAGTTTTGTTATAGTTGATCAAAACATAAAATTTATTTCTATAGAATTAAGCTGTGCTTATTTTAAAGTGGGATTAGATATTTTTTTTCAGAATCGGTTAGTAAAATACCAGTACGTTAGAAAGAACAATGTATATAATAAATTTTCAATTAAGAAATTGTTTTAAAAATATTATAAAATGTGATTAGATAGTGAGAAAGTATATATAATGTGAAGCTGTAGAAAAAATGGCTTTAAAACCAGCTCATGTTTCACCGAACAGTTGCTAGAGATGGTTCCAGCTCCACTAATCAATGACGCTAAAAAGCGTTCATTTCTGACAGATTCCACCCACTATGGCTATTTCATAGCACTTTCTTGTCTACAGTCTGTAACCTTTGAGTATTTCTTGTAAATCTTTAAGGAAGGAATTATAGTATTGGTTCACATTCGTAGCTCATCTGAATGGTTCAGCCCAGAGCTATGATAAGATTGCTTAAAAACTACCGTGTAACAGAGCTGCAATGCTGACAGCTTAACAGAGTTTTTATAAATAAGCATGTCACAAAATAATCTTATGTCTTTTTTCCACAGTATGTTGTTTTCCCACACTAAGGCTCATGCAGCACATAAGGTATAAAAATAAGAGAGAATCATTCTCAAAAAAGGGTGGCAGATTTTGTCATATGTGGTAAACTGCTTATAAGAGTCAAATTCTGATATGGAAATTTTCATCACAGAAACTGATTGGGAAAACTCTCTAGGGGCATTTGTGCACGCCCTTGCTCCAAAGGGCTAAGCATCTCGGTGCTGCCCGTTCCACACCTTCTTACTAGTTGATGGCAAGTCTGAGTTGCAATATGTTATGTGCTCATATACTACACGGTTAAGACTCATGAGATAATTACATCAGACAGTCATGATTTGCCCTTGCCAAAGACCTGAAGTGGTGCTTTGATGACTTCCCTTAGGCAGGCTGTAACCCTTATTTCCTCAAGTGAGAGAACCTACTCACTGTGTCTATTCTGTAAACATTTTGACTGGTCCTTCAGTGCACTAGCTCTCCCAGATGCAGAAAAACATCCCAAATGAAAAAATGTGTGTAAATAGTGTGTACAGATATCCTCTGGGGAAGGGTACAAAGCGAGCTCTCCAGATTCCCCCAGAAGGCTCTGACACAAATGTGGCAAGGGAGCAGAGCAGTGCAGACTCACCTCCCAGTAGTTTATTTTGTTGTGTTGTGCAAAAAAGCCAGTGTAGGAAAACATAGATGACATCCTCGCCCATGCCACTGGACCTCTGAGCTGCATAGCTGTGGGGGCTATGTATGCTTTGCATGTCAGCTATGCAGTCCCACAAATATCTTGCAGACCATATTGCTCCCAAGACCTAACTTTGTATCCGTATAGTTGCTCTATGGACACAGGTGCCTTTAAATTCTTTCTGCCCCCTACAGAGGTACGGGAAGGGTCTCTTTGGGGAATGTTAACTTTGTCTGTCCAGTGTCTACCACTTAACATCTCCAAAAGGCCTTGGAGGTGACCAGACCAATCTCCCTTGGGTGCACAGGGCCAAGCCATGCTGCAAATTAGGCCATGCTTAACTATTCCTTAGAAGAGAATGTCTATTACTTTCAAGAGAAAGGACTGAAGTTTCACATGGGCTGCTCATAAATCCTACCTGCTACTGAGAATAATCTGTGTAGATGGACTGCTTATCTGATCAGAATCCTGTCTGAACAGGGTGGCTGTTGTGTAAGGAAAGTGAGGAAGATGGCCATGGTCTGGCCTCAATTATGTTGGAAGAGGGTCATATGTGACTGCAAAGAATTGACTAGAAAATCCTGTAGCCTAAGTGAGCCCTAAAATAAAGCAAACATATTGCATTGCACATGCACAGAGGAGGAGAGGAAATCACTGCTATATAAAGGATGATTTGCATTCAGATTTGATCACTATTCCAGCTAGGATGTGGCATCCCACCTCATAATGGCAGTCCTGAAGATTTAAAATAAGTTTACCTTCAAATAATAAACCAAAGCTTTAATGCAAACCTGTATTTGATACAAATTACTCATGCTGTGGTAGTTTAAACATGCATCCTCCTTTATATGGGCTTGATCAAAACTGGCAGGCAAAAATACAAAGAGCATCATCAATTAAACTCTATGGGTGGAGAGGAATGTATGGAACATAAACAAGAAGTAGCAGTATGTCAGAAATTCTTGCCATCCATTGTTTAGCGATGGTTGATGTGTAGTTCAGATGGACACTTCGACCATGAAGTGATCCTATAATCAGATTCACACAGGAAATGCATCATTTTCAGGCATCATGTGTCTGCTCTCCCTCAGGATAAAGCACACTGGGAAAGTATGGTTTAAATAATGATGGATGTCACTTGCTGAAGCTAAATCTTGCTCTCTGCAGCCTTCTCCATTCCTAGGAAAGGAAAATCAATGCATGTGCCACAGGCAGGTACCTCAGTGAGACAAATGCTGCAATTTTAATGCAATCTACAGGAATGTTTACTCACCATAACTATAGCCCAGTTTGGTTAGAAGCTGTAGCTCAGTTTTTTTCTTGCAGTTGGGATGCAGATTCTGTACCTGGTGGGATGGAGAGGAGTTGTCATCTGGACAATTGGACACATTCACAGTTGTACTAGAGGTAAATCACTGTTGTCCAACAGATGCTGGGGGGCTCTGACTCTCTAGGGACACTCGCTCAGGCATCTTGTGCAGTAAAAAGTAGCACCCATGCATTTTCCTGACTAGGGGAGTGAGTGCTGTAGACTTTAGTACATGGAAGGTGTCTGTGTACAAATATGCACATTTGTATGTTTATATACATACGTTTATATACATATACATACACATATGTTTTCCTATTAGGAAAACAACCAACTGCTTTAATAAATTGCTTTCATTCTGAGATCATAATCACTCTTGCATGCATATGTGCACACACAAAGGATGGAGACAAATAGATCTCTAAATAGAAACGTACACATTCTGGCCATTTTTGGCTTTGCTTTTCTCTCCAAGCCTCCCAGGCAAATGGCAGGAAGGCTCTGACTCCTTCCAAGTGAGCCTCCTGAGGCTTGTTTGCCTGAGTTCAGGCCTCTCACAGGGAGCATGCTGAGCTGAGCTACCTAAAAATCTGCCCTGCATCCTTTTTGGCGTCCGCGCTGGGTATGTGAGCAAGATTATGTTACCTTCTTGAGGTAGGCTTAAGAGTTATGTCATGTATTTAAGGGATATCAATAGTGCATGTGAAGTGTGCGCACTCCTGGAAGCAAAAAGATTGCATTGTGACATGAAAAGTGATAGGAAGCACCAGCCTCAGGTTTCCTTAGCCCCAGTGAGCAGTTTAACAAGGCTTCATGATGCATGTCACCTCTCCTGCCATGCCCGTAGGACACGCTGCATGTCTTTATTCCTTGTGCATACTATACTGCCTCATCTGTAATTATAAATATATGTTTAGTGTCACTTCAAAGCCTGCCCTTGACAGGGGTGTTCCCTTTTCAGGGATTTTGAATCTCTGACATTCCTTCTTCAGAAACTCCAGAGCAGGGTGTGATAGCCTCCTGCTGACAGTTACCTTTGTTCAAAGGGACTGCCAGAGAAAACCCATTGCAATGCAGAGGGAAAATTGACTTTCGTGTCACCCATTGGACATGCATTGGCTTCTATAGCAAGAGGCTATTTTCTATGCCTGGCTGTTTTTTTTTACCTGGAAGGTATTTAACGGTGGGTACAGAAAATGGATTTGCAAGACATGAAAAGGTTAGCAGTAGTGTAGACTTTCCATCAGATAAGTCTGAAGAACAAAAAAAGCTCCTCCTGGCTGTGCTTGTTCATTGCATATATTTTATACAGTCCAGCCGTGGAAGCTGGAACTTGGTTAACCCAGTTATTCCTTTGGTGGCATTTTCCCGCAAACTGGCCATTATTTTTAGAAGTATCCATCTGTCAGTTTATTACATTTTTATATTAGAGTACCACCTAGAGGTCCCAAATGGGATCAGGCCTCTGCATAGTAGGTGTAGCATGCAGTTGTCTTCTTGGGAGATAAAGTATACAACATGAGTAGGTAGGAGAAAAGAATTGTTAACCCTATTTTATACATTTCATAACTGTCTCCAATTTATAAATTTTGCATAGAGTAAGATGCATACAGTCAGACAAGGAATACAGACCTGCTAGGTCTGTCAGTTTTGGGTAGGACTATGCTGCTTTTAAAGGTAGCCCATTGCCCTACATAGATTCTACCAGGAATCTACCGGATTTCTCTGTCTGGCAGCCATCAGGAACTCCCAGACAAAAAGGCTGTTGCACAGATCAGCACATCTCAGACACATCCAGTTACTTCCTTTGCACTGGCCGAGAGGTATAGAAATAAGAGACAGAGCCAGGACATGAACAAAATCTGCTGAGTGTTAATCACAAGGCTCTCTGGCCACCTTACTGTTCATTGGTCATAGTCACCTGAAAATGAGAAAAACTTTGTCTGGCAAACTTTCATCTTCTTTGTGAGGGGCTCATATTTCTGAAAGACTTTTCATCATGTAGGATTTATGAAGATATTTCTGAGAGGGTGAATTTCCAGACCTTTAACCCTTGACCTAAAGAAAGTGTTTTCATAGACTTCCTATGAAAATCCCGCAGTGTAATGTCACTGAAGATGGCAGTACTACAAACTGAATTCATGGCAAATTTGGGCCACGATTTAGAATTACTATAGGGAGCTAGAATCCATACACAATTTGAAGTATTTTTACTCAAATAGGTTGAGTATTATCCTCCAAGAAGGCGCCGAGGCAGTAGCTGATTCTAATGGAGGAAAACTAATCCAATAGGTTTGTACAAATGACCAGATCCAAATCACCTAATTTAGGTACAGCAGTGTTGCAGCACTATCAAAACTAGCTGGCTTCACCACCCCATACCAGGGTAACTTCAATAAGTAGTTCTCATGCCTAGCCCTGGCACAGCCACCAATCCCCCACAAGGTTGCAACAGTTCATCTACTGTCCATGCTGTTTCTTCATCCTCTTCAGGCCAGCCCACACTGCTTCTTACCTCTGCTGCATCTGGATTCTCTCTTCTTTGGCTTCTCATCCAGCCCCTTCTTCTCCTGGGAACCTCTCCTTGTCTCTCCTACATCCAGGGTGCTCTCCTCCTCTGCTTCTTCCAGGTCTCTCTTCATACAGTCCCTCTCTTCCTAACCCCTTAGAGCTATTTAACTACTTTGCAGGAACCAGCCACAGCTGCACATTATCCGTCAGCCAAACCACCGCCCCTGAAGCAAGCCCACAGCTGTATATTATCGATGTTAATTAATCTGCCTTCATTCCCCTACACTTCCTCTACAGAGCAGCTTGAAACTACAAGCCACTTTAGCTCCAAGAAGATGACCAGTACATCTAAATGAGTCAGGTAGATAAATGCGCAGTTAATAGAGGGAGGTAGGAGTCTCTGAATGGCAATCCAGAAAGCTGGTGTTTTGTGTGGGAACTGTCAAAAGCTAAATTACAAAATGTGCTAGGTGCATGGGGGCAGAATATCTGAAAACTCTTCCTGCCTCAGGACATCAGATGTTTTTGTTCACCTTGGAATTAGAATGCTTTGTTGAGATTATAGGTGAAGAGGGATATCAGCACCAAAAAAAAAGGGTAGAGAAAATGTTAGATCTTAGTGTTAGGGCCTGTGCACAGAAATCCAAACATCCCCAGGACATTACCAAGTTGAAGAGCTGTGACTACATCCCAGAACCTACCTCCAGTCCATCAGGCGTTCATACCAATGCCACATTCCTGCGGAAGGCCGGCTGGCTGCATGGCTGGGAATGCAAAGTCACAAAGCCAGGAAGGATGGAAAGAGCAAGGGCAATCCTGCACTAAAGGCAGAATGCTCCACTGTGAGGGCAGAGCCCTCGCCTGCCCTTCACTCCTGCCTGTCCCTTCCTTTCTTGCCCTTTTTCTGCTCGGTTAGCCTATACAGAGCCTGACAGTGTGCTTGGATGCACAGCACAGAGGTGCCCTGGGGGTCTAGCGGTGCTGAAAAGCAGGCAACCTGGGCATTCTTCTGGAACTTAAATACATCCCTGAGCTAGGTTGTCAGGGTCTAGTTCAAATAATCTAGACTTACATTTTTACAATTAGTCAGAGTAACCTAAGTATTTATATTGCAGCAGGGTTTAGCTGTCCTGTGCCTTAGGTTTTCTGAACTCTCTCTCGGCTCCATGTGACTGTCTATAGGGTTGTCACCTGATACCTTCATCTTGGATTTAGATTGCCATTGAGTTACAAAGCTCATCTCATTTCCTGGTCAAGTGCTTCACTAATTAATGTGTGACGTAATGCAGGCATCAGCTCTAAAGACGCATCATCCCAGTTTTAATGAAGGTATAAAACTGTCAGCCACATGGTGGAAGGAAAAACATCGAGTACTGAAAGGGAGACAGCAAATATTTACTTCAGCCTGTACCTCTGTGTTTCAGGCTTTGACATTGTGCAGGACAAAACATGTCTTGGAGACATTAATTCTGCAGGAAAATATGATCTTTCTTTTGCTCTTATGGCAAGAGAGGTCCGAGACTATGCAGTCCAGCATCCTGTGTTTGCATCAGTTGGGGCTGCAACGTTTCTGAGGCTTCACATTATGACACTTGCTTACCTGCTCCTGTCTGAATCTAGAAAGGACTGTTGATGTTCAGCTCTTCTGCTACCAGATGCTTACACACCCAGCCCTCCTGAACTGTGTCTTGGTCAATGGACTTTGTTGTCTGGGGGTTTTTTTGTTTTGTTTTTTGTAAATGTGGATGGGGTTTTGTGACCTGGGATCTACTAAATTGGTTACATTTAATCTCATTTCTGTATGTCTGCTAATAAGGTGTTCAAGACCTTTTAGATACTTTTGATCAGCCCTTATCCATCTGTTAAGGATGCTAAGTCAAACTTTGAGCATGAAGAGGAAATCTCTCCCTTCCATTATTGCACATCAGGTATTTGGGACCATCTTCTAACACTGACTATATTGTCATATATTTAAGAAATGTTGCATGCCTACATGACCACTCTTCCCTCTGGACTAGGGTGAGCTCAGAGTGCATGGGGTGAGGAGGGCAGGGAGTGCCAACATGAGAGATGGGAAAGGACAACAGAAACTCCATGCTGGACCCAACTCTGATCTCATAAGATCGATGCAAAACTTCAGTGAGTTTTGTTGTTAGAAAGTCGGTTTTCTAAAAAGAGTGCAGGGGAACTCACTGCTACAGTGAAATCTCATAGGACCCTGACAATTTAAGCTTTAAAAAAGAGCTACGAACCAAGAAAATTAGATGTTACAATTGACTTTTTGTTGGAAATGAGGCTGATCCTGAAGAAAGCAATCCCTTAAAGTTTCAAATGGCCCAGCACCACAGATCCTGTATTTTGAGGTATTTATCTTTAATAAAAGAAGCATGGTGCTAGATACTACTCACCTTTGTGGGTCTGGATCTAAGGTCCTAAGACCGCTGGATAGCTGGGCTACTGGGCACTCAGCTCTATTCAAATTGCCTGCAAGAGCAAACTCCAGTGGCTGGCTTCATGCCATGGTACCTGTCCCAGTGGAGGCTAAATACTGTGTTGTATGACTGACCTACATATCACTACAGAAGAGAAATGTTCCCTGCTACAGTTTCTGCCAAGTGCTATAGAGCTCTGATTGGACAGATGAATGATGGCAAATGCACTCCTAATAAAGCCAATGCCATTAAGTTAGAAAATGGGTCTGCTGTCATGTACGAGTGGTGGCAGAAGCATTTCTAGCTTAACAAGGTCTGACAAGACCTCCTCAACATGCTCGAATGAAATCAATGTCAACACCTAATCAGTTAAGCAGGTAACGGATTATTTAAAAAAAATTTAAACCATAGTTGCGTTAGCTCATTTGAAAGAAGGCACATGTGACTCCTACAGATAATGTAAAATATTTTAACAGTTGTCACATTTACCAGGTTGAAGGAGAAGCTGCTTTAACCTGAAGAGCTGAGATGTGTACGGTAGCATGGAGGCAGAATGTAGGGCACGTCGTGAATCTATGGACAAAGGAATTTGCAAGCTTTATCAGACACTGCCTGGGTTTGCATAACAGGTCGGCTCAATGAAATATACATGAACAGCATCTGTTTCTGCTTCTAAGACCACACTGTACAATGTGAACCATCACCCACTGGATAAGGCTGGGTGATAGGATGAGAATCCCACACTTTAATAAGCAGCAGAGAGTATTTGCTGTCGTTGCCAGGAAGCCAGTGAAAGAGGCTGGAAGGAGCGTGGACAAATGGCCTGAACCAAAGTTTTCTTAGACTCTTCTGAGTAAACTAGAGAAGCTAGAGCCATAGCTAGCAGTCTCAGATAGGGGCTGGGTAGCGCTCTAGCTCTTATATGCATACATGGTTACTAAAATGGGGTAGAATAAATCCCTCGCCTTGGGGTCTAGTCACCGCCTGGCCCATGGGGATGAGGCAGGTGTTTGCAGAGTGCTGACGCCGGGGGTTCATACACCTCTCTCTGCAGCACCTGCAGTGGGTCAGTGGCCAGGGCAGCGGGCTGGGTGGAGGAGTCTGGTACAGCACGCCCATTGCCGTGTTCCTAAGGGTAAAAGCGCTTTAGGAAACAGCTCAGGGAGTCACCACCCAGCCCTACCAGAGTTGCTGACCCTTCTCACCTGAGAGAATCGGCTGCATCCTGCACTGAACTGTGTTGGGTTCCTGACCACCCCTTCCCTCCCTGCCCCAAGGCTGCACAATGGTTTCTGTTCCCCTGCATCCCCCCCCCCGCCTGCTCTTGCCAAGACAGGCTCCCCTCTCTGCTGGACCCCCACACCCACGGGGCCAGCTTTGCCTTCACACTGGCTTGGATGCCGAGTGGCTCCACTGACGCCGATTCAGCCCACAGGCGAAAACAGAGCGGGGCCCTTTCATCTGTTTATTTTTGCTTCTCATCGCGGCTGCCACAGCCCACAGGAGACATGACACGCCACACGTGTGGCACCCAGCCAGCCCACGGGAGACATGACACACCACACGTGTGGCACCCAGCCAGCCCACGGGAGGCATGGCACGCCGCACGCGTGGCGCCCAGCTGGTGGCCTGGTGAGGCCAGCGGCCTTGTGACACCTGTAGCTGCCCCTGCGCCGGGGCGGCCAGGTGCTTTGGAGGGAATGCCCTCACTGCCCTCACTGCCTTCCAGTGGCAGGCGTCGGGAAGTATCGCTCTGTGGTAAAAGATGGTCTTATTAACAGACCTGTCGAATGGGAAGCGCAAAGTTCTTCTTCTTTAAAATACCACTAACAATTAATGCCCAGCCATCCGTCTCTAAAAGTCAGACACTCCTATTAGCAGATCAGTGCCTCTAACGGCGCTTGGGCACGCATCAGGAATACCGCCCGTTCTCCCGCGGCCGCTGACAGCGCCACACGCCCGCCGCTGCCACCCCCGCGGCCAGGCCGCGCGGCTGCCGCCCGCAGCCCGCGGGAGCGCACCCGCCGCCGCCGCGCCAGCAGGTGGCGCCACGGCCTCAGCCTGGGCCGGCGGCCGCGCCCCCGCCCGCAGGTGCTGCCGCTCGCTGCCCGCGCTGCCGGGGCGCCCCGGGGGCTGCGGCGGCACCGGCGGGGGGACTGCCGGGCAGCGCGGGGCGGGGGAGGTGCGGCGGTGTGGGTGGCAGCGTGACGTCCGGGGGAGCGGGGAGGGAGGGAGCTGGCTTGGCGGGAGCGGGTGGGTGGCGGACGAATACTTGCACCGTGCGCTTTGCGTGCATCTTCGCGGCCACCCCGTGCCGTGTGCCGCGTGCGGCGAGGGCAGGTGCCGGAGGAGCCGCAGAGGAAGCGGAGCGCCCTGGCGTGGGGGTCCTGCGGCCCGGGCAGCGTGGCGGGACGCCGGGGCAGCTGCCCTCGAACCAAAGCGGCGCCTGGCAGCCGCGGCGGGGGCAGCCGCGGGCGGGGGGCACAGCAGGCGGGGGGGCAGCAGCAGGCAGGGTGCCCAGCCCGGCAGTGCGTCACCGGGGGCGGGCAGGGACCCTGCTGCGAGCGAGCGGGCTGGGAGCAGCGCTGCAGCAGCGGGTTTCGAGGCTAGAATGGATTTGCGGGCCAATGGCCCCTGTTGGGGCGCTCGGAGAGGTGGAGGACGGGGCCCGACCCGAGTGTGAGGTGGCAGGGTCCCCTCAGCGTGGTGCGGGGCTGCCACACAGGGCCGAATAGGAGGGGCACCTCAGGGGGCATCAGCCGGCCTGGCCTCTGCCCATGGCAGCTGGGAGGGATCTTATCATGGAAGCTGAAGAAATGGAATTGTGTTTGGGTAGATGATGCATTTGGTGCCCCTGCCAGTGGCAGGAGGGTCAGAATGATCATTAGGGTCCCTTCCAACCCAAACCACTCCATCATTCTGTAATTCTGTGATGGAGAGTGAAGAAGGGATTAATTGGTGCTAGAGAAGAGATGAGTTCTTGGTACGAGTGAAGTCCATTTTGTTGTAGTATGTTGGTCAGAGTCCATGTCATCTCTGTAACACACCAGTTAAACCCAATAGAAGATTTGGTTTATTTTGCTTTTGCTGCCTAGATTTCATAAGCCTGGAGCTCCATCCATCCAGATCCTCTGCGAGCACCCTGCCTACCATCAGCACTTCTCCCTTCTTTCTAACCTGTGATTTCTGGTTACTCCAGATGGAGCAGGTCTTTGAAGCAAGGAGAAGGGTACCTCCCCTCAGACCTCACGCATTATGCTCAGAGCTGTCCAAACTGCCATGCCAATCATTTTGTGCTGACCACCTCATGCTTCTCAGGTGGTGCTGCCTGTACTTCTAAAGCTGGTGTTTGCAGGCAGGAGAGGATCAGGTGAGTCCTGCTCTGCCCACGGTCTTTGCCCTCTTTATGTCATGTGGCTAAATGGGGAACACTTCACTTATGTTACCAATCCAGAACCTTCAGGAGCTCCACTCTTTCTCAAGAAGGTTGCCCACTTCACTCCTGTAAAATGATTACTGGAGAGCTTCTCCTAGCCTACTCTAAACTGGGTGTTAAAGAGCTGCTTCATTTTGTAACCAGCACATTAACAGGTAAACCACCAATGTTGTGAGGAACAGGGTGAGATCCTCACCACAACAGAAGAAAAACATTTAATGCAGATCTCAAATATTTTTCCCTTCTTTCCACAGGAAGTTGACCTTTCCCGATTAGATGATTTTGTATTTTCAGATAGAAAATTGTTAGTGTGAATTCCTCTTAGTTTTGGCCACAACTAGAGTTTTCCAGCTCTAGGTTGCTTTGCTGACTGTATGCAACCTGCCATGGATGTGTACCCAACCTTACCCTTGGCTAGAAGCTCCAAGGGTCTTCTCCCTGGTAGAACATCATTCATGTGAGGAGAAAATGCTGAAATCCTCCAGGGAAAACAGTCACCAGGAGCGGTCCTGTGGCAAACTATTTCATTCAGTCAACAGGCTGCTCCTTGCTTGGGTTCAAATTGCTCCAAAGGAGGAGGGGAAAAAAAAAAAAAAAAAGGTAGCTGGGAGTGCACCAGATTAATTATCCCATGTGAGAACATTCCCTGACTGCCATCATCCTTCCTGGCCACTCCTCACACCTGGGGCTAGAAGTCAGTCTTATTTTATACCACATGTACAATAAACTCAGGGAAGCATTGGACCTATTTACATGTGCAAACTGATTGCGACAGGGCTGTCAAGAAAGAATCTTGACATGGAAAATTAATCATTCATTTTCGTATGTAATCACAAAACTGGATGATGAAAGAGGTACAGTAACTATACATGTATTTTATTAGATTGTTTCATAGTGAAATCTTACCTGGAAATTAATTTGAAATTCCTGAGAGCATGCATGAAGTTGGAAAGGTGCCTGAACAGCTCCAAAAAACCCATCAAGTTTAATGGTAGTGTATCAAACCAAGAAAGGAGTATTTAGTGAGAGCAGTATTGTATTTGGCATCATCTTTGACATCTTCATTAACGACCAGTGGGAATACAATACATATCACAGGCACTTTAAAATGACACTGGGTTAGGAAATGTTGCTGAACTGAGAATGAATCCAGAGAGATTAGAATGTGCGTAGAAATGAACAGCATGAGATTTGTTTGAGAAACATACAAAGATATCTATGAAAAATAATTAATAGATAGTAAAAATCAACAAGCTAGTGAATGCCAGGGTGCATATGCCCCTTCATTATGTTGCTGTACCCGTCCAAGGTGTGGTAAATGATCTGCATATTTGTGTATGTCATAGAGTTGAGTTACAGTAGCTCTCATTTGATCCCACTCCGCTGCCATGTAATGTTAAATTCATGACAGTATTATTTGAACAGTAGGGGCAAACTGGAGGAACATCGAGGAAGATCAACAAGAAGCAACCTGAGGTTTAACAGAAACGAGATAGGTATGTATATATGAAATACTGCATAAAATATAAGATTTATTTAAGGGGATTTATCCTTTGGCAGAGACAAATCAAGATGTGTCTCTTTTCCCTTGTAAAGACAGAAAACTGTAAAATATCATCCCATCCACATAAAACAGATACCTAGACCATTTTCAATGCAGTGCCAACACTACTTACAATCCAATCTCTGGACACTATTTTTCCTATAGCTCTTTATACCTTACCCTTATGGGTGCTACCTGTCTAATTTTGGAGGTGGACTGTTCCACCCCTGATGACACTGAAAAGGTACGGTGTAAGCTTATGACAGGGGACTTTTAATCTGTAAATTCCATACTATAAAATGAAAATGGCAAAACAGTATTTCCCTTGAGCCCATATTTATTTCCAGGGGGGGAATAAGTCTACCAGTAGATAAAAGGAAATGAGCACTTTTGAGAGATCATGTACATCACCTGTGATATTTTGGTATCGCAGAAGCAGTAATTGACTTACTGACAGCATTTTGCCAGCAAATCTCTGCCATGACCACCATTTCCTTGGCATGACTGGCAGTTCTGGGAGAACAGGCTCTCATGGAAAGCTTCCCATACACTACGTTATGTCCTATCAGATCACAAAACCAACACTATTACCGTACTGTGAGAGAATGCTGATGGCAGTGAAAGGTAAAATACAGGTTTGTGGCTTTGCAGTGTGAGAAAACAGAACTGTTTAATCAATGGCAGCATTCTTTAAGGGTCACAGGCAACACCAGCCTTGATGGAGGAGGCTACACTTCACAGCTAACGGAGGCTAGACTCGGTTCAGGACACTATAAAATGTGTTGGTGACACTTCCACATGTCTTTGTCAGATGGTCAGGAAATTTATAAAGCCCTTTTTCTTGACAGTTTTGATCTACAAATGAATCTTAAAAGGAGTTTGAGTTAATATTGGGTTATCAATAGTTTGGACTTCCAGGCTTGTTAGCCAGTTCCCTGTCCCAGATTGCTCAGCTGTAAAACACTTTGGTTGCTTTTGCTTATAAGTGCTTGTAGACGTACCAGTATCCTGAAGCATACAGGTCACACTGGGTGCTCCTCACACTAGTGTTCACTCTGTAATGGATAGTCAAATTAGCACATATCTGTTGTGATGAGTTGGTTATGGGATCCCAGTAATACATGGTCCCTCTTTTTTTTTTTTTTTAAAAAAGCATTCTCATTTAGATCCCCAGATTTGCTTAAAAACCCCACTGCATTGGCAAGTCCACCATTTCAGCACAATCACAGATAAACAGCAGCATTGCCTCCCGCTGTCTATTTCAATTGAACAAAAATTTGTTTGTAAATGATAGAAGCAAATTGATTCAATAAATATCAAATGTCAGTGATCTGCTTGTATGCAAAGCAGCAATTTTATTTTTGGCTTAGTGTAACCAGAAACTAGATACAGTTGCCATAAATTTAAAAGGCAAAATTAATTGCTATTATGCCATAAATAAGTGCTGGGTTATTTAACAACTCTGTCTAGCTTCTGTCCTCACTGCTCCTGCACCAGCCTCCCTCAGCCAGTACTGCTGCACCAGCTAGAGATGACAGCACTGATGGTTTACACCTGAGCAGAAAGCATTGGGACCAGCAACCACAGGTTTCCAAGTCCATATTTAGGAAATACACACAAATATTGCACAAACTTTTCCAGCCTACCCAGGAGTTGTCACAGCACTCTCAAAACTAGCTGGCTGCAAAAAGGCTTTTACCATCACATACCAGGGTAACTGCAATAAGTAGTTAGCACACCTTGCCCCAGCACAGCCACCAATTCCCCACAAGGTTTCAAAGGTTCATCTACTGTCCATGCTGTTTCTTCATCCTCTTCAGGCCAGTCCACCCTGCTTCTTGCCTCTGCTGCATCCTTCTCCTTGTCTCTCCTACATCCAGGGCACTCTCTCTCCTCCCTCTGCTTCTTCCCAGTCTCTCTTCATTAACTCCTCCTCATCCATACCCCTTAGAGCTATTTAACTACTTTGCAGGAACCAGCCACAGCTGCACCTTATCCACATCAGCCAACCCACCACCCCTGAAGCAAGCCCACAAGGAGTCACCATTATTTACTCCTTGGAGAACAGGGGGTTGCAAGAAATGACAGAACATTAATTACACAAATGTCTCGGTGCACAGGAACACAGGCAGGTTTCACAGATGAAATGTCAGTGAGCGCTGGTGGCAGCGGGTCCATGCACTGGCATAGGATGGATAAAACCCAGCCAACCCATTTGCACCTCAGTGCTGCCCCATCTCAGCTTCACACTGGGGGCTGCCCGCTGCGGTGCTGCTGCTCTGCCCATGCCTTGGGTCTGCCCCGCTGATGGCTGGGTCACTAACTGTGCTGCAGCACTGCCTCGCTGACACCATTTCATTCTGCATGACATAACAGAACAGGCCTTGGAGATTCCTTTATAATGCCACAGATAGACATAAACAGATGCTCCAAACAGACGTAATCAAACACAGATGTGATCTGAAGATTCCCAGGCGGGCTCTGGGGTCCAGCCAAACTACACGTAGTGCAGACTGACAGCAAGCTGGAACTGCACTAAGGGGCTCACCTTTCCACCCTGCTGGTGCTGGCTGAGCAGTGAGCTAGGTATGGCAGATAGACGTGTACCAGCTGCCGGGGCCCACCCGGGGGCGGCCAGGCTGCAGGATGGGCCCCCCCATGCAGTGCTTGTCCCTGCCCCATGCTGGCTGCAGGGCTGCAGGCACTGTTGTCCTTGGAGGATCTTTCTTGGTCACAGACAGCTGTGTTCTTCACCAGAATCTACCCGAACAGCCTGCTCTTCCACAGAGACCATGTTCACAGAGATGGTGGCCCTTTCCTTCTGGTGGGTGGTGAGCGACAAGGGGTGGGTGAGTTTTCCGTAACTAGCAGAGTGGGCAGTAAAGCCAGTCCTGCTAATATAAAAACACTCATCCCGGGGCACGTTCATTGAAGGTGAGGCTGAGGAGATTGTGGAGTGAAGAAAGTAGGGGAGTTAGTGCCAGAAATGAAGGGTGGGGACAGTGGGTCTTTCTTTCCATGTCATCTCTGTGTCTGGTGCTGCCGTTGGGTTTCCATTGATTCCCTGGGTCTCCTTTTCCAGAATCTCCTGGTTCTCTGTCCCACAAAAGGAGACATATTTGCTGGAGGATTATGGGAAAGACAGGTCAGAAAGTGAACAGGAAGGCAAAGAAGAATGGTTTTAACGGGAAGAGCAGTGCCATCCAGAGCAAGTCCCAAACTGGAGGTGTGTGCTTGGTGGGGGCAGGGAGAGCTGGACTCATTTCAAGGAAATTTTGACTGAAGAATTTCCTCGTGTAAGGTTCTAGAATATGGGGGTGGAAAAAAAATCTTCAATATGTAGTTATCTAAGCAAATGCAATGTGCATTTCTATGAGAGAGAAGTAATCACTTCTTAAATTGACTCATGCTATGGGCTTGATCCAAAGTCCATGGAAAAACTCTGACTGACTTCACGGATCCTTGGGGTGTAGGTGGGAACTTTGCCACTGTCTTCAAAAAGAACAGGGCCAGACTTTTGCTCTTGGCTGAAAAAAAAATCCAAGGAAAGACACAAATCCTTTTCAAATGTGTTAGAATTTATTATTTGAATTTCTGTAGCTATAATGTTGTTAATAACATTAAACACCCACAAATCTATGTTTTAAAGCATATTGTACCTAAATAGAAAATTTACACATATCTGCTTACATGTTTGTTGTAAAAAAGTCACCTAATAGAAAAAAATAATCACATAAAGATTGTGTATAGATTGAAAGCAACATGTTAAAGAGCACCTTTGAGTACTTTAGAGTTAAGATGAACTGTTTTCTGGTTGGTGCAGATGAACATTTTGCTTTTCAGAATAGCTATTTTATTTAGCTTTTCTTACAGAAGTGATCTGGGTGACAGCAGCTATGATTTCAACAGACAGGGCAGGTAGGGTTTTTTTCAAAAGCTTATATGAAGCATATTTCAAAATCAATATGAAAAATATTAATAGGGAACATTAAATACCCATTTGTTGAAAATACCCATATTGACTGCAGAAAAAAAAAAAAGATAATTTTAACAACATTTCTATGTAAAAACATTGTAAGACACTGAAATTGTTGAAAAGTTTTGGAGCGGTCTTTTGAGATGGAGGAGTCTTTTTAATTTTGACATATTTAAATTTCTATTAATATACTATATATACAGTCGTATTTTTAGAAAGAGCATGAAATTGTGTTCACAGTGATGTGAACAAAGAAAAAAATCCATTGAGATTCACAACAGTTTCTGAGATATTTCGACGTCCCGTTTCTTTAATTTTATTTAGATTTCCCATCTCTATAAATAGGTAACACCAAACTAAACCGATTTTGACCCGAGCTGCCCTTGTCACCAGCGCTGTCCTTGGGAAGTACTGACTTTCACCCACCCCAGATTCATCTAGGGATGATTTGAGCGTGTGGTTTGCGTTCAGGAATGCCCTGTAAATATAAACAACTATTACGATGGGAGCACATCTAACGACAAAAACGCGCCAACGCTGCGCTGACGCCGCTCGCCCTCGCATTACATTCCTCATACAGGCGATGCTGCCCAGCCCGGCGGCCGTCCTGCCGCGCTGCCCCCTCATCCTTGCTCCCAGCAACTCCCCCCACCCCCCGCAGAGGAGAACCCCACCCCACACCCCCCTGAGCCCGCTGCAGAGACGCCCTGCGATGGTGCCTCACCGTCGGGTAACACGAAACGCCGGGAAACGTGAGAGCAAACCCACCTCTCCCCCTGAAACTCCTGCTCCTCCGAGCTGAGAAGGGGATGATATTTTGGGGGGGGGGGGGGTGGGGGGGTGGGGAGGTGAACCCCCAGCCCACGCCGCTGCGGGACGGAGAAGGGCAGCTCGCCGGGGCGGCGAGGGGAGGCGGGGGGCAGCGTGTGCCGCCGGCCCGGCCCCGCCAGCGCCGCCGCGTTCCCCACCCGGGCCCCACGTCGCTGTGGGGGTTAGCGGCCGGGGCGCCGCATGGCAGCCGCCCCCGAGGCCCGAGCGGGGCACAGAGCGGTTGGGGGGGGGTACACGGGGAGCCCAGGCCTCGGGGCCGCTGGCAGGAAAGCACCTGCCGTGCCGAGGAAGCGCTTTTAATTAAGCGCGGCAATGACCTCCCCTTGGGCCGGGGGCGAGGTGAGTCAAGTGCTTTTGCACTCCCGACCGGGAGCCTTCCTTCAGTGACGGCTTTGCCCGAGCTGCTAGACGCCGGTTAAAGTTACGGCAATAGACGGGTTAAAAAAAGCCCCCCCAGAGCCCCGGCCGCCGAAGGGACCCCAGCGCCAGCGACCCCCGCGGGCTCCACCGGCAGCGGGCTGTGGAGCGCGGGGCTGCCCCGGGTCGCCCCGGGTCCTCAATCGCCCCGGTGCCGCTTCTGTCTCCGACATGTCCCGAAAGGACGCAGAGGGGCAAAGGGTTTGCTCTCCTGTTTTCACAGTTCGGGGGAAAACGCCGCTTTTCCCGGCGTAACAGTTCCTTCCCCCGCCTCTGCGCCTTCCCCTGCTGGAAACAGGAAAGTTCCGGCGAGGCCCCTGGGCCGGCCCAAGGCCGACGGGTGGCTTTTGGCAAGGGCAAGGCCGCCCACCGTGACTCTGGGCTGCCGGTGCCCCCTCGGGGGGAGCCCCCCGGTGCCCCCGCCGGAGACGCGCCTCTGGCCCGGGCACGTCGGCGCTCGCCCGGCCGCGGAGCGCCGGAGGGAGGGGAAGCTCGTCTCTGCTGCCTGCACCGCAGAGGAGCCATTTCAGAAGGTGCCCGGGGCATGAGGAAAAGGGGGGGCAGCCTGCCCCAAGGGGGGGGGGCAGGGCAGGCTGCCGGGACCTGCCCCCGCCAACATCAAAATGACACGCGGGGCTTTGTCGGCTCGACTGGCCCCTCTGAGGCAGCATCTTCCGAGAACTGCAAAGAAAATACTGTCTTGCAGTCCCTGTAATCCACGGTTTTCATTTACTATTATTCAATCAGGATTTATCTCTGTTTTTTTAGGAGGCTACTTTTCCAGGACTGTTACTCGATACTGATCCATTAAATCATTCCAGCTGAGAGATTAAATGTATGATTTGCAACCAGCTGGATTTCTTAAATGGTGTCTTCGCCTCCCTTCAGAGTATGAGCAGACCCGACGAGAAAACACTTTGCTTTGGCATGGAAACTCGCACATTTGCCCGAAGATTACCACACGGAGTTCATTCAATGCCAACAGTATTCTCTTCCTTTCTCTTCACCGGATTAGATTTCCCCCAGCCATAAAATGCCTCCAAAAGCGAGATACCATCGTAATGGCAGCGCATGCCAGCCGAGCGGGTAGGCAGGAGGCTTAAGCCTTCTCTCGCACTACCACCTGTCTCAGGGCTGCCCCGGCTCCAGCGAGCCCGTGCAAGCAGTTTGGGGGGCTCGGAGGGCGGTGGGGGTGAAAGGCTGGCTGGGGGGCCTGCGCCCTCCGGACGCTGCTCCCCGTCGCGCCCCTCGACGATCTGCCCCAGAGGGCGATGCAGAGGGACGGGCCTCTGCGGCCCCTTCCCAGACGTCAGGTCTGCGGGCAGCGGTTTCGGGCAGCCCCTCGCCCGTGTGCCCTCTTTCTCCCCGGGACGCCTCTAGAGGGCCAGGCTCTCCTTGGGGCACCCACCGCCGCGCCGCCCGTGCGGGGCCCCCGGCGAGGGTCGGGCCGGCGGCAGCGGTGGGGACGGGCAGTGCAGCAACCCGGTCCTTCCCTCCGCAGGCTCGGGGAGTTTGTTTCAATGTAATGGTGACGGCAGCAGTGCCCGGGTGAGTATCGTCAGGGCGGCTTCATTTGCCATCGCCGGACACTACTCGAGGTAATAGACACGCGATTTAGACTAATTATGGGAGAACGACTGGCCGCCCTCCTCCACCTCCGGAGATCCCCCGCGAGGACGGCATCTCGGAGACCGGCAGAAATAATCATCAGATCTCAAAGTAATAGCGTGTAAGTGGGAAATGCCGTCGCTTTCGCTGTGCTGGCCTCGCCCGAAAAAAATATGCCCCTTCTAAGCTTGAAAGGGATCTGGGGCTTTTCTCCGACAGAAACCACGCCGCAGAGCCACGGCACCGTGGCGCATCTGCCGCACCTACGGAGAAGAAAGCACTGGCATCTGCCGGGCGCACTCGGGGTGACCGAGCCCGGCTCCGCACAGCGCCGCCGCAGCACAGCCCGGCGCCAGCACCGCCTCTTGCCTCCCACCGCCTCGCTTTCTACCAAAATCGCCAGTAGGGTGGCATCACACACCTCCGGCCCTTCTAATCTGGGAGGGCAGCGAGGTGAGCTGCGCAGGGACGAGCCTGCCCCCACGCCACACTCTCCACGGCCACCCGTGGGCGTCCCCGCCGCCCGGCTCCACGCCTTGCGCGGCGCTGTCAGCACCTCCCTGCCCCATGTCTGGTGGTGTTTGATTCCGGGAGGTTTCCAAACCGTCCTGACTTCCCAGTTGTTGGTATTTCTGTTGGGTGTGCGCTCGACACGCTCCTAAGAGCGATGTGCCAAGCTGTTTCTTAAGTTTTAAACGTCCCCTCCTTTCCCCAGCGTCAGCTGCGGCCTCGCTCGCTGCGCGGTGCGTAGCGCTGCGGCACCTCGCCCCGAGCAGCTGCTGGGCTCATGTGTAACCGAATATCTCAGGGTATGGAGGGAAACCCACTCGTCCGGGGCCCCGCAGCGGCCTGGGAGCCCCTCTCCCCGCTCCAGCAGCCCCTGTGCCCGCCGCGGAGGCCGTGCCCCTGCGCCGCTCCTGCGCCTTTGGCAGCGGGCAGCGGAGCGGGCTGGAAGGGGCGAGCCGCAGGGAGCAGCTCCCCCGCCGGCCGGGCGTGCCCCCTCGGTGGGAAACAGCCGGCTCCCTACGACGGGGTGGCTCCGGCTGCCGCAGCACAACAACCCCCGGCAGCGAGGGCCGGGGGCCGCTTGGTTTCACGGCGCCGGGGTAAATAGCCGAGGGGTCCTGGCTCGGTTGTGTTCGGTGGTCGGGTGGGGCCACCCTCGGGGGTGCCACTAACTCAGGCTTTGCTAATACTTTCCCCTGACACGCAGCTCCTAAGTGACAACAGGGATACGACATTCAGTCCCTTTGGATTAAACGCATCCCCCTGAACCAGAGGTGTCCAGAGTCACTTGCCCCCGGCAGCACCCTGAGGTGTGCAGGGGGCGATGTCCCACCGACGGGTGACCGGTCATGCACCCTCGCCATCTCCTTGCGCGAGAGCGCGTGTCCTCGCCGGTGTGGGTGCCGTCCGCTGCCGGAGCGGCCCCGTCCCCCGGGGCACCTGCCGCCGGCGTTTCCCACGCACCGGACGAAAGTCGGGTCCCACAGAGGGGACAGCAGGTACGGGCGGTGGGCGCGGACCTGTCCCTTCCCCGCCGAGGCCGGGGGTTCCCAGCGGCAGCGGTGGAAAGTGGAGAGCGGGATCAGATGCGCGCTCGGAGCCTGCCGGCAGCGGGGTCACTGTGTCCGGCTCCGTGGGCAGGGTGGGCGGTGTGTGTGGGGGTGTGTGGGGACGACGATGATGCTCCTACTGCTGAAGTGCGCTTGGATCAAGTCTCTACTACCTCCCCCGACCCCCAGCACAACTGCATCTAAACCCGCGTTTTGCAACGGCCGGACGGGGGGTGTCTCTGCCCAGACCCGAACTCCTGCAAGGCTAGAAATCGCTCTTCCAATATTCAGTGGGCTTTGCCCAATTTTACCGCAACCTGTAGGCTCTATAACTCTTCACACACTCCCTTTTCTTTTTTCTTCTTCCTCACTGTTGCCAACCACTCTTGCCTGTGTTGACACCCAGACGAGCTCCTGACAGTCACTTTTCAGACTCAGATGTCCGTCTTACACACGGTAGTTTTAACTACTGCCTCGGTTTTCACGTTGCAGCCTACTTTTGGAGAGCAGGGCAGCGCAAATGAATATTCCTGATGAAGGTAGCTTTCATCGGGTTCTTTACAAAATCTATTCCCCCTTCCTCCCTCCCACCCCCTAGATACACACGCACCATACCGAGGTTTGCATTTTTCATGGTGGGACAGGCAAGTCTATAAAAGGCATGTTTGTTTTTCCTGGCTGTTTCAAATATGTATTTCCTGGAGGACTTCACATCTCATGGGGTCATCAGAAGCATATGTGTGATTTTCATCTTTCCAAGTGATTTCTACACACACCCCACCCTCACCCCCGCCTCTCCTTAGCAGCACTGTTTGCTGATGTGTCATTTTACCTGTCTGTTCACCTTAGCTCCCACTAACCCTCTCCGCTTCCCTCTGAGTCCCAGGCTCTTGGTGAAGTCTCAATTTGTTTCCGTGTGTCTGTTTTTTAAAGGAGTAGGTTTGTTGTGTTGTTTTTTTTTTTCCACCCTTGTCTTCTCTTTTTCCTGTAGGACACGGGTTGGGCTGGAGGCAGGAGCAGCTTGTTGCTCTGCCTCCCAGCAAGCCCGGCCGCCCGCTCGGCAGCCGCCGCCTCCCGGTGCCCCGGGGCGCGGAGCGGGACCAGCTCTGCGGCGCACCGGCACTGCGGGGAAAGGGTAATTTGATGTTTAGAGCTGGAGATAGAGCGTTCTCGCCCAAACCCGGCAAAGAAACCGTAACCAACAGGCAAACCAACCCCCACTCCCGTTTATTTAAGCGGGAAGGAGATAGACCTTTCCCCCGAGCAAGGAGCCGCCTCCCCGGCGCAGGGAGGGGAAGCTTTGAGCCCCGCTCCCTGCAGCAAAATGGCAAGAAGCTGATGGCGCGGCCCAGCTCCCAAGTTTAAGTATGTATTTTTCCAAACCCCTGAGCTACTCTCCTTCGACAAAACCCTCACCTTTTCCTTGTGTGCTGAAGCACTGAAAGTTCCCTTCAGTATATTTTTCTTGGCTGTTTGAGCCGCAGCGTTTTGATTCACTAAGCAGAGGAAGTTAAAGAGCTCTGCAGTAAGGGCCAGTGGCCAGTGTTTTCATCGCCATCCCCCTACATTATTTGTCATGCTCAAGCGAGGGTTTGTTCAAGGCAAGAGCCAGCTCATACCGGGCTGCATTTGTTTCTCCTAAAGAAGGCAATAGGTTTTGTTTCCGGGTCTGGTAACAGGAGCCCGAGTGCCTTACACAAACATCGCTGGGCAGGCAGAGGCACTTCCAAGGCTTTTCATTCTGGGGCTGGAGCAGCCCCCCTCAAACACACATCGAGGCTTCGGTTAGGCCCAAACGGCTGAGCCAGGGGTGGGCAGGAGAGCGAACGTAGCCCCCAAGAAACGCACCAAGCAGGCGACTTCTCTCATGTAGGTCATGTTGAATGTCTGCAAAATGACTTAAACTATCTACAGGAAAACGGAGCCACAAAGCCTTGTAGATGAGATGCGACTGTGTTTCCCAGAAGGTCCTGTTTACCCCCGAGCTCCTGCAAAGGCTTGCAGAGGGAAGGCATTTAACCAGCAAGCGCTGCCATACGCTGCCCTACTCATAGGAAAGGCTCTTACCCCAATAAACGACCTCCCTGTCTCCAGTAAAGCATGCGACTGTGACACATCTTCAGTAGCCTGTCGGGATGTTCTCCCCTTCCATCCATGGCTATTTCCCCGGCAGGGTGGCGAGCTGCACCCTGGTAGGATAACCAAAATTGTTTTCTGTCCCAAATGTGCAATTTCTCTCATAACCCTTTTCAGCACAGCACCAGAACAGTAATGTTCATGTAATAAAGCACAGGGCTTCCCCGCAGAACAAATCTGCTTTAGTACCCGTGAATATCCAGTGCCCTGCTATCTTCAGAATTACTTCAGTTCCGGCGTAAATGCTGCATTCATTATGTGATTTAGTAAGGTTTTAGTCTGAGGGCAAATAGCACTTTCATATACACATATATATGCACGCGTATGTGTATGTAGGTATGTGTGTGCGCGTATAGGAGAGAGACAGGGAGCGCGGTTTTCCCCTCGGTGTCCGAGCCACCGGGCTGAGCTGTGGGGTCTGCCTACCGCACCCCGGCCCCAGTCCGGGCACAGCCAGGGCGGGCTTCACGGCTAAAGCCTGCCGGATCCGGGCTGGTTTTTTATTTACGCCCCGAAACCTGCGCGGGTACCCTGTAAACAACCAACCCTGGGATGAGATATGCGCCATGTAACGTAACGCTAGTGAATCATAACTAATCTGTTTAAAACCAAAGATTAGTCACGTCAGTTTCGGCATATTCCTCTATCGGGAACTTTTTTTTGTGCGTGGAAAATCGGGGGGATTTGGATTAATTTACCAAACATCATTACTAAGGCAAGTACAGTCCGATAAGATGAGTCTTAACATGCACAGATTTTCAGGTTGTATTACACATGTCCCATCATCTGGGCTTGAAGTGCTCCCTTAATGCTAGCTTGACCTGCAGATTTATTTTTTTTCTTACAGCATGATTTCTGTTTCTAGCTGTCTTTGACTTCAGCGACTCGCCCTCTCCTTTCTCCGTATATAAGTGATCATCGCTGCAAAGTACAGGAGTTTTCATCGCCCCTCGCTTTCAAAGGGCCTTTCTCACTCCGCCAGCCCTTCATTTACTTTCCCCGATCGAATTCTGTCTCCTCTGTGCAATATGACCTTTTATTAACCGCGTAAACCCCATCCTGTTTTCATACTGCCTCTTTAAATGTTCCCCATCTTGGCTTTACTTTTTATCTTTTTTTTTTTTTTCTCCACGGGCAAAGCCTTAAGGCTTTATTTCGGTTTCGAGGCCATGTTTTATTAACCCAGTCGTTCTGTTTTCCTTCCCGAAGTTACTTCTATCTCTAAAAATACAAAATAATTAACTAGCCAATTAATGCATTCTTTGCAATATTGCACCGCTGCATGTGTTATTTTACGGGGAGCGGGGATCTTCCGTACCCCTTAGGAAGCAGCAGTTCCTCTACTTGTGGAATGTTTATTTTCAAAGGATTAAAATTCATAGCTAAAATTATTAGATGCCCCTCACCGGAAATAACAGGACCTGCTGTTCAGACCCTGGTGCACGCAGGACCACACGGGTACGCTCCCACAGCAGAGGCAGCAGCCGCACCATAGCCGCTGCTGCACCATCACCCCAAAGAGAACAGAGAGGAGAAACATTAACCGCAATATACCACATCGTCTCCTCTGTAACGCCGTACCCCGCTGCACCCCAGCATAACGAGAACACCGGATTTATAACCACGAGCAACAGAGCGCTTTTTTCCGAGGCCGCTCCTCCCCGTTACCGACATCCATACCTTCCCTTCTATAGCCTTTAACGGGGCCTCAGAGAAATGTGCTTTTAGCGGACACCCACAAACGCACAGAGGTGCTAATCCAGCCCCAGATTATATCAAATTAGGACATTGCCCGCACAAAACTCCCGCTGATTGAAATTTCAGCCAGCGTCTGAAACCTGGACACGATCTTTGCTGATCTACACATATTTCTATCCCGCTTGAAGCCATATCGTTTTCTCGGTTTATTTTTCACAAGAAATTCATTTTGGGAAGAGGGGGAGCGGGGAAGCATAAAACCTGTTGCAAGCTCAGAGGAACATTTTAACGGATGATGTATCACGTTCGGCTTCTAGCAAAGAGTTGGTAGCGAGGGTGCAAGCTGTAATGAAATCACCCTGAGCTCTTATCTTCTAATGAAGCAAACTTGCAGACACCTTGCCTGTCTCTTTTGCCACCCGGTGCTTAGAGAAAAGGGTTGTGGGGGGGGGGGGGGGGGAAGGAAAGAAAGGAAAAGGAGAGGAATAGACAAATCCCATTCCCGGCATCACTGCCACAGCCGCTGGCAAGGCGCTTGCAGCCCAGCCGTGCCGGACCCCGGAGCAGGGTCTGGCCACGCTCACCTTGGCCGCCCACCCTCGGGGCGAGGGGGCGACTTTCTGCCGGGGCCAGCGGACACCGAGGCGGGAAAGCCCGCAGCCTGCCCGGCCGTGCCCTCGGGGGAGCAGGTGCGCAACCTCCCCGTTCCCCTTAGGGCCAGCACCGCGTGTCCTTCCCCCTCCCCTTGCCTCCTCGCTTCCCCGGCGCACGCCGCCTCCCCGGGCCGGGCCGGAACGGAACGGCCCTGTCGTGCCCGGGCGTTGCTCGGCGGGACCCCCCAAAAGGGACAGGGTGCGGGGGGCAGCCCCGGGGGTCCCGATACCGCCCGGGTGTCCGCCGCCTTCCCCGGCCGAGCACCGTCAGCCCACCGGGCCGCCCGCTCCGCTCTGAGCGCCGAAAACACCCCGCAGGCGAGTGAAGCAACCGCACGCCGAGTTAGATTTCTAAATTTTATTATAAAATAAAAGCAGAAATATTTTCCAAAGAATGTATTCACATAATATAAACAATAAACAAAAACTAAGGTGAGTGACTTGCGGTTGATACTGTCGTTTAGGTCTAAATTTGAGCAGCAATTCCTTTTTTTTTTTTTTTTTTTTTTTTTTAAAGCCCGCTCCTGCCCTCGTTGCACACCGAGGGGAGAATCTACCCCTGTTTCCCTCTGGGGCCAGAGCCGGGCCATCACTTCCTTTCCCACCCAGCAAATGGCGAAAGCACCAACATGGACAAGGCCGAAGAAGCCATCTCTCTGCATAGCATCAGCTACAAGAAGGTTACAGAGTCTGCCTAGAGCGCGTGTTGCTGCTATAACTTGACTACAACTTTTGTATTCTTAGTTGAAATTGTACATCGTACACCTGCCACGGATACATAACTACAATAGAATAACGGGAGCGATGTGTAACTTTCAAAAAGGCATGGCAACAGCCTTGCGCTCCCCTTTCCTCCCACCCCCCGAAAAAAAAAAGATTACAATGTGCCTCTTCCCACACAGACCGGCCCGATCGAATGACACCACCGAGAGATTCGTGAAGTTCAGGCTGAAAAGAGCTGCTACACCGAACCACCTTACAGCCTGCCGTGTGAAAACCACAGCTCCTGCCCAACAGCCCTCACATGCCTGAGACCACCTTTAAGCAACCCTTAAGGCTTTTCACAACATCACTGCCCACAGCCGAGTCCGACACCTTCCAAACCTGCAGCCAGCCTGCTTGCCAAAGGGCACAACACATCCACTAAGGAGTCTGTCATCACTTTCAGAGTCTCTGGTAAGATTAAGGGGGGAAAGAAAAAAAAAAAAAGGAAAAAATAGAGTAAAGGAGGGCTGGTGCGAAGGAGGGAGCGTGTACATGGTTTTAAGAGCCCAGATCGACCAGGTTAGACGACATGGGGTTAAGGATGGAGTCCTGCAAGCTGTGGTGGTGCATGGGGTCGGCGCTGGGCACGGGGATGGCGCTGGGGCCCTGGGGGTGGCCCAGGCCGTGCAGGGGCTGCAGCCCGGGGTTGGAGCTGAGCAGCAGCGCGGGGCTGGAGGAGGTGTGATCCGGGGTCCCTGACGGCGTCTTCTCGTCCTCTGAGCTCCCCAAAACTGTCTTATTCCCGTTCATTGACGCCGAGAGCGGGTTGTGGCTGTTGGAGTTGGAATTCTCGTTGTTTTCCCTATAGGAAACACAAAAGAGGGAGGGAAATCACCGTGTGGCCGCCGCTCCGGGGCGCGCAGCGCGGGAGCGGGGGCGGCGGGCGGCGCGGAGCCGGCTCCCGGGGCGGCGGGCGGGGGGGTGAGCGCAGGAACAGTGGGTTTACAAAATCTGCAAACCTCCAAGGCCTCTTCATCTGGCACAAAGGTCTAAGGTCTGCCGAGCTTGTAAACAGTCTCCCACTAGCCCAGCGGAAAGTGTCAATTTGCCAAAACGTCATTTTCTGCGTCCAAAGCGTTTGCACAGCGTGGGGAGGGAGGGGGAAGGAAAGGAAGGGAGGGAGGAAGACATAAAAAAAAAAAAACAACCAACAAACAACTTTTAAACTTTAAAACTGCTCCCGGAGCTGAAGAGAAGTCCGGCCGCGATTTCTCCTGGGAAGGCCGCAGCCCGGCAGGACCGCGCTGTGCCCCAGGCAGCCTCCCAGGCTCGCGTCAGGCGGGACGGGCTTTGCTTAAGGCACCGGATGGTTTTTTTTCCCCTCGCCCGAGCTTAAAGCTCAGAACATAGCCCAATATGGACTGTAAAGCAAGCAAGCAGAATTAACTGGCGTATTTCCCCGGCCTTGTCGGGAAATGCGCCTCACGCCCGCTGCTATCACCCCGTCCCTCCGCGGGAGGCGGAGGGCGCAGCCCGGGTGGGCTCTGGCTCGGCCCCGCGGCGGGGGGAGCCCGCACCGCCGGTGCGCCTACCGGCAGCGGCGGCCGGCTCGGGAAGGCAGGGCATCATTTCAAAATTCATCACCAGGTAAACACCGGGAAATCGCTGGAGGCTGGCCAAGCCCTTGCAAATATATAGATAGATAGACACTTTTTTTTTTTTTTTTTAAATTAAAGGGGCAAGATGGGGTGGGGACGGCCGCCCAGTCAAGGCTAACGCGACTTTTAGACATAGGTCCCGCAGAAATACTTTAGACTCAGCCCTGCCTGAAATACTGAAGGCATTGCAAGTCTATTTAAAAGCTGCTGTGGAAGCTTTGAAACACACTATCTGGCAGAGGGGCCCTATCCTGCAGGATTTGACCGAGAGAAGTGAAGCCATTGCGCTGACGGTTTTTCCTCAATAAGGGATGCAGGATGTGGCTGGAGACACTTGGTGCCAAAAAATTAAAATTAGACAAGAAAGCTCTGTTTGAACAAGTTTGCTTGAGTGAATGACAATCCCATGAACGGTCTGTTTTCCAATGCCTGGAGTGTAATATTAGGTTGAGTGTATTTTTCAATGTCAAAAATCTTATTTGTCTCTGGAGACCTTTAAAATTTGATTCTCCGGGAGGGGAAAAAAAAAGAAAAAGAATGGAATAAGTGTAACCTTCATTTCCTTTGGATATTTGAAGGTGAGTCCCTGCTATCAGCAATAAAAAGGATCTCTAACATCTCGTAAAACCAATACTTGCGAGGATTTGAAGGAAAATTAAAGCGCTAGCACCATTTTGGGAAATGTATGGAGCAAATCTGTGCGGAGCCCCAACCTGCCGGGCTGCACAGCTGCGGCGCTGGCCATTTCCAAAACATATTAGGAATAAATGAAAACTAGAAGTCTCCTCAGAGGCACTGATCTACGGGAGATTTCTAATCCCTTAACCGCGCAGGTCATACTATCAGATCCGTATGAACTGGGAAACTCAGCGAGCTAGCGGGGAGGCACTGCTCAGAGGACGCTTTTTGCTTCTTCGAACCGTCTTCCTAAGGCACAGGGACTGCTGACGGAAAAGTCATCCCGAATACCTGAGGATGCAGGCACTAACCTCTGCCCTGCAGTTAATGGTCCCTGCACTCCATTTAACGAGACAAACATTGTTACAGAATCACGTTCGGTCTAAGAATATACACCCATTAACGTGCGTTGGTGAGCACCTTGCTGGGTAGTGAACACGAACTGCCATGTGATGAGCGAGGTAAGAGGCAGCCCCGGTCGCTCCCTGTCCAGGTCTCCCGCCTCCCGCCAGGAGCCGACGGGACAGGCAGTTCGGCTAACGGCGCTCGGACCCGCTCGTCGCCGGCCGCCCCTCGCCGCGCCGGGTAACCCTCAAGGGTACGCTCCGGGCGGTGCGGGGCGCGGAGCTCGCGCCCTCGGGCCCCGCCGCCGGGCCGCGGACCCTCACCGGCCGGGCGCCCCGCCGGGCTACGGCGGGCAAGGAGGCGGCCGCGCTGCCCAGCCGGGACTCGCCGCCGGCCGTGGGAAGCGCGCTCGGCGGAAGGGGCTGCCCCGGGGCCGCCGCGCCGGCTGCGCGGGCAGCGGGGTCTCTGCGAGGAAGGGGCCCCAGCGTCCCTCTGGCGGACGGACAGACGGACGGGCGGATGGACGGGCCGCCGCGCCCGCTCTGCCTCCCGGGGCGCGCCCGCCCCGACAGCGCGGCCCCTGCGGACGCGCCGTCCCGCGGGCCTCCCCGCCGCCGGGGCTGGGGCGGAGCGGGACCAGAGGCGCGGCCGGGGCGCCAGGGGAGCCGGGGGCGCCGGGGGAAGCCGGGGGAGCCGTACCTTTCCTTGGCCTCGGCGGCGCGGTCCCGCTGCCGGCGGTTCTTGAACCAGTTGCTGACCTGGGTGGTGGTAAGGCCAGTGGCCTCGGCCAGCTCCCGCTTCTCACGGGGGGACGGGTAGGGGTTGTGGGCGTACCACTCGCGAAGGACGCTGCGGCTCTTCTCCTTGAAGCAGTAGCTGGTCTCCTCGCCGTCCCAGATGGAGCGGGGCAGCGGGAACTTGCGGCGCACCCGGTACTTGCCCACCGCCCCTAGGGGTCGCCCCCGCAGCTTCTCCGCCTCGATGTAGTGCGCCTTCAGCCAGAGCTGCTGCAGCTTGGGGTGGTTGTGCGCCGAGAACTGGTGGCTCTCCAGGATCTTGTAGAGCTCGCGGAAGTTGCCCCGGTGGAAGGCCACCACCGCCTTGGCCTTCAGGACGCTCTCGTTCTTGTGGAGGTGCTCGCAGGCAGGGAGGGACCAGAGGAACCGCCCCAGCCGCTCGATGTTGCCGCCTTGCTGGAGCACCTCGCAGACGCAGGCCACTTGCTCTTGGGTGAAGCCAAAAGTCGGGAGCATCGACATGGTGAGCCCTGCCCCGCCGCGCACCCTACGGCCGCATAGAGGGGAGCGGCGCGGGGCGGCGGGCAGCGCCCGGCATGCGGGGCCGGCCCCGGGGCGGCGGCGCCCGGCGGGGCCCGGGCGGGCGTCACGGCCGGGCGCGGGGGGCCGCGGCCATCGGCGGGCCCGGCCCCGGGGCGGCCGCGGGAGCCGGGGAAAAAAGGCGAAGAGCGAAGAAAAAAGTCTCGGGAGCCCGAGCGCGGGCGGCTTTTCCCCCCGGCCGCCTCCTTTTTGTAAGTCCAAGTTGCGAGAGTAACTTCGTGCCTCTTTTGTCTCCTATCTGCAGCGCTCGCAGCGGCCGCGGCTCTCCCACCCCCACCCCCCTCGGCCGCCGGTTTGGGATCTCCCTGCTTCCCCCCCACCCCCCGCCGCCGCAAGATCCCACATAATATAGTGGTAAAGCCCTGCTCCCTCGCTCCTCTCCCTCTCGGAGTTTTTCCCCCCTTTCTTTCTCTCTCTCTCTCCTTTTTTTTTTTTTTTTAAATAATATTATTCTAAGCTGGCATGAAAGGTGATTATCCGCGCTGTGATTGGTCCGGTTATCTGACCCGGGGACTGCCAGGAGAAGACAATAGTTTTAGTCAAATTATTTGCCATGGTGACGCTGTCAATCAGGGGTAACCCGATCTGTTTTGAGGTGGCTCCCCGGCTGGGTTGACAGATTGCTCAGATCCACTCGGAGGCGGCCCTGAGAGCTGAGATATTAGCTAGCGAGGGAGAAATTTCCGCCGTGATTGACGCTGCAGGCGCCCATGGGGGAGAGGGGGAGCGCGGAGCCTGGGCCCCTGCCTCCCTCCGCAGGGCGCTGCGGGACGGAGCCGCCGCCCCGTCCGGGTCCCGCCGCCCCATCCAGGCCCCGCCGCCCCGGCCCGTCCCGGCCCCGCCGTCGCGTCCCGGCCCCGCCGTCGCGTCCCGGCCCCGCAGCTACATTCCGGCCCCGCCGCTCCGGACCGCGGGCTCTGCCGTCCCCGGCTGCGGTGGGGAGAAAAACCCGTCTTCGGCCCTTGCAGAAAGTTTCCTTCTAAGCGCGTTAGCTTAACCCCCCTCCCCAGCGCCCAGTAACAGCCGCCGGAGAGTTTTATAGGGAAGGGGCCTCTCATGTACAATAGAGACCCTGTTCGTGACCTGGGATCCCATTACAGGCTGATCGTACCTGCCCGGGAGCTAGGAGGAGGCATCATGATGATACAGGACCGGGGAAGGATTGCCTCTTCATTAGCTGCCGGCCGTGCCCCCACCGCGCTCCGGTGCGCTAGGCGCTGGCATTTATGATCACTGGAAGCTGCGTATTTATTTCTACTTGATTTCCAGGAGCGTCTCGGGGTGTCTCATCCAGGAGAGGAACACGTGTAAAAGCCAGAGACACTTCGCGTGGTTAAGCGGACCCTTAGCACCCACGCACGCCCATTACACACCGCCTTTTAAGTTTACTGACTGTGCGGGGCAGGGACCGGTATTCCTTCCCGTCCCTTTCCCTCTACACAAAGCGAAAGTCGAGGGGGGTTGTGCAAGCTGGAAATTCGGGGTAGGACAAGCGGGCGCGGTAAGCGAGTGGCAGGCGGCGCAGCGGCTCCGCGGGGGCGGCGCAGGGGCTGCGCGGCGGACGGGGCCGCTGGGGCTGGCCCAGGTGAAGGCGCCCGGGAGGAGCCTCCCAGCCCCCAGCTAGGAGCAGTTTCCATGGCCTTTAATGTTCCCCTTTTGCGGAGAAATAGTAATTAATCCCAAAAGCTCTTTCTACTCCATTTGCAGCTCCGACAGGAGAGCTCTCTGCAATTGTGGGCGCCTGCCACGGTACCTTTTTAGCCGCCCCGGCGCGTCAGGGATTTAGTGAAAGCCACAGGGGACCAGGCTGCGGCTCCCCGCCGCGCAGCCCGGCCCTCTGCGGCCCGTGGACGGAGCCTCCGTGCCGGCCCGGGTGGCCGTAGCGGCCGGACCCAGGGGCAAGCGAGGCCGGGGCGGCGGCGGCTCCCGGAGAGGAGCCGAGCCAGGGCTGCGGGCAGACGAAATGAGGCGGGGGAGGGAGGCAGGAGGGGAAGGAGGAGGCTGGGGGCAGAGGATCAGCCCGCGTCCAGCTCCCAACATGTCCGCACGCCTGCACGGATCCGCCTTCCATGCCTGAATTTTCCGAGCGCGCTCCGCTGTGGAGGCGCCGTGTCCTCTTACCTGTGCGGGCTTTCAGCGAGTGCTGCCACACAGCAGCAGTGGCAAGCGGGCAGCCCCCGCCCTGGATCCCCCGGGGACGCAAAATAGAGGCTTCCTTAGCAGGGCAAGAGAGACACAGCCCAAATTCGTTTAAAACAAATTCGGGAATGTTGGTGACGGGTGCGTGAAGTCCCCTGTCATGATTCTCCCACCCTCCCTCCCTCCCTACTTTGACAAAATGAGCCCTCGGCCGCGAAGTGTCTCGATGCCGGCCGACTTCTGCAGGATTCAAACTGTGCGTGTTCGTAAACGAAAGCATCCCGATACCAGCACTTCCCAGCCATCTTAGGCGCCTGGATAGTTCTCAGCCGCAGATGTAGCGAACGGTCCCGGGACGGGAGAACGGATCCACTGCAAATGGTACTCTGAGCAGAAACGGTGAGAGAAGAAGAAATCCTCTCTCCCACCCCCGACCTCTGCGCACACACCGTGTGCTTTTCGCGAAGGAGAATATAGCTCCGTTCCGCTCCCTCTCGCGATGGGACCATGGCAAAAGAGAAAAGCGGTAGCGAGGTCTGAGCTGCGCTCCCGCCCCCGCCGCGTCCCCGCTGCCACGCTCGGTCTCCCCTCGTTTATTAGGGATATACCTGACTCCGCTTCCTCTCCATCCATCTCACAACCACAGCTGTTGAATCTGAACGGGAGCAGCTGTTCGCCCTAGCCGGAAAGGAGATGTCAAAACCTGTTGCCTGGACTTAAACCTGAGAAAGTATCTTCTTAGCACCCCCAAATGTGAGTACAGAATCTACAGGCCAGCCCCTCCGTAGGCGCTTTCACTTTAGGCTGCCGTAGCCAGGCTGCAGCTCTACAACTGGTTCGCTCCCCGGAGCGCTGGGCAGAGGTAGGGCTAGCCCCTTCCCGAGCACCCTATATCAGCTTGCGTCCCAGAGCAATTGCAAATTAGTGACATCTGGATCCAAATTCTGTATAACTGCTTTTAACTTTCAGGAGAGAAAAAAATCTTCCTGTACATGCTAGAAGAGAGATCAGATACTGGCTACAAAGCCACGGCAAGGGGCGAGTCAAATTATACTGACCTGCGAGGGAATCGGGCGATCGGGCGAGGAGTTTTGGGTTTTTTTTTTTCCTTTTGTCTTTGATATTTGCAAAATTGCTCGTTCGCCGCAATGATATTTCAGAGCAGGAGGGGCGAGTCGCCCGCTGGCGTTTGCCCCCACTCCGCCGGGAACATTTTGCCTGGCCGCTGCCGGCTGTCCCCGTTCAGCCGCGGCGAGGGGTTTTATCTGGGCTGACTGAAACTTGTGCCCGGGGCGGCAGCGGTGCCGGCGGTTCATCCCGGCCCCGGCCCCGGCCCCGGCCCCGGCCCCGGCCCCGGCCGTGCCTTTGCCGCGGGCCCACCGGGGAAGAGCCTCACCCCTCCGCGCTGTCATCGCCGCGCACGAAGCCGCGGACGAGACCTTCAGCGTCAACACAATCGTTGCGAAATACGAGTGAAATAAAAAGTCGGTTTTATCATAATGCTCCTCTTAATAACGAGGCACAGACTGTCTGGAGGAGGCGGGGGTGGGGGAAGGCGGTGGTGTCGCTTCCTAGGAGCATTGCACGTATCTAATTTGTGTCCACGAGTGAGTGCCAAGATAGCGCTGCAGTCATCTGCAAATGTCCTTCGGGGCTGCACCGTCCCCATTAAAGACAGGAGCCGATTCACCCGTGCTCCTGCCCTGCACCTTCCCGCAAGCCCCTATGGCCGCTGCCTCTGCAGACCCCCTGAGCCCTTCTACAGAGGCGCAAGCGCCGCTCGCTGGGCTCGGAGAGACCCTCCGCTGGCGTGGCGGGGGGCAGAGGGGTCGCTGCCCGCCTCCCTTCGCTCCCTTCGCATGGGAAGGGCAGCGAGAGGGGGGTGTCTCCGAGGGGCGCGCTTATTGCCGGCAGTAGCGAGCAAATGATAAACCCCGCAATCTTCACGTGCCAGAAAGAAACACATCTTCCCCGCAGATGTCCGCCACCGGGCTGCAGTGAGAGCGAGCAAACGACAAACAACTCCAAGTTTTCCTTTCTTGCTTTCTTTCTTTCTTTCCCTTTTGATTCTTTTGCTTTCCTTTCGGCGGGCGTGCAGCGTGCTTTCCACTTGAAATCGGTGGGCTTTAACGCGGCCGAAAGCCTGCCGCAATTAACCTGCTACTCCCGCTAGCTTGCTTTAATGAATCCTAGCGACCTTTACCAGGATCCCAGGCCTGCCTGCCCCCCACCCTCGAAGCCGGGGGGGCGTAGGGTGCTGCTCAGCGAGTTCCCCGGGGCACCCCGGGCTCACACGTTTCGCCCTGGCGGCACCCGACCCCTTCGGGCGGCTGAAGCTTGCCCGGGATTCACGGCGGGAGTCTGCAACCCAGGACCGAGGACTGTTGCCCCCACCCTCCCGTTATTTATTCATGTTTTTATTTGTTTTTGAGTTTTGTTTAAAACCCGGGTCTATCCCATCGCAGATGGCACTAAGATCCTGCCCCAGCTGAAAAAGAAAACACGACGGAGGGTGACTGCGCGTAACTAAACGAAGGCAAACAACAATAGCTTGTTGTTCCGTGATTTGGGGCGAAAGGAATAATTCAAAGCTTTTGCTGCGCGCAATGCGCTGTTCCTCAAGGGGACCGGCCAAGGATTTCAGATATGTAGCGGATAACTCGATTATGCTAACAAACTCCGCTTGAAAGAAAACGTTGTTGGGCTGCGGGGCGGGGGAGCAGGGTGCTGTGGGCCGGGGGCAGGGGGGGGCGGCGGCGGGAGAGGAGCCCCCGCTCCCCCCAAGCAGCGGCTCCGCTCCCCGTGCACGCAGCTTCGCCGGTCCCCGCCACCCCCAGCCACTTCCCGGCCGCCCGGACCCGAGATGCTCCAATAACATTTTCGAAGGAGATGTGTCCATTAGGAGATTCGGGCCTGATGCGACGTAACGGAGCTGGCCCCGGTGAATCCTTCCGCCCCCCCGCCTCCCTGCAGCCCCCCGGTGAAACGGGACCCCGGGGGCGGCACTGTGTCCCCAGCTCCAGGCGCTGCGACCTCCCGCACTCCCCACGAAACCCGATAGCCCCCCCGCCGGCTCATGCGCCCGGGCCTGATTACTTTTATATTATCCCTTCTCAATCTCGGGCGCGGGGCTGAGAATTTCCACTCGCTTCTACTACCAGCACCCTCCCGGCCGTCACCCCCAGCACCGATATTTATTTGGGGTGCCCCCCCCTCGGCCCACAGCCAGGCCCTGATCCCGCGGACGGCACCGCCGGCCGGAGGTGGCCCCCGGGGGGCGAGGGGGCCCCGGGCCCGTGCCCACCCAGCCCCCGCGCCGCTCCCGGCTGCGGGGACGGCCTCAGATGCTCCGCGGCACAAGAGGACTCTCTCAGCAGCCAGCGTACAGCTTACAGACAAGACAACAACAACAACAAAAGGCACATATGGTTAAAATAAGGAGAGCGCTTTCTGCCTTAGGGGATTGGCAACAAGCAGCCAAAAATGCAGGGCATTGAATCTAAACTTCTGGTGGGCTTCTGCGGGATTGACAACTTAAATCACACTACAAGCATCAATTTGACAATATTTGTAAACTTCTTATTTCCAGGGATCTTCTTGATCAGAGATAGACCAGGTTGGTATGAGCTCGAGCCACGAAGGTCTTCCCCCCCCGCCCCCCCCCTTTCCCCTTTTCCGAGTTGATGAATAGCGATCAGGTTTCTTTTAATGGCTGCCCCCTATTCTCACAGCCTCCCACAACTAACCCAAGAGCCTGTTTCCTCGACCTCAGTTAATTCCGCTGATTATTCCAAGATGATGAGGAAAGCACGAGGGTTGTTCACTGCTCCTACCGACTCAAGGCATTTGTGTCACCATCTCCATCCCCGGCTCACGGGAGTCGCGCCGGGGAGTGATCTTAGGAACAGGCTGCCCCCTCCTCCCTCCTGCTCCCCCTCCCCCGCAGGCAGCTGGCCGCTTCGGGCTCTCGGCCGTGGTCTTGCCGCTCCGTGGGTACGCGATACCCGCCCGGGGGGGGACACCACAGCCCCCTTGTGTCCCGGGGTGTCGCAGGGCGGGGGCACCGGCGGCGCTTCGGCGGCCGCCCAGGGCCGCAGGTGGCCCCCGGGGCGCTCCCGCGGGGCCGTGGGGCCGGTTGCGCAGCGGCGCAGGGTCCCGCCGCCCCCGGCAGCGCCCGAGGGGATTTGGGCCCGGCTCCCCGGGCCGCTGGGCTGGGCTGGGGCTGGGGCCGGCCCCGCGGGGCCGGAGGCGGGGATCCGCTCCCAGAAATCTCACTAGAGGGCTCTAATAGCTGCGATCGCTGCTGAGAGAGAACAAGGTTTCGTCCTTAACATCCTTCAGTCTTCCAGGCAGATTCAGCCTGGTGGAGCCTGCCCCGGTGCTGTCAAAGGTGGGTCGCGTAGGTCACCCACATGACAAGCCATCCCACCGTGCCCTACCTGCAAGCGAGCGGCGCCGATGCCCCGTTCCCGGTGCATAATGGCAGAAGAGGGTTTTGGGGGGTCCCACCCTCTTCTGTATCCATCCCATGGCAAGAGAAAGAAGAGCAGTCCCTAAAACAACTAAAGCTCCTGTGTCACGGTGGGCCCGCGACACAGGTATCCTTGTCAAAACCCAGGGAACGAGCACTATTTACGGGCATGTAGATTCTTTTTTTTTTTTTTTTCTTCCCCCTTTGCTATAGAAAGGCTTGCGTAAGTTCTTCCATGGTCTATGGAGTGTAGCATGCCCATAAACACATCCATAGTTTAAATTCTGCAAGACTGAGGCAAGCTGAAATGTAATGCAGTGTTAGCTAGTAATACACACAGAGATATTGGTGTCAAACAACACCGGCTGATTTAACTGGAATACATTCTGGTTTGGGATTTTTTTTTCCCTTTTTAAATAATTGCTATAATTTGCTGTTGGGAATAAATAAAAACAAGACAGTATCAATTAAAACTGAAACAATTATTAGTTGTAAGGGAAACTTCGTAACATTTCAGAATGCATTCAGTTTAATTCCCAATAATTTTTGTAATAACTAAGTTGTTTTATTTGCAGAAATGTGGAAGTGCAATTTAGTTTTGCTTGTTGTGTCTTGTCTCAGAAGCTTTGTGTACAGGTCAAAACTACAGGAAAAGCTTTGTGGAAAGCTAGACAGTTTAGATCATTTAACATCAGTTTAAAGCTGATTGACTTTCCAGTGGAAAATTTGCTACCTCTGAACTTGTGACAATGTTCTGTATTTTCCTCTGTGGATTGTTTCAGCCTCCTTTTTCCTGGGTTAATTCTGTCTCTGTCCTTTGATGTCTTCTCCCCTTTATTTCATGGGTTCTTGAATCAAGTCAAATACACTGTGGACTTTTTGTTTTGCAGAAAAAACTCCCATGTAATTTAAACAGACCTGGTATCCTATTTCATTCCAGCTTTTTTTTTTTTTTTTTGTTTTGTTTTGTTTTGTCATCAGTTTTATCCTCATAAACAAGGACTGTATGACTCGAGTAAAACTGACTTTGTTGCTTATTTAAGATGCAGAAAAGGACAGTCCAGTGAGCACTGAATTGGTTTCAGTCAGTTAAGCCACTTCAGCAGGCAAGACTAAGGCTGCACACCTTACTGGTTAAGAAGCAATCTGCTGCTGAGGTACCATACTCACATCCTATTCCCTCCAACAGCCTAGGCATGTGTGTGTTGGTAAGGTGCATGAGGCACATATCTCCACTGGAAATAGATGCTAATAGCAGCAAACAATGCTGCTGCATAGCACAAGGAGGGGGCATGAGCCCAAGCACCCTGTGTGGCTGCCAGCATGCTCCCAGGCACAGCTTTGGCTGTGGGCTCTCTAAGACAGTGCCTGGGGGTGCCATACACACTAGGGATCACTCCCAAGGTGCAGCCTGCACTAGCTGGCACCTGGTTTGGCTTGCTCCATCCTGCACTATTCCAGTCCTCCAACACTGTCCCAGAAGTTTTTGCAGTCCCAGGAACCCTTCCACTCTCTCAGTCCACACCCTCCTTTGGCTTTATGCAACGAAAATATAATTTGAACAATTTACAGTGCATCCCTTATATTATCTCTGATACTCAGAACTAAAACCCCAGAGGAAATAATAATTTTTTGAACCACAGAGGCACCACTGGGGACCTAAAGACCTTGTGACAAGTGCCACTTTGCCTCAGGGCTGGGGAAGGGTTCCCAGCCCTGTTTTACTTATCACTAGGGACATAGTTCAAACATGTTTGCACGACGGGCCTTAACATCCCACCATCTTAAGACTCAGTACTTTATTCTTCTAACAGAGTTTGATCAGTGCTTAAGTAATTTTTAGTTGTTTTATTCTCTCCATAAGCTGCAGAGGAAGCCCAGACACTAAACACAGGGCTGAAGTTTTCACTTAGTGACAGTGAGCTGCAAGGCATGGGATTCTTGTCTAACTATCTGTCAATTTTTCTGTATCTGCTACCTGCTATCTGCTGCAGCCAGAAAACAATCAGGAAATTGTTAAAGTCTGTGTACATGCGCACACACACACACACACTTGTGTGTGCATATGTATTTATGTGTATTATATATTTATGTATATTATATATGTCTAGCTGTTTTAATTAACATTGGTTCAGTTTTACTTCATGGAAAAACAGATTGCAATTTTTAAAAATCTAAATCCTTTCTTAAACAGCAGGATAACCCCATCGGAGTAATAAAACCTGATAAACATTTCCTTAATTATGAGGTCTTCTTCACTTCAGTCATATAAGAGAGGTGGTGGGAGAATGGAATAGGGCATGAGATAAACTGGACAAAGCTCAGGAAGAATTTTACAGAACAAAAGGATTTTTTTTTCTTTTTTTTTTGGAGCAACATTCTGAAAAAAATGCAGTTGTGGGTGAGGGTGTTATGTTCATGTTTATTTTCAAGTGGAAGGCGGTTGGCAGCAGCATTTGGCATGCGTTGAAGGAGTCTGGGAACTGGGCCTTACAGTCATCATAAAGAAGTGAGCTTCAGCTTCCAAGAAGAGAAGAAACTAGAGTGGTATAATTGGGTGAGTTACATGAGTTATGATGTGGAAGCTGTAGTGTAATGAGCATGTTGAATGCACGTAAGGGAAGGAAAAGTACTCAGTGCCAAACTGGATGCCAGACTTGTGGCTGTCAGAGGTGAGTGCGTGGTATGAATTCAGGAAGGAGAGGGCTGTGCCTGAAGATGGTTCGCTTGATCCATGCCTGAAAATGGTTCTCTTGATCCATCAGACTGTTCTTTGAGGCATTTGAATACAGAGCACAGAGATGGGGCCAGTAGTTTAAAGGATCAGGGTAAAAAGAATGAACAAAACCTGCGAAACGGAAGAACCAAACACGGTCCCAGCAACATCCAAGAGGAGGATGCAGATATCGCAGATGATCCTGGGGTTGCTGGAGGCTAGCCCAGGTTGACTGCAGTAGCCTCTGATCTTCAGTAAGATGAAGTCTTTAGCTAGGTGAGAGGCTCCTGGAGGGATGTGAGAGGATGAATTTCATAGACAAGATACCTCTTTTCTCCTCAGCTACAGAATGTATGAGGATGCTACGTCATGGAGGAAGGGTTCAGCTAGGGAGACTTCAAGGAGACAGAGAGTGCCTGTGGTCACCTCAGAATCCTCTGTGGCCTGAGGCCACAGACAGACAGGGAATAAGGAGTCAGGAGCTCTTTTTATTTTCACACACTCATGTTCAAAGGCAATAGCTGTATTTTTTTCCTCCAACTGAAGAAGGTTCAGAAAATTCCTCTTGGATTAATGAGCTGTGGCCAACTCCAAGGTAGAAGTGTGCACTAAAGCACATTGACTACATTCAGATAATTAGAGGGCTCGTCGTTTGCCTGACATTAGTGATTCATTTGGCTGACTGTTTTGACCTCACATGACAAAAATCTTTACGTTGACGGGTGATGCACCTCTGAAGATTTTTGACAACATCTATGGACACCCTTCCCAACCTTTCAAAGATACTTTGTATTTACCATCATTAATTATGCAATCTATTTAGCTTTATAACATGTGTCTAGAGCGTAGGAAAGACTTTTGCTGGTCCCTTACCCTTGCTGTGTAGTAGGGGAAATACCCTAGGCACACAGAAGTTGATGGAGAGAATCCCAGCAGGTCTGTGAGTTCTGGACTGGGGCTCTGAAGAAGCTTGAAAGAGTAGGGTGAAAAGAGGATTTGGAAGGAAATAAGAAACAGAAAAGGCTTATGAAAGTAAAAGTTTGAAATCTTTCAATGGTGTTGATGAACTTCCCTCAGGCACCTTCCAGTTAGGTGTCTGGCACACAGAGTGGCAGACCATGCCAGGATGGCACAGATCTTGTCAGTATTATGGGACTAGTACTTTCACAAGGAAGAACTGTTCCTGAACAATGCAAAAACCTTTTGTCTTTAATATTAGGCAGGCATTTTAGGAAGACAAGTCACGTTAAGATTAATTATGGCTCTTTTAGATTGATTCTATTCCTTGGGGACAAGAAGACGAATATTTATCTCTCTGGTTATGTCTCCTAGAATACTCTATAAAAGCAGCAAAGAAGAGCAAGATTGTGTTCCTGGTGTATATTTCCTTTGGCTAGTCTTTCAAGACTCCAAAGGTGTTGAGATATGGTCGATATTATGTAACCTTCAACACTAAAGCAGATGTACATCATTCTTTTGAGAAGTCTTATTTGATCTCTGGAGACCCATAATGTGATCCTCGCTCAATCATTTTGAGCATAAAGGGAACTTTTCCAAGGCATTATAAAAGCAACAAAGTTTAAATGATCATTATATGTAAAGTTTGATGAAGCAGGCACTTTTCCTGCCACATGTTAAATAAACAACTAGTTACTGCGTACTATGTGGTGATGCAGGCTGATAATCTGCTGCTGAATAATATGATGTCATGTCAAGACTTGAACTATTTCCTTATATAGTCCTCAAGAAACAGGATACTTTTTTGCCCACATCTGAAAATTCATAGGCAAATATGCAACCAATCAAAACTTGCACAGATGCTAACACCCAGATGTGTATGTTTCTGTGTGGAAGTAATCTATAGCTAGCAGAGCTCTTGGAGAGAGAAATCCTGTAAAAGTACAGATTAAGCACACATAAGTTAAATATGTCTAACTAGAGTGCCAAGAAGTTATAGTTTTATGAAATCTGTATTAGGTACAGAACTCTCAATATTTCCTTCTAAAATCTTTTCATTAGTATACAAAAGGGAGGAGAATGTAGATTTCTATAACAATCAGCAGAACCTTCCTATTTCATGTACAACAAACCCAAAGAACCACATGACCTTACTTCCAAGGGCCAACCCTTGCCCTCCAAACTCTCATTAGAAGTCAGCACTTGAGTAATCCTATCTTTTAATGATGAACCCTACAATAAACCCATGCAATTTATCAAGAATAATGAATAGTATGATTGTTGGGTGGAACTTTTTGTGTAAGACTGTCCGATTTGCAATGGTAGAAATTGTGCAGTACTGGATTTGACCACTTTGACAACTTAGATTCATAACAGAAATGGGAAAGAGTGCAAATGTAGATCTGAGTTTTCTTTTTAAAGTGAGAAAATACCTTATATATGAGGAGACTCGTGTCTTGTTGAGCTTGATACACCCTGTGTCCTTAGTAAATCAGGAGGGGCTGTTTTAAAATCAGGGTGCTACAGGAGGTCAAAATCAGACAAAAACTCAGAGCTGAAACCCAGGGTAAATACTTGCAAGAATTCAAAACTTCATTCCTTACAAAACTTCCATTTAAGTTGATAACTTATTAGCCAGTGAAGAACAGGAAAGATTTCTTTCTGTGTGCCTGTGCCTGTGTGTGTTGTGCATGTACATATTTACATATATGTATGCATGCACACATCCACACATCTGTTTATAAATATGGCCTGAACTTTCTTCACTTTTTCTCATTAAATCAGTGGGAATTTTGCTGAAACAAAGAGTTCTGAATATTGCTGCATCAGATCTATTTCTTTGGCAAATGATGAAATGTGCAGTAGAGTTGACAAGCACACCCTGTTGTGGAGGAACTACTGAGCATTTGAAGCCAGCAAACGGAATACGCTCCTTAGGGATGTGTAAGTTAAATTCTTTCATTGACACCTGGTTTTTGAAAAAATTGGTAGAAAGGAGAGTAAGTAGTGTTCAGATTTTCTGTAATACCTTTACTGATGACTCAGGTGATTTTATACAATTGGTGTAAAACCAACTTGAGTGAAGCAGGCCGGTGAAGAAAAAGGAAAGTCAGCAGGAAATAATACATGTTGCAATACCCGTTTTCACAAAAGTGGGTATATGACATAGGAGGTTTTGCACTTCTCTCAGTGCTCCCCACTGACATGCAGTACATTAATCTAGTGTCTACTTAGTGGAGATACTAATTCAGTATATTCTTGTCAGTTTAAACCTATGGCAGCATATACAGGAGGGAGGAGTGATTGCTTCCCAAATGCAAATTACTAAGCATTCATGTTCCCCTACAAGAGAAAGGTGAGTTCCTTTTTTTCCTGCAGAAATAATATGCCCCAACAAATGGGAGAACCATCACCACACCCCATGAGAGCCAGCGGGAGCTGGTTTTCTCTATTCCTTTCTGTCTGTGTTTGAGTTCCTTGCAGAAATGGGCCAAATTTAGATATGAAGTTCATACTAAGAATAGTCACCCTGTTGGACATGTCAAAATATAGATTGGTCTGAATTGAGACACTAGGGTCACAACCAAGCAAAGCTGCAGGAGGTGAAATCCAGTTCTAAACTCTGGAGTTCAAGGGCAGGCTAATTCCAACAATGTGGCTGTTCAGGATGCTGTTGGTGCTCTCCTTATCAGTCTCTAGTTTAGAGACGCAACAAGATTACTTGAATTCATGTCTTATTTGAGAAAGGCTGAACAACCTTGCCCATGAAATCGCCCTTTCCTTGCCTTACTCCAGCACTGTGTATTTTTCATGGACGGATGGTCATTGACTGATCACATTACTTTCTTTGTATCTTCTGACAGCTGTTCAACCTCAGAAAGAAAAGGGAGCAAGGGAAAGCTGCCAAGTCCATTTGCTTTATGTGAGTCCCCACTTCAGTCACACAAGAAAAGGCCTTGCCTCTGTAACCTGGGCAGTTGGTGCCTGGATTTTCTCTTCATACGTATGCTCTAAAACTGAACCATGGGCCTGAGAGGAGAGAAGCTTAATATGCCATGTGCTTCCCATTTGTTGAAGGTATCAATACTGAAGCTCTGTTGGCATGCTAAAATGTGAACATTTTTACAGTGTAGCAGGTTATGGAAGCTGCTCTTGATAAATTCCAGTAACAGCATTTTACACTCCACGTGCTCCTTTCTGTGAATGACAGATTGCCCTATTAGCTTTTTAAAGAAGCTCCTGACAAGGGTGATTCAGCACACGAAGAAAATGGAACATGTGTCTAATTCAGTGTTCCTGCATTTTTTAGCACATTTACACGGGACTGCGATCTTGTTCTGTCTGATATACCAGAGCAAGAAAAAACTCTGTTCAGCGTAGGTTAGACACTCCTTAATAGCATCAGAGCCTCTGCTGATGTAAACCGAAAAACAAACGTATGGATATGTTTACCTCTCCCCCGCTTGCAGCCGATCCTAAAGGTATGTGAAGTTCACCAGAATTTTTTCCTCTCAGCTGGGCAGTAGGAAAAAGGACCATGGCAGACAGACTAGAGGTCGATGGTGTGGCTTGTTGGATAGTAGGGATTAGAGATTAAACAACATGCCTTAATAACTACTAGAAGTCTGTGTTGAAAATAGAATAACGGGGTAATATCAACGCATATTCTGTATTCTGGAGGTGCTTTTTGTAGGAAGACAGTTCAAACTCTTGCCCAGCAGGACTCTTCCAGACATAGAGATAACTGCTGGTTTTATCCATCCGGTGGAACCAATGGGAAGAAGGTTTAAAGATTTAAATTGTTTGTGATTGACTACATACCTAAAACTTGTATCATTAAACATTAAGTGCTCTTTAAAAAAAGCACATAGATCCAGTTGTAAATACTAGAAACATTAAGAATGACCCAAACATTTCTCAAATGCACAATTTTAAATTTGCTCAGATCTCTGTTTTGTGGTTTATTCTTCAGCATTCAAGGTGGATGTATGAGATCCCATTTCAAGTTTTAACTTCATGGCTTCACTTAAGAAACAGGAGAAAAGGAAAGTTATATGAATTAGACATTACATATGATTTGGCAAAGCACTTTCAGGAATTCCATAAGGAAGAGTAAAAAAAAAAACACAAATCCCCCCACAGTTGCAGAAAGTTAGCAGCAACAACAAATAGTGCAGTTACAGTCTAAAAGTACACACTTTTCAGTCAGTCTTGGCTGGTGAAATGTAGAAGCTTAATGTGGATTACACTTTTTAAATCTTTCAACATCAAAAAATAGAAGAGACGTAGTGTGTTTTTATTTCAGAGTACTTTGCATGCAATCTCAAGATAAATGGGAGAGACTGATTGTGTTTGTACCTGTGCCAGACGTTGTCGTTAGAGATTGCTGTTTTGTTTCATCAGCCAGATGAACTTACCCAGGGACATCGATCAGATACCTACATTTAAAAGAACACACTGTCAAATTAGTGGATAGAAAGAGCACATTATGAGAGAGAAATTATCTGGTGAAAGATTTAAAGACTGACTCACTTGTGTTTTGTTTCATTAAATGTGGGTTAGTCCCCTTTCATTTTCCATTTAGCGCAAACATTCATGGCCTCCATTACAATATCAGATTTTAACAAACTAACTGACTTGGGATACACATGAACCTCCTTGGAAAAAGTGCAGCTCCCCTTCTTACAGATTCTAGATTGCCTTAAAATGTGGGGCCTGGGCTGGGCAACCCCACTGGCCTTTGTGGAGAGACTCCTGTAGGTCTCATGGTTGCACTGCAGGAGCCTTCCCAGGTGGCTGGGCTGGTGTCTGCTTCTCCAAAGGGGAGGGCTGGTGACAGGGAGAGGGTGCATCCACACCATCACAGGACACAAGATATATTCTAAAGGGGAAAATACAAAAAGCCCTAGGAAAATTGCCCAGATATTGCCTTTCGCCTCCTCCCTTTTAGATAGTCTTGGAAGATAATCCTGATTCTTGCACTTAGGGTCAAGGGAGCAGCTTGTGGTCGTAATGGAGGGGCGAGGATCAGGCTGGAGAGTGAGCACACATGAGATAGGGGAGGTCCAGATGAGCAGAAAAAAAGAAGAAAATGAATTATAAAAAGCTTCAGAAGTCACAACTGACAGTATTTCATCTTTATTTTGGTGACAGTGGGTAATGTTGTTATTCCGGTTGGCTAAAAGCCCTTGCTCTTCAAAAGAGTTTGTCGAAGATTGATTTTATAAAAAACGTAAACAAAACACACTCTAAACACCCTGTGTTTTGTGTCTAATTCTTTTTCCTAGTCATAATTTCTTGCTGTCTTATTTATTACACACTAAGCGTTTCTAGACAGAAAACACTTCTGTCTTGAAAGAAAACACTTTCTACTTGATACCTATATGATATCCATCTGTTTCTCTCTGTGTATGTATTTATATATATGTACAGAACCCAGGGAACTCTGGAGCCCACTTCCATCCTGCACAGCAAGACCCAGACATTGCAGGCCCAGGCAAGAACTGCACAATGTGGGCACCTCTGGTCATTTTCATCTCAGTGGCTAAAGGTGAAAGGTGCTTACCTGATGTTGTGAGGAAGCCCCAAGGTGGGATGCCTTGGGAGAACCATCTGGCTGTAACTGAGGTCTTTCCCTACATGTGCTTCCTTACTTGCTGCTTTCTAAGTAGCAAAACATTACTGCTTTGGTGCAATATCATGGTCAAAGAGCACAACAGGTCATTAAGTGCTGCAGCTGCATGCTAAGGCCATGCTTACTTCCAAGCTCTACAACATGGTCTCTTGAAGCTAAGCAAGCAGGCATGGAAAGGGTTCATGGCAGGCTTTCACCCAGTAGAAACCCAGTTTCTAGTCTTATACTTAGCCTTATTAGCCCTCGTGGTCATTCGTATATTGGAGCACTAGTGTGTGCTCCTTACTGTGAGGGCTCCTGGCAAACGGGCCACTCATCGTGCTGAGTAGGAGCACCCAAATCTTGGTAGTACCCAGACAGTTGCCATTTCAAGGCCAGACTTCATGGGTCAAACTCACACTTCATAGAGAAAGCACTCTGTATAAACTGTCAGCTTTGAAACCAAACATTTCCCCACCTAGCCTATGCCATAAATCAAGCTGTGGTGCTACTTTCCAGTCAGCTCCGTTACACAAGTGGTCTGATTGAGTTTTGCGACAGAGACGTATTTGGGCTAAAATGGTATTTTTACGTGGAGTGGGGGATAAACATGACTATTTTATTCACAAAGTGAAAGGCTACAAGACAGTAAGAGGCAGGCACAGGGAGTACAGGTGCAGTACCAAATCCTGACCTGGCTGTCTCCATACATGGGCTTTGTGCCTGGATTCCCTCATGTTCAGATCTGCAGCAGAACCATGACATTTCAGAACCTCCCATGAAAGCTTGCACTCCTCATATCCAAAAAGGCATTTCCATGAATGCATGCAAAATTTTGCCCTAGGTCTTCTAAATGTGGAAAGACCCAGCCCCCAGAACTACTGTACCATCCTTGGTCCCCATAAATGTTAATTCATCATTAAAATTATTAAACAGTAAATGGCTGTGATGTATTATTACAAACTTGAAGTATTTCCTTTGATTGTTTAAAAATCTGTTTTAACTTGAGTCATCTATTTTTTTTCCTTTTACAGTTTTGAATGCTGCATCTTACCATATGTGAAACGTTTCTTAAAGGTGTCAAAGTGGCTTGTCATGGGTTTGGAATGAGAACTAAATTAAATGTCCATACTGTAGCATACTTATATAAATAATGAGATATTCCAGTATAAACCATTCATTTGGCAGTCATTTCTACATCAGCAAGTACTAAGTGCTATAGAATTCCTGCCTAACTTTGACACATGCAGAGAAAATCAGGAAGGAAAATGTGTGTGTTTAGAATTTTATAGAAAAAGACAGCCCCTTGTAGTCTGTTGGCATGAAAGTATTTCTAGCTTTCTTGGAAATAGTGCAAGAAGTTTAACAAAATACTCTGGATTCACAGCAGAATGCTGGAGTGTTCAGCTGCCTCCCACTGAACTCCAAAACTTGTTTCCATAATTTAGAAACAGAGAGGGTGGAAATGGATAACAAAGTCATTAATGAGTGCCAAGAATGATTTATTATGGGTGATATAGTTTCGCTGCTTTTAAGAAAAAATATATTAAATAAAAATTCTACATAAAATAAAAAATCATTCCTATTGAACATTGTGCAGAATTTGCTTTATTAGTGTATTATATCACCACATTGCCAGGTCTGGCATTTCTCATCCAAATAATGTTTCAAAGTGCTAGCAAGTCTTGTGGGCTGCAGTGCAAACCATGTTAGGAATACTGCTTGTGCAGAAACATAACAGTAGCAAAGCTCCTTTTGCTGAAGTTCTGGAAACAGCACCAGAGGACTCTTTTATCTTACATCAGCTTCACAAAATTGTCTTGTACCAGGCTAACAATAATAAAAAATTTCTAATAGATATTTAATTCTAAACTGTCTTTCCAACTGCCTAGCTGCTTTAAGCTGGTTTTTAGGTTACAAGTCTTTCTCACTCAAAGTTCCACACATACGTGCTCTGAGAGCATGAGTGGTAAATAAACTTTGTCTTCTAGGTGAATTTTATGCTCAGACCAAGAGGCATTCAGTATCTGTTAAAATTGCATCCTGACTTGTTGGCAGCTGGCCTAGGGACTGATCCTGCACCTACTGAAGAGCGTACCCCAGACCCCTGGGCTGACAAAGGTGTGCAGTCTAGCCCAAAGCAACCACAGACCTTTCTCACCAGTAAAGACACCCTTCAGGTTTAAGTCTGGAACATGCTCGTTGGGATATGAGAGGGAGCTTTTGCTGGCACCAGGCATAGAGTAGCTGTCTGTCTTTATATTTGCACATGATTCATCTCCAAAACCTTTAACCAATGCCTTGAATGATCTCTGAAATCTCTCTGGATTAAGAAATAACTAAATAACCCATTCCAATATTTGTCTATGCCTCAGTGACTCAAAAGACTAAAGTAATTTGGCATATGATGGAATCAAAGTTCATAAATGTAGCTAATAGCTTGTAGCTTTTCAGAGATTGCTTCATGTAAATGCAGAAGTGTTTCTAAGTAATTTACAGACGGATGGCAGTTAGCTTCAAAACAGTGGTTAGTGACATGAAATCACAAGCTTTCAGCAAATAATTTGATTTAGTGTCAATCTTCATTTAATCATGCAAAATAAGAGCATTTTATATTTTTATTGCAACCAATAGCTGAAGTTTACAGGCAGGAAGCACAAGCCTTCTACTGCACTCTTCACTACTGTCTTCAGCCTCTCGCAAAGAGAAAAAAATATCTGTCTGTGGTGGAATTTGGGGAGCAGCAGAGCCCCAGCAGGGGTAGTGGTTGGCCTGTGGCACCCACCCATGGTGTGGGTTGCACCTATAGCATGTAGGAGTGCAGGATGGCACAAGACACCCCAGATGACTCAGGATTCCAATAAAGAGGAATTTCACTAGCTGTTAGGTTGGACTCGGGGTATATTGGGACAGGAAATATTACCTTCCTACATTCTCTTTGGTGTCTTTAATGCACCCTTGCAGTTACACACCGGGATTCTTTTTCCCTCCATCTGCTAGTGGTAACTTACTGGCAGTGCATTACTTGGCCATAGGTTGCATGGATTTTGTTAATTAAACATCTATTTCTGTAAAGATTATAGAGCTGTATGAAGCAACAGTGTTGCTATGATCTTTTTGCTTGAAATCCTTTCTGACAGGCAATCTCACTAAGTATTCCCTGTTCTGAACTCTGTTCCTATGGCTTAAATATATGTATCCATAACTCAAGGGTACAAATGTGTTATGGGGTTGCAATTATCCTCAAAACAAATATTGCAAAGAAAAGAAAAAAGAAAAGAAAAGAAAAGAAAGAAAAAAGACACAAGCTAAGCCATACAAAAACATGATTAAGGCCTTTTAATTTATCTTGTCCAATAGTGCCTCCATTGTGTAATGATACGTACCTCCATTGTGTAACAAGTGCCTAGCAGAGTCTGAAGCCTTATTTTTGAAAAACTGCTTAGCTTTTTTTTTTTTTTAATTTTCTTTATTTCCCTTCCCTTAATAGTGTCATGACTCAGGGTGGAATTAAAACACAACCAGAGCCATATTGCACAATCAGGTTTTAGGCAGATTTGTCACAGAGCATTGTACCTCCCACAGCCTCATGGAAAAACCCTCTGAGCTCCTGCTGTCCACTTTACACTAAACTGCATGAACACACCAAGTGGGGCAGCTGTGCAAAGGGATTTCAGCAGGTATGGAAGCAGCTCCACTGTCGCTGCCTCTGAACATTGTCCAGGAGGTTCCTGTTTCAGAGACTGTTGGGGTAAGAGATGAATGGGGAAAGCTGATTATGTATTGGCTACTGATTCCAGCACTGCAGAGAGGTAAAAGTCAAGTGAAACTCATTATTTTATTATGGTATCATAGTCTTTTTAATATATTACACTCTGAAGACTTTTGCAAGTCCCAGAGCAATATTTTGGTATGTTAATTTGAAAAAAATGCATTGTAAGAGGGTTCATGGAGATCTAATATTTTCTAGTGTTAGCATTTCTATTTTTATGCTGCCCTGCTTTTCCCCAGCATTTTATTCCTCCATTAATTTTAATTAGGCTCTCACTGGATTTCAAGTACAATTAAAGTACAGAAATGGGAAAGGTTTCTTGCCAAGACTGACTAAGATGTCACAGAGACACATAGTCCCACATCCACTCTTCATGTCTAAAGGTTTGTATTTTCAATCCAACACACACAAACACAGTCAGAGACTCAAACACTCATGGAATCTGTGGTGTGCTGACAAGTTCGTATATTAATAAGATAACTATTTATCAAACAGCAACACAGACACCCAGATTTCCGTTTGGCTCTTAATACATTGCATTGTGCCATTTAAAAATTATTGGTGGTGTCAGACTCTCAGTGCCAGCAGAACTGACACAAAGGGACACTAAATCAGCTTTATTGGCCTCTGGCATCAGCTGGTGGAGGGAGCAGTGCCCTCCAAGCTGATGAACAGAGCATTGCATGCCAAAGTGGCTTCCTGGGGCCCTGGGCGTCCCGATTAGCTGGAGAAGATCTGAGGTGGCTTTTCTAGTGTTGTGATCAGACTGGCTTCCAGCTGCTCATGGCATTTGGGAAGAGTAAAGGTGATATTGTATTACCTGTGCTCCATGGATCTGGCTTCAGACTAAGCACGGTCTTGCCGGTCAGCATGGATGAGCCCTTCATGAATCTGGTGTTCTTACCATAGCTAGACAAGCCATTGGCCACGTCCAAACGGAAAATGCATGAGTCGTTTGTAAGAAAGATGCTGTTTCTATCAGAGATGTGGAATATGAGCAGATTCTTAAAATTATATATTTGCTCTAATTTGTAACAATACATTCTTCTGCATAAAGTGTTGCAAGCAGGTATTGTTTGCTGCAGCCCAATTCAAGGCCATGATTGTCATTTCAAAGGGACAAGGCGCACTGCTTCTGCCTGAAGCTATGGGGAGCTGGCACCATGCTAATTTCACAAGGCTGAACAGGACAGTCTCTGGGATGTCTGGGGTAGCACTTTAAACTGGTTTTCAGTGCAGCTGTGAAGTATATGTGTGTGGGAGGGGGTTACAGGGAGGGGATTCCTCCTGGCTGTGTACCTGCCCCTTACTGTCCTTTTGTGGGACAGCACCTTTCCCATCGCCTCAGCTACCCAACAGTGCTTTCTGTGATGGAAATCCCACTCAGAGCACTTCCTTCCTCTTTGCTGGCGAGGGATGAGCACTGGGGCATTTCCCTCCCCACCTCCCTTTCTGTAATACCTGGCCAAGGAAGAGAGAGAGGAGGTGAAAACCCACCCCAGAGCCATGTCCACTCCCTCCTCTTTCCCCACCACCTGGATGAGGGAGAATGGGAACCAGCCGCAGCCCTGCTCCTCGGCACGTCCCTCCCTAGCCAAACCTGGGGCAGAGGCTCAGGGTAAGGAGAAATGTGGCTGGGGCTGCAGAGCAGACTTGGACAGTGGGACAAAACTTCTTGCTGTACTGGCTGCTGTATGGGAATGATAGCTCCTTTGGGTGGCTTTTGTTTTTAATACTGTAGAAGTACTACATGCCCTTGTCTCCAGTGCTGAGAACTTTCCAAGTTCTCTCAGGATCATCCCCTATCTCTTAGGTAGACCTTAGAGAAGAAGTTTACCATATAGAAATGCAAACTTACACAATTCCTCACTAGTCAAAAGTCCTAGAACAGGATCCAGATAATGTGGGATCATGAGAAAGAGAGATTGAACCATGGTTGCAGTCAGGGTGTGCTCCAAGATGACTTCTACTTACACAAATATTTACTTCCAAGAGACGCAGAGATATACATTCTGCAAGACATCGTATTACTTTCTAGTATTAGTAATCACCTGATCAGTGTTTGGTTGATCTGATATCTGCCTGAAGTATAGGTTACAATGAGTTATCACACTTTTCTGGCAACACTGTATGGAAGGAAAAAGCTGTAAGACAAATGATCTATAGTCCTCAATCGCATGAACTTGGAATGACAGATAAGAAGGAGTTCCATTATTTCCATCTGCAGAAGGCAGCCATCTTATATCTTTATGATCTTTACTGCAGATAAAGGTGAAGTAAACCTCTTGCCTTGCAGAAAGCCCTCTGTCCCCTTGGTTCTGAGCATAAGCTCCCCTGGCAGTGTAACAGGCGTAACAGTGAAAAAGCAGACTTTTACTGATGCCTCCCAAAGAGAATATGCATTTAATCATATGCTTCATTTTAAGCTTGTGCTTGAACTTCGATCACTTTTTAATTTTGATTGTTAATAAAAATGCTTTGTGGGATCAAGCCAGTAATTCATAAGCATATTTATAGCTATTATTTCCCGATTCACTCAATTTCCAACCAATTCTTATTGGCAGAGAGAGGCACAGGGTTTTCTGTCATTGCTAGGTTTCCACAACAGCAAAGGTCTCCCTTCAGTCTCCTTCCAACAAGGTTGGATTGATTAACTACGCTACTGTTTATTTTGCTGTTCCTGCCAAGTATATGGCAATGCAGAAATAGGAAAAATTAGCCTAATGTGAATATGTGGACAACAGAGAATGCCAGAACAAATATCATCCCTGAACATGCAACAATTCCCATTTCATTTCATTTCATCTCATCTCATTTCATTTCATTTCACTTCATTTCAGGACACTAGCATTTAAGATGCACCTCCCAGACAAACAAAGAAGATGTAAGTTTCAAATTCAAGTTGGCCATTTAATAACAAAATATGTTGAGAACATAGTAGTTCAGAAAGTAGTTTTGCTTGAAAAGTAAATTACATCTTTTTTTTTCTTTCTTTCTTTCTTTTTTTTTCTTTTCTTTCTTTCCTCAGCGGGGCCAGTTTTACCCAACAGGAACCCTGATGGGAAATGGAAAGGTGCATGTTCAGAATGGTAAGTAAGGGAAGCTGGAGACACAGTATATTTTTGGGACTTCAGGATCTTATCTTAGAATATATTGAGTGAAGAATGTAACAGAGTTTAGGAAGACAGGCAACTGCAAGACAAGGCAAAGAAATGTTTCTTTCTGCTCCATCTTTTCAACCTGATGTTGCATCTGGAGAAACACTGCAGACTGACGATGAGGGAGGGGAAAGAAGATGGTTTTCTATGTTGGAAATCCAGCTCTCTTCTCACTTTTCCCTTTCTCCATTCCAGCACTGTAATTTTACATACCCATCAGTAATGCTCCTCATATGTGCCTAGACGCTTTGGCCATGAACCTATTGTCATATATGGATGTGCTTCAGTTTCAGTGGAGCTTTTCTATGGATACACACAAGGAATTGAGGCAAACAGTGACAGAGAAGAGAAATTTCTGCAGCCATTTCCTTTCAGACTGAACAATGATCATTCAAATAACAGTTAAATCTGTTTTTCTGTTGATTATAATATCAGCAGCATCCTCAGAAAGTGGGACTGAGATCAGAGCTGAGATTCAGGATGTGTACTGTGTAAGGAAGATTACCTATTTGCTATATAGTGCAACTTCACGCCAAAAAACCTCATATCTGAACACAGTTATTGCTAACAGAATTGTAGGTAAGAGTTCAAATGAAATCCTAAGAGCAACCACTGGACTTTGAATGGTTTGGAGCAGAGCTTGGAGCAGTATTTCAGTTCATATATAGCCACAGTGGATCAAATCAAAAGCCTGTTTCACATTTTCTTTGAATTATGAGAGTCAAAATCCAGATCGTAACTTTGCTGTTCAGTGGATATATATTCATTGGCATTAGTGTTTCTGAATGGATTAACTCATCCATTGTGGAATACAGATCCTGCAGTTTGCTTCAAGATAAGCATGAGCAGTATCAGAGCAAACATTCTGGAAATTTTCCAAGAGAAAAGTCTCGCTCATGGAAACTAAGTGTTCTGTAGGAAAGCTGTGAATTTGGTGAGTCTATTGAAAGAAATCCAGCAGGCATCTGACCAAAACTTGACTGTTTTTCAATCAATTAACCCACCTTCCTTTTCCCTCCCAGGGTCTACCAGCCTCCATGGGCTCACACAGCTCCACAGAAGGACCGGGAAAAGGCAAAGGCAATTTTGGGTTTCTGGGGTGCACGTTTTGGACTACAGCTCCAGACACTTTTACAGTGACTATACTTAGGTGAAGTAGTGTAGAATTTTTGGGTACATTGTACGCAACAAAAACGAAAGCTTCTTCTCAAAATGTCTCTGTTCTTTCAGAATAGGAAATGCATTTGTGACAGGTAATTTTGGGTCATCATGCCAATGCACCACAGCTCTGCCTCAGCGGTTGCTCAGTGACACAGAAGCTCAGTTTCCAGGTTGCTGATGTCCGTGACTGTACCACCAGGACCAGACTCACTGCAGACGGTGAGCTTGGCATGTGCTTCAGCTTCCCACGACACACTGGTGGGGACGGGGCTGTTCAGGTCCTTGAGCTGGGACCAGCTCCTCTCCTGATTTATCCTAAGACCAAAGAGGCTTTGAGGGCAGTGTCGTGGGGTTTGTTGTGTACCGGAGAGGCTGCTCAGCCAAGGTTACTGACTGTGTCACAGACCTCCAAACAGTCATTAGGTGGAAATAAACATGGGTAGTTACTAAGACATACTAGATATGGCCTCATGACCTAGAAATGAAGGGCTTTCTGTATAAACCATTTACTCAAACAAAATTACGCCACAAGAAGGAATAGGCTGACTCTTCACAATCTCTATTTATTAAAAACATTGCTAACTTGTTCCCCGATAACTTGATTTATGAAGTTCGTGACAAATTGCTTGCTTAATTGAAATATGTCAGGTTTCTAAATGCTGAAATTAATTACCCCTCCTTTCCTAGTGAAGACTGACCTTTACTTGTACAATATTAATCCACATATTTTATGAATTATGCGAAATATCATTTTTTTATGTAGAGACACATGCATGTGTTATTGTAGTGGAGTACAGTTACATAATTATTTTTAATTTAGGATATCAGTTTAATTAAATACTTGCAGAAACCAAGCTTTTTCAGGAAATTTGCAATTACAATCAATTTGAAGGTACAGCTACATTAATATGGTGACAAGCCCAATAATAAAAACTAACTAAGTAATTATGGGCAGGTGCTGAACAGATGTGTAAATAGAAGGTCTCTGCATGGAACATTGTTATATATCATTTTGAAAAGCAAAAGAAACCTGTTATCCATAGCCACTCATATATGCAGTTATAATCAGTCACAAAAAAGTTAGTTCTTTGAATTTAGATAAATCATTTAAAAATGTGTATGGCACTTACGCTTTCATTTTCTGTTTCTGGAAAGAAAGTCTAGTTGATTGAAGACTGCTGCTCTACTGTACTCAAAGAGTCTGCCGCACTATTGAAATATATTCTTCTTTCAACACATTTATGATGAGTGGGTTTTGAGTTTGGAATGGTTTAACAGTCAAAACAATTCACATTCCATATTACAAGTTGAGATTTATTTAAAGAAGGGGGGAGGCTAAGACCAGTTTAGAGTTGTTTGCTCAAGTTATCAGATTGCCAAAAGCCCAATTTAACCTCCAAATAGTTGGAAAACAATGAAATTGCATTACTACTGTGAATTGCTTTTAGAAAGATTTACAGTGGTTGGCTTTTTTGTTGGGTGTTTTTTTTTTCTTTCCTCCCCAGCCCCGCCCCCCCCCCCCCCCCCCCCAGGATATTAAAATATACTTTTTAAAGTCTTCTATTTTTGTGTGAGATCCCTTCTTCTGTAGTGTGCTAGAAATGATCCGATATGTGATGTACGCAATTAAACTGAAATAGTTTTTGTAACAATCGTATAGAAATCCCTAGGAGAAACTAGCATCTAAGGAAAGCCGCATGTGGGTGAGCCCCCTGGATGGAACAGGATCCCCTAAGCTACGTCTACAGAAGATCACAATGTCTAAAGTAGCCATGTCTAAACAAGGGGCATGTCTAAACCAGACTCTTTCAGGAACTTAGATACTTTATTCCAGACTGCAGAGATCTGCCTTCCTCCTCTCAAGATTCACAGCTCTAAAATGGATGCCCGTGACCCAGCCAGGCCCTTCTCAAGCAGTGCTGGAAGAGAAGTGAAGTGCTTTTTCTCATTCTCAGGAATGAACCACTCCAGCTGTTGGCACTATGGGAAGCTGTGAGAGGCGCCTGGAGTTGTGCACCAATTCTTTTCCCTATTCCGCCATGTGCAGGGCCAGCGACTTATCCAGAAAGGGAACAACAATTGCCATGTCTGGAAAGAGATTAACGACAAAGCAGTACCAGTGCTGCTGCAATAAAGACTGTCTGGGCAGATTCCACTCTACTTCATTTGTAAAAGCAATTTGTAAAAAGCAAAACTTTTAAAGCACAACTTTGTATTCCAAATGCACTACGAAGTATTTCAGGTGGGGAAGGAGAAGTGGGGAACGCAGTCCTGCACCCTGCAGAACTTTGCAGCTGGATAGTCCCTGTGGATGGCACAAGCGGCAGTACTTCTGTCCCGTGTGCTGGTATGGTGCTCTTCTGTACCACCACAAGGCGATAGACAGCCTGCAGCAGCGTTAGAGCAGGAAGGTGACACCATTAGGTACCACAACCTTTACCTTTCCCTCAACTCCAAGCTCCAAGATACTCCAAGCATTGTTTGTAGAAAATGAAAAACGAAGCAGTAATTGCTTCCTAGGAAGAATGAACAAATCCAAAGCAGCAGAGAGGACAAAACCATCTTGTTTTTACAGTGGAAATCCTCAGGAAGCTTACTGCCACCACGTGCCACCTTTGCTGCAGGAGCATGGCTGAAAGGGTGGGCAGGCTCTTTATGTTCAACATGCCTCAGCTACTGGACAGGAGGTTTATTTTAATGAAAGACTTTGTGTTTCCAATTAGAAAAACTGAAACACATAGATCTTGTCTTTGTCAGGGAAGCATCTAATGATTAGCCAGAATGTAAATGGCTGTTGTGAGAAAGTGATGAGTGCAGGATTTGGCCCTTTATGAAGTCTAGATTTTCTTTCTTTATTACATTGAGCACAGTAAGACAGCATATAAAACAAACCTCAGGCATTCTGTATGGAGAGATTCTGTTTGTCCTTTCAAAAAAAGGTGGCCTGGATTCCCTGCATCCCCACAGCCAGCCGTGCATGCCTCCTCCCAGCTCTGCTTGCATTCCTTTTCCAGCTGCTCCCGTAATCTCCCAGTTTGTCCATGTTCAGTGTCTGAAGAGGCAAAAAGGGAGATTTCAGAATTTAGGGGAGATTCACACCACAGATACAGAGGAACAGAAGCCAGCTCTCCCCCAAGGGCAGTGCAGATAGTCCTTGTGACCCACATGAGTTAGCAGCAGCACCAGCAGCCAGATTGCTGCTTCAGCACCGTGCTGAGCTGGCCTGGCAATATCCCTCCCCAACTGCACCAGCAACTGTGCATGACTTCACAGCACGCTAGGTTAGTATTCGGGCAGGAATTTTTGCAACACAGCCCTTGCCACACAGATAGGCATACCTCTGTGTTGTTTAAGTAGGTGTTTAAGTTGCTTTGGCCCCTCCAAAAATCTTGGAGTGATCAGAGTACTTGTAGCCTCAGTCCCCTCAGCACAGCGCCTTCAGCTGTGTTTTAGTTGTGTGGGAATTGTTTGAGCTCACTACTGTTGCCACAGCTGCTAAAGGAAAACATTTAGTTAGAGATGAGGGTAAGCACACATTATAGATGTAAGCATATGGCTGTCAAGCTGCTGCCCAACAGCTTCCATAGTTATGTGGCACCTTATGTTATCCAAAGCACTTGGAATTTTTCAGATAACAAAAGCTAACGAAGACAGCTATTATAGCTTTATGCTGCACTTGCTTCCTGATAGAGTTGCCAATCCAGTGCTTTGAATTCTGTGCCAACAGCTTTGACACAAGTGAAGGAGCAAGCTGTGCTTTTAACAGATGCAAATGCTTTGGTTGCAGCGATTGCTGCTTTTTCAAAATCATTATCACATATGTGGGATTTCAGATACATACTTTTTCTGAAGCGACAACATTCAGGCAATCGGAGCAACTTTTTTATAGCACTGGCAAGCTTTTAAGGGGCAAAAGCAACTGGCATTATCTAGCAACTATTTTACTGTCCTGCAAATGCTTGTATGGAACAGACACACAACACATGGTCGGCACTGTCGGGAATGTCCTGCATTGCAGCCACAGTGTTACACCGGCAGCAAACCATGTTACTGAATTTCAGGGAATGGGTAGTCCTTTCACTGACTGTGGAATGAAAGCAAACACAACAGCATTATACATTAAATTATAGATTAGATATTCTAAATTTGAGAACAGTTCATCATCTAGTCTTAGCCTTTCTTATTCTTTTTCCATGTCTGAGTCTAGGGTACAGCTTCTGCAATAGTGTGAAATTTCTTGCTTTGCTTGAACAAGGTTGTCACAATATCTCAAGAATTTGATACCATCTATTTGGTTCTTCTAATGGTAATTTTAGCAGCAGGAGGTGCATGGAAAATTCATTATGTCTGTGAAGGTGATGAATATAACCTAGAGATACTGTAATGTGTAAGACACTCTTCCACCAGAAGATCACATCAGCTTTTCTGTTTACATTAAACATATACAGCATCAATTCTAAACTTTTTTTCAACTTTGTTAAAAATGAAAAAAAATAATTTGCAAAATAAGACCTTATTTTAAGGTAAAAACCTTCAAGTTGTTTTATTTTCAGTTAACTATTCCTTGACCTTCCTTCTTCTAACCAGTTTTGTCATCTTTTCTGTAGTAAAAAAAATGGAATGAAGTCAGCACAGATTCTCCAGAACATACTTTTTGGCAGGAAAAGAAAAAGGAGGTTCAGGAAAATTTTACTCCACTGACGAAGAAAAGCCATGTCACAGAGCACAAAGACTGAATCTTCAGGTAGAGACACTTCAGTCTCTGTTTGCCCAACTCACCGAGGAGTTGTGTTCTCACCAGCTCCTGCTCCCCTTCTCTTTCTCTCCTCTTCTTCTTCCCTCCTTTTCCTCTTTCCATGAATGGAATTCTTCACATTCAAGCTGTCACTTCCGTATGTGTGGCTTGCAGATTAATGCATAAAAAATTAAAAATATTCCCCATAATAAATTCTCTCTAATCAGGCTCAAGTTGCAAGCAAAGTAAAGAAATAATTCCCTCTCCTTTTTGGTTAAAAGAATTTACAAAAGTTAGTCTGCACGTGCAAGGTGCAAAGTAACTGACAGAGCTCGCGGGTTTGTCCCAAGAAAAAAGGCATCTTTCCTGGGCATGATTTCTCTTTGAGCCTTGTGCTTTTATGCTGTCCATTTAATAGAAGCAGATAACTACCTTTACAAGATTCTCTCATTCACACAAATCACCAGGTAATTTAATGGCTTTCTTGTCCTCGTCTTCTGTCATTTTTCTACTGCAAAGACCAGCGATGAATCTGCTGTCATAATCTATAACAGTATCGCATGGGCAGCTGCTATAATGTACTCTGACACTGTGGACCAGAGCTTCATCCCTCCCTAGCTGTACCTTATGTCACTCCTGTGTCAGGTGAGACATCGCAGAGGAGGTGGCAGCATGCTGAGTGTAGGTGGCAGACAGGAGGTTGGCTCAGGAGCCGCCATGCTCATCCTCTGCCAGCAGAGATGTTATCTATAGGCGTGCCCTAGCCAGGAAAGCCTCGTGTTTGGGCTCACACAGAGCCCAAAGCAAACTTGTAATCAGGGTACTCACATCTAACTTAAAGGGAATCTGTCTTGCCACATCTCAGCTGATGAAAAAAACCCCTCTTTATCTTACAGTCCCTATTTTCAGTGGATGTGGTCTCTTTCCTCTGACAAATGCAAGGAGATGCAGGAAGAGTTTGATTACTGTCTTACACTGTGTTTCCACATATACATCCGTCCCGATTTCAGAGACACTCCTCGTTTGTTCATGTGCATATATGATACCACCTACTCACACAGGCTACTTTAGACATTAATATAAGGTAAGATTCAGAGTGTCTAAGATACCTGGATACCTAAGGCATTCAGAATATCTCTCCTAGGATATCTCTTATTAAGACTCTCCCTGCCAGGGCTCCAGAAGGTCTTGCTCCCAAACTTTCTCCTAGGGTATTTAGCTATAAGTCAAGACAACCCATTAAACCAACTTGTGAACCTCTAAAATGTTCAATATGTATTGCAACATAGAGATATCTGGCTGACAAAAAAAATTAGGTGGGGCTTTCAAGGTCCAGAGGATATATGAAGTCCATTATTAGATTATTTTTATCGTTAGACCAACATCTGGCTCTCAGCTTCTCTCATGATAGTGCTGTGGTTGGGGTGCTACCTCAACTTGCGTTTTCATAAGCTACGCTGTTCAGTGATTTATATCAGTCTGCTTTTAATCACATTGTGCCAAAATTAACCAACTGCAATTACCAGCCAGGGCAGGCCAACTTCTGGAAAGGACAGAAATGAGATTAGCTATCAGGGTAGGATGCAGCTGCGTGCCTATGAAGTGGAAGAGTGATCTGTGCACTACCTCAGCTTCTCCTCCATCATGTAAGTGAAAGAGCATGGCACTAATGGGGAGAAAGGGAAAATGAAGTATCTGTGACTTCATCCTTTTCCCCCTCCTCCCCTCAATCTTCATTTGGTATATTTTTCAGCTGCAAAGAAATGAAAACATCTTTATTTTAGTTTTGCTTCTCAAGCACTCTATTTACAAGATCAATTAAAAAATGTAACTTCAAATCTCAGACAAAGTACTTCCCCTCTCTTCCTCCCATAATTTCAGTTTGTCAGCAAAAATACACCCGCAAACCCATCATGTTCGCATATGTACAGCATCCAAACTGCACTGTGCTTTGCACTGTGGTGAGAGCTTTTGCATAGCTGGAGGGAGCAGAGGAATGGGATCTGAAAGGTGGGAAGCCTCCTGAGCATATAGTTTCCCTTTGTGTGCTTCAGATCCAACACCAACTGAAGTCAGAGCGCAAGTTTCTAGCAGTTTCAGTAGGCTTTGGAACGGGGCTTTAATGATGGAGCTAGCAGAAGATACTTAGTTACAACATCAGCTTCATAATAGTTGCCAATATTTTTTTAACTAGGAAATATTAGCAAATGCGATAACACAGTGAAATGTGGTGACAATAGGAATACTGTTTAAATCTTGTTCATTCAAGTTATGACACAAAGTAGAAAATACTATTAAAACCATGTGGTGATCTTTAAAGTATCTGGCTTTGTTTAAAGCTACCCTTGTTTTGCAAGATCAAAGGTAAAACAAAGTCTTTACAAATCATTTTGTTAATCAGACAATGGTGATACCAAGATCACTGTAAGCATAAAGGAAAGAGGGAGCCTGGCTTTCATTCTGCTGCTGCAGAAGTAGAGAGAAAGGGGATTGGGATGGGGAAAAGGGCAGAAGAAGAACCTTCCTCCCCACTTCAGCCCTCTTTCTGCATAAACCAGTCATAGGAGTGGACTCTTTGAGGTCTTCCCTGGAGGGAAAGAATGAGGTTATCACACAGTTAGTTGGCTTCAGAGCTAAAAAGAAAACTGCCACACAAGCCCAGTCTTGAAATACAACCAATGTAACCAGTAATCACGAACAGCTTTTCCCCTGCAGTGGAAGATGCAAGAAACCCACAGCACGTTCTCAGTAATAGTTTTGATGCATGCCTTGCTATCAAGCTGTTCAAAGAGAAACTTAGGTCCCAAAGCCATTACAGCTATACTCTATACCCTACAGAGCTAGATCCTATAATTCCATTGATGTATCTTCCTTTTTCTTATGGTCAAAGGTTTAGCAGATAAAGCCTGATTTATTGTTTAAACCTCTATAATTGCCTCATGGAATTTAAACCCTTAGATCTAGCAAACACCTCCTCTTGTAACATCACACATACTCTTTTCTCCTTCTCTTTTTCTCTCTGCTCCTATCTTTGCTTCTTGTATCTCCACCCTTTGATATTCAAACCACTGTCAATTAACATGTGCCAACTGGTCCCCATCCCTAACCCTGCTTTGCTCTTCCACCCCCGTGAGCAGGCAGGCAGGGAAGCATTGCCCCCTCACCGCTCTTCCGCACTCATGCCTTTTCCCCTCAGCGTGCAGAAGAGGAGTGAAGGGCAACCAGCCTGGGGTTCTGCTTGTATGTGTCTGTGGAGGGATGGGAATAATCTGGTCGGATTGGAATAAAAAGTCCCAAACAAACCCATTGTAGCCTGACGGAGCATCTACTAAATGGCAGATCAGACACCAAAAGCCACCAGCAGAAAAGGTGTGTCTACAATCTTCCCTGAGGCATTAATGGCTCTTCAGGATACAACAACAGCAAGATTGCTGAAGTTGATGTTAATAATACGCCTGCTGTCTCGGAAGTATCCTTCATGCTCGTTATCTAAGGCAGCTTTAGATGCTATTTTACTAAGACCAACAAATGACACTTTGAAGGAGCTTCCTCTTTTAGGTGGGAGGATAGACTCAGTGCAGTGACATTTGGCAGATAAATGTGTAAGCTGAAGCGCTGCCCAAGCAGAACTGAAAACTAATCTCCAGAACAAAGAACAAATTTCATTTAGGCCTAAACCAGCTATGAGCAATCTGCAGATAGTATGACCTAATACTTGCCAAAAATGTGATTACTAATTTTGTAGGCATGGTGTTGGACTTGGTTTAGGAAAGCATTCTATAAGCTAAGACATCACACCCATACACGGGAAAAAAGCTCATCATGAAGCTCTCAGCACGGGAAAGCACTATTGCTAACAGGCATAGGGGGTGGATTTTCAAGGACGCTCAGCACTGGATTAGCTCTGGGTCCTTGGTGCAGTTCCTGCTGACTTACTTCTGCTGGAGTGGCAATAGACTAATGACAATCAGTTCTTAAAAAGCGTCACATGCACTCAGAGCCATTCTGGGTACAGTGAAAACTGCCAGTGGGTCAAATCCTGCAACACAGAAGCCAAGCCAAGATGTTCCAGAAAGCACGGTAATTCCAAGAAAGAATGGGCTGTCATATACAAATTAAGAGGTGGATTTTTAAGTCTGAAGCAGTTGAAGTGTCCTTATAACTAGGCAGTTTATGCGGAGTTCGGCTCGGGAGATACCCATCCTCAGGGCTCAGCCATATGGCTGAGTTGTTTCAGACTAACAAGTCACTGATCGTAATGTATGAGTCTCTGTTTCAAGCCACAGCAAATAAGAGGTGCTTTTGCTTAATTTAATTGGTAAAGGTGGCACACAGAGAAACAATTACTGAAGCTTTTCTGATGTGTTTTGTCTTAATCAAGCCCATAGTGAAAGATGGCACACACATAGTGACTGAAGCTTTTCTGACCCACAAAGCTTTTAAGCGGTGTATATTTGGCATATACTTGACAAACACCTCATATGATGCTACCAAAAACCCCTTTGAAATCGATCTTAATTCCAAGTGCATGGGCTGGAGTCCTTACCCTACATGAAAAACACATTTTGCCACATGGAATCAGGACTTTGCTGAGCAGTATTGCATTTTGCCACAATTTTGTACATGTATCTGCAGGGGAAAGCACATCACAACTGAGCCATTTTTTTTTTTTTTTCCAATAAGACTATCTGTCATAGGTAAGTAACTCAGATTGGGAAGCCCTTATTTCCTGACACTTTGCTAATATTTTTCAGTTGAGTGTTTAAAATATTTATACAAAGTCCTTATCTTTATTATAGACTCAGCTAGCCATTGGGAAGCCTCCTTTTACATAGGAAAGCTCTGCTAATTATGACACACTGGAAATCTACCACAGAGTTTATCTGTGAGTCTTGAGAATTGGTACAAATTGGTACAGAGCAGCTGGACGTAAATCAACTACAAGTCCTCTGAGTTCTGGCACAGCTCTTCAGTTAGAATAATTTTCTCAGCTAAGAATTGTTCCCAGATAAAAAATCCAGGTTTTGGAACAAGCACGGCAAAAATATTACTAGCAGAGAGATAACATCCAAATCAATGATGAGTGCCCAGCATACATGACCACCTTATAGTTAAAATATGAAAGAAGGGATTTTATTAGTTTTACAGTTGTGACTAATATTTTCAAGTAATGCCAAATGTGTTACAGATGTTGATAGGAACAACTGCTGACTACAGCGGGCTCCAACACAGAACTGAACCAAACACTTTGGAGAAATCCAGATCAGAACTTTGCAGCCAGCCTCCCTGTAAACCTAATCACAAACAGCAAAACACTGTAAATAATACTGAGCCAATCCAAAATCCTACATCCAATTCAAGGTTTTGGGGAATTTGCTAACTTTGCTGACAGCTTCTTGTGAAGGGCTGGAGCAATGTTCTGCATCTTAATGCAACACAACTCAGTGAAAGTCCTGTCCTGGAGCTGCATACAGAGAACGGAATCTTGTTAAAACGCTGGCAGGGTATTGATGTGATGTAATAGATGTTACGTGCTGCATTAAACTATTTTGCACATCAAACGATGACTGTGGAAGACAAGACACATGGCATTCTAGTGTCTGATGAAGATGATGTCTTAAATGCAAGGAAGCAAAGGCTGAGCACTAGTTTAAAATTCACCACGTCTTCTTGAGCTAAACTGAGAGACCCACTGGTGCTGCTTCAAGAGAGGGCATTTGCTGACTCCAAATAGTGAACGTGACCATGTGATGGAAGGCAGACTGTACGTATATAAACAAGATATAAGCAAGAGATATTTTCAAGTGTTCTGAGCAGCCTCACTCCGACTGTCCGGTCCAGGATGTATCTCACCAGTTCCACCTGGGACAAGCCTCCAGAGATGAGCACAGCTTATTGCAAGGAAATTATTTTAAATACAAAGTGCAAACTTTCCATCTTTCCTTCTTCAAAATTGAAAGAGTTCATTGTAGCATTATGTCACATACATACATTTTTAAGAAATCTGTTGAGGTAATATATTTCTGATTATCGAAGTAACTCATGAATTATAGAAGAGAAACATGACAAAATAAAAACTAATCCAACTTCCCTGTTGCACTCTTCTAATGCCATTCTGCTTTTCAGCTTATATAAAAGACTGGAAATATCTTGCTTCAGGATGGGAGAATTGTAATGCACAGTGGAAGTTCTTGTTTAAAATGGCACATACACACCTCTGATCCAAATTTTGGGATGTAGAAGGTTTCTTCAGAATCAGTTTTAAACGCTTAGCAATATATTGTGCAGTATGATTTCTGCGCATCTTTACTTTGCCACTAATAACATTTATTACAATTTTTATATGAGCCAGACCTAATATCAGACGCATTCATGTTTTCCATTACACAAGGGAAATATCAGGTGATAATTGGAAAAGCCTAGATAAATGTCTTGCTAGTAAGTCAAATTGTGACAATTACCAATTTTCCAGGCGAGTTCAGGAATGATCAAGAGCATAGCAGGATTCAAAAAGGATTAGAAATGTGTAAGGATAATAACACAGTTACAGCAGCTCAGAAGGAAAAATAGATAGAGGAGCAGTCATGTATAAACCCACAAATTGTTTTGGCCTGCAGTCCTTCTGAGGCTCAGTGGCTTATTGTGTTTCAGGCATCACTGGGTGGCTCTGGCCATGCAGGACACACTACAAGGCTAAGACTTTGGTCTGGGAAGAACCTCCCGTCTGGAATGATTTTTCTATAACCATCCACTATGCGTGTTTCTTGAGCTTATGATACCTTGTCACCCCCAAAACATACATAGTGGAGGTGGCACCGCACCAGGTCATGAACAAAAATTAGCCATGCTGAAGGCGACAGCCTGTAACAAGAAGCAACAGATCATCTATTTGCCCGTGCATGGGGAGGAGGTTAGATGTTAGCTTGCCCAGCTAACTCTGCACTTCTGGGGAAAGGACAAGTTTTCAAGGGCAAGAGAAGCTGGGTAGTGCTGGGGGAGCCAGACTCTTCAGGCTTGCTCTCTGCAAAGTGATCTTACATTACAGAAACCATTATGTTCAAATAGCAATACTATGTTGCTTTGCCAACACGGGTGAGAAGTGTAAATTGGCTCTGCTGGGATAAGGCAAAATCACAGATTTGGCCCTAAATTTGTGTGCTGTGTGTATCTAAGCAAACTGAAGGTGACATCCACACTTGTTAACCTGAGGGAAGGTTTTCTTTTCTCAGAGAAACTGCAGGATTTGTTTATATGATGTATAAATACATCTACAATATAAAAAAACAATACTACAGTCATCCTCAGTGAAGGGGGAGTCCCCTTTTCTCTGTTCTTTTACAGTTCTGGCGTGGGAAATCCAAGAGTCCGTGCAGAAAAAGAATGTTTTGTTGTTGTTGCTGCTGCTTTTTACAGGAATCCTGAGTGATTCAGTGAAATTCTGTTGCTGAATAAAAGCAGTTTAAAAGTCTGAAATGTGAAGTCCTAAACTGCAACAGTTCAGAGTTTACTTTTTATGTTACTTTTTTCACTAAACTTCTATTTGTGGCTATGGAAAGCAGCTGGATAAAAGCATATTTTATCCCGTATTCACATAATTAATATTTATGTATATTAATTGGCATAAGGGGAGCTAATGGCATGGGAGACAATATGGAATTACAGAGCAATTTGGAACTCTATAACACTGTATCTTATTATACTCTAAAGAATATGTGGGGTTTGTTGATCCTGCCGAAGATGACAGGCTTTATTTATCTTAATAAAAGTACAGTACATCCTAGTAGCATCTGCTAGGTCATCTTGTTCACTTTGTGCTACTCCATTAATGTGGCCTCATCCTGTCTGGGGAGACACAGGAGACAGGAAGAGGCATTTAAGACTCTGTGCCCTTATTCTCATTTTTGAAGGTTGCTAGCTGTGATAGAAGCACCTGTCTTCTAAAAACAGGAATAAGAATAGCTCTTCATGTGCATACACTTGAGTGCACACCCACGTGTTTAATTTATCAAATGCACACCCCACTGCCATCTCCCCAGCTAAATATTACAGGCAAACTCAAACCATTCTGCTAGATATCAGAAGTACTATGCTGCCAGTGCTCTGTGTGTGCGTGTACATATATACATGTATATGTCTCTCTCTGTATATGTATCAGAGAGAAGAGAATGTAGAATGTAGGACTCTGCCATACAAGATGTAAAGGAGTTTGCTCTGTGAACTCTCAAAATAGCAGGATGCTTTGCAGTCAAATAAACAACTTTGATTTTCATAGAAAGAGATCAAGAAAACAGTAGGAATGGTTTCCACACTGTGGAAATCCGCTCTTCTGTTTGCTTTGGGCACTTCTTGGTGGACCTGTCATATCTGTTCATTTCAGTGATATTTTGGTAGGTGCCAATACAGAAAAGATAACGAGATAGATGAGGTTCTGGTAGAAAAAGTGGCAGAGATACATTTACATAATTTGTTTTCCTTCTGGAAATATTTTTATAAACAAGACGTAAAAAGCCTCACTGGGATTACCATGGGGCCATTTCCATAGTATTACACACCACACATCCGTCTTCCAAACAAACAACAAGATGCAATAGTGCAACTTTAAAGTTATCCTTGATATTTTATTCCTTAGGCAAAATTTAAAATGTGTTTTTTCCTATTGTTCAATCTCACTGACTGTAGTTTCACACAGCTACAATAATATGTTAAAGCCAGAAACAGGCCTGAAAGCCTCAGGAAGATTCACTTACTGTGAAGTCTTGAATTGTTATATTGTCACCAGCAATGTCAGCAGGTGGTAGTCCATGTGAAGTTATCCCATCTTGGACTCTGAAAGCATAGTCCTCTCCCTTTTCTCCTTTGGGTGCCTTGGTGTTATCTCTGGGCGATATTCACCAGTGCTGCTCTCCCCCCGCACTTTTGTTCAGTGCTCTGCTCCCACCCCCTTTTATCCTTCTCTTAATGTCCTTCAGGCAAAAGGCTGGATAAGGTAGCATGATGGATACTGTTGTATGTCATTGCCATTTCTCATGAGTGACTGCCCATAACTGCATTTGCGACCTCATGGTATATTTGCTCTTCCTTTTGCAGGTGCTTTTGGCCTCTTTCACCTCAAACCCTATGTTTGTCTTATTATTATTATGAAGAAAATAACTAGGTTTTCATAGAACAGTCCTCTGCTGGTCAGGAAATTTTACAAACTGATAACTGACTGCAGCTATTCCCTAAATACAAGTGGCTCTGACGTGGAACACAATAACCTTTGAAAGGACCAGAAGAGAGCCTGCTGCATGCAGCAAGTCCTTGCAGCAAGCAGAGAAAGCATGGCAGTTTTAGGTAAGTGGGATATAATTAGCCATGTTGGAATTTGACCAGGATATCAGGGTTAACACCCCTGCTCCTGTGAGAAGTGCCTTGGGAGTTCCTCAGCAGCAGGCAGCCAGGACCTCTTGTTTTCATCACATTCCAGGCACTACATGACAGCTACCCAAATATGCTCTGCCTTAATGAAACAGAAATGCACATATGATACCTACAATTTGGAGCCGAGGTAGGGACCTAATCCCAGAATGGATGAATTCAGATTTGTGAAAGAGGACTTCTGTATTTGGATTCTGAACCTTAGCTATTGGGAAATAGTAATGACAAACTCAGTCACTGGAAAATCTGTGGAGCCAAAAGGTTTCCTGAACAGCTCAATCTGTTTGTAGTTGGCTGACAAGTCTAGAGGTGGGCATTTCTTATGTATGGCTTTTATGCATCACCTCCACTGCTCTCTTTGGAAAGAGATGTGGTCATGGGCATTGCACAGCCCTCCAGACTGCACGTGGAGATAGCTGCACAGGCAGGAGTCCCAGTACTTACAGCATCCAAGAAGACTCGCCCAGCTGTTTCCCCTACAAGCTTCTTCCAGCTACTTATGTTTTTATCTTACAGGAAGTGCTCTAGCTCTTCCAGTATCAGCTGGTTGCCTTCCTGAGGTCTTTTCTAGCCCCAGGTTCTTATTACTTTCCTATGAGTCATGCATACCACAGATCGATGCAGCTCTGCCCTACCCAGGAAGACTGCAGGGCCAAACAGCTGCTGGCAGTGGGAGGAATGAAGCTTCTTTAATTCCACCAGTAAATCTCAGCTTGCTACCAGCAACTACCAGAGGATTATGGAAAAATGGCCAAGAATTTTGCACTGATTGCCGTATGGACAGAGAGATTTGTTGCATACCTCTGTTTTCTGTAACCAAAAATTTTTAAATTGGGTGAACTGTATTCTCCTAAGTCCAAATTAGTACATTTGTCACCAGAAATTTCCAAACAATTCAATTACTCCTCCACTGACAAGAGACTGTGAGCACTGGTAGAATTTAGACCTTCCTATTTTATACATGTTTCCATATGTTGAGCAAGGAAAAGAAATATATAATTTCTCTCCCAAATGTATTCACTCCTGCATAATGTGAATGTATTACATGTAATCATATTCCAAGGTAATATGATTAGACAAATTACTACACTCGAAAAAGTGACATTAAAAATTGCCTCCCCATCTTTATTAGCTCACTTTTGCTCAGTCAGATATGTTTGGTTTACAAGAATAATGATGCTTTTCATTCTGATCTCAGGCTTCCCAAATTCAAACAGAGCTATGGGTCAATAGCTGAATGAGAAGAGGATTGACAGTCTGATTCAGATCCTTTTTGACACCTCAGCATCTTTGAATTACTGCTTATGTCAGGCATTGCTTATGCCTGCCAGTGAAAGGCTGGGAATGAGCACATGGTTTGGATGATGATGCATGCGCAGGAATTCAGATAACCTTCTGGTAGCTCTGCTCCACTCCATGTGCAATGAAAAAGGAACATAACTTTTTCTACCACTAAAGGTAAAGGAGGAAAGTAAGACAAGAGTCAGCCAATGTAATGAATCAGAAATGTTTTCTATTCACTTTACATAGCAGAGAGAATGTGACACTTTTTTTTGTGTGTTTTGTGCCAGAAAGTGTTTTGGAGACTAACTGTAGGCAATACATGCCAGGGCAATCAATTTTGCTACACGGTTATTAAAAAACAATACTGCTGCAACTACCTGGCTAGAAAGGGCTATGTGAAGCTGTCTTCTCTCTGGGGGCTTTGGGCAGCAGCAGAAGTCAGGGACTCCACACAGGCTTCTGTGTCATTACAAACCTACCATGTTCCCCTCTAGCTGTCAAGAGCCCGGGAGCAAAGCTGCAGCTTCCCAGGTCTGCCCAGGCCCTGCGCGAGGATGTGCACTCAGCAGAAAAAGCAAATTCTCTCATTTTCAGGTACACAGCACTTTTAATAAACTGTTTATAGAGCTGAGCAGGTAAATTTTGGCCTTAAAATCACCACTGACCACAAAGATGAAGAGCAAAAAAAAAAGTTATCTATAAAATTGCTCACCTAAGACATGACTCATAACCACGCACAGCAGCAGCAGGGTTCCCTTTCAGAGACAGCCCCTGAAGTGCCTGAACGAGCCTATTTCTGGGCACAGAGGGGTATGTGTGGCTGCTGCAGCAGTGCAGCTGTAGTCCTGGGCCCCCAGGGTTGGGGGCCCTTCATGAGAACTGCAGAAAGGGGACCTCCTGCTACATCCTCTAAGTGTAGGGCACCAGGAGCTGCAACAGCGACTACAGGGAGAGATGCTTGCACTGGAGTTAGAGAAAGAGCAGTTAAGGAGAAGTAACATTAAATCAAAAGGGAACAAATGAGCAGCCAAAACACAGCAGCACCTGGTGAGGTGGAGGAGGCGGTGGTCAGTCCCACACTTGCTGGCTCAGCTTTGCTTTATGTTGTGGGTGGGATGTTTGTGCTTCTTCAGGCTCAGTGGCTTTGCACAAAGGGCTGTTGCTGCCATGCTTTGCCTGTGGCTGAAGGCAGATGTCCAGGCTTCTTGAAGACACCTGGTAGGTCCAGAGCAGTCGAGCAGTGATGTGTGGATATGGCGACACCACTCACCTGGGGGTCTGCTGGAGCTTAGCAAATGTACCACCTGGACATCCTCCTAGCACTGACAAATTCAACTGTCTTACAGGCAACCAGAGGATGGCAAAGCTCTGCAACCTGGCTGGAAACAGTTCGGTGGCAGCCCTCAAAGTAGACCATAAAAATGTTGTGGTGTAGTGACCATGTTTTCTTTTCTGTTTGCATAGCAACAAGCACACTGCTGGCACTCAATAAATATTAGCTAACACAAACTGTTTTGTGTCTCCCATCAGGGCTCTTTGTGTATGCTTTAATTCCTGCTTTCTCCATCTTCTTAAGGGCATTTGACAGAAAGCTAAGCACCAGGCAGGAGAACAGGAGCTCCATAACGCTGGCCCATGCTGTCTGTTGTGGCCTGAGGCAACTCGCTCAGCATGGCTCCATATCAACTTCCACTTAGATAAAGTGGGGATAACACTCACTTTCCCCTTCTCATAATCAGTTTGTACTGTGCTAGGAAAATCTAAAAATGCTTCTTGAACTTAACGATATTTCTTCCTTGGAAATCCCCAGAATGATACATTTAGAAACGATAGCATGTCAGCAAAAAAGTATTGACTTGGTCTGCGTGCCCCTAGATGTGCTGTAACAGGAGGCTTTACTGTTAATGATACTCACAGCCCAGGTAAAGGCAAATGAGTAGAATACACAGGGTGGGTTTTTTTGGGTTCTTGAGTAGTGGAGTACCTCAGTCCGCAGGACTTCTTTCTGTGAGGAGTACTCCTATGTAAAACATTGGTTGAAATTTTGAACAACTAGTTTGAAATAGGTCATAGACAACCTGTGCAAGTAAGTGAACTGTGTTTTAACAAAACATAATTACATCTACTCACAGATGGTATTCTGAATTTTTGAGAGCTAGTTCTGCTTTAAGGTTTAGCACTTGGGATTAAAGACGGTACTGTATAACTTAAAAGATTTAAGAATTATACTGTAGGAAGTCATGCTATAATAAGCTTTAGATCAACAGTTCATATAGCATCTTGGGATTCTCAGCCGCCCAAGAGAAGGAGACCTAATATACTGTAACCTACAGCTTTCCCCGTGAAATGTCTTAGTTCTACAAAGCAATAAACCAGTCTGGACTAAGTTACTGAAGGTCTTTGAAGTACTGGAAGACCCATAAATAAGGTGAGTACTTTGGAAGGGGGGGCTCATTTTGTGGTGTGCATATACAACTATTTCATAGTCAAGTTGATTTGTAGCTGCCTGTAAGTCAGTTTCCTGGGAGCAATAAATCTTCATTCAAGCAAAACTAAAATGTCACCAGTATTTATTTCATGCGTTTTTTACCCCATCAGGAAAAAAAAAAGTCAGCATTCATGTAAACTGTTCTATGCCTAACTTGTAGCTCTGTGCTAAAATTATGGTTATGAAATTTTTATAAATCTAAATTGTAAACATTGGGTAACAGATGTACCATTGCATGGCCAAAAAAGAGTGGTAACTGTCACTGGAGAAATAAAACTGAGTTATTGTTTCCAGTTTCAAAAGAACAGCAACAAGTCTAAAAAACTATATGTGATCTTTGTCCTTTTCCCCCTCAGACACCTGCACTCATCTAATGTTTCACTGAGCCCTGAAAAATAAATGCATAGCTTCAGTCTCCTAATCCATGTGGCTCCAGAGACCACTGTTACATGAGAACTTAAACTGATGATGCTGAGCGTCCTAGGGGCAGCTTAATCTTTTTTAATTCAAATCAACTGAGTCCCATGTGGCGCTAGGATGATACTCTATATGCTGCAATCAGACTGACCTAGACTTCTTGTGCTCTAAATGATTAATGAAACTGCCTCCTAGTTTGTTTCTATGGTGATCTGAAACTTGACACGATGTAGGAATCTGCCAGTCATGCTGAATGAATCGAGGAGATAGCCCAGGAACAAAACTCCATCAGTTGTACAGAGAAGGCTGAATTTTAAGTCACGAGTGTCCTTGTACTTGGGTTGTTGACTCTTGAAAATGAGAGATAAAATATTCTAGTTAATATAGCTTTAATTGAGTAGTTTACTAGTCAAATGTTTCAATATTAGTAAAATAAGTTACTTTAAAACCAGCTTTCTATGTTTTCTTGATGGGCAAATGTGGGATAATGCCAGAGCAGTAGTTACAGAGGGTTTGGTGCTCCCTATAAAGAAGCAAATTCAACTGTGAAAGCTCTGCAATGCCTTCAAATACTGTAAATAATGCTCTAAGGTAAAAACCAAAACCGCTTTTGGAAAAAAATCTATGTTCAGGTTTTACTGAGTTCATGAAGACTTCAGGAATCTTGATTCTTTGCATTTTGATACTGCCATTTCAGATAAGGAGTGATTTAATTCACTACAGTGTTTTGAGGCTTTCAGAGCCAATACATGCCTTTTATTTCCAGAGGAAGCACATTGCCAAACTTTTAAATATTTTAGTTAGTCCCTGAACCACTAATGAGTATCTGCCATCATGCTTAGGTCTATCTATAGTGCTAAGGTAAAAAAACACCTTGAGAGAGCATCAGTAAATTAGTTTGGCCATCTTACCACCATAACACCATGAAACCCAGCTCAAACCAGCTGCCTGAATTTTTACTGTGCCTAGACCCAGTGCTGCAGCCCACGCTGGATGCCAAGAGGCTATTGCTAAACTGTCAGTAATGCTGGCTTTAGCTAGTTTCTAAAGTTGACTTGGTTGTGCAACTGCTGTAGCCAGACTGCCTTTAGAGCAAGCCTCATCTTTGCTCCTTCCTGCTCCCAGGCAAACGCTTGTTAAGTCCAACCTCAGGGACCATCCAAAGATGTGTACAACCAAGTACACACCAGGGGTTTCAGAAGATGGTAAGAGCAATGGAGCCCTACAAGCTCTAAGATAATTTGCTGCTGTTCTTTCTGCCTCTGTCACTTAACATTGCCTTTATTACCTCCCTTCCAAATCCCTGACCACTAAGCACACGACTTTTTTGTCCTTTCACCAAAGCCCATCTCTCCACCAGCACAGGGAGAGATGCTGCTGCATTTTCCTTTTCCAAGTCTATTTAAAGGGAACACTGTTGTGCTGTGTATTTGCCTCTGGTGAGGCTATCCCCATACTGATCTCACTGCATCTCTCAACAGCTTTTCAGGAGGGCACAGCACACCCAAATCATCTCATCACTTCATCTGGAATCAATCACTGTAGGTCTACTGATGTCAAGAAAACTATGCTCATTTGCATCAGCACGTGACCTGGTCCTATCTCTCTGCGGTCTTTAGATCAACAGTGCTTCCCTTGGGATTCATGATCTCAGAGGAGTCTAAACCCACTTTCTAATATTTTTAACCAGTGTCTGTCATTTTTCTTTCCTATCATAAAACACATTGTGGCTACTGACCCAAATTCATAGCTTTTGATACGGATCTGGGACATTTTTCTTTAATATTGCAGCCTGCATTCAGAGAGTTTAAGAATCCAGACTTAGCAGATGGTATAATTGATATATTTCTTAGTAAATTGGTTAACTTTGCAGATGTAAAATACTTCATGTTCAGGATTTTGAAAAGAATCTGAAGTATTTAGCATTTTCACATGATTGGATAGACATTGCCCCCCCTCATTTTTTCAACTCTGGAAATTCTAGTTAGCGTTATTGCCAAATGAAGATATTATGGCACGATGGTTTGCATTTTTCCCTAATCTTACTTCTGGGGATCACACAATACTGTAAGTACTTCAACTTTCATTTTAGAAGAAAAGATGAGGAGAACTGGAAATCCTTTAGGATTCCCTAAACAACAAAATCTAGTGTTGTGCACCCAGATTCCATTTTTAAGGTAATCTCTTATTTTAGGGAAAGTTTGAACTAGTTTTTAATATCTTTGATTAGCGGTACCAAGTCTACATGTACATGTCTCACTGAGGTTCTCAGAAGGATTATTGGAAAAATAAGTAATTTTCCTTGAAAAAAAGAGATTTTGTTTATTTTTGCATAAGAACCAGGGGAAAAAGGAACTCAGAATAAAAATGTCTCACTGGCTATACAGGTCTCCTTGGAGGTGTGTGAGACTATTCCTGTGATGCCTGTTTGGGAGAAGGCTCCCTTACTGGCTTTCTATATCCTAGGCCTGTAGATTCAGTTTATTTTGTTGGAGCTGCTTCACTTTTATAGAAATAACCAAGTATTTGTCAGATCAGTGGGAGAGGGACAATAGCAGCTTACTTTTAAGGGCATTCACCTGGGGTCCAGGAGGCACAAGTTCAAGTCATTACTTCAAACCGTACTGGCCAAATTCCTGCAATCCATGTCTGCAGAACAGCCTTTTTCAGGTGAGGGTACGGTGACCTGAATGACCACAGCCCCTGTCTCAATTACAGATAAAACCACCCAGGAAGGAGGTGAGAAGCTGGGCAACTTTTTGGAGGTGAGCCTGCATGATAGACCTTAGCATCCCTCTACCACCACCACTTCCAGGGGAGCAGCACCCTTTCTGGAAGGGTGAACAAAGCACAATCCTAATTTCTGTGTGTATATGTCCTCTTCAAGCAATAAGATTAAACCTGAGCCTTCAGGCTGAAAATGAAAAACATGTTTATATGGGTGGGAGGCAGAGTTGTTTCGCCAAAGATCCTGCCAGGGCAACCAGGTGGATTTAATGCCACTTGTCAAAAGCTGCACAGACACAAACTTTTCATTCTCTGAACTCAAGCCCCAGGCTCCTCTTGGAAGAAAACTGTGCATCAATCAGTGTATCTATGGGACTGTTCTTACCTGTGGCATGTTCTCAGGAAGCCAAAGCTTTGCAGTCTCTGAGGCAGGATGATGTGCTGTCTCCTGGCAAATGCTTCACAACACAGTGAGAGCCATGAGCTCCCTGTTGCCATTTAAAAACTTTTCTAGGAGACTTGTAGCAGACTTCTGTGGCTGTGGTTAAAGAAAATTATGTTCTATGATCCACGTAGGAACAGAAGAATACCTGTTTCCAGGTCAGGGAGACAGTGCCAGAGTGCAGGCATGATGAATGTGATCCAGAGCTATAGAAATGATGTCGATGAACCCATGAGTGTTCATGAGAGAGATCTCATATCCAATATGCCCACAGTCCTTGTGTTCATGTTTTTTGCATTGGTACAGCTCATGGCCTTGATTAGGGCTCTGGGACACTACTGGAACAATAGAAATTCATAATTCTCAATGATTATTACAACGGCTTCAGTAATATTTGTCTCAGGACAAAGAGAGTTTCCATTATTCCAGTGTTTCTTGTTACATCTTCCAGAGACTCCATGTGGAAGGGAAGAGTGAATTTTCATTTATGGAAGAGAGATGTAACAAGTGATGAGACACCTGAAATCACTCACAACTTAAAATACCCTAAATCTTCCAAGAAACCAGGAATCACATCCAAGTACAGAGGTTGGCAGTCTGGTTTGGAAGAGGCATGGGATACTTCTTTTTTGTACAGTGCCTGGCACTCTGTTCACAGCTCCTGCCTGCTCCCGTTGGCAGCTGGGGGACAGCCCATGCTAGCACATGGACTACAGAGCAGCGCGTGGATTTACAGTGGCTAATTATTTGTATATAAATCAACAATGCAGCACTGTGGCAAAACAAGGCAAATGCTCTGCATTGAGTCACATTAATAAGAATGTCACGCGTAAAAGAAATGAGGTAATTATTCTGCTCTACTTCACTTGATAAGCCTCAGTTGGAGTGCCGCATACTGTTGTGAACACCACATTAAAAAAAGAAATACATACTAATTGGAGAACTCAGAAGAGAACAACAAAAATGAGAAATGATTTGGAAAATAACCCTTATGTGTATGATTGTTCATAAACACATGAAGTGTTATTAAAAAAGGAGCAATTATTCTTATTATCTTAATTCTGTACTAATATAGTGGTTGAGTACAGAAGAAATTGAAGTGGGCAATGCCAGAGAAAACATAGGTTATAGACTCAAGTGCAATATAGAAACAATACTTTCAGAGCAAGAGGCCAGAGAACCTCTTGGCATCACCATCTGTGGAAATGGTCCAGACTAGCCTGGGCAGCAAAACTGGCTGTGGAACAATTAATTTCATTGCCCAAATGCTTGAGGCTTACAGACTTAGTTTCATGTCAAATTAGAAAATGTCTATGCTCTCTATAAAGGGAAATGCTAAGAAAATGGCACATTAACTAGAAGTTTTCAGTTTGACAAAATGTATTCAGAATGTGATTATTTTCTATTTCATGCTATAATTAAAATGAAAAGTGATTTGGAAAGGAAAAAAATAAAAGTACTTTATCCTAAAGGTGACAAAAGGAAATATACCAACAATATCCTCAAGCGTTAAAAAAAGAAATCAAAAGCATAATATTGTGGAAGAACTTTAACTTTCAGTTCAACTTTATTTTTAAATTAAGTATAAGATTTATTTTATTTTATTTTAGTCTATTCTATTATATTCTGTTTTATTTTTAAGCCAACTTTGTGAGTCACATGGTCAGCAGGGAAGATTTAGGAAAGGTGCCTCCCATTTTGAGGCTTGTAAAATTATAGTACAGCAAGGGAAAGAAAGGAAGGTCTCCAAGGGCTGCTCTTGAAATTAGAAAGTACTTTTGAGAAAGCACTGTTTACCTCTTTCAGTTTTTAACAATTAATTTCTAGTGCACATAAAACACCTGAGGAAGTATGCAGATTTAAAATTTGTGCAGTGTTATTGATCAGACAAGAGTCATTTAACATGACAGTGTTAGTTTTCAGTAGTCAAACTTTCTGACTTAAGATCTCACTGTGTTTTTTTACATTTGTGTAGAAAACACCTGATTTTTAGAAAAAACCCATCTAAGCTACTAGCACAACGAGAGGGATAATACAGCTGTGTGATACATATACGGGGTGTTGCTTTTTGCCTCTCACATTTATGCTGCCTCTTCTTGTTTTCAGATTGCTGCATTAGCAAATTGCCCGTCAGTTCCCCAAGCATGGCACTCAGCCTTTGCAGCCCTGGGGGATATCAGTAACACAAAGATTGCCCCTTGCAAGCTGCAATGACCTGCGCCCTACAGCTCTATCTATCACATAAAAATGTACTGCTCCACAATTGTCACTTTTCACAGCTCCATCTCAATATCTCTTTTCAGATTTCCTGCTGACTGACAATGTCAGTTACAACATTTCACACAATTTTTCTTCTCTATGTGTGAAATTACATATCCCAGAACTGTGAAAAGAGAATCAGCAGGTTCCTGGTGCTGTTTCTCTGTGAAGAAGGAGAGTTAACCACCATCTAGGACAGCAGGACAGGGCGATTTCTCCAAAAAAAAAAAAGGTCCATGAATATTTATTCACATTTTTAAACACATCTGCTATGATTCTCTTCAGACAAGAAAGCTCACAGACACTACTCATGTTAAACAAATTTTTAAAAATATTGCAAGAGAATAATTCACTTAGGAAAAAGACAAAAAAATATTCACCAAAATACAACCAAGCCATTTTCACTAAGTTCAGTGAACACCTTGCACAGTTATTTCTCCTGACATGTGAGTGAGTGCCCCTAACATAGTGAAGGTACATGGAATCCCTTGTTGTGTCCTACACCTCTTTTTCTTTCCTTTTTTTTTTTTTCTTCTTCTTCTCCTTGCTTTCAAACTGGAAAGTGATCAGGAAAACTAGGAGTCAACTGGTGCTGGTTTTCACAGGCAAAAGTGGAGCCCATGAAGTTATGCCCTTTTGTGTCAAAGCATCAGCACAGCTCACAGCAATGGAGCTATGCAGACATGTAGGTTGAGACATGCAGTCCACACATACATTTTCTCTTCTACTTCTTTAAAAAACAAACAACTAACCAAACCAACAAAAAAAAAAAAGGAAAATCAACATAAGCAAATCAATTTACAGTTAAGCAGAGAGATGAAACAAGGAGTCCCTCAAAAAACTTCCTTTCTGCTTGTAAAGCAACAACTGAATGCCCACTTATGAGCACATTCTCATAGCATCTTCCTCAAATACTTACACAGAAATAGCAGTAGCAAGAAGGCATTTTATATATTCTTTTTGCTCCTATTAATGCACTGAACAACTGGGAAACAAGGACAAGAAGCAGCTTCTTACCGATGGCAAGCATTTGTTTTGGGGGTGTTTGTCTGAACATCTGAAGAAAGAAAAAATTCCCCACAAAGGAGTACGGTGGAATTGGGAATGCCTGTACCCTGCTGAAGCCCCATCCATGCTGTATCAAGCAAATGAGGCTATTGACAAAAGCTAGTGCCACATGGCAAAATTTTCCCCATATTTAAATAATTTTACATTAAGTAAGCCCTAGTAATGTATATTTGATTTTGTAAAAGTTTTAGACTTGTATTTCTTGCTAGTGTTTCTTTTCTTTGTCCGTTTCCTAAGCAATCCAGCCTGGTTATCATAACTAGTCATTAAAACCATGTTTTCATGGCTAAATTATGCTCTACTTTACATCAAACTTCAGGCAGTTTTTAATTACGAAAAATTGGAATGTAACTTATAGCTTCTTCAAGCTGCTCTTCGCATATGGTACAGGGCTTATGCACTAGATCAAAATAGGTCTTGCTGTCCTTGGCAGTGATCTGTGGGCTATATTTTTACATGGATAAACTGTTCTTGTACAGTTTCTCCAGTCCATGAAAATGAACAGTCTCTCCTTTAATATTAGACACCAAAGTCCTCTCTGATTCTATCTGATCATCAGCAAGGGTATTGTGGTTATGAATTTAATATATCGTGTGCTTTATAATGGTTTATGTCCATGTCCTAGAAAGTGGTCAAGAGGGTTTTGATTTTAATTAGCTATTTTTTACATGCTAACAAACACACTCAGTAAGGTTTCCATATCATATATCATGCTGTGGTTTGTTTCTTTTTTTCCTGCAGGTATCTGAGGAGTAAAGCAGAACTGCAGGAGGATGGCTCCCCTTCCTAAACATACATAGGGTGAATAAGAATTGTGTAAGTTACTGCCTCAGTAACCTTAAGTGTTCAAATGCCACAGGCAGTGCTTGAATATCCCTAAAAACAAACAGATATTTTAAACTCCAGGAGCCCATTCAGGTTACAGACCACCTGGCACACTGTGGTGGTAGATTTTACTGACGGGTCCCATGATTCGGACTTTCAAACCCAGTTTGGCCAGGGCTTGTATCTAAAAGTCAGTGCAAGAAGGAAAGGTGTATATCAGTCCTATTTTCTGGCACAGCCTGGTCACTGATGTGTTTTTCTTTTGCTCTTTGAAAAAAATGAGACACTTGTAAGTTTTAATTTTGTATCTATTTACCTTTAAACACGGGTGTCCAGCACTGAAAGGCTGTTCTGTACAACCACTAATGTTTCATCTTTTAAATGAGCGTTTACTTGCAGACTACCTTGCTTCTGTGCTGTGTAGGATCAAGCTACTTGGCAGGGCAGCAAATTTGATTTGCATTAGGAAGGGATATTACACATATAGGATTTCACAGTTCATTTTATATCATAATCATCAGAAGCCCTTATTTGGGGTCTGAACCAGAGGGATTTGCTGCTTGCAAAATCAGTGTATCCAATATCAAAATATTTCAAAAAGTTCATTTTATTTCATCTCTCCAAAGTCAGTTAATGAAAGGTGCAATTCTAGTGAACAGCCTTTGGTCACAAAACTCTCTGAGCCGTCTTTAGTTTCATTAAGAGTGAATTAATGTAATGTTAGATGCTGACATTTAAGGGTCACTGCACTCCTATACTTTGCAATAGAATGGATACCCATTAAAAATATTATAAGACATCCTGCAAAAGGTGAATCAGAAGCTGAGGATGCTCAGCTCTCCTTAGGGGCTACAGATTTCTACACAGATCTCTAATGACCCAGCTCTGCTCCTCATGCTCTCCGTGCTGTTGTGACTGCTCGTTGCTCCTGACTCACCAGGAGCTTCGGGGAGAGCAATACCCTGCCTTCAGGGAGGTGCCTGAACCCATATTAATTTCCACTGAAGAAAAGAAGACTATTGTCAGAAAAAAAAATGTTACCCAAATGATGTGAGGGAATGTCTTCTCTTTCCCTTGTTCAGAAGGGAGGTGGTTTGCAAAGTCTGTGAGACAGAACTGTTGGCATTTTTCCTCATGGTTACAAAAAGCCAGGAAAAAAGCGAGCAAAGAGTTACTTGGATGAGATTAGTCCGTCATGGTAACAGTGTTTATTTTACTGACCTAAATCTTGATTCTCCCACCTCTTCTCTCTACAGCTGTGGGCCATTATTGGCATCTCTTTCTTCATTAATATTATTTCAAAGTAAAATAGCTTTAATGTTGCTAATTTCTGCAACTGAGATAAAAAAAGCCAGAGATGCTGTGCCACTGGCAACCACAGTTTGGTCTCCTGGTGCAATCCACACAATTCTTGGCTCAGCAAAGGCTTTAACTTCTGCACCCCCACACTGGGCTTGAGGTGCCGCAGAGCTTAAGCTGATGCAGAGGATGACAATTACATGGCCCAAAGCCTGTTCTCCTGCCCACATAGAGGGTGTCTCCACTGTGGCTGCTGAGCTCATACAGTCCTCAGAGTCCTTGAATGTCTCACTAAGGGATGTGCAAAAGTCACTGGAAAGTATGCTCTATTTTTATAAAGAAAATGCAAAAGCTTCAATCATATGTCTCTTTTGGTGCTTTGCTCATGTGTTACTCACCCAGCATGGACTTGGCATTTCAGGATGCTCAGGCTGTCTTCTGAGTGCTGCCACCAGCTTCCTGAGCAACAAAACCCCCTTTATTGTTCAGACCTCCCCACCCAGACCCAGGAAACTGCACCTCTGAGTTCAATGATTAGTTTCCCATTAAAACTTGCACAGAAGCTGTAAGTAGGATCTGAGAGCTGGGTGCTGATCTGAGAGTCAGTACAGACCTGCAGGAGAGTCACAGGCCAGTCACTTCACTATTCAGTTTTTCTGTCTGTGCTGATTTCCTTCTGAACTCTGAAGACCGTGACTGAGAAGAGAGTGAGGGCATCAAACCTGACTATCACCCTTAATAAAACACTAATTCAGAAGGAAACAATTAAGATTGAACTAATATCCATACTTTGGCATATATCTGTGGAAAATTATTAGCATTTTAATTAAAATAAGCCCAATTTGTGTTTTAAAATGACAAAATAATAAAATTTGATTGCTATGACTCATTCAGTTGTTAAATCACAACCCAGTTGTGATTAATTTTAATCATGCATGCATCTTGATATAGCCATTTAATAGGACAGGATAATATTAATACCAAATAATAAATACAGTTAAAACTGCAAGCTACAGAAATTTTTATGTTTTATTATCGTGGTCAGTTCCAAAGAACATGGTGGTGTAGAAAACATTTCTCTACTTATTATATGTGATTTTTTGATAATTTTCAGATAGTTCTCTAACCCTTTGGCACAGTTTAAGTCTCTAAACTTCTGTAGATATTTTGGTGCACAAGTACAGGCTGATCAGGAAAAATGAGTGCATGCATTTAAAACGAGCCCATCCAGCAGTTTCCAAATGCTGCCTATACTGGAAGCCACGGTCCTTTAGGACCTACAGTATCTACAGTACTATTGATAAGCTCCAATTTTTAAAAGAAATATCTGCACAGTCTGCTTCAGGACAGGATAACCATTTCATCCTAAAAGTCAGAAGTTACCATTAATAATCCAGTCTACAACCACAAGCTCACAGGTCTTGTTGTTGTTACAAGCTGTTTATATATATATAAACAGCTGGTTATACAGGGGTGCAGTAAAGGACATCAGGCTCCTGGTCTTCATCAGCAGCTTTTCCTTTCCACTTTCAACATAACCCCCTCCTCTCACAAGGATTTAAGCTGAAGTAAAGCCCTGTCTGGACAATGTGTCACCCCTTACAATCAACCCTGCCTCTGAGACTGCACCAGCAGAATAAACAGAGAACAGATACTGCATGTTAATTTAGACAGAAAGCCAAGAAGCTCCATGACCAGCCTGGCAGAGCTTGCCTTCACCAAGCCAGGAGCAGGCCTGGGTCCTGCTGTATCACAGTGACCTATCTGATCTCTGACAGCTGTCAGAGGTTTGAAATGATTGTTAACAAAGTGAAAAATAGTAGACCAGTGACTATCTTTAAATCTAGAGGACACTACCAGAGAACTGTGCAAAATCCAAGCCATCAAGACGCATAAATCAACTTCAGTATTTCATTACCACAGCTTGTATCCAGCTAATTTTCCCAGGCTTCAGCCAGCTCTTGTCACGAGTTAGTGACAACCGGCAGAGGACGTGCACGTCGGCTGCAGTCTTACCAAGGACGTTAAGTATGAACTCAGTTTGCAGAAATCCCTGTGATTTTGGGACAAGTAGTTGCTATTCACACACTGGGAGTTCAGTCCATGCCTCCTGGCTCTGCTGGTCAAGAGAAGGTAAACGGCATTTTTCTGCCATTGTACCCATACAGAGATGGTAGCACTCACCCCTTCAGGGGATCTGCCCTTTCCCTCTTTCTTCCTCATCTCTGATTCTCAATATTTTTTATACTACAAGGAACATCTCCACAGGACTCTGGAAGGTAGCAGTAGCAGAGGTTATATATTGAAAGATCAAAGGCTGGTATGGAGAGGCATCAGATCAAGAAGGCTGACTTTTTACAGCTTCTGGACACCAAACTTCAAGACTCATTTTCTGAGCCCTTTGGCAAATGGGATACAGGAGAGTTTGCACAGAGCTGGTACCCTCACAGTTCAAGCATATATCCAAACAGAGAAAACATTCATCCTTTTTGTTGCAGATGCCCAATTGGATATGCCGTGTTCTTTCAACTGCTTGATTGCTATTTGGCAGTAGTTTCTGAGCAACTTGCAAATTTAATAGTTGTGTGTATCAAATGAAATCCTTGCAGTAAAGCAGAGTCCAAGAATATGCATATTGTCTGCTTAGGCCTAAAATTAATAACTGCTGTTAGCACAAATAAGTAAAAGAAGTAATATGTCATCACTGTGCTTTTGTTTAGACTAATTTGTGTGATGTCTGCTCTACATCATGCAATACAAACATTTTTCTCCCCCCTGCCCCGATATTACAGTCATAAATTTGGGATGAAAATTGTAAAAGAGAAAAAACAACCCAGTATTCTTTTGATTTTGATTAAAAAGTTTTTCAGGAAAAGGTCAATCTATTTAAGGTAATAAACAAACACTGTTCTTTACCACGAGCACTTCACAGGCTCTCCACTGAAGTCCTGGAGATTTGAGAATCATCTGGATTAATTCATAGGTAGGATTCAGTGAGGTGCAGAAACTACTCGCTTATGGTGAAACATACTATGCATACTATGTGTTGTACATCCATCCACCCATCAAAGCTGAAGTCCCAGTGCAGGACTAGAGACTTAGAGAACACTACTAAGACAACTTGAAACCAAAGTGCTTGGGCTTTCCTCTGCTTTCAGAGACTCATAAAAGCAAGAGTGTTGTTAATTTAGCCATCGTTGATTTTAGTGAAATTAAGTGAGAGGGGAGATGACAGCCCATACCACAGGGAAGGGATACTTGCCACTGCAGCAGCCTTGTGAACAAGTTGGAAATGCACAAAGGAAAGCCTTATATATCCTGCAGGACTCTCCCTGTGGCTTTAGAGCACCTTACTGCACACTGTTTCCTCAGAAAGCCCTTCAGAAGCACTGCAGGCATCCTTATAGGCTAAATATTCAGCTAGGTCTGTGGCAGAAGACTAAAGTTTTAGTTACCATAAATGACTGCTTCCTGCAGCAGCTAGCAGGCTAATTTGTGGGGGGAGAAGCAATTTTTTATTTAGTCCTAAACAATATATGGAGCTTGCTTCAAAATGAAGGATCACTGAGCATAAAACACTTGAGATCAACATTCCTACAGGAGTGAACAGCCAAAATTGTAATTTCAGAAGGGGGAAATACATAAAAAATGAGAAATCTTGTTAAAATGGAATTTAAAAGGAACAACCAAAAGAATAAGAATTTGCAGATCCCATGTTTATATATATTACTAAAGTCTCAGAGTAATTGTGCATTGCATATCCAAAAAAACCCTCAGAAACCAAACCTTAAAGGACCACACAAAAAAGGCAGCATGACTATATAATATAGTAAGGCCAGCTAATTGGGGTAAAAAGAAATCCTACGAACAGTGGAGCTCATGTGGAGCAATGAGGAAAATAGAAAAGAACATAAACTTTAGCAAGTCAAATGGTAACTCATAATAAAGCTGGCCAAAAAGATTGTAAGGAACAACACACCAAAGACATAAAAAAAGTAGTAATAATTTTTTTTTTTTTTATAACATGCTAGTGTTAGATGCAGAAATTCTGCCAGAGACTTTGTAGGGTTGATAGATGATCGTGGTGTAATAGCAGTGCATATGAAAAACAAATAGAAAGTAATATGCACGGGGTGAGGAAGCTTAATTGCACACACTCCGTTACGAGCTCTAGATTAGCTATTACCACTCAAAAAAAGATCTGGTAGTTCTTGTGGGTAGTTCAATGAAAATGTCAACTCAGTGCTTGGCAGCTGTAAAGAAACAAGTAGAAAGTTAGAAATCACCAAGAAAGGAATAGAAAATGAAGTAGAAAATGCTGTATACAAATCCGTAAAAAAGCCCGAACCTTAAGTCCTGAATACTATGTGTTGCTGGGGTCAAGGAGGGCTGCCCATGTAAGCATTATATTCAAGGTCCTTCTTCCCATCCTGGAAAGACAAGAGCTTGGAAAACAGAAATATTCCCACTATATTATAAAAAAAAAAAACAACAAACCAAAGAAAAGCAGAATAAACAGTTAACCTGTAGAACTTGTTGCCATAGGATGCTGAAAAACCACAAGTGAGAGTGCATTTCAGTGATAGAAGATTGTTTCTGCTTGTTTAAAAATATCTTTTGTAGTTTGTGCAATGAAGTGTCTTAAATTTAACACTGTTGCAGGGAAAAGACAGTCTCTTGCAACTTTTTTCCCAGCTTGATACGGTCATGTATTTAGGCATCTTGCTATCTAGAAAAATACATTGTCTATTACTAAGGACTGAAATTCCTTAACAAGGCCTGGGTAAAGTCAGGTGTTTACCACCAGGTTTCACAGAAGTTACCCCGTTGAGTAGGGAACAGCCTGAGGACCAGCTGAATCCCCTTCCAAGGGCATGTGTGGGATGCAGGCTTCCATGTCAGGTGAGGATGTTCAGTCCTGAACCTCCCCTGGTGGGAGGTGACCACAATGGCCCTCACTCCCTGGATGCAGCTTGCTGAAGGGGGCAACAGAGCCTCTGTTTCTTTCCCAGAAGGAAGTTTAAGCAGTTTGCTGAAGTACAGGTGACAGAGATTATTACCTCCCTGCCTAAAATGATCCTCACTTGCAGTAGATTGCCCTTGGTGTGATCTGTAAGGTATCTGTAGGTGGGATACTGTCATTTCTTCTGGAGGAGGCTGCTCACATTCATTTAAAATATTAAATATCAATGACTGAGAAAGGAAGAGGACATGACTCTATAGTCTGGTGTCCAAGTCGCTCATTGAGGAAGGTGAGGGCACCTGGGTCAGAGCTGCCGCTCTAGTTAGGATATTCTTCCCACACTGAAAATACCCTATCCAGTAAGTGACAGGTACCTTTTCACTGCCTCCATGCGTGGATTAGTTAATGTTTATGGTGGCAAAGTGAAAAAGTCAGAGGAAGGAGACTTTGAATCCAAGAACCCCTTCTTGCCTGGTATTTGAGAACCTCTCTGTGGCTCATGGGTTCAAAGCACCTAAGAAACTATTTGAATTCTGAGTCTGCTATTTCATGGGTGAAATGATTATATAGTTCAGGTTGAATATATTCAGATACCTGTTTGAAAGCATCCTTCAGGTGAGAATAGTGACCTATTGTAAACACTGATGAGGCTTAAGGGTGAGACAGGTGTCAGACTGCTTAGTGCCATCATGACTTGGATCAGTCTGGGTTAGCTTTTCTGTGTTAGGGGAAGTTTCACATTGCAAATATAGCTATCCGCAGATTCACGGGTGCTGAGGACTTTTGTACCAATAGTGGCAAGAAGGTCCACAAGTCGTTCTGTGGATTTATTATCTACTTAACTGCTGCCACCAGTTTCAGTGGAGATACTCCCTATGAGACTGTCACCTTTCTGTGAATGAAAGTGGCAGGACTCATCTTTTAGGGTGCTCATTGTAAAGCTGACTGTTATCTTGATGACTTTCTTCTGAGCTCATGAGTCTGGAATAGCTTACTCCTTATTTGGATCTTTGTCTTTTTTAAGGTTTTTGACAGTATTGAAAAGAAGCAACAGAAGAATTAACCTATCGGTGGGGGACAGATCTTTTGCAAACCAGTATAAGACTGGAAGGAATGCTCATTACACCAGAAAATCCCACATACCTCTTTAAATTCTATTCCAAGTACAAAAGAAACTCCCCCAACCTTACTTCTCTACTAAACACATAATAAAACATCAAAAAAGTTTTTTTACACAAATCTGTGCACAACTTCTTCCTAGGGAGAGAAAGAGGGCAAGAACCACACGTGATGCATTGCTTTAATGAGCTACTGGGTAGCAACCTGATCTTGCTAATGAAGGGTGTGGCACAAGAGCCAGGACAAACCAGCAAAGAAGATTCAGCTTTTACATTAACTTTGTTGGCTTTTGAAGAAAGACCAAAAGCAAGTCAGAAAGTTCAGATGAAGAGGTCCTTTTTCTGGCTCAGGACTTTGATTTCCTTTTGAAGGTAAGTTTACTTTGCTTCCAAGAACTGATCTGTGGGACAATTTTTTATTGTAACTTGTAGTTTCTCTTCTGTTGTTTTTCTTGTCCATTGATCGGCCAACAGTATTACCACCTCTGAAATACTGAAATCTTTGGCACAAGGACGTGGCTATTGTATAAATCTACTATACTAGGTCAGAATCTCACTTGGTGTGAATTGCTGTAGCTCTGTCAGTGTTGCCAATTTATACTAGCAAAGAATATGGGTCTGTTGTTCCAACTGCCAGAATTCATACTTCAGTAGAAACACAAGTTGCCATTAAAATCCTTCAGTTGGTTTCTGCTGGACAAGCAGAAGCCCTGTTACTCTGTTCCAATATCTAATTGCCATCTGGAACCAGTAGCAACCACACGAGAATGTTAAACTGCAATATTGAGGAGGCTGCCTCTGCTTGGGTTTGATTCACTGCTGCTACCCTACATCCGTATAACTTCAAAGAGTTGAATGGAGTCCTCCATGCCGAAATCAGTGCCCTGTTCTTGCTTAATCACTTTCTTTACAACCACAATTCTTTCTCCTTCTCCTAAGCACTTTCTTCCTGTGTTTTGAGGGAAGAATGGGCTGTAAAGGGAAAAAGGAACATTCTGTCTCCTCTGTGAGACTAACATTTCCATCCTCCATTTACAAACCCAATATAAAAGCTGTCTGCAACCCATTTCCTACACACATCTTGCTGGTTTCTCTTTTGCTGTAGTCATCCTCGCTTCAAGATTTTTTCATTCTTCCTATGAGCTATCACCTTCCTGAATGCACCTTTAAATTCTTCCTCTTTAGCTTCTGACTGATCCCACATATTGCTTTGTGATAAATATGAGCACATTAGCAAACTTTAAGGTCAGAAAGGAGCATTAGGGTGGCTTAACTTTGCCTAGTGAATAGGACAGGCCAGAATATTTGCCCTAGTCACCATTCTGTCAGTTCAGTCAAAAGTTATTGACCATATGCATTCTGAGGAAGATATCTAGACTTTAAAGATTTCAATACAGAATTCACTCTAGGTAAACTATTCAAGTTCTTTTCATAAACAAGAATGACACATGGCAACTTTTTCAAAAAGGAAGATACTTAGCTTTATCCAGTGACATAGTGTGAGTGACAGGGGCCCTGAGGCAAACATCTTCTCTAAATCTGCCCACTGGTGCTCAGCCTGTGAACTACCATTTCCTTAGCATGGAGTGTGCATCTCCCAAATACATGGGAGCCACAGTATCTGCAACGTCTGCACAAGAGCTTAGCATGTCCCATAAGTGTGGTTATTGCACCAGGCGGTAGGCAAGATCCTAAATGCTCGAATCTGTGAGACAGAAGTTCTCAGGACTGGTGCAAAAAGTAAATGCAACAAATGGATAATAGTGTGAAATGTCCATACTAACAGTCCCCAGGTACTGTGCGGTACTAAGTGTTTTTAGAAGTTGCAGATGAAGACAAGAAATAAAGATTCTGGAAGCAATAAAAGCAAAACACGGTTCCAGTAAGGATGTTCTCACACACAGCAGAGAACAGGCAATGATTTAAAGACTGTGCACGAGATGTCAGCACCCTCCACAAAATCTGAGAAAGGTGAGAAGGAATATTCCGCTGTTTGACAAAGAGAACTAATAATTGAATGAACTACAGTAGTTTTCTAAGAAGGGAGTTGCTTATATATGGAGCTATTTCTGCGATGGTTTGAGTACCATAAAACCAATGCCATTATGGATGCTAACAGCTCTAGGGTCTCTTTTTTTAGTCAACCAAGCAGTGAATTTGGTAAGATATTATCCATCCACAGCTTGCTTCCTGCTTGGTCATGTTGTTATTGACACTATTAGAATTGCTCAGATACATTGTGTATCCTTTTTTATCATTCATGTGGAGGGTAACAGCTTTGCTTTGTTGCAGAATGAGCATGAAACTAGAGACTGACAGCATTATGCTGCAGTAGACGCAAGATTATTGTTTCTTTACAATTGTATAGGCTGAGTCCTGCAAGTGCTAACTTCTGCTCCTGAATGTTTAATAACTTTACCTTCAGAAGCCAGTGCGACACCAAGAGGTAACAGTAAAATAGAAGTAGTGTTGTAAAGCTTGTTACTTTAAGGAGGTTTTCCATCCCCAATTTCCATGCTCGCTGCCACTACCACATGTGAGACTTGCATCATTCGGACAAGTGCAGTTCAGCAGTATGGCTGAGAGGTCTGACCTATAACCTAACAAGTTTGCACCAGATTCATGGCATGATTTTTCTGTTCTTTCCAAAGCTTATGCAAATCCTAGTACAAGTCAGAGTCAGTCTTGACTCACAGGTAAGGGCCTGATCTTGTGCTGCCAAAGCTAACAGAACAAGTTAGCACAGTCTATTTGAGCCACTGTAACAGCCAGAAATTGCTGTCAGATCACAGGTGTGGATTTCCACAGCACAAGAAATGCTAAACCAAAGCAGAACCAGTACAAAGTATTCCACCAGGTCTCTTCTCGTCCTGCTGTGGGAGCGCTGGGAGCAGGAGGGGTGTGAGAAAGAAAAATAAAAAATGAAACCTCCCCAGTTCCGGTATTTCTTGAGTTCAGCCCCATTACCCCAACTAGCTACTGCAGAGAAAGTTAATCAACAGGTTTAATGAATAGATTTTCCAATCCACCAGTGTCTCTCTTTCAAATAATATCTTGCTGACTTGTTTCAAAAAGGAGTCAGTAATTCCAGCCAAGCCTCGTACTCAGCAAAGTGAATCAACAAATTGTAACAGTCTGTTAGATCTGATCTAATTTCAGTTGCACATCTTTTTTTCTTCCACTGTTATTTTGTATGTCTTGTGAGAAGATATTTTACTTCCTGTATGCTATTTACTTCCAAGCTATTAATATGAATACAGTATTATCCTGCCTGTCCTAAGACTGTGAGAATAACATAGACCATACCCAGAGAAATATAAAAGAAATATGCTTTCTACATGGGTGTTTTATTCAGGTTTTATTTGCACATATTCGGTATAATTATAGTTTAAGTGGGCTATTTTCCATACCCACATAGGCAATATTTTCCACATAAAGGTTCGCATTGGCTTTAGACCCACCCACAAGCTATTTACTTGCATGGTATATGTATAATGATCAAGCTTATAGCTACTTCAGCCAAACCTAAATATTTTCACTTGTGCTTCTTTTGCAAGCCATTTTCTCCTGAAGAAGTTGTTTCAAGTTTATACAATCAATTTTATGAAGTTTACGGTGCAATACATTTGCTGTTTCACCCAGATATTGACTGCAGCCTCAAATTCAAATACAGATTTTGAGCACTCATAGTGTTAGGAAAGTTTAGAGAAAAGTTTTATTTTGGCTATTTTCCAAAGTACGGGCTATTTCCAGAAGCTGGATTTCACTTTAAAGTAAAATTTTTTGATCTCCGCAAAGTTCAACAGAGTGAAGTAATACAAATTTTCATTTATGTTAATTAGCTCATCTACGGGACATCAGCTTGATTCTAATTGCCAGACAGTCTGAAGCAGATCTACAAATATGACAACAGGCAAAAAACTAAGCAGTAACACAAGCCATAAACCCATTTCCCACTTACTTTTGGACCCCTCCCACTAAATACTTTCTCAAGGTATTCCTAATGGAACTATTGTAAACATGCTCTTCTCCCTGGATTTGCAGATGAAAACATGATGACTTTGTAAACTGCAAAACAGCACAGAGTGAACGTGGACACCTCTGCAACAGCCAGATTCCCAAAGAAATATCATCTGCATGTAAGCTCTGCAATCTCAGGGAAATGTCCTCCCAGGCTTGAGAAAATTCCTGGTTTGGAGGCAGCCCCCCGATGTTATCACTGTCTTCAAAGTCGAGCATCAGTGTAAAATGAGCATTTTCTCAAAGGAACACCTCCTAAGCACAGGAAATTTTTCTAGGTAGGGATATTCCCAAACAACATGAAAATCTTCAAAGGGGAAACACCATGTGATATGAACTCTTGAGAAAAAGGAGGCGATATACACATACATGCACACAATGTGAGATCTTCTAGGGAAAACACACTGTCCTAAGTAATATGTGAAGGGTTTTGTTTTGAAGAACCCACCCCCTGCTGTGGCAGTAAGTATGCATGTATGATTACTAAGATGCCTAATTAAATTATCCTTATCTGAATGCCATCTGAACTTAACAAAGCAGATAATAAGTTCCAGAAACAGATACCATGTGGGAGGCAAATTATTTTACTTCCAAAAATTGGACCTTGAAACTAAAGATGCGTAGGTAATAGAGAACATAATTTCCCTCCACCCCCACTGTCTGCACCTGAACTGTTACCTCCATCAGACAAATCATGGAGCTAAAGTGGACCTAAATGGCTGAAGGATCTACTCCCCCAACTCTGCTTCTGTGAAGTGACTGTGAACTGCATTCTAACTCCACTTAAAGAAGTGGATTTCCTCCAGATTTATACATGGACAAGTGGAGTGATATTGTCTTAGATTCTTGCACCAATTACCCATCAGTTACAAAGAACCAGAATACAATCAACTCTTGATTATTTTCCAGATATTTATCTAGGCTGCAGATTAATGGCATCATGTGGGAAGAGGCTCCAGAGATGGTTCTGCATGAAGCTAACTAGTCTGTGGGAAAGCAGTCCACCAGGACACAGCTTGGCACAGATGCCCCCCAACATAGCCTCTTTCACATAGACTGAGGATTGAACTGTTAAATCCTGGAGTCTCAAGGCAACTTTGTGCAGAAGCCATCGAGTCTTCCACACGATGCTTCTGGATCCCAGAGGCCTGGGGAGCACTGTGCTTTCTACATTTCCAAATATATTCAGCGCGTACCAATGTTAGTTTGACCTGTCACTGGCCCTGCTGGATCAAAGGTAAGTCCTGAAAATCAATTGACCTAGATGTTTCCAAGCCTTCATATCCCAAAAGAAGTCTCAAAGAGCTGACTTAGGCCTGGCACAACACCTGAGACAACCAGGGTTCCTTCAGCCTGGAGACCCAAGGAGCACAGTGCAGAGACCAGTTTAACTTTAGCATCAACACAAGCCCGATGTGGCCAGCTGTGAGACAGGGCTAATAAGCCTGGTTAGGTCCTACAGCTCATCTATTAGTTTTAGGGCTCAGCCACTTTCCCAGAGTGGTCCATGTGTTTAATTATGAGCATGCTCTGTAGTACAGGATGAATCCAGGCTTTTTGGGCCAGTGCCCGGGCAATGCCCAGGCTTGGTACAGGGGAGTGCTTTGGTGACCGGTGTTTTCTGGCCATGAGGTCCCTCTGGGGAAACACAGCTTGTGTGGTGGGGAGGAGGGTGGTTCAGTGGCATGGGTTCAAGCCAGCCCAGGCTGCTTCCTCCTGAGGACAGTGAACAAGCAGGCCATGGCCATGTTCTTTCACCTAGCGTGTAGGAGTCACAGAGCGCTCTGCAGAGGTCTAGAATGGTTTTTACTTAGCGCTGAGTGACTTGGCTTCATAGAGGCTGCTTTGAGCTGCTCCCCCATCTGTGCTACCAGAGACAGGACCTGAGCAGGATGTCAGAGATTGGTGTTTTGGGACTTGGTGTTGCTTCACAGATCTCTCGGCAATATACCCTGTGTACTCCCAGTGAATCAAGTGTTTATGTTATCTGGGGGATTTTTCTTTCTGCAACACAAGCTGAATATTCATACTTCTTCACCTTGGACTAGTTAATGTATGTGTAGGTTCAGCAAAACAATGCAATGCAACAATTTTTCAAAGCATTGAGAGAGGTATAATCAGTACTAGACACATTACGCCACATGAGGTGTGATCATTTAAATGTGCCTGCGGTATCTATAGAAATTACCAGCTACTTATTCAACATGAAATTCACTGATCCAGGGAGCTTTCTGTTTGCTTGGTTAATAGCAGAATGTAAAAATGGGGACCAGATGTCAGCCCATCTATTAGTCTGAAATGTTAGAACTTGAGCTGAGTTTCAGGAGGACCTTTCCTGGGGGCAAGTACAGCTCATGAAAACATCAGGCCATAAGGGCTGGTTAAGCCAACGCAGATAAGCAGTCCCCTGCCCCTCACAATGGACCCTGGCGAAATAGCCTTGCACTTCTATACTGCAACAGCGTGTCCCATATAAGTTAAGCGCTACTGAATTCATGCCAGCATGTACATCAGTAGCTGAACAGTTCTGCAGAGAACTCAGTAGTCTTGCAAAGTCCATGCAGAAGTTTCTGCCCTTGCCTGACCTACCTGGTTAAAGCTTGATCAGGAAAATTTCTTCACGTTTCAGACACATTATGGACAGCAACATCAATATATTCTCGGGGGAGCTAATAGATCTAATATATTATGTCGTATATGTATAATATAGATATTCTACATATTTGCACATACATAATCATAAGATGTACATTATATTACATATAACATATATAATAGTATGTTGATAGTGTATATATTATGATATAAATAGCAAAAAAGTAGGAGCAGTTGCTTTGATTTCTGAACAAACATTTAACTCTTTCTTTTTGTTGCTAATTAGTATGATGTAATGGCAAACATAAGGGAACAATACTGTAATACAAAACTAACACCATTAGAGTTTGAGCAGTGTGAGCATGTTATTATGCTGATAGTATAAAACAAAGTACCTCAGGAAACTAATTTTCTGCGAAACTTAATTTTGTCTGTGAGGGCTAGTATAACAGATCACATGAATTCCACTCTTGCCTTGTAATTCGCGTGATGCTGTACAAGGTTATAAAGAATAGATTCAGCCACAAAAATTGTCTCCAGTGAAGGTAAAACTCCTAAGGAACAAAGTTTTGCTTCCTCATGCTGCAGGCACAACTGCAGTGAAAAGTCTTGGTCAAGAACGGTTCATCATTCCTTACAGATTTCCTTTGTAATATTGCCAAAGGCAGCTTCAAAGATTTCATAGAAATTATGGTCGGAAGGGACTTTCAGATCATTCAGTCAAACTTCCTGGTACACCACTGGCCAGGAAGCACTAACTAAATTCCTTATAACCACCTAAAGAACTTGGATGCAGCAAGTATTCCAGGAGTTCAGAAGACTGGAAATATTCAATATTAGAACAATTTAAATATTAGAGCAACTACAGACAGATGCTTTTAGGCCTGAGGAATTTTAGATGAGTTATCATTAACAAAAGAGTGGAACGGTCCACTGTGGTTCGATAAAGAATTAAGGACAAAAATAAGACTAACATTATTTATTATAGTCTCATGGAAATTTGGCCCCATCAGATGAAGATATATCTTTTTCCTTTCTTCATAAAATTACTTCTACTTACAAAAGACAACTGCATTGTTATAGTATACTTTGACTTGTCCAAGACATTTGATTTAGTGTCACATGACATTAGGATTAAGAAGCACAGGTCACATTAATTAAAAACAGGATTACAGATATGTCTGAACTGAGGCTGATAACAAAGAAATAGCAGACAATGTTCCCAGTGAGATTCCAGAGGGATGACTCTTGGTTCAGCATTATTTGGTACTTATATGAAAGGTCTGAACAGTGTGTTCGAGCCCTTGCTGGTAAAATCTGCACAGGATCTAGAGATCTGTGAGTCAAAAAATACCAAGAAGGAAAAATTACTGTTGCGGGGTGATGTGGATCATTTGATTAAATGGTCATGATCTTACAGGATGCATTTTCGTACATCTAAATGCCAGGTATTAGATGGGAGACTGAGGAATACAGTCTTTTCTTAGAGGATGAGGGATTTTATCCTGCAAAGCAACGACTCAAAGGAGGATTATGGGGTCATCGTGGATAATCACCTCAACAGGCAGCCTCAGGGCAAGCCATGGCAAAAAAGCTAATGCAATCCTTGGGCGTATAAAAAAGAAAAGTATCAGTGAGAAATAGGAAAGTCTTCTGCAGCCTATGGATGGGCTCCTGGTGAGGTGTTAATCCCTAACTCCACTGCCAGGTAAGAGAGAGCCTTTAAATCCTGGCGCTCCTGCTGGCTCTGGGCTACACACTCATGTTGGTGGGATGGAGGAGGTTGAAGCCTGCTTCAGAGCATCTTTCCCAAAAAAGCTGATCCCAAGCCCAGGCTGCACAGTAGGATTGCCCCCAGGGCTGGTACAACAAGCCGTGGCAGCCGCAGGAGGGGGCACAACACACCTACCTGCCCTGCTCTGGGATGCTGTGCATACTGGCAGATCTACCCATGCTTCCCTCCTTCTCTATGTAATGCTTTTTGTTCACCCCACAAGGAATAGTAGCTATAATTTACAAACGTGGAATGGATTTGCTGTTCATTTTACTGACAGGGATTTTTTAGTTGCATTATATTGCAATTATTTTCCAAAAGAGAATCTTGTGACTGACCTCATATTTACTTTCAGCACAAGAACTAGTTATGCACTAATTTATTTATTTTTTAAAAAAATAGGAATAAGAACTACTATACCTGCTAGGAATTAAAAGTAATATGATAACAAATAGGCATCTGTTGGAAAAGAAGACTTGTAAATCATTAGGGACATGTGCAATCCAGGCCTCTTCTCTCTCAAGGCTTCATTGGAACAACATGTAGAAAGAAACAGCCAATATTTTAAAAGCAACAGAAAAAAAAATCTGTATATAATTTTATTTTTTTTCTATAACAGCATCTTTACTTGCATGTGACCAGGTTATTAATCAAAAAACTGGCAACATGTAGCTATAAAACCGGCTTTTCAAAGATTCCTCACTTTGTCATGCACACACAGAGATGCACATTTTACATGTTGGAAAAATACCCTCAGCACAGCACATAACATTTATACAAACCCTGGAAAGGCAGAATTCCATCTCTAGTGCTAATGATGTTTAGCATCTAACAGAAAGCCTAAGAAGGAACTTTAACATGCGCTATTAATACTATGCATTTTAGGCAGATATTGAGCACCCAGCTCCAGTGTGATGAATGTACACATAAACCTCAAAATTAGTCTTAAAAGCATATAAACCACTTCAGTTGTTAAGATTTTCTAAAACCCACGTGTGTGGGTAATATCGCTAAAAGCAGGTATGTTGGATAAAAATGAATGATGTCCCTTTTGCAGTATAAACCCAGGAGTTCATCTTCCAGTGTTGTTTATAAATAGAAGAGAGTCAATTTGCTTAGGAACTGCAGGACGTTTGGGTACTCCATTTAGATAATGACAACATTTTTAACACAGCTATCACTCATTAGGTCAAGAGGTTGTGATTAATCAAGAACTGTTTTGGTTTTGTCTGATAGACATCTAGTCTCTTTAGTTTACAGTTGAATGAAGATGGCTTCAACAGTTTACAGAATAAGCTGCAATGATACATTAGACTGAAATTGAGATGGAAGAGAGATGTGTGATCTATTTTAACCATTCCATTTGCATTACAATATGCCGTGTGTGAATTAGTCTAGGCATTGCTAGAGTAAATTAAAATCTGCTGGGAATGTGTGAATGCATTACACAACAGGAATGCACTGGCAGGTTACAACTCGAAGTCTGCTGAATGTTACCAGGCAATATTGCTGGTGTTTGAACTAAAAGAGGAGAGTTCTTTGTTTTAATAACAATTGACTGGCTGGTTATGATGGCTGACTGCGAGATGAGAAAACTTGAGGCAGAATGGGTTATGACAAAAAAAATCTCAAAGAAAGTCTGTTTCCATGGCATTTTAGGGTGGATATCCAGACCAAGGCAGTATTGGTCTGGTCACATAAACTGCAGAATGAGCATTCACACTTTTGGGTGATTAAAGGAAACAAAATAAACCTCCAAATTAAATCTGTGGTATAAGATGTCTCAAGGTACTGTCAAATCTTAAGGTCATGGTCTACGATTATCCATCAGCAATTTCCCATCACCAAGCTCTGATCCAGTTTTCTGAGCTATCATAGAGGCCTTTCCCCAAGAGAAACCTCTCCAACAGCCAAAAGGAGGATGTCCAGGGAAACAGCCCACACTTCGCAGGAAGTATAATCAGCTACTCACACTATCTGTGAATACACGTCTTGCACTCACAACCATCAATCACATTCACAATCTGCAGTCAGCACTTCTTAAAAGCTTTGTAACACTTCCATAAGAATTGTATTGCCACAGCCTACATCGTGTGAAGGTTTCTGTTTTTCACCTTTGCATAATCAAGTAAATTAACCCATATTAAGTGCAAATGCAGTGTAAAGGTCATAAAAATAATATGTAGTATTATATAGTTTTCTGCTTTTTCAGTTCATAATATAATTAGATTGCTGTGTTCCTCAGGAAAAAAGTGGGTGAAATCTCTGAAATAACTTCTCTTTCGTAATGTGTGCACTTTTGAGGATGCAGCCTGATGAAGTACTGTCATCTTGTTCTTTTTCTCCTGATCACATATATACATAGACACACATGCATGCATGCTTATGCACTTTGTTTCAGATGATGCTGACAGGTTGAAGGTAAAGGAGCACCAGGTGAACAAACAGAAATCCCTCAAAAGTTTTTATAAAAACAATCCCATTAATTTCAGTCTTCCTCTTTCTCTCCAGATCATCTAATAATTCTGTGCTAAGAACTGCACACGTGCTTTCTTTAATACTATAAACCAACAAAAAATATGAATGATTGCAAAATGCACACACTGGAATCTGTGTGACCTCCGATACTGTTATTGATTGGAGACATCTGAAAAAATACAGTAGTGATAGGTTGTTGTAACTAGCATTACAAATTTCCCTGGTTTTAATTAGAGAACACACACTAGCCCAGAAGCTGTATATGAGCTGCTTTAGGGTTATGAGATGATTTAACGACTATTGTTACACTTGCCAAAGATTAGCATTGATTAAGATAATCCAGTAGGCTTTGGTGATCCATCAGTACCCACAACCCCCTCCAGACCAAATCACCTTCCCCCGGCAGAGAATTCCTCCCTGCGACATTCTCCTGTTCACTCTCGCTTGCTCTCTCCCGGGGGACACACTTGTCCTGCTTTTGGCATGACTCAACTTCTTGTTGAGTTGACCTTTGCCCCTCTAAATGAAAGGGTTTCATGCCCTGGAAACTGGCTCTTTTAGCAACTTCCACTCAACTAGAGCCTTATTCTCCTACAGTAACACTGAAGAAACCCAGCAAAATACCTGTGTGAATTATTGAAAAAATAATAGACTTGGGGAAAAGGAAATGCTGGACAGACCTAAAGCTCCTAAGCAGGGTACATCAAAGGGTGCATTACACATAGCTGGAGGATTAATGTCCATTTATCTAATGATCTAATTAATGTTTTTATAATTTAGCATGCTGTTAGAGAGATTTTAGTGAGAACAATACTTTCAGATAAAACCACAAATTCTAATCATTAGGAGGCTGCCTCTCCTGATCCTATTAATAAAAAGCATATCCTAAGTAATCTTTGAAAAGTCTGTACTTTCAGAATATACCAGGAAGGCAGGAGATTATTTTCCTCCTGATTTTCAAATGAAACCTCTGGAGACAGAAAAAGCAGTCTATCAAGAACTGCAGTGTTTCCTGAACTAACATACAGCGAAAAAACAAATAAGTGAAATGTGTTAAACAATTCAAATGAAGGATTGGCACAGGAAAGAGGAACTTCAGTAAGAAAAGTGAATCAAAGAAAAAACAGGCTTCTAAGAAGACCAAACAACCTAGGCAATGTAATTGCCCCCAACTTAATTTTTTATAACATTTTATAAAATCTGGCAATTGATCGTGTGGCAATACCCCTAATAAACTCCTCATCTACCAAATAATATTGTCAGCAATATTTTAGAAAGGAGTCAGTTCCATGCTCAAGTTAAAATCACATGACTGAAAAATACCAAGGAACAAATACAGGTTCAAAATCAACAACAGAAAATCTGAAAGTCCTTACGTTCCCAAGTGGGCTGCGGAGACAGGCTCTCTCCTCATAGTTTCCTCTGGCCAGTGGGTATCTGATGCTGTAATTCACATCAAACAGCAGCCACCCCACCAGGGTTCTGACAGACCATGGCAAGGTCCCCTTTTGCTTATGGCTGGTAGGAATGCAGGCTGCAAATGCCTCTGTCGTAAAATGTCCCAGAGTATGGAAAAGGTTCAGAAGTACTGGTAAACCATTTGGAGGCAGTTCTTTAACAGTAAGATAAAAATAAGGTAAGTATCTTATCCCCCCGTGAGCTAATGAGAGTCCACTTTCCAACCCTGACCCCTGGACCCACTGCACAGCGTGTCTGGCTTTTGCTCCTGATCTTGTCTGACCATGTGTTTCTCACAAAGTCCTTTATTCCCAACATTACACTATGAATAAAAATACAGGCTCCTCTTTGTAAAGGAGCTTGGAGTTGAGGTTAGGTCTTCTGGGGGAGAAAAAGCATTGAACGTGTGCCTGAAGCCTCACTCCTCCCTGGAGCCACCAGGGCCCCAAAGCAGGAGCAGAGATGTGGGGACCATTTTTGCCCCTTGCAATGAGGGGCCTGGAGGGAGCTGGAGCTGGTGGGGTGGCCACATTCCCACAGTGGTCTACATGGGTTGTACTTCAAGGACAACAGGGTATTTATTGCAGAAGGAGTGACTTAATGGCAGCTGTATATCAAAATAAAAGTTTATATCTTAAGGGAATATATTGAAACTCCTGATTTGGCAGTTTGGGCCTTGAAAATCTTGACCATAGCTCAAAGCTTATGAGATTTTTATTTTAAAAAACTTCATGGTTCTTTTCCTTGACATAAGGTTTGGGTCCAGGATGATACCAGGAACAAAAAAAAGTACTCTAGCCTACAAACACAGTGTTGAAGTAAGACAACTCCAGCATACCTCACATTCAGTCCATTACGAGGTCTCCACAGCGACAGTCTCGCGTTCCCTGCAACCAAAGAAGAAAAAAAAGTCGCACTCGTGATCTGCCCCTCACGCCCTGGCTTGCAATGGCTCTGTGACCTTTCTCCCTGTGCAGTGTCTCATTGAAGTCAAAAGGCCACAGGCAGAGAAGTTCACACAGGGTAATTTGCAGAAGATGGCATTGGGAATACAACAGGAATTGGCAGGAGGCTTGGCAGTTAGGGTAGTAGCTAAAACTAACTAGTTTCAGACACTCAGCATGTGCTTATTGAATTTTTAGCTCATGAAGCCCCTTTCACCTGTGGATCTTCTGCAGAAGGAGCGAGCATCCCCCATTCCCCACATCAGCTGCTGGAAACACAGTGGGGCTGTGCTCAGGCACTGGGCTGTGCTGTGCCTCCAGCACCGGGTGAGTGGCAGGAGCCCACCCTGTGTCCCCACCACCCCCAGGGTGGGCAGCCCTGGGCTCCCCTGCTCACTGTGGGTGGGTCACTGCACCTCCCTCCGAAGTCCAGCTCCATGAAAAGCAATTTCAGTAGATCCAGAGAAAGAAAAAGGTTTAGTTCAGTTAGCCTGCCTGGCTAATAGGACATGTTTTCCCCAGAGACCCCCAAAACCCAGAACACAGATCGCTATTTCAAGGCAGCATGAACCCGCAGAGCCCCCAAGAGAGGCAGGCACTCCATGCCGACCCAAACTGCCCATGACACGGTGGGGGAAGAGTCAGGAGTTCACAGGGGACTGAGCCAAAAGAACCACTTAATCTGCAGATCTAGGTCTTAGGTGAAAGGCCAAGCGGAAAGAACTACCAGTGACACCATTTCTCGCAGCAATGCTCATTTACGTCTTTGCATCATTTCTGGGAAGCAATGAGCCTGTGTTTGCACAGCCCTTGGGGAGAACTAGGGGCTTGCAATCCTCTTATTCCTTTCTGCTTCTCCATCGTCCTTCAGCTATTCGAACCCAGTGCAAAATGTTATTTGAAGTTTTTAGACATTGCTTTCCAGAACAGGCATTGCACAGCTGAGTTAGGACTCTGCCTGCACGACAGAAAAATAAACTGGGCTAAGGTTTCTTCAGTTCAGCAGTAATGGAGTGGGATTTCATCTAATTTAGTTAAATACTGTTGCTTGACAGAATGAAATGTGATCTCTAAGGTGGAGATTAAAACTGGTGGGCCTAGTGCAAACTATTTCGGGTTTTTAATTATTCTTCTGGTGAATTATCCTAATTAAATTTGTCAGACAATCATAGGATATACCACTTGTGCAGAAACCGATAATAGCTGGCCATTCATCTCTACTAGCTATTATATTCTCTAGATAAAAATCAACGGCCATTGGAAAAAACAGCATTCAAAATACTGAATTTGATGCACAATCACCTAATTAACTTTTTCTTAAGCTTGGAGGAAGATGGAGTAAGTGGAGAAATAGCTGTAATTTACAGAGCTGTTGCCAAATTATGCTGTTGGTCACACCCAGGGTTGTACATGAATGCATTTTGTTGGATGAAGGACCTGGCACAAAACATTATTTGGGAAGAGGAGGGGAGGGAAGGGAAGGGAAGGCAAAGCAAGGCAAAGATTTTTCTAACTTATTTTCAGTTTGTGCTAACAGATAATTGGCCATCTACTGGACAAAATATTACTTCACCACCTTAATAACTTGGCTGCACATAAAAAACCTTTTTATGCTGCAGCTTGGCTTCAAACTGTTAACTTTTTTCTTAGTAACAGCAATAAAATGAAAGCCAACTTACAATAACTCCTCTCACCAGACCTCAGTGACCTAAAATATGTAGCCTCCTTTGGAATCTGATTAACCTCAGCGGTTTCTGATAGATATTCTTTATGCTTCCATATATGCAAACATCATCCACTCATCTATATGGAAAATTTTTGATAGTATTAGAAATTTATATTGAACATTTCCAAACGTATTTCAGAGCTCTGTAGTCATACTGAAGAAAAGGATTTTCGACCTTACAAACTGTCATTTGCAATTTCATACATGGCCTTTAGTTAGCAACTAGTATTCCCAGTTGAATTTCAAATTTTTTTCTGCATAATAGCCGAATGTCTGCTACTGATAAAGACACCAGAAAGCAAGAAGCAAAACCTGACTAAAAATACTGAGAAGTTTTACTCTATTTTAGGTTCTTTGATGGAATGATTTTGAAAAACAGAAATTTGAAAACTTGCAGTAACACAAAAAACCCACATGTGTTTGAGAACTGCTTTCTTCCCCATGCAGGATGCTAAGACCTGTGTCTGGCCCTTGCGACAGAGACCCACTGCTCCACTGAGCTTTTGAGGCAGCTTTGTGGCTCCTAGGGAACACGTGCTGTCCCTCTCCTTGGGCAGGGCAGCCTGTCTGCAGGAAGGCAATGTGACAAGGCATTACGTTGCCGCTGCTGGAGCAATATAGGAAAAGCAATTGTGGTCAGAGGGTTCTCTAAGTTCTTCTAGGAGAGCAACGTGGTGTCTGGAGAGACACATGGTAAGGGAAGCATGGAGATGGTAGTTCACCATGCATGAGGTGACAGTTCTCCATGCATGTTTTCCCAGTGCACTTGCTTTTCACCAGAGTTGCTCAACCAGACTAGAGAATATGGCTTCAAAAGTTTATCAACAGCTGCAAACTGATCAGCTGTTTTAGATGCAGTTGTCCTGAGAGGTACAGGCTTGCATGCTCACTCAGGAATCTAAACCTTTTTTCCCCTTGTTTATTCATGGAACAATTATTGGGGGACCGTGGAAGGGAGCAGTCTCAAATTTTGGTTTCTGCTCCCCATGACCAGATTGTCAATGTGAAATGCATTTCAGCCATGGCATGCGGGCCAGGCTCACACAGTCCCTCACTGCTCCTGGCTCCTGCTGCCTCTGCTGGGGCAATGCTGGTGCAGAAGGTGTGCACCAGGCAGCTTATGCCTTCAGCCCAGCCTGATGGTCCTGAGTGGTAGGAGATCTCCTCTCCCTCTGGCTAAGCAGTATATGGTCTACATCCTCCTGGTGACTGCTCAGCCCAGGAGCGCATCCTCAGCAAGGAGAGCAGCAGCACCTCCTCCCACTGGTCTGCAAGCACCACCAAGCTGTGATTTGCACCTTTGCTTTGTCAGGGCCAGCTTCTGTGGGTCCCTGCCAAGCCTTCCCACAGAATGGGGGTCTGCAGGCTCCCAGCCAGGGTGAGTGGCCATCTGAGGGCACCAAGATCCAAAGCTGCTGACTCTCTAAGTCGTGCACACGGAGGCAGTTTTGAGCATGGGGAGAAGGCAAACTGCAGTCACCCCAGGTGTTTCAGATCCAATGCAAAGGTACTTACTCTGCACCTGAAGCCTTAGGAAAGTGCTGAGTGGGTGTTTTTATTGCATTTCTGCCCATAGACGCTCTGTGTCAGTCCACTCTCTCCTCCTTTCTTAGCTCTCCCCAGTTTTCAATTCCTTCCCAGTGGCCAGAGACCCAGCTCCTGTGCGGTCAGAGCCACGTTGGGAAGGAGGACGACCTTCACGTTCCCAGATACGTCTCCCTCTGCACAGCACAACTGCACTGGCTGGTCATGCTGTTAGATCGTATTGCAAATTCATGTCTAATTTGACCCCGAGGTCTCCTTCAGCATTGCTGCTTTCTAGGATTCTCCCTCCCTTTGGATGTCTGTGTTTCAAATTACATTTCTCTGGGTGTACTGGGTTACATTTTCCCATGAATGTCACTGTTATTTTCCAGCTCTATATTTTTAATCACTTCACTTCCACATTTATTACCTCTGTTTTCATTGATGCTTCCAGCTCCTTCAGATGTATGGAAATAAGGACTCTGGAAACAGGGTTGTAGTATGTCTGTGACTTCTTTGTTATTAAAATTATCCAGAAACATTTTTCTCCCTCTCTGCTTTATTGAAAAGGTTCAAGAAAACCCAGGAAATATCCTCTGTGTGACATGAACTGTCAGTTTGTCTGTTTCCGAGCCTCCATTAGTACCTCTTCAGCATTTCTCACTTTTAGAGTAATTTTTTAACCAATTATTCAGGCCCAATTGTAAGCACTTGAAGAAAGAGATCTCAGAAGCCAATCTGTCAATACTTCAATGAATTTTATACAGTGAAAAGCGCCTTATTTTCTTAGACTACTGATTTTGGGATATGTTGTAAAGGAAATCTCTTGTGTGATGAGTCATTTGGTTTCCACACACTCCCAACTCGGAGGTGGTGTCCCCTGAGGCTTGGAGCCTGGTGCAGCAATCAGTTGCAGAGACAACAACCAACTGAACCTGACCAGAACGGGGCACAAGTTTTAGTGAATTGAAAATTTAGGTTGGTGTTGGCTTTGATGGCAGTTGTCTTGACTGCAGCTAATTTGTCATAAGGCTTTCTCCCACAGTTTTCATTACAATTCTGATTTAATTTATTATTTGTATTTCAGTAATAGTCCATCGCCAAAGTCAAGAAAACTGTATTTCTTTTACTCTGACAAGACAATCCTGAAATATTTGTAAGCCTTTGGGTTTTTTTTTCTAACTAATCAGAAGAGGATCTCAGGCTACTTCTCCCTCATCTTTTAAAGGATCAAAATGTGCTACTGAAACTTATGGGCATGGTAGAGTGATGTCCCAGTGACTCCTAGTAAAGAAATTCAGAACAGATGTAATATTGTATTCTTAAAACAGAACCATTAAGGCAGCTTTACAGAACAAAACAATAGGGTGGGGAAACCTAAGGTATATTTAACACACCATAATAATTATTAGAAAATTCTACCAGGGTTATACAAGTAGTACTAAAGAGAGGGATAAGACCTCAGCTACACTTTCTGCTGCATTTTCTATGTGCCAGCAGCTCAAATCAGCTCTTCCTTCATCCCCCATATTTAGTACAGTTTTGAGTTCACTGTTTGTGAACAGTCCCCAAACAAAACAAATGCACCCAGGGCAAGCTTCCTCTGAGGTTTCCAGGGCTCCTGACAGCAGAAACCAGACTCAGATAGTTCATCAATTTCACTGCTTCAATGTGCTTTCAAATTTTATCCCAACTGTTCCAGTCAAATATTTCCACTGAATATTCAGCATGACAGAAAGTAAACAAAGGGGTTGTTTTTGAAAAAAGCAAACAAACCCTTATTTTCTTAATGTTCACGTTTGTTCACAAAACAAATTTGTTCACAAAACTCCCATCATAAACATCTTTTTAAAAAAATTCCTTTCATTAGATGAGTCCCAGAAAGCTCCCAGGGACCCCTTGCCAATGGCACTGCTCAGCCCAGTCCCAATTTAAGGACTGATCCCTTCTAAACCTCACGGCTGCTGGTGGGATGCTGTTGTGCTCTTGCTGCCCCCCTCCAAGTTTTGCCAGCACCCAGCAGAGAGAAAACATTTCAGCGTTCAGGCTTTCCTCGGTGTTGAACATAACCAGGAAGACCACCAGTATAATCAGAGCACTGGTGGCATTATTTATCTATGTATGATTATCTGTAGTCAGCCCCAGATCTTGCCATGCCAAAACATAAGGGCATCAGAGGCCACTGGTTTTGATTTTCTGCTTTTCCCGAGTCAAATGTTCTGTTCCGAAAGCAAATACGAAAAAATAGAACATGTCCCATGGTCCCATTCCCAGAGGCCAGATTTTATTCTCATTTTCCCTAAAGCCAGGAACATCAATAAAGTGGCACCAGTCCGACTGCACTTAGAATCAAATCTCTAACCTTGCACTTTAAGATAGCTCCCAATGCCAATGAAATAATGCAGTGGTAACGTCAGGCTACATCCTGCCTCTCTCAGTTTCGCCAGTGTGTGTTCCATCACCTTCAGCAGGGCCAGGATTACACCCAGAATATTTTGCTTTCTTTGAGAGAAGAATTTGCATTCGCCCATCTGGAGGAAAGAACACTCACTTGCTGAGAGTTCTGCCCGTGCTGAGCATGGAAGCACCAAGAAACAATTGGCTGCATTACCCTGGCTGCTGGTTTTTGAAGTAAAATTGCAGATAGTTTTTTCTTCTGACCTTATTTCTCATCTTTGCAACATCCTAAACACACTTTAAACATAATCCATGTGCAGAACAGGGTTAAAATCTATCACAAACCCAAATCCCTACACCGAGGGACCAGGGACTCAGGGAGAGAAACTGCTGAACGCTTTTTGTCAGTCTAGAAACTACGCCACTGCTAAACCTGCTCATTTCAGAGATTTATTTTGCTAGAAAGGATTTTAATCTTCACATTTCAGTTCCTCAGAGGAGGCAAAATCTTCCAAGTGCAGTCTGCAGCAGCGGTGAATCAACTATTGTAATACGCTGCCTCTTAAAATACTTCAGGGTAGTCAGGCATTAGGAAGGCTCCTATTTTGTGTGAACTGATCAAATACAGATGTTGCCAAAGAGTTGACCTTATTGACCGTGACTTAACTAGAGATTGAATGGCAGACAGACGGTCAGTAGTAGGGTGAAACCATGTTTTGGCGGTAGGGTGTAAATGTATATACAGTTTACAGGATGTGAATGACACCGAGCAAACATCTGTTCTATTGATAAATACTTGTTTTACTTCCAAAAAATTTTATCCCAGGGAAACATGTTTAAAAATACATGCTGCCCAATATTGTTAGGTGTTTTGTGTGCATGTTGTGGTCCTGGAAAGCTTGAAATAGAAAAATATTAAAAATGGTACTAACTTTTCTCTCTTCCTGCAATATCAGGTTTCATATAAAACTCATCAGCTGAGCTGAGTATTAGTTTTGATCAATGGCAGGAAACTAGGGGATCAAATGTTAATAAATCAGAAACAGATACCTCCACTTGAGCAGAGATATATCACCAACCTGAAAAATAGGGCAAATTATTTGACAACTTTTATATGCATATGCCTGGAGAAAATGAAAGCTTTTCATAAGCTTCCCTGAAAGCTGAAACAAAGGACAAGTGTGGAGAAAAAGTAACTTAATAAGGTAATGAACAGAGAACATGAAATCAAAAGGTCCTAGAAACACCTTTGTTTTCTTTGGGATTGATGTAATAAAGAAGATTAAATGAAAAGGCTTTAGCTAATACAACACCAATACATTCCTATGACAAATTAGCTCTGTCCTACTGCTATTTGGTCCTCAGGTGAAGGTAATGAAGTAGCAGACTAGGCCTCTTTTAATGCATCATTGTCTTTTATCAAGAGCTAAATAGTAACATCATAATCCCAACAAAACATTTCCGTTAAGTCTGAAGCACTCAGAGCAATGCAGTGCTCCCAACAGCATGAAAACTCGTAAAGGCACAACAACCAGCTTTAACTTTACTATTTTTAAGGTATGATACTTAACTATATTAGTTCAATGTTCCTTACATTCATTTTGGACAAGCACCCTTGGAGTGTGGTCTTCTCTTTAAATTGAAACTATTTGCTCCTGTGCATAGCCTACTAAATTTAATTAGAAAATCCTGGTAGACCAGCAGGACAAAATTTCCTTTCCTTCCTATTTTCTCATTCCACAATCTATCACCTAAAGTAATTAGGACCAGCGAGGGATCATCTTCACTGGATTAACCTTAACTAAATTTTATGCATTCAACATGTGCTCTTTTGATTAACTTGAGCCTGGACTGCTGCCTGTGGTACACCCACCTTGTAATTCTACACACTTAATTAATTTCAGATGAACAGCAAAAAGGATAAGTTGAATTCTCCAATTAATAAACTGATATTAGTTAATGTATTTTAGCTTAACTTTTCATTTTCTTCCTGTGCAGGGATAGGAAAAACAGAAACCCAGAGCGAGGTGGAAGTGAGCAAGCTTTGCCAATAAGCTTGTAACGACTTTTCAGGGCCTGATCCTGCAGCAATCTAAGCAGATAATTTTCCCCCTGACAAGGAGAGGAATTTTGGCCAAAGAATCAGTCCCTACATTTAAAGTATAAAATGCAATAGGCAGGAACAGGATTTTTTTTCTTCTTTCAAAATGATAAATAAGCATTATTTAAAACCTACTCACCTTAACTCAGTTTTCCATATGGTTTCACTCATGCGTGGGTTTTCCTCATTATTAAAAAAAAATATTATAATGTCACTGGCTATGGGCCCAATCCTCCAGGCCTTAGTCCCACAGGCATATTTTTCTCTTCTCTACTGTCATGGGGAGCTGCCTAACAGCCCTGTCTTGCATGCGTTTGCCCAGATAAGTAAATTTGCTTTTGAATCTACCCCTAGTGAATTCAATAGTATTTATCAGAGGAGTTGAATTACTCATGTAGAAAAATATTTGCAGGAATAGGTCCTAAAAATGTTACTGGAAACAGAGAAACATCCAAAAAAAGACAGGAGAAAAATACTGCTCCCTAGTTCTTTTTGACTGGAATTAACTCAGTTGCTAATTATAAAGCAGGGCTCATACCCTGCTCTCAGCAAATTGCAGTGAATGCTGAGTTCTTCACTTTTAACCTCTAGCTCTGCTGAAGTTTCTCTGGACATTGGTAAATGCACGGTTTCAGTAAAACTGATAGGGTTAAAGCGAAATCTGAATTTAAGTATTTTGTTGAAATGGAGATTGGCTGTTTGACATCGTTTGGGATTGAATATTGAGTGAGAGCAAAATCAGGTCCACAGAAAACAAGATATTCTCTGTCAGATGTGTTTTTTAAATTAATTCTGTCTCTGTAGAATCATTCACAGTTCTTCCTCTACAGAAATCAATATTCTAACAAATGCTGCCAGAAACAAATTCTAGATACACAAGTCTGTTGATGGTATCTCTAAGGTAGCTATCAACAATTTGTTTGCACATGGTTTATATTAACTGCCAGTACTTGATTCTTCTACTAATAAGAATAATAACAAATAGCTGCAGGCACTAAAATGGCCTAGTAAGATGTTTTTCCCCTAATTACTATTTGATTACATCATCAAATTGTCAGATGGTATTTTGTTATATACACATGTATTTATTATAGATTAACATTTGCCTGCTATTAAGAGATGGTGAATTACTTGCTGCTGATTTGACTGGTAGTCTTTCAAAAATCATAGGGAAATTTATTGGTAAGAGCATTAGATAAAATTTTCAAAACATCTAAATAGTTGATGAGCCTTTGCTTCTCTACAAAAGGTACTTCGAACCTTAACCAGTTTGGTAATCTCCCAAGCCATGTGGATACCTTTGACAATTTTTACCTCCCACTTGCAATTCTTTAAAAAATATCAGATAAAACACTTTGCATAGTAAATTCCCTTTTGAGAGTGGAGGAAGTAATGACAGATAAAGTAAAATTGTCAGCATTTTGGGTCATTTTAAAATGACAGAAAGTGAACACATGCAATTCCTGCCAAATTTCCACTGTATTCCCTTTGGTTATATTCATATTAAGCAAACAATACAATAAGCTTACATTTTTAACAGTCTGTTTACAAACGTCTGGGAAGATGCAAAGGATACTTGTGATATAGAAAAAAACCCCAGAGAGTGCAGAAAGCAAAGGCCTGCTCAATACTGACTCGCCTCGTAGCCAGTCAGTACGCCGGGATCTTATGGCCGAATGCATTGTTTTTATTAGTGTCAAGTACTTGATTTAAAGTAAGACCTCGTCACCTTACAGAGAGATATTTTTCCTGGGGTATATGCACATATCTATTTATCTATTGAGCGTGAGTATGTATATACACACACCTAGCAGTAGGCCTGGTTAGTGTCGGCTTGACTGAGAGAGGATGTTAGTAATTACTATTTCTCTAAACACTACTTTAGCGTAGTTTAGTGTATCAGCTGGCTCCTGCTGCCAGAGGACCTGTGCTGCCTACTGGAAGTGGCTGCAAAGCCAAACGCCACAATCAGAGCCGCTTCCATCCCCCTGGAGCTCAATGGCTTTTCACTGTTGATTCAAGAGAAAGAGATTTTCTTGGCTATTTGTCAGGGTGCCTGTGGAAGGCGGGGAGCATCTTTGGGCAGTGCTGGGTGGGGAAGGCTGGTGCAGGACACGGCAGTGGCTGCTGGGCTGGTGCGTCCTGGTGGGGAGGGACCAGGGAAGCAGAGCTGTACCCGCATGCTGATGCCCGCTGAGCTGGAGCTGTTGGCCATAGAGGACAAATCAAGCTTTGGCTGATGCTGCCAACAGCAGCAACGGCACTTGTGCAGGAGCTGGATTTGTCCTCCCACGTGCACAGGGATGCTTTTGGAATAGGCTTTCTCTGGTTCCTCGTTCTTACCTTCTGAATGTATTTTCAAGGGATCATGCTGAAACAACAAATGCAACCTGAGAGCTGTTAATCTAGCAACTGATGCTGCAAAACTCTTACACAATTATTTCTCCCTTCTGTAGGCAACATTTCTACTAGTTTACAAATAGACCAAGTGAGGTTCTCTCGCATTAAGGCAAAAAACAGCCTGCATGTGTTAGTGGTAGAATGAGTCCCTATCAAGAATAACTTCTGGTCTTATATTTTATGAGCCCAGTAAATCAAGAGCATTAAGGAAAAATATGACATTGCTGTTTTGTGCCGTGTATACAACACAGAAATCTTTATTGCAAGAATAACTGAGAAAAAAATAAGTAAGATGTATCTCCCCCTCACACAATTTAGTATTTTATGGTTAGGTCACTTTTCAATCTCTCTAAGAAGTTCCTTGAAATAACAGTTTTGAAAGTTTTGGGTTTTTTTTTTGTGTGCCCTTTTTTTGGTGTTATTTTTTTGTTGTTTGTTTTATTGTTGTTGTTTTTTGTCACGTTCTTTATAGTACCTTTCCCATAAAAAGGAAAAACTTGCGTGGTACTACACTTCACAGCACACACCCTTTGCATGTTCTCTCTATGCATTGATTTTCTAAAGCGGTTCTTAAGCTCTTCTTTACATGCCTGAGAGCTTTCCGTAGTGTATCACTGGGTGGAATGTTATGTATGTTTAATTTTTACCTTGAAGTATTCTTACATCCAATCATTAATCTCTATTGTTCGGTTTTGACTACAGTGTTATTAAACAGTCTATTAAGTAAAAAGAAATGTAGAGAATGTATAAAAACTCACAGTATTATTCTGATGACAGCTTCCTCATGGTCTATCATATATAAAATTAGCTATTAGGAATATGTTTCAAACTGGCAGCATAACACATTTTTCATACTTGCTAAATTTAATTGTATAAATAGTTACTGACTGTATTTGGACTGTTCTAAAAAAGTAGACGTGTAATAAATCACCTAATGAAAAAAATTCATAGAACATCCTCAGCTACCCCAACTAGGAGACAACCTCCAGTTTTTGTCAATAGTATCTACAGCAATTAGGTCTGATATTGAGCAAAATTAGAACTTGATCCTTCAAGCATTTATACACGAGTAGTCCCACAGGGACCAATCAATATCCTCTGTAGTCATGGAAATATTCACATGCATATGGTCAGTCATAAGTATGTGTTTTTCAGGAAAGGGGTGTATTTTTCTGACAGTGAGTCATTTTCAGGGTTCAGTCCTACTTTCCCTAAATTTTGGCAAAACAACCCACGTTAGTAGGAGCAGGTTTTTGAGCAAATGCAAAATAAATTCTGAAAGCGGTAAACATATTTTTCCTTTTAGTACAGTGACTGCTCTTAATATTAAACCCTATACTTGACATGAACAACCACCCAGCAGGGTGATACAGAATACAGGATAACTCAGGCATTAAGTGATTTTTCTGCAGCCTACATAGTGCTTTCAATATTGACACGCACTCTGCATACTTCCAGTTGTTTTCTTAAAAGTAAATGTAATGCCTTGGTTCAGTACAGAGTATTATTGCATTGGCAAGAGCTAGTGAAATGCAGTGCCTTTTACATCAGACTCTAAGCTGTAATGTAATTGGTACTATTTATTGAATGACTTCCACCAAAGGTAGAAGAAAGATAAAGCTGCTGCTTTCAATTATGCAATCAAGAATGTAAAAAAGCAAAGCTGTAGATCTGGGATGGAAATCATTATATCTGATGTACCATGTCAAACAACAATAGTGTTTGTGCTAATCACGTTCTAGAAGACTGCTGTCGTAGTTGATTTTACTACAAAATGAAAAACAATGAACAATAAAGTCTGCTGACCTATCCCAAACCATATTGTTTAATCAACTCAGTCCTAAATCATTGTTGGCTTAGACAGTAATCCAATATGTTAGTTCCAACAGATTCTCTGCCATCACTATTTAAGAAATCAATATTGAAGCTAAATCAGACTCCTACCAAGAACCCTGCAGTAATGACAACCTGATATCCATCCAGCTATCAAACATTGTGGCTTGTTTTAATTTCATCTGTTGAATTCACAGATATATAGATGAAAGCCACAGCTTTTGGGCCAAGGACTTTTAAGAGACTCCCACGTAGTAGATGTTTCATGTCTCAGTGGCCAGTTAGGGGCTGAGACCTTCCAGCTCTGGGTGCTGTTGAGGACTGAACACTTTGAAAATACATCTCAGTCACACGAGAACGTCTGAGATCCTGTTCTCCATAGCAAATGGAGAAGGCTGCATCCTCCTTGGCACCCCTGAGAAAGAATGGCAGTCCTATTTCCAATCCAAACCATCAGTCAACATGCCTCCCCTCCCCACTTCTCCTGGGGGACTTCCCTCCCTGGCCCTGCTCTCCTCCAGAGGGAATCCCCAACCCTGTCTGCCTACCCCAGGAGAGATGCCCATCCCCAGAGGGGACTCCTGCCCCTGCTTGCCCCACACGAGTCAGCCTGTGCCATTGCCAGCTCTGGAGCAGCAGGCACCACCACCTCCCCTGCCCTTGCAATGTGCCCAGGCACTATGTGTACAAGTACCATGAATAGTCAGTGTGATGGGGGCTCCAAATCCCTTGCAAATGTCACGAATAATCTTCAAATCAGGGCAGCGTAGAAAGCACCCTGACTACAAAGCCAGCAAGGAAAAAACTGGTGTTTAAATGTCAGTAGGAAACATGCTGTATGGTTGCTCATGGAAATTGGCACCTAGTGAATTAATCAACGTGAGTCCACTAAGCAAGAAGCAGGAATCAGATTATCTTTATAAATTATTAGAACTAGAAGAGGTTTATCTCTCTCACTGCTTCTCCTTGAATGACTTGCAAGACAGTGTAATTCTATTTGTCTGTTATCCTAATTAGATCCTCCAGTCTTATAAAAGATACTACCTCTGAGAGAAACACATGTGTATAAAATAAAAACGTGCATTTTGCTCCTGTGCAGATAACCACCAAAGTGATTAAACCTTTGTAAAGCTATTAACAACATTCATACAGGATTAAGTTTATAAGATCTTAATTATTCAAGATACCAGAATATTATGCACTTTCAGTTAGCTATTTTAGCAAACATACAACTGCAGTATCTCAACATAATGACTTTATTTGGCATTCTTATTTCCCAGAAGTTTTTCGTTTGGGTTGGGTTTTTTTTTTTTTTTTCTTTTTCATGATCATTTCCTATAAACAGATATAAGTAACATACTTACACTTCAGGAATGTCTTCATTTTTATCCTGGCATTCACATCTGTCCTTGTTTAATGCTCTGCTGGTGGTCTGGCTCCATGGTATGCCCACTGTAATGTTCATCTTAAACAATATTTACATTGATTAGGGACCCCAGTGCACTAGAGGCACTATTGAACACAATATCCTGAGATAACAGTGAATGTCTAACTGTTTTCTTTCTGAACCTCTACTAATGTATTGTTTAAGTGTGTAAACAATGGACTGTCAGAATGCGAAAGTGACAGAGGAGAACACTGTGTGAATGTATAACATAAAACTCTCTGTGCAAAACATGCAGTTGATAAACATGCAAGGAATGGGTACAGAGATAGATTTTTATTCAGCTTATAATAGTATGCATTACAACCCTGAACACTTTATGCGTATGCACAGTAAAACCCTGTCCTACCACTAAATCTTATAAGCTCAAAAAATAAAACATAAAATTGGAGTAAGAAAGCATATTTGTACAAATAAAACTATGGCAGGCTACATCACATAATAGGCTTGTGACAAAACCAAAATTGAATCCTTACTCTGCAACAGTGAGGAGGAGACATTAACATCACCCATTAAAAAAAAAAAAGGCAAAGAAGAAGCACTGATTACAAATTCAAATTAGTCACATGAACAAAATTGTGTCTGAGCTGTTGCTTTCCTTGGTGTGGGCAGTGTACATTAGCACTGAGTAATTTATATCTGACATAAATAGCCATAGAGGAGAGTGTGCGGCGTGACGGCCATCTTCCCCACGTGGCTAGCCAATAAAAGCAATCAGTCAGTGGTTAATAATTTCTTAAGCTACTATACCCTGCCTGCCTGCAACCCCACTGTCTTCTGTGCATTAGCAATGCTTGCTTCTCAATAGGGTCACTTACCTTAAACCAATTAACATGAGGCCAAGTCCCAATTAAGGAAGGTAGTTTGAAATGTTTGCTCAAATTATAGATCAAACCCCATGCTTGATTACTCCATCATTTTTAACTTTTCCTGCATAAACACGACGGCTACAGATTATCCTGACTCCAGCAGTTTGTTAATATGAGCGCAGAAAATATCCTTCCCTAGTGAAGGTGCCCCAGTGACGCTGCTTTGGATGGGGAATGCAGAAACACTCTACAAAGAACATCTTTGAAGATAGATGTCCCCTCCTTTGCTCTGACAGCTCCCTAATATTCAAGATGCGTTACAGTTGCTCCTCTTTTCTACAGTGGTTAGGGGATGGACTTAATTCTATAAAGCGATTTTGAGGATAAGAAAAATCTGGTGTGTTGTTTCTGAGGGATGGCTGAGTCCAAATTTGGTGCTGCATTTTATTCTGGATGTGAAGAGATGTCTGAAGGTCTTTTCTGATTGTGAAGGTCTGGCTACTAAATGTGGAAATATTCCAGCTGAGTGTGGCTATGGAAAGTCATGACAAAGCCCTGGTGAAAGGGGCTAAGAAAAGCCAGAGGGCAGCTTGGGCAAATTGCTTGAAACCATTTTTGTATGGGACCCCAGACCTTCAGCTGGAGTGGTATTCATCAGGGGTCACTGGAGAACAGGGAGCACAGAGGCAGTAAGGGGCAACAGCACAGATAAGGGGGGTGCTTGAACAACTGTTTTGTTTCGTCTCCTGAAGTCTAGCATTTTCATATCTGCCAATGGAAAAGTTTAAAAAAACAGTTTTGATTGTTAGTAAGTCCGTATCTGCCAGGACGGAAGGGTACTTACTGTAAATGTTTACTGTATTTTGTGAGAGCCCTCTTTGCATGTTCAGGAACACTTGGAGCACAAGCAGAGGAACAAGCTGCGAGGAGCTAGTGGGAAGGGATGGCAAATAAGAGGGTGCTGTGAAGCTTGGCATTCATCGGTGGGTTTTCTCTCCTCTAGTATCAGCTGCTTCTGTCTCCAAGCAGAGAGAGCGCTGGAGGAGAGCACGGCAAGGATCATATGTGTCTTGCACATGCTCCACATGGCTGAAAGGCTTCGTGTCCATCCTGAACAGGGCAGCCCTGACAGCAGCTGCCTCTCTGGAGTTTCACAGGCATGAATTGTGTGTGATCTGAGAGGAATGGCTGAAGCCATGAAGTCTGAGCCTCTCACTCCATCCCTAGCGCAAGGACAGCATGTGCCCTCAGTGTGCCATGCCTCAGATGTCACAGAGCTCCAATAATATTAAGATGGACACAGGGTAAGGAGAAGCTAATCCATCAGTGCAATCTGGGAATCATTTGTGAGAGATGCTGGTGATACCTAAAAGCATTAGCAAAGGTAGTCTTCTATGACCTTCTACTGGCTTGCAATAGCAATTTGTCTATGAAAAGTTGCTGGTGGAGATGCTGTTCCACACGATTATATTCCCTTTAAGGGAGAGCTTCTTGTTACAGCTTTTTCCTGGGTTCAGAAAGGGTTTGAGGTGCCCAGAAAAGGTGCTGTGGTTACTCTTAGCTGAGAATCATGACAGTAGAAAAAAACCAGTCCTTTCTTATGACAACTTACAAATTTGGGGCTTTTGTACATACAATCTGTGTGCATATGTGCTTATACTTGTTCAAGTCTGCACTACAGCTTATCAATATATAACTATCTTAGAAAAACTCTTGTGCTGATTTATTAGCTGAGGAGTAACATGCATTCCTCTGCTCTTTATTAAAATAGTGTTGATGATGATGGAAATAAAGATATTTAATTTGCAGAAAAGGAAGAACACCCACCCCTCCCCGAAAAAATATCCTAAGTAAAAAAAGTCCCCATTTGAATTCAATGTGGCCTAGTATTTTTTAAAACAGCCCTCTCTAAATCTCTGAATCTGGGACTTAGCATTTGGATGTTTCCAAAAACTTGGGGATGGGAAAGGGCAGTCATTAAATGCTGTGAACCAAAAGAAAGTTTACATGTACAAAATGTCACTTCACTGTGGCATATGAGTAAGAAAACATCTGTCCAAAAAAGTGATTGATTCTGACATATGTGAAGTAGGTATAGGCAAATAAAAAGTGATCCCTCTAAATCTTATTTTGCAGCATGTGTAAAATAACGTAAGATGTATAATTAAGATGCAACCCAAATTAAATAAGGTTGTGTTCAATCTGTGAAATACGAGATCTGTTGCCACTTTTTTGTCTCTCAGAAGTTCCCCAGGACTGTTTTATGAACTCTTACTAGTTTATTTTTTAATATTAAAAGATGAAAAAAGGCCTCTTTCTGTTTCGCTGCTCTCTACCAGTGAATCATGGGTCCCTTGCTACTCTGGGAGGAAAGTTGTTTTAGTAATTCTGGAAATAAACCTACTGCTGACTCAGCATCACAGCTGAAAATGACAAGTTTCATATTAAGAAACACATTAGAAATAATAAGTAATGGTGTATCTCTTCGTGTCTCCTGTTAAAATTAGCTGGTCCATCAGGAGCTGATTTAGCAAGTGTTATATATACTGGACAGGAGAAACAAGTCTTGTATACTGTCAGTATGAAAAATCAAGTTCATTTAACAGGATAGAGAATAAAAAAATAAAGCTAAAATGCAGAGTTGTGATGAAAGCAGCACTAAATATTTTACTCACAATGGCACTCTACCCCAAAACGCTTAAATCTAACCCTAAAGCATATCAATACGAAAAGATTTTTGTTTTCAGTTTTCTCTGCTAGGTGAGTTTTAATAGCATTTCTAAAGCAGTGTATACTTGCAAACCAGCAGGATTTTGTTGCTCTGTTTATCTGGAATTCTAGCTTTTACAGAGGAAATAATTGGAAACAAAACATTTCCCAGCAATCAATCTTTTTTTTCTGATTTGCTAAACATGTCCATATGTAGTTATTGCTTGTATTCGAGAGATTGGTAGCAGTTTTAGAGGAGAAATGTGCTACAATTGCAAATTCAGGTAGTCATCTGGCAGTCTAGGGGGAAGCTTTTGTATTTTTTTTTGGTAAAGGGAGCTCAGTAATTTACTGCTACTTGTATCTTAATATTGAACAAAAATTTTATGGTGCATTTTTTAGTGTAGAGAAATACAGTCGATTTTTCAAACAGTACCTAATAACTTTCTTTGGAGGAGAAAGCTGCTGCATCTTTCCCCTCTCCACCCCAAGGCCTGATTCTGCCCTGCCGACTGCCCACAGCTCAGCTCTGAAGCCGACGCGGCCGCGGCATTGCCTCTTTATGTGCTCTGAAATCTGAAAGAACTTTTGCCAGTGACTTGTCTTCAGCAGATCCAAAGTCCAGAGAAATAAATGAGTCTTACAACTGATTTCAATTTAATTTGAACCCAAGCCAGCTCAGAAAGAAAAAAGCAGACTCTGATAGGCAGAATTTCTTAAAATATTGCAGCTCTCTGATTATGATTTGGGTTTCTAGTCCAGGGAAATGCTCCATACTTGCATGGAGTCCCTCCTGACTGTACAGAAGCTATTCACTGAATTCTTTCACTGTTTTTATTTGTCTCCCTTTCTGTCTTTAAATATCTCACTGAAAACCGACTTTTGAAGCCTTCTACAAATACATAGACATTTCCTACTAGTAATAACACGGTACTAAACATTGTGATGACTCCACATTAAGTGTCACTGTGACACTGCACATTTTAAGCTACAAAATTTTCACAGAGGGGTCAAAACCATTAGTATTAAAATAATGTGCTTGTTAAATAGTTTTAGACAGGAGTATCAAGAAACATAGTTTTAAAAACTTGAACATTATTATTCCCTGGGTCTTGTGACTAACAAGTGTCATTATGAAAGATAACGAAAAAAACTTACTGTAAAACCTCCAAGTCTTTTTTTCTTTTCTTCCCCTCTCTCATCGTAGCATGAATACATGGTGAAAAGTCAGAATTGCACAGAAGAGAAATATTCCAAGACACTGTAAAAGCGCCTTTTCCTTCTCCACAGCCCAAGGGAACACTGACTATTTCAATAATCAGTGTGAACTTTTTGGTTATGATTTCTGTTTCCTTTCTCTGTCTCTCCCTCCCTCTCAATTTTTTTTCACCATCATATGAGTATTACTGTTTTCTCAATAAAGGAAGTAGAAGAGCTGCATGACAGCATTTATGTTAAGAAAACACAAAACGTATTAAAATGAGAGGTAGTTTAAAAAGACAATATCAGGCGGGAATTATAGTCTTAAGAGAGGGGCAGAAAGATGACAAATGCCATGGGAGAGCAAATATAAATACTGAGCTTTTGCTCCGCATGAAAAGCGGCACCCATAGAGAACAAATTCCATGCATTTTACCTTCATCCCAGCTTCACTGGGGATCAGTGCTCAGATGTGAATAACCATGGGTTATCGTCAGTATAATGGAATCCTGCAATTTACTGAAAGGAGCAGGAAAAATGGACTTTCACTAGAACTTTCATACTTTTCAGTCAACCTTTACTAGTCAGACATATGGACTATGTTAGCACTTCAGGTTACTGGCCCAAAGTCAACCCTGAAAATTAATTTCCCAGAAATATAGAAATTGCCATTTTTCACACCTTGGGTAGGGAAGGCCAAAAAAAGTAAAGCTAAAAGTATTCAAATGCTAGTTTTGAATTAGTTGATTTCCTCTGAAATAGCAGCTCTAGCGGGATGACAGAAATTTTTGTATACAAAGGCATGTGACCCATCACAAACCTGGTTATAATTATGGATTTTGAAACAGTATCTAATAAGCCGAGGCCCAGACAGCAGCACACAGTAGTGGAACACATCCAGTATTCATTAAAGATGTACAATCTAGAAGTCCAGGGTTTAAAGACAGTTTTCAGACACAATTTTCCCACTTGTCTCAGGAATAAGGTAGAATAGCAAAAACAGAGGTAATAAAACGTGGTCAACCTCAATGACTTGGCGTGCATTCTTGGCAATAGTAAAACAGAGAGACCACAGCTTAGCTCTGAGAGTGAACTCGCAACACCCTGAGTTTTGCATCCTTTTCTTTCTGTGGCTGTTTTTGTTGGATCAAAGAAATAATCCATTTGCCCATATTTTCAAAGATGACACACCAAACCCTCATCTACCATAAAAATACACTTAAATACACCACTGTCTCTGGGAAAAAGCACATTTCTCTTTGTGAATTATTTTGATTCACCTATTATCACAAAAACTGGAAAGACATACTAGTGTCCAGTAAAGGTGGAAGAAGAAGTACAGCATGGGTAAAATCATGATTCTTTACTTGGCTTTGCTGTTACTAGTTTTGGGTCCGTGTAAGAACACCTCTGGCTAGGTTGCCTGCAAGATCTGAACCTGTAAACCCTGGATTTAAAATTAAGATCCTCAGCTCTTAGAGGTAAAAGGTGAAGCCCGTTAGTGAAGAGACAGAGCAGACTCGTAAAATTCCATATGTGCTGTTGCCACAAGGGGGGAACACGTCCCAGTGCCAGGGTGGGAAATATCCACATTAACGGTCCAGCCTAGATTGCCAAAACAAGAACCAAAAACGTGATGTGTAAATACATACATACATATCCATCCAGATGAGCTTTTACCTTTGGGTTGCATATTTGCAATAACTCACCCAAATGGCAGTTTAATTTACAGTAATAAAGCCATATGCATTTGCCATCATACAGTTTTTCTCTAAAAAAATGCGTCTTGGACTTGGTAAACATTGCCTCCAAATGCTGCTTATTCATAGGAAAAAACCCTTGTTTTAACAGACAGGCATTTTCTGGCAAAAGAGTCTTCTGCAAATGTACCTCTCATTGAAAAATAACCCATTTGGTGCCTGTGCAAAAAAAAAAGGGGTGACTGTTTAGGAGACTGATCTCCCTCTATTACAAAGCTATGATGCAAATAACACTACGGAGATTGTGACTTTAAAAGAATGAGCTTCATTGTTTGGTTTCTGCACAGTGTGAGAGGGATGCAGAGGGTGAAATCTCTGGATCATATACCAAAATAAACATTTCAAATCTAATACACACACACAGAGAATTGTTAAAGTGTAACATTCCCTAACCTAATAGAAAATTTGGTACAATTGAGTCTGATAGGAAGAAAAAAAGTAATCACCATGCTTATAATATGTATTCTATTAAATTAATTAGAAATATTTCTCTGGACCAAGCCATTTCTGGCTTCTAAGGGTGCACAGGTACCCTGCATCATTCTGAAACACGCTCAGAACCAGGACTGTATGTCAGTATATGAACAGTTCTCTGACGTGATGGTGTTTCTCTTGTACGTAAAGCACCAGAGGCCTTATGCAGTCAAGTACAGTGCAGGATTGAGTGCAGAGGCCACGCTGATGTGTAGGTGCTGAGAGAACCACTCAGCACCTCCAGGGATCAGATTGCAACGCAGTGCAACCAGCACAGCGGGGCGCAAGGCAGTAAAAATTAGATTTGCCACCAGAAAAAAAAAAAAAAATCTAGATATGACTCACTTTCACTGAAGTTTAGACATATGTCAAGGAACTAAAGCTGGTTGGGTCCTCAGTAAGCTACTTTAAGCGACCAAAAATATTGCTACCATGGCAGTATCTTGAGATTTCCTCTCAAAAGCACATCAGAATTTTAGCCAGTTTTCTGAAGCAAAGCATGAAATCCTTTAAAGTAAATTACTTCCCACTTCCCCTCTGCTGCACAACAGCTTCCTTCTTCTTGTGTGCTGGAATGCTGGAGTCCTGGGGACCTGGGGACAACTGGGGCTGCCCGCCTCCTGCTGCATGCCCAGCCAGCTCTGCCCTCGCATGGCAAAGGTACGCGGGGATTTCCAATTTGCTCGCTCTGACCAGATGAACATCTCAATTACTAATTCTCACTGAGGAGCAGCTAGAGACATGTATCCACAGCTGAAAATAGACTTTTTTTTTTTTTTCTCCTCCCTTGGGGTGGGAGGAGGCTTAAGGAAAGAAGGCACAGAGAGAGAAGGAAAGACAGTTCCATGCTTGCACTTATCATCAAGGATTCATTGCTGAAATAACTCCCAATTTTAAAGTGCATAGCTTGGTTTTTAACAGCTAGTGAGGTTTTCCTCAAACTGAAAGAAAATTACTCGTGGTTGCCTTCCAGCAAAAGTTGCTTTTGCTGTTCCTTACCCACGATCTCCTGAGATGATTCTTGTCAGAGGTAGCAGCAGCCTGTCCTTTCTATTCCTCCAGCTCCTCTGGCATCTGTTCCTCTTCCCTACCACTGATACACAAGACTGCACTAGTGCATGAAAAGGCAGGGTGTTTGCTTTCAAACAGAAAGAAAAAAGGACAGAATCCATCTGGGGTACAAATTTAAGCACAGGCTCCTTGTATAGACTAAGTGTGAGTATGTACCATCCTACTTTTCCCTTGAAAATATGACACGGACAGAGGCTGGTGAATACATTCATGCTTGAAATGAATTTAAGCAACTCTGTGCTAAAGGGCAAAGAGTGCTTCATTTCAGAGGGAGGTCAGGCTCTACTGCTATCCTGAGGTGTCACAAGGAACAACTAAAAATAACTGCCAGAAGTGGATTCCTCATTTGCTGTGTACCAATTAAGCAGGACCCAGCACAGCCTGGGTCATGTATAGATGGCGGTGAATGTAAACGCAGCCTGGCTCTTGCACCCCCCCCTTCTGAACGAGCTGAGGAGATAGGCAGACCCCCCCAGCTGTTCCTGTGCATATGCCTGGGTTTGCTCTCCCTGCTACAGATTGATGCTTCCAGCGAGCGCTGGTACGGGGATGGATGGCATCCAGAATGACTCATAACAAAGAGCATATGGCAGGACTAGACGTAGCGATCTAACATCTGTTGCGCTGCTTATTATTAAAATTTCTCACTTCTATTTGAGCTAGTAACCAAAACCAATAAATACTGTCTTCACAGATCCTACCTGAGGAAATCCCATATCCTCTTGGTTTTGTCACCACTAATTTGTTCAGTGAAAAGATGAGAATTATTTTATATTTTAGGTATTTAAAACCATCAAAAATTCTCTCACTCAGAGCGGTTTGAACAAGCTGTAATGAACAATAACTCATCTTAAAACTTACTCCTATTCTAAAGATTTAAATAACTGCTATTCCACACCCCAAGAGCTGAAGTTTTGTGGTTGTTGCACTAAGGTGACAGGCACGAGTTAAAAATAAACAGGATGAAAAAACATCTTCCAAAAAAGTAAATATCTGATCAGCTCACTCTATTGCCTGCCTTACAGTATGGCAGAGGTCACTGCAACTGTACCTAACAAAGGAACTGTATTGGAAAGAAGCAAGAAATATTGCCTCTATTTAATTTTTAAAGTTTTTTTTTCCTCAGATCATTCATTTTTCTTCAGAGAGAAGTGGGACTGTAAGTGCAGACGTGTAAAACTGGAAAATCAGCTGATGAAGCAGAATGTCCACATTGCAAAAGATTCACTGAGTGAGGACATGAAATATAGTGGACAGCCCCTTACAAGCAGAGATTAAACCATGTATCAAAACTAACACTTTGACCATCAAAAGGTATCCAAAGAACAGCATTGTGACTGGATGATCTAAGTTACTCCCTTTCAGCCGAGAGATGCAAGTAGTTGCCAACAAAAATGTTAGGATTTGACAAGACTTGGCAAATTGCTGGGATATAAAATCATGTTTTGTGAGTTATAAGGCCTTCCAGGAGATGTGACAAATCCTGAAAAAGGGTGGAAAAGCATGCACAGCCCACAGAAACCTACTCCCTTTCCACGGACCTGCCAAAAGAAAGGAAATGCGAAAAAAAGTGCACAAGAGACTTGCCAGTGCCAGACTTACCATTTCATTTAATAAGCACACTTCATAAAATGTTGAAAAAAATAAATGATTGTAATAAAGGGTATGCATATTATAAATAGTGACTAGTTCAGAAAGCAAAAACATTAAGTTTTTTCCCTGGGGACAGAGAAGCTATTGATATTGGGATCAAATGTCCTAACCCAAAAAGTCACATGTAAGAAATTATAATAAACCTATTAATGGTTATCTCTGGCATGTATCATTTTTCATCTTCACTATCTCTTGCAACACTGATTATTTTTAATATTCCAGATGTTACAGGTAATGGTAGAAGTCACTGACTGCCATTGTCCCAACTCCTCCCAAAGGGAATGAAAGCCAGGGGTGTGTAGGACAGAGATGGAGGAGGAGCAAAAATACTGCTCTCAGACGTGTCAGGTATTGGATGTTGTCCTTCATCACGGTTCATAACAGGCAGGGGTGAGAAAGTGGGAAAGAATGTTCTGCAGAGCATGAGCATGACCCCGGGGAGAAAGCAGCCCTTCATGGAGCCTGCACATGACCTGAAGCTTTAAAACGCAACCAGACCCATAGGAGCCCTCCCTAACTCCTTACACAGGTCACACACTCGTGGCTTTAATAGGATTTCATCCTTGGTGGTGGTGGTGTCAGTGATGAAGGGGCCAGCGACCAGGGCTATCTAAATGCTTCTGAATTGCTGACCAAGCAGAAGGGAAGGATGACGTTAATGTTGGATGGACCTGGGAGCAGTGAGACAGTACTAAGAAAGGGCTGAATATGAGCAAAACTTCTTGTGGCTGAGATAACTTATTAGGCTATGGAAAAGCCTCACAATAGAAATAGTGCACAACATATTCACTTTGGAAATTTAAATCTGAAGGCATGTAACTCAGAGCAGTTCTGCCATGGCAAGATGTTGTAGTGGATGTGGTATTGGTTTAGTACCATTTCTAGCAGCCTCCACTATGCTAAACAAAATTTCTTTGGGGCTAAACTGCAGAGAATGTGTCTTAAATGGTAAACAAATGTAATGAAAGACTTCAAAACTGATCATGTGTAATAATTATTAGCAGAGATTCTGCATTTTAGAAGTTCTTAGGTAAACTGGAACTAATTGCTCAAAAAGTTTGCCTTCCTTTACCTTTTTCAAATGTCTCCTTTAATTTCCTGAGATAAAATGTGAGCAACCTTAGAATATAAGGTTGCTCATAATTAGGCATTCTAACATACCAGGTGATGGAAATTATTTTGAAATATTGCCCTCTGTGACTGCCTCATGGGATACACATCTTGTTTTCCAGACTGTAACAGAATGTAGCGGTTGTGCAGTTATGATTGGATTAGTGGATTTTATTATGTGAATGCCTATACTAATTTTCCATTTTGATGTGCATTGTCTTTCTGCTCTCTGATGGCTGAGACCTTCAATAATATTGTCTGGAGCACAGCAACATCTGAATGGGCCCACAAGCGCAAATTTAAATTGGCCATTTCAAGCACACAGTCTTTCACACAATTAAGCCTTCTTGCAACACAGCCACAATGTCCAGGACACCACCTTCATCCAATGCTACCCATCCTCACCCCTTGGCTAACAACTCTTATTTCTTCTTTGTAGCCCAGATGCACAGCTTAGTATCACCCTTCCTCCTCATGCGCCTCCCAAAGCTCTTCTCCACATTTCAAGATGACACATGAGAATGACATGGACCAAAATACCCACATACAATCATCCCCAGATCTTTTTAGCCTCTTCTCACTTCACCACTGCAGAACTGGATCCAAATAAAGACAAAACAGTCTATAAAACAAGTTTTCAAAATCCTTAAAAAATATATCCGGTTCTCTTCCATTTGTCAGGACTATATTTCCTACCCCAAATGCATTCACTCCCCCACTTGCACTCTAAAAACTAAATACACACCATCACTTGGCTCTCAGCTCAGTATGCCCAATTGCACTGAACAGTCACCCTCCCATGTCCTCTCCTCTTTTACCCTCTACAAGTGGAATACAAATTTATATATATATATATGCATATATGTTTTCATATAGTAAATATACACTTAAATACACACAGAGAGACAGAAAGAGAAAAATCTTGAAAAATACCTAATTGCTTACCTAAGTGTGGATTTAGTGGCATGGATTTAGATTTGTCTTTTGCGAGTTTTCCTCTTGTTTTATTATTAGCACAAACTGGCTTGCTGTAGTTTTATGGGACTCAAAAGAGTTGCTCAGAATGTAATTCTTTTCTTCTAGAAAATAAATAGAAAAATGTCGCCACCCCACTTACTACCCTAACGTCTTCATTTATACCTGACTGCATTGCATTTTCTGAGCAAGACATAATTTTGCTTGAAGAATGTGCTCTTGCATGCCCAAATATGCATCTGTGTTCACTGATACAGTCACACATACACAGTTCACAAGAATATTTGACCCAGTTATGAGCTCCAGAGTAATTGTCTTCTAGCATCAATTTGTTTTTCATTCAATAATCAATAAAACACAAATTGTGACTGATGTCATCGTGGTTCAAAAGTTTCACCCCTTCAACTGATATGTCAAGTCTCTGAGAGAGTTGTGCTTCATCCTTGCTGCCAGTCATCTCACCATCAGTGAATTTCCATATCCTTCTTTTGACGTGTTTGACTCACAGAACAAATTATAGAATATACTGAGGTAATGAAAATGTGGTATATAATCAGTTCTACTATATGAAGACTTAGCAATTTGAGAACTAGCACTTAGACTTACTTTGGTTACTTCTGTTTCTTACTATTCTGTCTCAAGGGTTTTAAATAATGTCTGTGTGGACTGCAGAAGAATCTAACTTCTCTCTCTCTCCAAAATCATATCCTGTCCTAGAGCTGGCAGGAAACCTCCTAAAGGAAAAAAACCCTAAAGTACGCATTTTTAATCTTAGCCCGGTACAATTCAATACACAGCCGTACAGTTCTCATACTGTTCTTCAAGCTGCAGTTTTCTCATTATTTGCAAAGTGAAAATAAAATGATCTTGTGAAGTTCTCAGAGTCATAGTTTAGATGATCATGTGTCATTACCTTTTCAAAGCATAGTCTCTTTTTATTGTTGAGGTAGGTTCAAACTATAGAACATATTGCAAATCCCCAAATTATCTGTATTCCCAATTCAGACAAATTAGTTCCCAAGCAACAGTCCAAGTCAATAAGGACCATCTGATAGTTTTGATTCAGACCTGAACTCCAGTATTGGATGTTTTGATGAGCCTCCCTTATCAAGAGCACATCAAATGTTGTTTTAATATTAGAATTGGCCTTTTCCTGAAAGCAGAAAGACATTTTCATTGTTAAAGCTGTAAAACTGTTAGATATAAAGCAGCAGAAGACATATCCTGTTACTGTGTTGACGGCGCTGTACCAGTAAGTACATGAAGTATGGGCTAGAAATTGTCAGCCATAGATGTTAGACAGATAATGGACTGCTGCTGGGAGAACTTCAAAGGAAATTTATCATTTGATATTATGAATAAGGACTAGTTGGAGTAGGACTCTAAGATGACCCACCTCAGCACTAGATTCCATCACCCCCTCTGCTTTCTATTGTACCTGTGGTGACAAAGAAGAAAGGAAGAAACACAAGAACAGGAGGAAAAAACCCCATCTCTTATTAGTATCATGTAAACTTTTCATTCTGAACCACAGAAAATATTTAAAACCATCCTTGGTTTTCTTCCCTCTACACAGCCATGTGTGAAATTTGGTGAACCCAGCAAATCATCTGCACAAGTTTTCTGTAACCCTTCCCATGATGAATGTAACATTTCAGGCTCTTGTTCTCAACTGTACCGCTCAGCTTTTCTAAATAAATCGGATGTCGCCTGTTTCTGGTTATGGCATAGCTAGCTAAAACAAAGCAATATTAGGCTAGTCCTCATAGGCAGCACTCATCTTTCAGCTTCAAGTAATGTTAGAGAAGCTCTTAGTGCTCAAACTGAAAAAAGAAACCGTCCTGAAAGACCTCTGCAAAAAATCCATCTTGGCATGATATTTTCCAAAGTTCTAGTTCGACTGATCCAAAGTAAAGCTACTCTGCTGCACCATCTAGTGACAATGAGAACTGCACTTCAGACAGTTGATTTAATTAAAAGTTACCCCTTTCCTCCAGCCTCATCTCCCATTAGTTACAAAGAGTGAAGTCCCAGTGCCTCTGAAGCCACAGCAAACTTCCTGTTACCTTCAATGTGCTGAGGACATCATTAGTGCTCCTAAAACGCTTCCAGTAACGCTGGAGGAAGAAAAAATTCTTCTAATTCCAGTGATGCTTTCTGGCCATAGCATGTCCATTCTGCGCAGAAACGAGGCTGAAGCACAAAGTCCCGATGGAAATGCAAACCTTCCTAAAATTCTGGTTGCTTGGATCCTAGGTTTTGCTTTGGGAGACTCCAAGGCTCATTAACTGCAGTTCATTTTACCCTCGCCATTATATTAGACATGGTACAAGTTTTAAACTAGGAAGCCTGTTTCTTTTATTGAACTCTTTACCATCAAACTGAGACACACAAAATACTCTTGCTTGGATGGAGGTCCGCATATTTGTAACTTTGAGACTGCAGCTTTCTCAGAACATGTAGTGCCCCTAGTTAGAGGTAATGGCTTTTTTAGTACTTAATATTTGGCTTAGTTCAATGGAAAGTCCTTGAACTTCTGTGGTTTTTGTCTCTGAAACTTATTCCACAGACAGCTGGATTCTCTAACTTTCTCTGGACATCACATCAGGACAGCTTTGACGATGACAGGGCTGTTGGCTAAACAGCTAGCTTTGTACACTTTATATGGCCAATGTAATAACATTTAATTAATATACTCCACTACTAATTTTTCTCAATTTATTGATTACAATAAGCTTGTCATAAATATATACTTTTTTAGCATTGGTTCTACAAATTTCTCCAAGCATGTAAAACACATTATTTGATAACGGGTGGTTTTGTGGTTTGCCTAGCAGTAGAAGTGACATACGCTGGGGATTGGCTAGATGGCACTGGTGCATACTTATGTGTTACCATGCAGATGTGACTGTTTATAATATGATACTTGTTGGTTGAATTTTCTGGGATGTAATTGTTCAGCTGGAGCTTGATGGTGCTATTGCTCTGTACTAATTATAGCACTGTATTGGTAAGGGAGAAGGACACTCATACTTAGTTCTCCTTTAGTCTTTCACCCTGAGTTCCCTTGTTTGTGAGCTGGATGTTTGCTACAAGAGGGAAGAAATCAACTGCTCAGGTATTACAAGCCCACTGCTTCAGTGCTGATGGTTTCTATGGCTTGTATACATTTCTAAATTACCAACACACTGCAAATTTTGGCTCTGTACTGTTTTTCCACACCTGAAGTAAACCTGAGGGTAGACAGAGTAGCCCTGTTGGTTCTGTGATGCTATATGCATATTAGAGGGCAATAGTGAGTGTCCAAAAGCTTTCCCCATTTTTTCTAATAGCAGTGAATTCTACCATAGTGATGTCTAAAATATATTTGTTCTCTCTGCAGGCCAAATCTCTCCCATAATAGAAGGAAACAGATTTCCCCAGTTCAGAGGCAGTGAATCTATTAGCTAAAGCTTTACTGCGCCGCTGTAGGAGCTTGTAATGATGCCTTAAGGGACTGATTAGAATAGTTGGCACTAATTTCTTGTATCTATCATGGTCAGGGAAAAGATGAGAATGTGTGTAACAGCTGTATGCAATGGTACTACCTATGCTGGGTCTCTCTCACTTCCCCCCTCTCTGTCACTTCTGTGACCCAGGGGAAGGGACTGCCTTTGTATGCGTTAGGACAGCATTTGCTAAACTTTGTCCTGACCAGGGCCTCCGGGAACTAGAGGAATATACATGAGTATATAATAACAATAAGTCATCATTCAAATCCAACATGTGGAGAAAATAGTTATAGCATAGCCTACATGAATGATTACTGCTGAGCGTGGATCTAACTGCACGGAAAACTATATGCAGGAGGAATCCTTAGACAGGCCTGCAAAATAACTCACTTTCTACTCCCCAAAACAGCATTTGCACTGTTCCCATACACCAGAACTAAACTGAATTTTAAGGAGGTTGGAATTACAGTTCTGCGGGATATACCCCAAAACGAATGGAGTGATTTTGCATTAAGAATATGCCTGAGTGGGAGATGGAGGAGGAAATAGGTTCAGCTGCCAGCTTCCTGCTGCCGAAGGGAAGCACAGCTGCTTGGTCTATTGAGCCACAATATTCAGGTAACAGCGGTTTGGAAATGAGACACTTACTGACGTTGTAGCTATTGCATATTCAGGTCTCGGTGGCTACCGTCCACGTGGTACCCCAGAGCCCCCTCACTCCCTGACTTCACGCCAGTCGCTGAGCAGTGCTCTGAGGGCTCTTAGGAAGTAACGTGCCCACTATGGCACGTGACATGAGAGAGCAGGAAATTTCTCAAAGTAGCTAACTTGACAACAGCACAATCTGATTTGAAAACGATCAGAGAAAATGCGAGTAAAATGGCAGCAAAGTAATCATTTGCATAGTTTAATATCTGCATTGCTCTGCTATTCTCTGGGGTACAGCCTTATACACTGCACCCACACAGCTATACTCCTCCTCCATACCCCCAGGTTCTGTGTTTCGAACATTGTAAAATCCTTTCCTATAGTTTTGCCAAAGCCAAGCTTACTTCATGAAGCTGTTTTAAGGGTCTCACTAGTTATATTGTTTCTGTCTTCGCATTTCTCTCTGGGTTTCTCCAGCTGTAATAATTTTCAAGGCTGTTTACAACCTCCCCCCATACCTCCTTCATTCAATATCTACAGGTCAATTCTTGCCTCTAGCCCATGATGCCAATTTCAATCTTCTGTGCTTTGGATTTTGAGTAAGCATCTCTGCTTTTTCACAAGCTATCCCTACAACTTGTAGGGGTCTGTCTGCAAGTTTTTGCAGAGGTGCTTCTGCAAAGCTACCTCTTCTTGTCAGTGAGAGAATTCATACAGGTAACAAAATATGTGAGATAATAATTAACTGAAATGATACTGTATGTAGTTGTACTGTAACAGAGCTGAAATACACTCAAAGTCATTGCCTGGGACACTACTGTTACAATTCTTCCAGTCCATATACTCCATTAATATGAAATAATGACGTGTTTGTAGGTTGAAAAAACTAGCTGGTATCTACTTTTTTCAAAAAAAATTGTACCCTTAGTTTACTTCTGGAAACTTATACAGAGAATGTATGGTGACTTGTACCACACTGCATCTCAGGGCTCTCCTGGATGTGACAAAAAACTACAGCTTAACCCTTTAACTGACTTTGTTGTTGGGTTAACATCAGTGCATCAGCCTGACTCATCAGGTCATGTGAATGGAGGAAAGTAAAAAAAAACATGTATTCTCTCTTTGCAACACAAAGAACTCTTTCTTTGATACTGGTATAGTCTATATTTTCTATATATTGAGCCAGAAGGGACCAAAAGTTACCAAAAATCTCTAAAATTAATAGTTATCTTCAAACAGTTAGACAAATACAAAGGTAGAGGACACATTGCTTGTACGTATGTGGATTTTCAAGAGCCTAATTATGAAAATATAACATTATTACATGCAGAGAAAAAGTATGCAAACCATGACTGTTTGTAACCACAGGTCTTTCAGATCCTGTGTAAAAATCTCCAGTGTTAAACTTCTTGCAATCAATGGGAACAGATTTTTCACGTTATGGACTTCTATTTTGTGATAGAAGATGATGTCATAAATCTGGAAAGTCAGTCCAAGATTCATTGATAATTGCAGTACCCATGGGAGAGACACCAACCCAGCATAAATATTACTTCAGACATCTGCTGTGGCACATGGTTATGCCTGATAAAAACCTAGATTTTGCTAAGGGCTATACTAGATGGACAAACATTTTTTTTTTTTGGGGTGGGGGTGGGGGGCTGTGATCTTAAAGGGAGGAATAAACCCAGTCCAGAGCATGCTGCAGCACTCACTCAGGCATGCAGACTGGCAGATGTGATCGCTTTATATTCTTTACTGGGACTTACCTCAAGAAGTGCCAAATTTTGTTCTAAACTATGCAACAGTTGTGGAACCCCTGCAGGCATTATTACATGATAACTTCAGTTTTCTTGGACAACTGTTTCCAAGTCTTGTTTTCAACCAATTCAAGAGCTGGACTGTTAGAAATTAGCACTTTGCACTAGCCCCTTTGTAACTATAGATGCTTGACACTGGCTTAGATGCAGTGCTCAGATGCATGAAATGAAGTCTGAAAAGACAATCACAATAGTATTAAGAACAATAAAATAAAAGTTTTGTCATTTAAAACAAATCCTTTGCTTCCGTCTAAGCCACCGCAGATGTATTGTATTTCAAAATTCATTGTCTCTTATGGCAGTATCATTGTCAACAAATCTCAGTGCGCAGCACCTCAAAATACTGCTGTAGGCCTCTTGTGCTTTCCTCCTAATCGATAATTCGTAGGGAGATTATATTGAAACAATTGGTTGTATGAAAATTCTAAACTGTGTATACAGAGAAATTCAGTGTCTGTCGAGATGGACTCCATGTTGCCAAGACTATACTCCTCCTTAACAGTGTCTGGGTGTGTTGTATTCTTTTGTTTTATATCCTAACCAACACATACCTGTTCTGTGTCGTTTGGGGCTAAAGTAAACCTGACGCTTGAAAGTTGCTATGTTTCTACCACCAAGATGGGTATGCCCAGGTCCTCTGCTTGAGCCATAGGAAAAGAGACCAAGGTTTCCTTTGTCACAGGCATAGGAACCATTCTGTCTGGAAACATTCTCCTCTGTGGAGAATCCCAAATTCCCTTCACGTTTCCCTGCCTACACAGAGGTATCTCTTCTGGCCTTCACTGCTCCTCCTCTCCCCCGGAGGAACTGTTCAGCTGATGTCCCTGTTCACACCGCACGCATCTTTGCCTGGGCAATTTATGGTTGGATAAATGTATCTGCTGCATTACCGCATGCTGATTTCTTCTGCTACCTCCAGGGGAGGATGTCCATGCCCTTTGGCCTCAGCAAACACTTCAGAGAGGTGTTTCTCTGGGATTCCTGCTCATTTCATAATATCCTTCATGCTTATGCCAGGCATGGGACACCCACTGTGGTGATTGAGGGCAATCTCTTGCTGTTAGGTAAGTGTCCCAGATCCCCACTGGAGTCTGCAGTCCGATTGCTAACCTGCTTCCACAACCCTCTAAATGTCCCCTCCTACGGTTTGTTCTAACTTAGAATTTTGCTACATTTAATCAGCATTTCATCCCTCCTGTACCTGTGTATCAACCCACCCTTCAGTAGCTAAATACTCATTTTGAATTACCTTAGAATTTCTCCGGTAGCTCAGATGAGTCACAGCCGTAAAAGGTGATGCTTTAGTTTACTTCAATGCCTATTTTGTATAGCCCTGCATTTAAGTTGCCCGATCCAGTGGATTGTCCTTTCCACTTCTGCTTCAGAGTGAAAGAGGTTTCCAAGCGTGCTTTTTCCTAGTGCCTTGTGCAGGGAACCCGGCTGCAATAATCTGTTCTCCGTGCCATGTCTCAATCCCACAGTACAGACACCATGCTGGAGACACAGGAATGAAAAAAAAAAAAAAAAAGAAACCAACTAATCTGAACTTATTTAAATATAACCACCCTTTAAATAGAAAAGATACAGAAAGTTCCCATATTGTACATTCTCCTGGCTTTAGGGCTTGGCTAATGGATCCTGACACAAACTGCAACTCTCAACTGAAAAACTTCTGTTTATTTAGCATGGATCGAGCAGCCTCATGAGGACAGTTATTACAAGCTATAACATCACCGATATTGGTTGATTCTTGTCATTTCATCACACGCTTCTCACCACATGATGTTTTGTTGGCGATGTCTCATTTCACAGTGATCCATCCCGAGGTACAATTTCCTGCTGGATGGAAGAAGTCTGCACCAGGACAATATTTCATTCTCCATTATTCTGTTCAAAAGAGGAACATTTTAGTTTGTTTTAGCTCTCTTACTCCAAGTGCTGCACACAGGAAAAGGACTAAAATACTGAGCAGTGATTTGTCCCGAATGAAGTAGTACACAGTGAAGGAAATAGCATGATCCTCTGTAACACTGTGATCCCAGGTACCTCCTGACTTAAAGTACCTGCTGTCAAAGGCCAGCCGGTGGCTAATTTTTTCTTGGTTACTTCTAGGTTATTTTCCTTAGGGAAAGAAAATAACTGTGTCCACATCACCTTATAACAACCTAAGTAAAAATAAAAATAAAAATACCCCTGGGTAGTGTGGGCTGCTGGGTATTTTGTTCTGAGCTGGAATCCTGTATGCCTGCCTAAGGTATTAGAGCTTCATCTTGGTTTTTTGTTAAGCTTTTTCCCTGACAAAAGAGCGCAGCGATTCTGGCTGGAAAGTCAACCCTCTAGTGGCCACATCCCGCACCGGGCTTCCAGCAAGTTACACGAAAGCAAAACTCTGCAGGGTTCTTGTTTTTTTCTTTCTGTTTGCCTGGTAATTAAAAAAAAAAAAAAAAAAAGTCACGTTCGTGTTTAAATGCAGTGATGCAGTGCTACCTAAATTAAGATAATGGGGGAAATACAGTATTGTTTAGTTTCCCAGTCATGAAAGTATTGTAAACATTGGAGCTGGATTGATGCACTTCTTGATGACTTGAAGTGGTTTTCATAAATGAAGTCCAAATATGTAATAGCTGCTCTCAATTTTCTATGAGAAGATTTATTCAAAAATAAATTTAGCTAAGGGGAAAAAAGAGACAGATTTGAAAGCTGAATTATTGCCAAGAACTCAAACATTGAAGCAGCCAGTCCCTTTTGAGACAGCTGCAACATTTCATGGTGTAAAGTCAGCGAATTTCCACAGGCCCTGCTGCCAGAGACCACAAAATGGTTTCAAACAACGGCTCACTTCATGATATTTTTGTTTTTTAAAAAAAAGTGTCCTTGTGCTGCTGAGTGGGCAGTGTGCGCTAAGTTAGCAGATTAATGAAAATGTTTCACTGGCACAAGATTTTGATTGCCCCAGTGCAAAATTGCTTGCAGATTGGAAAACAGCATGTTTCATTTCAAACTCATTCTCTTCCCATACATTAGCACTTGTCAATGTAGCCATTAAGCACAGTCAGTGCAGAAATTTAATTACAAAACCATTTATTTTATTGAAAGAAAAATAAACCCAAGCTACCTCAAATGCATTAGGTGGGTTCAAAACATGTTCGGCTGATAACACCCAAGGGTAGAGAGGCTGCTGTAAGAATAATGTTCCTTTCATGTGTGGTGGGGACTCAATATTAGAAACAGCTGCCTATAAGTCATTCTTTATTTAAGTTCTATTATGAATTAAAGAACAACCGATTTAATGAAGGAACTTTTTATATCTGAAGTTACTCAGCTGTGGTGTTCATTCTGTCTTCCTTTAAGAAAGGTTAAATTTTAAATGCTAAGTAAGTGAACAGAACGATACTTTTTTATTGGATACTTTTTTTTTTCCTCCTCATGTTAGCCTTTTGTTCTCCTAATGCTTGAAGAATGTAAGGTCTGCGGTATTAAAGGAAGTAACAAAAATGTGCTAAACACATCAAAAAGTAGAAAATCTGTATCTTATTTATGCCACAGAGTTTTACGCTCTGCATGTCTTATAGGCATTTGGAAAGGCCCAAGAATAAGGATCTCTAACGAAATGATAGATGTGGGTCAAGCAGCACTCTGATGTCATGGTACATATTGCCTCTGTCTCACTGCTAATGAGCTGCCAATAACAGGTCTGTTTTACTGTTCTGCTTGAAGGAGAAAAAATGGAGTTATAACCTTAGTGGTTTGGGCTGATTTGTCAATTTAAAGCATTTTTTTTTTTCCTGTGTGAGATATCTACCCACAATTTCTTGCAGACATACACTCATGTAGTCCACCCAGCTGAAGAGCCCGGAGGAGGGAGATGTGTGTGTTCGGCAGCACCCTGGGATGGATGGTCAGAGACACTGGTGCTGCTATGGGGAAAACCGCACCGCAGGGAGAAAGCTTACTGGCAGACCTGACGTTTGCTACAAGGAGAGTGGCTCTGCCTAACGTAATGCTTTCCCCTCGTCACTGTCCTGTGCTCGAGCCACCAACGTGTGTGTGTGTGTGTGTGCGCACGCGTGCGCAGGCGCAGGAGGAGGCAGTGGGGTCCTCCCCACACCCCAGACAGCCAGTGCCTTACACGTGAGTTTGATCACCTCCTGCCTTAAGCAAGTATGGAAACAGATGCTATTAATGAATATAAAGGTATTTCAAACAGCCACAATACTTCATGTAATACCTTCATATGCTAGCCAAGATTATCATGCCATATTCAGTAGCACTGCCTTTCATTAACAGAATTAACAGTTAAGTGCACACCTTTGTTTTAGATCCTGTCCCTAAAAACACCTGTTTTCAGTTTTTCCAAGTTTACTGTAAGGAGGAGTACCCTAGATTTTCCTGTTGACATCTAAAGTCCTTATTTAGCTTTACCCATGCATCCCTTCCCCAGCAGAAGTGCCAACCAGTGGGACACATTCCTCAGCGACGAGAGGGACGCACCAACCTCTTCACCTGCACCCCGCACTGTGGTATCGTGGATCACCCCGGAGAAAATCGCATGGCAAGAAGACCATCAGCCCTGCCTGGACAGGGACAGGGACCAATCACCCTCACCAGGGAGGTCTCCTCCATCCTGCCCTGCCCCACAGCCTGGCAGAAGGAAAGCGCTGGAGTCACTGATGCTGCAAGCGGAGGTAATGTATCACTTTTACATCTGAGTTGATGCTGCGTTTAGGAGAACTCTGTAACGAAAGCAGACACTGCACCCATTCACACACAGAACTGAGCACAAAGCACTGAGCAGATAAGAGCACAGCATGCTCCAAGAGGGATGTTTCATGCCTGAATTAGGGTATTCTGTGTCCTGGATTTTACATTTGTTAATCAGATAAGTTTTCTCTCTCCAGTTCGCCAAGAGAATTGGCACACAAGATAGTCTCAAAACCTAGGAAATCTTAGACTTGCATTTCTGTCCCGTTATCATAAATGCATATATCAGGATGGAAGCAAAAAACCCACAAAAAAGTAGGAATCAACCCAGCCCGAGTTTAGTTTCTGAGTTGAAATTTATTTGCAAGGGAGCCAACAGGGGAAACAAATTCTGTTAAAAGATATGTGTGGGATGAGGCTTGAGGGAAATCTAGTGCCGGTTTACCGCAGGGATCTTCCCTGGAGGTTTAGGAAACGCGCTGTCTGTTGGTGTCCTTCTGGTTGATCACGTCTCACTTCATAAAACTGCCCACCAACACCATCCTTCTCCTTCTCTTGGGTCCAGCCCCAGGGAGAAGCTGGTGGGCTCAGTTCTCCTATTTGGGAGCTCCCAAGTACATCCTGCTATGACAGTTGTCTTGGTTTTTCCTTTTTTTTTTTGTACTTCAATATAAAAAGTTCCCAAGATCTCTTTAAATATTAACCTGAAAGGCTGCTGGGAAGGAGCCTGTAGCCCAGGCTGCTGCAAAGGACAGCTGTGGAATACAAACAAAGAATCAAAACAAATGACTCTTCTGCAGAGAACCATCATCTGCAGAGGTTTCATCTTTGTGGGCTATTTGAGGTTTTCCAAACTGACAAAACAGTCTCCTGGAAGTGTGAGATGAAAGACAGCTGGAGAATAACTGGACTGTGTATCACTAACACAAAATAATTCCCCTGGAAGGGGGAAATTCCCCAACTTCATGGTACCTCTCAATTTTAATTTTTTCTGAACTATTCCAAATAAACCCCTTTCTAGACAAAACTTTTGTTAGTCATCTCTACAATGAAAAAGTACAGAAGCTTCATTTTATAAAGTCTATATATATTTATTTCCTAATATTCCTAGGCACAAACATCTGCCCACTGTAAGGATTTACAAATTTTCTATTATTAGTATCTGAACTTCTCACAAAGTTTAACACAAACTTATGGTACACCTCTGAGGTAGTGAAATCTCATTCCCATTTTACAGACGAAGAGGGAAAGAAGGTAAAATGAGATTCTATGATTTTCCCAGATCTGGAAGTCTACAGAAAAGTCCGAGGCTGCACTAGGCTCCCTGGACTATCTTTTATCTCTGCCAGCTCAAAAGGGATTTGGAAAGGAGTTATCCCAGATTTACAAGAGGAACAGCCTCTGTTATCCTAAATTTGGATACTCCCTGTGGTACTATAGTTCCTGAGTTCAATCCTTATTCAAGACACACAACAGAAAAGTGAGCCCCTTATTGAGAGTCATTACAGTAACTCAAAGTACACTGAAGCAGAGCACACCTTTCCATGCACTGACATACCCTCTTCCACAACTCCACTTGCTTCTGCCCTACAACATTCTTTAATGTGTTTTTTTTTAAGCGCAATGAGAGAAGCAATATAGAACGAGAAAATCCAGAGAAGAAAATTTGCAAAGGTATTTTCAGTCCCTTAAAGGGAACATAGTATAATAAAATGATACTGAGCACAAGCAAGTATGTAATGTGCATGTGTTTACAGTAACAAGACACCTTAGGATCTAATTCTTCAGTCCAAGGAAAAAGAATCTGTTTTCTCTGAATGCAATAAGGAACAAGACAAACAAACACAATAATCATAATGATTCTTAAAGTGGAGTAGAAAAATGGGAAGAATTACCATGGTAGGAAAAACATCTTCTCTGCCAGCATTCAGGGAAAAAAGCTACCAGGAAGATGGAGTATTGGGATGCTGATCCATTGCAGACACCATCGGCAGTTGTCCATGCCTTCACACAAAACCCAGGTGTGGTTAAGATGAGCTGCTTAGCCTGCATAAGAGATGTAAGCCTTGTCACGCCGATCATCTTAGGGCACAGACCTCAGCCAGAAGTGGATGCCCACCAACAGGGGTTGTGGGAGTCTCCAAACTGCAATGAAGTATCTGTACCCTCAGCTTCAGCTTGTGTGTCACTAAAATGATTGCTCTGACCTGTCTTAAGATCAAGGCCGGGGATGTCATCTCCATCATGTTTACCCCACTAGCGTCTGAGAGGATAAATTTAATACCTAAATCCACTGTACCCCACAAATAGTTAACGGATTAACCTGGGAGGAGAATCCCCTAGACAAAACAAGGAGGAACTGCCCACTGTGTGGGCCCAAACTTTAGTGTACCACCTTCTGCAATGTGTGCAATGCTGCATCTGTAAAACACTTCATCCATCTGAAAAAAAAAAAAAATCAAGGCAGCGTGAGTGTAAACATATTCCCATAACACATGAAGTAGGGACAAGTGGACAACTACTTGACTACATGAGTTTCACAGCTCACTGGGTGTCATTCCAAAAAGCATCTGTCACCGCCACTGGCAATGAATTTTGAGAGCAACTGGATTTTGCATCTCAGAGTTTAACAGGATTGCACAGCCTCCAACAAACTACCTAAGCCTAAAGACCTAGGAAATGTGCACCTTACCACTCCAGATCTTGTCCTTGGCTATATTATCAGTGACAGGAGTGACAACGTTGCTAGGATGGTGTTAGACAGCAAATTCACACACAGATCTGACTTGTCAAATCAGCACTCTCTGTCTGAACTTTCCCATGATTCTCTTAAGAGCAATTTCTTCTTTTCTTCTTCTTCTTCTTCTTTTCTTTTCTTTTTTTTTTTCATACTAAACGTGTTCCACTTGAGGTGTGTAAACTTACTCATTTCAGTAATTCCAGAAGAGCAAGTACAGGATTAGAAAATACATTGTGTCTTGCAAGAAAAACAGAAACCACTTGCCGCCTCCGTGCTGAGCCGTAGGTACAGGAGAGGTGTTTATAGCAGCTAAAAATCTGGGGGGGGGCAAAGAAAGTGGCCTTTTCTTGCCACTTGGCTGCAATAGCATCAGGACTGACTCCTACTTGCGTATTACTTTTAAATGTGAGAAACTATTGCACCAGGGGCCATATTAATGCGTAGTAAGACTGAATCCCATATCCTAAAGAATGTAAATTGTAAAAGAAACAGGATGGGGAAAGAATCAAGGCACAGAGAGGTAAATTAATTGGCCTGAGTTCAGCAGCAGAGTCAGAAAAAACCCCCAGATTTCTCTTCTCCAGTGTTCATACTTCAGAAGCAAGCTATTTCTCCCATACAGGCTCATTCGAGGGCTACAGCTGAACTGTGCAGAGGAGCTGTCCCTTAGCCAGAGATAAGGGGAAAAGTTAGAATTTAACCACCAACAAAATTACTTCTCTAGAGCTCTTTTAGTCTACTTTCAAAAATAGAAAAATATATTGGTAACTTTTATGTTAGTTTACATAGCATCTGAATTTATCCTTCCCTGTGTACCTGCAGAATTGTTGCTGGGAAATAATCAGGATCAGTATCACAGTTTTTCATAAGAAAAAACTAAACTGAATTTTTACATTTTTAGCCCAAAGACCTGTCTTGCCCTATCAGGGACATTATATCAGTTCAAACAAGAGATCAAACTGTGTAAATGCACACTGGAGACTTCTGCTGATAAAAGTATATAAGCAAGGAGTGTAAAGTGATGTGATACCTTACCATCTTGTTGCTTCCTGGGAGGGAAACAACAGTAAAAGGCAGTCCTGCCCTTACTGTCTCCCACAGAAATGTAGGGAGCTTCGTTATTCCTATCACCTGCCCTGGCTGACAACCCACAAAGCTGCTGGACAAGGACAGGGCGTATGTGATAACCTCTCAGCATAGGTTTGTCTGAAACAGATGGGACAATCCAGGCAGGACAACCTGTTGTTCTAACAACCTGTGAATATCTTTCAGAGTCCAAATACATGAATCTGTTTCTGCAGTGCTCAGCTTTAGGATGTTTTAGCTCCAAATGTGCAGAGATCGGCTTTGATGCCTGTGTGAGGGAAAAGAAAGAAGGAATTGAAGAGTCTGAGGAAGCGGCATGGTATGTTGGGTTGATTCTTACTCAACAGCCCACATTTCCTTGCTGCAGCCACTGCTGGTAGGTGACATAGTTAAGGGTCAGGCTGTGGCAACCCAAGGGCTGCGAAACTGCACACATGCTTGTACACACCTCTATCTAAAAGGTTTATTTTGGTTGCTAATGTTTCTTCTCTTACCCACAGTGTTCTGTTTTGATATTGATTTCAGCCCCAGCTGAGAATTCAAATGTACTATTAGAGCATATCTTTTCAAATATTGTTGCACTAACATCAGTTTCTATCCTACAAATAGGAAAAATATAAAACCTGAATAATCTTTCCATCATATGAATGAGAAACACATCCCTTTTAAATATAGAATGGAGAATATATCTGGCTTTCTTCATTGCTCTTCTTTCTCGGCTGTGAGGCATTATTGTCCATTTAAAATATGTGAATGTTAAGAATGAAAAAAAAGTTTAAATCATGTATTGGAAATCACAAAGTTTTTTTTCTTCCTAACAGCTGTATAGCAAGTTAACAGTTTTTCTAAGAGGTTGTCTGCATTTATTAGTGGTCTTTGGCTAAATTGCAACTGAAAAACCAGGTTAAAAAAGAACAACCTCTGCAGAAATCAAAATAATGTTCGCAATAATTGCCTAATGATGTTTTTTTCTACTTCTGTGCTAGGAACTGTAGCTTGGATTGTACAAATGCTTTGCAGGGGGGTAGTAAATTGTCATTCTCTCTATGGATTTACAAGATCAATCTTGGTAATTTGTTAGTTACAGTGTATGTAATGTGATATTATTGCTCATGTTACACAAGAGGATTACGTGGCTTACTAAATAAAGCAGTGGTCTTTACATTAGGGACCATACTTCCTTCCAGACTGATGCCTAGCCAAGTGAAATTAGATTGGTGATCTCAGTCTTAGGACCATCTCTGGTGAATATAGACTGAGATCCCCAAATGACTAAACACAACAGAGTCAATCACTCATCTCTATATGCTCACCCCTAACACCTGGATTCCAGATTCTTACACGTTTTTTATTCATCGGCTGTTGAAACGCACTGTTGTGTGGTTTTTCAGTCCAAGATTTACCAAGTCCCAAATTTGTACCTACACTCCTGTTAGTTTATTAGGGGCCTATGAAATTCTATTCAGGTTGTACAAGGGCGTATTCAGCTACTCTGTTTAACAGGTTTCATATTTTGCTGTTTGAAAATCCATCCATATTTCACCTTTGACTTTCAGGGGGAGGAGATACTGTTACTACTGTGTTGGATGGTTGATATAAATCAGAGAGAACAAAAAGAAGAAAGAGCTATTAAAATTTGCAGTTTTGTTTGAGTCCAAGTTTGTTCTTTACAACATTTTTGTTCTTGGAAGTCCTTGCTTTGATATTGTGCTGCTCAGCCTAAAATCTTTTTCTTTTAATTTTTTCTCTCACAGATTCAATCCTTTTCCTCTGTCCGTGAGCTATGCCCTTTTTTATTATCTGCAGATGGTTATCTCTCCATAGATGTCTTGCGTCTCTTCTCCATGATTAATGTTAACACAGTTTTCTGAGCTTTGGCTACCATTTCAATATATTTCAGGTGAAGTGGGTCCTACAATTGAACAAAATATCCTAGATGTAACTGCTTAAAAAAGAATGGTATCTTAACCACCTAGGATCAAATTGTTACTGTTTATCTTCCTTTGGTTATCTCCCCATTCTAAAACTCTTGAATAAATTCTGTGTTGATTAAAAGAGCTGCACTGACAGCTTTAAGCCTGACAGTTCCTGTCTGTCCACAGAAGGGTAAAGCTCAGCATTGTTCTGTCAGTCTACATCAGCTCTGACCACAAAAGACCACATCTGTGGCTGACAGACTTATATTTAAGAGAAGTCAGCCTGGCCATAGACCTCTCAATACTGGTAATTTTTGATAACCCTCAACCACGTACCAATTCTTTGCATTGCAAACTCAGTGAGGAAAGGAAAAATGCTCAGATTTTTCAAAAGTACTTAAGTACACAAAGACATGGGGCACATTTAGAATAAGGGTTTATCTTACAGTCATGTTATATCACATACCCACCACCCATTTCTACAGCAAGCCTCTTAGAATGACTCCCAGCATTAAGCTTGCATAAGCCTAAGAGCCTGGTGTGGTCCCTGTGCTGAGGCCAAGCCCACCTCTGCTCCTGTATCCTCCCCCTACAGTGTGGTACATCGCAAGGCTGGGAGTGCATTGGTACCACTCCCACAAAACCCCCTCTTCCTGATCTAGGACTCGTCCCTGCTTCACCTCCTAAAACTTTTTTATGGGCTAAACCTGGAAGGGCAGATAAGCAATCCATCCACTAGTGCTAAAGGCTCCCCCATTTAGCAGCCATACCTGCTTCGGGCTGTTTGAGGGCACTCCTTGGTGAAAACTCTAATAATAAATAGGCCCTAAAGCCAAGCAGTAGGAATTTGGGATGTGATCTGTTATATTTGTTTGAAAACAAACTCCACTCCATTCTATGCAGCCTTTTTAGGTCCATATAGTTTTCTGAAGAATCTTGCTGCATGGTACAACTGAAATAATAAATATGTAACTAACTAACTAACTAACTAAGGGCTCCTAGTGTATCTTAAGATTCTACTGTGAGGCTACAATTTTGCTTTTCAGGTGAGACAGCTGAACTATCAGGAACAGAGCTGTGACTGCCTATTCATTTTAAGTGGGCAACAATGTCTATAAGTCACTAACTTCTGATTACTGTTGACCAAGACTACTTGAACAAATAAGCCATAGGTCCAAGTATCTGCACCCCATTACCAAGCTCCAAAAGCCACTTAGACACTTCACTGCAAATACTGCAGCTGCCATGCATGGCACAGAGAGCTCTAATGAGTAGTTTCCGCAGCCCTGGTTTGGCTTTACGCTTTGCGAGGACACAGGCATGCTGGTAGGAAAGGGATGGGTAATTTAAGGGATTTTTTCTGTGTTTTTTATTGCTGCTGAAATAGAATGAAAACTTGCTGTAGTTTAGATCAGCAGAAGCAATACCAGCACGTCAGGCAGAGGATGTGTGTGGCTGGGTCGCAGCTCAGCAGCTGTTCTGGTTCGTGGAGGCTGCTGTCCCCAAAGCATCTCCCTGTACGGGCCAGCGCACAAGGGACGGAGGCCTGAACCTGGAAGGAAAAGGAAGAGCAGTTGGAGATGTGAGACTACACAATGGAGATGATGTGGTCCTAGTGTTCCCCTGCTTCCCTCCTGACCCCACCTGGAGACTGTCTCCAGAAAGGGGCAGCCCGGGCACAGAGCCAGCAGCCACTGATGGCTGCTCAGAGGGGCTCTAGGAGGGGGCACCAGCTGCGCTGTGCAGAGTCCCACCGCCCCCATCACTCAGCAGTCAGGGCTCAGAGGTGGCGGAGGAGACCCCCCCTTAGACACCTCCAAGACTATCAGTGATCCCCAATTAAAACCATTGTCGGGGAGAGAGAGTGAGGATAGAAACCCACTTCCCAAAGAGGTCGACTAAGAAGCGATTTCCCACTGCTTATTGTGGACAGGGATCCCATGTGCATCAGTCGGAGAGCAAGCAGAGGAGGAGCAAGGCTATTCTCCTAAAATCAGTGCTGTGAAAGGGTTATTGCTTTACGCAGAAGAGGTGTGAGAGTGACAGAGATCAGGAGTTCTGCTCTTTGAGATATTTTTTTTTTATCAGGGAGCAACAAGCCTGTGTAATTACTGGATGAAGCTCATAACAGAACTTACAAATGCATTGTCAGCGTGGTTGCCTCCATTCCCAGTTTTTTCACTCTAGTTCAGTCTTTCCCCTCTGTTCACAGGTACAAACGCCTCTGGCCTTCTGGAAGTGACTAGAGCAGAACTGACTTGCTAGTTTTTACCCTAAGAAACTGTTGATAGCCTACAGGTAGAAATCAAAAGCGTGTCAGTTGAGATTTGGGTAAAGTAAAACTTGTACAGCATTAAGGCGGTTTAAGTGCTCAGATCTGCAAAATTAGCCCAGTCTTTGTACTTTTCTTGCTTTACCAAAAAAATCTAGAGTGAAACTTGCCATTCTGGATTATTTGACCATCAATCACACAGACAAATGAGGCTTTGGGTGCACACCTTCAGGTTTTTTTGGTTTTTTTTTTTTTTTTAATGGCTTCAAAAATTTCTGCAGAGAGTAAGGAGGCGGCTACTGATCACTAAGAAATCATTTATAACAAACAGTGTTACAAAAGTAATTTCAAAGTAGTTGATAAAACACAAATATATGCAAGGGTTTTTTTGTAGAGTATTGGTGATTAGGATTTTAGGAGGGGAAAAACATGTTAGAGCCCAGCCAGTATTATTTAAATAATATTATATTATTATCTTGATTATGAATTGTTCAGGGAAATTTACTTGTGAAATTATCTACAGCTTTGGTTTTTGATAATTGTTCAGTGCATTATAAGGCTTGGTTCAATTTTCTGACAAACTGCCTTTCCTAATCAAATTCAATTTATAATATATAAATTGACATAAGTTCTCTGTTAGTTCTACACAGGATATAAAGAACCTGATGTCTCCAAGATGTCAGAAATGCCTCTAACAGTGACAACAAGACATCTCCAAAGGTTTTTTTTCCCCAGAACCACAAAAAAACAGGTTGCTGAGGCTAGGCAGGTGGGATGTGAAGACCTTACCCTCCAACACACTTTCTCCTGAGGGCATCAGGTATCATTTCAGTCTGTGTGCAGGCGTTTGCTCAGGAGCCAAAAAGCTATGTGAATTAAATCAGTGAATCAGAAATGGAAGATGGAGCCAGGCCCAGGCTGGGCTTCAGGAAGCAACTGAATATTACTAGTTCAAAGGATTGAAGCCCAGAACCACAGCTCCAGTATCAGCCTATCTGCAATCCCTTTCTAGGCTGCTGCTCTTGGATCTACGCGGGGGCTCAGCTTTTAGGAGTGACAGTAGCAGTTTCTCCATTCTACAAAACTACCAGCCACCAGTATCTCCCAAACCAGGAATTAGAGCAGGGTTTGCCATGCTTAATCAATTTAGGTAAAGAAAGGGGTGTCCTGAGTCCTGACAGGGGCAATTTTCATGTCACAGGCAGTACCTTATGCTCCGTTTCTAGCTAAAACACTAAAAAAACCTGATTTCTTTCTTGTTTCCCAGAGGGAGCACAAGGAAGCATGCCACAGCAACTCAATCCTCATAAAATTAGGCCAATAATAATATTTTTTGCAAAAGCTTTTTTTTTTTTATGATTTGCTTGTATCTCCCACTGGGTAGAAGAAGACAGAGAATGACACGTCGGTTGTGTCAAAGTCCCCAGCAGCACGAATGCAGTAAAACCAACATGAAATACAGGGAATTTTTAAAGGGGTGTTTTATCAGCCTTTCCCCTTCTGTTTTCCCAAGATACCGCAGAAAGACCACAAAGAGATAAAATGAGCTGGGGAGAGAGAGGCAGATCTACAAGGTATTGCCCATCCCAGCCCTGTGCTTGGCGAGAGCTCCCGCCTTGTCAGGCTGAGGCGGTGGGTTCCTCGTTGTCCCCCAGCCTGCCTGAAGCATGTGTCAAAACACATACATCAGAGGATGCGGCGAGTTCCCACCTCCTGCATTTGTGCAGCATGGGCTGGGCCAGGAAGCTCGCCAGGAGACTGAAAGCTGAACGTGACCTCCCCAAAACATGGAAGGTGCACCAGCCCTCCCATCCACTAAGGAAGGGTTACCAAGCCCTGGAAGTCTGCAAGCTCCAAAAAGCAAAGCCTCTCCAGAGTCGATGAGACTTTTTTTATTGACACTATAAAGAAACAGATGCAATGATGTCATCATGTATAAATGCCACTATAGATGAATCTCAAAAGGTAAACATAGTTTGTACTGAACTGTTTGCAAGTGCTCTGCAAGGGCTGTGGAGCTTTAGCCTGCTCTCAGAAATTACTACAGAGTTTTTGAAGTGGAGTTATTTTCAGAAACGTAACAGTCAAACACACTTGAATAGGTAGAGACTTGCAGTATGAAGTGTATCCTCATTTACATTAAAAAAGCAGTTGCTTTCCATAATGGAAAAATTAAGGGAGTAAAATGTATAGTTTAAAACCATACTTGATTAGCTGAGACAGATTTTTATGCATACCAATTCTTATGTTTTACTCCTAAGATATCTATGTCTACTAGCAACGCATTTTATGGGTTTATTAAGAACGTCGCATTGTCTTTTCCTACTTAACTGCAAATTATTCAAACAAAATGTTGGAAGTTTTCCATTATAGACTGTTACAAAAAAAAGTGACCTTTCCAAAACAGTTGTTTTAGAAAAAATCCTAAATATTTCAGAACTGATTTCAATATTCAAGCAAAGTCCAACACACTGTGAAAACAACAATAACACTACCTTAACACATGTGGAACTTCACCTGACAAATTCTTGTACAATAGTTTCCCCTTTTGCAGACGGGCTCTTTGGAAAATCTCTGGCTAAAGAGCACATTGAACGCCATCTGGCTGGAGAGCCTACCCACAGAGGAAACTCTCATGCCTACGGAGCAGTAGAGGACTTCAGTTCCAATCCAAATATTTTCCCTTTCAGGCAAGGTATTTTAACTTTTTTACTAACATAAATAAATAAAGAACCATAAAAAGCAAATACTTTTGCAAAAGAAATCTCACATCATCAGAATTAGAGCTGTGTAAATGACAGGATTTTTTGGTAGAGGAGCCAAATGAAAATACTAGAAGGAATAAAAATAATAATCGCTTTTCAATCTTGCTAAGTTTATTTATTTATTTGTTTATTGCACTTATTTTTGGAAGATCAAACCACAAAACATCAAAACTTCCTGTTCACTGAAAACCTTGGGTACCAACCTGCTCTGTCCATGACACAGATTCCACAGCCAATGCTGTTTTTAATAATGCCAACAGAGCTCAGAAGAGGTGATCACAAAACAAGGATAATTTGAAATACTACTGTTGAAAACACCTTTCAGTTGAACTCTGAAATTCCTGATATGTGACTGCTGTGGTTAATTTCAGGTCTACTGATTGGGAAATAACTTCTTAAATCATGCCATTCATAAGAAATAAAAATCTACTCAAAATGAGTCCAAGACAAATGTTTTTTATATAGAGGCTCAAATCTAGATTTTGTAATCATGCAAGACTGTTAAATCCAATCAGTTATTACTTCCTCACAAACTCAATTTTCAAGCACAAGTCTGTTTTATAAGCCTCCCAACATTCAATGACATTTCTCTCAAATTATACATTCAGTTTATATGAACACAAGCACGAAATTTATAGCTTCATTCCAGATTAACTATACGGGAGAATTCAGGTACAACGAACAAATGCAACCCCCAAAGCTAAAGGTCAGACCCCCATTAAACATATCCCTCTTCATACTTACGGGAGCCCCTGTTAAAACGTACAGGACATGAATTTTTTGCTATCTGGTCCTCATGATGGGGCACAGGGGGATTTGTTTGTGTTTTAGAAGCTAATCAGACTTTTGTGGCAGTAACTCTAAAGCAAAGTGTTACCTGGTGTGCCAGGAATGTCCTGTTTTCTTTTGAGAGGGGCCTGCCAAGGTACTGCATTACCATCATATGCCTTTCATAACCGCTCACTATTATCAGCTTCTCAGTTTCATCTCCTGGATCAGCAGCAATTTCTTGAAAGTATTTATTTTCTTTGCTAGCCCAGCAAAGGGCTGTCACAGCACATTGGATTACAGCAGCAAACGGGCCCGCTGGAGCAGCAAGACCGCTCACCCCCTCAGCCTCCCTCCCTCCTGGAGGCACAGCTGGGGCGCAGGGCTGGCTCACCGAAGGAAGGGCAGGGAAGACCGGGTACAGCTTTCCATTGCACATGCAGGTTTCATCTCTCCTCCTGGGCAACCCCCTGCTGCCACGGACAGTGCCCGTCCTGTGGCGATTGCAAAGATACTGCCCAAGGGCAAATCATTTGCTACTGCACTGCACCAGGCTGCAGCAGACAGCAGGTAGGTTAGCGATATGTTTCCCAGAGAAGGTCCTCATTGTCTTGTAACAAAAATTGAAACCTTTCCTCCAGTCTACACTACAAAAAGAACAGGAGCAGCCCAAAGGGACCCTGCAAACTCTGTGTCAGGTTGGGGAAACCTTTCCTGTCACAGCTGCAGAAGAGGACAGCTGAGAACCCACTTGCAAGTGCCAGTGGAGAGAGTTGGAGCTGGTTTGGGAGGGCAGGATGCCAAGTCTGGGTTACATCCACTGAGATCTGGGGCAACCTCTGCCACGGACTGGGCAGTCTGGGCCAGCTGGTGCAGCTGAGACTGATTGCACTGGGAGCTTCTGCCCCAACAGCCTTGCTGGCATGCTCGATGACAAGTCTGGGTTACATCCACTGAGATCTGGGGCAACCTCTGCCACGGACTGGGCAGTCTGGGCCAGCTGGTGCAGCTGAGACTGATTGCACTGGGAGCTTCTGCCCCAACAGCCTTGCTGGCATGCTCGCCTCTGCTGCAGCAGTATCGGTGCTGTTTGCTGCTGCCAGAAGGTGCTCTTCCCCTACTACCTCTATGCTGCCCATGCCTGAGATGTAGGCTGAATTAATGAGAGCATAGCTCCGTTCCCACTGGGGATCTCACCTATCAACACCAGGCAAGACAAATGATGATTTTGCACTTGTAGCCGATTGCTCTGCTAGGCAAATTTCTAACTGAAATCAAGGCCTTAGGTAGGGGGTTTGCAAGGGTCTCTAAAATGGAGAAAAATTTTGGGGTCGCCACCTCCCCTCCACCTAAGCATTGAATTTAGTGCTATACCCAAAGGGTGTCCCCCAAAGTCCCCATCCTCATCCCTCCCAACACATACAGAACAAATTGCCCTGACACGGGCTGCGGCACAGAAGACCGCAGCAGGCAAAGAGAAACTTTTTACATTTCCAAGAGCTCCTGCACACAGCACTTCAAAGAAGGTCAGAAACTCTTTGTCTCACCATTTCAGACTGATGGCTGTCACCACTGCGTGCTCTCCATGTAGAATCAATTAGTAATAGTCAAAGTCTCTGGTGACTCTGCAGAGACGGATTTTCTTCCTCTTCTGAAATACCATCAAGGTTTTCTCATCAAAGGATTATGCCTATGACAAGAAAGCAATGTAATTCAATATAAACAGAGGGAAATGGAAAACTCCCCCACCTGAGGCTAAGGCTGGGACAGTTGTATCTGGAAACACAGTCTTATAATCTCCAAAACGATTTCTCACCTCTGCCTCAAAAAAAAATCCCCCAAACCCAAACCCTTTTAAAACCCCCTTTCCAGAGTATACATGTGTATGGGAGAAAATTAGCTTAGGTCGATCCCATGTCCTCAAGCATAGGTAATTCCCTATTTCAGATACAGTTTTGTTATTTGTCCTGTATAGAAAAATGAAAAACATTAAGATAGAAGTAAGGCTTTCAAGCCCTGCTTAGATATCTTCTAGACCCTATTTCTAGTTGCTGTAAATTAGAAGCCAATAGATCTGTGCAGTTCAAGTTCACAGCACTGAATTTCTGACACACTGAGTCTAAAACAGGAAACAGGTTTATAAGATAAATGGCCACAAATTCCCTATTACTTGGTATAATTTTTTAGAATATGCATTCTTTTGGCAGCCTACCACACTTATTATGGATGCCCACATTTCTGTCCGCGATTTTTTAGTGCAACAGCCTTTTTATAATACGGTATCATTTGTGGATGACCATGGACATGTTGGTGTGCGCCCATTCCTTAAATAAGTCTGCCTGATGGCTGTAATCCTTTTTCCTTTTTTTTTCCCCCTTTTGCGGTCACATATTTTACTTACCAAACTAGATTGTGAGAGTTGGAGAAAAGGTACTGTCTGTGCTTTCTTCATACAGAACGGATTCCGGAGACGTTTTAGTACTGTTTAGAAAAAGAGCTTGGCAGGCCTTTCCCGTCATGGTAATTCACACAGGCTTAAGGCTACCACTCAGAAAGAGAAAAAACAAATATAAGTGGAGGAACAATTCTCCTAATTGTTTACCCTTTCTGTGCAAACTTGTTCATGAAACTTGTGGCTCTGTGTTTTTTTACGTGCTCTCTTAGAAGAAAGCATTTTGGTAAGGAAAACAGACATGGCAGTTGTTCCCACTTAGGTGCTGTTTTCTCACAGTGCCCGTGGTTTCACAGATGAAGTGGCCACCTTTGTTTCTTTCCCGACCCTGCACAGCAGGCACAGCAGCTCAGCCTTCAGCCATCCGGATTCACGTGAGTTTTGGGGTGACAAAAAGAACAACTAGAATAAAAAGCAACCAGAAAATAATCAGCATTAAAAATCTGTCCATCATCATCCTAGCCCTGCCAGGAGAATTAAGGAGAAATGAGGCAGGGCTAGCAAGAGGGGAGCAGGTTTGCTCCTCTCAGGCGGAGCAGCAGAGGAGCACTCCCATCCCACGTGGCACCACTGCAGCCTTGGACCCCTCTGGATGCCATTTCAGCTGGTAAACTGCCGAATCAGGTTTTAAATGCCTTGCTGTTCTGAGGTACTTTGTGTCAGCCTTTTTTTTTTTTATGAGGAGAAATGAATGCCAGTAATTTGGTTTTCAAAGAGAGACTTCAAATTCAGCAAAGACTGAGGGCACTCAGATCTGGATTTCAATTTCATCCAAAAGTTGTATAAATCCTGAACTGAGCCTAACTGAGCCTTTAGAGTTGTATTAATTTTTTCCTCTATTACACGTGGCTCCAGGTGAAAGCACCAAAATGTCACCAAGGAAATTCTCTTGGCGTTATTTCCACCTTAACTACAAGAAGAAAATATCAGAAGAACCTAATTAGAAAGCCTGAGAAAAGAAAGATGTTTTTCTTTTAAATTCATTTTGTTCTTTCTCGCTTCCACACCAAAATAACACTGGAGAGTGGAAAGCGCTTTCCCAGTGTATTCCCGGAGGAACGATAGAGTTGCCTATGGTAAGGGCAAACTTTCTTGGACAGGAGACACAATTTCCTTTGCAGCCTCTACAGAACTACAAAAAAGCTCTGTTGGATGCAGGAGCCACCAGCCTTATTGGCTTTCCACTCCAGGAGTAAGATGTATTCCTTCAATCACACGTTTATGTAAAAAATAATAAAATGGCACAAAAATCACATAATGCAGCAGATATAAAACAGTCCTGGGGAGAAGGATAGAAACTTGAGCACAGCAGACCTGATTTAGCGTCTGTGGGATTTGTAGAAGTAATCAGTCTTCAGAAAATGTATGACTGAAGAGGGCATTAAGGCCTGGTCTAAGGGACGATGCTACCTCAGAAACAGCACAGAAAGGAGGACGTGGAGGTGAGAAAAGAAGAAAAAGGGGTTACAAGACTGGCTCCATTTGAGGCCAGTATGTTATTCCCATCAGACTGTTTCCACTCTGGCTTTTCATACTTGAGAGGCTGGGTAAGCCTTGGACAAGCCTCTGACCTTCTAAATGCTTCGCTGAAGCTGGAATTCCAAACCTTTTGAAGCTGGCCCATCACAAACACTAACATACAAACAGCTTCCACATAAATATTAAACGCAAGAGGCATAATTTATGAAAATGTCAGTCTGCCAAAGAATACTACTGAACCTGTCCAAAGATGTTTTTTTACATGTGCCACACACTGAAAAGTAGCTAGACTAGCTCAAGGCTGCTTTTAAAAGTGTTTCACTATAGCTATCATTGCCTCATTGGATGCCCACAGTTACTTGAGAAGCAGCATGCAAAACTCGGCTGTTTCACTTTGCCTCGGATTGCATTGGCATCTCCTTCAAACTTCAGATCCTGAGATGGTAGCCTAAGCAAATCAGCAGAATTCTCCTGAGGCCTAGCTATTAATATTTATTATTTGTATTCAGAAGCTCAGCTATGCTGGTTTTGTGACAGACACATTACAAGAAAATAATTTGCCTTGGATAATGTGCATTGTTGCATTCCAGTTGAGCTAAGAGCGCTACAGGAGTTCAAGGTTGCTTACTAGATCCGTGTGTAACATTCATAAGGCTTCTCATTTTTCGTGATATCAGCATACTTGTAAATCACATCTCAGATGTTCTTCTAACCACTGAAACCCCATGTTTCATGGAAGCACCATGGAATAGTTTACAGGTACACCTTCATTTGAAAGCAACAACAATAACTATTGTTATCATTCAACAGAAAGATGCAAGCCCCACCTTCCACATGCTTTTATTATAGCAGTCTCACTAGAAAAAGCCAACATGATGGGTGTTTATCATTGCCTTTCTGCTCATATGTCTTTTAAGTTCAAGCACTTCACATGGACTTTCTGCCACCAAGGATTAGTCACGTTGTTGACACTCATTCATCAGTTCAGTTACTCTACATTTCAAAAGATTCTTCAACTGCCATCAGTCAGTCAGCCACTTGGAAATGCAGTCCAAGAAACTACAGTGATTTGGGCAGCAAAAACAATGCGGTTACAGGGAGAAAGTTTGGGGAAATGTATTGGCAAGATTAGCAGAAGAGCATTTCCTATAATTTACTGACCACCAAATCAAAGGCTATTACAAAAGATTGTTAATGCTGACTTGTAGTCTGTTTGCAACTCTTTGTACATGTAGTTATGAAAACTGAGCTCAAAAAACCTGGGCACTCAAAGACAGTGTGTCTTTTTCCTAGAAAAGTATGGCTGAATGAACAAGATTCATGAAATTCAGATATATGCTTTCCAGAACAACTATAACTATCCCATCTGTGCCTCTGCACTACTAAAAAAATATTTTTTTGTTCTTAAATCTTTTGACAGTATATCTGAGCAACATTAATTTGTAGCAATCGTAACATAAATGTTATCAATCTTTAAAATCTTCAGCCATCTAACATTCAAATGCATTCAGGTTATCCTCCGTTTGCTTGAAGGCAAAGAACTACAGCTGATTTCACCTCAAAACAAGTTACTAATGATTTCAGCTAAATAAATATAAGATGATTTCTAAGCATGTCTTTTTCTTAATCTTAAAATAATAGGGCTCACATGCTGGAATAATGCATGACACAATGCAAGTTTGGCATCTACATTTCTGACCTTATAACAAAAGTGGCTTCTCATGAGAAACCAATAAAGCCTGTATGAGTTGTGTTTCTTTCAAGGAAATGTCAATATATTCATTTACCTGATCTTCTAGCCAGAATGCTACCCATTTTTTTCTCCAGCTTGGCTCCTGCTTCAATGGAACCAAGGGTAACTTGGATATTGCTTGTATCTCCTCCTCCCAAAACCAAGCTTTACCTTTGGGCTCTTTAGCAAGTCATTGTGGATGCCAAAAACCAGAGAAAATTCACAAGTGCATGGCAGTAGCAGGAATAGGTCACAAATGGAGAGGGACCCAAAGGAATATCTCTGTTAGGGCAACCACTAAGCAAGGCTCCTCTCAAGCATGTATGTATTGCAAATGCATATGAGGCTCCAGACTTCAGTAAATGGCTGAACAAGTTTACTGACATGACTCATTCTATTGCTATGTCTAAATCAAATCAATTTTAGCTATTCAGCTTTGATGCATGTTAAGGTCATAGCAACCATAAAAAATAAGAAAGGCACCTGAAAACATTAGCAACATGGGAAAAATACAGGGTTTAACTGAAAATAAACAGAAGACATTTCAAAACAAAGAGCAGGTTTATTTGTTCTTTCCCAGAAAGGTTACCTTCTCTCATAAAAGGAGCTTGTTATTAAAGTTCCTTCACTTCCCCAGCAATGGTATTGTGGTTCTGTAACACTGTTCGTCTGGTCAAAGCCTATGTGGGCCACAGGAACCGAGGCAATGACAGTGGTTATGAGAGATGGAAGCAGGAACAGGGTGAGAAAGATGAGGACAGACATTAGTCATCTACAAAACAAAGAGCTAGGCAAGAGGGCAAAATTGCTGAAGGGTATATAGAGCTAGTAGTGCAGAAACACAGTCAATTTCTTTTTAATAAAAGGGAAAAGAAAACTGCACATGCTCAAAGAAAAGTCCTTGAAAGTACATGACAGCCAGCTCTGTCTGAAGTGGAAACGGAGATTAATTTTGAGCAATTTAGATCCAGTAAAATCTTATTCCATTAACCCCTTTGGTTTAGTAAATTCAGTTCAAAGTGCTTTTGGTGATAAGGAATTTTAGGGCTGAGCCACACAGGATCTTGTAGGACTAGGATTTTATCTTGTGGGTCCTGCTGCTGAGTGTTTTAGCTGGCTGAAGCCATAGTAGCTGAAAGTGCTGAAGTACATCTACGTCTACACTTTAGATTTTCTCTTATTCTTAGTTTTAAGTCATTGCTGGAGTTCTACACGGGAGGTCACAATTTGGGCATCAAATACAATATTTTCCATCCACCAGCTAGAATCTAACAAACATTGCCTGAAATAAATTTGTGCCCATGCCAAATTCAAAATTAACTTCCCAAGCCAAGCTAGAGCTGATGGGATGGGGCCAAGGGGCCCACAACTCTGCCGTTGAGCTAATGGAGCAGCCTCAAGCTGCCAATCCAACAAGCGAGACTTTTTTATTTAACATATACATTACACTACGTGTGCAATATTTTCCACATTCAAGGAGAAGACTTTATTTATAAGCTGCCTGTGTTGAAATGGTCTCTTATTACAAGGAAGCAGCAAGCCATGTTGAGCCTGGAAATGAATTCTCATTTTCTCCTTCACTGCAACAGGCAGTGACTGTTGCTTACTCCCTCCAAAAATATTTTGAAGATGAAGATGAACGTACAGACACGGTGACACATATTCCCAAAATCTTCTTGTCTTGTTCAGCTTTCGTTCCTTATTGGAAGAGTCAGTGAGATACTGAGTTTAAGGAATTGTATGCACCTCCAGGAAGAGTACCTATGGTGAAGACACACAGTTTCATTTTCAGCCAGAAAAGTGTTTTTTGTCACCATCAACGGTTTCAAATGGTTTGAAATTTTGCAGACAGTTTTCATATATAATTTTAAATCTTTTATATTAAGGCAAAATTGACTTAGATACTTCAGAATTTGAAAGAATGGGACAAATCTTCACATCTGTGCTCACTACAATATGTATTGATACTTAATGCAAAGGAAAAAAAAAAAAGATGTCCATAGTTCTGTGTTCATTCATGGACTTGGATGGTTTCTCCAAAAATTCCTACTTCCAGATTCACCTCTGATGTCAGTCAAATTTCTTATCACATAGGATGCTATTCAGTATTAAAAAGAATTCAGCAATGTACAAAGGCCTTGTTATGCTGTTTAACAATTTATTATGCAAGCCTTTGGGATATCCTGCAAGTGTATACATAATGAAAATGACCATTCCATTTCTGTATCTTCGACCTCACGTCAAGTACTTTTGCTACATTTAAGACATCCAAAATGTCCAACAGCATAGTTTTGGGTAACAAACTCCAGAAGAATTTTCTGAATTGTGAATTCTGGTCCCACAGAGTCACCATCTACCAGCTTTGAGTTAAATATATATGTCTTACTAAGAAACATATTTCCCAACCTCATGATCTTCTCAGAATTTCCTATTGTTCGGCTCAAATTACCCCCTGCTTGGAGAGTACTCGTAGAACCACTGGTGGCTGTGAAACCCATTTTGGCTATCTGCCTTTACTCATGTACTCAATAAGGAATTCACTGTGGGATTACATAAACAAGTGCATTGTCCTGTGGAGATAACAGAGATGTTTCTGAACAAGCTAGTTGTGCTGCAAGCAACATGACTAATTCAGGCTGATAACCCTAACTCCAGCTCTGGTGCAACCCTTTCCCCTCCAGGAGAGACCAGATTCCATGCTGCTGGTTGCAACAGATGTTTGCTTAACAGATGTGCATTAACCTAGGCAACTAGTACATAATTATTCAAATGCCATATAAATTAGCACTTTGGTTAACTGCTCGCTCTCTCTCTCTGATCAGGGAAGAGGGACTAATGAGGAAAGAGGATTAATTAGTAACCAAGGATGCTTTTGAAATAGGCCTTCAGAGGAAAGATGGTCTTTGTCTATGTCAAAAAAAATATCGCATTGTAGGCACCTGAAGTTAGAAAGGTGTCAGGGGAGTTTTAAAATGAAAGGCTGTGGAAAAAGCACAAAGATTGGAATGACTCATCCTCACCTGGGAAAGTCATAAATACTCTCTATCCTTTGAAAAAACACAAGTTAGGTCAAAAATAAAAAAAAATTCTGACAGGAAACAATGACATTTCAATATTGTAGTCTCAAGAATAAAGTCCCATTTATGTAGTGCACACCAAAATAGACAAGAAGACCACAAGTAAATACTTATTTCCACACAAATGCTGGAAGTCTAACAGAATGTAAAGGCTGACATATAATGTCTGGGTTTAAACATTGACAGCAAGGGTTTTTAGGGTCTCTTGGTACTTGGTAAAAGACGGTATGATGACAATATCATCCTGTTGGTGGTGACATGCTGAGTGAGACCAGAGCCACTGGAGGGATAGAAAACACACACAAGTGAGGCAATTTGATGGTCTCATAGATGGACAATTGCCATTTCCTGCAGTAACTACGTTCTTGAAGCAACTGGTCAGGGAACTTCCAAAAAAAAGAAACTGTTGATTGATTAATTTCTGAACCCAGCAGAGGTTCTGATTCAAACTGTTACTTCTGATAATTCTGACCACAATCTACCTCCTTGGAGGACTCAGAAAGCCAAAACAAAAAACCTCACCCAAGAATAATTCATTGGTAGGTTACACAAAAAGAAGTAAAAGAATCAAAAAGTTACTCACAAGTGGTACAAAGTTATTTACAGACAACACTGTAAAAATATATGGCTGGCTGGAGATTTTGAAGGAAGCGAGATAAAAAATGGTAGAGCTGAGCATGAGTAAAGAAGAATACCAGGAACAGGAAGGCAATGCTTCAAAATGTGGAGATCATGTCAATGGGAAAAAACAGAAAAGAGTTAAATTAAAACACATCAAAAGCAAAACCAGAGTAAGAAAGGACAACAGTGACTTTGAGAAAGAACTTTCTGCAGGACTAAAAACTAACAGTAAAAGTCTTTTTCAAAAACATCATAAGCAGAAAGCCTGCCAGAGAGCCTTTAGGGCTGATAGATGATCACAGCCCAATAGGAACACTTGCAAAATGTACAGTTATAGCAAAGGAACTACCTCTCTCTCTATTTCATTACTTGAAAACTTATAGACGAACCTTTCTTTTCAGGGGGATGAGCTGGAAGAACTGTCTCATGTTGAAAAGTCAGGAGAAAAGGTCTTAGAATAAATCACTAAAACAGTACCAAATTGGCTGGAGGGGGTGGCGTTCACTCAGGAGTCCAATTTCAGCTATGAAATTCTCAAGCCACTAGCTGGTACAAAGTGCTGCCTGAATCTCTGTCAGTACCATAGTGAGGGAAGACGGTAAACATGACACTGCTTTTCAGAGTAGGCAGATGATCAGCTTGGGAAAGTCCAGGTCAGGAAGTCTGACTTGTTTATTGGGCAGCTTGGTAGGAAAGAATTTGGGATTCTGGCAACCAGTTGCATATATTTATATATACACTTTAACTGGGAGGTCAGTTTAGGTCCCTTTGGCAGAGGGAAGCAATGCAACACAGGTCTGTTCAAATTCTTTGAAAGAATAAATGAGCTGGAACCTGTGGTATCTGACTTACTCGTAACAATGATTTGGAAAAGGAAGTAAATAATGAAGTTATAAAGTTTGGTGATGGTACCAAAATATTCAGGCAGTAAAAACTGCCTGATTACAAGATTGCAAGGAATTGCAAAAGAACTGAGAAATAAAATTACAGCTAACATTCCATATTAATAAGTGCAAATAAATCCATGCAGAGGGAAAAACATCTATGTTTATGGGCTGTTAAGTACTCACCACAACACAGGAAAGAGATTCTAGAGCTTTTATGGATAGGTCTATCAGACGGTGGTGCTCAGTAAAGGCAAATGAAGAAAATGGAATTTCAGGAATTATTAGGAAAAGAATAGAGAACAAAGCAGCGACACAACATTATGCCATGGTTCAGTGCCTCAGCCTCAGACCACCTCTGTTGTGCACACCTTTAGTTCCTACACCTCAAAAATCCTGTGGCAGAGCGGGAAAAGGACAGAGAAAAGCAAGAAGGGTGATCGGACGTATGGAATTCCGGAAGAGTAGAGAAGAAACAGGCTGTGATTCTTCAGCTTGGAAAAGAAAGGACTGATGGAAGAATATGCTAGAGTCTTCAAATCATGACTAGAATAGAAAGGTTAATATGGGGCAATTATTTGTTATTTCTCCTGACACAAGACCTAGGGGATGCCAAAGCAAACTCTCAGGCAGCAGCTCTAAAGCAAATAAAAGGAAGCATTTTTCCCCCATAGGATTTATAGTAAATTAATTGCCATCCAATGCCGTGGAAGGGAAAAGCCTCCCAAAACCCCCAACTATAGTTCAAAGACCAATTTGACAAATTAATAAGGCAAAATAACAGTTCACCAAGGGTTATTAAACCTATGGATACAGACTGTGGTCACAAAATCCTTGGGCGTACACTAAAGACTGCTGGAGTACACTGAAGACTGCTGGGGTGTAGAAATTTGTAATAGAACTGCTAAGACTTAATGAATGGAAAATGAAGAGGTATATCTGGGTGTGGAAGCACTAGAAAGAAGAGCAGAAAAAGGCATGTAAGGATTGCAAGGCACTCGTGGCACCCAGATTAGTAGATGCTTAAATTCCCAGCACTTCTATATGGAGCTTTCCAGGACATCCAAAATGAGACATCAAGGAAGATTTCAGAACAAGTGACAGTCTCCACCCAGACTAGTCAAAGGCTCACATCACTGAGAGATAATGGCAAGGAGATAAAGGGCTGGAGCTTTAAGACACCAGGTTAAGGCAGACAGTGGATAAATACTCAGAAAGGGGAGATAGGATGGAGAGAGAGAAGATCACAATCACGGTCAGCTCCTGAAGGGTACAACAGGACATCCAAAGCTCGCACATAGTTGCTAGCCTAAGGATTACAGTAGATGTGATAAGAACTCAATATTCAGATTTCCTTGACCTCTTTCATGTCAGGGAACCCTGGCCAGACACAGGTCCTGATGCCCGCATGCTGGTAAGAGTATTTGGACACATGCAAAGTGGTGTTTCTGAGTATGTGAGTATGAGATTGGGACCATGAGTGAGTGAGTGCAGTTTTGTTTTAAAATAGATTGCACGATTGCAGCACTATTGAGGTGGGAAAGCACCTTAGGAAGCCATCTAGTCCAGCTCCCTGTTGAAAACAGGGCAAGCCAGAGCAGGTTGCTCAGGGCTATGGCCAGCTGGGTTTTGAATGTCTCCAAGGATGAAGACACCACAACCTCTCTGTGTGACCTGTCCCAGTGTTCAATCACCATCACAGTAAAAGAGTGTTTTCTTATGTTTAAATGGATTTTCCTGTGTTTCAACTTGTTTCAACTCACCAGACACTACTGAGAGGAATTGCTCCACCTTCTTTACTTACCCCCTGACCCCCGCCGTTGTTAAGACCCCCTGAACTTTCTCCAGGCTGAACAGTCCTAGCTCCCTCAACTCCTCCTCATATGTCAGGTGCCCCGCTCACCTCTGTGCACTAATCACTTCTCCTCTGACAAGGTTTCCGATTAAGCTTGGCTGTAATGTTCCTACAATGGCACTACAGTATATATCAGAGGTGAATTACCTCTGGATTTGCCTTATGCAGACCATAAGGCTTTGGTCAGCTCCAGTGCAGCTAGTTTTAGATGCCTTCATTGTCCTGTCTGTTTAGGTTCCTTCCCTACTGCCACGCACAGTCCCTCTCCCAGTCAAATGGGCATCTCAAGTACAATGGACTCAGTGGACTGGAGCTTCCCACTGCCCTAAGGGCAAATATAGTTGAATACAGTATGAACACAATTACAAAGAAAAGGATTACAGACCTTTTCCTGAAAGGGTTCTGAAATGTTGGCGCTGCCTCCCAAGACACAATGCTACATTCCAACAGTGGAAGCCAGGGGAGCTCAGCTAACAAAGGCAGAAAGGTCTAGTTGTGTTGTATTTATTGCAGCCCACACAAGAACAGCAAATAAAAGACCAAGCAAAGTAACGGGGAACTATAACTGAACTTCAGGTTCCAGTGAGGCAGCTGGGTAATTGGTTCCCTGCTTTTATACATACCTATCTTTATATATCCTTCATTTGGATACCAAAGGTTTCTCAAAATGGTTTACATTTTTATAAGGAGCCATTAAGCTCAGAATACAGAATGAATTATTTGCAATGTCATGAAATGAACTTTTTTGCACTTGGACAATAGGGGGTTTTAAATTCACACTGCAGTTCAAGCATGAGTTATTTACACTGGGAAAATCTTTTCAAACTTCAGACAAAAAAGTGAGATTCATCATATATTGTGCAAAAGCTACCAACTCATATACATGACATCAAGTCATATATTACAGACATGAAGCCTTTCACATATTACCGAATGTCATAAGGTTTGCAGTTCCCACATTGTGTTTTAGTATTTCTGCCAAAATTGCCAACAAAGAACGTGTCTTTAACTTTTCTGACCCTATTGTGTCAAAAACATCTCTCATGCACCCCATACTGTATCTTTTAGACCTACTCAATGTTCATTTCTGAAATTTCAGAAATGCTCAATAGGAAAACCTCAGAACATACAATATAGCTTCCTTACATCTGGAACCATACATCAAAAATCATGCCTATGAACAAACGTTCTGCAATTTTTTCTTACAAAATTAATGAAAGGACTACTAATATTTCTATCAAAATAAACTGGATCTTGTAAATGGCTAAAAAAGAAGTAACTAGCTGATAAAAATTAAATTACTTTTGCCATTTAACGCTTTGGCAGGTCTTAAATATCCACCAAGAGGAAAAGGCAGAGCTTATTAATTCTAGTAGCAAAATTGTAACTTCATATTGATTAGTGTATCATTCACTGTATAAAATTATTTTCTATTTAGATCCTGATTTACAATTTCCCTTACACATTTTTCTCCTTATTAGGCATGATTAAAAATACATGATTATTCCAAAGCAAGCATGTAAAAGTTCACTAATTCTTAATCTGTATCTCAGCTCAACAAAATAAAATATTGAACAACTGCCTCCCTCACCAGTTCATTAGCGCTACGTATTCCTGTTCCCATTTTTTTTGCCAACCTTGTGGCTGCTTGGGGAAGACAACCGCTGATTATGATCCAGGAAAGACACTGGATTTCCTTTAGGCAGAGGCTTCCACTGTGATGGATCCTCAGAGGTGGCTTCTTCTCAATGAAAGTATATATCAGTGCAAAAGCTCCTTCGAAAAGGTGTGTGCTTTCCTTTAACACACAGGATAGCTGTGAAAAAGGCATAGGAACGAGGGATGTTAGCTGAAGTTTATACAGGGCTTTGAAGGTGAATGCACCAATTTTTATGGTCACCACATAGTTAAGCTGTGAATTCCTGTGCCCCAGAGATTTTTCAAATACGGTGTTAATCATGATACTACTTGGTTTTGTTTTTGTGAAAATACCAGTTGCACCATTTTAAAAAATGCAGGTGTGTTCTCATTGAGTCACCAGTGTCTTCTATCCTATCAGAAAGGATGTGGGGGGTGGGTTATTTTTGTTTTGTTTTTCTGGAGCTTAAACTTCAAACACCTACTTCATTCACTTACAATTCTTACTCTCAGGTTCAGACAGGTTCCTCAGTTGTTGATGATCTACTTGCAAACTATTTTTCTAAAGACCTCAGATTGGTCTGTCTTGAATTTTATTAACTTGGGCTATAGCCAGCCATAATAATCTATAAATAACAAAGTCCAATGGGACACTTCTCACAAACCTTTACAGCATCCAAATGACCCGCCTTAAAGACCACTCAACCAGCATCAAAGCTTCGGTCAGTTATGAGAAAAAGCTAGTAAACCCCACCACTTTAAATATTGGAAGAAGAAATAATGATAAATTCAACAAAAAACCTATTAATAAACTAAGGATTAACCAGACTGGACAAGACAGGGAGGAGCTAAAGAATAAACCCCTCGCCTCATGCAAGTCTAAGGCAGCATCTTAACAAACTCCCCAGGGAATGAGGTGGGCTGAAACATGCTGAAAGAGCCGAGGGTATCTGGGCCTCTTGGGGGAGACAGCATCGGTACTATGGCAGAACCTGGATATTTTGGCATAACCCAATATTCCCAAAACATTGTTGGTACTGATGCACAGGTTTTTCCAATGTTAATGGAGACACAGGGAGCACCAACAGCCAGAGGAATCCCCCCATGGTTAAATCAAAAAAAGAGGATGCTGAAGAAGCATTGTTTGTGAAAGCAAACATGTTGGAAACAGTTCTCTTTTATTGCTGAGAACAACCTTTCACCAACAAAAGATGCACAGAAGAATAAGGGATCTGACATAGAAGTTGGCACTTGTGTTTGCATCTCCCTAGGCAGACATTTTGCAATGCAAGCATATTAACCCTTAGGAAACTTTAACCAGTGACAGGCAGAAAATGGCAAGGACACTGCTTTACACTAGCCAAAGCCTGACAGTCCTGACGGCAAAGCTCAGGAGTGCCATAAACTACTTGCTAGTGTGTGCAAAGACTGTTGATCAGATGAAGCACAAATAGTCTGTGTGCACAAAACTGGCTTGTCTAGAACATCAGTCCACCATGTCACGCTGCTTCTGTAGTACAGTACCCTGTTGTGGAGATAGTTCTGGGCAAAGGCAGAGATGATGTGACATGAGGTCACCTCCCATCAGCAGTGCCCTCTGTACTTTACCCTGTTGTGAAAAGAATATGTACACAAATATTGAATTTCTGTACTATCAGAATGATATTATACATAATATACTTCAACTTGCTATAGCTCAGAAGCAAACCCGTGGCTGGTTCTGTGCAGTTAGTGGATATCAAGCAGTGAGGCCATTTAATCATCAACAGTGAACCAAATTAACTCAATTTTTCAAATGCAACATATTTATACAACCTGTGTTTTAATTCCTGTTTACGTAATAGCAGCAGCACTTAAGTAGAAAGAACTCAAAACAAGGCACAAGGACAAATATCTTACAAAGTTTTCTATTTCCTTTATGGGGTTACAGGTACACAGTGTTACCAAGAGTGAAATTTGTTCTAGACTCTGTTTCCATTATAAATATTTGGGCTTCCAGGTTTTAGAGTCTTGACTGGATCTTAGACGCTCCCAGGAACATCAAAACGCTTGAAGACAGCATATTGATAACCCATGGAAGACATCAGCTAAATGAGTTTAAATTCTTTGAGAAAGATTTTGGTTTCTACACAAAGAACTCCTTAACTCTTCAGTAATGCATAAACCTCCTGTGCTGGACAGCTTTAACTAGTATACAAATTAGCTTACTCTCTTTACCAATGGCCTTCCAACTACCAAAGCTGAACCAACCATTCCTTAATATTTAAACTGTCTATGATTCTTCCATTCTTTCCATGAGTTTGGGCCAAGACATATCATGAACATGCAATCACAGTGAATGTACCAAGACTCAAGCTTTTATAATTTAGATTATTAAATAATTATTATCAATAAGCATACAAAAAACCTGCGGGAAGCAGAGAATTCTGGACTCCACAATACATACTATTGCATAACCTTGCAAATTTAACACAAAAGTCAAGACTGGTTTGCCTTCTGTTAGAAGGCTCTCTGGCCATGTGCTGAGGTCTGGTATTACAACAGGTTAACTAAAAAGAAAAGAAGAAATTATGCCCAGGATAAAAAAACATGACATAACTACACAAAGATGATAATCTTTATCTCACAGACAGCTCATGGAAAACTGTGGTTCATTTGATGTATCCTGAGCCAAGGGATCCTCACTTAATCAGCCCCTGTGTATCCCCTATGCAAATTAAGATGAGTATGCAAAGGACTATGAACATCATCAGGCAAAGAAAAGGAAAGCAAATCCTACTGTATCAGTAAGAGAACTGGTTTACAGTTCTATAGTCAGGAAGTTTCCTTTGGTATTGGGAACCTTGCAGAAGATACTCCCTTTGGCAAGTTAGTAATCTCAGGCAAGCTATGCCAGATGTACTAGAACTAGTAACCCTTACACTGGTAGGAGTGACCACAGTGACAACGTACGCGACAATGGCAAAAGATATGCTGGGCCAATGTAAACACATATCCAGGAATGATACCCATGAACAGTACATGCAGCTGGATATGCTCTGTTGGACAAAGAGATAACACTCCTACCTGTCAAGACAGGCAATGCGGTTTTTTTTGTTACGCTAAATAAAAGGCGCAGCAGTATGGGAGCGAGATTGAGCCTCCCCATGGAGGGGAACTGTGCGCAGCGTGCCATGGCTATCTACCTGGAGTCTGTCTGATGTGGCACAGAAGCAGCACAGATCCCTGGCATCCAAAGGGATGTAAGGTTTTCTCGCTATCTATATTCCTCTTCCTATTTCTATCTTATTACTGTTAAAGCAATTACATTATTTGTAGCCATGCCTTACTGAGATCCCCTCCGCTGCAGAACGCCCTCCAAGATCATAGGTATGGCCAGGGAAACCGCTGACGCAACTGCAGCTGTGCTGTCGGAAATCACCATGCAGCTATGAAAGCTGGAATGAGTTTGTTTCCATAGACCATTCTTTTGGTTAAAACATTATAGAACTCAGTTATCTTCCCCCTCAGAGCAGGCATGATGTAAATATATATAAGTACAATAACATTCAGCCTTGACAGCAATCATATTATAATGTATGAATAACATTTTGCACTAGCTTTTAAAAAATTAATTATCAATATGTCAACAAATTATGTATTGTGGATGCACGTTTACCTAAGATAACTACAAATTCAAAAAGATAAACTTGCAAGTCAGGTTTTATTCCCAGCTCTTCCACTGGCAGCCACAGCTGATAAGACCAAAAGTCCATCCCAGTACCCCCTTATACCCTTAAATATAATTATATATGCTTAACAGAGAGTCTAAGAACTTGGCCAAGCACACAGTGAACTTCTGCCCAGTATCTTACCAAATTCTGGTTGAGTTTAGTGATTTCCCAGTCTACGGTTGTATCTTTTTGCTGCAAGACCACTTGGTTTCTTAAAGAGCCTTTGCTGAGACACACCTTGGAAAATGCTTTTTCTGAAATCTGAGTCCAAATTGTTTAACCTCTTTACCTCAGCCACCTAGATGGAGAGATAAGATAAAAAATGTCTCTGTGAAGCATCTTTGAGATATTCCAGGCCAAGTCTCCATATAAATGTACAGTATTATATTATTAGTATAATTTTTGATAGGGCTTCTGTCTTCCATTTTACTCTGAAGTCAGTAAGCACAGTACTTCTCATGTTCCACCGTGTGGTTTGCTTTGTCGGCCGAAACCTGATATCTGCTTCCCTATTAATATCATCGCACTGTCTGAATGTATTTTAAGAGCTTATGATACTTGGCAATGAGTGGGTTTGATTTTGTTATTGTTGGGTCAGAATGCAGTGCATATAATTTAAACGTTAGCACAAGATGGGTTTTATCTGATCAAGAAACCATGCAATAGTAGGAAAGGGTATATTTCCTTGAAAAAACAGGCACCCCTTGATATATTTTCAATGCCAAAGGTTTTCATCTGTTTGAATGACAGCCACATACTCCCATTACACTGACTGGAAACCAATAACGAGAACAGTGAAGCTGGACAAGGATGCAAAAGCAGCTTTTTTTGGCAGCTGTATGTAGTGCATTTGGACTTGTGAATGAAAGATGGTGGCATGCATTCAGCTCGACCCAAAAGTCCTTTCTCAGGCAAAAATGTCCTTACAACATATCTGCAAGACAGTGTCAAGAAAACAATCAAATATGACCGATGCATTTTTACTGGAACACGCAAGTAGGAATTTAAGCCTTTCCGCACCAATGATAGTGATTAATGGAGCTGGTCCATGGGGAGTCAGTTGCTGTGCTCAGGAGGCTTCAGTGCCTTGGCACAAGGAAACATTTCCAACCTGGTTCACCACCACCCAAACCCCAGCATGGCTTTCCCCATCCATCGCACGCCACCGGGCGTGGGCCAGAGCAGATGGCGCTGACGGGGGCCACAGGCCACTTTACTCCTGCATAAGTGCTGCATAGGTGTGCTTCTGAAACTGGGGCCCCATCTCTCTTTTCCGTCTGATTAAATCTGACGCTTCCATTCAGTACAAGAGAGAACATACATGGGAACTTCACCAAAAGTTTGAACCTCGTCGTAATTTTACTAGTGGTGACAGCATCATCTGGGGTTTCCAGAACATACGCCCCAACATAGTCACGTATTTCTGTGAAAAGTCACCATCCCTGAATTAAATCTGTTATATTTAATGCTTGCCTTTACAATTGTACCCTGCCTGACATAGTTACCTGGGCATGGCTTGTTTATTTGAAACAAAATTTTTACGCATGCATTTCTCTCATTCATTTCTTTCTTCCCTCCTCTTTGGGTAGTGGCATGTGTTGACTCTTAGCTTTAACAGCAATGTTATATATACTGAGATTCTATCTGGATAAGAAATGAACAGAAATATTATACACAGCTAAATAAGAGAGCACAGATTATTGCATGAGCCCCCGAAGGCCTACTTTGTCTGTGCAAGTTTGTTTTACTTTTCATAAAATTTATTTTGGCTGTAGCCAGATTGATGGTGATTATATTTGAAATCCCTCCCACAAATCTGTCACATAAACACATCATTAATTTCAGATTTTTAAAACTTATTTGAATAATGAACGTGCTTTCTTATTCATTAGCAGATACTGGTCATCGCTATAACATCAGCAAACAATAAATGCTCCCTGTGTTAGCAGCTTTTGGTTGCTGCGATTTGCTACTGCTTTAACTGCACTCACAGTAGTTAGAAACCTACACAGCTCTGGGGGAAAAAACCCCCACCAAACTGAAAAAAACACCTCAAGTAATATCAGATGTCTTATTAGCCTAGAAAGACCAATCTATGCAACCTGAGAGATGGCAAAATTTCCAGGTTCTCCATCTGCCAAACAAAAAAAAACCAAACCAAAACCAACCCCCAAAAACCCCAACAGCAACAAAAAACTCCAATGCTTAATCAGATTTTTGAAGTTTGATACAAAGTAAATCCTGACCTTCATCAGCATTTCTGTTGATAATACCAACAGATTTGATATCTTCCAAAAAAATAAAAAAGAAAAACCAACCCAAAAAAAAGGCTGAAAGAAAAAGCAATCTTGAACCACTGCAGCGAAGGGGGCAGGAAGTGCCCACTGCAGGGGCTGCGGTCCGCACAGCTTTTATTTCATGGAGACACACAGACAGCCTATTCCCTGGTGACAGCTCTCTGCGCTTTCCAATCCTGCACAGGATTTCCTTCTGTCTGAAAGTGTAAGAGTTGCTCCAGTAAACACTCTGCATATGCGTTCCAGCTGCTGCACTCCTTCTGCCAATGCAGCCCAGTGACAAGAAAAGTATTATTTCCTACTAAAACCTTCTAATCACTAGACCATGCCATTTTCATCTGGCTGTTTCAGGCATCAAGAGCTTGCATTGCTTTCGGTAACTTCAACGTTATTAAGAAATTAGCTTTTGTATCCTAGCACGTTAATCTTCATCTCGGGATTCTACAAGATGAATTTGCGAGTGAGTTAGGCTGTGCTATGAGCCCAGTTTGCAAGAAAGTTTGCACTGATTACACAGGCTCCAGAAAGTATATTTTTGAAAATATTGTTACGTTTGCAAATTCATGTAAATATACACACACACACATACACATCATATATGTATATTCATAATATGTATAAAACAAACATGCTTAAAAGAAATGGCTATCTGTACCATTTGCTGCAGTCCCTATTTATTTTGGCAGGGTCTTGCCTTTACAGGAAGAGGGTTTTTTTCGTTGTGAAGCCTTGCACAGCTTTGCCATTCCTTTCCAGAACAACTGCATGGAACGCGATGGAGAGAAACTTTCTCAACCTGCAGTAAAGAAAATAAGACTTAAGAACAAGCTTAAGGCATATCCTATTACTAGCATAACAATGACTTTTTTCAAAACTGGACTATCCTGTCCTCAGGGAAACTTCAGTGGATTTCTTTTTAACCCTTTCTTTGGAGGGAATTTTGTTGAATTTTTTTTTAAAGTCTAATTCTTCCAATATTGTTCAAAGAATACATTTTGTTTAGTATTAAGATTTTTTTCCTTTGAAGGGAACCAGTGACTACAGCCCTGCTATGCTGCATTCCCATAAATATTCTTGAAAGACAAAGCAAAACACAAGGTTCAACTCTCATCAGTTTTCATTTTCAGGTTTACTTTTTTTCCCCCCTTCTTCCTTTAACGAAACAAAATCCTCACAACTCCCATGCACCCAAAAAGGAAGATTTTAATTGTTCAGCCCATGTGTACTCAAATGGACTGACAGGAGAACCCTGATTGTCCAAATGGAAATTGGAGCATTGTAATTACACAGTCAAAGCAGGCTTCAAATAGAGGGCACAGCTTTTTGTATACAGCACAAAATACGCGAAGGTCAAACACGGGCCAATTCAGCAAAACACTCTTTTCTATACAGCATAGAGTAATTATATTTTGAGTCATAGCAAATATTTTCATCTCATATTTACATTTTGATGATTATTTTGCTGTGTTAATATGTATAAAGGAGGCCAAGGAAAAGAGACTATTTTCAGACCTGTAAATATAGCAAACATGTTACCAACACTTATGTTGGCACTGGATTTCTCCACTTAGTGGCATATTAGCACAAAACTTTGCATTCAAAAAATTCACACAGTTATGTTTTTTTGAAAAATTATGTCTTTCCATAACCCATTTCATATGAAAATAACCACATTTTATGCCCTTCCTTTGAAACCAATCAAAATATTTTACTAGGTCAATGGAGCATCTTGGCAATTTGGCATCTATCTCTGTATGGCCATTGAGGACCATAGTTCAATTCCCAGCTCTACTAGCTGAAGCAGATGTTGAAACCACACCACTGATCTTCACACACTCTATGAAGGAACATTCTCCTTTGGGAGAAATGCCTCCCTTGAGAGCAGGGTTTGAGGCCAAGGTACCAAAGTGAGCCAGGATTGTGGATCACCAAATAACGGGTTGTATGGTAGGACTGTCCTGCTGATGACAGGCACTGCATCACTGTCTGCCATCTGCATTTCATCCAGCTGTACTGCACAGATGAGCTGATCCACTTTAAAGTCCATATGTTCTATGCTTAAGGTATATAAGGCAAATATTTAAGGAGAAAAAAAGCGAAAATACCAAAGAAGTCCTTGCAATATTTTGCTCCTTATTAAAAACAATTCCTTCAGGGTGTCTTTAATAATGAAAATTTGACACAAATAGACCTTTTTGAGTGTCTGTCAGTGATGTTATAACCATGTTAATATTCACGCCTAGTGCATTCACCAGTTTGTTCCTTTTAATATTGTTCCTAAATTCCTTTTTGATAAGTCTCTCCAGACAGTGCATATCAAAGGGATTATTGCACTCAATGGGTGATTAAAGCCACTTGCCCTTCAGTCTCATGCCTGCAATGCCACCTTAGGCATACAATAATAACCCTGAAATGACTGGCTGTCATGTTTCATTGCTTAATTATACTGTCATGAAGGAGCCCTCCTCAGAAACCTTTTTAGAAATTCCAAAAGAAATAGACTCCGGCAGTACTTTTCTTTTCTTCAAAGGTTTTTAAAATTATTATTATTTCTTAAAAACTTAGAGCAAACACCAACAGTCTTAAAACCAAGCCAATCCACAGAGCCACAAGTCCAAAACGTCCCAGACCGCAGGCTGGTTTGAAATATCTCCCAAAAGATAGAAACCCTGTCCTGGCAGGAGTCCGCTATGGCAAAGAGCAGCTCAGTGGTTATTGCAGTCTCTTGTACCTGTTGTTTAGCAGTAAGTTTCAAGGGCATTAATTTTAGTTCAAGTGAAAAGTCCAGACATGAAAACCAGGGACTTTCCAAACACCTTGAGTCTCTGGCTCCCAGTCCGCCCAGGGAGGGACAGCGGGGGCCTCTTGGGGACACCCCAGAAGTTTCTTGGTGGCCAGAGTCTAAAGTAATTTAATGGCCATCTTGCTTCACCTGGTTTGGTTCGAGTGCTCCATGACTTTTGTAACACTGCATCAGCAGCCCCAGGTATTCCTCAGAAAAGTGGATGGCCCACACTTTTCCCTTCACATGAAAACACTATGGGAGAGACCTAGCAATCATAAAATTCTTTCATTCCCAAATTTGGCTATGTAGAAATCATCAGTAACTGTTTCATTCTGTTTTTTCCACAGGAATAGATGACACTGAAGCTATTTCTAGTGGCACTATTCACAGATGCTACCTTGGGGAGATACAGCGCAGGCACTGAATGATGTTTATCTAGCTTAACACAGGTTTTTAACAGTGATTGCAGCCCTACTTCTTTGCCATCCAAGGGGCACGATGAAAGGCAGGTGTATGGGCAGCCCCCCCCCCCGCCCCCGCATGGAGTCAGTCCTGAGAATTATTTCCTCCTTTCTGTGCTTTTTTTTACACATTTATGCACATGCAGAGTTGTAGCTCACTTTAAAAAAATATGACCAATACCACTTCCAGTTAAAAAAAATGCTACAGGCAACAGTAGAGTGATTTCCTCCCTTTGTAATGTATTAATCATGAAATTATAAGAGTTTGACAGCTGCTCATGATAAAACATTGAAGAGTTTAGTAGAGCTGTGATTTGATAGCTTCTTATTATGACAAGCTAGTCCTGTCTATTCGTGTTTCAGTGATTAACTCCCATCACTCTCTGTCTAGCTTTGCACAGTAAGAGCAGTTTTAGCAGTGGAAACTTCCTTTGCCCTTCCGCCACTTAGTCTGAGCAGCTATGATGTGTCTGAGTTTGTCATGACAGTATCGGCAAAAGACATAAATCTGGGAATACAGCTTAGGCTAGATAAGCCTTAGGAGCTCTGCAGAAGAACACACGCCTGCAGTTTTACTCCTCTAATCAGTTTTTACTTGCACGTTGGTAGCAATGAAATTAGTGTGAGCCCTTGACCAAGTAAATATTGACATATATTGTGAGCTGGAGACCCCAAGTATTCCATATTGTCATGGTGGAAGGCAAGTTGGTTTACATGGTGCTGCATACATCTCCACACACGATGTCAAATCAACTACATTTATAGCAACTATTAAGCTTCTAATGCAAAGTACAGGACAGACATGCAAGTAAGCAATATTAAGCTAAAAAGACCAATCAGAGTTTCAAATATCTTGCTATCCAGCATTTTGAGGTGTATATCTGACTTCCAGAATGACTGAAATTTTCATCTGCAAAAAAATGATCCTGTTCTTTGTAATTTCCGTATTGGAGTCAATCCAGTCCATTACAATTCAATCACTGACTCCAACAGTAAAGAAAACAGCCATTAGCTAGCAACCTATAAAGATTTCCTTTCTTCACATGGTTCAGAGCCTTTAATCTTTTAGCAAGCACAAGTGGCTGCTGAAGTGCATTTGTACAGGGCTCAGTTTAAAATGTGAATGAATGGAGTTGTAATACTGAAGTAAATGAAGATCTTTAACATTCCCCCTAAATGTTACATCTAGTCTATAGTAGATTAGATCCATTGAAAACACAGCTACAGAGATTCACATGAGCTGGGTGTCCAGTTAGGTGTCCTTATGAGAAAAAGAATCAAAAGACTATTTAGCTGTAACTGCAAGTTCGCTGCATAGCAACTACTGTAATTAGAAAACCTCCTATAATACCACAGAGCAGCAACAGTTAATGGAGTTATTTAAAAAGAAGAAAAAAAAACCCCATTACCTCAAGAGGGAAATATAGTTCTTCTTTTAGAAAAATGACTTTTAAATAACGTTCTAAAAGGCTAACAGGCCATTAGTCATTTTCAGTAACGACAACAAGTAATTTATTGTCATGCACATGCCACGCAGTTAACAAAGGGGTCAGCTCTAGGGGTGTTAGCAGCAGGAGTTCTCAAAATAGACGTGCAAGGAACAGTCACACTTGTCTAAAAATTAGGTCAGATCTTCTATACTTTGTTTTGTATCAAATTGTTCCCTGATAGGAATACAGAATCATACACAGGAAAATATCCAAAGAACCACATTACATTCTTAAAAGCTGCTAATCATTTTGAGCATTCAATTGGCGATGCATTAGTATAGCCAGATTATCAGAATCTGGGCTCAGCATCCTCCAAAAAAAAGTCCAAGGTGCCTCAGATAATTTCCACAAAGCCAGGACCCCATAAAAGTGACTGCTCCAGAATAAGTACCTGCTAGGTCACGTGCAAATATGTTGTAAGTCCACAAACGGGTACATAGGTGGTCAGATCCATGTTGTGACCAATCCTCAGCAGGTTCCAGCACCGTTACAGGTTCAGCATCTAAGCATTTGTGCAACCAAAATGTCTGCAGGTTTCTTGGCTGCTGTGAAAGAAATATCCCTTATTACATTATTACACAGAAAACCTATAATGTGGTCATCTTTGGTTTTAAAGAAGAACTATTATATGAGGCTCTCTTTCCACCAATACTGAATCACCTTTTAATTCAGACTGGTACATAAAGTATGTGAAAAACAGTCCCTCTGAAGAAGAATGCTTTGAGTTTTCATTATCAGAAATACCATCAGTGGAACAAATCTGGTGGATACTCGGTGGAAGCCAGGTGCCAGGGTTCCCCCAAGCTTTCCCTCACCCTGCGAACGCCACCTGGGATGCGCAAGAAGCCGAGACTTGCTGCCTTCATAACTTTACCAGCTTGGTGACATGTTATGAATAGGAGAAATATTAGGAATGATTTTAAGCATTCCTTCCCTGACGCTCCAAATCCCTTGTTTACTTTATTGCCTGAGAGCTGTCAGATTGCCCCCTGAGTTGACAAGTCTTGAAGTTGAGTGAAGCTGTCAAACAATGATTTGCAGTAGGCAGCCATCTCCAAAGGGTTTCAGTACACAGGAATTTGAAGAGAAACAGTGATAACCTTTCAAACTCTCCTAGCTTTCTGCTGTTTGACATGCACAGAGTTTGAAGCAATGCCATTTCACACAAAGACGACAAACTTAAAGTAATTACTCAGCTGCATGGGAAAAGGTAGGAAAGTACTTCGCTTTTTTAAAACAAGATTCCAGGTGGTGCTGCTCTTCAACCTCAGAAAGCTTTATCACAAATTATCACCCTGGAAAACTAAAGCCATGAGCAAGCTTCTATTGCAGAAACAGTATGGCTATAGAAACAAGTCCAAATTATTACATTCAAATCCAAGTATGAACTAATCTAAGAGTTTGAATTTGTTTGGGTCTGGAATTTTGATGAAGTTTAAGCTCTCTTTCTTTCAGTGTATAAACCTAGGGAACAGCTACACAGTTTTGATGATTGTTATTTACCCAGAGAGAAAGTTTACAGCTTGATTTGGAAGTTTTCCACAATTTGTTATCCAGGAAGGGTCCTTTGGGTTCCTCTCTGGAGATTGCACAGCCTATTTCAGTATTGAACCCTGTTCTTTAAACAGCAACTTTAAGAGGAGCCTGAAGTTCAACTAGTATTTCAGAAAAGCGCATACACTTTTCAATAATAAATCCATCATTAAGCTTCTTGGCCTCGTGGCCTGCATCTCTTAACACCTTGCACCATTTGTACGTGTTCTGAAAGACTACAGAAGGATGCTGTCAGCTGACGGGGCTGCGCTAGCAACTCCAGATTTAAGGAAGAACAGAAACCTTTTTTTCAGTAAGATGATCGATTTTATACATAAGTGCTGAATGAATATGAAAAGGAACAGAAATACATTTAACAGTGAAATACATAATTTTCATATAGAGCCTAAGAAAGCAAAATGTTCTTGCTGAAATGTATTTAGACTTACACAAAATTGTGTGTGTATAAATTCATACAAGTACAGCATGAGTTGGTAGGACTTGCTCATATTTTGGAAAGATGGAAGTGTCTTTCAGGTTTTTGTAGATGGCTGTATTTTTGCTTTCTAACTTAATATTTAATAAAATACATGCATGATTTATAGTCTCTACAGAAAATTCACAAAAACAACTTTCTAGGTAATTCCTCTGTTATTAAATTAATTAAATCAGACAAACTTTTTCTTGACTTCCTCCCTCAGGCCGTAAGAGAGAGAGCAGAATTCCCTGTTTTGTTATTCTCTTTAAAATCAGTCCAATGGAAGGAAATGGAGTTTTCAAAGTGATTGCACAGAGGCTACAGAGTTGGGGTTGGCGGGGTCTGTTTGCCCTCCAGCACCGATATCCTCTGTGACCCTTGGCAAGACACTGAGCCAGTTTCCAGTTCAGTTTCCCTGTAGGGTAAAACAGGATTTATATAGCGTTAGACACATCAGCTATGTAAGTCTTGTTCTTTTATTTCCTACAGTACTTAAGAAGAGTCCCACTCACTTTAAAAGAGGTTTCTGTCATGACTTGGTACTACATAAATGCCAGTACTAAACCCTAACCCTTTACAGGAGGCGATCAGTTCTCCAGTTAAACCTGGTCCAAATGGCGTGCACTGCGTGAGAGCTGAGCATTGTCCTTAGTTGGAGGAAGAGATGCAAGAAAATATTGACAAATGCTAGATATCAGCCAGGTCAGCTGGCAAGAAACTGCAAACCACTCCAGGATTACACTGACACAAGAATGCAGAGCAGTCACTACTCTCCTGACACTGTAAAAATAAAAAAAAAAAAAAAAAAAAAGCAAAAGGCAGCCAAACAAAGCGAAGCACCTGCAGTGTGAATTTCTGCACTTTGGCATGAGAATTAGATCATGATGCTTATAGGGCAGTAATTAGGAAGGGAGTTTCTAGGCTCATAATTAAAGAGTTAAGGGCTTACCAAGCCCTGAGTTGCAGATGTATTATGTGCCTTAAAAGGTGTCAAGAAAAGTTCAGGATAGTTGTGAAGAAATCCTGCCAAAACTCATGCCCAAACACATTTAATAACAAAATATGTGTACATGACAAGCATGTCTGACAGTTCAGTTTTCTAGACACTACATGGTGTTTTGAAGAAACACTAGATGCTGATAGATCTGCTTTTTACATTTAATGGTGCAGACTAAAAGGAAAAAAAAGAGATAAACATTGTATGACCAAAATAATGCATTAGTACAGTTTCTTCCTCATAAGCCTTGGCAGCACGCCACCCTGCCTCTTTTTTTTTTCTCTCTCTCTTTTTTTTTTTTCAAAATACCTGACAAATAGCTATTTTGATCCTATTGCAAGGAGTCCTGTTAGCTTGGTGATGAGTAGTAATATGCATTCCAATTATGGATACTTTCCTGCTCTCTCCTCCAGCTTCACATTTGCTACTTGTTGAAACAAGTGATGCGCTTTCAGTCCACCAGCTATAGCTGGGTTGCTAAAAACATCACATTGTTTATGTGCTTCATCCCAAATGGTTAGTGGAGATGATAAGCAGAGGGGACCCACTCCTGCCAAGGCTTTGTACCCACTCGGGGACCCCCTGAGATGTGAGCATCTGTGTGTGAGCACTGGGACCGTCCAGTTTTGTGGTGGCTGGAGGGAGGATCAGGGTCTAGCAAAGCAGTGGAGCAGACAACACGCTGACAAATAGGAAACCACCTTCTGCACTGCACCTCCTGAAGGGTGCTTTGCGATAACAGCTTCTCCTTCCCCTTGCTGGAGGATTTAACATTGTACATTCCCATTCTGTGAGGCTTTAAGCACATGTTGAACCTTTTCCTTCCTTTTTGCGGTCCCAGGGAAGTCAGCGAGACTGCTCAAAATACGTACAGCACGTACATCTTCGCAGGATCAGTGCCCAATACAAGCCTGTGCCATTTAGTCCTGTACTATATGCAAGCCCAGAGCGTAATTCTATAGGGCACATACCATATCCAGAATACAACTTTGCATTCTTGACTGCAGTAACTGATTTGAAGTCAGTAAAACTGTACATGTAATTTAGGAATGGTGAATGTGGCCTTGGGAAAAGGTTAAGATCAAGAGCATTCTACAGAGGATAACAGGGTGAAGCTGCAAGCATATTTTCTCAAGAAAAGCAATTAAAAATGACATGATGTTAGAATAAGTCAGTCCAGAAAGAATAACAGAACATTCACCTGCAAGTAATCTCAGGAGACTGGTCAACACTTGGAAAAAAAAAAGCTGTCTCACAAATTGCTCAGTGTTTAACTTGAAGTCCATTTGTTAATTTTGTAAACATCGCCGCTTCCCTTTTGCACCGACAGGCTATTGACAGCGGGGCTTGAATCCTGCCAGGAAGGAAGTATCCGATTTCGGGCTGCTCCAGGGTGCTTCTCAAGTCTATCCTCACCTGAAGGGCTTTGGCAGTGGTTACTGACAGAAGGAAACATGGTGCAATTCAGGCTCCTTGTGAATGCAAACCGCCTAATAGTTCAGGTAGGTGTCGGGGAGCGCGGTGCAGGCGGTGCCTGCAGCCAGCTCAGGTGAGGTCGCACTCCCATTTACCAGCCTCGCACCCAAGCGATCCCTTTGCTTGTGCCAGCCAAACTGCAGCCCCGGCTGACAGAGGCTTCTGCTTCCCGCTCAGCGTTTGCCCTGGTGTGGCGTCAGGCAGACGGGCTGGGAGGCATCCATGTGGGGCCAGGGCTGGCATTGCCACCAGTCATCCTGCAGGTTGCCCTATCCTGCTGCCAGCCATCCCCGTCAGTTTGTCAGTATGATTTCACCTGTTGCCTCTCCCATTTGACATAATTAATTGCTGGCTAAGTCAGAAGTGTCCTTATAATGCAGATGCTCCTCCAGCTGGGAGACAGTGGTGTAGGTTACGACATCATGTATTTTTCGTTGTTTCAAGCTAAAGGGTTTCAAACAGAAGGTCCAGTGCTGTGACTTTTAAAGAGCTTTCCTGCTGAAGGATTAGATACAGATTGCTCAGGATCCAAGAAAAGAAATTCCACGTATACATGATACTGGAAACCATAGGTCTATATCACATTAATAATGCAGACAGGAAGGCACCTTAGGCAACTGGTACTGAATATACACTAAACAAAGAAGAAACGGGCTTCTAGCCTGGGCACTGAGAATCCTGGTCAGGTCATGTCAGATTACACATAGAAACAATTGCACACTGTTAGATTAAATACAGGCTCCTGCTAGCTTTGGGCTACTAGATCCATATGTTAACTTTGAAGGTTAAAATAAGTATTTTGCTTTAAAAGAGTGTACACAGTAATTTGACAAGTGATCTGAAACCCATCAGCCCATCAGCATTTAGCAGGTCCTGGTGAGCATCAGAGGTAGCTCCTGGAGGTGTCCCATCACTGTGAATGGGGTCACCCTCAACTGAGGTGCCCCAGATAGTGTGCAGCTTGCTGTGGGTAAAAAGGGCACCCAGGGAGCACAGGCAGGCCTGGGACATGGCCAGAGCCATACTGCAGCCCGTGGGGCTCCTGCAGTCCCAGCTGATGGTCTCCAACTGCTCCCAATAAAGTCAAGGTATCACCACGCTGGCTGCTTAAGGCAAACCTTGTATCACAGGCACTCGCTGCATTTGTCACCTCCGCACACACTGAGTAGGACAGCCTTTTTGAGGACCATCACTAGAGGCTTCTCTATGGGTTCAGCTCAAGAAGGTCACTGTTAAGCGGTGCATGAGAATACATCTATACTGTGAAAACCTTTCGAGCTCTCCAGTGACTTGCAGTCCATTTCTAAGTGTAGTGCAAAGGACTGCATTTTCATTTCAATCCCCATTTTTAGGACACACACCTCTTTTTTTTTTTTTTTTTTTTTAAGCCTTCCTGCTTTCTTTATTTATACCTCAGGTATATGTGGTATGAAGGGCTAATCTTAAACATTTACAGCCTGAGGTTGGTTTGTGGTATTTATTTCAACTTATTATATATTATAGTATGGTTTTGATTATATATGACAATCAATTTGCTAGAATTTATAGCTTTCTGACTAATATGCTTTCATGATGTACTTGCCCTTAATTTGTGGATTTTATGGAGAGTTTATTGAGGTTGGATTTCCCGCTTCTCTTTGCACTTGCACTTTCTTTTTAAATTTCTATATGTTTCAATGCATGACAGAGAAAGAAACAGAGAATATGAAATCTTAATGGTCATAAAAAGTGCTAGATCAGTTGTCTCACAGATTAAAATCCCCAGAGCAGTCACATGGCAGCTTTTCCTGGGCTGTTGCCATTCAGAGGTCATTTGGTGGAGATCTCCTTTACCTTTGAGTTTGGACCCCCAGGGCAGACAAAATCTTTTGAGCACACGCAGGACCCAAGACGGGAATTGCACCCCAGAATCAGCAGGGGAGAAAAGGCCAAGAGGGAGGGTGGCTCCAGCCCAGCACAGATGGGGGGGACACAGCTGGATTTAGCCCTTTCTGGCACCCTCAGCAGTGGCATCCATCCTCCTTTCTGCATGCTTTCTCATTACTGTCCAGCTCCCCATCTGTCTGTGAACATCCCCTCTGCCTTTGGCATACACGCCAAGACCGATGAGAGGCATACAGGAACAAAAGAAAGAACCTGGACTTGCAGCCTTGGCCCACATTTTTAAGCTCTTCCTACACCAAAGACTTCCTAAGTTAAACCCCCTGGTTATGGGATTTAGGTGGCTCCCAAGCAGTGTTTGTTTGATTTTCCAGACCAGAGAAAAAATGTTTAACATTTGCAGCAAAGAGGATTTGACACCATGCTGAAAGGTAAGTAAGGCAGGGGAAAGGGTGGTTCATGTCAGCATCTTGGTTCAGATAATGAACATGCAAAGCATAGTAATTAGGCCACAAGTAGAGGCAGATTGCTGCAAGGAGAAGGTAAGAAACCTACTGTGAATAGGGCAGGGACCTCAACCAGTACCCTCCCAGGGCAGCAATTACAGCAGTCAGTGACTGAAAAGCGTGTAACAGCCATGGCATCAGAGTCTGCCTGGAGTACCTTCCTGTGCAGACACCTTCACAGGGGCTGTCTGGTACAAGACTAAGCTGCACATCAAAGAAACATCAAGGCAGGTACTGCTGTGAGCTGTAGGGAGAGGGTGACATAAGATGATACCTGGTATGAGATGGCGTGAGACCTACTGGATCCTGAGGCTGAACTCTGATGCACTGCCAAAGGGTCAAGGAGATGGAGAGAAGCCAGAACAGACCTGGGACAAGAGGTATCTCCTACTCACCAGAGCAGGGAGTGTTATATCAGGCTAGGTATGGAGAGCAGACCTTGACTTTTGTCTTTATTCTGATCTTCCCCCCAAGATTGTCGCCTCATGTGGCCTCAGACAACCGGGGAGCTGTGCCCAACCTGTGGTAAAAAGAAAAAAGTGAGAGGAATGCTCAAAAAAGGTAAAATGTAGACACTTAGGAGCCCAAGTTTCATTAAACTTCAATGGGACCAAAGCTCCTTTGTGACTGAAATGCTTGTAAGAAGTCTACGACAAATACCTTCTGACCTTAGACAGCACCCAAAATCCAAAGCAACCTAAAATTTAGCCAAGAAAAGCAGCCTTGCTTCTTATAGAACTTTCTAAGAGAGGAAATCTCTGAGGTACAAATGTGCCTTAAAAGAAAAAGATACAGTCTTTATTTTAAAACTGTCCATGGACTTTTACATTCATTTCTACTCAAACCTATTACATTTCTGCAGTTCTTTGCAATGGCACCATCACTGTTAAATTTGAGTGGACTTTTCCCACGGCCTTGCTACTGCTCACCCTCCTCACCCAGACTTCACCTCCAGGGCAATTCTGGTTTGAGATGCTGGTCTTGCCGTTAAACCAACAGGAGCCATCTGAGAAATTCAGATTTCTTATTAGTCTAATTCAAAATACATCACCCACTACCTTTGAGAGGGAGGAGGGGGCGGCATCCCCATGGGGGAATTCCCAGGGGTGTCCACACAGTGCTAAATGCCTTTTGGGTGTGCAACACGACAGGGAAGGGGGAAAGAATACAGTCACTGCCCGATCCCACGGACCTTGCTTTTCCTTTTCTGATATCCTCACTGAAAAGATTATACAAAATTACTAGACTCCACAAAGACTGTAAAATGCTTTACTTCACTCAGAAGAGGGATTAAGTGTATTTTACCTTACGACACTATAGATCTCATGACACCACAAACTGGGTGAATATTTTGGGACATCTGCACTTCTGAGCTCCTGCCTCAAGCTATTCCTCATTATTTACTGCTAACTAATGAGCAGTCAGGTGGCTGATTCTTTTAACAGAGGGCACCGTTTAGACTGCTGTATACCCTCGAGCACCATTTACCATCTCACACTTTGGTCTGGGCTTTTCATTTAAGCAAATATCTCCCTTCCTTGAAACACTGCTGGATATAACAGATAGAGAGGCAGCCATGTACCAAAATAGACGTATTTCTAAACATTTCCAGCTGCCTTTAGGGCCCATATAGTATATGAGGTGAGATACTGTGAGGTTTCACCACACAGTAAAGAGCAGCCAAAGGGCATTTTCTAAACTTTTTTTTCCTACTGTCTTCCATTTGATGAAAGACTTGTGGTTAAACCTTTATCTTCTATAAACATTTAAAAGTAGGTTACCTTTTATTTTCACGTCTCACTTTTGTTTCATTAAAAGACAGGTTTTACTGCACTAATTCAGGTGATTGATACTTTGGATCACCTTCAGAAAATAGATGTTAATGATCTGTATCTATGTCTGTATTCCAGCACAGATGTGCGCACAGATGTATTTGCATGCAAGATGCCCACAAAGCAGTGTTTCTTTCTGATGGCATTTTTTCTTTGCTTTTACATAAAGCAGCTCCTATGCATGTGGTATGGAAATCTCTAGGAGCAGTATTTTTGTGATTTTCTCCTCTCCCACACCCCAGCAGGTACCTCCACACCAACCAGCTTTACTGATTTTTTAAACACAGGACCATTGCTGATTCTGTGGCATGCATATGGATGTGGTTCATAATCAAGAGGGTTCTCAAATAAAAACCAACCAACCAAACAAAAGAGCCTTTTCCTCTGCCTCCTTTGAGGGACTTGGCCATCACAGCTGATATTCCTAAATTCTCTCTGAAGATTCCTGACGATGTCTCATCATTGAGGAAAAGAAGGACAACACAGAGCCTGCAGGTAGGCAGGCGTTTTCTGTCATTTTAAACGGTTATTGCAACTAACTGTGCTTCAAATCCACACTGCAAAACAGCTCAGGCACCAGCTGGTGATTGGCATTAGCCATACCATCGAAACTGCGGCAGACCTAACAGGGACCATTGGAAAATTTCAAATGCAAAGGCCTGATGTTAAGTATTTACTATTAATAACACCCACACCTTCTCCCAGTGAAGAAACTGTGCAGCAGTTGCTATCACTGTACTCTGACAGGCTGAAGAGGAAGGAGATACTAACATTTAAGTAATGCCTAAAATGTTTCAAAAAATGAACATTGAATAAAGCTGCACTTCTACATGAACATTAACTCCTCAATGAAGTGATAGACAATAATTTGATAAACTGTTAATATAATTGAAGCTCACACAGGAAAGCTAGAATTAGTAAGAAAGCTCAGAAACAACAGATTTTAAATCTCCCTTGTCCTTAAGTTTCCTTTCCCTTTTCCTTAGCGACAAGACCCAAAATTCTAGAGATGCCAGAAAACTATGGACTTATTTTAAATGAGCTGTGGAAATATCCTGCTGACCCATGTGTCTGTCTGTAGTTATAACCTTCCTGTCCTAGTGTCATGTGTCTGTTCGTATAAAGAAATAATTCATAGTGCACTTCTTATATTTTACTATATATTTATTCTATTTATTAATTAAGAGATTGAAAATACATCATATTACATTTAACTTGTCATTTGAGTCCAAACATACAATGCTGACAAAGGTGGGGTTTTTTTGTTTTTGTTTGGGGTTTTTGTTTGTTTGGTTGGTTGATTGGTTGGTTTATTTTTTAATCTGAGAGGTTTTGCACATTCACAAAACAGTGAGAAGCTGACCAGCAGAAAACAGTTATTGGTGCAGACAAGAGAGATTACATTTATCTGTTAAAGAGACCTGCTAAAAGCATGAAGCATACAGAAAAGAAGGTATAAAAAAACCCTGTCTGAAATATGCTTTAAATAAGAACAAGCCTGCTCGGAGAGTATCAAACAAAAAGCCAGGAAAAAAGCCACATCTAAACGCCAAAATCTTCTTGAAACAGAAGATCTGTGAACTGAATAGGTGCTTCTGTTTACTAAACTGTTTTCTTCAAATAAAAAACGTTTATGTAAAAGTAATTTCCTAAAAGAGGTAACTAAGCCTGTCACAGCCTTAACTTAAAAGGACATTCTGTTTTGAGTATGTGTCTTTAAAACTGTGAAAAACAGACCAGCTTTTTCTTCTCAGGAGACCTCATCTCCCTTTCAAATAACCCGTTCAGTGAATAATAATGCCAGAATAACAACTCAAATGATGGGTGAATCATCATCAGAGAACACAGGAAAAAGAAAAAAAGAATACAAAATGAATCCCCAAGACACAGCAGACAGGTGCTTCTGTAAAAGAGACCCAGCGCTGCAAATATCTGTCCTGAAAGCTGCAGCGTGCCTTGTGCTAGGAACTCAGCTTGTGATTAATTGATGGCACTTGTCTCCTGATCTTTATTTTGAAGGTCTTAAAAAAGCCTCTTGAGGGAAATACAGATTTCTCTACTGAAAGAAGAGGAAGCTGCAGATTCTCTTCTTTGCTACTGTTTAACTTCATCAGTTCACAGTCTGTAGTTACTAGATGTTCCAATTCATCAGCAGAGTCAGCCAGGAGGGGCTACAGCCCATTCACTTAAGAGAAATGTGGGCTGTGGGATCTATAGAATCAGCAAGGACCAGCTTTGTGTTTGGCCTTGAAATCTTACTGTAGTTAATAAAATGACCTGGCAGAAATAATATACTACAGAAGAACACTGTCAAGACCTTTTTCATAATGAAGGAGAAATTTCACTACTTCAGGAGGAAAAACACCCATGAAGAATAATTTGGATTTTGCTAGGATGTATGAAATGAAATAAGCCTGGCTACCTTTGTTTCTTTACTCTGGTAGTTTCTTTTTATCAGAGATGAGAGAGTTTGCAAATAATAAAACAAAAGGGGGAAAAAAAAAGAACAAAAGGAAAAAAGCTACCTAGTGATCCATATCATTCAGCAACAACAGAAACAAAAGCCCTGGTAGTCAAATTTATGAGCCTTGAGAGATCTTGGCTGAAGCTGGTGGAGAAATACCTCCATTAACGCACCCCCACACATCTAACCCCTAACTCCTTCCCTCCCACACGTAAGGAATGAGCTCAAAAGTATCCATGTTTTACTGTGAGCACAGTTTCTCTCTCCCTCTTTTATTTTTTTGTGTCTGTCTCTCAGCACTGGTAAGTGGTATCGCCCTTAGATAGCACAGCTGAATACAAAAATATAAGTATTAGCAGCTTTCAGACTTGCCTTTTCATCCAAAACCTGATGAGAGGAGGGAAGCGAGCTCCTGAGCTATTCCCAATCTGCCTGGAGGAGCTTTTTCACCAGAGCCTGGCTCTCTGGAGAACAGCTCACAGCAGCTCTAATCGCAATAAGGCCTGGACAGCCATTACATGATTTTAACACACATCTCTCATGCAGGTGCCGAGGTATGTGAATGCTTGCGAGCAGGCAGAGCGAAATGTTGGGAAAGAGTAAAATGGCTGCAAAGAGTGATGCACTGCGATGGGCTCCCTGCCTGCCCTAGCCATGAGAGAGAAAGTGCAGTGCCCAGCACTTGCTAAAGCTGTACTCATCCCCTCATGTAACGCAAGCCCGAAACGTCTTTTTAGGCATGCTTAGCTGTGTATAGGTTTATAACATTTCCTAAACTGTTTCTTTTCTCTTTGGCATTCAGATCTAAGGTTTCTGACTATCATTTCTTCAGGAAAATTAGCAAAGACCTAGCCTTTTTGCAAAGAATAAGATGCGGTAAGTGAACTCCTGCACTGAACTGGGCTCATAACCTGCTGGGTAGTTTGCTTATAAAATGGAGGAAATACTGTTAATCTCATTTGCTTTCTCTTGATGCCAAATATTTTCCTAAATATCTCTTACCAAGTGCAGAATATGCTTCCCATTGAAATATACAATCACAAATGGAAACAATACGTTTCTGCTTACATCTAGATTTGGTCTTACGCTGGAACTTATGCTGCTGTACTGTTCTGAGCACAAAAGCCTCTGACCCAGAGGCTGTCAGGTAAATAACAGTGCTGACTCCTTACACACACATACATAGAAAATCCAAAAAGCTAAAATAGTTGGCTTGCCTGGTCATTACTCTAAACCTTTAGCTTTGCGTCAGTGATTCCCAGTGAGTTCATTTCCACAGTGGACTCTGCTGTTAAATGTCCAATTTCTGGTGCCAAGTCATTAATCAAAACTGAAAAGCAGTTAGTTTCAGAAAATTTGGCTTCTACTTGGGGTCATGTAGATCTTCTCTAATGGATAGTCTTTCTCTTTCAGCTCCCTTGTTGTCATCAATCTCCTTCAGAAAAGTCTCTTCAAAGAAACATTTTACTAAAACACTGCAGCTTCATCTCTCATGGTTGCTGATCTTTGCTGGCTCCATAGTATTGCTAAGTATTAAATCTTTTTTTTCCTTTTTAAAGAAGGGAGACATTCCACATTTTTTTTTTGCACCGAGAAGGAAGACTGTCACCCATGACCTGGAAAAGCTTCGGCGGTGGCGAGGCCAAGGGAAGACTCCACATTGCCAGCGGGAAAAGAGAAGTGTTAACATTAGTTCTGTCATAAGATATTAAAGTAATTCCTTGCTTCAGACCACCGCTATCCTGCTGAAAGGCCAAATCAGCTCAATTATTAGGCATGACAAAACTCAGCACAGCACTGAACACATTGCAGTGAAGAAAAGCCCTGCCATAACTTGCTGCCTTCCCGGAACAAAACAGTAACTTGCTGGGGGAAAAAGCAGATGGCTGCTGAGGAGGTGACCCAAGTCCGGAGAGGCAACTGTATCCCCACCTTGGGGCCAGGTCTGATGAAGAAGGTTTCCAAAACCATGCCACCCCTCCCCTTTAGCAATGACCCCGAGCTGCATGTTGCACTGTTACACACTTCAGATCATCTCCACTGCACGCTGCAGCACTAAAACCCAGATGTTAAAACCATGTGGGAGGTATCAGTCCCTACTATTATTTCCTTGTCATCACAGGTAGATGGGATGCCCCAAGACGTTTTTCCTGTGGCTCTGAACTTTGTCAAGAATAGTGGTGGACAGTAGCACTCACACTTGCTTTGGCCAGCAGAAGATGCAGGACAGCAAAGAACCAACCTGTGTCCATGCCAAGAGAAAATCCCTTTCTAAAGGCTCAGCTGGTCATCACCTTCTCCTGCCAGAGCCTAAACAGTCACTTGACAAGGCCAAGTCACACTTGCAGGTGGTGGTTGCAAGGAAACGTAGGTGACATTGCTCAATAGGCAAGACCCCAACCCTCAGCATAACATGAATGTCCAGTCAGCCTGTGCCTGGTCTACAGCCTGCTGAAGTCAAGGGGTACTAAGGCTGCAAGTTACATGCCAACTGTTTTCTGATTTTCTAACCGAGACAGCTTAAATTCATGTACAGTTTGCTAAAATTACTGGCATCTATCTCCCAATTAATTATTGATTATTGTGCGTAAAATTTTACACAGTAATGCATGGTGGTCCCACAAAGGGGTACTTATGTTTTAAGACAGATTTAAACATTGGTCTAGGAAGCCTTTGTCTCATTTTGAGTCACATTTTCGAAGACTTATCACTAGTTTGCTCCCTGTAAAAGATCACATACAGAAGTGGAGTCATTAGCTACATTCTTTGCAACTGCCTGATTTTCACTTCTCTATACCTGCAGAGACAAGCACACAAATTTTCACATTGCTGAATGAAACCACTTGACATAAGCCTTTCTGGCAAAACTCCATCCACGTAGAAATAAAAAGCTGAGCCTCATTATGGGGGGGAAGCTGATTTTTAAGTGATTAGTAGCATACGCTCCATTAAAAAGCATGAGTTCAGATTACATTTGTTAGACATTGCATCTGCAGGGTAACGAGGGACACTTGCGCTAGCTAAGGCTACAACTGTATTTTAACGCCTAACGATACCTTTGAAAATTTCAAGGGCTCTTCTTGCCAAGCCCCCTTCTGGGGCAGCAGCAGAGGCCAACGGGGCTCTGACACTTCCACATATCCTACCTTGAGGAAAACCACACTTTCAGTCCTGCTCATCCATTCTGTTCTGCGACAGCTTATCTTCAGAAAGTGACTATTTAACCAGCATTTGTCAAGCTCTGACCTCCTGCAACAGGGGCCCACAGCACGGGTACAATAAAAAAAACCAACATTAGTACATAGAGAGAAATGAGTTCCTCCTTTTCCTTCAGCGGTGTCATCTTGGCGTGTGCGCTTCCTTCAGAGATGCTAACAACTGGCAGCTCTGCTCAGGGAGATCACTGATCTAATTTATTTCTCCTTCTCCCTTTAGGGAATGCTATCACAACACTCTAAGATCATTGCCTTGTACATAGCACTCCCCTCCCCTGATGAAATGGCTCTGAAATGTCACCACCTGATCTGTGGGGGAAGCTGAACCCTTGCAAACCTTTCCATTAACTATTCCTGTTGACAGCTCGTAGCTTCTTCAGCGAGCTGTCTCTCCATACCCAAGGGAGTGCTTCTACAGGGCCTTCACAGCTGGCTTTTAACAGTCCCGTAATCACAGTTCACAACACACTGGTTGTCAAACTCCTGTTTTATTAACATTTTATCCTCAGCACTAGCTTTTCCATCATGCTGCTCAGTTTTAACTCAGAGGCGCTATTTCCATGCCATCTCTCGATGTGTCTAGGGTTTAGCAGCAAGAGACATCTTTGGAAACCTAAACAACCCCACCTCTGAGGCCTCAGATTATGCTGTTTCTTCTCCTCATATTTGAGGCACTTGAAATGCTTTCACAAGATGGAGAGGAACTTTACAGGTTTGTGCTTGTTCTCAAAGGGTATTTGTTCAGCATCAGCTCCTTGTAAATGGCTGATTTGGGGCTGTATTTAGACTGGAAAGCATCTTGGAACAGTTGGATGGGAAACCTGTTACAGGAGAATGCAAACAGTCATCTGGAGGAGTTGCTCTCTGGGGGCTGCCAGCGTGTCCTAGCAGGAGAACGTCGATGTTGGCTGGAAAGCCATAATACATAATAAAACACAGGAAGACCTTTTTCGTTATTGTTGCTACAAACTCCGGCAATTTTCTACGGCATGCAATACTCCCCACCCCTATGTTGGTGCGTTCCTCCACACTGCCCCCTCTCTTTGGGATGACCTCTCTATTCCAGCTAAGAGAACTAACGTTTTAAAAAACTAAATATTATACTTCTCTTCCTTCCCAAGGTGGCATTGCAGTATGACTTTTGGCCTTCTGACACAGTATGCGCACGGCCTCCCACAACAGCACCTTTAAGTACCACCCCAGTCACCCACTGGCAGAGCTGCTGGGCACCAACTGCTTTGATGGACCAGAGAGCTGGTGCTTTTATGGCTCTCAGCTGATAAGGTAAAGCTTTTCTATTTCTCACACCAGGACTAGAAAACTGGTAGCTTCCATGCCAGTAGCAAAAGATCCATTCTGAGATAACCTATTCTCCATCCTTGGGCAGAGTATTCCCTTTAAGGTCAATTCCCAATACAGCTTTTGTTCCTCTATGAGACTCCCACTAGAGTTTACCCTTGCCCAGGCTTGAATGTCCCCAATTTTGTGTTTTCCTATCCTTACCTCCAATTCCATCATGCCACATACAAAGTAGACTACACATCAACACAGTAGCCCTGTATGTTCCAAGACAAAAATAATTACCATATTCAGAAATACATATTCATTTGCCATTGTTTAACTTTTTCTCTTACCCCAATAAATACATAGCCAGATTCTGCATCATGGAAGAAAAAAGCTCTGGCTCCTTAATTAAAAAAAAAAGAATGAGTAATTTAAAATGCTTTTAAATTATACCTAAAAATAGAACTAAATGCACATACACTATAGAGGAATGTAGGCACTCGTTCATTAATCTCTTGCTGATTATTAAAATGTGTGCCGATTTTAAAAAAATCATCACTGAAATCAACAAGTTTATATAAATTCACAGTATGAAATTGCTGAGAGTAGGGACATGAAAGATATTCACTGATGCACTGTTAGTATTTCATGACAGCTGCCAGCATATCTTTATACAGAAATATTTATGTGGGTGTATATACATACATGTATTTATTTATGTATATGTGTATATGCATGTATGTATATATAAAAGATAAGCACAATGCAATGAAGATTACATATAAAAAAAACTTGGCAACTGTAGAAGGCAGGTGTTTCCCATGGCTCTCTGTTAAAGAGCATACTGCAGTTAACGATGCTGTGAAAGACTGCCTGTAGACCAGAAACATATGCATCAACACAAGATTACAGCCATGAAAGACCTGCAGGTATATGGGTAAAAAACCAAGGCTAAACATCAGGGCACTCAGTACACTCAATCCCACATCTAAGAGCATCTTTAAACAAAGAAGTTGTTGTCTAGAATGATATACACACCGGTAACGTGGGAGCTGCAAACATTGCTACTTCCGCTCTGGAATAAAGTCAAAGGCGCAGGGCCAATTCCTAAAGAGTAACGTTCGGTCTCCCACTTTTCCTCTTAGGTTACATCCAAGAGAAAGTAAAGCGTAGGATCAGATTCTGGTTTTCCAGTCATATGAAAGACCTCATTGAAGTCTATGTGTAAAACTCAGCAGTTCCCTACCATGTGATTTTCTGCAGAACATTTGTGCCGTTTCCCAGTGGAATTAACAGTAGCCCTGAAAAATCTCCTGAATTCGAGGCTTGCACTGTGGAGCGGATGCACAGCTGCAGAGGGAGCAGGGGTGAGTGGGAAGCCCTGTCATGCACCCAGTGGCAAAGACCCTGGCAAAGACCCTGGCCTTATGCCCGCTCTGCAGCTTTAGCTACAGCACTTTCTGATCTGGCAGCAGGGTTTGCCACTTATTATTTCTTAATAAACATAAATAAAATGATAAAAGAAAATGTGAACATGTCCATTTTGGTTAAGTGATCTGATCAATCATGGTATGTAGCACGACTGGCCCGCAGCAGAGAACCAGGCAGTAACCTTACCAAGGAAACACAAGCCTGGGGAAGCAGCCGGGCCTTACAGCCTAGGCTGCCCCGTCTCCTCAGGCTCACATCTGCCCTCCAAAGCCAGCCGTGGTCTCTACCTGGGCATAGCCCTGCCTTTTTACAGTCAAAGATAACATTCTGCACATCAGAAGTGATGTACAATATAGTCTGGCTTTCCAAATCTGGAAGCCAGCAATAACGTGTTTCTACTGGTCACTGTTGTTCTTTCAGAAAAATGACAATATTTTCTTTGAGTTATTTAAAAAAAAAAAATAATCTGCCTCCCTCTACCAACATTACAAGCATCTCCCTCAGGAAGAAACCCAAGAAAACAGCAAAGGCGAAGTATATTCAGGCGGGTGGATGTTATCTAGGGTTCTAGCAATTTAACCGAAGGCTTGAAACTCCAGCCATATCATAACCCACATAGTTTCCTTCTGTTTACCTGCGTAGGCTCTGATCACCTGTGCAACATCTGTTGGTACTCTAGTGTTACTGGCAGGACACCAAAATAACTGTATTCTGTATAACAAATGGTTGCAGTTTCCATCTCTGTCCTGGTCTGCCTGCTTCGGCTTACAAAGCCAGAACAAACCCTTCCTGCCTGCCAGGGTGGGAGTGAGGTCAGAAAACGTCTCTCCAAGGGTGTGATAGAAACTAGAATTACATGATTATGGTGTGCCTTAAAAAAAATATGTCTTTGGGTAATTTTCAGTTCCTGCCTAAGAGAGCAGCATTAGACGATAAAAAATAAAGCACAGCCAGAGCAGCAGAGTTCAATACCGAACCCTTTCAGACACAAGCTCAGGAGCACTCAGAAAGACCACTGGCTACACCCTTTGGATTTCTAAAATACATATTTGAAGCACTTTTTTAAAGCACAAATTTGTTTCCAAGTTCGAGTGCGACCATACACCAGCAGAGCAGAACCAGCTTTGCAATGTGCCCCATGTCCGTGGGGAGCGACCGCCCCGATCCTGCAGGGTCTGCACCCGGAGCAGGCAGCAGCTGAGCAGAGCGGCGGGAGAAGTGGCCGAGATCTGGAGGTAAAGTGACTTCCTCAGGATTGCACACCAGGCCAGAGCTGGAAGAGAGTCACTTCACCAGAGTAGGGCTTGTTACCTCTGGATTTTCCAGAGCTCATGGCCAATCCAATGTCAGTGCTGTTGAGACTCCGAGAGTCTCCTTTTTATTTCATCTTTCCCACCCCCTTGGCTTCTCCCTGTTCTCCACAGCAGACTTTTCACACCAGGTGAAGGAGGTCCCAGTGCAGCAAAGGTGCTCCCACCCCTCGGGGAGCACCTAACATGTCCACTGCCCCACCAGGGCTTCACCACTGTCCCCTGGCCCTGCCGGCCTCTCCTCCTCCTCCTCCCCAGCCATGAGGATCAAAGAGAGACCTCCTGCGGCTGCAGCTCGGGCGGAGAGCCCGCCACGATGACAGCCATGCCTGTGTGCACAGCAAACCTGCAGTTGCCATATCCGCTGCGGCTCACCATCCTGCAGGTCCCTCAGAGGAGAAGGCAAAACAAAGCTATAGGGTTACACGTACGCTGAGGGAACACGGGGTCTGTAACACAGACGTAGTTACTTCACTGATTAAGATCAGTAAAGTTAACTGAAGAGCAAAGACAAAGAAGCTTGTCATGTACGTATATTTTCAGTTTACAACTTACTCTTTCCTATTTTTTAAAAAAATCCAAAAAAGCTTCCCCATGGGAGAGGCAAGAAGTACAGTGTACATGGCTGAGGAAAATAATGTGCTTTCCTGTTGCTGAAAAATACCTCACACACTTGGATTGCTTCGATTTTTCCTCAAAATTTACACAGATGCTGCTGACCATTTCCCTTTTATACTGATTAGCTTTTTCCAGGAAGCATTTTTTTTCCGAAACACTCCTTTCCTTCCTGAAGAAGCCTGGTTCACATTAGAGGATGTTTCTGTCAAAGTGAAGTCACAGAGTTATTTTTAAGATTAAAATCTTGTGTAGAAATTGATTTTCCAAGACTTGTAAAGAAAGCAGCTTGAAAAAAACCCCAAAAGCTTATAAAAATACCTTTTTTGCCTTGGTTTGTTTTTTTTGTTTTTGTTTTTTTTTTTTAATGTAGCTTTTATTTTATGAAGGACAGGTTTTTTAATAGCTTTGAATGAACATAATTGCATCTGCTCATCTCACTCAGAAAATATTCCTACCAAATGTTGTAAAAATATTTTGGTACTACAACAGTAAGTAGGAGCAGAAAGTAACTCCCATCAGTGATGAGAATTTTGTCATATGCTATAGGTGTGCTGATTTCTGCTCTGAACTGAGATTACCCACATATGTGTTTGGTAGGTCTGGATTGAAGAGCATAAACCAGACTGTGCAGGATTGACAGAATCTGCTGGGACTGTTTCTGTCTCTGACTTTCATAATGTCAACATCAAAATTGCTAAAACAATATAGAAAAAAAATCACATAAATAAAACATAAATGTGTCTTAAACAAAATCATAAACTCAGTCAAAGACCAGATTTAGTGAGCAATATGAGGAACAGTATTCAATAAAGAAAACACTGTAAATAATCTGAAAATTGAGATCTGTATACCTTGCAATGATGTAAGATCAAAGAACATGTCTTCTGGGACCTCTCTGGACTTAAGCTCAGGCACCTGCTTTACACATATGGATTAGAAGGGTAATACAAATCTTGGGAAAAGATTTTGTCGCCTGAAACTGTAATTAATAAAATTATATTTCATATTAATTTTACATACAAAAATAACAACTAATAAATACAAATATTTATAAGGCCTTTTGCTGCAAAACACAGCATTTCTGCTTGCATGTCAGTGCTTGACTTTACCATTGAAAGGTCAGACTTCAAGTTTAAATTAAAATGTAATTTCTGAGATTATCCTAGGGGAAAAAGGGTTCTTGGGGACAAGGGAGAGCCATTCAGAGTTGGGAAATTCTGTCAAGTGATTTCCAAACAAAAATCACTGTTTTTCTAAAACTTGAAACACAGCCAAAAATTCAGCCCTGAAGTTTAAAATCACCACTCTAGCCATCAAACTGCTGAGAAACTACAGCTCTCAGGCAAGGCTAGAGATCCTGCTCTTTCACCCTAATTAATGCACTTTTCTGTTCTCTCGTCACCATTACGCTCAAACCAAGAAGCCCCACCAACACCAAGGAGCTGGGGGGACTGGAAGGGGAATCACCTGCTTCCCAGTTAAAGTCACAAAATCTGTCTTGCTTGTCCAGATGTGACCGAAGTCTTTCGCAAGCTACTGGACACCCCCATGCAGCAGTTTTTTAGCATAGCTTTACTCCATTCCTTGCTGGTTATTTCCAGGCACTACAAAACCTACCTTTTCGTAACATCTTTGCTGATGGACGCACCACAAAAGCACACTTGGCGTAGCTTGAAACGGAAGAAATTTGTCAGGCTCTGCTCTCAATAAGTCCCTAAAGAAAGTTAAAACAAGCAATGAGTCAGCATGGGACAGCTATGTTTTCTGGCCCTTATACTGTCTTTTTGCTGCACACAAAATGTATAGTCTTCAGGTTCCTGAACTGACACCTTCCCTGTTAATGGCATTCACCGTTGATACGATATAGCTGTAAAAATAATGCTCAGCTGACACTAGCTGGGTTTTGTGTTTCTTACCCAAGTAACACACGCAATGCAAAAATCACATTTTCTTACGTGGTTCAAAAGGACCACAAGTGTATGTATGTATGCACACGCATCCAGGTATGCGCACGCACAACGGTACGTAGCAGCCATCTGTCACAGTTCCTTCAATTTAAAAACATTATTATTAACTCAGAGACAGGAAGGAGCCTCGGGAGCAAGGGGAAAAAATTGCTATGATAATGACTTTACTCTAAATAACCTGACAATCTCTCCTTCTTTGGCATTTTTTAATCATTTAGAAAGACAGAACATGACAAGGCAACTTGCATGACCAGTGTCACAGGTTTAGAGTTTCTTCAAGCAGCTGAATTTATATTGCTGTAGGGTAGAATAACTTTATTTTCTATGCTTAGCTTATAACTATGGAAAATCCTTTATAAGCATACTTCCTCCTAACACACAGCTTCTATCCAATCTATCCTGAAGCATGAACACTGACCCATATTCTTCCTTTCGAAAATGGCAACGGTCCAAGGAGTTTTCCACTCCTATGGTTTTTTGGGGTTTGGTTTGGTCTTGTGTTTAGGAGCTCATTTCTCCTAACTTTCTACCAAACTATTACATATTCTCAGGGGGAAGATGCTCATGAACAAGATCCACTGTCATGAACCACTTGCTTGCCTGCCAAATTTCTTAGGAATATGGGTGGGACAATGTAATATTGTCAGAGCAAGACACTTATCATGTGACAACATTATAATCCAATACCAAGCTTTATGACAGTATGTATAGATCCATTATAGAAATATAGTATAGTTAAAGGGACCATTCAAAAACAAGGAGAACGCGGGACATGAGAGCAAAGGAAGAAAATGAGAAAAAAAAGTTTTGTTTATCCAGCATGTGAGCAAGTCACAGCAGGACTGCACAAACACACCAGATGACATGGTCAGCAGGGAAGGAAATACCCAGCATATAGTCCTAGGTGAGCCAAGATTATCCATTAATCTAAGACTGCAGAAAATGGAAACTATGGTCATAACCCCTAGTTGAAAGGAGGGGGAAAGGCAGTGGAAAAATCCTGGACTCTGGTAATTTCACCCTGTTCAGTGAACCTGTATTTTTTTCACTGAAGTCATTGAAATAAAGAAGAAAGTTTGCTGCTGGTGTCTGTTTGGCTGCTTTTAATCAAAGACATTGAGTGGATTTCTTAATGACTTTCTAGTAAACACTGCAGTGAAAGCAACACTAAATTAGATCTTAAGCAGCCAGCAATCTGATTAGCAGATACAGATCTTTATGCAAGTATCTTATTTCCTTTTCACTTAAAAAATATCCCAACATTTTCCTCCCCTATCCTGGCATTTTATTTGTTAATTGTCCTACAATTCACATAAAGATTAATAAAATCCAAGGGATAATAGATCTGTCTTCCTTTAAGTTTTACTAAGAGATGCGTAGTTTTAATTTACAGACATGCAAAGGAAATTTTAATGCATTATTATGGTTAAAGAATATCTCAGTGCAGTTTGTACACAACACAGACTTTTGTTATTTAAATAGCCAGTTACCGCACAGTGCCAAGTTTCTGAATCCACACTGAGCTTGTGAGCAGCGCAGCCCAGAGAGGGCTGAGGGTGCTCCGCACATTTCCAGCAAACACTTTGCACTTTTTAGGGTTGGGCTTTTATTTTTGAAACAACTTAAACAAAAATTGGAAGGTAGGGAAATATAATTCACGGACATAACTGAGCTGTGGGCTTCATCCCAGCATCTCAAAGGAATCCCTCTAGCCGCCTTAAAAAATTTGAAGAAACTTTCATTACAGGACTGTCCTATTTGGTGGAAGAGAGTTCTGATTGGTGTGTAATTATGCTTGATGTTAAAGAGCCATTCTCTTCTCCAGCAACTCTGAAAGGTGAAAAAGTGCGTGCACGTTTCATAGCACATACTTCATTGATTTACACTGAAGAAAAAGATACATTTATTTTGAGAAATGCATGTCTGATTCTACTGGGCTTTATATTGTAAAACAAAGAATATGTATTAATCTTAATATCAGAGCAATCAAAGTGGTTTAATTATTTACCTTTCAAATACTTTAATAACTACATTATTAACAATAACATTTTCTGTGGTTTAATGTTTCCAAATGTAATGATTTTTATTTGGCTCCAGTTCTCACATTGTTTAACCTCACAACAGTGTCTCAGTTAAGACTTCTTTGGGATTGAAATGAATGATGTGGACTGAGATTAAAAAAAGAGAGCCTATTAGAAACATAATAGGATTTTAAACAAAAATGGGTTGTGGATCTTTCTAGGAGAAAAGAAATATAAAGAATAAATTAATATACCTGGATTCACACATATGTCAGTAATAACACTGTGAAAAAAGTTATTACAAAAAAGCACATGCCTATCCATAGCTGAATATATCAAGTAATTTTTGTAATTCTCACTCTATTTATACCCTGTTTAGAAGCTGTATGCAACTCAGCTAAATTAATTTCTCTGCGCTGGAGGTTCAGTACGAGCTGAGCTTCTGGCACTGAAGCCAAACCCTGGTCTCAGCGACACAAGTTATGCTGCTCATGTGAGTCTGTGGGAATTCTATCAGGGAAACCGGTAAATTTTGTAGTTTTACTAGGCAAGCTGAGAGCAGAATTTGGCTCCACATAGGCTTAGTCTATAATAGTTAGACATTATCTAGGTGCCTCGCTGCTTTCTGGTACCAAAAGCCTCCTTCTCTCCGTACGGCTTTGACCCTTTTTGGTGTCAGACCACAAGGTTCTCGCAGAGCTTCCAGTAGTGGAAAACTTCTTCACTCAGGTTGATAAGGATAAACTCAACCTCTTATCCTGAAAGGGGGAAGAACAGTGTCTTAATGCTGCTATTCCCCTCCTTGGGGTCCACCAGCTCATCTCCAAATGAGTTTAATTTCCTTCCCTTCCACTGCTTTGGAATCACAGTTGTCCCTTCCCTCAGAAACCATGACTTCTCCCACCCAAGATCCACAGCTTTCTGCTGTCTCACTCTTTGGTTTCTAAAGTTTCCTATAGCTTTCCACTTCATATTCCCATTCTTTTTATTTTCCAGTAGGTGCCACAAAGCTTTCCCTATCTGGTCTCTTTTGGGTTCTTTCCACCCTCCTTGAAGTCCAAATATTATCCCACTGCCGCTGATTGTTACCGTGTTTTTGATAAGTCCCCATCCTCTCTTTTTGGCTGTGGTTTCAAATCTGTCAACAGCCTCAGGCAAAATCTTCCCAGAATTATGATTTGCCCCAATGATTGTCCTCAACTTGGACTGGGGCTCTGCCCTGTATCACAGCTGCCAGCTGAACCAGTGCAACCGCTAACACAGACAGGCAGAGCTGGCGTTCGCATCCACAGAGTTCAGGGGTTTTGAGGCATAACGTACTTCAGAATTGCAGATATCCCTTTTTTCCTCTCCGTTGTTTAATCAATTTTACTTTACTTATTTATTCAGGCTGATTGACTGTCATCTTAAAAGCGTCCTGAGTTGAAGGCACATTAACTATGGGAAGTTTGAATTGAGGGTCACTTTTTCAAAATAACAGAAGTCTCCTGGAACAAACTCCTTATACCATTATTATGACAAGAAATTCCCAAAACCACGAAGTCCAGCAAAGAAATCAAAGGCAAAGAAAGGCAAAGGGATGATCATTTGTTAAAACTGACTGCTTCTAAGGAGAACATTTTTACAAGTAATACAAAGAGCAATGAAAAGGTTCTCACCAGACTTCATTGAAATATCTCTGGGGAAAATCCATTAGAAATACATTTGCAATCGGTCCAGTATCAAATTTCTACTGTAAATATGGCAATTAAGAAGGTCAGGTTACCCGAGGTTGTGTAAGAGTGAGATGAGCAGTTAAAAAGGAATTTATGTTGAGAGTATTTTGTATACAATTTATGTCTTTACTCTCTGGTAAGAAAAAGTGTGATATCATTTATACACTGTATGACATTATATTCACAATAACGGGCTACTGAAATAATGTCCCATCGTTGGTTCCTTATCTCCATGCAAATGCTTTGCAATTGTGCTTGAAACTGATGCGCTGACTAGCTGAGAACTGAATCCATGCCAATAAAAGAATTGCTGTAAATTGTTGGATGAGTGTAAATCACACCCACACCACTGGTGTAGCAGAGAGAAATATGTAACTTGAGATTATGAAGTGTCCTGCTGTGACATAAATGGAGTGGAAAGGCACTTAGTCCAGAGAGGACCATAAATGTTTTAAAGCCAAAAAACACCCAAGTAATGTGTATGGGTAAAAGAGTGATTAAGGAAGTGACAAAAGCAAAGCTAGTTACCTAACCTCTAGTGCTGTGGGTTTGATAATAAAGGGTACCCAGAAGCAACATCAGCTTCACCTGCACACAGCCATGCTGACATATATATATTTGGGGAACTGCATAGTGAACTCCCCTTGATTTAAACCTCCTCCCCGACACACCAGAAAGAATGTTATTTTGAATGGTTCTGATCGGTTCATCATGGCCCCAAGCTCATTACCACTGGACAAGCCTGCTGGTAACACACACCATCTCTGGCACAGAAGTGCAACCCATCTGTGTGCAAACAAACTCGTGTAATGTAAATGGCTCTGGAAACAGTGCCTGCCTGCACACACACACGTGAGGAGAGTCAGCATCTTGCAGCTAAGGAGGGCTACACTGCGGTAAAGCCGCAGCAGCACAGCAGAGCTGTTGCTCAAGGCATTAAGTGGTGACTAGTCACACGAACAAACATGCTTTGTCTCCTTCATAAGAAACATGTGGGAGAGGATCAGCAGCTGGGTGAGAAAAGGTAATGCTGGAGACATGGAAAAATAAAAAGCCTAAGAAGACATGGCATTAGGAAAACAGAAATGGAACACAAAAAAATACAGGGGTGGAAAAAGCAGACAACTTGCATCCCCCTGAAGAAGACACCGGCCAGAAGCTTTCAGGGAACAAACGATAACCAGCCCCAGAGGACTGCCTCCAAAGACAAGGCAAGGTCCCTGGAGAGGCCACAGAATGAAGGCAGCACTGAAACTCCCACCCATTGCCTTCCACACACAGCCACCAGGGTCAAAAGACATTTGATTTTATGCATGTCACCAAGTCAGGATGGGAGAGAAGCATAGAAATGGCTCCTTTGGATGTTTTGTTTACCTGTTCCCCATCACGGTGTTTTCAAAGCACTTAAAAGTCATTAAAGATTTCTTCTCACAATGTCCCCCTGGAGGCAACACAGTAGTGTTATTTCCATCCTGCAGGAAGGAAGGCACAGAGGGTCAATGTTACTTGCCCACATATCATAGGATGCCTGAAGTAGAGCAAGGAAGTGAGCTCAGGTTTCCTATGTCTCCCCTTCATATCCTGCTTTGTCCTTTTCTGCTTCTCTCTCATCCCTTGGGAATGGGCAGTGATGGGAAATGTGCCACTGCTGTGCTCAGAAATAAAACAATCATGAGGGTAAACCTAGAGAGCCACAGCTGAGTCCAGTCTTGCTTCTATTTAAATCAATGTCGAAAGGAGTTTGAGACTGCTTCAGCTAGAGCTTACTAAACGTCCTGAGAGCCACGTCGGAGAGGGAACAACTTCAACCAAAAAGATGCCAAATCTTACCATCAATTCAACAGTAAACCAAAGGTAATTAAATAAAAATATGCAGACGATAAATAATATTAAGGAACAATAGATAGTAATTGATAACAATTCAAAATTATGAAATGTAAATTACATAAGAGAAAACAAAGACTTCAGGAGAAAAGTAGGACAGAGATTTCAGGGGGAAAGAAAAAGGTGGGCTTTTTTCCCTTGGAAACAGAAATTAGTCTTAGCATGTCCTTGTCCTTTATGTGAAGGAAAAAGTAGGTGTGTTGATACTGGTAAAAAAGCAGAAGTATTTGTTGGTTTTCCTGTTTTAGTACTTGAAAAGAAGAAAGAAGGATGATATACCTATGGGCATGATAAAATACTGCTCAGGTAGGTGGCTAACCAAGCATGGAGTTTATCAGGTAGGTGAGGGACATGGCCCTATGATAGCAAAACCCAAAGTTAAACATCAGATAGAGAAATTTTTTTCAAATCTGCTGTCCTGAACAAACTGCACCTTTTAAAAGTGGACTGGATTTTGCAATACTGAGAATGTTCCAGATCAGGAAAACTAATATGGTGCTGGTATGAAACAAGCAGGAGAGCAGACCTAGATAAAACAGATAAATAAAGCCTGTACAGGAATCTGTTTTCATTGTTCATTAGCATTATGAGCATGATTGATAAAAAAGAAGATTCTAGCCAAAAATACCTATAAACTTTTGCAAAGCATTTGAATCAGTATCACAAATATTCTAATTAGCACCGCGCATGACAGTGGGCTACATGGTAAATAGCTTTGCCCAAGATAACAGATTTCAGAAAGGTGTTGATGAGGACCTGCCACTGACTGATTCAACAGGAATCTGTACTAACATGGATGATATTCAAATTGTCATCAATAAACCAGTTGTAAATATAAAATCTGTGCTGCTACAATATGTGGGCAACAGAAAACACATACTGTAAAGAAATTATGATGAAAACATGACAGTTTTACCAAATTATCTGGATTGTTTGACTGATCAAAAGGGTGACAGACACTCGAAAGCAATGACTGAAGTCTAGGAAAAGAAGGACGGGAATTCACTCAAAGATTTGAAGGAACTTTCTTACTCCCAGACTGCAAAAGGCATTTCTTGGCCTTATCTTTAAAAACTCCAAAATTTATTTTATTTTAAAAAATTATTTACAAGGGCATGTAGTGATAGGACAAGGGTGGGTGGCTTTAAACTCCTAGCCAAGGCAAACCAACTCACCTATTTTGCTTCAGCAACCAGTTTTTCCTATACCATCAACACAGGCCACTTAACTTGGTCTGTATTTCTGGCACCAGAGACAGACCTAAACAACTTCCTCAAAGTGACTGTTAGTTGAGGCTAGTAAAAATAATTTCTGGCCTTTCTCTGAGGTTTTCCAATCCCTAAATAACCTTTATGTGTCCCTTCCTATACATTTTCCTGTAACACCTTAGGGATCTCTATCCTGCTGCCTTTAAGCAAAATTACATCAACAGGTAAGATTTCTCTCTTCAGTCTCTAACAGGGTCCAGTAGCATGCTATGTGGCTCACAGTCTGCTACAAATTTGACTGCACTAAAAATTTGTAAGTCACATCCTCTGCAGGTGCAACATCAGAACTTATTTAATCTGAAGTTGAACAAGAAGTAGCAGATATTTGCTTCTATATGTGTGTAGTGCTTATATAACACAAATCTGTGGCACCAAAACTCTTCCTGACTTGTTAGTCAGTGTGCAAATTATGCCTGTGCAGATGGAAAAAACCTCATATCTCCATGAAGGAAAGAGGTGACAGGAAGCTGTAAAAGCAAACATTATCTATGGGAGCACTTTGGCTGTCATTTTTTCTAGTGACTCATACACACCTAGCCTCCAGTTGTAACCACAACATTTAAAAGGTGCAACCTCTACACCAGCACTGCCCTGGAGGCATTCACAGCTAATTTAGGTACATGTTTATCACAGATATTGCCCTTCTTCTCTTAAATATCCAGGTCATATTGTCATCAAGTATACCTCGGTGTTCTCTCTTTTATAAAGGAAACCTTCACCTATCTGTTACCTTAGTAACTCAGTGGCCAGCACAGTAGAAAATCATATTCCCTACCACTGCACTGATGGCACCCTCTCTATGAAACAAAAGCCTGGACACACTTTCAACAAGTAAAATGTTCCCCTATCTCTCTTTTTGCAAATTGCAGTTTTCAAAGTTGTTTGAAAAGAAACTCCAGATTTCATTGCCTGACCAGGACTGCCATGCAAGACTGGTTTTCCTTTTAACAAAAAGTCCTGTTGCTTTCTTCTTGGACTACACAAGTGCAATCTTGTCTCATGCACCTGTATCCAACAGAAAATTTTAAATTTTCCTTTACACTCAGATGAGAGTCCTTTTTCCTGCAACAATGCCCGTTGCTCCTATGAAGAGCTCCTCTAGTACTGTCACTTCGTCAACAACCACTCACCACGCTATGCTTATTCTGATGCCCGTTGCTTTCTGCTGCCTTTGGAACCCATGGCTTTTCACCTCAGCTATTCTTTTAGAATCCTGAGATTTTTCTCTTAGACCTACAGTTATCTTGTGTCTTACCAAGGATACACACTACATGTATGGGAAGAAAACCAGGCACTATGGCTGGACTCCTCATGTAAGAGCATCCATCACTCACTTTAAATGTAGCCTTAACTCCCCAAATGCAGCTCTTCATCTTAGATCAGTTACACTGATTTTTCACTTTTGTTTTCATAATCTCCATTTAAAATACATCATTCACATGCTGGGAGGAGGGATACTATGGAATGCACTACTTCACAAATGTATACTATACAGAATAATAGCCTTCTCTGCCCAAGTTAAGTTAAAGCTATGAAAAAGATGAGAAGGAAAGTCAGTGATAAGACCGTTGGTTTCCCTTAATAGGGCACTTGCTGCCTAAAGCTCCAGCGAAGTGCTGTTCAAGCTGCCTTCAGCTACCCTCCACATTTCTGGAGAGTTTCAATTTCTGTTGCGTTGTAAGAGCTCCATGCTTTCACTCAGGTATTTTGCTAGTTCACTTCACATCTGGAGCATGTGCAGGTAACCACATGGTGCCCTGCAGCACAACCGAACCCTGTGGCCTGTATCTGAGGTCTGACACATCACCAGCCCACAGCGTCCTGCAGAGCATTGTGCTGAGTTCCAAGAGGCTCGTACCAGAAACAGCAGAGTGCCTCTTCACCAAATGGGCTTAGGTCTGGCTTCCCCCATCGACTTCCATGCAAATCAGATTGAGCTAAAAGCAATGAGTTTATATTTGGTTCTATGATAACCGGAAGTTAAACTACATAAATGCTCAGACTGGGTTGCAAAAAAGAAAATTAGGCCAGAACAGCATGCTTTTAAAAAATGCCACCTGAAAAGGTTATCAGTGTTACCTCCCCACACTGCTCTTGCCATACTGCTGTGCCGACTCTACTGATCCAGGATCCCTAGGGTTAATTTTGTGATCTGGGAGGCCAATGAGATAGCATTTTACTTAAAACGTGATTTTATTTTTAAAGGTTTATTTTAAATGCACCTTGTAAACGAATTCTAATTTGACCTCTAATTTGAACTAATGATCAGTACTTAGTTACACGAACCAGATACGGGACAGTTCATAAATCTGGAGTCTTTTTTTTTTTTTTTTTTTTTTTAATTATTTGCTCACTGGGACATACACATAAACTACAAAACACCGTAGACTATTAACTCACATCTTTTTCCCTTATGATTCCAAAGCCAAAGTGTTCCACCCTCTAACAATTAATTTTTTTAATCTTCTCTGAATCCATTCAAACTTTATCCAATAAGTGTCAGTAAGTGATAGTCGTATTGAATAAATGCAGAATTAGTAAACCCTCTAATTCCAAAGTGTTTAGCTTTGGAGCGCAAGAAGTTAAACACTTTCTTGCAACACATTGTAAACATGTCAATGTGTTTAACATTTTAGATGTGTTCTGTTCCCTTGCGCATGTGTTTAGAAAAGAAACAGGTTATGATATTTAACTAGTGAAGGGATATATGTGCTCATTCCTACCAACACTTTTTAAACACTTGTGGACGCTTAAAATTATGATGTGTTTAAGATTTGAACACGTTTGCTTTTCTACACTCCTAATCCAATGAATGTTTGATGCATTTATTTAGAACAGCAAGTTTTTATCACGCTAGCAAAGCATACAATTTGTAAACAGCAATGTTTGGGTTTTTTTCTATTTCTTCATTCTACTCAAAACTAGAACCTAATCAGGTGAACTTTTAACACAAGGTAAAGAGACGTGCCCCACCAGAATGAAATGATTGTGCCAAGTTGAAGCTGATCTCGTTTGTGAGGTGCAGAGGTTGCTGCAACGTTTAAAATGTGCTTGCTTTCTCAAAGACAAGACTCTGCTCTACATGGGAAATATAGGAAGTTTCCAACCAGAATAAAAAAAAAACCACCCCAAAACCAAGAGAGAACATCTGCAAACATTTTAAGGAGGGTTTTTTTATTATGTGTTCTATAGTTGGATAAAAGCATAAATTATCTGGAAAACAGAATCATAGACTGGTTTGGGTTGCAAGGGGCCTTAAAGACCATCGAGTTCCAACCCCCCTGCCATAGGCACGTTTACCTTCCACTAGACCAGGTTGCTCAAATATACTGGCTCTACAACCCACCTACACGTGTACGGGGTTACTCAGTGAGGAAATGGCAAAGCCCCATGCATCTTCGACTGCTGCTTTGCCTGAACTCTACTCACTGGTTTAGCTTTGCTTTGGGCTATTTCTAACCCTCTAAACCAGCAAGCAGCTGCTAACAGCTGCCATTTAAAAAAAAAACACAAATGCCAGCAATAAAATTTTATCTATCATTCCTCCAAATTAGCTTAACCTGAGGCCAAGCACAGGCAAAGCTCAGTGCTTACACCCATGACATGTTATTTCAGGACTCGTGAATGATAAAAATGGGTTCTTTTTTAGTGTGATAATTCGAATTTCCCTGTAAAATCCAATTGCAGTGGTTGTCAACCACTTCCATACCATGATCCTGTTACAACAAAGGAACAGCTTTATGTGCCCACTCTTGCCTACTCCCCCCATCTTCCACCCTTGAACTTGCCCACAGGAAAACGAAGGCTACTCAAGATTCGCTAGAATATCTTTACAAGCCAGAAAACAGCATTTAAAGTCCTTCCAGGATTAGGAATAGACACACCACATTCTGTCATGTGGAAAGGCAAAATTAAAGTTTTGAAGGGTATCTAATGTGTTTGCCTTAAATCTTTTTCTTGTTCAAGAACCAATAAACATGCAGAATTCAGAAAGCTGAGGGCTACTTTTCATTTTATTTGAGAGGCAGCCATGCCAACTTAATTCATAAGTCTTTGTATTCCAGCTGTGCCAGTAAGCTCACAAACCCTTGTGTCATTGTGCCGGGGGCTGTACAAGGCCCTGGAAAGAGCTTGCATCCACCAAGGGGTCAAAGCAGAGACAGGGCACACCAACTCTTCCAGTTCCCACTGCAGGCCAGGGGAAGCTGAGCTCACCTCCCTCCTGACTTTTTGCGCCATGTCACCTCCACAGAACCACCCTGCAGAAAGGGAATGGTCGGGCAACCTAAAATGCAAAAGAAAACACAGTACTCACATAGCCCTGGTATCAGCCTGTGAGATGCATGTCCCTACTTCTGAGATGTCAGCAGGAGTTTCACCTGGGCATTGCTGAGTGACTGGCCAGCCTTGGCACAGACAGACCTGGAACTCTTCATTCAGCTGGTGTCCTGCCCTGCAGAGAGGGAGCCATGAACCACTGCAGGATCTTGCCATCCTTCCCCCCGGGCATGACAGCAGCCCACAGCTTTCATATTTCTCAGCATTGTGAGTTATCTGGAGTGCTTCTCACAATTTGTTTTTCATGACAAGGAAATGAGGGTGATGGGGTTTGGACACACTGTAGGTATGCAAGTTTACTGTGGACTAGTATTCAAAGGCACTTTCTGAGAAATTTCAGCCTTTGCTTAAGTAACAGCAATGTAAAAGCTCAGTGCTGGAGCCATTTAACGTTTGAATGCCAGCTGCATTTTTATTGGCAGTCTGTGACTTCAAAGGGCTTTTCCTTTGCTAATGCCCAGACAGGTAGGCTGCCCTGAAATCTCTGCCATGCTGACTTACAGATTTTGAACTGATTTTATCCACAGGCTCATGTCTGAAAATGAACATTAAACATATTGGGGCTGAAATGAATTTCAGCATCTTGCAGTCCAGCTACAGTGTTGACACTTAATCAGGCAGGGGATGGTTGATCTGAAAACATATAGTAAAGATGTTCTTTGTAGTCATGTAAACCTTCATTGCTTATACTTTAATCCCAAGACTTTAAGACAAAAACTTCAGAAAAGCAGATACACTGCTGCTGTGCCAAGTTTTTATTTGTAAGAATAGGGAACAATGAGGAAATTCAGTTGGATGCTTAATGTATTTTTCAGTTTCAACAACCTGGTCTTTACTACACCGTTTTATAAGAGTATCCAAAGCCCTCATCCCAGCTCAGGACCTCATGTGACTGGCTGCTGCTTTGACATAATAAGGGACAGGCCTTACCACAGAGGGCTTGCAGTCTGAGGGGCAGAATTACATGTCAGCGTAATGTTTCAGGTACCATCTGCCGATATGGTTACATCAACAGTAGTGTAAAGAAAGTTTTGGTGCTAATACCATATAACAACAATTGTCTTACCGTATGAAAATGGAGAGATTATTTAATAGAGACACATGGGGCAATTTTCCATCTGGTTCCTGACGGCTGCTCCTTGGGGTACCTCTAACACCCTCTTCAGCTGCATGGTATGAACAAGCTAGAAGGCTCCAAAATGTTTCAGGCACTTAGACAGGACTGAATATGACACCTTGATCTTGAGGTATCATAGACCATAAGGAGCATCACTGAAGTGAGTTTTACAATAAAATGTTGGCAGTGCAGGCAAAGATACAGTACAGCCAAAAGTCATACATCTAAATGACAACTGAAAAATGCAGTGAGTTCATCTTGTATGGTAAACGACATAGGCTCATTTCACAAATAGTACCAGCAGAATTTTGGTATTATCTACAATACTGGAATTCAGTGCAGTTGCCTGAAATAACTGAGTCATTCTACTGAATATGTGACCCCAGAACCAAGACAGAGCAAATTTAAGCACTGCTATGCTTCAATACCTTTGCTTTTGATACATGCAGGCAACTCTGAAGATAAACTCTTCAAATTAATTTAAGGACATACCTGCTGTGCTTGACTTTCAGGAATACAGCAGATGTCTCAGGGATTCCTCCTCAACCCTTCAAGATGTTTGAGAGTTCTGTGTTCAAGATGATGGACAGATCTCGTCTTCAACAATACTCCTAGACACTAGTATTTCTTCCTGACCGGATGAAGAATCTTGCCAAGGAATGTCTGTTCAAAAAGAGGGAAGATCAGGTCCTGGGCAGGGAGGGATATATTTTTTTTTTCCATCAAAGCACGTGCCGAAGTAATAACACTAAAGCTAATTTTCAAGTGGGATAGGGAAGAGGAAAAGCGGGGCTCTAGCACATTTGGGGCAAATCTCTTTTTACTGTCTGCCTGTCATCACATGAGTTTTATGCTGGAAAGAGAAACAAAAACCCCGTCAAATACTTCAAGCATCTGTTACTTAAATAGATCTCTCTGACAGGTGAAATAACAGAATCAAAGAAGGGGGAAAACAGTGATGCACATTAATAAATGACATAAAAATTTTAAAAAATCTTAAGCAGGTCAATAAGACCGTACTTTCAAGGTAATTTCACACTGAAAACAAATCCACCAACTTTTAGGTAAAGCCATGTTGAGAATCAATAAGCCAGCAAAGGCAGGTTTGAGGGCAGCCCACGGTACCTGCCTGGCTTTAGAGCAGGAAAGCCTTTGAAGTTGCAGACGGCCAATAAAAATGCAGCTGGCATGCAAGGCTTCTACATCTCCAGCGTAGCTTTTATATTAGTCATGTTTAAGCTGAAGCTGACCAACCTGAGAATACTCAGTTAGCTTTAATACATATACAACTAGCAATCTGGTTGGAAGCCCTTTCTATACCTACAATCTAGACAGAATGTTTGTCATGCAGCTGATGCTTTCAGGGGAAGCGCAGGTGGCCGTTTCTGCCACTTCTCTGCTTACCAGTGTTTATCAAACTGTCCATTTTTGGTTTTGCTCTGTATACGTTTATGAGTCAACTCTGATTTATGTTAAACTTGCAAAATATACTTTACAAATTTCTGATTAAAATAATGGGAAATTTTTCTCACATTTTTTTCCCTGCTAAAACCACTCTTATATAATACACGATATAGTTGAAGTATATTTCAATTTTGGATCAGATTTTACCACATAATTTATCAGGTATACAGTTCTCTAAAAGCAACTAACTACAATCCCTATTCTTATTTTAATAGATTTCTTCAGACATATGCACTTTGAAAGAAAGAAAGAGATACTTCTTCAGCATCCCGTTGGTAGAGTGGCCTTCCTATGAAAACGGAACCGGCCCAGTAAAATAACAGCATCTGCTATTTTGACTTTCATCTTAACATGTACAGATTTCAGAGTTTCCAACTGATCTGACAGAACACTTCCTGTTCAGGAAATAAACGTGTCAAATGATTTCTTGATTTAAAGTGATGGATCACAGTAGCTCTCTGTACTGCAGGGGTGCTATTCTCATAAAACATATGCAACCTTTATTACTAAAATGAAGGGGAATTACTCCAATATCACTTAAGGCAATTTCCTCAGCAGTCACCACATATCTCCAATGCTACAAATCCCAAAAGCTATAGAGGAGGGGTGGGAGCTGGAGGTAGCTTGAATCCTCTACTTATTCTGGTGGGGGGAAAAAAGTGAAAACACTATGTTATGTTTGGGATTTGTAGTTTAATTTAAAAGCAGAAAGTGAAACCCCTCTGAAAATAAAAAGGAACACACACAAATAGTTGAAGTTCAAGTTCTTTCATGAGCTACGTGACATTTATTTCTAGAATCACTTTGATGCTTTAAAAGCTCAACACATAGTTGCTGCAGTGGCAGATGAAACTAATGATAGGTCTTTTCGCATAACGTGATCTGAGTTGGCCAAGGAAAGGGGTGCAAAATCACCTTATTTTTAATAATACCACAACTATCTAACTTGGGATAACAATGTGTTATATATGATCAAGAAAATGAGGATGGTGAGTTGGAAAAGGTCTAAAAGGGGGACAAAGAGCACTCAATAATGATGTACGTCACTAAGGAAGGTAATAAGTCTTGGTTTATTAGGCAGAAGAGCATTCAGGAGAAACAGCGAGGGCTTCCTCTCCACTATGTATAGCAAAAGCTGTACTGGGATATGCTTACCATTATTAAGTCCTCATTATTTAAAAAGATGGCAAAGAATAGGAAATGTCTATGAATAAACATTCCAAGAATGTCTTAATACATAAAATTTGAAAAGAAGATGAAGATGAGAAATGGCTCAGAAGAGAAGTACTGAGAATGCCACACGCACCCCAGAACCAAAGCTTGTTGGAGCTGTGTTCGGTTAGACTACATGCAGACGAGAGAACTCAGTCACAGCCTATAAGTACTTGCATGGTCAGTAGATCCATGAAGGTAGAGGGTTATTTCATTCATCAGATGTAGACATAATAAGATTTCAGACTTGGTATGGGAGCTTAAGTGAAGTTGTATGATGACCTGTCCTACACCGCTCTGCAGATGAGGTAATTACAGTGACTATCTCTTCCCCTACTGCCAGAAACCAGATAATATTTGCAACCTCCTCACAAAAAGCAAGAGCGACACTTCTACCAAGAAGACAACAAATACGACTGAAGGGTCAGATCTCTAGGTCCTCACTCACAGCAAAATGGCAGAGATGTTCAGAGAAGAGTTACACCAGGGGAAAAAATTAGTCATGGCCTCAGGAAGACGAAGTTCTTCTCTCACAGCAACCTGCTTTTCCTTAAGTAACCTAAGCTAATCCACAGGTTTAGCTGAAGAGGTCAAAGTATCCCTAACGTATGCTCATCTGCAGTTTGCAATTCCTTTCATGCATTGACAGGACATGTAGCAATGGAAAGGATCTCATTTTACTTTATTTCCTTGCAACATCAATACTGAATGGAAGTCCTAAGGTCAGTTCTCTTCAGGTTCTCCAGGCTGTTGGTTTGCTCCATGACTGCTGAAGCCCCTTCTCACAGCCTTACCCCTGCGGCTCACCCACATTTCTGCAAAAAGCCAGAATTTAAAAGGTGAATCCTCCTGTTGTATGCCTGACATGAACATGCACAGACTTATGTGAAGAGAATCCAGGCCTCATTTTGTCTCTTTTTTGGTGTTTACCCAGGTGTCACCACACAACCACAACTGGAAATCATGTCTTTTCTAGTTTCTTCAGCAGTGAGTACAGTTTGCAGCCTACCCGGCTGTAACAGAAATGCTAAAATGACAGAGCCACTCCATACGAGCCATATGGAAAGAGGGAGTATTTAATTTAGAGGAAAGTTCATTCTTAAGTAAAAACTAGTAACCCCAATGACCCCAATGGGAATTTGGTTTGGGACTCCTTCTCCTATAATTGCATCCTACATTTGCTACGCAGATCTTTGTTGAAAAGCTGAGCAATTTACCAAAGGAAAAGAAGCAGAGGTGACCCTTCTATCTCCCTTTCTCTTGAAGGAGAAGGCACTAGAAAAACCTTACAGAAGGAGGGCATACATTTATTCTAAAATGTCTCTAGTAGGCTGGCTTTGAAAAGTATCAATTCCAACCGAAAGGGGAGGAACTTTTTCTTGCTGTTTTGGAAGACTATCAGTTCTGAAGAAATGGATGTGCATGAGGATATTGCCTTAACACAGAAGGCAAGTATAAATAAATGACTATTCAAAAAATACCAGACTATTAAGTCATCTAGCACTTTATACCAATTAGAAATGTATTTAGTGGAAGACAAGACTAGACAAAAGAGACATCAAGTTAATTTTAAAATTAAGGAAAATATCATGGTCTAGAAGTTAGAGTGGGAATGAATTATATTTTATTTTCCTACTTACATTGCTTCAGCCCACTGAAATCAGAGGCCTATGGGACTAGACACTGAAAAACAGTTCCTCTTGAGGAGTTTCTAATTAAATGCAGCAAATGGCAGGACACCCAAAATGATTTGCTCATAGGACAGTGGCAAAACCAGGCTTAGAAGCCAGACATGCCCTGTTTCCAGTTCTCTCTGCTCTGCAATCAGCCACATCATCCATGCCAGTAGTAAATGGCTCTTTAAAAACAATCAGACTTCATACCAGGGAGAAAGCTATGAGAAATGCTTTTTTTGAGGAAGGTGGGGAAAAAGGACGCAGTCTGCCAACAAGTCTGTCTATTTTAGTAAGTGGACACATTACCCTGCTGTGAATGGAAGTCTAATGTACAAATGACAGGACACCTACCAACTACAGCTCCTCTTTCTATGAAACGTGAGACTTAGTTTAATTTCCTCTCTCATAATGAGCATTAAAAGCCTTAAACTTGCATTTGTATCTTAAGCAGAGTTGCACTTTTAATTTTAGCAAATCCATATCATCCTCTCATTGATACTCCCAGTGCCATAAGAGTATGAATTATTGATATTGCTTGACTTTAATATTTTATGCTGCTGTGAAAATGGACAGCAGAGCCAAATCACAGCCTGCAACTAAATTATGAAGGTCATCTAAAAGAATGCCAAGCAACTTAAGTCTGCTTCCCCAGATCAAAAGAAGGTCTGCAAATTTTCTGTTGAGTTATACTTTCCTCTATTATTTATTAGTCATACACAGCTGAGCAAGGTTTGAAATAAAATACTGGAATCTGAAATGCATTCCAGGAAAAAGGCTTGCTGTCATCAGCACATGCTATTGGCTACAGCATTTTGTAACAAACTGTAATTTTCCATGACAAGCATTTAACTTATGTCACAAATTTCAAACCAGCCTCTTGCAAAATACACTGAAGCAGCCTCCAAGTGGCACTGCTAATTGCAAGCTTACTAGGTAAAAACACAAAGCACAGCTGAAGATGGTGACCAAATGGTCATTAACAGCTTAAATGACTGATTTCTCAGAGATCTTTACAATTAAGGATCATATTCAATAGCTTACAACACCATCTATGATATCTGAGAAAAAATAGCATCTGTAGCACAGCTGGAGCAGCTGTGTTGGAAAATCAATCATTGCCTGGCAACTGAACAACTGATTTTCCATCAATCAGTACACAAGGCATTCTGTTAGGTTTATAAAACACATAAATTTGTTGCAGTATCTGCAAATGCAATAAGTGGGTTAGAAATGTAAGAGCAATAGATAAAAGACAGGTTTAAAATGGCTATCAGGCTTAATATGAAAAGAACTGTATTTATGCATGCTGTAAATACAATAGTACAGTAATGAACAGATGAACTGCCCAGCGTGATTAGCTCTGACAATAGATAGAGCCAAGAGTAATCCAGAAATGAGGACTTTTTCCACCATAGCAAACATCTTGTGCTACATAACTCTAATTTTTCTTTTTGATAGAACAGCCATTCATGGAAACAGTTACTCCCAATTGTGCCAAGAACTCATAAATCCCTGAAAATTCCTGCAACTTAGGCTTTTTTCTAGAATTTTATTGGCCTAACTAAGCCCATCAGCAATACTGCAAATCTTATCATTCTGTTGAGATTACACCACTTCTATAATAATTTCTCCAAGCTCTTTTTTAAAGGACAATAAAGATTGCAACTGTTCTTCAAACTCTAACATAAAAGAAGTGAGAGTGGGGGAGTTATACCAGAAATTGTACAAGTTAGTACTACAGCTATGATATTTTAATACTGTGTTTTAAAACATAAGCCTATTGCCTAATGTCAAGCCTCAGCAAGGGGCAGAGATGCATTTGTGTGTAAAATAATAGCCATAACTAGTCACGTTACTCAACAGACCTGTGATAGTCAACAGGCCTGTGATAGTCAACAGGCCTGTGATAGTCAACAGGCCTGTGATAGTCAACAGCCCAAGCTGGCGATCTTTGAGAAGCTGATATCCTTCCCTTTGGACACTGCTGCCTTCGTTTAGACATGGCCATCTGGAAGGTAACAGTCTCTTCATATGGCCTTCTCATATTGGGTTGGGAAGCTCCATAGCTCCTGACTCTTTTGTCCAGGAGCACCTCTTATGATGCTGGTACCCCAGCCTTTCACCTCCATGCCCACCAACGAGCTCCCAGTAGTATGGAGCTGGTCCAGAACCGTGGAATATAGCATGGTCTGTGACAAATGCTGCTAATGCAAAGATTCACCCAGCACACCTGAAAAATGATATATTGCCTTAAGCACGCCTGATCAAAGAAAAATTACAACAGTTTTAGCTAAACACAGGGAGAATGCTTCGCCCTACCCAAAGAACAAGGCAGTTGATTATCGACAGTCAGGCAATCGTAGCCAAAATGACAAGGCAGGTGTTGGAAATTCATCACAGAGAGAAGTCACCAAATGCAAAACTGTGACTAATCTTACTTATCATAAACCTGTTCTTAATCAGTTTAACTCATAAAGCCCTTCCCAAAGCGATCGTCCTCCATGTATCTGGAAGATACACAAGCAGTAGTACAGAGCACAGTTTCCTGTAAAAATAAGCCATTTTTAGGCATTCTGATTTTGATATAGTTAATTATAATCCTGATAAGTCTACTGGTCACCATATCCTGTAGTGGGTACTAAAACATATTAAGGGCAAGAGACTACAATGATAACCAGAAGAAAAATGTAAGGCTGCTTAAAAGGCTGATAAAAGGCGATTATTCTTTATATGATCCCCAGCTGTGAAATCCTACCCCATGGTGCCATCACACACAATCCTATAAAAACACCAAGACTGAAAGTTTCTGATTTAGCCAGACTGATCCAGGTAGCATGTCAGCAATAAAGAGAATCATAGAATCGTTTAGGTTGGAAAAGACGTTCAAGATCATTGAGTCCAACTGTTAACCCAGCACTGCCAAGTCTGCCACTAAATCATGTCCCTAAGTGCCACATCTACACGTCTTTGAAAAACTGGAGGCCATTTCCTCTTGTCCTGTCACTTTTTACATGGTAGAAAAGACCAACAGCCGCCTCACTACAACTTCCTTTCAGATAGTTGTAGAGAGCGATAATGTCCCCCTGAGCCCCCTTTTCTCCAGGCTAAACAGCCCCAGTTCCCTCAGCTGCTGCTCCTCACAGGACTTGTTCTCCAGCCCCGTCCCCAGCCCCTGCCCGGCTCTGGACACGCTCCAGCCCCTCAGCGTCCCCCCTGCAGTGAGGGGCCCAAACCCAGCCCAGGGTGCGAGGTGCGGCCTCACCAGGGCCGAGCACGGGGACGGTCACTGCCCTGGCCCTGCTGGCCCCCTCTGCCTTTTATTTGACATTCATAGGTGCTGTCTCCTAAAACTGCTAAAAATATATATAGTCATGAGACCACAGCACTGAATGGTCCTTTGTGGAATAGTATCTAGGAAAATATCAGATGCTTGAAACAAAAACAATTTCATTGACAACTAAGAATTCAAATAATTTCATACTTCTTTAACCCTCCAGAACATCTTTCCCCTCCAATATTTTTAGCAATGTTGACACAGTATCTTTCTTTTCTTTTTTCTAAATGTGATCTGTTGCTAGTTGCTGTTTTTCTACATATTTGGCTTTCTCCAGAGTTTATTACTTTGAAAAATGTGTAAATGGGACTCGGGATCTTTGAAGCTGAGAGTAAGTCTTTGTAGGAAAAAAGAAATGTTAGGCTTAGAATGCCAAACAGAATTCAAACTTTCCACTAACTAAAGACTTCCAGTTAGCACCAGGTTTGCAGCCCAAAAGATAAAGTTAAGTTGCAACATATTTGTGAATACTTGTAAACCCTAGAAATCTTTGATATTAGTTCCTACTGTAACAGACAAGAAAATGCAGAGGCACATTTTAATTACCTGTCAGGAACTAAATAAAAGATTTGTTTTATTGAATACTCCCTGTGTGTAATATAACTATGGAAACAAGTCTGAAATCCAATTGACTTTCTATTTACAGGCTCCTAAAGAGCTATTAAAACATAAAAGTGAACTACTTAAAACCTGTTTGAAGTTTTATTCTTCTTTAATGTATTTTTCACCTGTTTGATGATTGTTTATACTTTGTAGCATGATGAACTGTGACATTTTTTGCCATTTCATCATGTTGAAGATTTTGTTATATTTAAGTCAAAACATAACAAAGTTTGCCACAAAAAAAGCTGTTGTAAGAAACCTGACCATGGCAAAAATGTGTTTTAAGCCAACAGTGACAAAGCTCTTCATGTTAATTTTCAAGCTCTTATTTCAGCTTCATTTCAGATGGACAGAACAGGGCACTTGCTGCTCTGAAGAGATGATAGTCTAAACAAATTAGTCAGCTTAGAAAAGTACTAAGAAATGAACTTCTCTTACTACCATTGCAGATATGACAAATGGAAGCCTAGAAAGACGAATGATTTGCATGATAGTTCTTCAGGAAGCATAGGGCAAAGGCAGGAATGGAACTATCTGGTGACACCCTAGTCAGTAGATAATCAGCTATTATTTATGTTCCTATTAGTGATGTGCATCACCTGATGATCTAAAGTAGAGCATTAGTCTCCCTGAATAAACACTGTGAAATGCTGTGCTTGTCCACGAATTTGGTTTGTATACTTACAGAAGATCAAATGTAAAATATTGGTCTCCACAGAGCAGATATTTTGAGTCTCACCTAGGGCACACTTCCAAATACAACCACAGCACAGTCTGCTGAAACAGATGGAGAGATTGGCTCTCTAGAGGATCAGAGTATAATTTTTCAATGGTAAAATGCTGCTTTTTTTTCATTTTGACCAATTCTTCGTGTTCTGAAACAGCTGAACTTACAAGACAAGCACACGCCAGTGAGATCAAGATTACCTACAGTGTTGTAGTTATTATCCAACCAGTATTACCACTCATTACTATTGACAAGACCCAATACCTAGGACTTGGGTATATCATGGTGATCATGGGTGAATACCTGGTGGCAGAAGCACATTTTTGGGGCAGAAGAAATAATTTTAAAGTATTTTATTTTGTTTAGTTTCATGTCTTAGAAATACTCTGGTGTCTCACAAGGATATTAGCTGATTTTAATAGCAAACAAGTAATGCTTCTAATCATTACCTTGATACTCTATCCTGGCAGATGATAACTTCCATTTAACTACAACATCCTTCCCTGACGTACGGACTAGAGCCATGTGACATACCTACATAGGAAGTAGTCAGACCTTTGGAAACTCCAACTGATGTCAAGTACTAAAACACATGGCCCTGAACATGTCACTTCTCTGAGCAGGGAGACTGGACTAGACAATCTCCAGTGATAGGTACCTTCCAACCTCAGTGATGCTGTGATACCATCTCCTCACTAACATGAGCCACCATAAGCTCATTTCAGCCCCGTCTCAGCTCCCTGCCATGGTTTTCCACAGAACTTGTGTTCAGAATTCCCAGTTCATGTCCTCAAAGGGTTTCCTAAAAACCTCAGGTGTGTATCACTTCTCTCACATAATGGAGCTCTCCATAAAGCAGAGCTTGCCTCTTCAGGAGACAGAAATCTTCTCAGGGACATGACTGGGCCCATGAAATGAACTCCCATTTGAGGGATAAATCTATTCTTAAGACCTAGTTCTACCATATTCTGGTTCCAAGTGCAAGACGTTTCTTTCGCCTTGTGTTCTCCCATAGAAATAAAAAGCAAGATGTACACATGCAAAACCAAATCCAATCTCACAAATGAATATAGCAAAACATAATATCCTAGACACCTTTCATTCCTTCTGATAGAAGATGAGTGCAGAGACATGATGGATTTCAACTGTCAGACCGAACAGCTGGAGAACACCCAAACCCAAACAGGTGGAGTGCACCCTTCAGGGCATCAAGGGGTGCACTATAAGAAACGATGTGGACTAGAACTTGCAACCTGCCTAGCACTTCTGAAAACCGTAAGTAAATAATAACAATGTTTGTCTGATCATTGTACAATGTCTTCTCTCTGCTGGCCTGAGGAGTAGGGAACAATAAGGTTGATTGTACACTGGGTGGTCCTGAGGTTTTCCTTTAATTACAGTAAAGTGTATCTAAAATAGAACAACACAAAACAGTCTGCTTGGAAAAATCAAACCAGCAAATAATTTTACACACACTTACCTGCTTGCACGGTTTGCCTTCCTTTTTTTCATTTTATTGCACAGATAGGAGCAGGTGGGTCAAAGACATGTTTCTGACTCCGTAACCTTAACACTACTAGCCCCAGGCCATACAGCCTGCAGTGAGATATACAGGGACATTTCTGTTCATTTTTCCTGTTTCAGTGGACCTTACTCATTAAGTCCCAAAGTTCCTGATAGCCACACGTTGTTGGAATATCCTTTTCTCTTATTAATGGAAGCTACAGATACCATAAAAATGAAGTTCTAGAAAACTTTTGCCATTCATGCTCTGCATTCAATTTGCCTTCTGAGCTTTGCCTTCAGTGCAGGGAGAAATGGACGCATTAGCAGTGGTAGTTAATGAGACTTTGTTGAGCAGCGGTGTGTATTCTCAGGGTTTTTTGTTGTTTCAGCTTTTTCCTCCTTTCGTGTGCTACAGCCCAAATACAACATTATTCCAAACAAACAACATGTACCCTGCCCATTTGTAGCTACACCTGAAGGCATGGATTAAGCACAGACAGTCTCTTCCAGTAAGTAGAGGGAATTTTAGAGTTTTCTTGGACGTTAACTCAGTTTAATTGTGTCTCTAAACTGCCTTATGTGCATAGACTGACAGGGGTGGTTACTTGGAAACCATCCCCCCCAATTTTGGAAGCCCTGTGCCAGTTGTCTAGAACTATTCAGGACTGTGTATCACATTAGCCCCAAGGAAATTACCTTAAGCAATTATCTAATTAGGCAGAGTTTTCTCTCTCTCTTTTTCCACTTATATCCCATCTCTACCACCATCCTAGCTGTCATCTCATTTGTAACAATCACCCAAGAGGCATATACGATGAGAAATTCTCTGGCCAAGTCTCCCACTGCTTATACACAAATGACAGATTTGAAACACATTACAAAATTCCTTCATTCCTGCATTCCTAAGACAGCCCAAAATACTCAGCTCTATTATGTGAAATCTGCCTTCTGTTACAAAGATAGGAAAGCCATTCAGCTCACAAAAACTGCTGAACAAATTGTTTGGAAATTTTACATGCATATGCTAATACACTCGCTCTGCTTAGGTGGAGGTGCTCCCTGTAGCATCACTGATTATCGGATTATCTAGAAGACACCACATTTTTAATTTAGCTCTGTTTTTTATAAGCTGTGCTAATAAAATCTGCACCCCATGGAAAGCCCCTGCTCATTAGCTATTACCCAGCCTCAGGCAGCACAAGTCTGTTTACATTACAAATAAAAGATAAAATATGCTCATTGCCAGCTTCCCCCTTCCCAAGGGACACTTGTCATGAATCTATCCCACAAAACTATCTCTTCACTACTCTCCCCTGACTTCCCCTTGCCCCAGGACACTTTGCCTTCATTTATCTCTCTCGGACTTAACAAACCACTACAACTACCTTAGATCAATTTCTCAAATCACAGTTTAATTATTTAGAAGGAAGTGAGCTTTTGCTCTCCATTAAAACAACAATCCCTACCTCCAAGGAACAACATTAAATCATTGTTTAATCCTTATTACTGCCTTAGGCCTCCCTTGGTACTGCAGCATTGTTGAAACTTCATTTCAATATTTACCACTTAGATCACTTAAGGGCTGTCAGCTTTAATAAAATTTTATCAATTGGATACTTATATTATTCACAGTTTCATAAAAACAACAAGACCTGCCTTGGTATTTCACTCATATACAGGCTAATTCCTTTGACTGCTAAGGGATTTCATTTTATTAGCATTTACACATAATGTGTGTGATTTTTTAAACTGATATATATTGCATGAAGTTAGTAAACAGTGTCATACTAAGTTACGTGAATTTTAATATATGCATCACTAAGTTTACAACTGCAATACACACAAATAAGCCAACAAGGCGGATTTTACTGTGCAGCCTCCTAAAAAGCTTGATCTTTAAAGAGATTTGTCTATCTCAAAACCTCTCTGCAGAGTATAGACTAGTGGCAACTCTCTCTGGTAGGTACACAATAAAGATATCCCAGAGTCTTGGTTTGCAGACGGTTTTGCTGTCAAAGAACATGTTAAGACTTCCTACACTCAATAAAACAAAGCACAATTTGACAAGGAATATACCAGCTCAATCAATAGGCTAGCAGTAATACAGTGTTACTTCATATTACCACTCAGAGATCAGAGCAGAAAACTATACCAGGTCTGAAAAAGGAATTTCCAGAGAGTTTTGACATTTAGCTGTACTCACTTAAGTAGGAATGGCCAATTTCTATGTACTCCTCTAAGTGCTTCTTGAACAAGAGAGAATCCTGGAATCATCCAGTCACCACTACAGCCCCGGCACTTCCTAAATTTCTCTGGCAAGTGTGTGGTTTGTCACTAACAAAACCATGACCCATTTAAAGCTAGAAGTTACAGTTTCTGTGGTCTCAGGTCTGCAATACATTCCTCTGAACATGCATAGTGCCATACATCTGTAAGACAGATCCTTCTTTGGATGGATACTACTGGCAGATTCAGCGCTGCGTTTTTGCGATGATCAGCTTTGCACAGACTTCTCAGACACAGCTTATTTATCATACTGTAGAACTGTATCCTTTCTGTTAGAAGAATGGACAAGGTTTTCCCCAAGTGGATGTGAATTTATACTTTAAAGGCAAGTATTTAATATTAATAATAATTAATGCATTGCACAAGTCTGAGAAATTTGCACAAAAGAGATATTGAATACATCAAACAGTTCAGTGGAAGAGGCAAAAAAATCTGCATACTTTAAAAAATACTACTTTTTTCAAAATAACATATTACAGACCAAATAACATTCCCAAGAGTATTCACATCTATCCATTCTGCCTTTGCCTGAAAACATCTCCCATTCTACACTCCATGCTTCCTTTTAGACTTGCCTGCCCTTACCATCACCCTCTGTAGTCCATTTTTTAAATAGGTACTCCCTCTTCTAGCAGCAGACTTTCTTCTGTTTCCCTTTGTTTTTCAATTTTTGACCTTCATCAAATCTCTTTTGAAAATATCAGAGGACTTGTTTCTTATAGATAATTTCGGCTTTCATCAATTTTAAACCTCTCTGACCGCAGAGCCCATGTATTTATAGAACCTAAGTAAAACTTCGGAGAAAAATGTAGAAGACTTAAAAGATCCTGGTTCATTTTAAATAATGAATCATACACCAAGGATGCTGAGTGTGAAAATGTCAATTATTTAGAGATCTGGATGCTGTTAAGTCACTTTTGGATATAGGATTCTTGACAGCTTTCCTACACATAGTCAGGAATAACTATTCAGAAATTGCATGAAACTGGACCAGACTGAATAGGAAAAATGTTCTCCTCCTATGGAATAACAAAAGGTATTGCATTTTAAATTGAGACTTTACCACCTTGCTTTAATCTGAATTCACTTTGGAACACAGATTCAGGTGCCAAAGTCAACTGGCTGCTTGCAAATCCTCTACCATTACTTAGCTCTGGAGAGAAAAGTCCTCCAAGGCTGGATTTTGCATTTAAAAAGCAGTGAGAAAATCAAATAATAAATAAAAAGAAAACAAGGAACTACTTGCATTACACTTCTTCAAATTCAGCATAATTTTCAAGACAGACTTTGCCGATCAAAAGTGATCAACTCTGCTACACACCTACTCCCTACATGCAAGTGTGCAGACTTTCAGTATTTTGTCAAAAACAGTGATTTCAATTTTTACAATGATAAGGAAACAATGCTTGGAAAACATCACTGGTTTAGCTTAGATGGTAGGGTAAGTTAGCACCCATGGCCATTTACAAAATGAGAGCCACAGCTGCACCCCATTCCTGTTGATGGTAGTGGAAATCCTGCCATCAGCCTCAACTGGAGCCAGGGTGTACCTATGAATTGTTTGCAATTCATCAATTGAATCTGCAGTAATAGAAGAGTTTTGAGTTGCAGACTGGGACCCTCAGCGTGCTCAAACAAATTCAGCAAAAAGTCAAAGAGCTTCCAGTCTACAAATAAGCCATACCAAGGCAACGGAGGGCCACAACCAAGAACTGTGTACTATGCAGTGGTCATAGGAACACAACTGCCTAGGGCTTTATTATAATTAAAAGACACCAAGACAGGCTTAATTTTAAGAGAAGCCTGGTAATTAACATTAAAGTTGAAAGAGTAGTAAAGCAGGGAGCATGACAATTAAACATGCCTGAGAATGTAAATATATGGATATGAAGTGCAGAGTGAATGTTGCCAATTTTCAAGTCAATTTTCCTAGTGAAAGCTCTAGTGGGGCAGACAAGAAACAGAGCTTATAAAAGAACCTGGTTGCAACCTTAGCCACAGAGTCTTGACCACAGCTCCATAATAAAATTACTAGTATATTAAGCATGTGAATGTGGGGTGATACAGAAAAGAAGATGGGGCCCCCATGGCTGGCTTGCAAGCCAACTGTGATTTTAACTAAAAGCAGATGCTGTTCAAGAGCAAATAGGTGCAACTTGCTCTTTTATGCAAGTCACGCTCAATTCACAACCATTTTCTTAGATGTACACCTTCAGCACAGGAGTTCATGTGGCCTAAATTGAATGTAATAATCCAGATGGGAGTATAGCGATTCTGCATCCTTTCAACTAGAGGGTCATGTTACACAGCTCTCCTATTTAAAAGCATATAAAAACGCGAGCTATTCAGTGTGCAGCTGAGAGTGCAAGAGCTTTAATCTTTACATTATCCATATGAACGCACTTTCTATTTTTGTTTATTGTGCCACACAAAGCTAATTGCTGTTGCTTTAGAAACAGCAACCACTAAATGGCAACAAATAGCTTCAGGCTTTGGTAACACCAACTTTTACTTTTAGGTCATCAGCTCTAACTTAACCCAGGTCAACCACAGCCGAAAGCTGTCACCAGCTGGGGGCATATGTAAAGCCAGGGGTCTGAATCCACCTGCACTTATAAAGTGAAGACAAAGAAATGCCCACAAACAGCAGCACGATCAGTTGGCTGAACTGCAGTGTCAGCAGGGAAATTGAGCTGTACCCATGTCCAAGGATGATCCCTCTAGGCACATGTGGACTGAAGAGCTGCTCCCATCTACTAAAATATTATTTAGTTACAGGAAAGGATTTCAGGCTCTGAAACCTCCAAGCTCAGCCCCTTGCTAAAGAGCAGAGCTCCACCAACATCATCAAGCTGTGACTAATTCATCATCTTAACAAGCACTGTGATTTCTAAAGCACGTTTTTTAGCATTTAATGTGAAATCTATTTGATGAAGTGATAGGTTTAAAAAGACGTCTTCAGGAGGATGGGTGGAAAGCTAGATAAGCTTTTTTGTTTGGTAGCTTCCCACCTGTCATGCTCTGTCCCTCTCAGGTAGACTGAAATAGGCCCAATTGCATAGGCTGCTACCTTACGGAGCTTCCCACTCACAGAATGCATCTTTTGTTACATATGGAGGTGTTAATCCCTAGGTAATCAACAGCTGAATTAGTTCATAACAAAGATGAAAGGCTCCCTGGCTTATGTTGTTGCTGAGTCTTATAGGTTTTCTTGTTTTATTTTATTCAAAGAACTATGGGGTGTTAACAACTTCTGCAATAAATCAAATAAAAGTAATATAAAACAAGGCCTACCAGTAGCTCCATCCTGGGTTTTGCTTGCACTAGGAAAGGCAGCCTGGCGTCATTGCAGGCACGTTGTTAGACACTGGAGGAAGCACAGAAACTTTTACCCTGGTGTCTCTTGAGCCTCATCTTCTTATGCAAATGTATCCAACCATGCCAGTGTGCTAGCTCAGCCCTTTTCCATGCAGGACTCTGGAAAGATAGAGAAATCATTCGAGTACTCAGAAAACAGTTTACTTAGGGTATTATTTGCCTCATATGTCCTCCTTGCCTGTGAATGAATCCAAACTTGTGATGGACTGCAAAAGCCCCAAACAGATACTGTTCATCCAATCTTTTTGTTGAAAGTAGAAGATGAGACTGCATGTTTGTAACTATATTTTCATCAGCTGCATGTACATTTACTAAAAAGATCAGAGTTAATCAGTTCTGCTGTCACTTACAGTATTATTTATCCTTTTTACTGGGAAATTATACCAATTCTATACTTTTGATAAAACCCAATTAAAACTTTCATCTTTTTTTTTTTTTCATCCTCACAGCATCCATTCAAAGTGGCATACTGATGGAAATCTTGAGATACAAAAGAAATTGGCTGAACCCACCAAAGTTACCCAGAAAGGGTTTGAGCCTCAACCTTTCCACTCAAATCTCTGCCTCACATATTTCTCAACTTGCAAATCTTTTCTACACTTTTTACATTTAGCACTGCACCATCTACTCTCCAACCCACATGTATGCTGAGTTTACCTGCTGACTTTCAAGTGGATTGGCTCTTCATTTTTTTCCCCCCATTCCTCTGTACTTGAAAGCAAATTGATCAGTAACAAACAAAAACTAATATTGTATGCTTCCTACCACATGTGGGAAGCAGTAGAAGTGCACAGTGCTCTTATTACCCAATCCAATGACCATCTGTAGTGCAAAGATGCAACACGATGCCTTTACAGTGATGTCTCTTATTGGTTACCCATTTTTTGGTAATAAAAAAGGAAATTGTACATTCAGGTTGGGATATGCAACAATGGGTCTTCAGCCACTGAAGGAACTCAATACAGAATTCCAAATGTTAAAAGAATGAGATATGCTGTAAATGACCAAGGACTCTAGGCGGTGACTCACATTTAAACACTTACACCATGAAGATGTGAAAAGAAATGTTCTGTTTACATCAGTCTTCATTTAAAAGGCAGGTTACAATCAAATGCAATGCAATTTTGTATTATAAAGTAATCAAAATAAAACAAGGGAAAGATAAATCAAAATGCACAAACCAAAATCTATTTATGTTATTTGGAGACACTGTGGACTTGTCAGTTACTCTAGAAGAATTTTATGAAAATATAATTAAACTCCAAAATCGAATCACTTTTTTCTCTCATTATATATAGGCTGCTTTATAACAAGGCATATTAGGAATACTTGCCTTGCTTTCATGATGAAAAAAAAATCCTGTTTACTTTTATTATCAAGCATCATATTAAGAACCCCAGTCTGCAAGTGCCATACCACCTTTTAAAGAAACTAATTGCAAGCCACTTTCAATATTTCTTCTGTTTTTAATTTAATACCCTCAGAGAGACATAATTGGGCTGGAAGGGAGAGTATTCACTGAAGTCATGAATTTGCTGTATAAATACAAACAAGGAGGAAAGCTAATACAGTAAGGGACTGTGGGATTAATTTTGAAATTGTCTGATTAGTGGATTGCTGCCCGTCAATAATTGCCTTAGATTTTCCCAAGGCCCCGTCTTTATTGGAGTCTGGCAAGTGCATCTGCCCACAGATTCCGTCAATCAGGTCCTGCAGCTGGGAGGGTCTTCGGAGAGAGCACAATTGTAAGCCTGCTGGGGCGAATTGTTAGACAAAGCAATATATACCAGGCATGATGAACAGTCAATCTCTCTTCCATTGATAACATTTTACTTACTAGAATTTTCCTATTCCATTTAGTATAAGCTCCTTCAAGACTTGTTTTAGTGAAGTACTGTTTAGCTGAGTTTGAATGAAAACGTAACAAAGGTGTTTCTGCAGGATAGTATGAACACCGCACACACTTAAATAATACAGTACACTTGTGCCTCTTGCCTCTTTTTCCCCCCTTTTTCATTTTTTCTGGTGAGATGTGCTTTGCTCCCTTAGGATGCTATTAGGAGAAGTATGCAACATCAGAATTTTCCAAGTGCTAAAGCCACTGAAAGGATAAAAGAAAAATTCAGAAAAATCACCCAGAGAGTGTGGAGCAGATGTTGCTAAGGTGCAGCTTCATTTAATTAGCTCTTTAAATAAATAATTCCTGTAAACAGTTCTAGGAAAATAAAACCCCAAACCTTGTCTCTGTTTTCTGCACCAGTAGAAAACTATGAACCTGCACCCTCAACCAAATGAAATGTGTACAAGCGTTTCTTGGTGTATTGATCTGCTGATCTGCAGAGTGAAGATCTGCTGATCAAAACTATCCTATTTTTAAAAACATCAAAACATATTTTTTAAAAACTCTGGATAGTTCATTTATTGCATGTCCGTTCCTAAACATATTTATGTCTGTCTTGCCAGCAATTAGCCAGAAACATACAAAACGGATTTCTCTATGAACATAGTTTACAAACAGAGTAATGGAACAAAGATGTCATACATACATACATTTTTGTTCTGCAATGAGTATATTTGATATGCATTTTCCAGCTACAATTGTACTTTTTTATAGTCATCAAGATATAGAAGAGCTCCTGGAATGCTGTTAACTGCTTACAAGCAATGCAAAGCTGAAGTCTCCCTCCAAGGCCAGTGTCCTTCATTTTATTATGACCGGCAAAGCTTCAGTTCGAAATGCTTACAACGTTAATGTTGTAATTAACACTACTTTTACAGCCCACATCGTTAGCTTCTGTGGATTTGACAAGGAAGCTGATACTACTGGAACACAGCTTCGCCTGTGCCGAAACATGCCACCTTCATGCAAATCCCATCTGAACAGTCACACTCCTGTTCAGACACAAATGAAATCCCAGTTCACTGACAGTGGGTTTAAGCTTGGCTGGGGTCTCCCCCATTTATTTCTGTTTTACACACAGAATACAATCACTAGCTTCTGTTGGGTAACATTGCCAAATGGCTTTAAAAAGGGATTCGATAAGCTTATGAAAAGGGATCCTGCGATGCGATGCCTGTGATGGAACGAGATCGAACCCGATGGAAACTGGACTCAGGACGGCTATCCTGCCTTCTCCTAACCAGTTTTTAGTCTCTTGTTTAAAAACAAGCCAGGAAGAGACCTTGTAACATTTCTAGAAAAAGACCTTCCTTCATGCTACAAAGTCAAGCACTCAGAGGCTAAAAAATACCATCTATATTTATGCTTGGCCTCTTATAGTTATGCTATAGATATGCACTACAGCATTGCCTTGTCCCAGACAACACTTCTCCTGTGGAGTCCATGCCTTGCTTAGTGCAGAGGATCAGCACTGACAAGGATACCCTTAAACCCTTTCCTGTTTTCAGGTGCCTGATTTGTCAGTTTAACAACCAATCTTTTATTATCTTTTCCCACATTTAAAGATCATACAATATCAAGAAGTTCTCCTTGAACAGAGACAGACAGTCTGTACAGAGTTACGCCTTCCCACATGGTTGTGATCTGATAACCACCAAATCAGTTAACGCCGTAACTGTCACCCTGATTATAAGGCAAGTATTCTAGTATTTCTCACAACAAACCCAGATACAAGTTACATTTAAAGGACATAGAACACATGCTGAAATAATGAAATTGTACTTACATTTGAAAATGAAGCTCTGCAGTGCTCGGGTTTACCTATGAGTAACTCACTGCAGAGCATTAGCCGGGGGGGTGAAGAAAAAAACCCTACTGGCATAGAGAAATAATGATAAACCAGCAATATTCTGTTCAACAAAGACAAGAGAAGACTCGAGGAAGCCACTCCTCTCGCAACTGGAAAAGGAGCAGAACTGTTTCAAAGGGTTTTGACTGTGGGCAGTCTTGGGTTTGGAGATGAGCTGAAGGTCCACTCCTAAAGAATGGATTTTTTAATCGTTGTTTTGCTGGTATCTAAAAAGGGCCAGATTGTCACTGGTCCAGCAAAGCCTGCAAGCAATGGGAGGCACACAAAGTGACATTGGTCCTCCAAGAAACACAACTGCAACTTGATCCAAGCGAGAAGCTTAATACTCTGAAACGTGGGAAACAGACTGTAACAGAAACTGTCTTTCCTACTGCCAGGCAGACATTTTATGTAGTTTTGAAGGTTTTTATTCATTTTATAAGCTTCACCACCTGCCCTTCCCATCCATGAACAGTGCTCACATTATCATCACACACACTGAACTAAGTCTGTTAACAACAAACGTCAGAAGATGCTTCTTTCAGCTTTTAGATTATTGCTCACCGTGTGTTCCAGAAAACACAAGGCCTCATAAAACATACTGAAGATTAAGACACTCGGGCTATTTTGGACCAATTCTAAACCAGACAGTCCATAAGAGACAACACCTTGAGAGCACGCTCAAATTTAAAACTGAATAACTATCTCAGCCATGGAGCGCACCAGGAGAGATGGTCTTTCAGGTAAGCAAAGATTTGATTTCTTTAGAGGCTAACAAGCGTGTGCTTACATAAAAAAGTTAATCACCAGTGCAGATCTTAAATCACTGATGCTGTGTGCTCTTAGAAAAAAATTTTACCCAGTATGCAAATAGCTGGATTTTCTGCTATTTTCAGCTTCTGATTGGCTCTGCATCTATTCCCATGCACTGAAGATAGCAGCATGCTGATTTCAAGGGATCAAAGAAAGCTATGACAAATGAGTTTTCCAAGGACTCTTCCCACTAGGTATAAGTGAGTAAAATCCTGGTGGCTGAAAGTGCCCATGGTGTCAGAGCTCTCCTACTTCGCCGTGTCAATGGACAACACGTATGCTACACATGACAGCTGCACTCTCTCAGCCAGAAACGCTGATGAGCAAGGATTGATCTACTTGTAATAAACTAGTTAGAAACTGCAACACTGGGAAATGAGAAGCGAATCAATTAACAGCACATACTTTCTATTTCTTCCACTTGAAGCCAAATGGTTCCATACTACTCTTTAGTTGCACTATGCACTGTGCTGTGTTAAAGGAGATATGCAATTTCCTTTAGCTATAGCAAATTTTTACACTTTTTTTACCTTCATGTGAGGCGCAGGGAGTCAGAGATAACTAGGCTCAGATTCCATTACCACTACATTACTACCATTTGCATTTCATCATCTTAACTTCATTCCCACAAGACCATTTACATGTCCAGGATGTTCTTCCCCAAATCCCTCCATTTCCTTCCATTGCCCCCTTCCTGCCCCACCCTCTCCTCATCACCCAAAAAAAAGCAGTCACAGTGCCAACAAACAGCCTCTGGTATGTAGCAGTTTCTGCTCTCTGCCAAGCTATTCCACACATTTAATTCTGAGGTGAAAATACTTTCCTAAGATTTCAGTTCTATTCAGTCTTTGTAAATGACCCAAGCATAATAGTGCTTCCCATGACATTATTTCCACATACCTCACTGTGAGTCACACACAAAAAAATTCACTGCTTGACCACAAATAAGGGCATAGTCTTTACTAGGAACATGACTGATGAAGAGATAGAAGAATGCAAAACTCCAGCTTAGCTGATTGCATACTGAGAACACTTCTCATTTAGCAACATACAAGGGTGGTAGGAAAAATAGATCTGTAAGATAAGGAGAAAATAATACTTTGATTAACTTTTCTATGGTGGTGGTCTCTTGATTACTTGTTGAAGACAAACAACCTCTCCACAAGTAAAAGCCTGAACTCAACCAGATTTAATAAACCTAAAGAAATCATGTGGCTCCTCAGTTTACTAAGTGTTCCTGTTACATTGCTCCTTGTGGGGAAGAACAAGGGAGGGAGACAAACCAAACAGAAGTTTCTAATAATATTAATTGGACTGCTGTGTTGAGCATGCCTTATTCCTCTTCTGTTCTAGAAGCCGCCGAATAAGGTAAAAGCTCTAACCAGTGAAACATGGAGTAAGCAGGCCAATTTCAAAAGCTTGTTAGTTGCTACTCAGGGACAGAGAACATGTGAGATGAGATTTGAGTTCTTTAGCCTGAGCTTTTGGGGAGGTCTAACATTCTCAGTGGCATGAGGGTCATCCTCCTCTGGGCATGGCCACCAGTCCTTTTGCACTTCCAAAGAGCGGAGAATCTTTTAGGATTTTTGATGCAGCTAGAACATGCCCAGGGGAGACCTAACAGCTATAGGAACAGCACAAAAACCAGCAGACTGATTAACAGCAGCAAGCCCTGTTGTACAAGCTCACATAGAAGCAATACTCCAGAATTGGTCCCTCCCAGACTGAAGAATTTTGACTTGATCTCCAAGTTGCAGAAGCTGTATTAAAATCTGTGATGCAATATATGATTTGCTATTCAATTCTAGGTCTCTACAAATTGCCAAAAAGCTTTGAGAGAACAGGTTGATCTGTCACTCATGTCCATCTGGAAAAATAGCCAACCAAAGTTCCAACATGGATTAGATGGAAGCAACCGGTTGGCTCCTAGAGACACCTCTGAATAAGCAGCACTCTTCAATAGCCTCCTGGCAGGAGGTACCCGTAGCCAGCATACAGTTGTAATATCCACTGATGGGACCATTTTAGAGGTTCAACTGATGTCCTGGTCACAGGCCACAGTTCTCCAAAAACTAGTCACTGAGGTTTGCTGTAAGAAATGCAGACATATCAGTTACTTCTGAAGATTTATGGAATACCGATTCACAAGCATTTCTCAAGATGAAACACTTCTAAACACTTACAGCTTCTGCAAACCTGTGAGGAAGGTGAAGAACAGTTGGGACCAGTAAACCACAGTGCTCTCAAACCTTTAGAAGGTCTCTAATGGGCAGGCAGGGAATTACTGACTTGCCTAGCTTTTACGTATGCCCAGAGACACCAACTCCTTCACAGCTCCTTAGGAAACCTTGAACAACAGGGACAGAGTAACACGGACCAGCATAACCAGCTGACTTCCCCCACTTTCTAAAAGTATTGATAGTCTTGAATTTGGATGTCCTTAAGCAAAGCCAAGTAGCTACATAAATCACCCTCAGGAAGGCTAGAAAAGCAAAGGTGCTATCCAGGCTGAACCAAGAACTCGGCACTCACTTCAGAGCCGGTGAGGCTCCTTATGTAAAGCTCTGAAATCAGGCAAATATGATTCATGTTTGGTTTGTAGCTTCCAGGCATAGAGTTTCTAAGTGTATTTGTTGTTAAATAAATACAGACACCAAGTTCAAGAGGAACTACCACAAAGCTGTTAGATTATTTGTTCTCCTGAATTATGCATTACCTCTGCTCAGTATGCAATTTTTTCTAACACAAGTACCCCACAAAGCCCCAAATTCCAGCATGTCTATATGCCATATGGACAAGCTTCTCCAACCGTCTGCTCCTCATGGAAATTCTATTTGTTTTCCTATTGATTTTATTATGTTTAACAGCATACTAAATCATTCCTGAGGTTGACAAGTTTCTGGAAAATTGATATATGCTGTCTAGAGCTGCCTGAGGCAGGAATAAACCCAAAACAAATGGTTTCTTTTAAACTCTTGATTTGCATTACTACAGCCAGGCATACAAGTGCCATCTTGTTTGGTAGAAGAATTCTTCTCCTTTGTGTAACACCTAAAGCACAGGAAATCTTTAGAAGCTCTTCTTATGGGTCTGCATATTGGAGGAAGGCGATTGCAAAATACCAGATTATTTGAATGAGGGTGGGACTAAAAAAGCAGATTGTCAACCAAGATCAATGGGCTGGATTCTCTTGTGGGGAGGTAGAATGATGAGTAGATGCCTTGGAATCTACAGCTTAAGGCAAAAGTAAAATTTTCAGTGAGACTTAAAGACTTGTATTTAATTCTTCCCCTGAGAAACTGTACTTTGAAGCATTTAAGTAAGATCAGGATGAAGCAGGGTTTTCTTGTTTTGTTTGTTTATTTCAAATCTTGGAAGCATCACCATTAAGCACTAGAGAATTTGTTCCAAAGATTAGACTGCATCGTGAAGAGCATCTCAAATGGGAAAAAGCACCCAGCCAGTAATTGTTTCTTGGTTCAGAAACTAAATGGGCAGATGAATTAGAGAAAACGGTCTTTATGTTTTGAAGTAGAAATCTGAAAGCCGCAAGAGTTCAAAAGGAAAACTGATTAAGAAGAAAATATTTTAAAATCTCCAAAGATCTGACAAAAACTGAGAAGCTCATACCAACACATATTTTGCCTTGTTAGACTCTCATCAGGTTGTTATAATGGCTGTGTTCTGGCAAAGAAAAAAAACCCAAAAAACCCCAAGAACTTTCAAAGTAAAAATATTTTTGTGGGAAGTAGTTAAGACACTGAATTAGCTGACAAATAATGCAATTATATTTGCAGAGCTGCAGACATTTAAGACATTAATAGTTGTAAACTTGCCATTTTGGTGTGATTAAAAAAATCCAGAGGCAGAGATGACATTTCCCAATAGTCCCTGTGATGCCACAGAATAAGCTTCTGAGTTTCGCTAAGGAGAAACCAAACTAGCTCATAAGTACTAGGTCAGTCCACTGAGTAAGCAAGAAACCGCCTGTGAATTAACAGTGAGAAAAACAGTCTCAAAGAGATGTGTTTCATTTAGAGACTTTTATGATCATCCAAGGGATATACACAAATATGCAGAAGATGCTACAGCCCTCATGATCTTAAAGATTAAAAAAAAAGGAATTTCCATAACAAAACAGTACAAAAAGAGAAAATACTCATCTTAGCCATTGTAATGAGCTTCAGCAGAAGATCAAGTTTACCTCCTTAGAGAAAGCCAAGAAAATTCAGTTCATTTGCTAAGTGCTTATATACTGTAGAGATCACCTATAAAGCTCAGCAGAACTTAGATAATTATATTTATCAAGACAGTAGAAAATACATCAGCATTATCAATGAATGCATCACTTACAAAAGAAAAAAAAAATCTCAGCTTGTTTGCTTTGCATTGTGTGTTTTCAAAGACAGTAGCATGATATCACAGTTTCTATTTTCATACCAACAAAACCTACAAAATCTACTGCAGAAATATTACAGGAAAATTTCAAAAGGCCTGAGAAACATGATTGTATGCTGTGCTGACCTTCACACCATAGCAAATGGTCTTTTTTTCTCCAGTATACAAATGCAGTGAAGCTAGTAAGATCTGTCTCCTTTTTTTCCATCCATTGAATTATTCCATAGTCTCCAAAATACACTGTCTACAGCTGGCTTTTAATTTTTATAATTAAAGCACAGAGCTGGGAGATTAAATGATGCCAGCCTTTTCCTAACTAATATATAGTCCCTGTGTCAACAGTTATTTGGACATTTGTAGTTAGAAACCTTGTCAAAGATGTTTGACTTTTGCTATAGGTGCTGTCTGTGCTCATCTGTTAAAAGACTGGAGTTTCTGCCAAGTTTTCAGGCAAGTTTGATGATTTCAAAGGAATAAATGTCTAATACACCAAAAATTCCCTGGAAAGGCCACATACACCTGCTGTGGCTGAAGGCTCTTCTGCCACTATACCATTGCCTTTGCAAACTTGACCAAATTGGTAAACCCTTTGAAACACCAGAAAAAACACCACCGAAACAATGAGCATTCTTATTAAAACAGAAGTCTAGAAAACTTCTGCAAGCATCTACGAACAGCAAAATTTTTATGGAGAATCATGCCTTCACAAGCACAGTGAGTGAAGACAAGTGTGGTATAATTGTTCTCCACTCAAAATAGGTAGAAAAATATATTATATCAAAGATGGAAAAAAAAAATTAATGTCAAGTTAAAGGAGTCCAAGACAGACTAGAATTATTTTATTAAATCAGGAACAACATCAGGCCGTGGGCTGTAGTTCAGTATTAAAGCCCAGGAAAGCGCATACCATCCAGAAGGTCAGACAAGTGCATCCTCACAAGCTGCATCCTTAAGGTGAAGTGTTACTCATGGAACACGCGTTGGAAAGAGAGAGAGCTAGGACTGTTAAATCAACTGTAGAACCAGTACACTGAGAAAAGATGGCCAGAAATGTTTTTATTTTGCACAGGTATAGAACAACATAAATGTCTTTTGACACCCTTGAGAAAAGTTCCTTAAACCCCAAGGTACATTCAGGTGTGTTAGTCGATAACTGAACAAGCCATAATAAGACAGGTAAGCAGATCTAATAATGTTCCTCAAATAAACTAAAGGCGAACATTTCCAGACCATCAATAGTATTAGCAGATGCTCTTTTTCAGTCTACTTTCAAAGCAACGTGAGCATTGACTAACTTAGCAATCACTTTTTTTCTACAACTACATACCCTCTTTTAGACTTCCAAGCATAAAACAGGCAAACTGAATGGCTGTTTTTTGAAGGGGACCAGTAGATGTATCTGCTTGTGCAGTACTGACTAAAGATTGAGACAGCAAGTCTTGCCCAGACAGAACAGATAAGAGATCTGTCTGAAAGTCCACTGGAATTTCATTTGCTCTGCAGACAAAACAAGGTTGCTTGGAGGTAATCCAATAAGTTGTTTCAACCATTATTAACAGAAAGGATTCAAGAAATGTGGCAAAACTGTTAGATTAAAAAAAAAAAAAAAAAAAGAAGCAAGGCTGAAGGTTTCAAGATTTGTTCATTTTCAGCACTCATTAAATGCCTGAATCTCCAGAACCTTGCTGACATTACTTAACCTTTAAAACAAAGGCTCAATCATAAAAAAAACATTCTCATAAAACACGAATAAGATCCAATGTTATCCTCAGTCGAGGAATATCAACATTAAGCACTTTAACTTCCACTCTTTCTCCAGGACCTAACCCCAGGCTTCTTCTCTGCTTCACTTTAGAAAGTTTTGCTTCTGTTATGTTTCGCACTGGAATCAAACCTGCTTTTCCCACACCAATATCAACAAAAACTCCAAACGGTGTTGCGTTTTCAACTTTTCCAGTCAGAACAGCACCAACACATAAGTCTTCAAAGCAGACTATGCTTCTCTTGAAGTCAGGTTTATCAAAATCTGTAACAAGAAACAAGAAACAAAAATAAGACACTGGAGAGAAACCTTGTATTTTTTTCTAAGGGCTGTTTCCAGCTGATTGTTTCTAATTAAGAAGTCATCCCAAGGTAGCTGTAAGGTCCCAAATACTGCTTCATTACATTTTTTGAATAAAGACCCGTCTGTGATAAACAACTGATTTCTTGTATTTTATGAATCACTTTAAAAGACTATGATTAATGGAGTAATAAGTGTAGTGAACTCTGAAACTATCACAGGGGATCAGAGGTGTGTAGTATATTAGCGAGTGACTGAAAGATTCCTTAATTTTTCTTGGAGCTAGAGAGAAGGGACTTGAGGTGACTGACTTGAGCTAACCAAATTATACCTAAAATTTTATTCTGGTAGCAATTTATATACAAGAAGGTGAATACTCAGTCTCATCGCATTCTAAAGAGAAAAGTCAACAATGCACTGTTCTTAGGCTTGCTTGCTCATCTGCACTATGACATCACACAATCAACTGCTTCCTATGACATCGTATGATCAACAACTGCTTTGCATTGACAACTTAAAAATCACAAAGGCATGATTATAAGCAGGCAATACTGTCTTTCCACTGAAGATTCTCTTTTGCTTTTATATCTTCATACGTTAATAGCCCATCCTAGTGTAATTTAGATGTGAAACCACCAAAACAAATGGAGATCTAGAAAATACACATTTTCAAGATCATTAGTGGGAAATACTTATAAAATCTGCAAGGAAACCACTAATGAATCCAAAAAAGGGGGACAGAAAAGTTACTTTATTTTAAAGCATAAGTGTATTATTTGTTATTACAAGCCTACATCCTTGCTGCCTACCTTTATCTCTTGCTGTTGTAAGAGTATCCAGCTGTAAGTTTCATTAAACAGCAGCATCTCCAGATGTTTTACTCCACTGCTTACCTCTTCTTTCTTCCCCTCCACCTCAAACTGTTCAGCACTACTGCAAAGTTTTAACCAAAGTAGCACATGAGCCATGTGCTCCAGTTACTCTTGTCTCCAGGAACTGGTGCAATAACAGAACAGAACTACGCACTACTGCACTATTGTTCCACAGACATTTATTACTACTGTTTCAGCTTGGTCTCAGCATTTCCCTCCATGGTGGAGGGCCAGCACAGATTTAATCAGTACAGAGTCAACATATTGAAACTATTTCATTTGTTAACAGCCATACAACTCCCCTTCCTATGGCTGAACATGCCATGACTTAAGACAGGATTCACACTCCTTACCTACTGAGCTGGAAAGAAACATCTGACAATGATATAGCTTTTACCTTTCCTGAGAAAAGAAATGGAGTTCCATGTCCATGAAATCCTGCTACTGACTTTAGAAGAAAATGCGCTCCTTCAGAACTGCTATGTAGAACAACCAAACTGAGATTACAGCCTTCAAAACAAAGGTTTACCTGTTCGGATGTCAAAGCCTTCAGGCTGAGTCAGACCATCAATGATCAGCTGCAGTGTGTGCACCGTTGTATTTAGCCTCTTGGCTGTACCTTCCAGCCCTTCCTTTTGAATGACTGCATTTACTTTTTGCTGCATATCTGCTTTTCCTATCTCATTTGTGTTTCCACCAATGAAAGATAAAAACCTGGGAAGTTCAAACAAAGGTAGATTTGTAACACCCTTTAGCGGGAACTGAACGTTTGATATATTTATGATTTTTAATTACTTTTGCATTGACGAGTGAACAAAACTTCTGATAAAAAAAATCAACAGCTAACAGTTTCTCAAGTGAGTACCTTCTCAACTCATCACCAATCAGACACATACACATAAACCTAGAGTCTATCTGTATAAATGCATCTCCTGGAACAGATTGCAAAACTAGAAGGAAAATTTCAAAATGTAAATTACTTCTCAGACCGATGATCTCATCTCATGCTAAAATCCAATCTGACTATGAATGAAAGATGTTTTTTACCATGAAAGTTCCCTAGAAATAAGTGAGAGTGCTGTAATACTGCCATTTTTATTGCCATTTTCATTCAAATTAAAATGAAATAAAAATGAAATAAAAAAAATTGTAAAACAACAATGAGCATTTTAAATACTAGATCAATATGAATATTCTTTAATCAAATCTAAAATAAACTTTACATACTCTTGTCTATGAACTTCATGATTAAGAATAATTAGTTTTTTCCAGAAATTAGGAAATTATCAAGTCCAAGTAGTTACACAACACAAACACCCTTATCCTTCCCTTTCATCACATACACACACACACATTGCAGATTGAGACACATTTGGCCTGGCATTTAAAAAGGCTGAAAAATACTTTAAAATAAATACATCTTGATCTGTAATGTCTTTTCTTAAAATAAAACAACAAAACCACATTTACTGAGGTTTTTAGTTAAACATTGTTGGGACATACACTGAGAAGTGCAGAGAAGAGATGACAAAAATTCACGTGCAGACCCTACTCTTTGCTATCGGTAGTGATGCCTTACACGATGGTCTTTGAACACTGAATAAGCGCCCTTATTTTTACTGAAAGACTTAAAAATGCAAAGCAAGTCTTTAATGGATATAAACCAAGGAAATGATGATGTAGCTCATAGAAGCTGAGCCACATTGTACTAAGTAATTTGTCCTTTTCTCAGTAGATACTTCAGTTTTCTGTCCTGCTGCTCTGCTCCACACCTCACCATGAATAAGACTCTTCTACCCTGCTTTATCAGCTCCCTTCTTGCTGGAGGGAGGCAGATCGGTTTTTTGTGTGCTCTCCACCACAGCAGACAGATAGAATTATTGTCTCTGTCTTCCAGAGTCCAAATAAACGTTCATTCCAAATTCCCAAGAGATATCCCTCCCTCCTGTCCTTATCCTACTGCACAACAGGTGTGAACTACAAGCCACGGAAGAAGTGTGGACCAGCAGGTTTATGCCCTAGGTGTGGGGAGACATTCCACTCAGTAAGAAAGCTAAAGCCCCTGGTACTCAACCTCATTTCCCCCATCAAAAAGACATGCTGTGCTTTTATCAAAACCTAAGGCTAGTATTATTTTTGGAAGGCGACACAGTGGTGGTGTGGTTTTCTTGTTTTGTTGCTTGTTTGTTTGTTTGTTGGTTTTTCTGTTTGTTTGTTTGTTTTTTTACCTGAGGAAACTAACTGGCATGATTTCAGTTGGCGAGGGATAAAAAGCTATGCCCTGAAATACAAATTTAGATTTATTTTTGAGAAAGTCTAAATTGAAGGAACATAATTAAAGCAATAGCCAACTTTCAGTAAATCACAGATTCATCTTTGAGTGCAAGGGCAAAGCTTCAGTCCAAAATGACCACTAATTTCACCAAAAGGACATCCGTTAGAACTTGCCGTCAGAACTTCCACTTTTTTACTGAATTCGAGTGCAAGCATGGCGATATAAGTGTACTCTTAGTTCAAACACATAGATTTGCACTTAATAGTAATAGATACAGTTTTCACATTACTTTTCTTAGTGCATACAGATCTTTCATGTGGCAACATATGAAGAAAATAATTAAAAATTAGCAAGGATTTAGTGGATGATGATGTTCTCAGGATTTACTGAATTTTGCTTTGATTGACTGCATTTCAACTTTTAACATCACTTTTTGAAGTAGTTTAAGGTGGTCTGAAACAAAGTAAATACCAGAACAGACACAAAATTGTCTATAATATTAAATATAAATTTTTCTTTTCCAGAAACGAACAAAACACTACTCCTCCTCAAATATTTTGTCTAATAAGAGCCTATATTAAAAAAAATACCAGACCTTCTATGAAACCATCTTCTGTTGGTCTCAAAAAAAAGCACCAAAAGTGGTTGCGATGATAATACTGAAAATGCGCATACACCCAGGTAAAGCGCTCTTCATAAAACTCCTGGGGGCTGCTGGCTGCTGCCGCTGAGGGATGGACAATGTCCCACCAGAGCTCTAGTGACAGGCGGCAGCTGCCCCAGCTTTGACTGACATGCCAGATGTAACACAACAAACCCGACCCGACCAGCCTCATGACTCAACCTTCTAAATAATGTATGCTTTACCGCCCGCCTCTATAAACAAGTTTGCTGACATTCACGTACTTGACTTCATTTCACTTCACATGGAAATTCAGCTCTAGTACCTCCAAGTAACATTTTCTCACCATTAGGATTTTGCAGAAGAGCATTCACTTTGTAAATTGATAACGGGGTGGGTTTCGCTGCTAATAAGTGCAACCACATGGAGCAGCCATTGATGTATAGGAAAACCCCCTCTTCCATATAAAACTATCAAATGTGTGGATAATGCAATCAGAATGCACAGGACTATGTGTAGGCTGCTGGAAAGAAAACCAGCCCAAAAGAGAACACAACCTAGGTGCCTGAGCCCTCAATTACTATTCATAAAAGTTATGTGCCCCGCCCCCCCCTCTGGAAATCCCAAGGAAAGTACTTATCTAATATTAAAATAGATTCCTCATCTAGGAGAGGGTGATAGGCTTGGGCCCTATGTTATCAATTACAGTTAAATAACTTAAGACAGTTACTGTTCAGAATAAAATTTTGGCTCCACCTGAAGATCATGCTTAAACAAACACTCTGGTTTAAGTATATGAGAAGTCCACTGACCTCAGCAGAATTATTAACATTCTAGAAATCAGGCAATTGGTTAAGAATATTTCAGAATTAGGAAGTATATTATAAGCAGAACAGAGCACTGTAAAAAGGCCCAGCATGCAAATAAACACAAAAGAAAGAATCTTAACAGAAACAATATATTTATATTTTGGAAATTCTCACCTTTTTAGGTTAGGTTTTGGTAAAACCTATGTATTAAAATATTTCCAAGAACCAGTTTCTTAGTGATTACAGATGTAGTTTTTAAAAATACTGTTGAATCTATTTATATATGACTAACTAACTATATATATAGTTAACGTATCATTTTCACTCAAATGAACATAGCCTGAGGGCACTAAGAATAAAAAAAAATAAAAATCAATATAAAGCACAAATCTCTAACTGAACAGTGATGCATAATATTGATCATTTCTACTTCTAAACGTCATTGCTAACAACAAAGTTAAATCTTTCCTTATTAAAAAAGCAACCCAACAACTTCTTTTGAGAGCTATTTCAAGATCAGAAAAAAAGGACATAGTCAGTAGTAAGACTGGGATATGGCTACGGAAGGGGAAAAGGAGATTTCCCTTAATTTACATATTTTTATCTTCATAACGTTAAACTATCTCACTATGATCTTTGAAATATCTCACCCAATTTGTAAATGACAGTTCCAGCTGCACAACATGAGAACACAAATGATCTGTGCAAAAAATGAAAGCCCTTCAAGTATTTTCCTGGCTACATATAACATGCTATATAACACGTTGCAGTAGTTCAAGTGTTATGTTTATCTACTAGAATGATAAAACCTAAAGAGAAGTTAACAGAAATGGAAATGGGAAAGATGTTTTTTCTGAAGTGAGGTCATTCTCAGAAGATATACTATCCTTACTTTCTCCAACGCTGAGTGACTGACAAACCTTCTGTTCAAGGCACAACAACTCAGATAAAAGCTGCCAGAGTCTTCGGAGAGTCAGAACAGAGTGAAATTTAGCTGGTTTAGAGACTTTCAGTTTTACGGTTTTGAGATTTAGAGGCTGCTCAGAAACCTCAGCAACCACTTCAGTTCTAAAAGCAATCTTTGCAGTCTTACAGGACCTGCAGAGAATGGTCATGGCTAAATCACTGATGTTTTTATTTAATACATAATTTCATCCATCTTACTCAGATAAAGAAAGAAAAGTAGCATAAATGTAACAAATAAGCACATCATGTTCACTTAACATACACATCTGCACAAAATTATAGCACAGCCCTTGCAATGTTTAAGAGATAATGCAAATTTCAGTGGAATGCAAAAAACATTAAGAAAAGAGTAAAGATATTACCAAAGGAAGCCTTCAGTAAATTTTTAAGAAGTTACATTAAACCTCCCAAAAAGCTTCTTATAACGTGCAGGAGTTCTAAAGATTTGCAAGGGTTTTAGTCACAGTCATTTCTGTTTTATGTAATCATTTCCAGCAACACGACTTAAGAGCTGGGAGTACTGGATTCATTGCATTAAAGCAACATGATACGCCATTACATCTTGTCACAGTGCACACATGAATTAATGGTAATGCAACATAATCACTCTGAAAACAAAACAACTTCGCATTAGCACGCGCTTTGTTAGGTAAAATGTAAATTCATGACAGTAGCAAACTTAAATTATGTAGACATTTATATTTTAGTAATGTTTTGAAAATGCAAAAGCATTATTTGTATAATGCAGGTTTTGACTGTTCTTGTTCCCACCAGTGATAGAGATCCTCAATTTTCAACTGCTGATGCAGATTACACAGCAAACATTTGTGCATTACTCTCTGTAATTAGTTGCTGGAGACAGAAAGTTAAAGTTTCAAATATATTTAAAACTACTTACGTGGTTTAGCCAGATAAGGATATTTTCCCAGTATGTTTTTCCTCTAATGGATAAATTATTAATATTATAGATTATGTGACTACATGCAGAAGACCAGAAAGCACTCAGATAGGTTTATATGTTCAAAATGTCATAAACTAAGAATCAATGAGTTTCTAAATGCAAAAAGAAATTCAGACATGGTTACACTGCATCATAGCCACTTTGCTACCATACCATTAGGCATGCTGTTGTTAGCTGTTCTCTTGACTACTGATATATCACATAACTGAAGCGTAACCCAAGATACAAAATAGTGAAACATGATTAATTATCCACAATGAATCAGTACTACAGTTAAAGGAGATCATTCTATAAAGAAAGTTCATTTTTTTAAATTCCTTTTTTTTTTTTTTTAAATGCAACCAGTAGGAAGTTATGTAAGTTTCAAAAATTTCAACAAATTAAACAATACCACTTGAATTACGGGTCTAGTATTTCTAGTGTAACTGGAGGATAATTCTTTGTTATTTCTAAGTTCTTCTAATCATTCATGTTAATATATATTTTGCCTCACATAAAAGTTTAAAAATGTCTTTATTGGATAGCAATTAGCAGTGAAAGCCTTTCCTGCTCTTCTACTTAGTGACAAGATAACTTTCAAAAACGTGTCCTTGAAAATCCAGCTACTAATAGTCAGACCTGTGAAAGAACCATTCTTCTAAAGCAATGAATATAAACTATTAAGTATTAGGCTTAACAACCCTAATTCTGCAAGTGTTCTCCTTAATCAGGGCTACCCATTGCCTATGGAAATTATCATAAAGATTCATTAATTTAATGAGATGCACTGGTTTTAGGCTTTTTAAAAAGAAACGGAAGAATTTAGTAAAAAGTCTTATTTTGCCCAATAAATAGCTTGAACACATATACACACACATGTGTGTGTGCATGCAAGCACAGTCTTACTGAAGTGGACAAGAGATGCCTCTGATGATTTTGTAGTGAATTTAAGGAAGGGTATCCTACCACAATAAGAACTGTCCTCTGTAAAACACTCACATATAGACTGCATTATTAAATAGAACAACAATCTTTTAATGGTTCAAACACCGTATCAAGTAACCATTTCCTTCCTGATTACTATTCCCCTTAAGCATTGCCTCAGTTGCTCAGTGACAACTAAGAGACCTGAACAGAAGCAAGGCAGCCCAGCAGAGAGCTGGAAAGGCTATCAAAGGACAAGCATGAAATTGCATAAAGGGCAGGAGAGAAAGACCACTTGCTTTCGGCGGCGTCTCCCTAATTAACAGTTTTCCTTCTGCATTTTCTTATGTGTCAGTACTTGCCTTCAAAGCTAGCAAGTGCAGCTTTTCAGCATAGCAACTAAGATACTATGGATCAGCTGCTACATCCCCCCACGTACAGAGCAGCAGAAACACCAGAGATATTTGAAAAATGATTGACCCAGCTATGATGGAATATAAAATGTTATCAACATAAATGCTTTGCTGAAATGTGCATCAAATCTAAATGTTTTACTTTGGTGAAGACTAAGCGCATGAACGAATGCTTTGCTGATTCCTCTTGGGGTTTGGAAGTCTTCCTGGGCTTATCAAGCAGCGTTATCAATACACAGCAAAGGGCAAGAAATGGATCTTCACTGCAGGTCAGTCTGCTCGTACGTCAAAAACTTCTCTTAAAGGCCTAACCAACCGCAGTGAGTAGTACTATCCTCTACCAGGCAAGGTCATAAACCTGAGCAATTAGCCAAGGAAGATCGTCACCTGCCATTTGCTAAATCACAACTTAAGATCTGTTATAAATATCAGTAAAATATTTCTAAACCAGACCGAAATGCAACCTGTCTGCCAGATGCTACAATCTGTGAGCAGCAAACACACATTCTGAGTACCAACCTTTTGCAAAAAGCATTTTTATGATTTATTTAAATAAAAGTCAGTAAATGTTAAGATTCAGTCATATGAAACCAACTGCATCCAGCAGACTGATACAACAAAGCAAAAATATTGTTCTCTTTCCAGCATTTTGATTTATAAGCATAACCTGGTTTAACTTCTTGGGGCTTCCTAAATGTTTCCTTGGTTTTCTTACCAGTTCTTTTACATTATGTACCAAGAAACTGGATATGCTCTACATGTTGTATTAATTGTACGTAGAAGATTCTGCCACTATAAACTGGTTTTCACATATAGACTTTTCAGAAACTTAAAACACAGCTCTGCTTTGCAGTAAAATACACTGCCTACAAAGTTGTCTTTTTTTTTTTTTTTAAATTTATTTAACCTTTAGGAAATTCTGATTCATATATTCAGAGGTGTTCACAAGCTTGGTCACTGCACATGACAAAGCCAAGTTTTGACAGTATGGAAACCATGAACAGAAATGTTCTGGTCATCTGCAAAGTGTGTTAAATCACCAGTAGGATGTTTACCAATACTTTTACAGAAATCGTACAGATTTTAAGTTAAGATGTTTAAATGCCATAAATCAATCATAGCAGCACCACTTGTGCCACTGTAGTAAAGATTACATCAGTGTTTCCATTATAAAACCCCTATTTTTCAGGGGTTTCTAATTCAGCCATAAAAATTGGCTCCAGCCTAAAGCTTGGCAACCAAAGTCACCACTTGGGAGCAATTCTTTTAACCATTTTTTTAATTTTTTTAAAATGGATTGGCCTTTCAAGCTACAAAATAGTTCAGAAAATTAGTGGTTTCAAATTTTGGTGAACTTCTATCCCTCAAAAACATTGTTTTCAAAACTGATAATTTTGTATGTCATAAATCTGTAATGTGGACTGCTGCTTTGCAGTAATTTGGATAGAAGCAGTGGATAAAATTCACCAGCTTATTTTGTTTAAAAATAAATGTAATTTCCCATGAAAACTTTTAATCCAATAAAATTTTCAGAAATTACTTTCTCATGGCAAGATGTGGTAGACATTGCATGAGGAAGCCTTTATGACTCATTTATGCAGCATCTATTCCATTCATTTTAATTTCTGTGGTAAGAGGTATGTAATACAGTATTTTGATGCTTTGAATTAAATCTATCCATCTTCTTTAAGACAACAGTTTTGCCCTTTGGTAACACAGATCCACCCGTGTGCTTGACATGGTCCCTGACAAAGTTCTGTGTAAGCACAGAAAAAGAAGAAAGAAAAACTTTGATAGCAGCAAAGCAACAGAACTCCTTTAAAATGTGTTTTGTTTAAAAATCTATTATTAAATACTAATTCTAACCCACTTATAACAGTCTCAATTTTTCTCATGCACATTATTTAAATTATAAGAACTATCAGTTAGGTTTAAAACCTAGCTTAGTTCTAACATATTAACAAGTCCTTTGGATGTTGGTTGATTTCAGTAAGACAGCTCAAATTAACAACATGAGCATGATTTGATCTTCAGGCTCTCACAAGCTCTCTCATGAACATAGGCTTAGCAAAAGAGAATGACAAGCCCAGTCCCCTGCCTGCCTATCAAAGTCAGCAAAAGTCTTCAACAGGCCTGATATACTTTGGACTGAATCCTTGACGCAGCCTGAATTCCGAGTAGAATTTTTTCTTGATTCATATTTAGGCAGCAAATTGGTTTGGAAAGCTGTTTCCATAAGTTCCAGGAAGCTTAACAGCTCATGCGCTTGTTTTTTGAAAAGTCATTTTAAATATATAATCATTGCTAAATTATAGCATTAGTTGCTTGAGGGGAAGATGTCTGGTTTATATTTAGCCCTTATGTCACCAGTGTCAATTTTTAACACTACACTTCTTGGCTTTTGTCAGTCTGCTGCAGACCTGTATTTTCTTTTCTTCAAACAGCTATTTACCATGAAAACACATGAGACTTATTTGCCCCCCCCCCCCTTCCCTGCACCATTTGGTGATATCAAACTAGTGTACGTCAATACAATCTATATCATAAAAGTTATCACCTTTGTATTTAACTTCAAGCTTTCAAGGAAACTATATTTTGATTGCAAGAAAAAGAAAAATATTGTTGAACAAAGTACCTTCACAGAAAGCACAGAAAGCACTTTGAGACTTTTTTTTTCCCCTCCACATCAAACTATGTGTACAGTTACTCAAAAATATAAGAATACAACAGAGAAAAAGCCCAAAGAAAATAGAAAAGTGATTCAGTTAATTGCAGAGGCAGACTACACTTACTAGTTTTGGTGTTCCATTAGCAGATACTGCTGAATTTTTATATTTGTATTGATATAAACTGATTTTCTTTTGCACAAAACCCCCTGTAAGGTACAGTACCTACAACACACACTTGGATCCAAATACTTCACCTGAAAATTCAATCTAGACAGGCAAAGTGGTGAGAAACAGAACAGACAATGCCACAGCTGAAAACTTAAAAGCAACTGCATTAGCTAAAGAGAAACGACATGATCGGTAGCACTGGCCTGCAGCCATGCCATACTTCTGCAAGGGCTTTGCAGCTCTGGAAGTCCAGCAAGTCTGACCCTGAGAACATTTTAAGAAACAGCAAGGTACCTTCCAAGCAGTACTGACTGTGCAATAGGTGGCACCCTCCTCTCTGAATCATGCATAAACCTGTAACTCAAATCACTATCTTTTGGTTGTAATGTAAAACTTGTGCTCATTAATTATTTTTTTTTTAAAAAAAAGGGTTCCCAGCCAAATTCCAAATCACAATTCTATGATTTGTGATACCTACTAAAATTGTCTCCAGAATTTCAACTGTATGTGAATAGCTGAGCTACCCTATACAGTAATAATCCCACTCACAACTTCAGATACAAAAGTAATCTGCACTGCTCTGGGGAAAAAAAAAAAAAGAAAAAAAAAAAGACACAATTCTTTATTTTCTAACTAACCTGTGTGATGGTACTGTATGTAGATTAATTCCTGTAGTATTCCACTATTAACTGGCTACACTTTGCTCCCTGAAGCAACCTTTCCACGTCAGCCTTTAAGTGAAGCTGGTAACACTGTGAATACTTTTACTGATTATTTTTTAGTGTACAAGGGCTGGAAAGCTAAATGTACTATTAACCGAATCCTGAATACTTCATATTTAAATTGAATGAAATACAATATTGAAAAATCAACATAAATTTTAAATAACCAATTCTTATTTTTTTTTCTTTTACACTGACTCATTCTGAATAATCTCCAGTAGGGGTGACCAAGCTTCCTTACCCTCTAAGCCACCTACCTAAATAAGGTCATTAAGATCAGGACCTGATTTTTTTCCACAGCTGTGAGCAGGGCAAAGAACTAGAAACAAAGGAAGATGCATAAGGAAAAAAGAAATAGTCATAGAAGATGAGAAACTGAAGTTACCCACACACTGCACGAAGAGCATGGGCTCTAGCAGGCAACTGCACAGTGGCCCTGGAATCAGACACACAGAAGAGCAAACTGTGGCAGGCAGGGAATGAGAACAAAAGTGCACTGCACACCTAGCAGAAGGAAAGCACACAGACCTACACACAGAAAGTTGTATATGCAATTGTATCCACTGGAGACAGAATAGCACACACACTGTAGGGAAGGTGTCCTAAAAATGCAAGGTTCTGTAAGACTTTGTTAGATAAGAAACTCAAGCTTCATGAAAGCAAGAAATTTAGCGTATCTATCTGAGGCTTAAAGATGGTTTTGTTTATAAAGCAGGAAGCACAACTCTGCTTCTCCAGGAGTAATATTCTCAGAGATCATAAGAATCCTAAAGCATGTAGCTACTACTGAAATTAGCTCTAGCACCTTTTAAGAAAAGAACCTGTTCACCGCAACTCACTTCCAAAAATAAATATGTGCTGGTTTATGGTGGGAGATAACGTTTTTTCAAGAGGACAAACAGAGCCCAATTTCAAACAGGGCTGATGACAGCAAAGATCACAGCTTATACTAGCATTTACTGGCTGCAGTATCCCTTAACCAGGGGCACACATGGATTCCTAATTACTTTTTTCTGACCTACACAAAACCCATTCTCTTCTTTTAGCCAGAGATCACTTGGTAAAACCACCATGGTGTTCGTGTATTTGGGAACTTTATATATACATCGTAATTAGATCTCATAATATCAGAATTTAATTTAAAGGCTCATAATAATGACATATGCTCACATATGCCCATGTACTTATGTGCACACTCAAACACACAAACAAATTATGGTGGTCAAAATTCACTAAGCAGAAAGTCTGTTTGGCACATGCTGAACGTAAGCAACAATGTAAAAGCAGTTCTTAATGATGCAGAGGTATTAAACAACCACTGACTGAAAATGTGCATGGCATTTCAATTATTTTATTAAAAACAACAAATAAAATCATGTTTTAGTTATGGCCTTTTACATAATATATGGGGGCAAGGTAGAAGAAAAAAATAAATCAGTTTTTAGACATTTTTAGAATGAGTTATTTGTCTCCATACTTTGTGATCCTAAAGTCCAAACTGAAAATGATGTGTGGCAAACAGAAGGAAATTGAGAAAAGGGACTTCAATGAGATGCAAAGTGGTGAAATGAAGATGACATTGTCATGAGAGGAAAGTCTGGCAAAGTTTTGAGAATTCACTGATTTCCTCACTGAAAAACAATGTGAAAACCAAACAAAGAATAAACTTAAAAACTTGCATGGAAATAAGAAGCAAAACACACCAATTGAAAACCCTCACTTGTAAAGAGCTTCTGAAGCACATCTTTTTCTTGAAGAAAGGGGAGAAAGCATCAAATTAATGTAAGTATTCCTGTCTCAAAAGGCTGAGCAGGCTGCTGTCTGAAAAATCAGTACTTTCATTTAAAAAATTTACAACATCAATTGTTCAAAAGCTTTTCCACCGCTTACCTCATTGCAATGCTGTAAGACTCTGGATGAATACAAGTTTGGTCCAAAGGATTGGGCTGATGGGACACACACATTGTTGGTTTACTCTTCTTTTTACCCTGTGCACCTGCTTTAGTCAAAACTGTGTGACTTCCAGATTCAGTTTTCTTATTACTGTCAGAAATCAAAAATGGACATGTCATTCTTAACAAACAAAATCCTAGCCCAGTGCCCACATGTGAAAAATGCAATCAGACTCATATATAATGTTCATTCTTAAAAAAAAAAAAAAAAAAAAAAAAAAAAAGTACAAAACCCTTAAAAACCCATTCTGGGTGAATCTTAACCATACAATTACTGCACACATTGATATGTTATACTTTTATGCCATAATTTATTTAAAACAAACAAACATTGGGAAGGGATTCTGTGGTTCATAACAATTTCTTCACGATGACAAGATTATAAAGAAAACGCTACACAACCTATTGTATTGTTTGCAATCTGGATAGCAACTTCTGTTTGTAAAATGGGGACAACCACACCTACTTGATAAAAATCTTGAGGATACTTTCACACTTAACTGTCAATTAATAGTCTGCATAATTTTAAATCTGAAAAATTTATAAACAAAATATCCTGTTCATACCATCTTTAGGTAAGCAAATGGCATCTCAACTATATGTATAAACCAAGGAAAATATGTGAATGCTTAAACCTCAGAAACTCCTTAAACCACATGTATTGACTTCCTATACTTAAATTTCTGAAGAATTCTCCTCAAACATGGGCTAGGTAAAAATCTGAAAAATTTCAAATCAAAGTAACTCAGACCAAGACTTGCTTAGAACAGGAAAAAGCTAAAGGTTGGATATACCACCACAAATATTCAGAATTTATAAGAAACTTTTGCAAAAATTGTTTAATACAGCTTGCCTTAAAACTTACTGAATATATTACTGACTCCTAATCAGCTTCAGTTAGCATTTGGATTGGGCTCTGTTTTTGGTTTTGCTTTCTTTAATTGGCTGGATGATGAAAAGGCTGAAGTCTCAGAGACATCCATGGACATATTGCCCACATTGGTAGGAGGTCTTTACAGAAGACAGCAGAAAAAGAGATCTGTCCTCATGTGTGTAGCATATTTACAACTGGCACACTTCTTCCCTTAAAGTTTCCCTTAAGTAAAAAAGTATCCAGGATACAGTAAAGGCATCAAACGACTCCTACTGACAAAGGTTCCTTTAATGCCTCTTTTTGTTTGTTTTTGTTTCCTAAATCACAAAGTGTTCCTGCTTTTGCAGGACAAAAGAGACACATTGAAGGACCTGGACCTAGCACTCACACTTTGGGCTCTACCTATGCAGACCATCAGCAGAAATGCAGACATAACTTTCCATTATCAATTTTTAAAATAACCACTAGTTATTAACTTTCAAGAACGAAGCACAAAACCTAATTCACACAGCACTCTATAGCCATCAAGATGATTAGAGAGGACAAAAATGAAACCTTCTCAAAGTCTATTTCAAAAACGTTTGGTTTTGCCACCTGGGCCCACAAGAAATGTTGTGGAAGGCGATGGTGTTAGAGCTTTATTTTGGCCTCAAACTCCAAAGTTATAGCAGATTTCTCAGGTTCTACAGTGTTCTCAAGTTTTATAGAATCTGACTAACATCAGAAGCATGCTCCAGCAAGGAAAAAAAAAAAAAAAGCTATGTTCTTAAACATTTCACCAGTGAACTTATTGCAGCATTCACTAGAACAGATCTGTACAATATAAGACCTATCGATCATCTACAGCCTTGAAAGCAGTATCTTTGGTCTTCTGGTGCTTACAGCGCACACCAGTTGGCCTGCAGCATGTGCCGCCCTGCCAGATGGGCAACCAAGCTGTATACCTTCCAGCCGGGCAGGACGCCAGTCCTAATGGGCCTGCCTCCTGCCTGGAAGTTACGCGTGTGCTGTTTGGCCAGCAGCAACTGGGAATACATTATTGCTTCTGAGCATCGGGTTGGCTAAAAAATTGCATGTGCTTCCCAGGAAAATATTTTTTGAGAAGAGTCAGTGGCAAAAGGGTGGGGATGGTGCTACCACTGTGCCCTTTCTCTGTTCTTTATGTTAGAAGGAGAAATGGGAAAGGCAGGAGAAGAGACACTGCCCTAGAAAGGGCACTTTCAGTTGTGGAGAGGAAGGATTTCAGGTCAAGAGGAGCACAATGAATAGCTGCAAGAGGAAAAGGTTTGGTAGAGAAAGAGGGAATGAGATGGCAGGGAAAAAGATGACCCACTGTTGACAAACTGGACTTTGGAATGGGATTCACATATCTGAGACAGAGGGCAGTCACATCACGCTTGCTCGGCACAGGAGTATAACACAGAGAGTTTGATCCAGGCAGCTATTCAGCTTTCTCTCTCTCCAGGTAATGGATTTGAAACTTTCTGAAAATTCACTCTAGTTTACTACTGTTATCACCTGCAGAGTAATCTTTACCACATTAAAATGAATTTTAAAATCTCTAAATAATACCTGAAACAAGACTAAGGTTTTAATATCTCAGATCATGACACTACCGCATGCCAACTTTCTTCTACCGATTCAGTGGCAGAATTTATAATTAAACTTACATACTTATCAAACCCCTGAGTTAAAGGATTAGGCTTACTAGCCAGTATTATTCAGAGAAAGATCTATCTTCAACCAATGACTTCAAGAAGTTTCTTAAGATGTTGTCTTTCAAAGCACAATGGCCTGGGACTCAAGTCTCAAGCCTGAATAACAAACAGAAGAGGAGAAAAATATCTTCTGACACTATTTTGGATAGCTTAATCAAGATAGCTAACATCTCTGTTACCTGCAGAAGGTCTTTATATATTCTTGATTGAACCTGATGAAGCCAGCACACTGTTGGAAGGATTTGGGACCCAGACCTTTAACTTCCTTCAGCTGTTCTCGGTTTATAAATGGTCCATTCTTCTCTCGCCATTCAATTATATTTTTAGCTCTGTTAGCATTCAGTCCTGCAATGTGTCTAAGAGAAAAGTTTATCGAATACATTTATTACCATTGAAAAGTTATTAATACAAATGCTATCCATTATAAGGATACACATTATTGTAGAAAATCTGGTTTACAAAACTTAAAAACAGCTAAGAAATTTGCAAATAGACTCCCAGACCAAAGGCATCATCTGAAAAAGGATCCTTTCTCTTAGTTCTATGGAAGGAATCCACTCAAGTCAACACAACTTGGTAGAGCAATACAGTTCTGCACATACCTAACTAGTAAGCCAGGGACATTTAATTTATGATCTGTTCGCTCTTTCTGTAACGCCAATTCAATTTGTCATGTCTTATGGCTTGCCCCCAGCTGCCCTCTTCAGGAAATGATGTGGGAGAAGGGTTCGGGACAGATAAATTGTTCCTGTGAGAACAGCCGCCTTTCAGCTATTCTCTTCCAATGGTACTGCAACACCTTGCCCCAACATGAAGGGCTGACGTCTGCTATCCAGAAGGAGGGTGGCTGGGAGCAGCTTGCCTTCCTCACACAATCTGACAGATCCACAAAGCTTGTTCCTTTTCTTTCAGCTGCTCTTGACATAAAAGAGCAGCTGGGAACAGGCTGCATGACTTGTTCTGAGGGCAACTCAGATCTGGCAAAGAACTTACCTGTGAAGTGCAGCGGCAGTTAGCCAGGATCCTTCAGGAAGCAGCGGGTTTGCTGCACATTTTCTGTGTGTACATGAGTACAGCTTTCTGTGCATGGAGTATGTTAATCACAGAGGAAAAAGAGCTGTGGTGGGCAGTTACTCCTGGCACTAGAGAAGGAAATGTCACCCATCTGGCTCTATATATCAGATGCCATTACTTTAAGTCAATGGCAGCAGAGACCTGTTTGTGGAATGGCACAAACTGTTTCTAGAAAAACACCACCAGCAAACCTGGCAAGGTTCCCCCCTCAAAAATCAGGGGGAAAACATATATTGAAAAAGTGTCTTTCCATTATTCTCATCCTCATGCAAAAGTTAAAAAAATAATCCAAAGTTGGTGAAACCTCAGACTTAAATTGGAGAGACACACCTTTAACCACAGACAAAATATTAATCATTAGGAATGGAATTTTCTCCAAAAATTTCTTAGAAACATTATGAAATCCAGCTTATTTACACTGACAGAGGAACATGACACAGAATTCACAGAATTTTCCACTGATGATCTCAAGTTTTTCAGGTGCAATACTCAGCAGTAATGCAACTACTGTAGCACTGTCACCACTTCCACTTGTAATACACGTCAAGAAGTATATTTGATGCATCAGAAAGCACAAGCAGAAAGCCCTGCTCATGGTATATTCCAGCTAGGCTGACAGTTTCATACACTGTACATCTGAGGGAAACTTAGACTGCATCTACACAGCAGAACTGAACTGCTGAGGATCAAGTCAGATCCAGAACTTGATGCAACACATGCATATGATCATAGGCCAGGTTAATTAGACCAAAGTACTCAGCCAACATGGTTATCACCTGTAACCATGACAGGACAGTGTTACTCCATGTTCACAGTTTTGTGGCGACACTGCAGCACCTCAGCTTGGTACCCCCTGCTGAACTGCACAATATAGTGTAACCTGCAGAAGGCTGATAGCATTCGCCCACTGCGCTTGCTCAAGTGGGCTTTTATTTGTGCAATGAAAACTGGTCAGCCTCATTTACCAACAGGTACTGCTTGCTTTCTTACTAATAGCTGATCTAAATCTGAAAGAAGGCAAGTAAATCAGGAGTCAGACCAAGGACTGGATACACAGAAAAGGAACATGGAAGAGAAAGTGGAAAACCAAAAAGAACTGAAAGAGAGCCTCTTCCAAAATATGGAAAAGCATTTTCAAGAATTATTATAAGGGGTTAAAAAAAATAAAGACAGAGCTAGCAAGAACACATTTTTCCTTTGATATCTACTATAATTGTCACTATCAAGCTTATGGACATTCTTTTTCTTCTCCTCCCACTGCAGATGAGGACAGCAACACTTTTGCTCTTCTGAGAGGCTGTTCAGCTAAACTCTTCTAATTCTCTCAGGAAACAGAATGACCTTTTAATTTCTAACCAAGAGAAATAAAACCCAGAACATTTTCCAAGTAAATAATTACTTAAAAAAAAAAAATCAGTAAAAAGGGATAAATTTTTAAGCAGTTCCTTTTAAATCTTTCCTTTTCTCCTTTCCTCACCCAACTTTTACAACGTGTTCCACTTAGCAGTACCTATAAAAATACCTTCTAAGAGACAGAAAGTACATTTGAAAATCCCTTTCTCAGTGTAAAAATACAAATTAATTATATGAAGTCCTACTAAAATTGCAGTGTTGGCTCAAAATTTTTAAATATCTGGTTTTCTCCAAAGAATAGTTTTACCCTGGAGAATCACACATACCCTTAAAAACTGACTCTTAATGATCCAGTGAAATACTGTCTTAACATGTCATTTTCATGTAATTGGAAGTTTAACACAAGAGCCATTTGCTCCAGCTGAGCTTGAGTCAGATGGCAGACTAAACAGAGACTCTGTGATCCAGAGCCATGTAATTACTGGAATAGGAAAATGTTTGACTCACCTTAATAGTATTTCTGAGCAGATGTTAATATCAACTCCTACAAAGCTGACACACTCTTCAACCACACTGTCCAGAGTTGCTTTGAGCAAAGTCTGTGATACATCATGCTGAGAAACAAAAATGGAGATATCTAGTTACTGAAATATCAAAGCATAGATAAATAAGAACTTTAAACAACACTAACATTAATAAAATAGTTGCTGGAACTCATCAGTACCTTATGTGAGGGTACCAGTTAAAAAGATAAATTGTAGAATGTATTTTTGAAAGGTTTCCATTATCTCTTTGCAACATGTTTGTTATCATGTTCATCCCTAAAATAAGGCATTCTTCATGTGAATTTTTAATAACTATTTTTTTGCATCATGTAAGAACAAAACTATATTAAACACATAATGATTACTCAAAAGGAGTATGCTTGTGTTCATACACTATGTTTTGTCTGTAATCTGATGCTTATTTACCTCTCAGTTTATTAAAAAAAAAGTCAATATTTAAAAAATAAGGTATTTAGAGGAAAGATCACAAATGCTGTACTTTTTGCACCTGCACACAAAATGTTTGCAAAATTGTCCTATTTATGAGCATCACGCTACAGTACAGTTATTATTTACTAAAAGAACAAGTCAGGTATTGTATGAGGGTGGGCAATACATAAGGTACATATCAGCCCTGCAGCAACAAAATGTTTCAGATTTTGAACAGATATTTCTGGGAAGATTGGCAGGTCCTTGACCAAAGCACCACTAATGGAAATTCTTCCATTTTTTCCATTATTGTTCATGGTGTTTCTCCTTTTTCCCTGCCCAAAAGAAAATCAGTCACACTTGTCAAAGATAAAAGTTCTGAAGCTCTAAGATTTCTTTTTTTCCACAATGTAGGCATACTTCAATCTGTAACTGCAGGTTCCCCACACAAGCCCATCAGTGCTTAGAAGTCTGACCTGGAGGGAGAAGCCTCTCTAAATGCAGGAGCTAATTCAATCACTATGTTGGCTTCGCTTCAGGGCTCTTATACGTCACTCATGTAAATCTGGGTTGATCTGTTGTGGTTTTGTGATGCATTCATTTAGGACATCAAGCTGGATCCAAGCCAAGACACCCAAACACTTCATCAACTACTTTGTTTTACCTTCTAAGCTATTCAGATCTTTTAAAGATTTAACAGTTAAAGTAAACATGCCAACAGCATCAATCCCAGCTTACTAATATTGGTAGTTCATCAAGCAGTGCTTAATAACTGAAACAATCTTAAAAATTATGGCAGTGTATTTTCATAGCCCTCTCATTTCGGGTAATGGTAATGTGATGTATTTTCATGATGCGATACAAAATGAAGTTACAAACAGAAAGCACAAATTTCACCAGTATTATTCCTCCTATAAAAAGTTTGTATGCAAAAAGCCATGTACATGCATAAGTATGGGCATTTGCACACAGCCTTGGCCTCACAACCACAAAGCTTACTTTACACTTAACAGATGAAATGACGGTTTCTACTTACTAACGTGTTGCTACTGCAACACAATGGCTTCTTTTCTGAATAAGGAGATGTAAATCACGCCACCCCCCCCCCCCAAACCACCAAAACCACACCTTAAACCACACCTTAAAAAGAAGTCTTATGGTTTTGATTTTTCTGACTAACTTAAGATACAGTTTCTCTTAGTGAGGATGTTCTATATATTCCCTCCTCCTCCTGTCATCAGCCAGGTAATGTACTAGAGATAGAGGCTTCCAGCCCACAAGCACGCTCATGCAAGGATGCATTTATGTAACAGTACAAGAACCAGAATAAAACTGTTCAGAAACATCACTCACATTTATTTTCTCTTCTTCGCCAAGTACAGCTGCCAAATACTGGGCTAGATTTTCTATAACGAGCCACAAATTAAAAATTTAGTAAGATAAAGATACTAATTTAACAATTGTTCTCATTATGATGAAGGCAGGCAAAAGAAGAAAAGAAATATGCAGAGTATTCAAAATTTTCTTCCGCTTTTAGGAAAAGCTACTGACTCCAAGGTACTGGGAAGCTGTTTATTATATAGTTTCAGAAGTTATATTAACAAGTTCCATCAACTGTCGCAAGTTTTGGCCACCTCTAAAAAACTTTCTCTAAACCAACTACTTGGAATATAAAGTCTGTGGCAGAGAGTACGGGTAGACTGCTGTTTCCTTAGGTTTCAGTCTCATTCCTTAAGATGATGATCATTCTTCAGAAGGAATAACATGCAGTTACGTGATTTCGAATAGAGACATTAGCAATTATCTCCACAGTGTCTTATAGCATAGGGTGTAGCAAAGAAGGTAATCCATAGATCAGGCCTAATCTTTCTAAGCAGTTCGTTGGCAGCCACTTGATTCAGCAGAAGCTTTATTTCCAGTCTGCTGAAAGTGAACCTAGATAGCAATTCAGCCAGTTGTACTCTGCCCAAAACAAGGGAACGATATATCACAATCACAAGCTAAGCATCCTGAAATACTTCTGCTAGTGGAAGAAAGACCAGTGCTCTCAGATCCTCAGTTTCAAATACAAAATTGGCATTTATTTGAAGATTTAAGTTTGTGTAAAATTCATGTGACAGAATACACACAATCTGGAAAAACTGTAATACTCAACTGTGTATTTTTTTGCCAAGACAACAATAAGTTCTCAGGTCTCTCAAAGATTATTTGCATTTTTTAACTGCATTCCTGCTTGACTGTCATCATTTAAAAAAAAGCAAAAGAAGACATGGCCCAAGTTGTTCTTTATTACTGCAACACCTAACAGTCATACCACTTGGAATGGACATCACAGCATGAACATGAACACATAGATAAAGAAAAGGTGAATGGGCAGATGTGACAGAACAGGATAAGCATAAGACAGCATGGCTAAAACAATCCCCAACCTACCAATACCTCACAGAAGTAAGACACACTCAGTTAGTGAATGACGTTCAGTGGCAAACTTAAGGAAAACTTTCCAGACTGCAGATCTGCCTCCCAAGATGTAGCTACTGACCATTACAGCTTCCTTTTGCAGTAACAAAGGAATTTCCACATCCCTCTTTACATTGATACAAAGCACAGAGAAGGATTACGAATTTAGTTTCTAAAAGTAGTTTATTAAAAACCTTATTATCCCAATATCATTGTCTAGGCTTCCTACTGCTAACAGGTTACACTTCAGATAGGTTTAAAGTGAAGTGCCTTTTCCAGTCTTCCAGCAATTTCACTCATCTTCTCAAATATCAGAGGTTAGATGGTATTATATACTTCTATGTACTATTTATATGCACTGGGGTGGTATCAGATTATTCGCACTAGAAGCACCCATACTCCATGCTACTCACTCGCTACAACAGATCTGTAAAGACAGGAATCCCTCTTAACTGTTGCATTAAGCACATCAGAATAAACCCTGCACAAATAGTGCTCAAGTCCAATATGCAAGGCTACTTTCAAAGCGTGCTTATGCAGAATTCTATGCTGCACAGCCCCAGCCCCTAACGATCCCTCCACACGCCAACATGGCAGATTGCTGCTTCAGCTGATCCCCTGCAAATCCTGCGAAATAAAACATTTTCATATTAACATTAACTCTGAATATACACCCCTATGCATGAGTGTGTACCTGCTAAAACTGTTCAGTATTGTCTTCTCTGTTTAATCAGAGTAACTTATTTATTAACAGTCTTTATTCGTGGAACAAATACCACAACTGCCTCCACCACTCCCCTTGCAAAACCAGGAGAAACTAGCTCCGTCAGCCAGCTGAACCATTTGAATCAGGAGCTTACTCGAAATCAAGCAGAATTGCCCCAACAGCTATGCTTAACAGATAGGAGCATGTCCTTTGGTTCAATTTTCAAACATGATCTTGAATTTACCACCCAAATAAATTACCAAGGTTTTATTACAAGGATACTCAGAAATGACTACCATTGAAATATTCTCTGCTGGAACAGTATATTTGGAGCAGAAGACTTCATTTTGTATTATGATCTCTGAGCAATAAAAAGGATCGATACCCCCAGCTTATGGAAACTGAGGCCAGCAGAGATAAGGGACAAACTGCAGGATGTCCAGTGCAAATCTGCAAAGTTTCTTTTATCATCACTCTACAGAAAACAAAGCCACCTTGCTTCACAGATAGCATTAGGAAGTACTTAGACATCTGTTTGGTTTGAGTTTTTCGTGGGGTGGACTAGAAAATTAACCTGCCTGTAGAAATAACAGGCACTGTAACTGTGTTTTAGTATTTGTTTTCTAAGGAATTCTCAAGTGAGCCAGGCAACAAGACACATAAAGTTAAGTTACTTTATTGAAACTGCTGTAGTAAATCATTGTAGTTGATCAGTAAATGAAATTCAACGATTACATTTTTCTAATATTTTTATAAAGAGTATCCCAAATGCAACTTACGTTCATGAACCTGGAGAAAAATCAGAGGCCGCTATATTTTGATTTCTGATCATGACTACCATTCAAATTAGACTGTGGCAATTTTGTTAAAATCACCAAAAAAAGATTATATTGCATATTTCAAAACCACCATTCTGCAAACCCATACTAAAAAGCCAAAATAACTTAAGTTCATATACTTGCATTAAACTCAGCATAGAATGTTTAACACTATAGTGTTTAAGAACACTTGTCTATTATGCACATTATAGTTTTGTCCTATTATTATATCCCAATACTTCAGATATTTTTTTTTTAATATGGTATGAAGCAGAGAGCAGGACTGCTGTGTCACCCAGTTTCAAGAGCTACAAACACTCACAGAAAATAATTAACATTACTAAACATGTATTTGTTCCTTGAAAGGGTGCGACTACAACTGTAACAACTCCATTTTCCAGTTTCAAAAACCTGCTGATGTACACAAAAGGAAAGCAGTATTCTAAAATGCCTCTCTTATTATTTCTAGCAGTATACAAGTACAGACACTGTAAAAATAAATTTGTCATCAGCATGACTAATTTATCAAGTCAGAGAACCACTGTTCACATGAAGCCTGGAGGCTGTACTTTGTATGAGCATAGATGGTGGACCAGTACACTGACTTTGCCTGATCAAACACACTATACTAGTGCTAGACCCTAATTGGAAGCTTTTACACAGAAGTAAATTACAACTCTTAAGCTCTTTACCTTCGACAGCTTGAAAAAAACCCCACACATACTAAAACAATACACATAACTATAATGCATTTGGTAACCTTTTCCTGGTCCCCTATAAAATCTTAATTTCAGAAAATACGGTATTATTGCATGCCTCTGAAAGAGAAATTCAGACAGCTTAAAATTCTACTGCAACACACAGCAATTTTTAAATACTATTTTACATTTACAAATAGTAGACATCGACCCAACTTGCCTGTGCATTGTTATTACTTCACCAAACCCAAGAGCCAAGCAAGGCACCTTTCAATGCAGTTGAACAAGAATTATTTGTACCCTGCAGAGCCTATGAACATGGTGCAGACATGACCTAATGATGCTGGTCACAACACAGTGGGGAGGGGAGTTCTCAATTCTGGGTAGCAACGTGCAGGTTCTTGACCCAGGCTCAGCATTACGGTATTATAACAAGATCAATATTCATCCTAAATAAGACCTGAGCTGCACATCAGACAATCTATTTTGATTTTTGATCAAATTATACCTCACTTGTTCTTTGAATCCAAAATTCAACCTTCAATGAAGTAAAAGCAATTTATTTTTTTCTGTCTTTAAGTAAGTCCTGAGACACTTCTAACACCTCATAAACCATTATTTTGTTGGTACCTGCCATTAGCTTCTGTATCCATGAATTTTAATATTAGCATGTGAGACTAGAGAACATGCCTCCTGAAAAACTACTTTTCTTTAAACAGTGGTATAACTGTGCAAACTGAATGACATTTACTGAGTGAGAAATTAGGTGAGACAACACATCCCAAGCAAAGCTTTATTTTACACAGATTCAATCCATGGAAATGTCTTTTAAAATTTGAAAAAGGAAAAAACCTTCCTCTACTATTGCTGTGGCCTACATACAATGAGCTGCATTTCAAATGCTTATGAAACCACAAAAGAGAAATGCACTCAGGACGAGCCCTTAAGTATGGCAGGATTGATATAACACAAACAGTGTAACGAGAAGTACCTTTTCATGTGTAGAATTAGAAAAAAAATATAAAAAATGCACCTTACTTTTCAGGTGGAAAAGTTGGAAAGTTCAGGTGGGGGGGGTCAATCTCTAGTGTCCTCTGGAAAATCCCTTTCAGTTAGATTCTAAGAAAACAAGCTTATGCCTCTGATGTTTGATAAAAGGACCTAACTTCAAGAACTTCTTTTGAAGATTGTTTGTGGTTTCTCCAAATGTTATATTGTTATAGAATATATTGTTATCCTATGTACTTAGCTCTAACTCATTTCTTGTTTTCAAAATTCCAAATTCTGTTTATTTTAACAGCATACTACTATTACTGAAATAGCCCAAGAGAGGCAAATGGATTTATATTTTCCAAGAAAATGATAAAACAAAAACAAAGTCTGTCAGCTCTGACATTAAAAAAAAAACAAAACAAAAATGCATACTTTATCATGTAAAAGCTTCAAGCTACTTGCAAGTTGCTGGAATTCATGTTATATTTACTTGTTCTTGTGTCGTAACAGAAGGAATAGTACTGCTAAACTTGTTAAACAAATTCAATCCCATTACTAATATGTCTGATTTCTAAACCTAACTTCTTGGCGTGAGCAAGCTAGCAGCAAGTGACATATATCAAAAATCACCCTCCCCTTTCCAGAGCAGGTAGCAGCAATCTCCGAAACATATTGTTATGTGGCTAAGGGGGAACAATGTGAACTGCAATTATAAACAACCACATAATTCCTCGAGATTTCAGTGGGACATTTTCTTTTGCCAATAACTAGCAAAAGTGATTGTCCAAACTTCTATAGAAAGCCTTACATTTCAATTTCAGACCCAACCTGCATTCTGGGGCTGTTAAAGCTCCACAAATATAGGGGATACCCTGCAATACTACAGAAAGATAAAGAGGGGACCTTATCAGGAGTGGAGTTTCCTAAATCACATGGCTGAAAGGCAACAACTTCAGTTGGGGATTTTCCTGAAAAGTGCTAAAGGATAAGAGGGGGAAAAATAACAACAACAACAGATTACACTGACAGAGGGAGAAAGAATAGTACATCTTTAGAGGGACAAGGCAGAAGTCACAAAGCCCAGGTGAGCCTGGTTATCTGTGGGAATTCTGTTTAGTCTGAAGTCAGTGACCATCTATCACCCTGCAGCTGATGGGTGAAGAACAGCAGCTCCTGGGTGTAGAGTTCCCACTGGCCTCACCTGGAGCAAAGGGAGCCCCCCAGAGATGTGAGTAGCTTGGTAAAAATCTATATAAATACATGCATGTCTTCCAGCTCCACTAAAGACATGTTGGAGTTCCTCTCACCCTAGTAAAGAATGTGGTACTTGCAATATGATTAAAAACTACAACAAAAATGCAAATTCATTTAAGGGTATTTTCTAGAAAGGAAAAATGTATCAGTTGCTATGCATTTGATTGTATCCTAGATGTTTAATATAAGCAACTTCTCATGCTCCCTAGCTTTCTCAATTAGTATCCAAACACACTTAGCGACTGCTGTACCAGGTGACTCATGCTAGCTCTGCACTGAGAACGTATTTAATACAATGACACACCCATTCCCTCATTAGAAAAAAACATGTATGCCAAACAAGGACATTCAGCAGTTTTTTAATCCCACACCAACAAAATTAGACATGATACAATTAAGAAGGGAAAAAATATTAATGTAACACCACCTCTTGAAACATTTGCTGGGAAAAACTTTTAGGTAATTTGACTTTGACTTACCTCAACCCCTCCATTCACACATTCCCCTCACCGCTCCCCCCCCCCCCCCCTTTTTTTTTTTTTAAATAGATAACTTCAAACTGAATATGCTTAAAGAACACTTTCAAATCCTGCTGTTTCATTTTCTCCCTCTCTTCTGGCTCCTCCTTTGCTTTCAGGGGGCACTCCTTCCCACTTGATCCCCAAGCTCTTCCACTGCACAACTAAAGGCAAAAATAAGCTAGGAATGGAACAGAAAACAAGACAGTGCCCTGCAGAAGACACAGCCAAAATCAAATAAAGGAAGCTTATTTTCTCTGCTTACTAAAAAGCATGCACTTCAGTTTGATTGACATATGACAACTCAAAAAGTTATCCAGGGTAGTGTTTATTGAATGACCCATGGAAGACTGCAAGCTAACAGAAAACCAGGGAACATTAAAAAACAGAATGTTCAGTATCAGCGTTTAGGGATTCAAGAGGCAGAGCACAGAAGCATCCATTGTGTCATTCACATCTTTGATAATTGAAACCATTTTCAGCACCACTCATTACATGTAACAGCAAGTTATGTTTAAAGCAGAAGCATAAATAATTGACAAAAAAATCTCTATGATGCAGTAAGTTTGTGCCTTCTAAAAATCTGTTCTGCACTAAGCTTAACAAAATTTGGATTATAATGTATATTTAGTACTTCCCTTATTACATATATAGCACAAGCAAAATATTTGCACATTGGAGTTTGAAAAATTGACAGGACCGAATAACAAATCAGCTGCACTAACTTGTCAGCACTAAAAAAATTAAGTTCTTCAATGACAATTTTTACAAGTGAAAGAGAACACCAACATTTCTTTCATTCTCAAAACCAAGGAACATTTCAGAACCACCATCACTATTAACAGCATATGACTTACTACTAAAGCGATTAGCATAATATAAAAAGTGAGAAATGAACTAGTAGAATGGCATAAACAAGTATAATGCATGCACTACCTTGTACATGGAAATAGCAATTGAGTACTCTTGCAATATACATATTTTTAAAAATAAATAAGATCTCAGCAGGTAGGAGGGGAAAAAGCACAAATCAAAGAGCACTTATTTCCCCGGTATCCCTGACACGACACTGTGATTTGTGGCCTCATAACATAACCCTTACTTTTAGTCAAGGTCTGGAAATTCCTTCAAAAGGCCTCTTCAAAACATTAGGAAAAAAATACAATGTTTAAATTATTTGTAAACTTATAATATAAAATTTTGTAGTGCAACAAAATAATAATAAATGCTTGGAACAAAGCTTTCTTAGGTATTCCCTAGTGGAAGACTTGTAAATAATCACTGCATCACTATTATCAACTCGCAAAGTTTACAAACTACTTACAAAGTCAGAGCTTCTAACGATTGCATATATGAATATATTAATTGCAAATGTGTAATCTGATTACAGATTATGGCATCATTCATTTTAAAGATTGACCTCTATTTCCCTTGCAAAATCTGATTTTTTTATAAAGGATCAAAAGCTTAACCAAAACAACTTTTAGGCAAGCTTGGGAAATCATAAAAAAAATAACATTAGAAAAAGTATTTGGAAATTCAGCATCCAATAGTTTAGAAACTCCTAAAGTATCTTTACGAATTCTGATTATAAAAGCATTTAGTCCAAAAAGCAACAGTACTGCCTCAGGTTTGGTTTTGCTAAAGTTTCTAAGGGAGGGGCAATAGAGTTCTGTATTTGTACAAACATTTACAACTGCAAGCTGACATACCATCAAGCAAAAAGAGAATTAAAACCACCTCTGATTTTGCAGCACTTATGTCTGCCCGCCGCTGTTTGCAGAAGCATACCCTTACTTTCCAACCTGAAGAGCAACACGGAATCATCAAGGCCTGCTCCACTGAAATCCCTGGCTGATGTCCCACTATGGTAATTATGGACAGAAGTTCAATAGAAGTTTTATTTATGTTTGAGGTACTAGATGGATCAATCAAATGATTAGATAAGCCTATTCAATTTGTGCCTGCTTTGGAAAATTATTACTTATACTACGACCCCCCAGAATTATTAAATAAATAAAAAAAATTATTGGATGTTCCTTTCTATATAAATTTGTATTTTAAGAGCACCAAAAGACAATAGTTGTTCTAAATCACTTAGATTAAGGCATCAAGCATTCAACATTTCCTCACACAAGGCAGAAGTTGCTCTGATCAGAAATCAGACAACTGAGACACCTTAGATCAGCTATGGCCAAGCTTCACCTTCTGGAACACACAAAGCTTGGTAAGAAAGCTCAGGTACAAGTGTTGTAGAGGTCTACAGCACATGGCTGGCTAGGCTGATGCAAGGAGCAGAGGTAGTCCAAATAACAGTGAGATAAGGAAGACAGCTACGCCTGGCAAGTCATCATCACTAACTCTGTCCCAAGAAGGACAGATGTTCTACAGAAGAAAGACACATGGACAGCTAATGCCATTCCCAGCCTGCAACCTCATCTCAGTGAGATATAACTGAGGATGCAGGTCTCAGCCACACAGCGATTTGGTGTGTACCACCTGAGCTTCAGATAAAATTCCTACATCCAAAGGCAAGCCTGCAAATACACACTTCTAAGTTTATTCAGCTGGAGTAAAGACCTATCACAATTTACTGATTAGCCACTTCAATATCGAGCATATGCTCATCTCACCTAAAAAGAGAATCTAGTAGGAGATGGGAACTTTTCATTAACTATGGTAGATAGTTCAGTAGACTTCAAATCGTAATTAGCTTGTCATATGATGATTGTAAAAACTAAGAAAAGTTCAAGGAAGACAATATGAAGCTGCATTAGAGGAAAAGTTTCAGAAAACCACTCTTTTTTACTCTTTACAAAACACAGGCAGTCAAGAATGTGAAGAGGAAAATGCAGCCTTAAAAAGTAATAGCATTGGTGATTTTGTGCTGCATGGAATGCTCTCCCATCACAAAGCCAGAACAATTTCCTCTTAAAATTGTTAGCTTAGCTTATTTAAAACAAAAACAAAAACCCTAAACTGCCCACATGATAAGCTTTTTTTTTTTTTTTTTTTTTTCTCTCTAAAAAGCTTGTGATGTGCAGGTTAAAGAAGTTATACAAAGATGTTTTAATTGCAACATTCTGCTCTGTCTTCAGGAACATTTCAGTGCCAGGCAGAAGACTCTTGCTTTCTGACTTACACAAAGATATAACACTTTCAACAGATCAGGACTAGCTGCAGTTCCAAAAGGGGGTTAGCAGCATGGCACAACAGTAAGAGATCAAAGTCTAGAAAATCCACACATTCCAGAAGTACATCCTCCAAAACTATGGAGTCTCTTAATAAAACATTAAAGTACTCTTAACTTCTTCCAAACTTTCAGAAACATATAGCTGGTAGTACAGAGATACACAGTGGTGACCCTTTGGTTTTGGTGTACTTAATCTGTATATGTTGACCTGTAGGTGACAGAACTTCTGGTAGGTACAGTAACAGTGCTGGTTTTGCTAGGACATTGTGAAGTGAGAATAGCAATGACCTCCCCTGCCACAACCATACATGCACAAACATTGCAGAACCTTTAAGCTTCATGCTACTGAGATACAGGTACCTGAAAACAGTCCCAGTTTTACAAATGACATATCAAAACCACAAGAACTTAGTAATTTCTCTTAAGCCAAAGCAGTAGTAAGTGAAAAAGAAAGGACCACAATTCTTCATTTCCTGCCTGCAACCTTAGCATCACTACTCAGAAGCAAAAAGCACACATTTTGCTTCTCCAATATTTTATGATGTTTGTGCACTGATCACTATTCTCTGATTGCAAGGTCTAGGGTCAGCTTACAAATGTTTTTATATCTTTGTTTTGAGTTGTCCCATGCCTCAATGGCAAACAATTAAAACATATCTCTAAATGTCCTTCACTTTAGAAGCTAATAACCACTTCTCATTAAGCAATTGTCTTGATTATCACAGCTTGAGAAAACCCCACACATTAAGCTGCCCTCTTTTATAAATTATTTTCAAGTAGCAATCAAGATTTAAATGCAAGTAGGCTACCCCCTCAGACTAACAGATTTAAAGTCTGGACAAGAATCTGGAAAATAAAACTATTTAATAGCACAGATGTCATCAAATCATAGCAGTGGGAAAAATGTCTGCAAAAGCTGATCCCAAGCTCTCCTGCTGCTACTTAACTGCAAGCAACATCAACTAGACCACTTTACATGCACAACCAAATAGGATGAATGGCTCAAATTGTTTCAGTAACTTTTAAGTACTTTCAGTCTTCTCCATCATTTGATTCTAGTGCCTCAGAAAAAGACATTGATACCTCATGATTCAGATTTTTCAGGAGAGCTTAATTTCTTCCCCCTCTCTTCCCACCTGCACACACTGCACACATCACACTAAAATATGCATTTCTCAATCTGAAATTCTGTCTGCAAGTCTTAGCTACTGAACGAGTTTCCTTGGAGAGCTGCAGCACTAGAACATTTCCAATAGCTACTAATGCAGAAGCAGCACAAATTCTGCGAACAGATTGCAATGCAATAATTACATTACACAACAGCTTGAAATTTTAGCATCAAAATTCCTTTGTCACATACAAGAGCATTCTAATACAGTCCAGTTCCAGCTTGCTGTCTCTTCAGGTATCAGGAATGTAAATACACACCAGCATTTTCAGAAGATGATTGCATTTGCCCAGAATTCACTCTCATTTCCATCAGATTCAAAGGTTTCATAAAGCATTCACATCTTTAAATCATTTATATATTAATCTATTTTCTGTTTGTCTTAGTTATGTACCTCGCATTTTGTGACTGGAAGGAAAAAAGGCACAAACCCTACCCACAGAAAAAAAGCCATTGTGAAAGGCATCTCTAAAATTTAGGATGCAGACACTCAAAGACACAGAAGCCTTAGCACGCTTGTTCCCAAAGCTCTGAAAAACAAATCCCCACAAAACATTTAAGATACTCCATTTAGTCCAGACACTGGCATTTCAGAAAAGATTATGGAAGAAGCATAGCAGCTTACTAAATAGAACTGGGAAATTATATGGCACCTAGTAACAGGAACATGTTCAGATCTCAGGATGTGATAAAACAGAAAGACAGTCTAATGATGTGTACACAGAAGGAGGGAATGCTATGAAAACAGAGCATGGACATACTATTTTGCACACTCTTCAGGACAAAATCTGTACCATAACCCTTCTTACCTACACTTACAAGTGTTTTCAGCAAAATAGCTGGGTTCTTTACAGTGCTACTCGGAGTGAAGTACTTCTAACAATGGCCCTCATATAAGTAAGGAAAAGCTATGGCAAAAACAAATTTACCCAAGATATCTCTAGCATTAATTCATCATAACATACATACATAACATTCAGCAACGTGGATTTACTACACCACCGTAGAGAGAAGCAGCTGCAGAGACAGAAGGACAGCAGGCAACCCTGCCAACTTGCGCCTTCTGAGAAGGCAAGATTGAGAGCACGTTCGGGAATGCTATTTTAGAATAGCCTTAATTAAGATTATAAGCAGTGTTTTGTTATAATTTAGGAATAAATGGGACCTATCACTGATATAAACCTCTTCCACTGAAGAGACAGAAATTTAGGAGGACATAAGGGAAACATTTCCTTAACTCCCCTCTTCCAGTTCATTAATATATAGTTACATCCATCAGCCAAATTAAAATAAAATGAAGGATGAGTACACAGCAGGAATGAAGGGTGGGGGAAAAACCACCAAAGGGATGGGGAAGGTTTTAGTATTTACAAAGAACATCCAGATTATCAGACCACTTACTCTTAAGTTTTGCGATGTCTAAATTTTTGCTAATCTTAAGGGAGCAAACAGGTAGGAGAATCTTTGTTCACAGCGGCATTTCTATACAAGTTGAAAAGTCACATTGAAATATGGTATCATAATTTAAAACTTAAAAGTGAATTGGGGGGGAGGGGCAGGCAGGAGGGAAGTGTTACAAGGCTGCTTAATTATTCTGCCCACATAAATGAGCAGAGAAAGTCCAGGCTCACCAAAGAATTTTCATTTTGCTCTGTAATAATAATATACAATACTTACACCATTGCAAATAAGCGTAACACTTGCTCTTGTAAAACCAGTGAGTTTGAAGACCCTAAAGGTACACTTACTTGGTTGAAATGAATATTTTTCTTTAAAGTTTTATCTTGCAATCCAAGATTTCTGTGATGGCAAATCATTATAGCGTTTCAGTCCCCAATTTATTGGTAAACATTGTCTTAACAGATCCTTAAAACAAAAAGACTATACCATATGACATGACCATATACATTATTGAAAATTTGCCACAGAATGCTAAAGAAAGAATAAAGTTACCATTAAATATGCAATAAAAGAAAAAGTTACCAATTTTAATGTTTAGTCCTATTTCTGGGACAATTAGAAGAAAAATCCAACCTGTTTTACTTGGAATGGGGACAGTGTGAAGCTGCAGCACAATGGCAAGTCTCTCCTGCTCTCTGTATTCTGCTACCTACTTTTAAACGAGGAATGTTCATTTGCAATCAGTAACACATGAAAAGAATACTTTCCTATAGAAAATGACACGGAAGACAGCATTTCAAAACGGTAACCATGTTCCACTGCATCGGAGGACAGTAGCCATTTACCTGTAGCCCTCAGACTTCCAAGTGCAGTTTAAGGTCCCTGTACTGCCCTCTGCATTTTGCACAGTTTGGGTCAAACTTCACAACAGCTCAACTTTCCTTTGAAACACTGCTGTGTTTGGTCTGTTGAAGAATGAAATCTGCTTGCCCTTAGGGCTTGATAGAGCGAAAGGGCAAAATCCTGGCTCCATTTAAAGTCAGCGGGCAGTTTGCCATTTAATTCAATTGGTCTAGTATTTCACAGTGACCTTAAGGCTATACCAAAAAGCTTGTACCTGTGTATCCTGACCGCTTGGAGGAATAGTGGTGGCGTGTATTAGTTTTTAACAGTAGCATCTGGGTGGCAATTTTTACTTCGAAAGCTCACTTGAAGCTTGTAAGCGTTCATTCAAAATTACAGGACAGAAGTGTAAACTGGTTCATCAGCATAAAATTTATCTTCTGGTTGGTACTCAAAAATTCACGTTAAAATTTAGAAACTACAGAACAAGCATCTGACAAAACATTCACTTTCACTTAGTCTAGATAATTTTAAAGAAAAGGATCAAGGAAATCATATTTTCTTTCACAGCAAGAACACACATGGTTTTTAACACTAACCAAAAGAGGCTGTACCAGTGCCCTATCGCAAGTGACTTAGAAGACATTTCAGAGGCAGAATAAGCAGGACATATTTTACATTAACATCTCAGCACCCTAAACAAACTACAGTGGCATGGGGTTGGATGATTAAATCAATTTGTGTATCACCATGGGTAGGTGCAAACTACAGAGAAGGTTTTATAAAAGCAATTAGCTAGCTAAGAGAACAGTAGATCAGATACCCTATGTTATGCAGAAAATAAGGTTTTCTAATCTATCATCACCTCAATGTACAAAGACTTGACAACAACAGTATTATCCATTTCCTTATAAAACAACATTCAAACGCTCCCTCATACAAATCACATGAATTTACTCTTATGGGACTGTACAGTTAACTTGTGGAAAACCCCAGATATTTCTTGTGTTTTACTTCTCACACTCAAGTAAAACAACAGTAGACATCAGTGATGGATGCCAGGATGCTTGGATCTCTACTTTTTTCAGTTCCTTATGTAAACAGTAATCTGTTTCAAAGCTAAAAATACTCCCCTTCCTTCTCAACTAATGTATATGGGTACTTTTGTATCCTTATTTAGAAGCTTGGCAAGAAATACAGTGGGTAACTGATTTTGTATAATGTCTCTTTCCCACTTTCAACATTCCGGTGTAACACTAAAGACCAATTTGATAAAGACAAGGGCTGAATAATGGTGTTATGCACTGCTTGCTTTTTTTAATAGAAATTAACCTGGTAATCATTGCTTAGAAAATTTGTTAAAATCATAAACTTGCCCTTAACGTCCATAACATCAAAAATAAATAGTAATAAAGGCAGATAATCACTTTTATCTGAACTTGTACAGTTATTAAAAAACATTTTCCACTTATTTTCATCATGTTAAATGAAAATATATTCCATCACTCAAATTATGGAAGTGCAACCTAGCACAACCTGCTAGCCTAGGGGAGGGAGAAAAGAGGAGAATGTGAATTAACCCAATTACTGGCAGAGAAGATATCAGGATGAGTACCCACTAGGTCAGGTTTAAAAACACATCAGAAGCACCAGTGTTAAAAAAACAGAAAGGAAAAATTAAAAAAAAAGAAAAAAGCTTGCGCTCCCTGTGCTGAGTAGCACTATTAAATTCAGATGCAGGGTTGTGTTTAGGTTGGACAGGCCCCAACAGTAGAACAAAGTCAGTCTGTCTTAGTACCATAACCAAATTCTACAAGTTAACAGCTTTTCATGAAAAGCTGCCATTTCAAAATGTCAATCAAACCTGAATATAAGTGGGAACTCCTGCAGAAATAACCAGCTGCAGGTTTGAAAAACATTTTTCACTGGAAGTGGAAACACAAAAGATGTTTGAATGAGATCTCTTTTCATTCCTGTAACAGTAGACGGTCATTTTCACAACATCAAGGACAAAAACACAAGACAAAATTGCAAATAACGTCTTGAAAGAACCATTTGCAGGGGTGATGAATGATTCAAGTTACAAATGACAGAATTATTGGCAAATGGAAACTCATTAATATGAAAAAGCTTCTCTTATAAGATTGCAGTTTGTCTCCACTTTTTCTTATTGCATCTGAATGATTAGGTTGTACGTATTAATTTCAATCCATGTTTAATATTCGCTTTCTCACCTTCAAGCAGCAGCTTGCACCAAGATTATCTGACTTGCAATAAAAGTACTATGTCTTTATGGGGGTTTAGGTGTTTATTAAACAGAAGAAATAGTCTCAGTTAATCAAAAAACAGTTTCTAACAAAACAAAGTTAAAATTTATAAACTGCTCACTGAAAGAACTCAAGTTTTCTCATTCAGTTCTGTACATCCAAACATACGTCACATTTACTCAATAAACCAAGGGAAAAATATTATTTCTGCAAGTGTAGACTATAATGGAAAAGCTTACCAATATCGCTTTGGCCACGTTTTCCTTTCTAAAGGATACAGCAGGAACAAAGCTATTTTTTCTATTCTTTGAAAAATGTGTACTATCTCTGAAAATGGGTTTGCTATTCAAATACCAGCTTCATCAACTTCTATTCAATAACTGGACTGATGTAGCAGTGATTTATTTCACAAATCTCTATATTCAGGGCTGTGAAACAAATCTAGCCAATACAGATGCTTACTGAAGAGTTATACCAGTACCGAAAAAATTGCTGCCCCAAAAGGTAACAACTGTACTGTAGCATCAACATTCACTATGCAGTTTTCTCATAATAAACAAGTAATAAAAAAAGAATAGATTGCATAGTAGATTAACACCTCAGCATGTCTCTAAGTTTACAGTATTAATGTAGACATACTGCCTTATACTTATTTATCTCCTTTCCAGCATGACTATTGCTAAGATGATCGTGCGAATGGGATACCATTAACTCTTTTGAACGACACCATCTTTTTCTTGTTACACTTTTCACCAAAGTGAAAATATGTTTATGACTTACATAAAATTCATAAATTAGAATGAGATAAAATAGCAGAGTTATATTTAATATAACTGAACATATTCAAGACTTAAAAGTTTGAAGTTATCAAAATACAGATATGATTCTTCAGCAGCCTTCGTTGAAAACTAAGATGATACCCAACATAAAACTCAAACAACTCATCACTACAGCCTCACTGTAGTGAGATATCAGTTACATCATCCAGTTTCACACCATAGCGCTGTTTTCTATAGCATACATTTCTGACATCCAAAATCTTAATATTTTATCAAGCTGCATTTCTCTACCTGCAGGCTGCAGCACACTACCAAAGTTACCTGAGATTTTTTTTACATCTAAACTTCTCTTCAGCAGAATCACAGCACAAATTGATCACTAATGATTCCAACAAGAAGACAAAAATATAGTGAGATTTTTCATCACTAGTCCTTGTTCTTATAACTTTGTATCACCAACATTTGTTTTTAGTAAACTGGGATATATACAGCCTACTCTGAGGTTTTGGGGATGAATAATTAGCTGTATGAAGCAACAGTTGAAGTAAGATTAACTTAACCATAAAATGTTGCTACCAAACTATTTAAAAACTGAGACAGAAGACAGAAAAGAAGGAAAGAAACAAACCGTGCCAAACCTAGTGCCTTAGCAAAGTGTTTTCTGAACATTCTCAAAAGCATAAGGTTTCCTATTTACTTCAGGAAACAGCTTACAAGTCAAAATGTGCTGGAGATTTTTTCATTTTGTTTTGTTTCGAGCTGCCAATTGTTAGTCAAAATTACTATTCATTTTACAGGAGTGTTAAGAATGCAAATGGTTAACAGTAGTATAAACTATATAGTTGGTTTAAGTTTGAATGTCTAAAACTATTACACACTGCATTCATCTGCATTCCCTGTTTATGGGAATGAAATATGTAGTCATTTGAAGTCCACAATATGTATACTGTGTTTGTAATAACTGCAGATTTTACAAGCACATTATTCTTTCCATTAGGATTAAAACCTCACCGAATAGCAATTTGTGAAAGAATTCTAGCAGGGCCCTGAGCCCAGAACTCTGACCTCTGATGAGATGCTTGGCAGCAACAAACTCTAGGTCTAAGCATAACATCTGGTTTGAGTTAGACTTCCTGAAAAAATAGCCCCTGTACTGGGGAAACTGGTATTCACTCAGCTTTGTCTATACACTTTGACTGACTTCAACACTGTTGCAGGGGATAAAAAAAAAAAAAAAAAAAGAAAAAAAAGAAAAAAAGGAAAAAAAAAAAGAAAAAAAGAAAAAAAGCTTTGCCAGAATGCACGTCAATCACTGTAGACTTCTTGGTGGCCTCCAAAGAGCCAGGCACTTACATTAGGAGACACTGTACACATTCACTCATGCTTCTTGGGCTTTTTGCTATTGTACTTCATAGCTCAATGTTTTTTTTCAGAATTAGTGCCAACTCTGAATTATCTAATCCAAAACTACAGTGGAACACAAAAATATAAATTTTGCCTGAAGAAAGAATTTTTGTAGATTTTTTTTTTAAACAGTAATTATTTTAACTTCATTTTTCTTGCAAATTTAGACAGTGTCACTATAAAATAAATGGGAATATTCCCAAAAGAAACACAAACTCCCACTGCCAAGAAATCTGTATGAACAGCAACAGCTTTTGGTTGGCTCCCAAAATTTTTATACATTTACATACATTACATAGATAATAGTACCACAGAAGGTTAACTGTAAGGAGAATGCTGATACACTAGGGCAGGGTGTCCGGAGCCTGCTGCTTGTATGCATAATCGGCACAAGCTCCCCTAAGAAAGAATAACACAGGGATAGACCTGGTGCCTCCTCATTTTCCTGAGACAGAAGGTATGTTGTATCACAGAGTAGATGAAAATGAGGAAATTAACAACTTCTGCAGGCTCAGTACCAGTTGCACTTTGCCAAGTCTGACAGCCCAGGTAAGGAAGACAGGTGGTAGGTAGGCTGCACCTTCAGTAACGTACGTGGCTGCCAGGAAGTACGTGGCCAAACTCAGATCACCAGACTGATTTTCTTTGCAGAAGATTTTGTATTTTTAAATATCATGGTGAAGTCTTTTGAAAGTAATTGAGCCATAATAATGAAACAGCTAGCAACACCCAATGAGACCTGTTAACATTAACAGATACACACAGTGGCATTAAGCATCTTACACAGAATCAGGAAACTCAAAATATTTGAATTTGAAAGTAACAGATACAGAATTTAATGGAGATCTCTCAACACATTCACGGATGTTGCATATACATGCAGGTATCTGTAAGAGATTGTATAAGAGATATGTGATAATATTTATACACAATTTTGCTATGTACAGGTGAATTTTACCTTTGCTGGCACTATTAGTGGGACCTAATTCTGTTAGTAGAATACTCTTCTGCACCCTCTCTACTTGCTAAAAATGTGTTGTGGTGAAAAAAGCATCTGAAAAAGTATTTTCTTACATCTGTCTATTTTACACAAGTCTGCCATGTGACTGTATATTGTCAATGCACTCAGTTTATTTTCTTCCTGTGATTGCTAATGCAATAATATTTTTATGCCTGATCTAGCAGTAACTTTACACTGGAATTAAATGTCAATTTCTATTTTCCATCCCCAAAATTCTAAATTAAACGTCACTGATACCGACCCCCTGCATTCAGGCAAAAATGCAGCCACCAACCCACAAAGGGACATTTATAAAATAAGCCTTGCTTGTTTGAACTGCAACACTGCCATCACTGGCGTTTCAGCTGGGAGACTTAAATAAATAAAAATAAACCAAAGTAATAAACACCATGTTTTATGGAGCTGCGCAGAGGGGAAAGAAAAAAAAAAAAAAAAAAAAAGGGTCCTCCAGGCTTAACTTGAATGAAAGATTAGACTTAAAAGCTGCCTCTCTGCCTCCGGAAGGCTGAAGGCCCACACTGCTCACGCCATCTCCGAAGGACAGTCAGCTGTGGCCAGCAGGGCCACCCACACCAGGGTCCGCACTGCCCCTCGGTGCTGCAACGCGCTGCCCTTCTGCACACAACAGTACAGGAAACAAAACAATGCTCCAGATTAAGTCAACTTAGAAATTTCTGAGTGCAAAAGGAATAATGAATCACCTACCGGCGTCTCAAGCAACGTAAGGTGTGTTGAAAAAAACTTGCCTCTATCCCAAGGCTTTGTAATATATAGTTCTGTTCTCCAAGGACTTTTCAACTACTGATGGTGCTCCAGTGGGCATGTTGTCCAAATGTCTGATGCGAAGATGTGAAACAATTTTTTATTTTTTTTTTTAAAAGACATAAGTCACATCTGTCCATAGACTTTAGTTTTCTGGAAGACTGAATATAATTTTAGAACTATCATCGTCAGCTGGTTGACAGCAATAAAGACAACATTCACTTTAAATAACCCTAAATTATATACAGTTGAGTAAATTTGAATTTGTTTTGCTTTAAGGTCTTCCAAAGTTGAGGCCAACATGCTGAACAAAAATATTAAACTATCTATAACCCTGTGTCAACATATGATGCTACTGGGAATGGTAAGCGAATTAATTTTCCAAGGAAAATTAATTACTTATGACTTACAGTTGTAAAAGCAAACAACGTAACTCTGGATTAGGGCACATTTAATTTCTGTTTGGAGTAGCGATTAAATTAATTTCATATAATTCATGGTATGTAATGGAAAGCAGAACAAAGATGAAATCTTAGACAATGACTGACACAGAAAAAAGTGTATATTTATGTTCCTGATACAAAAATAAAGGTCACAGATATTAAGCACTGTCTAGTGAGACATGATTTTAGTTTCTAAAATGATTTTTTCAAAACTGTTTGTTAGGAAAAGTGTTATTAGCAAGATAAAAATCTAAAAAGCAACAAATTACAAAACATCAGAGAAATTTTGCATGTTATATTGTCTTTTAGTGAAAAGAGACTACAATTTTCAGTGATATCTATTAAATGACATAACTGCCACAGAAGTACTATGAGGAACACCACCACTAACTTAAATTCATCCTATGTTAATTAAAGTTCATCTCACTTTAAGGAATACAGGAAAAATTTGAATACAGATCCAATATTTAAACAAATACGTGCACTAACAGTGCATCACAACTTTACCATAAAATGTCTGATTTTTATCAGTTACTTACACTTTATAGTAAACAGCTACTGAGAAAAATAAAATCATAGCTCAAGTGAACCTATGAATGAGTTCTTGGAGCATTCCATAATTTGATATTGGTTCAAAGTAAAAACAATTATTTTATGTATTTCAGTGTAAAACATACCAAAAGTTCTTATTTTTAGATAATATCTACCACTAGAACCATACCTACTAAGAAACCATTTATGGGTTTAAAATATCGTAAGAATTTAAATTGCCAGTTATGGTCTCCTACTGAAGGGGAATACAAATTTATTGCTGATTCCAGATTTTTGGGTATCAAGTCAACAGCTGCTGTGCTATGAACTCACATGGAATCACTCAAAAGTACGATAATACTAGTATTTTTCCTTATGAGTCAAATGAATATACTGTTAATTCATGAAACCAAAACAACAGATGCAACAGATGACCGCTGCACAGCAAGCAGTGACTACGGAATTCCACTAACTAATGTAAATAATGAATATTTACATTCATGATGTTTAAATTGACCCCCCACACACATTCAAAGCAAGTGATTCACATCCCCACTGTCACTTTTACCTGACTTTGCACACTAAAAAGATGCTTTTACTATGGTCATAGTTTAATCAATTTTATCATTATAATGTTTACATTAAGATCTGACTAGAATTCATAACATAGCATCTTAAAGATTAAATTACTTCACATAAAAGATGAATGTTTGAGCCTGAAATGCAAGTTCTGTGAATACAAATATCACATCATGGATATAGGTAAAGCCAAGAGTAACCATCAGTGGTCTGGCTGTTGTTTTTTTTTTTTACTGTAGTATTTTTATGAATGTTTAAAAAAATGTAAAGAACTTAGGTTATGAAAATTTAATTGAAACCTCAATGAAAGGAACTGAATGTTTTTTTCAATGCTAAAATTATGTATTTTCCCTTCAGGTTATTAAACACCTGAAATGTAAAGAGGAAACCCAACAGCATCTCACCCATTTCTGAAGCTGTTCAATCAAAATACTTTTGCAAAGACAGACTTTTATCATCCTCTTTTCTGTTCCACCTTTTAGTCAACCAAGTGTTTCCAAACCAATGCACCAAGAAGTCTCATCCAGCCTGTTTGCAGGATCTCAGCCTCTCACAACTCCTGTTTTGCTCCTCTTGCCACTTGGCTCCCACATCAGAACAGTCTCTCAAAAGAGTTTAAATCTGCCTGACTGGATCATAACTCAGCTTGCCCGTGTTTGAACTAGCTCTGCCCAAGTATGTTTACGGAACGAGGAAAAAATAAAACTGAAATATTAAACAGGCTACCCTGTACCTGGGCAGTTCTGCTCAGGGGTTCCTGTCTACCTTTTTTGCAGTAGTCTGGAAGTCAACAACCTTTATACCTATTTTTTGTGAACAATAACATGTGCAATTTTAATCCGATTAGAGCACAAATCACATGAGACTTTGCACCAAGGCTGTTGTCATATGGCAACAAAAAACTTCCCAACAAACTTCTGCCAAGACAGCTGGTAATTAAGCAATCAGAAACAAACTGAGAGGGAGGGCAAACCTGTCCAGCAGCTGTTTCCTATCAACACCTTCTTGATTATCCCACCTGAGTATACCAACATTTCTGATTCTTCCCTACTTTTGCTAAAACCTCAGCAGCTCTACGAAACCCCACATATGCAGATACAAACTCCCTAACAATTAACAGCTGCAATGCAAAAGGGGGATTATTAGCAGTAATATCTAAAATTTACGTGCAGTTCAGGTTGCTTACAAAGGCACACCTCTGACAAGTTTTCAAATGTTGCCTACAGTGCATTTTTGGTGACAGCAGTGAAAAGAGATGCAGTCCATGGGCAGCTCTGTGAGTGACATGTGCAGATGGGGTGACACCACTGTGTTCTTGCACTCTTTGTAAATACACACGCACATATTTTCCTTCATTTCCTTAAAGTGGCAGCATCTCACCTCGCTGAGCTGGCATGTTTTCTCGGAGATGCCAGTAAATATATACAGATTACTAGCTAAAATAATTAAGAACATAACTTTTCTTCTTTCTGTATCCCTTTGTTTTGTTATAACTGGGCATAATAGACTAGCAAGAGTTTATTGTGCTTTGCTGGTGGGACAGCAGATTTTTGTTTGCCAGCTAGGGAATACGTAGACACAATCGGAGAGACTGCCAAGTTACAGGATACCATCCCTGGCAGCCAGTAAAACTGCTGCTGAAGATTAAATTACACAAACTTGCCAGAGGTGTAACTTACTTGGAAAGGAATCTTAAGTTTTACACACCTTTTTCATTTTCATTGGGGTGGGGAAGCGTCCAAAAACATTATGGGATGATCACCTCTCTCTGACAAAGCTGTCTGCAAAGATTTTACTCTCATGGACGTCAGATGGCTTGGTTCACAAGGCTTTACTTTTCAAAATGAAAAGCACATAATTTACCCTAAAAATGACGTTGGGCAAAAAACATACATGAATTTTGCTTGCTTTCCTCACAAAGCTAATCCTTCACCACTACTACAAGACAATTTAGGATTCTGTAAGTTGCTGGGTGTTTAAAATCCTGCATTAATCACAAACACATTCACCAGCCTACTCAGCTGCTTAAAAAAAAAAAAAAAAAGAAAAAATTCTCCCTACTGACAAGACATTCATTTTTTTTTGCCTGCCCTTCACAATATTTTATAGGTAAAGCCACCACACCCCATCCCTCAAAAAGTTTGTGTACACCTGAAAACTGAGTACTCCTCTCCTCCACAAATTTCAAAGCACGCAATCCCTTGCAGTATGCTGCAGAAACATTCTGTGACAATAGTGTATTTGCAGGAGACTACAGGTTCACAGGAGGGGTTGAAGTTTCCTTTATTGAGATACATTCCAGTCTTTCAAGTCCCAGTGAATTTGTTCAGAGACAAGATGCAATACAGAAGCAGCCCAGAATTTGTCCAGTTACTATTGTAAAATTTTATTTACAGTAATGGCAACATATCCTTTAGTCCATGTTGTTTAGGAATTTCTTTAGTATCAGAACAGCCAGCTTTCCCTCATGATATCCTAACAGTTTCACTCAGATTCTAGTCCACCAGCATATTTCCTACTAGATTTTTCAACTTAAGGTACACCCATAATTAACTAGCTGCCATATACTGCCCAAAAGGAGTGATATACATTCATTAATAAGTGGTCTGATTACTGTGAAATATATAGAACTGAGCATTGGTATCCTCAGACACCTAGTGTTTAAGCAAAGGTTCTCTTTATGCAATCATTTCAATTATAGTACAGAAAACCATAAGCAAACTCACAAACCTGCAATTTTATCACCGGAGGTTCACTTCTCTGTCTAACTGTATGCATAAACTCAGTGTAGCAATACAGAAGGAATGCTGAAGCATTTTGTAGACAGGCTGTTCAACTGGGTGCTGAAACCAGCAACCTACAATTCTGACCAGCAAACGTTCCGGCTGAACGGAGTTTCCACAGGAGCTATGTGAATCATGCAATATAAAGCACTGCTCACCTAATAAGACGTCCCATTTTCTTAATCAGAAAAATGTAAGTTGTAAACCCCCATACATTTGTTTTAATAAGCTTAATAAAGCAAGCTCAAGTTTGAGGTGGTTTTGACAATCACACCTCAGAGATTTAAAAGAAGACGCTCTTGCACATCGTATGTCATCATATTCTCACATCCTACATGAGCGATTCTCCTATGCTATCCAAGTAACACACCTAACTACTCATATACCCTATGGGTCAATTAAAAAAAAAAAAAAGTTCTTAAGTACTTGGTGAAAAATGCGTATTTTTGACTGAAAAGTCAGCTAGCTCCAGTACTTTGCTCCATGATATTAAACAACAGCATACTTTGTGAAGGATATATAAGCAAAATCAGACACCAAGAAGGATAAAAAGTCTCCTATTTCACCATTAAAAAACTGTGTATCTACTTTAAGAAAAAATGAAGACAAAGACTTTCTTAAACCAGACACTGATTCTTTGTGATGGCAAATGGTCAGATTATGACAACTCTTGTTTGCAACAACTACTTCACAACTCTTTTCATTATAATCTTTCTATTTAAACACTAATGTTCAAGTTTCCACTATTAGAGAAATAATACAACGTTTAGTTTACCCAAAATATTGGTTCAGATAGTAAAGAAATGTATCTAAAGTTTATTAAGCCTCAGAACAGCTTAACAAATAAAGCTACCAAGTTATCTTTGCTAGGATTTTGTAAGAACAAGCTGACAAGCACCCACAGCGCAGAGGACAACCCAGCTTTTCTTGCAAGAAAGACAACAAGCAGAAATAATGCATAGGCTTGTTCAGCCCACACCGCTATCAAGCTGACCCAACGGTATCTGATCTGAGTCTTGTACTTAAAGATACCCTTCAGGTCCCTTTGATCCCTGTGTTTCTAAGATGTTGCTGTAGTTCACCTCCCAAGTATCTCCAAATTTAGTAACTATTAAGCATTAAATATACAGTCAGTTTCCTCAAGTAAATCATTTCCATGATGGGTGTCCAGAAGAGTAATAAAATCTTAAATGGTTTTACTGTCAAAAATTGGCTTAACGCCACTCCTTTCTAATACCAATCCTGTCACACAGGTACCTGCTGGAGGTATAGAAACGCTTGATGGGGTGTGATGCTACACACATCTTTTGAGAAAAAAGTGATTAAAGAATGCAACAAACTAAAAGGGCTACATGCACTTTCAGTCACGTGCAGGAGAGGCCAGGAACACTGTTCCACCATCGCCCACCAGATCTCCCCCGCATCAGCATGAGCATGGTGTGGCACTGAGGCAGGGAAGGACGGACCCACACGGGGATGGCCTGCAACAACAGAAAGCGTTCTACACAGCCCTCTGTGAGAAAGGGAAAAACCTCCTTCCTCCCCAACACGAACTGAGACACGACTTCAGTGAGATGCCTCGCTATTAACTAGCTGGCTGTAGATTTTAAAGTGGTTTATAGCTGCAATGCCATAATTATGACAGACCTGGTCCAATTAAGGAGGAAGCATATCTGATTAGAAGCATTCCCTAAAGTTGCATTGTCATTTAACAAAACATACCCAATCTTTTCAGGGAAAAAATCCTAGCCTAAAAGGCATATCAAATTGCAGCTGAAGTAATAAAACATCCTACAGGTAATAATCACATGCAAACCTGGTGCATTTCAATAACGAGAGGAAAATGAGGAGGAAAAAGGACAAGAGGGACATAAAATGCATTCCAAATTTAATTATTATTAGGCATGCTGATGAGGCTTTACAAAATGCTCCACTGACCAGGACCTTCCAGCATTATCTAGAAAATAAACTAAGAATTAGCTCAACCGTATTTTTTTTCCTGAAGGAATTGCTACTTAAGAATACTGTTTACAAATTTTATTTGGCACAAAATTTTCCAGCTACATCTGGGACCAAGTATCTTACCACTTCAGAGGCTACAAAACTACATATATTATCTCTTACATCCTTTGGGGATGTTAATTTTCGAATGTGTTAAACAGTGAAGATGGTACCATGTACAAAAATACATGATTAAGAGATTTTTGCACTCTAGAACTTATAAAAACCAAATAGGATATTGCTTTTTCAAGATCAGACATGGTGCATTTTTTCTAATATTATACATAACTTAGCAAAAATTCTGACCCTTCAACACACACCACATTTTATTCTTAGGCTACAAGTGAGTTTGTGCTTCAAGTAGCTCTCTCCCTGGAGGTTACTGGGGTTTTAGTATCCAGCAATTTTGCATATTAAATGAACAGCAAAAGACCAACCAAACTTAGCATAGTCCCTCAGCATTATTTCACCTTTCTGTGCCTTACAATACAAATTCAGATTTTGAATTTTTAAGAACTTTATTAATTTAATTCCCCCTTTACTTGAGGCTATTTGTCTTTGATGGGGACTGATAGACAAGGTTTACGCTAGTGCTGTTCTATTCTCCTATGAAAAATCGGGTTTCTATTCGAGAGGAAGGAATTTTTTTCTTCTTTAGGCATCTTTTTTTAAACTTTTTATTCATCTTCTTTGCTCTGGAATTCAATTCCCTAAACACAATCTTTGTGAAGCAGCTTTGTTCTCAACTCTTATCTACATCTTCCAAGATCATTACAACTGTTGTGGTAATTCATCAGCCAAAATTTGGTTTGCAGCGAAATAATGTCTTAAGCCACTAACTGCTTCTTCCCCGATAGGAATTTAGCTTTGAACTGGCAAGGAGAGGTGGCAAGGCAAGCGTATTCTGTATCAGGCAGAGTCTGGGCATCATCTTCATGTTCAACTACAGAAGAAATCATAGTAATATGGCCTGAAGGTGATAAATTAATTTTGGCTAGGTTCCTGTCTGGGAGGAAAGAACAATTTTCCTAATGAGATAAAGATGAAGGAAGACAAGGACCTTTAGGCAACTGGAATTTAGTCTGAGAGAGGCCCTAATAAATCAGGTTGTGCTTCTCTTTGTTTAAGGAAATACCTGTTAGGAGATCCAGGACCTGTTTATTTTTCTCTGACAAACCTGATTTTCTTGGTAGTGCACAAACTCAGAATCATAACTTGTAATGAGAAAAAAAGCAGGTAGTCAAGTACAAGTTTCAATTTTTTTTGTCATCTAAAATAAGTAAACACAAATCCCAGCTGATGGGACTCAATTTACAAAGATCTGCTACCTGGAAACTCCTATTTCCATACCCCAAGTATCTATATCCAAAAGAGCAGATTTGCCTGGGTAACTTGCACTAGAAGAACTAGAAAACAACAATACTCTCAGAAGCGTGCACATGAAGTACCAAGAGACCAGGTGGGAGGGATCCAAAGTCCCATGGAAGCAGTGACCGCAGAAGACGCAGCCCCTTCCGGCACAGACGCTGAGAAAGCTCGTGTTGTGAGCAGCAGATCTAACACATGGCCACTTCACTCTCCTGCAGCGCCACTGTCACTGCTGATAGCAGCACAGGGGTCACTCAGCTGAACATACAGCACTCCTGTGCCACAGTCCCGTTACAAAAGCTACAGCCTTCTTCAGGCAGGTTCTGCTTCACCAGCCTCTCACTTCAACCTCTGAGAAAATTTTCCCAGAAAAGGCAAAGAAATCAATGTCTCTGCCATTGCCTTTCAAGTAGAGTAGTCTGGGACCTCTGGCTATCTTAAACTGGTGTGTCCCAAGTCAGTCAGAACTCAGGGCTAGCCCCACTCCTCCCACAGGCTACGCATTGCTGCCCCATTATGCCAACCAGCACACCACACAGCCAGTACCAGCACCAGAAGAGGACTGGGGCGCTTGGGCAGGAATAGCAGAAAAGGCAGGAGCACGCCTTCGGGAGCCCGCACCTTGATCCACACACAGCCAGCATGGAACCATCCCTAGGGAAACCTCCACCCTCCCTGTGCTGCATGGCCTCTGTACGGCCCCCACCGCCCCCGGCAGCCTCCCGCAGCTCCAGCCTAAAGCAGCAGAGGCTGAGTGCAGTGCTAAGCGCTATGGCTGTCCTTCAGGACAAGAACGCCAAAACCTGGATTTGTCAGATTCTTAAATATCCCTTTCAGGGTGTTTAAGAAAGGAGAGGTCATATTTAAATGCTAGGTTTATAGTTACAGTGGGCTAAGGAAGTAACCACTTCTGTGAAAAGCCTGTTACATTTCTGATCGTTGTGTATTTCATCCTAGAAATAAATATAAAAGCTACAGCCAGATGTTAGATTATAAATTAAACATAGTCAAACCTTTAAAATTGTCTTGGACAATATAAAAGTAGGTACCTGATATACTCTTTTATCTGAGGGATTATATCAGCTATTACTCTGGGACTCCCTGTACAACACAACAGCTTTTTCCATGCCTGCCCTCTGAGGTGCCAACAAATGCCTGTTCTCTCTGAAGAAAGACCAGTTATAACAGCTTAATTCCCCTTCTCACCCTTTCCCTGCCACGAGAGAGCTCTCACGCCCAAAGGGCAGCAGAGCTTCTGACTTTCCTTTCAAAAGTGCAGGTTTGCTTACCATAGTGTCACAAAGCTCTAGTACCTCAGTATTTTCTGTATCTTTGAATGAGCATCTTACAGCTTCTGTGGTGATACTTAGGAATTCTGACAGGAGGTGTATCTATCTCAGAGGATTTATTCAAACCATGATGAGACTTAAAAGTATAGACAGCTGGGAATGAACAATTTTTTGTCTACTTCTACCAGGCTTTTAGGAATTATTTCTCTGAAACTTTTCATGTAACCAGTTTGTACGTGAAGAAATAATGTGGTTGGGCCTTTATTGTAACACACCTGTAGTGGACCAAGAAGCTTCTCTGAAAGGGCCAGGAACACAGTACTTACCCTGCTCTGTTTCAGCACAAAGTAAATGATGCTAGCTTCAGCCATTGAGGCAGTAGCAAACTGCTGCAATACCCTCATTGCAAAAGTAATCTGGTAATAGGTCATGCTCAAAAAATCACACAACCACCACCAGCTCCATGCCTTTTCACTTTATATGTATGCTTGTACAATGTGCACATGAGACATAGTAAATAGTGTGCATCTATACCAATACCTTCTAGCCACAGCACTACAAATTCCTGATACTTACAGTATTCACAGTACACTTCAAATAGTAAAATACTCCATTTTGGAACTGATTTTTTAAAACTTTTCTTACCAAAAAAATGACCAACTTCTTCTCAAAGTGCTGAAATACCTTTTTTTTTTTAAATACTTTTTTTCCTTGAAGCATGGACCAACAACAACAATGAAACTGCATCACTTTTCATTATTGTTGCTATTGTTATAGATAAAACCAGTGGGCCTCCACAAGCAAGAACACAAACTATGCTTCAGACTGAAGCTCCTCTTTTTGCTAGATGAGCACCTCCTGATGTATAGCTGCCATCATTAAAGCACATTTTAAGTGCAATCTCGATATATGTGTTACAGAAATCTACAGTATCTCAGCCATTCAATCTCATTTTCCTCCAAAACTGTGGTATAGTCCATACTGAAAGATTAATCATATAAAGTTACCTTTTCCAATAAGCTTCGCAGTGAGCAAGCAACATGAGTAAATTTTATAGTCTGTGGCAATACAAGTAGGGCTTGCAAAAGCAGTACTGAGCAGCACCTTAACCAACAAAAATGTTGACCTCAGTTCTTTAAAAGCAAAACAGGATATACATTTCTTGGACATTTTTCACAGCACCTTTCTTTGTCATGCTACTTTTAGCAGTAGCACTAAAGCTAATTGCATTCTATCCCATTAACTGTCATGCACTAACCTGAAAGCACAGATCCAGACTGTTCTGTGCTTTCTGTTCTGAATTCTTTCCAGACTTTCAAATTTATTCACATGCTAAAGTTTCAAAAATAGAGAAAAGCACATGCTTAATTATCTTTTTTTTTTTTACCTCTCTATTTGGTGGGACCTAAGCACATGCATAAATGCTTTCCTTAATTGATGCCAATATGCTATAAAATGACAATAACTTATGTACCACTTCTCAATATCATTCACTTCGTTTTGAAGGTTAAACTTACTTCTCAGAAATAACCTACAAAACTGCATAAAAATAAGAATTGTCAAACATTTTCCAATTCAGCTTTAGTAAATGAAATACTTCAAAACAAATACTTTTATTACAAACTTCTAAGAAGGAATGCACCTACGAGTACAAATTAATGGCTTCTAAATGGAGGATCAATATCTCATTGTATTTTACACAAAGAGCTAAAACCCCATTGCTGTAACAATACAAAAAAAGAGAAAGCTTTACAGATCAGGTTACCTGTCTAATTTGCTGTTTTTAATAGACTATACATCTGGCTACAGCCATTACAGAGTCTCAATCACAATCATTAAAAGTAGAGATTAGAAAAAGAGGTAGTTTATGACTTCTAAGCATTTACTACCATTCTATCAACCCTACAAATGTCTTTGAAAGGACATGTAAAGAGTTGACAATTAAAAACCTGCATTTCGGTGTTGCTCTATATCATGATAGATCACCTAGATTAAATGATGCGTATTATCTTACCTGATACATTCCAACTCCTATGTGCTTGGGCTCAATTTTCACTAGCTCAGCTAATGGGTCTTGGACACGTCTAGCTATGGAAACTGAAAAACAGAATTAGAGAATAACTATGGGTTTTATCTGAAAAAGCAGAATAATTTAATGGCTTTTTCTTTTTTTTTTCCTAAAAATCTTCTACGCATTAAATATACTTTTTTTAGCTGGAAATAATCAATAATATAGCAAAATCCTTTTTCGCTGTTAAGACACAGGAATGAAATGTACATGAATCAAACTCTTTAATTGAATAATTCAAGCAAAGACCTAAGGAGATTTTAAACTGTAATCATTACATTAAAAAAGCTTCTTCAGGCCACAGAATTAACAACAGAACTGTGTAAGCTAAATTTTCCCCTCATATCCATACTAAATGCATATGTAATATTTCAAATTAAACTCTGAAATAGCCTTTAAATTTACACCATAGATATGTAGAAACAAACAAACATTTTAAAAAAAATGGAGCAACACTTCACAGACTTATTTATCTAATATAGCATTTCCTAAGATATATATATTAGATACTCATGTATTATACATTTACATAATTCAACCATAAAATTCAGTGTTCGCTTCGAAAATGGTTCCTGGACTTCACTAATATAAACTGCATACCAAACCACATCAATTTGAAATCTGTCATCATTATAACCATGTTTAGAAAAAAACCCCAACAATTTCCAACATTTCTGGTGCCAGTAAGAGCATATGGGAAGTACCTTTGGTTTTCGAAATCCAAATGTTGAATCAAGACTGTGTTTTTGAAGCCTGTATTTATTAATAAATCCTTTACTTACTGAAATCTCAGAAAAAGCCTTATTTGCAAATGTCAGTTTTCAACTTTGGTCTAATTCTGCAGACACAGAGCTGCATCAAGTATTTGCAACTGTGCTCCCTTCCACATACACTGTACATTTACAAACCTTTTTTCTTCTGAGTAAAGACAAAACAGGTTAGTTAGTTTAGCAGCTCTTAGAACATACATTCTTCTTAGTGAAGTAAACACTGAGGAAGAACAGGAGTGTCTGAAGGTACTGCAAAAGTCTTTCCAAAAAAAAGATGAAATGTCATTCCAAAAAAAAAGCCAAACAAAAAAAACACCAAACCAACAAAACCCCAAAAAACCCACACCAAAATCCAAATCCACCCACCCACCAACAACAAAAACCACCCACAAAAACAAAATCTAAACCCAAAATACACCAAACAAATAGAAGCAACCCCCATCCCAAAACCAATGAAAACCAAGAAAACCTAAAAAACCAAGGCCAGGACTTATGGCTAAGGCTGCTTTTCCTACCACGTGCACTTGTGCAAAAATGAGGGAAATGGGGTGGGACAGAAGAAAGCTACGATCCTTTTATAAGTGTCTTCAGAATCACCCACACAGCTGGTATTAGTCATTTAAAAAGACATTTCCTAAGAATTACTTCACATTTAAATACATTTTGAAGCAAATCAAGAGAGTGTTAGAGGAAGAACAGACAGGAGTCAGGAGTAAATACGTATATGCATAGTGGCTTGGTCAACAATACGTACATGACTTTTAAATACGAAAACTGGAAGTATCTCTAGTGGTTAACAGCTGATTTTATACTTACACACACATATAAAATCATGAGCATGATTATCATACACATATGGTATATATAAAACTATATAAGCACCTTCACCGAATCACAGAATCGTTTAGTATGGGTACACTACCTCGTCTAACACCCCTGCTGAAACAGGGTCAGCTAGAGCAGGTTGCCCGGGATCACATCCAGTTAGGTTTTGAATACCTCCATGGATGGAGATTTCACAACCTGTCTGGGCAAGTCATCCCAGGGTTTGACCGCCCTGACAGTAAACAACTGTTTTCTTGCATTCAGATGAAGTTTGCCATGTTTCAGTCTGTGCCTATTGCCTCTTGCCCTGAGTGAGTACTACAGAGAAGAGTCTGCCCCTCCTCCCATTGGGTATTTGTACACATTTGTAAGATTCCTTGAGCCTCCTCTTCTCCAGGAAGAACACTCCTAGTTCTCTCTGTTTCTCCTTGTACAAAAGGTGCGCCACTTCCTTAATCATCTCTGCAGCCTTAATTTAAATTGCAGCTACCATACGGAAGGGTGCTAAAGAGTTCCCAGCATTTCAGAAAAGGTCTTGACTAAACATTGACACTTGAAGCCAAAACAGTAAACAGACCTAACATTTAATGGCTATACAGGCTCTTCAAACCACAACTGCAAAGTTTATCAATTAAATGAAAGCACTGGAGATTTCACTTTTAAAGATTTGCACTGCTAAATGCACAGTTAACATGAAGTTCACCACTTGGTCATGCAAGACTTTTCATATCCTTTATTACCCATTTGAACATACGCTGGCAATGGCAGCTCACTAGCCTGGCTCAGAAAGCACCGTGCTGGCGACACCTGATATGCCGATGTCTCTGATAGAGAAGTTCTGAATTCAAAGGCAATCACACACGCCTTCTTGTCAAGAAAAATTACAAAAGGTTAACCAGTGTAAGTACACTGGTTATCGTTTACACAAGTATAGTTTACTGCAGAAATGCTTTCCTGTAACAATAATTCATATTAATTACATTGAAATACTAGTGGTACCTATCAATCATCACCTAACAAACAAAAATGGAACAAAACACCAATTAAAGTAGTATTGACGCAAACCAGGAAACATTTAAAACTGTATTTCTTCTGAATGCATTTATGTCTATGTATAGGTACTAGTCTTTCAGCCAGCTTTCTTAAACTCAATTTGATTAATAGCTGTACAACGTTTCAGAGAATTTTCTTCTTGTTCCATGTAATGGTAAAGCACATCTCAAAAGTTACATTTTAGATAAGCCAAAAGCAAATATCTCTTGCTGTCCACATCCCCTTTCATTAGATCTTCTAAAAATAGACAGCTACATGGATAGGTTGATCCAGGCATTTTCCAACCATAACCTTCTCTTGCAAACCTTCAATTAAAAAGTAAAAATTAGACTCTTCTTGTCATAATAGCTAGGTTACAATGCCGCCATATCCCTAGGAGGCTTCCAGCGAAGGCGTAGGACCTGATCCAGGAAAACTCTTCAGCACAGATGCATGCTGGTGTTCCCACCGGAATCAGCAACACTATCCACCCACATAGCGTTACACAGGCATTTAAGTGCTTTCCTAGATCAGGCCTAATAGTTACAATATTGAAGCGCAAAGATCAACTTAGTTGTTTATACAATTTAAGGGATGCAGCTCCTACGACCGATACCAGCAAGATAGCTAACCTGCAGAATTCCCACTAAAGCTGCAATTTTACTCCAGAACTTTTCAAATTTAAAATAAAAGAGCACAATAGGGAAAAGGCAAGACTTGACCACATTCTCTCTAGGTGCAAATTCAGTCAAGATTAGCATCTCCTGTCTCTTGTACAGGCAAAGAACACTTTTTCTTTGTTATAGTACTAGCACATTGCAATAGAAAGATCTTTTTAGGGGGCAGTGAGGCTCCACTCGGCGATTTTATCCACAAGGCTGAACTCTCACAAGTCAAGCAGAGCATTACTGAAATCATGAGGGCTCTGCAGAAGTGCAAGGTCTGCGCCCATGAACCAGTCAGAGACAGTAAAACCTGATGGTTTCACATTTTCCCCTTAAAAATAAAATCGAGATATTTCAGAATTTGTTTATATTGAATTATTTTACACTAATACAGGTATTCCCAGAAACTGTTTATATGCTTAAAGTAAGTTTTAGGAATGGCTAGAAAACATGGATTTTTAGAAGACTAACAATGAAACAGGTAATGCATTGTTACTTCTACAGTTAAGTTATTCTTCACTTTTGCCCAAACAAATACAAAATAAATTATATGATGGCATGCAGGGCAAAACCCAGAAAATCAGATTTCTCAAAAGTAATCAGGTGCCAAACATAAAATGTTTGGGATGCCATTCTTAAAATATGCTAGTCTATGTGAAAAAAACCCTATTCAATATTAAGTAGGTTATTAAGATCAGCATGACATGTCCCTTTATTAGAAAATCGTCACAAGAATTGCACACCCAATAAATGAAAAGATTCAAGTTATCAATTCAAAAGAAAACATTATTGCAATACTTGCATTGGCAGTAACATTGTGATGCCATGCAGTAAATCCACGTAAAATATTAAAGCTTGGGAGGACAAGATGCCCTAGGTGGTCCTCTGAATTTAATGTAGATTAACTTCACTTCTAAATGCAATAAAAAATAAAGACGGTTACAGAAAGTGTATTTACTGGAATCCCATCTTGTCATGAGGGCATATTCTGCCATTTTGTGAGAAAGGCATTTCAGCTGTTTGGTGGTCTCTATTCACTCCATACTTTATTTAACAAGATAAACCCATCGGACAGCTAAGTACTTTTGCCTGTCAGCGATGACGTGCAATGACAGTGTGGTGGGCGAAAAGCCTCCGTAAGAGTTGCTTGCACAACTTGTGTCAGTCTCAGTGTCTGATCTTCATAGAAAATACAGAATTATGTAAAAATGTTTTGTTTCCTAATGACTAATGAACAGATGTGGCCTCATGAACTTGCAAACATACTTAATTATCTGGTTACTCCTGTCTTAAAAAAAGATCATATCTCTCTTAATTCCAAACTGACAAATTTAAAATTATTTCCCTCACACATACACATCACACAATTCTGTTTTTACTAGTACTTTCTACAGGAAGTGATATCATTTTTCACAGGGATTAAAAAGGAGTTTCCACTCCAGAATACTGGTAATAGTTGTGAGGCTAAATCTTTTAGACTAAAGATGGAAAAACCTGCCCAGTCTTAACAGTAAGGGGCAAAACCAATATAGCAGGTTTTCAACTATTTCACTAGATGGTATCTGTACAAGAGCCATGTCAGCTGCCAGCCTTAAAAAAACCCAGAAATAGTGCTAACTTCTTAATTAGGCTACCTGCCTCCCTTCAGTAATGGAACATATCTGGAGCAATCGTTATGGCCCAAGTCAGACATGCACACTATTTAGGGTGCAAGGGAAACTAGAAATTTTCTCAACTACATAACAAAATTTATTATAAATGGTTTCAAGTATTGTGGCTGCTTGGGGCACAGCCTGCCAACTTCTGTGTTCAGACAAATCACAGATTAAAATGTTCTCCTTTTGCATTGCTGTATGCAAAAGCCATACCATAAAGCAAAACCTTAACAGCTATAGATAGGGAAAGAGTAAAAATACAAAGTTCTGCCAAATGCAGTGTGATAGATTGCCAGGAATGATTATGGGTGGAAGAAGAAAAAAAAAATTTTTTTTTCAATTTATTTCAGTTACAGTGGTGCTCAAATGTTGCTTGCACTGCAAGCAGAAAAATATCTTTGGCCAGAATTCCAAGATTATGGCATTCCTTCCTTTAAACACACATGTCTTTATATAAGGACAAAAAGATGTCTCTGTCAACAGCAGTGACAGTTTCGCTACCTCACAAGAGTGGGAGCATTTGTTTGTGTTTTGAAACAATGTGAAGCTTCCAGCTGTGAAGGCAGTGGATGGTTTTACAAATGTTTTACAAGTATATGGCAAACACAAGCTATTAGGCTGATTGATTCAACCTCAATTTTGTCATAAATGAGACCATTCTGTATTTTTATTATAAACCCTCAGTTTTTCGCTCTTGCTGAGACATGCTACTATAACATCCAAGTAACTCATCTCCCCTCCTATTCTAAAATCACCTTTGCACTTAAAAGTCTGGGTTGAAACTTCTATGTCAATGAAATAAAAAAATAATATATTAAGGTAACCAGAGACTAACTCACAAATGCGTATGTAATTACTATCAATATATCATACCAGGGTAGATATGGAAACATTACAACTTACTTAAATCCTTTTATAAAGCCTATTATTGTGTTCAAGATCAATTACTCTCCATAATATCTGCAATAATGTTTACTCAGTGATCGATTGTTCAGGTTTCCTGAGTCCTGGAAGCTTTCTATCCTGTTGACCTGAATTTCACCCTCCTTGCAAAGGATACAGTGAAACGTACAGTAGTCTTTTCATTAAGCATTCTTTCTCAGTAGGTCAGGATTTGTGACACAGTTTTGAATCCTCATATATCTTCTTGGTGGGTTTAAAGTATGCAATTTATTTTAAACAACTGCTCAACAGCTGCAGTTCATCCAAAATTCTTCTGTGGCAAGCGAGCAGGTTTTTGTTTTAAAAAGGTTACATTTTAGTTTACTTTTAACTCCATAAAACTGATAATCTGTTATTTGCCTAAGATTAATGAAATAATGAATGACAATGTTATATTTGTTTACTACAAAAATCTTTAAAAGAGACGGCTTGAATACAAAAAGGAAGTAAGAAACACATTTGAAGAGAAAGCCTTGACAAGTGAATATTACAATGCAGCTTTTTAAATTCAGTATTTTTACTTAGAAACACACTCTCAAAACCACTTTTCCCAAATATTAGTAATTTCTGTGTCACAGGATGGTAGCAGGTTTTTTTTATCTAAGGTGAGATGGGAGACATATAATCATTTAATTGAAGCCTGATGTGATTTTTTTTTCTGTTACAGAAATGAGTTAGTCTTACAGGATGGTATAAATTCAGAAAAAAAAAAAAATCTTTCCCCATCTGTTCAGCTTAAAAGGTAGACATCGTCAGTATGCTTTTCACATTCTGACCACTGGTACTAATTTTAGCTGCATCACTGTGCCATTTAACTGCATCACCATGCCAGTTATTACTACAAGTGAAAAATTACTTGAAGTTCTGTACTTACAAGAGTTATTCATTTACATCAGCAACAAGAATTAACCTTTCATAAGCGACCAGAATGTTCTTTCCTATGCCTATAGTAAGAAAAGCAGATGTAGTGGGTAATGCATCATACTGCTATATTAAATGCAAACCAAAACTCCTCTAGTTGAAGAGCATCCTTGTACTCATTGTTCCTCTGGCTCCACGCTTCAAAGAAGCAACAAAGCCTTTTAAGGAAAATACACAGACACGCACGTGCACAGAGTTACATCCAGAGGGACAGAAGTAAATCATTTTCATAACTCTTATGTTAAGGGAAACTAGCTTTACCAGAGCCTGCAGTAGTGCTCTGCTTCTGGAGACTGCTGTTAAACAGAACTGTTGGGGTATTTTTAGTTCAGAAGCGCAGAAAATGATGCTCTGTAAATAGAAGGCCAAGTCCATCTGCTGAACTCAGATTCATCTGGGATATAAGAAATAGGTAAATGAGAGGAAGGCAAGGTGAACATCACATCTTTCCACAAAGCATGCAAAGATCAAACATCAGCTGCAAACATTAACATGTGCACAGAAAATGATGCTCAGTTAACAGCTACACATACACACATCTTAGCATAGTGAAAATACCGATACAAAACAGGCAGACAGAAGAGCTTTTGCCTGGCTCAAAATAATACCCTGTTTTAATTCTGTAACAAAGCAGAATCCTAGGGGAACCTAAGCAGGTCTTGATGTTGCAGATTACAGAAGATCAAACTCCTCTACTGCAGCCCACTACTACGCTCTACAGCTTCAGGGGAAATACAGTGCTGATGAGCAGCATGCCATGAAGTTTGCATGGATTGGAAAACATTAGATCCTTGTCTAGAACAAGAACTTAAAGACTACAAACACCTCTAACACCTGTGTAAGAGCCCATTCAGCACTGTGCCGCTGGTCTGGGGTCAATTCAAGCCCATTTTTCTCTCTCTCTCAAAATCCTGATGCAGGCCCATGTGTCCATGCACAACTGCAAGAGGCCCAGTCATTTCCAGACTATCTGCAGTTAGGGACTATTTTCTAAAGTTATCCACAGATTCCTATAACTTCTGTTTAAACTGTAGAGCCTAGCTCACACCTTGAGGTGAGCTTTTGCTCATTAGTAGGAACTGGGTCCTACGGGGAGAAAAAGAGCATGCCCCTCTTTACATATTACTGCTGTTTGCCACAGTATAATCAAACTCATTCTCAAATGCTACAGAATACGGCAGGTAAAAGATGGAATACAATTTTACTTTGTACAACTGTAATTGCACACCACCCAACTGAACGGGCTGGCAAAATGTTTTAATGCCCAAGAATTCAGTGCTTGCTTTGTCCTTTTTGAAGACTTGTGGAACTTGCACCAATCCTCTACAATTAGCTGTAGAAATAAGCTTCCACTCAGAAAGCAGTGCAAATGGTTTAACCATAAGACTTCTGTCCAATCAAGTTTTTGAAAAATGACCTTCTCTCCTGAGTAGCCAAGGGGGAATACTGCTCTTTTAAGAAGAAAAAGAAATTAGCTTGAGTAGACATCAAGGCACTATGTCCCACACATCTAATCATCAAATTGTTTTACTTTCCTTAAGATAAAGTCAAAAGAAATTACATTTTTTCCGATCTCTACCTTCTACTTGCTGGCTAGTATGACAGCTCTGAACTGTATGTCTCTATCTTTAACAGCACCCCAGGGAACAAAACCCTGTAGCATGACAGTCTCAAAGTCCTAACAAGCCCCCAAAGCCTACAAGGCTTTCTTTCGCATGGAAAAGTGCAAGTGGTGTGCTGAACTTTGAGTGTACAATAATCCAATGCGTTCTGCCCTGTGGAGAGGAGACAAGCAGATGGGATTTGACAATGCTAAGGCAAGTTGTGTGACCTTTTGCTCTCTTGGATTCTTCTTTATCCTCAGAAATCATCCTTTAGTAGCAACACAGTTTCTATACTGGATCATACCTGTGCATGCAGCACGACATACATGCTTGCCCTGTTAGTATTCCAAATCTGCAAAAAAGTAACTTCAAGGAATATTTTATCCATGTTCATCACCTTCCTAACCGGGTGACACAACTATGTGGTCTTGACAGAGGACCCCAGGCCCTTCATGTCTGAGAGGAAAACGAGCATTTCTTGGAGTTGCTGCATTAGACAAGCTCACATATGTTGCTCTTTTTTCAGCATCTGAACACAGAAGTGCAAATATAAAACCAAATATATATGATTGCACCAAGGTATGGAAACAAATTGGACAGGCTTAGCATGAGATCTCTAACAAGTGGTTACACAAACATAATATCTGAAAAGACATAATCCCCTTTCCCAGCTCATCCTGTGTTTAAAGAATTCTATGTATTCAGGTTTGTCTACATTTTTATAAATCAATGCAATGAAGCACATTAGATTTTATTTTGCTTTTTAAATAGTGAAAGAAGGAAGAGATTGCTTATTTGTCAGAGCAGTCATCCCAAAAGGAAAGGTAATTCATCAATTCAATGAAATGAAGGCATTTTTCATTTAATGTAACTGAGCATGTATCAAAAACAGGGTAAAATCCCAGTATGACTACGGCCTTGTATCAATTCTTCACCGTCAGGCCACTGTCTCATCAGAATTCAGCAGTTTCCTCTGGTTCTTAGAGTCATTAATAGACATTTATTTCATCATCGTATCCACTTCAAGAGGTGGAGAGGGAGCAAAAGAAAAAAATTTCTGATGTGAGCACATGCAAAACAACTGGTGCATCCTTTATCCTCCTTGGACTAAGGACAACAAAAAAGCCATCAGTAGCTGACCATACCTTAAAAAGTTTCCAGGCATCCAGGAGGTATATAAATTCCCTATTTTTGTGCATCAATCCTTCAACACAAGTCATACATGCTTACACGTTCTATATATACTTCACCCGTCCCTCCACAGTCTTCCCATTTTGTCTAGCCAAACTTGTTCAAGCCAACAGGCATTTGCAATGGAAATGCACTGAGAAATGGAGAAGCACTGAGAAAAACCAGAAAGTGTGGCAGTGTCTATGCACTGACATCTGCACAGACTTACTTTATTTCTCATCCCAGAAGCCTCATTTTTATTAGGAATACAGGTTTTGCACAACAAAATCAACTATTGGGCAAAACTCTATAGGACAGGATGGAGGTAGAACAAAGAGGATATCAACCTTTGGAAAACCATTTAATTCCAGAGGTCACAAGGCCAGTGATAGCAACTGAAAACAAGTCAGCACTGATTGTCACAGAGTCCATCCATTTGAAGGAGAAACGCTCGTCACCACTGAATTTTGCTTTTTTTTCTTTCACTCATGCAAAGAATATCACATCAAGACAGTCTTCTCAACCACTCAGATAACGGAAGACAACTAATGGCGAGTACTTTGCAAGGCTCAGTGAGCTGTTACTTACAACTGCTTCCAAGGGAAACGTGCATCCAGGCCTTTCATAAAAAAAAAATATAAAAAAATACAAGCAAATCTGAACCACAGAGACCTAGAGTAATCCAGAAGATCTTAAGATCTTATGGACAAGTTACACTGAAAAACTCCTACTTGAAGTTGCCATGAATAAAAGCTAACCAAAGGTTAAATATGAAGTGTTACACTGATGGTAGGTCAGGAGAAAAAAAAAAAAAAAAAAAAAGAAAAAACAACAAAAGAACAGCCAAGTAAACATGAATTTGACAGCTTTACGAAAATTCCACCAAATTATACATTTAACAGCTTCTCTAAGAGGGTGGCCAGAGGACAGATGCTGGGGCAGAAACAGAGCTGCAGCCAGCCAGCCAGCCTTGCAGCTCCCTCACTACCGTTCCGCTGACTCTAGAGCGGGCAGCCACAAAGCCTTGAGGCGACACACATTAATAAGCTTTATAAAGGTGATCAACATTTCCAGCTTGCTAAGTACTTTTTTTATGATGTCCATTCTCCCTTGCAAAAATCCCCATCCCAAATCTTCAGCTTGTCCTTGGGCACAGCTGTTGGGAAGGAGAATTCAGGGAAGCCTTACATTCTCCTCTCCGTCAGGCTGTAACCCTATTGCAAGTCCCCATTACTGAACTCCAGTAGCGTGTTCTCTAGGCAGAACCCTCCTAATCTGCTGCAGCTGAACTTCCTCAGCCTTCAAGTAGGAAATCCTTTTATTGCTCTGGTCTATAAGCCTCTTATCTCCTAATTCTGTGAGGCTGAGAAATAGCTGTTCTACTCATTAATCCCACAGTGACTGTCAGAAGGGGATATATACCTTCTCACTACTGAAACACAAGTAACTAGGTTTCATCAGGTTCTTTACTATCTACTTAGTTGAGTCTCACTCCACAAAATCTTAGAGGACTTGAAGTAGCAGTACAGCATACTTCTGCACTTCCGTGAAATATTCAGATTTGGTGCTATAAAAATTTTGAAAGAACCTGGTTCAATGTAAAAAGATGATATCAGGAGCTGATACTGCCTAGGACAGAAAGAAGGTAGACATCTCTGGAAGACAATTCTACAGTTGGAGAGACCCTATTCCATTCTCTGCAATGTAGATACTAGCAAGTTGTTTAAGAAGTGAGCGTTTACTTTCTTTTCAAGCAAGTGCCATTTTGGCTAAAAGTGCTGTATGGATGACTGTAAAGACTCTCCACTACAGTTTATACATACACCAGTAGTTTATAATGAGATCTTTCGCAATCATTTATTACAAACCCACATCATCCATGACCTTCAAAGACAGCTCAAACTGGAAAAAAAACAAAACCAGTTGAGCTCTTGGCTTAACTAATATATTTTACTAGCATCCCCAAGAAACGCTGAAGGTTTCTGGGTTTCCCTCCATAAACAACACTTGGCTAAGGAGAAAATAATGAGGTAATATTTGTATCAGGACTGATGTCTTCTATTTCTCTGTACGAAGTGAAAACCTACTACAAAGAGTTGTAAACAGTGCTTCAAATATGACAGAGATCATACAACAAGATTGGAAACTAATATCTTATATAATATGCATTATTTAATATTTTATATTTATGCACCTGATGGACAAACATAGGCCTACCTGTGTATTTCAAAAAACCCCAAAACCCTTCAATAAGTTTGTGTTGAGAAAAATGTTAAAAGTGGCAAAATGTGTTAAGATCACAGATACCTCACGTCAGTTGTACCTTTTATTTTAACTATAAATGTCACACTTCATCATGCAGCTGTCAGCTTCCTTTAATGTACTAAATGCTATCATGTAAGCACAGATTCTGACATGATGTAACACAGCAATTAAAATAAAAAGCAAGTCAGCTTTGACACCAAGTCACCTTTCTGTTTGCTGCAAATTAAAGGAAAATCAAAAGTGTGAAAGTAAAAGCTAGTCAAGAAAAGTTTGCAAAAAAATCCAAACATCAATTAATGTTTCCCTCTAATGTCACATTTTTATGTTACGTTTTAAAAAAATGTCCACAGTTTTAATGCAGCTAATTACAAACTGACACCAAAAGAGACTAAGAAGAAAGTCTAAAACTTCTAGAAAGACTCTACTGTAATAAATATATTTCTACCTGTCAGTTCCACAACAGCCAACATCCATGGAACTATTTTTCACTTTCCATCCTACACTTATTCAATTTCTATCCATTCTGTGGCACTATACTGCAGCACATTAAAATTGCTGATGCTTTTCAAACCAGATGCAACAGCACTTAAGTTATGCCTGAAGCAATTCCTAGTAATAATGAAGAAATTATGAACTCTACATAATTAATACTGAAATTGGTCATGTATTACAAATCTGATTTTCACTTACTGTATTTGATGCACAAGACTAAATAAAAGTGTCTCAAATGTTCAAAAATTAATTTCTAAAAAAAAGAAAATCATATACATCTGGAAAAGTATATTGTTAATAATTAGATTTCCTCCTTTTCAGTGTTTTTCTGTTCATTTACATCAACTCTAAACCCACATTTAATATATCAGCAACATAAAAAACTTTGCCCCAAGGGAAAGTTAGTGGCATCTGTCACAAATACAGAAATGTCACATGCATAGTATTCACTCTGGCCATACCATGACACATTCAAAACTTCTGTGGCCCAGGGAAGAAATAATCACAATGGAGTCCATTTGCAGGAAGGGAGGAAAGAGTCAAGCAAAAAGAGGCTAAAGGCCTGTCCTGTAAATGGAAAGGCTGATACAGACATTTAAAGAATATTCCTGTAAAAACGCTCACTTGAAACATCAACTTAACACAAATCTCTTTTCCCTCTTCGTGGAAATAGGGATGAAGGGAACATGGGGCATTCTAGACAGTTTTACCCCCAGATACCATATAAATTCAGAACTGGTTTTTGCTGATCGACTACTATAACTTCCCAAGGATTTCCAGACCAGTAACCTGCCAGAATAACTTTAAAATTAAGAACAGTAAAATTCTGGCTGAAAAAGATTTATACGCGAATGTTACTGCATTTTCAAATATGATATACTGAGTATGACAGTAAATAGCAGGAAACCCAAGAAAATAAAAAAATGAGGTAGATAAACCAAAAAGGCACACAAATAAAAATACACAAATGAAGTAATCAAAAATAATCTCAGACTGTACAGCTGTCTCCCAAGAAACACAGTCCATTATTAGAATTTGGACACCAAAGAACCTGCTAGGAATTTGATCTTTAAAAATTACTTTTAACCAAACACTGAAAATAGTAACAGTTGTGGCACTTTTACATTTTTAAGAACTTGGGATGTATTATACCCCAGTGACATTTATGCTGAAGACGACAATTTTTTAAAAACTAAACCTAAATATTTCTTGAGGACTACATTCAGCTCCATGAACACTTCAAAGGGATCACAATGAATGCACACCTTTAAATTATCTGTTCCATTCTTATACTTTTTCCTAGTCTTTGAAGCATTCAATTGTTAGAGATATTGTGTACATACAAGGGACAAGAGAAGAGAAGGAAGGTCTAGCTCTTGTGTCCATGGACATGTCCATCTGCGAAAGTTTATGCAATTCATTGGTTATGTTAATCCCCATAAATTCTCCTGTACCAGCCTATTGAAGGAATACATGCACAAGGACCTTTACATTACAGGCCTCAGTAGAAGATGATGTCATAATTTGTATACCTACAACTTCAAATGTGAAATGATAGAATAATTCAAGTTTAGAAACAAAACATCCAAAATGTTCACTTTTTATGCTTTTGGCTATTATTATACTTAATATTATAAACAATACAATCTGAGAACTGAGACTGGAGCTCCATGTTGAAATGGTGATAAAATGAAATCCACCTCATACCTGCGCTTCTCAGGTTTGGGTCTAGGTCTGGCATTTCCTTGGACGCTTCTGGACTGACACTGTAGATAGATGCTCCTGCTTCACTGACAATGCTGAAAAATAAAATGGCAAATAATCAAAACACCACACAGACAAACAACACAACTGAAAGACTTAGTAAGTGACTTAAATATTTGGATTTTTTTTCAAGCCTCATGTTTTAAAAATATTTTGAATCAACTTAATACTTTAAAAAGTAAAACAGTACAGACAAAGGAAAGGATCTCCATTTAAGCCAAAACACCCCTCCTTGACCTGCAACATCCACTCTTTCTCAATTCTGGCACTGTTACAAATAAACACTGTGTGTGATATGAGCCCATGTAATCTTACAATGGAGAAAATGAACATGAGAAACAAATGTTACCAGAAGTAAATAGGCAAAGCAGCTTCCATAAACAAAACAAAAACCTACCTGACAGTATCATTAAAAACACCTACATTCTAAAGTCTAATATCAGTTAAACTATTACATGAATCCAAGTCACAAGCGTGCAGACATTGTCCGAAGTTAGCTGCCTAAAATACTCGGAAAATCCCATCTTGATACAGACTGAGCCAGAGCTGCAGTTCGCTTCTCAGTGGCATTTAATACCGGCTTCTCCCTGCTCTCACTGCCATCCCCAAAGAAAAACACAGACTGCATGGCTTCAGTAACTTAAGCTACAGTTCATGTATCTACCACACACCTCAAACTTATTCAGTAATAACGATAAACTCACCAATTCAAATCACAACACATAATTAAAAAAAACCCTCGAGTGCACTAGTTCCACTCAAGAGAAAACGGCAATCAAGTGTTCACGGTGTAAGTTTATTTTCAGCTGTGAAATTTTGTCACCACTGAATCAACAGTGTATTTCTTCAAATAACTTCAACAGAACTTGAATTTCAGGTTGCTAATTAAGGCATCATAGAGCTACTGCACTGGAGAGAAATACTATCGGATTCAGAACTATTCTTACTTTTACTATTCCACTCTTAGAAGAAACTTATCTTTGCCATAAGGAGGGAAACCACAATCCTTAAGAACCAGACCTTTCAATAAAAATCATAACTTTGCTTTATATTGTTTTAAAATTAGACGATAAGTTTTCCTTTTAAGAACACTTAGTAGGTCAAATTTTTAAATAAAGAAACTGATACCTAGAAGCCCCTCCCTTTAGGAAAAGCTGGAGAATAGCTCAGAGATAAAACACATTCACTTTCAGCGGTCTAAGCATGTTAGCAGTAAATAATGTAAGATGCAGATATAAAAGGCAACAATTTCTTATTGTTGTTTTTAAGTTCCCTCCCCACCCCAGTCAAAACTGGAATTTGGCAGAGTGCTTACACACAAGTCAGATTTTAGCTACTCAGAAGTCAAAAGACCATTTCAATATTACAGATAGACTGGATCTTTCAATAAATACAGAGAAAAAAAAATCCTGTCCTCTTTTGTATTAGCCTAACTCCAGAAGCATTCAAACAAGCAGTTTAACAGAGCAAAAAACTGCTCAGACCCACTGAACGGAGCAAGTGAAAATGAAACTATTTACATGATCTTTTAAAAAGTTTTAGTATTACGGCCATTCCTTCACTATAAATGACATTCAGAAAACAGTCCCATAACCGAGTTCAGAAATACAGTCATATCACAAAAACTTAACTGCTGAAAAAAAAAAAAGATGTTGACAGAAGCCTCATCAAACTGATTTTTCTGATGAACGGGTAGTTTAAAGAACAATGCAGCAGAAAGTATTTCTTAACCTGTTCACACCTTATAAAGGCAGCATCTGGCAAGTGCTCCCTTTTTGGATATTGCTTCCAAAAAACCACACATGTTAGCACATACTTCTAACAGTTTTTCACTAATCACTCTTCAATCTTTGTGTTCAAACAGATCCCAAAGTTACTTCTCATGCTATTTCTAAATTTAATACATTGATATTACACTTAGATTAAAAAAAAAACAAACAACAAACCAACCAGTATTTTGCACACATTTTTACAGTGCTGTACTATAAACTGTATTACTGCACACAGCTTATTGCTTCATCCCTCCCAGTATTTTGTGCAGTGAAAAAACAATGTGACCTGGATGGAAAGTTTAACACACTTGACATTTTATTGATTCTCTTTAATGCTACACTGACAGTTTTCAGAAGTGAGAGGATTGCAATACTATTATTCTATGGTACTAAGAGAATTGTGCCAGATGTTAAGTACTACAAAACCTCCTTGCTAAAATAAGTACATAAAATTAAACTCAGGATGGGAGAAAGAAACATCTGAATAGATCACATTTCCTTTCCTCAAGTGCAAGAACATTTATACACCAGGGGGAGGGGGGTGTAAATAAAAAAAAAATATCTCAAGCAAGAAAACAAGATATAAAAAGCACTTTCAGAAGCAGCATACACTGGCTATTTGACATCCACTCTGAGATGGTTTTGTACATGCATGCAGTTATGCTATGAAGTATTTGGTGTAGCAGACTTGGAAAAGGGGGGTGGGGTGGGGAGAGTTTCCGCTCACAGAGAACCCCATACTGCTGCACCTGAGACGGTAAAAGCCAGACGTTAAATAAATATGTTACCCAGAATAAAAGCATAGGGCTACAAACCCCAAAGAAACCATCCTCTGGTTCGTTCAACCATAGTCAACCAAACTTTTACAGACCTATTAGTGGCTTTCATGTGGTTTTATTTAGTTTGTTTTCAGCTATACTGAGGCAGTTACTAATGTGATACTGGCACATGCAACACTAAAACATTTAGCTTGATCACAACACTAAGATCATAAGCAAAATAGGTTTGGGAATATTTGTTTGCAGTTGTTCTGAATTTTGCTTTTTGACTAGACAGGAAACAGTCACTTTGGTTCACAGACATTTTGTTTGTTTCCAAATTCTAATAATTCTTTTTAAAAGGGGGGTGCTGTATAGGACAATTTAAGCTAATTTAATGTAAAATGCTGTACATCACGCTTTCAAAGGATACACACATTTTATGTCAGGGGACATCAAGTAAAGCCAAACCTGTTCAAATTGGTAGGTGGTAAAAATTTACTCCAAACTACTGTGGTCCACACTGTTCTTTAACATCCCACCTCCCCTTTTTTAAAGGATAACATTTTCAAGACAGTCAAAAGAAAGCCCTCAGAGTTGGCAAAAAATGTTATCTAAAAATCTGTACATCTTCAGAACTACAATTCATTTCCACTTTGACTTTTTAAGCCACATAATGCATTAAACCAGAAAACTAGATTTCCCCACCCCCTCACAGAATGAGATCCTTATTTCGGTGCATTCCTTAAGAGGAAAGATTCTTGCACTGACAAAAGTCTTGACAGTTACAACATTACTAAAAAGTTATTTTGCTATTTAAAGCCAAAATGTAGTAGGTAAATAAGGAAGTGGTCATATGATATGCTTATAGTGCATGAATGGATAGGTTTCATAAACTGCTCTCTAAATTAACAAAAAAGCAGGTAAAGAATCTGGGACTATGCCTCCATACTGTCTGCTTCCCACATCAGCCATCCTACAGATAAGGATTTTTCCTCAGTATCTCTATCCTACTTTTAAAAAATTCGAAGTGCCCTAAACCACAAAGCCACTACACAATACTTCTATTAACTTCTTAATTGTACAAGCAGGCTTGCTGCACAGCAAGAAAGCTTTCGTGTGCTGCACCCTCTCATTCCCATTTGTTAAGACACATTTTAAGCACTGTTAACCCAACATTAAATCTATTCCACGAGCACCACCTGGTGGACCCTCAGCTTCATGCTAGAGACCATGCCAGCGGTATTTTTAAAGAGCCTTTTAACATTTACTAGAACAAGTTATTTTCTTATTCAGCTTACATAAGCATATTTTTGGTATGAAAAGATAATTTGAAGATCCGTTAAAAACATTCAGATCTTCAATGTCTTCATTTTTACCTGAAAAAAACCCTTTCTTGTTATAAGTGAAGAGAATCTAAGAATACTTCCAACTTACAGTTGGTTTTTGTTTTTTTTTTTTAATTCAAAGCTATTACATACCTACAGAAGTACATAATGGTAAAGATTACATGCTAAAGTAACAAACTGGAGTTACCAGCAGTTGTTTAACTATATTACAATTTCACGTACATGCATGTAATGGCACATTTTTTAGAACTTACAAGGTTCTTGGGTAGTAAGTTTTGACTGAAAACCTTTTCAAACCTATATGAAAAAATCTAACGTATGTATAACAAAAAAGATATATCGGGCTAGAGGGTTCTAGACTAAAAGCTGCATGCAGCTTCCTGACAACTATTTTTACATTGAAAAAATTTCCCCACAATCAAATGCAACAGTGGATTAATAATCTACAGAGAAAGAAAAAGTAACTTCACCCAACTTTACGTAACTTAGGGTTCCTACAATCTCCAAACCCCCGATTTACAGCTTGAAGCCTGTAAAACAACATTTTAAGAAACAATACCAGTACAAAGAAGAGAACAGTGTTAATACTTGGAAGAAAACCATGGTCACTCTAAAAGCAAAGGGTATGTCAACCTCAAAATCAACCCAGATTTTCATATTTGGTCATAAAATGATGGTCTTCCAAAGTATAACTCCTTTCCCAATCAAAATACAGTAATTGTGGTTTACTCCTTGTCCTGGTTTCAGCTGCAATGAGTTAATTTTCTTCCTAGTAGCTAGTATAGTGTGGTGTTTTGGATTTAGGATGAGAATAATGTTGATAACACACTGGTATTTTTAGTTGTTGCTAAGTAGTGTTCACACTAAGTCAAAGACTTTTGAGCTTCTCAGTCTCTGCCAGCAAGGAGGCTGGAGGGGCACAAGAAGTTGGGAGGGGACACAGCCAGGACAGCTGACCCCAACTGGCCAAAGGGATATTCCATACCACAGAACATCATGCCCGGCATATAAACCGGGGGAAGTTGGACAGCAGTGGGAAAAAAAAAAAAATCACTGCCCAGGGACTGGCTGGGCATCAGTCAGTAGGTGGTGAGCCATTGTATGGTGTGTTACTTGGGATTTTGGGGTTTTCCCCCCTTGAATTTCATTTCCTTTCTCTTTTTTTTTCTTTCTTTCTTTCTCCCTTTTCATTACAATTATTATTATCATTGGTAGTAGTAGTATATTTTACTTAATTTAAATGATTAAACTTCCTTATATCAACCCTTTTTTCCCCAGTTCTCCTCATCATCCTACCAGGGGGCAGTGAGTAAGCAGCTGCATGGTACTTTGTTGCTGGCTGGGATTAAACCACGACACACCTCTAACCCAGCTTCTTACATATTAACTGATAAATATGTTCTTCATACTTCTGGCAACAAAAGCTAGAGGTTTCCACAAAGGACAGAAGTACAGAAGGATTTAAGGATTATTCAGTATAACTTAGTAAAATAATTGGTTTAAGAATTATCCAGGAAAATAAAATGACATAAAATGACATAATATTTGCTATAAAAGAGCACTACATTTAGAAGCTCAATTGGAACACTAAAAGCTTTAGTTATGTTGATAGATTTGGTGATCAAAAAACAACTGAGGAGGGGTAGGGAACACTTGCTCAAGCACAGGCTCAAAAGATGACTGAGCTGTTTCATGAATGAGAAATCCATTGGGCCTTACTGAAAAGACAGAAGTCACAACTAGCCCCTGAGAGCCTTAAAAAAACCCAGAAAACAACAAATGGTTGAAAGCTACAGGAGTACTAGAGAAATAGGATGTCTGCATCTGTTCTTACCGGCCTCCCTACATACCGATTTCTGGCAACTAATGAAAACCACCCAGGGGTGGTCAAAGAAGCTCTTCACAGGAAACAGCAGTAGTCCCTTTATTTGCATTTTGACTTGTGTCTTGCTCTTTCCTCTCCTGTCAGGCAGGACACTGCCCAGGGCAGAAGCAACTTTGACAGCCCGTCCAGCTCCTCCTCATTACCACAGGCAAGCTGCACGTTTATTGCTGTCACAGGCAGAGTTACCTGCCATTCCCAGGACCTCGCCTTTGGGTACGTGAGTGCTCCAGCTCCTGTGCACCATGCACAGCACCATTCCTTCTGCTGGGGAGTTGAATAAATGCAGCCGGTTGGCGACGGCAGCCCAGCGCAGGCTGAGCAGAACAGTGTGATTTATTCAGCCACATGCACTCGGCCACGGGAACAATGGGACACCAGGCGTGACAGACCCTGGCTCTGACACAGCTAAGCCATTACTTTTTTTCCTTATGAGGAACATATGTCATGGAAGCGCAAGATAAAAAGGTTCTGGTATATACTCAATGTAGTCAAAGAATAAAAAGCCTGAAAAGATTATTAAAAGCCAGTTCATTCTGACAGGTGAGATTAAATTAAAAATCTGCTCTTTCCCCCACCTCCAATACGTTAACGGTACGGTAAAGAAAGATGTTAGGATCACGAAAAAAGATTTTACTAGAAAGCAATCATTAGTCAACAGAATCAAGCCAAAACCCATACAATTCACCTGTGGTTTTAAATAATTTAAAGATTTAGCTTTAAATTTTAACAATATATTGAACTCGGGAGATATTCCAGTATTAAGTATATTTTTACAATGGTAAAATATACTGTTAGATAGGAATTTCATCAAATTTCCATTGCTTCATTCAAAACTTTTAGTCACTATGTACCACGTGAGTTTTGCTTATACAGAAGTCAATATCAGCCATATTAGACAAGAGGTGTTACAGTCTTTTTCTGCAAAAAATACTACAGAACAGCTCATAGTGAAGCCATTCAATAAGATTGGGGAGGGGAGGGGGGAGCAGGCACAAGTACAGCTCCTGCTCAGGAGCTCCCAAGCATGCAAGAAGTTAAGCCCACAGAGTGTCTTAAGACAGCACATCAAATGACAAGCAATGATACAGATCCAGCGTTGTTGCTTAGCCATATTCCGTAAGTTTCCACAGAAAATATTAAGTGAAATTCTGCCTACAACTACTGTTTCGAATTCACAACAAGAAAGTCTGTAAAGGTTTCTACCCATGTATAAATGAGCATGCTTGATATTTCACAAAGTTTACCAGAAATTACACCATGCAAAGAAGAAAGTACTTTTGTCTTGACCAACTCAATCTACTTTTTAAAGTAAAAACTATTAAACTATTTCAAACCAGGAACTCAGTCACGCAGCAAATTACAACAGAGAACAACAGTAGGTCTTTCAGTCACAAACCCCTACTTTTAAAACAGCTTGCTGACCCTACATCAGAACAATAAATAAATACCTTAGAGCAGCTTCTGAAATGACAGAATTTCAAGGCAACCATCCTTGCATTAGAGATTATTTCTCTCCTAAACACAAATGACATTTAGCACCAGTTAACGTGATGGCTTTCCTGGTAGACAGTGTAGATCTTTAGAACCTAGTGAGGGAAAAGTATTAGGACTGTTTCTAACAGTGTTTGTCAAGATAAGCTAATCACAGTTTGTATCATTGTTTCAAATCATTAAGTGCCTTATCTTAAAATAACATTGTCTTCAAATATATGATTTTCTGTTCTTCCAGTGTGTTTATGCAGAACTAAACTTCACTACAGAATTGAGTACACACTTTCAGATGAAGAACAATATGCAAAAGAAAAAAATAACTGTTTGAAAAATTTAATTATAGTTTTTCAACATCAGATAAAATGCAAGGATTCTTCAATGTCTGTTTTATAAGAAATTAAAAGGAAGAAGCCAAAGCTAGTTTAACTACAAAGACCTGTATCCAAATCTCAGCAGAAATGCATGACAAAGACCAAAAAAATAAGAATATTAAAAAATGCTATTATTGAAATAGCTGTCATCAAGTATTACCCACTTCCCTGCAAGCTGGGAAATATTAGAGCTAACACCACCCAACATTTTCGACTTTCACTGCTTGCGAGCATGAAAGAGGGCTGCATGGAGATTTTACATTCTAAGAGCATTTTGCCTGTAATCAAACATAATAAAATGATATTTCAAATGAGGAGAATTATGTTCAGGGACAAACAACCCGATTGCCTATTAGTACAAAACAGGTTTCAAGAATAGGGGGGAAGCAATTGTGGCACAGGATTTAAAAGCATCCCCTTTAAAAAAGTTACTGCTTTGGAAAATGCAGCCCAGTTCTACTAACTTCCAGATTTGGATGAATGCAGAAAACACATCCCATAAAGTATTTCACTGATTTCAGAAGAGTTCAACATTTTCTGATTTCAGCTCCTCAACTACCATCATTCCCCTGCCCAAAGAGAAGTGGTGTGAGAATTCCTGCCATTAAAACAAAAAGACAATTGCTACTTGCATTAGAGTGTCATGGGTTTGAGAGTTATTGCAAGATGTAACAAGTTACCATGCTTTAATTTCTTCCATATTAGATACAACTCTATGAACCCCTAAATAAAAAACTACTTAGCATACTAAACTAATAAAACAAACTGTATAGGTACAGCCTGGAATCCTTTATTCATCTGTGTATGAACCATGCCCTCAGCACATCCCTGCAAAGGGAAGAATGATCAGATATCTGTCTTCATCTTGTCTGAAAACGCTGACATTTTTCAGTAAGAAAAGGGTCCAAATGGCAGGTGTCAAAGAGCTTTAGCTTCACACGTGGTGCTAGGAGGCAGAAAAAACAACAGTAGCGTGTGGCCATGTCAGAGCTGCACAGAAGCTGCCGTACAAGTGCATATCTGAAAAGAGCAAACCTCATAGCCTGTTAAATCAATCTAGTGCCAGATGCTGTTATCAGAACAAAACCGGTGCTGTGGATTCATCCCCAGAAGAAATACACGTCCCATGTCTGCAGTGAAAAGTGAAAGACCAAGGGTGGCATGTTTCAAGACTGAAGGTGACAGTCACCTGTGACTGCCCCCACTGCTTTCACTGACAGTTTCAGAAAACAGGTCCTGTCATTGCTCATAAAGCAGCTAGAGTTGAAACTTCTTTCTGCTCTTGCAGAGAGCTTTAAAATATGAACTCCAGGTCCAAAAATCTACTTCCAATCTACCATCCAACTAAAAAGCAGTTAAGTAATTTATTTTTACTTTAAACACTGTAGTACAGTAGGAATTCCACAGACAAAATTTAGCTACTGCTCTTCTCCCTGTTGCAGCAATGCCATGAAGAGAAATGCAGCAATGTAGATTAACATAGAATATAATATTATCTAATGTAAGAGCACAAGTTTAAAAAGGAAAAAGCACATTTTATGTGATTACAATATGATAGCATTAAAGTAGTCCTAAGCAAAATTAATGACAATTAGATATATTCAAATACGTTAAAAAGTTACCTATCTATAACCAATTTACGTTAACAGTAGAAAAAAGGAAAGACAGTACAAAAAGGCTTCAGGATTGACAAAGAAGATGAAAACTCTAGAATTCACTTAAAAAATATAAAAGGCATGAAGATGGGTATGCTCCTTTATGAATACAGTTTATAATTTCAAGACCAATCCTGCCAGCACTCAGTTTTACACAACTAAATTATTCCAGTGACCTCAGGGGAACAAACCATATATACAACAGTAAAAAATATAGCCAAACACTGCCAAGATTTTACCTACCATCCTTTTGCTTACTGTGAGGGGGGCACAGGGAGACAAAGAAACACAACTGATTATGGGAGTCACACTTCAAAAAGAAGAGAAACACTAGGCAATGTTAAACCTCACATTCCATCTATTTATAGAGACCCTTGAGATGAAATTGCCTAGATGCATACATTAAAAACATGGCAGTCCAACAAGATGATGATGATGCTCCCCCAGAAGCCTAGCAAAACTGTTCCACACTGAAGAGCTCAAAGAGCAGCCTTAATTAGCCCCTGCCCCTCCCACTTCTCAAGAGCATGGTGAAGCCAACAAGCCAGCAGACCAAAGGAAGCTGCAAATTCCAGAGCACAAGCCTGTCACCAATGCTGTCCTGCCAGCAGCTCCTTCTCAGCTCAGCCAAGCAGAAACGCCTGCAGTGGTCAAACATGGGAAAAGCAGGTGTTTCATCCAGCCCATCTCCAGCCACACAGGATCTTGCAAGAGGTAAGACCCACCCTGGCTGCTTTTGGGAACAGCAGAAATGTGGTAAAACACTGGAACTTGGCAGTTCATGTTCATGCATCGTTGCATACTCACTCAAGTTGGAGCATTATAAGTAGAAAGAACTAAGGTTCTGGGAACAAATAAGACTTTTTATAGGCAGGATTATTTTTTTTTTTAAGACATACCTAGATGTTGCTGTTACCTCCTACATTTGGCCTTGTCACCAACAGTTTATAATTCGTGAAACTGGTGTCTGTCTAATTTTCAAACCAAAACATTTCCCTGTTGCATGCACACACCACCCTTCTCCTGTGGGACACAGGACATTTAAGACACAGATGATCTATTTAAGGATTGTCCATCACATGCTCCACTGAACACAGGCTTCTCAACCAATTTATCTGTCAGTGAACTTCATAAAGCATTCAGATTTAGCCAAATAAAAATTGTATCAATAAGTGTCACATGTGAACAGGCAGTTTGAAATTACCTGGAAAGGCCACAAAACATGCTATTCAGTTGCTATTATTGCTCTCAGGAATCATTTTGGTCTGGTAGAACGCGCAACACAGATGCAGCAACTGTTGCAGCTAAAACACAGTTAGAAGGAGCTTAGAGTCACATTAACTCTCATGGAGACTTTGTCCCCAGAGTGGAATATAACTGGACCAGACCACAACATATGGAGCAAAACGCCTCTTTGAGAACGGCACCTCCAGCAACTGTCATTTTCTTTAATGCTCACTCTGGGCAGTTGGGAGGCAGCATGGCCAGTGCTGCCGTGCAGCCTCCACAGCCCTGATTCATGCAAAATTTTGACCTGTAACTTTGACTCCAGTCAGGCTTAATTAGGCTTTTCCCCTCACTTCCTACAATATCACTGATCTCCATACTCAGTCTCTCCTTAGCAAGCGACCCTCTCCCCAGCACAGGTCCACGAGGGAAGGCTGGAGTCAACTATATCCCTTCTACCAGGGCTAAGCAAGGCAATGCAGAGGCCCTCTGCATGGTCTGAGGGAATCACAGAACCCTCTGCTGCTGTTCCTCTGATCCCTCCCCATCCCTCTTAATACCTAGGCTGTATCTGAAAACATCATATTAAATATTATTAATGTACAGACACTTCTTGGCACAGTTTACTGAACTCTGAAGTACCCAGGTCTTCCACATAGAGAAACTCAAAATAAATTAAGAATTCTGGTATCAGAATGAATGTTGGCAGGAAAACTTCTTTGAGGTATCAAATACTAAGGAAAAGTGTGAGTTAGCTGTGTTTTTTCTTCTTAATTTACTTTGATTTGGAATTAATCTAAAAAACAAAAACAAAAAAAGGCTGTCTGCTTTAGTTCACAGAGGATACATTCACCTCCTGTGTTTGTTCTCCAGCTCAACATACTCAAGACAGACGTTACATCAATAAATGGTACTTCATGCAGACCTGATCAAAATTATATGCTGCTATCTCACAAAATAATTTCTGCCAACTTAATCATGACAGTGCTCTACATTTTTTAATTCCTCATTTTTGGGTTTTTTTTTTTTTTTTTGTGCTTCATTTTTGTAATACAGGAAAAACAGGTTGCTTTGACATTTTCTTATATTCTAGTTTATGACTATTTAAAGCTGATGCTAATAAAGAAGTGCTCCATTCTGTCCATCGGGAAAATATTTTTCTTCACTGGGAAAAAGGCTGTAGAACTGAGGTACTAGTTTAGTGCTTCCAGCAAAATCTATTAACCCTCTATGAAGGGGATGTAGCATTACAGTATAAAAAAAGATTATAGCAACAGACAGGAAAAAATCCAGGAAAGTTAAGAAAGAGTAGATTAATCATTCTTCAGGAAAAGGTAACATTTTTTCATGCAAAACTGAAAAAAAATAAAAACAAACAAAGCTTGCTTTACACCTTAACAAGCATATTTTAATAGCTCATTTACTTTTCTCAGGCGCAGATTTAAAGGTAAGAAGACATACTCAAATGTCTGTAGACCAACATAAGTAGATGGAGTGCTTTGCTATTAAATGATACGTTTTTCTCTTTTTAGGCCTCTAGGGTTCTTTCATGTCTTCTGTGGTGCTCCTCATTGTCAGTTTTAAATATTATTTTACTGATATCATATGCTACTGCTGGGCATCTACAGTAAGAGATGCTAATCTGAATCAAATATGTCTCCAAATGAAAGTGAGCTAAACATTAGGTGTATTTATAATTAACCATTTAAAACAGTGGATACTGCCTCATTTTATATTACAAACAGAAGTATGTATCAACCTAAGTGAAAAAAACAAGTAAAAATAGCCACCAAATCCCCATAAACTTGAAATTGATTTATGAATTGCGTGTTTTTACAGAAAACAAATTCCTTTAGTAAGACTGTAACCAAAAGGGGGGGAAAGCCTGACATAAATAAATATCTGAAGTTAGTGAAATAAAGATTTAGTTAGGTAGTGCTATATTTGTTTTCCCCTTCTCTTAAAAGGGAATAATTTGTTCCCTCAGATTGTGACAGATCCACACTGGAGACTTCCCATGAGTAATATCACTAGAACTGGCATAAACATATGCTGAAAGACCACTTCATTTAAAATATGTTTTTCATCCAGTTACAAACACTTCAAAAGAGTTATTCTTCTGTACTGGAGAAACTAAAAAAAAAAAAAACCCAAAAACCCAAACCAAAAAACTTAACTATGAAATAGTCTTCCTTTTTTTTTAAGTTATCAAAATACAAAAGCACATAAGGGTAAGATGGCTTTCTAGTTTTTGAAGAGATATCCTTACATCTAAATCATAAAAACACAGCTAAACTATTTTAGGTCCTACTTTTTACACTGCAATTTTCAAAGTGATATTCCAGTCACAGGTGTGTTACACAATACTTAGATACTCAATCACCTGCAATTCTAACAATAAAATATCTTACAGTAAAGGTTGACACATTTATACATCTAGTTACTTGTGAGTCCAATGACAAATATTTTGCAGGAAAAAATATCTTGGAACATGCATCTTTTTAATCATGTTAGTCTTCTTGACTCCCTTTTTATAATGGGAAAGTCTCTTAAAAACATTTGAGGAGTTGCAGGTCACAGTTACGTGACTTCAAACAAAGGCACTGATGAAACTAACAAAACTGTTAGCTTATCCTTTTCAAATACAACTATGTAGCTTTCTCTAACAGATGGCAAAGTTTGCACCAGGAAGTTCATACTCAGTTTTTTCTTGGAAGGGAAAATAAATAAATAAATGAAAATCCACTAACAGCCCAACTTCCACCCAAAACCAAAGCCCTAGAATGAACTAGATTTCTTCCTTCCCCTATTCAAAGCTCTGTTCTCTCCTCAGTGCACACAGTAATTCAAAATGAGAGCAAGTTATTTCAAAGCTTTCCTGCCGATTCATATTTGGGCAGCAAGAAAGGTAGACTGGAACTCAATTGAAGAGTCTTCTGGAAAGCATTGTAGAGAAAACACAAACAATCAGAAACTATGCTGAGTGCCTGCAGAGTCTGCAGTTGCCCCATCATGTGGGCCATGGGCATCTACCTCACACCTGCTTCTCTGGACCGGTCATTAGATCCTTACGTCTGGATCCTGCAAGACAAGCCCACAATGAAGAGTGAGGGTCTTGGAATGACATTTTCAGCTTTTGGAAACTGCTGAGTGACAGGGAATGACTGTGGTTGAAAGGCACCTGTGGAGATCAGCTGATCTAACACCCTCACTCAAAGCAGCATCAGCAAAGCAAGTTGCTCAGGGCAGTAACCAGTCAGGTATCAAATATTTCCATGAACGGAGACTCCAAAAACTACTACGTATTATCAGGAAAACTTGGATCCTCTGTAGCTGAGAACTGATGGTTTGATAATACTAAACCTCAGATATATATATTTTTTTTTTAATGTCAGTTTAAAAACTTAGCACCATGTATACATTTCAGAAAAGTACATATCCACCCTGGAACTGTCTCAGGAACAAATGGAGATTTTTTAAAAGTTAATGCACTATTGTATTCAAAGAGTGCTGCTCTGAAAAGTCCCTAAATCCTAGCTTCCTCAAACGCTGTAAGTGAAACAAAACCCTGAAATTGTTTGGGAAATGAAAAGAAAGGAAATGTGTCCTTCTGATTCCTGCAGTAACAGAGTAAGCCCACTTAGTTTTAACTATCTGATGTTAAACTGTTAAAACTGTTCTTCTGTTGATAACTAAGAGCTGTTACTTAAAAAAAAAAATAAAAATCACAAAAACACCAAAACCTCAATAATTTGGGGATCAGGGTTATAGAAGAAGACACAACACAACATTAAAACAATAATTGTCTGGATGAGAGCAGGAGTTTATCTGCTAGAGATGCCACGGCAGTGCAGCAGCGAAGGGCTCAGAGGCACGCTGGCTGATGCAGACAACTCCTACAGGGGGTTATGGAGAACATATGCCAGGGTGGGATACACAGCACCCTTTAATACGGCAGAGCATCTCCTGCCCTCAGGCACCTGCTCAGCTCTGCTGGCTAGCGAGGAAGGTGGCGGAGCCAAGCCTCATCCTCTGCCTGCCCCTGGTAGACAGGCCAGTACTATTGCTGCCATCAGCATCTCTGCAGCCCTGAGCTAGAGCAGCACGAAGCTTACATTCACACACCAATGCTGTCACATGCAACAACATGACCGAGATCTGTACTGGACCATCCCGGGGCTTTTACTGGTCAGGCTGTTATGAGGCTGACAGCATTTCTTACATCTGCTGCAGAGATAGGGTAACAAGCTCCTTGCCCACCAAAAGAACAAGGCACAAACATTAAATATTTACCCCCAGAGAAGGGATAGGCTTCCAAGTGTAAGCATAAATAAAAGTTCAGCTAATTCAGATCCAAATTATATTAAGGAAGTATTGATGTAGATTTTAATATTAAGGGTCTAATTGCTACTTTCCTTCCCCCCACCAATTCATGAAATTGCATATAGAAGCATCTAATCATAAAAAAACATGTAAATCGTTCTAAAATGCATATTTGAAAATTATTTTCTGAAGTCAGCTAAAGACTGTTCAGAATTCTGTTCAAGATGTTGAAACATTTTCTTAGAAAATATAAATTAAAATTACTAAAAACACAGACTGGCATGCCCTAGATTTGGGTTTAATCAAACCCTGAGAACCAGAACAAACACATTTCACAGGCTCCAAGTTTTAACTTCCTCTGAAGTTCATAAAGGCTCACATCACCACCACCATCACATGCACCATGTGATTTATGTGATTTAATTATATCAACTGTGGGACAGTAAAGAAGAAACCCCAAACTTATGTTTTGTCATTAAATCCAATGGAAATTAACTTACAAATGCTTTATAAACAAGGAGTACACACGAACGTTCCTTTAAAATTTTTACATGAGACCTGTTTTAATCATTAAAAGCTTCAACTTGTACTGAGTACAAAAGCTGGTATTTTAGATGACCCAAAGATGATTTACACAAAGAAAGCATCTCCCCCGAAGTTCACTGTACAAATTACAAATTTCACTTTATCACAATCTAATATTAATCACAAATTAGTTGGGTTCATAATGTTGGTGAAGTTGACCAAAAAATAATGAACTTTGCATTTTGTGCATTGTATACTAAAATATATATACATACACACACACACCCCTATTTACACAAATCATTATTATCAACATTTACTCTGTATCTTCACTTATAAAAACCTGGAAGGAATTTCCTACAGACCATAAAACTGAAAACAATCTCCTCTGAATTAGATGTCACCATTTTTTCCTTCTCGCTTAGCACCAAACAACCCCTTTATTCAAAATCCTGTCTCAATCAGAAAACATCACTCCTGCAAAAAGTAGCCAGTGAAAGGAAAAATCATTTCCCCTAACTTGCTCTGCTAATAACGACCAGAAACACGGTCTTTCCAGTGAGTGGTCTTCTCCAGAAATGCCAAGAGGTCATTAGGCAGTTTCCCTAAGGAGAAAGCTACAACTGAGGAGGGACCAGGCGGCTGTGGACATGCAGGTAAAAGAGACAGCAGGACGTCAGCAGAGCCAGACAGGGACAACAGGAGCAGGGAAAAACAAGAGGAACAGAGGACAGCCTTAAGCATTCCTTTGAAGGGAATTAAACATTCCTCTAAAAGTCCTTTTTGGTTGTTATTAGCTAAAGAAACAGGATATATTAAAAGGATGCTATATCATGATTTCAAAATTATTTTATTTTAAAACATTCAAATTGACAATGTCTCTTTCTATTTACTCTTATAGCTGAAGATTAGAGTTAACATTTCCTTCAGCTGAAGGATAATCACTGAGAAGTAACACAAGAATATCCAGTTTGATTTACTTAAAAATGACAAACTAACTTCTAAAAAATAACTTTAATAAAAGAATGACAAAGTAACTTTGTGCTGTGATTTTATACTACCAGGAAAAATAAACCAGGAACAAGTAATAAATGCATCACTGATCTTACTGAAAGCCCTCTTCCAAAAGTACAACATCGTAACACTGACAAGAGAATCACCCATGGAGGATGCATGTCTAAACTGTTTCCCTGAAATATTTATGTCAAATTCAAATGTCAAAATGTATTTTATCCAAATGTTAGTTCTAGTTCAACCCAATAAAAGAACTGAACAGGCAGTAGGCATGTTGCCTTAGCTGCCAAAGCTATTTAACAAAATATAAAAATTAATTAGGTTTGAGAGAGAGGTTTTACGTGGAAAGCCAATTTAACATTACCAATAACTGTAATTTCATATAGACGGACAACTTCCCCCTGCCCTCCACCTCCAGAATTTTTATTTAGAAAGCTCCAGACAACTGAGCTGTATGATATTACTGGCAGTTGCAAACAGGATGAAAGTGAAAACATTTCTCTGAGCAACAAATCTGTTTTCAGGAATGCTGGGTATTTAAGAAAAGGAAAAAACACTAATGTACAGAACTCCTAGAAGGACATGATAACATCTACAACCATACTCTAAGCCAAAGCAACACAGATCTCCCAAAACTGAAAAGGAACAGGAAAACCAGTACCACCCTTCTCTGCCCTTTCGCTTCCCTTCGCCTGCTCCCAGTTGCTGCTCAGAGGGCCTGGTACAGAGGAAGCTGCTTCATGTAGCTTGTTTTTTGATGTCTCCTTTCAGACATACTTTTTCTTGCCTCCATGTCACCCACCACGAGAAATGGAACATTTCTCCTTCCCTCCACTTACTCATCATTGACAAAACTGCTGGGATCCAGTTATAGAAAAGAATTACTCTCAATAAGCACCTTTAGTTACAACTGCCTGACACTGCAGACATCTAAATTAATCCCTTTTCAAGATGAAATAACCTACTCAAAGTCCCTTCGAATCACACAGCACATCTATGCTCTCTTGTCTCTCATGCCCTGAAAACATCATGTTTGCTGCAGTATCTATCACTGCTGTGGCTCCTTTCAATGCATTCACAAAGCCTTCAAAACTGCCATATACTTTGTTGATAAGAAAAGTAAGCATAGCCTGCAGTTTCACACAAAATTACCCCAAGTGAAGGTGCAAGATGGGTACCACTCACCCCTACACTGCCAACAGCCTCTAAGAGTCAACAGCCTGAAATCAGAAAGAGGAATAACAATTTTATGTAACTGCAGAAGGAAAGAGTCCTTGCTTTACTGACAGATATGCTGTATTTGCTCTCCAGTCCTGAAGATTCTTAGGCTATCAGCCACGTATTTGTCATTAATGTTTAATTTTCAAGTCTCCCTAAAATCCAAGCCATTTTGGTTTTTTTCATAAAATTGAGGTTTGTAACAAGTTACTCTCCTGGTACTGGAGGAATCTGTTAGCAGCTGCACAGGTGGCAATTTCCTGAGGTTTACTTCTCAAAACAATCCTGAAAGTATTTTCAGAGGGATCCAAACTTTGGATTTGCCCACCAACTTTCATTTTTACTGATTCTCAACAGTATTGATAATTTGAAGAATAAAGAAACTTTTCCCCACTAATGACAGCATTTGTGCATATGCTTACTCCTTTATTTTCTTAAACATTTCTAATTATTATTTAGAAATACATGCAACCCACACACACTCTCTAACAGAGATCTAGATCGAAGAATTTCATTCCAAAGTATCTAACATAGTGTTAGACAGCCTAATGTAATCTAACCACCTAACCTAAGCTTCTGCTATCAGCATCAATAATAATAGCACAGTATATAAAAATAAATAAATAAATCTGTATATCACATCACACAACAATAAAGGAAGCCCAGTAAGAGCTGAAATGCAGAGCACCAAGTGTTTCACAAATGAATAGGTATGAAGTTTGGCAGAATCTCAACTTAAGTAAAAACATATTACTGGCAACCTCACACAAATGGAAAAATGCTTACTTCTCCGTTAGGTTCCTACAGCATGTCTATTTGAAGACAAAACACCACCCAAATATACAACCAGGTCAGACTGTGCAATAATACTCAGTCTTAGTACCTCACAAATCAGAGGATACATCTTGTATTTATATAATTTTAATCTGGATGCTCTCAGCATTAATCACGATATTTGGATGCTTCCATTTAAATTAACTCCTGACAGTATTCCGCAAGTAATTCCTGCTGGACCTTTTTTTACATAGTGAGGAGGCTAAATAAATGTTTCCTCTCTACTAGTGAAAATTTACCAATTGCCACAGCTATTTCATGTCAATGTCACTTAAAACACACAAACATATGTTTCTGATGTCTCAAGTATGAAGAGGAGACAGTAATATCCCAAACACCACAGGCATCACTTATTTTAGAAAGGCAATATTGACACAAATCACAAGTTAGCATTTTAATGGGTTTAATCTACATTCACTTCTCAGTATCAAAGATTTTGTTAGCATGGAGATACCATGCTACTGTGGAGCCATGCTGTATAATCTCAGGCAATGGGTAAACGCTAGCAGTGTAAAATGGACAGACAGGGGTAATAAGCATCACAACTGCGCGTTTCTGTAATCAGAGTTCTGCAAATGCAAATGAGGGGAGGATTGCCTATGCACAATTTCATGTATTTTAAATATGAAGTTTCTGGGTCCTTAGTTCTTTCTGTAGTTCACAGGCTTCTTCCAATGGGTTCACAAAGGACATGGAAGAAACCAGCCCACTGTCAGAAGGTTTACGGTCTCTGGAATGAATTCTACACTGCCACTAGTGAATTTTTTGATGCTCTGCAAGTCAAAAGTACGTCAAAGATCCATTGTGATTCAGCTTGGTCACCATCTAACCTCTTTTGGCTTCTGTTTGAGCAGGTAACATCCAAATCTGATTACATTCCATCTCTACTACAATGGAAATGGAGGTAATCACACATGCTGTTTAACTTTAAAGCAAACAACAAAAAAAAAAAAACACCCCACCTAAAAATACAGAGACACTGAACCAAACATGCTAGTTTTGGAAGCACTTAAAACAGTGCTGCAGTCTAAGCTTTTCTGGTTTGTTTGAGATCAGGATCAATACCAAGCCTGGAACATTTAAGGCTCATATCATTAAACTTTCACATTCCTAGCTGTGTACAGAGTATGACTCATTTTCTTCACGTGATGTCTTACAGTAACTGACCAAACCCTAACTTTCTAAGCCTTATAAGGAATAGACAGCAATTTAAAACACTCTCTGGCGTTACACGGAACAAGCATACTTCAGCTCACTCCAGCTAGAGAAAAAAAATAATAAAACCCTGTAATATTGGGAAAAGTTTCATAGATGCAGTTGCTGAGAGTCTGGCTCCAACGCTTGTTGTGAGAAGCCATAACATGTCATTAGGTCACATTTTTCAGCTGAAGTCCAAACCTCAGTTTTAAGCTTGGGCTGTACACCATTCACACTCACAAACGATTAGGGGAGGGAACTGTTCTCTTGACGTAGCCTGCATTGAAACGACAAAGAGCTGAAAGCCGTGTGAAGTTCCCATAGACTGTACTTCAGTGCTTCTGCCTAGAGGAAGTACCTTGAAAGTGCCCTGCCTGTTATTCCCTGACTGCACCCTCATTCTTTCTGCACCGCTTCCTCCACCAGCTACCCAGTCTCTCAGGCTTCTTGCATTCCTTAAGCCACCCCGTGACCTTGGCCACCACTCAGACACCTCTGAACAAAAGGCTCCCCACCTTCTCCTGCCAAGTACAAGGCAGCACACGCAGTGCAGACCTGCACGTAACCTGTCAGACACAGATGATGACTTGGAAGTTTTGTCCTTCAGTATCTCTACTAATACTCCAAACGTCATGTAAGTGATGCAACAGCCACCGTGAAAAAGGGTGGTTTGGGGACCCTTCAGCAAAAGAAGGTCAGACCGAATAAGAACACCAATTCTGGCCAAGTGGGCATGTTATAATATTGCCTTATGTTACGTTCATTCTGCTAAAGGTATTCCTGGAAATCTTTCCTTGAAATTAAACAGATAAGAACCTTGTGGTGTCAACCAAATGGCACAGAAAAACTTTCAAGGTTGTAACCACGTTAAACAGTGACCTGAATCCTTTCAGTCTGAAATAAAAAGCTTATTTTTAACCTGTACAGTACCCCATCCCCTCAAAAATATCAGACACTCACATGAACTACTTCTGTTTCACTGTAGCAATCTAGCAAATTTAATATCTGGTCATCTCTTTTTCTTTAAATCTATTAAATCCTTCCTTATTTCTGAGCTCTGAAAGTAGCCTTAACAAGGGACTTTAGGCCAGAATAATTTTCATTGTCATCATAGAAAGTTCTTAAGAAGGGAGATTGCATTTGAAAGACTGACCAGCACACAATGTTAAGTGATAAAAATAGTGTTTTAAAGACTTCTACTACTGAGCCAAACACAGCCCACAACTATAATTCCCTAACTGGAAGCATAGTAGTATAGCAGTTCTATGCTGAACATTAAAATCGCTGCTACAAATATTTGGTAAAAATCTGACTTTGTTTTAAGTGAGCTTTAGGAACAAAACACCCAGTTGTTGCTCTATGAATACACCCCATGAAATACACATTCCAAAACTGCTTCCAGGGGACCTGATGGGCACAGACTGTGCAGAAACAGTAGCACTTGCTCATTGCTCATCCTTTGTCTGTCTCCACCTTTTACCTATCCAACATGTCCTTCTTTTGTGTTTGTAAATATTTTTGGATGGCTCCCTTTCTTCACCTGACTTCTGTTGTACTGCAATACCACATCTCTTCTAGCTGATTATCTTAAATAAAAAAAAAAAAGTGGGCTTTTTTTTATCTGAAAATAACAAAGTTCTAAAAGAAAACAGCCTGTGTACAAATTACTGCTCAGCAGGGAACATAAAATACAACTGAAAATAGAGAAGTAATACTCAATCCTAAATATAAAAAAATTACTTTTCTGTTAAAAAACAAAAGGGGAATGGTACAGGAATTATTGTGATCAATTTCTCAAATTTATTATCTGATTGATGGAAGTGTATTTGAGATCAGTATATTTCCAATTGAAGAGCGTGCAAAGTTGCCCTTAAACAACTTACCACATGCTTAACGGCTTTGCATCCTAAACTCTTCCCTAATTATACAGAAGTGATTTTTTTTTTTTTTTTTTTTTGCTTGTCTGTTTAGTATCCTTTAAAGGTCTGGAAAGATTTACATACTGAGAATACATAACTTTTAAAATCAGTGCTTGACATTACTGCTACTATGATTTTCTTTTAGAAAGAGAAAACATAGAAAGGAAGTTACATGAATAGCTTTCCTCTCTCCCCCAAGACTGTTTTCCCATAGATTGCTCTGGATGCAAGTCAAACTACATGTCCTAGTGTTCTGGAAAAATGAACTTTTTTCTCAAGATTCAGCTTTCTTTCGCTAGTTAAATTTACTTCCTGACCCCCTGCCTTCATATTGCTGAAGTCTAGACTCCACATACATTTTACTTTTTCTGAACTTAAAGGAATTAATCTCTAACTACAGTGACATACTCAAATAGTTCCTGTTCTTATCTTAAAAACCTGTGAGTTATTTCTCTGAAATAGAATTCAAAGATGGCTCCATAATCATGTCAAGTGTATCGCTTATAAATTTTGTTTTAAAAAGTTTCAAATTCATGCTACACAAGTCAGAAATTATCACCTATTTCACTTGTCCCACTGTAACTTCACTTACCCATTTCTCCTCTTCTGCTCAGAAAAACACACCTAGAGATGATACCGGTGTCTACACTAAACTTTTAAAACAAGCAACAGTGCAGGGGCAGAGGGGAATCTTTACTTTCTTGGACTGCTTCAAAATCTAAGATTTTCTGAATCTTCTGAATTTCGTCTTTTGAATCAGCTCAATGTAGGATACCAGTCTGTGGATGCACAAGGAACAAACATTTGATGCCATTTTAAATGCGACACTTTTAACAGCCCATGTTGTGCTTATCAATAGACTATCTAAACTTAAGAATAATCAAGAATAGCAGGAAGAAGTCTCTATGCAGAGCGAGGTTCCAATTTACAGGACTGACTCATGTAAATATAAATATACAGAAAGTGATTTTTCACTTGAAGTGTGCATGATCACGAGTTCTTACTCAGCTATGGCAAATAATCACAACAGAAAACAAATTCTAAGTGACAGAAGACATTTTGGCTGTAAATCACTACATAATTCAAAATGTTTTTAATTGACTATGACCTCTTCATGCACATTGTAAACCTGTTTGCTCCTCAGATTATTTCTTCATTGTTTAGGACTTCTCATGACTCCACTAGAGATTGAAAGAGATGAAAGCAGAACAAAGGTTCTTCAGTGCACATATTGGACGTGTGCATTGTTTCTGCCCTGTATGTATTCCTTTTTGCCAGAACTTTCCAAATTCCTTTATACCTTCTGTGTCAGACATCTAATGACCTAAGGTGTGTAGGTGTGCATACATAAATGTGTCGTCAATGGAGTTATATAGCTTAAACAGACAAAAATAACAGCTTAAAGAAAATATAATAAAAAAGAAATAGGAATAAAGTTTCCCATAACCCTACCCCCTTTGTACTCTCAAGAGACTTGAAACAACTGCATTAATGCAGCAAGCAATAGCTTGTAAAAGGATGCAAACCAGCTGAAACATTTGACAGACAGTGTTAAATACCAGAGGATTCATATCAACCACTTTATTTGAAAAGGTGCTTTGATGTTGGCTATCTTTCATGTACCTCTTTCATGGCACATTAATAAGGAAAACTGAGATGGGGTAAATTAAGTCCCAAGGTCATATCTAGAGTTACAGCACTGTGGGTACCTGATGAAATACGGATTAATGCTGCATGAGCACTGAATAAATAAAACCACTTCTGTTAACCACTCAAACAAGTTTTACAAGTAGTTCTGAACTTTATTCAGCAACTAGACTTCAGACATCTTAATCCCCCCACACTGCTTTGAAACCTAATTATCATAATGTGAACCCGAATGTTAGGTCCCTTTCAAACTGCGAGTGCTATGAAGCAGAAAAGTAATGGGAATTAAGCTAGTGTAACATTAGAAATGTAGAGGCATGGAACTTGAAAGTGGTATTTGTTAAAGCTGAGCGAGTATAATGTAGATATTCAACAACATAAAACACACATTTAAATTGAAAAGGATATTTAAAGCATGTGCAGACACCTATAAAATACAAGCGGACCTAAATTCCTGTAGAACAAATATTTCCAAATCAATTTCTTGCCACCAAGGTCCAACTTCAAAAGGTATTAAACAGTCCTATTCTACCTTAGCAGAACATTTCCAAGTATTCTAAAGCAGACAATTTAAACATTAAAAGAAAACTCAAAGAAAAATTTAAGACATTACGTTACAGACTTTCCCTATTTGTCACAGTACAGAAGTGCTTGAACTTAAGCAGCAGTAAATTATTAATTATGTTGCTTATAAAGTCTCAAGAGCAAGAAAAGGTTTTGCTGAAAGTGGCAGAAAAGGATTTTGTATCAAGTTTTTAAGCAAGTATAAGAGATATTAAACACCGAGACACCTAAAAAACAGCAACAAAAAAAATACGCTTGCCTGTCTGCATTCTTTACTGGTTGTTAAAAACAATTAACAATTCATGACACCTATTAAACTTTTTTTTAAATATGAGCTGGAATACTTTATTCTGAGTGTGCATTAATGTAACAATCAGACCAGTAAGAATGTCTGTATTGTGACAATGAAACCACTGAGGCTGAAAGAAAAATTAAAATTGTGACTTTATCTTTCCAAATATGAGGATTGAGCTGTCCTGCTCTAGCATAGTTCACCTGTCATTCAGATAGGTTTCATTTCCAAGATGCCTACAACTGACAGCAATCAAAGAAAAACAATTGCAGTGATCGAAATGTGGAATGAGACTCCTGAAATATTTTTTCAAGGTTTTCATTTGATCCAAAAAGGCCAATGAAATCCTACAAGTTCATCTTCTGTCATGTTAATGTTGAACACACTGTTGTTTCATTTACATTTCTGGTCTTGTTAAAACAAATACACTTATCTAAAACAGAACATCTGTTTTGGTTATAATACAATGTATCTTTGGCAAGAACTCACAATGGAACTAACATAAATAATCAAGAATATTTATTGAACCTTGTAACAAAAACTGATTTGTAACAAAAAACCTGAAGACTAGATACGACTGTCTCTGGGCTCTAGTCCAGTCCTAATCTAAGTCAATAAACACGGCTCTAAAAGGGAAACTATATTCAAAAAGAGAGGAAAAGAAAAAAAAAAAAAAGTCAGTCCTGCAGTTATTTAGGTTGGATGTAGGTATCTGAAAGCACATTTGTTACAAAAACAGTGAAAAATATTTGCCTCAAACAAAAAACTGTCAAACTGAGCCCAGACACATTTCAAGCCACACGAAAAAATCATGCCACATGCCTCCTCTGCTACTACTGTCTTCACCGATATGTCTTATCTTTGGAAAACTTTAGTAAAACTGTATGTTGTTTGCACTTGCTATTGGTGAGGATTGTTCCTTTAATTGCTTGATTTTCATATATGTATCAGCATTGAAAAAGACAACGCAGTCATCAAAATATTGTAATGTTTTTGAGGGAAAATGAAATGAAGAAAATAAAGAATATTATTTTGGAAGTCTCTTTTCATACTGATTTTACTTATTTTAAAGTGAGAATCCGTTAATTTGGTTCTTGCCACACAACTAAAAAAAAAAATAAATGGTGAAATGGTGGTCCTATTTAAGTCTGTAGATCAGTGCTGTGTAGTCCAGTGCTGACTAGAGTCATATACTAAAGCCCAGGAATACCTTCATGCACAATTCTGAAATTATTGTACAGGACTTCAGTAACAGAGAGACTATTTCAGCACACTTCAGCATGTACTGCACATACATGCAACCAATTAAGTGTTCAGCTGGTTATTATAATTAACCTTCATTAGAGTGCATACCTGTCCAGATTATTTCTGCATGTATCAACCTTCCTTCCCAAAGTACAGACTATTAATGTCTCAATTCCCTGGAAATGCATGATCCAAGTTCCATATGATGAACCGGACAAGAAAGTATGAACAGATTTTTTTTTTTTTTTATAAAGATTTCTGTTTCTGTTCTCCACTTTTAAGAAAAAAAAATAAGTAGTGTCATGTTACAAGCTTTATTTGCCAAGGAAGCTGAAGTCTGTAGTACTTCTCTATCAGCCACCTTGCTGAATGACCACTTAAGTTGATTGGGATTTTGGTTTTACAGCACTATAAAACAATCCATCCTCATCTGCCAAGCCACTTGACATTTGGACTCCTTTAAGGAAAAAGATTGTAAATGCAAATACTACTGGTGATTTTCTGAAACTTGCACACAGCAACGAACTGAGCACTGTTTTGCTGGGCAAGGTTTTCCACCTTCGTGCAGCTCAGTGCATCACTGCAAGAAGCTGAATGCTTAGAAAATGGTACCATGTTAGATGCAACTGACTCATTCTGTTACAGTTTAAGTACTGGAGAGTTTTTCTTTTGTTCTGAGTTTTTTTGTTTGGTTTGGGTTTTATTTGGGGGTTTTGTTTTGTTTTGTTTTTTCCCCCTGCATTTCAAACACTAAATTGATTTTTAAACCCATTTTTTATACAGTAAATCCATTAAATGCAACCTGCTGAAGCAAATCTTTAAAAATTAACTGTTCCAACATTACTTAAATTGTTTCTTAGATATTTCAACAGAAAATCTATTTAAAGATCACTTAATTCAAAAGCATACAGTGGGTTTCCACAGAACTGATTATAGATCTGTATTCAGTCTATATATAAACAAAGCTCTCATTTTCCTCTATCAAGAGAAAAGAACATAATCAAGGGAAGACTCTACATGGAAACAGAAGTTTTTTGTGATCTGAGAGCACATGCTCTGGGGGATGTTTTTTTAATTAAAAAAATTTAAAACATAAAAAAGAGGATGAGCAGAGCACACGCTTCCAAATCACCTTTCATAGTTCCCCTCAAAAGGTATAGCAGTTCTCACAATGTATGCCTACTGTCACCTATTACTCAAACAGTAATTCTGTACTAATTGCTCCTCATTTACCATGTATCACTTACATTTTTGAACTCAGACTGACATAAATACCAGGCATCTCATTGGATTATCGGAAGTGAGGGGTGGATGACTGGACTCGTCATTCCCTTCTGTTACTAAGAAATACCAAGTAGATTAAGAAAAAAAGCTTTCTGGAGCTAGAAAGCAAACAGAATAGCTACCCTGCAGGATTTAGCAGCATAGCTGGGAAACCCCAGCACTGGATAATGCACTTAGGTGCACATAAAACCAGTTTAGCAGAAAGAGCAACATGGGAACCCCAATCTTTAAGAAACTCTTGTTAGGACTGTCAAAATGTGAAGAGACACACAAGAACGGCAAGCCCAGCTTCATACATAAACGCACAAACATACAGCAGTCTACAAAGTTCACCACCATCAAATGTCACCTATAGCATGCAGTACAAAAAAATATCATTTTTATAATTTTTATTTTAATATGCAGTACCTCAGTATTCCGCATACCAATTCTGAAGTAGGGACTAGCTCTTTACCATATATGAGCACAGCACAATAAAAATATTAACAATTACATATACCGAAAGTAAAAATGCTTTTGATAATGTTAATTTTCACTTCCAGGAATTAATCTGGCAGGCTAGACAAATGCATTTATATATTCAACCTACAAATACCACAACAAGTTTCAGAAAAAGTGAAAGGTTAAAAAAATTATCTGTCACTGCTAGAAAAAACAACCAAGTTGATAAGCTGACTTCTGCCTTAGAGTATTTATAGTAAATCCTATTTCACAAGAGCTTTTGTCTGTTTCAAGAACTTGGTAGCTCTACTGGCCCCAAAAAAATCAATACTGATAATTATGTTGCAAATTCTATAATACTGAACTATAAATATGGAGAAAATATTAAAGCAAAAGAGGAAAATGCAGTGAGAAAACCATCCTGCACAGTATTATAGAAATACATTTTTCTGGGTAAACTAACCAGTTATTTACATTTTATAGCATATGATCAATAAATGAACTCACTATTACTCTTTCAGACAAAAGTGCTTATGTCAACATAACAGATTTTTAAACTATATGAAGTGAACGACAGTGAAATTAAACATTTGCCAAAAAACACAAAGAAGATAAATACCTTCACTAGTTCTGCTAGGTATTAACAAGATACTTATTTCCAGACCATTTAATACCCATAGGATAAGCAAGGATTCCATACTGTAGTTGGAAAACACAAGCTTTACCATTTGCATTTAAATCTCATTTATCAAGAAATAAACACACAACGTCAAACAGGTTCTTGGCTGTTTGAGCTGCTATTCTCGCATACTTGGTTACAATGATAATAGCAACAGATTGAACCTCAGGAAGAGAAAATAAAATGCATCAGTGAGCCTCTCTTACTGACTCAGGAGAGCTACTCTCATGCTCCAAAGAGCTACAGCCACTTTCCTTTGGCTAGAAGGATGGGTCAAGCTTGACTCAAAGACAAGGCAACAAAAAGAAATACTTCAAAAAATTACATTTAAAACTACCTGTTGAGTTAAAATATGATGAACCAATGAATATCCCAGCAAGCAAAGTGGTCTTACCAGTAAACAACATCCAGTGGTGCAAAATATTTCTTCATAATTAAGTCAGCAAAGTAAGCTTCTGTTTCCCTGCAGGCCGTGCCATTGCCAATCACAACAGTGCTACAGCTTCGCACAGGATAAAAAATAATGAACAATTATGCTCTTTTAGACTTTTTCATGTATTGCATTCAATCCACAACAACGATGAAATATATCTTATTTTACATAACACAAGGCTTGGATTTAAAGAGAACATACTCCTAGTAATATCACATTGTGTTTAACAGGTTTTCAATGTCACAGTTCAAGAGATGAGTCAACGTTTTCACTCATTTGTAATGGAACCGAACAGTGGTAATATCTGCAGAAAACCCAAAAATGATGCTTTGTAAAATAAATGTAATGTTATTTACAGTTCTCAAACCCTTTCATCTCCTATTTCCCTCATCTGTTATGGGTCATGAAAAAGGGCAGAAGCCCAAGCAATCAGAATCTTAATTCCTTAATGGGAACATCAGTTTGCAACAGCTTGCAAGGTCATTGCCTCTGACTGCCCCCACCACAGTCAGCCAGCCATCAAATCACCTTGTTTAAAGCCAGTCTAATGCTTGAAGACAAACTGGACTGTATGCTGTGGCAGTTCAGTGGCTGACTCAGTAGACCAGATGTCTGTCCACAGGGGATCCCAAAATAGTTGGGTACAATAACCTTTTAATCATGCTGCCCCTATTTGCAGGTCTGTCTGGAGATCTACCTGAGCAGGATTTCCTTTGCTTAATAGAACTCTTCCAAAAACTAAACGCGGCTTTTGGAACAGGGAAAGATCGATGAGTGGTTTGGGGGTTGTGGCAGGGGGAGGTAGGAAGCGTAAGGCTAAACTTATTCCTTAGCTAAATGTTAATTTCTATTCCTAAAAATAAATGGATTGACAGAGCTTTATAGGGATACATTCATAGCATGCAGCCTTAGTCATAGCCATGGCTTGATTTCACATTTCTAACATACACATAGTGTAAAAGCATGAACATAAGACTAAAAGAAAAATAAGCTCCAAACTACATAAAAAAAGAATATTTTCAGTTAAATCAGTAGAATTCTTGTTCTACGCAAAAGAAAGTATTTGTATAGTGAAGATTTTCATTATGTTTGGTACAAAAGGGTAATAAATGGTAGTTTTTTTAGCATACTTGAACTGTAGCAGAAGCCTCTTTATCTTCTCAGCTTCACAAAATCCTTGACCAGAATGCAAGTAAACGACATCGGTATGGAGTATCTGACCTAGAATAATGAGAAGCAAACCCATCTGATAAAAAACACAAAGATCAGAAAACTATATCCCGCAAAATTACTAAAGTTAATTTTATGATTCACAAAGAAAGTTTCTTAATAAGACATATTTCCCTTTATCAAATTAGAAGAAATTTCTGGTGGGCAAAGGACAAAAATGCTTTGACTGCTGAAGTAAAATGTGTTGATATATTTTCTAGTTTCCTGGGTACATATCTACAGGACAAATAATGAGCATCTAGTCATATTAGGCAAATAAACTCTATTACATTATGAAAAACAGCAATCCACTGCAAAAGATTTATTGCTCTAGTCTAGTAGATTTTACAGATCCAGTAAAGAGAGATGAAAATTAGGAATGCAGTCTCAGGACTTCCAGTCCAGGAGCAATAAAACTCCAATGCCATCATCTCATCTATGACATTTGGAAACCACTGTATTAACTGGCAGCGATAGCTCATGGTGCAATGCAAGCTAATAACCATTTACCTTACCTTTATTGCCATTTTAATATGTGTCAAGAACACACCTTTCCTTATGCCCACCCTGCGTGGACATATTCTCAGACAAAAGAGCAATAAAATAAAAGGAAAACAAACTATTGTTGCATGGGCCTAAACAGGTAGGTATCCCCAGATCAGACTAAGATGTTCTTTATCTAAAATCTTAATTTAAAAGTTCTGCAAATACAATGTTTCTGACTTCTCACATTAACACACACCATACTAAACCAAAAAAACTGATAAAGTGTCCAGAAGTTCAAGATATTACACATTAAAAAAAAAAAAAAAGCCAAGTTATTAAAAGTATTTCAATTCAAATTCTTTGTTAAACAATAAAAACACCAGGTGTTCTCTTTGGTGACTACTGAGAGGCACAATTATTTGAGCCTCTATTCAAGAAGGCAGAAGGGATTTTAAATTCTATTTTACAGAGGAGTAATAACACCAAAGGAGACAGTGGAATCCAGGTGCCAGAAACTTAACCTTAAGCCTGGAGAAAGGAATTTGCACGACAATGTGTGGAAAACACTAGAAGCTTAACAAAAGAAATCCATTTTATAAAAAAGCAGGTTTTGAAACTATCCTTTCCTCTAAATTTTTTATCAGTCCTTTCAAAAATATTTGGAATCGAAACTTACTGGTTGGTGAAATAATTGCCAACTTGCAGCCATGTTTGTAGCCAGGATCTACTCCCATCAAAGTACGGCCCCTCACAGGGCTGGTCAGAAGCAACTGCCGCAGATTTCTGCCAAACATCATCACAGACTCTTTCTCTGCATCAGATGTCAACTTTGATCTTAGAAGGATGAAAGCAAATAACATTTTCCCCTCAGTTTTCAAACGCACTTTGTAATTGTTCCAAAGTTGTACGGCTTTTTCCAGTCATGTTTTCATTATCTTTAATTAGTATTACACTCCCAATCATGTTTTTGACCCTTTTTAAAAAAGGATCATCTAAATGATCATCTCATTCTGGCTCTAAGAAAGTAAATCAGCATAAAGAGTATAATAGAAACATCTACAAGAATGTACACATACTAACATACAAACATCATTATTTTGAGCAAAGAACACCTTCCCATCAAAGCAGATACTTAATTGCAAAGAAAAGTGGATTTGAAGAAGGCACGGACTGAATTTATCACAACTTCCCACTTATGAAGAATCACTGTCAGCTGGGAGGTACTTGAGAGAAACTGGAAGGGCCGATCCAATTCATTGCCAACACACCATGATTCATGAAGCATTTCATTTCATCTATGAATTACATTATTTAACAGTCGTCACTCTGTCAACTTGAGGTCTTTCTAGGAGGGTATTCTGCTTCCTTAGAACCAAACTAGTAAGCTGATGGGGCCATGACGTTCCCTACCTTTCTTTTCAATGTTCTTCAATAGAAAGAAGTGAGTTAGTGCAACAAGGATTGACTTCGATGACTTTAAGCAAGAACACTTACTGTAGAGTGTTATGAGAAACACATCGGCCTTGTTGAATGAAGGTGTACAAGACGCATGATGTCTTACTTGTCAGATGTAGCAAGTAAGACATCGACTGATAAGGACAAGTATTTTTGTCATGGTATGGCATCTTATATGAAAAACACAAAATTGAAAAGGTAACGGGGACACAAATATTCATCACCTACCTGATTTTTCTCTTTTCTTTTGCAGGTACTCATTGCCATTTTCAGCTGCATTACATTGTCAATAACGATAATAATTAGGCTAGCAAAAGCAATCCAGTAAAGCCTTCATGTAACTTAAAGGTTATTCTCCTTTTCCTTTTACCCATCATGGAAAAAAGTAAGATCTGGATTTATTTTTACAGAAGAAAAAAACCCTGTATTCCAGTTAACTAACCCTATATAAGAACAGGGTGGGGGAAATTACTCCAGTTGTTTAGGTCAATCAGTGTGTGACACAAGCAGGCTACACACAGTTCAAGGACAACCCTCATGAGGGCTACTTGACATGACGAGATACGAAGCTGTTCTGAGCAATTTTCAGATGTGGAGGAACTTAAGAGTCTGATTTGAATTTGCCCAGGATCCAAACAAAACAACCAGTTCAGCCCTGTCTCATCCCAGCGTGGTACAGAAAGAGCTGTTAAGACCTCATAATCTCTCATTTGTAAAGCAACCTAGACAAGAGATCTAGATTCTCTTTCAAACGTCACTGATTTAACATTTTCTAAGGAAGTCTTCAATAGCAAAAGGCTCCCTTAATATCCCTGTGCTTTTTGATTGTGTATCACATGTGCCAAATTAACACAGACATAATTTAAAGTGAGATGGTGAAGGGTATATGTGCATTCCAAGACTCCTTAGCAATTCAAATGTGCCCTCACCGCCAAAGGGCAGCCACTGTGTATGGCCATCACTAAAAAGAATAACATGGGAATGGCTGCCCTAGTTCAGGTAAGTGGTCCCTTTATCCCAGTATCCTGTCTCCAAGGTGGCTATAAGCAGCTGATACAGCAGCACTAGTATACCTGTCCCATAATCATATCTTAGCCTCCAACTATTGCCAGCTCAGAGTATTTCCTGAGCTTGACAAGATTTGTCTCCTCGGTAGCCTGTAACAGATCTCTTGTCTACACTACCCAGCCTCCTACTGAACCCATGCACATTTCTTGTATCCACAGAGTCTGTTGGCAGCGAGTTCTGCAGGTCCATCACAAACTGTACAAAGTTGCCACCTTTTCATTGGAAGCTGAGTCTTTTTAATTGCTATGCTCCTCTAGGTCTTACACTGGAAGAGAGTAAAAATTTATCTCTAGAAACACTGTGCAACGCTTGATATGCCATTCACCTCTAAGCCCTCTCTTTTCCAAGCTGAAGAGTCATAGCATAGTCAATCCTTGTTCATGCAAATTATGTCATACCTTGTTCCCCTTCACTGGACCTTTTCCAGTTCTAATGAGCCCTTTTACTAACTCACTACCACCACGAGGTGAGGGGACCAAAATGGCCAATAATATTCCAAATATGGGCCAACTAAATCAATGATTCTGTTTTGTCTTTATTCCTTAAACAAACAATCTTATCTTTTGAGCACTTAACATTTATGTGGAGCTACCTTCTACTGTACCAAAGCATCTTTCTTGTGTCAGGATAGGTCAGAGCTCAAAATTTTCTTTATGAAAAGATAGTTACTCCCCCTCGCAAGCATCATTTTATGCTCGTCTCCACTGAATTTCAGTTGCAATTTCATTTCCTGATCATCCTTCTGCCATTCGTAAGAAATTAAACAAAAATAGCCTAAACCACAGAATTAACTTCCAGGGAGAGTCCAGGGACAGAACAATTTGATGCCGCTTCTGAGAAAGTGGAGAAAACAAAGGATATACCTAAGCCTCACTGCCATATGAATCTTCTACATACACACACAACAGAGATTCAACCAATCATATGTGCATGCAAATGAAGTTCAGAAGTGGACTGTAAACAAAGGAAGATGAATTCTCTTAGACTGGAGGCTTTGCACAGATACAAGCCGAATCCCATCTTTCCTTCTACCCCAGAGATACGGGGTCCCTATTGCCCACAAGTCCGAGAGTCCTCCCACACTGCAAATTCACATTGGTCCACCTGTGAAGGGAGACTTGCACAGAAATTAAAATTTCCCCTAAATACATGCTATTAGTTATGTGCACCTTATGGAAATCATGTTTAAAATTGGCATGGATATACAGAAACTTTTATAGTAACAGGAAATGTTACTGAAAGTGCCAGGTGCGTAGGGGGAACATAACGTATGTCCTTTCTATTACATAATATCCTGTATTTTTTAATTTCAAATATAGACCTCTCTTCTCTCTCTAACTGTCTCTCACTCAACACTTGTATCAATGACATGATCTACTGTCCCAAGTACTGGCCCTTAATTTCAAGTTTAGGATAGTAACACGATCCTTGAAAAAATATCATGCTACCTCAAACAATCCAGCATCTTTCTCTTTTTCAGTGCACTACTGGCTTCATCCAAATGGCAAGATGCCCAGCTTCATGTTTTTCCAATCTGTGACAATTCTCATTAATAAGGCAGAGATATAAGGCAGAGGCAGATAGCAGTCCTCCTCTCCGAACAAAAAGAATGGTTATTTTGTAAAAAAAACAAACCAACAACAATAAAAAAAGTTGCTACTTTATGAAAAAGTATCTGTTAATTCAGAATTTCAAGCCACTCCCCTTGAAGTATACGAAGCACTCAGACTGTGTATCACTAACAGGTATGTTGTGATAAAAGCAAATAACCTAACCATGACCTACAAACTTCTATATTCAATGTTGTAAGAGTCATTTTTTAAATTGAGATTTATAACTCCCCACTACCATACACAGTCTGAGAGGCAATCCTTTCTGTGGAAAAATATCTGCAAACTAACTTCAGGTGCGAAACACGACATACAGAGGAATGTTTGTGTCCCTAAAGACAGAGGAGAGAAAGCACTCACTTCAAGAAAGCATGGAAAATTAGGAAAGGATTATCCATTAAAAAATATGTCCATGCCACATCACTTGCATCAAATCCTGATGGAATCATTCCATGAGTACTGCAACAAAATAAAATGTATTTCAAAGAGCCAAAACCAACACTGGACATTATTATACCAGATACAAGAAATGATGGTCCCTGACAGAGTGGAAGAAAGGAAATTAAACAATAAATAAGGTAACTGTCTTGCTGGCAAGTTTCATTCTTCTGATCACTAGGAGCACCAGATTTTTTAATACACTCTTGGAAACTTTCTGTTCCAACATTTAATGATAATAAAAAGAAAAGAAAAAAGAACAGTAGGGGCTGGGTTGGAAATATTAATACTAAAAGGAGGTATTGAATACTTTAGCAGCCCTTTGCAAGAGTCCTAAAATCAGCTTCTGGTGTGGGCAGAAAGAGAATAAAAGAAGGATAAGGGTTAAGTGGTCATGGATCAGGAATAACCCTGGCAGGTGCTTTGCATTCCGCTGTATAGGAGATGTTTCAGCTTTTCCTAACCAGACACCACCAAGCATGCAAAATTATCACAGAGTAAAGCATAAGAAAATAGCCACTCAGGAATAAGCAGCAAGCTTTGTTATCCTTTGTATTTATGACTCGTGAGCTACATCTAGGAAGTAGTAGGGAAGGAAGCTTTATTTTTTTGTAAATTAAGAGAACAGAAAACCTTCAGCAACCTACTGCTGCCACAGCCCTCAGTGTTATATACAACACACTGGCCACAATGGTCCTGCGGTAGGAGCCATGAAGCAAAAACACAATAAAAGAGCCTTGAAGGACCCTTACATCAGTTTTCTTTTTTATGATAAAACCAAACCCCACTCCAAAGTAAGTCTTTTTTCTTTATTTTAAAAGAGTTTGATTGTAGAGAAGGCTACGAATGACAACTGCTTTCACAATCACATAACAGAACCCAACAGTTGGACTCACCATCACAAGATGTTCATCATTTTGGCCAAACAGTAAACAGTACCTCCCCTAAAGTAGCTACATGTACTAGGGTCACAAAAAAAAAAAGTGAACTCAGCAGTTTCAAAAATCGATGAAATTCACAGTAGCAAAAAACAGGCTTATAATCAAGAGAGGTGAAGCAACTCCATTTGGACTACCTCAAAACAGGTATTAAAATTTAGGTCACATATCAGAAAGCCTTGCCAGAATCAAACAAGTTATGCTTTGAGGAGCTTCTCTTGAATACAAGAGAAGAATCACACCATCAGTACTGTTAACCATTAGAAGATAACACTTTTAGAATTTTTAACTTACTAATTCATAGACTTTTTAACATATTAATTCATTTAAATTATGTGGTACACTCCCATGAAAATACTCCATTTAATTCATGTTAGTTTGACACTAAGTGTTAAGTTTCCTTCACATTTAGAACAATATTATAGATCTTACAAATGACACTTTGTCTGATGACATCAATACTACAGTATCACCAGAAATAAGTTCACTGACTTCTCTAGAGCCATCACAATACCCACAAAATGGTATCAGACTAATGCTATGACTGATCTGTTCACCACAAAGTACAGATGACAAACATGAGGGACTTCCAATCACAAGTCTTACTTTGCTAGTTTCTTTGAGACAGGTAGAAGAGAAGGAGTCAGAACAATGTCACTGACAGTACTATTCCTGTGACTTGAAGAGATGCTGGGAAAATTTAGTGAACTAGTGGCTTACGTTAATTCAAAGAAAAAGATACAATTGTTATGGTAATGTAGATCTAAACTTACTTTATTAGATAAATGTACAAGCAACAGATATGAAAACATGTAAAATGTGTTCACACAAAGGCCATTTTTCTACTGTAGCCTAAACTAGAGAGGGTCACAAATTAACCAAGACTACATAGTTCATTTCTTCCGTAACCACAAAGGATTAAAAACATGCTGATATTTTCAAATGGATAAAAGACATTCTAATAAAAAAATTGGGGAAGGAATTGTTAAGAAATTGGTAGTATGAAAATACACGTTCATTCCGGGCTTACCTGAATTCTCTACAGAGGAGAGGATATATAAGGCGTTTATATGCATCCTCTACCGAATTTCGTAGTATCCTCATCAATTCTGCTTTTAAAAATTGTTTTGGTCTCCATCTGCAAAAGAATAGAAAAATATTTTAACAACATACACCAAAACTCAGATAAAAAGGGAATTTTCAAAAAAAAGACTTCTACATTGAGTGTAGTGTCCTATAAACTGCAGAATTACTACAATAATGCAGCAATGAAATCATAGCCTCAAATACGAATGAAATGAGAAGTTGCTCATGGCTCTACTATCAGACAAGGCCTATCTTTTTTTTTTTTTTTGTAGGTATTAGAATGCAATCATATCTTATGTTTTAAAGAAAATATAAAAAAAAGTTACTCTTCATTTTGAGAAGTCAAAGCTTACCACAACTGAATGAAGAACTTGGCTCCATATTACCATTAGACTTACATTATTTGTTATTTCTCGACACACTAAAAAAATGACTACATCCTCTATGAGTGTCACTGCAGAGCTACTGACGCAAGGCAACCGTGCCAAGAGCTAAACTAACATTAAACAAACCCAATTCAAATTTCATTTGGAATGCTTTGAGTATCTATATTCAAACTCAAAATGACACCATCAATTTTGCAGCAGTCCTTAAACAACAAAACCCAAACAGTTTGCAAACGATTTTTGTCTTTTACTTCTTGCTAATATATTTGAAGTATAAATAATATTCTGGGAAAAGGGAAAATTAAATAAACAATACCAAACACAAGACTACGTCCCAACTTTCTCCAAGGCAAACTCTTTGGAGCATTCTGGTTTTTTAAGGAGACTGCACAGTGGTCATAGCTGTAACAACGATTACTTTAAATTCTGTCCTAAAATACACCTCAGTTTCAAAGCTCCCCAAAACAGAGATCCCAGATATTTATTCCATTGATCTTTTCGGTTTGGGCAACATTACTTGGGGGTGTGTGTGATGTACTTGAACAAGCACAACTGACTCACTGAGATTGTCCACCCAATGAGAAAGGAGAAAGACGGAGCAAACACAGCCAACTGTATCATAATCAAACAGAAGTAAAGACAGTGAACATTTTCTGTTACAGTCCACCTGTTTTTTATTTCTTTTAAAAATATTGATAACATTCAGATTCTTGTTAGTGTATTTTTTTTACATGCCTGACTCCCTAAATGCAAAGTGAGATACATACATATTTTTTAGTAAGTTTTATAAGTTTTTGTGGTTGCTTGGTTGTTTGGTTTTTTTTTTTAATGCAACATGATAGAATTATGCCACTTGATAATGTGTCCAGGTGCAAGCCTAGGCCAAAAATAGGACTGAATTTTACTTTTGACTTTGTTTACTTGCACTCACTCAAATACTGGGAATCCTAAAGTGCTTGTACCCAGACAGCTTTTCAGTTGTTGAAGGGGATCTACAATTTCCTGAAACAGCTTTTCTAAGTGTCTGTGCATATAATAGTTGAGAAATGTGTGATCGAGTCAACATTGCATTAATACAGACAGACATGGAAGCAGAATTAAGCTTACCATTTAGTTTTACAACATTCAGAGTTGTGAGTCCTTAGCCACATGACCTCATCACTTTGCTAACAGTTTTTGCAAATAGTTCTATTATACTTATTTGTAACTAGAGACTCTTTCCATACCTATATAAAACTGGTAAAGGCTTTAAAGCCTCTTATTGCCATCCAGTTCTATAAACATGAAGTTTTTACAGGTGGCAAGTATGACTACACTCCCCCAGAGAGTATCCTCAGCATAAATATGAATGAATTTGGAAACCTGGCAGCTGTTTCTCCCTCTCTTTATCCATTCAAGCCAGTTCGCAAACCTTTCCCCTGTAAATAGGTTATCACAGCAGATGTTTTTATTACCTGCCTATATAAGTAAAAATTATTTAGACAACATTCTATTAGAAATTGCAACAAATGCAAAAATATCCAAACAATAAGTTCAATCCTAGAAAATACTGCATTTTAATCATTCCAGTATTTCATGAGAAATGAGAAAAATCCACTTCGCTGCAAAAAACAAAGCAAAAGCATGTGTGTATATTTTTAAAGATCATTGCTGCCTAGTTAAACTTCCCTCTAAGAACAGATTTTTCTTGATTATTTAATCAAGAGCTGACTTTTGAAGCCCTTTAAATAAAGCCCTATTTAGAAAAGCCCTGTATAAATATTATCATCTTACTCTACTCTTCAGCTCTCCACGTGTGCATGCTCACAACCAGGACCATACCATAAGCATACGTGGCTTACACTAATGATACACCTCAGAGGGTGAAACTATACATCAACATAATTAACATAGCCCACGTTAAGAACCACTAGTAGTAATTAACAACTATTCCAGGAAAAGCACAGCTAGGCTTTGTTTTCCTTCAAGACATTATATGAAACGTACCAAATTGGTGACCACAGATAAAACATGCCTTTAAGGCCTGTACCATGGCCTTTATACAGAATCAGAGTATTTTGTCTGGAAAAATGGGAAGAAAAATTATCAAACACCAAACTTAATTTTCAAGGTTGCAATTCCACTTTGGAACAAACTCTTGCCCCTTCCCAAGGAGCAACTCTATGTTGTCTTTACACTCAAAGCCAGCTAAGCAGCCCCTCTCCGGTTGTTTCTCATTGATTCTTTTCCTGTGTCCCACTTCACAACCAAGTTTTTGGGACCAGTGCAGCTCTAGGGTTAATGGAGCTAGGTTCACTGTCAAACCACACAGATGCCATGTTCTGGGGGAAAATACAATACACAGGGTGAGGCAGAAGGGTTTTCCTTAGTTCTCAGCACAAACCCAAATTTGAAGAAAATATGGATGCTTCTACAGGATAATAGATATTCTGAACTCGCAAAGAAAATACAGTAAACTTATTCGAGAGCATCTATATAGAGCTCAATGCAAAAATGAAGAACTCTAGTCTTCCAAATCCACTTTGCTTCTCAGACACTTTTAATGCTAAAAGATTTGCCACAGCACACAAAGGTCAGCATATTCGCTACTAATTCAGTAGGCAGTAGATGATATTGTTTTGTTGCTAGAATACTGGGCAAACTCCGTAGCAAGGTGGCATTTCTGGTTCTGCAACCGATTTTAGGTGTGACCTTTAGCAGATTAGTTAATACCTTTGCAAAGCTTTGCAATCCTTGCCTCAAACAAAAGTTCTTAACCTTCTGCTCTCACCAGTAAATCAATACAGTGAAAATAATGCAACTCCCACCCTTGGACAGTGATTTTCAAACTTGCAGGGCAGAATGCACATTTACTATTTATCAGTTTGGTCACACCGTTGTCAACCTAATGAGGAAGATCAGAATCTGTTCTAGATGTCAATGCACAAATATCCACTAAAATAATTCCTTTGGAAGTTTTCTGATGGTGCAGAAGTTGTCCTTAAACAGTAAAAAGCCATAATCACATATAGCTTCATGAATGCTAAGCATTAATAAGTAGTTCCATTTCCAAGGTCAATATTCTTATCAACTCAGGATGACTCAGAAAAGTGTAATCAACCAAAAATATCTCAATTTACATCCCACTTTCATTTGTGTAGCAGTGACAAGCTGTTCCATTATCTGTGGCTCACAGTGCTTCCAAGTTCTGTCATAGATGCAGTAAAAGCAAGACTGACAGATATGTTCTGCCTACAGAATATACATCTTGCAGGGAGTTCAGAAATTCCATTGCAGGTATTAAAAATAGAATGATACTTAGGTGTGTTTATGAATCCTGATACTTCCCCCCCCCCCCCCCCCCCCCAAAAAAAAAAGTTACTATTAGTCCTAGATCATATTATGTTATGTTATCTGGCCAAGCAAGTATTTTAATTCTTTCAGAGGCTTCCATGTTGGAAGCAGAACCATTGGATTTCTACAGTGAAAAGGAACATTTTTACCAGATCCCTTTCTCGGACTTGATGTCAAAGAAAAATACACGTTAAAGCAGTATCACAGTATACAACTTTGTACACTAAGAAAAGTGCATCTTTTCCTATCTTTTTTCCTCCTTTTGGTTATTCAATTTTAATGCAAAGGTAGGAGTTTCTAAGACATCTCAGCACAATGCACCATGTCTCAAACTACTGAGAAAGACAAACCTATCTTTAATACATACAAGGAAGAAGCACAGTTTGAATCACAGTATTCTCCAACACAGGACATCAAGATACAGTTTCCAAGAAAGACTGACAGAGATATTGCACAAAACATATATTTAACCTAAACCTTTGCAAAAAAAACCTCAAAATTATGCAACACTGAACATCTCACTACAGGCTTAAAGAAAGCAACTTGTAAGAGCCAATCAGTAAGAAATAAAAGAATCACCCAAAATTTAGAGCCCAGTTTTATAACTAACTTACTCAGAGATCAAAATCCAAGAGTCAAGATACACTATCACAGATTGAAGACAGCTACATTTAAATTTGTCTATTAAACCCAATACTTTTTAAAACATGCAGTTCCTTGCATTTGTGAAACCCAAAGTTACGTACTGCACTGATCTAAAATCTGAGGTAGTCCTCTTTAATTGTTGTAATCAGGCATGTGAAGTTATTTTTAGAAGTTAGAAGTATATTCTATTGGATTCTACAAATTCCTTTCAGTAAAGACTACTGGATGTGATGCATATTGCAATTTGAAAATGCATTCATACTTCATCAGCCATCACATTTAAAAAAAAAAATTGATTGCTTTAAAAATGATGCCAGAACTCCCCAAATACAGCCAAAGGCACAACCTTTTTAGCATAATACTACAACAATTGGAAATACAGAATAAGAATTATCCACTTGCTAATTCCATTTAATCTAATAAGTATTCATTTAAATTGTTCTCTTAATGCAACAAGACATGTGAGGTACATTTTGGTATGCAGCTGTCTATAGAAAAAAAAAAGATATTTCTGAAAGAATATGTATCCATGCAGACCTTTCATTGACACACCACCAACAGAATTCATTCTTCACCCCGTCAGGAATGTTGACCTTCACTGTCAGGATCTTCAGATTTTCCCCTCGGTTAATGGCCAGAATCTGAGTGCAAACATAAATGGCAGAGACAGATGACACACAGAATATCCAAAAGATAAACTTATCAACATTTGTGTACGCACTTGCTTGACATTCTGTAGAAAATCATGATGGTGGTACAGTAAATCAGTTCACAAAGTACTAGCACATACAGATAAAATCCACAATTTAAACACAGATTAAATCGTGCCATGGCATAACAAATCATACATTTTTTCCTGGAGTCTGCAATCTGAAGATCCAGTTTATTTTAAACACACATAATACAAGTCAGCATAAAATTATTTGATGGAATAATCTTGTTTAATAACCCAAATTCAAACTCAAGAAATTAATTGAAAAGTGATTCCAAGCAGAATCAGAGATCAGAAAGGGAAAAAATTAGTCCTATGCTTTAGGCTTCATTTTTCTTCCCGAGATCAAGCCATATTTAAAATTAATTAGGAATCAGAACTTGTGACAAAAAGGTAATCAGTTAGTTTGAAAGAGAATGAATTTAGGGTTATTCATGCCTAACTCATAAATAGCTGAAAATATTGTATACACTCTTTACATTAATATTAACAATCCAGTCTTAAAACATATGCACATATTTCTGGCAAAGTCTTGTGTACACAACTGCATATTCACGATCTAAAGCTAAATCTGGCTGCACACATGCTATATGCGTACAGACTTCAATTTTCAATGGAAGTCTGCGGCTCTATATTCACAACCAGAATCACAGTGCAAGTGGTGGATTCTGGAGGATACCGGTGGGTATCTACTAGTCTAATCTCATTATGAAGACGTTGAATGTTCACCTGAAGTAGGCCTTAGAAGATTAGAGAAAACTCACTGGCCAATGGATTTTAGAAACAGAGTAACAGTTAGAAGCAGCTACAGATAAAAGCCATATTTTCAGATTTCATTTTCCCCTCCAAAATACTTCGAAGTAGAAAAAAAAAAAAAAACAAACCAAAAAAAAACCTGCTAGAAGTTGACATTCCTGTATGACTACACATGTTGCTGTATGTAGCAGGCCCTGAGCACTGTCACAACAGAGCATTCTGTGTCAATCATGAACTTTAATTCAATCACTAGCTAACTCAGACATGTCACATATGTTAAATACAATGGTTTAAAATGACTCCAGGACATAGTACCAATTTATATTCCTCAGCCTTACTGCTCCTGTGACATACCAGGCCTGACATATCATTGAACAACAAAGCTAATAATAAAGATTGCATGTGAAATATTATAGTATCTGGTACCTTGACTGCCAAAGCAAATGTTTTCATGTAGAGATTAGAAAGACACATTTTAACAAATCAAGTGCTTTCACATTTATTCTGATATTTTTTTAAAAAAGAGAGAAAGTTAAAATGTCAAGCTAAAATGAAATCAAGATTATGCTCACGACAGAGAATGTATCTGATAGAATTATAATGTCATCATTCAGCATGCTGTTAGCGGGGTCAATATTTGCATCATGTTTTGTTTCCTGGCACTCTTGTCTGCAGTATGTGTCAGTCACCTGAACTTAAACCAGCTGTACTGCAGTCGCTAATATTATTTACATTTTTATTCTTAAACAATCTGCCTATTCTGAGTGACGTGCATTCAGAGAAGAATTATCATCCAAGAAATGCTGAATTAAGAAAGTAATTAGCCCATTTCTCCCTCTAAAATAATAAAGGTAATTTTTTTTGTTGGTTGGTTTTTGTATTTTGGGGGTTTTTTTGTTTGTTTGGGTATTTTAAGGTGACAGGTTAAAATCTGGCTGTTCTAGAGAAAGAAATCTTTCAGTTCTGGAAAAAACACTCAACTGTTTCTATGTACAACTGGAACAGATCCAGGGGAAGCATTAATAAAAACAACATACATTTTTCAGAAAAAGCAAGAATAATTGATCTAGTCACAAGATTCATCAAACCTTAGTCTGTTTATCAGATAAATACAACATTCTTCATTTTGCACAACCCTCTTCTATGTTGCAGACAGACTCACAGAGTAAGTTCCATATATTTTGCCAAGGACTTTAATTTCCAGTTCCTTTTTAAGTATGAGATTCAAAATAGAGCACTTGCCTCAAACTTTATACTTTATTCATGGATTCTTTTCCTCCCACCAGTTTAGTCATCTCCAAATAGAGAAAAGCAACCCCAAGGAGTACACAAACACGGAACCATTTACGATTAGTCAAAAATTCAAATAAACTCTTGAAAGATTTTTTCCCTTGATTACAACAGTGCTGGTATAGCTACCCAACTACATCCTAAGAGAGTCCAGTCAGGTTCTCCTTGTTGCCAAAAGGAAGGAACTGTGTCTGAACCTCCCAACAGCAAAATGTTCCAGCTGGAAACACCCACAGGTATCTGACCGTGTCAAAACCTGGAGTCAGGCTTTTTAAACAAGGTTTCTTTCTCATTTCAGGTTCAGTATTTTAACTTTTTCAGTCACACAACCTGACTCCACGCCAGTCCCGATTATTTCATGGCATGTCTAAACACCCAAAGTAACAATGGCACAGAAAGTAAACCCCAGAACTACAGCATGTGCAACACCAGCTGCAGAACCAAGCTGCAGCTTAGTGCACACCATTTTAACTCATTGCAACACAGGCTGCAAGATATGCTCATAGCTACAAATGTTTTGGTCATAAAGATACAGTTTATTGTCTTACAGGTAACAGGGTAGTCTACTGCCCGTCCCCTTCACCTACATGTAATCTAGACCAGAGTTAGGGTTTTACACAGACCTTTAAGAATACTAGCACTTCCATAGTCAGACAATGACCCCTTTCAGTGCAGAATTTTAGGGAATCCTTTATTTGCAACTCTGCAGAGATTATTTAAAGCTGATCTCTATTTCTGCCTCTAGCTAAACACATTGAGAACACTTGTCTGTGTACAGTCACACAAGGAGTAGAGAAGGTGTTCAAAACAGTGAATTCTGCAAGTGTTCTTCAAACACAGCTATTTAACCTGCAGTCCTGAGGGATTAGTAAATGTTATAAATACCTCTGAGCTTCAGGCTTCCCTGTATCTTTTTTAGGTATAACCTGCTTCTAAAAATCCTGAGCCAAACCATAGAATTTCTTCACTTGAAGACACCCATACCTCTCCCAAAACACGTTCAAGAACACATTTTTAACCAGATTTTTGAATGCAGAAAATAAGTATTTCTCCAAAGTCTTAGGTGAAGGAGAAACTAAAGACTTTTAGGTATTAAAAAGGGTGGTTATAACCCAAGAAAACAAGAGAGAAAAAAATGGTAAATTGCATCAGTGGGCTAGTAAGGTCAGGTAATAAGGGAAATTAGAGGTTATGAGAAAGCCTTTTGGAAGTACAATACTAGGGTTTAAGCTTAAGAAAGAAATAGCAGGTAAAGAAAACTTTCTTTCCTTATTTAACCATCAAAACACAGAGGGGAGACAAAAATGCCATAGAGGTCTAGGCTTAGGATAACCAAAGACACTTCACAGCAGGTAATATTAATTACTTGCAAGACAACCCCCTTTTTGGGGTAGTGCATGGGATGTTCCCCTGAGCTGCTTTTGTAGGTCACCTTCAATTTCATTTTTCTGGATCCTTCCCTGATACTTCTCACCAGTTTCACCTGACAGGTTTGGTGTCAAATGGCTCAGTGCACTCTCAGTGCTGCAGCAAATATCCAAAAGAAACAAACAGTAAGTTTATCCAAGTTTGCTTCAAATACACTCCAACCAAATAGCTTCCACTAGTATGCAACCACTATCCCAGTCTCACCTCTAGAGACCATAAATTATCACTTAGCCTTTATCCCCCTCCCAGTAACACTTGCTATGCGCTTGTCACTAGGGGCAGGAAGGGAAGACATGACACATGCTGAAAATAAATCACACCAGTATTGAAATCTCAGATACATAAATCATATATATTTGTTTAATGAGAATTAAATAGACAATGGGCATACAAAATAAGCAGGCCTTTGCTCAGTTTCTTAATATGGAGATTAACAGTTTAGTCCTGCTTTTCAAGAATTTGAAAGCCTCTATTACCTTTAACTGAAAAGCAAAATCAAGTATCTTTAGAATCAGTTTTAAGCAACAAAATCCAAAAGCTATATTTAAAATCCTAAGAAAAAAATACAAATTTGTAGCTGTACCTGATGATGCTGAATGTTCTTTATATTACAAGAAAATTCATGGTACAGTTGGAATTTATCAATATCTTTTTCATTTCCACCTTTGGATGACATTTTTGCCAAGGCTGACTGGATACAAATGTACCTTTGCTGACATCTGGATAAAAGAAACAAATGTTAATAAGTATTTTAGCATAAAACTTCTACCAAGTCATTAGTGCTTTTATTAAATAAAAACGAAGTTTGGAGTCTGCTCAGTTACAACTTACACTAATTGCCTGCAAAACTGTATTACATATCTTAATGCTGAGACTGACATAACATATATTGATTGGAACATACCAAGAGAAGAAATTCAATCAGACCTCAGTAAAAGCTGCAGACGGCCCTTCTCCTGAAGGGAATGGATACTCAAAAGCCAGCATCTGCACTTGCTTGGTCAGTTATTTGTTCAACTTCACACAAAAAAAATTGGGAAGTTGCAAAAAAGTTATAGTAGTTATCCATTTTCAACAAATACAACATCTCTCTTGAATCTACCCAGCCTCAGAATTAATTTCTTGCTTTGCACACTTAACACCCATAAAAGTTTTCATTATTTTTAGGAGTCACAGGGTTCCCAAACAGAAAGCTTCCTGAACGCTCCTCATGATTATTATACATACAACATACCTTAGCACTGTGTATCCAATTAAGGAGCTTCTAGTGGTCAAAGGAATGAACGTGATAGTACATCCTTTACAAAACTACCCCTCCATTGAAATTATCACACCGCTGTGCTCTAGCCTTTTGATGAAGTTAGCCATTACTCATGATAAACAGCAAACAAGGGTCAATGAAACAGAACTGAGAAGATTCAAACTAACACCGCATGCTCCTAAGGCAGCACCTGTTCTTTGATAACCCTGTTCTCTGTCACAGATGGTACACAGCAGAGGAAAAAAAAACCCAAACTAACAAGCAACTATCACCCTGTCACACCAAGCCCCCAGACATGACAACCTTGAAGTCATGTAATATAAGAAAACTTAGATTCAGCTAATACAAAGGATCAGTAACTCCTTCTTTAAAAAGTTGTATTTGTTTGCCTTATTGACTACCAATGCTAAAATTAACCATTACTGCACGCTAACGAATTCGACTGGTGTCAAGTCATAAATATTGGAGCAATAGCTTAAGCAGATGCACCTCTGAAAACTTATAGCTTGAAGGAAGTGCAAGGAGAGAAAGCTTTCTCTTACACGTCACTAACTGCAAGGGCGATCAAGTCTATATGGAGCAGAGCCCCAGCGAATTTTTCAGTCTTTGGGAGTCAGTGTCATGCCATGGTCACAGCAGATCTCTCCTCCACTGATAACCAGAAAGGCAGAAAGACTAATGAGTGTACCTCCAACACAAGTGAAGGAATGGACCTAAATCAATTTCACAGTAACACTATTTTCATATCACTAAAAAGACAAAAAAAAAAAAAAAAAAAAAAAAAAAAAGGCAGTTACGTATCTGCACACTGGGAGACTGAATCTTACCATGCAACCAGGAAAGTTTAGGCAGTAAGAGTCAAACTTACAATTGCCTGATAAAATCCAGTGTAACTTTATCTTTAGCAAACATGTCAGCTAAAATATGCTGTACTCCGGCCTCTACTTCCTGGATAGTTGAAAGTCCTTAGAAGAAAAAACAGTTAACAATCGTAAAAAAACTAGCATGAAAAGTTACTTTACACACCTGCACATGCACTAAGAAAAGATATACAAGCTGAAAGAAAATTGATGCAAGATATCCAACTGATTTGTAGAAGTTTCAGTGAAGAACTCTAAATCATTCTAATTTTATTAACTAAGTTTCCTTTCTAAAACACCTGAAACAATTATATTTTTAATGAGCCTAAAGTGACCAATGCAGTATTGTAAGTCAAAATGACATTAAAATAAGAGAAACAATTTTTTTTTTACTTTGATGCTAACAGATCCTGACATTTAGGATGCAAACAAACTATTTACAATTGTAAAACTGACTATTCAAATATCATTTTTTGAGGTTGTAATAAAATGAGTAATTGCAGCAGAAGTCTACACATTTTGCTACCAATATGGAAACTGCCTAAAATCTTTGCAGGCAATCCTCTTTTCTCTGTGTAACAGGTTTTGTATTTCCACTGGTTTGTATCAGGAGTTTGCACAGTGACACTTCTGAGATCACAGTACCTTCATTCTCTCCCACGAAACACTGTTCAAACAATGAAATTATAAAATGTCTCCATAGACAAAGTATTCTAGACATCTGGTAACAGAATCATCCAGCTTTACAACACACAGAACCATCCTCACTTCAAAAGACTGGAAGAAATGGCACAGCATTCTCCTTCGAACAGTGGTTGAATTGGACCAGAATCATGGTAATGAAATTAAACGGACATCATGTATTTTACATCAATATATCTAACCCTGTTTCTAGCAATGGTCAGTAACAAATGTTTCAGAGCACAAAGCAAGAATCCTAGAGTTGGCAGATGCAGCATTAACTGTGTCCTTCAACACAGATTATTTTTCACTCCGTTGTCTGATGAACTACCATCTCAAAAGAGCTTTATTAACACCATTTTAAAAGAAATGCATAGCCCTAATAATAATAATATTTGTAATGAATCCAGAATCCTGCTTCTGGTTGGGCTATAGAGTTACACATCATATAAAAAAAAAATAATAACTTAGCCCATTTTTAAGAAGGGGAAGCTAAACTTTCCTGCCAGAAAGAAAAACAATGTGACGATAAAAAAAGTGTTATTACATGCCTGAATTGATCAGAAATGGAATTTGGATCCTTACACCTATGAGTTTGTGTTTCTTATGGTAAAAGTAATATTCATGCCAGAATACAAAGCTAAGGGACTTACAAGACATGTGTTATGCTGAATACGAATTAGGACACTCAAGTACCAGAAGTGTACATGGCAACACTATTTTAATTCTAGCAGAGAATTTCAATGAGACAAAATAGGCCAAAACCAGTCAGGATTAAAGAAATAATCCAACAGTTCCCATTCAATTAAGCATCACTCACATGGACATTTTACTGTGTCCATTACAAAAACACCATATGCTTGTTTAATTCGAGAATTATTTGACCATGCATACCTTCAAAAGGAAGAACAAAGTTTTATTTGCCTGCTTCCTTAACTTTGAAACATGAACTTCTGGTTTTATTTCAGTTCATTTTTAGTATAAGTTTAAAAACATTGAAAATTTAGAAGAATTGAATATTAAGATTTCATGAAAACATTCTGCACAGAAAATGCCTCATCCCTCTAAAAAAAATTCACTCTGATCTCAGGCTGTATATAGGTTGTCAAACGGGGTCCCAAGTTGATAAAAGTGACCCAGTTCATAGTTTCTGATGAGCCTTTCAAATACAAACCATTATATAAACTTAAGCAACATTATTTTTAGCACAAAATTGAAAATAGGTGTACTGATTTTCAAAACCTATGTTTATGCTGCAACAAGCAGCACTTCCTTCTGAATGCACCCAAAATAGTTTATTTGAACTTTCACTGTGAAGATTTTCTTTTGGCTCTTTAGACTCTGCCAGAATAGTCAGATATGTGGTTGCAATATACTCCTGTATGAAGTAATGGCATATGCTAACACACAGTAATTAAACAATCAGAATAGTTTGTAACTGATTATCAATGCCAAGTTAGGATCAATTTATAAACAATATTTAAATGAAATAAAAGAACAACTGAAGTGGGAAGAGTAAGAGTGAGCCTCACTAAGGAGGTTTGATACCTTTATGTTAGAATTCAAAAAGTAAATGTTGGGGCAGGGAAGAATAAAAGTATGTCTCTATTTTAACATCATACAGAAGGTTGCAGCAATCTTCATATTTTATTGTCAGAGGTTGCCCCCTACAGATTCACCCATAACTGCACTCACTAAGAAACACAGTTCTGTAGTCTCTATGTGACAATCATATTGTTAAAGTTCTGCTCAAGTTTCAGAGATTACATCTCCAATCCCTACTGTCATTCAGCAAGAAAAACTCAGCCAATCGCCAAGGTCAGGTTTTAGCAAGATATGCTTTGATGGGTGACATATACTTGAGTACAGAGTATGAGCATAATGAGCCTCATTATCAAAAACCAGCACTCAATCTTCAATAAACAGTTTAAGGAAGAGTAGAACCATGGAGAGGTCTCAAGTGCGCTGAGCAGTTCCCTCTCTCTTACCAGCAAATCCAGATGTCAACTATAACGACTCCAGATTTCTGTCCCTTGTATACCAGAATTATTACTATTTACAATACAAAAAGACAGGAAAGGTTGGAGAACCATGGCATTAAATGTAAACTCTTAACACATGTTGCTAAAAGAACTGCTGAATTTAAAACAGTTGCATAACTTTCAGCAACATCAGAACAAATAAGAGTAATTCCCCTTTCAAAATATTTTCAGACATTTAGGACATTACTGCTCATAGAAGCAAAGCACTTACCTTTGGTATTGGGTCTAATGTAAGAAAAGAGATTGAGTTCCATTGGATTCTGCAAGAGGGAGAGAGCAGCAGGTTCTAATCCCAGCTGCTTGGCCCTCTGGGCTTTGGTGCCTTTACTCCCAGTTTTATAAGGTGCAGACTTAAAACAAACAAAAACACCATTATTAAAAGGCAAGGAAGTACTTCAGTCATGCTATGTACTTTCCATTATGCACCATTTAGTTACTCAAGATTATGTTTAAGCTAAGGATGAGCTGAAAAAGACTAATGAACTGACCACATGATCCAATTCTTCCAAAGTTCTGCAATTTAATAGTGCTGTTAAAAGGCATCCGGATAACTTCCCTTCTTTCTTCAGCTTCTGTATCATTGTATGTGTCTTCTTCGCAACAGTACTAAAATGCAAGAGATTGGTATTAACAGTCACATTTCACAGTAGATTAAAAAGGCTATTGATTTTGAACTTGTTTATTAGACTGCTGAAGCTCTCTGAAACACCTGAAGATTGTATCTCCTGCTAATCCCCAACAAACCAAGTCTGATAATCCAAAAGAGTTTCTAACTATTACTCTCTTTCTCCCATTAGTTCAAAACTGCATCAAAATATCCTGTGGTAGCTTCAACAAAAATCTTCAAATACTGATACTCATTACTGCTATATACATTTTTACATTTGACCTGGAAGCCAAATAAAAAGCCCTTAAATTAAATCCATGCTTATGAGCACTTACAGCTGTAATTCTTATCAAGATAGTTCTGCAGCACCGGGTCTAGAGTAGTAGATTTTAAACTCTTAAACCTACAATATGATACCTGGGCAATGCAAGCAGCAGAGGTGTTTTGTTATGATTTAAATTCCTTGTTCAGACAAGAACTCTCTCAGGCCACTTCCCCTCTTTGGAAAGAATCTCTTGCTAGGGTATAGTGGGGAGTACAAGGAGGAAGACACCTTGTTGACAGAACAGCTAGCAAGTCTGCTCCCTTGCCATCTCAAGAACACAGCCATCCAAAAGAGGGGAGGAATGAGAGCAGTCTCATCTACTGCTGCAGTAGGCTTTACTGATCATTTCTTTGCTGCAGTGGCCTGGGATAGTTTAGCCTGCCCTCCTGGTACATTACAGCCTCAGGTAGTGCTCTTCGCTAGAGACTTTGCTGCTCTCCAAGTAAGAAGCCAAGGGATTCTTAGTGATCTTTTTTCTAAGGGTACATCTTACATTTAACCAGGCTATGTACCTCCAGAACCTATAAACTACTCTTTTGGTAAGAGTTAGTTTCTCTGCAGTTTTAGTAAACTAAAAGATGGGTCATTGTCACAGAAGACTCCCTTCTGAAAGGAACAGAAGGGTCAATATGGAAATGGCCTCAAGCTGCACCAGAGGAGGTTTAGATTGGATATTAGGAAAGATTTCTTCACTTAAAGCATTGGAACAGGCTGCCCAGGGATGCGGTTGAGTCACCATTCCTAGAAGTATTTAAAAGATGTGTAGATGTGGTGCTTAGGGACATGGTTTAGTGGTGGACTCGGCAGTGCTAGATGAACGTTTGGACTCTATGACCTCTAAGGTCCCTTCCAACCTAAATGTTTCTATGACAATTACCTCAGTTTTAAACTTTTTTTCTTTTGAAGTTCCTTTATAATTGTAGTGTGTACAAAGTACCAAAATAAGGGACACAAAAGCAGCAGCCAGTTGTTACTTATCTCCCCAGACACCTCCCTGTATTAACTTACTTACCGCAGCTCTTCCAGTGTTTGCTGCACTTCTCGCAAGGCATCGGCCTCCAGATTATTGATGAGCTCCTTCCGATACCGAGCAATAAAAGGAATTGTATTTTCTTCTTGAAAAAGGCGAATTAAGTTTGCACATACCCATGGTTCAACATTTGTTATTTCTGACAAGACCTGTCAAAAGAAGAAACAAACAACAAAACTAAAGCAATAAAACCCACCATTTAAGACATTTAAGAAACATGATAGATTGCTTTAAACAGCCCCTCATTCAACATTCGAAACCACTCCTAGAATATTATGCTGGCCAGCAGGGACTACTGTCCTCCCTAAAACATGATGCCAGGTTTCCCATGCATCCAGCCACCACACTCAGTACTTCAGAAAGACATATAGCAACCAATGTTTCCAGAAACTTGAAACTACAGAAAAACAATGCAGAAAGAAGTGCCTCTTGGGAACAGAAAAAACAATAAAAAATATACCAGAAAGAAACAAAATACACAACAACTCAGAATTATTTTTTTTTTTTAACAAACAGTGACATATCTCATGGTTAAACAAAACCAAAAAACACAAATCCAGAGGCGATCCAAATCCAACTCAACCAGTTTTTGGAAACTAGCATGATACTACTAAAGGTTTCAAGATGAACCAAGCCTCACAAAGTTAAACATGATTTTGTACAAATTGGGCTTTAGTTATAGTGTATCAATATGGAATGGAGAACAAACTACAAGTACCTTAGCTTAGTAACACTGCAACTATCACTGTTTGTTTGTACGTTGCTACAGTTACTTGCATAGATGGCTGATATAAAAGCCTTTCAAAAGTTTTATTCTGAAGCCTAAAAATATAACAACTCCTGCACAATCATATTCACTGCTTTTACAGCAGCAATATATAAAGATCAAATTCTCCATCCCCATTTCCAGGAATATTTTTGAAGACTCAAAAACAAAATATTACACCTTTCAATATAAGTACCAGGCAGTACTAAGGATAATGACTAGAATGTGTCCAATCTATTCTCATTCTGCTCATACTAGTCTTCCACAATCACACCCAGTCTCCAGAACAGGAGCTGTCCCAAAACTGTCTTCTTCACTGCAACAGCTTCAAAGTTAACATCCTACAACAACAAAGATGATACTTCCCTTGATGTCACTGTTATTCAATAAGCAATCTCCTCCTTGATAAAACTGTAAATTGATATACACTCTCAAATGAGTCTCTACAATGAAATGATCCACACTAACTATCTCTTAAATTCTGAAACTGTGCACAGGCATCCCAAATCTTTCAGCATCCCTTCCTGCAGAAGTTTCAGTTGAGCCTATCCACGGAAAAACCACGCGTGCTGGTAGAGGAGAAGTGTGTAAACTGTTACATGCAAGATTTATATACTAAGGACTATCAAAATCACAGATATTAGAATAATGTTCAAATTTTAAGTTTTAACAGTTACTAACCAATAATAATATTTATGCATGCATTATGACAATTTAAGCAGGGTTTAAATGACTACTAACAAGACAATGCCTTTGACACTCCAACTGATGCCAAGAGGACTGAAATTGTATGTTAAGATTCTAAGTGCTAATTATGCAGGAAATTGTTTTGTTGATACCTCAAGAAAAGGAAAAGGTCTCATACCTGTACAATATCCCAGTTCATTTCAAATTCTTCTTTTACTTTGTTGCCTCCTAGATTTTTAACTGGCCTTCCTTCAGGACATGTAGTTGACTTAATCTTTTTAAAAGGTGGTTCATCAAATGCCAAATCCTCAGATTTCTCGTGTTTCACTTGATTTCCCACTATAGGAACACTTGTTGAGGGTTTTTCATCACTTTCTAAACTCTTTACATTCTTCCCTTGGAATGAATTTATTTCCGTTTTTTTAGGCACTACTGGCTTTTGATGTAAAGTTTCTGGTTTAGTGCCTACATCTTCTTCCTTCGGTTTTAAAAGTTGTATTCTATTATCTTCTGCAGGAGCAACAGGCAAAGATACATCCTGCCAAAAAAGGCATTGAAAGAGTATTAAGCGTTGACTGTTACAAACTGGTTCAACATTTCAATTAACACCTAGGAAGACTTGATACCAGACATCATTTTCCCAAGTGACATCTCTGTCTGGCAGCAAAATGCCAAGCCAGACATTGAGTAATGTGAAGTGTATTTTGCATGGAAGAAAAGATACAAACATACGCAGCAGAACTGCTATTTAAAAGAGCAAATAAAATTAGCCTGGAAAGACTTTATTTGGGCTCTCCTTCAGAAGAGACTGACCTACAGCCCTTGCCTCCACTCATCTCAACAAATCGGGGAACAGCAGAGCAGGAAAGCACTCTTCTAATCAGGTGTTAGGTGCAGCACGGGAACTGGAACTGAGATTTGGTCTGCCAAGATCTAGTTTAATCTTGGACAAGCCACACCATCTTTCCTGAATTTCGCCAGAGAACATCATCTTCACAAGCCAGAAGGACTGGCTTCTGTCATGACCTGACCATCTTTGACAGAAGTGTGCCTGACAGAAGTGCATCTTATATCCATCATAATAAAACTACAATCCTTACTGAGTCAAACAGCCATGCAAGGAAACATAAGTGCAGGCCTTCTTTTTGTTGTGGTTCCCAGCTGGTGAAAAGGTAGAAGACATCAAAGGTACAACACAGAAACCAGCGATATTAGTGTTTAGTTTTCATTATACAAAGAAGAACAGATGTATTTATTTTCATTTTAAAAGAGATCTCCAGGGAAAACCATGTCCCATTATCATTGGTCAAAATTTTAAAGGAAGGCACTTAGATCTGGGACACTTAAATATATAAGAAAGCCACATTTATCAAACATACTGAATATTCACAGTAACAGTAGAATCATATGAGCTGATCAGACTCAGGCAGCCAAGTGAACCGGAATTGGGAAAACTCTGCTCATGTTACTTGCCAACCACAGTCTCCTGCTTACAGGTACTCACCATTTCCTCTTTTATTGCTACCTTCTTGACTTTCTTCCTGGCTACAGCTGACCGTGGAGCAGCAGCTTTTTTAGGTTTTGCCTCATTTTTCTTTGGCAATCTAGGTCTCTTGGCAATTTTGCTTTTTGGCTCCCATGCCTCCTCTTCCTCCTCTGATTCAGAGCTCCTGAAAAACAAAGGAGAGAACAATATTGATTATGAGAATAATAATAAAAAAAAATACATAAGCAAGCCAGTCTGAGTGTTTTCTGACATGAAAGGAAGTGAACAGGAAAAATTAGCAGAAAGGTAGGCAGTCTCAAACACAGGTCTTTCACGCTATTGCAGAGTGAATGGCTGGAACAATTTACCAAGCCTTCCTGAACCTGGTCAAGGGGATGTGTACACACCTGATTCTGTTTCAACACAAGGCAATTCAGTTTCACCCTATCTTCACTGTGATCATGAAACAGCACAAGTAATTTGTGTTTTATGTTGAAGTTTTGTGCATTTAAGCTTTTTAATCAACCTCTCAGAAACTGAGTGCTGCTCTTACGCAATCTCTCATGCTTATCATAAACCTTAAAAAAATCCTAAGGAAACAAAAAAAACCTTACGAATCAAGAAATGAAGGTAGTTCATTGTCTTCTGATGTAAGGACTTTGGCTTCAGATTTCACCCTCCTCGGCAGAGAAGACATCTGAAACAGAGGCAAGAAGAGAGAAATAGAACATTTGGTTGAAGTTGTATTCTCTTATTCAGCCCTTTAACTTACTGCCAAGTATGTCCTCAAAATGTCTTCACCCATCACAAAATCCTCCTCTAGAGCAAGTTTGGATTTCTTAGTATCCAGAGAATTTAGGCCACAGCAGCACACATTCAACGATCTTTTCAACTGAGCAAACAGACCATCCAGCGCTACAGCCTCTGAAATTATTTTCCTCTTCAAATGGAGGTAATTATTTGGCCTGCATGTAAAGCTATCCTAGCAAAAGGAGTTCTGGTTCTCAGCCATATTATTGGGTGTCACTTATATACTATGCCAGTCTTTCCTCCATCTATCTAAGAAGCACAGAAAATAAAAATAAAATGTAGTAAAGTGAGCTCATATATGGTTTGATACAAACAGGACTCTAAGAAGATTGTCCATTTTGATCTGGAATTTCACCTTTAAAGACTCTCTGTTGTTCGTATGTGTAATAAAACAATGATTTTGAAAGAGCTGCTCATTAGCATATAGAAAGTATATAAAACAATTATCAAGAGTAAAAAGGGAAGGCATAGACTTTCTCTTGACCCAAGATTCACACCTACAATAGCCGTATTTCAGTTAACCAAGTATAGACTTTTTGGTAATAGCTGAGCCCATGAATTTCAATAATCACATTTGACAGTTTTAGAGAATTTTCGGTACCCTCGAAATTCTACCTGCCAGAAAATTAAAATTAAAAAAACCCCAAAAAACCAAAAACACCATAAAGCATTTCTGTAACTATAATACTCTTAAACACATTTTACCTTTATCTGGTAGAATTTCATCATTCTTCACATTATATTCTCTAACTTTTTGCACTTTGACCTTTGACCCATGCTTACTACTGCAATGCAAGCCTTATAGTCCCATGTTTGCACATACAGACTGGATAAGCATTTTGCAGAGTCCTATTCAACTCAAGGGTGAAATACTCTTTAATCCAGCTTCATTCTGGCCTCTGTTCAGGCACTAGAAGCATAACTATTGTTATAAATGGCTTTCAGCAAGTTTTCCTTGTAAAGCAGCACCAGAATTTCAGCGACAATTTTCAGCACCGCAGCAGGAGGACTGTTGAGGCCCACATTACATAGCACTAGCTGTTAGCTAGCTTGCCAAACACCACCTTGTAGCGACCATCACAGTCAGTAACAGGTCAGCATTTCTGTGCTGTTCCACTAGCTGAAATCCCATTCTGTGACTGGTTAGAATACGCATCTACCACGGGAAAACAGAAATCTCCACACAAACAAAAAAAAATTACTCACCTTATTAGCTTCCCAGGTGACTTTTTACTGTCAGTTCTGAGACACCTGCAACTTCACCCAGCCACTCTGCTTCTCTGTTTTCCTTCGCTTTTTACACCTGAACAGTCATTATCGTAGTCCTGAATTAATTATTTATTTCTTCCTATTACCTCAGAGGCAGAAAATAATGTTTCCATTTTATATTGTGCTTCAACCTGTGAATGGGAGAAACAAGAAACATTATTAACGTTTCCAAAACCAAGAGTTCCAGAGCTGGGTAACATCTGAGCCAGATGGATCTCTGATCCCTTTTTTTCAGGCAATGGGACACTTTTCACATGGTTGGGTCCCACAGTTCTCTGTCTTCAAACAAGGTTTTCATCTCACAATATCATTATCTGCCACACTTCTCCAGCTAGTTCAGCTAGCTGAGTATTTTTCAGTATTCCAGGCAATTTTGGAAACCGATGATCAGTTTTTTAAACACTAACCAGCTTCTTCATAGTTACCCACTGAATCATAGCAAAGAAGAAGGAAAAAGCCAACATGCATGTTCTCTCACCAGAGGTCTGTATTGCCTCTATGTAACACCACCCTGTAAACTTCCCTGCCAGTTCTGAACACTCAGTATATCACCACAATAGTTTTGGGGCTTACTCAAAAGCCCAGGTAAAAAGAAAGCCTCACCTGGAAGGTCTTTTTTCTGCTAACTTTTCCCTCTCACCTCAAGCAGTCAAGGTCAGGGTCCCAAAATATCTCAACATTTGTATTGTTAGATTAAGTAAGATTACAGCAACAGTAAAGTTAATTGTACTTCCTGCCATCCAACACTGGTGGCTGATTTAACTCTTTATATCAGCATAAGAACAGGAAACGAGCTCCTTGGTTTATGACACCAGGCGTTTTCCATATTCTTCATGAACAGATTGGTTTTCGCTCCTACATCCTTAAATCGGAGTCTAGTTTTCTTCATACAGTGCACTGAGTGAAGCAGAACTACCATACCAGCAGAAGAAAGCAGCAAATAGACTAGTAAGTGACATGCTATAATACTAAGTCTTTCTGGGACACTTCAATGTTTGTTTGTTTTTTTCTTTTGATTGCTCGGATTTTCGACTTCAAAAAATCATTAGATCATCTTTTGAGTGTTTGTTGTCCTTCAGAAAGCTCAAAAAACATCAAACGTGTTTGATCCAAAAGATCAAAGTAGTTAAGACCAGCACAGAATCTGTCCTTTGTCCCACTCATCAATATTGTGTCAGTTCTGACAAGCACATAGTAAGTCGGGACTGTCCTCAGATATATAAACTCCAGCTTTAATTATTTTATTAACCTAAATTTTCTTGAGAAGAGTGGTAACTTAGTTCCTAAAGGCTTTTGTACCTGCACTTAAATTTAATTTGAACTAAGATGAGATGTGAATTTAAAGCATAAAACTTATCTGAGAATAACACTGCATGAACAGACAAGCCATGGTCAGAAGCCAAAATGGAGTTCTACAGCTCAAAATGAAAGCCCAATACCAAAAAGCATCTGTGAGACTGACATCAAACATGGGGTATCGCAAAGGGGAAAAAAAAAAAAAAAAAAAGTCATGATATTTGACTGTAAGGTGGGGCGAAGTTATAACCACCTCCCCTTCTAATAATGCATACAACAAACCGTATTTCATATTTGTAGAACAAGAACCTTACACTTGCCATGTATATTCTTTTTGTTTACAAGGAATCATTTTTTTATTTGAATTCACAAAAGTACTTCTGATTTGAATCCAAATTACTAGACAGCTGTCTGTGAAATTTTCCTCCTAAGCTGCCTGCGCTAGGGTGTGCTAACACCTACAGTTAATGACTAAGAAAAACAGTTCTGTGATTCACTGCAGAGGGGGAGGCAGGGAAGAGGAGGAAAAAGCAACAAGTCTAAATGCCACTGATGATGATGAATAACTATTACAGGTTTTTTTTAAAAAAAAATAAAAAAAAAATAAAAAAATCTTAGAGATAGTCCCCAAAGGCAGGCAGGAAGACCCAAGAAACAGGCTGTAGAAAAAGCCAACTACAAAGGTGAAAAATTAAGAGTAACCAGTTTATACCGGAGTCAGGTCAGAGCAAACATTTCTCCTTTCCTGCATCTGTATTCACTATTGCTGTATGTTATTGCAGGCATTCACACTGCTCAGCATCTCCTGTACTTAGCACCTGAAGGAAGTAAACGTGCAGTATCCAGTGACGTGCACAAGTTACCCAGGCACCCTGTGCAGGATTTCACTGGACTATCGACTGGCATACTGAACTCCTGCAAGCTCTGTTCTATCAGCTCTCCTCAAATCCAAGGCTAGCAAACTTCCATGTAACATATGCTAACACATTTTTTCCTTATTTTATGTACATTGTCGGAAATTTTGCCTTAATTTTTAAAAATGTTGTTCTTTGAGAAAAAGAATTCTTAACAATCGTCTCACCAACAGTATTTTACTTCCATGCCAGGCAACACTAGCTAGGCCCTGGAAACTTTGGCCTTGCCCACATACTTAAGCTCCCAACTCCTGTTTCATTTCAGATCTGTCCACATACGATCTTTTGCTCCTGTGTGAAAGGCTGAAACCTGAATACTGAATCTTCACACTAGACCCTTGATCTTCTATTCAAGGGAATCAAAACTCTTCTGCTTGTCCATCTCCCAAATGACAGCAGGCAGCATGAAACATCATTGCTTGGAACACCCAAATTCTCTTTGCTTCACACACTCAATAATCACTAAATTTGCTTCTCCACAAAACCCAAAACAGTTATAGCGTATTCTTCAAAAGTACTTCTCACTTAAAAATGAAGGAGGACTTTGCAGAGCTATTATACAGTCCAGTGAAGAAGAGCTGAAACCATTTAAATTACTGCTATTGCATAAAAATGTATCTCCCAGGTCTACTCTTCAAACAGTTTGGCATCAGTTTTGTTGCCAGTTCTTTTGTTCCCACCACTTCTATTCTCTGCATTCAATGCAGAGCTCCGCAACACGCTAGACCTATCCTGATGGCTGTCTTCTCCCTGCCTCTCAGCAACTCATTAAAATAAGGCTACTGTAGTTTGGTGTTGGGCCACACCAAGAACAAAGAAGAGTGACAGGGTAGCTCTTGTTATACTTCACTGTACAGAATCCCGATATGGGTATGCATAAACCAGACATTCCTCTGGTCTCTCTCCCCAAGTAGGAGTTCTAGGCTGCATGTAGAACAGAAGTAGGTTGAGGCTTTAAAGGCCTTATTACGTTAAGGAGCAATCCAAGTCTCATTTAGAGAATGAAACCATCTTCAACCTCCCTATTCGTGCAAAGGTACCACCCATTAAAGGTAAATTTTGTATGTGAATCCAGGTGGCATAAGCAACTGTTTGCAGAAATAAAAGTAACTAGATGAAAAAACACTATTCCCTCCCCTTTCTCCCAAAACATCAAAAAATCCCTGCACTAGCGCAAGACTATGTTTTGTAGCTCCATGATTTGAGCAACAATTTTCTAAGTCAGAAATTGCTCCAGTAATCTTAATAGACTTTGACATCTTCTACAGGGCACTTAAGAAAAAAATTGCATTGAACATTTGAAAGTTACAGAAAAGATCATACTTCCACAGTATAATCAAAGGAATATCATTATGGCAAATTTAAAACTCATAACCTTACTACACTAGGTCACATAAATCCCTCATGACTACAGAAATACAAAACTGAGTATCAACAAAGTCTACTGCACCTTACAACTCAATCAAATAGATTTCTTTTACCTGAAGGTACAGGATTTGAAAAAAACCCAAACATCAAAACACCACAACACAGAACCAATGAAACACACCACTACCACACATATACTTGGAAATTAATTTAATTTCAGTAACTGCAAAAAATCCCTTCCCAGCAGAAAAGGACACAGAAACTTCTAAAGCTCTTTTGCAATTGAAGTAATGTGTTCCTTCCAAGAAGGAAATTGTCTATCCAGGAAGATATTCAAACTTTGCTCTGCAGCCTTTGCTTCACTAGCATGAATAAAATAGCAAGGATAATAGAATTTTGCATTTTAGTTTCTTCTTAAATCAAATAGTACTAGCCAAACGACAGTTTGTAACACCATCAAGCATCTGGGGCATGACATAGAAAGCACTACGAATCCCACATGACAAGTAAATTTCAGACCATTATCAGTAGCAGCAGAATGGCCCACTTCAGTATTTACACATAAGCTCTAAACAGTTGATTTTGCTTGTCATTTTAAGACACCTCCATCGTATGCCAGAGTAACATCCTAAGAAGAAATCAAAGTGTGAGCGTATTGTCAACAGCAAAGGTGAAACAAAATGCCAGACAGATCAACGGTGGAGACTTGTATGGAAATTGTTCTATCAGTCCAGAAGCTTTTTATCACCTATAACAACCAAGCTGTACTTCAAAATCTAAATCCAACTTACTGTAATCCTCTCGAGGTTAAAACCTTGTAGAACTCAGAGCAGCTGGTGCAGTAGATTCCCAAGGACTTTTCCCACACAAAGCCAGTCAGGCCTGCCTGGACAAAGGAGTTGCAAACACAGCAGAAGACTCCAGTGCTAACTGGAAAATTACAGCCAGAAAGAAAGGGAGAGACACACAGGGTACACACATACAGCAAAACAGCCCCCAGTGTTAATTGAAAAGGTGTAAGTCTGGTAGGAGTACCACTTACTGCTACTACTTACAGAAGTACCACCAAAACTGCAAACCACAAAGCCTGTACCCTTACAAAGCACACTCTCCTCCAAGCCTGTTCCTGTAACTTATAGTGGTCCCACTGGGGAAAAGGAACAGCCTGCATTATGCAGCAGCCTGTTGCATATGAACCAGAATGAGGTTTGTGCAGGAAGGGGGATGGGACAAACACTTCCCATGCATTTTTTTTAATCCATTTACCTCAAACCACCTATGAAAATAGACAACTTTATCTGAAGTCAGAGGGATACTGCTTCACATTCAGTAACAGGCTGCTGCACCATGTGCAGCTACTCCAACCCACCAACCTAGTCATACAGTTAACACTCCCGTGCAGCTTAATTCAATGGGATATATTCGCCCCTGAAGGATGCGGAAGGTGCACATCTGTTCCACATGGCGACATGGGGGTTATCACACCTTTAACACACGTTTTGGAATCTTGCAGTCACAAGGGGGGTTGAGAGTAAAGTGCTGCTTGTGTTTCGGTGACTCACTACCCTCCAAATCGTTGCTTTTTGGCCCAGCAACGTGACTGAGCTTAAGATACGCTTTACTATTCTCCCGCAGGCGACACCCTGCTCTCCTCAGACCCGCTGGCAGCGCTCGGGAGGAAGGACCAACAGGTAAATTTCACCCTCCTCGCCTGGAAGGGCGTCAGTTTCCAGGCAGAGCCACGGGGCAGGTCACCTCACCGCGCCCCGCTGCCCCCACGGCAGGCGGCGGGCAGGGAGCATCCCGGCGGAGGCCGGCAGCCCCGCACCCCCCGCCCCAGCGCCAGCCCCGGGGGCCCCCCCGGTCCCCACGGCGCTGCCGCCCGCGTCCCCGGTCCCGCTGACCCGCCCCCGCCGCTCCCGCACAGCGGGGCCCCGGGCACCGTGCCAGGGGAGACCCGAGCAACCCTTCGCCCCCGGGCCGGGGGCGGGCAGGGCGCAGACACGGTGGCCCGGGAACAAGATGGGTCGTTTCTACCCGAGCAACCGAGACAACAGGAGACCCCCTCGCTGCCGGCGCGGCGCGGCCCGGCACAGAGGACGCCGGGGCGAGCGCAGCCCCGCAGGTCGCTGCTCACCCTGCCTCACCCTCGGCCCGGGCCCGGCGAGGGGCGGGAGGCTCCCCCAGACGTTACCCCCTGCTGCCGGCTGCCGCGTTTGAAAGGGCCGCCAGGGCAACCATGGCGGAGTCGCCCTCCCGACGCGCCGCGGGGAGGAGCAGGAAGCGGCAGCCCCGCCGCGCCGCAGGAAGCGGGCACCGACAGGGGGCGGGGGCGGCCGCGCCCGCTCCCACGGACCCGGCCGGACCCGCCCCGTCCCCACCGCCCCGCGGCGCCCGCCAGAAGCGGAGGGGCTGCCGGGCGGCGGGGTCGGGGGGTTCCTGGGCTGGCCGTGCTTACCGTGCAGCCCCGCTGCCCTCCCGCTGCCGGCGGGATACGGCCGGGCGGCGCCGCCAGGTGGCGCTGGAGCGGCGGCCGCGGCGTGAGTGTGGCGCGGGCCCGGGCGCGGAGGGCCGCGGTGGCAGGGCCGGTGCCGGCGGCGGGCAGGGCGGGAGCCCAGAGCCCGTGCGGCTGTGGGAGTCTCTCCCCCCGCCAGAGCAGACCTGGGCCACGGGGCCGGGCCAGGCCGGATCCCCCCGCCTGCTCAGGCGGGCCTGGGCTGCAGGGCTCCCCGGGGAGGGCCGCACGCAGCCCGTGGTGACGGTCGGCTCCCTTCTGCCCCTCGTGTTGGTGCCCCCCCTCGCCGTGAGGGGGTGAGGGGCCCGCGCCTGCCGCCCTGCGAGCCGTCAGCCGCCGTCACTTAAACCGGGGACAAAGAGTGGGGCTGCAGTGTCTAGGTTCAGTTCTGGGTTGGTGGGCGTTTGAAAGGTGTTGGAAACATTTCCAGTGCTTTTTTTCTAGCCACCCCCCCACCCCACCCCCCACACACACACTGTAATGTGGGGCTCGTTATTTTTCACAGGGGGGCTGGGAAATGGAAATCACATTTGTGTAAAGCTGAGGTACCGGGCCAAGGCTGGCCACAGAAGACACAGAAATAAAAACGTGTCCTTTAAGCCCACTGGGTAGGTCAGAGTATGTACATCTACATACACATAGGATGTTTGTATTCCCCTACCCACACAGACTAGAACTTGCATTGTTTGTCCTTATAGCTATAAATATTTGTGCTCCAGTGCTGGAAATGATGTCCAAGTGTCAGCTGCCCATCTTAAGGCTTAACGTAAAGTTACATCTCCCTGCAATCTCCACGTGTTCCTTTTTCATCTCTATCCACCAAGTTAACATTCAGAAGGATGCTGTGAAGCCCATCTCATGCATGAAGTGTAATGGCTGCTGGTTTCTGGGGCCATCACTAGAAGAGTGAAACAAGTGGGCTGTAATGCTAAAGCTGCCTTTCGAGCTTCCATTACCCTAAAAGGTCTTCTGCTTTGTATCATAAATATTTGTAACTTGTGGTCATAACTACCAGCCAGCTCCTCCAGCCTTGGAACGGCAACGTCTTAAATGTAACTAAGGTGTAATAAACTTAAATAATTCATAATTTTTCATCTTGACTGTATAATAAATGCATGTTTAACGGTCTGGAATTACTTCAAACACAGTAATGTTCAATGCAGTCTCTCTCTTCCCGTGAAGTTTACCTGACCTCTGTAGCTTTCAGGGGCCCAGAGAGAGACTTATGCACATACTTGTCTTTATGCATGGGGTTGTATCTCTGGTGCCAAATCTTCAGCTGATATAAACTGTCATAGCTCTGTTGATTTAAATAGGCCTGTGATTTACACAAGTTGAGGATCTGACTCACAGACCTCAATAGACTGTTCACGTCTTTAAAGGTAATCGAGTGTGTAAGTGTTTGCAGGCTCGGAGCTGGTTCACTTGGAATTTTGTCCTAGTAAGAGCTAAGCAAAGGGTAGTTTAGTCTAATACTAGGGAAATATCCATTGCTAAGGCTGAGCTGTTGCAATTTAACCAGCTAATGTCATACATATGAAATCGTGTTAGAACGTCAGACAGTTTTTCAGCTAAACCCCTGTCATTTATAATAGGTAAGGTTCTGATTTTTTTGTATTTTGGACCAGATGCTGCTCTTATGCCAATGTGAAAACAAACTTTAAATATAGGAACTCAGTGCACTATATAACTAAGGACAAAAGGTTGTGACTATAAATAGCTTTAAAATCATATTTAAATACTTGGTCTGATTATATTTTGTAATACAGTGAAACTTTGTGCAGAATATAAAAATACTGCCTGTGTCATCTGATTCCTTTGATGCACTGCATTAAAATTCCTACGTCTAAGTACATATCATGGAGTCAACTTTATTTCTCTTCTATTAATAGTTTGAAATTAGGTCACTGTTCTTCTAAGGATGGGCTAAGCCTGTACAACTCATTTTAAGGAAATTAACTATATAAAATTGTTTGGAGATTTTTTTCATGCTCACCTACAGTGATACCATTCCTTATCTATAGTCAGTAATTTTACTGTCTGTTCTGATATATATGCATTCTATGCTAGCAGGGTTATTTTAGATTTGTTTATAGAGACCCCTGCTGCAAAAGATTAAGACTGACATGTCTCTAAACTTTTAAAAAGGCATTTACCCAATTATTTCAGAGTTCAGTTCAAAAGAACTAACCAGTTGTAAATTCAATTAGATATATAAAATGTGAAACTACCTAATTTGGATATTTTTCAATAAAGTTAGTCTAATCATACAAGGCTTTTTTCCTCTCTTACATGTGTAGGATTTACTTTCTAGTACAATGCAATGTAGTTACAAAATGAAATAGCTTTTCATTTCCCAAATGGAATTCTAGTTCTTTGTGCCACTGTTTTTTCAGAAGGGCTAGATTTGACACTAATAAATCATTTTCTGAACTGCTGCACATTAATGTTTTCAGAGCTCAGCTCAGGAAAGCACATGCTTACATTTATCTCTCTCCAGGATAGCGAAATAGTAAAAAAGGAGATTAAAGCATAGGACTAAGTTTAAACACAGATTACCCCTCTGGTTTCAGAAGGACTTAAGTCTCAGACTTATTCCAGTATTGCCCTGAATAGAATGCTTTCCCAAGCTTGGGCTTAAAAATTCCTCAGCACAAGGTATGTGCATGTGCTCTTTTACAAGCAAAAGGTCCACCTATGCTCTGTGCTGGCAAAAAAAGCTGTGTAGCCATAGCTAGTGCAGCATTAACCTGAACTAATGGGCCCTGCTAATGGAGAGCACATGAGCTCCAGCTTTATGCTGTTACAGCTTCCTAGCACTCTGCAGCCCGGACAAATGAGCATATACTTGCTTGCAAAAGATACGCCAGCTATAACTGTGGTAAAATCTCTCATCTGTGTATTAGTACAAGTGTTATCACACAAATACATATGCCCAATATGTTTTTTTAAAGCTGTGTTTAAAAGTATTATTTAGGCTGCAAAGCCAAGCAGAAAGCCATGCTTAGACGTCGTTGTGTAATTTTTGTACTGCCCTTTGTACAAATATTTACTGATGAATGGAAGCATCCCATGGATAATTGTGAGACTAGCACAGTGAAATAACCACAAGGAGGCAGAATGAAAATCTGACAAGCAACCTGAATTGTCCCTTTCCCCTGCACTGAGTCCCTCCATGTTGCATTCTCAGCAGCATACTCCTATGGCTGAGTGCAATTTCCTAAGTCTGATAGAAAGGTGAAAGCCAAACTGGTTGCAGCTGTCCCATATCCTATATTATCAGTGGGGATTGAAAACCATATCTTTTCTATGGTAGCCATAGTTCAATATAACAGCAGTCAATTTTTTCATTTTAGTGTAAGGTTATGGGTCCTAACAGTGGTCAGTGGGAAGAAACTCAGCATAGCTGCATTTCTTTCTCTTTTTCTGGGAGCCAGAAAACTGATGCCACCTGAAATGTCAGGAAGTGAGGTGAGCCATTGGGGCAATCTGCTGGGTCTTCCTCTCTCCTCCTTGAGAGCTGGAGGAAATCCAGTTCCTCGCAGTGTTCCCAAAAATTTGCCATTGGAGGCAGATGTGGCATTACTTACGGTATGAGAGTGCAACCTGGTTCTTGGCCATGTTGCGGGAACATGCTGAGGGTCATATGGTCTGTACTCAGGCTTCATAAAGAATGTAATCCGTACTCCTCTGTTTCCTACATCAGCAGTTTGGCAGCTTGGGAGTTAGCTTCTTCTGCAGCCATTACTGCTGTTTTGGTGATGGTGTGAGCTGAATCATGAGATGCTCATGTGTTTTGCTATCAGCTTGGCAGACTGACAAGAGTTTTCATGGGAGTACAACTGGGAGATTTTTAACAGTCCATTTCTCAGCAAAAGGTGACAACATGTAACGACATAAAGATATATGTACATAGAGGAGGCCAGAAAGACAGGAAAATTCTGCTGGTGCCCTTTGCTTGTCAGACACTGGAAGGCCCCAGTCCAGAAGTAAGATAACTGCATGAACCTAAGCTAGTGAGCACTACTGAGAGGCAGAATATGTTAATTTGGGCATGGTGCCACATTAACATGACTCTACATCTTCCAGATGGAGGCTAGCTTATGTCTGGGCAGCTCAGAGCATGAGCAGAGTTTGCTTGTATCTGTTCACACCTGTCTGCGTGGCCCTGCAAAAGAAAAAGCAGTAATTTTCCAATTAATTAGCAAAGGCCTTTTGCAAACAAAGCAGACAAAAGAGCATCTGCAAAAAAAAAAAAAATAAAAGTGCCCTGCTTTAAAACCTCAATTTATTTCTGTCTACAAGGCCTAGAAGAACATGGCCAGTGTTAAGTCTACTATCCATCTTGCCAATATATTCCTAAAGTGCTTTTATAATACCCATCTGGTTCTGTTTTCTTCTGTTTCTTCCTGCCTTGTATTTATATAGAAAGGTCTCTGAGAAAGAGACCATCTCACTGCCTGTGTTTGTACAAAAATACAGAGTGATGGCACCGTCCTCTGTGCCTCTGACTCCTAAACACTGCTGTGTGTCCAGCAGTGGTGTGGGTAATCTCTATTAAGTAACCATTTTATTTAGGCTGATAGAAACGTCAATCAGCAGAAGCAGAGATCTGTCAGGAAATAGTCTGCACTGTATTCATGTTTTCTACTTGTCAGCTGGACAAAACACTATTATTTTTATTTTGTTTGGTAGTGAGTACTTGTAAATGGAAGTTCCATGTCGCTGTTACTTTTGCCACTACTGCAAGCTTATTGCTTTGGTCAAATAGTTAGACCCTACTTTAGCTTAAGCCCTGCCTGTCCAGGGTACTAACGTGACCTCCACCGTCACAGACTTTGAGTGCCCCACAGTCTTCACAGTATTTATCATGATACCTCATAAAAATGAGGGTCCTCTATGCTCAGATCCAAAGTTTCACTTTGAAGAAGACACTGCAACCAACTTTCCTAGTTGAGCCAGCTACTGAGTCTACCGGCCATTGCTGTGTAATTGCTCAGTATGTGTTTACGGTAGCTCTTCTTTGGGTGTGGATGACACAGGGAGCATGGTCCATATAATGTAGAGTCCCTACGCACATATAGGATGAAACACCTATTGTCAGAATGTGTTCAAAGATCTTCTAAATTGCTCCAAGAAAGCACTGGTATTTGTCCCTGCAGCCTTGTTGTTTCCCTGTTGTGAAGGCCAAAAGCACAGACAAATTACATGTCTTGTGCAAAGGCAGAGAACCATATTCTTTGATGTGTATCTTCAAAATCCATTGATATTCCATACATGGTCCGTTACCTGTACGGCTGCAGAGAGGAAGATAGTGTGGCTCGTCTCTCACTTAATCTAGCAACTGTTTTGCAGAATTACTCCTGAAGCTCCGTTACGTGCTAATATGCCTAATCTATATACATAGGGGAATGGAAAAAGAACTAAGTCTTGGAAGAAAGGTAAGGGATACCAAAGGATGTTTAGATGAGGTGTAGACCATTGCTCCTGGGTTACTGCATGCATCTATTTTAAAAGAGAAGGTCTCTTCAGAATCAGAAGCAAACAGAGGAGAATCAGAGCTGAAGAACTCCACACAGTTAGTCCATTGAACTAGCAAAACCTGTACTATTATCAATAAAAAAGTATTTATCCTCTTTATTTTACTGCATATATACATACATATATATACACATACATATATATACATATATATATATATGTATATATGTATACACACTTGCTTGTCAGTTCTCTGCATGTGGGATTAAGATGCCTCAAAGACAAGTAAGTCTCCGGTTTCCTCTGCTGGCTCTGCAGAAGCAACCAGGTCAGGACCTTCACAGACACGAGGCCACATGTCTTGTTACAGAGGGACCGAATCCATCACTTCTGAGAACAGGAGATGGTGTTGGCAAGTGGAGGGGCCTCAGAATGTGTCCATTACTTTGTTCTGTTCTAACAGCAGCTTGAGTGCTTACAAATTGATCAGATGCTTTCAGCAAGTTATGAGAAGAGCTTTGGTCTAGGGAGCATTAACCTGAATCTCAGGCTCAATTTTCTTCTCTGCTACAGATGTCCTGTGTGACCTTCAATGAGTGACTCTTTCTGTGCCTCAGTTCTTCATTGTTAAAATGGACTACTAATAACATTTCCTAAAATGATGACTGAGAAATAAAGAAGTTATCTAAATGCTAATTTGTATCAGGATATCTAGTACTATGACTACATTTTAGCTACATACAAACTTTCTTTTTTCAAATTATCCAGATTGCTTGGTTAGAACTGTTAAAATATACCTGTATAAACTGTCATGCCAGTAACAGGCAGGGAACATGGCAAACATCAGATATTGTTGCTGTCCATGCAATGACTGGAACTGGTCAAAATTTTTCTGCAGGAATCTTCCTCTAAAATATAAGATTCTTATGCAGCCCCTTTATGTGCTAATACCTGATCATATCATAGTCATTATTTATCCTCACACACCATTTTGGATAAAATTCAAAAGAGGGTTTTTATGTGTGTGGCCAAATCCACACAACTGTAAAGGTGAAAATAAGTCATGTAAGGCCATTATCACCTGCCTGAAATTCCTAGCCTGATCCCAGATAAGATCCAAGAAAGACGAAGCTCTTGGCTGCAGGGATGTGTTTTCCCTTTAGATCAACCCCTTCTGGAGCCAATGACTGCTGCCAACAGCTACTGCTGGAAGATCCTGATAGATGGTGCTGTGGCCATCCCCTGGTGAAGTCAAGGCTTGCTTTCTGGTTGTGGTTGTAATGTGTGTCAGTATTTTTACTAGCATGGCAGCCTGCAGTTTTGTTAAAAATACTTTGAAAATGGCTCTGTTAGCAGTCCTAGTGACCATTCTTTTAAGTAACTGCTATCAGCCTTGTGGACTCAGTCACAGTGTCTGTTCAGTTCAAAGTGTGCACAGCTTTCTGTAACCAGGCCAACATTTTAGAGTCACATAAACATACGCAATGCCTCATCTTTGCTAAATTTAAAGCAATGTTGTTAGGTTCAAGAAACAGTGATCCAGCAACCTTGGCTTTAATAGTAATAGCAGGCCGGCCACTTCGGTTGCTTGTATTTATTCTAGTTATCCTGCAGCATTGCAGGTCATTTGTTCTCTGACAAGAAGTTCCAAAAATTCCAGTGAATGGAGAATGTTGACACATAAAACTTTGTTGCTATTTCTGTAAAATAACTATTACAGTAACTAACTATATATAGCCAGAAGTAATTGCCTCTGTAAATAAAATACCAGTGAACACATTACAAGATTAAAAAGACTCTGAACTTCCATCACAGCTATTTGCTGACTGCCACCCATATACACACGATGACTTTGCAGTCATAGCTCTGCAATGCCACGAGACTTAATTTAGGATATGCATGGCATATTACACTTCCTCACATTCCTCAATGAAATGTTCTTCCACTAGCTGCTTAATTCTCATTTTAGCTGGTCACGTCACCTTTCATTGGTAAAGAACAGTCATTTCGTCAAATATACTGCAATGCAATTATTTATTAGTCTTACTTTACAGTCAGGATTTATAAATGCATGCTAAATTCTTTAGGTGACCATGGGGATTTGGATGTATTAGTTAGACAATATTATTTTGAAACTCCCATGCTTTAAAAGTCTTTTTGAAATGTCAGTTATAGGTTGTAAGAGTGAGATACATTGCTGGAAGATCAGGTCAGAAGTAATAAACATGTGGTCAATCTTTAAGAAGGAAGGTGGTATTAAACAGCTTGATACCATGCTGCTATAGGAAAAGACACTGGTAAAATACCTTTGAAGGTCGGTTTACAGTCATCTCCACCATTCAGTGAAGGAGAAGAGTTATTGTGCATAAACTGTGGGGGGGTTCTTACTAATGCTGAAAAAACTACAAAACCTGCTCATCCTTTATACCTTTTGTTGGTAGGAATTTAACAAGTTCACAGGTGAGAAGTTTAAACGGCACCTACATGAGGGTTTTAAAGTCCCTTATTTTTTCTTTCCTAATCTGTCATTATTTAGATGAAGCTGGTTTTGCATGTGGACCTGTCAGAAAGTATAGAAGTCTATTCCTATAAAATATCTTTTGCTGATTTGGTCCTTATTGTTGTTTCTGTTGATATTATAATAAGATCTGGGAGTTGCTGTGGTGGAGCAGAATCCTACCAAGCTGTAGGCAGAAGAAAAGCAGATCGGTATCGTGTGTATTTGTAGGCATCACAGTAAAGGAGAGTTTTGAGTCTGAAGCCCAATGGGCATATGGGCAGGTGTCTCCAGGGAACTCCTAGGCATAAGGGCAGCATAGGAAAAATACTTCTGTACTTGAATTAAAATGTAAGAAAGGAGTTTTGCCGGCTTCTAAGAGTCAGTGATCAGAGAAGGGTGTTGACACTTTATTAGGAAGGAGCCATTGTAGGCAGAGTGGGGATGGGCTGCATAGAAACCTGAAAGTGAAAATCAGCAGCATGAGTTTATGTGAAGAGGAATAAAGGAGAGCAACCAGTATGTTGTTTTAGGTAAAAATCTACACAAATCCTTACAATACTCTGAATGAACAGGAATGGTGCGGGAATACATCTGTCATAACCAAAAAAGCAGGCTGGTGCTCCATTGTATCTTGGACAAGCTATGATTGAAGATTACACTACCGAAAAAATCAGCAAGACAGACTGAAGATAATTCTGATTAGAAGATGACACCTATGTTATTAGACCTGACAGTAGTGTGACAAGAAAGCGGATAGCAAGAAAGATTCACTATTGGAAACAAAATCATATTAACTTATTTGTTTTGTCTCTTTGTGTTTGAATACATTTGCAGCAGTTCAATCAGCTCCCTCAAAAACGCAGGTATTTGTGTTCTCAATTTGTTGTCAAACAAAATGACAACAAGCCACAAGCCATACGTCAGCAGTGCTGCTTCTGTAGCAGTAATAAATGCTGTTGATGGGCAATAACCCAGTGTCACAACAGTACCCCAGTCATGAATACACACGATGCCAAAGAGTACTCCCATTACTCCCCCTTTGTGTACCTGGATAGACCTCTTCTTCCCGGTTTGAGAAACACTTCTCCATAAAGTGTCTTTCTGGAAAAAAGTGAACTGGAAGGTTGAAAGAGAAACAAAGGGGTGCAAGTCCCAGTGCCCAGCCCATTAAAGGAGGTACTGAGTGAGTTTCCTGTGGAGTTTGGAAGGGCCCTCCATAGTATTAAATGAATTTTGGTTTGCCCTCCTAGGAAAGCTTTGGGAAGCTGTCTCGTAAAGCAGAAGAATGTGGGCAGGTAAGTTGAACAGCTGTTTGAAGGACAAATCTAGAAAACGTTCCTATCCAGGACAATTCCCAGGAACATGATTAATCATGCCGTGTAAATCAATCCTGTATTTCCCATCTATTGAGGATGGAGTGTTTGTGCCTTTCCATTGCACCAATTGCACCTTCCTGGTGCAATAACTCACTGCTTCTTAGTTTCCCCTATCTTCAGCTGAAGATCCCTGAACTTATGACAGAAGGAGAACCAGTTCAGAAAACCATATATGCACAGCATGGCCTTTTCTATTCTGAAGCACTTTGCTGAAGTTACAGATGCCTTTTTAACCTGAACATATGCTTCACTACATAGCTTCATGGCTTTAGAACATCTATGATATGACTACAGGTTGTCTCCTGAGGTAAATAAGCACTCACCTGCTGAGCTGGGAAAAAAATCCCTATAAAGGGTCTTTCAGACAGCTTGCAATAAATACATTGTCATCCACTTCTTGCAATCCACTAATAATCAAGAAAGAGAAGAAAACCATCCACATCTTATATTCCACATGGTGATGCGCTCTCCTTGTGGGAAAAGGTGAGTGGTAACATGTCACAGCTTGCCAACTTCAAATACCTTTCTGAACACTGTCTCTCGTCAGTAGATTTGTATTCCCAAGGTAAGGAGTGTTGAGTTTCAGTGAAAGACTTGAAGGACAGTTCTATTAATGACCTAATGGATGAAGTAGGATTCAGTGGTTTTTACTCAATCCCAGACTTGAAAGGTTTGAACTCCCTCTCATATCTGCTTGTCTGTTTTCCTGATAGATATTCGTGTAGATCCAATCATCAGACAAATTTTTGAATCAACAGAAGAGATCTGAACTCTTTCCAAAAATACAAAATAAAGGTCGTTAAAATTAGGTATTTAAATCCATTATATCTCAGTACAGTGCCATATTTTTAAAAGGTGCCAAGTACAATGGGAGCTTTGCCTCACGATCTTGTCATCATCCCTGGACACCTGAACTTTCATATTTAGATATCTCAGTGTGTTTGAAATTGTTAGTTTCTGTCCTTTCAGAGTGAGAAGAAAAAGAAACCTTGACAATTTTCTTGAGGAAAATGTCTCACTTAAAACTCATAACTTTGAAACAAAATAATAAGAAAAACCCACCTCAAAACAAACTAGGTTTCTGTCCTCTGCCATTATTAAGGCATAAAATATGCTACCGAAACATAAGAAAAATGTTATATTATTAATCCAAAAATAATTATTTTATGAAGTTACGAATTTATCAGCACAGACTTGGAAAAATGTATTAGAATTATAGATTAAATTCTACTTTGATTATACTGGATAATAGCTGTTTCTGTGATAATAAGCACTTGCTAATAACAACACCATATTACAGTTTTTAACCTGATTGGTATCCCCCCTTTCCTTCCTCTCTCCTTTATGACTTCTTAGTACAGATCACAGCTTTCTGTATTTTGGAGCAAGTGTAAGCTACTTCCATATCTTGGAGGAAGAGATACATAAAGGAACTGCTCCTTTAATTTATAAATATGTGTCTATCGTATAAAAATCCAACATTTCTCACCAGGGCTATATCTAGTGTAAAAATTTCAAATACAAACTGGAGCATGGGAGCACAAACCAGAAATCTCATTATTTTGAAGGGGATACAAAGGTATGTTAATGTCAGCGTAAACAAGCAGATTAAAACAAATAAATAGGGGAAAGCAAAACTGAAGCAATGATGTGCTACAATATTTTAATAAATATATACTTCTGTTTATTTATTTTCTGAAAAATGAAGTGGTGTGGGGACTGAGATACCTACAATAATAGTACAGTAATTCAAAAGAAGAAACATTAATATTTTCTCCATGCTGCTTTTTTAAGCATCACATCTAGACCTCTAGATGCAGTGAATTTCCTCCACTTCCCCTAAGAATGGGTGAAGGATACTGGACTCCCCAGGCTCAGAATGTTAAAACTGATACTGAGAATCTCCTAAGGGACTTCTTCAGTTATATTAATATTAGAAATGGGAAACATTTTTCATGAATAGCCCTTCAGAAAAATAACATGCACTTACACTTAGGAAATACATTTCCATCGAATTATTTTGACAGTTATGGTCAACACAAAAAAATAAATACACAATTGTTTTATTAGCTTTTTTCCCCAAAAAACCACTCTAACTAGTCTAATTTAAATATTTTAATTAACATGCAGATTACCTGGAAAAAATAATTCATATAACTTGCCCTATCTTGGATTTGTTAAGAGTCGGCAGCCCTACACTTGATTCTGTTGGATCAGTTACCTATTTGACTTTACAAAAGCAACGTTAGGGCAAGTGTACCCCTGGTAGTTCATTTCAATTCAGATAACAAGAAGTAACTGATGTAATTGTGTGAGATTTAGATGAAGGCAGTCAACTCTAACACATTTCTTTTGGAGTGTCAGCTTTCCTTAAAAAAAAGGAAAGCAAAACCCAACAAACAAACAATCATTTTTTCATATGAAAACTTTAAATTCCATAATGGATTATTTGCAGTTGAGAGCTAGATTGGTTTCAGATACTAAACATTTGTTGTCTATGGTATTCTTTTTTGGTTTTTTGGCCCAAAATGCTTGGTATGTCCAAAAGTAGAAATATTTATGGTAGAGAGAAAAAGGATGTAATTTAGAAGTCATCTGCTAAACATAGATAAACTTAAGACTTATTTTTTGAATGTATTTAGATAAAATAAAAAAAAAAAAACAAACCCCCATTGGTTTTTTTGATTTTCGTACAGAAGAAAACCTGTTTTCTACTTAGAACAAATATAATTTTTCCTTGCCTTTATGGAATACCTATCATATCCTAAAATGAAAGTATGAAAGTCAAGAGGGTGCTGTAAGGATAAACTTGTGAAAGTTTTGAAGATAGCAATGAGGTGACAGAGGTATATTTACTAATTAAGTAGCGCTAACTCGGACTTGTAGTGTTTTGCTTGGGCTCAGAAGTTCCCTGTTACCTGTATGTAATAGGAGTGGATCGTGCCCTGTCTTGCTGCAAGTGTTGTGCTTTGCAGGATCACATCTTTTGCTTACTGCCCCTCTTAGTGCTGTTAGAATAAACTGGGATTACACTGAAGGAAGACATTTTTTACATTATTGACAGCTTATACAATCCAGTACAAAAAAAGACTAAGAAAAAGAGGAGCAGCTTTTGTCTGGACAGATAGTGAGGTGGGTATGTTTTGGGTGTGTAAATGCAGAAGAAAAATGGGGTATGACAAACTTAAAACCACACCCACAAAAGTAAAAAGGAGAAAGAAAAGTATAATAAAATGTGGAGGAGTAATTGTGACATGCTAATCCTTTGTGTCTTTATCCTGTTTGTGAACTCAGGCCCATTAAGGCATCCGCATGTGGGAAAAGACGTCTCTGTCAGTCCATACCTCAAAGTTTTCTCCCAGCATTGACTCTCTCCCTTCCCTTAGGAGAAGTATGTTAGAGGAAAACCCATTGCTGGACTGTCTGTGTCTTGAAAAACTTGAAACTGCCACATATACTGGGAAATGAACCTTGGCTTTAGCGACTTCAATGACGTAAATATTATATACTTGTATAGCTAGGTACTACAGTTCTGTTCTCCAAAGACATGCAGAAATAAGTTTACTGAAGAGTCCTGAATCCTGACGTTTCAAATTGTATAGTGTTATGCACATGCATACTGGCCTTTTTAGGCTCCGACCATCATCATAACCAGTTAATGAAGCCAGGTAGAAAGCACAGCTCAGCATATCCTACATGTCCTGAGTGGCAATACTGCAAATACTGTAAATGATGACATCACTTCTTTGTTCTGCCTTAGGTTCTCAATTTTAAAACTTTTGAGTTCTTGATACTACAGTGGGAAAAGGCTGGAGGAAGGCTGTGGGAATCATGAGATACAGGTTTTATTAATGACTCTGTTCATGAGTTCATGTGATTTTAAGCAGGTGATTAGGACTAAATTCTCAAAATCGACCACTTGAGGTACCTAAAATATCTCTAGTCAAATGTTATACAATTAAAGCACTCAAAATTCAGAAGCACTTCCAGAATGTAGCCCTTTAATCATTTTCTTTCTCACTCCTCTGCTCTGTAAAGTGGTGATGATACCTACTTTGGAAAAGCCTGTTCTTTTTACATTTAATTGGTACTACTGAACTGATGCATAATTTAAAATCATCAAAAAAAATTATCACAAACTGGTAATGATAGTTACGCCTCAGGCACACTTATTACTCCGCTGCAACTTATCAGCTGTGAAATGAGTTTACTTTGGAGTGTCACACATAATAGCAACAGATGCTTCAAACCCTGTACAGGGTTCTGGGTGAGGTGGTAGGATGAATCCTAGCAATGCTTCAGTACAGCGCATACACCCTGCCGCTATTCTCAGGAGGCTTACTACATCCAGCGATACCTGGGCACACAAGTAGCAAGTTGCTCTGACTCAGAGCTTCCCTTATTTTTATTTTTTTTCCCAATGTACCCACACTAAATAGTTCAGCAGGACAGTAGGCCATTCTAGCCTGTTCTTCTGGTATGCTGTACCCTGCCGTGTGCAGTATGGCTTGCACTCCTGGAGTGTATGAGGAAGTGGAGAATCATTTCTGTTGTCTGGAGGCAAACACACTCAGATTCCCTCAGAGAGTTTCTTTTGGGTAAGTCTACCTCAAATGAGGAACAGTTTCCAGCGTGTTTTTTCCACACTGTGGTACTCTATGGAGAGAAATAACAAGAGCAAAAGCCAACAGGAGTATGGGTAAATGATAACTGATCCCAAAATGCATTGGGTGTCCAGCCTCAGGGGGCTGTGGCAACCTGAGGACCAGTTTTCCTATGATGAATGGAATTGCATTTAGCACTAGACTGCATTTGCTCCTTGCCCAAAATTGCTTAGCTGGTAGAGAAGCAAGGAATGAAAAAGACCTGTCCTTTTCCCTACTTACTCTGCATGGTTGGTTTGCATTTGTTTGGTTGGGTTTGGGGGTTTCTTTTCATTCCATACAAAAACATTAATTCAAGAAGCATATATACTGGTTGGGGTTTTTTTTGTTTTTGTTTTTGGTTTTGGAGTTTTTTTCGCAGTGTGCTGCTCATGAAAGCAACAGCTTGGAAAGGCAAGGCTGAAGTTCATGTTCCTGTCCTTTTCTGGTGCTGATGCAGAGTGAGCTGCACCTTTAGAAAACAACTTCTTCGAAGGCTCACCCCATGTACATGGAGAGGCTGGTGTAGGGCAGAGGGTTCTCTCTTGCAGCCTGATCCATTCCAGAATTCTTTCCTTGTCACTCTGTCCCAAAATTACTCGCAGAAAGGACAATGTAATCATTGAGTCTGCATATCTGCAGACTCCTGTTATAGTCCTGAGAAATACCAGTTAACTGCAAGTTTCCCTGCCCAAGAAACCTGATGTAAATTCTCCATATGAGGGCTGATAAACCAAGAACAGGTCAGGTTTAGGTTTTACCCTTCACAAGTTTCTCCAGCAGCTCCATGTCTAGAACAGCAACAATCCCACAAATGTCAAACCCAGAGTGAATGTTGCCAGCAAGCAGAACTGCATATGTGAAGCCTGAGAGAATACGTGTACTAGACCAAGTGGAAGGCTGTTTATACATTTGGGGTACATTTCCAGTATAGAAATACCACTGTATTTGACCAGAGATGTACAGGGCTAAAGCTTTTTATATCAGTATAATAAGATCACCATTCACAAGCAAGAAAATAATAATAATAATAATGATAATAATAAAAAGCACACAATGGTGAGGGTCCCTGGCCCAGCTGTGTTTGTCTGGGATCATACTGCTCTACAGCCCTGCCTGAGCCAGACATTTCCAGCCTAGATGTGACCTAAGCATATGTTCTGCAAGTGGCGGTATGTTTTTGTAGCACATGCAGATATGCTTAAGTTGGCTGCAATCTATCTAGCTCAGATAAGAACTGCTCGGAGGGTATGACATCATGAGTTTCAGTCTTGGCTAGCAAACCAGGTGCATACCTGAAATCAGGCTGGCTGGTAGATGCTGCACTGAGGTCACCACATCACTGTGTCTGCCAGAACCAGGTACCTTAAAGCTGCAAATCCTGCAGTCCCACGTCAGTTGCAATGCAGATGTATTCTGAGAGATTTATTACCAATGAAAGCTACAAATCAGGTAGTGTTTAGTATGTTCTTTTAAAAGAGGTTGGGAAGAGTACCAAAAATATAATTACATTAGAGAGAGTTGGAAAGCTAATTCATCACACATTGACAAGATCTCTTTTTGCTGAGACATTTCACAGAGGACTTCAGGAGTGCCTTAAGTAACTTCCTCAGGTGCATGCTTTGCAAGTGAAGAATAAATCAGTAGGAAATGGGCTGGACACAAGGGAAACCCTGGAATGGAGTTGGAGGTTGGACCAAGCTTTTTCTTCATCTTTAGAAAAGATGAATTAGCTGTTGGTACACCCTAAAGTTAGTTTGCAGCATGACAGGGGTGCAAATACTCTGGAGGATGCTTTCTTCATAACCATGTGTCCAAAATTAGATATCCAAATAATAATTTGACTTTCAAAGATAGCCCGCCTTAGCCAGTTGAAAATTTGATTTCTTGCCAGGGAGGGACTGATCCCACTAACACTCAACTATTGCCCTTGTATAAGTATATCCATTAAGTTCAAAGGAATTCAGTGGATGTATTCATACTAGCGAACATCTTCACATACATGATGCTTGGAATATCTTCATGTCCAGTGTGGATGCAGAGCCAAATTTCCTCGAATTTCACAAGGTTTACACCTTGGGTTCTGACTTTTATTTCATTTTTGACATGAAGATGTTTCTGAAAATCTCTCCTGCAAAATCAAGCCTGATTTTATTCCTTGTGTATCAGTTTAGTATAACTTCAGGAAATGATGGTCCTTTAAAAAATAAAACAACACAAGATATCCTCTTGTCCTTTCATATTGCTGTACTTGGAAAATCCTGAAAATTCCTGAAATTTCTTCAAGGTTTAAGCAGCTCTTCAGGAAAGCACTAGAAACTGATATAACTGATTAGTTTTGTAAAGACTCAGCCAGATGTATTCCCCTGCCACTGGGACTGTAAAAAAAACCAAACCCATAATCCAGTCAAACTACCAACCTTGGGCAAGAACACCTCAAAAGCAGTTGCAATTGTGGCTGCAATAACTGAACGAAGCCCATTGCGAGTCCTGGAAGGACTTTACAAACTCTCTCCACCAGATAGTGCTGTTTCTCCACAGAGCTATTGGAAATCCCCGGGCCAGGGAAAGGTCAGGGGCTGACTCGAGGTAACAGGCTGCCTGCAGCTTGCTCATCCCTACCTGCCACTCTACCTGCCGCTGCCACTGCCACTCTGCGTGAAAATACGCGCAACTTAGGAGAGATTTGCAGGGGCAAACCCGCATTGTCTGCGGCTGCCTGCATGCTGATGTTGCCATCCATTACCAGTTCAATGTAGTCTCTTTTCTAAAGTAAGAATGCAAATAGAAGCTGAAGCAAACAGGCTGCACTTTTGTGATCTCTTGGGGGTCTTTTCCTTAGAGCTTTACAGGACACTCCAACCATGCAGCAGTCTGTTAAGTCATCGGCTGGACTGAGGCAACACTAATGAAAAAGCAAACCACAACCTGCAGGCCCTCCCGCAGGTGAGCAGCGCATGCCCGGAGCAGTCCTGGCACAAAGTCAGGCGCACTTTTGTCTCAGAGCGCTCAGCAGAGGGACCTCTACCAGCAAAAGTTACTTCTGGGGAATAGATAGGTCTCCTTAACCAGTCCTGAGTCTATAGGTATACTGTAGGCCCTCTGTGTCCTTTTAAAAAAAAGCACAGCTGGGAAGAATACCTAAAACATAATTAAACTACAGGGCATGGCTTACTGCTGTGCTGTAGCCTTTGTAACAGAGTACAGAAATGCAGCTAGAGTGATTCTTGTTGCCTTTCTGCAGGAGAAATGTCGCGTGTGCTGCATCTTCCTCTGCTGACCTCCCAGTGAGAAACAGAAGGAACAGCATTTACCCTTCAACTCTTACAGAACCAAATCCTTCTGAATGCACAGCAAGAGAACAGAAAAAAAATAATTCAATAAACAAATATTAAAAAGCCTTTTAAGTGGAAAATGGTCTTACAGTTGGAATGTTCTTTGCAGTCTCTCTGCTCTTTGCTCTCTCTGTGACTCTCAAAACTCTTCGCTTAAAGTTTTTGAAACCATTGAGCCAGTTTTTCAGATGAACTTTTCAGGAAGCATTGTAACGTTGCTGAATGTACCCAAGTTGCTGGATTTTAAGAGTATTGTTCCAGGGTCATTTGGTAAGTTAATACCTGCTTAGTGTTAAAAGTTCAGTCTTGACATAAACATGCTTTCTTGAACTGCAAAAAAACCCCAAAAAACCAACAAGAAAACCCAAACAACATGGAAGGTATGTGTATTTTCCTAAGCAGTGTAAGGCTGGAGCTCTCTGATCCTAAGTGAACTTGTAAATCCTTATTAATGCAGGCAGTCTTCTTAGAAAAAAATGAGTTGTGAAACCAAACCTTAGCTTGCTTCAGCACATGGAAAAGTCCAGATGGCTCAAATCTCAAATTAGATATCAGGGCTTACCTATGCATGCAGTAGATTGTATATGTAATTAGCCAAATATAAGGTTTAATCATATTATTTTGTATGCTGTGTTAGTATTTTCTGTATTTGTTCAGAGTTTCCTAACACACGTTCAGGATCTCACAGAGAAGTCAAGTCATGAAACTCACCAGGAGATTGTTTACTTAAGGGCATTCAGAAGATACATTGTTGCAGGTCTCGTTAAAACAAACAAAAACATTGAAACAGTGTATCAGTTTGGCTTTATGTTTTCCAATACCTAAAGAAACAGAGTACATTGTTTACATTGCTGTTATGAGAGACCACACAAACACATCCAGAGGACAGATTTAATTACAGCATTCTTTCTGACACAATAAATGTAAGACCATATAGCTTAATATATAGTACTATATATGCTAGGTTGTGAACGGGGGTGGAAGGAGCAGGTGGTTCTTGCATTTCTGGTGGGGCCCATGAGTACAGACCTTTGCAGAAGTACCACGGTAGATGTGTCACGGCTGCTGCGAGCCTGGGAGAGGCTGAATTGCGAAGGAAGACATGTCCCATAATTGGCTCCATCTCACAGCTTTGTATCAAACGATTCTGCTTGGGGACTGTCAAGATGATAATTGAACATGGAGATTTTACTGTACTTCTATTTTGACTAGTAGATTAAGTGGCAACAGTCACCAAAAAGTCTTCCTTCCATTAACGTGAATGCTCTCATGACCCTTAGGGTTCATTAGTACCATATCTTCTGTCTGGGAACTACTCGGGAAGCACAGATACTGGAGCTATTTCATCAGCTCCAAATATAACACCTGCCTCCTGAGCCATTACCTGTAGAAATCCATAATTATCTGTTCTGTGCCCTCCAGTCAAGAATATCAGGTCCAGATCAAGGACTGGGTGTTCATGCTTTATGCCCTTACTTGACTGGATGCAGGCAATGGAGCTTCTCCCCTTTACGCCGCCTGACTCCCCCAAGCAGCCCGGCTGCCCAGCGCTGTCCCTTGCAATATGACATGAATTCAAATCCCGCCACAGGGCAAAGTCCAGCCCTTTTCCAATGACTTTCTCACAGAAGACTGGCAAAACCAGTAACCAAAAATAAATAAGGTGGTAGTGATTTTCATCAAAAGATTTCATCTAGATCCTGAGTACGTTCGTTCTGAGGAGGGGAAAGCCAGGCTGTGTGTAGTTTCCCGGTTATTTAATACTGTAGTTGGTGCCACGGTGATGGAAAGGACTGAAACCTTACATGTGTAGATAACGCTCAATTACGTATTAAGTACACCCTTTCAGAAGATTTTTTTTCCCCCCCTTGCGGGGCAGCGGCGACTGGCTCCCCGCGGTGCCCCCCCCAGCGCCAGCTCGGGGCCGAGGGCAGCGGGGAGGCGCCGGGGCTGAAGTGGGGCAGCCCCGGGCCGGCTTCGCCGGGCCAGGTGACCCGCAGGGAACAAAGGGGCTGGCGGTGACCCACCGCCACGGGGGGACAGGCGCCCGACACCCACCGCCACGGGGGGACAGGCGCCCGGGACGCGTTCTCTGCCCGCGCCGAGCCGCTACCCCTGGCAGCGCCTCCCGGCCGGGGGAAGGGCGGCCGCGGGCCGGGCCGGGCGGGGCGGGCCCCGGGAGGCCGCTTCCCCTGGCGGCGGCCGGCACTTCCCGGCGCTCGCACACCGCGGGGAAACTCTTCCTCCGGCCCGGCCCCCGCTGACGTAGCGGTGTCTCTGCCGCCGCGGCGGCGGCCGGCGGGCGGGGGCCGCGGGGGGGCGGCGGTTGGCCGCGGCTGCTGGCGGCGCGGGCCGGGGCTCGGCGCTGTCAGGCGGCGGTGGCGGGGCAGGGAAGCGGCGGGACCCGCCGCCCGTCAGGCGTGGGCCGGGGCGCGGTAGGGCCGTCCCGGGGGCGGCGCCGTCGCGGGGCGCGGAGCGGAAAGCCCTGCGGGAAGGGGCGGCCGCCGGCCCCGCCGCGCCAGAAGCGCCCGGCGTGGTGGAAGCGGCCGCGGCGGTGGCGCCGCCCGGCGGCCAGGGGCAGCAGCGCCGCGACCGACCACGTTAATAAAAGCGGGGGGCGCTTCGCGGCCGGGGAGGGGGTGCCCGGGGGGCGTTTTCAGCGCGCTCCGTTCCCCGCTTTACCCTGGGAGGAGGTAGGCGGCGGGGAAGGGGGGTGCGAGGCCCAGGCCCCCGCGGCGAGGAGGGCCGCCCGGCGGGTGCGGAGGGGCAGCGACCCCCGGCGCCGTGTCCCGGCCGGCCGCGGCTCCGTGCTCCCCCCCCCTCCCCCCCAGCCGGCACAAAACTTTCTGCGGGCGCGCGCGCTCGCCGGCTCACGCGCGCCCAGAGGCGCGCAGGGGCGCGCGCAGCCGGGGCTGCCGCCGCACACTCGCCCCACACACACTCGCACACGCACGCACACACACACACTGACGTCTTTTGCGCATTTCCTGCGCTGGAGCGAGCGGCGGAGCGGCACCGGCAGGCGGGCTGGGCTGGGGCTGCGCGGCGCGGCGCGGAGGGAGGCGGCCGGCGGGCGGGAGGCGGGCGGGGGGCGGCCGGCGGGAGGCGGGAGGCGGCGGCGGCTCTGCCCATCGCCAGGGCGGCGGCCGCCCAGCCGGAGCCCGCCGAGACCCGCGCGGCCCGCTCCGCTGCCGGCGCCCCCCATGCGCGGGGGTCGCGCCGCTGGGTCCTCGGCCTCGGCGGCGGAGCAGGAGGCGGCGGCGCAGGACGGGCGGCTGCGGGCGGCGGCGCGGATGGACGGCGCCCGGGTGGATGTTTGCTGAGCGCAGGCTGTGCGGTCGGCAGGGCCGGTGGGTCGGCCGGCGTTGCTGATCGGTGCCGCGGGCTGTGCGTGTGTGTGTACGCGTGTGCGCGTATTGTTGTGCGGCGCACGGGCGGGACTGGCGTGTGCGGGAGCCTGGGACCGCGGCTCTGCCGCCGCTGCCAAGCCTGATCCAGGATTATGGTCTGGGCGAAGGGAGAGGGCTCTTGCTCGCCCCGGGGGCTGGTTATGCTCGGGTGTTGATCGCATTCGGGGGTTTCTGCAGCCGCGGCCGCCTCCCCCTCCCCGGCGGCCCCCCTCCCTTGCTTTCCGTTAGAAACACGGGCAAGAAAATAAATGTATTCACTGGGTGTCGCAAGAGCAAAGGCTAAATAATCCAAGGTAACAGCAGCAGCAAGGCGAAGAGCCCCGCACCGTATCCTGCTCCCCCACTCCCAGACCTGCCCTCCTATTTATTGGCGAGACCTCCCTCCCTCCGGCCCTCCCTCCCTCCTTCCCTCCCTCCTTCCCTCCCTCTCGGTGCGAGTGCGACGGGCGAGTGTTTAATCCCGGGAAAAGTGCAGCCATCCAGCCATGGTGGTTTTCAATGGCTTGCTGAAAATCAAGATCTGCGAGGCAGTGAATCTGAAACCCACGGCGTGGTCTCTGAGGCATGCGGTGGGTCCCAGGCCGCAGACCTTTTTGCTGGACCCTTACATAGCCCTCAATGTGGACGACTCCAGGATTGGGCAGACCTCAACCAAGCAGAAGACCAACAGTCCTGCTTGGAATGATGAATTTGTCACCGACGTCTGTAACGGCAGGAAGATAGAGATGGCTGTTTTCCACGATGCCCCCATCGGGTACGACGATTTTGTAGCTAACTGCACTATACAGTTTGAGGACTTGCTGCAGAACGGGAGCCGCCACTTCGAGGACTGGGTGAGTGTTCGCGCTGTAGGTGCATACACGTAACATATGATTTTCCGTGGCATGGGTCCGGGTGCAACATCTGTCTTGCAGAGCTAGGTTGCCAAGGGCATGTAATGGCCCTGAAGGCTTTTCATTATTTCCACACTTTGTTACACTGAGATAGTCATGGTTACTCTACATGTAATGCATGTGGTCTACGGGCAAGGGAGGAAAGAAAAATATGCTGAATCTAAGTCAGAGATGTATAATTACCACTTCAGTTTCTGAAATTACGTTACATAAATACAAGTCTGGTTATCTTGCTGTGTTTGAAAACCCCCAACCAAATGCATCTGTACAGACCGTTACTGCAGAACTCGGATCTGGCACATAGACCGAATTTATCATTTCAGTGTGAACGCTCTTGGTCAGCCTGGCAATGACGAGCCTCAAAAATCCAGACCTGACCTCTGATAATGAGACGCTTCGGTGTCTTCGTGTCACTTGAAAGCTCACTGCATCAACACTGATGCTCCTCCTTCCTTCCCCCAGCTGATCTACACCTTTATGCATAGAGCTAACAAAATGCTTCTTCAGATGCTCAAAACTGATAAAAGGGTCCTGGTGGATTTTGGCCCTAACCAGACAAATTCTGTCACCCATATACACAACATGTCTAACAGCTTCTGCAGTGTCTTAAAGACCCAGAGGCTAATGTGCCTCAGTGGGAAAACAAAACAAAACAAAAAACCAACAAAAAACCCTGGAAAAGCCTTGGTCTGACAACCTTGGGTACTATGATTTAACACAGTAACATCAAACAAACAAAAAAAACCCCTGCAGGAAACGTGAATACGCACATTTTGCATTTCTGCAGTTAAGCAGTTAAATGGTATATCCTCTAAATAAGATGTATAATATGACAATAGTAGCTGTCTTCTGATTTTAAATGCGCCCTGCTCGACCACCCATTTGAAATGTGTATGCTCATCTTTTTGAGTATTTACCTGTTCTGGTCAAGGATACTAGTCAGGGCAATATTTCTTTGGCAAACAGACAAAGAAACCAGGACCAACGTAAAAATAGCAAGAGTTAATAGCTCTGAGTTTCATGTATTCTGTGGGGCTTCTTTACTTAATGCAGTGGTATAAAGACATGTCAGAATGATGGAGAGGTGTGAAAGAATTAGGCTCTATTTATGCTGATTAGGAGCTGAATAACTTTACTGTTAAAACTTTTATGTTTACAACTTCAAAATATTTTTCACTTCTGCTACATATGTCACATTGTGATAATTAGGATCTAGATTATTCTGATGCTCTATAAAAGCTGCACATCAGTAAGCTGGGATGGTAAAGCTGGGTGATAGGCAGAGGAAAAATAGCCAAATCTGGAAAAGACAAATGCAGCGGTATTGCAGATGTCTTTTACCTGGATTGAATGATAATCAAGTTGTGGCTCTCCCAATATCAAGGGGTGTGTGCATGTGTTTCATCTTTGAGACCGATGGGAGGAGGACATAATCACAAATATCTAGTGAAAGAATAATAATTTTGTATGTTCTTTTTGTGTGTGGTACGTATTGTGAGTTTGTCACCAAATCTGGAAGGCTGCAGATGCCAAGTTTGAATTTTGGTGGTGCTGGTTGTGCTGGGATACATCCTGGCTCTGATTTTTAAGGTGAACTCAAAACGTCTGGTCCCTAGGTAAATAGTGGAATTTAACAGATTGAGGCCTATTGTAAACAAGATCTGGGAGGATCTACATAACTGAATCAGATAAATGCTGTGTTTTATTGCACCAGGATTCATTGCTGTCCAGCATTCACTGGGTGGGAAGAGATGAGGGACTGATTACGCATGTTGTCTGTGGATGTGACAGAATTGGGGACATGGCAGCAGATCATAACTGGTCATCTCAATATAATGCAGCTTCTGAAGCATTGCTTACCTCGTTTTGTGCTGTTAAATACTCATAGTTTGGATTGTGTTTGTGCAGTGCATATAATACACAGTGAACACCACCCTCCCTGGGTTGCAGTTAGAATTGATGGGGAAGCAAGTATTTATAGGATTATGCTCTAACCTTTCCAAAATCTTCCCATTTACTGACCGTGTCACTGTAATTGTAAAATCGAGTGTCTTTATTGCATTGTTAATAGGTGGGAACCTTTGGAGAACTGGCTCTTAGAAAATTGCAGGTTTTTTGGGTGATTTCACAGAGTTAAAATAAGGCCTGTGGCCATGATATCTCTGTAGAGTCCATAGTGAAGTAAATAGATTTATTGGTATCTTCATCAGTGTCTGGAGTCTATATTAAAACCTGAAAAAGAGAAGTCATCTATGAAATGAATGGGTTTCACAGTGCAAGGAAAATGCACGTGGCCTAAACCAGTGTTAGACTAAGATCTGCTGGTATGATACAGTCAGTTTCTTCTGTTTAATAAAAGGACTAACTCCTTCATTTCACTCTTGGCATTTAAAGCAGATAGTTTTGTAGTACTCCTTCCTAACTTTATAACAAGCAAATTAAAAGCAGCAATCACAGGAACCCATTTCTCCTTACTGCCTGAAATACCCAGTAAGTGCAACCTAAGAAACACTCCTGGAGACGATAAAGTCTTTTTTTGTGCCATTCTGAGGGTTTCTCTGTAGGCAGTCAAAAGTTTGAACTGGGTACCACATACTTGTTGAGTGTGTTCCGTGTAATTGTGCTGCTGCCCCTCTTCACCTCCAGGATGATGCAACAGTTCTTGCAGGACCGGACTGTCACTATTTAAATAGGTTTGAGAAAATGCTTGTGTGCTGAGAATGCCTCTTGTCAATATATTAATTACTTTAATGCTTTCCATCTCGTATAATTCTGCACATATTTTTATAAGGAAATTTCAATATTTGTTTTATAATTTCTGCACTAGGGTCAAGGTTACATTACTTATACTGTAATGTATTTCTAGGTTGTTGTCAGCAGTCCAAAATGCAAAAGAGACTTGCAAAGAAATAATGTTTTGGTTTTTTCCCCTAAAAAGAAAAGGTTTCTTTCTTTAGCCAGCTCACCTACTTTGATTGATTTTTGCCATTGTGCAAATCCTTCTATTTCTTCTAAGAGATGAGTTTTTAAGGAAAATATTGGGTATTTTTCTCACTGTTAAGCCTGTGCTATATACTGATGCCATGGTTACAGTGGAAACACTAATGATAAACAAGTACCAAGCTTGAAATCATGATAGCGTCTATTGTATTAGGACAAGTCAGACAAATATGCAAAATCCTGGTTCCTTTTATCTACAGAGTATTCAGCAATTGCAAAAATGATTTCTAACCTTATGATATGTGTAGTCCTTGAATATATATATTTAAAAAAAAATCAAAGTTGAGGCCTAAAACAGTGGTTCAGATTTTACTGAAGGAAGCTTTTAAATAAAACGTATACTTTTTTCTTTATTTTTGAAGATCAACAAAAAAATATTTGTTTGGGTTTCTAAAAAAGGTATAGTGACAATTAAAAAGATGGCTGCTTTTCCAGTGGTGCATCAATACAGACATAGCACAGTGAAAGTGTCAGTTTTGCAGATTCTTTTTAGTCATGGCTACACTGCAGTTTTAAAGAGAGCTTTGGATTTATGACATTAGAGGCTTTTCTGTAAGCACATAAAATGTTACACAGAACGGCACAGAGTATTCCTGAGGATGTTGGTGAACTTACACATTGAAAAATACAGAACAATGAACAACCTGCGAGTTCTGAGTGAAAAATAAACTAATAATATGAAAGCTGTCGCTATATTTTTGAGTTAGGTAATTCAGGGAATAATGAAGTATGTCTTTAGCTTTCTGACATGTGGCGTACATAAATGTTGCACTTGAGCTGGTAATGCAGCTACATTTTAGAATAGAGTAGAATTGAGATCTGAAAGGAAAATTCCACTGATATTTAGCCTTGTGGTTTCACCCCTGTGAATTAGCACGATCAATGTTTATGTGTTTGGATGATTGGTAGTGTGGGTTCTGAGTTCAAGTCCACTTTCCAGAGTTGAGGAAAGATGAAATCAGTGTGATTGGACCTATGCCAAACCTTCCATCTGAGGGTCTTAGCCATTAGCCTGGCTGTATACGAGAAAACCTATTGAGTCGTCCTGAGAATCCTGCAGGCTGAGTAGTGGAACTCACTAAATCAGTCAGGACATCACAATGTTTAGCAAGGAAAGCCTCTATTTCCACTGAAAATATTTTACAGCTGTAATTAGGTTAATGAAACAAGTTTAATTTTCTGCTGTCTTGAAAAAGTCCCTAATGCTGTCAGGGAAAAAATAAAACGCAGATTTCAGTGAGCTTTTCTTTGTTGGTCCCAAATATCTTCTGTACCAATTTTTTTCTCTTCAGTGCTGCTTCTCCAGATCCAAATTTAAAACATTATACCTTTTTAAAAGCATCCTTTCATATTTCCATTTTATCAATATGAAATTAGTCATGCAACTGTGCCACCATTGCATGAAGCAGGTTTGTTACAAGTTAATGTAATATCTCAATATCAAGTTGATGATGAGTTAGGGGAAATGGCGTGGGGAAGAAGTACACTCTTTTACATCCTTGTTAACTGCCGAGTTATGCATTTTTATGTCATGCTTATAATGTAATATTGAAGAATTTTTCCTATTGGAAAGACTAGGTCTTTGAGTTGCAGTCCATACAGTTAGACACACAGGTTAATGGAGCTCTGAATGTCACCCCAAAGGCAACAGCAGGGGAGGGATTACAACATTTTTGCGTCCTTGGTCCCATAAGCTGTCCATGGATGTAAGAAATAAAACTGTCTCCTTCCAGCACCTCTAGTCAGAATTAACTGGAAAGACTTCTTAGGTGCTTATCGGAGTTTTTCTGTTTTGGTTTGGTTTTTTGTTTGTTTGGTTGGTTTTTTTAAAGTGCCATTTCTGTTGCTGAAATGGGAACTCCTTTCAGTCAGCAGTTGATCTGTTGTAGCTGGTAGACAGTGGAATTGTCATCATTTTAGTGCAGGTCACTGCATGTTGGCCTCTGCTTGTGCCATACACTGCAGAAGGTTGGCGTTAGGCTAGCAGAGTGTCACTGTGGGGTATTTCTATTTTTGCCTTCTGGCTGAACTTGTCAATGCTGATGGCATTGAAAGGCCTAGGATTTTGCTTGTGAAGGCTTTATGTCTCAACTAAACTGTAGTTCATGGGCTGCTGAAAAGCGTTATCAGAAGAATATTTGTTGAAATGAGAAGAAAGTTGCTGTCCTGTTTGACAGGTTTCTGCATGGCAAAGCTGTCACTGAGCAGCGCCTGTCGGGTTTGGGGGGCAGGGGTGAGGGAGCTACAGGGGATCAGCAGGGTTTCACAGGGACTAAGCCTGATTGTGAGGTTGAGCAGTTGTCAAGAGATCGCAGGTTTTGGAGAGTGATTTGTGCAGGTGGGGGTCTTCCTTGTCTTCTCCCCCAGCCTGTCTCCCTCCTGTGCCTTCTCTTTTTCCCTCTCTGCTGGGGATGTGGTGCAGTCACCACGCAGCTCACCCACTATCTCGTACCAATCCCTTTCTACAGCTGCGTAAATCTACTCCTACTCCCTGCTAGAAATGTTCTTTCCTAACAGCTCCTGCTTACCTGCAGTTCTACCCAGCCTGCTGAGAAGCAATAGAGGGGGGAAAAAGCTGCTTCTGTGGTTGCAGCTGCAGGGAGAGAGAAGGGGCAAAGTGGGGACAGGAAGAGATGAGGCATGGCGAGAATCCTGGAGGAGGGTAACGAATAGTTGCTGCTGCCCCACATGCTCCAGCTGCCCTTTTGGGAACAGCAGAAGGCTGCACATGTAGGAGATATGGATGAGCTGGCATAGGCAAATTGACTAGTTGAAGGCCGTATGTTGCTCACTGACCTGTTTTCCTTTGTTTGGTGTTTTTTGTGTTTTTGGTTTTTTTTTTTCCCTACTTTGCTTACTGTATAGCTTTTGAAGTCTCAGTTCAGATGTGAAAAAAAAATTGCTCAGGGCATGAAAAGCATGTAGTAGAGCAGGCATTTCACTTGGCACTGAATTATCATACACGTAGGTCAGGATTTGATCCCATGACTGATCAGAACCTGGTCCTGTTGTTGCTAATACCAATACTGATAAAAAGTTCCACATGGTGAAAGTAATTCTAATGAACTCTGTAGAAAGTTATTTGTTAGAACAAAGTTACCAGTTACAGACATCAGTTTATAGGTGTTAATTCAAAGCTGGACTTTAAGAAATGTCCAAGTGTGGTGAAAATGATTCCTACGTGTCCTTCTTGTGTTAGTTTTCAGGCAGTGCATATAATTATTCCAGCTCAGGTGGTTCCACAGACACTGCAGAACTTCACAGTTGTGAGTAAACCGCTGGGTTCACTGGATTTCATGCAGATGTGCTTCAATTCTTTCCTCAACAGAGTCCTGTGTTCCAAGTTTTCCAAGGGAAAACTGAGAATAAATAACATTTAAGAACATCCTTTACTTTTATTTTACTCTTACTGATTTATTATTCTTCTGCAAATCTTACACATGCAGACCTGCTTTCTACTGTCCTCAGCCATCAAAACTAAATCTGCCCTCCCCATCCAGAATTCTTTAAATACTGCCCAAATGAGGATTTGATTTAAGTTGGAATTGTAGGACTTGGCATCTAAGTGTGATTAGTTTCCACTCCCTAACTACACTTCTATTTAAATGAACATTTTGGGGTTTTTTGAAGTTTGAAGGGAGGCTGTGAATGCAATTTGTAAAAAAAAAAAAAAAAAAAAATAGGGGTGAGAGCCTTTCTGCTTGGAATTGGCTGGTAGAATTCAGTTCTGCTTTACCCTGTATTGTCTTAATCTCCTTTCCCTCACCCCAGTTATCAGACTGTAAGAGGAAGGCATCTACAGTTCATGGTAAGAGAGGTTTTGGAAACAATAGGGTATGCAAGTAATGGGAAGTCTGTGGTCAGGGAGTAGTGAGAAGAGACTTTCCCTCCATCCACATGGAAAGGTAGGGCTGGAACTATCTGGATATGGAATAAGATCAGAAGTCCAAAGACAGCTTGGAAAACTGCCGGTTCTGGGGAGAGGAAAGCAAACAAACTCTTTTGTCAAGCTAGACAGGGCACGGTCTGAACGGGCATATTTTAAATGCCCTTTTGAGTCATTGACATTGTAGCAGTTATAGGCGTTGCTACCATTTGGGGGCAAAGTGGTCATTACAGAACGCTGACAGAGTTTTAATTTTGCATTTTTAAGCAACTGCTTTCCTATTTGGCAGGCAGTAATTAGAAGATTTAAAAAGTATATTCGGCAATATTAACATGAAACTGCAACTGTAAAGCTAATAAATAATTCTAGAGATTGGGTAACTTTCATGGCAGTTATGTACTTTGCCCTATATTTTAGTAAGGTGAAATGCAAATGAAGATGATGTAAGAACATCTGCAGAATTATTTTCTGCTCTGATCATTATTCACAGTCAGTAGCTTGAATTACTAGTAAAGTTGATTTCTGAGTGTCTTCTTGCTTACATTCCTCTTAAGAGTTAAAAAATCTTAAATTATCATTGCTGTGATTTAACAGAAGTTACAGAAGCCAAGATTTCATTTATTTCTGAATAGCACAGCTAAAAACCCTAGCGATATTGGCATGCACCCATTAAATATAACAGGAGTTTTAACGTTTATTTTATTGGAAGCAGAGTTAGAGAAACACTACAAAGTTCTAAGAGATTTTCCCCCACTGAACTCTGTAGGGCTTGAGTTGTTCAAGAACAGAAGTAAAGACAGACCGTTGCTTTTAGAATTAAAAAAGGTGAAGTTTGATTCCATTGGAGGCTTGCAGGCAGCCATGTTTGCCTTATATCAGCTAACTTAAGCTGATTTAATTGTTCCAGACGATAGAATCATTTTGGTTGCTTCTGGTGTCCCGCTGGGCAATTTCATCACAGACAGGAGCAAAAAAGCGTGAATAATGGCTAGATGTTACCAAATAAATTTCACGTCTGCGTTGTTTAAACAGCGAGCCCCCATTGTATCTCTGTATCTTAAATGAAGAGTAGGTAAACTTAATACTTAGGGTTTCCAACTTAGTATCTTTCAGTACTTTACAGTATAAATATGTAACAAGCCATTTATCGTGGGGGACCAGGGTCTCATGCATTTTAGAACTCTTCATTCTTCAGTAGGTTGGCTGTTTTAATGTAATTGAAAAATACATGGCTCTGTCAATGGTAATGTTTATAAGTATCTTTACATTGTGACGTGGTAGCAATGAAGCAGATGTAATGGTGGTGGAGACAAGAAGGGAAGGCTGATGTTTACTCTGCAGAGGTGATGAGGAGATGGTTGGAATTGCTTTGCTTTGTTTCACAGAGTAAGAGCCAGCAAGGCAGTAGTGTGTTCTCCTTCCTTGTTTTCTTTCACTTTCCTCTTTATCATCTGCTCTGTCTTCATGCTGCCAATTCTCAATCTTTCTTTATCTGTGCTGGCTTCAAGATGCTCAAGAAATGATAGGGTGACCTTTACAGGATTGCATAAGATTTTGATTTTGGCAATGCTAGCAGGCTACATGAATGAAATGCCCTGCAATAGGTCTCTGTACAGAGACCTATTGCAGGTACAAATTTCTTGCTGGGACCAGTTTACTCTTTGCATAAATAAGTCTTTGTGGTGTCTGTTAACTTCCCTTTATTTCAAGGTGAGATTGGTCCATGGTCTTTGAAAATGATGTCTGAGAATGTGTTGGAAAAGGAAGTGCTAAAGGTCACTTGTGCTGTGTCCGCTTTGTTCTCACGTGGTTCTAGTTGGATTTATTGAGAAATCTTTTTTTTTGTTTGTTTGAGTTTCCTTGCTTTTTCCTTCCTTGTAACACCATAGTTCCTTGGCACCTCTTGAACATCTGACCTCATCATGGCTCATTTCTCCTTAGTCCCACTGCTATCACCTTGTCCTTAAGTCCTGGCTCTGTGTTTTAACTTTCCCTTTATTGTTCTTGTTTTTACTTCCAATATATTCATATTGCTGTCATTCTCATCACTCCAGCTCCTTCCTTCTTCTTGTCACTGTGGTGGACCAGTGAGCTCCTTGTGTCAGTAGGACTCAGAAGCATCTTCGGTATCTGAAGCTGTATGGGATTTGCCCAGTCACTGTCATCCAGTCCGTGTCCCCACCGTGCTTCTCAGCAAGCAGCAGGGAGCTGACTGATCAGACAGGGGCAATTGACTGCAGTCAGAAGATGCACTGAGTTTGCAGTTAGTTGTGCTGTAGAAGTGGTTGAAGGAAGAGGTGTGATATGGTAGCTTTGAACTTCAAGCAAAATGCTCTGGTTTTAGCAGTCAGTGGGATGTTGAAGGAATGTGATCTGTCCCTGAAAACTGGACTCTCCCAAGCGATGTAAAATTTTAGTTTGTACTGACTGTTGGGATTTTCAGGGACTCCTAATCACAGAAAAGACCTAGTATTGTTTGGTATTTTTATTTTATATAAAGTGAAATTATGGTTATGGTCTTCAAAAATTACAGGCCAAGCACAAGTCAAAAAATGCAGATGAGGAAGCCAAAAGAAGTAGTAGGAAAATGCTTACCAGTGTGAAAGGTTGTAGCAGTAGCTTAGCAGCAGCCTATCAGTTCAGCTTTGCTTGGTGCCCCTAACTTGAAGTCTGAACGGAAGAGGCAATAGTGGAGATTTTGCTGGAGGTATTTGGAGATCCTGATGCTTTCCATGATGTGGTGTTCCTGTTCAAGGAATTGACAGGGTTAGAAGGATAGCCCTCTAGTCCATGGTTCCCAAATTTCTAGTTATTTCTAAGTATCCCATATAGCTTTATGAATGTTTGGGATCACCCACTTTTAGGGAACTGTACAGGATTGTTCTGTATAATTTCATTAAAGCTGGCATTAACTGTATTGTTGCATTTGAGCTTTTTTCTTTATCATTAGCTGGGTTAGAGCACTACCAGTACAATAATCAGATGCAGACACAATATATAGGGTTAATCTTATGCCCTAATGTCATTGAGCTGAGATAAGCTTTGTTAAGTTTTATTCCACACCTTTACTCTTTGTGCCAGCAAGTTCTCAGAGCCATGTCTAGGCTCTGAGGGGAGCAAAGAAGGATTTTATTAACCTCTTGTACTGATTTTGTAAAAGTGTTACCCATTGTATCAGAAGCAGGTGAGAGTGCTTTTCACCTAAAGAGCAAAACCTTGTAGCTCTTTCTGATGACCTTTATGCAATACTTTCTTAATATATATTATATATATAATATATATCTATAGTGAAATCCATTACTTTAGAAATAATATTGGTTTAGTGGTCATATTTAGGAGGTAGCTTTGCATGTGCATTTTTATAAGGCCATGTAAAAGGTTTTAAAATACAAATTCAGCTAAACTGATTTGTAACAGTTCTGTGATGCATTAGCAGCCCAGCACTGTGACCTACACAGGTTCCTGTGTTCTCTTTAGGTGCTCTTGCTTTGCCATTTCACACGTGTTCTTTGTGTCCGCTTTGCCCATATGTTGCAAGATGCCTTGTGTAGGGGGTCTCACATTACCTTCTTGTATATATAATTTAATAGGACTGTGAGATCCTGATCCTTTTTCTGAAGGCATTTACTGTAGGACAGGAGTATGGTATAAAAAAATAGATCAGGCACAGTTTACCTCTGTTTGTCATAGCCCAGTGTAGTGCAAAAAGCAGAAACTTTTCTGTGTTGGTTTTGTTGTTAAGTAGATGTGTGAGTAAGCAAGACCCAATATACCCTAAACAAACAGGAAAGAAGTTTAACTCTGTAGCATGTGCTGTATGCTAATGACTGGAGAGCAGACAGGGCATAAATTGTCTCGCACACCAATTCAAAGCTGATGTTCCTATATTGATTTTAATGGGAAATTCTTTGAGTGGTGTTCTTTGTTGCTGAAACTGTTGAGAGTACATGTATCATGGAGTTGCATGCATAGTGATTCTCTGCTGCCGGCTGAGTTAGGGAGATGGATAGTGACATTGCCATCAGTTGAATTCCTTCTATGTTTAATATTGCACTTTATCTATTTCTCAGAATTGAAGCCTATTGTAAATTTTTCAGATGTATGGAAGTCACACAAAGAGTTTAGGCTCCCGGTTCAGCAGTCTTTCAAAAGTGTTACCCAGCTGTCTTTTCATCAGTGGTTATTTCAGTGTTGTATCTGTAGTAAGCTCAGCTTCTGAACTGTGTATGAATGAGTTTGTGAGTGCACTGTGAACTGCTTGTTGAACGTGTTGGTCAGAACTGTGATTTCTCACCAACTAGCCTTGTCTTCAGTTTGGTACGCACATGTTTTCTTGCAAGTACTATTGTTCAGAGTGTTTTTAAAGGAAAAAAAACCCCAAACAACCAAATACCACAACCCAAAACCTTAGCGTTTTGCTTTTTCTGGCTGATACATTGGATATTTGAACAAAAAAAATGAAACTGATCTCTAGCCTTGTTTGACAGTGCTCTGGACATCAAACTGACAGGCTCTGACATGTTTCAACTGTTATATTTGGTTTAAAATGTGTACACTCTCCAGCTAAGCACTGTTTACTGTATCAGTGTTATTAATGCCATAAAGCTTTCAAAATCCTTAGTATAATCCAAACTTTACAGGTTTTTAAATCAGATTTAAAATCAGATGCGAAGTGTGAGATTGTAATTTTGTCTTTTATGCTGTTCCTGGAAGACCAAGGTCAAAAAAAGTGCATCTGAGTAAAATGGGAGGCAGGCAGTGAGAAATGGGGGCATCTCTGGTGAAGCCTTTTCTCCCTAGAGCAATCTCCCACTCGACTGTATGAGCTGCTTCTCTTTGGGACTTGGGTGTAATTGTGGCAATGATCAGTAAGACAAATTACAGGCCAAATGTTTTGTAGAACTGCCAGAAAGTTTGCAGTTCTTCCAGCAACTGTGAATCAGCCCTGCACCCTATGTGCAGACTAGCAAGTAAAATCTGCTTCCCAGTAGCAGCGTGCTGGTCTGCATAACCCCTGCGTATAAGCTTTATGCACAGTTAATCAACTTACGATGCAAATTATGTGAAGTCTCGGAGACATTTTATGCGCCTATGAAAATGTACTTGATGCTTGTGATATCTTCAGTAAGACAGGAGTGAAGTGCTGAAACCTTCTTGGAGCATGGATGCGTACATTCTGGCAGGGTGACAGTCTTGAATGTGGGAGTTATTTCTCTTTGATAACACTCACAGTGTGTTAGGTTTTGCAGAAACAGAAAATTCATAGTTTCTTCCTGGAGGAGCTCATGCTGTAAAGTAAGAAAACTTACTATCTTTTGGATAATGAGGTCATAAACTACAATGTAAGATCTATAGAGGTTTTGGATGTGTGTATCAAGACAGAAGTACTGTGCAAAAGCCATAGAAAATGCATAATAATGTACAAATCCATACTTTTCAGAACAGAAATATGCAAAAGAAAGAAATGGTGTGCTATTCCAACTTTTGAAAATGTATTTGAGCCCCTTGGGGAAGCAGTAGTTGAGTAGTTAAGGGAGAGAGGTTTTGTTCATGTGAGTCAGCAGAGAGAGAGGCTGAAGCTTGTGTGCCAAACCAAGGAACATGTAAGACGGACAGTCAACAAAGTGAAGTCACTTTGTGATAGGCCAGATTACAAATAATGAAGATCATTATTTGCAGCAGGCTTTATTTAAATAAAAGTTTCAAAATGTCATAACAGGTCGCAGCATAAAAAAGGGCTGTCATCAGTATTGCCTGCTTTGCCTTAGTGTCTGTGGCAACAGGTGAGGTTGGTGAATTAATTTTCACAGTGCACAAAGTGTTCCTGATCCTGATTATTTTATGATCTGAAGTTTTAGTGAGCCATGAGATAATGTGTAATAACTCCATCAGAATCTTGCAGGCTGTGAACTAGTTGGACAAGTTTTTGCGTACTTAGTTGTCCTGCATCTACTTGTGATATCACGTTATCTCCTTTCTCCTGTCATTTTTGCCTTTATTTCCATCCACGTAATTCCTTCAAACAAATGAGGATGTCAGTAAAGGGAAATGATGGGATGGGCATTCACTCATAATTCAGGTAAAAGATCTCACGAAATGTAAGCCCAGCCTTTTGTATCAGTGGTTCCAGAAGAGGCCTTTGTCTGCTTTAGATGTACATGTAGTGATACATAGATCTTACCTGTCTCAGGTAGTAATGAAATTCATTTGCAAAATATCTGAGTCTGGAGAATCTTGAGCATAGTCATCTTCACAGCATTCCTGAGAGGAAGTGTAATGGATGGAGAAACTGTATTCCTCCATGTCACCCAGAAGTATGGCACAAGCGTTATGGTTTTAGTCTCAGAGTTTTGCAGGTGGTATCAGTATCCTCATTTGTACAGAGGTAAGACTGGGGCTGAGACCTACGCTACTGAAATAATGCTTCTGCCTGATACTTTTTAGGTAGCTCTCTTTCTGTTTTGCAGCTTCTTCCTCACCTGTCCATCACTCTTCTTACTCTCCTTTTCTAAAACAAGAATTCTTACCATCACATTTCTGTTTTTGTGTAGCATAGCTTTTGCAGGCTATTGGGTTTATGGTTTTTTTTGTTGTCGTTTCCCCCCCCCCCCGTTTTAATTATGCAACCACTTTGTTGTGGGGATGCTTTCCTTCAGTTGTGAACAAACAGAAGTGCAGGGCTTCTGTATTGCTGCATCCTTGACGCTGGAACTTTCCCTTTAGAGGTATGGATCTATAAAATGAAGCTTCCAGGCTGTCAAAGCAGTGTCAGTAGTGCAAAGTGGTGCTGCCTCTCTGGATGACTAGTTGGAGGCAGCACCGGCTTTATGGTTTCAGTGAAAAAATTACCACCTAGAGGTATCCTACATGCATGTACTTGGAATGCCTCTGGTATTGAGCTTACCTGTGTATGAATATACATAGGCTGGCAAAGGGGCTGAAGAGTTGGATGTGCAAATCCCTTTGAAATGTAGAATGAATTGTTTTGAGCACCTTTGACAGTTGTCATCTTAACTCATAATTTTGTATATCATTTATAATCCCATAGCTGTAGTTAATACGGTAGAAGACAACAGGAGACAAAATGTAAAATTGAAGTATTTGTTTTTTGATAGTTCATAGACTAAATTCACAGGAAAGGGGACCTCCATTTGGGTCACTCAATTGAAGAAACAGAAAGTTTAATTTTCCATTTTTAGGGCCTCATCATTGCTAATAGCAGGAGAGAGGCTTAGGATCCTTCAGCTGGAGTTGTGTGAAGAGGGAGTAAGTGCAGCTGGTGTGTGCTGTGGAACAGCTGTGCAGTGCAGCAGAGCCTGATAGCCCAACACCTGAGCGTGTTTATAAAACAGATACAGTGAGATTACATTGGTGTTGCCTGCCTGGGAGACTACTAGCCTGTGGTTTACACAAGGCTGTCCCTGGTTTTGAAAAAGCCACAGAGTAACTACACCGGATATGCTAACATGGCTTGGGGTTAACATATTATGCTTCAGGATTGATCCTGAGTGGGATAAATTTGGTGCGGATTATAGCAACTGAGATTTTGTGAATTTGGGGAAGGGAGGTTTTGAGGAAATTGATGAAGGAGGTGTCAGTTTATCTGCGCAGAGTTGTTTTGCAAAATTATTCATTATTTACTGTGTTTGGGCCTCAATGGAAGTGGGGGAAGGACACAATATACCTGCTGTGAAGAAGTGGCATTCTGTTGGGTCTTTTGATACTATGTATATTGTGGGGCTTACTGATCAGTATAAATTTAAGAGATGGATTTATAAGTGTAGTAAAGCTTTTCACTTACAGTTCTTTCATCCAAAAGGTATTGTGCAGACACTACAGAAAAAAAAGTCAAAATGTGGATTGTTAAGGTCCTTCATACTAAAAGTAGTCAACGACTGGAATATCGGTTTTGTAGTGTTATGCGAAGCTGAAGGCATTGGAGTGCAAAGGTGATGAGCTTAGGGCTTCAGTTACGTAGGTTTTTCATCTGTTTATTAGAATTGACTTTAAACTTACAACTTGCACATTTATGTATGGCCATCCAAAACTTAATAATAACTTTGCAATACACTGGTCAGCGATCTACAACAAGAAACCAGTGCCCTTAGAATATAGTCTTACGGATTTCCTTGATTTCAAACATATGTGGCTCATGAAATTAAATTAGAATAGTGGCTTAAGAGAGTATGTCAACAGTTTGATTTCTTACTGTAGGTTTATAGTAGAGTGACACCTTTGACTGCAGAGAAACTGCGATTTTCTTGCATTAGACAAACGTGGGAAGATGTGGTGCCCAAATATAACCAGTTCTCTTCAGATTCTCCTGGTGCCCCAGGTTTACGTTCCTGGAACAGTAACACTTATGAAGGATGAGCTTTATTAAGACAGAATGCTTTGAATGTATACTAGAATTGAATTAATACAGATATGTTTATTAATATTGTTGGCAGGTCCACTGTACAATGTGAGACCATATCAGTCATCGGTGCTTCAGTGTGAAGTAAACATCTGTGTCCTCACTTAAAATACAAATGTAGTATGTTTGGTGTTCTTGTCAAGGCTGACATATTTTAACAGCAAAAAAGAGAGTGCATGGGAGGGGTACCCAGCAGTCCTGGCAGTATCTGTGCTCACAGTTCCCAGTAAGAGCAGTAATGGAAGACCCTGGGCAGATAACTGCTTTGTGCCTCAAAATGCCACCTGCCCTGAAGCTCGGATCCTGCATCCCAGGGCTTACATCTTCAAACCAGGGCTCAATGCTACTTCAACCCTGCTATCCTAAGGGATACTACTTTTGCAGTACCACTTCCCTCTTGTACCTTACTCTCCCAGTGGTACTTGTAATCACGGTTTCATTGGCTGCTGTTTGCATCCCCTCAGTTGAAAAGTACCTCACTTCTGCTTCTGGCAGAACTTAAAATCATGTTGACAGGCCGCCTTTATCAAAACTACTGTGAAGGATCCTGGTTCAGAAACAGAGTATGTAGGCACAGAAGACCATGCAGACCATACTAGCCTGATTTAATAAAAAAAAAAAAAATTGGTTTGGCTCGGAATAATTGGAGTACATCAGTGTGAGAAGGGATGAAATAAGCTATCTTCATTTATTTGGGTATGTATGTCCCAAGTCATCCTGCATTTTCTTTCCTGTTAGGAATCTAGGAAAGGAGATGCCATTCTCCACCACCTGTGTGTTCTTTTTTTCCCCTGGAGAAAGAGATACTGGTAGCAGCTTTAGTTACAGTTAACGTATTTAATCATTAGAAAGCTTAATTTGAAGACCTACTTTGTTAAACTGTGTTTCCCAGTGGCTCCATCCAAATGTGAGATAGGTATAAGGGATAAAACACATCAAGGCTGCGAATATGTGTGGCGGGAGGAGGTAATGTTATACTGACTGGAAGGGACATGGGCAGCCTCCCTTTTAGGGTTTGTCTGAATGATAACTTGGCGAAAGCAGATACAGAAGGAAAATATGTTACTGAGGGAGAACAAGAGCAAGTTTGGTCAGGTATTTCAAGGCCAAGGCAACTCGGTTGTTACTGGCTCTTATTAGCATGCCTGAAAAAAGTAATGTTCTTTGCTTCAGCTGGGTGGCCCTCGGAAAGGAGAGGGATTCTTTCCTGCCTTTTGAAATCATCAAAGAATATGAGAGTAATCGTTTCCAAAGTTATCTCTATGTCGGAAAGCCTCGCTGTTCAGGATAAGCCAGGGTAAACAAAGGACAAATAGGAAGTGACTTTTAAAAAGTATGGATTTGAACCTGTGAGGTGCTGAGTGTCTCCAGTGAAATGCTGAGCTTGCTTGATTTTCAGTAAGTTTATGGCGCTCAGTTCCCGACAGGATCAAGTCCTAAGATTAGATCTACTCTCTGAAGTAAAATGAAGTTACTGCTCTCAGCTTTTTTAACTGCCAATATTTCTTGCAGTGCACATCATCACTGCTCTGTATGTACACAGACATGTGCAGCACTTGAGTAAAGACAAGCTGATCTACAGGGACTGTATCACTTTCCCATTTTCATTGTTTGTCTGTTGTACTAATAAGAACTCTGATATGAAAGTGAGACATCAAGAGGATAAAGCAAAATACCAGATGCTTATTGGCAAAAGGAAAAATCCCTCTTCAGTTTTTCTGTCATGTTTAGGAGCATTTGTACGTGGTTTTCTTTATGTAGAGTAAAATAATGCCAAATGTGTGTAGTACTTCTCATCAGTAGATTCCTAAGTGGATATCACTTTGATGAATGTATTCAATATGCAATCAAGACCTTTGGGTAGAGAAGCATGTAGTGGTGTAGTGCTTCGCTTTCAGATGAATTGCAGAGCCCTTCACATTTAGCTTTGCTGACTTCATTGGAGCCTTTCATGCTGTATGGGTATCTCAGTACACCATGGCCTGCATGGAGATTCAGAGCTTGCGAAGGATGTTTGAATTAGACAGCTCCTCTCCCACTAATGCATACTTTACTGTCCCTGTGAGGTTAATTTGCTACCAATATTCTGACTGCAGTCATTGTTGGTGTTATTTGAACTAAGGGTGGGTATAATGAGACCTGACTGCTAGTCATGCTGAAGGGGAAAACTGCCTGTTTCTTCACAGGAGTTTCTAGAAGTTACACAAGGAAATCATATGCTCGAAGCATGAACTGAGAAATGTACATAGAATGGTCAGACTGATTCAGTCCCCTCATAATTTATTGCTTTTATGATGAACAAGTGGCTAAAATTTTTGCATCGGGTTATTGCAGCATGTAGAAATGAAACTGACTTGAAATGGTATTGCAGTATTTAATGGCATGACAGAGAGGCATGGTCCCCAGTCCCCCTGTTAGAGCCGCGCCCCCCCCCCCCCCCCCCCCATTAAATTTATGCTAATGTTGTATAAAAGGCTTGGACGATCTTGAGTCAAAGGGAATTTGATTAAGTTATACCTTTCCCTGGGCTTGTGTGTTGCCCTGTTTTCCATGGCTTGAATAGAACTTGTGTGTTCATTGACCCTGCCAATATATGGGTTACAACCAAATTGGAGACAAAGGGAAAGAAAAATTAGACAGACTTTTAAAAGAAACAGTGCTTAATTCTACCAAAGCTCCTGCCTCAGGCTTCAGTGCTCAGAGTCTCATCAGACAGGTTCTTCTACTTCTGTTTCCTCATTCCTCCTGAGGAGAGTGAAGCTGACCATGAGCGATTAACCACCAGGCTGCAGAGCCTTCCTAGTGCTCCAGAGAAAGAGTGCCTCCATGCCTGTGGACCAGCAGCACCCAGGAAATATCTGAAGTACAGGTCCTGAGCTATAATCACTTAGGGCGGGGGATTGTTTTCTAGGGCGTTTTTTCACTTGGTGTGTGGTGACACCTTCTGGGAGGCCACAGGGAGGCTAAGCCAAATTTAGCAAGCAAGAAAGTTACTCCTTTGTGGTGGGAGGCAGTCTCCTGTCAAGCCTGGAGAGCCTTGTTTCCCTTTGTGCAATGATGCAAATCGCCCAGAAAATAATGCAAGGGACAAGCCTGGGAAATATGGCATATTCCTTAATATACAGTAATCTTTAGAGGACAATATTTGTAATCATGACATCAACATGTGGGAGAAGTCAGTATCTTGAAGTTGGTCTTTCTCACCTTACCTAAAGGATGATCTTAATACTGAAAAACAAGGTGGTAGAAAGGGCAGCAAATGCTGGTAGTTGCAATTCTGACCTCCTTTAGGATATAGACTTCCCGTTACATCTTCTTGATCTCAAGTATTTGGTGTACAGGACTTCCCTGAAAAATACTGATAAGAATAACTTCCTCTGAAACGTTTGCAGACCGTCCCTTGAATCTCTGGGTTCTCAGTGTGAAAATAAATGTGCTTCAGACAGTACTTACTCTGGGAAAAGACTGGACCAAATCTTACTCTTCACTGTACAGATAGGGTCAAAATTAGTTGAATATTAGCAAATAATTTTGGAACAGAAGATACGACTCCATTTCCTGCAGCCAGGCCTGCAGTGATCAATAGTTGGGAAAGAACTGTAGCCAGTTTGTTTACCAATACAAGGAATAAGTAACTGTGTGATTTTTTTTTTTATTTTTTTTTTTTTGGCTTGCAGACTGTCTGCTTCAAAGGGGGAGTCCAGAAGCCTATAGAGCTTTAAAAATACCTTGTGCTGGTTTAGAAGGTTAGGGCTAAATATTCCTGTTGTTTCCCTGAGTGTCAAGGAACAAGGAGAGCCACATTTATCCCCTCCTTCTCCATAGAATCTGCAGAATAAAGGATAGGAGTAGAGGTAGACCCTCTGTAACTCTTACTTCTCTTTTAGCTCATGAAGATGATCAGTAAATAGTGATACCTAGGTTAGTTTGAATCTGGTCACTCTGGGGGCTGTGAAGCCCTTCTCTGTTAAGGCAGTTGGGGACCTTGTGAGAAGGTCTCACACAGGAGGACACCTCTGGTAAGGTACTGTGAAGCATAAGGATGGACTGTTGCTTGGAAAGTTCTTGAAATCTGTGTGCTTATCTGGAGATCTGACTGGGAACTGAGCAGCCCTTCTCTTAAATGAAGGGGGTAATGCTCGGTCTTCCTTTGCCCTGTTGTGTTCTACTGGAGAGTGTGAATCAAAGCTAGCAGGGCTGTTGGTCCCGCTAGGAAGCATTGCCTGAGTGGGGAGAGGAGGGAAGAGGAGAACTGGGATCATAATTGCAACATTAAAAAAAAAAAAAAGCTAATGTCTGAAATACTTCAGTATTATCCCAGAGAAATATGTGTCCCTGATAAATGAGCCTTGATATTGTTACTAAAATGCTTAGGAGAAGGTTATCATCACAGGTCATATGCAATCCTCTGTGGTGTTAACGCATCGATCTGTGTGTGTAGCGTGATCCTGTGACCTGGCTAGAGCAATGTGGCTCACAAGATGTACTGCAGGTTTATTGGATAAAGGTTATGAATCATTCCATACTGGATGATAAATAAAATTTGTTTATATTTGTGGAACTCTCTGCTCCCTATACATCTCTGACACCAATGCCTTAGGATGCTAACTACAAAATTGCATAGGCTCTTCTGGTACCTACAGTCCCAGTGGGCACCTCATCCTCAGGTGATCGTGCGCCTGAATCATGGGCCAAATACAGACTGAGGGGGCTCGGGCAGCTGCTCTGCCCTTGCTGGTCTGGTTATTCAGGAATTGCCCACTAGGAGGTTTCTTGTACCTTTGCTCCGTGTGTTTTGTTGGGGGCTACTGAAAGGCTTCCTCGCTCTGCAGACCTGACAGGCATGCCCGTTCCTCTAGCCCATCTGAGGCCGCCAGAGGTACCGGTTACAACTACAATATCAACAAAAACCTGCTATTTTCCCGGCTGGTGTGCGTGATCATCAACTCCTTTGATTAACCAGTTCTGGGTCTAGAAGTGAGGCGTTGTTTTTTCCATTCTTTGTAGTGTTTTTGGCAAGGGGTGGAGAAAATGTAGTTATTGCTGTTTTTTCTCTGAGTTTGTTTTGTTTTCTGCTGTTTGTACTAGAGCACAAAATGAAATGCTTTGCAAATAAACTAAATCTTAAAACTAAAAGGTACTTTATATTCCATCCTCACAGAGCTTGCGTGAAGATAAATAGGAACAGATCGTATTGGGAAAATATTTCTTTCCTCCTGGTCCTGAAAATAAAGCAAACTCCCCGTTACTGAAAGTTGCTGCAAGTAAAGCACAAGCAGACAGGCTGAGTGCAGCCGGCTACGGGCTGATAGCCTTGTTTTTGTTGTTGCTGGGGGTTTTTAACTGCAGATTTAGCCATTACAAATTGAACCACTAAAAACACATCAGTGTTATTTTGAAAATTCGTAGCAGATTCAGCTCAGACCAGGAAGTGAGGTGTTGTCCTTTTAAAGCCTGATATACAGAAAAGGGTATTTCTGACGCATGACCTTCAGTGAACAGGAATTCCTCTACTCAAGATCTCATCCTTACCATGAACTTCACTGCTGCAATTCATCCTCTCACAGCTGTGTGAAAAGTGACATACTGTGGAAAAAAAACCCAACCAAACCAACAACCATCCATTCTGAGAGATTTTGATCATAGTTTCTTAAATAAATAACAAGGGCTTGCAGAATACAGAGCATGATTTTTTTCTGAAATGTTTTATATGTAAATAAATGTAATTTTAAGTTACAACAGTTTGGTTTTCAGTAGGGTTCATTAGCTGTTAACTAACTAATCAGATTGTTAAAATCTGTTTATCTAATTGTAAACAACACAATAGAAACTACTGGGGCTTAGTTGTTTTTTTTTTTAAATCTGGTTTGAATTTTGACTGGTGATTATTTGAAACTCCACACTGAAAAAAAATCTGGTTCTGTGTGCATTTTTTTGTGTATGTTTGTTTTCACTTCCCTTCCCTCCCCCCCCCCCCCTTTTCTTTTGCTCTCTTTCTCTCTCGGCCTAAGTTTACAGGCAGTGGAACAGCACCTCGTAACTGGCAGGTTTGAGAGCTAGGGAAAAATGTTTTTATGACTATAGCAGGTAACATGCCATACTTAGGCTGTGGTGGAGCAAATTAGCAGTAAAACTTCTGTGCAGATACTAAGTATGACTACAGTTAAATGCACGTGAAACTACAGTCTTTCTGCCAGAGATACAGACCCTGGAAAGCATTGAATTGAAGCCTCTTTGGAGCGGGAGAGGGAGGTATCTGGCAGGCATCGTTTTTAGGACTCTGCATTTCTAGAATTTGCCAGTTCCTGCTGTTTAACAACCCAGATTTGCTAACCTCTGGGACATATGGCAAGGCCTGCTTTTTTCTTCTGGTTCTTTGTGGAAGTGGGTGCGGGCTAGAGCTAGATAAGGATGAAGAAAGGGTATGTTGCTGGGATTCCTCCGTTTTTACTTTTGCTTTTGTTTTGTTTGCTGTATTTGGTTTATCCTGAGGCAATTTATTTCTAGTGTTTCATTTTAAAAGCTTGCCAGTGACAGAGAGATCACTGAGCAACATTCCATTGTTTGAGCAAGAAAATGAATAAATAATAGTTTTGTAACTCTAATTCCCTGTAGAAGTATTGCAGCTGCTGATTATATGGAGGCTGTATTGTTTTTATCTATAGGATGTGGTAAATATAGATAAGAATTTTTTCCCTGTGGGAGGTGAATTCTCAAAACCAAGTGGGTGCAGTGCATCCAAATAAATGTAAGTGATAATCCCTAATGAAGTGAAACTAAAGATGTTGTGGGACTTTGAGGCGCATTAGAAGGCAGTATGGCATAGGTGTCCCAGTGGATGCTGATACTTCCGTGGAGTGGGAGTGCAGATCAATCAGTAGAGAGCTTTAATCATAGGAGTTTCTACATTCATTCATAGGCTGAGGATGAAGTAGAAATTAAAGAGCTTGTGCAGTCATACCTGGAGAGGTGCTACTATGCCCTACCTGAGACACAGGTAAGCATTGTGCCAGGTAGTACTTATCTTTAGTTGCTAAAAAGTTTCTCGTATTTGAGTTCAGTATAATAAACTTCTGACAGTTTTACCAAAACTATTTTCAGAAGTAATTAAAAATTAATCAGTTGAGGAACAGAGCTGAATGGTATTTTACAATGTTGGCAAAATAGTTTATGATGTCTCAGTACCAAAATTTATGAACGGTTACAAGCCTCGCTTCAAAAAATCTGCATAATATGACTTTGCAGAAAATGTTCTAGCTTAATTATAGTAATGTGCTTCGGATTTTCCGCTGGGGTCATTTATTTTGAGTATGTGTCTTGTCTCTTATAACTGTAACTACGAATAAGTCTGTTGTTGCGCATGTGTTGCCTAAACGTTGCACGTAACTTTCCTGGAATTTGTAAAGCTATTCTGTTTGACATTAGTTGGCATACCTTGTTTGCAACCCTTGTAATCCAAAAATAAAATATTTACGTGTCTCTAGTAGCAAAGTACAAAGTGCCATATTAAGAACAACCATATACGGGCCTAGCTGTGTAAGATGCTGACTGTTGTTGATTCCCCCTAGCTCAGCAATTGGTTTTACATGTCTCTCGAAACCTTCTGCAACTGCTCTGAAGTTGCAACTCTGAAACCACTGTCATCATCTGGCTTGGCTGTGTGAGGGAGACGGAGACTAAGCTCTCTCGGTTTAGGGTGCCATCGAGCTGAGGTGCTGCAGTTGCAAGCAGACATGGGCAGAGATGTTGGCTGCTGTGGTTCAGCTCCTGGGAAGGGTAGCTGCCGCTGGATCATCAAAGCGAATGGAGCTATTGGAAGGAAGCAGGAACTTTTTGAGGAGTGTATACATGGGAAAGGTGTTTCTTTTTTTCAGAAAGGGGACTACCTTCTGGCCATCCTCAGGAGCTTGGGGGAATTGCCGGGCAGGCTGGAGGAGGATGCACTGGTCTGGCACCTAGAGATTTACTCAGAGCAGGAGTGTGTGATCCTCCAGGTTTCTGGCTGTAGGAGAGCTGTGTTGGCTGATAGGCACCCAAGCTACAAATAATGCACTTTTTCTGTGTTTGCTTTATTTGGATGTCCAATTAAATATTTGTTTGGATTCTGTCCCTAGCTGAGGATATTTTTCCTATGGGCTCTTGGTGTGTGAGAAGGGAAGGAGGCATGGGGCCGGCTGGTGGGCTTTCAGAGGTATGTTGAGGACTTTGTTCAGGAAGAATAATACTGTGCCAGCCCTATGGTCTGCCAAGTAGCATTTTACTCTTCACTGCAGAAAGACTTGTTTACGTACATCTTTACCCGTCCTATCTCCCTTTTTTTTTTTTAAAAAAAACACCAATAAAAAAATCCAGTGTAGGGTAACAGTAATGACAAATCCTCTAAAAATTCATGCCTCAGTGTTAATAAATCAGATGTGCAGAGGTAGCAGTGGAATCTAAAACACATCTCAATGCTGCTGAACCATAGCCAGAGGTTTAGAAGGAATAAAGCATAGCTGGATTTGAGTTAGTCATGCCCTTTGACTTTTGCCTTGCATTATAATTTTTAGCTTGGAGAGGCTGAATACAGATGCAAAAGGAATATGATGAGCACTGCTTGCGTTATTTTTGTGTCATGGTGAATTTACCACCTGATTTTCTGTAATAGCATGAAAATACGTAAATTTCTTAGTGAACATTGAGCTATGCTGTGACATGGTGCTTTACTTAGAGACAGGTAGCCATTTTTCTTTGGGTTAGTATCTTTACATGACAACTAGTTGTCAGTTGGTGGAAAACAAAGAGTCATATTAACCCCATATGAAAATGGTGTTAATAGTTACAGTGACTCAAAACAAAGCTAGTTTAGGCTATGAAGGTGCAACCAGAGTGCTGCCAAACAGACTTTTCCTCTGACTGCACCAGGATTTCTGCCTTTATAAGGGTTTGCAGGAACTCTGAGAGGAAGTCTTGCTGTGGTAGGGGCTGCTGAGTCCGTCCCATAGGAAACCAGTGAGAGGAAACACAGGGGTGGCTGCAATCAGGAATAGGCTTGCTGCAGATCACAAGTGGAAACAAATGCAGTAAGGAAGCAACCAGCATCTCTTGTGGTCACTGGGAAGACACAATGAAATTTTTTGGCAGTGGGGCATGATAGTAAACCTGCATCATGAAAAGCCTTGGTCCATTTGTGATTGTGGGGAAAGATAGGAAAGGGAGAGGCCATTTCAGGACATACAGCCTGCAGAGTTGTCTGAGGCCTTTTGTGGTAAGGAACTTTTTAGTATTATGCGCCAGCTTCATGCTACTCGCCTTCCACTAGACCGGGTTGCTCAAAGCCCCATCCACCCTGGCCTTGAGCACTTCCAGGGATGTTTTAAGTATCACTTGTGCTTTTGTTCAAAGCACTCCTGGAACAACTCTTTGCAGTGGCTACTTGGATTATTTTATACCTTGATTTAAAAAAAAGTGAAGACATTTGAAAATAAGCATTGTAAAGTTGTATCTATCAGTTCTTTGGCAAATATGAACATTATTTTCATAAAAAAACTACCAACAGATCTTGACCAACAAATTGGCAAATACATTTATTTATATTTTTCATTATAAAGCTTACTGCATCTATGTTAACTTAAGATTTTCAAAAAGTTTCAGGCACCTAGGAGAAGATACTGAACAGTACACTTTCTAAAAAAATAAAATGTTTGATCTGTAAATAAGCAAAAATATGTATTTTCTGTACAGCAAGTCTCAAAGCCAAGTAGCATGCTATAGAATTTTACGTATTGTGTGGCTTTGACTGATTCATATGAATGCTAATGCTCTGGTTCTTTCCACTGCTTCGTTTCTGCCAAGAACTGTTTTAGCATTTCAAACCTTCCAGCAGTATAAAACTGGAAGGAAGAGATTCTGTGATTTGCAAGGCCCAAATAGCAAAGTGTTGATGTATTTTATGCTTTTCGTAATACATGTATGTATATATGATTAATTCACATTAGTTTGTGCGGAGAAATATTAGTAGTATAGCATTAACACTGTTCTGGAAGGGTAACAATTTTAGTTCATTGCTGTCTTTGTTCCCTTTAATGTAGCCATCCTGAAATTGTGCCTAGAAAGCCTTATACCACATTGCAGCACAGTATTGTCAATGTAACCACTGCTCAGTGAGCCTGACCAATGTGATGTAGGGGTGTTTCAAGCTGCATGGCAAATATATATGTTATATGGGTTCAGTTGCCCATAAAATATGAAATTATGTATAGTGTTTGCTATTTAAATTAAAATATACAAGCAGCATCTAATAAAACTGTATATTTCTTGGCATGATTTTGTAATTCTCTTACATTTTTACTTTAGTTGGAGGGTGGAGAGACATAAAGCTTTTCTAGGTTAGGTGCTTCAGCAGTTGTGGTTAGATGCGAGTGTGTAGGATACCTCCCCTGTCAACAGCCTAGAGGGATGCAGGAATCCTTGTCAGTTTTTACTGACACACTTTGATTCACATATAAAATGCCATACATGTGTCATCATGTATAGCCGGTCAAACGCTTGTGGGCGTTGGCGCATCTGCCAAAGATGAATTTTGCCTGGACGATAGCTTGATAAATCATTAGTGTAGTTTCCATTGTCCGTGGAATGAAGCTATAAATTCCTTGGCAGTCAGGGTTACCTGGAGACTAATAATAAAGGTTGCTAGTATAAAGGTAGCTTGCTTTGTTACTTCAGATGTGCAAGTGTGCCAAAAAGCAAGGCTAATGGTCTGCATTCCCAAGTTCAGGAGAAAGCCAGATCAGCAAACTGGAGACCTCTAGCCTGTCCTGTTTATTCCAGCTGGTCAGGACTTTTTTGTTAATCCAATTCTTATTTTGGAAATACTGATCTGTTGCAGTTTTGTCAGCAGAGCCTAGCTGTTTTCATGTAATTTACACAGGAGAAGTATTTATGAGGTCCTGTGTGGAATTACCACTCCTAGCCAGCAGCTCGTGATGGGAGCGGTTTGATGGCATGCAGGAGAGCGTTTCCAAGGCTGTGTTTCTTTGCAGTCTGTGGGTTTCTATGTCACATCTGAGTAGCCTAACCACGGTGCTATCTGGGGGTAAATCTCTCTTCTCCGACCCCATTTCATTTGAAGACCTCCAAAGATAATTGGTTTCATTCTAGTACACAATGGAATATGTTTGAAATTCAATGGGATGGAGGAGGGAAACCATCTTCTGACCAGTGTTGCACCATAGTTAGTGCCCTGGGCATGCGCAAATGCTCTGTGCAGATACTTTGCCTGTCTCTGAATCTCACCTATGGTGGTCTCTGTGCTTGGAGAGTGTGAGAATTAGAAATTCCCTGATCTGTGGTGTTCTTGACAATTTTATCTAGGCACAGAAGAAATTCTGTGCTGTGGCACATTGTCAGCTGGTGTTTATTCACTGCTCTCTTTACATCATTAATCTTGGTTTTTGCCAATTTAAACCTCCCCGAAACTGCGGGTGCAACTGGTCCCTTTATTTATGATGGTAGTAAGGATTAAACTTCTTTATACAACCAGGAAGCTAAAACAATAGCAGCCTCCGCCCTGCTATGGATCCTGGGGGTTGCTGAGTGGGAGGCAGAAGAGGCAATCTGAACCGCTAGGAAGAGGTCAGGTTGATTGCCAGCAGTAATGGCATTCATCAGGGCTAGTTTTCAGATGCTTGGAAAAATGTGTGTTCAGTTGACTCCTTAGTTTATAAAACATAGTTTGATAGCAAATTCCAAAAAATGTGAGACCAGTTGGTTATGTAGATTTTTAAAGGGAGGCTGGATTACTTTATTCATTGGTAACAATAAGCTGTTTTCTAAAGAATGAGCAGTCAAATGACAATGCAACGTTGGGTATGACAGAAGCAGAGTCTCCGTTATCCTTCACATCCTGCTTTCTATTTCTGTTTTTAATTTTGTTGGTAATGCTAGCATTCTTAATAAATAAGAAACTATATACCTGATTCGATAAACTTTTTCCCAGCAGCCTTCGGTTCACAAATTATGTTTCAGAGTACTAATTAAATGGGGAAGCTAGCAAATTGTTGCTAGTTAGTTTAGTTAGCATTAGTCACACAGCTCTGCAAGAGCTTTTTGAGTGGATAGCATTGTTCTAAATACAGATGTAAATGTCATATTATTTCTATTTTTGATTGTAGTTCCTGAGGCTCTAATTTTGGTTAGACTGTAAGCAAAAAAGTAAGTCTTGTTTTAATAGGCATTTCAGAAAAAAGAAAGTTGCTGCCTCAGAGTGAATGATGTGTTAGCCATTTTTTTTGGTGGTAGTTCATTTAGCTTGAAAGGGAGTAGAGAGAGGAATTAATTTGTAGTAGTAGAGCACTACGCAGACTCCTATCTGTTGGAAGCATATATTAGCAAAGAAAAAAATCTGATCTATTGCATCACATCAGATCATGTCCTTGCATTCTTGCTTTGTCTGTGATGTGAGATAGTTCAACTCCTTTGACACAGGGGTATGCAGTAGCCAAGAGGTGGAGAATGAAATCATGAGGGGGGTGTGTGTGTGATTATAAAGAAGGAGGGAAATGGCTTGTTTCCCTTCAGAACAAAGTCTCATCAAAGTATCAAAAATTCTTCTGAGGTTGTGGAAGTAACTGATGCTGTGCTTTTAGTCTTATGAACTGGAATGTCTGTTTGGCTCCTACCTGTGGTTCACTTATTCCTAGAGATTTAAGGAAGGGAGGTACAACTTGATTTCCAAGATGTCTAGTATTGCAATTTTTACTGTTATTTTTACGTGTTATGTTACTATCTGGGGGCCAAAGTTCCATTATTGAAGTGTTATGTGGAAGTAACAAATTACAATTATTGTGTAAATGATTCTGCTGTGTAGTGGATGCAGCAGATGCCTAGGACAGCAGGTTCAGCTGAGTTTTGAGATGGCTTTGTTTTTTTTTTTACAGAAGTCAGATGTCTGCATAAGAAGTAGAGGTCAGAGCCATACAGAGACATCCAGATATTACTGTCGTTGGCAAGTTTCTGATTGAGTGCTGGAGGCAAACCTCTATTCTCCTCGATTACATAGTGATACAAGCATTTGTTCTATTTGATACTGCCTGTTCATTTACTGTTGCTGGTCAGATGATAGAACATTGATAGCAGGTTAAGTCTTGAAGACTTACATAGACCCGCACAATGCCAGTTTTGATTAATGTTTACGCAGCTCCTTTAATTTAGTCTGTTTGGATTTAGTCATTGCAAGTGTGTGGTCATGATGACTGAGCATAACCTTACACACTATAATGTGCGTAGTCTGTGATTTTAGGCACTTGAAACTCTAGGTGTGCTCTTGGAAGGACCCATTTCCAGGTGCTGCACAGTTTTTACCGATAGGTTGTAAAACATACATGGAAGACGGAAGCGGATTCACTTCCTTGACACATACAGCGGGAACTGAGGTACTTGTATGGCAGGTACACTAAAGCCAAACTGGGGAAAGTTGTAAGAAATTTCCAACAGCACAGTCAGATATCTGAAACTTTATTTTTCTCATAAATATCATAACATACACATTTCTAACCTAGTCAGGGCAGTTTCTTAGATGTTCTAGTTGAGGCTTTGGGTTTTGGATATTCTTGATAAAAGAAGTTTCTACAGAAGAGTAACACTGGTCATAGCAGAAATGCCTGCAGAAAAGGGGTGCCTTTGTAAATAATCCTTTGCATTTATGTTCTGGTAAGCTCATCAGATCTTCCTTGAAAATAGTACAGAAAGCAGAGATGAGTCCCTGTAGTGAAATGCAGGAGAAAGCTATTTGTCCTCTGATTTAAGCTTCTATATGTAACTCTTGAATAACCTAGAGGTAATTATTTTTACATTGAAGGGGCTTTTAATTTTGCTGGAGTCCTATACTTTTGTGTTAAAAGTAGATACTTTTAGAAAATAATGACCTCTGTAGTAGTTTGAATGCTTAAATATTTAAACTCTGAACAATTTTGAGGCTGCCAGTATAGTACCTTTTATAATTGTGACTCAGCTTCTTGATACACTTTTCTTTTTTTTGGAAGCCAATTGCCATCTTTTAAGATAGTGATGTTCACACTAGAGCTTGGATTAATTTCCTTCTCAATTTGCATCTTTTAGCAATTAAGGGAGTCTCCAACACTGTCACTGACATGTGAAAGGATAATACCATCTGTTGACCTTGAGAACCTGAATTGTATTGCTTGATGTCCAGCCTGTGATTGTGAATTTTTTCCTGGTTTTGTAAAATGATGTCCATGCATACTGTGGATGTTGTTTCTAAGCAGCAGTGTGTAATGACAATAACAACCATGAATGCAGGATAATAACTTTCAGAAGATATACTGATTCAATAATTTTACTGATGTTAATGAGTAATATGCTTAAACTTCCTCACTGTACATGCATAGCAGATTATGAGTTCTATTGAATCATACAATAATTTGTCCGTCGAAGGCAACTGCTAAGAACACAGCAACCAGATATCATAGTGTTCCCTTAAAGGGAATTTAGTTATTTGTTAGGAGTGCTGCATGAATTGTGTGTTATTTTATGTGCTTCTGGTCCAGCATTCACTTTTGTCTCCTGTCCTGCTTCATTCTATGCTCAGACCAAGCGTACTGCTTGTAAGCTCTTTGTTTATTTTGGTTTGTATTCATCTCTTCTTCCCCGTTTCACCATGTTCCAGCAAAACTTCTGTCATCGTGTTTACAAACTATCCAAAAACATTTTTTCTTTCTTCAAGGTCTTTTGTGAAGCAGCCTGTGAGGAACAGAGCTTGTGAAAGTGTGTACGCTGCTAGAGATAGTCCATAGAGCATGTGATGTGGGATGAAGGCATAAAGAATTATGTTACCTCTTTAGGATGGTAAAACTGTAAGTGCAAGCTCTAAATTTCTGGTGAGGTAAAAATTGAAAAATACCATTGTTGTGTCCTGAACTGTTTGGCAGAAACTTCCTAGAAAAATACAGTTTCACAGACACTTCATTAATTTGAAATTTACTTTTTTTTTTTTACAGAAAATATTGAATGAAATTCTGTTTTCAGTGAAATGAGTGGCAGCATTTCAAGGAGTTCTTTAGTGGCAGCTTTGCCTGAATTTTAGTGGAACCAAACTTTCACTCTTCATTTTTACCACTTTTCATATTGAAGGATTCAACAATGGTTCATTTTTAGTAGATATGCTGAGATATTGGTGAGATACAACATTTTTATTTTTTGTGCTTGAAGGTAAAACCTAGTAGGTCACATCAATATATAGAATAATTTTTGAAATACTCTTCCTGTCTTGAAACTTACGTGAGATTCTTCAGGCAGAGTTCCTCAGGTGTTTCCCCTTTATATCAAAGAACAGCATCCAAGTCCTGCCAACACAAATAAATGAGAACTTTAATTATGATGAATATCAGACTTCTTATTCTTCTGAAAAGTAACATCTGCAGTAGCACAGTAGTCCATGTATTAGGTGTGTAACTTCCACTGAGTTGTTAGGAATTGCAGGGTTTCATAGAAGGTGCAAGAGGTATAAACATGAAATAATGTATCCTGAAGCTGGAAAAAAAATAATAATGCTGTTACAAGTTACTCCTGCTGTTCAGGTGCTTTTACTACGCGGAGCAGAAACAAAAAGATTTTGGGGGCTGTGCTGTTGGTGAGGCGTTGCTGGATTCCCGTTATCAGTCTGAATGGTGGATCTTTGCGAAGCAGACACAGCAGCCACGCAGCCGCTGAAAGCTGCTGTTACAGCAATCCTTTTGTGCTGCTCTTTCAGGGTTGGTTCTGTCGATTTCTTCAACTCTGTGACCAAGTCTGGATTTGGCTGGGGTGACTTTGCATTCTCACTGTCTCACATGTCGCTTTTTCTTATTAAAAATGTACCTGGGTTTAGATGGTTTTGACTTAGAATTAGGAATGCTTCACACCTGTGGCTAAAAATGGTCTAATTTGCAGAAATGTGGGGAGAACCATGCACTCAGCATCACTGAGCTGTTAAATCAGATTCATAGGCTCTTTCCCTTGAGCAGGTAGCGTGTTGTTTTGGTCCCAGATTGCTTCTCTGGCATAAGGGCCATGCCAATAATTCATGAAATAAATCTTTGTGAATAAATGAAATTGATTTAATGTTTTCCATGTTGAATTATGTTGAGTAGAACAAACCTGTGGAAATACTCCTACTGGCTTCAGTGGAGATACAGGATGCACCCTTCAAGAAATTAACCGTGACAGTTAAAATTAATGCTGAGATTTGTGTAACTTTACTTGGTTGGAAAAAAGCTGTACTGCATATCTTAAGAGAAAGGTGTCAACAGCAGTGAGGAAGAATCAGAGTAGGAATCCACAAACTGGTGCCAAAGAATAGCAGAGTGTTTACACTGATTTGCTTGCAGTGGAGACCTTGGGTTTATACCAACACAGCAGATTAGTCAGTTCCAGTTATAACTTCACTAAAATAGTCCTCTAAATTGAAAGTTTTATTGAATTTGTTTCCCTGAAATAGACTCTGCACATAGAGCCTTGTGTTTTCTGACTGTGGGAGGTTAAAACCACTGTCTGTCTCATGGGGTGGTTAGCACAAAGTAGAGACTGAAGGTGTTCTGTTTTTCCGCTGATAGCGAAAAGACAGCAAGGCAACTGCATTTCATTCAGTTGTAATCCTGTAGCAACTGCAGAGTTGTTACAGGAGGTGCACAATTTGCACCTTCTTTACTATTACAGGTTATGTGTATTCCAGTTCCCTTGGCTAAGATTATACTTACCCACTTAACAACTGCACATTTTTAAACCGTTTTAAACTAACGTATCAAGCAAGCTAATGTGTACAAATTCCTGCTTGAAATTCCTTTTTGAATATGTGAGATAGGTAGGTAGCAAAAGAGATATCTTAGTATACTAATTTTTACATCTATTTTCTAGCACTTTGGAACCTTTTTGGTGTCATCTGGGAAACTTTGGGTAGATAAGAAAATAGATTCATAGAACCATGAAGTGTGTTCACATTTCTCCTGTTTCTTCTTAATACCTTAATAGAATAAACTTGTACAGTACGCAGGTATTTGCATAAACAAAAATGTTAAGAAATATTGTTTAGCTCTATGGAATTGTTGGATTCTTTTGGAGTCCAGATACATAGTTCATGTAATTTGGCTTAATAAATTGTAACAGTTACTCTACAGAAAGGAAATCTGTTGTGGAACCTCTTTATGCTACAGTACGGATCCTGGAACACTCTTCTGAGTTTATCTCGGTGTCACAGATACAATCTGTAACTTGATTAAATTTTTCATTTTCTTTGAAAGTTTTCATGCACTTCAATCCAAAGTATGTACATGCAGCATGGTATATCAAACACATTTGGTACCACTGGCTTGTAGTCTAAGAAAATATTGGTTAACACCTTTATTTTCTGATGAATGCCAGTGTGGGTCATAATACTAGTTCATTTGGAGTCCATCTGTATTTTTGTTGCTTGCTGACTTAGGATGACTTGTTGAATTAAGGTATGAGAGTAATGTATGTAATGTGAAAATGTGTGGGATTTAATTACTTACTGCAGTAACATCTAACTGTAATGGTCTGTTAACACAATGGTGAAAAACTACTTAGAGTAGAAATTACATGTTTGTTGGTGTGTTATATTATGACATTTATACCTTATTATGGACTTGTTATATTGTACGTATTTGTGTGCAAAATCAAATGTTTGTAAGTCCGGTAACAAAATCCTTATTGGCTTCAGCAGTGCAGATCTGGTGCAGTGGTGCAGAACTCAAAAGCTAATATGGACTGGAATGTAAGAAGAGGTACTATTACATGAGCAGTAGTGATACAGTAACTCTTTTCATGGCAGATTTTACTAATGTGAAATTATTTCACTAAAAGCTTAGATTTTAATAGAAGATTTGTAAAAATAAAATGGCTTTTGGAAGGTTATACAACAATATGTAGGATGCTGCTTTGCCGTATAAATTTAGTTGCTGTTGCAGCTTACAATGTTTTCAATAACAGCTCAATGGATTCTATACATACCATTTTTTAGAGGGGTTTTCATGATGATTATGAGAGACAACTTTACCGCGCAAAAAGCATATTTCTGAGGGATCTTCAGTATGGGAAGCTAAGCTGAATAGTAAATTTTAAACAAATTGATGGCCATCTCCTTCTAGGTGGGTGATTCTGCATGCTTTAAAGAACTTGATTTGGGCACAGTATATCTTAACACATTAAGGAAAAGGGTTTCAACCTCTTGGCACATTTGGTGCCAGTTAGCTAGACAATGACCTCTTTTTTGGATATTTTCCATATTGCACACATCTGTGTGCATGAAACTCCAAACTGTGTCTTCTAGCTGGAAGGAAAATATTCAAGGCTCTTGGGCTGAGCAGCAAAAGTGCTTTGTTGATTAAAGAGAGCACAGATTAAAGACAATTTACCCTCATTTTTTTTGTATATTTATAGATTTTAATATATAACCTTGAAAATAAAAAAAAGTACAAATAAAAATAATATTCATTTTTTTCTTGAAATTTAAATTCAGCATCTTTTTATTTTAGCTCAGAACATTGTTTTAACACAAGTTATTTAAATACTTCTTGCAGAAAACTTTCATAAATTATTATATGTTTTGGAAAATACAGCTCCAACCAAAATAATATGAATATGGTCCATATTCATAAATAGCCTGATACTATGAGTCTGTCCTTTGAGAAAGTTGCCAGTTTGAAATCTTTTACAGGATTCTTCTACTGTAAAACTTAGCAGTCCTGAAGGAGTTGCCTTTGGCTTCCACTTCTTAAGACATTTGCTAATCAAGTCTCTTCAAATGAAGGAAGCTGAATGACTGTCCTGAACTGTAGTCTTTGAATGTCAAGCATCCATAAAATGAAGTTTTTCCTCAAATCTTGATGAATTAGAGTACTTCATGAATTAGCTGAAATAGCTTTAAGCATTAGAATACAGTAAGAAGCTCTTTACATATAATTAATCGTATAAGATGGTATTAAACATGTTTGGAAGAAATGAAAGGCCTTGAATAGAACTTCATCTCAAGTCATGCTGGAACAAACATAGAAATGTTTGCAAATTTTAGGTCCTCGTCATTGTCATCTGACAACTTTTGCAGGAGAGGCAAATTTATATCACTTGAATAAATATGGGAGTTTGAATACACATGTAGTAGTTAAGTAGCAGATATGCAAGCAAAATCCTTCTGAAGCTGGAAGGTTGCTACTGTACAAAGAGCAGGACTTCAGCCTGTTGTTATGGCCCAAGAAGTATATTGTTGCAAATCCGAAGTAATGAGTTCAAGCTCTCTTTGAATCTGCACCAAAGCTTGCTGCTAGCCAAACCAGTTCCGTACTGGTCACTGGAACCTGAGTGGTGCTGATGTGGGGTTAATTTCTTGGATTCACCATGCCTTAAATCGTGCTAGCTCTTAGGCCACCTTGATTACCAAAGAGTGTAGTGTTAGCACGTGCAGGTTTTGTAGTAGTTTTATAGTAGTCATGAGTAAACTTAATACTGGAAATTAGAAAGAAGCTTCTGGTCACATAAGGAGAAAAGTTCAAGAGCAGTATTCTTGGTTGATGATGGTGGCAAGATAGAAAGGTCGTTTTGGAGATGGGACATGATAATTTTGTCCATGACAAGACAGGAAAATTCCAGGAGATAGAAAATTGAGTCATGATATCCTTGGCAGTATTATGTATTGGTATCTCTCAGTGTGATTGAAAGAGGGTGTACTGGTTTTTGTTTCTGCCCTTGCCTAATTATAATAGCCTCATGCTGTTGTTTGGCTTCTGGTGGTCACCTCCAAAAGCTGGAAAAAATATTTTTTATCTTTGAAACCTATTTTTCCTTCTGATTGTTATTTCCCCCCCCTCCCCCCCCCCCCCCCCCCCCAAAGATCTGACAGATGTCACAGTTAGAAACACAACGTACCCAGACGATGGCTGCGCTGTTTAAGCCATTCAGGCTGTTTAGGGGTACCATATGTACATGCTGGCTGTTAAACTGATTGATGTTTCTGGGGTTGGGGAGTCTTTTTAGCCTTGATTGTACTGGCACGTATATGATCTAGGACAGGATCATCCAGGGTGGGAGAGGTGAGGTTCGTCTTGTGTTTGGGGGATGGCTTTTTTGTTCCTTTTTTTTGTAAAAAAAAAACCCACCCCACCTGTCTAGGCTGTCACAGACACTTAGGCTATCTCTGATTCCCTCCATCTCTCTGGTGAGATGTTTTGCAAAATTTCAGTCTTTTTTTTTTATCACCTTCCTGAAAATACTTTATCCTAGAAAATTCTATTAAATGAAAGAGCGGTTCTTCAAACAGGCAAAGGACTACCATGTGTTTTATCTGAAAAGGATCACAGTAAAGCTGGTTTAAAGGTATACCATCGCATCTCTGCTGTTACCTGGGTGTCGGTGTGTCTCTGCACAGTTCTTGAATTCACCTAGACTGTAGAGCAAACTGCTGCGATCGTGCCCTTCACTAGAAGGCAGTCCAAAGTCCTTTCTTTTGCATTTTCATCTGTGGGGAATTGTAACATGGTTTTCAAAGTTGCTTCATACTTGCAGCTCCCATGGATGGGTGTTAATAAAGTTATGCATCTTGTGGTGTAGCCCATTAGCAGAAGGACCCACTACTTCTCCCAGGTGTGATTAACCAGCCAGCCAGCAACCCGTGCTGTGAGATGATGGTCCCAGAGGTAGTGGGTTCTGGAAGGACTTGTCTTGAAAAGAGGTTTGAGTAGGCAGTGCTGATGTGAGAGATGCAGCTGTGAGATTTGGTAGAGAATGGTGAGGTACAGCATGGTTTGGTAGGAAGGTGGTGTGCAGTAAGACAGACAAGAGGGAGAGCCAGACTTGCATCGGTGGACAGAAGGCTTTTCTGCCAGACCTGGCTGTGGTTGGCCATGAGGGGTTTCACTTGGGCACCTAAAAATAGTCCAAACCTGATGGAAATATGGTGTATCATTTGTGTTAACAGTAACTTAAAAGTTAAAAAAAATTGATGTGACAGTTGTGATAAGTTGTATTTTTAATTATGGATGCACAGATACTTGCTCTTACAATAGGACTTATGTTTTGCTAAAAAATGAAAAATATATTTTATGTTGTTATGAACGTTTAGTCACAGGTGGGTTTTTTCTGGTTTTTGTTTTTAATTTGACAAACATATTGCATTAAATTCAGTTGGTGCTTTAGTCAGTCCTTTGTGTGGAGATATGAGTAGATATGAAGTTTGGTTCAAAACTACATGAGACTGTAGCCAAAAAATTGTTTCATCTGCAGAATGCCATTTAAGATGAGTGATTTCACAGGATGCCACACAGATGCTGTTGTTCTGTGTCTCTGACAAGACCTATGAATATCATGTAGAAGAGACATGTTTTTCTTCTGTTTGCTGTTAAGCTTCTTACATGAAGCATGTCCTTAATAATTAACAGATTTTACTAGTGTTTTTTTTTTTTTCTTCCCCTCACTGTGGTACAGAATTCAGACACTGCTATGCCATGATCTTTGGTTCCGACCAGAACTTACCTTGGCTTGCTTAGCCAGTCTGTACTGTCAACCACCACGTGCATTTGCATATGGTATTCCTTACACTGGGCATTTCAGATTGCTGCTGCCTCTAGCTTGGGTCAGCTAACATAATGTGAAGACCATGGTCTTGTTTCCATTTCGCTTTGCTAAGAATTTCCCATATTCTCCTAAGTTGGAAATTTGTCTGGAAAAGCAATCCCTCGGAAGTGTGTGTGTGTTTTCCCCATGTACCGTGTTTGTTAACGGATGACAAGAAGCAATACCAGACATAAAAGGTTCTATGAAATGCACTTCTTTTGAATACTGATTCCTTGGAGCTAGTGCTTTGGTGTGTGCCCTGTCAGCTCCCTTTTCCCATAAGAGCTAGCGAGCCGTTCATCTCTGCATGCACGTTGTCTCTCCCTCAGTCCTCCTTGCAGAGCAAGGAGGACAGCGACTGGTATTTTGTATTGTGTAATGTTTTCGTTATAGCTGCAGCAGCACAGTCTAATTGGCAGCCAGAAACTCCGTGAAGTTAGCCTGTGTCCCCTTTCACTCATTTTTGAAAATTTTCCTGTCTTTTGAAGAAGTGTGGTTGCGCTTCTCTAATGACAGTGCTTCCACATAACTGAGAAGGAGAAAGGGTCTTTCTGCAACGGCAATGATCTCCACAGCATTGCTTGAGGATTATGTCTAACTTCTTGGCATCTGTGTCCTGGGGACCAGGTTCAGCTGACTCCAAAGCAGGCACCACGCCATCTGAACAGATGGGTATTAATGTAAGCATTGGCTATAGATGTTATGGACATGATTCCCAGTTCCAAATGTTACAAAATGTTGTCTGTCCTGAGTGTGTATCTTGGGGTGTAAAGGATTTGCTGTAAATCCAGCTCAGTGAAATGTTAGCTTTATTAAAAATGTAAGTCTTGGATCAACAGTGTCATTTGCAGTGTTGGATAAGGGTGTGAAGTTGCTCAGAGGAACTTGATTGTATTTTTGGAGAAGTTCCCATGAGCAACAGATGAAAAAAAAATCTGTGGTGTTTACCATTTTCATATGAATAAGTTACATTGTGAAGCTACCATGGAACAAAAGAATTATTTTTTTTCTGCACCTACAGGTAGAGATGGCAATTCATTGGGAATCTGATGAACTTCCCTCAGCTCGCCAGGCTTGTCTGCTCCCTTATGTAACCTGATGATTGTTTAAGGTGAAAGGCTCTTTCCCCCATTTGCTCTTTTTGTCCTGTATTTTTCCTGTGATGTCTGTATGGTACAATTGACAGATGTTCTTTCAGTCCTTGCTGACAACAAGGTGGTGTTTTGCTTGTCGTGGTCTAAGCAGTCCCTTGATTCTTCCCAGGCTTCTTCTAGGTCCCACCAAAGTCACTTTCAGCTCTCCTGCTGGAGTTTTTATAATCCCTACTGTGTCCTGAAAGTTTTTTCAGGAGCTACCTGCTTCTTCCACTCTGCATCCTAACTTTAGGTGTAACGAGACATGTCCTGAGCGATCTAAGTAGAGGTGCCCAGCGATTAACATCGAGCTGAATTCTGAAATGAAGAAGCGTCCCTGGGAGAATAAACGGCGGCATCACCAGCCTTAGACCGTGACTCGTGGAAAAACGGGATGTGACGTGACTGGGCCCACTTACATCACGTGGAGAGAGGCTGTGTTGAAGTCAGATGTAGAGCCTACCTCTCAAGGTTCTCTGCAGTGTGGAGGATATGACCTAAATCCTATTCGTTTTCTCTTTTTATAACACAAAGAGATTAGAATATGTATTTATACTGGAAGTCAGCTCCTTTTCCACATGATCAGATTATTTATCTTTTACATCCTGCCAAAAGTGAACAGAATGCCATTTGTTTGTTTATTTGGCATTTCCAAACTATCTTTTAAAATAATTTCTTTTGGGAAGAAACATCCCCCAAATTGTTAGTTTTCTTACAGCATGTCTAGTCCAGATAATTTTAACAAAACGTTGATGTTAGTGGGATCATCCACTGAGGTCTTGGCTCTCATTCAGTCTGTACAGATGTTCCTTTAGACTCTTATCCTGTCTAGATAATAGGAAGCATGCCTAGTAAGCAACTGTGGAGCATGTTAGCATAACTCACGTAATTCACAGTGCCTCAGCATCCAGCCTGGGGCTGCGGACTCTAAAAATAGAACAACAGATTCTGCACAGCTTAATCCTACCTGCTTGTTAGTCATTATCTTCTTAATAAGCAACTAGCAGCTGTCTTTTGTAGAGAATCTTTCGTTCAAATGGTTTTACTTTTCACTTGGGAGTGAGTGTGGGGCTTTGGCCATCTTTAGTAAAGCATTGTGGATGTGTGTGCTGATACTAAAACAGTCATAGATACATGCAGGTTTTAGGATTACTTTTTTAGTTTATGTAAACTGAGAACAAAGAGGAACAGACGTTGCTTAGTAAGAGAGGAATAACTGAAGTAGCTGTGATGCTGTGATTTTTTTTTTAAAAAAAGTTTCAGTTTGTTTTTTCCTTGGGCAAGTGTATTCAATAAGGGCGAGATTATCTTCTCTCTTTAAGGATGTGCAGGTTGCAGGGGAAGGTGCAGAGAGTTTGCTCTCCTGGCAGACATCCTTTCACCCATACCTCTGCTCTCAGAGGCAACGTGCCGCTGTCATTATTATGCTGAGGGCTTTTGCCCAGACAAGAGATTTACGCATGTTGAAGCGAAAGTAGTACATGAGAACGGCAATCAAAAATATTTATGGCAACAGATTGGGAAACCATCAATTTGAGTTTAATTTCTGCAGCTTCTGGAGATAACTTTTATTAACGTCTGTAATTTTAGGAAGTAACTTAAGCCCGTGTTCTCGAATGCCCCTTGCCTGTTTAATTTTGTAGGTCTTGGTCCTAGTTTCTGTGTGCCTTGATATTTAACAAGGAGAAGGTATAGCTTCCTTTGTCTCTTTCTAAGCTCTGTACAAACACATACACAATCTAATGAAGCTTGGTTTGAGCCTCTAGGTCAAGCAGTAATACAAATACCCTACTCTAATGAAAGGATAAGAAATGGGAGAAAAATATTACGTAGTGTTTATGGAAACAGCAACAAGGCTGAGAGAACCACAAAAACGTTTTAAAATAATTGTCAGATCTGCAAGAGCAGTTCATCATCTAGGGATACATATGTCCTGTTCATTCCAGTTATTTCTTTTTGAAAATAGGACTTAGACATCTAAATAATTTAAACATTCTTGAAAATTTAATTGGTTTATAAATATGGATCAATATACTGGTAGCATAGCTGCTGGAGTTAAGAAATGCGACAGAAGAAAATGAAATTAGTGAAATTAGTACTTTTAAATTCCAAGGTAAGTTTATTACATGTGCTAATGATTTTATACATATATATATAAAAATAAAACCTTTCTATTTTTAGAGATTTTATTTACGAAAATATACTTGGCTCTTGGTGAGTTTAAATAAATTGACTTTGCTTTCCCTTGTTTATGCATCTTTCTGTCAGTGATGTATGCCTTGAAAGAAGGATGAAGTTCACCAGCGGATGAAAAGTTTACGTGATTTCTGATGTCTATGTGGCTTAAATTCTGGATTTGGGAAATTTTATGGTTTAATTTGAGAGATAAATGAAAGCTGCACTGAAATGTATCCGTTACTGGTGGTGTTTCTGGACTGTGAGTCCCAATGTAGCTAACGTTAGTTCATCTGCTTTTAAAAATTCACACAAGAATCTTACTAGGGGCTTTTGAGTCCTCTGAAATCACTGGGAGGGGGGAACAACATATCTTGTTTGGTGTTGAACACTCTTCTGGATATGCATATATAAGACATGTGATTTACAAGGCTGAGAGTGGTAGTGATTACCTAACTGCTCTGTTGCTGAGCTGGCAGGAATTTGTGCTTGGTAGACCAAATTTTGACTGGAAAATTGGGACATCTTTCAGGACACTGTAAGTGTTCATATTCTGAAAATTAAACCCATTTCAGTTCCTCCTGTAGCCTCCCAATATAGGACCCAAACAAAACCATTAGCTGCTTTTGAAAAGCTTTCCCTACTTGCCTGGGGATAATATGGTTTTACATGGCACATAAAGCTCCGGACTTGCTGTTACTTGCTTCTAATACCCTGAGTTACAAGTTAGAATTTGACTGTTAGGTCCTTGTTCTGTTTTTCTCTGTTTGTACGTTCTACTGTCAGTGCCAGAGCACCACAGCTTTGACCTACGTCCAGTTGAAGGTTAGGAAATGTCTGGTTATTTATAACCAGCAAGCACAAATCTTGTCTTTTCATGTAGCAGTAGCTACACGCAAACATACTGTAGTATAACTTTGTTGGTTTTGAATATAGTTATGTGATCTCTGCATCAGTCATCAAAACTGGAGATGTCAGGTCTAGTTTAAAGCAATTCAGCAGCAAAGACTTGGTATTTTAAGGCAAAACGTCTGTGAGATTGATGGATTGCATTTAATTTCATAGAACTATTACACATAAGTGAAGTTAGGTTGAAATTTGTACAATGAGCTATGGTGCAACCACTCAGATGTCAAAAGGATTTAATGCATAGACAAGTTATATTTAATACATATTTTGTAATGCAATTAGTTCCTAAATATGCGAGTTTATCACCTGATAAACTTTAGACACTGGCATCTTCTTGTACTTGACACATTTTTCTTTTAAAGGCTCGTTCACATCCCTGTGAAAATTGGTTTCTTTTATTGCACTGTTTTGGGTTCATGGGAAGTTACCAGCTCCTGGAATCCTTTCTTGCTGAAAGTTCTTACACAAATTATGTTCTAAAGCTTTTTAAATCTTGAACACACCCATAGTTCGTAATAAGCTATCCTCATATGCAGAAAGTATTGCTGCTGCTATTCCAAGTCAGAAAAAAAGAGTAACACCCTTGAAAGGTTGGTTTTAATATTGCACCAGTTGTTTTGTTGTCTGGATGCATATGATTAAAACTGTCGGAAAAAGGAGAAATTGTCACCAAGCTGTGCAAGTCCGGAGAGCTGCAATCTTCTACATACTTCTTGAGTCCCCACGTGAAGAAAAAAAAAAAAAAAGTCCAAATTGCACAGTATTGATGGCACACTGACCAGCATGAAAGAGCAGCCTCTGGAGCAGAGGCTGCCTCCACTGCAGGTGCTCACCCGGCACAGTGGGGTGGCTTGGCTGCCGTGACAAATGCAAGCCTGATTACAGGCTGCAGGATGTTCTGTCAGAAATGAACTGTTGTGGCAGAGCATGCGGGAAAGGAGCTGTGAGAGTTCTGTGCTGTGGGACATTGAAGGCTTGTCTTGAGGGGTGTCCGCGCTGATCCCTGTGCTGGTGAGCAGCATAGTGAGTGTCTGAACTCGGCTGCCTGCTGCCCCTGGGCTGCCGCGCAGAAGCTACCCTGGTACTCGGTAGCTTTGATGGCATGGATGAAGTTACTGAAAAGGCAGTAGGCTATTCTCGTTTGATATTCCTTTTGCTGCCTTCTCGGCTCTGATGGGTTTTGTTGTTTGGTCCCTGGGCGCGTGCATCAGAGCAGCCAGCTTCTGTGCTTCACTTAGGGATCTTGAGACCTGGCAGGCATGGACGTGCTATGCTATGCAAAATATTATATTTGTGTTTTCTGGATGCTTTGAGTGGTTTGAATACCTGAAGCTATAGCATTAATAACAATTACAAAGTAACTTGAAGGGTAATTTTTATTTCTTTGGAGCTTTGGAAAGCTTAACTTAGCACAGTTGTCTTGTAAATGCATTAACTCGGGATCTCTGAAAACGTGTGCCAGAATCAGTTTGCCACGCTCCACTGGAAGGCCAGTGTTCCTGCAGGGCAGGTAGAAGATAAGACAGATGGCCACCTTAGGGTGAGGAAAGGTTGAGAAAGTCCTATTTCTGTGTTGGTAGAAGAGGACATCTTGGAAGTGCTCTGACCTTTGAGAACCTTCAGAAAATGGCTTGCAAATACTAGCTAGCAACGTGCTCCAGGAAATGAGAACTATTGAAGCAATCCTGTTGTCTTCATTCAACCTGCATTCCCAGTGGAGTCATTAGTGAGTCTGAGCTGAAGAAAAACCTCCGGTATTTTGCCCATCAAACACTTAGTCATTGTAGTGGTTTTGAAGTATTTATCATGCTGCATACTAATTTGAAAAAATCTTGAAACGTTGTTTGAATGATCCTGGGACAAACCTGGAATAATCTGCTCCTTCATGAAAGCAATGGTATCCTTATTATGGTAGAATGTGCTTTTTGGTTCTGTTGTCCAACACTGAAGCCTTGAACAGTTGCCTCCACCAAATAACAGATCTCCCAAGAGGTGATGGGCAGCCTAGTCAGTTGGTGACAGGACTCCAGTGACCTGATAGCTCTCAAACTCTGATCTAAACTGTAGTGAGAGGTTCTGTCCGATGCCTGGCTAGGTGTGAACTGGGCAAGTGGTCTGGCATTTAAAAGAGAAAAATCATTCCAGTGGCTTATAACAGATAATCTTATTTTCTTGACAGCAAGCAGTTGGCTTGTGCTGAGAGCGACAGCGCCCTGCAACTGTATGAGCCACGGGCTCTGTAGCAGTAGTAAACCAGGAGGTTTGAACTACTTCTCTTTCCCTCTAAGTGACCCTGGTTGGCCAGAGTGGGGACGTATTGGTGAGGGAACACACGTATCTCAGCTGTTCTTTGTGCGAGTGGAAAATGTGAACCTGATTTGCACAAGCACGAAACTCACATCTGTAGAGTTTTAAAGCAGTGACTGAAGTGGAGCTGCCGTTCCTGACAGCCTGCCCAGCCCTGCACCCTGTTCTGACTGGATGCACAAGTTCTAGTGCTCAGCTCCTCTGTTTTCGGCTTGAAACAAAATCTTCGTTGCTAGTTGAGCATTTCTCTCTGTGCTAATATTTCCAATGCGTCTTTAGTTCTGTAATTGTTCCACTAAGAAAACTGACACATAGATAATTAAGTAAAATTTTTTTTCATATCTGTAAGTTCTGCTGCCAAAAACCAGCAAATCCCTTTTTTTATCTTAGTGCGCAAATTGTTTCTAATATGCAACACATTTTTAATTTAGCCCTCACATCCGCATTATTACTATTTAAATGCCATAGCATATCTGTGGCACTGTTTGATGTATTCTGGATAGGAAGGGAGTTCTGCTCGAGCAGTATCAGATGTAACTCCATATGGCATTGTTGTGTGAGGCTAAGATGCTTGCCAGTTCCAATTTGGAACATGACATTCAATGCAAATATATCATGATACAACTGCATTGCAAGGATTTGAGCTGATTGCTGTGCTCTGCTGGTTAAAGGACAGTGTTGAGGTTATGGAGTATGCTTTTGCATTCAATACTTAACGAGATAAAGGTGCTCTGTATACTCAACTGTAACTTTTTTATTTCCCTGTCTCATGGGCATGCAATGCAGTAACCATTGTATGAGTAGGCTAAGGGGGGCATTGTTTGTAGGGTACAACCAAAACAGAACATTTTGGTATGTGTTCTGGTGATGTAATATTGTACACATCTTCTCTGGGGCAAAGAAAAAGGAACATGTTATGTTTCTGACTTACCTGAGTCCTTGCTACCAGAGTTAGGTCCTAAAGATCCGAACAAAGACAGAGGTAGTTCCGAAAGGGCGGATGAGAGTAAGCAGGCAATCTGTCTGTGTATTTGGGGGTTTGAATTTCAGGTGCTCTTTTACAATATTGGCACCAGATGCTTCAGAGGGGACAGGTGGTTGGTGGGTTGTTATCTTCCTCTTCCTCCTCTTCGATACCAGCTAGTGGGCCACAGTGACGCAGGGGAGATCAGGCTGTACTTTGGAAAGGCTAGCCGTGCCTACGGCGATGTGCAGTGCAGTACCTTTTCCTGCCCCTTCTTTGATGTGGTCTGTGTCTTCTGCTGTACGTTTGCAGTGATAGTTGCTTCCAACAGACCCTTGTGAACACTGTGTAAGATTTGCCTTTCATGCATCTCTTGGCATACCATCATCTATGTTCCTTCAGCGTGTTTTTCTGAGATTGTTCCTCCTACATCTTGCATGTCAGCATCTTCGTGGCTTCTTGGAAACATTGTCGATGTCTTTTGCTTTCTATCTTCAGCATGCACAGTTCATCCTGGAAACAAAATCCTTATCAAAGGTTATCTTAAGCTTTATGGAAAGAAAAATAAATCCCATAAATTCCAAGTAATGTGCCATTCATTTTGACCCAGTATACAGCTGAGCTAGAGTTGTGAATATGTCCAGAATTGCTCGTAATAGGATGGGAAAACCACACGAAATAACATGCTATATGTACACCTTCGCCTTCGCACTTTGCCTAAAAAAGAAGTGATAAAAATAAAGGATCAGAAGTAAAACAAGCACTTACTCTGTTGTTCGTAGTGACAAGTGAAGTATATCAATAACTTTGAAGTCACTGAAACAATTTTAGGATATTGCTTCTAAAAAAAACCATTACATTTTTGCTTGCTATATTAGAACTTCTTAATGTTATTTCACATGTGAAAAAAAAATCATGGTAAAAAGAAATAAATGTCATGGCAGCACATGGGCATAGCAAGAACAGATGCTGATTAGGTCATCTTGTTAGTGACTTAAAAACGTCACTGCAGATGGGTACAGAACTGACAGCCCATGCTGAGGAATGTATCATTAGTAAGTTACACAAGCTGCTAGGGAACAAGAAGTGGGGAGATGGAGAGATGAATCTGGGATCCTGGAAACCCTTATAGCATGCTGAAAAACTGTTCTGTTGTCAATAAGAGTCCAGAATGCCTGAAACAAAATCCATTTTTCATAACTTGTTGGCAAGAGATTTTGAAATAAATGTCTGACATGTTTTCAAGCTGTGTGCAAATCAAAAAGATGATTACTCTGAAATCCGCGTGATAAAATGTTCAATTCATGTGATACAATATTTTAAATCCTTCTTAAGGGGACTAAACTTGTTAGCAGATGTTGCTTGACACACTTATCATTGCAGAAACAGAGGTACGAACTTGGTGGTTTGTGTGCTGACAGCTGCGTAGCTAAGTTAGGAGTAAACCAATATTGGACATGACTTGCAGTAAGTTCCTAATCATTTGTCACCTACAGGGTATGAGATGGCTCAGTTATTTTGTGTACAGGGCTATTTGCAGAGATCCTGAGCTGGCATGCAAAACATTGTGTGAGAGACTTTGTTAGAGGGTGGCAATGACAGATTTGAATGATTTGAAAAAAAAGTTTTCCATACAAAGGAGGATAATGGTACCAGAGCCTCCTGCAGCTCTGAGCTTTCAGTAACCTGCAGTGACAATTCTTTTCTGTCACGGCATGTTTGCCTAATTTTGCCAGCTGTCCGTTTGCTCAGGTGATATGTAAAGAATGAGGTTTGGCTTTTGTGTCTGTTGAAGGCCATATGTATGGTTGCTGGTTGAATGGTGTGTTATGAAGGTTGGTACACTGTTTTGCATTGTGTTAATTATTGCTGATATTACTACTAATGGTGATATTACTTCTAGTCTCTGCTCTCAAATTTTAAGTCAGGAGCACAAAGAACATGTGATAAGCCTTAAAGATTGTAAGTTTTACATAATTTACATAATATGTCTTCTAGTTCTTGTCTTCTGTTTTTTGTATTTTCGGGCTTTGGTTTTCCTGGCAGGGGCTTGAAGGGTAGAAACTTTAAAAAAGAATATACAACTGAAAGCTGAAATTGCTGTGTAACTGTCTCAAGCCCAAGTGTTTTAAAAAACCTACAAATGAAGCAACACTGAATTGATCTTCAAACTTTCTCCCAAGTAACTACACTTGATTTGTCTGCATGGTGCTTCTCATGCTTGGGTTACAGCTGTGTTGCTTTAAAGGCAGATGTTTAAAGATCTGCTTGTTGCTTGCTTTGCAAGTTCTATTAACATACTCGTCAAAGTTACTGATACGCCTGGCCTCCAAAACTGGAGAAAGAAATGATTCACTGAATACAATCCATGATGGTGCTGCAGCCATAGTTTTCTGAACACTTTGTGTGTCTGTTTCATTATTAATTTGTGTAGATTAATATGACCTGATCCCAATTTGTTTTATTTTTACATAGAATTTTCTTTTTTTTTTTACTGCCTCTTTCTTTCTTTGTTTTGACTTTGTGTCTGTGGGGACAAAGCTAGTCTTTACATCAACTGTTCATTCACAAAGCTCACCTCTGGGAAGATTTGCATCTATGCAGTTGTTCTGACTAAAATTTCCTGTGCGAAACAAGGAATTTGCATTTCAGTTAAAGAGAACAGAATCTGTCTGTTACAGTGTCTTCTGTTTTTCCCATCACCATGGTGTCTTAGCACTTGGTAATTTTGCAGGCTGAAAAAGAGCAATCCAATTTTATTAAGGGAATAGAGAGGTATCGAACATTTATTTAATGATACAATACAGTCGAAGAATCACCACATGGTAGACCTCTTGGTAAACATGTGTAAATGCATTAACCCTGAACACGGAGCTAATGTAGGTGTAACATTCTCTGGATGACGTTCCCCTGACAGATGTGGTGTGTAGCACCCTGCATGCCCAGCAAGCAGTGGGGAATCAGTGTAGCTTGGAGTTGTGCTGTTACACGGGATCATCCTGAAAATCACTACATATATAAGCCACTGCAGTATTCCCTGCTGAAACTCCTCTCCCACATTTTCATCAAAGCGCAGCCATGGGTTCGGCAAGAATTAGGTATGCCAGCAAAGTTGCCGCTGTGTGAGCTGAACCACTTGCATCAGGGTTTCCTGACGCTGCTACCCAGCTCCCCTCTTGCATCAGGGTTTCCTGATGCTGCTACCCAGCTCCCCCATCCCCTTCTTTCCAGGAAGAGACGGCAGCTATGAAGAGCGGGTATTATATAAAAAGGTGATAAAATCTTTCTGATGTCAGAGCGTTTTGAGAACTATGCAAAAGACATTGCTGAATGCAAAAGACAAGGAGTTTAGTTTCTTTGTTGAAAAGAAATTTGGCAGGTTGAAAAGGACATGCTTTAAATTCAAATCTCTATATAAACTGTTGGCCCACTCTTTTTCTTTTGCCCTGGTGCAAATATGTGCAATTACTCTGCCTCCATGGGCTGTTCATAGAGACTTTTAGTGTTTTTTAAGTGTCAACTTACAAATGAAATCATGTGAACACCAAAATGCACAAAACTTAAAAAAACAAATTTCTACTCTGAATTTGTCTGAGACTAATTTTTTTTCCTGCTTTGAACTGGGAAAGTTGTAGCATTAGGACGAGTGGATTAGCCAGTTGTATAAAAATTTTACTGCAATGGTTTATGAAAAAGTGAGGTATGGTAGGAAAGACAGAAGACAAATTAGAGATTGAAGAAGATGGGTCACAATAAAATGCATTTCCAACAGCTGACCTGATTTTAAAAAGGATTGGGTATGGGTAACAGAGACTAGTGATCACAAAATGAGGAAAAGCATCGGCTAACTTGAACACTTAAAGCTGAGTGAAGCTTTTAACATCTAGATTAATTAAGACTATACAGTGCTTGGGAACATACAGAAGTATAGATACATTGAATGGAAAACCCCAAATCCTCATTGTTGCATTTACTAGCATATCAAATTCAGGACTGGTTGGCAGACTACTTTTTTTAGTTTATGCCTTTGTATTTCAGACCAGTAAAAAGCCTCGCTTCAGGACTTTCTTCAGTATCTGTAACCACCGTCCCTTCACAGATTCCCCAGTCTTTTAGATAACCCAGATCATTAGGTAAACAGGGACTTTCTTCTGCGGGGACTGTTAGATCTATTTCACAGAATCACAGAATTGTCGGAAGGGACCTCTGAAGATCACCTAGTCCAACCCTCTGTCTGCTAAAGCACATTTCACAGTTTATATATTGGGACTATATTTTTCTACCATAGAAAACACACAGTTTTGACTGTCAACATTATTGCAGGTAAATTTAGATGATACTCTGAGCAGTACAGGTAGAAAAATTTTCTTTAAAACAAGTTCTGGCAAGCAGGTCTTACTATCCTCTAGGGACATTTGCAAATTTGTGACATGTATAACACCGTTTATGCAAGTCTTATCCCTAGAGTAAAGAGGATTGATATTGTAGTTATGACTTCCTACAAGATTTGTAGTATCAACAGTCTTGGTGAAACGGGATCAGTTTGGATGGCTTACAGAGGAAGCTCACTTTCTGCACGGTGATTTCCTTCTGTGGTGAGTCTTTGACTATTCTGAGAAAAACTGCTGTGGGTAAGTGAAAAAATGACGGCTTTTCCTCTGGTATTATCTGGGCTTTGGCACTGCAGTAAAAGGCAGAGGAAGGGAAGCTGATACTCTACAGCGTGAAAGTAGAGAGAGGTAGGTGAGAGATTGCCTACTTAGCATGTGCATTGCTCCTAATCCTCCTTCTGTCTAGGAGCCACACTTAACGAGAGATACCCAGACTGAGATGTAGGGTGTTTGTAGCATCCTGATATTTATATATATTTATAAAGCACCTATTTTGATAAATGTTCTTCGGAACCACTGTTGATGACATCTTGATGTTTGTAGCATCCTGCTACAAACTGATGTGAAAATGAGAACTTCTTGAAGTGAGGTGGGACCTACAAGTTGACGTACAATGTGAGGTTGCATGACACTAAGTAAGTTATACTGCCTGCTGTAGTACAGGCAGTAAAATAATAAGCACAGCTGAGCAAACCAGCTCATAGAAGTAAGCAGAATATAGCTGTAATACAGTGGCTTTCCCCATCAACTCAAGCATGGGTTAGCTATGCCACAGGAAGCAGCACTATTTATGTCTCTGATTTAATGCAATGTTCAGGTACCATGATGATGAGCACGCATAAAAGCATATATAGATTAGCAAGGAGCATTAAACTTTGTGAGAGGGAAACAGAAGAGGATTGTCTAAGCATTGAGAATTCTTTTAAAAATGTACAAGCCTCGTTCTGCATGACCTTTTTTATTGCTAGCCTTGTATAAAAGAATGAAGCTTATACTTTATCCTTTGGCCTCATGGAGCTGAAGTGCAGATAACCAAAAAATATTCAATTATCCTATCAAAGGAACTTTGGCCTTGACTAAATGAAGAGATAAGGCCTTTCATATAAGCCTTATCTGTAGTTTTCTGTATCTTCTTCATCAGTTGCAATACCTTCTGAATAAAATGAATAGAAGACATTTTTACTGATGCTAGGCAAGTAATGCATCTCTTGACTCTTAAAAGATGTGGCGCTATACTAGTTAAATGTGAATGACAAAATGGGTTTTGTCAAGTGTGTTCACCGTCTACAGCACGAGTGTCTCTTTTCCAAGGAGGAAGATTCAAACGAAAATTTTAGGACTGCAGGAGGAGGCATGTTCAGCAGGGTACTGTAATTCTGAGTGTTATATTCTTCCAGTTTCAGCTGTTAAAAGTTCCATCCCTTGTAAACTGCAATGACTTCAGGAGGATCAGCTTCAGTATTAGAGGTGGGAATGCAGGTATTCCCTGGCCTTGTAGCCAGTAGGTAGGAGCAATAATTGGGATAAAGAAGCTTCCTTCTTAATAGCAGTTGCTCTCTGCTTGTCTTTGCCTTGATGGTGGCTAAAGGCAAGCCAGGGATGGGTGTAGGAAGGGGCATCCCCTGCAGGCCAGGGGCACTGCTGTAGTGCTAGATGTCAGAGTGTGCTGGCGATTGGTGGCAGATGGAAGTGTTCCAGATCTCAGCAAAGTCATTCTAGGGATCTCATTCCTTCTTAAAAGTCAGTTCATAGTTATGCATTTGAGGCTTCTTACACTAGGCTTCTGACAAAGAAGTCAGTCAAATAGACCAGGGTTATTAGCAAAGGGAAGAGGGATAACCACCATCAGGTGTGTCTACAGCAAGTAGCTACATCATGTCCTCAGCAATTCTGCTTGCCATGGAATTGGTTTCAGTGGGAGTCTGGGGCACTCACGGTATTGTTGGATGGGCTGTCAAAGTGAGGAGGGAGTAACTGATGTGCATGGTATCATGAATATGGATAAAAATGTTGAAATTACCAGAATGGATCTTCCTAAAACTTTAAAGCCTTGTGTTTCTGCTGTGTGTGGCTCGATAATCAGTTACAGGCTATAAAATAAAATAGTTCCTTCAAATCAGAATGCCAGGCAAGGCAAAAGTCAGGCAGGAAAGGGTATTCAGGCTTTCTTCATTACGGAGCTGACTTCAGGAGCTAAACTGAGATAGTAAGTTTCCTGTGGAGCCAGTTAGTTAAAGGGTGCTTTTGCAGAACAACTCAGAGCAGAAGTCTCTCTCTCTAAACCAGTTCCATAGAGAAAGTAGGTGCATGGCACAGGCACCCAAATTTAGATGTCTAAAGAAGACTGTGTGAACACTATCCTAGAGAATATGTTGCCATAGTCACAAGGAGGACAGTCTGCATCCCATGAAGTATTTCTGCCTCATAATGATTTCATCGAATAGCTGTTGTAGTGTTTGGTCTTCTGAAAAACAAGATTATCAGTCCAGTTGGACCGTTATTTTTATGTTCAGGGTGGTGATTGGATTTTTCTGTAACAGAGTGAATGAACCAATGCATGTACTAAAGCCTCTCTGCTTCCAGCAAAACATGTCATATTTCACCTGCCTTGAGACTCAAAACTGGGAGTCAACGAGAAGAGCATGTAGACTTCTAATGTGCCTTTTCCATGAAATGACTTTTCCACCACCTTTGTTTTTACTGCAGACGCGTTGCATTTCTTTTCCTGTACGGTGCCAGATGTTTGATATTCAGCCTCCCTCTGCATATTTTTTATTTAATGGGAAAAGGAAAACTCCCCCCCCCACTCCATTCCTCTGTACAGAGCAAACATGAATAGGAATGCTAATTGACTTAAATCCATTGCAAAGAGCCTAATGTTAAGAGGAAATTAGCCCTCTTCCAGAAAGATTATATTGTGCTTCTTCCTAAAAAAGATGCCTTACTTCTTTAGAAAAGCAGTTGTTCCTAGCAGCAGATTGGGTATGTTACAAAATAGACCACCGGTCTGCTTAATGCGTGATGTTAAGTAACTGGCTGTGTGAATTTTACAGCCACATCTTGTGTATTACATGGAAGCAGTTTTTTTGTTGGAAATTTTAGGGCCTGTTCATTATCGATACCACTATGTTGTCTTCGATAGAATGAATTTTGGCACCTGGTGTACACAGAGAGGCCAGCATATCGCTGAACCTGCTGTCTGGTCAGATGGGACTCACACCCCCTCTGTCAGAGCTCAGTGCCGCCGGAGCCCTCGGTGGTCCCCGAACAGAGCAGCCTTTCTAATGACTTCTTCGAGGCGGTAAATCTTCCTGTCTAAAACTATCGCAAGTGGTGTTTGCAGAACTAAATCAACCTAAAATTTATGTCGCTTAGTGAGGTCACTGACCAACCAGCTTGCGAGATTTGGTTACGTTGTACTTTCTAAAAGCTTATTAGAAGATGTGATTTGTGTTTAGTCTGCTTTAAATGATTTTGAATCTCAGAATTAAATCTTCAGGCCAAGCTGGGAGGTCTCATCACAGCTGTATATATTGCATAACCCTGCAGAGTACAGGCTGTGGAGTTTATGCAGAGATCCTTGGGGAATAGGACATAAACATCACTGACTGACAGTTGTGTTACAGTAACAACACAACTCACATCTTTGCAACAGATCTGACTAATTTCCTTGTCAGCAGGTTTTTTAGTTTCCACTTAAGTCAGTTACCAATAAGGTGGCTTAGATAGAGATGATACCAAAGCTTTTTTTTTTCCTTCTTTTTTTTTTTTTTTTTTTTCAATGTACTAAGTGGTCCCTTGTGGCCCTGTTCAAATATGTGTTGCACTTGGTTGCGGGCAGCTAGTGGCCTTCGTTTCCCAGGAGGGCTGCATGCCTTTATTTTCAGGACATATAAATAGTGATTAAGTATGGGAGAAGAAGTGGCATAGAAACAGGTAGCTGATAATGCAGGTACAAGCTATTTATCTGCCTGACTTTTCTGAATTATGGATTAGAAGAGGGCTTATTAAATCCTTTCCTGGTGCTGATCTGTACTGCTGAGTATGGACAAAACTTAATAAGTGTCTTTTTCCTCATACCATATCAAACCAGTGGTATGTTACAGGGCTGACTGGAGGTAGAAGGCACGGTACTCTGCTTTTGTAATTCAGTTTTGCTTGAGCCTCACAGTATCAGCGTTGTGTATAGAGCAGCAAGTTGCACAAGATAAAGAGATGTTGCATTTCTGAAGTTTCACAAGCTTTATAATAAAACATTTTTTGAAATACGAGAAGATGAGAATCTTACAGCTTGACTGTTATTTCAATTTAATGGCAGACTTCTTTTAAAAGAACATAAACTGTCATGTAGCTGCTACAAAGCACCAGTAATTTCATGTTCGGTCCCCATGTGAAAACTCCTGTCGTTGGTTGTGTTTTGTTTTTGACCACTAGAAACCTCAGACATTGTTTTGTTTGCTGTGGCTACACGTGCAGCAACCGCAGCAAGTTGTTTCAAACCACTGATCAAAGTTCTGTCTCTACTGGTCATAGCTGTAATATTATTTTTTGTTTGTGCTCTCACGTTCACTTTGGCTTTCAGAATGCAGTAGGATAAAAGTTATATTTTTAAGAGGTGATTTTTTCCCATTTCAAACACTAATAGAAATGGCTGACTGACTGTGCCCTTGGCTCTAAGTTTGGACAGGGGGGCTAGAGCAACAGGTATTGTTCATAATTGCAGGGTTTGATGTTCTGTATGAATCTAGTTACTGCAGTAGCCTGAAAATGTGATTAATTTGGCCCGAGGTTCTTAGTGACAACTGGGAAAATTTCCAAACTGAAATTTGCAACAGAAGATATTAACACAGTAAAAGTGACTAAAGAAAATTTCATTTGGAGGCCAAGGATTACCCTCTGTTAAGCCAGATATGTCTTACCCTGTCTGTATGTCCCTTGAAATCTTCTTTAACGGTAGGAATTCCTGTTGTGCTTGCTTTGGGGGAAGTATTACTTAACCTGTATCTGCTCTTGCTACCATCTTCAGTCTCTTTCCTTTTCCCCTATCAAAAATTTAAAGAATCTGTCAGATAATGGATTCTCTTGAAAACCTGCTATTAGCAAGTAAAAGATTATACCGCAAGGTGAGGCAGAGCAATCAGCATGAAGACACTTAACAGTACTCTGTGCAGTTGTCTTATGAGGCTGGGACTTATGTCTTGCTCAGCATAATGAAGAAGCACCTGTGCAGCCTGAGTCATGATCTCTGCTTCTTGCTGCTGGGACTGTGACTACTCTTGAGAGGCTGCAATCGTAAATCTGCCCTCTTTAAAAAACACTTCCTTGCATATGGGTTGTCTTTATGGGAGATCTCAATCAGTGCTGGAAAAGGCAGCATCCACTGATGAGAGAAGGTGTTGAATTGGACTTTAGAAAAATGGCCAAAAAAAATTGCTAACCTTTTGAGATCCAGAGGAAATATCTCCTAAATTGCTGTGGTCTTGGCTTCACTGTACCTTTGCTTTCTTAACATTGAACTGTGTTTTATAGTCTTTCTGATGGGACACATACAGGGTTTCTTTGCCATAGTAGGAATTGCAGACATGAGACTTCAGGTATAATCTCCCTGGGTTTAACAGAGTTTTTCATTCACTATTAGAAGGTGATAATGGTGAAAAATCATCACTGTTGTTTAATACCTAGGAACTGTGTTTGTTTGGTTCTTGAATGTAGAATTTACCTGTGTTTAATGGCTAAATACTTGGTAGCTCTTAACACCTGCCAGCTAATGAGGTGGTTAATACTGTATGGTGTCAGACCATCGCTGTGCCCTGACATGGGAATGTCAATGGGAATGTCCGCCTGTGCAATGGGAAGCTTGCTCTTCATCCATTCCAGGGATAGCCCTACTAGGCTACTGCTGGCTTCTTCTGGGACCTCTCAATCGTGCTGGCTGTGCCTTATGCGTGGAGCAGGTGCAAAGTGATTGCCTGTGGATGTGGGATAATCCTGGAGCAAATCCTTGACTCGCTTTGGTCCCAGCTCTGGGACTCCATCCTCGCGCTGGGACCGAGGTGAACAAAGCAGCAAGCTTGGCCAAAAAGGCTGAGCAACGCAGGTGCAGTGTGACCACTGGATGGCAAGTTAAAAACATTTGAGGTACATGTTCTCATAAAAGATTTTTGAGAAAACAGTGGTCCTCCAGGTTGGAAGAGGGCTGGAGAATTGGCAGGGTGTTTTTCCTATAGGTGGGCACTTGGTTTGGAAAAGAAATTGCATGAATGGAGTTGTTTGGCGGGGGGAGCAGCAGAAGTGAGGGCTCGTTTTTGCTTTAAGAAGAGGCACGCAAGATGGAGGTGTTGATAGAGATGTACACTCTGAATTTATTTATTACTAAATGGATGCCATTGTTCTTGTTTCCTTCTTTGTTTGGAGTAGGAAAGTGGTAACCCAATGGGGACTGTTTCACACAGACCCAAAATGAAGCAAACTAGGCCCAAGTGCTGGGCCTGCAAGCAGAGGATAGCTGATATCCACAACCCCATTTTGCTCCACAACTGAACAGCAAGTGTCTTGGCCCCTTTTCTCCTAAAGGTGCTTTCTGATTATTTTTTCCCCTGTTTCTTTCTCAGTTTTGTGGCCTAACTAATTCTCCAGATAGAAGAAAAATAGCCTCCATTTATTTTAATGGTCTATATTTCTGTCTGTAAAGGTTACATCTGTTTTTGTCCAAACTGTTCCAGTTCACAGGGGAACATTTCTGAAAGTGATTGGTCTTTGCTTCTGGATGCTGATGTTTTGTCTGCTGAAAAAACTGACTTTTCTGGTCACTGGTAGAATGCATTTGGAAAGATACGGAGCATCTGTTCGTAACTTGTCAAACAGATGGAGCCAACTAAGTGAAAAAACATTTTTGTGCCCATAGCCCCTTTAAAGCATTGCCTTCCAGCTGCTTCGTTCTTTAGAAAGGGTATCTTGCAGAAGACATACTGAGTGTCTGGAGTTGCTAATGCTAAGTCCAAATGCTTGCACTCAGATGCTGAATTAATTACAATACTAAGTCTGGATGGAGTCATCTGAATAGTTTTCTGTAATGCCTAAGCAGACATAACTGTAAGCCAAATCTCCGTTTTGTTCAGAGGAAAACTGAATTCTCCAGTTATGTGAAAGCTTTTGGATATGGTGCTAAAGTAGTGAATGAACAGGATGATACAATTTAGACATTTAGAAAATTTTTTACAGAGTTTCTCACAAAAGGCATTCAAGTCATAGGATAAATACTTACAGGGCAAAAGGCAGTGGTGTATCATTACTTGGAAACTGGCCGAAAGATGGGAGTAGGAATTTCTGCAGTGAATTTTCACAGTGGTTCAATTATTAGAGCATATCTGTCCCTGAAGATTTGTTTGAACTCTTTGCCTTTGTTGCTGAAATGAAGGTTAACTCTAACCATAAAGGTCAAAACTATGGACCTTATTGTCAGTGAATGGGATTGTTTTGTAGAGGAGTGGTAAAGTAGTTATTTAGCATATAGAAATATTTCTCCTCCTGAAGCTGGAGATGGCCAACCAGACTAAAAGGCAATACGTTTTACAAAATAAGTAACAAAGAGCCTTCTACGTAAACTGTAACTACCTGTAATTAGCAGAGCCAGTGAAAGAAGATGAACGTTCAGCACACAGGCGTACTTGCCTTCACTTACTTTGGTAAAGGAGCACCCTTAACTCTGTTAAGCTGTTGCCGGTGATGATCCCGCAGCCTTCAGAGTGGACTTACCCACTGACTCTGAGTGCCCTGCAAGGGACGGAGTGGAAGTCCATGTGGTCTGACACCTACTTCAGCTTCAGTGACAGGTTCTTCTCTCTGCAGCTATCTTTCCAGCTCTTCCCCTTCTGCAGCTGGGCAGCATATCTTACAGCACTGCTAGCCTGGAGGAGGATCAAAGATACAGAGTTTTAACTAGAAGACTTGGGCTGTTCGTTTGAGAGCATGCCTTTGAAGGGGGGGTGTCATTCAGATGGTGTTTGTGGCTGGATCAATTCCATGCTAATGCTCGCTTGCCTGGTTTGGGGAGAGAAGATACCCAACAGCAGTCTGTATAAAGCAGAGGCACTGCCCATACAAAGCTGGGAGAAACTTTTTTATGATTTCAGATTCCTGTAATAAACTGAACCTGCATACTGACAAAAGCAGAAGTCCCTTCTTTCTTATTTTTCTCTGCCACTGCTGTGTACAGCGAACACTTTTTCAGCCTTGCTAAGTTTGTGGTTGCACACTTCCTCCCTCTGTCCCCCTGCCAGCAACCTCAGCCTTACACCCAATCTGCAGAGTCTGCATGTACAAAGGAGAATTTCGTTTTTTCTTCTTCTGAAAATCCAACTCTCATCTCCGTTTACCTACCTCTGAAAAGTAATATATGTAAAATGATTGTGGAAGGGCAACCAGCTATTCTTCTGAACCAGGATAACAAGGGAATTAAAAGCCTCTTATGTAAAATTTGGGCTAGGTCTCAAAAATTTCTCTCTACCATTCTTGTTTTTCTTCCTAAGTCCTCAGCTTTGCCATCTGCACTCTCACTAGGGGCTGGGATTTTGGCTATGTGTGAAGTAGGGTAAGGCAGCTGAAAAATCGTAGGAAAAATGGCTGGTAAAGGTGCTCTGAATTCAAACGGTAACTGCTGAAAAGGAAGCACTTCCCTGCTTCTGTTAGTGACTTTACCATGATTGTTGCTGCTCTTTTCCTGTGCTTTAGGTTTACTTTCAGCTAGATTCTGTTGGTATTAGAGAAATATTTCCACTTCTAACATTTACAATTACAAATCAAATGTCTCTCCTTTTCACAATTTGAGAAGCTCCTTAGACACTGCTGAGTAAACTGGGCTCAGCCTTTTAAATGTTCTCTGTCCTGCCTTTTTAGCCTGGGTTTGAAGAAGAATGTACATGGACTTTTTCTTTCCCATGAGGACAGCAGGAGCCAAACCATTCTGTAGCCCAATTCCTCTCTTGTCTGGCAGCTGCGCAGTATGGCTTATGGCATGTGGAGTTTGGTGCATTTCCATTGGAATTTGCTAGAGTTGCACTGATTTATACCTGGTGTGAATCTTGTCTTTCCAAAATACTACTGTTGCAACAGAAAAGTGGATCTGAAAATTCCTTAACTAAGAAGCAATGTGGTCTTTTGTTTGTTTTGCAGTAACTTAATGGATCATTGTTGTCACGGAATCATTGTTATCGTGAACTTCAGTTTTCATTATCAGCTGGAAAAACTTGAATGCTTTCAAGAGTATCAAAAGAAAAACACCAGTAAAAATACCTTATTCGGTAGTTTCTGGTAGAGTGGAATCCCTGAAACTTTGCTATGACGGCTTTCCAAGCTGCCAGAGCATCTGCCTCAAATTGACATGCTGCAAACCTGACCTTCCCTGTTTTACTGGAACAGATGCTGGTATTCCTGTGGGCAGCACTTCCCTGTGTTCGTTCAAGTGCCAGTTTTTCAGCAGTGGTTTAGGAGGGGTGGTAGTTGGAAATACTCTCTTGTGATTGGAACAGAAATGGGAAGAGCTTCAGTTGTAGTAGTGACACCTGTGTTGGTTTTTGTAGCCATGGCACCCAGGCCTTGTTTTATGTGATAGAAACAGGAATTTTATGTTGTTTTTGGAGTATGAATCTCCCTGTTTGGAGACAGTGCATCTCATTTTCCAGCGGGTCTGTAGCACTAGAAGGACAGTCGTGCCCAAGAAGGAAGTCAGTCACTGAGTAACAAACTTTTCATTTCAGTTGTATGTGACGTGATTCGCTTCCTGCTTCAAACCCAGGTTCTGCGCTGGTAGGCAGCTGGCGTTTCGCACCCAAAGGCTGTTTCTCTGCAGCAGTTGAACCGATTCCTGTAGATGTAAGGCCCTGCAGTCAAAGGGCTGCAACAGAGAGTATACCATGTGCGGGTAGGTATAGGTTTGCAGTTGCCTACAGGATGAACAGACTACGTCATTATAAGGATACTGTTGGCCTTTACGAGACCCCCAGCCTCATAAACAGCCTGTATTTTTTTGTCTACGCTGGGGAGAGAAAGCCAAGTGAGGGGCTCTGAAGATAGTGGGGGAATCACTTGAAGAGATGTATCTGTAAAAGTGCAAATACTGTTTATGGTAACGGCTTCAGGTCCTGAAGGTTAATGGAATACTTTCAGAGTTTTGTAACTAGTCTGTTGTATGAGTATGTGCTGTGTAGTTTGAAAAGCAAGGATCTGCTTTGTTATCGTGCAGCTGTTTTAGTGTCAGCAGCTAAATAAATTGGATCCAATTGTGTGGCTTCTAGGATTCTGTGTGTTGTGAGTTAAATTTGCTGCTACAGCCAGTGCAGTTCATTGTAAGTTCAGTATGTTACTGAATATTTATGAATGAATATTTTTTGTGTTTTACAATGACATTTAGCAATACATTACAGCTAGAGCCAAATAAAATAAAACCTTTTTACAGAAAGAACAGAACTTGGGGGAAAATATCTCATCAGATACTTGCTTTTCCTTGACAGATAGTTTGGGGACCTGTTCTGGAATTTTATAAATGACTTGTTTGTGAATCCGAAATAAAATCTTGGCCTTGCTGAAGTTAATGAGTGTTTTACCACTGAGTCCAGCAGTGATAAAACTGGAGTTCTTGCTTCTACCCTTCTGTCGGCTTCTCTGTTCCTGAAGTGTGGTGAGGTGCAGGGATGCAGACAGGGAGAGGACTGGTCTCTTTCCAGCTCAAGAAGTGACTGCATGGAAGGACTTTCAGAGCTGGCCTGTCTGTAGAGAATACTTTTTTCCCCTACCCTCTGCTCTCCCCTCTGCTTCCTTAATCCTGCTGCCCACCTCCCACGCACTCTGTCTCTCTCTCTCTAGGATTTTCTATAGAGAGCAAGGAAGGAAGACCTGGGCGAAGAGGTTGCTGGCTATTAGCTGAAGCAGGTTCTGCCTTAAATGTTTACTTTTGCTGAAGGAAGGAAGGAAGACTGTTTGGATTTGCCTGATCTTTTAAGGGTCTGGACAATATTTGCATTTACTTTTATGTACCAATACAATAAAGCCCAACATAGAGGTGTTTTAAACTTGACCCTCATGTGCAGTGTTCCATCCCAGCGCTGACCAATCTGTCTTAGCTCTGAGCGATAAGATTGTTTTGTTTGTAACCACGTTGATCCAAGTGACTTACTCACCTACATTCCTTCTGATGTGCTTGGAAGCTCTTTTCTTGTTTTGAGCTTGGAATATTTTCAATACTTTTTTTTTTTTTTTTCCTGATGAATTCTCTGAAGCCAAGTTTAATGACTCCCTTTGACCTCACAGGTTCTGTCCTGCCTCTCTCTGTTGGTGCAATAAATTGTTTTAATTTGCTGCAAAATGTTTTTACTGAGATTTTTATATTTATAATGGCTGTTTCCAGGCTAAGGTAGAAATGAATAGCATATGGCTATTGTGAGAATAAAATATTAATTTTGGCAAATTCAGTCAATTCACAGTGGGTGTTCTTAGCCTTTAAAACAAAATTATCACATATTTGGCACAACTATCAAGTGCCTGCGTTTTGACTCTAAGCCTTAATCACCAAATGAAGAGAGCAATGTATTATTAACATATTATGAAGACACAGTAGCTATGACTGTGTGAGCTGAGGGCGGGTGTTCTACATGGCTGCCACATGGTAGGAAAGAGGACAGGTTGCAAAGTTAGGGCAGTATGCAACAATTAATACACTCAAAATGGAGTGCACTGAGCGATGTGTTTGGATCAAGCATTCCAGAATGAATTTGGATTCAATACCTAAAAAATTCTGCAAGTGTCTAGCTGTGTCTAATGTTTGATATCATCCAGAATATTCAAGTGTGTCTTGGTCTGTTGTTACCGTTGAGTCTCAAGGAAGAGGGAGACAGATTTATGCATTGAAAAGGAGCAGAAGAATTTCTGTTGGTTAATTGGAGACTCACTGATTATAAATACCTGCATAGCACAGCATCTGATGGGCAGTGCTGTGTGACAGCAACATAAACCGTATCACTTACAACTTTACTGTGCAGAGTCCTGGCAGCTTCTGCAGAATCCTCTCCTTGGGAAATGTGAAAAGTCAGTGTTGCATAGGAGGTCATTTGAGATTTTTTTTTTTATCTGCACGGGTACATTCAAGTCACCTTCATTTATTTCTGAATATTTCACCCCTTGTCTGACTGCAGTCCAGAATGATATTCATATTTCATATTATATGTAGTGGCCCAGTGATGTTATTGATGGTGATTCTTATTTTTACAAGCACTAACAAAGCATGGTTTCATAAAGTATGTCATTGTGTCTGTGCTCCACTGGAGCATGATCTTCTGTAGTACCACCAGCTGATGGAAAATACAGGCTTGGACACAAGGCCATTTTCCTTTTGTTGTTGCATATAATATGGCCTTCAAGTTATGTCTGTTGTAAGATACTACATATCCTTATGAAGGGCCTGATGTTGATGCTATTGAAGGAGATCCCTAAACTGGGACAGATCTGTAAGACACTGGCGCTGTTAGCGAGCTGACTGGTGCTGTTGGTTATGGATTCATGAACGATCTTTGGCATTTAAAAACCGTGGAGCCAACCTTGTAGGCTTTGGGTATCTTTTGAGGATGATGAGGGATTTGGGAGGGAGCACTAAATGAAAATTTCCTAAGGTATGAACATTTTTCATTCAGGTAAAACCTAGTTTCAGGAAAACTTGAATACTTTCTAAGAGTAGTTGGGAACATGCTGGTAGATGTACAATATTTTTAACTTGTGTGTATGTGCATGTAAGTTTGTGTGGACAGGCGTTGGGTCAGAGGCAGATTGCCCAAGGGGAGAGCAAGTTTCAGTTACCCTGCATATAATTTCTGCTCCCTGTCTGGATTGCTGTTTGGAAGTAATGTGACAGTATTACCGGCTCCTAGAGGAGAATGCTTTTTCTATGCATCTCATATACTAAGCAAATACAAACCAGAGGAGAGAAGAGAGAAGAGAAGAGGAAAAAGGATGGGAAAGGGAAGGGGAAAAGTCCATGTATTAAAAAAGATTTTGATAATGACTTTCTCTGGAAGCCAGTGTCCCACCACAAGAGCATACGTTAAGTTGTAATTTGGAGATATTTTGATAATGTGCAAAATGCTTTCCAATGTCTTTAAGTAAGCTGTTCTGAGACTGAACCAGTTAACTGCTACTAAACATTTCTCATTGTTTTCTGGCACTGTTTAAAAGATCCATGAGGTTCTCACTTATTTCAAGGCCTTGTTCAAGACCTGAAATACTGGGAGGTAGATGGGCAGTAAGTATACTTGGAGCAATGGTTTTGTATCATGCTTTGCTCAATTGTGTCAGAGTTGTTTAATGGGATTACTGGAAAAGGGCAATAATAAATTATGAACAGAACTTAAATGACTGTCTGTCTCATGTTCTGAAATAGCTTGAGTTCAGGAGTCAGGAGTGATCTGAGATGGCAAGCTGGTGCTTTTATTTTAAAATGAGTTATGAAATAGGTGATTAAACTGTAGAATGTGTCAGCATTCTAGCTTACCGGAAGTGGGTCTCTTGAACAAAATGCTCTGTAACTGGGATTAGTATTAAGTTGCGTCCCCTGTTGTTGTGTCTGATCATGTCACAGAGCATTTGTCTTCCACATTTAGTCCCCATTCTTCCTTGGCTTCCAGTTTGTAAATAAGAGCCATTGATCAGCACAGGAATTCAAGTCAAATTAACCTTGAACTGGATGCTTGAAAGTCCTAGGTTCCTAATCCCTAGATATCATCCTTCATCCAGTGTGCTGTGTGTGTCTGGATCACTGTGCCTTTCTGTCATCCTTTCCACGTTGCTGTCTGTGTTCTAGACGTGTCTATACCCTGCTCCTTCAGAGAATTTGAGAGGGCTGAATTAAACATAGGGATTAATATGATGACTGGCATCTGGTTATTTCTTTTTAACTGTTCACAATGGAAAATTCATTTTTATTTTTTAGGCTGTAGCATTTTTTGAAAGAGCGTGTTTGGGGTGGGTTTTTTTGAGTGAGTGATGATTTCGGTGCGTTTCTATGTTAGCTTTATTCTTACTTGAATATTTTTAAGGCTGCCATAGAAACCTCCTAAAATGTTGTTTGTAGAATAATTTGAAGAATTTAGAAATATGTCTTCATGCATTTCAGTTCATATGTATGCATACAAGCCATTTGGTCTCTTTCAAAAACTGGAAGGTTTTACTTTATTTTTTTTTTTAAGTGATCAGGATGCTCTTTCTAGGCCTACTGTCATAGTGACCCTTCCTCTGTCCATGAGAGCTGGAACTGAAGCCCTCTTTAATCTGGAGCTTCTTTAATACTGCTCTAAGCTCCTGCTTAATGTCACAGGAGGTTGTTTGAGAGTAAATTGAGATGCTCTCTCCTGCAGGATTTAAATGTGCTGTTTCCACTGCCACATCCTGCTGATACAGTGGTAAAGGATTAAAGTGAAGATCTAATTTGATATGGGCCTAATTATAAGGCTAGCAACTTTAAAAGTGTATATTGCATTTCTTACTCATGTAGTGTATTTTTGAGGTACTGTGGGCTCTATTTATGGTTCAGTGCATATGTTGGCTAACTTATACATATTATAAACTATTTTTTCCCCACTCCTGTGATCAGTAAAGCCTGGCTTGAATTTTTCGGGTTTTTTTAAATTGAAAATGTAACTTTGGAAAACATGAAAAATACTGCAGTTTCCATTCGATGAGAGCATATTCTGCACTTGCAAAAAAACCAATATTGCCATCTAGTGGGAGTGAAGATTTTGACCTGTCATGCTCCTCCTAGGTTACTGTTGTCTAGCTTTTCTCTTGGGGTCATAATACATGTTTCAACTGAATGTACAGCAGTTCTTTTTCCCCAGAGTAGGGGGAAAATACCATGATTTTATTGCTGAAGTTACTCTTGCATGTACTGATGGATAATCAGAAATATTTTGCAGGTGTGGAGAGCCACGTGTGGCTCGTACAGCAGCTTTCTAAAGCATACCGCTGAAGGACCGGGTAGTGTTTCTGTGCTACAGTCTGTTTGGTTAATGTTACTGTGTTGGTGCCTCTCCAACATGCAGATGAATTCAAGCCTTTGAACATGCTAATTTTCTGGCACCTGTAAAGAATATTAGATAAATCCATCTTTTCTGTCTTTCAAGCCTTTGTGCAAAAATATATTGAAAGTCTTCTAGGATATATGTATAAAAGATGTATTGAAAATGTTCAGTGGAACAAACCAGGAGGTAGGATTTTGCTGAAGCTTTGGGATAGTGATTTCCAGAAAGTTTTTTCTGCTTTATTTTCCCCCCTCTGTTTCAGATCAGGGTCCGCTGGGGTTCGTAGAAATGGAGGCAGGATGACACCTGATTAAATTAATTTTTTTCATTGCCTTGTAACACTTCATACAACTTTTGTTGCCTTGTAACGCTTTTTCTTCTGGAATTGCCACTGGCTAGAATTGACTAAGTAACAATTTTTTTCTTGCATTTAATCATAGCATTTAATTAACCTCCCTGCTTTAGTCGTCGGTCTGCAGCTTAGAAATGGAAGGTCCTGAGAATCTAAGCATTACTTGAAAATACATTACTAATGGTTTTAGTTAATTCTCATGCCCAGTCTTCGAGTTTTTGAATCAAAGTGCTAAAAGAGAAATCAGTAACGCACATTTTACCTCAGTCTGCTTCTAAAGAACAGAACAACAGCAGAGTGGTAGTTATGACAGTGGCACTGTTATTGCTCTGTCTTCTCTTTCATTTTCCCCTTTAATCCTTCAGTAATGAACTGAGTTTGATCTAGAATGCTTTACACATCTCCTGGCAAGCAAATTGCTACCTGTCTTTCTGAAAACCTATATGATCCATAAAAGAGACAAATTATGTGTTTTCATCATATTCAATACTGTTGACCCTTAATAATCTTTCTTTGCTTGAGGATATTTATCTGTTTTTCATCAATTGCAATTGGTACTGCTAAGTTTGTTTGTTGGTTGTTTTTTTTTTTTTTTTTTGTGCTGAGTGCTGCATCACTGCTAGATGTCTTACCGTTTGTGTTTGGGTGAGGCATGTATGGCATGCTTTGGGAAGGTCAAGTTTGTGGCTGGAGAAGGTTTTTAAGTTCAGAGTTTGAGTTGGCTTGGGATGAATATCTGGGAGCCAGCCTCCTCATGAGAAGCACTGCATGATGTTCACTTCCTTAATTTGGAACAGGACTTCAAAGCAATGAGAGGATACTTATTACAGGTCTATATTTCTTATAGTGATAGCACTGCTCACATTTTAGTCTTAGCAAAGGTAAAAGAAAAAAAACTGCATTAGGAGCTGGTATCCATAATAGTGGCAAGAAAGGAGGAATAAAGGGGAGGCTGGCACACAGTAAGTGCTGAAGCATACAGGAGATGTAAATGACCGTGTCAGTATTGGATACTGGTGGAGACTCTGTACTTATCGCCTTTCAGCCTAATCTGTTTCGGTGGCATTCAGGGCTCAGGTGTCTGCCATTTTCCATTTGTTTCTCTAGCCCCGCAGAATCAGAATTTAAATGTGCTGTCCTGTAGTTGGGAATGAAACTCTGGGTTCATCCACGCTCTTCCTTACTCCACATAAAGCCACTCTTGCACCTTCAAAGCCTCTATTAAAACTTTGCAACCTCAAGCCTTGTCATAGGCTGTGTCCCTTTTCATAATAACCCTAGAACTTTCATATTATTTCTTTCGGTGACTTTCCCACTGTTTCCTGTCATTTTATTTATTGCAGGCTGTACCTTCTGCTGGACAAAGGCTGTGAAGGCTGTATCTTGTTTACTGTCAGTTGTTGTTCAGGCTTAAATGATGATGATGTGCTCTAGTTTGGGTGATGGCAGCGGTTTATATTTCAGAAGTAATACCACTGCCTCTGTTATAACTAATCAGGACTTTAGAAGACAGTTACACAGTATGTTCAGGATTTCTCAATAGTAGTTATCATTACCTTTTGAGTTTCAATTACCAGGGAGTATTTTAGTTTTTAGAGAGGCAAGTATATCCCATTTGTGGCCAAGTAGTGTTTGAAAAAAGATAATAATAACCTGTGAATGTGATTGATCAAAACTGTACCGAAGTACTAGAACTCATGCTGTTTGTCAAGGTAGAAAATCTGTTCATGCATGTGATCTGTATGTGATCCACTGCTTTTTGTGGATCCTCAGGTGTTAGTCATTCAGATGTGAAAACAACTTTTCTAAGCAAAAAAGGGTATTAAAATTCCTACTGTAGACAAGATTTGTGAAAACAGAGTTTTTCTTCTCAGAACAATGTTTTGAAATATTGTCATGGATTCTAAACCATCTTCTCGTCATCTCTCTTTGTCTCTCCTAGTACAATTTTTTTGCATGCTAAAGTAGTGTATTTAGTAGTAATTCTGTGACAGTATATGACACCAAGAGAAGAAGGACAAAGCTGGTAAGGGGTGTGAAAATAAATTAGTCAGTAGCTAATGGTCTTTGTTAAAAAGTAAATATTTTTTTAAAGGACTTAAAAGGTAATTAGAATTAATCAGCAAGTGCTGTTACATTATTATGATACAGAACTGACAGAAATACTTCAGTTTTCATATTTTACATAATTTGGAAAAAAGGATCAAAGTATTTTGAGTTTTTCAAAGTTTCTTTTATTAATATTATTGGATTTCTGTTACTATGTGAAAAGTATTTTGAGTGAAGAATAGTCTGTGATTACATTTCCCTAAGTCTCTTTTTATTTGCTTTCCCATATTTTTCTTTGTTAGTTTATTTTAAAAAGACTTTTTTTTTTAATATTAAAACTTTATGAAAGAGAATTGGCTTGATAAAAGGAGGAATGGTTCTTCAATCCCTATTTTAAAATCCCTCTGCATTTCTGAGGAGCTATTCCCCCAAAACGTGGCAAATATTTATGGGTATGCTACAGCAAGGATGATTTCTATCTGCTTACTTTCCTCTTCTTTCTCGAAGAGGACATGGGTATCCTGAAGTTACTGCCTTGGTTATTGTGTAGCCTGCAAAAAACATTACTTAGAACAAAGTTTAATTCAGGCCAGCTGCCTAACTTTTCCTGCTAATTTTCCTGCAGGTTTTCCAATCCATCCTACACCCTATGCTTGTAGAGCTACATTGCTAACCTTACTTGAGCTTGATTTTTTTTTTTTTTTTGAGAGAGTTTGTATGTGCAAAGAAATATGGTTCAAGTTATTATGAGGGATATATAATATCTCTTATTATTGCTATTCTCAGTAAGCCTGAGAACCTATTCATAACCTCCTTCCCAGGGTGAATATTGTGTCGCCAAGAATGTGGCGACATCTGCAACTCAAATACCTCCTTTCCTCTTATCTACTCCTGAAAATTGAGATAAGGAACATATATTCCTTCTGTTGGTTGTTGTGGTTTTTTACCTCAAAGTACCATTTTTTGATTTTAGGGGAAAATAAGATTGTGTATGTAACTTTAATTGCCTTATTTTATGGCTTGAGAAACAAAGACCTTGATTTCTTGAGCAGGTACTTTCCAGGTATACAAGCTGTTCAGAGATCCTCCCTCCCTCTCTCCCTCTTTCTTTTTGAAATTTGTCTTTCCTGATCATTGCTCGATAGCTCATTACTATTCATATAGGGTTATTCTCTTGCTGCTTGTTGTATGTGTGCAAGGACACACAGTGGGTAGTTGAGACAGCAACTGAATGATCTGAATAATGAAGTTTAATAAAAGATCTAGAAATAAACCATATAAACAGGAAAAATTACTGCAGCTTTGAAATGGCTAATTATATTGTACTTAATGTATTCTGTGATGCATCCTATTTGATATCTAATTATAAGTACGTTTCCTATGCAATCATTTTAAATTCTCAAGACCTCATTCTCTCACCTGTACTCTCGCTGAGCGGTTCCTTTAAATTGTACCTATATGCCATTGTCTGTTGCAGGAGAGAGCACTAATCGTCTGTGTTGGAAATTATCAGCTGTGTTAGGTATTACAGAATGTGATGATACGCACAGCCTTTAAAAATAGCTATCACCTTTCTTGATTTTGTGTGCTGACACTGGCATGTTTGATTTCAGAAGGAAATATGGAAAGCTCTGAATTAACACCCACTGAACTCCTCTGGCTTTCACTGTAGTTTCTGTACAAGTTCAGCAAGACGTTGGTACTCCTACTTCTGCATATGATGCGTAGCCCATATATTTTCTTTTAACGAGGTCCATCAGTTGAACACTTAAGGCTATCACTGCGGCTACCTCCCACTTGTCGTGTAAGTGGATTTTCACTGATAGACCTGAAAGTGAGAGATAAAAATCTAAATTAAAACATGTCCTGGCCTGTTGTGATCGTTGCTGTAAAGGAGTTAGAGCACCATGCCCTGTGCCAAGGAACAGCTTCAGTAAAACAGCTGGGATGCAGAAGCAGTGCGACAGAGAACATTTCTCTTTGATTACAGGAGAGGAGCTTTTAAGCTGGGCTGAATTTTATGTCTTGGAGGTAATTAGTAAACCATAGTGGAGGCTGTTCTTAGATTCCTGCCTGGAGATGGAATTGTGCTACAACTAAAAGGAAAATCTGCAATACTGGTTTTTGATGTAGCCAGTCTTACAAACTGGAGGTTTGGTGTTGTAACTGGGACAATAGAGTGAAAAATTACCTCAGGTCACTGCTGAATTGATTTTTTTTTTTAAAAACACAAAACCGAAACAGTAAAAGTGCTAAGTGTCTTTAAATCTGTTACTCTATTTACTATGTATTTCAATTTTTGTGCTGTTTAGTAGAATATGACGAATTTGAAGCTTCATCTTCAGTATTTCTTCAAATGTACATTGCCAAGTTTGCCTGCTGTCTACGAAATATATGTTGCACTGATACACAGTGAAAGGAAATTGGATAAAGGGAACAGCTGGTATATTAAAGGTTTCACTGTGAGTAGATTCTGCTATGACATTAAATTCTGGAAATACAAAGATCTGTATGCTAAAGGTAAGCATATATATATAAATACACTATTAAGAATTAATTTCAGAGAGCGTATATTTTATGTATCTTTTGTATGTCATTGTCTTCTGAAACGGTAATGGTAATCCCTTTCCTCTTCCATGTCCTTGTCATGAAAATTCACGATCTCTCACTCCTTTTATTTGTGAGCCATACTGAGGCAAAAGGGCTTCTTTGCTTCCCCTCTCCCCCATTTTCCCTCCTAAGGACTCTTCACTTCGTAATTTCCAGAAACTTCCAATGTTTGTCTTGTTGCCTAAATGTAATTAAGCAAAAAAACTATCTCCACCACTTCATCTGTGTTTTGTAATCAGTTAAGATTTCTATTCCAATCTCAGAAACTTCCCTCAGTGGGAAATCGGGGAACATATTTTCCAAGAATATGAGAGTAATGATTTCTGAGATAGACAAATTGAAGACTGTGTGTGTCCATCAGAGGAGAGAACTTCCAAAAGCCAGAGCTAGCAGGATCCTCAAGGTCCAAGTGCTGTGACCAGGGAAGTTTTGGGGGGGGAGTCAGCCTGAAGCTTTTCTCACTTCTGTTAAGTCTAAAATCTGTACAGATCCCAGGGTCTTAAGGAGTATGTGTTGTTCACTATATATAGTATTGTGAATGACATTCATTTTCATAGGTGCATTGAAGTGTCCTTTGCAAGTCAAGACTGCCTTTCTTAATGTAGTTTGTGCGTGTGTTTATTGGCTCCCATGCTATTTTGGACTAGGCTTCTGAAGTTTGTACTAACTGCAATGTCTGTCAGTAAATATTCTGAAACAATCTGCCTTTACATAGTTGAATTGAATTCATTTTAATTCAACTTCAAGATAAGGAGAGTGTTTGTCTTTTCCCCCTTGTTCTGGGTTTTATGTTGTGTTTTGAAGGCTGCAGAGTTGTTGTAGAGCTGTAAAGTGTTCCTGAATTATAATAGCATTATCAAAGGTCACTAACTTTATCCATTTTCAGGCCTTCATACTAGGTGAGTTAACAAGCTGTCCTTTTCATCCTGATCTCTTCTATAATTTGCAGTTGAATTTAAGACACTTGAACTACAATCCTAGTGGTAAACTGGAATTTTTAGAATGTTGCTTTTGTTCTTGGGAAGTGAAGTTTACATCATGCTTATGAATGTTTGATAAAAAGAACCAAAACTCTCAAAATGTGTCTGTCTGGTATTTCTCACTGTGTGGAAATGCTGTCCGTATAAAGCTAAAAAATGAACACTAGCAAAACTTTATTTATAAAAGATTATTCTTCAGGTACTTTCAAGATTACTTTCAAGTGCACATAATGATACTGCATCGATAATTGCATGCACATTTTAATGAACTTGTTCTTACTCTTGTGCTGAAAGTGCTGGTTGATACAGTGCTGTGTCCTGTGGCATTTCATCTCAGATGTGATGCGGTTCAGAATCAGACCACAGAATCCCCAACAGCTATCCACCAGACCTCATATAGTGTTGCCTATGGTCATTTTGGAGAAAATCTTCCAAACGCTCCCTGTCTGACTTGTTTCTTCTGTTCTTCGTTGCAAAGCTGAAAACGCCTGCCAGCTGTTTTTCCCTTCCATCCACTCCGACGCATTGCGAAGGTTGTTTCTGGAACTATTTCAGGGAGCTTGTACATATGGCTTTCTATTAGATGGGATCTATAATTCCTATAGCAATAGCTGCATCCTTTTACCATCTCAAATGATTCTGGGAAGTTGTTACATTATCAAAAAGCCTCATTTTGCAGAAGTTGCAAATGTAATTCTCCTTGGTATTAGTGGTATGTTTATCACAGTGTCGTGAATAGCATATCCACAGATTCTTATTTCCAGAAAACATTTATAATGTTTTCTATTACAGGGAGTATAACATCATTTGTACATACATATAGATAAAATGAAAAATAGGCAGAAAATTATGGAAGTCTCAAATTCAGTGAATTCCTCGTTTCATTGGTTTTTTTCAGATTCAGGTATTCAGTGCAAGAGTTGAATTTTATGGAAAAGAAATGTTAAGATCCCATAGGTTACAAGCTTACAAAGCACCTTTTCAAAAGGTTTTGCCAGGAAATTTCAGCTGCGTGGTACAGGTAGACTTTGGCCACTGAGTAGACAAAATCGAGACATTGGCTGTGTCCTCTCTCCTTAGCTACCACCCCCCCGGCTTTCTGTGCGTGATGCTGACCTGCACCAGCACCCGCCTGCAAACCCTCCCAGACGGTGCAGCTGCTGCAGCTCCACCACTGCAAATGTGATTACCTCAGTCTAGAACGCCTTTTAGGGAGCAGTGTTATTGATTTCAGAATAATGGCCCTTTTATCTTTCACTTATTTTTCAGCTTTCAGCGATTGGCTTTTTCTTATTATTGCTCCCATGGACCTATTTTGAAACCAGCACAATATTTGTAGTTCAGCAGAAATAAATGGCAAGCAGCGTCCTCTGTCCTTTCCATGAATAATGAAGCAGCAAGGGAAGGATTTGATCTTCAAAATCAGTAAATGTATTGATGGGAAGGACAGGAAGGAATTAAACACTTCTAACTCTATGTAAGCTTTCTTAATTCTAATGAAGAAAGAGTTGGGATTTTGAAAGTATTTGAAGGCAGATATTTGAGTACCTATTGGAAAACAGTGTAGGGATTGTAAATTAAGTATTACTTCAGTTCCAGGAATTAACTAACAGAGAAAAAACTTGCATCTACCTGTCTTCTCATGGCTTTTCTTCACTTCCCAGAACTACTGTGGGAGAGCTGTTCCTGCTGCTGGCCCCAGAAGTGCTCAAGCTCAGAAGTTCTGAGCACAAGAGCCCAGAAGCTCTGTGCTTTCATGTGTACAGTCCTTTCTTATTGACAACTAGCTTACTTAAATACTTTGCCTCAATTAAAAGGACTTCTCCCTGCCCACCAGCAATCGTCTTGCCTCCTCATCTCACCAGCAATAATTTTTATCCTTGCTTAACTGGTTGTATACCAAAAACCCTTCAACCTTTCCATCACACAACAGCTTTCTGACCTGAAGACCAGCTACTCTTCCTATTCTCAGTAGTCTGCCTTTCACTGGTATTGTTTATCCTAGAGCTGTTAGGTTTAGTGAAGCTACACTACGTGGACCCCAATAACTTTAAGGCTAACCTTCGCAACCTATGGTATCTTATCTTTCCTGTGAGATTTCTGGTAAAGTGATAATAGTATGTTGTAAGGATGACTTACGATACAGACATTTACTAAGTAGGATCTGAATTAGGACTGTCGATATTCCCCATGGGTACTCACCACCAGGATAGTGAGAACCATGCTTTCCTAACAGTTGGGTATGTTTGATCTTTTTGAGTGGTATCCCGTCCCCCTGCCAAACATCTGTCAGCTGTAAACTTGAGTTGGGCATGCTGTGAAAGAAGCCTAGCAAAGTAAGGAACTTAATGTAAGTTGCCACTCATGTGTATAAAAGTACTAGACTGAATAGCTTTTCCCTTCCAGCTAAATAAAAGTACATCACTGGCAATCAGAGGGGTAGTGCTGCGGGTGGAGAGTGGAAGAGGAATATCTCTTCTATGCTAGTGCTAAAAGCAGAGATACGAACCTCATGAACACTGCTGATCAAGGTGGGGTTAACCCTGGCCAACAGCCTGCCTGGTGGTTTGCAGAATTCATGTTCTGTTTCTGGTAAACTGGGAGAACAGTTTGCGAACCCCGCTGGGGTAGGTGCTGCTGCAAAAATTCGCACAAGCTTTTGCTTATATTCAACAGCAGATGAAATCATATGAATATCGTTGATGTTTTGTGAGGTTAAAGCTGGGTCAGAATTTAACCTTGTAAACTAAATACTGTGTAATGCTTTCTCCACATTAGGTCATTACAACGTATGTATTCGATGGAGATACAATATGGACTTGTACGGGGTGGATGAGATTATGAATAATTTCTCTTCTGATGCTCTTAAGCAGCCCTGTCACCCTGAGAATGCCCAACTGGGATATTTTTTTCTTTTTGGTGAATTGCAAGAAATAGGATCTCATTATGTGATTTCTAAGAGTAACAAAAGTGCTTGGGAAAGACGGTACATTGCATTTTTTTTTTTTTTTTTAATTTGACCTTCCTGTGCCATGTGGTGGATCACAGTGGAGCGCTGGAACTCTGGTGATGGTACAGTTATGTGGCAAAAATATTCTATTAAAGATTTAGAGATGCATACAGCACTAAAGTAAGAAACGTTCAGGGATTTTATTATCACAGGATACTTTGATCTTTTATAACAATTTTCCAAAGAATAACATACTTCTATGGAATTCTCTGTGCCGTAGCCATCCATCCTACTTTTATCACAAGGTTCTGAGTGATTAATTAATAATGTAATTGTTATGTCCTCTAAAAAGTATGTATTGACATGAACTAGCAAACCTTTCTAAAATTGGAGGTTGAAAATTCTTCTGCAGATTGAAAATTCTTCTGCAGATTGAAAATTCTTCAGGAACTTCTGATTCTTGCATAATGGGACGGCAGTTTTAAAAAGGCAATGAAGAACTCTTATCAAAAATGAGATGACTGCGATTTCAAGTCCTGAATGAAATGCAAAGCAGTTGGAGCTTGCATGATAATTCTGAGCTGGTTACTTCCCACTGCAGCAGGTTTTATTTATATTTTCATATTGGTATTTCTGTAAATGACACTGAATTTAATTTGACTAATCTGAGAATTATCCATTTAGTGTTAGTGCAATACTGAAAATTCAATTTTATATCAGAAGCACAAAAGCATCCTATCATCCTTCTTGTCTTTTGAGAAGTTCCTCAAGTGAGTCAGTTGTTAATATGAAAATTAAAGCTCATAGTAACAAAGGGATTGAAGAATAACTTAGTTCCATATATGAAAAAAACAACAGGGTATCTTAATTCCTGAGATGGATTAGCACTGTAATAAATGAAGTTGAGAACTCACTGGTGCACACACTGCTGCTAACAGAATATGTAGCAGTTTGGATTGGGTTTGTTGCCACATTTTTCGGGGATTTCTGTGATCTCACATGAGTTTTAGCTGCGCAGGAATCAGTGGGCAGTATTGAAATAGCCAGGCTTGTAGGAGTTAAGATGCAGTTTTAAGAGCCGTTTGTCCTTCTCTAGGCAGATCTTCACTGAAATGAAAATTGGGTTGAAAAAAGTTATTGCTACATAGTAAGCCAGAGAATGTTTTATTGGAACAGCAGAACTCAGAAATATTGCAGGGGCTGTAAAGCATCAAATGTATATAAATACGTCAGTGGCTGCGGATAAAAGGAAGTATAGATATTTGTGTTTGTCATGATTGATTTATCCCATGAAATTTTGAAAGAGTGCAGAAAAGAGTACAGAGCATCAGATTATATTATAGAAGTGTTAGCCAGTTTTAATTAGGGAGTGTTCTTCATCTGTTCCAGCCTTGCTTGTGTGGCTGCTGAAGCTTTCAAGATTTTCCAGGCTTTTTTGTGGGGATTCTAATTTTGGTTTTTTGTTCAAGTTTCCTACATCACCATTTCTTACTGGTGGTAGGGCGGGTTAGCCCCATACGGCACTAGGAGGCACGGAGTGAAGTCCTGTCCCCAAGCTGCCAGACACCCTGCAGCTGCTGCCAGCAATCCAACAATACAGCCTAACAGAGCCGGGGGAGCTTCTTGGGGAGGGGGGGAGTGTTAACAAGGCTAATTGGCAACGTGCACTCCATTCCCCGCAGCTGGAGGACATAAACCATGAGCGGACAGGGATTTGGTGTGGAGTTGGTGGTGGGGAGTACAAGCAGAGAGAGGTGCACAAGCTGGGTTGAAGTAGTTGGAGTCTAATTTGCAGTGCTACCTCTGTGCAGCGTGGCAATGACCTTTGTTGGCCAAAGAAGGATTTCTGAAGGAAGACAGCAGTACCTGGGAGATGCAGGTCCCTGCCTGCCAGCTGCCTCGGCTGCCTGAAAGGCAGGCTATCCCAGAGTCAGTGCAAGTGGGCCCTTGAGTAATTAATGGGATCCATCAATGAAATCCCATGCTTTGATCCTCTGTGGTGTAAGGCCAGCTCCTTGGTGTCCCATCCCACCCTGGATCTCATCCCTTGTAGCAGGCTTAGGCTGTGCAACGCTGTGTCTGTCCCTTGCAGCCACAGTTACCTGGGCAGCAGTGGGCTTCCAGCCTCAGGTGCAGCCCTCGCTGTCCTTGCCCTGAGTTACTGCTGGGACCCCTGCTCTGTAAGCGAGGGGAAGGGGTGGTGGTGGCAGGGAAGGAGAGGTGCCTGTCTCCCTGCGCTGGCGGGGCTCACGCCATGGCGGCAGGCACTGAGTGCCGGGGCGCTGCCACGGCTGGGCTGGGGTCCCGTGGTTAGGCGGTGCAGCTACCTAAAGCCACCCGCTGCTGCTGCAAAAGCCAAAAGCTGTTAGCAGCAGCACTTGCCTTGCAAAATTGCAAAGTAGCACCTGCAGGTGCTGTGGGAAGTCAAAGCCTCAAGACTTGGGGCAAAGCACAAGGCCCGGAGAGCTCCCTCTCCTGAGGCAGAAGGTGAGAAAGGAAAGCTGTTGGCCAGTATGATGCAGAGGAAAAGGGTTCACAGATAACTTCAGTCTCCCCTCCTGTGTCTTTTGTGTCTGAGGTCTTCTGTCTTTCATCAGCCTACTAAAAAATTCAGCACTGTGCAGCAGTTGGGTATGCCGGGCGTTTCAAGGTCTGATTTGTTAGTATAAAACCAAAATGTTTGTTGTTTTACAGTGGTGTGTGGAAGTGGTTGTATATTCAGACCAGTGATTTTGAACCTTTCTATTCTGTGTGTTTTCTTCTTAAATGTTGATTTCTTCTGCAGATGTTCCTAACGAGAAGGATTAACAAAGTAACAGAAGAAAAATGAAGATTTTAAAATAAAACTAATTTTATTAAAGATGTTAAGCAGTTAGTAATTAATTTATAGATTTCTTTTAAACTATTCTTTGTTTTTAGATTAGAGCTCTTTATGTAAGCTTATAATTATTGTTGTAGGGCTTTTTTATTTGCTTTGTGTGGGACAACGTGTATGAAATTAAAACTAAATTCTTTCAGTCATTTTATTTCAGAGGAGGGTGTCTTCTTGGTTGTGTTAGTCTCATGTTGACCTTTGACAGGACCAACAGTTTTTGGATAGGAGCTGTAGTTGTTCTGTTTGAGCTAATAGCACAAATGTTTAATAAATTGTTTCCAAGCTGCGGTGGTAACACACTTGATTTTCTTTTCAAACATATATCTACTTTAAATTCTAAATTTTAAATCAGATATTGAGCGATATTGAATTATTGAAAAGCTATCCATTTCTAAGCTTTTAGAAAATGACAGGCATGCAATTTTAAACTTAACCAGAAATGTTGTAAATAATTAATTTTCACAGGAAATGGCAATGGATACTGAGGAGATTTAGAAGCTAAAGCTACTGATGGTCAAGTCCCAATGAATTGCTTGCATTTTTTAGAGTCATCTGCTGCTTTTTGTTCCATTTTGTCTTTCCGTAGCTTTGCTTGTTCTTTGGGGAAGAAAGGAAATTAAATTCTAACTCTTTTTCATTGAAGACCAATATGGTTGTAAAAAGTCTGACTACTTGGAGTCAACAACCTTGTGTGTATTGAGGTCTTATTTGCTGCAAATGAGGTCATTTTTGACAGCAGAATTACAAATGTTCTTTCAAATGCATGAATTGCTGCCTTTCCCTTTAGCTTCCTCTCTACTTATGTATTTATTTATTTGAAATCTGGGGGGAGAATTTCCTTTTTAATCCTTAGAAGTGGTTTGGTAAGGTTATGTAAAGAAACAAGATGTATACGGACCGGTAAATCATGAAGAATTTTTCTTCTCTTTGAAGAGCAATGGATTTAATGGAATAGAAAGTGCTTGTATGAAAGGCAAGACAATTATCAATGGCTGTCAATAACCCTCCCAGAAAAACCACTACCCTAGAAACAGGGCAGCTAGAACAGAGGTAACATTCGTGGCACTAGTCCAAACAGCTATGGGTTTTGTTTAATGCCTGTACTCTTTTATCCAAAGTCGTCATATTTTATGAATGGCTGCTTTCTTCTGTGTAGGTTTTGGGTGGGTTTTTGTTTTGCTTTAAGTCTTGTGTGGTTTAAAAAAACTAACTAAATAATTGTGATTCTGCCAGTATTCGTGACCTTAACAATACAGAAAGCCTTTCCACTGTGTTTGATGGCAGGGAAGGTCCACGCCTTTCCAGCTTGGACCTGAAAATCCTTTCCTTCTTGTGTAATTGCCTTACAAAATGGCCTGCTGCAAAACTGCTTCCTCGCGGTCTAGGATGAACAGCTATGCAAATTCTGTCCAGGAGAGAAGTACAGACAGTCATGTTTGGAAAAAACTTGGGTGAAAACTTCAGAAACACCAAGCTGATTTGTACGCTTCTCTGAAAAGCCAAAGGATGCGAGTGCCCACATGGCTTTGGGAGGGTGTTTGAGCACACCAGCCCCCTAGGTTGTGCTTACTTTTGGAGGGGGTCGGGCTCCCAGATCCACTGGGTATTTCTGAATGTCTCATTGTATAAATTAAGAAAAGAGATGGGGAAAGCAGGTGGAAATCTCTCTGGGGGATTTTGTTTTTAACTTGCTGTAATGGTTTAATAGTTAGCAGTTAGAGCAAAGCAGGTGTTTTAAGAGCTCTTATTTAACAATTATCACTCATTTCCGGGCTTCCTGTTTGTTCCGGCTGCTGGAGAACATCACGAAATCAGCCAACTGCTCTCAAAACCTCTTTTAACCCTTTGTCATCCACTGAAGCTGGGAAAACCCTCCATCAAAACTCCATGTGGCTGAGAGGCTGAAGTACATAGCACAAATCTGTTGTGGTGCAGAGACTGGCAAATGAAAACCAGGCTCTTGAAAATTGTTTGCCATAGGAGCGTTGCATTATTGGGAAAAGATTGTATCATTGTTTCATCTCTTTGTTTGATTAGTATTTTGGACCAATTGTAGGAAAGGAACTTGGGGAAGCTTATGGAGCTCATACAAGTTGGAAGATTTTTGTGGGTGTTTTTGTTGGTTTTGGTTTTTTTTTCTTCTCCCTTAACACTGTTCATTAATTAGTGGCCTGGGACGTGACAGATACATGAGTCTTTATAAAAACGATGGATTTATAATTCAATTTAATTTAACCATTATTGAAAAGCTCATATATGCTCTGAATATTGTTTGTCCTAAATCATCGAGATAGATTCGGACTTAGAAAAAATATTAGAAAACCATGAAAGATTTCCTTTTGTCTTCAGCAATTATTGTTCTGATAATATGCAAATGAGTTTTTCAATTACTTTATAAATGTTGCTCTATGGATTAGTACTACACTATGGTGAAAGCATAACTTTAATCAAGATTTTAAAATTAATCAGCTGACAGCACTCTGGAGTCTGATATTTTGACACAGAGCAAAAACTGTAAGACTGTGAGGGCTTTTTCGGTTAGTACTATAAAAAAGCTAACTGTCAAGTGGCTCATGTTAATATTTAATCATAAAATTAAATAAATGTGGGCAGTTATTTTCTGGGGCACATGCACAGTTTGCGTACTCAAAATGTCTTTTCTCTTTCTTTTTTTCCCCAAAGCAGGGAGCCTTTAAGAAACTGTTTCAGTAGGTTGAAAAATACTGCTGTACTTACTTGAGAGATAAAAATGGAAAAATGCTTTTTAATTCTGCTAGAAATTGGAATGCATCTGGAGGTTGCAGAGATGGATAAGAAAGGACAGCCTACTTACTAGTAATGGCCCTTGAGTGATGAGTCCTGGTGAGAGTGAGAAATCTGGGATTATATGTCTGTTCCTACATTTGTGTGCTGCTAATGGTATTTGTGCCAACCTCGGCTCAGTTTGTAATGGTTTAAATATACTTTTTCTAGTTTGCCTGAAATTATACTTCTGTCCTCAGTGTAACGGAGACTAGAATCAGGCCAGGTGTAAGCTCTGCCCTTGGTGAAGAAGCTGTTCCTACCATCAGAAAAGCAGTTGTTCTGCATGGGGCAGTGGGGAGGAGAGACTTGCGTGCGCTCTGCGTGTGCAAGTGTGTATGTGCACATGCACACCACAGATGCTGTGCAGGGTCAGTGGAGTTCCAGGGAAGTGCTTCATTATGCACCCTCTCATGAACATATGTCTATTCCCAGTGTTTCTGCTGTCATGTGTACTGGTACTAGGTGTTCAGGAACGGATAGTGAGTTTAAAAGTGTTACTGAATATAACGTAAGCTTTCTTCAGCTGAAACAACAGAGCGTTTTAGTTTTACAGTGTTAACAGGCTTGGGTTAGTTTGCATGATGATGAAGCAGTATAAATGGATAAAACCAATTTAATTTAAGCATGTAAGTAGTTAAATTGATTTTCAGTTTAATATGCTACAAATTCAGTCTTCAAAAGAGAACAGGGAAAAGAACTTGTATTGTGTATGCTGGTTCAGGTACCTTTCAGTTTTCTGGTTAAAAGTATATCATAGTATCTCTTGTTTCCTTTCAAGATAAAGTACATTTTTCTACAGTTTATCTCTCTCCCAGATTTCCTGTATATTTTCTAATACTGTGTCTAAAATCAAATTCCACTAATTCATTAGTGGGAATTAATAAATCCTTATACTGAAAACCTAAGGAGACAAAGCATCAGTGCAACCTGTGAATGGTGTCCAGGGAAAGGAGCAAAGTGTTTACCTTGAAATGCCAAACCAGGTTGTTATTCCTTGAAGTTCCCCAGAACAGGAGGTAGGTGTTCTATCCTGGAGCTGCTACGTGGGCTAAAATGTCTCACAGGCACACTTCAACATTACTGCTACAGAAGTAGTAATTCATTACTCCTGTTGAGAGCCTACATTGTCTTGTAACATTTTGCTGGAGCTACTCAACTGAGCTGAAATCACTATTGGCAGCAGAGTTGGACTTGATAGTGCGGGCATCTGATTCAGCTTATGATAAGGTCAATATTCTGGTCCACATAGTCCAATATTCTGTGCTGTTTTGGGTTGATTTTTTTTTTTTTTTTTCCCAAGGGGGTGTTGAGGATTTGGAGGCACAACAGAGGAGATTTTGAGTACTTGAATCCTCAAGGTGCATTTTGAAAACCTAGCCTCAGTTAACTTCCAGTGAAAGTTGTCCATATGTAGATAAATCAGCTGGTAGGTAGATGCTTATGAACTACAGTATTTCTATTTTTCTCTGTCCAAGCATGCTAGTAGTTGAAGGATGCATGTAGTTGAAGGGTTGCATGAGTAGCATGCTAGATGTTGTCTTCTAGTATCCTGGTCTTAAATGAAGTTTGAGTCTTTTCTGGTGGGTGATAGATCATGTGTGTCTTTCAGCTTTTGTTGCTTGAAATTATCTTCCTCGCTTGTTGTGCCTTACTGAGTCTTTGGCTATAGTTAGATCTCACAGGAGGATCTGTGTTTTAGGAGGAGAAATGGTAGTAGGAAGGAGGGTTTTGTTGCTTGAGCTGTGCAATGTGTCTTTCATTATTTCTACTTAGCTTTTTTTTTTTTTTTACTGTAAACAATGTGAATTTCTGTCAACAATTTGAGATATTTTTAGGATCACTGTATTGTATAGGTAGTAAAGATATAATTTACTGTTGTACTATGGGCAAAAAAAATAATCACAGTTCAGTCACTTTTTTACTTTTAAAATATCATTACGAGGGTTTAGTCAGTGAGTCTGTGACAAAGGAGCATGTCAAATCCTTAAAAAACTGGGGTGCCTAGATGACTCAAGTTGATTATTTATAAAGAAATCTTTTCTTTATAAAGTCTGCGTCATGCTTTTTTTTTTTTATTAAATTCATGCTTGACCTTGAACTGTAACATTGAAACACAGAATAGCTCAGTCAGTGTGGAAGCAGCAGGAACTAATTCAGCAGTTGAATTTGTGCTCAGGTTCAGATTAATCAGTAAGTGAAGTAAGACCCTATGAGGTCACTGTTGCCAAATTAGTGCTGTTTCTCTTTCATATATGTATTGCTTTCAGATTACTTTTATTCCCCATTGTAGTTTCAGAAGTAGTTTTGTTCTTTCTCTCTGTTGTAGACAGCTTATAACAATATCAAAGAAAAAGCTTGATTATAAAATTTGCAAGATTTCCTCTTCTTCTTTTCTTCCTATCACATGCTGTGAATGGAGAAGAAGTTTCAAAACTTTTCATGTATGTGGCAACTAAAAATGGATGTGTTTGCAGTTCTGAGAGACGGAACATTAACAAATGTTCTCCAAAGCCAACAGGTAATTCCTTGGCAATTCGTCAAGAAAGAACATGCAACCTAGGGGAAACCAGGCTTCTTGTAAAGGGAGCATTCTCAGCTCCAGGTGTATAAATCAAAGATTTCATGTTATGTACCGGGCTCTATTTTGGTGGGCTGGGAAATATAACCAGTTTTGTGTAGAAAGGATCAAATCATGCCATTCCTATAAAAGTTGTTGGAGTGTTCTTTTAGTGTAATAGGAGACTCCTCGACAGCTTTCCTCTGAGGGAAGGCAAGCATTTCTTCATGTTAGTTATTTCTTTTTCAGCTGCCTTAGTCTTCTCTCTCTTCAATAATAACATCAGAGAAAATCTTGAAATCTTCCGTGAATCTTATGTCTTGTAACACAGCAGTGCACAATTCTTTGCTTATCTGAAACTTTAGAAAAACAGGAATGTAGTGGGCACAGACTGCAGTGCCAACTTACTAGCCCTACTTCTGCCAAGTGAGGGTCAAGCAGATTTGCATCTTAATTCTTTCCTAATGTGTTTTTAGTAGGTACATCAAGACTGAACTCTTAAGAGAGGCTTAATGGATGTAATGTTTTCACATTCTTAGAGTCCAAAATCTTGAACTACTTTTATAATAGTACTTAGAGATCACAACAACTTATAAATATATCAGGTAGGTTGCATGGAAATTATGTGACTGCAAAATAGCAAAAATATGGCACAGCTGAAGTTGTAAAGAAGGGAAGAAAAATCTCTGTAGGGCCTTCAGATTAAAGGAACTGTGTGTTTTTGGAATAGGAGCTTGGCTTGTGTTTTGGAATAGGAGCATGGTGTTCCATATTCCTCTGTCCTTCAAAGTTGTAAGGGTTAGTATTGTTTTCCATTTGTGTTACTTACTTTCATTTGCTTATCTTCTGTCATCCATGAATTTGCACTTGTGCTATGAAAATAATACAACCTCATGAGCTGCCCTTGCTGTCCTGCTTGCAGGCTGCAAAGACAGCCGATGACAGCGCTGAATGCCATTTATTCAGTAGGAGCCACAGTGCTGGGTGTTCCCTGCAGTCACTGAACAGCTTCAGGCACACCCAGGGTCCCAGATAATGCTGATTTAGTAACACTCTGCTAGAGGTTCGGATTTAATGTGCAAAGATGTTTCTTGTGCATATGAAAGTTCTCATCCTGTGCAGAAGCATTTCCAAGAAGAGAGCAAAAATAAAAATAACAGGGAAGGCTTTTTGAATGGTTGCTTACCCCTTTTTCAGTCCTTAGCCTCCCACAGAGCAGTAGTGTTTTTCTACATTGGAAATTATTTCTGAAGATTATTCTACGTGGGAATTTTATTTATATTTGTCAAAGTTTGAGGAGTTAAAAAAAATCCACAGTGTTTGTGTACACTGTTTTTAAAGTATGAAACGTAAGCTAAATCTGGACTAATCTCTGTAAACTAAAACTGGATCAATTTTTCAGATAGAGATTTGTGGACTAGTGGGTTTGTTTAATACAGTATGTAGAAACCACAGCTTATATCTCTGCTCAGTGTCTTGATTTCTTCAAGTAGCAGGTATTAATCCCCACTTCTAATCTACAAAATTTGTCTTAGTATGCAGTTTCATTTTTAGTTTCAGGGTATTTTATTATTGGTATTTGTATGATGCATACAGCTATAAAATGAGTAAGAGAATTAATTAAACCTTAGGTTTGGAATGCTGCACTCAAATACAAGTCCACTGAGACATTCCTTTTTTGAGTTTGCTAAAATTAATGAAATTTAAAGAGAGAAGTTTTTTTTTTTCCTGACAGATTTGAGCCTAGCAGCATTGGAATGGTATTAAAGGTTCTGTGGTAGAGCTTCAAATGGGACTTCATTCAGCATTCTTGTTGAAGTTTTCCTCATTTGAAACCTACTCTGTATTCTTCTGATGGTGCTTTCCAGGGATAGCTACATGTGGTTTCTAATAAACCTGACTCATAAAAGTATCCCTGACTGTCATTGCATGGGCATCTTTATTTTTGTCATTCAATTAGTGACACAGTAAAATCAATGCATCACAAATAACGGAATGAGACAGAGGAAAAGCATGGACATCCTGATAACCATTACTGCAGTACCAGACATTTTCAAGGAGAGTAACCTTGAGACAGGTAATTGGATGGTTTTCCTGTTACGTGTATTCAGGTTCTTAAAGGGATCAAATATCCTTTTCTGGAGTATGTCAGCCTTGTATTCTGTTTTTACTGGCTTGATCTCTTTGTGGAGCTTTTGTGGAGCTGTTCTCTAGCAGTAGAGGTAGTCATGAGAGGGAGGTGATTTAGGGTAGAGAAACAAAATACTGTGCCAGTAAGGGCATAATTTCTTTCTGTCTTTCCCCAGATATGTTTGCAGTAAACATGGAGCCTTTAGGTCTGGCAGATATTTTTTTTCCCCTCTTTTAAAACCTTTGGATGACCAAGCCCAAAGAAGCTATCTGTGCAAAAGACTCAGAGTCACTGGCAGTGGTCTAATACGAACTGCAGTGGGTAGGAGGTTTGGCAGTTTGGTTGGTTTTGTGCAGCTCATTATCTTCGGGATATCTTTGGAGTTCAGCTGTTTTATTTCTAAAGGGTGATTCAGTCGTTGCTTCTAGGATGCAGCTGAGTAAGCCCACTGCGCTGCTGCCATGTTCTCCAAAAGCTGCTTTCAGTTTTGCCTTCAGCATCTCAAAGCTTTCTGGAAGGACCTGCTGTTTGCAGAGTTGAGCACTGCAGTAGCTTTTAGTTTCTGTTCATTGATGGTGGCTCACAGTCCTCTAAAGCTGGGGTGGAGGGCAAAGCTGCCGTAAACTAGCAGCGTTGCAATGCGTGATCCTTCACAACAGCTCTTACACTGCCATTAAACTTGATTTTTTTATAGGATTTTTTTGCAGTATGAACTCAGGAATTATCCTGATTTATGTACAGAGTAAGGGGAGGTAAAAGGAGGATAAGTAGTTGAACCTAAAGCATACAGTGTCGTTTGATGTGTGCTCTGCTTGCTTAGCCATCTGAGAAGGAAGTAATTTTTTTATATATATTGTATTACCATTTTAATGCCTTTATAAAGGAAACACTACTAAATATTGACATGGTGCAGAAATAACAGTGATTTACATGTCTCAAATCTTGATACTCAGTAATATTTTTAGAAAATGACAAATATACGTAGTAATAATTAAATGTAAATAATAGATTTTATCCTTAGCTACTGAAATCTTGTTGTATAAAAGTATCTTTTCAAATAACTGCTTAAATTCCTAGGAAAAGCTACAATAAAATAGGAATTCAAGAGCCAGTGTAGGAGGGATTTGAATTAGTTGTTGCTGTAATAAGTTAATTGGACTGTGGTTCCCAGAATAAGCTGCTGTTTCTTGAACACTCAGGATTAACTAAAATTTCCAGCATATAACAGATAGCTCTTCACGTTATAAAAATGTGCCCTGGTCCACGGTTATAAAATCAAAGCCATGTGTGATGCAAATAACTCTGAGTGAAATATTGATTCATTGATTGTTAGTTAATTCTGTACCTGAAAAAAAAATCCTTGAAGTGTTGGTTGTGCAGACAGAATGTCAGGTCTCAAAATGATGCTGACTTTTGTGTGTATTCTCTTTTATTCCAGTATTGCTTTTTCTTGCCAGAAGGTGTGTTAGAGCTTGTGAGATCTGTGCAACATGCCTGTGCACTAGGAGAGCTAGTCTTCCTCTGTTGTTTTTAATGTTAGCATGTCTGCTGCTGCATGTATTTTTCACCGTGCATTTTTTATAACAAATGTTTAAGGGAGGATGGGAACCTTATGTCATTGAAATGATGATAAAATAAGTTCAAGTGCACTAATCAGGACTCAAGTTCATGCATTGCTGAGTTGGAGTGACAGCGAAGTGAAATAAAAAGCTCCCTTACTTTGTGGTAAATCTCTGGTAGCAGTCAGAAAAACTGTCACTGTCTAAATTGAATAAAACACTACAATTTTCAGAGGAGTGAAGGGTGCAGTGGGTGAGGAGTTTCAGAAGAGCCCAGTGTGGCTGCCAGGTTGTGCCTTCTGCTCACTTGTAGGGTGTTTCGCAGAAGCACAGAACAGTTGGGGTTGGAAGGGACCTCTGGAGGTCATCTAGTCCAACCCACTGCTAGAGCAGGTTCTCCTAGGGCAGGCTGCACTGAGTTGTGTCCAGGTGGGTTTTGAATGTCTCCAGAGGAGGCTCCACAGCCTCTCTGGATAGCCTGTTCCAGTGCTCTGTCACTCTCAAGGTGAAGAAGTTTTTCCTCATATTCAGAAGGGATTTCTTTTGTTGCAGTTTATGCCCATTGCCCCTTGTCCTACCACTTGGCACTACTGAAGAGAGTCTGGTCTCGTCCTCTTGACGCTTGCCCTTAAGATATTTGTAGATATTGATAAGATCCCCTCTCAGTCTTCTCTCCTCCAGGCTAAACAGGCCCAGCTCTCCCAGCCTTCCCTCATCAGGGAGATGCTCTGCTGGACCCTCTCCAGTACTTCCCTGTCTCTTGAACTGGGGACCCCAGAACTGGACACAGCACTGCAGATGTGGCCTCACCGGGGCAGAGTAGAGGTTCCTCCGAATGCACCCCAGGGTCCCATTGGCCACCTTGGCCACACGGGCACACTGCTGGCCCATGGGCAACTTGCTGCCCACCGGCACTCCCAGGTCCTTGTCCACAGAGCTGCCTTCCAGCAGGTCAGCCCCAGCCTGTGCTGGTGCCTGGGGTTGTCCCTCCCCAGGTGCAGGAGTCACCTAACCCACACTGCCTGACCCTACCGATGGGGACGTTATGGGGGACAGGGTCAGAAGCCTCACTGAGGTCAAGCCCCTATCTCCTCATCTACCCAGCCAGTCATTCCATCATAGAAGGCTGTCAGGTTGGTCAGGCATGATTTCCCCTTGGTGAATTGATGTTGACTGTTCCTGATGACCTTCTTTGTCCTCACATGCTTCAAGATGACCTCCAGGATGAGCTGTTCCATCACCTTTCCAGGGATGGAGGTGAGGCTGACCAGCCTGTAATTGCCTGGGTCCTCCTTCTTGCCCTTTTTGAAGACTGGAGTGACATTGGCTTTTCTCCAGTCCTCAGGCACCTCTCCTGTTCTCCATGGCCTTTCAAAGATGATGGAGAGTGGCCTGGATATAACATCTGCCAGCTTGCTCATCACTCATGGGTGCATCCCATCGGGGCCCATGGATCTGTGGGTGTCAAGTTTGCTTAAGTCATGTCTAACCTGATCCTCCTTGACCAAGGCGAGTATCTTCCTTTCTCCAAACTTCCTCTCTTGCCTCCAGGGTCTGGGAAACCGAAGGGCTGGCCTTTGGCAGTGACGACTGAAGCAAAGAAGGCATTCAGTACCTCTGCCTTCTCTCTGGCCTTCATCACCAGGGCACCCACCTCATCAGCAGTTTCAGTTTCAGGGTGTACCTGTTTTATAGATGTTACTTGGATGCCTGTAGGATCCTGACTGTTCGAGAAGTAACAGCTCTCCTTGTTGCTGGATTAGGCAGACAGTGTTCAGCTTTGTCATTAAGTGGAAGAAACTTCATTAAAATATTTCTAAAATACCATGGTAATGTTTCAGGCTTATTGTTGGGACTGTTCATGGTGTTAAAACCTGTTGATTTTCTTTTACAATGATCCAGGATGATTATGCGAACAAATTGCAGGTCAGGGTTCAGATTTAACCTGTTTCTTATCAGGTTTGAAAAAATAAAAATAATAATAAAAAATAACCAATGTTCTTTAAGACGTTTTAAAAGTAAATCAGGAATTGTAAGGTTTTTTTCCTCAGCCTTTTCTAAGGTATATGGAAAATGCTGCTAAATTGCATTACTTCAATTCTGAACACACAGTTCTAAAGTTGCATATCTGTTTTTTCTTATTTTCTTCTGGACAGTATGAAAAAAAGACCAAATTACCCAAAATTAGTCACTTCTCCACGGCTGAATACCAACTACTATTTGAGCCAGATCCTGAGAATGCTAATTTATCCTTTTATCTTTACTGGATCCCACTGCATCTTTATCTTCAATAGTTAACAACTTTATTAGCATGCATGCATGTATGTATGTATGTTGAATTTTTAGAAAGGGAACCTTTTTTCCTTGATGGAGGAAATGATTTTGTAATGGGATAAATTGAAAGCACTTTTAAAGGCAGCTGCTTTGCAGAGAATGAAATCTGAAACAACCCAAAAGAGAAATTGTGTAGGCTCCTGGGAAAAGTTAAAATGCAGTGTATTTGACTGAGCCACAAGGAACAGATTGGATAGGGTCAGAGAATCAGAAATGGAAACAGTCCAAAACTCTCACTCTGCAGTATAACACAGACATCATGGAGATCTACAGGATTCCCCAGAGAGGTTTACTTAAAGGAGGGTTGCCGGGATGGTTAACGAGGTCATACTTGTGTGTGAATCATTTTCATCTTTGTTACTAGTAAGAAAAAAACCACTGTGTTAAAGGGGTGAGAGGAGGGAGGAGGGACACAACAACAAGAAAATCCCAAACCCACACACTCAAAACCTTTCTTCCCCAATACAAGGGTAACTTTCCTTCCTCTTTTGTCTTTGAAGTCTCTGCAGTAAAGGGACTGTTGCTGTTGCTCTGGATATTTGGGAACTCTTTCTGCACCTCTAAGCAAAAAAAATATATATGTGGCTCCTATTTCAGATCACCTTCAAGATAAATCTTTTCATGTAAGACTGGAGAGAGAGTTTTGAAACAAACTTTGATAGGGCTAGGTTTTGGTTATAGGGCTAGCCGAGGCAGAGATTTCTGCAGGCTCTGCAGGATAGTGCTTATGCAAATTGTAGGCCAACCAGAGATGGAGGAATGAGAAACAAGGGTATCCAAAACTTAGATGCATTCTTGAAGATGCCTATCCTGTCTGCCTCCACGCTCCTTACAGATGACAGATTTTTCATGACACTTCCCCCAAGTGTGAAATGATTCCTCCTCCTTCTGTAGGCTGCACATAGGAGGATTTATGGGTGGTCAGTGTTTTAAAAACTGGTTGGAAATTGAGGCAAAAAGTGTACCAAAGGCTGGATAGACTTGCTGCAAGGCTTATCTCTGCCCTCTCTGTGTGGAATTAGAATTACAAAACCTCATGCTGTAAGCCTCAAATGGACATGTTTTTGTAAATCCAAATGGTAAGGTTTGGGGAAAGTGATAGATGCACCATAGCAGAAGTATGTGCAGGTTTATCGATAGGCTACAATAATGACTGATTAATTGTAGTCCATTTAGCAGTTCAAATAAAGCTGTTAATATGGCAGGATGCCTAGAACCTGCAAACTCCAATGTAGGTAATGGTAAAGAGATCAGAGTCTAATTGCATAAAGGTGCTAAGGAGAGCCTGAACTCTTTAGAATTTGAACGCTAAATAAGAGTAATTATAGGAGGTGAAATAAGCACGTGAAGGGTGAATTAAGTTCATTGCGCAGGGTAACCCAGCAGGTCCGTAGCAGAGCTCCCAGTAGGATTTCTGAAAGCATTCATATTTTGAAGAAAATTCTTTATAGGGAGAAACTCTGAGCTCACTGGTTTTCCTTAAATAAAAGGAACAATGGGAGGTTACTTAATTTGGGTATGTAAAGTACCATTTAAAAGTTAAGGGCTTTTTAATCCTAGAAGGGTAAAACAAGAACTGAGGGCTAACCTGATGGATTAATATGAGCAGCAAAGCACATATTTCTTTTCACATTAAGTGACAAACTAGTGAAATGAGTTAGCAAGGGATGTAGCAGATCCTTCATCCCTAGACATTTCCAGAAAAGATGCAAAGTTAGCTTGGCTTGATAGAAGACTAAGTAGGCAGCGTGCTGTGCTCTCCATTACCAGAACTGGATCGTTCTTACACATTCAGAACTAAATTTTAAGATCTAAATGAACAAAAATTCTTCAGTTATCCTGAGTTTGGTTCCAGGAGACCTGACTAGTTGGCTGTATAAAATCTAACTGAAGCTCTTTCAAAGAAATTACCTAAACCTGAATACTCTTGTATTTAAAAAACCAACCAAACAAAACAAAAAAACAGTTGATTTATAAGCATTTTTTTCAAAGAACAAAATCCAAAATGTAAATGAGTGCACTTCCTATTTCATCATGAACTAAAAGAGGAACAACCACATTGCTGCAATACAAAGCAGGTCAAGTGTCGGGGCGTGGGTGTGTGTGCGTGCACGTGGAATTTTTGTTGACACCCCACCCCCCCCCATATCCAGGAAATACCGGAAAACTTGCATGCATGTCTGAAGAGTGAGATTTTTAAACAGGTTAAGCCAGCATCTTTCATGCCAAACTCATATCTAACATGTGAGAACTCCACATGTGATTCAGTTTAAAACACTGCAGTAAATGAAAATAAATGCTAAAGAATAATACCAGTAAATGCACACACACTAGGATGTGTTTGTTCTTAGGGAGTTTTGAAGATGTGTCTGTTCCTGGTGTGCCATTTCTGGCTGGCGTACTCTACTCTGCTGTCTAACTTTTCAGGAACAGTAATAATAGCAGTGGTTATTTTTGCCGTTTCCTTTTCTGTAACTTCTGTATTCAAGATGTTACATTCAGGTCTATCCATTTTATGGAATATAGGTTGCCTGGCAGCACGTGTCAAGCTAATAAATTTTATTTTACTTGGGTTTCCCTTTCGCGTTTAAACATGGGTAGCATGGTCTATAGGCAGTTCCCTGTTCAGTTTTTCTTTCAACAAAGTGTTTTGTAGCTGACATCCAAGGAATCTTGGAGTTGCTCGGCATTTGTTATGGCTAAACCTGCAGAGGAAGTCCAAGTGAATTACAGATAATTGTAGTCCTCAGGATAACCATTTTGTTAACAGAATGAGCTTCATTAATCTTTCTAATCTGATAATTAAACGGAGGTTAAAACATCAGAACAAGGCAAAAACTATGTTAAAAAATAAACCACTGTTCAAGGGTATCTAAAGTTCTTATTGTAGTAAAGGGAAAAAAAACCCCAAAAACAAAAGAGAGAATGTTCCAATGATATTTTCTACTGTAAATAAAAATTCTGGTTCTTCTGGCATTTTTTTTGAAAGGCATATGGGATAGCACTGGGGGCTATGTTTTCTGTCAAATTTTTGAGGTATTTCTTGCCAATTCTGAATCTTTGTTCAAGAAACAAACAAAAAGTTGTGTTCAAGAAACAAAGTTGTGGTGCTATTATTGAATTCACTTTTTTCAGAGATTGAATAATTGAACATACATAAAATATGAATAATTTTATGTGATTGAAGCTGCCACATTTACTAGTGAAGTGTTTGTCTAATAACAAAGTTTTAGAAATGAACTTTTTCTTTAGGAAACAAGAATGACTTTGCTATTTAGATATTGGACTGAGACTTGAGAGGTGCAACCAGTTCCCGGTCTGTTATAGGCATCCCTACTTAAAACCCTAGTGTGGAAAGGGTGATGGACAGGGAAGTTGGGGGTCTCTGGGGGGTTGATGCAGGTAGGGTGTCATTGCTCTGTGCGTGTGTTCAGTATGGCAAAGGACTAAGGTATCTGCGTGGCAGCCAATTTCTGCAAGTACTGCTTGCAGTTGTGTGTGTCACATAGTGTGAAGGCAGAATGAAGTCTTTCATTCTAAACTGAACAAACATTTAAAAATATTTTAATTTAAAAAAAAAGCAAAGATACTTTTGCAAGTAACTGGTATTTTATTTTCTTGATTCTGTTTTCTTCTTCCTTTTTTCAAATTTCTTTAAAATTTAACTTTTAGTATAACTTGAACAAAGTCTCTCAATTGATGGAATTCTTGGCATGCTGTAAGTAGGAGAGCTATTTCCAGGAAGGATACTTCTGTTTAAATACTTGATGCCAATTCTGTTTTACTATTGTGGTTTGTATATCATGCAATGTTTGTTTATTGTAATGTCAGTGTTTATTGTAAAGGCAGCTCAGGTTACAGATACATATGTGAAAGGACATAGAGAATATTTGTGTAGAAAGTACTTTTTCCTTCCATCTTCACAAGCCAACAGAAGAATGTTTATTTGTAATTCTTGAAGATTGTGTATTCATGTTTTCATCTTGGAACTTTCTGAAGAATATTCTTTTTTAAACTGGGAAATAAATATTTCTGTGGTATTTTTGCAATCTCCTTCCCTTTCTTTAGCCAAATTTAAGTAATTCTATAAGGTGACTATTCCTTTTTTGCTTGTATTTCCAGTTTCTTTCCTCAAAAATAGAAGGTATCTGTGGTGAACCTGAATAGGAAAATAGGAAACACATTTTAAAAAATTGCTTTAAATTTACTAAAACAAATCAATTACAAAGATATCGAAGCAGAGACATCTTATTTTAAAAAATGACAAGCTTGCAATTTCCTGGATGAATAATAAACCATCTTAAGTTATAATGTTTTTGGTCTCTAGATTTAAAATCTGTTTTAGACTCAGAGTGAAGTTAAAAGAAGTAGAATATGGCTGTGTTTCCAGAATAAAATTTGGCATTTTTGGAGTAATTCTAGTATAACTTTGTTCTTGAAATATAATTTGACTTCTTTTTGTTTGCTTGTGACAACTTCATGCCAATTCTAAGCTGTGTATGTAATTTTTGTCTCCATATGTTCCCAAGATTGTGTCTCTTCCCTAGGTCCTTTGTTCTTCTCATTCGTGTTTTTTTATTTAAGATATTTTGCTCCCTGTGTTATGTTATGTCATGAGCTTGCCTAAGTTCTGCCTACCTGAAGTACCGTTCTCTGAGTGGTGTTCAGCAGTGCTGACAGGTTGATTATAATCCAGAATTTCATGAAGGGTACGCTAAGGTAAATTACTAAGTAAAACAGTGATTTTTGTCACGTTAAAAGACCAGTTTTGCAAAGAAAGAAGAGCAGTTTGGATGCTGGAGAATTTTCAGGCAAGCCTTGATAGCCTTTAGAGATGCTTCCTACAATAAGATATTGTTTGTTTTCTGGAAACTTGGGGGGAAGAGCTTAGTAATTTGTAGCTAATAAATGAGATAAAAGATGCCTTTGAGCACACCTCTAGGGCTATCTTAATTGCATATTCTGTAGTTTCAGCCACCAGTTGGGGGCTGGGGGGGGAGGGAGTCTTATATCTAAATCAATTTGACAAAATAGAAGATTAAGAATTTACTAGTCAGTTTTCTCTGCTGATAAACCCTGGCTTGCAGCTGATGTTGGCGTCACACATCAACAAGCTACTTGAAAGTTCCAGTGAGTGTCATTAAAGTACAGTTTGTCCATTTGCAGCAATATTGAGTCAAGCCATTTCCTTCCTAATGGAGGATTAATTTCTATTGTGAATACAAATAGAGAGTACAATTAATGTGGTTGCCTTTCAGATAAGAAAGGCCTCTAGTCCTTTCTTCCCAGGGAGCTGAACTGAACTCAAACTCATAAACAGTTGTTGTTGTATTTTTTTTTTTTTTAATTGGAACAAATCCTAGATGTGAGTTTTGTTGCTAACTGGAACAAAGCCAGCACAGCTTTACTTACAACTGAACCTGAACTAGAACTGAACCAAAGTGGTTTCAGTTCCCTGCTGCTGGCTTCTAACTGGATAACTGACAATTGTAAATCCAGTAGGACCTCTCTTGAAAGTTACTGAAAGGTGTTGTGCAGTAGTGTTTGAATGACTGAAAACATGAACCTCTTGTGGGAAGGATCTGAGGTCAATGCTGAAGTGTTTGCCTCGTCTGTGTTGAGGTTTCATGTAAGGCATACTTATTTTTGAATAGTTTGTTTGGGAAGATCTTCCACATCAATGACACCCTGGTTTGAGTAAAGCTGTCAGCTGCCTCAGAGTTGGTGTCATCAATGTTCCTAACTTTTGTTTTAAAATACAGTAGGTTTATAGGCAAGTTCCAGAGTCTGTCTTTTCTATAGTGGGCTAGAATAAGATTCACAGGTTAAAAACTGCAGTGCAATTTCACATGATCTAAATATCACCATTTCCTAGCACTTATCTTGCCTTTGGAAATGTTGTCCTTCATTTAAAAGAAGATTTGAATTTACGCCACATTAGTTTTGGATCTTCCAACTTTTGACCTCCTTGATTTTTGAGGTCTAAAAATGAGCACAGCTTTTTCCTTTATTCTTTGTACGGTAATGCTGTGTGGATATTCCCGACTATATACTGTCTTTCCCAGACTGTACCTGGCATGAGGAGAGCACAAGAAAGCAATTTTTCACTGTAAAGAAAAGAAAAATACCATACGCTTTACAGGAAACAGGTAGCATTGCTTTGATATCTTAATCTGTAAAACTTAACAGAAGTTAAGTCTTACTTAAGGGAAGTAAGGAAACACGGAAGTTACTTCAAGAAGTAAGGAAAAATGTATGCAGTGCACCAAAACTGTTGTATATGACCAGGAAAAGTACCAGTGAATCCTAAGGTTTATCCTCTGCTTATCCAAGTACTTACTGTTATGCAAATACCTATCTCATAAAGATTGTCCAGTGTTGCAAAGGTGTCTACTCAGAGGAAATACTACTGCAATTTAGGAGAAACTCCAAATATCTGTGTGAATAAATCATCACATGTGATTGATTCCTGTGACTGAACAAATGTGCCAGCTAGGACTTTGGCTTGGCGTATGGGCAGTTGGGTTATCTGAAATTGTACTGTAGTAAAATAATTTGACAGCATTTATCACTTTGTGCTTGCAGTCCTGATTCTTTCTTCAGCATTTTATTCCTAGAAGGGAGGGGGTTACCTATACACCTGTTTGTAGTTCTGTAGGATGACATTAAAAAATGTCCATAAGCAAGACGATAAATGTGTTTTAAATAATTTATGTCAGCTAGTTATTTCCTTATGGTTTGGACAGTGCCACTGTACCTAATGAATCAAAAAAAAAAAATGCTCTTGAAAAGCCTTGTGATGAAATTACAGGTCAAATTTTACCACATTATGCAGCTCCTTTATTCTTAAATCCAATAACAATCTAAATGCATTTAGCAGATGTTTCAAGCGAATGGCTTTATGCAGGCTTCTGTTTTGTAGGTGGTTTTACTGTCCTTTTACTCAGGTCTAGTTGAATATTGTTCAGCCAAACCCAGCTCTTATCCATCATCCTTCATGTTACCTCTGGGCTTGCATAGGTTCTTTGTACTTTACCTTCATTACTATTACTAAAGTAATGCAACCTCTGTTTCTAGTGTGGAGACGGTTATCGTACAGTGAAAATGTACTGTGTAACTCTGGCTTGTTCCTCTGCCTTTATAAGACTCACTAACAGAAGACATTTTACATCATCAGATAACCGTACTGGGTTAAATAAACCAACAAAACAGCACGCACATGTGCCTGGAACACTCATACTGGTATGAGTCTCCATGGAACTGTTATGTTCAGAGTGCCCTGAGTGGTTAGTCTAGGAAGTCTTGTCTTTTAAGATTATTGATTTCTTTTTCCACTCGTGAAGAAATTTCTCTGTCTGATTTATTTCCCTCGCTCACGAATTCTGATTGTAGGTATTTAGAAGCCCTAACCAGTTTGGGTATATAACTGTTGCAGACCTTAATAATAGTTAATACCTTGTGCCATACATACTCTAACCAACTGAAGCTTTTAAGAAAGTGACGACAATCTCTTCCTTCCGATCAGGGAGTCAGAAACCTGGTTTTGTACAGTGACCCTCACGTGGTCATGCTGCTTCATGCCTTTGCAGCTGTTTGTACTGCTCTGCTGTCTTGTTGCATGTAAATATAGCCATCTGTCCAAGTCCACCTTCTGGACTCTACCAGAAAATGAGCCATGAACACCGTAGTTCCAGTACGGTGGTTCACAGAAGGTATTCTTCCTTGTGGGGCTCAAACTGAGCATGTGAGTTCTGGGTGTACAGATGTGCATGCTTGTGCCCAAGCACACGTGCATTCGTGTGTCACCATGCATTCAAAAATGTTCCTTCGTCAGTGCCTCAGAGGTCTTAGGTACAGCGGATTGTGGAAGATCAAAGTTGTATCCCGTGTGATTCAGGGCACTCAATTGAATATCGGTATATGCTATATTAAGTAATAGAAGGATTCTTGTTTCAGAATTGCTTTGTGAATACTGTGGTTGTTTCAGCTGAATCTTGTTTTTCCCTGGCTGCTTCTGTTCTGTATTATGTCTGTGCATGTGTCTGGCACTGGAAAGTGTTTGATCTTTTCTGTAGGTCATGCAAGATGTTTGATGTCTTTTTGTTGACTTTTGGGTATGAGTAAATAAATGATAGAATCCCCTGTGGTCAAAATTTCTTAACTTTTATGTATATCATTGTGGTCAATTACAATGCGGCAAGCTGTGTTAAGTTTCTCTGTAATTGTAATAATCAAATATGTAACATTCATAATGAAACTCAGATTTCCAAACTTTGTGGTGGTGCACTGGCTCTGAAAGAGACCTGCTTTCTTTGGCCAGAAGACCAAGAGGCTGCGGGGGGAAAAAAATCATGGAGGTAAACAGAGATTCTAGGGAAGCTTTCTCAACATGTTTTCTGGACAATTTCTATAAAAGTCAGGTTCACTTCATGTCATGAATGATCTAACATGTGAAATTTGTTAATTTTCAGATAATGTTATTAAATAAAATTTTCTCGGCTCTTTTGCTGACCTTACGGAGCCTATTACAAAGCTATCCATTTTAGGTTGAGCTTGCTAGGGATTCAGGTGTAAATGCTGGGGGAAGTTTGCAAGTTTGGTCTTACCTCTAGCTGTTGTTTTGGTCAAGAATTTGCTTCTGTTCTAGTAATCATATCATGCAAACATAGAATCATTTACATTGGAAAAGACCTTTAAGATCATCAAGTCCAACTGTTAACCCAGGACTGCCAAGCCCACCACTAAACCATGTCCCTAAGCACCACATCTATGTGTTTTTTGAACACCTCCAGGGATGGTGATTCCAGCACCTCCCTGGGAAGCCTGTTGCAATGCTTCAGGGAAGAGATCTAATACCCAACCTAAACCTCCCCTCACGTTTCTGTCCCTGAGGCTGTTTCCTTTTGTCCTGTCACTTTTTACATGGGAGAAGAGACTGACCGCCCTGCTGCCTGCAGCCTCCTTTCAGGGAGCTGTAGAGAGCAGTCGCATCCCCTGTGAGCCCCCTTTTCTCCAGACTAAACACCCCCAGTTCCCTCAGCTGCTCCTCACAGGACTTGTTCTCCAGCCCCGTCCCCAGCCCCTGCCCGGCTCCGGACACGCTCCAGCCCCTCAGCGTCCCCCCTGCAGTGAGGGGCCCAAACCCAGCCCAGGGTGCGAGGTGCGGCCTCACCAGGGCCGAGCACGGGGACGGTCACTGCCCTGGGCCTGCTGGTCGCGCTGTTTCTAACACAAGCCAGGAGCTGTTGGCCGCCTTGGCCACCTGGGCACACGGCTGGCTCATGTTCAACCAATGATGGTGGCTTTGAAAGTTTTTAAATTACTTGGTCTGCAGCCATTTTGACTATATTGAAAAGTGTCACTATTAATGTTTTCTTTTATATTCAATAAGTTAAAACAGGTATTCTATTAGCTATTAATTGAAGCAGAAAAATCTTGCAGTTAAAGAACAATACACAGCACAGACTGTTTCCAGTCATTTTCTATTAGATTACAACTCTTCCGATTTACTTAGAAGTTTTCATGGAAATAGTATTTTATCAAAATTGGAGAAGTAAATGCCCTTAAAAACACCAGATGTAACCCCCTCAGCCTTTGCAGATATCAGCTCTTTAAACAACATCCCTTCCCTCCTCTTTTCAGAGAAATTGTTCAAAGAGAAACTTTCTGTTATGCTGTGCTCAGTAAGGGTTAATACATACTGACTTCTCAAGTCCTGCGTGACTCAAATAGCCATCTGCAGTGACAGATCATGTGCTTTGGGGTTTATGCTTTAAGCTATCCAGATATCAGATAATCCTAGAACATCACAACAAGAGGTGCAAAGCAGGTTTTATGATTTAATTCTTATTGTTTGTGCAGTTGCTTGTTGCTTATGCAGTCCATTTAGGTTTACACTGTTGCCAAAATCCTAAACAGCTTCATGGTTGAAGGGGTTTTACTGGGTTTCATATACTGTCTAGCTAAGGAACAGCAAGAGTAAAACTTACTCAGCCTTTATGCTATTCATTTATGCAAAATGCATTTTTCTATTGATTGTTTGTTTCAGATCTGAGATTTATGCCAATGACTGTCCTTAAATTTCTCTTGAGACAAGCTGGCATTTAAATGCATATAGTGCACCTAATCTTAGTTGATGTTCTGGTGTTGGAACATGAATGGCTGATGAACTCATGATCAAAAGAAAACATATGGTACTGGGGCAATGAGCCACTGAAGATAGCAGTTTATCACTTCTTTGAAACAGGTCTCTGTTTGCTCCACAGGGCATGCAAAATCTCTGTGCTGGTGCTATCAGCTAGAATGAAAAAAACACCCTCAAATGTTAATGGAATGATTCAGGCTGTACAGTGGTCAAGAACATAATCTTGTTCATATTCAAATATGAAGTATCGGTGCAACCGGAATAACTGCATAGCATATTCTGATCTTCCTCATCCCTGTAAGATTAGAGAGAGTGTGTGGTTTCCTTAGCAAAATCTTAGTCTAAGACAATTCTGTCTTGATTTTCATTTTTTTGGGGGTGGGAATTACATCTTGCATCTGAGAGGAGGAAAATGGTGAACTTCTAAACAAGCTTAGAACTCATTTTTTTCAGAACACTTTGGAGTTAAAAGCTTGCAAAAAGAAAACCTTGAGGAAAAGCTGAACTATTTTCACAGTCTTTTGTGTAGTTTGATTAAATTTTGCAGTACTTCAGAGTTACCCAAGAATTGTGATGCTCTGGAAACGCTGCAGAGAAATGTTTAAGCAGTTTTTTTGTTTGATATTGTTTTCACTGATGAGTATTCACTGAATGGAAAAGAGAGGAAATTGCATCTTAGATATGTACCCATTAAAGTTCTTTAAACAAACAAAAAACCCCCAGCTTGGGCATCTCTGGTAGTGTAGGAAGACTGGATGCGTATCGCTTGACAAAGGGAAGCTTAACTGAGGAACAGAAGAAACGGTCCAGTGGGCAGTCTGGGCCTCCAGAGACCAGAGTTCAGTTCTTGTTTAACTGTAGACTTCTTGTATGGTGTTCTGGCAAGTCATTTAGTCTAGCTGGTGCCTTTGGGAGTATCTCATTTTACAGATGGGGAACTGTCTCAGAAGGGTGTTGAAAATAAAATCCATTAATGACTGTGAAACTATATAAATGCCTTCAATATGCTGAAACTTGGCCATGGCTTCAACGCGGGATTTTTCCTCTAAGTATGTCTGGTTTTATGGATGGTTGCCTTTTGTTCCCTGAAACAGGCTACTAATATGCTTTATTCATGCCTGGAGCTTTTCAAGATCTGTTCTGCTTTCCAGCAATCATTGTACTCATCTCAATACACTGCCACATCAGGATCCTTTTAGCAGCATAGAAGTTGTTTAAAGTACCTCCACAATTAATCTTATTTGCACCTACTAAAACTGTATTTTACCAAAAGTCACAGCAATAGTGTGGGCCAAGATAAACTGCTTTGGTAATCAAACATTTTGCTCAGTGATAGTTGTTATATCTTTTGTTAGATGTGAAGTATGTGACATGTATGTGCAAGGCATATATTTTTCAGTGTATCTTGCTTACAGCAAAGCTGCTGTTATATCATCTCCTCAGTCCCATCTCTGGCTTGCATCTTGCCTTGTTCCCTGTTGTCCTTCTGAACAGTCATGTCTGTTTAGTTATCTTCTCATGGTGTCTCTCTGCGTGTATAAATGCTTGGCTGCTTTCAGAGAGAAGTATTTTTAGTCAAAGAGAAGGGTCAGAATAAGAACTGCCATAATCAGACTATTTCTGTTGCATTCAGGGTGTCTGTTACATTCAGCTGAATTTGGCCAGTCATTCTGTTTCTGGTTACATACGTCTAAGGGCGTTTCACATGTAGTAATTTTCAGGGCATTTGGTGAAAAATTCCTGGAAACTTTAGATTGTGCTGTATGCATCCTTTGTTACTTATTTATAAAATGACATTGCATAGTCTCTAACTTCTTCAAAGTGTTGTTTAATGTGCAGATTCAAGGAAAAGGCATGTAGTTTATATTCTAATAATCTGACTGTTTTGAGGGTATTTATACACTATGTTTCTAGGCATTAAATTAGAAATGTTTTATGCAAAATTAGAATTGAATCAGTCCTTCTCATTCCACACTTGATTTGATACGTGAAAGACCTGAGAACAAAAGAAAGATTCCTGTTGATTTAGGGGATTCTGCTTTTTTTGGGGTGTTCTTTTTAGATGTAAGGTCAGCTGAGGGAACTGAGCTACCAGTTTCTGCAAAATTACTACTTCCTGTGACTGATGGGACTGTCAGTGTAGGTACTCACTGAAATGAAATGTGGGTATTTTATACATGTAAAATCAGAACATGTCTATTTCATTCTTACTGGTATTAGAATGTTTTCAGACTGAAACATACTTTCTTTGTGAAAGAGACTCCCTTTTATAAACAGTTTGTTCTGCTTAGAGCATCAGCAAAAGTTCTGAATCAAAATCATTAAGCAGCATTTCTAATAAATGGTATGTGAGAACAGTCCACTTGATGGGTAATGGAAATGTGGGTTCAGTGCTGCAGTCTGGTTCCCGAGTTGCTTCCAAAGCCATTTGTACTTCAGTGGGCAGAACAGAGATTTTGTGATGGTGATCACCAGCTTCTCCAGATGCCTGATTCTTCTGCAGGGATGGTGTTGCATTTTTGTTTGTGCATGTGCACACTGGGATTTTAACTGCATAAAGTATTCTGCTGAAAGCCTAACCATGCAGTACATAGTGCTGATACGAACAGAGTATTACAGACATCTGTTGAGTGCTATAGCAGTTTTTCAAAAGCCTCTCTCTGCATAGACATCAAAATTTATTCATGCACCTGTGCCTCTGATCTATTTTTTCTCGTTAAAAAAACTGCAAAGGGAGAGGAAGAGTATTTCAAAATCAGTAGCTTTATTGAAAAACAAAAAACATCCTCCACAAAATGTCCCCCACAAAACCCATGCTACCAGTTCAGAAACTGTTTTATTTATGGAAAAACACTCCACCATGATTTCATTTTCCTCTCCTCTGAGTAGCCACTGGCCTTGCTAACACCTACGTCCTGCCTGGTCTGTTCACAACACAGCTGCTGAGGTCATTTTCTTGATCTGTTGGTCTGATGACATCAGCTGGAGCCGTGCGCTCCTCTGCCGGCTTGCTCCCGAGTTGCGCAGAAGCATTTTTATGAGAAACTGCTTGGTGGCCGGAGGAGCTTGTGCATCTCACATCGCCCCGATGTGTGCAGCAGCCGTGGCCCAAAGGAGGAGTAAAAAAGCAGGACCCCCCCTTGTAACGGCCCTCTCAGGTGCGGAGAGAACCTGGAGGCAGAACAGGTGACCCCATGAAGCCGCACGCTGAACATAGGTGGGCAAGCCCTGGCATAGCCTGGACATTTTGGCGTCTGCTTCCTTTCCTCATTTACTGGCTGGTTTGTGAAGACCAACAGATTGCTCTCCCAGGTTATTAGTGTGAATTGGTGACCCCTGATTATTGTCTTATTCTGGTCGAGTGCCCTCCCCTGAGGTGGCTGGTGACGCAGGAGGCAGCTCTGTGCCATGGCGGCGAGGCAAGGCCCACCTTCCCCTGCTGCGTGGGGAAGCCACAGGCTCTGTGTGTGGTTGCCTTGCTGTAGTACAAGTGTCAGGAAAGTGAAGTTCTGGGGTTTCTGGAGAGCCCAGCTTGGCCAGGCTGGGCGATGAGGCACATGAGGTGTCTGTTTGGTCTGGCACCAATGACACATAATCCTACTGCTTTTTCACTTGGGGGAAGAATGGGGCTTTTGGGGGCACGTCTCCTTTTCTCATTTTCTCACCTGCCCTGTGTACCCCAGTTTGGTATGTGGCAGGCATGAACTCAAGTCCCTTGTGAGTGCCAGGGCCCTGGGGGCACCAGCAGGCCCCAGTGTCACTGCCAGGCCCCCCTACCCTGCCCATGGCCCAGGACCCCATGTCAGCACCTGGGCTTTCAGCCCCTGCCCCAGCAACACCGTGTCCCAGCCTGGGCCTGGCACTGTCCTGCTCCCATCCCCGGGGAGGTGTCTGATGCCGGGGGCTGGGGCTGCCCTGGTGCCTCCCTGTCTGCCCACTCCTGGCTGGAGCACTGGGGCATAGGACAGGCCCTGGCAGGCATGGCCCCCCCGAGGCACCCTGGCAGCGCACATGAAATTTTATCTGTGTGCTTTGCTTACTAAAATGGACTGAAAATACAGTATTCATGTATACCATGTTGCTTTACTCACTCTCTGAAATTGTGTGAGAGCTGTCATGTGACAGTAAGAGCTATTGATTACATAGTGTTTTAGTTACCGTTTAATTTTTGAGAGATGGGTGGCAGCAAAAATTGTCTTTTATGTGTGGGGCACCATTAAGATACTCAAATCCAGCAGTATTTAGAGTTGCTGATGAAATGTATGGTAAAATACAGCAGGATTTGTAATGAGCTCTTTATTGCAGTGCCTAAACGTACAGGAGCTTATTCTCACAGTCTGTGAGAGTATAGTGGCTTGATACTGAGCACCTGTATTTCATGCTGAGAGAAAGTGATCTCCCTAAGACCAAAGACTCCTTTAAAATCTACCAGAAGGGTGCAGAAATAAATAAATTTTGTATTTCAAAATAAGAGGATAAAGCATGTATTTCTTTCTCCCAGTGGGAATACAAAGGGGGTATTATAAACACGTGTTAACCAGCCGTCCGAGCCCTGTGTGTTCGTTTCCCCTGTTCTGTGACCAGAGCTGATCTGTCCCCCTGGGATCTGAATAGGTCACAGTGTTGTTTTTCACATTTGCATAGCTGGGCTCAGTATGAATTACAGTAAAAAAAATTATTCGATACTAGCACTTTTTAACTTATTGCCTTGTTTCCTTGGAAACAGTGGTGCAAACGTATGGCAGAACAGTGTTTTGAATATTTGATTTGTAAAATTCACTGGGCTAAAGCTTTCCAAGTGTTGAGGGCACACACTTCTTAACTTCAGTGAAGGTGCAGGGTCCTCAGGGCCTCTTTGTGAAAGGAGGCTCTGTTGGTAGTGAACTGTAGACCTGCCCATGTGTCCTGCCTACACCTTAGCTTCATGAGTTTTGGAAACTGTTTCCTGCATGTGCAGTCACTTGCTTTGGGAGCCATTCTAAGTTTTACTTCTAATTCTCTTCTTGATTGCAGATTGACTTGGAGCCAGAAGGGAGAGTGTATGTCATCATAGACCTTTCAGGATCATCAGGTGAAGGTAGGGACTTTCAATCTTTTATCTTACTCTTTCATGAATGGCATCTTCCAAGGGCCTCAGCAGTAGAAGTATTGGAGGAGGTGCTGTGCCAATATCCTCTTAAATCTGTATGAGCTCAAGTTAAAGTGAACACATTTTGATGTATCTGCCTGTGAATCAATAAGCAGTCGCAGTTTATCTTACCCTGTTAATCACTAATGGTAACAATACCAGCTAAAAGGATGATGATGAAATGAGAATAGCTTGACAGTATTAATTATCAAAAGAAACTTCCAAATTCTTACTTTTGGACGAATGTACCAATGATAAGATATCAAAGGAGTGTGTGTGTGTGTGAGCTTATTTGCTTTTCAAGTTATTCTCATATTTGATATTTTTCTACTAAATGCTTTTATTTGCAAGTAAAGTAATGACCAAGCTATTGTAATGATACATGGTGTTTTCATTTTTATGATATAGCAGTTACATGTTGGAAAAAAACCCAAAGAAAGATGGAAGAGAAATATTTATTAAACGATTAAGATATTTTTCTGCTGTTAACTGGGAAGAGTGTCAGGTGGTATATGGTGGGAATAAAAGAATTTATGAAGAAGCAAATTGGTTTATCTTAGTCATGGTTTTGATGACAACCTGACCTGTTGAAATGGCCTAGGTGGCTGGTTTAGGTTTGCGTATTTTAAAATTATGTCCACTGATCAGCTTTCCCCAGTAGCTTATAGAGCTCAGCTAAGTGACATTTTCATTGCTTCACAGTATGTAAAGAAGATTTATGTAAACCCTGACAGGAGCTGAAACAGAAAATGTTATGAAATGAAATGAAATGATTTTGGCTGGCACAGTTGAGAAACAGCGGAAGAATGCATTTATATTTCTGTTCTTCATAATGAATTGTTGTGCTCTGACCAATTAGTAACAGTTGCTTGCAAACCCACATATTGCTATAAATGCTGAATTTTAAAATCAAAGCAAGCTATTATTTAAACTTCACCTTATAGCCACATTTTGTACCCACATAAAATATGCTCTGCCTTTTTTTCTTCCTGCATATTGAAGAAAATATCAGTTGAATAGTAGTTTCCACGTGACTTGCTAATGACATGCCAATAATGGAACTAAAATGTGGTTAAAGATGGTGTAGTTCTGTCTTAGAGCAGGTAGATGTTCCTCCAGCCTTCCATTGGTAGTTCTTGATACCCAAACGAGCATTGTGTTACTGTTCCATCACAAGATGCATTCAGGTGTGTCGGACTGTCAAAGAGCAGGAAGAACGGTGTTATGCTGTTCTTCAAAAGTTCTTTAAAACTCTATAACCTTTTATACAGGAAAATAAAAAATGGCTATGGTAATGTCTCCTATATTATGTAGTGCATTACCCTGTGACACTTGAAAGGGCTTAGAAGGAAATTTGCAGAACTAGAATTTGTGTTGCTATGTTAGCATTGAAGTGGAGCACTTGAATGGAGACAGGCCACTGAGGGGAAAAAAGCTTACGAAATACTGTCTTATGGGAAGCCCTTGGAAAAACCAAGAGGCTTTAGTGAGGGTGAATTTGATAGAATCCTTCAGAAGCTGGTGTGCTTACAAAATGAAGTAGAACTTGTGTTTTAGAGCTTTCCCAGCCAATTTAATAACCATGGAGAAATGTTGTGTAGAAGTATTGCAGAATTCTCTAGGAAAGTTAGTTTTCCTCACAAGGGAAATTGGATCACGTTTGTACAACTGTTCATAAACTATTTTAGTGGGGTTTTTTTAGCGATGTAATGAAATCCTGTTTTTAGACTGCTTTAGTAGGGCTGAAGTCTAGCTAATTTTGGATGAGTCCCCTCTCACTTCAGCTGTCTTGGTGAAGAACCCTGTTTAACTTAACAACTGTATGCATCGTTCTGTAGTGAATAGAAACACTTAACCCACATGTAAAGTAACTTATTCTACATATTTAAAAAATGCCTATTTAATTTGGTTTATGTAGATATACTTATATAAATATGTATGTAAATAGAATACATCTGATATGTATTTTATGCGTTTCAGTGCGGCAGTTCACTGTAGTTGATCTGTATGCATTGCCTATAAAATGAACATAAGATTCAAGTTAGACTAAATGCATGACTTCTGAGTGGCTAGGGCTGGTGATTGCTATTTTTGACTTAATTTGTTAACTAGGATCTTGTTTTTGAACTCTCATCTTCATTGTGAATAGCAACAGGGTACGTAGCATTCTTTTCATGGTCTGAAAATGAGTATAATTTTTCATTTCAAATTCTGGAGGGGAAAAAAAATAGCAATTTATGAAAATAAAAATACCTATAGCAACAATGTTACCTGGAGGAAGCAATCATGTTGCATGTAACTCTGTTAGCAGTATTTAAAAAAAAAAAGGCAATAAAACATTTTTTTTTGATCCACTGAGATGTAGTATATACATGCCAACCAGTATTGTCCTGTAATTCTGTGTACTGGAAATCAGACTTGTTTCTTCTATGCAGGTTTCTGATTATCAGCAATCAATAACATAATTCAGTTATCTGGCACATCTCAAAGATTTTTAAGATAGATATCCAAATTCTGTTTTGGTATAATTGACTTAAGGTTAGTTGAATCCATTAATATGGGCAGAGAACTTTGTCCTCTATTATACTGCCTCTGAGAGGCAGAAGTCCTAATTTTGCAAGTGAACCCTTGTGTGAATAAATTGCTATGTAAGTCAAAAGTTTGCATATAAAATCCTAAATAGTAGGAAAAAAAGAAACACTTTCTTTAGTAGTATGTTCTCAATATTTTTAGTATGCTTTTACAGAATATTGACATAAGATGTTGTTGCCATATACCTGTTAATATTCAATTGTCCCTTACTCGCAGCTGCCAGATTGCTTACCCCTCTGCTCCATTTGACTTGCATGGCAAAACAATGAGAACAGTTCATTGTTATAAGCAGACTTCCTGAACAGAAGTACACAATTACTCTTCCTCTTCCCCCCTCCTCTAAACTGAATCATTCATGGAGTTTCATCATTTGAGTGGCTTAGGAGTACAGAACAGATGGAAATACGGCAGCTTACAAAAGGAGGTAAAGAGCACTTCTGCTTCCCCCTGTCACGTTGAGACAGACTAGTTAAGAGACACCCATAGATAGCAAAGCCGCCTTTGCTGCCAGATGCTGATATTGCTACTTGCAATTTTTTTCCCATTCTAAAGACAAGCTATAAATCCATGGGAGGTCATAGTGCTGTGCCAGCTTCCTATATTGTGAAATTTCTTTCAGAAGCTGCCTGAAGGAGAAGCTCTACTCCTCCAGCACTAACAGTGCACTTGTTAGGGGACAGCCTGGAAAGCCCAAGGCTTTAGACAGCTCTCCACTGGGTGGCTTTCAGCATTGCCAACTCTTCCACTGGATTGCTCAAATCTCAGGGAATTTGGATTTTTTTCTGAAAACATAATTTTCTAGAACTTGCTTCCATTCAATTCTAGTCTTTGAAGCAGAAAAAGGTTGGAAAATACAAATGCTAAAGTCTGAGAAGTGAAAAGCAAACTGCATAAAAAGCCCTTACAAGAGCAACAAACCTGACAGGACCATTTTTATCATCACCTTTTTTTACACTAATCCTGTTTTGGACCCTGCTTGTAGCTGTTGAATGCTTGTTCTGTGTTGAGAGGGAGGGTGAGTAACTAGTCATTTTAGCAATCTTTTGTAAATTTTGTAGTAGGAACTGTGTGGCCCACATACTGAAAAGAAAATGCTAATTGAACTGTTTATCACACAGAAGGTGACGTTCTCGAAAGTAGGATTTAGTTTTTTCTACTAGAATTTGAACATTGCCATGTTTTGCTTTCAAAACCAGTTCTGCAAAATACTTAAGCGTGCTTTGCTGATGTGGGCATTGGAAGAGGGAGAGAAAACAGCTCTTAAAATACAATTTAAAAATTCTCCATTTTAAACTGTGTAATGAGTATTTCTGTAACAGTTGTGGTCTTTACACTCTCTATGTCAAAACTGATCTGCAGGGTTTTTTACCTTCTGTAGATTTACTTTAAAATTCCTCTTTGCATTCAGTGTAAATACCTATTTATGTTTCCCATGAATGGAAACAGCTGTGTCAGTGGAAACTTCCCAAATGTAGGTACACACTGAGGTGTTCATTCACAGGCTAAAATAACTGCAACAGTTAATCAGTAAAGTTACATTCCTAAAAATATTTGTTTACAGTTTTAATACATTTATTGGATTTTTAAAGTTTTGACAAATAGTAACTACCCACTTAGCACTTTAAGGGATATTTTTTAAAAAATCCATTTGGTCAAACAAACAAATGGAGCTCCTGTGGACTTGTCAAATCATCCGGTAGTATTAGCTGGAATATTTTTATTAACTTCTTTGAGCCATGTTCTGTCCCATTTGCAATCATGTAGGATCTTTAAGAATAAGCATTTCTAATAACTTACTTTTGGGAGACAAGATCAAGGTGGTGGTGGTTGTTACTCTGCCAGAATATTTTATCAGACTTGCAAAGCATGTAATCAGTCAATTCTGCTATTAACCAAACATTGGGTGACTTCACTTTATATATGCAGTATATAAGAAAAATGAAGTTTATAGGAGGCTGGTGTTTGTAAGAAGTAATTAGCTTGGGAAAGATCTGTCATATTTATTTGCTGTTACTTTGCAGACTGCATCTAATGATTGCACAGGTTTTTAGTCTTGTATCTTCATCTGGAGAAGGGTGTTTATAAGTCTTTCAATGAACAGGAGACCCTATAAACATGCTGTGTTATTAATTTCTTCAGTGCTGCTTGTTGTCCAAGGTCATATTGATTTTTCTGTATTAATTCAGTGTTGCTGTGGTGTATGTGTTGTTTCTAGACTGAAGTACACTTATTGACAGTTGAATTGACATGCTTTGTCAGTGGTTTTTCATCTGTTTTAGTGCTTATAGAGTTTTGTGAGTGAAGTTGTTTGAATGATTTCAGAAATACTTAAGAGTTCTGGTGTAGCTGATAGAGATACAAATGCAGGCTGAAAGTTTAAAACTTAACTAATATGATGACACAATGATTAGATTTAAAAACTAGAATAACAGATGGCCATTAAGTGGGTAAGAGAGTTAAATCGCCTGAGGAATGATCAAAAACATTTTCAACTAAGTTAGTTTTACGTAGACTGAGAGACAGATGCTGGTGTATGTAAAAGCTTGTGACCTCCCCGCTGCATTTATTATTGTAGATTTCTTCTTTCTTTGGAATTATTGGTTTATGTGTGACACGAATGTATACAGTTACTTATGGTAGCTTTCTACCAACTTATTAAGTTACCATTTGCAATATGTCAGTATTGAATCAACTGTAGCGTGACTTAAAAATGACCTTGGCACATTAGGTTTTTTTCTTAACTGTATTTATTATAGGCAATATGTAATTAAGAATTAAGAACTATTCTAAACTCTTTCTGTATGTACTATGTCTAATCAGTTGTAATGATTATTTTTCATTGTTATATGTCCCGATTTACATTATGCAATTGTATTTCTATACAATTACAGATTCCCTATTTTAGAGTGGGGAGTTGAACTGCAATAAAACACCGTAACTCATGCTGGAGGTGGTAGGTACTGCAGAAAGCAGCCTGTTGGAAGTTCTTGGTTACGTCTACAAGTTATGTAATTACAAGAGATTACGTTTTTCTAATACATTCATCTTCAAACTCATATGCTCATAAGATAACTTGTTTCACAGGATGAAGAACTTCAGGTGATATTTAATGATAAAGACTGTTAGCTGAAGTCATGGCAGTATTTTGTGAATGCATAACATTTTGTTTAGGTTGATTATTAGACCTTTTGCATCGAAATATCCAACAAAGTCTTTAGAATTGTGACTACATTAGGTTATATATTTAAATTAAAATATATGAGCTTAGAAGAGATTTCCTGGTTCTTCTCAGTTCATTTACTTGAAGGCCTTAAGTTTTGCAAATACAATTATTGCTGATTGTCATGTGTTATGGCAGAAATTCTGCTGGAAAAATGAAAATAGTACCAGTATAAGCAGGGTCATAGTTGATAAATCTTTAACACAGATATAGCTTGTTAAGCACATTATCCACAGGATTTTTTCCAGGCATTCAACTTTGATAGAATCAATACAACAAGAAAAATAGTATTTATGTTCTGTGTTGCAGCATCCTTTTGCAAAGATATGTTACTAGAAAATATCTCATGGGTTCCAAACCATCTCTACAATTCTCCGTGTGTCCATTTATCAGAGCTTTTGTTCCTTAGTTGTTCCTTGTAGTTGTTGTTGTTGTTATCATAATTAATTGTGCTTCTTATTCTTTAAGGGCTCAGAAAATGAGATCTGGTAGTGCTAGGAACTGTCTGAACATAGAACAGAAGAAGGTGCTTACACAGAAATCTGTCTAAATGACATGCATCCAGGAGCTAGTCTTTTTGCTTGGCTGTTTCAGGAATTTGTGTTAGTGAAAAGTGGTGTTTTCTTTCACTGATGTCTTCTATTGCAAATACAACTTTGGATTGGGTGGCTGTTTTTGTATTTTTTAAATTATCTCTGATTGTTGCAATTTTGGGAGATATGTGGTGCTGTTGGAAAACTGATGAGCCAGGATGTGAAACAGTTTCTGGTAACTGATGTTGGGGTAGTAAACTGGCTGTGAAAGAATGCTTGAGTTTGCTCAGAATTTCTAATATATGACTAGGTAGACAGACCTCAGCCGAATATTCTTCTGGTAGGTGAGGAGCAGTTCACCTCTTTTTCTAGAAACATTTCTCAGGTTTTTAGAAGCTACAAATTATTCTTTATTCCCACTGATACATCTCTTCCATCAGGATGTATCTCTAGCCCACCTTTGCTCTTCCTCCTGGCATTAGCATTTTTCTCTAAAAGAAACTTCCAAGTTAATCACCAGCTTTTTATTGCAAATAATTGCATTTTAAGATTTTAACACGGGAGTCAGCCTTCTTTATTGTATTAGTTTTGTCTGCTGGTTTAACCACTTGTTTACAAAGGTTACCGCTTTTCTAGACTTTTTTTTTTAATTTGCTTTTTAAATGAGAATGAATGGAGAACCTATTGTATAATAAGCCATGTTCCTTGTGGTAAACACATGGAAAAGAAGACTCACAGAGCCCCTAACTAGCTTCACTGCAGAGACCGTCTTATCTCTTATTTTGAAATGCAGAATTTGATTGAGCATTCAACACACACATATCCTTAACTTCCTCTGCGTTTTCATGTCTGAGAGAAGCTGATGTGTTGGAATTGGCTTAGGAAGAGTCTGAGGAGAGGCAAAGGTGGAGTTGGACTGTGCTGTTCCCAGTGGGGCCCCAACAAGCCTTTGTAGCTCCTCCAGAGCTGTAGGTGAAGCAGAAAGGATCTACACCACTGGATTATTTGTGGCGTTCGGGCAGGCAGTCTTCCAGGTATAAAATGTAAATTATCTGTGAAGTAAGGATGCTGCTTGGTGCCTGGGAAGCTGCCAAGGCTTAGCAAGCCACATGAATATTAAGTTTTTAGACTCGAGGCTGGGGCTTTTTCTGGGAGTTAAAATAATCTGAAACTATCTGAACAGGACAGTGCTGAACTGGCAGTGCTAACTGAATGGTGTCTGTCTTAAGTCACATTACTCAGGTAGGTTCATGAGTTAGAGCTCTTTCATAAATGCAACTCCCCCTGTAAGTTCTTAGGAATACTGCGTGCTGGGGGATACAGGGTTTGAAGTGTTCATACTGTATAGCTTTTCTCCCTTCCTGATGTAAAGAAAAATATCCAGTCAGAGAAACCAGGCACACATTTGTTATGCTCTGTTCAGTCTCGGTAAGTTGCTTCTTCTAAAAACCTAATCTCATTTTCTTATGCATAGCTTGAGTAAAGGTAGGATATTACACTGACTGTTTGGTTTTCCTACTGTAGGCTTCCTTGCTTAATAGAACACCAGAAAGCAGTAGCATGTGAGCCAACTTCAAATGTAACTAGAATCTTTGCTTTCAATGAGAACCTACTTCCTTTGAAGCTTTGGTTTTATGTAGGTAGGGTTTGGGGGATTATTTCATCCCTGTTCAACTCAGTACCAAAAGATCAGCATTCAGACCACAAGGGAAAAAGGGTAAAATCAAAGAGATAAAAGAAGCTTAAGCTGATTTACAAAGTTTTCTCCTTCTGCTATTGACTTCATTTTCTCCTCTTAGGAGGCATAATTCAAAACTATTATTAGCATGTCTTTTCTCTTGTGTGTTATTTGGTTTAATCTTAAAATATATCTGTGCTGAAGTGTGGATGCTTGTTGCAAAAATGAACATTCTTTTTTTCTTTCTTTTTCTTCTTGGAACTAGTCATCTATTTATGACTGAGTTTACAACTGGAAGAAATCTTTGCCTAGCCAAATCTTGAGTTTCTAGATTGTTTCTTTAAAACAAACAAACAAACCAAGAAACCCAGGAAAAAAAAAACCCCAAAACAAAACCAAAACCAAAAACAACCCGCAAGCCTTGCATTTATATTAATGTGGAAACTTGAAGGTTATGATGCTCAGCCAGACAACTTTGTCATATCCTAAATAAACAACTTTAAATAAATCTTTTGTCCCAAATCTGTTAGAATAAGTTCAGGTCAGTGGTTATCTGTAATTCAACTGACTCTGGTCTGTATTTACTTGTTGGTGTGGTAGGGGATGCGTTTTTTTCCAAGACAAAACTTCACCTGTTGATAGCATGGCTTCTGAAAGCAGACATTTGTGCATTGTTACCTGAATGACAATAACTGGAAGGTCTAAGAAGAGGAGCTGTGAAATAATAGTGTGAGAGTCCATATTAAGTTCTTTGTCCTTGCAAGTTAATACTGACTTCAGTAATGGCACAGGCATTTGGTTGGGAAAATGAACTTTGCAGGCTAACTGTTCAAACCCCAAATTTTTTTTAAAGGTATCAGTGCAAACACAAATCAGCACTTGGTGACAGTTCAGTCTGTCGGTACATGATTCTTTTAAACTGCACTGTTCAGTGAAGAGGTTCTCCAAAGGCTGCCTATGTAATTTTGACTTTGTGTGGCAAATGCCTTCATAACGAACATCTCTCCATGGATTTACAGCTGTCCCTTGGACTGTATCCAGTTAGCTGATTGAACATCTGGTAAGCATTGTGTGTTTGTAATAAGTCCTTACTGTATAAAGCTGGCTCAAGCTTTTCAGGCAAAGATGGATGACCTTGTCTTGGCAGGCTTCTAGCTGTTTGCCAAAACAACTGCCTCACAGGAAGCAAGACACTGGTAGAGGATTTGGTTTAAAGGCACCTTTGTATTATACTGTAAGAGTTTGTAATTGTTTAAGCAAAATTGCGTTAGGCTGAAATAGAAAAGTAATGAAACTCTCATACATACCATGTTCCAAACTGCTGTCCCTCTTCTCCATTTATGTAGTAGAAGCTGTAATTTCCATATGTTATTTTTTGCCTAACAACATTGTGCAAGACCTTTGGAATAGGCATGTTTAGTTTTACTACTGCATATGCCTAGTGTGTTTTTGTAAGAAAACTGGAGAAAAGAATAAAATTAAAATCAATAGGGGTGTTTTCAAATGTAAGAAAGACATGAACTAATAATAATATTTGAAATAGAAATACATCTTTGGAAATCTCTGTATGGGTAGCTATTTCATAATATAAGACACAATAATCTAACGCTTTTTGTGTAGCATGATGTGATATGAAAAATATAGTATCATAGTTTATATATATTGGTTTTGTTATACTTCATAACATACATAAGCTATGCTATGTTATGATTTGTTTGTATTTTGCTCTACACTGTTGTTGTTGTAGTAGTGTGCTGTGAATCGATCTGTTCCTTCACCCTTTTGCTGCCCAGCAAGTCTATTTATTGTTAGCATCACTGAGCAAAAAAGACTTGATATACTCTGTTTTGATGAATTGATGGAGGGATGAATAGATGAGGTAATACATACATTAAAGACGGGTCTAGCCGTGTTCCTGGCTATTCCATGTACTGGTGAGGTTGTGAAAACTTTGGCGTGTTGATGTCTTTTGTGAACATCAATAACCAGATGTTTACTGCCTTCAACGTAGTCTAAAAATGTACTTCTACTTTTAAAACATGAGTTATACACTAGCATAAGTAACTGGAGTAAAAAACTTGGTTTTTTTGCTTGTAGTCTTGCAAGGTTAAAATATTTGAGTACAGCTGGAAACAGGAATCAGTTTAGGAAGTTCTTTCTTAGTGGAGGCTCAAAATCTGCATACGATCACATATTTATTCCATGAATTCATTGAAAATAAGCATTAAAAATGTTGTAATATATTAAGTAAAGGTTAATAATTGTTTTTGTTTTAAAAGCTATTTGAAAGAATCAGTAACTTAACTGAAAATTACCATTGCTATTTCTTAAGTAAAAGCCTGAATTTCAAACTTTTGGATGTTTTTAAAAAAGCGAATGTTCTAAAAACACAGTCCCGTTACCTGTGCTCATTTTCTACAGGATCTTAAATCATTTCAGTCTTTTGCACTTAGCATTCCAGAAGAGTGAACAATATTAAAAACCTGTGGTGCATAATATGGAGTTTCAGTAAAGATAAACCAAAGCATTTGAGAAAAGTTAATACATCATGTATTTTGCAAATCAGAAAAACTTCTACTTGCTGTTACTTTTTGTTTTGATCATGCAGTACAGCAAATGTCCCAATAATTAGACATTAGTTACAGTAATAAATAAAAATACTATATATAAAATAAATATAAATAAAAATATAAAATAAAAAGGGAAGCCCTTGTCTTTAGTGAAGATAGAACAGGTAGAAAATTTCATTTATATTACAGTGTTATAAAGGAACACTGAGAAATACACTGTTTCTACTTCTCTGTTTATTATTCTTGGATCAGTACCAGGAAACTGGATCTTTCCAGTTAATTGTTAAGCATATACTTTTCTTCTTTGTTAGACTCTTATATTATAAAAAAATATAACATTTTTAAACTTCATCTCATCATCTTGCAAGTCTGCTCTGCTGTGAGTGGTGTTATTTAAAAGAAACATCTTCCATTGAAATTCGTGAATTTTCCATCACAGATAAGTGACCCAGGGTATCAGTTCACCTCTGTCTAAAATACTAGAAGCAGCCGTATTTCTCTCTTTTCAAAGCAATATAATTGTTTACATTTGCATAGCAATACCATAAGGCAAGAAAGAACTAGGAAGGAAGAATGTACTTCTTTCCCCATTTAGACTTCAAAAAAATGCATCTGTGAATGTATAATTGCATTCATACTTTGGTCAGGGTGCTTGAAAATCTAGTCCATCCTTAATTAAAAATATGATGCTGTATTTAACTATTGTACAACACAGAACTGAAGCCATCTGGTTTTATTTTTTGAAAGAGTGTCCATTTAACAGGACCAGTCTCCCCATAATCTTGTGCAAGGACTTTATTTGTGGCTTGGTAAAAGTCAGATGACTACTGTGGAATTGGCTTCGCACCTGAAGAAAGTTTCAGGTGCAGAGGTCAGAATATTAAAATCGTCCTTGAGGCTTTGCCTCACCGGGTGAGTTGTTAGTTTAACAAAAACAGTCTTCTGCATTTCAGTTGTTTAATTAAATAAGCAATGCGCCCCCTCGTGTTCAATTAACATTATACTTAATACTATATTCAGAAGCAGAGTTCACAAGTATTTCAATGTTTTGTAAATGTCAGTGTAAGAATCACATAGAACACATGCTGAACAGAGGAAAAAGGAGAAGGAAAAGGTCTCATTAGCTGCAAAAGCAGTAAGTAAAATTTAAATAGTGGGGGTTTTGTTTTTTAGACTACAGCAATTTAAGTTTCAGTATCTGGTTTACTTTGGTGTTAGAACAGCTTGTGCACTAAATATGTTTTTATTTACTTTCAAAGACTTTAAAGTGTTTCTGGAAAAAACCCAGAGTTAAAGTTTATAAAAAAACCCTAAGGTTTTTTTAATAATTAATTTGTATGCATTCCTTAAGTACAGCAGATTTTGCTAATATCCATGATGTTTGTTTTAGTGCACACAGTTTTCATGCATTCATAGTTTTTAGAGTGAATAGAAATATATAGTGGTTATACTGAATACACTTCAAGACTGGTTCAAATACAGTACTTCATCCAAGATTAATATTATAGCTCTTGATGTATGCAATGGAATCACTGCTGAACCCATTTTATAAGAATGTTGTTGACAATAGAATTGTCTGATTAAACCCCATAACTGGAGCAATTTGTACATCTGTCATCTTGACTTTGGGCAAGATTCTTCTGTGAATCAACAGAGTCCTCTGGAAAATAGGAGTACATCTGCCTATTGTCCTGCAAGGCTGATAGTAAGTGGAAGTTCTCCTTGAGAGAAGGAGCTTGATGAAGACTGGAAAAGGACTTAAGATTTAGATTTATATCTTGTTTTCAGTCAACTGTGTGCTTTTCACTGAAAGAGTAGAAAGTACACTCAATGTGATCTAATGTTCTTGCAGTTATTTAAAATACAATTTATCCCTGTTTCAGAATCTTAAATGAACTTTTAGTTTTGGGGTGGTTTTGATGTTTTGGTTTTTTTAAGGATTCATTATTGTTAAAACTGGTTTTACTGGCTGTATTTACTAAACTACAGTTGAGGATCCTTTTTCAAAATCCTTCCTCTGGACATTTTACTGAATATATTATCTTTGTGTACAAATGCAGGAGTTATTAGTTCTTAGTTATATTTTAAATTTGAAAGTGGAAAGTTGACCATAATAGATTTTTCTCTCAGTGTGCAGTAATGTAGTCAATTTAAGAACTGATCTTAAACCAGCAAAACCAAAACAAAACAAAAGCTGAAGACTGCAAATTAATTTCAGAATTTCAAGATTTAAAAACTTTTAATAATAGTTTGTTTGGGGTTTGGGGTTTTTTTGTGTGTGTTTTTTTGGTTTTGGGTGGGTTTTTTTAAGGCTGTCTTCCCTGGTCTTTATTAAAGAGATAAATTATACATGCTCAGGGAAGGTCAGACATCTAGTCTTCATGGGGTATAATCAATATCAGAATCAACATTTCTTGTTTTGTTGAGATACTGCTTTGGAGGGTTAGATTGTGTTCATTTCAGAAGGTATACATCACTAGAGGTTGTTTAGCTTCTGTTAGGTACATTAAGCATTTCCCTTATTTGTGCTTGAGCATTTGACTAAGTTATATAAGGAAACCGTATCTTGTTCTTCAAGTATTTTTTCTAATTTTTTTGAGCGGGAGAAGGGGAGAGAGACTTCATGTACTCAGTAGTATCTTGTTTGATGTCTTCTCTGAAGGACTGTGTGCTCACAGACTTTCTACCTCAGGTAGCCAAGCCTTTTGGCATATTAGGATGTGTCCAGCTTTTCATGTTTCTGTTTCTTAGCAGCACCACAGACAGTCCTCATTATTTACAAATCTCTAACTCTGTATTGCTCCAGAAAGGCTAACTTGGGATATGAGCAATTAAATAGCATGAGCCTATATTTCTGTATTCTTTTCAGGCTTATCACCCATTTCCTGGGCCTCAACATGAGTCGGTGGAACTCTTGCCACCAGCTGGACAGCTTACCTGAGTTGTTGGGTACACTCTTTCCTTTAAAAACTGAGAATGACAACTCAATGAAAGGAAATACAAACATCTTTCTTCTGTGCCAGTTGAGCTACACGTAACAAACTATGAAAACTATTGGAAAATATTTCATTTCATTGCTTCTGCCTTTGGAGAAGAAAGCCTTTAAGAATCCTGAAATCATTTGCAAATAACCTTGTGAAAAGCTGATGCAACTAATACTGACCAATACATTCTATGCCAGTTTCTGTGCAGTATTAATATTTTTTTCTAGGGAACAAGATTCCTGATTCCTAATGTTATATATAGTAAAAGTAGTAAAAGCAGTTACCCTTTGCTGTGTGTATGGCAGATGTACAGGCTATAAAAGTTGTATTTGAGAGCTTGCATCTTTATTATTTCTTGTACAAACTCTTTTAACCATATAAAATACCAAAATGGAATTACTTTGTTACCAGATTCTTTTTTTTTTTTTTTTTTTTTATTATAAATACCATATGCTGCTGAAGTCACAACTATCATCTCTTATGGTTGTATTTACCTAATATTTTGATTCCGTCTAGCATTACTGCTATAGTTAACATTACCAGCATTGAAGGACCGTATATAAGACTTTAAAGGTGGATTGGATTTGCAGTAGCACAGGTGAAACTGGAATTGTTGCCACTTTTTTTGGATAACATGAGGTATGCAGTATTTCTTCTGTGATTTTAATGAGGCCAACCCAGTTCCACTGGAACAATTTTACATCAATAACAGGTTTGGAAGACAACATGAAAAAAATCCATCTTGTCTTCCAGTTTCATACCTACACAAGAAAGACTTAAGTAAAGAATCTGCCTTTAAACATCTGGAATCTATTTCTTCAGCCTGCTGGTATCAATGTTGGGTTTTCTTTTTATTCGTTCTTCTCTTTATTCCCTGGAGACATATGGTTGGGGTTTTTAATTAGCTAGAAAATGGAAGTTTCTGTTAAGGCTTACTCAGAATAAAGTTGAATAATGGCACTGTTAAATTTAGTGGGATCTAAATTTTATTACTAGTTTCCTATTTTTATAGTATCCAACTTTTCCTTTTCACTTCAGTCCTTCTTCCTCAGATAACAGTTGAATACTGACTTCATAAATTGATATACATTAATCACAGGTGAGCTGAACATGAAGTGTGCTCTTAAAGATTAGGTAATTTCAGTTTGAAATTTGTTTAGTGTTCTTAATACTGACATCCTTTTTGGAAATTTACTGCTACTTTTTTGTAGCAACGTAATCAATAGCATTTCAGAAGGTTGTTTTCTAAGAAATGGGGGAAACCTCAGCAATTGTGAAAAAAGAGTTTTTATATTATTTTTTAAAGATATATATATATTATTATTATTATTTTCACTTGATTAGTACCTATTTGTAGTAGCTCCCTCTAGAGAACCCAACGGAAAAGTTGCAGCAATCACACAGTCTCTTGAGGCAAATACCTCTCCACAGAAAGAAACGTGGAACAAGCCTTTTTCTCCCTTTGTTCCTTAACTTCTGTGGGATGTAGCCACCTATCTCATTTAGGTTCTTGTGAAAATCCCACCTGATATCTGTCTCTGTAGGCACAAAAGCATTAATCTGTCCCATGGTTCTTTGTACAGGGTTTGATTATGCACAGCTCTCGGCACCGGTGCATACAAGTAGTGTTTGCTCTTGCTCTGAATGCTAAACCAAACAAAGCTCGTTTTATGCCTTGTTACAATGGGAGGAAGAGAGCAGATGACCATTAATCGTATTGTTTGAATTTGGAGCTAAAAATCAAAGTCAAACTTCTTTTTCTCCTCGTTACTGTAAGGTTGGCTTGTATTCATTATCTTGCTGACTGGCCTGTAGCTGCCTTCCCTCGCTTCCTGCCGAGCTGTTATCCTGGCCTCAAGTGCGTTGCTTCCCCTTCCACTTCCTGCCAGCTTCATCTCCAGAAGCGCAGGCAGGCCAAAGTCTGAAGTCCCTGCTCTGGCAAAACTGATTCTTACTCGGATATCGATATTTGGAGCTGTAATTTCCTGTAAATCCTTCCTTGCCGAGATCCTTAAAGCTTGCTATAGTTAGGATAAGTAAAAGCAGTTACATAGATGATGAAATCAGTTGAACAGCAGAGTGGATTTTCCACTTGGAGTTATTTTGGAAAGGCTATTGAAACATGTAATTGCTCTGGGGTGAAGTCACTATTTTGGTGTGGCAGAGAAACTGTAGCTGTCTATTGTTTAGAGTTCATTCTTAGCAGGGAAAAAAATCATTGCAAATTGTAATATTTGCATTTTATTACAAGTTTGGGGGATAAATTACACTGCCTTTATATAGCAATAATGAGGTATGGAGCTGCCAATCCAGCAGGAAAAAAAATAATTGCAAATTGTAATATTTGTGCTTTATTATAAGTTTGGGGGGATAAATTAGCTTGCCTTTATATAGCAATAATGAGGCATGGAGCTGCCAATCCAAAACACCACTTCTTATATGTTTTTCACTTGAGAAGATAAACAGAATCCATTGGGAAAATGGAATAAATAGGAGATACTGTTGTTAAAAGACCATTCAGATTATAAAACCAAAATTAATCTTACCATTGAAAAGATGAAAAAAAATTCGACTAAACTGTTTCTATCCATCAAAAGGACATACGTTTGTGTATGTGTACACACACATATATATGTATTTTTGTAGTTTAAAGAAATATTTTATAACTTCTTGTGATAAACTTTTATTATTAATACTTCTGTTTACTGTTATAAACTTTATTATTAAACTTCTTGTGCCTGGAAAATATTAGCGCTTGATATATTGCATCAGAAAAACAAGGAATTCCATTATGATTTTATCAAACACATTAATAATCAATAATGGTCATAATAGTATTGGTGTATTTATTTATATTGATTTAGTGTGTATCCTTTTTATGTTCAAATGACCAGGTTATTTAGAGTTTTAATTCAAGATTATCATTGTGCCTATCTAGAATAGGGATAATAGATGTTATCACTGAACTGGAAGATGCTAGTGTACACAAAAGAGCTTGTTACTTATTTGGTTGACTTTAAGTTCTCTCGGCAGTGCTACGTGTTCCTGTTGCACTGCATTGTGGTCTCACCTAAATACCAGTGCTCATCTCAGATCTTTATTTCGCACCTGGTTTCCCCCACCACATTCATCTTCATTTAAATAAAGAAAACCAAAGCAACTTATGTCATGTGTCTCCATCACAGTTGGTGATGACCTCCAAAATAAGTACTTCCTTTATTTAATATTGTTAAGTTTGAGATTGCTGCATCTCAATATTTAAATCCCATGCCAGAGAACAGCACTGTTTTGTGAGACTGTTATTTGCTTTTACTTCCTTTTTCTGCTTATGGCCTAGTTGTAATTTTTATATTCCTTCTGGCAAAAGCACAGAAATAGCTATTTGAAAATTAAATAAAAAGCCAAAAGGGAAAACAGAAGACATTTAAGAGTTTCTGCAAATAAGGAGTATGAAAAACTTGCTAAAATTTAAGCAGCAACTGACTATGCAGCAAAACATTATGTAAGGTATTTTCAGTGCTTTATCAACATCTGAGATAGGAAAAGAGTGTGTTTACAAACAAGTTGCAGGACAGAATGTAATGTAATTTGGAATTAATATTTAGAACATACAAACCATAGTTTTGATACCATGGTCTTACTCCTTCTGCTGGTATTGTTCATGTCCTTTATATGATAAACAGCTGAGATCTCCCATGTATGGCAGTAATTGCATTTATATGTTATTTTGTATCATCATAGAACACTTTATATATTGCGTAAGTTTTACAATGTCTTTAGAAGATGGGGTTTTGTGTGGAGAAACAGAGATATTGCCAGACTGGGAGGTTTATAGGCTAATGGGTTGGTCAGTGAATGCAGGATTCAGGAGGCTACCTCAGGAAAATGTATTTGTGGCTTTGGACAAGTCATGAATTTACCCCATGTCTCAATTCTCTTTGTGCATGAACATTGTTATTAAATAGGACTGCCAAGGATAAAATACATGGAAAAATGAATCAATCAGATAAGGCTGCAAAGAAGAGACAGAAGTGTGTTGGAGCTGAGATTAAATCTCACGATGCCCGTGCTACCACCCTGAACTCAGTCAGGCACTGTAAAGAAAAGGCTATGTAAAGCTAATGGATACTTCTTCATCAGATGCTAAATGACGGTAGCCTTTTAAATCCTTTTCGTTAAGAAAAAAAAAGCGCAAGAAAGCGCTTTTCTGATTCTGGAGGAAAATATCATTAAAATGTTGATATTTCTTGTTTTATTTATTTCTATCTCACCCCACCCCACCCCCCAATGCAGTACTTTAGAGCCTCCAGCTAGTAGCAAGTGCTTTATATTTTGCCTTAGGCCATTTTATTATAGCAGATTACAAGGCGGAGTTGCTTATTGGGAGCTGGATATGGAGTTTCAGTTCAGCTCCCTAAAGGAGGGCTATTGCCTATGTGCTGCCTATTATAGTCTCAAATCAAAACTTCTGAATACTCTGAAAATGGAATAACTTTAAAATATGAATTTCTGAATTGCATACATAGATGAAGGAAATACAGGAAGTCATTCTGTCAGTTTAGAGGAGACATGATTGGTGTAGTTTCTGGTTTGCTTTACTTCCATGACCTGTCAGCTGATGAAGGCTGAGACAAAGATTTGGCATGCAAGTTTTTCCCCCCAGGATTCGTGCTAGGCAGTCTTAAGTATTTCCATTCACACTCTGTCACTTCAGAGATACATTAGAACCCACACTACGCTTCACCTGTAACCCCTTTGAAAAGAAAATCAAGTTTGGGATATAAAGACGTGCAGTAATACTGACATGAAAGTGATTAATTTTAAAGCTATTAAATTATGACTGAATCCCTTTTCAGGATTCAGAGCTGTGATCCTTATTCACGGAGGGCAGGTGGGGATTGCTGATGTACAGGCTGCAAATCAGGTTCTTTATCCTGCCTCATCTGTGTGACAAAAATCGGGGGAAAAAAGCAGCAGTTTATTGAATGGGTGCTAATTAGTTTGGGTTTTTTATTAAATGTTCTGCATTACAGATTTAGTGTAGAGTACCAAACTAGCTCCCTCTTGCCAAGTCTTTTATCCTTACGCTAGTCACCATAATGTAAGATATGGGCATTGCAATTTCCACACTGCATTATTTGAAAACTCTTGGAAAAAAGAGCAGTTGATTATGAAAATAGCTAAAACATCCTTTCAAGCTGCAGAAAGCCATGTTTGAAATAGGCAGCATGTGTGCTTTTAAAGAGGTAGAAGGGTGATTCTGCAGGTCATTCCTGGACTACTGCTTAGCTCATTTTGTGAGAGAACTTCAAACTATTTAAACAATCCATGACATTGTTAGAATATATTGTTAGAACACAATACATGTTTATAAAAGAAAACAAGAAGTTGCTTTAGATGATGGAAGAATTACTTTTAAAAGGGAAAATCCTTGGAGGAGTTTGTTTAGCTCTTGCTATTCAGAATTCATACACCATTAATGTTTAGTTCAAAGTATTTCAGTGCAGTGCTTTTACCTGAACAAAGTTGTGTTCATTAATAGTACAGGGAATGGATTTTGATTTGTAATTGATTAACTGCCTTAATGTGTTTGCATCAATTGAAAAATGCACTAGCACAAGTAAAAGTGCAATATTGCTCCAAGTAATTTTCCAGCCCTTTGTTTCAGTGGCTGGATGGCATTTAAGGTAACCGTGCAATGTAACGGATGCTGATTTCATCCTATATTGCTGTCATGGTAATGACTAATAGTGCTGATAAAAGGCAGTTGAGCGTTTGCCTAGGGCATGGAAAACAGACTCTAGGGTGAACTGTACCATGATGTCAACATTGTTTGCAATGCATGGATTCCATCATGGCTCTGTGTTTGTCCCATCTTTAAATAGTCCTTGCTTTTATGCAGAGTTCCTTTGTTTTGATTTACAGTAAAAAATCTTGCATCCGTGTTGGTGTTCTGCTGGATTAAAATGCTATTGGTACCATAGAGAAAAGCAAAATCTTAAAGTTTTAAAAAGGAATCTTTCTGCTTTTGATATTGAGGGAATACTTGGGTGGTCTGTATGAAATCGGTTGGTGGTCTAGCTCTAATTCCTTATGGATACATCAAAAACCTGTTTGTTATAAACAACACCCTTGCTGATACATGTGCAACATGGAGCAAGAACTAAGCTGCGGACAAATGAAATCTTCTGTAACTTTTAGATACAGCTTCTCCTCGAATACTGTCCATATTGGCAGAGAAAATTGCATACTCTTCACTGTGTTGTTTTATTACTGGATTTCAGAATCAGTGTGCAGATACAGTTTAAGAAGGGAACTCCATCCACTGTTCACTTATTTCTGAGCAAGTAGAGGAAATTAGGAAAGTTGTATTTGGATACCTTGAAAAGCAATTTTGCTGTGTCTTAACCTTTACGCATGCAATATACTTAAATCTTACAAGTTTTTATTGCCTTAGCCCTTACTGGTTAAACTAACAATTGGTAAATCGTATGTAATTTTTGATTCTGCTTATGGGGTTGTATTTTTGCAGCTCAGAATGGTCCTCACCGTCAGTCCAAAGAAGGAAGAGAAGCAACTGTAGCATGGGACTCCACTTGCTAACACTGTCTCCTGTTGGGTGGGGCTGAGGAAGTGCACGTACTGGTTGATGGGAGCCAAATAAATACATTTGTTTATTGGTGAGATACTTGAAAACTGTCATACACAGCACCATTAGATTTTATCTAATTACATATAAATATAAACAGAGAAGGTAGAATTACTTGTGATAGTTTATTACTGATATTTGGAGAGAAGCCTGTTACTTTCTTCCAATATAGAATAGGTTTTTTAAGCAATGATGTCACATGCAACTGTGGTAATTTTTATTTTGCTTATAATCTGTCCATAATGATTTTTTTAAAAACTTATGTAAGAAAAGTACATCCTATATTTAAAAAACCATGGCTTTTATTATTACTGTGAAGATATTGCTTAAATTAACAGGGATGTGAATAAGTATAGGACAGGGTAGAATTTATAAACCTTGAGCCCCTAGGTGCTATGTGAAACTTAATAATTTGCCTAGTACTCAGAAGGGGTATATTAGGGTTGCATCAATGTTGTTATAGCCACCTATTTTATGACTTGTTAAATAGATTTGGTGTGCATAGGAAGGTGTTAATAAAGTCTACAAATGGCTGTCTTACACCAATGTTTCTTAGAAGGATTCTTTGAGGGTGAGGGTCTTTAGAAGTTATAGCTCTTTTTTTCTAATTCCAAATAGAAAACCAATAATTTTAACTGCTTGTGGAATTTTAAAGTAGTATCTGTTACTTGGTTTGTGTGTAGATCTCTGCCTAGATGTGTTTATATTAAGCTTTCTTCAGTGTGATCCTGTTTATTGAGAAATGTTATTACATAAGTAAACAATGTATTGAATAAGTATACTTAGATGTTGGTATACTTTTCCAGAAAAAGCAGAAATGATAGATAGTAGAATTGGTAGATCATATAAAATAGACTGAAGACAAAAAGGTTACAAAAAGTGTGACTTTTCTGATGTGGAATAGTCTGGTTCTTGTGTGTGTGAAGTTTCAGAAACTGCGGAATAATATGAGTTTTGCACCTACATCCAGAGGCTCTGTTTATCTGTGGTCCCCATCTACACCTGTTGTGACTGGGAATGCCGCAGATGGTCTGATTTCAATGTCTGCAACATTTATACTATTGATGATGATGCTTTTAGAGGCATCTCTCTGGGCAGCTGTACACACAGCTGTGCAGCATGAGAACAGAACACAAACTATTCACCTAAACTTCTGTATCTGTCATCATTATAGGAATGTTTTGCAGTTTGTGTTTGTGGAAGGTGAGGATTCTCTGTAGTGTAATAGTTTTCCTGGTGCTATACGCCCCTCTTGTGTTTGACTGAGAGCCTTGTTGCCTCATCCTTTCATATGCGATAACGCTAATGCTCAGCTCCTTGCTGAGCCCAATAACCCAATGGAGTTTCTTGTTGGAGGATGTTTTACTTTAAACAAACCATTCATGTTTCTGCTTATGTTGTTTCCCAGTATTCTGCAAACCAGGAATCAGGAATGGGAGGTGCCCTAGCCGAACAGTCGTGCAGCTGAAAGGCTGCACACTTCCTCTTTACTCTCTCCAAAACCACTTTTGTAAGACCAGTGCAAGAAGTTTTAGTGTAGCTTAACTGACACCTTTCCCTGTGCATCTTTGGCAAGGATCACTATGATGAAACTTCATAAAATTAATTCATCAGCATGTTGCAGTGTTTTCTGTGTTGCTCAACAACATTTTTAGTGTTGGTTGAGAAAATTCTCAATGACAGTGAACTCTAGCAGTAGTAGAAGTGGAAACATAACAGTGTATTTCTGTTGTGTGCTTAATAGCAAATGCAGATCCTTTAAATGTTTAGTCTAAGCTGGCTTTCTTATTTGTGGCCCTGTTTTCATTTCAGTTTCAGAAATGTGTAATTTTGTTATGCTTACCTTAAATTTCATACACAAGTTGTGGACAAAACAATACTTTCTTGTTTTCAGTTATATCCAGAATGCTCCTCCTTATGGGAATAACCTATAGAGGGGAAAAGAAATGCTGAGAATATCAGATCCTGTTGATGGAACTCAGTGTATTTATTTCAAATTATCATTCTCCAAAGATGAGATTCAGGAGAGACAGTACTCTTTCTTATACAAGGCAAAGGGACATCTGCAGGTGCATCTGGAGGAAACACTTGGATCCTGTGTGATGCGCTCTGTTTTTACGGGGCTATTATTATTAGTCACTGAAAGGCAAGATGCCAGAACTGGACAGGAAACTTTTTTTTTTGTTTGTTTCTGTGAGAGTTTTTGACAAAAATATATCTTGCATGGAAGCTTCTGAAAATATACAGAGTTTTTTCAAAAATGTGATTTCCCATCCTCTCCCTGATATTTTTCCAAAAGGTGCTTTGTCAATCAAAATAGAATAAATAAATAAATAAGTCATCTTAATTAAATCTCCTTAAGTAGTGTGGGGTGCTTTTAGCTGAATTTCTGATAAGTAGTGTTTCTACTCAGCTTTGCATTTCGACAAAATAGAACAGAAACTTCCTGATTTTTTTAGAAGGTGCTAGAAACTCATAAAGGAGATATGAAACTCTTCATGCTCAGGTACATACTATTCAAAAGCACTGTGATGACACTATGGTAAATCTTGAAGGATGTACTGACAAAGAAATATTCTATGTAAGTCCAAATTGTTCAGACCTATTCTCTCTCATGATGTTTAGCATGTTTTTCCTCCATGCCCCAGCATATGCTCCCCCTGGAAAGAACTTAAAAGCTATTCCATCTTTCTGTGTCTGTGTCCCATAATTCCTAGCAAAGGAGATACTGTTTCTTTTGGGAACCTGTTGGCTTCTTTCAAATGTGATGGAGCAAGAGAAGTGCTAAAGGTAATTATGCTCCTATATGCACAGTGAAAAAGAAGTGGCTTGGTAGAGAAGGGAGAGTCTTCATGGAGGGTTCAGAAGTGCTTCCAGAGAGTTCATCTCAAACTGGTATGAAAGCAGACTTTGGTAATTCCAGGGTTTATGGAAGCACTTTTCTCTGTTGTGGGCATCTCCATTTATTTCACCTGTTGTTTTTCTAGCCTTTTTTTTTTTTTTTTTTTTTTTTTTCTTAGGGGGGCTGTTGAAAAAATGCTTATTTCTTTGACCTCAAGTCTGTCAAAACACATGTAATTTAAATATGCAGGCTGTTTGTAACAGTCCTTTTCTCTGCACCATGTAGCTGCTAATTCCTCACTTCGCTGTCAGGGATGGACCTGATGGTTACAATTTGCCTTCTTGCCTGTGGCTTGAAATCAAGCTTGTGCCCCTTTTGAGCACTCTTGTGATCTGAGGGGCTTAATAGTCTGAGAGTTTGCCATACTTCACTGAAATGAGAACCTACATTTCGGTGTATTAGTCCAGTCTTTGACATTGAATGATCCATCCACCTCCATCTTGAAGACCTCACATAAACTCTAAAAATAATTGTCTCATAAGATACAAGTATTGGATCTACAATTGTGATTTCTAGCAGATGATGTTTGAGAGCTTTAGGAAGCAGGTCTGTTGCTAGGGTTTTGACCTGTCCATTTCGTAGAAAAAACATCTGCAGGGAACAAAACCAGTCTGTTTTTCTATGAAGCATCTATCTAGCAAGACCACCAATTCTATTCTTGAGGGAGTTTTGGGTCATTCCCTATTGAAGTTCAGCTGATTTCTGGTAGGGTTTTTTTGGGTGTGGTTTTGGGGTTTTTTTGGTAACAGTATTTGTTATTTCGGTACATGCATATTGTGATAGCAAAAGAAAAAAATATCTTTGAAATAGGATGAAGTTTCTGTGGTACCCCTACAGATTAGGATTAATGGGATTATCACAATATAAATTTAATCATTTGGTTGAATGCATACCAAAAGCATCTGTGCAAAATTAATTTATTCAATCAAATTTATTGTGATGACTGTACAATCTAACCTCATTTGAATTTTTGACTCATTAATATTTTGATTAGGTTTTAATTTTTTATGAACAGCTCATTTATTCAAAGGACCAAGTGATCTTGATGTCTAGAACCTATTATACTAAAGGCAACAGGATGAATTTGTGTTATGTCATCAGTTATAAGTTCTACTTTTTGATTGTTACATTCAGACTGTAGGTGGTACTTTGCAGTAACAGTATCTGGTTTTAGGTGGATGAAAGATCTTGGCCACATAGGTAACTTTTCAAAGGCCATTGTTGCCATTGGAAAAGTTTTGGTAGATCCTGTTTGGTTTTATGCTGATCCTCAGAGCTCAGTTTTGACCTTGGCAGCTCATTGCTGTGGTGCTGTTGTGGGCAGGGCTTTACAACTGAACCTGTGTAACTTGATTTTACAGGTGTTCACTACCTTTACAAGGGACTAAACACAGAACTAAGTTGCAGACTGTTCAGGTTCTGTGGAACAGGACTTCAATTTGTAATTGGTTGCCTTTGTTACTTTTGCCTGATACATTGCTTCCCAGAGGGATGGGGGAGGGAAAATAAGTTACAGGTGAATCAGTGATTGCCTAATTGTTGAGCAGAACTACCACAACGGAGGTCATCATGGATGAGCAAAATGGAGTAACGGTTTTTACTGTAACTTGAAGTACACTGTTATTTCTCTTGATTCCTATTGTTATCGTTCATAGAATGTATATATGTCTTGGTTTTATTCTATTGGTGTTCATGGAGCAGCTGAAAGAAATGTCGGAGACTGAAATCCTTTTAGCAGGTGCAAAATCAAGTCAGGCAACTTCATTCATACAGCTGCCAGTTTTTAGAGCATTTAACATCACAGCTTCCAAACATTTGGAGCCTTTCTGCCCAGGGGCATGGTAGCATCAGAGGCAGATGCAGAGTGGGTTTACATTTAGAATTAAATATGGCAGCTATTTAGATTTTTAGCACACACTTATGATGAGAATAAAGTGCCTTGAATTAAAATTTTAGAAAGTATTGGTAGGAAGGACAATCAATAAATAGGCCTGTCTAAATCCTAGAGAAAAAATGACTAATACTTAGGACTTAGAAAAAATAACTTAAGAAACTTCATTTCAAAACAAATTAATAAACTGTACTTGCCTTTTTGTGTGCAATGAAATTTAACTTTTGAGGGTAAGATCTGAGTCCCTTAAGAGTGAGTAGCACCTTTACCCTTGGCTGACCGCAGTCTTCCGAGGCTGCCCTATTTAGGAGGCAGCACATAGTTATGCTACGTAGTCATGGTCTGCTGTTTCCTCCTTTGGACTGGCTTCAAGAACAGGGTCCCACCCTCTCCCTGTCTATAGCTGCTAATTTGTTCAGCCCTCTGTGATCCCTGCTCAAGCACGTGCTGAAGATTTCCCTACAAACCCTCCACATGCTCTCAGGAATTTCTTTATAACTGCTTGCGATGCCAGGGACTAAGCTGTGATAAGGATATTGGAATTCAATCATTTATATAAGTTAGTGTTTTTGTATCGAAGTGTGAAGAGTGACTACAGTGTGATAAATAGCAAACACATCTGTGTCAGTTACATTTGGGCAATGAATTTTTGCAGTTCTGTAAATCAAAGGTGCTGGTTCATACATGTAAATGTTCTTACTTCAAAAATGCACCTAAATACTAACTGAAAGTTTGGAGTTTTGAAGACATATCTTTTGGGCTCATTATGCTTCCTTCCTAATTAGTTTTACCTTTGAAATTGTTACACTGTTGGGTTTTTGCTGACAGAGTTGCTAATTGGCAGGTATTTCAGCTGTGAAACAGAGTGAGAACAGTGTGAAAGTGCTTTGAATTTTTAATTTTGGTTCTGTCTCTGGAGAAAAATGTTGTCCTTTTAGATCATATTGCTCCAAAAATAGAAATTTCTGAATGAAGATAATATTTGGGCTTTTATGCCATGCCCAAATATGAATGGTGTACCTATGAATAACTCCAATTAGGCAATCACTTTCTGAACCATGTTTTAAGGTTATCCTGCAGCATAATGTAGATTTGCTTTCAATGTGAGGAACGAAAATGCAGACGTTATGGCAAACTGTATTTTGGTTTGTATCACTTTTAGGTGAATTTCAGGTGATTCTGGAGGTATAGTACTGCATAAAATATGCCAAATATGACTCTAATCTCGCTCTGTCTTTACTTAGGAAAAGTCTCAGATGCAACAAAAGTCAAGCCTCAATAAAAGATGCCTACATTCTGCTGTATTTCCTTCTAACGATGAGAATGCTACATGAGTCATGTTTTTAACCAAGGAGATTAGCTATAGATGCACTTGCTAAGGTAGAATAATTTACTGCTTTTACTTTCTGACTACGGCTGACAGTTTTTCTTCAGTCTTACCATTTGAATGGATTTCAGATTGATAAAAATGTTTCACCTTTTCCAGATACTAAAATTTTCAGTTTGAAATACATGAAGCTTGGGTTAGATTAATTTTCAGTAAAGAAGATTAAAGCAATGTAATCAAAAGCTTTTCTGCTTGAACACACTCGTAGTGGACCAGTCTAAAACCAGTGTGCCCTTATAGTCTAAAAGTCTTTAACCATATGTTCACATTAAAGAAGAGATTAATCTGCTAATCTTCTGTGTAAATATGCATATATATATATGTAAAATTTATAATATGTTTAGATTACTTTAGGAGCCTTCAAATTACATTTCAATACTAAATCCAAATTTGAATGAAAACTTTACTTTTTGACAGAGAAACATTCCAGAGTACAGAAGAGAGCCAGCCTGGCAATCATTGAAACTTTGACACATACAGTGACTGATCCATAAAAAAATATTTGAAGGGGGACACAGACACAACCCCGTAAAAGTATGTGTACTAATATTTTTCCATCTTGATTTAGTCATATGTAGTTAGTAGCAAACATGCCAATAACAATGTTATAGTTAACTATAATGGAGCAGCTGCAGTTGTATCAATAACGTTTTACTAAATGACTTTTGAATCCAGATGATAGGTTCTGAGTTAAAGATACTAATTTTTTTTTCAGAATCCAACTGATTATGTACTTGCCACCCTTCAAGGACATTCATTCTTGTCAGTTATTTCTGTAGTTTAACAAATTATTTCTAATTTCTACTTTAGATTTTTTCGAACTGTCTTGTTCTCACTCTTTCAATTTCTTAAGATATGAAAAGGAGAGTTGTTACTTGTGGTTTTGTGTTTCTTGTTTTGTTTCTTTTTTTTTTAAGTAAGTTCTTATTGAATATAATTCTTCCAGGAAAGTTAAATTTGAGACTAAAAGATTAATTCACACTCTAGCTGTACTGTTCTGTTCTTATCTTTCCAAAGAAGAATGCTTGCCACTATTAATGTTGGACTTACGAAGCAGTAAAAGATTGGCCGTTAGAAACTGTTTGCAAAATGTGTTTATTTTGTACCTTGATGCTGATAAACGGAATAGATTTTGTTTGCAGAATCACCATGACATTGAAAGATGTTATATAACTGCCATAATTTTGGTTAGTGGGAAGTCAATATTATGTAAATATCAGAATAACCCAGCTGACTGCAGCAGGAGGTTATAGCACAATCAGATTGATTTTCCGTAATGAATGTTAATAATGATCTGTTAATATTAACTACTTCTTTCTGCTGTGTGATAACAAGGGCTCCTATTCAGTTGGGGATAATGTGACAAAGCTTTTAGTGTTGTGTGACATCTCATACAGGTGTGGAGAAAGTCCATCCTATCGGACTACGGTCAGTTAAAGATGCTGTGGTGGGTTTTATCCTGTGCTGCTTGTTTCTGCGTTAGTACCAATGTCTCAAAATATTTTGAGCAAGCATCTAGGTAAGTCACAAAAGTAGAATCGCTTTGGAGGTCACGATGACTTTGCGTAATGAGTCCATTAGATGCGGTAATCAATATAAAGCTCTTGGATCTTATGAATATTAATGAAGCAATTGTAGCAAGGAGGTAGATGGGGAATTGAGATGCATTTTGATATAATCAGAGAAACAGTTAATGGCCTGGGTAGAATATGGGTCCAGTAACCACCTTACAACATTTTGGAACATTCTAAGTTATCATTAATAATGGAAAAGCCATTACGGCATTTGCGGCGGAAAAAAATTGTACAAGGCTTACATTGCATTCTGCCCACACAATGCTTCTAAAGACGCTGGTGTTGCTGCATTGTTTGAAATATTGTAAAACCAGTGGATCACAAGGTGAGGAATTATGTCATCTTTTCAATAGAAAGTAATATCAAATGTCGAACAAGAAAATGAGAAGCTAGCTAATAGGTCACTTCTCGCCTACTGCAGCAGCACTCTGAACTTGAGAAAGCTGGGATAGCTGTCTGGCATCCTGCATACTCAGTGATTTTAACTGCTGATATCTGAATCGTTTTTTCTGGGAGTTTTTGTCCTTACGATTCCCTCTTTTCTGTAAAGGAAAAATAATTGGGAAGGTTTTGTGAGGAGTTAGAACGTTAAGCCAATTTGTGCATGTGCCCACAGTTGTGTGCCTTTTCAGGCCTGTTTTCAGTGCAATGGCTACATCCCTCTGAGCCCTGTAAGCAGCATAGAAACTTGCGAAAAATCTCTGCTGACAGCTGAAATGTAAGAGCTGACTGAAATACATTGTGCTGGTACTATGGACTTTAAAAGCACAAGTGCTTGTAATATATAATCATCTAATCTCTGGCTCAGTTATTGGTCTGCAGAATAGGGTAAACAAAAATTTCTTACCTTACAGAGGTTGACTTGAACATATGTCAATAAATAACTGGCAAACATAGGGAGTCTGAGGTCAGTTCAGGCCTTGTCCTGAGTGTGGGACAAATCAGTCAGATGAAAGAGGGCAAGGGGAAAGACGCAGAAAATGTAAAGAGAAAAAGGTCCTGCGTTATAAAGCAAGAAAAAAATCCTTGACAGAAGCGTGAAATTTTAAGTGTGAATTCAGTAAAAAAGCTCTGGCCTCTGAAAAAAGGATGCACAGTTTTCATTTCATGCAACAAACACAGTATTAAAGCCACAGCCTTTCTCATTAGGCCATGGAAACAAATGGCTCTGAATTGAAAGTCTAGGTCAAGGTTACTGTGCAGAGAGTTTGTAAGAAACTTGGTTCTACGAGCAATGACCACCTCACTCAAGTCATAGTACAAAATCCTGAGACTTGATTCGTATTCTGGCGTTTACTTAAGAAAACCAGTATGCAATGCAATTAAGTTGTTGGGGTTGTTTTAACATAAAACCTAAGGGAGAGATTTCAGTATCATGTCTTTTACTTTGGAAAATCACACAGCTTCCAGATGCCATGGAAATGTGATTAATAAACTCAAAATGCACATAAAGGGCAAAATATGGTTAGAGAGAGCGACAAAAAATTTACATTGACAGAGGATATTTCAAAAAATAGATTTCCAGATAGTAATAAGTACATTTAGCTGCAATTGTTCTCCAGTGACTAAAATAAATATCTAAAAATAAATGTTGTCTATAAATAAATATTTGGCTTAATGCCAACTTTCTCTGCTGTTTATGGAAAAGCAGACGGAAAAAAAAAAAAAAAAAAATCAGTTGCTGCGACTAGTTTTCCAGTATATGACCTATTTTGACCCTTACTCCAGCACTGCTGAAATGAGACTAGTGTGGCTGAAAATTGTCAGCCACAAGTCCCATGCCAGCAGAGAACTACACTAGGGACATTCAGAGGAAACTAGACATACCAGTTTTAGATAGAAGTTTGAAATTACAAAGGAATGATGTTACATAACTCTGTGTGTGTGTTTTGTTAAATATCTTCGCTAGGTGTGACCTTGACTAGATCTGGTTAAGTCTTTAGTAAATACTCTTTTGTGTTTATTTTGAAGATGTTAGACATTTTATTATTATTAGGGGGGTGTATTATGGCTCTTTTCTGTTCTAGAAGAATTTTGAAGGGCCCTTTTGCTTCTTCTGAATACTGCTAAGATGCTACAAATGTCACCAAATATACAAGCTTACAGCACTGATAACTTCCTCCATCTCGTAACATCCTCTTACTGAAGCTGGTGTCTCACACTTGGCATAGAGTTGTGGTCTGATGGTGGTCTAACGTTACTACCTGCTGTTTCACTACATGTCTTCCTGGGAGTATTTTTTTGTTTCTGCTTGGTATCAGTCAGAAATCCTTACATCAAATTTCAGTACCACTTATGACTGTATCATTAGTGATACCAAAACTTGAAGGCATGAGATATTTGCAACTGTATCTACTCTTAAAAAAAATACTGTACACCTTTATCTGGAATTACTGTACTCCCCTGTAACATCTGGTAATACTATTCAGATATTTTACTGTCTGTCATTGCCTTGGTAATTTTCATTCATAATCGTATTTGTATAGTTTGAGGCTAGACCTTGTAAGTTCATAAGTTCATTCATGACTTGAATTTCCCTTTTTTGATTGCCAGGTTTGTGGGGATATAAACATACAGGTGCTAGAGTATTTTTCAACCTTTTTTTTTCCCACACTCTGCAGTTGATGGACCACTAAATTAACATCACTGCACTGTATCACAGTTTATACTCCTTAGTTCTTACATGCACGTATATTTTAATTTTCTCCTTAATAATGAGGTAGAAATTGCTTCTATGTCTTGTAAGTAGTTTAACAAAATATGTTTTTATTTTTCTATATTTCTATGAAATTCTGCATCTAAATTTTAGGAAGTGGCTTCTCCACCTTACAAACTGCTTCCATTCTGCCTTTGTTTTTGATAAAGAACTTTTTCATGCAAAGCTGGGAATGCAACCTGAGTTAAAAATGCCTTTATGAGCAAGTCATTCTGCTTTCTCACAATCTTATTATGGTTTTATTAAAAATTGTTTTAAATTGTAGAGGATCCATTTTAATGTTGAATTATAGCCTTCATTAGTCCCAAACAGTGAACCATAAATATATGGCTGTAAAGGTATTTATTCCTTCAGCTATTTTTTCTGCTAGTAGTCCTAACTTGTTCCAGAATGTTACTGCTTTCTGTGCTCTGCAACAAATGGCATGGTTGCTGTTGGGCAAATAATTTCCGTGCTGCATCTCTGATGGCTGTGCCTACAACTTAAATATTAAGTGAAAGCTTCCGTGAGTGCTACTGTAGGCTCAACCCTCTTAATCCCAGTTCCTTGAATTGTTTCACCTGAAAGTGCTCCAGAGATTCCCTATCACCCCTCCCGCAGCACCCTACACCTGGAGTTCGGGGAGTGCAGCTTTGTCATTCAGACCTTTCACGTGGATTTCTGTATTTACAGTCACCAAACAGCTCCCTTCAGTTTGTGAACTGGAAAACAATTAATTGTATTTACTTTAATGCCATATCTGAGTATACACGTGTGATTTCTCAGCTTTGCTCAGACTTGTACTGGTTTTGGTTTGTACTTTTTTTTTTTTTTTTTTAACCTTATTCTATGGAAAGACAAATTTCCTTCTGCAGGTGGAAGCACTGGTTCTCAGAGGATAAAATTTAGACCCTTCTTGGCTTCTCTGTGAAGTTTGCATTATTGTGGTGGGGTTTTGTTGTCTGTTTTTCCCCCCAGTTTTTAGGTGTTCTCTAGAGAGACAGGGTGCCAGGTGACATAGTAATCAGGCTTTTCATTTCACTGAAATGTCTACAGGTTGCACACAGTTTCTGACCCATTCTGTTTAGTGCTACATGGGCTTTAAAACAGCCTTTAAAATCTGGGGATTTTTATCTTTTCTCAAATAACCTCTGCAGCTACCAAGTATCTTAAGATCATTGTAATGGTCTGTTATTTTCCATCTTTCAGTTCTGCTTTCTAAACTTTTAAGGCAAAATCTGTAAAAAATGTGGGAGCCCTCTGGTGGCGGCTCCGACATCTACAGATGTCCCTGTAAATAACAACATAAAAGATGAAGATGGTTACTAACCTGCTGCCAAAGTGAGAAAACCCCGAAGTACATGCTTATTCTTACATGCAGTTGGTTTAAGTCCGATCAGTCACAGTTCTGGTAATAATTTCCATTACTTCTTGAATTACTACCAGTTTTCTGAAATAAATGCAATTTAAATAAAAGTTCTGAAACCCTTCCACCCATACGCATCACTTGTTTGCAATGTTATTTGCCTGAATCACTGGTTTGTATGTGCATATGGCAAGGTCTTGGGGAAGAGGTACCCATTCATGTGAATTATGAACCCACCCCACCTAAGGTCATTCCAGCTTATTAGGGGGACATAACCACAACCACAGCCCAAGCCCTGGCCTTTGCTGGCAGTGAGGAGTACATAATACAACCCTCCGTTGTTACATTTAATATTTTGTTTTCCTGTATGGTCCCAGCCCATGCTCTGAGGGCTCTTCTGTTTGAGGATTTCATAAAAATCAAGGCAGAGAAAAAACACTTGTATGTAACAAAAATAAAGGGATTCAGTTTGGTTATTGTTTCAGGTGCTTAGAAGGGCTAACCATTTTGAGAAATAAGAATGTTAGTTAAGATATAGACAGGACTATTGTGCTGCCTTTCTCCCTTGGATGCTCTTGCATTCAAAATGTATATACGTGATTTCACTACCTGAAGAAAAAGAAATCAAATACTTATGGAAGTTACTGTATAAAAGCAAATGAGCTCTTCCCATCTTAAGGGCGGTCGGTTTTGGGGAAAAAAATGAAGTTAATTTTTTTGACAAAGGCTTAAATAATTTAAATTCTTTCCTCTTTACCCTCTATTTCAGTCTACTTCAGTGGCAAATGGGGGGAAGGAAAGAGACAAAATGGCAATATAAACATTGAATGAAATAAACTGAAATGTCAGTATACTTTGTTTAGATTGCAGAGCAAAAATCAATCTACTTCGATTTTTGAAAAACAGTCATCTTTATTTTTTACCTATTTTAGACTCATTTTGTATGAGCACTTAAATTCTTGTTCGACACCCAGGTTTATTTTTATTGTCTTTAAATAGTGGAATTCTGTTTCTGTTTAAAACAGAAATCTTTTGGCCTTCCTACACAGTATCTTAAAACCTAAAGATTTCCCCCATTAGAAGATTCCCTCTACAGATGAACTACTTCACTGCAGCAATATTGTATGGGATGTCCGAAATCATGCTGGAATCATCTCCTGGATCACATGGTTGAGTAATCTTCCGTTCAACTCCTGGTGCCTCTCTTACCTACAATATTTTTCAACCTGATCAATCCCTAGAAATCGCTTAAGAGTTGTCTACTGTCTGAAAGGAAAGGGAGGGGGGATTAAACCCATATGAAATACTCCAGTGTATGTACTGAAAAACAGTGACTCTTTCACGTTGACTCTTTATGAGTGTTGTATTACTCCACACAGCCGAAGCCTCAGGGTGCCTTGGCTTGTACTCTTTCTTAATGTGTAAAAAAGCACTTTTTCTGAAATAAGAGCATCTGCTGTGGGAGCTGCTGTGGAACAGCTGTTCCAGCTTGCTTCTCCACATAGACAACAACTTACATTGTACTTGCCGTCCTTTTTGGACCACTACAAAGCTCTCTTTCTTATAAAGTTGGCAACTAAACATTTGGGAAAATTTAGACTAATTTTGCCAATTCGAAATATTTCTGCTGACTGTACTATTCATAACAGTAGCGTAAAGGGGTCAGACTTTATTTTTTAGTGCTATAGTAAGGTAAAGCACCTCACAAAATCTAGGAGTTTGTATACCAATACAATAGAAACAGGCTATTTAATTTCTCCTTACTGTTTGATGATGCTGTCCCAGCTCCAACTAAATATAACAAGAGTATTTAGACAAAAAAGATATTTGCAATTGAATAATATAGCTATTATTCAAATTGAAAACACAATAAGCAGAGAAATCCAATTGTACTACTTATGACTTATGTGTGGTGGCTAGCAGTGTTATTACATTAGTCTAATAGAGCTGACTGCTGAAGAATATAATGAATTTCTGGAAATATAAGATGTGTACTTCCTATGCATGATTTAAATTGCCATAGTAATGATATACAATTCCATGCAAAAAAATATTCCAAATGTTTCTTCATATCATTTAAATTATGCTTGATTGTACTGTTGGAAATGAGTATTCTTCTCTGCTCTTCCTGAATGTGTGTGGTGGCAAATAATGTGTTGGGAAAGACCAAAAAACAAGGAACATGTGTCGTAAGATAACTAGAAAGACTCATGGTAAAACTCGAAACATGAAGTGAAATTCTGTTCTGTGTTTAGCAGTAAAAGAAGTTAAGAGCAACATTCTAGATACTGAAGGGGAAAAAAAGTAGGTGATGGAAAATTAGGTAGTTGGGGTTGGTTTTGTTTTGTCTTTTGATTTACACAGAAGTAATATAGGAGGTGTTTTTCCTTAGAATGGTAAGAAGTTTGAGGACCTCGAGTAAAAAATAGCAAGAAGTTTGTGGAAACATAGTGTTTATTTGTATGATAGTCACATTTACAGAGGTCAAATATGCAGAACACTTGAATGTCTAGATAAAGCACAATTCATGTTCACATTTGTATTACAGGTTTTTGAGGCCTTTCAAATAGTTGCAAAGAAAACATTCCAAACATGGAAAGAGCTTCAGAAGTGTTGAAATTGTTTCCTGAGTTTACAAGAGGGCCTGAAACAATAGCTATGAGGTGTGAATTGCTTCCTTCATTTCAGTTAAATGTAATTTGAATTAACTTGCTTGTAGGTCCTACTTTGAGAAATAGTTCAGGTAACTAGGGTTTAGGAGAGATGATTTATGGACCATATCTGCTTAGTCATGTTTGCAAATCCACAGGACTTTCATTTCCACCCTTAAAGTTCTATCTGACCTCGAAATCTTAAAACTTCATCAACTGGTGTTCCTGGTAAGTGGAAGTTTGTTTCATGGAAGTGTGAGGTTTGGCTTTTCTCTAGCTTTAGGAAGTCCTTATGTATTTTAAGCATAATGAATATTTTTAGTAGTCTTTCCACGAAAGATGAAATGACTGGGGGAAGATCTTCCCTTACCTGTTCCTTATTCCTCTGCCTTGGATTTGGGGAGGGAAAGGAGCAAAATAGCCCTACTTCAGCTATCAAATACAAGCAGGCTGTCGGCCTGGATTAGCACGCCAGGCTTTCACCCACGTGAGGTGGTGCTCCATGACCAACTATGTTGCAGTGCATAATGAGCAAATATGAAATTATGTGAAGAAAGGGATAGAGCAGCAGTGTTAGAAGTATTAAAATATTGTTAGACAAGTTAGTTTTTAATATGTTTTATTTCTGTTGATAGATGTGTTACTATAACTATTTCACATGCATAATAGTCCTGGAATGAGGACAGCGAAGTCTTTGATAGACTTCTATACATCAGAAAATTATCATTAGTTATCATAGAAATATAATGATTGAAGAGTATAGCAGAAGCATATGTAATGGCCATTAGGGAATATATTTCTGTAAACTTTTCCTGAGAAAAGTTTGAGAGCACTCCAGTAAAACTAAGAAGCAACCACTTTTGATAGTCACCAGAAATCATAGCCAATATGGCTGATAATCAGCAGAGTATTTGGTCACAGGAAAAATATTGTCATATCTAGAAATTGCATACAGACCCATAGATTTCAGTGTAAAAACCAGCATTTTGTAAAGTCCAAGCCTGAGAACTTGGAGGAGTTATGCCAAATGCATACGAGGCTTGCCCTCTTACCGTGTTCACTAGCACATAATGCACTAGGAAAACAAAAAGTAAATGCAAAAAGGATCAGGGAGCTTTCTTCTTCCATGCCTGTAGGAATTATCGTGTTCGTCGTCTAGCACAAGATATCCTCTCAAAGATACCATTAAAGCTGTGGTGGTTCTGAAGAGCTGCTAATTTCTGTCGTTCAGTTGCAAATACATTTTGAGGAGACAGCCCAGGAAACAGTGAATTATTTATCTTAGTACACAATACTACTTGCATTAAATTACATATTCAGCATTTATATTTACAGCTAATAGATCTTTTCAAATCTGTTTTACTATAGGCAGTTTTTATAGCAAACTTCTTCTGTGCCCTGTTATTTAAGTACTTTATCATTTCTAAATGAGTACTGCAGGGAACAGGGATTGATTTGAGATTCAGTTGAACCCATGACCAAAATTGTTATTGAAGATGAATGAGGTTCTTCTTTATTGTTTTCTACAGTTCTTAGAATCAGTCTAACTGGTTTTTATATGGTTGCTCTGGAGCAAAAATTAAAAGTATCTTATTTTTAATTTTATGGGTTTTGAATTCCAGATTCATTAAAATTGCAGGAAACTTTATCGATGCGTACCAGCTTGCATGCATATATTTTAGGTTTAATTCTCCAAAAGCATATTTTTTGCTTTTGTTTTAACCTCACTAAACCAGCATTAATTTCTGCACTGCTGTTAAAAAAGCCATAAGGGAGAAGACTTGGCTTCAAAATTACTGAAAGTTATGAATTTATTTCTTTCTGCTCTCTCAGATAGAGCTCAATAAATCTTTTTCTGAGAATCAAAACAACTCTGTGCTTGACGAGAAAAGCTGTTTGTTTAAACAAAGGTCCTATATTCTTTACATTCTATGAATTAAAGAAAACAGATTAAAAAAACGTACATTAAAATAGACGGTGAGGTTATGCTACTCTTATTCTTGCTCTTCCTGCTGGTAAAATTTGTGGAGTTGTAATTTACTTCATCAACATTCTCACTGGATTTGAATTAATTTTAACTGTTGGTATTTGGATTGCTCTCAAAAGTCTTGTAAGTAATTCATTGACTGTTAATGCCCTTCTGCATAGGATTTTGATTTCTTGCCATAAAAAATTATTATCTAGCAGTACCTTTTCTATTGGCATTTATTATTTTTCCAGCTTGCTGATGTGTAGCTTTCAAGATGAATGCAGTATTAATATTACCTATTCTACAGCTTCTTTGCTAGACTTAATCATTTTTAGTGTAGCAGCACAGGAAACTACTGGAAAGATGATTCTTAGCAAATGACATTAATATTGATGGCACATAATTAAGTCCAAAAATGTGTAAAAGTGGTAGCAGCACTGGGTGTCTTTACTGCACTTATGAAAAGGCAGGTTAAGTTTTAAGTATTAATACTTTCTATATTCAATAAAACTTTAAAAATAAAACATCCATCTTTCCCATCAGCAAATTCTGGGTCTTACCAAAGAAGAGGTAGAGAAAGTCAGTGCCACTCATAGTACAATATGCAGTTTGTTAATAAAGTTTATTTCTCTTTTCAGTGTAATTATGGGTGCTTCAGGCAAGTGGAAGTTGTAGTGTGTTTTCTGAGATTAAGGTTATTAGGAACAGAAAGTCAAGTTAATAACCTTTAGAGATTTAGTATTACTTCCACAGTATAAGAGTACCAGTGGTAGTTTTGGGGGATGTAAAGAAAAACTTAATGTGCTTTGGCCTTTTTATTCTTTTGTTTTTACTTTGTAGGTTAGTTGTGGGTTTTTTTATTTGTTTAGGTACTGCTTTTTCTCAAAGGTTCCACAGGACTAAAGTAACCTTAATTAAGTAGTGACACTGTTTATTTTTATGTTTGAAACCACCATACAAAAATCAAAACTTCAGCTTCATTATCTGTAATTGTTTTAAGATTTGGAAAACTTATCAAGCTATTTGCCACTTTTTGTTCAATAAGCAAGTGGCCTATTTTTGGAAATCCTACAGGAGGAATGGTAACAGTGCTGATATTTACAGATCTTGACTTTACTCAAGTTGCCAGCATTTTATCCAAGAATATGCCTGCTGTTTGTATCAGTGATCATAGATTAGAAAGTATTTGAAATCATAATGAAGTTGTCACTGCTGGGACTTGACGCTTAAAGCAGTAAGACAAGTGAGGACAGGGGAGAGGGGGTGATGTTTGGTTCACTTTGTTGTGTGGTGTTTTTTATTTTTACAACAATCTGTTGTTTTTCTATCTGAAGAGACCTTTGGGCTTCATATCTAATCAGTTGGGGAGGGTTATCTATTTTACAAGGAGTAGAAACTATTTTTTTTTTAATGGAACCTTGTATTATTGAAGAACCAATGAGGCAATCACATGCCTATATGGTTTTCTACTGAGTAACAGCTACTCTTTCTCCTGTCTTATTCACTAGACTGAAGAAACAATTTTTTGTAAAATGAGTAAGGTTACATCAAAAGTAGTATCACTTAAGTGCTCCGCCTTGTCCTACCCAGCTTGACTGGTGCACATGCCTAAGTGACAGGAGTGTATCCGTCGCAGTGACCCACTCTGTTCTTGTACAGAAAGCTGTTTGGACCACAAGCACTTAGGTTTTTGATGTGCTGCTGATGAATATTTCTCGTTCGATGTCAGTCTTGTTCACCAAAGGATACCTTGCTGTCTTTGTTTTCAAAAGGCTGAAATTTGCATTTGGGTTATTGAAATTAGAAGCTAACCCTACTCTGTATTTAGTACTTGAAAGATGAATTTTTTGGAAAATGCTCATAATTCACACTTCCATCCAGATATGGGTGACTGACAGCATTTCCTAATACCATGAAAAGTGATTCAAATGTGAATGCTGGAAGTTCTTTGTCCTTCACATGCACTGACTAGATATCCTGGGCTCATCATGGAGTGAGTTATCCCAGAAGATGGCTTTCAGCCTAAAAGAAAACCACTTTTGTTATGCTCTGTACTTACATACCTACACGTAAGCTGTTCTACTGAAATCTATTCAGGATAGGTAAACTCATAAAAGGCATTTTGGTGTGAATGCATATTATATACTACTCTATATTGTGATTGCTATTCCTGTGAGGACTAAGGAAAAATACACATTTGTGGTCATCACAACAGGTTCAGAGCATGGATCATTTCTACATATTTGTTCTTGCAGATTATCAGATCCTTCACTGAGGGAACTGTATTTCAAATTTATATGCTTTCAAAAATTTTTGGTAGACCAGGCCTCTATTTTTGTGAACATTACTAGGGCAGTAGGATTATTTTTGACTAGAGCAAATACTTGATGGATTAGTCCTTTTGATGTTCAGGAGCAACACACAGTAAGATGATGGAAACTTTACAATGGAATTTGGTTCTTGCAAGAAAACTAATGCATCAGATTTTTAATAAGTAAAGTATATATTTGAAATCTGGTTTCTGTTCCTAAACTTTTGGATTGTTATGCTTTGAAGAACTTTTTTGCAATAGGGTGTAGATGAAGATTTTAGTGCTATGGCAGTTCAGTGTCCCACAAAGATGTCTGGCATATCTTCTAATAAGGTGTCCCTTTAGTGCGGCGCTACATCATCTGGTTTGAAGTGGGAATAACGTTGTGACAGAAGCATGAACGGTCTGCCCTTGTTGCCTTCTTGTTCATTCAAATCGGAGAAGAAAGCAGGTGCTGAAAGACAGTAATGGTTTGTCTCTGTATAGTAATGAGGATTCATCTGCTTTGATATGTAACCTGACCAGCACAAGAGACCGTGCCTGGCAATTACTTGTGTAATGCAAACCTAAACATGGCTACTGTTGCTAATTTTAGACTTTCTGGCCTTGACAGTGTCCTTTATTTCAGTTAATTTTATTTATTTATTTATGCTTTTGTTAGGTCTTCAGGCCATGTGAGTTATGGCAGAATGCCTGGATTTCAGTCCTTGAATTTGGCTAGTTGTGTGTCCCCTGCAGACAAATATTCTGAGTGCTGGTCTCTCCCCAGGATATCCATTTACTCCTCTGCTGCATTGTCACTATTTATTATGGCTGTGTAAAAAAGCATTATGAATGGTGATTAAAATCTCCTGAAGAGACTTTGCCCGCAAAAATCTTACTATCTAGCTTAAGCTTCAGATATTTTTTTTCTCTAGGAAACCAGTTTACATCCTTCAAATGTTGAAAATTTGATGTCTTAGGTATCTGAAACAAAGCGCTCCACTGGGCTATGATAGAGTCAGGTTTTGAATTTTTCCTTTTTTGCCATCCTCACGTACTAGTGGCCTGTAGATAGGTATGTAATTGTCCTGGTTTCAGCTGGAATAGAATTATCTTCTTAGGAGCTAGTGCGATGCTGTGTTTCGGCTTTGATGTGAGACCTTTCATTTCCTCAGGCCTTGTTAGTGGAAAGGCTGGAGGGGCACAAGGAATTGGGAGGGGATACAGCCAGGTCAGCTGACCCGAACTGGCCAAAGGGGTGTTCCATACCATGGGATGTCATACCTGGTATATATCCCAGGGGGGGGTTAGCTGAGGCAGGCCAACCATTGCTCAGGGACTGGCTGGGCATCGGTCAACAGGTGTTTCTTCCTTTTCCTCTGGATTTTATTCTTTTCCTCCCCCTTTTCATTATAACTGTTATTGTCATCATTTTTACTGTTGTTCATTCATTTTTATTCTGTTTCAATTATTAAATTGTTTTTATCTCAACCATCAAGTTTTGCGTTCCATTCCAATTGTCCTTCCCATCCCTCTGGGTGAGGGAGTAAGCAGGCAGCTGCGTGGTACTCAGTTACCAGCTGGGGTTAAACCACTACAGTCATGCAAGGTGTTGCTTCCTGTATTAAAAGTTGTATGTGCTTTGTACCAGAAGCAAATCAGTGGTTCTGAAGAATGATGCCTTTTATTGAGATTAGGCACCTCCATCATTCTTTTCTCCATTCCTCTGAGTCAGAGGAACGCTGTACAGCTGCTTGCCATTGGAAGTTGAAGGATGGGGGAGAAGAGGAAGAAGTAGCATATCTAGGGTTGTGACTGTCTTATGAGTTTGTAGCAATATTTTATTAAATTCCATTAAAATTGTTAGATGTGCTTTTATCTGTCATCATCAAACAGTTACAAAACCAGGCTCTAGTGAGGAAAGAAGTCTCTTCCCTTAACTACTAGTTTGGAACAGACTTTACACCTGGCTATATTGTGTGTAGGGCAATGGTGTTACAGGTCACTGCGAGGTTAAAATTATTTGAATTAGAGCAGCAACAGAGTTTAGCACTGGAGTTCATTAGGTGCTGTGTTAACACCAAGTTCCTTTGAGAACAGGTCAGTCATGGACTCATTTCACTGCTTTTAGTTTTGTTTTACAAAATCAAAGCAGCGTCTGAAAGAAATTAGTTGTATATAGTCTTCAGCTATAGACAACTATAAAAGTTTAAAGACTTCAGTTGTGTGTATTAATCTGGAACAGAAAGGAAGGACTGTAGGAGTCCTTAAGAGTTAGGAAGAAACTTTCCAACTGACAAGCTATTGTCTGACAATCTACCCCATGGTGCGGTTACTCTTTTTTTGCTGAAGCAGCTATTTGGGCAACTCTGGGATAAAACACTGAGTTAAATGTGTCCATCTGTACAGCCTCTGTGGCAAACAGAAATTTTTCTTACCTAGTGGGTATAGGCTAAGGCAATTTTTCCCTGATTCCCTTCATGAGATATTAACCTCTTGTACCGCTATTATTAGGTACCCACATTGCCAGCTTTGCAGATTTGGTTTTTCATTCACTGTATGAGTCTCTAAGAGACACATTAGCAGGCTGTAACTTAATTTTCTCAGAATCTTATTGGGATCTAATTTCATGTACTGCTGTTTGTTGTTATGGAAACAGTATAATGAGTTCAGTTGTATAAGGGTGGAAATATCACATACAGTTTCTGTTCAGGGTAAAAATGACAAAATGGCATTTCTATAAATGGTGTTCCAGAATAAACTGCTTCAGTGGGACTCATGAAGTTTTCCTTCTAGCTAATTCTTCATCATTCTACAGTTTTTAAAGTAAGTGGCATAAAAAAAAAATTAAAAATAAAAATCATAGAAGACTTTTTTTAGAAAAATAGCAGGAAGCTTCGTCTTCTCATTTAAAGTGTAAGAAATAATCAGAAAAGCCAAAGTGTATCTTTCTTTGAGATTATTTTAACTGTCAACTATTTTGACTAAGAGAACAATGCTTTTATAGTGTCACATAATTGTCTCAAAAATAAAATTATGTCCCAGTAAATTTGATATAATGGACGCTGTTACGCTTGAGGTCTTGGTTCCCTTCTGGGACTCTATATGTAAGTCTGGTTATAGGTGTTATTTATTTGGGTAAGATCTCTCTCTATGTGGATATGATGCAGTGCTTGCCTTACTTTATTATAATATCAATGTATCTCCTTTCTTTCTGGGAAGTTGGCAGATAAACTCACTGGAAGTCCTGTGTCCATGTCACTGAATACTCAAGCAGATTTACCATTGACTTTTACTTGTTTATCAGTACAGAGATGGATAAATGTTTGAATGCTTTGGGATCACCTCATACTTGGTGTAGTACTAAATTTACACCAGTTGTTACTCGGGCTTATTCCGTATATCGTGGAGCGTTTCTAAGAAGCACGGACTCCATTGCATCAGAATGATGAAAAGAGAAAACCAGAAAGCCAAAAAGATAGCATTTGCACTGAAGAGGTTATAAAGCAAAGAAATACTATCACTTTTTGAGCAGGAAAAATCCATTTCTGCATTGATATCCTTAAATAACAGTTGCAAAGGTGTTAGGTCAGAGAATTGCTTTACTGCTTAATTAAGGGATGTGAGAGGCAGAACAGAATTTAATGTCCCCAGAGTTGGGGCAAAACAGTAGGTCTGTGGCTGTGGTTGAAGCTTAACTTTCATAGAAGAGCTGGTAAATTTTTCCTGTGTTCCTTGGGGTATTTGCTTTGTCATCATCTGCCGTTTCCAGTCTGTCAGCATGGCAATGCTTCTTATCTTTTCACTCATCTGAAACATTCAATGTGTTATTAACATCAGTTTAAAAATAAAATGAAATATTTCCAGCAATAATATTAGTTAAAACAAGGCACAACTATTTCTCTTCTATCAACCTTTACTTAAAGCTTTTATTTCAAAGAGAGATGTTAGTAAGTGTGCCAATCTATGAAAGAAATTGAAATGCCTGGTTAGCAGTAAGCTGACACAGTGCATCAGTTGTGTCACCTTAGTGTGTTCTGGGTAATGTTCGCAGCTGGCTTTGTGTAACATCAAGGAGCACGCAGGTAGCTGTGGTGGGGCTGTTACTGCCTGTAAGGTTTGTGTGAAGGCAGGGTGATGATTAGAAGGGGGTGTGTGCTCAATGGTTGTAGCTTGGGTTACTGTCTATGCAGGTTTTATGATTTGCAATACAATAAACAAAAAGACCAGGTTAAAATATATTCAGAGAGAAACATCTGAAAGTCTTTATTCTTTCTTGGAGTATTCTAGAAATTTAAATGTGGGTTTATGATGAATTTAAGTAGGCTAGGTAAGTAGTTTTGGGGGAAAAAGAGAATGGGGTAGGAAGCTTTGTCTGGTATTTTTTATGTTTAATAAACCCTGGTTTGTCTGTAATGACATCTTTAACCTCCTCTAGCTATGATCTGCTTATTAATATGCAAATAAAGCAAGCAATTTACCACATAGTCATAAACTAGGTTTTGCATGACTATTCAAGCTTAACGAAATCAGATCCTGGCAGTCTGGCCAAATCCCAGAGTCCAAGGCAAAATTACCGTGATGGAAAAGACTGCAAGTTTGGGTCAATTTTCTTGTCTACCTGAAAATATTAAAAGAATACCATCATGCATTGTGAAATCCTTTTGTATAATCTTAGGTCCTGGTGCTGATAAAAAGCTGATAAAAGAGGAGGTGGAGATAGCTGAAGCTAGATGGACTGAGCATCTGCCCTAGCACAGGGACAGGATCACTCATATATATATTTCTGGCTGGAATGGAGAGAAGGGGAAATGTTATCTAACTGTGGGAAAACCCCATGCAGACAGTTCTGATTATTTGCCACTGCCACTAGTAGTAAAATTTCCCTCTCTGTAATTTGCAAACATAAGAAATACAGCTTACCTGTTTTAATTATGCATCTTTTCTCCATGTATGTTCTTAAGGCAGTTTTTTCCAGATTTGGTCAAATAGACCAGATGGTCAGAACATAAATAACAAGAATTAAGCCCAAATATGGGTAGAGATACTCATCTCCAAAAGTCCCCTGCCCTTTAAAAAGAAAAAAAAAAAGTTTTAAACTGGTAGGACTGCTAACTTCTGCGTGTTTGTGTAATTTACCTCCCCTCCTCCTATAAAGAGAGATGTGTTTCATTGCATTAAGAACTGGCAGGGATTTTTAGGTGTTCAGGCCACAATTGTTTAAATACCTTCCGTTAAAATCACTCTTAAGCACTGTTTGGAACCTACTAGCTTCTGAACACTTCCAGATTATCTAGAGCTACCCTTATCCAATCCAGTCTGCATTTCAAATTCTTCTCATACTTGTACAAACAACATTGTGGTTCTTCCTTATTATTAATACGGACTTTTACTGGCTAATGTTCTGCTGAAGAAGAAGAAAAGGGTAGAATTAAAAAACTGTCAAATAGTGTAACTGTTTCTCTGTGGGTAATCTTATTTTGTATATTTTTCTCATGATATTTGCTCTTTAAATGGCATTAATTGGCAGCATAATTATAAAACATAGAGGAATTAACATGCTGGGCATGCAGTCCTTATAGACATTGGAGAAAACCTTATACTCTGAAAAATAAGCAGTATCAAGAATGCCTTGTTGTTTTGTGAGCGTCTTGAAGGTCACTGCATGAGATTTTTTGTATTGCATATGCTAAATGTAATCATTATGCAATGAGTATGCAGATAATTGGTTTAGGCTTACATAGTTATGTTTGGGGTTTTGCATTTGTGGAACCTTGCTAATACTTCTTTCGTATTGTTCTAGCAGACTTGGGATGGAGGAGGAAAGACAGAGGAATAAAACCCTATGTATTTCTGGCGTGCTGGTGCTGTGTATGTGAGCATGTATATATGTACACGCACACATGTGCTCTATTACCTGTGATACATCCAATTGTTAGCTCTAGCTCTATATCCAATTGCATCATGTTTGTGTACTAAATAGATTGGTTAATAGATTTAACCCTGGAAGTTCTCTTATGTTTTTTTCTCTGGAAGAGGCAAAACTTTTTGTTTTTCAGAAGGCCCGAGTAGTTTATCAGATCTTTGTTCAATATCAAGGTGAAATCTTCATGTTTCTGCTTTTGCCAGAAGTGAGTATCTTCTGTTCTATGAAACGTATTTTGTAATACCTTTTATAATACCTTTAAAGATATTAAAAAAAGACATTCTAAAAGCTGGTGAAAGTAAAATTACTATTTATGTCAAATTGAGTATCCAAGAGAGTATTTACCTAAAGAATTTTTTAATAAAGTATCGATGTGTATGTTTCATATAGGGGACCCAGCACCTCTTTTGCAACACTGTGGTATCAAAAGCACAACATGTAGAGACCGGTAGTAGAGATTGTAAAACTTCAACAGTAGATGGTAATGTACCAACGTACAGGTCTTGCTGGAAATAATATATAATTTCACATCATGGTATATGGCATCTTTGACCAAAATGTAGGTGTTGCTGATATTCTCAAATGTGCTTGACAGAGTTGTCAGGTCTTCTGAGTTTGAGAGAAAGGGAGGGAAAGGATGGATGCCCCTGCCGTACAGGACAACCCAGGGCAGAGCAGACTGTTGGCTTTGTCTGACCTGTCTGACCAGGCAGTTCTCTGTGGGCACCATGTTTTGTTTGAGGGGACCTGGGGAGCAGCTGCCTCAGCAGCTCACCCCACCAGCATTCTTTGATGCGGGGCACTGCAGGCAGGGGGGAAGACAAGCCAGGTTTTTCAGTTTCTTGTCTCTGCTGGCTCCTGTCTGCCAGAGAAATCACAAGCAATTTCCTTTCCCACCCAAGGAAGCAGGAGAGAGCAGAGGATCTCCCCCATCGCTCCTCTGCATTCGTAGTGAGCTGTGGATCTCCCTTTTTTGACCGGCAAGGTTGTTTACCGCTGAGGGGTAAGAAAAAGCTTAAAGTTATCTGTTGCGTGGATGAGTTTTCAGAGTGTGGGATGTGAGGAAATTTTAAAAAGATGACGCCTTAAAGAAAGCTCCCGTTACTTTTCTGTGTTAGTGCTCCGTATTCTGTTTAAAAAACAGCCCTCCATGAAAGATTACAGCTGAGTGAGGGAACAGTTGGTTGCAAATTAATAATGAAAGCTAGACTGAGGATGGTTTGACAGTATTTTAAAATTAATGACCTGCCATAGAGTATTTCGCTTTGTTTGTCTGGACCTCTGACTGCCTTGGCAGTATAAATGAGTTTAGTAAATTAAGTTTATGTGAACTAGGTTTTGGTGCTTTTAGTAGAATTATTAATGACACAATAATACCATAGATGCTTCTGATTAAACCCAAGATATTGGTGAACTATGAATTGGGAAGCCGAAAGTGGAATATTGAATGATTATCATAACAAAAAATATAGTTCTGGCAGTTAAGCAAATAATACCATTTATTTTAAAATGCTTTTGCTCACAGTCATACAAACTAATTTGGCACATCTATTATTCTTGAGATAAGTGTCTGGTTTTAGGAGAATTGTGCAGTGGTTTATGTGAGAGAGTGTTCAAAGAGAGCAGCCCACACATGAAGAACTTCACTTTTTGTATGTGTAATACAATTTAAGGGATTTATTTTTTTAAGACAAAGCTTAATTTCTGTACAAGACTCGAAACTGGTGGAAGTATAACATAAACATGTGCCTTGGTGCAGACATTTTCACAGCTATGTTATTTAGAAGCATTTGTCCAAAGTTTTAGTGATTGTGTCTGCAGCAACAAGGATTTGCTTGGTAGTATAATTACATGCAGGATCTGGCAAGAGATCTGATGTGTAATTAAAGCTTTGTATTGGGTTTGCATGGCAAGACTTGGTAGCAGGGGGGCTACAGGGGTGTTTTCTGTGAGAGGCTGCTAGAAGCTTCCCCCATGTCCAACAGAGCCAATGCCAGCCAAGACCACTGCTGGTCAAGGCCAAGCCAGTCAGATGGTGGTTGCAACTCTGAGATAACATTTTTAAAAAGGGGGAAACAGAGACTGGTTTTTTCATTATTTGTCTAATCTATGGTCACCGTGCTTGCTATTGAGAGCGTAGTTTGGAGCAAATTAAATAGCTGGTGACAGCATAGCTTTTAAATAGATGAACAGCAGTCATTATATGCAAACTTAATAAATGTATGTTTATATATAAGATTGTGTAGACTAGCAGATAGTCATCTTTATGGAAAACCAAGAACAAAGCAACTAAATATCACTTAGTGGCAATCCCTGTGCCTATTAGTAATCTGAAATCTACTTGAAAGGCTAGTGCCTGAGAGTCTGATTCTCTTACTGTCTGGCTGTGTTTCCAGCTACAGTTAGCCTTAAGTTATCCACTAGCAAAAAGAGCCTAATACTTACTACTTTCATAGACTGTAAATGCTACAGAAGTGCAAATTATTATTACCAATAACTTAATTGGAAGATAGTGACAAATGTAGATCCTTATAAATTGTTAAGAAAAATCCTTGTTTCTACTATGTCCTCCTTTTCCAGTTAGGTTGATAACCATTAGGCCATCCTTCCTTTTTATTTTGCTGCTTTAATTCTGCTCCTACATTGTGGGAAGGATCTCAGAACAATTCCTTTCCTACCTAAAGAAAGAATTAGACTTTGTTTGTTCTGACTATAAGATGCTAGTTTGCTTGTCAGCTTATTTTGTGGTACTGTTGTGGCAGGGCTGGGCAGCAGTGGTAGGTCCATGTCACCATGGGAGCACAGTGATTCATGGTGACTCTGGCATGAGCAGTGTGGCACAGCTCCTGTGACTGCCTGCTGCCACACACAGAGCAGCTGCTCACCTGAACCACTTTGATTTAATATCGGAGGGCATTCTGGAACCCAAAGACCATTGAAAACAAAATGGTTTAAGCATGTAAAAGCCTTGGCAAATCTCGGGCCTTCCTTAGATTGTGTGCCTGGTACATGGGTGTGCAGAGTGCGATGAGGTCCTCCTGGAGGTGCTGCAGGTATGTCCCGTGGCTCCTGGAGGTGCTGCAGGTATGTCCCGTGGCTGAGTTGGAATCTGCCTGAAGTGAGCATAATTTTCTTGCCAGGTGTGAGCAGGTGAAGTTGGTTTGATAGCTCTTCTGGGAGTCCTCATGAAACCTGAGCCCATAAGCTCTCTTAAAATACAGATAAGTAAGGAATACCAATACTGATAATAAACAGGTTTTGGCAGTGATACCTCTGTGTGTGAGTGTAATGTGGCTCTCAAATAAAGTAGGACGTAGAACAGACTGAGAAACACTGGAAGAGGAAGTTGGGGTTTTGTGAATATGAGCTATGGGAAGAGGAGGAGGAATGGTACTTGTAATGGATCTTTGCTTCTTGGAATTAATAATTCATCTAACCATAATAGTCCTCACCCTCCTCATATCTTTGAAAGATTTCTGAATGAGCTTTCAATGAACTCTTAAGAACAAGATTGTCTAGTTACAGTAGTACAGAGCTCTGTGCGTGTTAATCAGTCTAAGACACAAGACATAAAAGATCCAATAATACCTTGCAGAGTCAATACATCTTTTTTCTTTTTTTTAGAAATTAATTCCAATTCCTGTCCTTTACTGGTTAAAAACGAGAGTGAGCACGTGCAAACATTTAGCCTGTGTTTGCTTTGCAGAACTATTCCATTAGATCAGCAGGCTGTGGATGAATAATTGAAATGTATAATGTAGGCTGTTCTGTATGTGTGTTTGTTGAATGGAGTTGACCTCTATTCTTTGTCATGATACAAAGTGAGTTCATGAACTGTTATTTAGTGTATTGATAGTGATTTGAAAGCTATTTCAAGGTATTATATGAGCATGTACGAATAACAGAGTACCTCATCCAACTCATAGACAAGACAAGGAGCAGCTGCAATTGCTGTAACTGCTTCTGGAACCTAAGCAAATTCATATTGGAAAAAATCTGTATTTTCTATTATCTCTGTTAACAGTTAGTCTGGGCATAAGCAAAAAAAATAATAATAATAAAAAAAAATCCCTGGCAGAGCAGTTAGGCACAAGGGGATTTGGGACCAACCGTTCTCATTAGTCTCTCTATGGTTTTGTCACTTTTTATCCATTATAGGCTTCTTTGGGCCAAAGGGACAGGCGTCACTGTGCACAACTGTTTAGGACTTTGATTATTCAGGAGTTGCTTTCACCCCTCACAAAGTACCCATGAAAATAATACTCATTTCCTTAAAACAGAAGTGAAAAAATTAGGCTACTTCTGTTGAAGGCCTTGTGGCGCTATTTTCACTAACCTCAGAGAACTATGTTGGTGTTAGATGTAATTCTGATATAAGGAGAGATGCTTTTGCATCATCAGGGTAATTTAAATTGAAACAACATTAAAACAGTTGTAAACTTCAGTTTAATTGCAATCACAGAAATATCAAGCAGAAAAGGACAATCTTGAGATACAGAGTGGGAGTGGAACTGCCAAATTCAAACAGGTGAACATAGACCAAGGAGAGGGAAAACACTGAGATATTTGGATAGCTCTTCTTTAAGGATTTAATTCAGAAATTAATATATTCATTTGGGTAAATGTGTGATTTATTTTTTCTCTCTCTCTCCTTACTGTATAGCATAGCATGGCAAGCAATTTAATGTCATCTTGCTACCTTGTTTCAAAAGAATTTTATGGCAGCACCTCTCCTGTCTGCCTTGATCCAAAACTTGAATCTGGGAGTGTTTAGAATGCAAAGGCATAATTCCTGCTCTGGCAGTACACTGGGCATTTGCTTCTCCACAAACTACTTCAGATATAGCATATAAAAAAATAATAATCTGTGACAGAGTGACAGTGTTCACAGCTTACTCTTCCTATCTAGGTGATCCCTTCTATTCAGGAAGAATGCTTTAAAGTATCATCAGAATGTGTCACTCAGGATGGGGTGGGGGGGTGTTAAAAAGGCAACTACATCAACAAAGTGATCATTTTTGGTTCCTGATAATTCTGCCCCTGTTGCTTGTGAGCAAGAGAAGTGGGGTAGCCTGGTTCCAACCATGCCTCTCCCTCTGGAGTCTCCTGTCATACTTAGTATTTCTGCTTTGGCATAGGGTATGTCATATGGCAGAAAAGGTGGAAATTGCCAAATGAAATGTCTCTTCACTTTAAAACAAAGAAAATTACTGTCCTTCAGTAGCAGCCTGCAATAGCAAGTGTGGCAAGTAAACAATGATAATGTTCGCCGAGATGTTCTGTGAGATGTCTGCAGGATATTGTAATAAACTTTTCCATGATTGGTTTCCCCAAACAATTGGCAGTCTAACAGCACTAGGGGACTGCAGTAAACAGAGCAGTTCAGTTCTGCTTTGTAAATGTTTCCTGGAATAAATAGGAAATACAACATTTTTTTGAACAAGGGAGGGGGAGAACATCCAAGTCAAGCAGCCTTATTTCATTCATGTCCTTTTGTCTAGTTTTTCCTATTGTCTGGATTTCTACCTTCAGAGGTGCCCCAGCTCTGGGAGCCAAGTAACCTAGGGGTTTAAACAGCATTTAAGTCCTCAGAATCTGGGCCATGCTTGGGATGCTGTTCTGTGCACCAGAAGTGGTGTGAAAAAATGGTATGAAGTTGGGAACCAAAGAAAGAACAAAAAGAGCTGTGGCACATCAGTGGCTCAAAAGGGGAGGAATTCGGGCATGAATGTTCAGAGAGGCAGAAGCCCCATTTGTAGAAGAAGCTAGCAGAGCACAACAGTTTTATCTAAGCTTTTAGTGTTGGCACTCTGTCTTCTGGTTTTGGCTGGTGTCTTGGGATAGATGTGTGGAATGTGATGCAGCAGGGGGGTGGGAACTTTAAAAGGGGATGGAAGATGGAAAACAGAAGGAGCTGGCCCAAATGAGCAAGCTGTGCTAGTTCCCTAGTACAGGGTGCAGAAGTTGTTTCTAACACTTTGACAAGGAGGCTTAAGTTTGTGAATGGCAATTATCAGTGCAGTCTATAGGTAGAAATTGTTTGACAAACTAGAATGTTTCTTCCTCTCTGTCCCTTTAAGCAAGCACAGATCATTCAACAATGCACAGCAAATCCAGCTTTCTTTTTGTCTTGTTCGAATCCACTGAAATAATAAAGGATTTCTGGGAACTGCTGCTTTGCATCTTTTTTTTTCCAAATTGGTGCCAAGATTTGGATCTATCCCTGAGAGTCAGAATGCCATAAGGAATGCATTGGAGCAAAATTATTTTATATGACTGTCATTTCTTTGTTAAAATTAATTGATTGTAAATTTATAGGATAGATTGTCTCTAAATTTCATCAGTGAGTTTCAGAAATTACCTGTGGCAGGAAGGCTACAGTTGTGGCTTTCAGGACTGCTGAAATAACACTTTTAGAAGAATCATCAAAAGCAGATTGAAGCAATTCTCCATTACTGCTATTAAAGAGCAGTTTGACAACCTGGGCACTGATGCCAGGAAGGGGCTGTTTCATAAGGCTGGTTATTAGATGAAGTTTCTAGTTTGATACTTTCCTTTTATTTATATAAGTAATTTCAAAACCTGTACTCTGATGCTAGTCCAGCCAGATCTCACCAGATACAAATGACGTGATCACATACAGCAAGGGCCCTGGTTTTGTTTAGGATTTAGGTTGTAGTGCTTCAGCTGTCACTGCATGCCTCAAGGGCAACATCAGGTTTTCTTGGCTTTGGAGCTGAATGCTGGCAGATAGGGTTTCATAAGATCTAGCTCTGAGTTTAGTTCAGACCTTCTCAAAAGCATGGGTGAAAATACATTTTGCCATCCTGAGGGTGACAAGCCAGGGTTTTCCTACTTTAGGGAGGATAAATGAAAGCAAAAAATACATAAAGCATTCCTGCTCTCCCTGCAGGGTAGGAAAAGCAAAGCTGGGAACTGCTGCTGTTTAGCAAGGGCCACCCAACCGTTAGCTCAAACATCACAACGTTTTAGTCTTAAGTAGAAATCTTGCTTTTCCAGGGCTTTGTTGGAGGGAAAGGGAACAGTGGGACATCATAGTTACAGATGTTAAATCAGCTGGTGATAGTCCAATATGAAAGCGGCTATGCAAATGTAAGAGCATTTCATTGTGTAAAACTAATGTACCTGTAATTACATCTCTAATTAATAGATGGATATGACAGTCCTTGATGTTGGGGGTTGAAGCCCAACATCAATATGCCTTTTTGTAGGGGCATATTGGCAGTGTCTTTTGGAGAATCTTGCAAATGTACAGCCTTATGTTTCCTGTTTGAAGGCACAAATTTGAAGAAGTTGTTATGGGAAATTGAAATGAGACTGTGTTTAAACTTGTGCTGTAATCTGGCACAAGTTTGTGCTTTCCTCGGACCTTCTTGTGATGATTCTCAGCATGTCGGTGCCCTGACCGAACCTGTCACGCAGCAGCACGAGAACAAGAGGTGATGCTCTAGGAGAGTTGACAGGGAGAGGATGATTTCTTCCACTGGCAGCATGGATTTATGACAGCCTAAAATGACTTTGTAACAAGAACCTCAGTGATTTATTTTTTTTTCTTCCCCTCATAATTTGAATAGGAAATAGCTCTCTGTGACCAGCGTTAGCATTGCTTGGATCGCTGCTCTTCAGCAGCCAGCTTTCTAGCCATGTGATTTCATAGAATTTGGATCTAAGATAACTTTTCTTTTTCCCTAACTTTTTCAGTTAGAGAATACACCTGAATATCTATGTGCTTCTTCATGTACCTTTTTCAAATTAAAGTTTTGTTTTCCTCGGTTCATATACTTTATGTTTTTATCTTAGTTTCAAAGGGGTGTATACACATTAGTAAAATATTTCACAAGTTACAAACGATGTACTATTGTTATTCTAGTACTGTGGCTAGAGAAATCAGAGACCTTATGAATTATTCAGATGTATGTCATAAGGCTGCAAGCAAGAAATGGAGAGAGCCTTCACAGCCGAGTGCTGTGGGCTCTGACTGACATTGGTGTTAGAGCCATGCTTTGAATGGGCTCCCAGCCAGATGACCCTGTTAGGTCTTTTCCAGGCTAAATTATGAATGCACGCGCAGGGTTGGGGTGCAATGCTACCTCAGTCCTGGATGCAATGTAGACATATAAGCAAATAGCAATGTGTGAGTTAATAAAGCTAAAAAGAAGCTAAGTGTTACATTTCTTTGTATAAGGGAAGAAATTTTCCATAAGGGTAACTATAATTTAAACTTTTTGCTGCAACTGCAACAAAAATCAATTTTAAAAAAAAAACCTTCTGCAAATTCAAACTTTTGTCCTTCTTATAAGTGACAACAAACAAACAGAAATTAATTATGTACAGTGGGAAGTTGATAACAAATACGTTCCACTATGACTATGTCTGCTGAGCTGAGCTGAAAAACTATTTAATACCAATGTTTTCCTTTAGTCATGTTTATTTTATGTTTTAGGTGTTGCATATTTCTCTTTTCAAATTTCATTTCTCTTGAAAGAAAATCACAGGAAGAAAAACGTTAACATTCTGCTTAACTGCACATCTCTGAACCTAGCTTAATTGCCACTTGCCAATACGAGAATTTTTCAGATGCTGATGATGCAAATATCCTCTGATGTATTTACTACAGGTTCCCATTGTAGTTTCTTGGTCCTGAGTATGGTGTAGTGACTGTGATTTGGGGAAAGAAAGGAAAATTTTATTGCTTGGATGATTTTCAGTGATTTTTTTTTTCCCTGTGGTTTTATTTTTACTTTTTTCACTAATCTTGCTGAAACCAGTAACCAACCTGGTGCGGATATTCCAATAACTGTATGTGGTATTATTTTAAAAAGCATTTAGTAATATTTTGAACAAGTTTTTTCTGGTTTTAATACACTTTAAGGTACTACAAGTAATGAGATGTGCCATGATAGACACATGGAAATATATGGAGAGAAAGCATTAAAATAATTTTAGATAGCAACAACCGTGGCTTCTATTTCCAGTTCCTGAAAGGTGTGCCAAAACCTGGGGGTCTGCAGTAGCACAGCATCCAGCGCCATGGCGTTAGACCTGTGAGACAAAGCCTCGGTGCTGACAATCCAGTGTCCGCACTATGTGTGGTTTGAAAGTTTTACTTTGGGCTAGCTCTTGCCTGGCTTAGCTGTCCTGAGAAGAGCATTCAGTAATGCAAAGAAAAGCATGGTAGATAAGGATGATCAGGAGACTTGCTTCAAAAAGGCACACTTGATCTGGGATAAAATGCCAGTGTAAATGCACTTTATTTGCTGTAAAGAGGGGAGCCTCGTGCTGTCATTTTTGCCTCCATAGAGAAACACTCAAGCAAACTGAAAAATCTTTCGATGATTATCATTTTGCTGCAGACTTGACTAATATCTATGAATACTGCAGGAAATCATAAACATAATTCTGTATCTGTCATCATTCATTCTTTTATTTTGCTGCAATCTAGCTGAGGACATTTTCAGTTTTGTCAGTAAACACTGAGAAGCAGAAAATAAATTGCTGTGGAGAGGGAAATTTAGTGAGCTGTGTAAAAAGGCTGCAAGATCCCTTCAGTTTGTTCCTTGGTTTTCATTGCAAAACAGAAAAAATTAATTTTATATATATATATAAATGTACACACCAAAAATCTTTGCAGCAGGTGTTCTCTGGAGCTTTCCTTCAGTACAATTTCTGCCTGGTTTCACTTGAGCTTGGTGAGCTGTAAAGCTTTCAGGCTCATTCAGGAATCATTGGTTTGGGTTATCAGGTTAACCATTTTTGAGCTTTTGTGCCAGGATTTTGCACAAGTCGAGGAGGGGGAATGGTTTATTTTGCGGCTCAGGTGCAAGTGTCAGCTGGCATGATGCTGACCTATGCTTGAGCAGCCATGCGGGGACCACTCTTGCAGGCTGGGGCCGCGCTAATTCTGGCTGGGTCTTGTTCAGCCCCTGCTCTGCTCTGGCTGGCGACTGTAAGGAGCCCAAGCTTTTCCTGGCTTGTACACGGCAAAATAAGTTCAGTTCTGGGAGGGTCTTGCTATCGTATGAAACACAGAAAAGTAAAAATAGACTGGTAGCAGGAGCGCCTGTTTATTAATGTAACCAGCGATATGGTTTGAAAGTCATAAAAAAACCTCTTAGAAATTACAGGTAATTGGATATGGATAAATTTTTTGGTTGTGCTTTCAAATGGGAGTACTTACACATTTTTTAGGCTGAATGTGGCATTACAATGATAGTTTGTTTGGGTTTTTTTCCTGAAACTTTATTAACAATTAGATATAAAATAATCTGATCTTGGTTTGAAGTTTCGAATGATACAAAACTTTCAGTCTCTAAAGTAACAATTCAGTCTGCAGTAGCTGGAATGCTCTGGGGAAATACATACCTTTATCAGCCCTGGAGGGGTGAGTTACACGGAACTAATGCGTTTTTCATCAGTTATTAGCAGCAAATCATGTACTGTGCCCTGCACACCCGTTCGGTTCCAGGGTTTCCCGAGAGCCATACCGTGTCTGAGCAAGACATTGATTCTTCTGCCACCGTGTGGTTCTGTTGTTTAGAATCAACGACCATTTTAAGAAAGATGCACTACTGTGGTTTATATAAAAACTGAACATAAACTATCACAGTTGTTTTATTTTTGATCGCCTGAGTTTGTTAACTCATGTTGTGCTGTTTGCGAAGATTAAACTTTGAAATGCACGTTTAGAAGAAAACACCTCATTCAGGAAAATTGTGTCTTTTCATCTGCTGGCATTTACAGTAAATTACGTATCCTTGCTTCAATCTTTTTTTCCTGTTGAACAGAAATAATAAAGCTCTTTCTCTGATATTTTAGAAAAGGATTGGTTCCTACATTTTGAAATCAAAAGTGAAATTAGAGATTCCAGCACCACCATTGAACTGTACTGATTAAATCTTTTTTTCTCTTTTCCCCATTTTGCTACAATGTATTAAAAAGTTAGGCTTTACTTTAAAAAAGTGAGAAAATGCCCACTCCATATTTAACAGTTTTTATTTCAGTGGGAAAGAGACTTTCATAAACTTGTTTGCAGATGGATTCCTTAATACTTTTTTCTGTAAAATCCTTTTTTATCTATTAATAGGATTCAAAATTGGACCTTCAATATGAAAACCAGCTAAAGTAACAAAGGACAGACTTGGTATGCTTTGTAAAAGGGTATCTACATGTCAGACCTATTTCTTTTCTTTCCTCCTTTCCATGCTATTTTCATACAGCTCTTTCACATTTCTTGTCAAAATAACCAGCTGCCATAAACCCCATGATTATTACGTAAGCCATGCTGTTACTGAAATACTCATTAACATAGGAAGGTACATGTCATTTCACACCATGCATTGTCTGAAATTATAATTTTTGTTCTGAATAAGCTTTTTGCTTTTACTCCTCTATAATAGAAGATATTTTTAGTAGTAGGGATGAAACTAAGTTTGAATGTTGAAGTATGGGGTATATGTGTGCAGGCAGATTTGAAAGGTGTAATTAAATTGCTTAGCTTTTTTTTTATATATTTAATTAACTCTACTGAGCATTAACTCTGAGGCTCAGTCATCTCCCTTATACTGTTAATGTAGTTAGAGTACATTCAATAATAAAACCTGATTATTTTAATTGGTTTTGCAGATTTTGAAACCTTCAGTAAGTCAGCCTCTCTAGACAACAGCCTTAGTAGTTGATTCTCAGTGCTCATTCCTTTGTGCTTGACCCACTAGGTCTTACATTAATGTATTAATCAACAGGGCTCTGTCATGCGGTGTTTTTTAGGTCATGTTTTGATAGACCCACGCACCTCTCTGGAGGTTTTCTTGGATGCATTTGAGTACATTTCTACTGAGCTGATGGGCATTGTGTAGTTGTATTGAAAAGGCTTTAAAATTGTTTTGTAAAATACAATGAAAGATGTTTCGCTAAAGAAATAATGGGTTTTGCAAAGTGCTAGCACTTTCAGTGTGCACTGGAAGCAAATTCCATACTGCTGAGTATTGCTTGGGCAGATAAGGAAAGGCACCACAGCCAAAACGATTCAGCAAAGTTTGTAAATGCCAAAAAACCTTGATTTAAAGAGCCAAAAATATAATCCTTTTACATTTTCTTAAAACTAGGTCATAGAGCTGTTCAGGAGCAAATCTTTGGAGAATCCTTAAGTGAGTTCTGCTAAGCAAAAAAGGTAGTTCAGCCACCTGAAACAAATAATATTCTCATTAATGTTTTGTGGGTGTGAGCTTTATCAGCAGGGTAATGTAATTTTTCATTCTGGAGTTCCTGTTTGAGAATCAGACTCAGTATTCAATTCACTTAGCAAAGGAGACCCATTAAAGCAAGTGACAGCACAACGCTGCATCTAATAACAGCTTATATTGTCATGTGTCTATGTCACAATTTCTTAAATGTAAACTAAGCTTCTTCTATTAATTTTAAATTTATTTGACATTTTTACATATAGTGGTTCTCTATTTAATTTTTGTCAGGTGGTCTCTCCATGCAAGTTACAGCATTTTTTCAAGGTAGTTTATTTATGACTAGGTGAAACTTATTTATGACTAGGTGAAAAAAACCACAAAACATTGAAATCACATTGTTGTGCCTATTAAATGGTTAAGAAAAAAACTATGGTAATTGACATGAGATAATTGAAAGTTAGCTTGAATAGTTTTTCTGGAAAAACACTCCTGATAGTTTTCCGTACCGACCATAACTGAGTGTATGAGGATAAAATTTTTTAGGTAATTAGAACAAGTAGCAGAAGTTGAAAAAAAACACATTGTGCAATTTACGGGTATGATAAAATACGTCATGGTTGCTGCCTACTGTCATAAGGCAAAGTTAGGTGCTGAAATTTCTGATTATATGTTGGATCATAGATTAAAGCTTTCGGGGATCCTTTATAATTTATGGGGTATATATGGGCGTTATGCTTATGACTGAAATGTTTGTTCAGATTGGAGCCTGGAAGGATGGGGTGTTTGAACTGTCGTGTTCAAAGGTTTGCTTGCATTGATTATGAGTCCTCTTATTTTTAAATGCTCAGGATTTTTATAGCTCCTGTAGTCTTCCTACTTTAACAGCTGACTTGTTTCTTTAATGATTTTAAACATTAACATACTGTTTTAGTTTTTAGAGAGGCTATGCTTCCTAGGAATTCCCCTTTCTCAGAAGTTTCTCACTTAAAATTTCTAAATGTTACTTCCAGTTACTTAGTAATTCAGCAGCAATTGGAAGCAGAGTTCATGGACCGTCACTGAACAGAAGTAGTCTTGAAAAACCTCAACCTCTAAGAGGAATAGATTTTCTGCAACAGGGAAACCAGAACACTTTTACTTGTTGCTGCCTCATAGGATATTTGGTCATGGTTTTGTATGAGAGGCCCAAAATTTATGCCTGTATTTGACAGAATAGGTAAAAGATGGTAATGAAAGGGCTATCACAGTGGCAAAATAGAATTTACATTAGTAAATTTGAGAGCCTCTGTGCTGATAAATTAGCTTTCTTCTGCAGTGCTCCAAATTCCACAAATCAGGTGTGGTTATAAATTTCACGGGGAAAGGAGGGCACAGCAGAACTGTGTATGTCTCTTCAGACATCAGATTTGACAGTGTACATACCTATATGTGCCCATAAAAATGTGCCACATATGTACATTAAATAAAATATTTAGCCTGTCTTTCTAAAATTTTGCTTCAGTGCATCAAACATCCACATCCCTGTGCTGAAAACTCTATTTAGGAACACAAGTTCAGTCTGTTCTGGAGAAGTCCCCATACTGTGTGCTGCTTTAACTGCTTGGTTTCTGCAGAGCTTGAGTCCAGCTTGAACTATAGGGCTCTCTGCAGATCCTTATATGTATTACATGGGCAGAAGTGCTGAGCCTTCATTAGAGATCTAATCTTAACTGTAGCAAATGAGTGTTAAATTGTGCAGGCACTGTGATTAAAAATATTCATGTGCACTGATCTTTCTTGAAGACTAGTGAATGAATCACGATCTGTTGGAAAGATATGATAACCAAAAATAAAACAGAAAATCCTGAACTCCTGTCTCTCACGAAAAATATCTCCTTTCACAGTAAACCATACATACTAAATTTAAAAAGTTGATTGATTTATCTGCCTGCTTGCCTACCTACCTACTACATTGTAAATTATACATTAAAATCTTGCCAGCTTTTGTATGTGCTATTTTCATAGCTCTAGATATGGAAAAAAATGCGGGGGGGAAGGGGGCAGCCATGGCTAAGTCAGTGTTATGAGTAGGTTTTATAAATAGGTTTCCAACTTTTATTTAGACTCCGTAGTAATATACCCCTTGAAAGACCATGTATAATATTTTATTAAATATGACTCAATTTTTAGAATGCTGATGTGATAAGTAAACAGGTATTTAGATGATCATAGTGGTCATCCTCAAGTTAAGTGATACCAAAAGACTTTGGGTATCAGTCCTAGCGTTAAGCAGTAGTGAGTTTTCATCTGTTTCCTGCATTAACTCGTTTTGTGTTAAGTACTTTAATTATTATGTAATATCCCCTGTATTTTTTTTTATTGGCTGTGCTCTACCTTCTGCTTTTTAATTTGTATTTCTCTAAAAGATCTTTGCATCATATAAAAAGAAGATATTAACTAAGAAACTTTATCTTGCACATAGACATTTGTGCCACAGATCACATGACAGTAAATTAATTCCTGTAGTTAAATTAAGGAGAAAATATAGTCTGATCATATTGGATCAAGGGGTCTAAACTTGGATTTTTGGGGATATCATCCTGGTGTTGTCATTGATAGTTTCTGTAACTAAAATTAGGCAAGGCAACAGAGGCTACTTGGAGAATAATTGTTGGAGAATGGATGTGAACCTTGGATACACTTGAATTTTGGACTGGCCAAGGCCCAGAGTAGCCTGCTTTAGCTGGGGCTGCTTGGGGCAGGGTTTGGGCCACAGAATGGACTCCAGTAATGCCTTCCAGCCAGAATTACCCTGTGGTTCATGAAAATGGTGTGTGAGAAAGAGTCAATAGTTTTCACTTGACATTTAATTATGTTTTGGGTTGATGATGATCTTCAAATAAAACAACATTTTATAGAAAAAAGTGTTGTTGTGCCTTTAAAATACATTAGACAGGTTTGTTATAAGTATTATATCATTTTGCATTCAAACACAAAGGACAGCTAGATGGTCATGAGCAGTCAGTCAGAATCACAAAGGACAGGTAAAGAGGGTACAGGATTAAGTGACCAGAGAAATAGTGATTACAGACTTGTTAAGAAACCTAATTTTGTAGTATATGTACTACATGTATAACTGTTATGAACAAAGTGATGTATGTGGATCCTGCTGTCTTTTTATTTAGCTAAACACGTTGTGATACTGGTTTCCCTTTGAAAAACACATCTATGGGGGGGGTGTGTATATATGTGTGTATACATTTAGTATATGTTAAAACCACTTGATAGGTATTCTTTAAGGTGTCAGAGATGTTTCTAAGATTTCCATTGGCTTTTATCTGCAACTGATTTTTGATTACCAGTTTCTGCTGAGCTGGGAGATGGTGGAATCTGTAAAAACAGTTGTAATGTGCTACAGAGTTAAATATAGTTCAGAATCAGAGATATAGACTTAAAGCTACTGACTATGGGCTAATGCCCTTTGTATGTTTCATGCTATGGGGAAAAGAATCACAGGAAAACAAAATATCCTTATTTAGTGATCAAGCAGTAGGATTCAAGGAAGCGATTATTTGATATTAGTTCTAAGCACTGTATCAGTCTCTAAGTGCTTAGAAATAATGGAAAGAAAATCCTGGGTGAATTCTTTGAAGGCACCATGCACAGGTCATCTGCCACAGGTTTTCTAGGTGACCTTGGGCATGTCGTGCATCTCTGTGCCTCCTGGGTAAAGCCCTTTGTAATGTAGCAGTTAAAAAACAGGGTATTTCAGAGGAATTGTGACTACTACTGACAGTCGCATACGCTCACCACTGCTGTTGTACTAACCAAGTTAGGCTGGCTATGGGGGCAAGGCTGTATACTCAAAATATGTTTTTTTTTCATGTATTTGTGATATATGAATAATATATGCATGGGATAACATCAAAGTAAACAATTACTAAGGAAGAATAACACAATGATTTCTCTTAAATCCATATATAGAAGCCAATTGACTCATCCAGAAGTTATCAGCCTTACTTGTATGTTATTCTGAAATTAAAAATAAAATTATTCTAGTATAAACCATTTTATTTATGTAGTTTTTCCATATTTTTACGTATCACAGATTCATTTCATTATTGGACTATATTTCTAGAATTTGAACTGGCATAATCACTGTGATTAGTGCATAGAAGATGAATACAAAATTCCTTGAAAGATGTCGTAGAGCAGATGAAACCAGCCATGTCATTTCCAGCTGTTGTTCCACTGAGACCCGGGGGTGGAGGGAAAGGGAGAGTGGTGTTTGACAGTGTAGGAGAAAAAAATTGATTGTAGAGAAATGGCATTTTTCAGCAGTTAGACTTAAATGAAAGGAATAACACCATTACATGTAAATAAATGGATAAATTTTTAAAAATTAGCAGGTGAGTCATTATTAACTAGTTCAATACAACCTGTTTTTTAATTTTACATAGGAGAAAATTTCTATTTTAATTTCTTAAAGTCTCACTTACTGAGACTCTTGCCTTCATTTTGTTATGAGTAAGGTATAAAGCACCTTAAAAACCTGTTCCAAAGAACTGTTCTTCTGAGAACTATTAATTTCTTTATTTTATATGTACAGAAACAGATTACTTTTGTGTGAGTTTATAGCAATATAATTCAAAACTCCTGGCAGTTTATCAGACTCGATCCCTGACAGTGACTATTATATTTTACCATGTACCCAATTTCTATCTGAAGGGGAATACGGTTTAGAGGTAGCACTTCTTAAAGACTTGAGTGATAGGCTGAAAGAATTCCTGTCTTAGGACCAGTGGTATAACACCATGTGAAAAAAGGTAACTTAACAGTTGTATTTCAGTAGCTGTTAGTAGGAATTCACCCTCATGTTGCATGTATGACCAGGTGATGTTCTGAAATGTCAGATTTACGCATTTGTGGGAATGAAAGGAAGGTAAAAATGTGATACAACTAAAACAAGATTTTCACTGGTCTGAAGCCAAGTGCTTCCTGCATCTCATGATTGCCCTATTGGTTTAAAAACTTGTAAATGCCCAGGTCAGTTTATTTTGATGGTTCCATGTTCTGGAAAGCGGCATTCAGAGACTTTTCATCTTTATTGCTATTTCTCAAAATGCATTACATATTTTTATTTCATTACAGGTATGCTAATGGAAAAGTTAATGTTTTATTAAAGAAAAGACATTTAGAGAAAAATTTTTAACATGTAAAAATTTATTTGATTTTTTTACAGGTATTTACTTAAAGGAAGAGGTTTTATAGGAGACATTAGCTCTTACATATGCAATTTCTGGTAGTAAAATCTGTTTCTAGTCTGGGAGATGATCTCTTTCTTAAGGTGTTTTTGTCTCCTTATTAATGAGGAAGCAGCTTTTTTTTTTTTTTTTGTGAATTGAAGTGGTTGTAAACATCTAATTCATGAGTGCTGTGATGTGTCATATGGGTAGTTAAGTCAGAGGCTCCAGCTATAGAGCTGTCAAAATCATTTTAAAAAGAGGGAAGAAAAAAAAAAAAAAAAAAAAGTGGGACCTTCTCTCTAGTTCATTTTCCAAAGACAACAAGTGTTAAAAAGATTTTTTCGAGGAACTTCTGACACCTTCTTAGGTAATTCACACTTAGAGAGAGTAAGTGGGAAATCAAAATCTCTTTGAAACTAACTTGGAAATGTTGCCATATGTCTTACTCTTGAGATTATACAAGTGGGGTTTTTTTGAGGGGAAAAAAAAAAAAAAAGAGGGGGAGGGGAAAAAGAAAGAAATCCAGCCTCCAGCTTTCAACTGCCACATCCTTCAACCAGACAGTTCTGGGAACTGTTAAATCAAATCTCCATGCACCACACATCCCAACTTGTGAATTAGGTGATACAGCTTCCTGTGGTGGTATTTGACTTTACCATGGGAACAGCTAAATCAGTGACAGCAGCAATAAGGAGGCACTGAATATATTTTTTTCAACTTAAAGCCAGCTGACTTTCACATTCTTATTCAGCAGCCTGATAAAGCTAAGTTAAAATGAATTATGTAGTGTTTGAATATGAGCAGAGGTGCTTGGGAAACCAAAGAAGACAGAAGGCATTTGAGATCATGAGCTCTGACTTAAATTTTTTTTAAGGAAAGCTTTTTTTAAAATGTCTGCTATCTCTTGACCTGTTAATAAACAATAAACGGAATTAAGTTTTATAGGTTAGTATTTTACAATGGCTAGAACATTTTGTATCCTTACAGTCTGGACATAGGCAATCAAGATTTCTTTTTTTATCTCTACTGTAAGTAAACTGAGCCAAATTCCACTTGTTTTTTGTATCTGTTCTCTGGCATAACTGTAGAGCTGTAGCCAAGGATAGATCTTATCCTCGTGTGACTATGTATGTAGAGCATTAAGATGTACAAACAGTCCTCCATTGTGCTGCAGGCAGTCTCCTTGTCATTCCCTTGGCTCTCCACAGATTTTGCTTGGACCCCATCCTCCTTGTGCTGTGCACAGGTTTCCAGACGAGTTTGTGCTGTCAGTGGCAGGAGAACTTACCTGATACATTAGAATACCCAAAGGTAGTAACGCTGGTGTGAAGATAGGGTCAGTGCTGAATGGAAAATGGTTAGTACACTGGAATAACAACAGAAAAATTAAATCAGCAATCATGCCAGGAATTGTTTTGTCTCTGTTTTCATATTCTGATTTAGTCTCTGGACTAAACAGGGAGAAAGCTGGTTGGATCTTGAAGTAGCTTTTGGTTTGATCTTTGTGCTGAAGTGAAGAAGAAAAATCAGTATTTTTTTTTTCTAAGTTCCATTTTCTCTTAGCTACAGTATACAGATGCACAGTCCAGAGTTTAACAAATATTTTTCTTGGAAGACTTACAGGTTTAAGAAATGTTAGAAGCAGGTTTTCTCCCACACACATTGATTAATTCTTGTATAGTCTTCATGTGGATTTTGAAAGTCAGCCTTCAGTGAGTGCTGTGGGAATTTCTTACTACTGAACTGCGTTTAGTCTTAAGAAGTAACAAAAGGTGATTTGCTGCAGGAGGAAAAAAAAAATCAGTTAGAGTAATAGAATACTATACGTAACTGCCTTGATTTATTAAGCTGGCTTTCTGTACCTGTTCTTCTGTGTAAACATAGTTTGATTTAGCTTTAAGTATCACGTATCTAAAGAAAGCAATAGCAGGTCTAAAGCAGCATCTATTTTTTAGAAGTTAGTTGATTCAGTGAACTTGGGTGGCTCAGTATCTTTGGGAAACATCAAGTCTAACATATTTTCTGTAAGCATGAGGATATCCATTCCCTTAGAGCGCTTCAAGATGGGTATCTAGATCCCTGTGGAAAAAATATGGATCTTGAGTGCTTTTCAGTAGCTAGCTCCTTGTACATATATACCTGCTAGTTCTTATGTATGAGTTTTCTGTAATAAGAAGAGTTAACTTTACAGCAAATGGGTAGAAAGGAAATTAATTTACTGATGACAATAATCCTAAACTGAGATTAGACTTGGAGTTTGGGCCACTGAGTGATGTGAAGCCGCATTGCTCACAGTTTGTCCTACGGGGAGGAAAAGTAGTGTTCCCTGATGTGTTCTTTTTCATCAGCTCTAGGTTCACTTTCATTCCTCTCTCCCTTTTCTTTCATGTACTATTTTTCTCTGAGTTCCTTTCTCTAAAGTGACATGATTAAAACTCTGATTCTATTTTGGTCTTTTCCTTTTTTTTCCTCAATTCCCACAGTAAGGCACCTCATCATCCAACATCCCACCCTTCCCACTTGCCAACTGCTGCCATCAGTAAGTTCTTAAGCATTCTTGAATATTATGTCAATTTTAGAAAAATAAAATAAATCTTAATCAACACATCTGTTGCCTCTTCAGAGGCTGTTTGCCAATTCTTTTCCTTTGTGAGTATACTTTTTATTAGAGACTTAATCTGCCATAGGTTTGGAAAAATGGCTTAGGTCTGATTAGGTTACTTCAAGTAGTTGATTGTTAAAAACTTTACTGAAATTCTGACTCAATTGGAAATTACATGTCCAGTTAAGCACCTTTTCATAAGTCAGAAACATTTTTCATTTTATGTGAAAGATTGAGCCACACGGTCACCAAATCACTGAAAATGTGAAAGACACTGATAACATCTGTCTTAAGAAAGGTTGGAGAATTGGGATTAGATATATATGTGAACACTGGAGGTAGGAAGTTTGGAGTGTCAGTAAGGTAGAAAAAGTTAAGAACAAGTAAGTTTTTGTAACCCATATCAAACACAGAGTCTTGTCTTCTACCCATGTCTATATGTTATACAGTAAGACACAAAGTTTGACCAGTTGTAGTGGATTGATCTTGGGTGGATGCCAGGTGGCCACCAAGCCTCTCTATCACTCCCTCTCCTCAGCTGGACAGGGAGAGAAAATATGAGAAAAGGCCCACGGGTCAACATAAGGACAGGGACAAGACTCGCCAGTTACTGCTACAGGCAAACCAGACTCAACTTAGGGAAATCAAATTAATCTATTACCAATCAAATCAGAGTAGGGTAATGAGAAATAAAACCAAATCTTAAAACAACTTCCTCCCAGGCTCAACTTTACTCCCAAATTCTCTACCTCATCTCTGCAGCCACACAGGGTGACAGGGAATGGGGGTTTTGGTCAGTTCAGCACATGATGTATCTGCTGCGCCTTCCTCCTCACACTCTGCTCCTGCTCCAGCATGGGGTCCCTCCCACAGGATACAGTCCTCCACGAACTTCTCTGATGTGGCTCCCTCCCATGGGCTACAGTTCTTCATAAACTGCTCCAGCGTGGGTCCCTCCCGTAGGGTATAGTCCTTCAGGAACAGACTGCTCCAGCTTGGGTCCTGCCCTGGGCCACAGGTCCTGCCAGCAACCTGCTCCTTCCCATGGCATCACAGCCTCCTTCAGGCATCCCCTTGCTCTGGCATGGGGTCCTCCCCGGGCTGTAGGTGGGGATCTGCTCCGCCATGGACCTCCATGGGCTGAGGGGCGCAGCCTGCCTCACCATGCGCTTCACCGTGGACTGCTGGGGAATCTGCTCTGGCACCTGAAGCCCCTCCTGCCCTGACCTGGGGGGCTGCAGGGTTGTTGCTGTCGCATTATCACTCTTTTCTTCTGGCTGCTGTTGTGCAGCAGGTTTTTCCCCCCTTCTTCTACACATTATCCCAGAGATACTACTACCATCACTGACTGGCTCGGCTTTGACCTGCAGCAGGTCTGTCTTGGAGCCGGCTGGCATTGGCTCCATCAGACATAGGGGAGGCTTCTAGCAGCTTCTTACAGAAGCCAGCCCTGTAGCCCCACTCCCTGCTACCAAAACCTTGGCATGCAAACCCAGTACTAATTTGAAGTCATGTGTACAGTGTACAGAGATATGTAAGATTTTCCATAAGAAAGTTTTGGGGTTGTCCTCCACTAGGACTCTTTTGTGCTTTTCAGTCTTTAGATGTGTTCATGTCACAGTTTTCAAGCTTTTCTCCATAACCTGAGTGCTAGATATATGTTGCTTTTTTAACAAGAGCCAGGGTTTTCATGTAATTATGTATTTCAGCTAGCATACTATACAGAACCTCAAATGCTGCAGAACTTTGCTGGGAGTCATAAGAAGCAGGAGAGAGATCCCTTTACTGTTCTTTTGCTTAATGACCTGCAAAAGGAAAAATCAGCAGTACGTTTATAAGTAGCAATCTAATATTACAAATTGGAGTGTATAATGGAGCTAGCGGCAAATGCATGGTAGGTCCTAAATCGCTTCTACAAAGTAAGATGATTTAACACTGTGGTCTCACCTTACAACTCTGTTTTTTTTATTGTTTTGCAGAATTTGAACAGTAAAATAACCTGTATATTGAAATCCCAAAGCAAATAAGAAGTGTTAAAACTTATCATACTTAATCTTGTCAGTAAGAAATACTACTTCTGCCAGTGAGAGGTCATGAGGGTGATCATATCCCCCCCCCCCCCCCCCCCCATCCCTGTCATGTGTCAATCCCCCTCAGTAAAAATCTATATAACATATTCAGGCTCTGGTGACAACATGCAAACTCACCATTTGCAATTACCTCATGATGCTGTGCCCATAAGCCTGGCAGGGAGAAAGAACATGCTGTTTAGCACATTTCCATTTTTACCATGCAGTAGATGCATAGAATGAACATCTAGCAGAGCAGGTAAGTAGTGCCTTAAATATTGGAAGACTTCCATTGACATCCGTGGCACAGTGAATACTTTTTCACATAGACATATCCAGAAATGCTTCGCTAAATTGGGATTTTAAAGTAATACACTGATAATAAATCATATGAGTCCTTCAGGATTTACATAATGTATCTATTACTGTTCTCTGAATGGAAATTAGTAATAATATATTTCATGTTGAAAGACAGATGGAAGAGTTGCTTTAATAGCGCTGCTTGTGAGTCAGAGACATTCTTAATTAAGCTTTTTTTGTGTGCGTGGGGTGGGGGGGTTATTGGGATAAGAAAAAATCCTCCTACATTTGCAAGAAAGACAATGGAAAGGAGGAGTGAGTTCTTTTGCTGCTGATTTTTGTCTCTTACAAATGATGGCAAGAACTGCCCACTTAGGAAATGGGCAAGATGAGGAAGGATGTTGGTAGAGGGTGACAGTATTGTCATAATAGGGCCCTTAGAAAAAGACACAAACCAGAAAGATCAGTGACATGTTGGAACACTGGTGAAAGTGTGTTACGGGTTATACATTGGGGCAAAAAGGGAAAAATAGTGGCAGGTGTTATTTATTGGTGGCAGCTGCCTTAGAGAACAGTCCTTTCTAAGGCGATGCTAACACTACTGTCTTTCACTTGCTTAATTCATTTCAACATTAGAGTAGTAAGAAATGAAAAGTGCAATGGTTGTTTACTTATAGGCGCCTACACCCTCCAGCCAAGAAAGGAACACGTTATCTGTGCTGTTCAGATGAGGACCCACTCTTTTACCTGTTGGGTGCCCTACAGGCTCCACTACAGAGCAAAGGTGTATCATGATTTTAGCGTGCAGAACCAACTTATAAAGTTGTAAGTGATGAAAGAAAAGGAGAAACATGATTAAAATTGCTTGCAATTACATTGGAAAGCTTGATCTTTCTGTCAGGCTGCCTGGCTGCTATCCATGAGGTGGCTCTCAGGGTTTCCTTGGTGCAGACCCAGGGCCTCAGGTTGCCATGGCGGGTCTCTCTCAGAGCGCGTTTCAATGACACCCCGTTCCCCAGCTGTTCCTGCAGACTGGTCCAAAGTTTTACCAGATTTGGCTTCCTGGCTGGCTGAAGAGCTGGCATTGAGGAGTTCAGATACCACTGGCAACCAGGTGCTTGTTTCTAACATGTATAAAGATACTATGGTGCATTCTCTAACTCTAAAAATTACCATGAATATGTCAGAAGAATAAGAAATAATTTATGAGTGGCCAGGTATTGTTTCTATGGACAACCCTAAGTATCAGCTCACTTCAGAAGACAAAACCTTTTAAGTCATTTTGAAATCATAACAGTTTGCTTTCTTGTTTCACTGTTGAAAGATTTCTTTCCCAACACTTATTGATTTGAGTTTTCAATAGTATTGTAAATTATTTGCCTAAACAGACAAAGCTACTGTAGTTACAGTGAGAAAACAGGTATAAGGCATCCTGAAACTATTTGGCAAACAGTGGCTGTGAAGATGATTTTCTCAGTTGTTACTTCTAATAACACATCCTGTTGCTTGGGGACAAATCCACTTGTGTTTATCAGAACTATTACAGTCTCCTCAGTAGGTTTCTCTACATGAAGGTACAGATATTTTGTGTCTTACGACTTTAATACTGTTGGGGGGAGATAGCTTCCAAATTTTTACAACCTCTATTTTAATTTGTTGAGAAAGATCATTGCCATTATTTGAGAGTATAAGAAAAAAGTCTAAATAAAATATTAATATATCACTGCCATTCTGCCTGCCCTTGAAACTCTCTTTGGCTTTCCTGAGCGTTTTCTGAGCAAAGTATTGAGAATGCAGTGCTGCTTAATTTATACCAAAATCAGTCAGACTAATGGAAAGGATTATTCCTGCTTGGGATAAAGGAGCTGCTTTGCAGTCTTCTCTGGTTTTCTCATCTATTACAAGTGTTGTGTGAGGCTCTTTTGAATCACAAGCAGTTCTGCAGTGGGTTCCCTCCGCCTTGTGGTGTACGAAAGCAAGTAGTTAGTACTTTATTAAGATAATAATATTGATAAAATAAATAGCAAAAAGAATCACTTTTCTAAAGTAAACTTACTGTAGTTTGTGTACACTTTTCATGTCTGAAATGGTGACACCTCAGAATGGCCTTTTTTCCAATTGTAGGTAAGGAGATTTCACTGCCACTGCGATGCACTCTGAAACCTGAATATGTGTATTCTATGTCACAGGCTTGAGCTTCGGGAGGAGTATAACCATTATACAAATATGTTTTGAAAGCCATCTTCTCTGGCCTGTGTAGGTTATACATCATAGGTCCTTAACGTGATTACATGGAGTCGTAAGGTTTAATATGGAGAATGTAGTGCAAGCAAGCTTTTTTACATGCATTTCTAAGCTTGGGTGGAAACAAGTTGTCGCTATCAGGAGGGGTGTCTGGAAACGGCATCAACAAGACGACTGTGAGATTTAGTGGCTTAAAGGCAGGAAGTGGTTTTCATTCCCCTTTTTACCTTCAGGTATCACAGCTTTTCTGCAGCTAGCATGTGACTGGGATGTCCATGGGGACCTGTTCAGTTCAAAGCAGCTTCTGTCCATCTTTGGCCTGAGAAGCATGTAAAATTTTTGCAATCGTCTTTTCTCATATCTTTCCATGTCTCTGGCTATCCCCAGCCCCTGGTCTTTTGCATGGTATACAACGGCGTAATGCTTGCCTTGCTACAGATACTTCAGTAGTTTCTGTGCTGGCAAACATTTGCTTTTTCAGGTTGCTATTCACCCATCCAGCATTAACTTATTGCAAAAGGATTTAGGCAGGCTATTAGCAAAACAGCCTGCCTGCCAGAGTAGTGAAACAAGATACATGTGAAAGTTGTGGAATTTCCCTCGCTGGAGATTTTCAAGAACCGTCAGAAAAGTGGAAGCTGAGGATGCCTGAAGTACATGAGAACCTTCCCCACTGCAGGAGGCTGGGCTCGGCCATCTCTTAGGTGCCTGCCACTTATGCTTCTGTTATTCCGTGGCAAAGGAACAAAGCTGGGCTTGAAAAAATATTTAAGAAATAACTCTACTGAAAGATGAGAAACCGCCGTCATACGAGGTTGTGTTTCATCAAGCTCTATATAATGGATTTCACAACTGTTAGATCAGAGAAGTTCAGCAGTCTTTCTATCACAAACACGTGCTTAAAATACTGTCATTCAGGATCTGTCTGGTTTAATAGTTACCTCTGAGAAAATAGCTTTGTCCTGAAATTTTCACAATGCTTGCTTTCCTTCTTAGCATCACAACACCATTTCCTTTCCAGGAACTGACAAATGCCAGCAGCTCAGATGTTGACCCTGCAGAGAGGTCACTTGACCCTGCAGATACTTCCGTAGCCTGGGGCTCTGTTAAAATATACATGCATGTGTACACCACTTTGAATGTTCATCTTCAACAGCAGCCCTGACTGGGATGTTTTGTCACATTTTCCTTCTTTCCTTGAAGATGGCCAAAGGACAGTCAATATAAGCATGTGTCATCAGAGAACTGACCACCAGCACTACCACCACAAGTGGTTGGGCGTGCTCCAAGGAGCACACTGCAGTCACATTGCAGGACAAGTCTCCATCTAGTCCCAAGGATGGCTTTTGGTCTGATTGGAGTTATAATACTCTTATAATAATAATGTAATGTATTATATTATATATGTAGTTTCTTAATTCCAGAGATAAGCTACTATGTTATCTTTAGTAAGTAGTTGATTTAATAAGACATACTGCACCTTGTTAGCCTTTCAGGACTTAACACAATCAATACTAACACCAAGCTACTAATACTGTTTATTACTAACACTGTTATCAACATGAATCGAATGTCAGTGACACAAACTATCTTAATTTTCTTCCTGTAAGTTTATCATGTCAAGTTATGGCACAAAAGCTGTTCTACAATTCACAAATTTGTTATTTTACGTTACTAATTAGGACATGAGTAGACCCATTACATTCTGTGGAGTAAGATTTTTCTCCTGAATAATGGCTTCAGTATTTACCATATGTAGAATGCATTTCCACCTCTCTGATTTCAATTGCAGATTTATTGACATAAGGGCATTGTGTTTAGAGTGAGGCTGTTTGTTCCTTCTGAAAGATAACACTGGAAGACCAAAATAACCGTAGTTAGCATGGGGGGGGGGGGGGTGGGGTTGGTTGGTTTTGTTTTTTATTTTTGTCCTGTTGTCTGTGACATCTCCTTTTCAACTGAACAAACTCTAAATTCTGTCTTGTGGAAAAAATCCTGGAAGTTGAAATTTTATTTTAAAGACCTTAAGAGGTGAAACTGAATTTTCAGAAAACCTGTCATATAGCAATAACTTCCCTGTGGTATTTTTAGCAATATAACTTCTTTTGTCAAAGAAAATATAATATGAAAATTGTAGTTACAAATTCTTTATTTCAGGAATACCATATTTCTTAAAATCATTAATGTTAAATACCACCCAATGAAGACATTGAGAGGGAGTAGGAAAAATCTGCCTGATTTGCTTACTTTGTGGATCTGACAGTTCTTTATCTATAGGAATTGCTAGATTCACCCTCCAAGATGAGGTCAGTACCCCATTATCTGTGTGAGTCCCCAGGGGTCTAAAATATAGATGTAGCACCCTATGTTTGTATCCATCCCCTACTTGTCCAATCAACAGTTTCTATAGAACAGAAGTATGTTCATTAAATACTAGATTTATTAAAACATGCTGTATAATCATCTGAGGACAACCACATGTAATTCCATGGTGTTAATATCTTAGGCTTGTGTAAGTTGTCACTAATTCAGCAGGCAGTGTATAGATGGAGAGTAGAAACTTGTGAGGGCTTATCTTGAAGGCTTTCTTAAGGCAAATCTCCAAGTCATTTGAAGGAGAGTTTTGCTTGAGCACGTATGGGAACAAGTTCTCCCTTGCCCCAGCCTCTGCTACAGCAAAGCAGATGGACCACACAGCTGGGGCAGCAGTGGTACTTCACCTGGTTGCTTCAGGTACCATGCTTCATGCTTCTGGTTTTGAACACTTGGTCAAAATTATTGCTAGCCAGCACAGTTGGGACATTTTTGAAAATTAAATCACACTTCGTGTACTGAAATTACAAGCAGACCTTCAGTATCTCTGGGCTTGGTAGTCCTCTTTATTTAGCAAATTCAATGTGAAAATACTTCCATTTGAAAGGATGTGGGGTGTTACTGTTGTCACTTCAGGTTTGAGTGAGCTAATGAATGTGTTCATGGTAATAATTAAGGGTGTAGAGAAGGTTTGAACCATTAATCATTTGGATTGCTTTATAGGCTTGGTTGGTTGTTTTGTTTGTTTTTTAAAAAAAGGAAAGGAAAAACAAACCCTGAAACAAAAATGTGTGCCTGTCACAACCCCCAATCAGTTTTATCTGTTTGTATGTCAAGGGAAGTCTTTAAATATATACAGGCAGAATCTCTCTTTTAGACAAGAATTTAAACTTATAAAGATAAACATGTTTGAAGGTAAAGAAGTTGAGCCTCAGCCCATGCTACAAAGCCACCCACCATATTTAGGCTTGATTTACTTTAAAATGCAATTTATTCTTCAATGCATTCAGTAAATAGCTCATGTTAACAGACAGGACTTGTCAGACACCTATCTCTTCTAAAACCCATCCTGTGTGCATTTTTTCATTTCTTTAGTAATACTCATCATCGTTTTTTTCTTTAACAATATAGTATTATCTAAGGATCTGATTCTTCTATTAAACAAAGAATTGCCTGTCAGCTTTCCTAAAGAAAGCAGATTTGAGATACAGTAAGCAGGACCTGTATGTTATTCCTTGTTAAAGAAATAGTCTGGATATATTATACTTCTAGAAAAGACAAAGAAAAATTGCAAGCTTTTTCCATGACTGTAGTAAACTATCCAATTGATTCCTGTGTTCATCAGTAGCAGCTTTATGAAATTATGTGGCATATACTTTGCTATTTTTTTTATCTCTAATGTACACAATTAGTTGCATGTGTTACTACTAAGCAAGGAGCTTTTTTATTTTTAGGTTGTTTGGTTTTTCCCTTAAAGCATTAAAGGCAAAATCCTGTTAACAGTTTCTACCTAGAGAAATCTTGGTAACAATATATGCGCTTCTAGTGCAGAGGCTCAAAATAGTTTGGGAGTAATCCTTTGAGACCTAATTTTGATGCATAATGATCTGGTTACACTCCATCTTGAATCTGAGGAGTCCTGGACATTGTTCCTGCCTTTCCCACTTTCCAACATAACTTTAGGCAAATTACCTCTCCTGCCTCAACATCCTTCTTCCATTTAGACATTGTGTCGTGGCAAAACAAAAGCTTTATTTCAGTACATACACACTGGTTTAAATGGTCACGTTTAAATACAACACAAAGCTCTGAATTTTAATCTTCAGCAATAAAACATCAGTACAATTGTTCATCTGCATTTGTTGTTCAGTTAGGCTCAGTTGTAATTATTAAGGGTTGATGTGAAGCCAGCTGGTTTTTCTGGGTGGTGGTTGTAGTTACAGGTGACAGCAATGTGAAGACACCCAAGAGATCCCTGGGGTGAAAAGCCCTTTGTGACAGAAGTGCTGTGGAGGTGTCAGTGTTCTGTTGGACGCGGTTACCTGGCAGCTACGCTGGTTGCTGCGAGTGTTACTGTTGTACATGGCCTACAGTTTGTCTTTGATGGGGCAATAACCATTTAACTAAAGCATCTGATTTTGTTGCTGTTCTTCTTCCCCAAACACTGTCACTGTTAGATGCCAGTCTCCTCCAGATTAAGAGAAATGCCCAGCGTGTTCCCTTTTAGAAGTCGGGATTCTGAACAACAACAAATGCTGAAATACCTCTGTGCATGTAATCTCTCTCTCTTTTCTGCCATATTTTTTCCATTTTTTTGGTTTATTGTCAGAATTCTGTAAGTACTCAAAACATAAAGGATAAGAAATGGAAATGGCACATTTTGCTGTGAAGGATAATTCTGTCTGTTGTGGTTAGTGCTCCACACTGAACCCTTCTCATCTGTGTTCGAACTGTTTTAGTACAAAACAAGACCTGTCATAGTTGAGCCTTTGTTATTTGGTGTACAGGGTCTTTTTCCTCCAACTTTGGCCCCTTTGAGGGTTGCTGAGCGTTATGTGTTGCTTTCTTATGTCATGACTTATATTTCACGCATAACAGATACCACACAATTAACAGTGTTAAATGTAGTTCCAGACAGTTCATTTAAACATCCATTTTGCAAATATTTATAAATTCTGTGCAGTTTTGTATGCTAGATACTTCTGACTTTTATAACACTTCTTCAAGAGCTTGGAGTCAAGCCTGCAAGTCTTTTCAGTCTTTGAAATTGTAGACAATATGTTTATACGTACGTATGAGTCTATAAAAGCAATTACATGCTATTGCTTTCCAAATAATTCAGAGTTACTCTTGGCTGCAATGGAAAGTAGTGGCATTACTGGGTATAGTTTTGAGACAAAATCAGTTCTAAATTTGCCCATTCTCAAGTACTATCATATAAAGCCTCGACTCAGTGTGCCGCATTGACAGTATTCTCCACGAACACTTGGAAATTATCATGAACCTTTCTTACTGCTTCTTTTGAAAATGAAAGTTAAAGAAATGCATTTTAAAAGGATAAACATAATAATATAATGGGCCGAAGGACTCAAAATCAAACAGGGAACAGAATGTACGTTACGGAAAGAAACAGCTTTTACTGAGGGAACAATAACCCTCTGTGACTATTTAGTAGAAATCCTGGGAGAAGAAATTGTTTATATTGGAAATTGCTTATAGACTGACTGCATAAAATCCACTTAATTTTAATTTTAACTCCTCTGCTAAGAATAGAAATGTCACGCACAATATGCAGTATCCTAATGATATTTTCTAGAATCTATTACGTACCACTGTAATACCTTTTCTTGTTAGAATATATTTTAAAGGCCAATTTTTTTTATGTTTATATTTTCTAAAGTAGTCTTGAAAATGCTAGTTGGCTGTATCACACAAATGTCAGGGAATTTCCCAAATACTCCCTGTGTTCTGATAACATTTACTAATCTTTCTTTTCTTTCCTGCTTGCAAACAATCAGAAAAGTTTGGGGAGAGCAGTGTATCTCCCTTTCTAAGTAGATGTCTTCAGACAGTTAAATGGATGTCTCTAATATGGCTGTTCAGTATGAGATAAATGGATTTTAATTTAAATATATGACTATTGTTAGTGCTACTAGGAATGAATGGTTTACAGCCCTGGGTATGAGCCAGCACAGATGTGATCATTGGCTTCTGAGTCACCTGGGAAAGTTACTGCCTGGTTTTGTGCCTGTGGTCCACAACAGTGGTGTGAATCGTGCAATACGTGGCAGTGTTTTGCTTGAGGAATGTGGAAAAGCATTGTTTATGTGTTTTTGTTGGGTAACAGTGAACAAGCTAGCTGAACTTTATGTAAACTGAGTGTAAAGCTCATGGGTGAATTAATTCTCTTGTGACTTGGTCTGCTTTGATGAAAGGCTGGTGTCCAGTCATACAGTGTCCAGCCATGCACTGTAATGCCAGATGCTACCCCATCCCCCTCAAACAAGTTCTGCTGCTGACTGACGAGGTGGGGACTCTACATGGGCTGTGCTGAGAGGTGAGGTGGAGGCAGAGTCACCACTGGGGCGTCATTGCTCTTGAACATGCCGTTCAACGCTAAAGCAGGTTGCGGTGCACAGATGTGGCCATGTGCTAGTCTTAAGTGATAAATGTGGAACAGCAGACTGACAGGAGAGACAGTTTTGGGAGAACTCCTAATGGATCTCCAACGTCATCCAAGACAGGCCAAGAAAACTACCTTTCCCTGAGCTGGTTGAGCATTGAGGCCTGGCATTTAATCTGATGGTTTCAGGTGTATTGCTTGTATCTGTTCTCAAGTCAGTGCATTTCTGAAAATGACACTGTTTGGTTGTTTTATTGTAACTGTAAGTATTGTAAGTGGAAAATGGAATTTTATAAAAGCATTAACTATAGAACTGGAACTAATACAGTAAAATTTGTTTTAAGATTTTATTGATAAAAGAAAAAATAAGTAGTGTCATGATAATGTGTTTACCTAGCTAAAACACAAAGAGGATTTTTATCTGCTCTGTAAAATTACAGATGTTTTATCTGTGAAGAATTACACTTAAGATGAAAAAAATGAGAAAGGCAGTATTATAGAGTGATTATCATACCAAGTGTGAACTGTGCACTGTCAGAACATCCCATTTGTTTCTTATAAGCAGATAACTTTTGGGGAACCCTTTTCAGGAGAGTGGGATTTTTAACTTTCTTACATCCAGGCTGCAGACTTCAGCAAATTCTACAATCTGGATGATAACAAAATAACAGTTGTGTGTTAATATAGACTTACTTCCTATAATATTAACTTAAAAGATTTTTCAGCGGCTTTATAAAGTCAGTAAATCCTTCAGAATCTGGGAATAGGAGTCTTTGAATTTCCAACTACTTGTTACGTATTCTCTGCGGAAGGCAGTCTTTCTCTCAAGGAGCTGTGGTATTTATTAGACATCAGAGTTTTGCTTAGCGCATAAAAATAAACATAATTGATAACTATTTGGTGGTACTTAATCTCTTTCTTGAAGGAAGACCTAGAGCCATTCCTTTTTGATTGTTCTTTGGCATAAATAAAAGGGGTAGCTTTGCATCTAAGTCAATGTTTATTTAGTGAAAGCTTACTTAAAGTGGAAAAGAGTTGCCATTCTGGTCATCCCATAGATGTGTCTTAGGGTAAAAACCCACTCTGGGTGTGAAAGTTTTGTATGATGTTAACGTGTAAGGAGCTTAGGATTTTTAATGCAAAAATGAATTTGCTAGTGTCATGGGTTTTAGCCCTTGCTGTGCCGTGAAAGAAACTGATCTCAGTTCATGGGTCTGTGCTCTGTATTTTCCCAGGATACCCCTCTATTAGCTCTATTTAAGACCGTTTTCTAGGAATTCCTAAATCAATAACTTTTAATTTTACAACCATCAAAACCAGAAGTTTTTTTTCATGTTTGTAAAAGAATTTGAAACTATTACAGATCTGAGTTATTCTCAGACTTCTAATCTTCTTTGTGTTATTGTTAAGTACTGTACTGTTGCATAGAAAACTCATTCGTGTACATAAAAGCTTGCAGCAAACCAAGGTTGGCATCTTTGGGCCATCATAATGATTCAGGGTAGCTGAAATTTAGAGAATAACAAGTGTTAAATACATTTCAAAGTGTTATATGCACTGAAGTAGTGAGTGCATAGATTCAGTTGGCAATAGATTACTGAATGTAGTCCCCTCCGAATCTGATACTGTGTTTTTTCAGAGACACAAGTGGCTCAAAGAATGCTTGAAAAATATGTCTTTCATTAACAACTGTGTACTAAATATCCTTCATTGCCAATTAATCCTCAACTTTTGTTTAATGCATACAGAATACTATGGAGGCATTAGTGACGCTTTTCAAAATAAAGCTTTGGGGAAAAAAGACCCGATGCACTCTGGAGTATTTTTTTCCAAACTTTTTATTCTGAGATGTATCAGCTTCAGTTTTTACTTCCTCTACCATTAAATCTCTTATGCAATTGAACAGGAATTGGTTAAAGGGAACAACTTCCTTCTCTTGAACGTTTTGCTGAAAGTATGTTAGGATCAAAGTGGATTATTGGAGGCTGAAGCTCAGATCCTAATCAGGAATTCTACAAAGTAATCAGTTCTGGATGGAATTTTTGTTCTACTTCGGAATATGTATTTGGACTCGGGTTTCTTGTACTTGTGTCAGCACTTTCTGAGTGTATGGGGACCAGGGGTTGCTGGGATTTTTTGTTGGATTTTTTTTCCTCCTCTGAAGATCAAATGAGATAAGTCTGAGCTGTTAACTGTGTAATTACTGTTAGAGAGGTTGTCAGTGTGCTTGACAGTGATAAAGCATGGAAGATTTATTCCCAGATTAGCATGAATTTACAGGTAAAGATTTAGAACAAGTAGAAGTTCCTCTTTTTGGTAATGAAAATGCTTGCCCTTTAGTAATTGGTGCTAAAAAAGAAAAAAAAACCGACCCATAATTTAGGGAGGTTATCTTGCACTGCTAGGTAGAGAAGGTTATTTTTAGTTTTGGAGAATATCTACTTATGTATTGCATTTGAGTTTTCCCATATTTGTGTTTGATATAGCCAGTGCTTATTTTTCTTCCTCTGTTTCAGCACCCAAAGACAATGAAGAACGTGTGTTCCGGGAACGCATGCGCCCCAGAAAGCGGCAGGGTGCTGTGCGACGCAGAGTACATCAGGTTAATGGACACAAGTTTATGGCCACCTATCTTAGACAGCCAACATACTGTTCGCACTGCAGAGATTTTATATGGTATGAAGCAACCCTGACTTTGCTTTCTTTGCAACTTTGAATTTAGGGGTTACCCTTCTGTTTTGCTGAGGTGTAAATGACATAGAGTAGCGTTCTTTTCATTTTAATATTAAACTGTCATCAGTTTTGCAGATGATGATAAAAGACACTTAAATTTCCATCACAAACCTTAGAATTTGTTGTATTTTAGTTTTTTCTCCTCTGATCCACAAAGTTCAATCTTTTCCTGCCTAGTACATACTATAAATTCTAGGTAGATGGCCAGTCTAGTGTTCTGTAGGTGCATAAGTATAGATTCAGATGGAATATTAGACCTTTACATTTTGCCAAGCTGATTGAATTCTTCCTTAGGTACTTAAGTATCACCATCCTCCTCCTAGGAAATGCCAAGCTCCTATACATCCTACTGAAGTTAATGGAATATGGGAATATTAGACTTCTAATGATCCAGGGGTTAGGGTGCTCAGTGTATGGGGTCTTTATTATTATAATGTATGTCAAGAACTCCCTTTTAGAAATTATTTACATTGATTTTGAGTACTCACAGTTTTCAAATAGGGAAAAGTTGCGGAGACATTCAGTTTTCTGCTATTTTTCAGCAACTCTGTTGATGTTTTCCAAAGTTACCTAGAGATACTGATTTACAGATAAGATCTGATGTGATCCATAATTGCTATTTCTTAAGAGTGTAATGAATCAGTCTTTCTTAATGTGAAACAATGTGAATTGTGCATGAAATCAACTGCATTCCTCTGAGAAGCGTCCGCAGGTTAGGCTTTACATTAGCTAAGATGATTTTAGGCAACAATATTGGCATATGCAATCTTCTGTCTATTTACAGGCCTGCTTGATGACTGTTTTACCAGGTTGTGGCTTCCCTGTCTGTGTACCCTTTGGCTTTATAGTAAATGTGTCTTCTAACTCCCTTCATGGCCTATTGTCCTACCTGTTACCTCTCAGCTGCTGAAATGTGGTTCCTAATTGGAACTGATCTCAGTGTAGGCATGCAGTTATCATATTGTTGGTTATAGGAAGCTATTCTTTTAAACTTGTGCATGTCCAGTAAAGAGAGGAAAAGGTGTTTATCATTCTTATAATCTATATTCTGTATTTTCTAAAACACTGTTTTATTTTCAGGGGTGTAATAGGAAAACAGGGATACCAATGTCAAGGTAAGAGAAAATCTACTGGGTAGCAGTTTGAATATATGTATTATGTTGTAATATATAAATAATAAGGTATTTTCATTAGGCATTGTATATGTACAGTGCCGAGAATTTAGCACAAGATGATCAGATAAAGTTTATCTCCCCAAAGATACAATCTTTACAGCAAGTCATGGTAAGATTTTTTGAAACTTTTGGTCTTAGGCATCATATGTGAAGTAGGGGCACAGTTAACATCACTGAACAGCAGATCCTGGGTATCTCTTTATGTGCATCCAGCTAGGGGGACATATCTGTGGATGTTGGCTTCTTCATTTTTCACTTCTTGCATTTCAAAATTGTGAATCCTTTATTCTGCTTAAGATCCTTTGTTTAAAAATGCCAGGTAGTTGCAAAGACTGTAATTAAATAGATGAGATAATTATAGAGGTCGTAATTAGAGAAAGTTATAGCAAAGACTGCACAAGTACTTCATTTTCAACTCCATTTTTCAACTCAGTTTCTTAGACTCTTTAATTTTTTATGTAGTTAGCTCTTGGGATGATGTTTTTCTATTTAATTCTCATCTGTAAGATATGAAATAGAAGTAATGAACTCAGTGATGACTTTTCAGTTACAAAAGACTTGACTAAATATAATTTCAAACAAATAAATGCAAATAATGGTTTTACATGTTATAGTAAGAATAGAGTGTTAACATACAGCAGAGGTTCCTTGCGTTCTGATTATTTTTTTTTCTTACAATGACCAAAGCTAGAAGAAAATGAAATTCATTATTTCTCTTGAACTCAAAAAACTCTTGAGGGTTTTTTCTTCACTTAATGACCTTGAATCCCACAGTACGATAGACCTTATAATTGTTAACCTTATCTTTCATATCTGCAAATGTTATTTATTGATTAAGTAATCAGTATGAATATTGACAAAATAGTTTTGCCTCCTGAAACCTTTTGCTGTTATCAACTTACAATAATGTGTTCTAGAAAGAATATTCAACTTTGTTTTTTCTGTTTGATGACTTTTACAATGAGTTATCCTTATGTCTCGTTTTGATGGGAAGCTCTTCAGACAGGAGTTGTTGCCATTGTGTCTCATGTGATGTGGAGATCATGGACTTGATCAGATAAATCAAATATGTAAAAATTGAGAAAAATAGTGGTTAATATTTCAGATGGTAATTTATAGTTTTAGATACTGAGATTTTAACAGATATGCTTAAGTTCTCTTAAAATTATTTGATCTCTTGAAAGTCTATTATCTTCTGGTTTTATAAGCCAGATTTACTTCATATGACTCAGCAAATCAGTCACTTGCAGCCTTTCAAGTCCCAGCATTTCTAGTCTTCCAAGATCAGTCTTATGCCTTCAAATAAATCTTTATGAAAACTTATTCTTTTATCTATTTTTTGTTTATAGTTTGCACTTGTGTAGTCCACAAGAGATGCCATGAACTTATAATAACGAAGTGTGCTGGCTTAAAAAAACAGGAAACTCACGATGAGGTAAATGTTTATAAAATAAATGTTCTAGATAAAAGTCTTTCATCTGTTCAAAGTAGTGTCATCTCCTGTGTTTAATCAATAAATGTTAGACGGTTTTGTGCCCTTCTGGTCATCTTGTGGTGTAGCATTTACTTTGGAATAACAGATTACCCTAACAGTTTAATTTACATGGGAATTATTATACAGCAATTTATTTCTGACCAGTAAACTTTTTGTAACATATGAATGTTTAAAGTCTTAGTGAGCTCTTTGCACTCATTTTTATTTTAAAAATTCTCCATTTCTGAGTTTTGTCATTTTAAGTCAAAAGAAGCAGGCTGTGACCCTTTGTCCCTTAAATGCATTTTGTGTGGCTGAGTCGTTAGCAGCTGATAGGATAGGCAGTATGCTTGCGTATCTTGCATCAACATAAAAGACTGCCCAGAATTTGCTTGCAAAGTCTCACCTCAACAAATACTGCATCCAAACTGTCAAAATGCACAACAAAAGCCGTCTGTGTGTTGAAGGTGGCCCATGGATATTGTTGTATAAGGCGGTAGTGATAACACAAAGTACTGCAAAGTTAATAGCTTGTCCAGCATAATTACTCCCTACCTGCAGCAAGCTTTTGTATATTAATGGAATTAACACAATATCTGCTTTATGTTATCATGCATTTAAATAAATCAGACATTACCTGAAAATGAAATTAGCTGCCTTCAGAGCCATACAGTCAGGGAGTTAAATACATCTGCCAACAGCACATTCAGCTCTGGATCAGAAGAGAAAACAAAGCAATCCTTTCACTTGGGTTAAAAGTGTCTCTCAGCTAAGGTGGCCCTTTCAGGCTTGGTTAGGGAGCGATGTGACCGTAGTGTTCAGCTCCCTTAGACTCCTCAGCTTTGGGTACCCTTTTATGGCTGGCTCAATAGGGGACAGTTGGGAAGGGCAGTGGAGTTTTTGGTTTTTTTAAATAGTTGTAGCCCATAACTGTAATCAGTGAATGCCTTACCTTTTACAGAAGGTTTTTCTGTGTGTTTTAACAGAAAAGCTAATGAATACTCACTGTCTTGTTCTGTTTTGTGCAACAGCAAGGGCCCACTGTCTTTCACCGTAGGATTAGGTGAAGTAGTCTGTGGGTGATCCCAGTTTCTTGGCCACAAAGAAAAAGTACATTTCTTAATTTTATTTTTTATTAAAAATCTCCATTGAAATGCTTGGAAAAGCCTAGTCTTAAATTACAAATCAGAATTGTATGTAATGACAGTTTTAAGCCACTCTTTCAACTTTGATACGACTTTGGCTGAGACATTAACTGATCTCATTCTTCTGCACAATTCACTACAATTTCCCATACTGGAAGCATTCTTTAATACCTGCTTCACAACCAGTATTTTACATTTGAAACTTGATCACATGCATAGGATTGTGATAAAGGACTGTTTGGCTGGTGCTGGTTTTGTGTAGTACTTACAGGAAGATACAAAATCTTGCATAGATTTATATTCCCAGGCTCCAGACTGGTGGAGACTTGTATGCTTTGCTGATATAATGCTCTCATTGTTTAGAAGGGGTACTAGATCACTGGAGAGAAGCCAGCAGTAATAGGAAAGAGAAGGAAAAACATTAAAATAAATCTTATTCTATGCAGTGGCCACTAGAAAAACTTATTGGTTACATCCTTTAATTAGTAAGTAATCATACCTTGGAATCCCTGAACACAACAATTTATCGTTGTCATTATCATAACCTAAAGAAGAGTGGGATATGAAAAGGCAAAGGGGTTGTGGTATATTTCTCTTTCTTAGTCCTGTATTAGTTTGGCCTCCTGCTCCTAAAACAGTTGGGAGTGACTTCCTCGACTTCCACATTAAGAGATCCTTCCTGATAGCTGTGTATTTGTTGTTCCCAGAGGTACCCAGAAGTACATTTTAACCTTTATCTCTTGGACAACAGCAGCCCTTCCCCCTCTTTTCCCCAAATAAAGTAGTGAGAAGAGCTCTGGAGCTGGAGTGTATCTAATGCAAAAATCATCACCTGAGCACAGGCCTATTTCATCTTGTTTGAATTCTGTGTGGTTTCAAAGCATAACAGGGCCTCAGTGTACACTGATTATAAAGAAATCAATTAGAATGTAATATACTGTGCTCTCCTTTTTCAGCAAGTAGGATCCCAGCGTTTCAGTGTCAACATGCCTCACAAGTTCAGCATTCACAATTACAAAGTGCCCACCTTCTGTGACCACTGTGGTTCATTGCTCTGGGGTCTTTTGAGACAAGGTTTACAATGCAAAGGTAAGGATTACCACTTCAGAGCTTTTCTTTGTATGACTTGTAGACTTGGAAAGACTTCAAGTTCTTCTTTTGCAGCATGTACAGAAATTAATAAAAAGTAAACAGCAGACTGCGGTAAGGATTGCTGTCATGGTTAGAAAATAGCCCTTTACCCTGTCTGCAACACCAGCCAGTAAGACATACAGAGGACAGACGTGCAGAAGCACATTTTGCACTCACTGCTGCACCGGTTTATTGCCACATAGGAAATTAGAAGTTGACAGAAAATTGGGAGCATGAGAATTACAACCCTTCAGCTTACATGCCTTCTGTGTTTTCACGTTTTTGGTCTTGGTTGTTGAACTTTCTAAGCATCATTACTCAAGCTACTTTTCCCTTTGCTACCATCTTCAAAAGTTACTATTATGTATTGGCTGGGCGAGGCAGAATCTGTCCTGTATGCCTATATCCAGTAGATGAGGTGTTCTCATGTTTAGCTAAATCGTCCTTTGTGACAGTCTGCCCCTCTATTCCAGAAAAGGAAGGATTCATCATGTTCTTCAGCTTAAGGACTATGTACTCTGTACAGTACCTGTATATGAAGGTACTGCTGGAAGGTGCATTCATGCCGTTCTGTCTAACAGAAATGGCTGGTTCCGTCTCTCCTCGTTCCAAGCACAGCTATATATTCTGGATGGGGGAGAAAACAGTACAAACACTTGCAAAGCATAGTAATACTTTAGAAATAGTGAATAAAATACTTCAATTAGTGAGTTGATGGGAATGATGTCATGAAGATTTTCAGATTCTTAGGAAGTAGTACCTAGTGGGATTCTAAGCATTTTCATTTTGTTACGCCTATATGAATGAGTAAGTCCATTTTCATAAATACAAAAATTATGTTATGTGCACATCTCAAGTACAGAAACGTGGAGTCACATGTGTATATATAAACACGTGATCTATGAAATATATCCTTTGCAGTATTTAGTATGAGACATTAGTATAGGTGAAGGTAAAACCTAATGTTTCGTGTCACAAAATGCTGAGCAGCAAGGGAAAGAAGAAATTTCTTTCATGGCAAAGTCATACACAGTGAGAGCATTCTGAAGTTCAAGCCTTCCCCTGTGGTTTGAGCTAGTGGGCAGACTAGACTATTTAGTAGACTAAATACTGTTACTTTACTACTAATGAAGATTTTGTTGAAATGCTCTTAATTATGGTAGAGATGTGTTCAGACAAGATTTTTCATTTAAACCTGATTTTTTCCCCTCTTTGATTTGTAATCAGAGATATAGTATCTCTCCACTTAATCTGTGAATATAGTAGTTCATTTTCATATTCTGTCTCAAGTACCATAGTGGTTCATTTGCTCTTAACTGTAGAAAATAATGTTATTTCTCATATGTATGCATTTAACCATGTAGCAGATGCATAGAAACAACAGTTCAGGGAGCCTACGTTGCTTTCTCCATGTCCATAAAAATACGGTATGATCTGCATAAAATCTAGAACTCAGCTGAGCTGGAAACGTCATTTTCTCTGTTCTTTGTTTTCTCTCTTAAGTGCCAAACAATGCTCGCTTCTTCAGAGATGTACTTGCATGCCCAGTGTGGTTATTAACACCACGAAAAATGTATTCCAGAGGTTTATTCCTCTAAAGGTTTTCTCTGCTGATTCCTGTGTTTCTTTTTATGAAATATGTTAATGAAGTTGGACTGTAGCAAATTTTCCTGGTTAGTTTATTTCAAGCAATTCCATTCCTCAGTGTCCACTGTTAAGGATCCTAGGTCAAATATTTTACTTACCACTGAGCTTTTGTCACTGAATGTACATACATGCCATGCACTGAAAGTGCCATGTGTAGCAATTTCTTTTTGCTCTTCTTGTGAGCTGAAACATATTTGAAAAGGAAAGGCGCCTGCTTTCTGAAGCATATGATTAGTCCTGCAGATATAGTACCTGTGTGTAGTCTCAGAGGCAAACGTGGTTTGTTTCTTTAGGGCTTATACTGTGAAAGCATCGTTGATGAACAGTATAATGAAATGCAGCTTTATAAATACGTACTTTTTTTTTCCTTTAAAAAATAATGGAGGAATTGAGCAATTGAATGTTAGTCTAGTATTTAATTACACTTGCAGTTTCACTTTCTTTATGTCTTGCTCCACAAGAGGGCACTGAAGTCTAAGCTAAAACATGTCAGCTGCTCCTAACAAACCCACACTACTATATTTTTACTGGAGCTATGTTCTCCCCCCTGTCCCATAACCTGGAAGAAATGCAACCTTTTTCCTTCTTACTAGTACACAATAGAGTAAGAAGCAATAATACACGAGGAACTAATGCTGTGCTTTCCGTATGAGAGTAGAAGTGGACTGCTAAAATGCAAGCTTTGAAGGACTTTTCTTCTAATTCAATTTCTTTGTAATATATATAGGATCATTACCTATTTTCATTGTTCTGTGTCTGTTCTGGGTACTGTGTAAAAACATTGTTCTGCATTACCATAGCAGAAGAATGATAACCAGGCTAATAATTTTATATTAGCATTGAAGTGTCACTGCAAATCCAGCTAAGTATTTTTCTACTGACATTACTTCTATTTGAAAAAGTTATTCATAGGTCCAATAAGGTCTGATTTAGTAAGGCAAATGCATGCCAAGGTAGTATTTAATTTACTCTGTTACTTTATCTTTCAGTTTGCAAGATGAATGTACATCGACGCTGTGAAACAAATGTGGCACCAAACTGTGGAGTGGATGCTAGAGGCATAGCTAAAGTTCTTGCAGATCTTGGAGTCACTCCAGATAAGATCACTAATAGTGGGCAGAGGAGGAAAAAGGTAATTTTACTATGTAGTATCACATTAAAAAATGAGATAAGTATGGCTGTATTGTGACTTCACTAGTTGGGGTTCAATCCCACTTTTTTTTTTTTTACGTCAGTACAGAATTTTTTTAAGTCAGTACAGAGCTAAGACTTTGGCTTTTATTTATAAGTGCAAACGATCTATTCTGAATTTTGATCTGAAATTTATTTTAAACTGGTACAATTTTGCAAACCTGGAGTCTGTATAGATTCTGGAAGGATTTCCCCTTCTTAATTTTGAGGAAGGAGATTTGACAGACAGACAGTGTCTGACACAAGAGTTCATGAAAACATAAATGGCTCAGAATTGGCATCTGATAATTGATTGTTTGAGACACAGCACTGTTCCGTAACATTATAAATGCTGATAAATGAGCAATGTGCTGATTCTTATGAAGAGGAGCTATTTGCCAGGTGATGGCTCCAGTTATTACAGGAAGAATTAGGCTGTTCTAGAAATAAAAAGCATAGGTCACCCCAAGTATATCCAAAGTTGATGGAGTTATTCTGGATTGATAATACGTATCCTGGATCAGAATTTGGACACACTTTCTATCGCTATTTTTGTGGCTGGAATAACAGACCCGGTGCTCTCACTTATAGAAATAGGCAATTTTTCCCATCATTTCTTGGAACATTGACACTTGGGTCTGTTCATTTTCCTGATTATTACACACTTGGATCCCATGTACACTGTTTTAAAATGTTACAGAAACATGGAAAAAATCTGTGACTTCTGGGAAAAGATGTTGTTGTGTTGTTACTGCAACAACAGTTACTGTAACTGTTGTTACTTTAGTTTGCAGTGCTTGCTGATACTTGTAGTTGAATGTATTTATTGGATAGATTTCTACACAGACTTGTGATGGCTATGCAAAACTTTCCCACTCTCTGAGTATGCTTATTACATTTATTTAAATTTAGGAACCTATTTTTCTTTAAATTGCTGGTTCTGTCTCTGTTTATATTGTGCTCTCCATTTGATGTGATGCCATCTACTGTATGGTTGAGGTCCTGCCAGTGAGAATCAGTAGAACATTTTTCCTTTCCTTTGTACTTCTATGAGTGAACTACTGTTAAATTAAATTTCCTCTTGGCACCGGGGGATCTCATAGCTAAGTACCCCTTTTGGAATTGTTCTTAGCTAATTGCAGGTGCAGAGACTCAACAACCAGTTCCTGGAAGTGCATCATCAGAAGAAGATAGGTCAAAGTCAGCACCAACTTCTCCATGTGATCAAGGTCAGACATCTCTTTTTATTTCCTAATTGATATATATTGCCATATATTTGCCTTCTGTATGAGGAGTAAAAAAGCTATGAGCTCCAGCTCATCGTAGAACCAAATTAATCAAGTAGTTAACACCAGAAAAAGAAGCATTTCAAATTACAAACTGCAAAAAATTTTTTCAAAGGCCACCTTCTTATTTAAATAAAGTGACTTTACTTATAAAAGTAAAATTAAGTGACTTTTAAAGGGAAAATTTTAGAACACTCATCTCGAAATACTAAGTTTACTAGTTGAGTCCTTGCCTAACCAAATACTTTTATGTAAGAAGGTTATGTATTCTAAGAGTGAGAACATTTTAAATAGTACACAGAACTTGAGAGAGCCTTTAGTTACCTGAAAATCCACTCTGTTAATAAGTTTTTTAGATAAAATTGCCTCCTTGCAATTCCACAATGAACATTTGTGATAATAAAAACTTACATCCAGTTAGGTGTGCTGTGTGGTCTCTAGAGGCTTGTAAAACCACGTTTCCTTTCAGTGATATTTTTATTTAGGTTTTTTTGGTGCATAGATTTGGAGACAAATATTTCAGTCTTCACTGATATAACATAATTTCATTGAGCTAAACAGCCTGATTGACAGAATGTCAATGTCAGCAGCACTTCTTGAATCTGATCTGATTGTTCTTAAAAATCAAAAGTATTTGAGGTATCTTATGTACCATCACGTGTGTAAACTGATGATGAAAAATCTTTACACCAGGGCACAGGAAGACACTTTTTTGTCAAATTATTTGAAAATTATTTACAGTTGAGAAATTTCTCAGCCTTATTTTTAGGGAAGACACGTCCAAAGCTCCATGGTAGTAAGTACTGTAAAACTCTTGAGTTGAGAACTTTTTAAAATTTGTCAACCTTTTTGTTTCACAGACAGTATTTTGGTTAATGATTCTTAAAGTATCTGATGTTTTACTTAGAATAAGAACAAAGAATTTGTCTAAATTTTCTCTTAACTTTCACTTTCATAGCTGTCAGGTAAAGTTGCTTCCAAGGCCAGCAGGCAGAAGTATTATGCAAGAGCTTGAGGCAGACCCCAGTACCGTTAGTCACCAAGACTCCCTGTATTTAACACTGAGAAACTTTCAAAACCATTTAGCAGATCTACACAGTTGCTGCTTGAAGCAGCTAGGAAGTAGCCAAATACGTTATTGGTAGGCGTCTGATAATAGCTGGAGCCGAGTAGGATGCTCCATCCATGTTGACTTCAATGAGTGGGACACCCAACTATACTTTGAACTTTTGAAGTCACAACTCTAAAATACTTAAGCAGGAAGATGACTAAGGGCTGCAGGAAGATAGGGATATTCAGAACAAAGCACTTTTCTGTGGCAGAGGAACACCCAAAATCACTAAACGAACTATTTGGCTACTATTCTGACTTACCTTTCAAGTTTTGGATATGTCATTCTCTTAGGTTCATTTTAAAAGGCTTGTTAGAGGAGGGTTTGGGTTGATTACTGTAAGGTGGAGAAGCAGTTTGCTAAATATGTATTCTTAACCACAGAATGCTCTACACTGTATTCGAGGATGATGAAATGTCCCTTTCCAAACTGATACAGACTAACACGGGCTATTTTTCTGATGCTTGGCTAAACACTTTTTTCTCACATTTCCACAGAAATCAAAGAGCTGGAAAACAACATTAGGAAAGCATTATCATTTGACAATCGGGGAGAAGAACACCGAGCAACCGCTACAACATCAACAGACAACCAGCTTAACAAAACTGGGGAGAATGGTGAAAATGGGGAGCTCAAACAAGCTGAGACCAAGCGAATAGGCCTTGAAGAATTCAACTTCATCAAAGTATTAGGGAAAGGCAGCTTTGGCAAGGTGGGTAGCTTGCTTCTCTCCCCCCCGCTTCACTGTGCAGGCTTTTTTTGACTGTATTGCTTTGAAAGTATTCATAGTGATATTCAGAAAGTGCATCCACCCTAGGGTTTCCTTTTACCCATTGGGTAAAAGCAGCTTTTGTCCTACAGATCAGGAATATCAGCCTCCTGATCAGCTGGCATTTTCTTTGCCTTAGCTCACTTCGTTAACTAGGGTCAAGCCTTTTGAAACAAAATGTTAATGTTTCACTGTTTTAGGATATTGGTAATGAAGACGTACAGTTACATACATATTGTTCAACAATTAGTTGTGGTCAAGCAGGAGAAAATATCCCGGGAATAATGCTGTGGAGTCCTGAGTACATTCCGGTTTTAGATAATACCCAGTTCAAGTTTACTTACTTCACAGAACAGTTTGTGTGCTTGTTTTGCCTCGGTGGGTGTGTTCAGTGCTGAAGGAAGCATTTCCACTCAGATACTATGACTGCAAGAGGCTTGGACAGCTGACTGAAATACGGTGTATGTGGCAAAGGTGTAACTCGCCAGGTATCTTCCCACAGTAGGGAATTGATGAGGGTGGAAGGGACATTGCTTTATTTACAGGGCTTACAGTGCTGTGCAGTCAAAGAGCAGGACTGAAATGTGAGTGTTTCACAAGTACACTCTTCCTTCCTTGGTATACGGGAACTGCAGATGCAGGGGAACAGGGCTGAAGCACTTCTTTTGTCTCCCTGTTTTCTAATCCTTTCTCTGAAGATTACCTTGGCTCCAAGCCAGAACTGACCTTAAACAGAGTATAGGACTTGAACCTTAAACAATAGTAGTAGTTAAAATCGACAACATTAAACCAGTTCAAATGGTACGTGGGATTGTATACTAAGTTCATCACACGCTAATCTCACTACCAAAAGTGGGAGATAAAAGTGGGATAAATTTCTGTTCTATGTCAACTTCCTTCCTTAGTGTTTGACATCTCATTCATTAGTAGGTACTCATTAGGATATTTGAATGACAGGATAAAAACTTTTTATCTTCTGCATTCTTAACTAACAAACAAAGTAGATACCATCTGTTTCAAATTTAAAGAATACTAGAGGTATATATTTTTTAAATTACATTGGTTTTAATTTTATAAACGTGCAGCTTAATTCAGGCATGTATGTAACTGTCTTATTCTGTGCAAACTCACGTGCAACCACGCATTGATGGTATTTGTTGTTTGTGTGTAAACAGAGTTTTTGTTTGTTTTAGGTAATGTTAGCTGAGCTGAAAGGAAAAGATGAAGTATATGCAGTGAAAGTCTTGAAGAAAGATGTCATACTTCAAGATGATGATGTAGACTGTACAATGACAGAAAAAAGAATTCTGGCATTAGCACGGAAACATCCATACCTAACACAACTTTACTGCTGCTTCCAGACAAAGGTAAGCTACGTGAACCTTTTACCAGTTTCTGCCCAAGGAACAATATTCACCATTTCCAGAATAAAACAGTCATGTGAAAAGTACAGCAATATTTTGAAAATATTTCTGAGACATTTTTGGCGTTTCAGCAGGACTGAACAGGAGCACTGGCTACTGTTAAATAGTATAAATGCTATTACCTTGTAAGTACCAGGAGATGGCAGTAAATGAGTTAAAAAAATAAAAAACCCCAACACATACATAAACCACAAAAAAACCCCTACTAAGGTGCCATTTTCTGGGCTTCTTTGGTACATTAATAGGTGTATCATTTGTTGAATTAAGTACAAATATTTTTAACATGCAGTATTCAGTGCAAAAAATCTAAAATTATCTGGTCAGAAATAAGATTCTGGTAGAACACTCACCTTTTCAGTTTTCTTGTGTTGCATAATATACAACATATTCAAAAAATAAAGGAAATAGGTATACTGCTTATCAAATAAGTTCCTACAGTGCTAATGCCACCCATGTACTTGAGGACCTGGGAGAAGGAAAGGATGAGAAAGCTGATAATGAGAGCCTGTTCCCATGGCATGTTACTTGTTTGTAATTTATTGTATAGAATTACACTTCATAGCATGTTTTGGATTTGCTGCTTAAATGTAAGTGAATATTTGGGTGGTGTAGCTGACTCCATAGGATTTCTGAATCCCGTCAAAGTGCTTGAAACCTGCTGTGTTCACAGAATATTTCTGGGTTTTATTTTAGTCTCTTTATTTCTCTTGACATTTAGCTGAGTGGACTGTTTCTTACCTGATTGTCCAAAAAGCTTTATGGACAAAAAAAACCCCAAAACACAAGGTGAATCTGCCTTGCAGATAGAATACCAAACATATAATTTTATTTACAGTAGCATCCTTTATTTTTGAAGTGCCTGATAAAATGTTTTCGAAGCACTAAGGTTTGAATTTTTGACTGTTGAACTAAGTATTCCATTCATTTCAACAGGATGAGGTTTTGACCTGTAGGAAATAAGTTTAGACGTTAATATATATGTATGAAAGCAATGTATATAGATTGAAAAGCAATCAGCCTTTTTCAAATTTCTGTGTTTTGTGGTGGTTTCTTTCAGTAAGACACTACGTTTGAGTATGTGAGTCAATTTAAGGGAAAGGTTTCAAGATTAAATGAATAAATTAGCATTTTGAGTAAAATTAAAGGTTACTAATGGTGTATATGAGTGTATGTAAGTGTAAATACCTACATATTCATGTATTATAACCAAAACTATAAATGGCCGAAATGAGCTATTGCAATAATTATGTGTGTAGAATTAGAGAAAAGCTCTGACTAAAACATCTTCCAGCAAAGTTGACAAGAAAGATAGATAGGGTAGCGGGAAAACTGTAGGAAAATGGCTAGTAGGATCAAGATTATAGTGTGTTGAAATATGCAAATAATGAATGTTTAATATGTTTATACATTTCTTAAAATAGTGACAATGCATTAATATTTTATATGCTTTGAAGACGACCAGGAAGCTGTGTATAGAATTTGTGTCTACAGGATGTTTCATGTGTTCAGACTTTCATTTCATTTGAATGTGTGTGTGAACATAGTGTTTTAAGGTTTTAATGTATTATTTTAAAGTCTATAACTAGAATTGAGCATATTATTTCAGATGAAGAAAGTGATAAAAAAGATTGTACTGGAGTGAGGGACGAACTCTGTGAAGAGAAGGGAGACATTTAGGATTAAGGCAGACCGCACTCCCTGAGGTGTAAAATGTATATGCAGCCTGATGCGAGTCATGTGGCAGAACATCAGTAAAGATCAGTTTTACATTAAGTGAATTATGACAGAAGGTTCTCCTGCTATTCCTCTAGTTTCCTGAAGATTTCTTTCCTTTTATATTTCTCATCTGTTCTCTTTTGTGTCATGCTTTCTGCCTTCCTCCTTGCTCTCCAAAGCCATTCCTCAGAGTAATTCATCAGAATTCAGAAATTCTTCTTACCATCTTCTCTTTTCCATATTTCTTGGCCAGAGAGAAACTATATGGCTTTGCTTGAACACAGAGGATCTGATAGTTAAGTGATGTATAGTTACAAGTCATAGGCTAGTGACTTATGAAACAACCAAAATACACTTAGTGAAACCCAATCACATTAAAAGTCCACAGCTGAAAAATTGAAGAGATTTTTTGAGTGTGGCCTATGAACAATTTGCAAAGAATTCTTTGTAAAAAGAAAAAACAAAAAAAGAAAAATCCCAAAAAACCCTCAGCTGCTAAAGCTACAAATTATTTATGAATGATAAATGAAAATGTACCAAATAAATTAGTCACTGAATGATTTGCTCAGGTTGAGAGGAAAAACACATAGAAAAACTTGCTCAAACAAACATGGACTGTGGTTAAAATAGCTTTACTGAGACAAAGGCTATTGTACGATAAAAATGTGTTTAACAGGAGTGTGTAGTTACTTACGCTGTGATTGTATGCTGTGCCATGGCTGCAGTGCTTTGCAGAACTGGTCCCTGAAGTGATCATGCTGGAATTAAATTTTACATTTCAAGTAGAGCATATTTGTTGTATACACCCTGACTTAATGGGAAGATTGACTCAGTATGCATTGTCAAAGCATTCAGAGGTTGACTTTATGTAATGACATTACGTGCTTTGTTCCTTTTCCACAAAAATGCGAACATATGAGTTTGACTGTATATATTGCAGTGTTTTCCTTCAGTAATAGGGTGAAGACACTGAAGAAAAGTTGCCTAATATGTTTTTTTACTGTAAGTATGCTTCTGTATTATGTTTTTTACATGGAGCAGACCATTTAGTAAATGATTCTGTTATTATCACAAGTTAAGGGATCATATTTAAAATTATCTTGGAATTCAGAAAGCATGCCAAATAATGGCTAATAACAGCATACCTTATACACTAATGTGTTTTTAGCCCTACAGATCTGAATTTAGCAGTCCCATGTAGCTTCTTCATTTTAAAGGATTATTCTTGGACTGGTATTTGTCATATACCTAGTTAATCCAAAAGCTAACTTTGATCAAACCAGTTTGTTTTAAGCCCATCAAAAAATGACTCACACCCCCAAAAATCAACATTCTGTATTGAAATTATATATATTCAAATATTGTACTTCAGGGGTTTGTTTGCAGTTTTCTGCAGTGACCTGGAAGTTAAGAGAGCTGGGTTCTGTTCCAAAGCTTGGGGTAAAGTGTGCAAAACTGATATATGATGGTTTATTAGCAATATTTGAGGTATGAACTCAGCAACCCAGTCCTACACATTAGAAGGAACAAAAAATTTACAGACAGGACCTCAGCTGATGCATGTTTTTACATGGAAGGAGCTCAGATATTTCAGTATAGCATATCTTATGTCACAGTTGGATAGTATTTTTCAACACCCTATACTATGGCAGCATTTCCCTTCTCGTTTTGCCAGAATATATGGTCAGTGCATCTATCGGTGTATTCAGAGGTTTGAGTTCTGTTTTGCATGTGTCTGTCAGCTGTTATATAAATGAAGAATACTGCGTTCCGTATTTGGTACTCCCATAGCTAAAGTTGCCCAAGGCATAGCACACAACGTACAGCATTTTTGTAATAACTGACCTTTGCTTATCATCCTCTTTGATTTATTTGGGACTTTGTTGTGTCCTTTGTTGAGAAACTGTCAGGTGTTTTTTCAGGACTACTACCGTTTACATCCTTTTTTTTTACTCTTCCTCATATCTTCTCTTTCTCCCCTTCTATGTACTGGTTCCTTACCTGATAGTAATGCTGATGCTGCCCAATTCCACTACCCAGTGTCCTCCTCACTCCAACCTTATACCATGTCTCAGTGATCAACTATGGAACGGTATCAGCATTAAGTTTTATTGATAATGCTTCAGTCAGGTGGCTGGCAAAGAGGATTTAAGTATTTATCTGAATTTAAGTATTAAGTATTTAAGTATTTTCTCTGAAGACCTTCTTGTATTTATGATACTTTTTTCACAGTTGGAAGTTCAGAACTGTGAAAATGAAAGTATTTTTTAATGGCAAGTTGAGATTCTACAAAATAAATTTATTACTAGCTTCACTTTATTCTTCCTGCGCCCCTGTCAACCTTCTTCATAGTACTTAAAATTTTCTAGACCTCTGCCCTGTGAGATGCATATATGTGCATACCTTAAAATTTATAATGAATTATTATAAAAATACTTAAGAAGTAAAATGTTTTAGAAATTATTTAAGACAGTGAAAGCTTTATTACAATAATTAATTATAAATTTAGAAGACTGGGGAGCTCCTGCTTTTAACATCCAGTGTTTGCTTTTTAATCCAATTTACAAAATTAGGTAAATTTGAAAATAATGCTCTCCTGCTCTTTGCAGAGTACTGTTTTTAACAAATTTGCTTTATACACAGACATAGTAGAGAGTACTATTAGTACAGAGTGATGTTCCTATTGAATGATAGAGTTACGTAACTTGTAAAGGACCCTTAGCATTATAACTATTTCTCTTAGAGAAAACAATTAATTAGAAAAGGATAGAGTAAGTCAGAAAGTCATTTACTACAGGTAAATAGTTAAACTTATCCCACCCATAAAACCATTATTTTTTTTCCTTATAATTGTCCGCATGTTAAAAGCAGTGTATCTGTTCATAGCGTAGCTCCTGTGCTAACTTGCAAAAGGCCATTCACATCTGTCCTGTGTTCTGGTGGCGTAAGGCAGGGTTTAGCCACATGACAGTGGCAGAACTGAAGGGGCATGTAGGAATGGGCTGTAGTGACACTATTACAACTATGTCGATGCCTTAACTTATGTTCTACCTAGTGGCTTACTACTGGTTTATCCTAGATTGTGAGTATTGTGGTTCAGATACTATTCCTTTCTCTGTGTTGGCACTGTGTATAGCACACATATAATGCTAGAAGGCTGGCATTTATAAAGCTAAGATTTAGGAGATTTTATTTCCGTTTCAAGCTGTCATGATGTTCCTTTGTGATTTCGGCAAATCTCTGAACCTCTTTCTGCATCAGACCCCGCTGTGAAAACCAAGAGTAGTCAGTCCTTCTGCTTACGACTTGTATTTAAATGTTTCCAAGGAGGGTTTCAAAGTCCAGCAGTACGACAGTATTGTGTACAAGTGTCAGTGGGGAAAATTAGAACGTTGCAAAAGGTGTAAAATGGAGTTACATTCTTAAAGTGACTTGTTTTATTTGTGTAAGAACATACTCAACAGCAAAGGGGAAAAGAATTGTATGCTTATGATAGTCATGTTTTCTAAGTTAATTTAAGAAGAATCATTGTAGTATATGACCAAAACTGTCTTTGGTAATGTAAAAGCAAGTCTTATTTTTCTTATGTGTGTTTGTAAAAAAGTAAATGTCTTCTGCAATAATAGCTCAGAGGAGCGTCATTTATGATATACGGTGCAAATTAACCTAACTGACTGGCCACTGTTGCATTCATCTGGGACTAATCAGAGCCTATAATCCATTTTATCTGGTATTCTTGTACTTTCGTTGCTAAGCAGCTAAAGCCATTATGCAGATATTGCTATATGGGTGTAATCAGTTTAACACAAGTTTGCATTGCCTTTTGTTACTGATTAGTGTCAAATTAGAACTTTTTAGAGCCCAATTCTGATCGTTATTATCCCTGCTTCAGTGGATTTGTACGTGTGAGACAAAAGACTAAATTAGCCCCTGTATTTTTAGCTACTTTAGTGCTAAAATATTTTAATACAATTTAAATATAAAATTATTGACAAAAGTTTCTTAATGGTACATGTTAACTATGGTAAAAAATAGAATAAAATGGTAGGTAAGCATAGAGCATTGTTATTTCTACTGCTTTATTATGGTACTTTTTAATATACAATTATGCACAGCTATGTTCAAACTTAATTTTAATCTTTGTAAACTGTATTATTATATATACATATACACAGAATTTGTGCAATAGTAGCTATTTTTTAATTCCCACCAAGTTTGTACAGGCAGTTCATATCATAAGAAATTAAAGTGAACTGATACTGACTCATTCTTTGGAATATTTCCTGAAACACTAGAAGTTAGAGTGGTATATGATCATGCTTCGAATATCATACAGTCAAGAAATCATGTAAATAAATGAAATGTTGGCAGAATAGGGTTTTTCAGACATTTAAGTACTGCGTGTGTTAAATTTAGATTTCCTGTTGACTGCTACACAGTATGAATGTATTGACCGCCATCACTGTATTGTCTAAAAGTAGACACAGTGGTCAAGAATAGTTGGAACGGTGAAGCTGATGATTAAATACTGTAATCATTGTCTCACACACACACAAGCCCCTGTTTCCAGCACGATGACCCGGTTTTGGGAAACTTGCTATTATGCTGCTCAGTTATTGCTAGCTGCTCTTGAAGGATTATTAAAGCCTGGTTAGCTCACTGAAGATTCATTGTTCACATTAGTCCTTTTAGTGTTAAACTTCAAGTCAGGCTATCAGTGCAGCCAGGCTCATCAAGGGCCTGTAGGAGAAATTACTCCTCCAGCATCAATCAGAAGCATCTAAATGCTTCTCTTTCAGACAGGAAAGACTTTTATTTTGTGATGTTGCACCCAAACTGAACGGGACTCTTTCACACCCTCTCAAAGCTAGGGCTTGTTTCTCGTTTGCATGTATACAAGTGAGTGCTGCAGCTGCAGCTCCTTGGATTGCTTTGCTGTAACCAACTGAGGCCTCAACAACCCCTGGAATAGTCCCGGGTCTGCATCTGTGGCCAGAATTCACTGCAACTGCCGTCATGAAATAGGTGAGGGCAAGCTGGAGTTTGTACTGATTTTATTTACCTTGGTCCTCATGTCTGCATGTTAGGGTTTTAGCATTAACTATGCCAGTAGTTCACTGTGTTAGAAACATCTTAGTGTAGCCAAGCGTGAAGTTCAAGATTTTAATCCTGATGTGATCCTGTGCAGACAGGAGGTTTTTAGGACAACGGGTAGAGCTAAGGGCCTTTTAGGCACAGTTTTCATATCTCTTGGACAGTGTAGCTGGAACTATATATTGCACACTTTTCCCCTTGGGAAAAATGTGTTTCTCCAGTTGAGGCATGTTTGAGGGGAGGAGTTTTCAGACTATCTACCAGATGCTTTGCCAGTAACTTTCCTGGCAAGTCTGTCTGGCTTGAACACTGTGCTTTAGCAGAGATCAGAGACAGGAATATTGTCATCCAAACAGGGCAAAGGGGGTAGCAGATTTTGAACAGTAGACCCATTGCTTACTGGGTCCACAGAATCTCTGTATAAACTTTCCACCATGGCTGTGTTAACATCGTGCTGGTTGGTTCCTCATTTGCCATTCTTAATGTTACAGCTCCTGTGAGAAGGGCATACTGTTCCTCCTCCAGCAGGATAATTGAACAGTACTGCTTTAAATGAAATCCTACACATTGAGGCTGGATTGTGGCTTGTAGTTTAATTTAGTTTTGGGAGAGAGGAGTGGGAAGGATAAGGGTAATCCGCCTTGTGGCAGCAGCCGCTTGGAAGAAATGTGCCTGAATCATTTGTAGCAGGATCTGCCACCCTGCAGCCATGTGCTGTGACCCTTCTTTCTGTCCTTCCTCTGCACCTAGGTCTCAAGACCATCCTCAGACCTGCTGTAGGACAGAAGACACTTGAGTATGTGACCTATGTGAATCCAATGGTCCTTTTTCCTAGCATCCTTTATGCTTTTTCTTGTATTTTACAGCTACAAAGCTTTATTCACAATTTGCCTCTAATGGGTTTATAAAAATGAGTTTGTAAAAATAAAATGTATATTTTAAATAAGTGGAAATGTAACGCTCACATGGATAGCTATAAGGATGCCTCATTTATGCTAGATAACAGTTTTAAAAGCTATTTAAAGGAAGCCTGTTCTGCCCAAGTGATTGTGGGAAAACATTTGATACTGTTTGTTAGGTGTTGCACTTTCTTAGAGTAAACAACCAATGCACCCGAAAGGAAGAGTCAGGAAAAAGGAAACTGCATGTAAAATTTGATTCTTCTGCAACTTCTTTTCTAAATGCAGGAAATTATTCTCTTTGGAATTCATTTGGGCACTTTAATACAACTTTTTTTTTGGGGGGGGGCAATAGGTAACAACTGTAAGCTTAGTAAATGATAATTGTACATGAGAGAACTTGACTATGGGAAAGAAGTGGAATTTACAAAACATTTGGTTTTGCATCTGTAGTAAAATCTTCATTGCCTTTTTTAACACATGCGCAGAGTAATTTTAGTTTTGGCAAAACATGTCTTCTGTACCATACAACATGTGAGAGATGGGCGAAACTTGAGTAGGGTATAACTTAAATTACACTTTATCTCTTCTCAAAACCATGCCATCAGATTGTTTTTACAGTGTTGAGGTGTGTGTGAGAAGGTTTAAGGGAATCCAGTTTATGCCACTTGTAGGTGAGTACTTTTAGCAGAAATACACACACTTTTTTTGAGGGCAGCAGAGTTTACTCTTGCTTAATCACTGTGGGCTAAGAGTAGTGATGCCCAGCCTATAGTCTCATGCCTGTGTGTGGGGAAGCATGTAGAGAGCTTCTTTGTGTTCCCACGTAAGGTGAGCCCAAGGCCATTCGGTAAGCTGAGAAATATTCAGTGCATTGTTTTATCCCCTTTAAAAAGATGACGAGGCAGGTGATCTATAATGTCAACTTAGCAGTTAGGAAAAGTGACTCCTTGGAGGAGGTTGAGTGGTGTATCACTTGTGAGCCTGTGAGTCCGCAGTGTCTCTACACTAGGGCTGAAATGCTGTGTAAAGTGTGTATACAGCTTCCACTAATAGGGAGAAACAGTAAATGTAGATCCATAAAACATACACAGGTAAACTGTATCTAATCATTAATGCTTTCTCTTCTCTTCTAGTAAACTGATCAGTCATTAAAAAGTAATTGTTCAGAACTAAGGAAACCTGAATAATGAAGACTCCTTCCAAGTCCTGGCTGTGCTTATTAATACAGTAGCTCATAGGACTGCAGAGAGTGTTTAGCAATTGGGAGATCATGACAGTGGATGTTAGATTTTGGACTTTTCTATTTCATCTTACAGCAAATGGCAATGAACTACTGTGAAACCCTTTCTTTTTCTATTCTGCACTTTCCATGTCTAAAAATGTGTGTAGTGACCTTAAATGAGACGGAAGAGAGGGAAAGGGCTGTGAGTTTTAGTTAATACTCCTTTTCATAGTAAGTAGCTTCTGATTATTACTGAAGCATTAATTGTTTATAATCTGGTCTCAAAATCTATTCACTAGCGTGTCTATTATATTATAAAACTAGTATAAACCAGTGTTTTAATTTATTTCCCAGAAGGGAAATCCTTCACTTAATTTGCTCAGTCTTTCTCTTCCTACACAGTGCAGCATAAAGATTTCACTTTTCCTGCATTGGGTGTACTAATCCATCTTTTCCTGCATCACAGTGTATTTAACGAGACTGTAAGTCTCTTTCCCATGCACAGGGACTCTGTGTGTGTAAGGTTAGCTTTGTTGTGATCAGATCACTAAGTCTGCTAAGGATTAAAGAGGTTTTATCAGAATGGTATGACTTTTAAAAATAATAGTCATCCAATGACACTACATTAAATAATTTAGATAATAGCAGTAGTGATGCTGGAAAAAAATCTGTCCACTTTTAAAGGTATTACATTATAAGGGAACTGAGCGCTCATGGAAGACACTCTGAAGGTTAACTTGCAGACTTAACTACTTCAGCTTGTATTGTTCCATACACAATTAGTAGTAAGTCTGCGTATTTCCATAGACTAATTTTTAAGTTACGACCTAGAGAAGCCACCCCATTTTATCCTTAATACATCTGAGAAGGACCCAGTTATAATTCTTCCTTTCAGAGTACGTATACCTTGCCAAGTACAAAGGAAGGAAAATTGTTCTTTAGGTACTTAACTTTCCATTCAGCCAACAGAAAGATGAAAAGGATCCATTTCATAAGTTTCTATAAATAAGTTTTTCCAAGAAGCTTTGCAGAATCACACAAGATGAGTAAATTCAAATACTCTAATTGGCAAATGGTTTCTTGAAAAGTCTGTGGTGATACTTATTTTCTCTTTTTTATCTTCAGAAACCCAATATTAAAATAATCATGCAAAATTCTGCTCCTTAAAACTGCTTCCTGAGTTGTAGAAAAAACTACCCTGAAGATGAAACACACTATTTTCTTCTGTGCTGCTTTACTCATTTCAGAGGGTTTGGATGGCTTAAATGATGGCAGAATTTTGGACAGTGTTTCCTGTTGTCTGACTAATTTATATTTGTGAATTGCCAGGGTTTTCAGCTGCGTGAAGCATACGCTTTGCCAAAAATTAATCATGTTCTGGAAACAGGGAAGTATGGAAAATAAAGTAGATACAATTAATGCTTTTAAAGGTCAGTGTTGCATTTATAGAACTACAGAAATCCAGACAGTGAAGAGAGGTGTATGAATAATGACTTTCAATAGGTACTGAAAAAGCCTGGCTCAGGTAACTCATGTTTATCATATAGCACAAAAATGTCAGTGTATGGTGCTTACACAGGTCAATGGATATTTATGAAGAACTTCATTTTCAGGAAGGGTTATGAAAACATCTTGAACAGAGAATGTTATATGTAGATTAAGGATTTTACATAGGTTTATCAGGTTTCATTCATTCTGTGTGCTCATGTAATTTTTCTCTTGAGATGTGAATTTTTAACCTCTTGCTAGATTCCTTTCATGCTGTTTTGGGAAGCTGATTTGTATAAAGGGACAAAGAAAAGGCAAAACGAGGCTCTGGTCTCATGAAGGACTGCAGAAGACATACTAATGTAAGAACAGCCAATGGTTTGTTTGGCCCAGTATCCTGTCTAGCAGTGCGAAAGCAGAGCCCAGGAATAATGTAGGTACAGGGTAAAGCTTATCATGACGTTTTTCCAGAGTACTATCACAGTATCAGGAGATTGAAGAGTTGGGCATTTCCTGAGCCAAAGATGGTTTTGCATGTAATGAGGTGGCATCTTTGCACATAATATATTTTGTGGGAAGTGTTAAAAGTGAGAAACTATTTAGAAATATAAATGTTGGAGAACATTGTGCTTTGTTCTACAGCCTGGAGTGCAGAAATCCTTTTAATACCACATCTGCAAACAGACAACCCTATAATGCAGCATAAATATTTATACTGTTTCTTTTTAACAATATTTCTGAAAGTGTCTATGCCATTAAAGATCTCCAAACTGTTGTAGCTGCTGTATTTCTCTTATCTTCTACAGTTGTAGAATAAGATATCTGATCATCTGAAAATAGCAACTAAACATACTGAGGTTTCTCAGATAGAAAAAAAAAAACCAGGATTCCCTACAGGTGTTTTGATATGCATTTCCATAATGTATTGTCATGCATACAGCAGAGATAAAAAACAAAATTGCATGCTGTAATATAGGCATATTTGATAAGAACAGTTCTCAAGTTACGTGCTCCATCACTGAGAGCTAAGGTACTGAAAGAAAGAGATAAGTGTTACAGTATCTTGTGCTTTCCCATCAGGAATGTAAGCAATGAACCACAGCTGGCAATGTCATGCCAGAGCCAAAAGGGCATCATGCATAATGCATTAGACTGAATTAAGAAGCCTGCCAAAGAGTGATGCCATCCTTTTTCTGATTTTCGGTCTGCAGTGTTCTTTTGTTGAATTTCTGAAGCAGAAATGAGATAAATGTTATGTTAAACTTAATTCAGCCACTTCTTAACACATTTATTTGAGCATTTCTTAAAGAAAAGATAAGGTATAAACAACTCTTTCAGAAAGGAGAATAGCTGTGTTGGATATATTGATGAGTATAACCCATGGATTCATTTATGGACCCGTACAGGAGAGTAAGTTCTAAAGGAGAAGTTAATTAGCTTCTTTGGACATCCAAGAAATCTACTTGTATTTTTATACAATCAAAGAGCCAAAATGAAATAAGGTTTGGGCAGGAAAAGGGGCTGTCTTCAGGAGTTTAAAATTCGCTGTAGCCCTGCGATGTATTTAACCCCTGGGAAGTACTCTGTGGTTGCATTCAGATGTGAGAAACTTGGTGGTTGTGCTGCTGCGGTCTCACTCATACAAGCTTGTGCCACATGTTCGCTTTGTGCGTTGCATGTATAAACATCCCCTTCATGCTTGCAGTATTCAAGAACAAGTCCCTTAATGGCAACTGCTGTATTGCAGCAGCATAGGAAAGGAGGCTTGCAGGGCTTTTCTAGCATAATGAGAAATGGGAAGATCATATCTAATGAGATTTCTGGATCAGAAATGTGGGAGTTTTAGATAGGAATCTGAATGTAAAGAGGCTTAAACTCACCAAACCTCTGAACTTTTGGAAATTTGCCATGAATCTGTGGGAAAAGTTAGGGAAGAATTGTTGCTGGGTGATATGCCCGAGGAGATTAACTGCTTTCCACAGTCAGTTCAATGTGGTATTATTATATAAAACACTCAAAGTGGTTCAGATATCCCTTAGGCTAACATGTAATCTCAGCCACATGTGTAACCCAATATCTGAGTATTGTTTCACTCTGCTTTTTAACTGGATTTAGACTGACGATTTGGGTCTAAGAAGCCACAGGCAGCTCCCTAGAACCTAAAATATCACCAAGTTCAGGATTTGGTATGCAATACAGATTTCATTACAATTTGTTAACCATTATCTGATTGCACACTTAACATCGTTCTGCAAGTAGCATTGACAGAAAGGAGTCTTGTTTACTGGCCTTGTCCAGAGAAAAGCAATGTTTTATCCATTAGTAGTATGTTGTTTTTAAAGTTGTTTACATTCTTTGAGGAACTGCGGAAGCTACTGCTTGAAGAGGTTAGAGGACGTTCGAGTTTATGGGTTCTTTTTGAAAATATTCTTGAAGCAAATGCTAAATTACATTATTCAAGTAACAGACAGTGGAGAGAACATTGTGTCTTGGCAAACTGAATTTACTGTGTTATATTTGAATAAAGAAATCTAAACTATGAAAAAAGAGTTCCCAGATCTTATCATGATACAGTGAAGAATTATATATTTCTTTTTGATCCTACCCTCAAGTTTTCCTTGCAAGTTACTACCTTTGTCAAATTACTGCCTTTGTCAAATTACCGATGGTCTCGTAATGATAAACAGACTACAAATAAAATTATTTGAGGGTTACAGTAGAATCCTTAGAAGGTTAAAACCATAATAATCTGTTAATGAAGAATTCTGAGGTTTTTAATTCTTCTTCTTTTTTCTTTTTCTCTGCAAGGGTAGATGTCTGTTAATTTAACAAGTTACAATGTATGATCATTCCTTAAAGCTCTCCTTTGAATTATGTAAATTGTTGTCCCCTAGAAACCTTAGGCTATAAACTTCAAAGGCATCTCATGAAGCCTTGAGGTGAAAGTAGAGGAAAATTTCAAAAAGACCTCTCTCTTGTGGAACTAAGGACATGGGAAATTGTGTCAGTACAACTGAAGTTTGCTTTGAAATACTGGGTTAGCTCGAACACAAAGTGCCGAATGGGAAGCTTCAAATCACTGGTGGTGTACTTATTGAATCACAAAGGCTAGGTCTGTGCAAATTGGTACTGCTGCTCTTTTGTTCCTAATTCCAGAGAACATTTTTAAATGTTTAATATATTTTTTTCTTAGAATGAAATATTGCACTGAGCCAAGGTTACAGCATGTTATATTCCCTGAAAATGTTATAGTCCAGGGATAGTTGTAGAAATGCAACGTGAAACCGCTGCAGCAAATATAAACTCTTGAGTTCAACATTTTGTAGTCTTACAAGGCCAGAAATTTATCCCACTGAAGTTCTTTCTCTCCTAAAATATGAGATTTCTTGGTTAGATACCAGACACTGATTGCATCGTTCTGCTTCACCGGCTTGCCACGTTGGTAAATCAGTTCAGTTCTTGTGGCTTGAACTACGAAAGGTAAAAACTTTGCCCTCTCCTTACCTTGTTTCACATAACACCAGAACTGCTATAAAAGTAAAATAAACACTGGAAGTTACTACCCTTTTTTATTATTTACTTTTAAAATCGTTATATGAAACTTTGATATAATTTCTGAAATATGCAATTCACCAGATGTTGTTTTTAAGACACTGATGACTGTGAACAAGAAGTTGTTCATATATTATGTTCTTCAGTGTGCTGAAAAGCTTTGCTACTTCAGGGACAGAACACTCCACAGCCTGGAGTTTGAAGCCTAAAATAATTGAAATAAGAAAAATAAATACAGTTGTGTTTCTCTAATACACAGTGTAAAATCAGTTAATTTATAATGAAAAGAAAAATAGCTTCTTTTTTGTTTATTTTTTTTTTAATAAGAGCTCAAACTTAAATACATCTACCAGAAGGGAGAGAGGGATAGTATGTGTCAGCAATCAGATACAGGTACTCATTTTTTTTTAGTAATTCAGCAAATACCTATTATGAGTGGTGTTTTAAATTTTTTAGTTGCAATCCTGTGTGCATTGTCTAAAGAGAATTCATTATTCATGCATTATTTAAGGAAAGGCATTTTGCCTTAACTTTGCGTATGTAGTAGTAAAAAAAAAATATCCTGAAAGGAGTTTTCTGTATCTTCTCAAACCATAATGAGGCTTCCATCACTCCACTGACATTTTCATAGCTGGTGCCTGTAATCTCACCAAGACACTGACCGTATCTGCTTATTTTCTTGATATAAAAACCTGTTGAATCTACTTTAAAACTTACTGGTATTAAACAGCAACACAACACAGTATATGGATATTCTTCTTTTTTAGTTACTGCTTATCAAAACCTGTACTTATTTTTTTATGTTTTAAATCTCTCTGTGTTCTTTGTAGTCAGCTTTGTTACTGAGAAAAGGGTACTGAGAACTCTGTTTTTAAAGGCATGTCTTAAAAAACAAAGTTCATGTTCTTACATAATCACTGTTTGCATGGAACAATTATATGAAGCTACAAAAGTTGTACCTGGAGTTGTAATTTGATCTAGAACTCATAAAAGTTATTTTGGTTTTGATTAGGCTCATAATAATGTAAGCAAGATACTGTGTGATGGTACTGTATAGATTTTGGGAATGTTTTATAGCATTTTACTGCTGCAGTCTGTCATCTGATAAGAAAGTTTATGGAACAAATACAGAAAATCAACGCAGTCCATACCTGCCAGCCAGGTATAAGTAATTGAAAACTTCTTCCAGGATAATGCAGAATTTGAGTGGGGTGGGGGCATTGGGTTTTGTTTGTTTGTTATAATAGTGACTACATTAAATTTCATTAAGCTGAAAAAGTGAAATTAACTATTGAGGGGTGAAAAATGCAAAATAAACAGTTTGGATCTGTTTGTACAAAACAAAAACAGTGGTGTTTTGTTCCAGGCCTTTTGAAATTGACCAGTTGTGGTTTCACGATGTGTGCAGTCTGATTTGAGACCATGTTGCTGCTGATGGTGGATGAGGACACCTCGTCCTCTGCTCCCTCTTGCCAGCGCTACTCAGTCTTTCCTTTGCATCTGTTCCAGTGAGCCCTTGAGTGGATGACTTGGATCAGTTTGCTGGTAGGGCTGAAAACTGAAGCAGCAAAAAATAATATGTGTGTCAACAAGCAGCTATAACCTGCCTGACACTCACTGATGCCTGTGAGGCAGCAAGTGAGAAAGAGACCGTTGCTGTCCTCAGTAGCAGTTCGCTGCTGGGACAGGAAACCAGCTGTGAAATCCCATGTAGCCCTGCCTGTCCAGAGAGCAATGGATTTTCTTCAGAAGAGTAATAATAATAAAAAAAATTGAACGGCATTTTTTTCACATTTGTGCTTTGTGACTGTAATCACCTTAAATGTGATCCTGAACTCTTTATTCTCATGATTGCTATTAAGTCGCTCATGAGAATGGAAAACAAGATTTGTGGGTCAGTTTTGATCCTTTTGAAGATAATGGTTATATTCCCACTGACTTCAGAAGGGTCAGAAATATTAGCCTTTTTTTTTTTTTTTTTTCTGTGACCAGAAAGAAGTAAAGAAGTATGTATTGCAGATGAGATGTGTCATTTTGTCTTCTGTTAGAAATTCAACTTTTGGCACTGCAACTATGTGAGCAGCATGTGCAATTGCTATTTTGTTTCTGTTTGTTTATTTATTTATTTATTTTTGTTTGTTGTTCTAGTGTTTATAGTCAATGAAGCCTCAGTAGTAGTTGTTATACATAATTTAATTACACTCTTAAGGTGACATGCCCTAATTTTCTGTGTCCATCTTTGAAAGTAATTATTTCACTTCTGCACAATATTAGATTATGTGGATTAGACAGTATGTTACCTATGCAGTAGCGGACTTAGAATGCTTGATCCCAAATGGAATGTAAAATATCTGAATGTGGATTTTTACCACAGGAAGGAATTGGCTGGTAGATTTCTGTGTATCAAATGCAGCACTTGATTTGCAGAACAGCTAGAAATTGCAGAGCGTTTGTATAATAACGTACACTTGTGCTGGCATTCTCCAGACACAGCAATCTTTCAGGAACTTGCTTGTCCTTGTGTATTCTCCTTTCTTCAGGCAATTTTGTCTGAACTTTCTCAAATATCCCCTGTGACTGCCTGGCGCAGGACCGCGAGCTCTCTAGGCAGGACCAGCCCCACTCCTTGACCGCTGCTCTGCTTAGCATCACTGCCAAGTGTATGGCTGCTGGTTTGAAGTCTGCAATCTTGACATCCTGTGTTTGAACAAGACCTGGCTCAGTTAGATAGATACAAGTCTTAACCTGCTGGCTACACTTAGCTTGTGCCTTACCAACTGTTACAGGAGTTTGTGGGATGAAATGGATAAAATAGGGAAGTTGAATAGACAAAATGACGAGAAAGGTATGCACAAGTGAGTTTTGATTGTGTGTTGTGAGGTGTTTTCTCCTATGTCTTGAAACCAGTTGACTGAGTATTTCTGCACACTTTTGGCTGCTTTTTGAAACTGTTTCTCTTTCCTGTTCTAAATCGGAAAAGAGGATGCAGGAACAGTATGTTTCAGGAGACAGAAACAGGTTAGTCTGTCACTGTTTTTCTGGCCAAACCACGTCTATAAAGCATTCGCAGGAATATGTTTGTATACTCATGCACTCAAAGCACATACGCTTTTTCTAGAATGTATTACTATCCTGGTTGTTCAGTGTTCATGTGCAGGTTAGTTATTTTCATAACCATTTCTTTATTGTGTCTGCTATGATTCTAAAACTTCTAGAGATGCTTAAAGAAGTTCGCCTTTTTATTTTTTTCTTACTGTCCAAAAGATCTTGGCTTTATTCTTGAGTTGACCTGAATTTTTTGTATACATCTTTATGATGAAAATGACATTCACTTTACAGATGAAAGCTAGATCTGCTTCAGTGATTTTAAACATGGGTTCTACTTAAATTCATTGATTTGTACTAACAGAAGATTTGTAAAATATTTTTTTACATTGTTATGTGACTCAATACTAGAGAAACAGTTCAAATCTCACATAAAAATGCTTTGGACTGCAAAAAAATACATTGAAACTCATTGGCACTAGGAAGAAAAATGCTCAGTATTGGAGGCTTGTGACTGATGATGCATGGAAATACCTGGTGGTTATTGTCTAGCAAGAGGAGGGTCACAACAGATGCCCATATGATTAATTTTCTGTGTTACAGCACAGTCACATTTTTAATGCAGAGGGAAATTTTCTGTGTGAAGAGTAATACATAGGAGTATATTATATTGGTAAGCTGTTCATATCTGTCTTTCAACAGAAAGACTCTTTTTGCTGTAAATAAACACTGTACGTGCTGGAGGCTAGGTGATTTCATTTTTCTTCCAGTTTTCAAACCACAGTGTCTTTCAGCTTTCTATTTCCAACTCTTCAGTATGCTGAATATGCTGAAGTAAATACTAAGCTCTGTCCTAAGGCAACTTTCAAGATCTATGAAACTATGGATTCACCTGGATTCAGAGGTAGATTAGCTCCTGTGTATATCCAAGTTATCTGTGTTAGGAGTTCTTGAAATTTTTTTTCTCTAAGGATTCCTGTAAATTTCTACAATCTACAACTAGGTATGTCTTTTCGTGTAATTACTTTCAATCTGGATACAGCACAGACATTTTAAGTCAAGCTTGGTACTAGCAAATTTTTGGGTTGGATTTTTTGTCTTCCTCCCCTTAACGTATGCACCAGGACTCTCGTTGACCTCCATTAAAGGTGTTTGTTAAGTGCAAAATTTTATGTCCGGGATGTTAAACTGTGTGTGGTTTAAAGAAAAAAAAAATCTAGGTTTGCACTTTTAATGACCCAAACTTTCATTCATCATAGATTTCTGCACTTAATCTGTTCTAGGATCTCTGCCATAATCTTATCGCTTTAATTATAATCCCAAAAAATGCAAAAAATGTTATATAACTCTTTCTGAACTTGTTTGGGCTTCTTATAGACATGCTTCTGTTGCAGAAAAAAACATTATGCAGTCCAACAGTGGCACAGGGAAAAGTCATGCAAGCAACAATTAGGGTCTGACTTCCTAAAAAGAAACTTCTAGATATATAGCGTTGAAAAGAAATACACCTTGAAACATTAGACATTAAATCCCAAAGAAAAGTTTCATTATAGTTCTCTGAGAAATGTAGACTTCCAAAGACTGGAGTTGAGTAAATTTGAATTTGTCAAATTGAAGTTACTGCAAACTTCCAGGGTTTTCTTATGAAATCAGGTTCTAAAAGATTAAAAATGTGTGCCATAAAATTACTAGAATCATCTTGTGTCTGTAAATTAGAAAACTGCTGTTTTCTTGGTTTCATATAGAACTAAAACCCACTTGGGATTTACGGATGTTGTAAAACTCTATGCCTGTAGGTGTTACCCAGCTAGAATCAGAATGGCTTTCTGCCTTTCACCATGGTGAAGGGTCTCTGCATTTCCTTTCAGGGGTTCCTGAAAGAAGGACTTTTAAAAAAGAATATTCCTGCATATTCTTGCCTGTGCGAGGAAGCCATTTACAAGTTCATCATTAATGTTGTCATAATTATAATGCTAAAGGCAAGGAAAAAAAGGAGGATTTTTTTTCTTTTCACAAAATCCTTTTTTGTGTGTGTATGTGTAGATTAAAGGTTTTTAAGGGCATTTTTATAAGCGCTACAGACATCTTGAATTATTCATTAACTCTATTTCTGAGTTCCCCTGTTTATTTGCACATGCTTTTTCTGTGTCTTCAGACTCATTAAATCTGTTATATTTTAATACTTCTTTTTTTAAAGTGTCAAATAACAGGTCATATAATCACAGTAAAATTTCGGTTTAGAAGGGACCATTTCACCCGTTGTGCCTGTGTGTGTGCCCAGACATACACAGAGACACTGAAAGCAGGGTCAGCTTGATCCGTTTGCCCAGAGCCATCTCTCTTGCCTCAACAGTGCAAGCAAATGTTAATGTGACAGTAGTCAGGCCATTTGCAGAGAACTCAAACTCATTTGGTGGGAGCATAATAAAAAACGTTTCTGCAGGATTAACCTTGTGAATAGTCTACTGTGTGTTAAAGCGTTAAAAGAAATTCCATCAGGTATCAGAAACATGTTGGCTGTTGAATAATTTCACAGAAGTGATATGTAGCTGTACATATTTGTGGGTACCAAGAAGAGAATGGCAAAATGAGAGTGCTGTATAAGCATTTTTACTGGTGTTTAGGCCATCAGAATTATTGGAAAATATGACATACATGTTGGACCAGAGCACTCATTCTTGGTGAATAACTCATATGTTTTACAACCTGAGAAATTGTCCACACTCGAATAATATGAACATCATAGCTGCCATTAAGCTGCCACCATTATCTATGTCACATTAATTCATAACTCTTGTGGCATTCATATAATAGATTTTACAACTATAATGTACAGGACACAGAAGTTGTTGATATTTAGGAACAGCCCACTTGAATGGGTATATTGTTATTTTTAGTAGATATCCAGACTTCCAGTTCTTGTCTGATTTGTCTTTGAAGTTTCTGGATTACAGTCAAGAATAATCTGGGCATTTTGAGGGGTATGTCACGTTTTCATTTTGATAATGGGGAATTGCTTGTGTAATTTTTTGGCTTTGATGGTTGCCACATCAGAGTTTTGCTTGAAGATCACAGTAGCACAGAAAGTCATTGTTTTATTTCCCCTTTGTTAGAGCTTTAAAAGTCACCCGTGTATGATTGGTGATAGTGAGTGTCTACAGTACCAGTCACATCCCTGTATCACTAACAGAGGCTGTCAAAGGAACCCTGGGGGCTTCCACAGTTGTTCTGCCTGGAGCAGGGGACTTTCCTGGCCAGTTCTCCAACTGCGCTTCGATTTGTAATCCTTTTTCCATTAGTGGTTGTTGTCCGTCCTAGAAGAGGCTCCATTCGAAGTTAAAACCCTGTGTGTATAGTTGGCAATTTCCTCTACAATGGATTTTTAAGAACTTTGTTTGGACCAAGGACTGTCAGGAGTTTGGCTGCTGCTTTCAGACTATAAAGATCACCTTCATTTATTTTTAGAATGTATGTACACTTTATCTTCTTGTATCAGGGCTATTTCTTACCAGACAATCTCAGTATTTTTTACTTTATTTTAGTATTTTTAATGTAGTTTTGCTTGGAATACGTAAGAGTAAAGTGTAGCAGCAGTATTTGGGGAGATCACTCAGGAGTTTCCATTTCTAGCCAGCATCCACATCTGAATTACTGCCTCTGAGTGGAGAGAGTGACTTCTGAACCCTCAAAAGCTGTTGGAGCATTCATTTTGGTTCCCTCCACCCCTGCTTTTTTTTTTTCCTTCTATTTTTGATAGGGCTAAAATAAATATTGCTGAGGTATCCAAGAATCCACGGAGTGGGGGTGGAGGTGGGGTAGTTTCTCTGAGTGTATCTCCTTACATGGCACTTATCACAATAGTGCTTGTGTTATACATTCCTCTTCTATGAGGCAGCATCATGATATGTAGCTGCTTTTTTATTTCCTAGAAACAATTTTTTGCAACACTTTGAAATTGCTCAAACACTCGGTTTTTCTGCAGCAACAAGTTTAGAGAAGGGAGAATTCCAGCAATGAATAGCTCCAAGAAACTATGTTGGCATACAAAGTATCTTATATAAGAAGTCAGTTTTCTTTTTTCTTTTTTTTTTTTTTCTTTCTTCCTCCCTTTTCTGCCCACCCCTTTCTGTGCTAGTCAAGGCCTTTGTTATAGCAATAGGCCAGCTGGATGCTACTTCCTCTGCTTAAGTGAAGTTCAAGAAACCAGCTGCTGCTTAAAAGAAAACTGCTTATTGTTAAGTTCCTCTTCTTCCCCCTGCCAAGGTTAAACGTGTCCCTTCTCCGTCAGCACCTCCAATGTAATGTGTCCCTAGATATTGTGGGACACGCCTTCAAGGATATAAACCTCGTCTTTACCAAGCTACCTGCTGACGAGGCAAAAAGATAGACAACAGCTTCTAAAGTTGACTTAATGTTAGCCAGTCACGCCAAGATCAGTTTCCCTTCCTTTAGAGGATTTTTCTTATCCCCAAAGTAGTGCAAGGTGAAATTTTGGCTCTGTGGAAGTCATTGAAGACTTCTTTTAGGAAGATGTTCATTTTATTTTTCTTACTCTTGCATGACTGTCTTCATCACTCTAATAAGGAGCAGTATTTTTCCCTCCTCCTTATAAGCCTCTTAAGATCCTGTATAAAAACTTGTACTTTGCAATTTTTAATACAAGAATTTGCATGATAGCTGCCCAGAACTTTTTAGTCCAGTGATTCACTCACACTTACATCTAGTTGGAAGTGATTGGCAAAGAATACAGTAATATCTTCCTCCTATATGCAAACAGCTACTTTTAAAGAAATGAGTCAGCAAAGTCTTTAAATGTTTAGCTTAAAAACAAGAACTCTGTAGCCTCTCCTCAAAAGTGTATCATGGAACACCAAGGTCAAGTCATACAGGCAAACACAAGTTTAGAAGAATTCATGGCTGTATACTGAGACTCCCTGTGAAATTCAGCCTTCTGAGTGTCCAGTATGATGCAGTCCTTAATTCCGTGATTGTGTACATTTTTATCCCAGACCATTGCTGCAGTAAAGGAGCAGGTATCTTTTCCTCTAACTGTGATAATATAATCAGTTTGATGCCTTGTTCAGGTGCCAGGTACGAACCTTTATTTCCCAGTCTGTGTGTTTGTGGTTCTCTCACCGTGCTGCCTGAATGCTTCACAAAACAATAAGCAGGGTACCCCTGGGAGCAGCTCAAACTGCTATGGCTGTTTTACAGCTGGAGACCTTAGGCATTGCAGCCATAATCTTCAACACTTTTATTTTTGTAAAACATCACCTGTACCTAGATTTATTCTGCCTAATGGTAGCACTGAAATTGGAGATAAACTTTGTCTTCATGTAGGGAGCTGAGGTTGACAAGGCTCCAAAACTAGGCATCTTTACTAGTTATCTTAAATTTAGATGGAATAAAATTGTGCCCAGAGCATATGAAGACATTTTCAGTGTGTTTTATACTCTGTGAACAATGTTCGTTTTACTTCACATGTCACTGTTAATGTCCTAAGCTTGTGCAGAGAGGGTGAAGGAGAAGAGAAATAGGTTGCAACCAATTCCTAAACACTTTTGGATAAGAGGTCTCACTAGCAGAGTTGATGCTGTAACCAAGACAAGGACAGATTCCCTCAGTTTAAAGTGACAATTAATTCTGAAACCATCTTTTCTCAAAATCAGCTTCATTTAGGGCATTTCTTTAAGCTTTCCTGTAGTAATAAAGTGGCGTTTCAAAAGAAAATATAGTCATCCTTTAAGTGAATAACATCAAACTGCAGGCTAAAGAAGCAAAGAGGGAATAGATGAAGATGTACAAGCATTCTTAATTCTGGTATTTCTTAGGTTTTGGGGTTTTGACTGCTTCTGTAATGCTTTTACGTATTCTTGTGTGTGGTTTTGTACGTTTATTTACAAAACACATATGCACTTTTGTGTGTGTGTATATATATTCACAGTGATGGGAAATCAGGCTTAGTCCTTTAGCACCAAATCCAGCTTTTACTGTTTAGGAGCAATTTCACTTAGTTCAGGGATGTACATTATTTGGCCCTGCTTCTTGTCTTTAAGGAGTTTCAGATACACTGTTTATTTTCTTCGGGGAGATCTATTCTTTGCCGTACTTTGCCTGCGTTTACTAAATTTGTGGTAAGTCTCCAGTAAAGCGAAGTCTACAGTGATGTCTGAAGCCTATCATAAATGCATTTATCAGAGTTATTTCAGTAACATACATGTTGTTGTGTGATTAATGATACATGATTTGATGTCAGAAGAGTTTAAGTGTTATTGTCACCTCCTAGTTTGTACATCATCACATCCATTCAGAGTCAAAGGAACTGAAAGGTAAAATTAAAGGCTTTTCCCAGGTCTTTCAATAGGTCATTTCCTATGTAGACATACCACATCAACATTCCATGTAACATATCCATTTCACTATATCCAGCATTCTGTGTGGTTTTGTCATGATTTAGCCCCAGCTGGCAACTAAGCACCACACGGCTGCTCACTCAGTCCCCCACAGTAGGATGGGGAGAGGATCAGAAGTGTAAAAGTGAGAAAACCACGGGTTGAGATAAAGACAGTTTAATAGGTAAAGCAAAAGCCATGCACGCAAACAAAGCAAAACAAGGAATTCATTCACTACTTTTCATCAGCAGGCAGATGTTCAGCCATCCCCAGGAAATCAGGGCTCCATCATTTATAACTGTTACTTGGGAAGACAAACTGTAATGCCAAACATCCTCCCCACCCCTTCCTCCTTCTTCCCCCAGCTTATATATGCTCAGCATGATGTCATATGGTATGGAATATCCCTTTGGCCAGTTCGGGTCAGCTGTCCTGGCTGTGTCCCCTCCCAGTTTCCCGTGCCCCTCCAGCCCTCTCACTGGCAGGGCTCAAGGAACTGAAAAGTCCTTAAGTGTAAAACATTATATAGTAACAACCAAAACCCATCAGTGTGCTAATAACTTCATTCTTACACCAAATCCAAAGCACGCCACTGCACCAGCTACTAAGAAGAAAAGTAACTCTGTCCCAGCTGTAACCAGGACTGTTTAAGAGTGCATCATTAATAGCGTGTAACGTGGCAGCTTGTGTTGAGCAGAGATTGTTGTAAATCTGTAGCACGTCTTTCACAGTATTATTTACAACCCTGGCATCTGTCCTGGCTTTGTATCTTCTCCTGATGACATTGTTTCTGAATTCACATCTCTTCTAGAGACACAACAAGAACTCCTTTGTCTCTCCAGTGGGATCCTGAGAATGCTATCTGAAGTGTTAGCATAAGTTTATTTGTAGTAAACCAAAAAAAAATAGTTGTTGGCTTTTTCTAAGCTTCTGCCTGGTCTTTGCACCTGGCCAGTGGGGGACAGTGTGCTGGGCTACTGTTTAATATGCATCTCTGTTGCACTTTCATTGAAGTGAGAGGGGGTTGAAGCTATGTTTTTTGAGTCTTTGTGATAGTCCTCAAAGGCTAAAAAAAACCACAACTGTGTCCAACAATGTTAAATTAATTTTGAAAGCACTGTGTTTAATTGTAGCTGCTCTGTTTATCTTAAAGTATTTCTGGAACTGTGTATAAACCGTAGTTGGATTTCTAAAACTTGGTTACCTAAAGCCAAGTTCCTAAAAGATAGCTAAACAAACAGGCAAGTTGTTGAAAAGTTGTTTATGAAAAACCTAGAATCTGAATCCAGCATGAGACAGAAACGTATGCATAATTTTCAAATAACTGACAGTCCTTTTCTACAGAAGGTTTTGACAGATTTATATTGCATCATAATGTTGTTTATTTCAAGTCAGTTGTCTAAACAAAGCAATGCTAGATGTTGCAAATCCATCAATACTTACTACATTGCTGCTGTGCTCAGTGATAAAATACATGGATGATAGAAGTGTTGTTATTTTTTTAGCCGTTCCCCAGAATATTCCATGAATGGGAAAAACAGAATAAATCTAGGAAGGCCAGAACTGTGAAACTCACTAATAAAGGAATAGTTTAAAAGAAACAAAAAAAAACCCAAAAAAAAAAACAAAAACCCCACATGCTTGCTGTGATGTCTTATCTCAGAGATAAATAATTCACAAAAATTATCTGCTGAACTCTCCAGAAGAGAGCCAGCACAGCAAGTGATGTAGTCCCCCAAAGGCTGTGTAATGAACACCTCCCAGGAATGAAAGAAGATGGCTTTACAAGCAAAATTCAAAGAAAAAGGAAACACATCCCTGTCCTCCATTTTACACCCAAGATCCCACTTGAAATATAATCATTGCAGTTGAGTGATGAATGCCTGCTCATAAGTAGAAGCCACTAATTTAATGTTTTCCAATTGCCAGAAGGCTATGTATAGCATAAGGTAGCAATATTGAAATATAGCCCACATAATTATTAATTTCCTGGCTGCAGGACAACTAAGCCCAGTGGAAATCAAATAGTGAACTCCTGTCTCTCACCTGTAAGATAGTCCGCAGGTAGGAATGAACGGCATAACTTGTTAAAAAAAAAAATGTATTAATGATTTTCCCTGGAAGAGGTGCTGATCCACCTCACCAGAATGGTGCACAGCAGCTGAAGCCTTAATGAAAATGGCTTAGGAGTATATGACACTTGGGGCTTGAATCCCCAGATACATGATTCATGGAACCAGTTGGAAAAAGAAGAAACAAACAGGATAACATTACACTTAGATTTATGTGCATTTCTTATTTTTGCAGTTTAAGCTGATGGTAATGGGACATGTAGTCTTTCCACTATCTGTAGTATCTGTTTAACCTCATATATTACTTTTCCTCTGCCACACAGAAGCAAGTTGCTTTCTGTTCACAGAGAAATCAATAGTGCAGAGTCTGACTGTATAATTAGTGAAATTTCTTGGGTCTGGAAAATATTGTTCAGTAAATTTATTCCCTGGCTACTTTTCTCCTTCACACACACACCCACCCTCATTCCAGGGGATTCCAGGGAGTCTGCCTCAAAATGTAACTGCTTAGAGAGTAAACTCTTTATTGCCTGCTACTCTCCACAAATTAATAACATCACAAGTCTAGCAATACCGTTATCATTCCTTCAGCAAGTGAATTCTACTTTTGTACCAGGGGAGAAAATTAATATGGCTATGAGTAAAAGAATCATCTGGAGTTCTGCTAGCTGAGCAAATATTTATTAGATATTTAAAAAAAACCCAAACAACTACTTCATAATTATCATATAAATCTCAATAAAGTGTCGTGAAATTAGATGGAATTGAATAATGTGCTACCAGAAAAAATTGAAAACAACCATTGTGTTACCAGAATGCTTATCTCCAGGTTAGTGTTTCTGATCTTACTAGGTTTTACGTAATTCACTTTTTTTTTTTTTTGTGATTTTATTTAATGTGTTTTGAACAAAGGTTGTCTTTCTCCTTTGGATTCAGTGAGAGTGAAAGGCTTTTAGAGCTTTGTAAAGTTTTAAACAGGTTATAAACAAGAGTGATTTTTTAATTTGGTATAGACTAGAAACTTCTTCTGCATCCGAAGTAGGAGTCATGTCCAAATATTTCCTCTGTCTAGTTGGGGTAGAAAAAAAAGTTGTTTATCCTTGCTAACATAGTTTTGCTTCCAGCCCTCACCAGCCTATATAACATTGCAACCAGCAGTGAAAACAGAATTTTCATGAACTTCAAAAGTAGTTCTGATTTGTGTATACTATAAAGGTTTGAGTCAGTATTCTGCCCTACTCAGCTTAATGTTTGTACATAGATGGTAGTATCTAGTACCAGTACTAGAGCATTTTACTTGGTCAGTGTCCAGTACTGTTAAACACAGTACATCAGCTTTATGGCTGGTCTAAACAATCACAGATCCATTGATTCAAGTGAGTTTTAACTTGCGCATACCTGTCAATAGGTTATTTTTTCATATGAGATCAGATTACCAAAAGCTTGCCAAGAACTTAATACCATGCTGGAGTTAGATTTCTAGAAGCTTACTACATCTTGTGGCCTCAATTTACTTAAACTTACATGTTTTCTACTCTGGTAAGACATAAATAAACTGGCATTGGAACGCTCCGCAAGCTGCAGAGTGCACAGTGCAACTCAGGACACTTCCATGGCCACCCCTTTCTGAAGGATAAGTGCCTTGCCCCTCCATAAGCCAAGATCACTCTGGCAAAGGTCCAACAACTCGTTGTGTTGTGATGGAAATAAACACTTGGAAGCAACCAGTTCACTATCCAGGATGTTAAATATTTTTTTCAATAAAACAAGACTGCATTTAAATCAGGTGGAAGGGCTCACTTTTAAGCTTCACCGGGAGAAAAAGTGGTAAGGCTTGCTGCACTGGCTAACACAGAATTTAGTGAATATGAACGCCAGATACTTAAATCAGGTCCAACCTGACTCACTGTATTTTAACCATCATGTCGTCTAGTTTCTGTGTAATTGAATTAAGTGGATTTTTTTTTTTTCCCATCGTTTAATAATAGTAAGCCTGAACGGCATCTTCCTGGATTTGGTTTTGTTTACATGGTAGAATAGAAGCTCATGTAACAGACCCAAGGAGGTCTGAGATCCCTGTTTTGCTCCCTGTGAAGGGGTTGCCTTGAGGCCTTAGAAGGAGTAGGATGCAGTCTAACACACTCCTGCCATCAGCAGGTGGTGAATGGACCCTTAGTGATTGTTGCCAGACTACCTTTAGGGCTCATGTGGGAACCTTTGATATTACACTTAGACTCTTTTTCTGGTGGGATGGATTTAACTGAAGTTTGACAGCTGGAGGAAAAGGGCATCTGCTTTCAGTTGGCTGTGGAGCATTATATTGTTGACATTGGGGCAGAATTCATTACTTTGCATTTTTTATGGTTTATTGATGTGGAGTTTGTGGAATTTAAAATTTAAGATGCTTACTAAAAGCAATTGTTTTGTCATGACTGTCTTGGGAGGAATGACTGCTGTCTCACTTATAAATAAGGATAATATGAGAAGTGCAAAAGAAGCTGATGATTATGCTGGCTCTGATGCCTTGGTAACTTGCACAAAAGTGGAAATTCACCTCAATAATGCGCTGATTTCAAAACCTAAAAGGACTTCTAAGATGAAAAGGCTAAAAATCTTCCACAATAGTAATAAACTGCTTGTGGTGCTAAAATGCTAGCTAGACAGTAGATAAAAATGGTATTTTAAATGGTACTCAAGTAAAGGAATTATTTTCTGCCTTGAGCAGAGGGACCTTACTCATTCTTATGGCAGTTTACTGCAAAACTTGTCTTACGACTGAACTTGTCAGACTGAAGATCTTCCCTTCAGCTGTGCTCTTGAGGGACTTTAAAAATGTCTTCATATTCTGTAGAATTTCAATACTAATGCAACATGTGAACCACTGCACATACCCTCAGAAAATGCACATCACTGAGTGCTGTCTGTGCACTTACTCACAGGGCAACTTCACACTTGTAAGAACTTGATCTAAACGATTTGACCAGAAAACACTTTGAAGCTAACAATGCAATATCATCCTAAAAAATAACCTATTAAATACTGACTAAGGTCTATTTCTAGCAAAGTCATTAATTTAGCAGCAGGGTAATAACTGTAGAAAGGGGAAAAAAAAGAGAAAGCTAGGAATTTTCTTTCTTGCTCTGGCATAGTGTTTTTGTTTTACTTCCTGAACTACAGCAGCTGAAATAATTTTATTGTTTTGTTCCTGCTCACTGCAGACATAGAAACATGTTTTGGTTGGCTTCAAAGTTAGAATGAAAAAAAAAAAAAAAAAGCCTACCTGATGGGGCAATGGAAACATTACTTTTTTTCTAAAAGGCATTTGAGGTTCTATGAGTCAGCGTCGTTTATATTTTTTCCAATGCACAATAAGTGAAACTAAAGGTGATTCCATGTCACAAAAGCAAAATGCATATTTTGAAAATACTTTAGAAACAAAGGTGGTTATGCATTTTTGTGGAATTACTTTAGAGTATTCCTCTATCATTTTCAGTTTTAAGTATTCTTGTAGGAGGATAATGTACATCCATAATGTTCCAATACCTCATATGAATCTGCATAAAACTCCAGTTGACATAAATACCTGTACTTTGAAACACTAAGGTGTTTTGTTTGAGGTTTTTTTTTGTGTAGTGGTGGTGGGATTTCTTTTAATCTGCAGCTTGAAATCAATCTGTTTGTGTAGGAGTACGTCCTGACTTTGTTTCTGGTATTTCAGTGAGATCAGAAAATATGTATGGGCAAAAAACCCAGTAAAAAAAAAATAAGATCCCATTCTACAGTCGAATCTATTCAAATTGATCTTTCAATCGCTGTAGAGTCTGTAGATCCATCTGACTGGAGGCTTGGAACAATAATGAGCTTTATTCATAACATGATATTCTAAAGGAGATTATTATTTTTTAATACCCCACTACATTCTTGAAAGCACAGGGTTTTAGTGAAAGCTTGTAGTTGGTCAATGGAATTTTTTTACTGCACTTTTCCATTTGATCTGCACTGTTGCACATTAGCAGATGTCACAATTCATTGATAGAGGCAGACCAAAAGGCTCTGAAAGTCTTCCTGTACCTGTAATTCCTGGGGATCACATTGTATCAACCATTAATTGTTTGAGATATGGTTTCAGTTATTTTTCACCTAAAAAGAAAGTATTTTTGCATTACAGTTATGTGTTATGCAGCTCATCCCCACCTTCTTGCCCACCCAGTTTGAGTGATTGTTTTTGGAGTTCCCTAACCATTAGCACAGCATCTGACTATTTGAAAGAGCTTAGTATTATCCACAGATTTGCACATGTCACTGTTCATTCCCTTCTCCAAGCCACTGATAAAGATGTTGAATAAAACTGGGCTCAGAAGTGATCCTTGGTGGGACCCCACCAATAAAGTGACATTTTTCTGCCAGTAGTAAAATATGGGTTTGTTAAGGATATTCTTGCCTTATTTTCTCAAGATGTGATGCCACACTGACTTGTATGCTGTTCTCTCTTCACCTGCATTTCCTCAGCTGCTACTTGCGGATATTACTAATATTTCTTTTGCTACCCATAGTCACCTAGTTCAAATGAAAAGTGCCCCGTGAGGCATATTTTTAAAAATAGTCTTTTCTGCAATGGTGTTTACTACCCTGTCTCTCATGCTTCTCGGTGTAGATTGGGCTACCTCACAAGTATTCCCAAGTTTTTTTGATTTGGACTAGAAATGATGCTGTCGCTATTATTTTACAGATGCAGAAATGGAGCATAAACAAGACAAAAAGTTGTTGAAGTTATTTTTTCTGTTTCCACTGTGGGATGACATACATAGACTCACTCACTCTGGGAGTCAGGGGACAGTTGTCCTCTCAGGTGGTCGGGGTGAGGTATATCTTTGCATTGCCGTTGGCATGTGGCACAGCATAGTGGGTAGTGGCAGTACAGGATTTGGGCTGAACCATTTAGACTGCAGCACTGTCCTGGATGGTAATGCCCCGTTTTCTGTCATTTGTCTTGAGGCCTTTATTCTGGGTGAAGAGAGAAGCTGCAGTCCTTTGTGCAGTGGACTTTCCACTCTAGAAGTCCTGCATACATGTTCTTGCCAGTTGAAGTTGGTGTGAACTTGAGTTTACATTAGCCCCTTGTTTCTTTAAGATAAATAAGTAAAACATAGTTTTGAGGGATTTTAATTCAAAGGTTTACTGAAATTGTTGAGCAAATTTGCAAACTTCATGAACCATGGCCAGGTTTTAGTTTCTGAGGCTAATTCATTCCATGTGTTTGGTAGCATTATCTGCTTGTAATGGCTCCAGATGGCTAAAAATTTTGTGGTGGTAAAAATACCAAGAATCTAGTGTAAATTGAATGTTTCCACCTTGTAATTTCCCTCTCTTATGCTTTGAAGCATGTTACATTTTCTACTTAATCTGGAACTAAACTTTTCTGACCTGGATCCATTCTGTTATCTCTTCGAGCGTTTTTTAGAAGCATCTTTCCTTCTAGACTTAAAAAAAGTGGTAACCCTGAAGTTTTTTCAGTAACTGTCAAAATAGGAACTTTACTGCATTCATGCACATACACATTCCTTTTTCAGTTTATCTTATAGTGCAACACATTCTGCAAATTCCTGATGCACACATCTTTCTTTTTTATGGGCATTCTGCAGAGAAGTAAACTGCCAGGCTGTTCTGTAATCATCTTTGATGTTGCAATAAATGCTGTGTTCTTTAAAGTTTTTTAACCTTTATCCAGCTAAAGAAGAAATCAAAGAGACAGATTTCTAGATAATTTAAAAAGACTATAGACAGTAGATAAGTTGAAGTCTGTGTTTGCTGTGTATCAAAACACTTTTCCTCCATGGAAAGGTAGAGATTCATTGAGCCGCTAGCAGAAGTTTAGAGACCTCATCAATAAAATAAATGTATATTCAAAATGTGCAATTATTTCCACATACAATCATGTATTTACAAGACTAACATTTTAAGTTAGCCATGCTTCAGTACGCATTGAAGATGTCCAGTGAATATATGCAACCTGAAGCCCCCATATGTGTGCTGCTCCAAGCAGCAGGTGCAAATCTGATCTCACAAAAGCTTCGCCCAAGTCAGAGGTCAGTGACTGTTGGTGATGTCCTCGTGGCATCACTTGATGTGTGTGTCCCTGCTCGTTGCTTCAGAGGGAACTTGCTGGTCCTGTTTTAAACGTTCAACATTTTACTGAGGCTTAGAGGGAGTTCAGCCTTACTCAATCCAGAGCAAAGTCCTGGTCTGTAACTGGTAAGGCACTTGCCATCTCCATAGTAAGCCAAGACACCTCTTCCTCCGCTTTCTTTCCCAGAAGCAGCTTGGCTACTGATTAAGTTATGCGAGGGACAACCTGTGCTTCAGACAGAAAATCTTCCTGTACCTGAAATATCACTAGCGTTTCAGTACGTGCCAAGGGTTAAATGCTACATTTGAGGCTACAGGGGACAAGAGTGCTCAGCTCAGCAGAAAGTCCTGTTCTGAGATAGTCTGTCGCTGTCCTCATCTCCCTCTGTCTCCGTATGTATGCTGGCCTTTTACCTTTTGCGGAATAGGAGAATCTGTGCATATATTAGTTATTTTGAAGCAGACATAGTCATTTGAATTTGTATTAAACATGTTAAATGTTAACATTTTTAGTCTTTATATGTAGCTATAATTTCATTCTCCCTTTTTGTTGTGGGTTTTTTGGCGGGGGGAGGGGGGGAGTTCTGCATGACAGCAAATCAAAGCATGGAACATTTGAATTTGTGGGTGGAATAGTGGTGTGTGCAAGAGACACAAAAGAGAGCATATGAAGGTGAAGTTTGTCTCTCTGGCAGCTGCTTTCTAGCAGAGCAGGTTATCTGGTTTCTGCTTAACAACAGAGGCTGCACAGGGATTTGCTCGGAACATTTACCCAGGGTGGAAGCTCTGCCTGTAAGCTGCTATTCATACTGACCTCCATCTCCGCTTGACAAGGGAATTTTGATGTTGTCATGTTTCCACAGACATGTTTCAGGGGAAGCACTGAACATCTTGAGAAGCTATTATATATTATCACTATCTAATGAAACTGTTAGTGTTAACTATTACCTAGGGCAGCCTAGGAGTAAGAAAGTTAGTGTAAGAGGACACGAAAAGAGAATGCAATTTTGTGTTTGACCTCGTACCAAGTGTGAAGTTAACACCGGGTCTTTTAGTCTCCCTTTTCCCAAACAGCCTGAATCGGTGATAATTTTGGATTGTCCCCTCTGAACAAGGGATACACTTCCCAAAGTGTAGATGAGCATCTCTTCTTTCATTGTTGCACTCAATGCGATGAAGCTTGCTCAATGGGAAATAGGCTGGGCACCTGTAAAAAGTGAGGTATAATGTGTAATCCCTGGAACTTAGCAAAGTGAGGCAGTTGCTGAGGCTCCAGCACTTGGCAAAGGCTGCAGCTTGCTCAGGTTAGGCAGAAGATGCCCTGCAAGTACTTTTCCTGGTGTTGCTTTGACTAGTCTTGCTGTTTCATCCCGTACATCCTAACTCTACACCTTCCTGGCATATGCAGAGTCCCTGTGCAGAGGAACTTTCATTCTGTATTACGAAGTACAATATCAGTGGAAAACTGGTCTGTCATTGGGTCTTGTTATGGTATTTTATTACAACTAATAATAGTATCTGGTTTAGCTCAACATATGTTTTTGTATATGTACAGTCTGAAGGACTGAGCTTGAATTTGAGGAAACGAGCATCAGCAGGTTAATGTGCCAGCCACTGTTAGATTAGTATGCATTAATACCTGTAAGAAAAGAGATGTCCTGAAGAAAAAGCTGGAATTAGATATTTCTGAATGGAAACATTTCTTAACTTCCTTTAGAGCAGCAGCACATCTATTTTTGCTGTCATAATTATTTTGTTCTGGCTCAGCCAAGTTCCCAAAAAGAAAGTCTCTTTGGTAAAGACTGCAAAATAATACTATGCTGTTTTTCTTTCATGTGAGTGGAGACACAGTTACTCATGCTAATGTGTCATTTTAAGGAACTTGAAATCCTCAGCAAGGTTTTGTTAGGACAAATGCAACTATTTTTTACTATTCAGAACATCATGTTCAACTAAACTGTAGACTTTTAAGTTATTTCTGGCATCTGGGGCATAGTTTGTGAACTGATATGACAGTATCTCATATAAATTTTCCATCTGGGTGATCACAGTGCAGAAGTTTCTTGCTGTGTCGTCAAGCTAGAACCAACTGTTGTCACTGGCTGACCTTTGTTTTTAAGTACGTGGGAACATTACTGAAACGCCTCACATAATACAGAAGAGCCGTTTCTCTGGTAGTGAGTACCTTTATGTTGCCAAAGACTTCATTCATGTCCTTCTTTTGAATGGAGAACAGGATTCCCTGTCCTCCCCCACCACTTTCTAACTTTCAAACAGTATAAATGAGCCAATTTCTTACCACTTAATCTCACAAAATATCCTGTAGGAGTCAGTGGCCTGGTCTAATAACAAGTTTGAAAATCAAGTCCTAAAACAAGGCCAGAGAATAATTTCTTCTGCTCTGACTTGAGTAAAATTGCTGGATGCAAAATACTGTGTGCTTCCAGGTCCATTAGTGAATAGATTATTATTTTTATTTTTTGATGTATGTAAGGGAGATGCTAGCCAGCTAGAGACTAGAAAATTATTAGCTCCAAAGAACGAGAAACTTGTACTGACAGACTGGTAAAAGCCCTCTTTTTAATGCTCACACTTTGTTTCCTGAGTTTCATTTGGTGATTCCTCTTCAGAAAAAAAATTAACTGGGGGGATGTACCAGTCTTTTCACCCACCTCCCTTTTTTCCTTAGGCAAAAATCATTTAGAAGCGGTAAAGCGTATTTGGTAGCAGATGTTTCTGCAACAGACAGAGCAGCATAAATGGAATGTCTAGGCAGCACGTATAGACACTGGCCCTGCTGCAGCACGGTTTTCCAAAGATCATTCCCACATTACAGGGAAAGAGGTTTGAAAGCTTTGGAGAGTTCTGGTTTACTTCTTTAATAAATGCACTAATGTTCACATCAAGGTCCTACTAGCCAAGAGAACTTACAATACAACATACTGAATGTTTGAATAACTTTTTGTACCTGTCTGCATTGCCTCCTTTCCTTCTATAGTGTCTACTATTCTGTTCGTGGGCAAGTACAATTTTGAGCCGAAAGAAGGGGCAGGTTTCCCAATGCTGAATTCTGTAATGGAAGACAACTCTCACAGGCTGGTGCAATGGCAAAAATGTTGCATGGAGAGAGAGGAAAGCTCTATACATCTGTGGTTTCTTTTCTTACAAATGCTGAAGATGTAAACAGTTACTGCAATTGAAATATAAAATATGCTCATGTAATTCTGCTGTAGTGCCTGTTTTGGTTTAGTGTGCCTGGTCTTGATATATGTGACTGGAAATCATAACAGATTTCTTTTGCTGGGCAGCTTTTATACAAGTAACTCATTGGTAAAAACATTGCAGTTCCTCCTGGATCATGACCGATGGTTTCTTAATCTGACAACTTCTGCCTTTCACTCACTGATTGCATCCCTAGAAACAAAAAGCACTGTTGCAATATATCATGGCTGTGATATAAAGACTTGCCCACTCAGCTAATTATTTATGGTTGTTTTTTCCAGCAATAATGGGCAATTTCTCAGAAAATGGTTGCTGGATGAGTATTATGTCCCATCATTTTCATTATCTTCCTTAACTGGGTTCCTTTTCCTTCTGATACTGCTGCTGCTGGATCAACTGGCTGCATTCCCCAGAGTGTTTTCTATTAGTTAGTGTAGCATCTGATACATTTCCCTGTGTGCTCAGATGTTAACTAGATCCCCAGACAGCATAAGAAAACAGGAATTATAAAGACAAGAAAGGTTCCAGAACCAGGCTGGGGGCTGAAGAGACACCTAGGACATGAGCCATCTCTGTCTAATCTCCTTGGTAGAATATAAACAGGTTAAAAGTTGTTCTTAGAAGTCTTGAAGTGCCTTCAAAAACTATATAGTTAGTTGTAACTGGAAGACATTGTTTATATTTTTCCTGTAAGAATCAGAGCAAAGGAATATTATTAGCTGCATGCACATTGTAACGTTTTCTGCATAATGACATTTTGCAGGCTTGATACAATTTTCTGCCATGTGCATCAGGCCATTAAATAAGAGATCTTTAAAATTATCTCACCAGAACAGTTCTTTTTTCCAAACAACACCAAAAGAAGATGAGATCAAAGAATTTCATAAAAGGCGCTTTTCACAGCTTATCTGTCATCAAATGAAGGTATTAGGGAAATGGCCTGAGAAGCTTTTCCTACTTGATACCCCTTTTGAAGTGACTAGAACTACAAAACACACCATTTCTGCAGAGGATTCCAGTTGTGTTTCTCTCTTGTGTGAGAGGAAGGGCACCAAGAGTGTATTACACCAGCTGGCATGCTTCTGGAGTCCCTGCTCTCAGGGCTTGCTTGGACTTTCAGGGAGCAGGCAGGAACTGGGGTTGCTGCCCCAGGGAGCAGTAAACTTCCCTGAGTTCACTGTGGAGATCATGGCTACCAACACTTCAGCCTGGGGCAAACTGAAAGATTTGCACTAACTCCCAGAAGAATCCAGCGAGAACAGAACATGTATCTCTCCAGGATAATTTGAGGTTAAAGATTTTCCCAGAGTTAAAAGGCTTTTTGCTTTGGTTCAATTCTAGGTTATCGAGCTGATGAAATGGCAATGCATATAGTTTGTTCTGCATCTTAATTGCATGCACTCAGCTAACAACTTCTACATATTACAGCATTACAAATTTAATCCTAATCTAAACCCCATTGGAGCTAGAAAGAATCTCACCACTAAGCCCTGTAGATACTGTGTCAGAACATTAGATATCACATTACAGGTGTCATAGAAAACATTCATGTAGGCAGAAGGAATAATATCCATTAGTGACTGAGAATAGCAAAAAACAAAATTCTAATTCTTTCTTAAAGTGGGAAGAAACTAAAAAGAATGAAAATGTTTGCACTCACATTATAATATTTTAGGGTCTTAAGTTGAAATTTTTGTTTAATCAAGAAACTCCAGTAGAGCTAGTATTTTATGTCATATTCTCAGTGAGTAAAATGACAGCTCTACGGAAAGCAGGCTGACAACTCTCCACCTGCTGTTTCTGTGCTGCATTGAATTAGTCTAAACTTTATCTTGTTTTAAAAAGAGGATTAATGAAATTTTGAACCATATTTTCTTTTTACTTGCCCTAGTGTGAGCCTGATACACCAGCTAATCCAATGCATAGTAAATCTGGCCCAGATAGTAATCTGACAGAATTCATTATCTAAAAAGACAGTAGGAAGACTGTATTCAAACATCAGATACTCATAAATTACACAGGAAAAAAGCTCTAAGGGATGTAACCTTCATCCATTATTCCGATGTGTATAATTGTTAGTTGCAGATTCTAGGGTATAGTTTTTATTCATATCCATACTTCATCATCTTCCAAAATTTATGGTACAGATTAAGACCTCCACATTTCAGTAGTGATGTTGAAGTCAGTGGATTTTGCTGACCACAGTAATGGGGGATTAGTTCCTTTGAATAATTGCAACAGTCAACTAAACTTTCTAGAAGTATCAGTGTTAAGGCGATAACAAAATGGCCCATTTTTCACTCTCTACGAGTCTGGGACAGGCTGACTTCTCTTTATTTTGAACAGTTTTAGAGCATTGTTGCTCTAAATAAAATGATAAAATCTGTCTTTGGAAAAATCATTAAACAAGACTTCCTTCTTGAATGCCAACCTAGGTAAAACCTAATCATGCCTTGACATTTTTTGAAAAGAAAAGGTGATGTCCACAAGGCCCTGGCTAATGTTTCCTGCTGTGAATCAGAAGCTGTAATTTCCATAGTTCTGTGACCTACTGCTGGTACATAGTAAGTCTCCCACCCCCAGACGGTTTATCTCAATGCACGTACACTAGCCATATTTTGCTGGTTGAACAGTACTATGGGGTGTGTTAGGGGCGTGAAAAACATAGTGAAAATGCCATTCTGTTCCAGTATTAATTGGTGTTCCACAGAGAGGCAACATAAATCTGTGTCAAAAGCAACGTACCAGGTCTGCTTTATGAAGATCAGACACATATGTTGCTTAAAAATCATCTTCCAGTTACTCACATTATAGATGAGTAAATGCTACAATGCAAGTGTAAAGGTCTTGAGAACCTCTGTACTGATTCTGAAAGCACTGTTTGGAAATGAATTGTATTTGATCTGTAGCTTTTTCCGGCCCTCCACATGGTGTGGTATGGTAGGGTAGAGAGGGTTTTTTTGAGAATTATTCCAATGTCTTAAGGAGGACCAGCTATTCTCAAAACTATTTTCAAGACTTTAAAAGTGTGTTTTATCCCACAGACTCTCAATTGACATAATGTCAAGGGTCTCCATGAATGGAACAGAAATATTTTGTGATCACTTTTGTAAAATCAAGAAAAATCAATAACCAGTTCTTTGCATAAGAGACAAAGGTGAAAAGCACAGAAGTGTTTCTGTGAAGTCAGTATATAGCTTGCAGCACAACTAGGAACTGATATTTTGAGTAAGGTAAGCAGAAGAGGTAATGCAAATGATTTGCAGCAGTGAACAGAGTTCCCAGGGGTATTTTCTAAAAGTGCTGAAATAGACTGCCAGTCAAGGCATACTTATCAGTGGTGATTTTTAAGAGCTGATGAGATTAATTTCAGGAACTGATGCAATTTTTTGACCTGCAAAGCAGAATGTTCAAGGAACACTGTTCACTACTGGCTTCTGCTGCTGGCAACGGGACAGAGAAGGGAACTGAGCATTTTGGGCACAGCAGGAGACCCTGCTGCAATGGAGTGCAGACAAACCCCCTTGCCCTCCAGCAGACCAGACTAGCAGAGACTTCTGTTTCTAGGTCTTTGTGGGCCAAGCGGAGTCCTCTCAGCAGGGCTGTTCAGGTTCATGGTTAGATCATTTGTTCACAGTGCCCAGAGACTGCCTTGCAGCATTGAAAAAGTTAGTTCCCCTTGGCTTAGGTACAGCTGATCCTGCCTGTCAGCTGTGGGATAAGCTAGATGACCTTGCAAGACTTCTTTATCCAATTTTGTGCGGTTCTCTGACTGTCTCCACTCTATGTTTTAACTTTGAGGTCATTCTTTCTTTCGAGGGAAAAAAACCCCTGGGTTTGAAATTGAATGCTGGGCAAATCTGAGCAGTAAGTCCCTAGCTATAGTAGTGTTCACCAGCTTGAGAGAAATTTGAAGTGTCTGGTTGACAAAAAAATCCTTTAATACAGAATCTGAATGTGTGCCTGTTTTGTGAAGTGGAAGATGCAGATATCCTGTGTGAAATTTAAGATATCAGTTCCTATGGACAGGGCATTTATTCCAAGAAATAGGAGATTAATAGAAATTGTTCCCTTCTTATTTGGAACTCTGTGAAAGCCCTGGTACAAAACAGGAAAAACAACACAGTTATCCCTGAGTATAAACACTGAAATCAGAGAGAGATAACGTGTTGTAGTGTCCTGTTGAAGATTGTTACTGTAAACTTCGAAAAGGGATCACATGAACAGGAGAGAGCTTTTTGTTGTTTTCTTTAGTGTTGTACCTGGATTTTCTCTTGTTTTTATATGTGTCCCTCCTAACGCTGGGATTGTGGAAGATGAATCTGCCATTGTGGTTAGTCTTCGGCTCAGGGTGTTAAAGATTTGTGTATAGTTTTGTGTACAGTGTGCCTGTGCAATTTCCATCAGAAGCAGGAAATGTTTATTCAAGTTGTGAGGGGTGGGACAGTTGCTGTAGTTTTAGGTAATTTTAAACAAACTAAGCATCCTGTTTAAATAGAGTTAAGTAATCACAGTTTTGTACTAGTTGGGAAAGAATTCCATACGTGCATGATATGAATAAAATATCATCTTCCAGAGCATACCAAGGTGATACATTTATATGACTTCTTGTGCAATAAAAGCTTTATCTTTGACTTTTGTTTTGCAACAAGTTTAGTGGCTGAACATATTCCATCATGTAACAGTACTCTGCTAGAATATGAACTAACTTGCATTTAAATGTATCTGTATTTATTACACATATTAGTTTCCTTGATATTTGCAGCAACCTGTGGACGAAACTAATTCAAATACAACTTTTGAAACTGGATGGAAAAAAAGTGTATTCACATAAAGAACTTAGTTTAGGGAACTAGTGAGAATCAGGAAGAATTTATTCACAGCCAATTGTATGAAAATATAAATTAAGGAAAAAAATGGCAGCTGGTAAGATTTATCTACTGTGAATTTTACCTGAGTCCCTGTTTGATGCCTTTCCTTAATTCTCTGGTTTGAAGTGTTGGAAGGGTTGAACCAGGAGATTAAAACCAGTAGTGAAAAGACTTGTTCTCAGGCTTGTAGCATGGATGCACTTTTCAGATTTGAAACTGGGAGACAGATTGCATGATTTACTTTTGGTTTCTAATATTTCAGTAGCGAGGCTGTGCTGAACTGCATATTGAGTCCCCCAGCTGGTAGGACTCGTTTGAAAGGAAGAAAAAAAACTTTGTACTCTTCAGATTGCAGTGATAATTGTACTTGGCCTTATGTCTATCAATGGATTGTCTTTAAGCTGCAATCTAATGTTAATGAGATTTTAATTGGAAAACAAGCAAAGGACAGACAGGTTAATGACTGATAATTTAAAAATTAAGGGCTACACAGTAATTAATGTAAACAGAACATCAAAGTCTTTCCATGTCTAAGCATTCATACAGTGTTTACGTAGAAGCTTGTTCCTCAACAATGGTATTCAACATCTAAACAACTAATAGACTGTACAGTGTCATCTGTTAAATCAACACTGATTGGCAAGATTGTCTGGTCTTACTAGTAAGAAGGACTTGGTCATTACTCACACCTCCACAAATAGGAGCTGGATTGAGTCTGTTATGACCCGAGAGTTTATTGCTATTGACGTTCCTGGAAATCACCTCCCCCCTTTTCCCAATTAAAACCATGTGCATTATTTGAAAAGAAACAAAAGGTTGATGCTCTATAGAGTGGAACTCATAACATCTGAAAATAAGCAAATATAAACCAGCAGGGAGTGCACATAATATATATATAGGCTGATATTAACAAAAAGTATATAAATAAAACTGAAAATTAGAGAATGGTTTTGAAGAGGGAAAGTTATGCTAATAATCGGAATAAAGAGTAAAAGATTATTTAGAAGGATTTACTGTAGAGCTAAAGGAAAGATATTTTGAATGTCAAGGAGGATGAAAAATTAAATTGGGGCACAATTAAAGCAGTGGAATGAGAGAGAAGATGAAACAAGATATCTAGTTTAAGTGACAAGTGTACTTCTCAAGATAGTGATGGGGACAGAGACTAGAAGAGTGGTTGCTTTTGGACTCCAGTTTTGATGACACAAAGCATGCAGGAGATTATCTCAGTTAAGAAAGTCAAGAGGTGAGACTGGAATAATAGAGATGTTAAGACAGGCAGTTATGCATTGCAATATAGTAGTCATTTATGGTCATACAATACTATGATAATACGGAATGAAGTTGAACTTCTTTTTATCTTTTAGCCTGTTTCATGTCCACTTTACTTTTAAAATCTCTTATCCATGCTCTCTGCTCTCTGTTTTTCTTTCTATTTATTATTTTAACTGTTCTCATTCAACCGTACCTTTTGAGAAACTCAAGAAAAAGCAGGTATGGTTAAGGGCTAAAATAAACCCTGTAAAGGAATCTAATTACATCAGAAAACATATTAGCTTACTTGGCAGTACTTTCTTTTTGCTTTATAGATGCTAAGAGAGGATTATGTAAATAACATAATCATGTAAATTTGAGTCCCAACTGATCATGTCATTTTTCTGCCAAAAAAAGACCAGAGAGTGGTTTCAAGGAAGTAGTTTTCATAGGGACTGAATATATTTAATTAAAAAAAAATGGTACCTTCTAATGTTCGTCTGGCTTACTGTGCATGTTGTGCATCTTCTTGTTTAGCCCACTCTACTCAGTGAGAATTAGTATTTTTCTTCTCTCCAACTCTTTTTCAGACACACTGTAAAAAGAGAACAGAACTTTCAAACTGTTGGGTTTTTTTTCTGTGAATTCTCATTGGGAAGCTGAAATGTGCACACAGGAAAGCTGGAAAAGTAACTTAAAATATCAGCATATAGCAGAAAAATGCAACAGCAGAGCAATTTCAATCAGTCAGCTGTTAACTCTGGGTTTAGTAGGTATACTTTTGAAGAGGTGGTGAAGTAAGCTGCAGAATCTGCCAGAAATACCCCTTCAAATTGAGAATGAGACGTGCATAATAAGGAAGATGTGAAAGAGGATAGAAGAGTTAGCACTCTCCAGCTCTGGGAATGGAGCTGCTGCTAAAACTGTTAGGACTGTCTTAGGGCAAGATACTCTGCTTGCTAAACAATCCAGTTTAATTTTCAGTTGGCTGATGTCCTACAAAAGACTGAACCAAAGTAAATGAACTTGAAGTTTTACCTAAACATAATTTCTGATGTTTAGAATCAGTAATTAGGCATTTGGTGAATTTCATAAAATCATTCGTTCTGTTTGGATCAAACATAGAGTATTTAATATAAAAATGATACAATGTGTATCCTGATATATTAGGAAATGGCCCTGATCTATAAAATTGTGTAAACCAGGGGTTTTTTTGTTTGTTAGGTTGGGGGGGTTGTGTTGTGTGGGGTTTTTTTTGTTTGGGGTTTTTTTTTGTGCACCATCCCTAGCAGTTGGAAGAGTGGTGCTATCACTGTTGGGAGCAGGAGCTCGCAGCTCAGCGCCAAGTTGAAGGTCACCATTTGGGAGTCACAGCTGTAAGACACAGCACAATCATTTTGCATCAGCATCCTTTGTTTTATGCTTGTGATACAGGTGCAGCAAAAAGGTAGCAAAGTTGGGAATGAGTAGGGCTGCTCAGGAGAATGTGAATGGCAGCTTCCTTTTCCTGGTTGTGCCCACTCACATCCAGACTGTTGACTTTGGAAAGGTTAAAATAGCAACGTAAGAAGGTTCAGTTTCAGCAAGTGTTAGGACAAGTTACTTTAGCCAGGTATTAGTCAGACACTCCCCAGCCTGCAGTCCAAATGGGTTTTGTACTTGAAACACAACTTTATCCATGTGAAATAATCTGAGGCAACATGTTGCAAAGGGACACTTGTACCAAAACTGCTCTTCAGAAATACTCGGCCTGTAGAGCAGCAATGAGGAGCCTAAGGAAGAGCAATACCTGCATCTCCTTCTTAGGGACGTTGCATTCTCTTATGTTACATTACAGTACCAATATAGCTATGCTTGTGACTGACTTTATCAGAAAACTGCATCGGTGTTATCCTTAAGCTCTAGCTTCTGAAGTTGTTAGACCATCTGAGAGGTCTCAGTTTTTCGTTTAAAAGCAAGGCTGTAATTCTCATCAGTTCCAGAGAGTAATCAGAGAGACAGCACAAGGACCCATATTTTTGCTTAAAACAAACAAAGAAGGTGATATTTAAAGCCGACACTAATGTGAAGAGATCTGCATTATGTTATGATTGTTAACTTTTCTTATCAGCAGTACTGAGCATTGCAAAAAGAGTAGAGGCATGGCTCTGAAGCCATGTTCTTTTGAGTGTATGATACAGCCAGAAGCTTTGATGCTCTTCTTTAGTAGGTTTTCCTTACTAGGGAATGGTAAGAAAAATGTTGGGAAATGTACCGAAGTCATTAGCAACATTTTACAAAGAATGCCGGTCCACCTGGATCCTGAAGTTGATCCAGTCTGGCAGTTTGTGTTTTCCCAAGATACAGGGGAAAGGCACAAAGTTTTATTTCTCCATCCTCTTTCTGTAATCAGCATAAAGTCAGCCAAACATTTCTAGCCTCCTCCAGGAAACTTCCCTGATAAGTATAGTATTTAGGCACTTAATGAGCAGCATTAATGCACATGCTTAAGTTTAAGGCTTTTTTTAAGTGCTATGCTTTGACTCTGAGCCATAGAGTAGTAGATGATTAAAGACAAATGGCAAACAGTTATGAATTTCTGGACTCACATATATATAAACCTCGTAATCTACAGGCTTGGATTCACATGTGGAGGTTAATTAACTTCCATCTTCTGCTGGGTTTGCTTGTCTTAAGCAATGTTGCATCTTGTCTCCTTTTCTTCAACCCAGCACACCAGCCACCATGAGCTAGAGCCAAACTGCAATGTGACGTGAGAGTTGTAGAGGGGCTCCCTTTGGTGAAGCCATGCTTACACACCTGTGCATCGTATGACCAGAGAGCAAAACATTTGTGTCACGTGAGCTAATGCAGAGCAAGGGGTATATGCTCAGATCCATTCTCCATGTCCCAGAATTACCTCCACCTCTGTGTAAACTCACGTGCATGTAGATGTAGATATTTTACAGTAACAAAGAATGCAAAGTAGGCTTCAAAACAAGGGTAGACGGGCACATAGGTGATTATTTAGGGCTGTTAGTACAGATTAGGGAAAACTATGACAATTTATTAGAAATATTTATGAAAAATAGGATCTAGATTATGTAAAGTGGATGTGTGTCATTTCTCTGCTTATACCTTCATCTGCATTGCCAGTTTATGTAGAGGAATGCAGGCAGTGGGTTGATGAGCATTGATAACATGCAGCTGTGGCCTTGCCTCGAAGGCAGTGGCTTGATTGACATGGATGATGTGCAGCTGTAGATCGTTCCTGCTAAGTGGTTAAATAGCCCTGAGGAGCGTGGTAGAGGGGGTTGGTTGGAGGAGGGGTAGTGTGGTCTGACCTCTGGAGGAAGGAGAAACAGCATGGAGAGTAGATTCTGACAGAGGTAAAAGCCTTGTTGCAGCCTGCTAGCTGGCTTGTGCTACAACAACTGGTGCCCTGTGTGAGGCCGAGTTGGACTCTTGACTACAACAAGTTTAGATCATAAATGGTCCAAGATGCCAAGCACACCTTTAGTTTACGGGTGTTCTCAATTCTGACTGTTTTGCTGACTAAACTTTTGTGGGTTTTTTCTGAAATGCACTAGAACGGGGTGATTGCCTGAAAATTTTAGTTGTTGTTCTTAGATAAAGTTCATTCCTAGTTCTCCATCATGGAAACAGGCTTGAAAACTTGAACTTTGAAGTGAAAAGCATCAGAAGAAAATAAAAAGCATCTGATATGTATTTTAATAACGTAATTATATTTCATTGTCTTATGAGAGTTTGAGGCAGTTCAATAAGTTGTATGTAAGTGTTCGCGATTAGCAGCACTGGTTTCTCTAGTTTAGGAATTCTAATTTTTTTTTTATATAATTTGGGAAAGACACTTTGCAGACAGAGTAACCAGTAGGAGATAAGAGAAGAAATAAGGAGCCTGAAATTTGCTCAGCAGCCTCTGTTAGTAGTTGACAGAATTGACTTCATCTTGTCATTGTTATGACTATATTTTAAAAGAAATGGCATATTATAAGTACTTCTGTTATTATATAAAATAGGTTATTATTCCATATGTATTTGCTTGGAGATTTGTGTATGTGTTGCTTATTACCACATTCCGATTCTATTCCCTTTTTCTCATTTCTCACTTTGAGACTCGGGTCTTTTCTTTAGATTTGGGGGATTTTTGTTGTCAGCTTTTCCTTTTTTAGACTCGTAACGTTTGTTTCTTTCATTTCTTGACGTAAATGTTCCAGTTGCCTGAATTGTAGCTTCAATCAGTCTTTTGTGTGACTAAATACATTACCTAAATAGCACTGTTTAATTAATTTCAGGACCGCCTCTTTTTCGTCATGGAATATGTAAATGGAGGAGACCTAATGTTTCAAATCCAACGCTCACGCAAATTTGACGAACCTCGATCCCGCTTTTATGCAGCAGAGGTCACATCAGCACTCATGTTTCTTCACCAACATGGTGTCATCTACAGGTACTTTTTTTGATCCCAAAGAAAGTATTCTTGAGGCTTTGGGCTGGTTTTGGCTGAAATTCTCTGTCTCTTAGCAACCAGATTTAGATTAGTTGTTTGTTCCAGTTTGCTTACATAGAACTTTTTTTGGCTGTTTATCATTGAGAATGTTAACATTTGAATAGCTTCTGCAGCAATCGCCAGCTGTGTGTGCCAGTTTAGTATTATAGTCCAAATAAAGCGGTTTTGAAAAAGCTTGGCACAGTGAGACCCAGAGGTGACCTTTCTGCGGATCGGCGCGCTCTCTTCACTTTCCTCTCTGTGCCATGGATTTCCTCTTGGTTTCTAACTCCCTGCCACTTCCTGAGTTTGTTTGTCCTAGTTGTCTCCACACTGATACAATCAGGATGGTCCTTTGCAATGCTTTGCTTATGCCCCTTCCTCTTGCCTGTTTGGGTGAAGGCTTAGTCACCAGCAGGAAGTGGCTCTTTACAGACAATTTTGATTTGCTTGCAAGTGCCCCGCATCTCTTTGAACCTCTGCCCCCTGCAATCTCTGATCTTCAGCACCCGTGCGCACACATGAAAGAAGTGCATATTGTTACGCTGTGGCAAAGCATGCATTTAGGGATAGGCTTTTATTACTAAAAGTAAGGAATCACTTGGAAAATTTTCACCCTGATGATAGCGTGTTTATTAAGTCCTTTATCTTGTCATTTCACCAATCCTCTCTCTTTTTGTTTCTAGCAGTCTGTCATTGCTTGTGATAAATTCAGGCTTTCACAAGCAGCATGCTTTACAGGTTTTGTGATACCGGTCTGTCTACCAAACATCCGAGTTCCGTGGAATCTGGGTTTTGATATCCTCTTGATATTCTCACCCTCTTTCAAGTTACAATTTTGATTTGGAGCAGTCATTTCAGGGGCAGGCAGCCTCACGTTTCTTGAGCAGAAACACAAAGATGAGGATATGGAATTTGTCATATCTCTGGATTCATATTAAGGCTGATGTTAAGAGGACTAGAAATTAAAAGAAGTTAATTTTAGATCTTTAGTAACTGGGACTGAGTGGTAACTTCCATCAGAGGCCATTGGCTTTCCCACCAAGTGGGATTCAAAGGGGAACTTCTCAGAGAAGGAGTCTCCTTTGCAGAGACATAGCAAATGGCAGGACATTGCATCTTCTGAGGAAAATAAATCTCTGTGAAAGTGGTCTTTCAGTCAAAAATCCAGTTTCCTTTAGAAAACTTTTTTGCTAGCTGCAGCCATTAGTCTCCATCTTTTATTAACGCTGGTATGGTGTTTGCATACTGGGTTGGACTTTCAGCCCTACCACTTTGCATAAGTTTGTTTTCAAGTGCTGAAGATCCAACACATTTCTAACTTTTGCTGCCTGTATCACATTACCTATTTGTTGTCTTCATTTATTTCCAAAGCTGTGTGTTTGTACATTTGGATAGTAGAGTGTGGCAACTTCAGAATTTGTAAGTATTCATCATAAGGGAAATGGATAAAATTGGTATTTAAGTGAAAGATTTTGAGGATTTGTTTCCATAAAAAGTCTTGAGCTAATTTCCTCTTCCTGAAAACTGGAGTTTAGACACTTTGTAATTAACAGTCAGTTTCATGATTTCTGTGAACCAGCAGGAAAGAATTGGTAAAATTACCTTCCCCTTTCTTTATATGAGTGCATTCATTCTTCCTTTTCCCTTTCTGCTCCCATCCTTCAGTACACATCCTTTTCTCTCTTTCTCCCTCTTTTCCCTTGTCTTGTATGTAGCTTCTGCTGTGTTTTGTTTCCTGGCTGCATTGAATTGCTTAGTGTGCCTGTATTCTCTGACTTTTTATCATCAAAATGCTTTGATCTTGAAAGAAGTGTCATTCTGATGAGACAATGCTTTGTAATTTACACTTTGCAACATACTCTCAACTTCTGATTCAGAGACTATGATGACATGTCTCTGGCATGTTACAGTAAAACAATAAAATCGTAAATGGTGTGTTATATTGGGTGTATTATCAGAAGAGGAGAAATAACATGAGTTGTAGGATGAAAACAGAAACCAAAACCAACAGGTACAACATTAGGAACAGATTTAGTTGTAGTCTGCTTTGACACAGACTCTTGGATCTGGACATAGTTATATCCATAAGAATAACTCATTTTCTCAGCCAGGGGATAATAGGAGCCTCAACTATTCACAAACAGGCTATCCCAGTTACTCTATAAAACACAAGTAGAAGGAAGAAGTTAGAGATTATCTTAAAAGAATTAATTGTAAGGAAATGTCACAATCCATTCATAGTGTCCCAGGCCCTGGGAGAGTGCATTTGCTGATGTCAAGCATATGTTAGAATAGTTGTCTTGCACAGAACAGTTTCAGCCTGATTATTTATTAACCTCACTTGCATCATTTATTACAATGTTAAAAATGCATTGGGATCAAGTCACTCCTTTACATCTCCAAAGCTCTTAGTAGCTGGCAAACAAGGAAAAGTGTGTGTGTGTGTGTGAGAAAAAAAGAAAAGAATACCTATGCTCCTGAATAACTACCAGTCATAACTACCTAACATGCCTTCAGATATTTTAATAAAGAATACTTGTCTTCTGTGTAATTATATCTCCAGAAAAAAGTTGTGGTGTGAAATTAATGGTTATTCTCCAAAGTGGGAAATGCTGCTTGTGTGGGCAATACTTCAAGGAAAGTAGAGAGTATATAAATAAACCAAGACGTTTGATGGAAATGCATGTTTCAAAATAGCTGCTATACCTTCTGATCTTTTTTCAGCCATGTATGTGGAAGTATTTGTTTAGAGCTAAACACAGTTATATTTTTGGAAGTAAATAACTAGCTTTAGCTCATGCTTTGGCTTGTTGGTTAGATTTTTAGAAACTGCTATGATGATACTAAATGATAATCTATTATAATAACTAGTTTATCCTCATTTCCCCTGAGGTTCAAAGAGAAAGCTAGCTCCCTGTTTGGCAATAGAAATGATTCTGTAAGTTCACACCTTTTCAACTGGCCCAACAGTTGTTCCCAGACTTGTCCAATTAGGTGTGCTCACTGGAATTACGTACCTTCCTTTTGTTTATTAAGTTGGAAATAAAGACGAGCCTCACAAATTTTATATATAAAGATGGTGCTGTTACTAAATGTATTTTGTATGATAGCTAACCTTTAGGATAATTTTCAATGTGGCATTTTTGAGGGTATGATGTTACTGTTGTGTCAAAAACACTTCAACAGCTTAATAATATTTGCATTATCCCTGCCACCTTCCCTCTCATCTGGCATTCAGCTGTGCAGGCGCATGTCAAGCCGGGGCCTGATAATACAAGTAGAGTCAATCAGACACCAGAGAAGTTTCAGTCACAGTTTTTGGCAGTCCTTGTTGTTTGTGTTATGCAATTGCACCACTTTGAAAAAAATGGATCCAAGCTTCAGAAACCTAGGGCTAGACTCTGAATCTCATTTTGCCTGTGAGCTGAACTGGACTTTGAACTTGGTGATGAAAGGTTGTGGACTATATTCACTGTCACCTATCCCTGGAGTCTGGTGTATTTAAAGTCATTCATTGTCAGCTTCATATATATACTCTTACAGGGAAGATGCAACCAACTGTGTGTTAAGAAACGGCCAGTTCCATACTCCCCTCTTGTACTGACTTCCAAAGTTCCTGTGCACTTTCTGCAGATACATGTGGATGTTACGTGTTCTTGTTTCACCTGCAGTTGTTGGGCTGAGGACAGGAGTACCCGGGTAGGTGTCTCTGGCTCTTGTTGTAGGAGTTCAAGTGAGATGACGCAAGCGGCCCACTCAAACATACAAAAACCTGTTGTCTCCCCAGGCAGGGACATCAGTGCTAGAATGGGGTGGGTACCGCTGTCCCTAGTTCATATGACGAAGGGAATAACTGTGTGAGTTAAACCTTGTTTCAGCGAAGAGCTAAAAGGCCAGTGGTTGCATGTTGCATGATCTCTGGCACGCTCCAAGACCATTCGAGTGATTAAATGGGGTACTCTTGCTGAAATACAGGGTGAAACTGAATGTACACAACTTCAGTTCACCTGAGAGCATGAAAAACACCTTAACTGGCAAATTAGTGTCACCTGCTCTATGTTAACCCATTCTTCTTGTTTCCAGTGTAAGTTCTGTGAGATGGTGCCTTCAAATCATACAGCACCTGGTCACAGGGGTGCCCTCATTCGTAACTATGGGTTATCATGTTTCTCAGCAGTATGAAGTAATAATCCAGCCTGTAACTTGTTGCAGCTTTCTGAGGCTCTGTGCACTCTGTAATTAATATGTTGGTCGTGATGAAGGATATATTAACAGTGAATTGAGGAGAATGCGACTATAAGTATGCTGATGCCAGTCCTTGAATGCCTCCGGGCTTTTTCCGTATGCAAATACCCTAAGAACTTGTTTGAACACTAACTGAATTTTTCCTTAGATGATCAGTTTTCCCAGCATTCCCATTTATCAGGGCAGCACACACCAGTGTTTCAGAAAGAACTACTACCTAAAATTAAAAGCACTTTTATTAGTGTGTTTTTATGTGAAATAAGAATATTTAGAAGTCTGACTTCACTGGCGGTTGTATGATTCAGAGCAACCTTGGCAGAGGAACTTGTAGTTATATTTACACTGATGAAAATGTTGCATGGTCAGTGGTTAACCTGTTAAAAGTCATCATTCTCCCAAGTTGCCTTACTGTGTTATTTCTGAATAGCAGCAGCCAAATAAAATTCCCCTCCCCAGCTTTTTTTTTTTCTTTTTAAAATGCAAAACTAGACATGGAACATTTTGGTTTAAGTGTGGTTTTAGGTATGTAAAGAACATCTTACTGCAACTCAAAACAGTTAAAGGTTAAAGTGGTGTTGGAGCTATGGTCCGCAAAGGAGGGCAAGAAAGACCTTGTACCCTCATATAACATATTCAGACCTAAGCCCGGGAATCTCCTGAACTGAAGCCCTTCCCCGCATAAACTGCCCCTTGCAGGTGTCTGCTACAGAGTTTTGTTGCTCACTTGCACCAGAAGCAAACTATAACTTCTATTTCCATCACCTTCAGCAAAAGCAGGAAGCAAGGGGTGAGTTGTGCTGCAGCATATGTGTCTGAGTCCCAGTGTCTCCAGGGACTGGTGCCCAAGCCGTGCCACCTGACCAGTGCTCCTGGCTGGGTTTGTGCCCCAGGCTACATGCAGGCTCTGTTCTGCCTGGTCTAGTTTCCAGAACTGAACATGAGCTCCAGCAGGATTTTAGTCGTCGGCCTCCTGCCCTTTTTGCACTTTTTCTTGCTGGATCTAGGCAGGCCCGCAGTCATGAAATGCATAAATAAGCAGGATGTCTTCCCCGCAGGAAAAGGCAGTGGGCCGGGGTGGAGAGAAGCGGGGCTGAGGGAGATGAGAAGCAGGAAGGAGGGTTGGTTCCCAGGCTTCTGGCATTTGGATCGAGGGAGTCCACCCTGCCATCTGCCCAGCTTATGTATTGTGCTAAAGGCTGCTGTCGTATAGGAGAGCCTTTGACAAGGTTTCCAGCTGTGGAAGGATGAGTAAAGGCTGTGGGAATAGGATATGAACCACAAGGTCTTGCCAACAGTAGAATGCTTTTTCAATTTCTCCTGGGTTTGGAACATAAGAAAGTCCTTAGTTGGCTCTTGCGTGGGAGTGGGGTATGCAGAGGAGCCATGCCGGGCAGTTAATATTTAGAAGGACAGACCAGCACCATTGACCTCACTTGGGGAATGACAAGGTACTTCCAGGGGGTGTTCCCGGTAGCGAGGTCAGCATTGTTTTTTTGCTTCGTGTTTATTTGGTGCAAGATTTTCTTGTTTAATGACCATTTGTATAGTGCTGTATTGTGTAAATAAAGCTATGACCTTTACCTTCTGATAACAGTATAGGAGTGAGTTAATGTTAAATGAGAGAGGGCAGGGAGTGGGAATCTGCCAGGGTTAATGCCAAGTTTACATTCCTGTGAGGGCAGCCATGTTCCGGTACGCTCAGTAGAAAGGGCAATGGTGCTTCTCGACAGATAATAGCAGTGACAAGTTACAGAGCATATTTGTATTTATTTCTGGGTGAATATCAGTGGTTTTAGATGATTGATGTTTGTGCTTTATTTTATAACAGGAAGAAATGTGTGTTATCTTTCTGCACTTGATAAGATTTTAACTGAGAGAAACATACACAAAATAAAAAGCCACTAGAGCTGCAGTACATGTCAAACTCAAATGTACTGACAGAAGACAATCCCTGTAGTTTTCTTAAAATGCTGAGACACAGCTTTGTTTCTAGAGAAACATGTACACAAGTTCCAAACAAAATCATATTTTCCAAACAATTTTATAATAGAAGAAAGAGAATGTTTTTTGTTTCACGGTGCATTAAAAATCTGAAGGTGCTTCCTAAATGTAAATCTGCTGCTAACAGGCAAAAGTTAGGACTGACTTTTGCTGTGCCCTTCAGTAATGTTTGTCTTGAAACAAAGGAAAATATTTCTATAACCCAGTTGCAGTGATGTTGAAACTGTGATGTTAAGAGTAAGGCTTTGCCTTTTTGCATGCTATTGAGTGCATCTGCCAAAGTTTCATAGTAATGCAGAGAAGAGCACAGCAAATGTGGTTCTGCGGTGCTAGGCACTTCACAAACATTTTGTTGTGCTTTTCAGATGAACGGAGAAGTTGGAGGGTAATGCAAAACGTTAGATGAAAGCATGTAAGGAACTGTATTTATTGGTTTTTAAATAATGATATTAAAAATACTAAACAACCATAAAAGAAAATTCAGATGATACACTTCAGTAAAGACATTTGCATACAACTCCTTCCATCTTTTGGTCAGAACCTTGTCACTTTTGGCTCAAAGTCTGCATTTATTCTCCTTGCCCCCTCTTCCCCTCACCCTTTATCCACCTCCTTATTATAAAAGAGCTTATCACTTAGATGCTCCAGCAAACATTTCTGCGTGCAGATCACTGTATTCATAGGCTGATTTTGATTCAGTGAGACTATTCAGATGCATGATGTTTGGGACCTGGATAATTTGGGACCTTGGTTTGACTTTTCAGTTTGAAAGTGTGTTTATTTTAAAATAGAAAATCATCACATTTGAGAATGCACTGTTATTAAAAAATGTTATTTTGCCTACCATTGCAAAAGGTTGTGGAAAATGAGATTTTTAGCTAATCTGAAAGCTAACGTAACTGAGTTATCACTGAATCTTTTGAAAACTTTACATAAGTCTGTTTAGCTGACAACTTGTATTCAAATGTAAGATAACAGAAATAATATTGCTCCCCAGGAGGTTAACTAAAATGGCCTAATGAACTAAGCCAGAGAAAATGCAGCCAGTAAGAACCCCAGCATTTTGGGGAGCGCACCAAAGTCTCTACTGCTACCAAACTAAACAGTGCTAGGATTACATCAGAAGGACCTTGGACAGACTAGGTGCCGTCTAACCAGGGAAATTGGAAAGTAGAAAAAAATGGATCAGATGGCCATGGCTGTGCTGAAAATGAGTGGAAAGGTGAGGGGGAATAAGGCCAGAGTGGTAATGAGTCACTTCACTTACCTTCTTGTGTCAGAAGTAATGCCTGCCCCTCTCCTCTGCTGCCAGTGTTTCACAGAGTCCCAACAAGCAGCTGCCCAGAGCAGCAGACAAGAAGTACAATGCTTTCATCAGCTCAGCACCATCGAGTACATGTGGAGGCGGCATATGTGGAGCAAGACTAAGCAGGAATGGCAGAGAGACCACGGCCAGCTTTTACTGAGATGGGAGCTTGTGTGGTTTCTGCACTGTGGTACGCCCAGGGATAGATGGCACCAGGGAAAACACTCTCCTGCCACCACCAAATTGAATGTTGAGCCCCAGGACCGCTTATGTTGGGGGTATAATGTTTCAGATTTAAAAAAAAATAAATTCTACATTAACAGGTCTTCGCTTCTTGCCTCCTGCTTCTCGAATTTGTTTCCAGTAGTCAGTCTTGCAAAACAGCAGAGAGAGAGAAAAAATGAAGGGGAGAGGCCAGAAATAGTGCCAACACTTATATAGGTATGCTTTTTCCTCCAGACTTTGATTTCCTTCTACTGATATACTGAAGTCACAGAAAATACTGTTCTTCAGAACATGTCAAATGCAAATAGTACATACAGTGGTGTACATTTTTTTAAATGTAGATTTGACAGTGGGAGTTGTGAAAGTATTCTTTGCAAGGTGTTCCAGTCTTAGGGCATGTGATTGCCCCTTCAAGGGGAGAGAAGGGTGGGATGGCTTCAACAGTAGGCAGCCAGTATCGCAGCTGGTTGGGGTACACTGTGGTATGAAACTGAATAATGCAGAAGTAGTACACACACACACACCCCAAAAAAAAAAACCCACCAAAAAAAAACCCCAAAAAAAACAAACCCAAAGAAAGCTTGGTCACTAATAACTTGAACGGAGGAACTTCATATGTTCAAAACGTGGAATATTAAGGATAAAACTAAGTAGTAACAAATAAACATTATAGCACTTTACCAGGTATTTATTGTAGGGTTTCCAAGGGAGATCCTATGGTCTAGTAACACTCATTTTTAAAAAATGCCTAAATATGTTCTAACACACATAAATAATGAGTCAGATGGAATTGCCATGGTCAATTAACTGGCTAATGGATATTTAAAAGCTTCCAAGCATCAATAAATCTGAAGCAGCTCTAAAGGAGTACTTGTAGAACAAAAATAATGTGCACTTAAGAAACTGCCTGAGTACATATTTACCTAAACTTAACTGCTAATAAGAGGACAGCAAGTGTTTATGATACTGTATACTGAGGACATAAAAAGGCATACCCAATGTGTGCCAGTTCATTTGCTGATAATCTGTAATAGGTCTAAAGATGACATAATTATTATAATGAAGCCCTGATTCTCGTTTATATGAAAGTCTTTAAATACCTGAGAGCACAAAAGGATCCCCAGATTGTGAACGAGGACAGCAGGGAGCAGCCCGGCAGCATACCCCTTGCACATGGCGGAGGGCAGTCCATTGCGAGCTGCCTGACCTGCCTCTGCCAAAACTCCATAAGCTGGTTTCCACAGACACTGAGGGAGAAATGCCCCAAGCGGAGATGAGAGAAACCTTATGGGCAACACTGGCTTTTAGGCAGTTTCTTGAAAATTCACAAAAGAAAAAGATGGGGATTTTTTGTCAGCTGCTACAAGATCAGAGCCAGTGGTATGCTTGCACGTGCAGTATGACAAAAGTTCTGGTTTTCTGTGGGTGACCCAAGAGGAAAAGGATTTGGTTATGATTTTTAAAACATCAGCTGATGGGGTGGAAGTTGTTCTGCCCATGAGCAGAAAGGTCTGAAGAAATTTTGAAACAGCATCCTGGCAATTCTCTGTGTAGTAATAACAAGGAAACGTTAACTGATATCAGTGAGCTATAGTTTCTAAAGCAAGACATAATTCAGTGACATACCTGGTACAAGTCATTACCTCTAAGTCTTTTTTCCCCTGGCTCAGCTATGGGTGCTCTTCATTAGACCAAGATAATTGTCTGTATAAACCAAATCCAAGAGACAATTAGGCTAAAATCCCAAAATCCTGCCATAGAACATGGGGTTTATTTTTTACACACCTTATTTAATAGGATCCATCTAAAAAGTGGTCAAACGGTTGTTTGTGTAATTGCAGCAATGGTAGCGTGGTGGTATGAAAGAAAGTGGAAGGGATGATGCCTGGGGCAGAGTGGGCAGTAAAGGGTTGAGTTCTGTCATTGCTGATGGAGTACTTCATGTCATCATTTAAAGTCTCAGTCTGGGTTGAGAGTCATACTACAGTGCCCCTTAATATTTCATTTGCCATACTATCATGTCTTAACAAATGCTACAAATTGGCTACAGAGACTCTAATATCCAAATTTGTTTCAGGGTTGGGCAACGTTGAGTTTAATACATTGTATGTATGTCTTTTGGGATATAGCATAACTTCTGCAGTTTCTCTCTCATTTTGTTTTAAAAGTGTTTTGATAATTTTATCAGAGATTAATGAGTTCATTTTTAATTGGAATTCAGAATGTGATAGTACACAATAAAAATGTTATAAATGTGATTATGACATGACATGGGTGTATAGAGGCTGCTGTCTGGTGTATAAGAGACTGTTTCTTTAAAAATCAGGTTTCTCATTTACAGTAAAAGCTCTTTCTGACACCAGAAGAGCAAACCGATTTTACAATAGAATTAAATTGTACTTGGTGTGCTCAGTTTAAATCTGTCAGAAAGATGCAAAGAGACTTTATTGAACATATAATGTAATGAAACTTTATGTAAAATAGTTCTTCTGTAAGCTGTATAATTAGGTTGCTTGCTAGTCTTTGCCCCCATAACTGTCTGGAAGTTTTATAGGATAATTTCAGATTGTATCAGAGCATAGAGTCTGGTTAGCAGGTCTCTGAAGAGAGACCTAGTGGCTGAGCACATAGAAGTTACAAAAATAATTCTTCACACTCAAAATATTTTTTTTTTTAGTGTTGACAGCATTGTTCAAGAACAGCCCACTTTGGTCAATAGTTTTTACATTATAAACCTATGGAAACTAGTATTTACGTGCAGTGACTACCCAGTAAGTACCAAATGTTACAGATAAAAATCATATTTTATCCTCTCAAATCTTGTATTCAGAATTGTCTTTCTCTTGTCATTTGGGCTGGACCATTAGGCTCTTCTCAGTAGCCTCTCTGTCTTCACAGCTGAAGGTAAATTGGTATAGCAGTGTGCTAACCTTAATGTTGGCAGAAGTGAATGCACTCTAAATTGCCTAAGTCATGCCATGTTTTATTTCTTGTGAGTAACCCATGACTCATCTTTCCATTGCATTCATATTAATTAAAAATAGTGGGGTGCCTTGTTTAAGTATTTTTTGAGTGATTATATTATATGTTAGCATTACAGCTAAAGTAGTGTTCCTGAGCACGTGCTTTCTGGAGATGGGGGAAGTCTGCAGAAGCTGCATATGAAACAATGCTGGAGCTGAAACTTTCTCCACAAGAAAAGGTTCTCGAGGAATGTTTGTGCAGCTTTCTGGCACAGGCGGGAGGGGGGCGAAAGTAATTTGATTTTGCTGCACAATCATAATTTGAAAAAAGCATCTTGTAAAAATATATCTCTCTGAATTATCATATATACCCTTTTTAATTACATATCGAGGCAAGGTTTGAAGTTGGAACCATCAGTCCAAAGCACAAGCTTCTGTGACTTCTGTCTGGAAGCAACATTAGGAGTTTATTTTATGCATAGATCAATATAGAAGGGCAAGCAACTCACATTTTTTCAGGCATTTTCTTCATACTTTACAGAAAATAATAAATATTATTCTTATTTTTGCCAGAATCCCTCTGCTGCAGTAACCTTCCTTCAAACGTAACAGAAAATTGTTAACTCTACAGAATTTTGAAACAGCCAAATATGGATAACAGAATGCTTTTAGAAGGTTAAAAAACAAAATACATTGAACTCACTGTTTTTACAAGAATTTCTGCAGAAATATGTTAAACTGCTGTTGACTGCTGCTGTTTTGAGCCCTTGATAAATGCAGCAGGGTTAGAAAAGGTTTTAAATGAAAATCCTACATATCTTTCCCAAGCATAGACCACGTGATTGTGTAAAAAGATGTTTAGGCATGTGAACTATGCCACTGAAATCAGAATAGAAGCAGAAATTATTAACATCTTTCTTCTAGTGATTCCATATAAGTAAACATTTTGTTGGAAGCAACATTTTTGCTGAGTTACATAATTTCATTTATGCTATATAAGTTATTTAGTTCATGCTGCGTAATATTACATGCTCCACTCAGTGGAAAGGCTTTCCATAAAAAGACCCAAGAGGCTGAACTGAGACTAAAGTGAGGTTGGAAAAAATCAGTGTCTGTACAAAAGTTCACTGCAGAGTTTCTTTTTTTCTTCTGACTAAGAAAGCATTTTTCTCCATGGAGACATGATACGGAGCTTTAACAAGAGCCTACTTACTGCTAGGAGCTGTGTTTGTTCCCTGCTAAGGACACCCTTGGGAACATAGGGAAGAGAATTCTGAGTAATTTGTTTCTTTTATAAAAAGAAACACTGTATGCAAAAATCTTCAGCAGCCTTTCTCCTTTCCACTTTCTGGGCATCATAAAGCTGCAGAGGGCATTGACTAGTACAGAAAAGGCACTGGAATGTCAGCTCATGAGGGCGCGTTAGTGACCTGCTCAGGATTTACTCCATCACCTGTGTTTGGACATCTTATTGTATGTCCCATATTGTGGTTGCCAGACTAAAATCTCCCCCTCTTTTTTTTTTTTTAACATATCTTCTTTAGAGGTATACAGAGTGTATAGAGTTTACTCAAAGGAATGAAAGAAAGAGTAATTCAATTTGTAAAGTAGGTTCCCAGCATTGCTACGTTTCAGTTTTTCCCTAAATCTAACGGTGGTTCTGTCTGTTCCTGAAGAGAAGCACAAAATAAACATTACTGAGGATGTAAAAGATTTGTGCTACCTTTAAAAGCAGATTGTAATATTTTAAGAGCTTTTCATATTCACTGTGTGTTCTCATCTTGGAGTATGTTGAAGGTCCGCTCCCTTGGCTGAATAATGGGTATTTATGTGAGTGTCGTTAGTTTTTGATCAACAACCTTAGCTGAATTAAAAAGTGAATGTTTACTAAAGTTTTGAAGCTTGAAAAGTGGTGGAGGGCAAGGGGGAACAGGACTCTAAGGTGAGCGCTGGAGGCCATCTGCTAGCACTGAGCAGCCTCCACGCTGTGCATCTCTGTTCAGGTAGATAACAAGGTTACTTGATGTGTTGGCTTTCAGTCTTACCACAGTGTTCTGGGCAGGCCGGTCTTCTCCTTTACGTAACGGAACTGAACCAAAGCACGTGGTTTTCTTAGTCGCTGCTAGGAAAACATGGCATAGCATGCTTTTCCCTTCTTCAGTGTGTCAACAGTATGCTTGGAACTGGTCATTTCCGAGGGAGGTGTCAACATTGGTGTTACATTAGCAAGTAAAAGAATGTTATCTGGCATTCATGGAAGGAAAAAAGACTTTTTCTGCAGGAAAGGAAAAGGGTCAGAGCACGGAACAGGGATGCTATATACCTTTAAACAGTCTGCATTTCATGTAGCAGCAGGATGACAATGTACAGGATTGGATCAAATTAAACTATGCTATTGTAGCTTTGACTTTTGTTTAACAGTAATGTCAAAACTTACACTTGATCTTAATAGGCAGCAGGATGGAAACAATAGGCTTCCATCTGAGGGAAGTTTTTGGCCCAGTATTGTGCTTGTGAATGAAAATCCATCTCCTCTGTTGGACTTATATCATACTAAAATAATATTGGTATTGTTACGCAGTGTGAGGTTGATTGACCTTTAGGCTAGAGGAAGTGTAAGGCTAACAAGTTAAATGCCATTGAAAACAACTATCCAAATCATAAATTCAGACTGACCTGATTGATGCATCTGTGATTTAAGGAAGAAATTTGGAGATGTGGGATGAGATCCAGGACTAAACATCTGAAAGAGAGCGACTGAAGTACTCGACTTTAGTTGATTAAAGATACTCTGATCCTGTTTTTCTCTGCTGTCTTGACCTTACTAAAGTTCAGTTAGTATGTAATGGAAAAAACAACCGGTTTGATAGCAAAATACAGGAAATGCCTTCAATCATGGCTGATTACAGTAGCAGCTTTTCTTCTGTTGGGTTTGTTGGGGTTTTTTTTAGAATGCTCTTTCTATGTACCTAAAACAATGTAGAATAATAACGTTTTGTAGCCCTTTATTTGGGGTGTCCAAGCAGAGCAATTAAACATCTGGCTTTTGATGGAAATGCATGTTGGGAGGTTTTGCACAGGAGAGTGCCACATGACCTAAGTGAGAAAAATTAAGAATTATTACAGGTCATAACTTCAAAGCCTAGCAAATTGTGTGTGTGTGTGGCAATTCCACCATGAGTAACAAGACAAATGAATGCAGGTCTCTCTTAAAAAAATCTGCCTTTGTTTGGCTTTCTCCTACAAAAAAATAGAAGTTTTACAACTGATTTGAATGAAATCTCTATCTGGAAGACAGGAAGCTGGGAAGCAGCTTATGCTAAATATACACTCATATTCATCTCACCTAACTTTAGGAATGCAACTGAAGCTTCCAAGTCAGGATCCTGCTTGTCCTGGAGTGCATTTACAGTCAGTGGAGAAGGTAGGCTTCTTTATGGAACTGTGCAGCCCACATGTTCCATGAATCATCCACTCAGAGATATCTATGGAGATGACCATGGAGGGAGCCTGTCACAGACTGTGGTACCTCAATTAAACTAATGTCTCATGGGATATATCTTTGTCAGAATCCTGGAAAATACAGGAAAGAAAATTACCATAAAACCAGAGCAAAATATTTCAAAGCTCTAGATACTTTCATGTTTAAGGTAAATTTTTTAAATGAATGGAATTGTGGTTGATTACATTATATACTTTTGTTCTATCTTTCCCATTATCGGTATAAGGCAGTAATATATCCTTACTGTGGGTTATTAAGAATTACAAGGCTTCATTGCTGAGGCAAATGAGTGAGAACTGCTAGAGAAATGTAAGATGCTACCTGGATAGACAGCATTTGTTGGCTGTATGTTTTTCTATTCTGCTTACGAAAGCTTCACACAAAAATAGAAGAGAAGAAAGAATTTCAGTAGTTTTGGTTAGGCACAGAAACTGCATGCCTGAAACCCAAGTACTCTTCTCTTTGTGTTTGCATAATTTGTATTCCATTGTTCAAATGACAGCGATTTTCTCATCCTGCCTACTAATGTCACTGCAGAAAAAACCCCATTGCTTCTGGTTTCCAAAGAAAAACTTTTGAACAGATCTGAACTTAATGTGTCAACGGATACATTTTCTTTCTAAGGTTCTGGCTGGATTTTTTCAGAACTGAGTTTTTGAGACTTGATCTGACAAGCTTTTCTAGCTTCATGCCATCCTTTCACTGCCTTTCATCAAGTGGTTTTATCAAATAACGATTTAGTATTGTTTTGTTTAAAAGGATTATAGACTTACATAGTAGGCACTTTTTGTTTGCGCTCCACCTAACCTATTGTTATAATATGCAATCTTATTTTTACGTTATTTGAGATATAAAAATAAGAGCTCAAAGCATTGAACCCCACAGAGCAGAATACCGCAGCTTGAGTCAGTCCTCGGATAAGCCTGGGGACTCTATTGTCTCAGTGGGATCACAGAGGTGTCAGTGAGGATGGGGGTTTATCACGTTACATATTTAGTAATGACTTCACACGTGGGCTTTGTAGCAGAGGGTGAAAAAGTAAATATCATCAGTGGTAGCACAGCTTTCACCTCGTCATTCCCAGCCTGAATATGTAGAGCCAGTTAGAATTTTTTCAGCTAAATTATTCAAGAAAAAAGGGTTTAAAATGGTGGTTTTAACCAAAGTGGAGGCAACGAGAAAGGAAGGAAGGAAATAACCCGAGAGAACTGCTCACAGCCTTAACGTCAGGGCGCTGCTGGGGGTGGTGGGGACCGGGGTGGCCAGGCAGCTCCGCTCAGTTCCGAGCCAGGCGCTGGCCCAAGCAGCTGGCCATCGGCTGTTCGCACGCTACTTTCACAAACAGCTTTGGACAGTCTGTGTTTTCACCCAGCGTGAAACACAAATGGTTTGTAAAGTCTCAAGAAGCCTTACAAAATGAGAAAATCATTTGCTGTCTAGTTTAGCTGCAAGTTTCTGAGGCAGATTGTTTGTCCTGGACAATAGGCCTAATATGAAGGCAGCTCCATTTGTGACGGCTGGGGCAAAAGCTGCAGGCGGTGGGAAGGCAGAGCTGCCACTGGGATCCAGCACAAAGCACATAAGCAGGGTAAGTCAGGAGGCACAGCTGTAGTGCTACATCCCATGCCTGCCTCAGGACATGGAAAAATCGTTGCATTCCCAGGTAGGGGTCATGGAAGGATGAGGTTTATAAAGCAGTGTGATGCGAATGTAAAGAGCAAACCTCTCTTGAAAAATAAATACAAAACGCTTCCCTCTGTGCTTACCCAGTTTTTGAGAATGTTTTACATAACGCATATTTGAACTTGTACGCGTTTCACTTATGTTCACAAATAAAAACGTGGAAATAATAAGAAAGGAAAAGCCACACAAAGGAGAGCTGTTAAGTGTGATATATTTATTTGTCTGCACATTATTTTAAGGAAACTTCGCATAGCGAGATAAGCAGATCAGGCACTGTAATGTCCTACACTGCTACCGACAATTGTAATAAAGTTCTGGTCAAAGCCATTAAAAAGCCATAAATGGAAATTATTTTATAGAAAATGTTTTTATGCTACCAGAAAACTCATTGGTTTCCTTAAGCTACTGGAAATGAATATTAAACCTTTGTTCAATATGTCATTAAGACTTCAGTAAATAGTTAGGGCCACATAATGAACACGCAGCCACCTTTTCCGTCTCAGGACCTTGCTGACCTGAAAGTTCTCTCAGTGGTAGACATTGCTGGAGCAGGTGATGTTATACATTGTGCAAGCCATACTTTTGCCTTGTAACAGCTAGGGTTTGCAAAGCCACAGATAGTAATTGTGTGTTTATCTCCTTCTGATGTCCTTGGTGGGTAGAGAGCAAACTGCCTTTTGCTACATCCCTCCTCCCATCTCTGCCACCCCCCTAGTCCACAAGATATTTGTGCAACAGGCATGGTGATGGATGTTGTGTTATCGAAGGAAAGTAAACGTGTGTGTTTTTAAAAATAAACATGCCTGACAGTGTCACTATGGTCACATTAAAAGTCAGCGCTTCCCATTAAAGTTTACCCTGCTGTCTGAACTATCACTGTTTTCTTCGATTAAAAGTAGCTATAGTAGCTCTGGCTTTATTTGAAACCAAGTCTGTGCTCTTAATTCATGAGCCTCTAGCCATTATACATACTGATACACACCAGTATGAGATGGATTCGCTTTATTCCAAACATAGCACTGCTGAAAAACAGCGGTTTTCAAATCTGTGCAGCAGGTTTTTCTGTCTGTTGCTGAGTATGGCTCTGCTATAGTTTTTGTGATAGACAATGTCTTCATTCTTTGATGATATCAAGTCCTGTAACAGTGACAAAGAAAATGTGTATCATAAGTCAAACAATTATTTAATGGGCCAACATAAAATTAAAGCAGAGAAATTCCAAGATTTACACATAAACACAGGCAAAACTTCCTGAGATCTTCTACAAAAACAAAAGCAGCAGAACCATCTTTTTCTCGCCATTGGTCTCACTCAGGTTTCCCCCTGCTCCTCCCTGATAACAAGAACTGCCCTACTGTCATGAATCCACTTATAAGCATGAACAGTCCAGTGCATGTCCTTACTCCATGGGCAAGGGAGGTCACATCAACTGGTAGAAACATTGAATTACACTGCTGTTACAGCATATTTATGCACAGTAACATCAGAAAGTATGGGCTCCTTCTTTTCCGTACATTTTTTCAAATGGGAAAAAATTATTAGTTTATGTTTTCTTAGAAGTTACATTTTTGATTTTCCCATTTATCTCTGATCTGTTGCAGGGGGGTGGGCAAAAAGCCTTGCTAGTGTGTTGTGTCTAAAATAAAGCAACAAAATAATCCACTAGTGGAGTACAGTCCTAATGTATCTGTCCTGTAGTTTAGGTATTGAAACAGATTAAGTTGGTGAAAGCTAATCACTAAAGAAGCTAACATCAGGATATTAAAATTGTTGACATTTCTTTTTGTTTTCTGACCAGTTCCATATATGACCATCTTGTTTAGACTGTAACCTAGTACATTCATTATTGATAAATTGAGGACACCAATGGTTTTGAAGAAACAAAAAGATTTTGGTGAATTTATCAGTCTTCCAGAAAATGCAATTTCAGAGTGTGCTGCAAATGATCCAAGTTCTGTGATATTTACTGCTTGTGATTGCAACTCATGTTGAAAATGCAACTTTAACTAAAAATATAGTAAAGAATAAATCTGTGCTGGGTACAGGAGAGACTTGTTGTTTCAGGTGAGCGTCTTTATCTCAAAAGCAATTTGGATGTCACTGAGTAAGTTAGAAAGTGATTCTAGGAATATGGAAGTCTTACCTTAATTAAATCAGGGAGAAAATTAATCTTGTTGAAATTGCTAATTGATATAATAAACATATTACCTTCAGTTATGAATTTCAATAACTGGAGTAACTAGGGAATGATTCTGATGGTTTTCTATGTTGTTGGGGAAAGTTTCCTTTTTATCTTCTGTGGTTTCTTCTGTGAACAGCTTGTCTATTTAAAGCCTGCAGAGAGGATGTGATTTTCCCAGGCAGGGGAACAATGGTAATGGTTTCAAATACACTATTGAAAGGGTTTATTGCAGTGGAAAGCCACCAAAATAAAATGGTTGTTCCATAGCTACGTACTTTAGACTTGTGTTGCTTGTGAATCTTTCCTCTTTGATGTTCTATAGATGTTTAGTAAGGTACAGTCCTTCACTGAACTTTCATCCTATAAAGAAATATTCTTGCTTCCAGTGTTGTTATTTGTAGATAATTATTATGCCTCATTCTAACCCACACTGTGAAATGTGATTGCTTTGTAGTTTTGTTGCTCATTCAACAGTTAGAGTGGAAGCAGATGCTGTGGATATATTTCATTGTAAAGTGATTGCTTAAACCAGCTTGTGATCATGTTTCTCAGCTACTTGATCTTGTTCTTCAAATATAAATTTATTTAGTCACTAATGTTTACCATGTTCAAAGGCTACTGTTAGTAATGTTTGGCAGACTTTCTGATTTTACTGGTCAAAACCCATTTTGACTGTTTAATTGCCTTACTTTCAACACAAAAATAATCTGTTATCGAAATGACATGTGTGACACACAGGGCCACGCATACAAGGTGGTTATCTCACTGTTATCATGGCTGTTGGGAGTCAGGCTGTAAGAAACCAGTCCTGCGACGTCCTCATCCACTGAGCATTTGTAGGAAGCCAGGGCAGTCAGGGTCTCATGGCACTGGTGGGTGGAGGAAGGAATGAGCGTAGAGGAAGTTTTCTCACAGGTTACCTGCTGTTCTGACTTGCACAAACCTTTCTGTTATAATCCTGATCCTTTCTTGAGATCCTGCCAATCATTCCAGCTTCTGAGGTGATTGTGATGCTGGCAGGTATCCAGAAATAGAAACCAAGGCTTAAATTTCTGTTCCAAGCTCTCTGAGAAAGAGGAAAAAAATATTTTAAAAAACCAAACAAAAAACCAAAACATTTTTATGCAATTGACTGCTCAAGTCAACTGAACTGACTTTACAAAGTGCCTTGGCAAACAAACAAAGGAGAGAAATAGCTTAATGTAGCATTACTGCATTCAAGTGATCTGGGCACTTTCCTGGCTTAACTGGTTGGGTTGTTCGCAGTTGCATGTAATTACTCAGGTTGTAGGAACTCATTTTGTCAGACACAGATGACTTTCTTAGTTCCTACAAAAGGAATGCAAAATGAGAAAAAGAAGGATTTAATAGACCTTTGTCATTGAGCTATTGGACACTTATTATTTGGTGTGCTCTGATTTAGAGGTAGACAACTGGCGCTAATACCAGGAACCAAATAAAACACGAAATGGATCAGAATGGATCGTTATGTACAGACAATTAATTTACATTCCAGATAGTGATAGCTTTTTGAGATGTAGGAGAACTGGCTGTTTCTTAGAACAGTTCTGGGGAGATAATGGGTCTTAAACTAAAACTTATAGGGTTTTTCCAGTGACACTGTTGCTCTGAAAAGACAACCTTCCTTGACAACTCTCTTTCTGTTACTTTTTCATTTGTTTCCTCATCACTGTCTGTTTTGATTTAGGTTTGGGGTTGTTTTGTTTTGTTTTTTTCCTGTGAGGTGCTAAATAGCACATGACCTATTCTCTTGCATTTATTTAGCTAACTAAGGTTTCTTTGTCCGAACTTGCATAATTAGGGGGTTTTTTTTGTGGGGTTTCTTGTTCAGATTTTTGTTGTTCTTTTATTTTTTTAAATCTGGCAACTTTAAATTGAAATAATGGTTTTGAATGGCTTTCAATGCAAGTACTTTTCTGGACTATGATAATCTTGTGGGCTAGCTATGAATTTGGAACTTTGGCAGACTCCCAGCTTACCTCTTAACCTCCCATCTGTATGTTAATGGGAGCCATGCTGCTGTTGTTTTAGCCTCTTCCAAATTTCTTTTTGAAACTATGATGCGCTTTGTGATAATAAAAATCTACTGGTATTAAACTTCTCAAGAAGTTCAACAAGGCCAAGTGCAAGGTCCTGCATGTGCGTGAGGGCAATCCCAAGCAATACATGCTGGGTGGAGAATGGATTGAGAGCAGCCCTGAGGAGAAGGACTTGGGGGTGCTGGTGTACAAAAAGCTCAATGTGGCCTGGCAATGTGCTCCTGCAGCCCAGAAAGCCAACCATGTCTGGGCTGCATCAAAAGAAGTGTGGCCAGCAGGACAAGGGAGGTGACTCCCCCTCTCTAGTCTGCTCTCATGAGACTCCACCTGCAGCACTGCGTTCAGCTCTGGGGCCTCCAACATAAGGACATGGAACTTGTTGGAGTGAGTCCAGAAGAGGACCATGAAGATGGTCAGAGGGCCAAAGCACCTCTCCTCTGAAGACAGGCTGAAAGAGTTGGGGTTGCTTAGCCTGGAGAAGAGAAGGCTCCGGGGACACCTTACTACAGCCTTCCAGTGCCTAAAGGGGCCTGCAGGAAAGTGGGGAGGGACTTTGTACAAGGGCATGTGGCGACAGGACAAGGGGTGACGGCTTTGAACTGGAAGAGGGTAGATTTAGATTTGATATAATAAGGAGGAAATTCTTTACTGTGAGGGTGGTGAGGCACAGGAACAGGTTGTGCAGAGAATCTGTGGATGCCCCATCCCTGGAAGTGTTCAAGGCCAAGTTGGATGGGGCTTGGAACAACCTGGTTCTAGTGGAATGTGTCTCTGCCACGGCAGGGGTGTTGGAACTAGATGATCTTTAAGGTCCCTTCCAGCCCAAACCACTCCATAATTCTGAGCAGCCTCTTCAATTTCATCTGTTCCTGTCATAATGATTTGTATTATGATCTTCTTAACAGTCTGTTGAGATGGTGGCTGAAAGTGGTTCCAAGATTACATCAAATATAATTATACTTTGATTTCTTTATCTGAACATCTTGACTTTTTGAAATATAGCTTGTATTCTTCTTTAGCTTAGGCACATTCAAGATAGCATTTGGAAGGTTAAAAGCAACAGCTACAAGCTTATTTCCTTCTTCCATCTGCAAGAGCTTTGTCCTATTGTTCTCCTTGATCACATTGTACTTTATATTACAGTCTTGTCTTAATGGAGGTCTTTTGATTGTAACACTTGTAATTCATGGGAACAGCAGTTTTGGGAGTGCACATGATGTTTGGAGCAGGAATCTTTATTTTGTTTATTTGACTTTCTTGGGGGAATAAAGCTGCTGATATCTGCCCTTGCATTGGTGTTGGACAATTCTTGCAAATCACTTTCCAGAGATGGGAAAAGGTGGTTATTTGAGGGGTTAAATGGTTAGATGTAGGGGATTATTTTGTAGCCAGCTGGATCTTGGGTTATTTAGGAACTCATTAAAAGGATGACCTTAAGAAATGATAAAACATGTAGTCTGCTTCAAGGGACCTTACATGGGTGACCAGCTGAGGACCTACAAGAGCAGCATAACTGATCTGGAGATAGCCAAGTCTGGTGTAGGTCATATTGCTTGCAACAAGCATTTCTACAGCCAGTATATGCTTCAGCTACATAAAGCATATCTGGTAAAGCTAGTTTGTGTGGGAGACAGTGGATTTACTGTTAGTCAGGTAAATCTGACTTTGTTTTGCCATGTCAGACTTCTTGTACATGCACAAACCTCTTTGTAAGAAGTGTCTGATTTACTGCACAAATGTCCAATGATTATGCAGACCTTGAGTACTAAGTCCACTGTGTGCCAGAGATACCTGATTTTTACGTTGTCCTGTGTGCATGCCTAAGAAATATGTTAAATGTGGGCCAGCATATTTGAAAATTTTGAAAAAGTGTCAAAAGAAAAAAATAATAAAATCTAGCTACTGAAATTTGGCTGATAGGGAGAAAAGAGCATTTCTGGGAAAATCCCAGCTTACTGTAGCCTTGGACATGTCCACAAAACCCCTTAACATAATGCAGCCTTGGAAGGGTTGTTTAATCATTTAATGTGTGTGAAAGCTTCCACCATGTTGCAGCACCTGCAATTCCAAAGTCTGGTGTCTGATAGGGAGACGTTTCTCCAAAAGAAATCTTCAGACTAAGGTGAAGGCTTCTCATTCCTCACTCAGGTGGAATTTGGTGGCATAAAGGACTTTTGCAAAAAAACCTGTATCTTTTTGTAAGCTTTTGGGGTGCAATTTGTTTTACAGAGGCCAGCATGGGATTTTGTTCCTCTATCTCATTTAGAACTTGCCTACACACTTTTTTTTCAGTTCTACCTATTGGATTTTTTTCTAATTATTCTAGGAAAAAAGTTCTGATCAGAAAGTTACTACAAATTCACCCAAAGACATGTGTTCTGCTTTTGATTCTCACCTTTGTATGCATTCATACATACAATGCCTTCATTTATTACTGTGTATTTTTAATACATGGCAGAGGTACCTAAAGCCTAGACAGGAGTATAAACATAAAATGATCCATGCGATAAAAGTGTGTGTGGGGGGGGTGTTTCCTTTGTTTTATGCTTGGTTTATTAATTATACATGATAAAATGTTTTTAATTGGGGTGTCTTTTCATGCAAGTGAGGGTTCTTTTACACACTGACTTTCTAGAGGCTTTTGTAGTTTAGTCTAAAGCAAGTGGCAGGTAACTTAAACAGTACCTAGCATCCATTGTGTTGGAACATGCAATGACCATAATGGTATATTTAGAAAATGTACAGAGGGCAAGACAGGAAAGGTGGATATCCCTTTCTCAACCTGTTTTTAACCTCACCCAGTTTAATAACCAAAGAATTGTGTGGTTTTGACACAAAGACATTTGTACAATGGAGAGACAGAGACAGCTGCTAAGATGTGTTGTTTAACAATGAATGCAAAATATTCCTGTGAGATTATTTTTGAGCAGGTTTAAACTGCAGAAAAGAATGCTCCCAAAGATGAGAACTGTTGGTTTTCATCCCTCTCATTGCAATCTGAACTTTGAATTGCTGGTATGCATTAAGAATCCAATTCAAAATAATCCAAGTCTGAAAATGCCTATTAATTCAACCCATATGACAGAGTATAGATTAATTGGTACGCCTTACTTTGTGCTAATGCAGAAATTGAGAAGGGTTTCATAAGACGTTGTTGACCTATTTCACATAGAAAGTTAGATTCGTAGCAAACAAGACTGAGCTCTTTTCCAAACATTTTCCATGCTGTCTTGAATACAACTGTGTTTTCATGCAGCTAAACAGGGAGTAAAGGTCTGGTCTTGCAAAATGCTTGTCATTGCCTGCTTCCTTATTGCCTTTAACTAGGTGACCTGTTTAGTGACTGCTTCCAACTTTTCATGCACACGTGAAGAATGGTTTCTCAGTGGTGTTTGTGAAACCATCTATTTGTCATATTCCGTGTTTTTATGATTAAATTCAAGAGTACGTGATCAAAATTTGAGAGTTGATTTAATTTTCGGCCTTTCTATTTCAGGGACCTGAAACTGGACAATATTCTTCTGGATGCAGAAGGCCACTGTAAACTGGCTGACTTTGGGATGTGCAAAGAAGGGATTCTGAATGGAGTGACCACCACAACCTTTTGTGGCACACCTGACTATATAGCTCCGGAGGTATTTTTTTGCACTGTACTAAGAATACGGATATTATCGTTCACCAGACTGTTACATGTGTAATTTTAGATACTTTGTGCATGTAGATGAAAACAGTAGAAGATGCAAACTAGGCTGTGGTGTAGTTTTGCCTAGGTAATCTTGCAGAAATTGATTACTGCTCACAAGCAGTATTTCACATTGATAGAAGTGACAAAGCATGTTTTTTTCTATTATTTGTTTCCTGAATTAACAGTATTCTTCTCCATACACTCATCTCTGACTTGGCATTATTGTGAAAGCACTTACTAGCCTTTAAGGTGTTAGACGCAACTGAGTACTGCCAGCACTGGTCTTTAGTAGTTAAAATTTATTTTTTTTTAATTTTTCATGAGACTTAGAAGGGCACATTCATATGGAAGAGACCATATGTTTGGTGTCATTTTGCCTAGTGTCCCTGTGGGAATATAATTTTTTTCCATTCTTTAAAGTATCTGTGAGTGAAAGATACTGTGTTTGTGGTATTTCTCATCATATGGATGAACAGCAAATATAGACTTGCATAGAAAGGTAGAAAATTTCCATATGTATGCTGCATATCCATTGGCAACACCCAAAGTAATTTCAAGCCATTCATTGAGTAAAAGAAATGGCTGAGAATCACGCAGGTTTTACATAGCCTAAGTTGTAATATTATGAGATGGATTTCCAAGTGCCTAAAATGAATTGGTATTGTACAGTTAGTCTTCTAGGCAGACTTTGCTCAGTTTAGTTAGTAACCTGTGCATCTTCTGGCTGAAGATTCAGTGTGCTGATTTAATGTAAAAGTGTCATTGCTTTGTCTTTCATCAACCATAAATTTGCAGCAGGGAAAAATGTTAGTTTATTATTTGTTAGAGAAGATAAATTAGAAAACTTTATTGTTAGTGTTCATGGCTGTCAAGCTTTGGTAGCGCAAGTGATAAGGTGTGAATCATATTCAAACCATCATGATATAAATGTGTGTCTTACAGAGTTTGAAAAGTATTACAGTGTTTAAAAGAAAATAAATACCAGTGTGATGGTTTTGGTTTCATATGAATTCTGTTCTGATTCAGGGTATTAATTGAGTCCTTTGACAAATGCTTTGGAAATTTTTAGTGAAAAAAAAGCAATAATAAGATCCGGGGAACTCTTACATGGAATCCTGTTCTCACTGAAGTCAGTAACTCAGGCTTCCGTTTTGTCATCTTAATTGCAGAAGTTTATCTCCTGTTTCTATTTCTCTTGCATCATGGTGGTATGTTTCAATTTTCTGTTCTTTAGCAATACCTGAGTTGCAAGAGTGCCCAGAACACTTGAAAAGTGCATTTTTGAAGAGTATAAATTTCTGTAATTAAAGTCTATAAAATGTAATATCCATTCAACTAAGAATCTGGCTGGGATCCAGACCTCTGTATTCAATGTTAACTCATTTTTGGTTTTATGTTAAGACTGAGTTTGGTTTTATGTTGGTCATGATCCCCAAATACAGCACTGAGCTCACATGTCTTCTGACTGTAGCGCTAGTGTTGTTTAAGGGGGTGGTGGAGTTGTTGCCATTCTAACTCATTTTAAGGCAGACAGCTTAGACAGTTGCCCACTCTACTTTTCCCAGTCCCCTGTCATGCTGAAACTTTGCAGCCAAACTACAAGCTTCTCAGTGAAAAGTAGCCAGGAATTAAACTTGTATGACACTAGTTCTGTAACACCAGGTAGTACAATAAAACTCCATCATGCTAACCTTCCACTCCCCACTTAAATTTACTTGCTACAATGTTGAATTTGTGCCACATGAAAAGTTGTGGAGTGGTAGCCAGTTTTTCTGAAAGCGAGGGAAATTAAAGTGAGTACTACAGCCATGCATTATACAGCGTTTTAATGCTGTAAAAAGAACTTGAACAAAAATGCTTTTGGCTTCCTTCAGCCCTACCTAAAGGACTAGAATAAATCTCTCTGATGAGCGCCATGCAGCATTACAAGCTGGTTCAGTTTGTTTTGTTCAAGATAGAGACAAGGAAATGTTTCACATTTTCCACCAATCTGTTTTGTATATGTGATCTTTTTTCCCCCCTATAGCGTGACCTGCTTTAAACAGTTTGGAAGGATATACAGCTCTCTTGCTCATGGGCATACTCTTTTACTCAGGGGACTGATAAATTCAGTCAGTACTTCTGAGAACAACTATGCATTGACACTTAGCTGTGTTTAGTGCAAATTGCCTGGGTAGGAAACCATGCCTGCCTGCTGTTGCTGAAATCAGTGTGGGATTTAGTCCTGCTTAGGCGCTGTTGGAAAGAAGGGGTGTATTATGTTGAAACAGCAAGTGTGCAGCCAAGAGTTTTATCTAACTTGTCTATTCAATCCAATCTCTTTTTCTGATTCCAGATCCTCCAGGAGTTAGAATACGGCCCATCAGTAGACTGGTGGGCTCTGGGTGTTCTCATGTACGAAATGATGGCTGGGCAACCCCCCTTTGAAGCTGACAATGAAGACGATCTCTTTGAATCCATCCTCCACGATGATGTCTTGTATCCAGTCTGGCTCAGTAAAGAAGCCGTCAGCATTTTAAAAGCAGTGAGTCTTCCATTACTCGATTTCCTCGTCCTCTTCCTGGGTTGGTTTTTTTTTTTTTGGGGGGGGGGGGGCGGTTACTTGATTAAAATTGAATTTGCTGAAAGTTGTTGAGAGCAGTCACCGCTGGGAGTTCAAGCACAGTTCAGAGTGCCACTGTTAGGATAATGGGGCCTGGGATAAATTACACCGCTTGTGGGAAAGGAACAGAATGTTTGTATTCCACGCAGTTGTACACTGTATAAATCTGTGTACTGCAGATTCATGTTTCAGGGAAAACCCAACCAACTAGAACTGTGCTATCACTTTGGCACTTTATATGCTGCATGTTCACTAGTGGGGGAAGCACTACATAATTAAAGAAACAATGTTTTTATTTAACCCACTTAAAAAATTTCTTGTTTCTCTGCCTTTCTTTCCCTATCATCAAGATAGGTTGAAAGCCCTTTATTTGCAGTTGCATATTCTATTTTATAGTTCACATAGACAAGACTGAAAAGCAGTCTTACTCTGGTGTAATTGTTTCTGCCCTGATTGGTGGTTTTCAGTGACTTGACAGAAATGTGAGTCACCAAATGCCACAATTTTTTTGATCAGTCAAAATGTGTTACTGGGCAACTTCAGTTTTCAGACTGCCTTTCCGAAATCAGGTTTACTTCATTAATATGACACTGACATAAATTCTTTTTTCTGTACTAGTATCATCCGAACATAAAAAGTAAAACAAAACAGAAGCAGTATGCCAATCCCCATAGGTTTTTATTCCACTTTTCCATCTTCTTTGAAAGTGGAAAATTTCTACCTTTCCACATCTATTTTTCTTTCAGCATCTGCAGTAAAGTAAGGGAGACTTTCAATTAAGAGGGCAGCTGGTAAAGTCCTGCAGAGATCTTCATACAGGGTTACATTTTGAAATTTTATACAAAACTTGAAAAATTCTGCTTTTAACACCAGTGGACAGGTAACACTTTCGGCAGAAATGTTCATCTTGATCTCTTAATGAAAATATCTTCAGGCTCATTCTAGCTGAGAGAGGGAGGTGCTCTAGCAGATGATTAAAAGCAGAAGTCGAAGTCAAACCTCTCAGAAATGTTTGCTGGAGTATCTCTTTTGTTCCATTCAGTGTAGTGAGAACATGGAGGATTTAATGCTGACCTTTGCACACATTCTCCTGTCTCCCCCCAGATAGGTCTCTGATGACTTTTTATTAGCTGACATCATACTTTCATGCATCAATTTTTGTTTCCAGACCTTTCAACTATTTTCAGTTCAGCAATTAAAATGTATGGACTTGAGCTGTAGAATTCAGGCTGATATCTAGGATTCAGGGTATTTTTTTTGGCATGTCGTAGAGAAAGGGTTGTTGTCAATGTTCATGTCTGCATCTGAATTTCACTGAAGTCCAAGAGATTTTCGGTAATGTTTTGGTTTCACAGTCTGTAAGATCTGTGTTCCTTTGTCATCCACAGGCTTCTTCAGTGAATCTATATTAACTGATCTTTCTGTTATTCTCAATCACAGAAACATTTGTTGGAGGGGAAGAGTTTAACTCTTGGCTAAGTGTGTAGTGTAAGAGCCATTGTAACTATTAGGAGAAGGTATTTATTTCACAGAGAAAAGGGAGAAACAGATTTGACAGTCAGAGCCTATGTTATCTCATTGGTCGTGCAAGAAGTGAGATATCTGTTTGTGTTATACATGTCATTCATTAGCCACACAAATGCAGACACAGAACTGGGCTGCAGATGTGAGCTGTGTACTTTTGTGACTGTAAGTGCAAGGGTGTTAAATCCTCTAATTACTTCTAAAGCTGACTTCGCTATAAATTTTCATGAGGCTGTTTTCCTGGGTCTACATTTTGATAGTAGGCGTGGTGGTTTGTATTTTGCTGTAGTTGTAGCACTTCTTTTACATCTTTCTGTCTAAAGTTAATCCTTAATGCCATTATAAACCTTAAAAAGAGAATTGCATCCATTAAATAGGATTGCACGATAATAGTAGAGCATTCCTTATTGGGCAAGATTTTAGTTGGCACAGATTGATATAATTTAATGGAGCTGTGCCAGTTTACACCATAAAAAGAAAACGATTCCTTATACTTAGCAACCTGCTGCCTGTGCAGCTATGGTGTAAAACATACTTGAAACTTGTGTTCTTCATCTGATTCTTGTCCACATTCTGTTAAGTGAAGAACAGGAAAAACAGAGGAAAGAAAGAGGCGTCTATGTATTTTACTGCTGACTGGTAGCAAGGGATTAACTTTGAAACACTTCGTTTCCTCACATTGTGCTTTGAGACATGGGTTTTATTCTTTAGAACCTGTGTATTTTTACACTCCTCCAAACAGCATATAAGGAAAGTTTAATAAGAAGACATTCTCTTGTATTAAGCAACAATGTTTTTGTATTTTCTGAAGAAACGGTTTTCCTGTTATTTCCAACAAAACACTAAGGCGGATAATTTTACAGCTCAGCACTACAAGGCAGCACATTGCTTATCCCATGAAATCCCACAGATCTTAGTAGTCCTCTTTCTGTGAGTTGACAGGAATTGCTATTTAAAATTCTTTCCTGTCTGGTAAGGAAAACAATTCTTCATTGAAATTAGCTCTGTGCTTCTCTGCAAGCAATGGAGAGAGGTTGTGTCTACAGTGTGTGTTCACTGTGTACCCAGGTGACTGATCTCTAGGTACAGAAGCAAAACACTGCTTTTAAGTTGTGCCATTTATTTCAAGAAGCAAAATTTTGGGAGCCTGATGATTCTTGATTTGGGCCCCAAGTTGCATGGCTATGTCAGCAACCTTTTGTCTCCTGTTGTCATTTAAGTCAGTAGGAACTCTGATCTCAGAAAGCTTCTCTTTTCATAAAAGAAGGTTCCTGCCTTAATATGGGAAAACAAAAAGGCAACATTTAATGGCTGTGGCTGTCAGCTCCGTTGGCAACCATCTCTTCAACACTGTACAGTTAACAGCTGTCTCTGCCCTCACAGTTGCATCATTGTTGATGCTGTTGATAAACAGGGAATACATTTCAGCTTGTGCTTCAGAAATAGAAGCTGAAAAAAGTCAATATTTATTCCAGAGGATGAAATTTATAGAACTAAAAGTCCACTTAAGAAGTTTGAGATTATTTCATTGTATCTGCCTATGTTAATTCTGTTTGTTGAAGTATTCATTCTTAAAATTTGTTCTCCCCGATCATCCATTTCCAAGTTCCATGAAGTCTGTGAAGTACAGTACTAAACTGTACTATCTAGTCATATATTCATGTCCTGGGCTTCTTAAAAATTACATGTTCGGATGTTTTCCCTGCCTCTGGCTTAAAACAAAGATAAACCATTGCAGATACTAGGATCAGATTTTACTTCTTTGATACCTGGATTATATGGTACAAAAAGCGTATCCTGTAGTTTCAGTGTTCTGTTTCTACAAAATGTGTGGCTGCTGGTTCCTGGCCTGCTCGCTCCAGTCCTGGAGGTGAAATAAAGCAGAAGAATGTAGGAATGTGTTTTGTGGTTTTCCAAGAGACCTCACCAAAGTACAGTAATCCTTTCAAAACCTTTGCTTCTCCTGCCCATAGAAAATATGGCCTGTAGTTTAGATACGACTTGTCCACTTGCAAAAGAACTTGTGGAGCAGCTGAACACAAGACCAAAGAGGATTGTCTTTGGAGTGGTGCATGTATGTCAGAAACCAGAGAGAATTTCCTCGCTGATCTATGTTATATCATTAAAATCATAGCAATGGTATTCTCCTGGGGATGGTTGATCTAGCTATCTAAAACCATCTTAAGGGCTTCAGTATCTACTTATCTAATAACTGGAGTACTAAGGCAAGGGTATGTATTGTAGTGATTTATTTTTTTGGTAAGGGTGTCTTTTTTCTACAGATATATAGTATAATGTGGTACCTAGGTTAAATAGGCACTGGACAATTATCACATTTTGTTTCATGTGTACACTTTTTAAAAAGATTAAATGTTATAGTAATGGCTCCATATAAATGTACGGCTAAGTTTGGCGTAATTCTATAATATGAGTGTGTGATGTGTACAAGAACTGCATTTGTTGGTATTTGAATTACAAGGTCTCTATGTCGACATGCACTGGGGAATAAGTAGAGCAATTGCTAATAAAAGGAAGAAATAACAGCGCAAAATTAGGATAAATATTATCAGCTACCATCGTTTGATATCAATGTCTTACACCGGTTGTGCAGCTTTTTGCTGAAAGGAATAGTAAGAGTTTGAAAGTGAGAAGTCTAGAAATTGCCACACCAGAGAAGACCAGTTAGTTCCAGGTGCTTCCAGTTGCTGCCACTAACAGTGTGCTAAAAATGAAAGGCAAGGTACAAGTTATGTCATGAGGGAAGCTTTCTGCTGGTACTGATCACTCCATGTATTTCCTGAAACAGGACACGGGCAATTGACATAGCTCCAGGTGCTCTTCTGGCTTGTATTAGAATAAAATTCTAGAAATTAGTAGGAAGGTTATGGCTTTTCATGTGTCTGCTTGAATGAACTGTATGATTCTGCAACCTACATATCCAAAGGAAATAAACAACAGTAAGCATAATATGTAAGCCCTATCCCCCAAAATAATAGTTAATATAGAGCAAATAAGAGCTATCCTGACTATCTATTTGGAAATGTCTGTGGAGGGTTGAATATTTTCTTTCTTTCCTAGAGTATTTTTGGCCAAAGCTGGAACTAGAAGTGCTGAAAGAGAATCTGTTCCTGTAGCACTCCCAGCCAGATGAAATTAGGAGGTCTCAGCAATCAGTTGAAAGAGCTTGCTGCAGGAAACGTACACTTCAGAGTCTCTGAATCTCCTAGTTTGCCTGGAACCTCTGAAATTTAGAGGGTCATCCTTGTTGTTCGTACAGAAAAAATAACTTTCTGAAAGGAGGCTGTCTCTAAAATCTAGGTTTTAGGAATTGTAAATGTGTAATTGGACTGCAAATGGTTTCCAGCCACTGCCATCCATGTTTTAACTTTTTCCTCCTCTCCCTCCTCCAACCCTGTAGTTCATGACAAAAAACCCCAATAAGCGACTTGGCTGTGTGGCATCACAAAACGGGGAAGACGCGATTAAGCAGCATCCGTTTTTCAAGGAAATTGACTGGGTTCTTCTAGAACAAAGGAAAATCAAGCCACCCTTCAAACCTCGGATTGTAAGTAGCAGTTTGCGTAACATTCAGAGAAAACTTGGTTTGATAGATCTAGTTGTTGGCTTTTCTGAGGTGTGAGATTATCTGATGCAACATTTGGGGATTGAAACAGTAACATAAAAAGTGCACTGAAAAGATTGCCTCGACGTTTTTTCTGTGAAGGTAAGTGTCAGGAGTAGATTTAATGCACAGGAAGATGTCCGTGTTCAGTCACATAAACCATGAGAGGGTTCAAGGCCCTGTTTTAATTATTTTCCTGTGTTCCTAAAGATACCTTGATCGGAAGAGTTTATTTCAGTTGAGTATATACTGTATTTTCTGTGTGAAATCTGCTACAGTCCTGCATTGCCAATGGCCACTAGATTTTGCAGTGAAAGACAGAGGAAAGAATTTCTGGTTAATATTTTAACTGAAGATACTCGAAAAAATAGCTTCCTGGGCCATTGTGGTTAAATAATTTGGTGTACTTATATTTTCCTGGGTAATAATCAAGTATTTCTATTTTAAAGTAGCAATAACATGTAAAGAGCAGCTCCACATGCAGAAACTACAAAAGCCAAACAAAAATACTTTACTTATTCTTGTCTTCCTCTGGATGAAAATACTTAGTTCACCAAATGTCAGCTTTTCAGCTGGGAATGTGTGCAGTTAATTTTGTGCTTGAACAGTATAAGAGAATAATTTTATGATAAATCCTTTGATTTTTGTCTTTTGACTCTGCACATTTCTAATCACAATGTTTGATTTGCCTGTAAATACGATGAAGATACTTATTTGTTTCTTTATTTAGGTAGTTTACAAAGGTATTTAAAAACAAACCAAACCCAAACCAAACAAACCAAAAAAACCAAACAACTTTGGGCTCAACACTGAATTCTAACTTAAATTTAGAGGTGAAAAAGTCCCCTCTGTTATTGCAGAATTGATGTCTGTTGCATTTAATGCATTTACTTTTAGTCCAGTGAGATGCATGTCCCCAAGTTGCCTGCATAGGTGGTGGCAGTGAGGCTGCCTGTCCAGAACTGGAGCCTGACGTAGCTTCTCAGAGTCCACTCTTGGACAAGTCTCACCCTCTGTAGCTATGCAGAAAGAGCCCAAAGAGATTGACAGCTGTAAGTGAAATTTTGCCTTTATGAGTGTCTTTCTAGGAGTAATAGTAACATACAGTGTTATCGTATGAGGAAGTTTTTAATGTATTTCTTTGAGAATGGAAACGTAATGTGGTAGCTACAGGCAGAGGGATGCCTGAGCCAGCCCCTGCCCTGGAAAGGGTCCAGCCAGCGGGTCATGCTGGCTCCCTTACCCTGTTGCCCCGCTCTGCTCTGGAGGTGTGACCAGGCTGCACCGAGTGCCTGAGCTGATCTACAAGTCTCTGCACTGCTGCAGGAAGTGTAAACCCCAAGTTAACCACATGTAGTATCTGTCTGAAGCCTATTTAATACTGCAACTAACTGCTTTCCAGTTAGGTTCCACAGCGCTCCAGTGGTCACAGCCAGCCCCAGTTGGTGTTCAGCTGAGTCGCGTGTGTGTAGCTCTTTGCCTGTTTTCAACAAATTTGGCCTTTCATCTCACAGTAATTTTTGTTGCTTTGCTTAGTATTCATCAGTAAGACAGTTACCAAATCAGGATGCACAATTCCAAAGTAATTTTTACTTAATGCCTGCATCTAGTAAGACCCAGATTCCTCAGGTCTAGTCTGTTTATTGGCTGTTCTCCTTTCATGGTCAAGATGCACAGTCCCTTTGACAATACGTATTTTTATGAGGCCTTTATTATTTTTCGAAGTATTCCTGCTGTGGTGGTACTTCTTAAAAGTCAGGAGGCATTTAGTATGTGAGATGTTTTTATTCACTGCTGATATAAATACTTTCTCAGTGCAGCTTCTTTCTCATTCTGGTAATTATTTCACTTCTGTTACATTGTAAAGTCATTCCTATTTTATTAATTTCTGTTGTTTTGTTCCTTTTGTCCTTTTCTGCTTTCTTTAATGGTATTTTAGTTGGCTATTTCAGCTTTAGTAGTGGTTTCAGATTATTTTGACGTAGTCCTTTTTATAATTTTCAAGACAGCTGCTTGCTCTTTAAAAATTGTTAGGATGATTTTATCTCTATTTACACCTTTTCTCATTTTTCTTCAGGCTGCTTCTGTAACATCAGATTTTCATACTACTTCTTTCCATATTATATATGCCAACTTTCTTTATTCTACCAAATTTGATTCCTGCAGTTTAGTAGCTCTGTATGCTTGGGTTTTTTCTGAACTCTTGTTTTTTATGGTGGTGAATTCAGGTAATGTGTAGTCTGTTACAGGCATCCCTATTACTTTCATGTTCGCAGTCTGCTAAACTGTATTCCCCAGTAACCTGGTCCTATCAACTTTTACTGATAACTTTGCTACACTTAGAAAGGATATACCTTACATATTTACACTATGTTTATGATCTACCAGCTGTATAACTTTTGCAGTTGTTTGGATTTTGTTGTTTTGTAATTTTTGGGCAGGATCATACTGAAATTTTTACTTGTCCTGTTAAAACTGAACAATTTATTAGTTGGAAAGTGAAGTGTGATATATCTGTAGGCTGGAGAGGAAGATCACCTGAATAAAATTTAATTATTAATTATGCACCTTCAGAAATGGTAAAGGAATCTAGGGCAAAAAATTTCAAATACTGAAAAGATGGTTTTGTATACTTGCCAAGCTAGAGATTGCACTCAGTTTGAAAAATACAGGAAAGAGGGAAGAAAGTGAACACTAGTGAAATAAAGTCTGCTTTAAAATCTGGATAGGGAGTTTCTCTCTAAATTCAGTTGTGGGTGTAGCATTGAGATTCATTGATTCAGATTAACAAGCTTAACTGTTCCATAGCTATGGAATAACTACGGAAAAAACACAACTAATGCCTGCATTTGGGATGTTTTCTGGTTTTTAACACCTTTCAGTATTGATAAAGGACTGTTGATTATTTAAAAGTTACTTGTAATATTAAAAGGGGATTAAAAATATATATTTTTAATCTTATGTTCGGGGAGCCTAGCTCTGTGAAAATGCCTATGAGAAGAGAGGCCAGATTATTAGTCAGAAAATAGACATTCTTGCATGTTATGTGAGTGTACATGTAAGTAGGAAAAAAAGCATAAAATGCATATATAGTCATTTGTGCATTCAAATTGGGTTTTGCATGCACATACAAAATTTTGCTCATGCAAGAATGCATATATTTACACAAATATTCATCTATTTTCTGACCAACTGTTAAGGTGACTAAGGGGGGAAATTTTATAATTACTATATGATACAGACTTTAAAAAAAAAAATCCATAGGATCTATTCGAATGAGCTCTGGGCAATGTGAAATGCTGATGCTAAACAGGTAAAGTCATTAGAGAAAATCGTCAAACACTGAGGTCCCATCAGACAATGGAATAATCTGCCAAGGGAGGTCACAGAGGTGCTAGTGTGGAAACACCTTGCTTCAGTTCCTCCTCACTACTCCACTGCTCCCAAAAACATGCAAGTTCCTTGCTTAGCACAGCCCTCTTCCTCTTCTGTCACCTTTTATTATTACTCTGCCATAATAGATTTTCTGAGGAGCTATATTACATGGTGCTGTAAGGCTTGTGCTTCTCAGTTGTTCAAGTATGTAGTCTTAGCTCTGCCAGCCTTAAGACTGAATTTTTCAGCTGGACTTGGAAGAAACACGGCATGGCTGTTTATTAGCCAGACTTTTGAGGTCTGTGTTTTTTTAAAATCTCATTCGCACTGTGGATGGATGCAAATATATTCCTTATTATACCAGAACTATACCATCAGTGTCCTTCTAGTTTGTACATGATTTGATTATCTAGTGATGTTTTAGAAGCTGAAATGTCTTTCCTAACTGTTTTCAGCCTTGGAATGAAAATTACTGAAGTCTAAAAGGTCCTTGAAAAACAGACTATACTTTCTGAAGGCTTGCAAGAGTGCCCTGGGCAGAGCACTCATACAAATGGCTGAGGTTTAGATTGCTAAGCAGTGACAGGAGTGCCACACCAGGTTGTGCTAAGTACAGACAATGGAAGCAGATTGGATGGCCCTGAAACCTGCTGTGAAGGATCTTTGGCTGCTCCTCCAGCTTAATGTCTTGGAATAGAGAATACAAAGGGTGAAAATGCACTGCGGACACCTCCTATGATGCATATTTTCTACCAGCCCTTCCTTTCATAAATCCAGAATTACGAGGCTTCTCAGTGGCAAAATTATTTACACATATATATTATGGTTTACCATACTGAGGGCTTGTATACTGAGGGCTTGTTCCATGTAGAGCTATTATAAATGTTAGGCTACTATAGAAAGAGTAGTCGTTCTGGGGTGCGTCCAAGCAAACTTTTGGACAGCTATGAAGAGGATATTTGTTGCACCTGAGCTCCAGTGACCTTGACACTGTCTCTTGAAGATCATTTCTACTGTTCTTCAAACCCAATTCTTAATTTCACAGACTGTCTTGAAGTTTTCTGAATATTTTTCTTGCCTGCTGCTTTTAATGCAGACTGAATATGTAATTGAATATGCAAGAAATAAGTACAGTTTTAGTGCAGACAGATATCTTTTCTCCACAGCCACTGTTGTGAGACACAAATCCCTTTGAGGCATTTTGTTCCTACGTTGAGATATTTTGTCTCATGTGTCCTTCCTGGAATTTGATCCTGTTTGGAGAATGAAATTTCCCTAATCGGTAACCATAAGATCAGGCTGTGGTTTGCAACATAATTTATTGCCCAAGGACCACAAAGGCCTTGATAGTATTCCATGATTCTCTGCTCTCTGTCTTTCTTTGTTTCCATGTTTATGCTCCTGGCTTAGCTGAATTGCTTATTTCAGTTTTCAAAATGCATTTGCCACGTTACAAGTGAAAACAAGGGTGCAGTAAATTAATTTATTACCAAAGTCATTGGTATGATTGTAGGTGTGGTAGATCTTGTTTAGTGACATGATGGGATGATTCTGTCTGTCCTATACCAAATAATAAAATAGGCATTAAAAACAGCAATTGAAACAGGTTGCTGCTTCACCTTTAATGTGTATTGATGAAATTTATATTGTGCCAAGTTGTTATTTACTGGCAAAGCTTATATTTGAAACAGTGAAGCTTATTTACTGGCAAAACTTATATTTGAAACAGTGAAGCAAAGGTATATTTTGTTGTATTTTGCTTTTTCCTCAGTCTTCTCCATATCTTATTAGATTCCCTGCAAGAAATTGTGTGCCATTTCTGAAAGCACAGCTGGCCAGCTGCAGGCTTTCCAGACTGAACATGCCACTCGCATCAGTCAGTGAAGCTCAGAGAGGTGTGCACAAGTGGCATAAAGATACATGATAACCCAGTCATACTTGCCAGGCATGGAAGAACATCACTGTCCAAAATTTGTTGCTTATTTGACTATCGGTGGTAGCCTCATGTGAGCATCAATTTAGATTGAATCATAGAATCATAGCATAGTTTGGGTTGGAAGGGACCTTTTAAGGTCATTTAATCCAACCCCGCTGCAATGAGCAGGGACACCTTCAGCTAGATAAGGTTGCTTAGAGTCCTGTCCAGCCTGATCTTGAATGTTTCCAGGCACAGGGCATCTTCCACTCTCTGAGCAACCTGTGTCAGTGTTTCACTACCCTACCCTCATCAAGAAAAATTTCTTCCTTATATCTAGTCTGAGTCTGCCCTCTTTTAGTTTAAAACCTTTACCCTTGTCCTATCACAACAGGTCCTACTAAACAGTTTGTCCCCGTCTTATAAGCCCTCTTAAAGTATTGAAAGACCACGGTAAGGTCTCCTTTTCTTCTTCAGGCAGAACAACCCCAACTTTCTCAGCTTTTCCTCAAAGGAGAAATGTTCCATCCCTCTAAGTGATTTCTTCTTAGTTATTGTAGACTTAGACCAGCACAATAAAATCATGCTCCTGTTTCTTATGCTGTTGGTCACAACGTGCTGCGAAGAGCTGTGAGCTGAAGGAAGCTGTTAGGTGCTGTGCACCAAGGGCAGTCCCACCACAGCACAGTCCTGTCCTTTCAGGCTGGGTTTTTACTGTCAACCCTTGAAACGTGCATGCAAACAGACTTGTCATTTTCATCCAGCCTGTTGTAAATGTCAAGGTTGGGGAAATTTGAGACTTTGACTAAAATGTCCTCAACATGAAAAAACTGAAGAACTCTGAGCCAGAGGGTAATACAAAGCCTGGTAAAACAGATGTTTGCCATATGTATTTCTTTTTAGCAATTAAGCCAAAGTTTCATCCCTAATGGCTTTATCAGTGCCTGTGGCAATCCATTCATAGTGTAGCTTTATGGAGATGAAGTTAACAAAATAATCACATTACGATGATGTACTGTGAACGTGCAGCTTTCACAGAACAATACATTATTTTAATTTCCTCTATGCATTCATAATTTCTTGGTCTTCCATTTTAAAAGCTCGCTTTCTTCAAGAGCATTAGAAACAAAATGAACAAGACAGTCTATTGCAGAATTGTAACTTGCGGTATGGAGCAGCAGCAGCTGCTGCTGGCCCATTTATTTAATCTACTGTGACTCCCTTCGTTTTGTAGTCTCTTCCATTCCTACTGTTACATCACTGAGAATGTTTTCTGAATATTTGTATGTTCCTTCTTCAGTTCTGACTTCTCAGGGGTAGAGAGTTGGTCTAGCAGTTAAATCAGAAACCGGAGAATTGCAAGATACATAAGTTCCTCTACCAGATTTTCTGGAAACTTGTGGTGTGGTCCAGGGTTTATCACCTAATCTTTTCATGCCTCAGTTTCCACTTTGTGGTGATCTCAGGGGATGCTTAATGCAAAGTTCTGTGACAGTGAAGAAATATCCCTGAGAAGTGTTAAAAACCCAGTGCTCAAGATCAGCCTGGCTTTTAAATTGACTGAATGCGTAGCACTTCCCTTGGAAGAGTGTTCTATGGTATACCAGACCTCAGTGTTAGCAGATTTCATCTTGATCCTCAGTCTCAAATTTCCTACGGTAATTTGCACCTCTCTCTCAGCTCTAGCAACTCTTAAGATAATAATAAACCATTATTAAAGTCCCTCCCCCCTTAGTTATCACGATCTGAGCCACATTGTCTGTATGCAGTTTCCTTGTGAACCTAAACTCCCTTGTTAGGTCTTGACTTAAGGATGCCAGCAATGTGTCCTCTTTCAGTTTTGTGCTGCAGCAAAGGTTTGAAATAAAATCATTCCCAAATATGAAAATCTAGACCTAGCCAATGATTGTGGGTTACAGCTGGAGTAAGCAAGCACTGGAAATTTTCCCCGCCCTCCCCCCCTCCCCTAAATGAATGAAAAACTGGCAAAATTTTGGCAACACTTTGTCGATGGCTTATGACAAGCTGGATGCCCACAGTGTTTGGAAACTGGGATAGCAAATACAATTCAGCACCTACAGAGTGTGCCGCTGGCTTGTTTGCACAGGCAAATGGGCAGAGGCCGCACCTGCCTCATGGGTGGGTGCCTCACTGAACAGCTCCCAAAAATGTGTTCAGTTAGAGAGGTGTGCGTTTAAATTGCTGCAGCAGTCGTCTGCTTACTGTGAAATATGGCTGGAATCCTTAAAGAGGGACCACGTTTCTGGAGAAAACTTTCAACTATATTAGCCTGACACATAAGTTCTGTAATCTCAGATTTGTTTTCATACATGACTGCTAACAGGCGAAGATTTTTATTTTTTTTTTTTTTTTTTTACTTTTTAAGAAGGGATTTTTAACCTGGTGTTGGGAAGTCATGACACACTTTTGGTGGGGGTTTTTGGCACACCTCTATCTTTTTGTGACAGTGGATTGTATCATCATACGTGCAGAATTATGACTTTGCCTTTACACTGTGGGGAAGAAGCCCTGTAAAATGCAGTATCATTCAGTAGCACCAAAAGGAACATAAGAAATTACAGGCCAAGTAAATTTCTTTTTGTATAAATGTTCTCTCTTTTCAAGTTTGCTTCAGTGTGAATGTCCCTCTTTAAGGTAAGGCCTTCAATATGGGGAAAATGTCAAGGTAGGTCCATTTTTAGGCCTAATAACCTTGAGGTGTCCCTTCAGTTTCATAATATATTTCCATTCAGTCATCAGTGCATGGCAATGAGCATTTAGCAGATGGGCACGCAAGGGGCTATACTGCATGCTTTTGCATGAAGTGTTACTGCTTAGACAAAACACTGGAGAGTGATCTTGAGACCTCAGACCCTCATGTACCATTGTTAAACATTGCACATTATGTATTCCCCACTTGCTTCAGGCATTTCAGGCATAGGAAAACAGTGGGCTTTCTTCTGAGAGTGACACCATGGTGATTAATACTGGTTTACAAAAAAAAAAAATTTAGAAACAGGGAAGAATATTTTTCAGAATGGCTAACATATATCCTTTAGAAAAACTAAATAAAAATGAAATGTGGACTTTCAGGACAGCATTTTTGTTACAAACAGCCATAATAGTTAAAGTCAAACACTTTTCTTTGCATGCTGCCCCGCCACAAGGTATCATGAATTAGAGTATTTCATGTCAGCTGGTTCCTAAAAGTTACACTTTTCTGCTGCTGGTTCAAGTGTTAGCCAGGTCACGGCTGATTGAGAAGCATTGGCTATTGGCAAACGATGAAGTTCAAGATCTTAGCTGAGCTTGCAGTACCCAGTTGTGAACAACACTACCGTAACTACCTGCAACGTAGCCCTTGCCCATCGGTCCAGCATGTGGCTGGGCAGGGCAAAAAAGTCTGTAAAACTTCTGCCTCTTCCCTCAGCTAAGTAAAGGATCTTGATTTCAAAAGTTTCAGCTAGCTTGGCACTTTGTACAACCACTAAATTTGCTGAGTGTCAGTATATAGTTTTCGAGGAACATATGTGCAGTTTGCATCACAACTTAAGAGGAATCAAGAGTAACTGAGCTGGTACTTTTAAGGGATTTCAGTGTTGTTTGTTTGAATCAACAAGGTTCTGTTTTCCCAGAATTTGCTTATTCAGTTAGTCTTGTTTTTTTGGTTTTTTTTCTCTTCAGAACCAGTGCTTGCAGCAGCTGGTTTTAGCTGTGATTGCCACAACACTAGAATTACAGAAGTTTTAAAGCTACTTCCCAGCACTGCAGATTTCCAAATATTTATAAATTAAACAACTTTTATTATGCTGCTTTTGATTCTGTACTGGAGATCCAGCAGTATTTGTTTAGTTTTGTGGAGTTCTGGTCTTACAGCACTAAAATCTTTTCATACTGAATTATATAGGTTCATTTAACCATCTGTTAAACATACATTGTTAAGTGGTGCCCATTGGAATGGAGTGATAAGCAGCCCAAATGTTCCTGCTTTCCTTTAGCACTTCCTCAGAATAAGACAAATTCTATTTCGCTTTTTGGCTGCTTTAATCTCCAGTGCAATTTTCAGAAAATAAACCATTAAGTGAAATCATCTTATTACTTACAGTGCATTCTTAAGCATTCAAACAGAAATACTTTAATTTTATATTAATATAAATAATATTCCTGGGTTGGGCCTGTTTCTGATGTCATTAGAAGCCATTGGCAAAACACCAGGTGATTTAAGAAGCAGTAACACCTAGCTCATTATCAGACAGTGGAGAGGAATTTATCAGAAGAAAGTGAAGATTCATCAAAGGCTGGCAGTCCGTCACTAGTCCCATTCACAGCTGGAGTCCAGTGAACATGGAATGTAAGAGCAGATTTGTCTTTGGGTTTATTTCTTGTGCAGAACTTTTTGTATTAGCTGTACACCATGGTAATGCAAGCATAAAGTTAACACCAGTGTCTTACTAGGATGTTAATGCAAAATGGGCAGCAAAGATTTGTCAATGTATGTGTTCACAGCTCGGCATACTAGTGCAAAACAATTCCATTGACATATGCACTAATATCAGATGGCGGGCTGAAGCAGATGATATGTAGGCACTTATCTTCAGTAGGAGAACAGGGAAGGTGTCTTTAAATGGTAAGAAATCCTAGCACTTCATTAACTGCTGCTTTCCTGTTATGCTGCTGTGCTGTTACAAGGGATTTTGTTACTGTGGAGGCACAGACCTTGTACTGGTCCTCTCAACAGCATGCTCCAGGAGTCATATGCTGAAATTATGCGGGATGACAACAACATTCAGTCTAGATATTTATGAAAAACCTTAAGTGCAGATCTTGTTCCTTGATTTGCATGCCATATTTCTGTTTGCAAAGGACCTACAGAACAATGATTCCCTTTGCTTAATTGTGGCATATGGAACAGAAGGAGTTGAAGATCATGATTGCCTATGACCCTCTGAAGGATTGTGTTTATATTTGACAAGAACAAGAAGAAAAAGAAATTCAATTTGTGTCCCCAGATCTGCAATAACAGCTTGAGTTCCTGGCAAGACTAGGTTCCCACTGTATAAAAAGCCATATAAGTGAAAGACAGTCAAGAGATCATAGGTAATGATAGACAGAACACAATCCATGTATAGGAAAACCAAAATAGGAAGAAAATTAAATACATAGTGAAGGGAAAATTGCTCAAGCTTAAAGCAGATCAGTAGCAGAACCAAGAATGAAAGCTGTGTCACTACAAACTCTGCTATGTCTTATTGCATTCTTTTAATATATCTGTGTTCTGAAAAAGCAGTTTTAGTGTCTGGAGGAAAGGTGGAAAGGAGATACGCTGAGATGCAGAACTAGTAGGCATTCATGTATAATTGCGCAATGCCCTTTTTTTTTTACAGTCTACAATTTGTATGACTGTGCATTAGTTTAAAAAAAAGCTTCAGCTGCTTTCTAAAAAGTCACGTATCTTTATTTTAATCTGTCTTGGCAAAGGCTTAAAAATAATCATCAGACTTCAAAACATGATCTCTAACAATTCAGTAGCCTTGGAATTAAGCCATCAGTGTGTAGCTTTCTGTGTATAAGGTGAGACCTGCTATACCATTTTTCTGTATGAAAGCCTGTCATGCACATCATCCATGTCAAACTAAAAGCTTTATTCTTAATGAGCTAGAGATCATCATCAAAGAGCATGAGTTTCCCAAAATGTTTTGAAGGCAGTCTTTCCAAAAACTCTGTAGCATTCCTGCTCTACAGCCTATAGTGCAAACCATTCTAGTGTGTAGCTGAGTCTTGGAACGATGCTCCCACTGTACGAGCTTGCTGTTACCTTTCATGCTGTGGCGTTTCTTTGCATCCAGTGTCACAATGCACATGTCCATGCCTCCTCAACAGAGGAGGGGCTCAGAATCACAAGATATTGCTATATATTTATAATGTCGTAACATATTCAGGAAGGTTTCCATAATGTGTTATTTTTCTGTAATTAAGTGGAGTAAGTGACCATAGGCAGAATAAAATTTTGGAAAGTCAGTCGGTCAGTATTTATTCAGGATACATGGCAGAGATCTTGCAATATTTCATTACATCATTCACCTATTCACTAGCATCAGAGTCTCCATAATTTATTCCTTTTTTGTATGTGTGTGATTGCTTAAAGAATGTAAAGCAAAATAAACCTATGCATCTTTTACAGTATAAATGTGGACAAGTATCTCAGTGCACTGCTAGACTATCTGTATTTCTGTAATTTTTTTAGTAATTTATGGGACGTCTCCTGGAAGCCACTGGAATTTTAGGGACATGTGCCCCTCGACTTACCAACTCTTTTGCATCACTTCTTTCTCTTCTTTGCAAGTCAGCTCTGCTTTCTGGGTGTAGCCAGTCCTCTGCACTGAAGCGCTAGTGATCAGGAAGACAAAAAGGCTTCTACACACGTATTGTAGGATTCACCAGCAGCTCATTTTGCATGTCACAGCTGCACCAATCCTGACCACTGTTACTCTGCTGTAACAACAATGGTTACAATGCAATATCAGGAGAACAAAACTGAAGATGGACTAATCTTGGATGTGTGCCAGGATGTAAGCGGGGAGGTGACGTTGGTGATCATGACCTTAGAGCAGCTGAGGATGTTAGTGGAGGCTTGCCAATATAATGTAAATTAGAGAGGCACACATATAAAATCTGCACAGCAGTGTGGATCATAAAACTTGCAGTAGAAATTGCATTGTGCAGATGAAGTGTATCTTTTCATGTGATTGTTCCGTTGCTTTCTCTCCTTGTATTTCTTCCCCACCCCAAGAAGAAATATAAAATTGTTTCCCGTGTAGTTAAACTCTCAAAGAAACCTACCATACGGGAATAGCATAGTGTAGAAATTCAGAAGTTAGCACTCTTCCCCTCCAATTTTTTTCACTCTAGAAAATGCACATATTCTACCATAGCATAGCTTATGTGCAGTGGCTATGTTATGATTAAGTTCTAATGGAAGCAAGCCCTGATAAGGCGGACAAGATGGATCTTGGGAGTAAAGACTAACCACAGGTGGGAAGCTGTAGTGCTGACCTCCCCTGAAGTTCCTGTGAAATCTGTCTCCATTGATGTTATGCACAGAGATGACTTGTGCTTTAGCAATCGGGTGATGAACAAAGCAGGTCTGGTTATATATAACTTTAGTGCTGGGTACTTACTCATGCTAAAACCACACCCAAGTAGGGCCATAGGGCACAATGCTTTTACAGTGACTTCTTCTAGGTGAGGTTCGTTGCCCAGACTGCAAACATGGGGTGGTTGTCAGTGAACCTGCAGAGCTTTGGTTTTGTTTGCCTTGCTGTTTGTTTTGTTGTGGTGGGTTTGGAGTGTAGGATAGGAAAAAAGTTGTGCAAAAGTGAAACACTGAGGCTGCCGTCCTGGCCATGTAGTCACATAATTGTTTGTACCCCCTAATTGTTTAGGTTATTCCTCTTTCCTACTTGACCCATTTCATATTTGTAGGAAAGGTACATGCTGTTTCAGTATACAGGTGATTTCAGTTTACTGGATCACGAGTGATCCCTTTTAAAATTCATAGTCCTCTGAATTAGCTTGTTGTTTGTTAACTATCTATGTATTTCCATAACAGATTAAATGGTGGACTGCATAGGTTGGCATGCTTTTCAACTATTGTTCCACTACTAACATCTGTATTGGGTGGTTTGGGTTGGTTTTTTTTTCCCACTTCTTCCTCTTAAATAGGTGTCCTTTACATTTAATTAAAGCATAACGTAGGAGCACAAAATCTCACCCTCTGCTTGGAAGTAATGAATGTTGGTATACTTGTAAAAACTACTTGGAGTCAAAACCCTTTTTATTATTATAACCTTCAGCTGAATATACTGCAGCTCATGGTGGATCTGTTGTAACTCTTCCATGCGTGAATAGAACAATTAACATTATGAAAAAAAAAAAAACTTGTGAAGTTATTCTGATAACATATATTTCATATCTTCTGAAATAAGACAATCTAGAAAATACTTCTAATACTGATACAGATTCTCAGGGCATGAAATGCTGTGAGGAAGCATCACCAGGATACACAGAAAGACAGGCCTGAAGTGTTGTGCTTCTCAGCCTGTTTCTTTCACAGGGTTCATACTGAATTTCTCTCTATATAGAATGAGTGCAAAAGTGAGTGCTCATTACAAATGGTCTCAACTTCTTAGAAACTACTACACCAGGGGTCCTCAAACTTTGTAACCAGGGGGCCGGTGCGCGGATGAAGTGGCAGGCAGTCATCTGCGGCTGCTTGGTCTCCCCCCCCCAACCCCCAGCGGGATGTGTGTGTGTGTCTGTAAATACCGGGGCTGGATTGAGGACCCTGGGGGGCTGTATCCAGCCTGCAGCCTGCAGTTTGAGGACCCCTGTACTACACCTTTATAAAAAGAGATCCAATCATTGGTCAAAGTGATCGCGGCCTGTGCTGTGGTTTTGCTATCAGAATAGAGAGGTGAATGAGAGCACAGTGAAATGTGAGGTTAGCCACATAACTGCGATTCAAACCAGTTTGTTTGATGCCTTGAGTTTCCATTTGTCTTGAAAAAAATGCTCTTAAAAATCTTATCAGTGATGAGTAAATACAAAATATTTAAACTCTGATCATCCTGATCGAAGAACAACTTCTTGGTGATACTGTGTCAAATGCAGGAATCATTTATTACTGAAGCAAAGTTCTGGATAAAATTAAGTTATACTGTGTAACACATATGAGAAGGTGTGACTCTTGCTGTGTCCCCCCGTTCCTGCTGCACGGCTGTCACGTGCCCCCGTAGCTGCACATCAGAAGCTGCAGCAGCTTCCTGCCCAGTTTTAGTGTGCCAGTTGCATGTTTGATTTGCTGCTGATACAGCTGGGTGCTGCACTGGAAGGGTTCTCTAGTGAAGCTCCCCAAATGAATGACAAACTAGGATTTCACTGTGGGCTTGAAAATATATGAAGAGGCATCAAGCATTGCTATTGACAGAAAATTGCAGTGGGGTAAAGTTAAAGATGCTCCATTCAGTGATGCGGAAAGGCCAATCTGCATTTCTGTGCTGACAGTATCTTAGACTGTGAAAATAATGGATGAGCTTTGTATCTATTTTGTGTCAAAAGGTTCACTTACTGGAAAATGTCATAGCACAATATTTTTTTCTTCCAGTACATTGGTTCATTGTCATAATGATAATTTCTGGCCTCAGTTACTTATATTGGCTGGCTGTTCTGCATTAGTTTCTTATTCTCTAGTGAACTAAACAGACATCTATTCATTGATTTAAAGAGGATTCCTATAGTTATATTTAAACCACTTATTGTGAATTTGTAGGAAAATCAGACTAAAATACAAAACCTAGGCTTTTGTGGCAGTGTCATTTTCTAGCCACCACCTCCATCTTTCACTTTCTCTGAGCAACCTTTGAACCTGCTGAAGAAATCCAGCCTGGTATAGTGGACCTATTGAGCTTGCAAAAGATTTGAAAGAGTTTTGGTTATTTTCTGGAGATTAAATGAAAAAAAATGATGGAGTAGAGAGAGATGCCTCTTAAGGCCTCCAAGCTGGAGAATTAATTTAATCCTCATTAGGCAGAAGAGTCCACTGAGCCTCTTGGCCTCATGACCCAGGTGATGGATGAGGTCCCTGGTTTGGAACACCCTTTGTCAGGTCCCTTCTTGCAAGTATTTCTGTGCTGTTTCAATACTGAAGGCTCCTGTTGTTCACATTTGGTTCATGTGATTAATGGAAGGACTGGCAAGTTCTAACTTTCTTACTGTATTTTCAGTGATAAAAACATCAGCTTAGATATCTTTTTTCACTGTTGCAATTCATATAGTCTCATCTATTAATCATTAACAGTCAAGGTTGGTGGTGATCCCTGACACACTGGAAACCTTATTAAGCATGTTTTTGAGAGGTTTTTTAAGCATGCATCTGTGACTGCAGGTAGAAAATTAATTTTTTTATTGAAATGGTAGTGAAAATAAAACCAGTTCAGAAAACCACTGTTTAGCATGTGCTTATTAATAGCATACAAAGCTTCTTTTAATCTTTTAGTAACTATATGAAGATATTCAAGAAGAAAAGCATTTTGACTCATGAAACAACATCCCCATGTCCAAAGTTGAACAGGCCAATTAGGAAAGCTGATTAAGTGGTGTTTTATGAAGAGAGAGTCTTTTAAAAATTTTCCAATATCTTTAGCTTTTCAAACAGAAGCGGTAATCTTTAAATAGAACAAAATGAACAAAACATGACCTTGATTTAAGAATTGTAATCCTTGATGGGTAATAGGTCATATTGATATTTATTAATTCAAGGAGTTCTACTTCTGTAACATAAGTGTTACATCAAATCGGATCGTATCACCCACATGAAGCAAGTCCACATCTCCCAGGATAAGCAGGGCACGCTAGGGTAATGCCCAGATGGGGCGCCTGTGGAGCATTCACAGTGCTAGAAAAAAAGATCAACTAGCCAGAACATTTCCTGCACAAGAGGTACTGAGTCACTATTTCTTGTCACTATCAGAGATACTGTGCTGGTGGAGAAGCCATTTTTCAGCTGAGGTTTAGAACTGGAGTCATGTACTTCTTAGTCATTCCAAGTGCCATGGCACTGCTGCTGCTCTGGCAGATGGAGCCGGACTGCCTGCGTGCTGCCTGCAGTAGAGCAGTCTGCGTGGTGTGGAATTTAGCACTTAATGTTGGAAGCTCTTGGGTAACTGCTGTGACCCTGATCTTGTGTAGCATTAATGCATGGTGAACACAACGTGTTTGGGTAGTCTAGGGAGAAAAAAAAAGTAGCATCTGAAACCTAATCAAATTTCTGTGTGTTTGAGTGGACAGCTGTGGTTTTGGAGTTCTGTTTTTTTCCTAATAATCCTAGTTTCTCCAGTCATCTGAAATTGAAAAGCCTTACTTGGAAAAAAGTTCAAAAAGTTAAAAATAGTGTCCCAAAGTCTCAGGAGCTGCAGGCTAAATAAACAGAATCCCACCCATTTTTTAATTACTACATTTTTTATAATGCATTTTCCAGCCAATCAAAATATTTTTCTTGTTTTCTTCGATTTTTTTAATGTTCAAAGTCGGGTAATAGCTGCACACTGTTTCCTTCATATACTATCCTTACCTTGCAGATCTTCCTTCTTTTCTCAGCTTCTGTGCTAGGAAACAGCCACAACCCTTCATTCCTTCATCCTGAACCCTCATGCTACAACTATATATTGATTTGTGCTGTTGGCCTGCAGAGTATTCACAGTGCATGTACATTAAAATAGCAATAGTAGCAGAAATGTGACCAGACCTGTTTTGTCTTAGCAGATGAGTCCTTGCAAAATAGTCATAGCTTCTGGAAGAAAATGCCTAAGTTCCAAAGGAGAGTTTCTCAAATAAATCTTCCTGTTGGAAAGAAGCACTTGTTATGAACTCTACCTTTTGTGTTGTATGCCTTCATCCACTTGCTTTTGTTCCCTGTGATTTATTTAATCTCACTCAGTTGAGTGAGGCTTGCGAGTATATAGTTGCAATCTTAGATTGCTCCATACTTGTCATGTTAATAAATTTGGTGATTTACATCTATGCTGCCAAAAAGACATGGAATTGCTTACAAATGTGAGAAAGTAAAAACTTCTATTTCCTTTTTCGGTCTTGAAGGCATATTTTAAGAAGTGCTAGGCTTTTAAATCTAAGCAAATACCTCTGGTTGTTGTTCCAGTAGTGTTGGGGACTCAAAGTTGTGCTGGAAGTACAATTATTTTTAATCGATAGGATTTAGGTACACCAATGTTGGGACAGTTTTTCAGATGTACTCATCTGCACTCTTTTTCTCCTAACACCTTCACAAATCCTAGTGATGGTTTTCTGGAAAAAGTAGCTATTGGTAATTAATTGCGCCTGATAAGCTTTGTCATCTTATTCTTTTAGCTTCAGCAAGGAAGTAACACTTTTCACAAATACATTCAGTATGAAAACCTGAAAATAATATATAATGTATTTGTTATCAGCTAGTCCAGAGCTTATTTGTCCTGCATAGCTAGTGATTAAAGTGTAAGTGTAGTCACGTTTCTCTTGCACATAACTACAGTTTGAATTCTACTTTCTACAAATATTCACTTACCTCCTTCTACTTTAGTGACTATTCCTGTAGCAAATTCGTTGTACAAGTATGTGAAAATACTACAGTAGGACATGGGGGAACCAGAATAACATAGATGTAGTTGCAATGTAATGCATTTAAAAATTCACATGGAATTTCATTCTTATTTTGCAGTATTTGCCCAAATGACTGGGAAAAAACATAAAGCCCAAAGCCTACGTCCTTCATGCTTAGTGTAGTTCGCAGTATATGGGTCACATACACTTTATGTCCAGTCTTTATGTACGAAATCACACATGTAAACAATATATATATATATGTATGTGTGTTTAAGTCCATATTCCTTTCCTTTTAATGGAATCTTGTAGACAGAAGATGTGGATTTTTGGTTGTGTGCACTTAGAAAGTACTTGATCTACAAGTCACAGTCTCTTGCATTTATATAGAACTTTCTTTCCCTATATCTATAAAATTCTTCCAAACAATGTAGGTGAATGTTGATGACCTTTTTACAGTTCTGAGAAAGAAAACTATTTGGTTTAGTGCCTCAGTAGAGCTGATAAAGAAATATATTTATATATATATATTTTATAGGAAAATTTACCTACATTGACAGAAGATATATATTCCATTTGAAATACTTTAGTGTACTTTATGATGTATCATTTTATGAGTTTATAGTTTTACTTTGTAAGTCAAATAGCTGTTCTATTTCTGGTATCATCTTAGTTTCAGACACATGCAGGATGGACACAAAGCTAGTTTTCAATGTGTCAGTGTTGCCTCCATTAAGTATCACTCAGGTAACTATTAGATTTAATGAAACAGAGAAGAGAGACAGTGTAAAGGAAAATGGCTGTTCCAGTTCCCTGAACCTGTACATGCCTGAAATGTGCTGCTATAACATGGGAAACAAACAGTGCAGGTCTCAAGGAAATGACCATGGGGAATGTTTTTCCCTGTAGCCTTATTTTTTTTTTTTCATGTAAGCAGTCACAGGTAGTCACCATCATGAGCACCACGAGGACAACAAGCCAGCCTCCCCAAGGTTGTCTCTAGTTAATAGGTTTTATCCCAACCAGCACATGTACAGTTGCACTCTGTTGGCCCAACTTCACTAAAGTAGTGAAGTGCTTTAGACTTCAATGGGGAAATCCTGATGCCATTGAAATAAAGAAGAGTTCTGAGGTGGATTGCCCTGGAGCCAGAATTTCACACTTGGCCGTGGTGCTCCGAATGACATTCAGTTGCTGAGTTGCCAATGTGGAACTCAAGGGGTATGGTCTGAGAGCTGTTGTGAGGTCTACATCTGATTTTAAAGTTGTGTGTAGCCAGATATAAACAGTTAACTTAGAGTTGAAACAGTAGGCTATATTGTGGGGAAATCAATTAAATCCGTTCACTCTGTGCCTCTGAAATGAGATATCATTATGTTCAAATCTAAGAGGATACAGCCGTACCACCTACTATGCCAAAGCCTTCTTTAAACTAGTCCTGATCTCAGCTTCCTGCTTTATCATCATACTGCTATTCCTTCGCCTGTCAGAGACCCGTGAGTCTCTGGGAACTCATTTATAGTACTGCTTCTGTGGCCTCTCCTGAACTCATTTATAGTAGTTGCTCCTGTAGCTTCTCTCATATGTGTTATTCTTTGTGTGAAGTAGCTCCTCTTTTATTTTGATCATTCCAGAAAATTCTGCTCTTTGGGGGGATGGAGAGGAGGGAGAGCACCTTGTATTTTACTGTGCTGTTTTGCCATTCACCTTATTTGTATTTTTCTTCTCAGAAAACCAAAAGGGATGTAAATAACTTTGATCAAGACTTTACACGAGAAGAACCAGTACTAACACTAGTGGATGAGACAATTATAAAACAAATCAATCAAGAAGAATTTAAAGGGTTCTCTTATTTTGGAGAAGAGCTACTGCCATAGACAACATTAGGCTGACAGATGACTGATTCTGCAAGAAGTGATCCTGAAGAGGTGAAATTACTGAGACTCATAGATAAAAAACTACTTCTCTTACCCCGAGCCCATATCCCCAGTTAAAGTATATATTTATTGTTTTTTCCTTTAATCTTCTGATCTGAAAGCACTCTTAATTTCTGTCTCACAAAGCAATGCAAAACAATTTTGTATCAGAAATTGTAGATGTAACACACTGCCGTATATTTGCAACTTTTCTTTAATTCCTAAGATCTCCCTAGAGGACAAAATCGCATCTTTTCCATGGAAAATTAAGCCGTGCTGTTAAAAGCAATGTAGCAGATCACATTCTGTAATTGTCATACATATTTAAACTAAGAAGGTGAGGACTGTTTCTTCTGCACTGGTGGTTATGGTGAGATCTGTACTCAGATGCGGAACAAAAAAGTCATGTGTTGCCCTGTGGCAAAAGCAAAGAGATCTGCCTGTGTGGAGGTGTAATTTGCAATTACCAGTTTATTGTGGTGAGATACAAACTTAAAATAAAGCTGGCCAGAAAAAGCAGCACATCAGTTAAGGCTTTTGATGAAGTTCCTCATACAATTTATGGAAAACTCTTAGGAATAAGAAGAGTCACAAAGATAACTGTTTGATTTAAAGCAAGAAATAGATATTACATGGATAGTTATTAAAGGGCTAAAGAATAAAAAGCCTGTAGTACTTTAACACAGCTATATATAGGCATTTCACAATTTTTCAGGCAATTGGGTGTACTACCCATGTTACCAAATTGACTATCTATTTAAAGGAACGATTAATGTGATGGCAAGCTTGCAAATGTTTACAGTTAATTTTACATTAAAAATTAATTATAAACATTATAAATTTGCCTTTTCTATTGTAGCTAAGTTGATAAATGATTTCTTATTTATATTTATTTTCTCAGCAGTGTGTTACTTTTGCACACTTTTACAAAACCATAATACTACTGTGTTTATTGTTTTTTATGTTTAAAATCTAAAAAGAAATCTGCTTTTAGAAAACACAAAATAAGGCTACACATGCATTATGTGGAAGTGTGTTAAAAAACTGAAGATCAAGTATTCACAAACTGACATTGTTGGAAGTTGTAAATTGAATTTTTTTGTGTATGAATTGAAATGGTAACTCATGTGGACAATATTACTAATGTGAAGTTACCTCCTGTAGATACGCTAACAGTGTTATGTACTTATATTTCCAGGAGTACCCTGTGGTTTGTTTTTTGGGGTTGTTTTTTGGTTGGGGTTTTTTGGTTTGGGGTTTTTTTGGGGGGTTTTTTTGTGTACATGTATCGCTGAGGTCATTTTATTATATATTTTACTGGACTGAGTGAGCGGTCATTGGAATCCATTTTAATTGTTGCACATGGATTTCCAGCTGCACAAAAATATATATACTTGTGATTGGCAAAGTGGCACTAAAGAAGCTTTTTTGCCTTTTGTACAGGTGAGATTTTGTATATAGTGTTTGCTGCAAGGCCTGTGGAATTCATTGAATATAGAGGTATCAACTGCTGCATGTTCAGGCATACTATTAAAATGTTAGTCTATGAAAGAATAATTATAATAATGTCCATGTGCAATACTCTTGTATGTGTATTGGTTCAAGTTACTGTCAGAGAGATGAGGTTTTTGTTATAAAAGATGTAGACATATATTAAGCTATACTAAATCTCTTGTATAGTTCTCTTCAACTCTATTATGACATGATAGAGCTCACAAAGAGAAAGGAATGTTACAAATCGTGGCGGACAAAGTGTGAATCATTGGCTTTAAGAGATAATCTCGGTCTCAAGCAAATGAGTTAGTCTGTGTCGGTTTTGCGTCTGGCTGCTCATAGCCTGTTACTGATGACAACATTCAGTTCCATTTTGTTTTGTTTTTAAAACTCAGGTGTAATTATTATATATATTCTTATGATGATTTCAAAATATTAAATCTTATGATATATCAATTAATGTGTTGTCTGGCCTACAGGTGTAATAATGGATCAAGCCTTTAGTTTAATTTAATTTATCTTCAGTAAACTTTTGTACTGGGAAAAGACTAGTTTCTGGAGCTGAGTACCAGCACAGAATGATCTTAATGATTGCATCATCTCAATGTTTAAATTTCTTTCTCTTTTAGAAATATATTGTAGAACTGCCCATCAATTTGTGTCTCACCACTGGCTCTGTTTATTTCTCATCACAGTTAGCTTTTGACATCCAGGCAAGAACTGATCACAATGCTAAAGCGTTCTTTTCCATAGGTGAGTAGACGGGGTAGGAAGACGTGTTGCCGGATAGTGCACTACTGTTTATACAACAAGGGGCCTTTACACAAAACTCTTTAGCATTTCTTTTGAAGGAATAAAAGCATCCCATAAAGCTTTTGTAAGCAAGCCATGTAGTCTGTATTCCCATTTCTAACATGAAGATAATTAGCAAACATTGGTATTTCAAGAGGCCTCAGCACCTGCAATGTTTGGTAGGATGCTAAGAGAAAAGTGAAGGAGATAAAAAATTTTGCATGGGCAGATATTTCTTCAGTATAAATAGCTAGATCCTCTGCATTGGGTTTACATCAGAAGGTTTGTCTGTTACCTTGAACATTTTTTAAAGATAAGTCTTAAAAATGGACATTCTGTTACATTTCTGCCTGTTCTGTAAAATCTTTCTTGTTCCTTCTTTGTAAAATGAGTGCAAAATGCCAAAAAGATTATTAATAATAATAATAATTATAAAGAATCCATTGTTTCTTGTTTTTCCTCCCAAATAGACTTTATTAAAAAATGGAAACACATTTTTCTCCATAGGGTGAAAAATAATTGTCTCAAAAAAAAAGGCTTACAAATTACCTCTTTTTAAATTATGTGCAGAATAGTTCTGGCTAAATATAACATGTATTCAGTTGGGGGGGTAGATTTTTTTTATTGTGAGGATTTATTTGTACAGAACTTTTTTTCTTATGGATGTAATTTGAATCTCTTGCCATTCATTAGTGTTATTTCATCGTAAACATTATTACTGTGCCAAATGTACTGTATTCAAAAGGATGTGAATGTGTATTGTTTTGGAACCTAATAAATACAATGATGTTAAATCTTATTTTTTTCCCCAAAGTTTTCCTGAGTATTTCCTAATGAGGAAGAAAGAAAGATGAAGGATGAATATTTTTCCTGTTACGTTGTACGAAATACTGTGAGCTTGTCTTTTAGGAGTGGGCTTTTTGCAAAGGAAGGATTTGCTAACAAGCACCTCATCTGTGAAGCACTAAACACTGCAAGAGAAACACAGGTAACAGTGCATGAACAGTGTTTATCTTTGGCAATGTAACATTTACCTCAAAAATACCAAGCAGGTGAGTTTACAGACTTTTTCTGCTTACCAGCTACATAATGGTCACTGAGTTCTGCCTGATCCCAGCGTTCTGCTTAGCTGCATTGTTAAAACTCACTTCAGTAGGGTGCTTTGTGTACAAACACATGAGGCTACTTTAGTCTTTAATTGGATTGATTAGAGGGATTAATAGGATGTATAAGTTTAATTACTTAGCATCATAGAGCTTATTAAGTTATTTATTTAACTTAAATCTGTCAGTGTGACATTGTCTGAAATATTCCAATATTTCATTGTGTTTCAATTTGCACCTTAAATACTTCCCATTTTCATGGTCTAAAAGTCTTAATTTCTGTTTCAGTAGATCAGCTATCAGCACACTCTGGCAGTAATTCCAGTTAACAACCTCCAGTCAGTATACCTAGCTAGTAGATCTACTAACTAGCTTAAAAAAACAAACAAAACCAAAACAAACAAAAAAAAAGAGACATTAAAATTTATTTGAAGAGTGTCTTCTGTTCAAATTGCAGCTTTTGCATAAACCTCCATTTTTCTTCCTTCGCGCTGAGTCTTCTCAAAGTCACTGAGTGTATTCGGTGCCTATGAGCGTATTCCAAATCTTGTGTGTTCACAATGTTAGCATGAGCTTTGTCACAAAGATTTTACCAGTTAAACAGCTACATAACATCTTGATTTTCTAGGTATATTTTGCAACCTTAAAAGCATTTGAAGAACTTAACTATCATCTTACAAACAGTAAGCATCTCTGGTCTCCAAATACATCAATCTATATCATGTTTTCTCCTAATGGTGTAACTGATGTCTGTTAAGGAGAGTTTTTATCCTTGCTGAAGGACTGCGAAACTTGGAAAGAGACCAGTCTTTTGAAGAGGTATGAGTCTGATGCATTGTCCATCCATGCTATAAATGTGGTACTTAAGGTTCAGGGAGGGAGTCTTAGCTGTATCTGTCTGCTTCTGTGGCCTTCCAGATAGGGAATGTTGAATTACTTTACATTCAAAGATGTTTTTAGCCTCCTAATAGTCTGGTCAGGTACATGAGTAAATCAATGTGATAGGCACCTAAACAAACTGATCAAATTCAGAATAATTAGCCAGTCAATTGAAGTGTTGAATTGGTTGGCATATCCTAACTCTAAGAAGCTACAGAAATTTAATTTGGATCTTCCACTATACAGACTGTTTGAGCAAACCAGTTTTTTATTTAAAAACACATGAGGTGAACATGCCGCAGGCATGAGGAAAAAATGAGAATGAGTTAGAGTGGACCTCTTTCAGGAACAAGAAATTTCATCTGAGTAACATAAATAAGGTAGGTATTCATATAATCGAAAGGGGGGTCTGAGTAGCCGTATTGGGTCAAAGCAGCCATCGCTTAGGTCAGGTATCCTGTTCTTGGCAATGGTCAGTAGCTTCAGCAGTAATGTGCACTGATAAGAAATCAAGAAGTCAGCTTTGACTGTAGCTATAGCAATATAAAAGTATAACAAATAGAAAATACCTGTGGAAAAATCTGAGAACAAGAAAGCATGAGATGGTATTCTGCTTACAGCAGTTTGACTCCGTGATGCTATGAAGTAGGTGGTTTTGTCTTTATTGTATTTAATATCTCTGAATTAATTTCTTTTTGACTAGTCAGTTTTTGAACAATGTCAACTTCTGATATGCAAAACGTTCTGTGGGAAAGAGTTACACAGCTCAACTAACCATTATGTTAAAAATTATCTTCTGTTTATGCTGACCCAGTCATAATTCTGCTTTATGCTGCCTGGGTCTTTCTTTGAAAGAGGATAAATAATCATTTGCTATTTACCTTTTTCATGCCACTCAGAATTTTATAGGTCACTGATACATCCTTCCTCAGCAACTGCATAAAGATAATCTTATTCTAGTTCTACTGTATCCCTTTTGAAGACGGGGAGTAGGATTACGTGTAATACTCATTATATGGATGCAGCACATATTATTATGATGACTCTTGTGTTCTGTTTTGTTTTCTGTTACATTTTTACATCTTCTTAATCCAAGTTTGTTCTCAGTTACTTCACAGGCCTTCCCAGATTAGTGTCAGTTGTAAATCTAATATGCATGCTTTCTATTAGATTCTCCAGTCATAATGAAAATAGGTGCTGTCCAGGACATAATGGAAATAGGTTAAATGGGAATTTAACCAGTGCAAAATGCTGCCTCAGTGCAGGCTTCCAGTTTAGCAGTAAACTTTTGATGGTTACCTTCTCAGTATGGTTTTCCTACTGCTTTTGTACCCCCCTATATAGCTATGTTTAGACTGTCTTTCCCTAGCTCCCTTAGTAGAACGTTGTGTGCAACAAATATTTTTCCAAAGTCAAGGTGTAGGACATGCTCTACTCCCCTCCTATCAATACAGTCCCTCACTGTGTTCTTGAATATCCCTTCTTTTGACACATTAGCTACAATGAAGGAGACAAAGATAAACGTTTCCTTAGCATGTTGGGAAAATGTATGTATGTGCCAAAATAGTTTCCACTCCATCTTTCCTTTTACCTCATCATTGCTGTGGAAGCAGGAGATAAGAGCAGCAGCTTAAGTTGGAACACAAGCTGCCACTATAAATATTGTGAAATGATTATGCAAGACTGTCCAAAATTTGGAAAAGCATTAAAGAACTTTCACATTTGTACACAGATGTTTAATCCTTGGAAAAAAAAACCAGTTAGGAAGAAAGTCAATGACCTGGAGTCTCTTGCTGATTTGAGCACTGGATTGAGAACTGAATTGAGCGTTGTGTACACTTGTCATCACCATCTAATACTACAAGTTTGATCTAGTGTCTTATGTACTGCGGGGAAGTAGCACAAAGATAAAGCAGCTAGTAACAGCAGGAGTCAGTGCCAGGCTGATGCTCGTCTGTGCCAATGTACATTCTTATTTCTCTAAGTGTGTTAGGCCAAAATGATACCCAAAGATGCCATGCATCCAGGATTGGTGCAGCAAGGGGGAAAGTAAAGAATAGGAGTCCTGCTTTTGGCATGCACGAGCTGTTAGGTTAGCTTGGTCACCTTACGTAGCTGTACCCTCCACAGCCTTTTAGGAATAGGCCAGATATTCCTTGACTGACAGTAAATACATCCTTGTTCAAATATGTCTATCGGAAAGTGACAGTTACAGAGAGGGAGAGACTGGAGTATCAGCATGAGGAAGTGTGTCTAAATGTCAGAAAAGCCCTTGTTACTTGTGCTCTCACGTGGAAAAAAATGAGTACCCTTGTCTAAGCAGCCTCCAGTTTTCTTTGACATGAATGGCAGTGGAGCTTAGAAATTGTGCAAAGGGAGAGACTGTAACATTATGGCCATTTTACAAATCAGCAAACTGAAATTAGGTACTGCGATGATCATTTGCTTCTTATTATGTTAGTATAAAGTCAGCAGAAGTGCTAGGAAAACAGGATGGGTGAAGCTAGTAAATGCTCTCCCTGTGCTGGCGTTTCTGAGCACAAGGTGTTTTCAAACCATGCTTCGCTAAATACCTACTGGTGGTCCCCTGTGAATTGGCTTTGTGGCTGCTTGGAGTCCCCTTCATTCCTCTTTTCAGTTGCTAAGCCAAAAGACAGCCAAAAGTTCTGTGCAATCAGATGCAGTAGTTGATGCATAAGGGAGGCGGATTTTTTGCTTTTACAATGGGATAAGCTTTTTATTGAAACATGGGCACACCCAGGCAAAGTTTGAGAACCTCTGTGTTCTAGGAAAGCTATTTACTCAGTCTTTGGTACATCAAAAAAGAACATTTTCTGTTGATTTTTGGTTAATGAGCAGTGAGAAGTAGGCAAAGACACCAGGCACATGGAGGCACATTTTTTTCTAAATAATGCTGTGGTTGATTAAGGTGAGTAGATTGAGGGTCAAAGAGATTATGCAAATCTCAGTTATGTAAATGTTTATGTTAGGGTGGGGATCACTGGCCTGTTTAGAAGCAAACTTAAGACCTTTAAACTTCACTTGGTGGAATAATGTGGAGACATTTTTTCTTTGATTAAATGATACCCTAATCCCTTACATGCTGGTGCATTGCAGCTGCACTGTTGTTATTCTTCTGTAAGGGACAGGAGCTGAACTTCCTAGACCCTGGATTCTGCTGTTACGCAGCCTGTTCGCAGTTTATGATGCTGTTCTACTGAAGTACAGGGGGGTGTGAAATCCCTCGAAGCCCACCTCCTAGCTGCTGAACTGAGGCCCTGGGTAACCCCAAGATCAGTCCTCACAAAGTGCAGGAATCTTGAAGGAAAACTGAAGTTCTAGGGCAGATTTTTTCCCCACTCTTTTCCAATCCCAAATATAGGGCCAACCGTCACTACAAAATTCTATGTCTGGGCACTCTGAAATACAGTCTATGACATGTACTCCCACGTAAAGCATCTCTGGCCATAGAGACAGCCTGCTAAAATTATCGGGGTGTTTAGTCTACCAAATATGGACCATAAAGTGCTGATCCAAAGTCCATGTTACAGTGAGTCCCTCATATTGTTAATTGCATAGCCATCTTGGACTGTGCATACGAGCTTACTGTGACCCTGCCTCCCACTGCACATCACCTGTGCTGGCTTGGGTGGGCAGCGGCTGGACACATGTTGACTTCAGTGGGAGAAGAAATGGAAAACTGTGCAGAACACCGTTATTCTGACAAGCTGAAGGGCTACAAAAGCAACATTAAACCATCAGTCTTCAATACCACCAGAGAAGTCTCCTTCCTCCAGAAAGAGTCAGCTTACAACATGCTCTCAGTCCATCCCTGCCGAAGGCCTATGTGCTATCAGCCATCAGCCTTCTGAGAGGCCCATACCAAGTGACGAACCGTCAAGATGCTTATTTCAGTCACATTATCATTTTTCTCATTTGCTTGCTCAGGGGCAAAAGTAACACAGTGCAGGAATATTTTGTAGTAGATGATAATGCTGCCACCATGTATTTTGTTGACACGCTGAGAGAGGATCTCCAGCTGCAATCTTAAAATATGAGAGCTTTACTGATGTTTTTGTTCTCATTAATATTCCTGTGTTGGGAAAAGAGTCTGGGTGATGAAGAGGAGTGGAGAGTATTAATTTTCATTTACTGAGCTATCTAGCAATAATTTGAACCACCCACACAGCTGAGCAAGTTGATTTCAGAGCCAAGGAGGTTATCAAAATCAATAAAAAAAGCATTTGTCATATAGTTTAGGCACTATGTGTCGGCAAAAAAACTCCTGGTATATCACTCATAGGCAAATTGAAACTATTTCTGTAACCTCTGACCCTGCTTGTAAACAGCAGATTCCAGGAATTCTGCTGGAAACCATACATTACTGTGAAAGAATCTGGAAGTGGAAGAATGCAAGACCTTGAGATGCACTGCTGATTGTGGAGAAACTGCTGAGGCCACCTCCTACCTAACGGCTGGAAAAACACCCGCCCTTGCGGAGCTCCCGGTGGAAATATGTAAAGCGCAGACATGGCTGTCGTGCGTGAGCACCTCGTTAACACACTGTCAGGCATTCACAGGCAGCAGCTGCACAGCGCCAGGAGTGTGCGGACATGCAATGTAAGCTTGCTCTGGCATGAAACGGGAAGTCATTGGAGGAATTCAAAGAACTGGGTGGAAGGGCAGGATGGTTATTTTGATGGCAGCAGGAGGACTGAGAAGCAAGTAGGTGAGAATAGGAAAGACAGAAAACACAGTAGCAGACCCAAATGAAGAATCCCCTCGGAACAGGAGAGGTTTCTAGTGATGAAAGAGAACGGTGAGATTGCCGAAAGGTGATCGAGGGAGGAAATGTGAACCTTGGACAGAAGCTAAGCATAGGAGGGAACAAGAAGAATTCAAGGTGGATGCCTGTGCTTCAAAGAAGCCCAGGCTACTTTTAAAATAGCTAGCGTGGGTCCTGTTACCTCAGTAGTACAGCCTCATGTTCAAGTATTTGCTTAGTGCCGGAGGGAGGGGAGTTTACTGTCAGCTGAGAACTCGATGTGGCTGCTGGTTACATTGCTAAAAGTAAAAAGTGATTTGGTTTAAAACTAAGCCAGGGTGTTTATACACAATTTGACCTGTACTGGAGGCACATTTAAATAAAACCTCAAAGATTGTCATGGCCATGGAAAATACACCACAAGATCTTTTTCATCAGGATTACCACTCGGCCACCATCTCCTTCCCAAAAGTATGTTCATAAGGTTCTCACATTCAGCTCTTTCAAAGAAGGGCATAATTTTTAAATCCTGTAGTACAATGTTTTTCAAAACACTGCAGAAAATCCCAGGTTTCACAGCCAATGTGTTAAAAATGTAGGGCTGATACTGTGCTAAGGTTTTCTCCAAAAACAGCAGAGGTGGATTGTTCTAATATAAAATAGGATGGATATCTGTTACTGGTGCTGTATATTGGTGGTTTATATGTCCTTACAGAAGGAAGGTATGATGGAAACATCAACAAAAGGTAGGGAGATCATCAGGTAAAGAACCAGTGTCTGGCTATTAGCTCGCTGCAGTTGTGATGCTGCACCGAATGGACACGCTGGGGTTTTTCAGTGTTGCCCTTCCTCTTCATTTAGCAATGCAAGAAAAACTTTTCATACATCAAAGGCAATAAAGCAAAACAATGCAACAAAAAAAAAGATGAGATTATTTAATATTTCATTAACTTCCACACAGAAGACAGAAAATTATGCTAAAGCAAGTATTTTCTGTATTCATAGTGTATTTTAATTTCTCAACAATCCCACTTCTACTCCGAGTGCTGAATTTTTCAGGATAGAAAACTAGCATAATGTTACTTCTAGACCAAGCTGACAAAGGGGGTACTTTGCAAAATCTTGTTGTTTTATTCTGGGGTTTTTTAAGCCCAGAAATTCTTTGTAGTTGCAGCGTGCTGTGATAGTTAAGCCAGCCTGTCAGCCTATGGTGGCTTAAAGGGGTGATGCTGTCCGTCTCTCCCTGCTCTCAGCCATGTAATCCCAACTCTGGGCACTGTGAACCAGAATTCAAGTGTTCTAGGTGCTGCAGTCCATTCCTTCTGTCCACTTACCAGTTCCCTCAAACGCTTTTACGGGAAATGGCGTAGGTAAGCACCCACTCTCTTATTTACAACACATGGAGGCTATTTAGCACACTCCACTGCACAAAGAGGGCAGCGTCCCTTCCTGCCTCTGGGAGTTTCCTCTTCACACTACTGACGTTGTGCTGGCTCCGGCAATTGCCTGACCTCTTCTGAGACAATCCAGCTTGCTAACCTGATAGGAAACAACTCAGGTTTTTTTCATGAGTCAGTTCTCTTTAGTTTTAGAAGGCTGAATTAGTTTATAAAAGGGTCAGGCGCATGCTGGGCAATTGAAGGCAAGTGGTGTGGTTGCCAACCTGGAAATGGAAAGGTGGGAGAAAGAGGAAAAGACTGTTCTTTGGGGTGACAGGGGTGGGCAGTTCATCTCAGATCACCTTACCACTTAACACACTCAGGAGACACCATTGCAAAGGTGAGAAATAACTAAAGCACAATCCTGTGCTGCAGGAGACCATGCTGGTGAACCTGTGGGGTGTTGCCCTGTCTTGGAATCACTGCTGGTCCAATGCTGGCATGATGAATTAGAGGATGCAGAAAAAGTAGCAGTTCAAATGTAGCGATTCAAATGAGATATAAAACTAAGTTCTTGAAAGGTGGATTTTAAAAAAAGCACTAACAAGAAAGCCTGCAGTTTTCAGGAGAAATTCAATAGGGAATTAAGATAAAATGACCCATCCAAAAAAGTGAGGGAAGAATTGCCAGTTATCCCAGTCAAGAATGTCTTGTCTTCAGGCAAGCAGCCTACATTACCTCCAGGGCTGAACAGCAACCACTCTTTCCACTCAGAAGTGAACAACATCACACAACTGGGTATGACCTGCTAGCATACTCCCTGTAGCCTTCATGTTTGGACCAGAATCTGTACCTGTGCTAGGGACTGTGCAATCACAGGCACTTGTCAGTCTCCTGAAGAGATCCTAGGGGCTTACAGAAATCGTACAGATCAGCACCCACTCTCCTACTTGCTGGATGTGGAAAGTAATAAATTATGGGGCTGACAGAACTATAGCATTTTAGTAAAGGGATTTTGCAGTTGGTTTTTGTTACTAGCAGACATTCTTGGGTCTATGTCGTGGAAAGTAAATCCCAGAGACTCCAGGCAGATATCGTAGATCATCAGTTTGTACCTCTGTGGCAATATTCAAAGAACCAAATTTACCAATATAGCAGATGAACTAGCAGTTGCCTTGCTGAAACTTATCTTTGTTTCTGTGATTTCCGTGGACTGGGATGGGGATTTACCAGCCCTTTTCAAGCCATCAGTGCACAGCTTAGCTACAGCCTCGGCTAGTGCAGTGATGTGAGGTTGGGTCCAATTGTTTAAAGCAAGAGAACTGAGAGCCTGGTCTGTGAGGTGCACAGCATCCTCAGGTCTCGGGAGGAAATACAGTACTCAAATTCACTGGAGCGGAGGCATGCGAGATATGAAATTCAGTACTTCAACGAGTCCTGCAAAAATACTGAGCTATTTGCAGCATGTTCTCCTCAATAATGTGGAAATTCAAAAGTTACTTATTAGAAGCACTCTCTCTGTTTTGTGTGTGCCTTTGCTTTGGTTTTAGTCCATTTTTGGCTGTTTTCCCACTAATATTATTAATTTCTGTTCCCTTCAACCTATTTTTTTCTATTCCCCACCTATCGATTTTTTTTTTTTTTTTTTTTTTTCCAGTTCATGTCAACAGCTGGAGCTGTTGGGTGAGATTTCTCCTTACATTGGACAGTTTTACCCGTTGACCCAGGGCCTGCTGTGACTTTGGCTAAGATAATACAATTCATTCAGTGTCATTCACAGCAGGAGCAGAGGAGAAATTGTTTCGTTACAGGAGCACAGAACAATGATGATACTACCAACTATATATAAACACAGAGCAGTAATTACCCACCAGCCAACATATAATGGAGGTGGAAGGCTGGGTGAATTTCCATAGCTACTACCATCTGCCAAAACACATCCTGAAAGAACAGATGACCAATGTTGTGTTTTGAAAGTTCCAAAAGTTGTGATCCAACTGTTGAATTCGTATCCCTGAGACTGTAAATCACAGCTCTCCTAGCCTGCAAAATGATACCAGCTGACTGCAGACTCAGAGCGAGCAAAGGGTTGCATCAGACTCCAGAAACAGTGTGGTAATTCATCGCTTTGATTTGGCAAAATGTTTTAACAGGTAGAACACTGACTGAAGGAAAATGCTGGCATTCTGCCTTGTTTTTCTACCTCCCACCCCTTTCTTCTTCACAACCCCTTTTCCTCCTTGCTGCAAAAAGAAGGTATGTTAAAGGAAACAGATTTACCGAAATTACAATCCTGCATGTGAGCCGGACAGTTTTGATGGTATTGCAGTCCATAGCATGTGCTCTTGGAACACACCACGTTGGGTATCAGAGAGATTTGATCAGAAGGCTAATGGGTGTTCTGAGCAGCAACATTTGTCCCTCGGTTTGCTTTGAAAACTTGTTTCCATGGACAATAAAAGCAGCTCTACGCTTTTCTGCAACTGCTACCCAATACCCACAGTGAGTGATTATAACTGAAAGGAACTACTGATTCACTTGGTCATCTTCTGTCACAGATGCCCAAAGACCAAACTCTTTCAGATCTTTTCCAAAGTAGATCTAGGGGGGAAGGTGTGTGTGGAAATTACTCCAGATACTTGTGGTTTTGTTGGTAGCTGCTGTGACTACCGATCAGTCCTCTGCTGTTCTTTGGAGATGAGAAATGTTTTGAGGTTCACAGTGGAGAGAGATGAATTGGCCTTGCAAACTTAAGGCTAAACTAAGAAATCCATATTGATACTGCAACTACTAGTGAAAAACCACATTGAGGTAATTTTGTTCTCTGATGGTACTATATATCATGTAAAGAACAGACCAGATTAAGCGTCCTTCTAAGGTGATTCCTCAAATTTATGACTCTTAGACCCGAAAGTCTCAAATATCATTGCCCTGGGTCCTAATACACTTGTGCTGTAAGTGCTCCAGAACCTTCAGAGAAGCTACTGAGCTTGTCCGAGAAGGGACAGTTTCATCCCCTTTTACCCACAAATTCTGGAATAAGGTCAGCACTCTGCTACTTCTCCTTTCCTCTTGAGACTGTGAGAAGAGGAAAATACTGATCTTTTACCCCAGCTTGGGAGAGGATGAGAAGAGCCCTAGCACTTGGTTTCCTATTGTTTTTAGATAACTGGTGACTGTTTTCCTGAGGGGTTGTGCATGCTATTCCTTCTGCCAGTTTGTGCTGCTGGTGAGAGCCCAGCAGCTGCTTCCTCTGACCTCTGCACTGTTGTCTTGTTGTTCGTCTTGTTGTTCGGCCTGCCTTGCCTTGCCCCCCTGGAGCGTATCAACCATTCTCTCCTGGAGTGAGGCGGAGGGAGCCTGGGGCAGGGTGAGAACGAGTACGCGTTTGCCTCACAGGTGCAGGTCACTAGCAGAGTTGGACATGGCCAGTATTTGGAGTATTGGTGATATTCCTTTGCTGGGAAGAGTGAAGGAGTGGTGTGTTTGCTAGAGACCCTTGAGTGAGGCCCTTAACGATGTTACTTGAACTGCAGTACTTGGAGGCATCTAGCCAAGATATAATTGTGTGTCTTCTCCAATGTGCTGCTGTCAATGTCCCTTTTTATTTTTTCCCTTTCCTGTGCTTTTCTTTGGGCATTTGAAATCTGAAAGCTGTAAAAAGAAGGATTTTTTTTTTTTTTACAAGGATCTAGAAGTGCACAATTTTTCCTTTTATTGTAAATTTTAATATTGCTGATATACATCAAATTTACTTGTTGCTTGACATGTCACTGTGAATATATACAACTTTCTTTCCTGAGGATAGTTGAAGTGACAGATGATTTCATTGTTGGGTGTACAATAGGGATAAGTACAATGGAAAAACAGGGCTGACATCTGCTATGGTGATATGTTTTCAAAAACATGTATTGTCATCTCTTTCTTTTGTGTGTTATGCAATGATGATTAGGAGTGGCAAAGTGAGCATCAGTTTGGCTGCTTTGCGGTGATTCAGTTTCTGCTCAGCTCTCTGTATTAGCGCCTTCCAGTGTCTGACAGTGCTGTAAGTACATTCAGATACCACATATTTCTGTTTCTGAAGTAGTGTGCTAACTGTGCAGAGACAGCAAAGGAACTGCTGTTTAATGAACCAGAATCTAGCAGTCCTTACTGAGGTCAGCTCCAGTTGCCTCCATTCTGTCTGTGGAATGCCCACAGCATCACCCATCCTGGAAATACCTCAGATTAATTTTCTGTGCCCTGTGTTTTCTCTCTACCCTGATCATGAACTTTCCATGACATTTCACACCCACATTATACCATAGCAGTGAAAACTATAATACTGTAATGACCATTCAATGATTAACCTGTAACTGAAGAATAATCTTTACGTCTCTGCTGAATTTGACTTATGTTCCTCATTTGAAAAAGTGCTGCAAGTCCAAATATGATTGATGGGTAATAAAGTCACAACTCACTTGAAATAGTAACCTGTATTCTCTGCTGACAGCTGTATTTCCAAGCAGCTCAGGATCCCACCATGTGGGGAATCCACATTTTTAGGTCACATGGTGGTTCTTGTGCTAAAGTCCATTTCTAATTTAAAGAGAAGAACAACCAGGTAGAAGAGAAAAACAGAGGAAGGCACAGAGGGGCTGTAATTGCAAATGCAGATTCAAAAAACAATAGCTGCAGGCACAGCTGTCAGCACACTGTAGCTCTCAATGTGCATTACACAGGGCTGAGAGAGACACTGAAGATGGCGCTTACAAAAGAGGGGTTGATTCTTCATGTAAAAGGTCATATGGGAAGAAGTTAAAGCATTGGCAAGAGAATCGGATGTTGGCAGAGCAAAGAGTAGGGCTGGTCTTTTAAAGGGAATAATCACAACAGGAGGGAGGAGCAGAGTCATGAAGAGCTTTCAGAGAAAAAAAACAAAAAAAAAGGTTGCATTTTTTTTTCCCTCAGTAAGTGTTTAATTTTCTCCCAAAACACCCTGTTTACCACATCACCTGAACATATTGTGCTCTCCAGCCTATTTCACCACCACCCAACACCCTACATGCTCAGGAAAAGTTGTGTTCCTTGTTTTACGTGCAGTGACTTAATGGTTTACTCATTCAACATTTACATATATAAAGCTATTTTCCCTGCCCAGAGATGGCTGCGGTATTCATAGTATTTTTTTCTACTAGAAGCAATTCACCATGTGGAGGTGACCCACCTCCTGCTGCACTTGGGCTTGGGAGGTTTTTACCTCCCAACAGGTCTGAAGAGGCACATTAGGAAGGGGTGAAACCTTGCTCCTGTGGCAGGTGCAGGCTGTTAAGCAGCAGTGTGGAGTTATCAGGGCCATAACAAGCCCCAGCTGCTGGTGTCAGCTTTGGCACAGCTGGGGCTAATGATAGTTGTGGTGGCCATGGTGGGCCCTGAGCAAGTCCTGTGGTTGGGATCTTTGTGCAGGGAGAGATTTGGTCTGAAGATATGTTTTTATCCTCTCCTGAGCTGGGTCTACAGGACTGTCTGCAGAGGAAGTACAGGTAAGGCAGCAACCAGTACAGTTGGTCTTTGTGGTGGTGGTGTCAGGGATGAATTTAAGGTGGGAGGAAACATTGCTTGCACACGTGAATACCTTGTGAAGAGGCTGGTAAAATTGGTCCTTTGATGAGAAAGTTCATTTGGTTTTGGAACCTGTCAGGAGAATTTGCTGTTCCCCTGTAATAGTTCTGGTATGTGAGGCTTGTATTTCCTTGCTACTGCATAGACCCTACATAAGCATTCAGGATTTTCAATGCTCTTCTAATATAATAAATATGAAGGTTCAGGGTCGTTTGTAACTGAACTACTTCTTGTAGAAACATATAGATGTTTCAGTTGGGCTTCTGTTGTGTCAGATCTTGTTCAAGTGCAAACTCCATGCTTGTTTCCAGAAAAAAAAAAAGTTTTCTAGTCATCACTGCTAAATACAAGGTGCCTTGTGTTTTGTGAGCTCTGTGGTAGGATAAAATATAGTAAAAATAGGGCATGTTACTTTATTGTTACATTATGAAATTAATTTGCTGATATATAATGAGGAATCTTATGTGATACTACAAATCCTAGTGTGTGAAGGCTCTGTTATACTTAGTAATAAACTGAATATAGCCCTCAGTCTCTCATCTAGTTGTGGAAGTAACTAGCCTCCCGTTACACTTAACTACATGTTGACATGTAGGGTTATTTTTAACTTATTTTAACCAGAAAAGTAAAATTAAGAGGAGCTAGTGAAGACAAAATGCAACTCAAAGTATAAATGTTGTAGGAAAATCTGAAAATCTGTTCTTTGACCTCTGCTTCTGATTTGCTATATGACTTGGGTAAATTCCTATGTGTGTTCTGGATCAGAGGCTGAGCCCTGTTGTCAGCTTGTTTTGTACAATTTCAGTAGTAAAAGGACAAAAGCTATAAGATGGAATCCTCTGGCATTAGGATCAGCCTATTGTTGCCCCTTTCTCACCATGGGGTTGATGAGAGAGCTGAGGAAGGAGCTTTAGCAGTAACACAGTGGCAGAGGGAGGCTGGTGGGGTTAGAAGCAGAGACAAGTGGGATGTGCAGGACTGTTTCATCTTTAACTGTTGCCAAAAACACTACTAATATTTCCCTGTCTCTTTGAAGGACTGAAGTATAATTAATGACTTCATGCTAGTTTCATTTGTATTCAATTTATCTTTAGTTTAACTGCAAATACTTCCCTTTTGTAAAAGAAGGTGACATGTTTGATTGTGCCTCTGTGGTTATCCTCGCAGCAGGAGTAGCACCTGTGGTAGATCTGCTCTGAAGCACCTGGAGTGGAAAAAAAGACTAAATTACTAAAACTTGGGCTTGATGTTGGTAAAGGAGGGCATTTGTGGTAAGGCACTAACTTGAATAATAGGGGCTTCGCTCCTTCTCTGTGAAAAGGATTAGGAAATTAGTAGGATTGTCTGTGATAGTGCTTGGGGTGAGAAAGACTGCAATTAAGACACCTAAGTGAAACAGTTCTTATAATGAACCTGTCTTGGGTTGTTCATTGTCTGCCAGTGGGGTTGCTATTAATGTGGTGTGGTGGACTGTGTCCTGAGCAGCCATCGGCTGGAGAACAGAAGAGAGCTAGTACATTGACTTCAGTCCACTCTCTTTGCTTGTACATTTTTCTTTTTATTGCTTGAGTTTCTTCTAGAGCAATTTTCCCTATATTGGCATTTGAAAAGATGTGAATGTCTCTGTGTGAGTAAACCACATGTTGTAGTGACCCGGGGAACTTGTCATGTATTTTCTGACACAAAGGCTGGCTGAACTACTTTCAAGCCAGGCTGAGGCCAGCCCTTCTGTTACATTAGGAAGCTGTGAAAGACAGGGGTGGGAGGACTTCTATAACTAGCATTGCTGACTTATTCCAGCTGCAAAAGCGACTGTGAAACTGGAGCCTGTGAGGGAGGATTTACACTCATGTGCCTTGATCTCAGAGAGCTTTACAGATGCAGGGTCTTGCAGACCAATTACTCTCTTAAACTTGGAGGAGACGGTGCAACTGTAAGTCCCTACAAAAATGCAACAGGAAAGTGAGAATAGAAAAAGCTAAAAGGCAAAGTGATTTAGATTTCTTTTTCTTGGTCTATGCCTGTGTAAACGTTCACCTTCTTGCAGTGCTTTATATGTCAATTCTCCATGTGTTTTCTTGTGCTTATAAACCAGAATTAACTTGAACAAAGGAAGATATAGCTGAGTAGTAGTGTTTGCTAAATGTCAAAAAAATCTTTGCTGCATGTCTCTGTCATTGTGGCATTCTTTGAGATTGAACTTTTGAAGAATGATATAATAAGCTCTTATTCCTTGAAGGAGCCTTTTTTTTTTTTTTTTAAATCATCCTCTCAAACTCACTATTAATATAAGATTTCAAGTATTCGAGTCACCTGAGGTGAGGCTTCTCAAATTTCTTAGTGGCAAAAAAGCTGCAGACAATCTTATTTCAAATGCAAACTAAATGTTAAACAACAATTTGAATATTGACTGTATTCGCTCAACTTTATGGTTTTTGCTTGCATGTGTAAAAAGGCTTCTGAGTTGTCATTTTCTCTTTGTCATTTGGACAATCCACTGAAATCTTTCAATCCATAGATTGAGAAACACCTCCTTGGTTCATCTTTTATTTAATCCTTTGCTTTCAATTCTATATCTTTCCATTTTCTTTCTCCTTTAGGCTGCCTATCATAGAATCACTTAGTTTGGAAAAGACCTTTAAGATCATCAAGTCCAACTGTTAACCCAGGACTGCCAAGCCCATCACTAACCCAGGTCCCTGAGCACCGCATCTAGGCATTTTTTAAACACCTCCAGGGATGGTGATTCCACCACCTCCCTGGGCAGCCTGTTCCAATGCTTCACCATCCTTCCAGTGAAGAGATTTTTCCTAATATCCCATCTAAACCTCCCCTGGTGCAACTGGAGGCTGTTTCCTCTTGTCCTGTCACTTGTCACCTGCGAGAAGAGACAGACCCCCACCTGCCTACAGCCGCCTTTCAGGTAGTTGTAGGGAGCAATTAAGTCCCTCTGAGCCCCCTTTTCTCCAGACTAAACACCCCCAGTTCCCTCAGCGGCTCCTCACAGGACTTGTTCCCCAGCCCCTGCCCGGCTCCGGACACGCTCCAGCCCCTCAGCGTCCCCCCTGCAGTGAGGGGCCCAAACCCAGCCCAGGGTGCGAGGTGCGGCCTCACCAGGGCCGAGCACGGGGACGGTCACGGCCCTGGCCCTGCTGGCCACACAGTCTGTGACACCAGCCCGGAGCTGGTGGCTCCCTCGGCCCCCTGGGCACACGGGGGGCTCATGCCCAGCCGGCTCTGACCAGCCCCCCGGGCCCTTCCCCGCCGGCAGTTCCCAGCCCCCTGCCCCAGCCTGCAGCTGCGGGGGGCTGGTGTGACCCAGGGGCAGGACCCGGCACTGAGCCGCGCTGAGCCTCATACGACCGGCCTGGGCCCATCGGCCCGGCCTGCCCAGACCCTGTGCAGAGCCTCCTGCCCTCAGGCAGGTCAACGCTCCCCACTGCTTGGTGTCACCTGCACACTGACCGAGGGTGCGCTCGATCCCCTCGTCCAGATCACCAATACAGACATTAACAGGGCTGGCCCCAGTGCTGAGCCCGGGGGAGCACCACTTGTGGCCGGCCGCCAGCTGGATGTGACCCCATTCACCGCCGCGCTTTGGGCTCGGCCCAGCCAGCCTTTTACCCAGCGCAGAGTGTAACTGTCCCAGCCGTGAGCAGCCAGTGTCTCCAGGAGAAGCTGTGGGAGATGGTGTCAGAGGCTTTACTAAGGTCCAGGTAGACACCATCCACAGCCTTTCCCTCAGCCACGGGGCAGGTCATCTTGTCATAGCAGATCAGGTTCATCAAGCAGGACCTGCCTTTCATAACTCCGTGCTGGCTGGGCCTGCGTGGGTTTGCCTGGTTTGTCTCTTGCTTTTTTTTCCCACTTTTGAAAAATCTCAGTTTTTTATAAAGCTAAGTTAAAACTGAAAACTGCGCTCTCAATGATTCTTGTGCCATTTTGTGGTAGGCTTTTTTAAAAAAAAAAATCTTAGTTTCAAGTCACATGGTTGTATCTCTGTGACTAAGAGCAAGGGTGGTTTTGTTTGTAGTGTGAAACACTCCTAAAAAGAATGAAGCTCATACTTGATGATTAGAGCTATAAGGAGAGCATTCTTTAATCACATATTTGAACTCCTGGTTTGCCACTTGCAGTCTTTATTTTGGTATGTGCATGCATTTCTGAACCGGGGCTTCTTCATCCCCCTCCCTCTGCTTTTTCATTAGTCAAGCAATGGACAAAAAATATAATTGAGAAGTAAAGTGGAGAGCATATTTGGACATAGAGAGTTCTTACATGTTTGTCTTTAACAGAACCACCCAAAGGGGCAATATTCTGCAGGACTGGACTGGCATCAGAGGGCACAGCAGGGGTTGGTGGGGCTGCCATGCTCTGATGGGTGACAGAGAGGTTCTCTGTTCATGGTTTTGGCCTGTCTTTGCACCTTCTGTGTGGGAAGCAAGAAGGCTTCTAATGTGCATAACTGACACTTTAATAACGCAGAACTTATCATCTGTGTCTCTTCTTTGCCTTCCTGTTTGGCTTTTGACAAAGCCATTCAGGGCTGGGTGGCACCAAGATAGAGAAAGGGCAAGGTGCAAGCTGTGGGAGGAGACTGGGCATACCTTTCCCAGACATAGCTCACTTATCCTCCCATTTACTTCCTATTCCCCTTTTACTGGCACAGAGTTGAGTTGTCCTGGTTGGACCAAACTATGAATACCCCCATGTTAAATCTAAGCCTTTTTGATAGGCTGTTTTTAACCTGTGTCGGTTCTCACCTGGCTGAATGCACAACTGCATGGCAAATGTACCAGCATAATAGGAATGACAGCTATTAAAGAGCAAATGATAAAGACTGAGGAAAAGGGACAAGGGGCCGCTAAAGTTGGTACTGCTGATGTGAGATGTGCCTGTCAAATCACAACGCAGGTCTGTTATTACAGCAGCAGAGCAGTGTGTGTTGTACTAGAGATTCACCAAATGTCTCTTGAATAAGCTGGAGAGGCATCGGTCCTCCCCTGTCAAAGCTTATTAGCATGCATAGTCAGGAACATAAGAGTTTGGTTCTCCTTATCTGACTAGATGAAGGCAAAAATGCTTTTTACAGTCACAAAATAGCATTGCCTTCTTAGAAATGTAGCCCTACTGAGTATGAGAGTGTTTTCTTTTAATGACTGGTAGTTTTAGGATGTCAAGCTAAGAGGAAGACCAGGAAAATGAAAATGATTCATCTGCTGTGTACTCAGTAACACTAGTACTCTGCCACTGCATGCTCTAAAGTCCACTTTCAGTAATTTTCATGTGCAATCTGAATACCTGTGCCAGCTATGTTGGTAGCCAAAACAGAGCACAGAGGGAGTTCAGCTCAGAATGGCCAAACACTTCCTAAACATGATCTCCTTAGGGAATCAGTTGCTAAGAAACACTAAGTGTTGGGGTGTATCCATAATCCTACCAATAACAAGGTATGGTCAACTAAAGCTAGAGCTGCAAAGAAATTTGGTCATCCATTGGGGGTCCAGAAAATGAGATCCCTCTTTTATGATATGGTCTGTGATGGAAAAATTAGTGAAAATTATTCCAATCCATTTTACAGCAATCTAGAGGTAGGAATGCTCTCAGATGAAGTGGTGAGAACCAGTTTCTTCACATTCCCAAGTTGCAGGGCCTAAACAGGCATCTCCTGCCACTGAGGAGGAAGCCCTGGGTGTCTTCTGCCAGGTGTTGCCTGTTGGAATCCTGCCACTGCGAAGATAAGTGGGAACAGGACTCTAGTTAAATCACTTGAATGGGACGCTGAAGGGTCCACACCCTTACTCAACGTCCCTGCATTTCTTCTGTTGAATTACTGTAGTGAGCATGATGCAAAACTAGGACGCTTATTCAAGTGCCCTAAACGCTATATGACAGATCAGGCTGTATTTTGACCCTTGCATTCCTGACTGTGTGATGCCACAATTTCTAAAGGAGGGATCAGCCCTGTGACTGTGCTGTCTTGGGAAGAAGTCTAACTGCTAGGCTGTTATACAGAAGCTGGATGGTGCTACTTGGTACCCTAACTTTCATCTCTAAGACCAAGAGGATGCATTTTTATTTTGCCCTGCTGAAGTGTGTTAAGTACATTCAGGACATGCCTGAATGTTTGGACGCAGGAGACATATCTATCACTTGTTAGTGTGTGGGTTACACTGTCATTTCAGTTGGGGCTAGCCAGAATTAGGTCAGACTGGACATCTGAGTGGATGCAAAAGCAGAACCAGGGAAGTCTGGGCCAGACAAGAAGATGTTTGGCCTCTTCTGGCCCCAGATAGCTGCAGAACAGTATCTCTCGGATGCCTAAGAAGAGGGGTGGGGGGAAAATCTGCATCCTAAATTTTCCTCTCTTTTAACACTTGATTATCACCAACAGACCCAGAACATCTGTTCCAGGTGAAGTATGCTTCACTTTTAAGGAACCACATTTATTTTCCTGTGGAGCCCTGATTACCTCAGATGTGTTGCACAGGGAATGTGAACAATGCAGAACTTGGTCCGTACATTTCTACGCTTACAACACACATGAATGTGCTCCCCAAAATGAGGAAAGCCCTTTTCCTTTGATGGTAGAAATACAAATACTGTGTACTTGAGAGATTCACAAGTGGGGAGTAATTTGTATCCTAATAACCAGCAGGTATCCAGCTTCCACTGAAGCCGATGTGAAGTGCCTCCTAGGAACCGTGTTCTACTGATTTCTGTGAAATATTTGGAAAGAGAGAGGATTTTTGACAAGAGGTCTGGGATCGTAACTGTCGTCTGAAGTAGTTCCCAGAACTTTTTAATGGGACTCAGCATGCTGCAAGGACATTCACACCCCTCACCAGTTTTCCATCCAACCTCTTCATTGAGCAGTGTTACAATTGCAATATGTAAAAAGGTTGAATTAATTGCTTTTAGAGCTAAAGAGTAGATTGAACATTTAAATGGGTCAGACACACAGTATTGCTCAAAGATGTTCTTATTTACTGTTGGCCTAGCAACATAAATTTATGTGACTTTAGAAACCTGAAGTTTTGTACAAATTAAAAAACAAAACAAAACTAAAACCAGATTCCTTGCCATTTGGGTATGGATCTTTGTTGGCAAATGACAGAAAGTAAATAATGTTGTGTTTGTGGTTTTGTCTCTGTTATCTCTGCAGCCGACTAACTTTGAATCAGGAGATAAGAGTACATGTAGTTCATAGATGTTTACAGTAAATAATGTGACATTTTGGAATGTGATACTACAGACAGTGGATCATTTAAGCATAACCTCCAGAGTACTTTTAGGATTCAGTAGCCTGTTGAACCTCCAGGAGGTAGAAGACATAGGCTCACATCTAAGTTTGAAATCACACAGAAGAGGAGGGATTGAACCCAAGTCCTCTGTATCCAAACAGCACTCCTGTGCTTAACCTCATTAATTTGGAGCCTGAACGCCTTTCCTTGAAAAACTTGAGACAATCTGTTCAGAGATCTAACTCCAAAGGGAAGAGTTTCCAGGGAATTGGGCACTACTTTCTAGGATTTTCCTTTAGTTTTTTAAAAATATATTTGTATGAAGAAGGGGGCATGCATCTAGAATATGGCTTTTAGCTGCAGCTCTGGAATGTGTGAAGGAATAATGGGCTAGATGAGACCATCCAAATTCATCCCTGCTCACAGCTGTAGTTTTAACTTCCCTTAGCAGTTTGAGTTGCCTGCATTACTGAGTGGTGTTGCCTGTAGACGCTGGAGTCTTCTTAATCATGATGGGGATGGGCAAGAGCAGCCTAACAGTGCAGGGCTTTGATTTCCTAGGCTTGATAAACTTTGTTTGAAAGAACCTGTGGGTCCAAAAAGACTGTCTTTGTCTGTTACCATTTACCTCATGCAGTTATTTCCAGCTGGATTAGTTGTTCAAAAGACTGTGCTGTTCAAATTTGGTGAGTACTGATTACCCGCCTTTACCCAAAATGAGAGGACAAGGGGAAAACAAATAGGCTCTTGTGAGTTCCCACACAAAGGTTTCAAATCAGGAAAGAAGACGGGCTGCTTACAGGTGAAAGAACCAGGGTATTCCCAGCAGTGAGATAGCTGACATGAAACCTTTGCTCTTGTTCCTGAGGGTTTTGACACACAATAACTTCCTTCTGCATGTCCCTCCTTCCCTCCCCCATAGCATGTGGAGCACTGTAGGGCTGCTCTCAGCTGTCTGCCTTCCTTGCCATCCCTTTCTGGCAAAAATTGCCATCCTGTTTTCCCCACACACCCTCAAGAGACCCATTTTTGAACCCTCCTGAGCGGATGTTAAAGCTATCAACTTCAGTGGTCGTTACAGAAACTTTAATAACATTCTAGCCAACGTTAGTGCTTCAGTCTTAGTTTTTCCTGAGTTATTACCAGCCCTTGGATAAGGATACCCTCTTAGATCTTTAATTCAATTTATGCTGTTTAAAACATAATTTTCTAGATGGAAGCTGGAAGAATGCATTAAGATAGTCTAATCTTACCCCTCTGCAAAGAATGCATGTGTGATCTTGGCCAGCAATGCCTGAAGGTAACCCAGTGACCTAGCGTGTATCTCAGAAATTTATGCTCTTCTGCCTTGATCTGAAGATTGTTACTGCTGGCTTGTTCACTGCAGCCTTGGATAATTTGAATTTCTAGTAGCTGTTTTGCCTTTGTCTAAGAGAAGGAGCCCTCTAGTTATAGCTACTCTCTTTGTGTAAGTACCTGTAGATTGTGATCAAGTTAACTTTTGACCTTCTCTTTGATAAGTTAAATCCCCAAATCATCCTCACTATGAGGCCTTGTGTCAGTTTTGTGTCATTCTTCTAGCCTTTTTTTTTTTTTTTTTTGAGGGTTGGAATGGCAAAGGGTCAAATTCTTGGTAAAACTTGCTCCCATGTACGTCCTTGTATTTCTAATGTGGAAGACCGTGGTCTTTTTAGTATCATGTATGTATGTTTGTATATTGTAAATGTACATTTATTGAGGTAGTTAAACATTAATATTCCCATTTCACAAACTGAGAAACTGGAGCTGAGCAGTCAAATAACTTATTCAGGGTCATGCTGTGATCCAGTGATACCTGCTCCTTTTCTCTGCTGGACATCTGTTGCAGTGCTACTGCTCACATCTGAACCTCCACAATTACTTTGAGATGCTAGCTGTTACCGTGGTGTGTACACATGTGCATGCCTTTGTTTAAAAAAAAAAAAAATCAAAATTTTATTAGAACATTGTTAGTTATGAAGTCTAACGCTTCAAAGAAAAAAATCGCTATTAAGACTGTTAATTTTAATCACCTTTCTCATACATTACGGAAGTATCTCATGTCAGTGCATATGCTTTAATTTTATCTTTCTACAAATACTCCTTGCCTCACTAAGTATACAGAACAGCAAAGGTACAAGTAGCCAAAAATAGAGATGCGGTCAAAAATGTTAAAGCAAATTCAGCTTGTAATTGAAAAGTGAGTGTTACATCCTTCTTCCGAAGTTATTCTGAGAAGTGCCTTTGCTTTTGAAGTATTCTCTGTAATTAACATCTGAGTTGGACTTCAGCCATCAACCTGAGGAAAAACAGATGATCTGATATAAGCAAATGTATGTTTTGTTTTGTTTTTAACAAACAAATCTAAATAACTTACATTAGTTACAGGCACTATTGATGCACCGATATGTATATTATTGAGAGACCAAAATCTGAAGCAATGTGTAACTTTGAACAGGCTTTAGAGAAGCTTGCAAATCCAGTTGGCAGTGTCTAGAAGGAATATGAATATTCTTACCAGGTTGCAACCTTGCAAATTCCTGTATAGGGCATGTTCTTTGTTAATATCTCTGAGGCTGAGACTGTTGCATTTCAACCCATTTAAATTCCTTTTCTTTGTTTGCCCCAGAATGTGTGTTCTTAGCCACCTAGCTATTGAAGGCTCAGATGCCTTTTTGTCTCTAACCTGTCCTAGAACATTACTGTCTCCATGGCAGAAGAGGATAGCTATGGCTGATAATAGTATCTATTTAACACTTTCCTCAAATAATGTCTCCTGTATAGGAGGAACAGGCAGGCTAGAGCCTGTTCTCAGGTAGCTTTGTAAACTTCTACAACAGTATTTCAGACCCTTGTTACAATCACTAAGGGGTGGGAGGCAAGACTAATATTTTCTTAGTTCAAAGGGCTCCAAAATGGATCATCCAGTTTATCAGAAATTCGGTTTATTCTCTGACCAAGCAGGTTGGTTTTTGGCAGAAGCAAACATAGTATATAAAGGGCAGCTTGTCTAATCAAGAAGCATGAGGATAGCCAGGACAGACTTTAAAAGGACCCAGTTTATCCAGTGGAAGTAATGTTACCTTTTATGTGTGTGTGTATATATATATATATATAAGGGTTTACCATTGATTTTAGAGGGAGGTAAACAAAAAAATAGTGGAGAATCCTATTGGGTATGCATTTGCATCTTTTGGGTCCTAGTAAAGCATAACTCATAAATCTGAGCTGTAACACTTGCAGTCTTAAATTAGATGTTTGATTCAAGCTACCAGAACAATCCCAAGCCGGGGCGGGAGGGGGACACAACTCGCCCAGATATTTCCTTTCCTTATTAATATTTTACAAACTGCAGGAAAGATATTCTCATCAAATCACAGTAAATAGTTCAATATGTTCTCATAGTTGTCTCCTATTTTGTCACTACTAGGACGAGAGTCACTAGAATTTGAGTAAAGTTGGGTTTATTATTAACCTAAACTTATGTAAGATGTTATTGCATCTGATTCTATTTTTGCAGTTACTTGGACTCTGCTGATCTTTTAGGCACAAAACGCTGCCTGTGTAAGAGTGCTCATATGAAGCAATTTTAATTAGCACTGGCTTGGCAACGAAGTGGGACTCACAAGGAGGGTGGTGTGGCCAGCCTGTGCTTCCTGCAAACTAAAATGTGATGCCTTTCCTTTTCCAAGGGATTTTGAGGCAGGGCCGGAGAGGTCGGGTGAGGCGTAGGGGAGGACACCACCATGCATACAGTGCAGCAGGCTTGAGCCCTGCTGTCAGGATGCCACTGCCACAGCTGGCAGCAAGACCCTTTGAGGTGGGTGCTGGCAAGTGCTGCAGCACCCAAGCTCAGGAGAACTGAAGTCTGTGCAGGATCCTCATCCTGTGCATTTAGGGTGCCAGGGCAGGGCTCCTCACAGACCAGCAGCAGAGAGCCTCAAAAATTTGCACATGCAGAGGGAACAGGGCAGTGCATGCAGGCTTTCCAGGCGGCTTGCTGGCTTCTTGTAGAAGGCTAGCTGTGTGTCAAAACGAGCACCTCCTGGTTGGGCTCCTATCTCTGAACCTTTCCAAGGGATTGTGGGTATTCTCCAGAACAGTTCAAGCCTGGGGGAGCCTGACGGTTCTGCCCTCCATTACAGGCAGAAGTACACCCTTGTGCAATGTGTGGTCAGTGCGGGATCGATGAATTACTACTCTATGCAATGAATATCAGTTTGGCTTTTTGGATTTTCTCAGTACCATCACTACTCTGCTGTTTGTTTGGGCTCTTCCCACCGCCACCTTTTTTTTTTTTTTTTTTTTTTTTTTCCTGGGAGGCATAAATGGAAACAGGAGAGAACAGGATGAACCGAGGGCACCAAAAATCCCAGGATGGGCACAAATGGGATTTTTCTCAGGAACAAGCATAGTCCTGCCATGAATGATGGAGCATGGATAATAACTCCTGCCTTTTTTCCTTGCCCACCCCCAAACTGCGCAATAGCTCTGGACTCCACCTGCTCCAGGCAAGCATGCAGCTCCCCGGTCCTGCTCCCCTGCACCCCCCAGCCTTCCCTGCCTCCCCAGGCATGCCGGTGCACTGGGCAGGCTGGTCAGCTCTGGCACGCAAGGTTGAGGAGCTGTGGAAAAAAAGCTATGAAATTGCTTTGGGGTGGCAGGGAGATGATACATGCAACAACATGGTACCCCACACATACATGTCCAAGGTAGCAAGGGGTCAGGATATGGAGATTTAAGAAAATAGCCAAAGTCTCCTGCCTGCTGTGAGTTAAATACATGTCACACTTAAACGTGCCATGCTCATGTGCAGTCTGTCAGAGGAAGGAAGACCTTTATTACTGTTTTGGATTTGCCCGCATCATAAATATATACGTAAATAAATGTGGGACTTCCTTAAACCCTTGAGTCTCTGCTGCATTGTATCCCGCATGAGGGGAGGGAGGGATAGCCGAAGAGGTACAAACTGGGACGTGACTTCTGTGTGGAAATGCACGTCTGTTTATGGGGAGGGACCCCACTATCTCTGATCCCCTTACCTGCAGGCAGCCGGCACTGACGCCGTAGGTAGGGCCCTGGCCAGGCTCCCTCGCCATCAGGCAGCAGCTGGGGCTTCTTGTCTGTCACCCCGAGGGCAGCTCCTGCTGCCTTTCTCCAACTGTCCACATAAGCCAGCCCAGGGTGAGATAGTGCCCTTGGAAACTGGGATGTTTTGCTGACTGAGGGCCCAATCTCACATTCAGATCTGCCCCGTACCTCTCCTCAGGGTTGAAAACCTCTTGAGGTGTGAGAGCACCTCGAAGTTCCTATGAAGTCTGAAGCTGTGTGCCTGCTCTAAAGAGGAAAATTGCCAGAGCACGTAACAGCCATCTCTGGCAGGCAACTGCAGTGAAAAATGCAGCTTATCTGTGCCACTGACACACAAAGTGTGTGGTAGCTCCCCCAGGTTTTGTGTAAGCCACTTCTGGGGCTTTTTCTGTGGTTCTGTGGGAGACTGTGGTGTATCTCTGGTTGCGCCCAGAGCCCGGCGCTGCCCCTGTGGGCCACCATGACTTCTACTTGCTACCTGCCTGGGTCGGGGTGTGAGCACCTCTGGAGAGGCTGGTGGCTCGAAGGGGGGTGGGAGGGGAATGGGGCTGTTGCGTGAGAGTTGGTGTCTTTGACTTATCTGAGTCACAGACATAAACAGCTGAAGGAAATAGGCTGGTTGAGGTATGTGCTGTTGCTAAATAGCATTCAAAATGTGTAATCTGTCTGCTTTTGGGAAAGGGAGGGGGGGAGGAATCTGCTTTTCATCTTTCTTCTCTATCCTGCCATAATTTAAAAAAAAAAAAAAAGCACACAAACAAAACCAAAACAAACAAAAAAAAACCCCTCCAAAATAAAATTAAAACAAACAAAAAAAAAACCTTCCAGGACCTTAATTATCTGTCAATACCCCTTTGCCAGGCTGGATAGAAATCAGTCAAGTCCAGAAGCTATTTGAGGTAGGGGCATGGACTGAGAGTTTAATTGCATTTTAGGGTCATAGGACAACAATTCAGTTTGGAAGGGGCTTTGGTGGATCATCTACTGCAACCTACTAGTGGAAGCAGGGTCAGCTATTTTAGCTTATGAAACTAAGCTGTAAAAAAAAATGCAAAGCCAGAAAACCCTATTGACTCCAGGTTTGTAGGAATGGCTGAAGACTAGAGTGTAGCTATATATATAGGGGGGTGTGTGCGCTCTGCACAAGCTGTGGTTTCCACAGAGCAACAGGCCTGTTCCTGGGCTTTTGTTATCAGTTGTGCTCGTATCTCCCGACCTCTCTCTCTTTGGAGCAGACAGGGTTGGATGGATTTGGATGGATTGCATCTGAAAAGGGATGTGAATGGCCTTGAGTCCCTGGCCCAGCTCTCAATCTGAGGGAGCTGGTGAAGCCATGGCAGGATCATGCAGGCTGGCATTTCAAGCGGTGGTGACGCACTTTCCCGAAACACCAGTTGCAATGGGCAAAATCCTTGTGAGCCTCTCCTGGCAAAGCAGCACCATCCTTGGTGCAGCAAGTTGCTGCAGAAAGCCAAGCCCTGGCCCTTCAGTAACACTCAAAATCTCAGTAAGATGAAGGGGTTTCCTGGAATAAATGCAAAGAGGACAACAGGGAAAAAGATGGAAAAATTAACTTCTTTTTTTTAAATGCTCAGAAACCAAGGTGGCTTTCTGTTAGAATTTGTCTTGCTTTTTCATGAAAAGAAAGCAAGCCTTTTAGCATTTTCCTGCGGCGCAGTGAACCCAAACACAACAGCAACAAGCTGATTCATGGGAACCGGAAACCCAGACAGGCTGGAAAACAACATCCTCGGGGCGGGGGAGAATGCTGCTTTCAGGGCTGCTGCTTTTTTATTTTTATTTTTATTGCTGTCGGAAACAAGTGACCTACTGCAGCCAAGTAGGCCTGAGACTAAAATAAAAGGACCTTCAGAAGGCAACCAAAATACACAGACCAAGTGATGTACTCAACAGAAGTGTAATTGCTACTGTGCGGTCCGTTTCCCCTACCAATGTCTATCATTTTAATTTCTGAGGGAAAACCAAATGTAACTGGAAATTTTCTGTGCCTCAGTTATTGTTCCCAAAGCGGGGGGTGGGGTGGGGGGTGGGGGAGGGAAATACTAAAAGGGAAAATAGACAAGATCATGGAGTTAGTGTGCAGATAAGGCAGGGGTGGGGGTGGATGTGGATGAACTGGAGGAAGATTTGATGTAAAGTGGTTCCCACTGACATGAATGGAAGGACATAATACATAGAAAACAAATGTTACTGTATTTGTGTATCTGCATGCCACAAAGTTGACAGATGCAAGCTTTGGACTAGACCACAACTAGGGCTTATTTTAAGCTGGAATAAGAAACAGGAAAGATTGCCAGTTTTCAGTAAGACATAGTCTAAGAATTCGAAAATACTTACTAGATCGCTTGTAGTCTGTTGTTCCTGCCAATACACAGCTCCCCTGTGAGACATCAATCCAGTAATGTGCCCATGTATGCTGATGTAAAAAAAAAAAAACAACAAAAAAACCACACAATTAACAGTGGACGTTTGCATCAGTTAGTATTACAGACATGGGATAACAAAAAGCAGAATTACAGGCTCTCTTCCCCCCTGCATTTGTCTGCTCTTTCTGTGAATCTAAAAAGCCTCAGATGATCGATACACTCTGATGACAGCTCTATTCCAACAAATTCTATTTACTTAAAACAGCCTGTATGAAATAAATTTTTAACGAATGCATGCAAAACTTGGTTCTCCCTTATCAGTCCTAACAAACTTTTTTTTTTTCTTATGAGGAAGACCTTTCTGCGTAAAATAGTGGGCCAAAATTTTAGAGAAGCATTTAGATGTTCAAAATAATAAAGGTGTTGCCAATTCAAAAACCTAAGAAGGGAGATACTTCGGACTTTGTATTTGGAGAACACCGAGAAGTCTGCCTTCAGGTCCAAAGAATCTTAGTTTCTCTTATCTTGGCTATAGTGTGCTACTCCTGAGGGCTCTGTATGATTACAGTAAATAACTCCCCTCAGATTTGGTTGTTAGTACCTGCTAATCTGGACCTATATGCACCTCCTTTCCTCTGCTACTTATTGAACAGCAGAATCACTTTTCTATGGGGTACACTTTTCCCTACCAGTTTACTTCCTAGTGTCTAATTTTATCCCACAAGGCTCACTTGCTTTGTGTTTCTGTAGGTACCTTCAGGTTTTGGACTTTAGATGAAGACTTAAAAATTCCCAGGCCTCTCTCCAGCTTCTGCTGGAGACTGCTCAGCCAGACTAGACATGTTTAGCTCTTGTGAAGAAGCCTTAGTCAGTTCCTCCAACCACGTAATTGTTTTGAAGCGATTCTCCAAAATCCCTCACTGTTGTTTACATCTTTCAGAAGTTCAGATAAAAATCCTCCTCTATTGTCACTGGCCTTGCAAAGATGCATTTGGCCCTTGCTGATTGAAGCCTTCTGAAGACTAAACTTGTTGGTTGCAGTGCTGGTTGCAGGTTGTGTTGCCTGCTCTCACTGCAAAGGCCAAACAGGATCTTGCTGGAATTTTATTTAGATGATGCAGCTTTGCAGCAGGGATGAAACGGGTCCAGCTCTGATTTTCACACTTCTATGTTACCATGTTTTAACCAACATTTGTCAATTATTTTCCTTCCAAACCTTGTGTGTAGCTTATGTTTTCCCAGGGTTTATTCCTTTTAACTTTGTCCTTACTCCTAACCCTTTTTTTGGCTCTCTTTTGTTTGTCATGTAACCTGTGGGTGATGACTACGATACCATTCAAACCTGCTTCCAAAATTTAAAAAGTGCTGAGGGAAATTCAGTCTTTCTTAATTTCGTCCTTTTCTTGGAAGTACGTTACGATGTTGCCATTGATCCCAAAGAAAGCATTCGACCAAAAAGATCAGAAAAGTTGAAGCAGTACTTCTTGTCCATATAGTCTATAGCTTGACTAAACCCACTGGTTTTGTTAAAGACAAATCCTCGGACAGTATTGCTTGGCCTAAGTGTCCATTAAAGGTCTCAATCTCCATCAATTTATGCTGGCACAAAGTTCATAATGCCTATACATGTTCTTATAGGAGTCCTGTTGTTTTGTTTGTTTCTTCCACTCAAACTGAACTCCACAAAGTCTTACTGTTCATGTTAAGCTGGAATAATTATACCACTATTGACAAACTGCTCTGTGATCTTCAGTTTCAGCAGTCTAGTTGAATACCTCCCTAGTCTCATGCATGTGACGCTAGTGTTTAAAGCAAAGTATGTGATCGCTGCAATGTTAAAGGGGGATTAAAGTGAATTTAGCTGTTAAATAGCATACAGTAAATGGCTAAAAATGAACTTGTTTACTGTAGTTTCAATAAAATTTTACACCTGATTTGCTGTGATAGAGTACCTTAAGTTTTTCACTTACACTGCTCTCAGTTCACTCATTCAGCCGCTTTTCTGCTGTGTAGAAGCACATAGATGTTTGCTTTTTATGAAAATCAATTTTATAAAGAGCGTATCCAAGGTGGAAAATGCTTTGGGACCAGGAAAGAATACAGTACAAAGGAACGAAGACAGCTAATAAACTTGCAGGTGATTGTGAAAGACCCCATTCTGTGTCTTCCTGCAGTGCTTCCTGACACGCTGTGTTACTGCCTGTCAGCTGGCATAGCGTGCTGAGGCACCGGGAACCACCGCTAGCTTTCTCAAGTCTTTTTATAGTCTTAGGGGCAGCCCATCTATACCAGCCATTAGCAGATCATGCAGATAATTACATTAGGAAACTCCCAAAACTTTTATTGTACTACATAGAGGCAGATTTCCTGCGATAAGATCACTTTCTTTATCCTATTTTGAATTTCAAAAGCTTCTTGTCAACCTTCTACCTTTTCAGTCCCAGGGTATGTACCAGAAAATTCCTTTTCTGTATCAGCATGTCAGGTAGGGTAGTGCTGTGTGCTTTGACATGGCTGTTTCTCTTGCACTGTTCCTGTGGTTTAAAGTGTGCTCAAACAGGTGTTGCATCTCCAGAGCTGCCTGGCAAGGCAAAGGGCATCTCTTGCTCCTCTGCCCCTTTTGGGAAAGGCAGGAGACAGAGCTGGTGGCCCCATGTGTCAGCAATTCCAGGCAACTGGTGGAAAAGCAGCTAGCTAGTATGGGACTGGCTTGTAGCTGATGTAAGGTAATTTAGATTGAGGTCAGGGATGGTACAGTTTTCCCCTTGGAGACAAGGGAATTCAGTGCAGTACCTGTGACTGTTCCTATGCCCTAACACTGATCGCGTTGCTAGAGAGTCTCTGCATTTTTTCTCCAGTGGTTTCATGAGCTAACCACACCCGCTGCTGGTTTCTACAGTACCAATTTACAAGATTGGCTGGTTTGGATGAGGAAACCCACATTTCCTGAGGTATCCCAGGGAGCTCAAAAGCCAAGATCTTAAGAAAATTAACAGAAGTGGTGATTTATTTTTTTTTCAGCATTCCACTTTAAAGAAGGCTGTTTGTGTTCCTTCTTCTGTGGAGGAGGCAGCTGCAGATGCATACTTTCAAACATCAGGAACTTCTGATATTGCTTTTGTCGCACAGCTGGAATCCATAGCTGGCTGTTTGGTTTTAGTCTTGGTCCCAAAATAACTTTCTGCCCGCAGAGTAATCAAGCCAGAGTCCCCAAGTGCCCTTACTCAGGTAGGCAAGAGGACAGGTAGAATAAGTAGATGCATCAGTTTTTCTACCACAGCGGGGAAGAGGTCTGTGCTCCGCTGCACCAGCTGCATGCTGCCTGGACTCCTACAGAAGGTTCAGTTTTAATACCAGTACAAAGTTATGTACTACTTTATATTTTTTTTTCTGTGTTAGTTTCCTCCAATGAGCTAAAGTGGCTGATAAGAATAGTCTACTGAGCATCAGGCTGTCACAATGTAAGACAGGAATGGGTGTGGGAAGCCAGGTAGTGGAAATACTTTTATATCTGTGATAAACAATTAGATCAGCTCATCGGGTCTCCTGGAGCTGCAGTATTTTTGCCGCAACAAGGCCTTAATGCTTTGGACAACTCTTCTAAGTGGGGTGAGAGGCCAGGAGGGGGAGGGCTTCTGGTCCACACCAGCTTGAGCCCCTCTGGGCCTCCAGTCACCTGTGGGACCTTTCCTGTGCTGGCGGTGCAGTTCTCCTGAAGCTCTAGGAAGTGTTACAAAAACTCTTCTTGGGAAGACATATAGAGGCTTTTTTTAAGGTTTAACTCAAAAGCTCTTATGCATTCAGCTGCTTCTTCTAAAATTACCAGTAGCTGTCCTGAAAAAATCAGTTTATCAGATACGTTTTATAGTAATGCATTTTAAAACAAAAAAGGCAGCTTGTAAGGAATTGCTGACATAATTCTAAAAAACAAAAATCAATACTAATATTAGGGGGAAACTTTTTTTTTTTAAAAAAAGGGACTTTGTACAGTAATAAGTACTTGGGGAATTCAAAATATAATTTACAGTCCCACTTCTGCCCTTTGAAATATTAAAGTAATATTCTTGGAAATGGTTTATACACAAGATCCAGCCTAGGGTAGTGCCAGGCTATGGTTACAGCTGGAAATTGCAGTCAACCCATACAAAATACACAGCTGGAAAACAGTGTTAATATAGCAGCATATCCATTTGATTTTACGGCACATACTTGGCAAATGCTGAAGCTTGTGAGTCTGCTGCATAATGACTGCACCCCACTTAGCCGCTGTCCTTGGGAGTTCTCTTCATGTCTCTAGGAAGTGCCTTGGGTGTCTTGCACAAAAAAAATATGGAAAGATACGATCCATCCTTGAAGACACCACAGCCTGACACTGGTGGTGCACTAATAGAGGGTGGAAAAGGAAAGATACAGTGAAAGATACAGGTCACTGTTAAATGATGGTGTGATTACACAGCCTGGGCATGTTTGCAATTTGATGGTTAATTCTCATCCTGCAACTCACAGCAATCCACCCACCTGCAGCAAATCCAAAGCCCCAGAGGCTTTGGGGGATTCCAATTCCACAGTAGGCTGTTAGTATGATTCGTTTTTCAGGAAAAGTTTTGTGAAAATAATACCAGTGATGACAATTGTTGTTGGAACCTCAGCTCCTGCATTTCTTACCTTTTAGTGAAGTGGTTTGGGTTTGGGTTTTTGTTTGGGTTTTTTCTTTTCATATTTTTTTTTTTTTTTTTTTTAGTGCTGGTTTCCTTTAAAAATAACAATCTCCTAATCCTTACCAGTGGTTCATTCTCTCAGCTAGCTTCCATGTTCATCTTAAGTGTTCAGGGTATACACTTCTTAAAATTTGAAATGCTCTTGTTAAATGCAAATATCTTTATGTCCCACCTCTTAGCAAATACACTCTCTCACACAGCAGTAGCAAGGAAAGCTTTGAATTAAGACTCATTCTAGAGGGAGTGAAGACACTCAGTCCAGATGAGTCTTCAGTGTGTTTTTCTGGAAGAAAGGGAAACTATTGGCCCATGAAACGATTTGTCATGTGGTCATGAAACATTCAGAGCACTGGTAGTTTCATCTGTATGTGTTATCTGATAAAGAAATCAGGTTCTAGAAGTGCTATTTCTGTTACACGTGGTTAAATACTGTAAGTACCTACCACACCCACAGCTCTAAGTTAGGTCCTGTTTGAAAGAGAGTTGAATATGCCATTTTGTCTTCTGCTCTCTTTAAAACAAATATTATTTTCTCTTTGCCTGAAAATGTTTCCTTTTAAATAAACGTCATGTATCAGTGTGGGATAAGAGGGATAAAAGAATAGGAAATGACACTTGCTTTTTCATCTTTGGAAAGAGTAAGCAGGTATTTTCTTACAATTTCATTTTGCTTAAGAAAGGTCCAAAATCTTTACATAAATGAGTTGGAAATTGAGGATCCAGCCAAGTGCAAGCACTGAAGTGCACATTTGTGTTCAAGCAGGAGTCGTTACGGGATTTGCTCATGTACTTGAAAAGGAACACGTGCTTTGCGTTACAGAGCTAAGTGAACTGGCCTTCCTAAATTCAAGATACCTCTCTTCTTCCCCTACCCCCCACCCCTGCTGTTATAACATAAATAATTACCTATGAACCTGACTTAACTAGCACAACTATATATGCTGATGCAGGCATATACACTAGCTCCTGGTTGCAGATGTACCTGAATCTTCATGTGAAAATGAGGAGTATGTCTACCCAATGTAATTTTTACCCCAGGTGCCCCTAATATTTCTTCTTACTTGCTCTGCTCATAAAGGGATAAAGAAGGCATTATCTCCTCATGTCTTTGGCTAATGATCTGGCCAAAAGTAAATACAGGCTGCATCACAGGAATGTGAAGGGCTCAGCTCCTGCTGGTATGTTGGTCAGGGACGATCCTCCACTGCGGCTGCCCCACCACAGCCTTGGCAGCCCAAGGGCGACTCGTGCCAGTGGGGCTCTGCTGATGGAGTACACAGGTGCTTCTCAGGGAGCAGCAAAGCCAGCATCCTGGATTAAAGTTTGGGGCCTCCCGTAAAACACACAACCTGATGGCAGCTCTTCAGTCTTAAAAGTACTATGAAGAAAGTATGCTGTTTTGCCTTGCTACCAGTGTAAAAGGCCCTATGGAAGGACCTATTTTGCTGAGAAATGTGGGTGGTGATTGGATGAGTAGAGCTCTGACCTTCTTTATTCCTTGCATTTTTGTACATGTGTATTCGTAGTTCTTTTTTTTTTTTTTTTCCCTGTGTGCAGTGATGTGCACTTCCAAAGAGGAAAAAAGGCTTCTTACCAATGAGAGACACCCCTACATGAAAGAAAGCCCCCCATGTGGTGACATACAGCAAATGATTAACAGCAGCCATATACTCTTATCTGGCCATAAGCACATCAGTAGTTCTATGTTAGGACTATCAAACCTATTCTTCTGACAGCCTCCCACAAGGCTTCTCTCTTTGCTGCCTGATAATCCATCTTTTTAACTGTTGATGAATAACTGAATGTTATAAATGCATTAGCTAGCATTTAAAAAAGATTTCTTGGATCTTTTTGATCTGCTGTGGGCAAGTGCCCTTAAAGGACATTCCTTTGGCCAACATGGTTATGAATATCAACATTTTTTGTGAGGGAAGTTGTGAGGGAAGAGGATGTATGTTTGTACTGCAGTCTTACTGAGCTACGAGTATCCATACAGAATTTTTCCTGAGCTGGTGTAAATTGATCAAGTCAGTTTATCATGATGTTGCTGACTTTAAAGGAGGCACCTGATCTACAGCAACTGAGTATCTGCATGCATTCAGTCTTCCTCTGCCAGGAACTGGTCAATGAGACCTATGTGAATAAATAAAGAAGAAAATGCTTTCTTATACTGTAACCACATCCAGGGGGCAACTAACCCTATTTCTGCCTTCATGTTAATGCTTTACATGCACAGAAGTTTAGTCTGTATTGCTATTGAAAACCATGGCTTTCAGATGGAGTCTCTGTATTCATAGTATTGATGGTAAAGTTGGGAATAAAGCATTATGATAGAATTAATCCAAATCTCTGTCAGAATTTGTCATGATAATAATCTTGTGTAAAAAGCTTATCTGCTGAAGGAGCATACAGGCTGGCAGTGCTTCCTGCCTGTGGAATTTGTGTTCCTGCAGTGTAGTACTTGGGTTTGATCTAATTTCTGCTGTGGTCAATGAGAATTTCTGACCTATGATTTTCATTTGAGAAGTGGTTAATGCCTGCAATCCCTTGTTCCCATACTAACTGGGTGTTAGCTGTAAGGAAACAAACTTGAAGATAATCCTAAATTAGACAATTCAAAATAACAAAGGATTATTGTGATCGTGCATCAGTTTAAATGATTTTTTTTTTCTGGTTTTGTTTTTTTAATTTCTAAATGAAGATATTTTTTTTAAAAAGTGATAGGCTGATGAACTTGTTTTAGAAGATGAGGACTGTAAGACACATTGCATAGAATGAGGGCCAATTCCTCAGGCAGAGTAACTGGTACAATTTCTTTGATTTGACCTGTTGTATCTTAATGTCAGCTATATTGACCACAATTAAGCATGAATAACTTTATTTAAATATTTTTTATCCTGCATGTTGGATGGGAGGGGGTGTGTGACAGATGTGCAAGATAAAGAAAATTAACATAATGTAAAAGATGACAGAAAATAGTTAATAATTCATCACTTCTGCAAACTGTGGTAACAGGTATTTAGATGCCTGTTTGTTTCTGTTTCAGTGCTTAAAAGATAGTATCAAAATGTACTGTAAACAAGAGATAACCTTCTGAGAGACAGCTGTGTTAAACTACTAAGAATTTTTCTTACTACTGAAAGAACATTAAAAATTGTAATATCTTAAGACACAATCAGTCCTTCTAGGAAAATGACAATTAAGAGATAGAAACAGGGCGACTTGTCATATAACCATGCTCCCTCCCTCTCTCTCTCTCTTTTTTTTTTTTTTTTTTTTCCGCCCCTGATTAAAAAGTACTTCCTAGTGCAGTGCAGTTGGAGAATTTGGCAGGCAGTCTGCATTTCAATGGAGCACAACTGTTGCCTTTTCTTCCCTTGGACTCTCTAAACCCAGCTGTAGTGGCTTCCTCCCTCGCTGGCTCTGCTTCTTGTGCATCCAGGACCAGGTGGAGTCTGGGTCTGCAGTTCTTTACATCAAAGATTTAATGCTTTTCTTCCGGAAAAATGTTATGGAATTTTTGCCTCCCAGATTTCAAGTTATTTCTATTTGAGAATTAAGAAATATTTATTGCAGAGACAGTAATAATACCAAGCCCAAAATTACATTGAATTGTAAAGAAAAGAAATAATATAAAGCCTGGCTGGAAACCAGAACATGGCACATCGTAGTAATAGAGAGGGATGTGTGTCATCTTGGCTGCTACCCACTGCAGTGTCTGGTAATGGGGTTAGTCATAGCTGGAACTTAATAATCAGGAATTTTGTGGCAAAGGCACTCTGAAACCAGGTCTGAAGTCTCAAAGGCTGAAATTCTTTCATCAAGAAGCAAGGTCTTTTCAGTGGTACTGTCATTATGCCCAGATATAGCAGTCCATTGATATGGGGTTTTCTTTGGAAACCAGTTTTTCATTATTGCATTCTAAGGAAAAGTAAGCAATAAAGTAGGCAAGCATCTGACTGGCACCCCTGACAAAGCAAACCAGGCAATATCATAAAATCATTTGGGTTGGAAGGGACCTCAAGGGTCATCTGGTCCAACCCCCAGCCATGGGCAGGGACACCTTCCACTAGACCAGGTTGTTCCAAGCCCCATCCAGCCTGGCCTTAAACACTTCCAGGGATGGGGCATCCACAGCTCTCTGCATAACCCGTTCCTGTGCCTCACCACCCTCACAGTAAAGAGTTTATTCCTAATATCTAACGTAAATCTGCCCTCTTCCAGTTCAAAGCCATCACCCCTTGTCCTGTCACCACATGCCCTTGTACAAAGTCCCTCCCCACTTTCCTGCAGGCCCCTTTAGGCACTGGAAGGCTGCAGTAAGGTGTCCCCGGAGCCTTCTCTTCTCCAGGCTGAACCACCCCAACTCTCTCAGCCTGTCTTCAGAGGAGAGGTGCTCCAGCCCTCTGGTCACCTTCATGGTAGCCCTCCTCTGCACTCACATCAAAAGTTCCATGTCCTTTTTATGGGATATGGCACCAGTTTGTGTCTGCTGCATACATCAGGTCACTGGTGTTTAAGGGTCTGGAAAACCTGGTATCTGGTCTGCACAGCACAATAAAAACAATACCAAGTTACTATGGGAGACCAACCCATGACTGTTAATGTGTTGCAAGCTCTGAAACAAGATATCAATTTATAAATAGTAAAGGAAAAGGTTTCAAACCCAGAAAACAGGTACCTACCACCAGGGAGGAGAGAATAGAGTGATGCATCTTTAAAAATATTGCCTCTAATTCCTCTTTCATCATAAGATTAACCAAGTGGGGGGAATAGTTTTGTTTGATTATGTTTTAACTCTTCCATCTGCATAATTTTCTGAGCAGTGCCCTATACACCTTTTGCCAGTTTCACACTGCTGAATCCTGGCCTTCCCATGCCAGCTGCAGGGAGGGACACCCAAGGTGGCACCTCAAGAGATGATCTTTCAGTTGTATGTCTGTCCTCATCAGCTATTTGCACATCTTTCCTGAGAAATGTTAAGACATTGTCCAGTCACAGCTCACTCGCCCTATCAGCGAAGCTAGTTTTCAGAAAAATCTAAGTCTGTGTAATTTAAGTCTCGTAGAATCATTGAACCATTTGTGTTGGAAAAGACCTTCAAGATCGAGTCCAACTGTTAACCCAGCACTGCCAAGTTCATCACTAAACCATGTCCCTAAGTGCCACATCTACACTTTTAAATACCTCCAGGGATGGTGACTCAACCACTTCACTGGGCAGCCTGTTCCAGTGCTTGACCACCATTTCAGTGGAGGAATTTTTCCTAATATCCAGCCTAAACTTCCCCTGGTGTAACTTGAGGCTGTTTCCTCTTGTCCTGTTGCTTGGGAGAAGAGATCAAGACTCACCTGTCTACAACCTCCTTTCAGGGAGCTGTAGAGTGATAAGGTCCCCCTGAGCCTTATTTTCCCCAGGCTAAGTAACCCCAGTTCCCTCATCTGCTCCTCATAAGACTTGTGCTCTAGAAGTCTCAGTCTCAGTTCTGTCCTCCTTACCACAGCTGATGGTTACCTTCTTTTTTGCAGAGCTTTTATGTATTCGAAGTTTGTTATTGGTCAGAATTTCTTTACTGGTCACACTGGAGACTTCTGACCACTCTTGCTGATCTCTCCTGGTCTTTCTCTGGCTTTACCTAATTCTGAGCACTGCACTTCAGGGGAGATAGGGTTCAGCCTTACAGCTGAGCAGGGTGGCAGAAGATTTCCATGTGGCTTGTAAGATGCACTCTCACATGGATGCCTGAGTGCAAGGATTATCATGCTGTTACAGAGTAGGAAATGCTGAATTATGCTCACTTTGTGATCCACCCTGTAATCTCCAAATTATTTCTTGAAGGATTTTTGCCTGGCTTCTTGTTTTCCACACTGTATCAGTGCAGTCAGCTATCCTAGTAACTTGCATTTTTCTTTCTGAATTCCCTTTTCCCCCTGCTTCTCCAGGTTTATCAAAACTGTCCTTCCTCTCTAATGCTATCATTCAATATACACCTACAAACTCCTCTGCCACTAGTGGATTGCTGCCAAAAATAAAAGGATGCTTCAATGTCTTCTGTGGCTTGTTTACAGCACTAATGAATTTGAGAGATATGACAGTCATTCCTTCCTATATAGAAGGTCTGCAGTTGTGTTCCAGATGAAAATTAATTTGGTTTGGGCTAGATTTGTTGTTGATAGATCCAAACTAACTGCTGTTACTTTCTTTGGTTTGTTCCACAACAGATAAGTTTAGTAATTTACCATAGAGTTTTTTCTAGGGATTTAAGTTGTCTGGAAATTTTGACATCTTTTTGACATCTGCTCTTTTTTTTTGTTACACTGCACACCCCACTGCACCCCCCATGTCTTTAGAAGTAGCCACTAAGCTTGCCTCTTCCAGTTCTCTGGTACAGCAACCATTCCCAGTTAGCTCTCACAGACAACCATTAGAGGTTCTGAGTTTGCTTTAGGCCAATCTTTAGGTATTCTATGACGAACTTAGAGTGCATTTAACTTAAATATTACTTTTACTGATTCTGTCTTTAATCTACATGTATCTAATAGGATACATAACCCCTGTCACTGGTGGCACTGTGCTAGCAGCCTACTCACATCTTACTTTTGGCAAATGCTGGTGCAAAGATGGTGTTAAACACTTTGGCCTCCTTGGCATCAGATCAGTTGGCTGATTCATAATTTGAAATCATCATTCATGTTTTCCTTAATTCCAGTGAGACTTTTCTTAAGAAAGTGTTGCTAGGTGCTCGAAAAGCTACTGCAGTAAGGAAGCTGCCTGTGCGGGCAAAACTTGTGACTGATGCAGATCAGGCTATCAATGACAGACAACTTGCAAGAAAAGGAATAAAACCTGCCTAAAGAGTCTAGCAGAAGTTATGGAAGCTGACTAGAATGCAGATCATAAATATCTCCAGGCAAAAGGGAATGAAATAATTTATTGATTTTGAAAAACATATAACATGTTATGCGTGGTAGAAGTCAGGTCATTTCACATTTAGCATAGGTTTTCACTGGGACGACAAAACATGAGAGCATTTAATGAGAGTTGTGATGGATTCTTACAAAGAATTATCTAACAGATACTAGAAAACTTCACTGTGATATGCTGTTTTATTGGCTTATATCCATGGATTTATGATAACTGTATTTAAAGAGTCTTTTTAAATGGAGCATTTTGAGTGAAAGTGAACTGTCAGTTTGAGGAAAGGATGAACGGTGACATGGGGAAAGCTGCCAAGGGGGAGTCTGGGATGGGTCTGTGGGAGAACATGGAAGGAAGGAGGAGAGAGGGTGGTGATTTAAAGAACAGTAAGGAGCTGCCATTTCATCAGCAGACTTCTGTAGGACAAAAAATAGTTAGGAAACAAACTGACAGTGTCAGATAGCAGACAAAACCATAGGAGTCTTCCTTTCATTGAAATGGGGGAGTACTGGGCAATTCTTAAAGAGCTTAGGTACAGCCTCAAACTGCTGAAAATTCCACTTCCTTCTCTGTTACTCTGGAAGAGACACATTGGAGACTCCCCAGAATGGCAGAACTAACTCTTCTGAGGGATACTTTCATGGACATCTTCTAAAACATGAAGATTAACATTAACACAGCTTTCATAGGGCAAGAAAGAGAAATTCCAAGAGAAATATAAACCAAAACGCATTTACAAGGCGTGGAACATTTTGGTCAGTCAGAACAGTACTTCATGGTGCTCTTTCTTTTTTCTTTTTCCCCATCTTCCTCCTCTTTGTGGCTGAAGTTTCCACATCACAAGCCTGCTTTATGTTTGAAGCTAATAGGAACTAACAATCTGTGTTGTTTATGAACCAAAAATCTCAGCTAGAAAATGGAAGTTATCCCACGTAAGTGCAGGAGGAGAAGTGTGCGAACCTCTGAGCTCGGTACTTTCTAGCTCTGTTTTGATGCTGATACTTTCCAGTAACACTACACACTTTATGCCAGGAGCTGAGCAGCACAACCTCCAGCCTCAGTACTTTCATCTCAATACTTCACAATCTGGCTCTGTTATTTATTAAAGAAATGTAAGAGTTGCAACATAAATTACTTATTCATCTCTTGGGAGATGAATTCCCTCATTTGTTTGCCAGGTTTTACTGGAAAAGAATTGAAACTTGCCTTACAGAATAGATAGTTCAGGCTTGTCTTTCTGTTTTTAATATTTTAGGTTGCTTGGTAGGGTTATTGGGTATTTTCTGGTAAAAATCACTTCTAAAAATCTTCAGTATCTTTAATGTGAACTAGCTGTTCATTAGAATAGAATCTTCTGTTGAAGTTGCATGCACTCAAACTGCAAAAATTGCTATTTCCATCAGAAGGCATCTGTTCACAAGCATCTTTTCTTCTGGATGTTTTTAGGAGACAGAACTACAGGATTTAAACAGAAAAATGAAAACTAAATAAAATATGTAAACAAAAATATTTAGGTACAAAGTAAAAGCAATGTTAATAATGTGAACACTGACTTAATCCAGCTTGTTAGAGAACTCCACTGAAGTCATCTATGTGCCTGTAACTATGGGAATATGCCAGCACCCTGCATTAAGCCAAATCATGAGTATCCAGTCAATGAAGGACTGAAAAAATTCTTTACTGTGTTCAGGGAAAAAAAATGGTTTAAGTAGGACACTGATTCCTGGTTGTTACCTTGCCTTTGGACACTGCTACAGATTATGAATGTCCTTTCATTTTTCTGACAACCTGATATGTACAGATTTTCTAATGCTTTGCTGGCTCAGATGCGTTATATGACACAGCTCAGAGGGCTTTTAATAAAGCATACATCTGGATAACCAGATGAAGCTCTGTGTAATCAGTGTTTGGAGATGTGTAGGTTTTGGAAAGAGCTTTGAAATCCAAGCTGGTTTTGAGGTGAACTGTTGTGATAACAAGAGTGTGTGCTGTGATTTCAGAATCCTGCTGGTTTTACTGAAAACTGGTGTCAGTGGGGACTAGGAAAATCCCACCAGTGATCATTTACTGTGATGAAAACAACTTGTGCTGATGGTGGGAAATGTCTCAAACCAACTGATTTAAATGCCTGTAATGTTAATTGGGAGGGGTCAGGAGGGTCCTGGGTTTAGTTTCACAATGTGTGTGAATGTTCTGTAGGACTCTTGCAGCAAAACTTCTACCTGTACCTTTGAAAACTTGAGTGCAGTGTTCACATATCACTTGTTTGGTTCTGATGCAAGGCACGTCTGGGGTTCTGCTGTACTTGTCTCAGGGTTGGTGACACAATTCAGGGAGAAAACCTGCTGAGCCTGTCAGGCTGGCCGAGATTTGGGGCTGTACTGGCCTAACATGCTCCGCTATTTGAAAAATGTAATTGGAGGTTTTAGCTGCGTTCCCAAAGCCTCACTGTCTGAAGAGAAAAACAGTTCTAAATATTGTTCTTTCCTTTGGCTGTTGCACTTGCCTTGTCTATAGGACATAGCATGTAAAGTCAATAAATCAACAACTCCCATAGCTTGAGCAAATACTTTTGTTGCAACTGCTCCGAAGCAAAGGGTAGAAGTAGAGCTCTAATAAACTTGCTGGAGATATTCAGAGGTTTTAGTAGGGTTTTTTTAAAATTAAGGAGTTTTGAAAGACTGTTGGACTAGTTCTTTTGTCATTGGTGAAGAAAGAACATGTATAATAGTGCCTCAGATTCCATGTTACTGAATGGGATTTTTCAGATGTTTTAAATCTGACTGTAGCTATCTATAGCAGTGTAAATGAAGAGTAACTTGGCATCAGTGGCTGCATAGAGGTATTTATGTAGTTCCTAGCTTTCACTTTGTGTAAATATAAGTGCCTACCCTTGTTAGTAGTGCTGCTGCTTTGTATTAATTTGCTTATGCAAAAATGAACATCTTATTTTAATGTATGTGTTGTGACCAAACTCACTACTAGATTAAATTATCTTGGGTTTATCGTTAATGCTAATTTCCTGGAAGACGTAATGGTCCTTCTGGTTTTAATTCTTATGACTACTGAAACCCAAGGGTTAAGAGTTTGGAGTTTGTTAAAGCATTCTCTTACCAAAGCAACTTGCAATGAGATTAAATCTATTTGTCCACAGAAATAGATGACTTTGGATACAATATTTGCAGTTTTCTCCTACTTTTTTTTTTTTCTTTCTCAGTGAAATGGCACACATTATCATAAATGATATATTACAGTATAATGAAGTGTAACATCCCTTAGTATGCACAGCCAGGGTCATTACTGATAACAGGTGCCTCCCTCAAAGCTTGCAGCACATAGATGTGGAAGAAAAACAGAGATGGCTTTGGGGAAAAGGGGGGACGACTATCCAACTCCTTGTCTGTATGTGAATCACTTGTACTGTACCCAATATCTCGTGTTGTCACTACTTAAGAGCCTGTAAATATTTCCAGGAGCAGATCTGCTTAAGAAACAAATGTTAGACCCTGTGCCAAATGGATCTTGGAGTGGTTCCCCAAAATAGTACAAGTTCCAGGGCAAAAGGGAAAAAGGTGAACTTTACCAGTACTTCAAACAGTCAGCTTGCTGTAACCTTGTGGCTGTTGAGAAGGCAGCTCCTGAGCACCCGAGTTGTCTGGGCAGAGGGGTGTGCTGGGTGAGAGGAGGCTGTCCCAGATGTCTTCGAGACCAGGGTTAGGATCCTGCTCCAGGTCACACTCTCATGGAAATTGTGTTTTCAACATTGACTTAGAGGGAGCTCAGGGCGAGTTGGTTGCAGTTATCCACTGTGAGTATCTATGACTGCCTCAGGCCAGTTAAGGTTTTAGAGTCCCCAGGATACATCTGAGAGTTATACAGCAGTACCTTTGGGCTGGGATTTCAATTACCGAGAACATCACCTGCTAAAAGCTAGCTTTTCTTGGGGATAAAAGGATTTAGAAGACCAAAGAATTCAGCAATATTGTGTGATTCTTTCAAAAGATGTAGTGATAAGAAATTTATCTTTTTATGGCAGTTTTCTGCTCCCAGAAAAGGTAATTTCTGGCCAGGGATTTTGCCTTGAGTATCGCAGCACTTGAAGAATTTAGGATATTTTTTTCAGTTTTACAATAATTTGTTGCCTTCTTTAGGTGACAAGCACCCACAGGGTTAATGGGTTCAGTGGCTTTGTTAAACATCAGTCATTTAAGAATGACTGCTTTAAAACAAACACTTTTCAAGATCTTCATTAAAGTAGATTAGTCTTGGTGAATAAAAAAAGAAGCCCAAATCTATTTGCCTGGATTAGGGTTAAATCAGCATTTAGTGCTGGGATTAAGAAGAGAGTTTATTGCTTCATTTTCATTCTAACCTGAGTTTTCATTGGGATTATGTTAGAGGGAAATTCACTGCTATACAGAAAGTCAGTATAGGCTTGATTGTCACCCATGTGCCGTGCAAACCCTCTAGAAGTAACCACCAGAGATTGAAAGGTTTAAGAGCTGCATTACCTGTGGCAATCGGGTTTCTAAAACAAATAAATAAATATCTTTTGGTTCTTTTTAAAACTCAAAGTTCTGCAGTGGGCATGTTACACTGTCTCTAAATAAATATTTGTTGAGTGACTGAATGTTAACTACTAGGCGTCGGTATCAGCTTCAGTATTGCAAAAATCTTCAATTGTAGCTTCCCGTTTCTCTGGACGTTAATCTGCCACACAGGGCTTTTGCTCTTGTTCATATTGCTCCTCTTCCTCATCTGTGGTGATAACTGTTTCTTGGGAACAGCAGGTAATGAGCATTAAAAGCATTGCTACAAAATTTGCCTTTTAAATCCACCCAGAGGAACAGTTTCCCTTCCCATCGCCTAAGTGTTACTGTTGTTTTTGCTGGCTTTGTTTTGGTGATCTTGAGCCCAAGTTTCCTTCCCAGAGCTACTGTCAGGGAGCAGGAAGAGCCTGCAGACCTCTTCTGCCTGATGCTAGCACCGACAGCTGCTGCGGGTAATATGGAGGGTGAAGTAAATAGGTTAAAATAGAATAGGAGGTAATAATTAATACTATATCCGTATGGTGCCTACCTGTCAGAACCATTGCAAAAGAATTTCTGAAAATTGAGGGCCACATCTGCTTCATACTTCTTTTCCGTTAAATTGTACTATTATTGCATTATGTACCAAAAAGCGTACTGTAACAGACTATATTCCTAGGTTAAGCTCACTCCTTTTCAGCAGTTGGTTTTTTTTAAAAAAAATAAATAAATGCTGGTGTCTCACATGTGCTCTATGTCTTTAAGCTTCTGAGTGGGTCACCCTGGCTGCTCGGCAGTTGTGTGCACTCTAGATGATGCATCAGAGCTCTGCTTAGCAAATTGTATTCAGCCTTTACTCCCTGCAGGCCAATTTAACAACAACAACAACAAAAAAGTAACTGTGAAACATAGTATTTCTAAATAATAAGTTATCAAAGGTCAGGAGGAAAACTTGAAACAAAAGCCTTCTCCATTTAACAAATTGGATTGCATCTGTTTTCTCCTTGGTTTCTTCATTGAGATTTCCCAAAATTTCAAAATTATACTTTCCAATATCGTGATGGGAGTGTTTCTGTGTACTTAATCATCATGGGTTTTCTTTCTGAACTGATTCTATTGCAACACATTGCTATGTTGATTAGACTTCCTTTGTTTTACCAGCTTTCCTTGGGATAGGCCTAAGACATCCTCAGCATGTCACTTTGAAAAAGGCTAAAAGATAAGCTGAGTAATTTTAACCCTTTTAATATTTACAGGTACATTCCCAACTTTTTGGCCATTATGTCTTCTTTTCATGGGAGTGTAATGGCTGAAATGTCTGGAATGTGTCTGTAACTAATCAATGCCTAAAAACGTTGAAGTTTATCTGTGAGCCTTGCTTGAAGGTGTGCACTCAGTATTTGGAAAATCTTAAAGGCATCTTAATGTATTCCTGCAAAATTACATTTTAAACTGGCTGTTCAGTATTGCCTATAGACTGTGTATTGCTTTCTGCCTAGGGTAACAGGGGGAGTGCTGTTTTAAGTTGTTCTTAATATCTATTATTGTGTAAGAGCAATATATGTGTCTTAATGTACGCTCTTGTATGAGAATTCTCCCTCTAGCATGAAACTGTAGCAAGAGGCAAAGGAATCCTGAAGACCCCACAGCTGTGCTAGCCGAGGTGCTATTTCCTACCCTGGCAAGCAGTTGGTGCCTCTATGGAGAAAGGGCACAGCTACTGATTTTGCAGAAAGTACATCTATAGTAAGGTGCAGGCACACACCTGTAGTTATAAAAGAAGGCATGAGTGAGTGTGACTGGTTGCACAAGGAACAGTACTCCACCGCACCCCCCCACCCCTAGTTCAGGCATCTTTTCATACCTTCATCTCAGTAGTCCCCACTTTCTCCCGTGGACCTTTTGTGTTTTATCTAGCTTATAAATATATCTCTTTCCCTGCTAATAAATTAACCTGAAGTTTGATATTTTTCTGTCTCATTTGCTGTCACGTGTAATAAATGTGCTGTGGCTGTAGCTTATTCTGGTATGAGTAAGGGAAGAATCCTGTCCCTTTCCTTCAAAGGATCAGCTCTGTTTCAGTAACAGGGCTCTCCTTTCTCCCCTTCCCTTTCCCATAATGTCATTATTTGTTATTACAAGTATCAACCTTTTGCTGTCATCCTTTCTTGCAGTATTGAGGAGCCAGAAAAAGAAAGAAGCCAAACAGGGATCATTAATGAATCTGAAACACTTAGCCCTCACAATAATTTGTTTTCAATAGCTGCTTTTAATTTTAATAATAATGCCTCCCCTGCAAGGGATTGAGTATCTGTGTTTTCTTCTGACTATGCTGGAGCATTAATTGCTGAACGGTGTTGAAGTTCTGTATGTTTTACCAATACTCTTCAGCCAATACAGGTGCCAGTAGCATGCATACATAAAACAGTGTACTAGAACTGATTTCACTTCAGTCATGATAGCTATGTGCATTCAAACTGGTGCAAGTGCTGATTTGGATGGTTGATTACATACATATGCATATCCTGAGAAAAACAACAATGTAGCATAATGACTGGTGCTAAATCAGGGGTGTGTTTCAGAATAAATGGCAGTAATCAGGAGCTTGCCTGCATCTTGTTTGGGTGATGGGGTGTTCCTGCCTGGGAGCACCAGAAGGGTGAGCTGAGCGCTGGGGCCCAGTCACTACAGTCTGCAGATTTCCTAGTTTGTCAGTGTATTTTAAACTTGAGGGGGGGTTGTGAAAATTGCACATATGCCACCGTTTGATTTTTGTAAGTCTTTTGTTTGTTTTTTCCCTAGAGCCTAGTCCAAATGCAGTTAACCCAAACACAGTCAACCTAAACCCTTCAAGAACCCACCTGCTATTCCGACAGGTATCAATGACTCTTTCTGAATACCTCACCTGAAGTTTGCTTTCTAGGAAACCAAAAACCTTCTAACCTTCTGTTCCTATAGCATCTCTAGAATAATTCACATAGGAACATTGTGGGTCGTCTCCTGTAATTTCCAGAGCAGAGTGGATGACATAACCACCTCTGTTTTCTCTGACCACTGAGGGTAAGGAAGCTCCATCTGCTATGCTGATTCTGCTGGAAACCTCTTAGCAGGGGGAAAAAAACAGAAGCTAACCTCTGCTAAGGTCAGCTCAGGCAGTTTCCTGGATACTTTTTCCCTTTCCGTGAGCTTTTCTCTGTGTTACACCTACTAAGCTAAGTGTAAAATGTAGCAAGCACAAGATAAAATGGAAGGAGTAACATGGGAATATGAAAGGGAAAGAGCCCTTCCAATGGTGGTAGTAATTGAGAGGACAAACTGTGCCGGCCGTCAGTTTGAGGGCTTTCTCGGCTTTCCTGGTAGTTGTAATCTCCTGCAGATTAAATAATGCACGTTTGTAGAGTGAATGCATGCACGGTGTGGCTCCTATCGAAGCTTCTGATAGTCCAAGATTAGAGAAAGTCCACCTTAGGGTGGATACTGCTCTTAATAAATATTGACTGACTGTAAAGGAGATCAAAACAGGAATGCGGTGCATTTGAGAATAAAATTATGTGATTCTCTCTACTGTTCTCCAACAAGGAGAAAACTTTCTCTGTCCCTGTAGGTGCCATGGGGTCTCTTACTGTCACAGAATACATCAAGTAGAATGACAGTGCTATTAAAGATATACTTGATCTTTCCTTCCCTGAATATTCCCTGAAAAGAGAGGGAATTAACTGAAGTAAGCTCTAGAAGACAGGCCATTTGTTTTCCTCACGGTCAAGATGGGGAGCTCAGTTGCCAGAAATAATAGTATAACCAACTTTAGGAACTGAAGTTGCAAGGGAGCTTGTAAGAATTACTCAGTCTAGCTTGCTTCACCTTCCTGACGAAGCAGCAAGACTGTGGTTTTGCTGGGTATTGACCTGTGCTGATGCTGAAGCCCACCAGTCTGTGTCCACAGAGCAGGAGAGGTGGTGGCTCTTGAGTGGCACTGAGATGTGAATTCTCCGGTTGTCAAAACACCTTCAGGCCCCACTGGTCAAGAGAGCAAGAGATTCAGACTGTTGATTAGCTGAACTATATCCATGTAGGCAGAGCCAACAAGAGCCAACGGGCTAGATGTGAAATACTTGAAAATTTTGGAGTGGTTTAGATTTAGTCAATTTGAATGATTTTCCTGTCTGATTTTTGAAGGCAAGTTGTTTATCCAAGTGAAGTGCTTTAAGATACAGCAAGGAGTATTGACATCAGCAGAGATCAATGAAGGACGAAGAAGTCTATTTAATCTAGGAAATGAGTGACTTGGCTCTTTGATCCTATTGCATTCTCCTATTCCCAGAAGGTTAAATTTAGTCCTGCATACACAAATTCTGTTTGACTAAGTTTACTTAGGTTTTAAATATTTGTGGGTTTCTTTTGTTTAGGTTCTCTTGTATAACGAGAAAAAAACCCACAACTGTTACCACATAATTAGGCTGTTGCTGTGTAAGCATGTATAGCTCTTTTCAGACTTGAAGCAGAATATGCATTTCTTTAAACATTCGTATTGTATAAAAGGAAAAAACCCACACCCTCTGACCCATTGTACACAAACCAGCCTATGAAATAGCATAGGGAAATTGCTCAGCTTTGAATAGCAAGAAATAAATCTAGTTTAGCTCATTTTTGCCTGCAGTACTTCTATTTGCCAGGAGTGCTGGAAAGCAGATGCAGTTTAATGTAAAGGTGTGTGTCTTGGTTTGAGATGTAAAAATCTAAGTTAAGCCTTAGAAAACCTGAGTATAAAACAACGTCTGAAAAATTCCTGCAATCCCTTGTTTAGCAAGGTTAGTTGCTTTAGCGTAAATTAAATAAAAATCAAAGTGAGGGTTGGTTGGTTGTTGGTTTTTTTATATTGATCTTAACTGCAGCAAACCGTAGCAGGTGCCAGCAAGGATGAGCTTTGGCACTCCTCACCACAGACGTACTTCCCTGTGTGTCACCAGCCGGGAGTTTTAAAAGTGCGTGAGCTGAAATAACGCATTGTGACACAGAAAATAAAATAGGAAGAGCAGGGCGAGGCGGGGAGCCAGAGGAGCGGTGCCCCGAGCTTCGAGCATCCCTCTAATCCCGGCCCCCACCGCCCTCCCGCCCCTCTGTGCGGGACCGGTGCTGGAACAGCGGGGCCGGTGGCCCCGCACACCGGGAGTAGCCCAGTGCGTCCTCCCAGCGCTAGCAGCGTCGTTACTAGTTTTTAATTTTGATGTAGTTGTGTAAATGCCCCCCTGCCTCGGGCCGGCCGGGGCGCCCCGGGGCGCAGGCCGGGCCGCTGCCCTGTTCCCCAGGATGGGAGCGATGCCGGGGGCGCGCCGGGGCCCGAGCGGCACCGCGGTGGCTCCGCGGCCGCGGGGCAGGTGCCGCCGCATTCCCCACCCCTAAGACGGCACAGCGATGCGCTAGGAGCCACCGGGGCAAAAACACCGGGGGGGGGGGGGGAGTTAAACAACTGACACGCCCTCCCCCTCAAAACAACCGGCGGCGGACGGAAAGGCTTCCCGGTGCCCGCGGGCGGGTGCCCCCACCGCAGCCGGAGCGGTGCCGGTGGGGCCAACGCAGCCGAGCGGTGCCGGTGGGGCGGGGGCGGCCCCGCTGACCCCCCGCGGCGCCGCCGGGCAGGCCGGTGCCGGGGGCGGGGAGGCCGGGGCGCGGCGGCGGCGCCCTGCCGGCCCCCATTGGCGGTGGCAGCGGGGCCGGGCCGGGCCGGGGCCGGGGCGGAGGGGGCCGGCCCTGCCCCCGCGGCCGGCGGCGGCCCAAGGTTTAAAGTGAGAACTTCTGCGGGCGGCGCCGAGCCGCACAGCCCGCTGCCGCGCCGCTCCTGCCCCGCCGCCTTTCTCCCCCGGGCGGGCCGTACAATCCTCGGCAGTGTCCTGAGACTGTACGCCCGCCTCGGGGGCGACCCGGCCGAACGGGACCCCCGCCCCGTCCCGTCCGTCCGCCCGCGGAGCCCCCGCGTCCCGCGGGCAGGTGCTGAGCCCGCCCCGGCCCGAGAGACGGTGCAGGAGCCGGCCGCCGCCGCGATGACAGCTGACAAGGAGAAGAAAAGGTGAGCGGGCAGCGGGCGAGGCTCCGGGCTGCTTGGGCCGCTTCGTCCTCCTCCTCCGCCGGCTGCCCCCGCGGCCGGGCTGTGCCGTGCCGCCCCTCGTGGGGCCGCGGCCGAGCTCCGCGCGGGCGGCGCTGCTCGCCTCCCACCGCCGCGGCTGCTTTGAGAGGGCTCCGGAGCCTTTGCGGGGCCAGCAGCTGCGGCGGGCGCTCGCTTGCCCGGGGCCGGCGGGAGAGAGGGGCCGCGGAGCCGCGCCGGGCTCCATCGGGGCAAGCCCGCGCCCTTCTGCTGGGGGAAGCGCGGCGCCGCTCCCGGTTGCCCAGCCGAGCCGAGCCGGGGCGCGCCTGCCCGGGCGAGCTGCCCCCGCCGGGCGGCACCGCAGCGAGCAGCGCCCCGGCGGCCGCCGCGGAGGCGGCCCCGGTCCCCGCGTCCCGAGCGGGAGCCGCCAGCCGCAGCGCAGCGGAGCCGTCCGGCCCCGGTGGGGGCTGCGGCCGGGCAGGTGCACCTGTCGGTGCGGGGCTGCCGCGCTGCGGGGTGGCCGCGGCTCGCGGGAAGGCAGGGCTCGGCGCCAGCTGGGACCTAGTCACTGGGGGATGATTTTCCAGCTGAGGACAGGGGTTTTGCAGGTAGCGCGCTCCGTGGCTGAGACCGCGGGGCTGGCACCGTCCGTCCGTGTGAGCGCTGGCCGCTGCGGTCCCTGCGGCCGGTGCGGCCCCGGGCGGGCAGCGGCTGTCCCGGCGGGCGGGGGGCTCGGGGGGCGCTGCGTCCCGCCGCTTGCTGTCCTCCGAGCATGGTTCAAAGCTGGATGTCCCTACTGCCTTAATGGACCTTCCAAAGGGAATAAACCTAACTGGCTAGGTTTTTTGTAGTTGCTTGAAGGAGCGTGTTTTTCTCTTGGCTCTAGGGATAGAGCGTCAAAATAAAACTCGCAATCCCGAACACAGCCGGTACAGGTGGAGATTAAGTAAAGACTTATCTAGTGGTGGCTCCAAGCCTATAAACAGCTCCTGTGGAGGAGGGAGGGCGCTGACACGGTGAAGGCTGCGCAAGTGAAGGAAGGTCCACGAAGTCTCGTAAGAGGGTATTTACCCCGTTTGTTTTGCGTGGCAGGCAGTCACAAGGCTGAGCCTGTTATTGGCTCAGGTCGCCGTTTTGGCTATAGATTGCCTTCATAAACCGTGTGATTTACAGGTTAAGAATTTTATCTTGTTATTTGTCACGTGTACCTTCCAGTCAATGATGCACTAAACTTTAAACACTGGTTTTTGGTTTGTATAGTAGTTCATTTTTTATTGAGTCACCTTATGACGATGTAATAGGGGAAGTATTGTAGTATAAACCATACGTTTTCCCATGTATCTAGCCTCAGTTTATCAAACGCTAATGTACTGAGGTTAAACGATTGCCTCAAGTGTGTTTTGCTGTAGGTATCGATCTTCTGTGCAGAGTATAAAAGGTGTACGTTTTGTGTCCTTGTGCATTCAACGAGAGTAAAAAGTTACAGTACAGTATGATGTATTTATAAAAATGTGTTATGGTAGTTTATAGGAATGGGAAGAATGAAATAGCAAACGTATTGAAAATACACCGCATTCATTGTATCACCTCTGTCTAACAAGGCAGTCCTAATTTCTCCAGGTTTAACCGCTTGTTTCCAAACACGGTGAGAGACTGAGCGCTGTCTGGTCTTGCAGGACAGCACGCTGAAGCGCTTTGTAGAAATACTCTTCAGGTACAATGTAGAAACTTCACAGGACTAAAGTTTGAACACTAATCCTGACTCTGTCACTGATTTTACGTAAATCTTGTGATATTCCAGTGACACTTTTCTGTCTGTCTCAGAAGTAGGCTAATTGTTATCTGGCTCATGGGATTGTTGTGTAAATTAATGTTTATGAAAGAACTGGGAGAGTATCAGGTGAGGGATTTAAGACAGCTGGCTTGTGCCTCCCTGCCTGCGTGAGTATGTACGGCCCTGCTGGTGATGCACCCTAGATCGCCTATTGAAGTAAGGTTGTGTTTTTTCTTTAACTTTCCAATAATGTTATACAATAGATTTATTACCTTGAGTTTAACAGTTGCATTATTTGCTTGATCTCTAACCAGATATGCAGCTAGGAACTCTAACCTGACTCGCTAATAGCATTTATAAATCACTTTCAGCAAGAATAGGTGGTGGGGGTAATCTGGTTTACTAGATTTCCAGGCAGCTCTGGAACATATGTTTAGAGGAGCAGTTCTCTGACTGTCAAACAGATGCTCTATGGGAAGATAATCTTTGATTCTTTTAATGGTCCATTTAAGTTGAAGAGCATCCTCAGGTTCTTCTTTGAAGCTCTGTCTGTCAATAGAAAAGAGCAGTTGCTTTCTTTGGAACAAAATGTTACAGCACTTTCAATAGGCTGCTTTCCCACATTTAAAGTTAGTCCAAGATACTGAGCTGAGACTAATATCATTATTTTAACTCAACTGAAAAAACCCCAATACATTATCTATGCAGTCTGAAATACAAAATCTGATGTTTCTTAGAATACCAGTAATTAGAAACTGGGGAAAGGAGGAGTAAAAGGGTAAAACACATTTTAGAAAAATCATAAAAGCTAGGGGAAAAAAATACCTGTGATCACTGTGCAGTACAAATAGTAGATATGTCCCGGATTAATTAGGGCAGTCTTGCAGAATATCTTGGTGTGTTTTTTGATTATTTAGTCTTCATGTATTTCTGAATTATTTGAGGGACATAGTTGTTTGTTAGGAATGGATGGTGTGTTAAATGGACTGCTCTGGATGGACAACAAGGTATGCTTGAGAAAAGTTTGAAACCAGGTTCAGGGCAAATCAGGTACCACTGAGCAGGAGGCATCAATTGGCTTCACCTTTTCAACTGTGTTCTTTGGGGATTTTTGTGTTTGTTTTCCAGTTGTATGAAAAATAAACCCATTCTGCAGCTCAGGGAGATTCTGTGCTAGCAGTCCCCATATAATTATACAGTACTGTTTTGTCACCCTCATGATGTAACGTTATATAAATCTGTTTAACTTCTTCTGGTCCAGATAGTAAACAAACTGGATTCCTCCCAGTTGTTGACTAGGTAACTGACTGTTCTCAATGGCTCTTTCACTTTGGCCTTTACTGGATATTGAGCCCCTCTAACAAGACACTTTGTGACTCAATTTTTGCTGACCTGTACTTCAGGAGAGCGATTCTGCCAAGCTGAGGTCACTTTTGGCCTCTCCTGCTCAGGATGAGGAAACGGTCCTGACGGCACCGTTCTCCAGAGCTCAGGTAGTCGCTGGCTCCTGGTGGGTGTAATTTGGAGGCTGGGAAATGTGAGTGTTAAACTGCAGGTTTCAGGAAACGTATGGTCTCAGTTTTGTTCTACCCAGTATGCTTTCTGTTTTAATGTATGTCAGTATTGCCAGGTACGCTACCTCTGGACTGTTCCTCTGTGACGGTGGTGAATTAGATGATCTTGTCTAGCCACTTGCCAATGCAGGTTGTTCCTTATATTCTTGTAAACCTCACTTCGTGTACTTCAGCTGATGAAGCTTTGAACGCTTTCCTGTGCAGACTGTTGGTAGATTACTTGCCTATGTAAAACAAACGAACATTTTTGTTATTGCTCAACATCTCCCCACACATAGCCCGGGTATTTAATTTACTCCTGCTTGCGTCTGTTAATATCTGCCCTTACAATTTTTCTTATTTGGAATTATCAAAGGAAACTTAATCTCCTGAATTCATGACAAACAACCTGTTGAAACTGGCTGTGTAGCACATATTTATGGTATGTTAACATAAAGCAGCTTGGACTTACGTTTCAGCACCAAAAATGCAGGCACTTCATAGCTTGCAGGTCTTCTAGAGTTGACTCTGGCCACTTGTACTCATTGTACTGTGGTTTTGCCCCTTCTGGTTTCTGCATTCGCTGCCCTTTCTATATTTCTGTGGATGTGGAAAGGGCTTTTCTACCAGAGGGTGGCCCAAGGGCACATGAATGAGGAACGATGAGGCTGCCTGTGTGCCTCCCTGTCTCCCTTTGCCTGCAACAGTGCGAAGCAGAAGTGGGTTGAGCTCTGGCTTGGCGTCCTTGTCTATGGGAAAGCTTGACTTCTGCTGCGCAACTGCTGTGGCTTCACCTCTATAGAGCCAAAGCATTTGAGCTTAATGAGGGCTGAGTGGCTTTCACTGTGGGAGCAGGGTGCAATGCAGGTGCTTCCTGGTGTGTACTGTCCTCCCGAGGTTACCAGGGCTTCTAAGGATTTGTGCTTTGCAGGAGTGCTGCAAGGGCTGGCTCTGCTGTGTTTAGCACTTAGCCCAAGAGCAAGTTAAAAATCTAATACCCCTTAGTATGCAGCTCCTTTCTGCGTCATCTCTTTTTCACTTTGTCTTCTGATACCCATCATCTTCTGTCATGTATATCTTGTGTGGGTCATTGGGAATATCTTGCATACAGGAGGTGCTCTGATAATAGGAGTTTTGGGGTTATGCTGCTAATTTAGGTCACCCATCATGAGTATCAAAAATGAGTATCTCTGCCTTTCTGTAGTGTCTTTTTATTATGGTGCATTCACAAGCATTAAGTATTTTTGTTTTCAGGTTCTATTTAGGAGCTGCTGTTAGGTATGGTGGGGGCAGAACTTGTCAACTATGGAACTTTTTGCTCTTATTTTCAAATGGATAACCTTTTTAAAACTGAGAGGATAAACATAAGAGTAAGGAAATGAGCAATATAAGGACAGGTTGTATTTTAAAACAATTTTGGATATCTGGAATGGTTTTATTCCTCTAAAGCTATTTGTGAAATGCTGTTCTGTTAATTACTCCAATAGTCATAGTCTTATGTATAACTTAGTAGTTATAAATACTTTTACTTCTAGTAGCTGGCACAAGGTTGACAGGGCCCTTCTCTCAAATTAAGAGAAAATGCAGGTACGGTTATTATGCAGCTGGCATTTTTTTTCTCATTTATCATTCTTCTGTTCATTTTCTTAAAAGGCAATACAATAAAGTAGTTATCTGCTAAGGATAAATCTTGACTGCTTATATAAGAAAAAATAACTGCTTTCTTAGATTTACAAGGCTACTTTTCATGGAGGGTCTTTCTGAAGTACATAAAATGGGAAACTGTATTTTACTGTGCATTTGGAAAGTAGATTAATGAAGTACATTAGGCCAATTGGCTGATAAATAGCTAATGTTCCAAAGTAACTCTCATTTAATTGTGCTCTTTACTTCTTGAGCTCAGATCTAATTAGGATTTTGGTTTTTTCCTCTGTGACTTTATTTATATCTAGAAAATGTAGTTGAAACAAAATCTACCATAATAAATTCGATTAAATGGATGTATTTAGGTCTTTAAACAGTTAGACTTGTAATTTAATTTATTTGACTGTTATTACAAAGAGTTTGGAGTTGAGTAGCGTATCCATTCTGCTTCTCTGTCCATTGCATTACATGACGCAGCAAATATTCACTATTCCATTCTATAGAAACTCATGAAATGTTTTGCCAGACAAGAAGCAAAGTCGTTGAATTTTTATGTTTGATCTTCAGTCAAAGAGCTGCCCTAGTCTTGACCCTTCCTCTGTGTGCGAATATGTGGAATCAGCAGGTTTCTTGGATTAGGGGAATGTTTAGGGTGTTGCCTCCAAAAAGATTGTCTGAAAAAATTCAGAAACTTTAGAAATGTTTTATGTTAGCCTGTGGGTGTGCGATTAATACTGGCTTATTGCAGCTTTATGAACAAGTTTTGTGCATCTGGGCAGGAGGAAAAAATACTTCCTTATTTTGATTCTGCTCTCAAGTGGGACAAAACCAGGATACTACAGTTCCGTAACATTTTTCATTCCTAATGCAAATATGTTGAACCACCCCCAAGTTACAAATACTTCTTCCTTCTGCTGTGTATGTATTCATATAGTGCTCTGCTTTCAAACAAACATTAAGTAGCATACGTTTTAATCTCAAGTATTTGTGCAGTATCTGTAGAACCAAACTGACTGTTTTCCAAAAAGGTCTCAACAACTTATGGGTGTTTCCAACAAGATACAGGAGAAGTATCCCTAATGCGTCCCTAAAAATGTGTCTTGCCTGTGCCTGGCTACGCCTCCAGCCCCTACTTCTTGAGGTCTGTCCCTAAATCCCAGCTGTGACCTACATGAATGAAAACCCCAGGCCAGAATGCGGACAGGCTGTAAAGCAGGATTGTGATGGAGAGAACAGCCGGGCTCTGGCCATTTATGGGATTTGGCTGGGATTTGTTTGTTTGGTATTTTACTATATCATCCATAAACTCAAGAGTTATTGCCCCACCGTGATCTTAAGATAACTTACAGCAAGTAATACGTCTCCCCAGCTATTTTTTCCAAACTCAGCATAGTGGTGATTAAGTCACCATCGCTCTATAAACACAGTGCTCATTTTATGGTGTACCAACATGAAGGTAAAGTTAAAAGAACGATGATTCCCCCATGGGTATCTGCTTCAGTCCTTCAGACCTACAGAAAGAAGGATGCATTTATGAAACAGCATCATCTGCTATTTCTTACCGATCAGGGCTGGTGTCAAAACTACCTTAAATTTCTTTGAATTGGAGGGAAAAAAAAAAAAAGAAAGAAAGAGAGATGAGTTTCTGCTGGGTCCCGTCATGCTGGTGTGGCTGTTAGCTCTTTCCTGCTGCAGGGAGGGTTGCGCTGATGACCAATATATCCCATGAGATGCTGTTTCTCACCTTCCATGCTGATGTGCCCATGACCAGTTTTAACACCTTAGCTGTCTTGTTGCTTTTGGCATGGGCACTACTCCTGGAAGCTTGAGCCATAGCAGAGGGAGAGGTGATGGTACACCCCCAGCCTTGGGTCCCATGCTCTACTGGGTTGTCCTACTGTGGGTTTTTTTCCTTTTTTTTTTCTTTCCTTTCTTTCCTTTTTTTCTTTCTACCCCCACCCCCCATCCCCTTCTACCACCCCACCCCCCCTACAGAAAAGCTGTAAGTGCCGACTTACAGTGCAGTCTGTTGTCTGTCTCAATTTTTTTCCAAAAATCACTCATTCCCTGTTGCTTTGACTTCCTTCTCCACAGCCCTGACAGATTAGAAGGCTGGAGCACTGCAGCATCCCTTTATATTTGAAGTACTGTGTACGTTCAACTACTTTGACAAATAACATTTTGAAGCTAGAGGAGTGTGAGCAGTCTGACCGTTTCTTTTTGTTTCAAGAAATTGTGTTATCTAAGGAGAGGCTAAAATTAGAAGTGATGTGGGGAGGTTTGTGTGTGTGTGTTATGTTTTGGTTTGGTTTTTTTTTAACTGAGCAACTCTTTTAATGGATGAATCATATGGGTGTAACTTATGGCACTTGATAGCATGCAGTCTGTCTGAAGGTATATGTATAATAAGTCCACCAGGATCATTTAGAAACTACCTCAAACTACTGAAATGTGAACTTAATCTACTGTAAATATTTGTTACTCATTATCTAATATATCAAAATACATTTGGTTTGAGTTACGCAAATGAAGGTAAGATATAAGGTGTGAGTTTCGAACAATGGGTTACTGACCATTAGAAGGAGCTGCAGATGCAGTTGGTGGAGCAAATATTTTCTGTAAAAGTAAGTATTTTCTTGGAAAATAATTTTCCAGAGCACAAGGGAAACAAGAGCTTATATTGGAATAAAGTGTGGGGATAGTACTGAAAAAATGGTCGAAACATTTGGAGACTGCTGAAACTTTTTAGATTTGCCTTCATTTTAATAAACTTTCTGAATTCCTGAATCTAAAACTGGATGTATTAAATTTTATTTGGATGACACTTAAGTAATTTTTAGCCTCTTTTTAATTTAAAGATATTCCGCCCCGCCCCCCCCCCCCCCTTTCTTTTCTGGTGTTTGACTCAATTGTTTTTTTTCCCCCCAATGATCTTTGTTTTACCAAAAGCCATGAGACACACACGTTAATCTGGTTTGGTGGCTTGACCTCAATCAAGTGCCTGTCTTTCAGAAAGCATCTTTTATCTGCTAAACTAAAATATTAAGTATTCCTTTTACACTAGTCATGAAGTCCTCATCACCCGAGTCCTTGAACTCAAAGCAGTCCCAGTCTTCCAAAAACTGCAATTGGTTAAACAAGTTACCAGTTCTGATGAAAAAGTTTAGTCATCTTTGGATTGGGTTAGGCAGGAAGGGTGACTTGGTGATGACAAAGGTCTTCTCCAGCTTTGGTTATGTGAACAGCTTTTTAAAGACTGTTGTATAATTGAAAACATGGCAATAAAGGCCTTCCCTGCCCCACATAACTGGCTCCTGATATGACAAACAAGAAAGTCAAAATGCAGGAGAGATGAAAACAGCATGTTGCAGAATTTCTACCTTTGTTGTTCAGAGTCACATTCTTGAAAACCTGTCTACATGTCGTGAGAGAGAATTCTTTGCCTTTCCCAGGAAAACTGTTGTTTTAAGTAACAGGTATTGTTATGTCTTGAAATATAGTAATCCCAGGTGATATACACCTTTGGCCTACTACATGCATTTTCAGTAGGTAGTCATCATCTGAGTCCCTTGGTATATATTATTTATACACAGAAGGTGATTTGCTGAGCAATGAAGCCAATGCGATGGCCTGAATAAGTTCCATGAAATCTAAAAATGTGCCCTATTGCTTTTCTTAAAAGGGAAGGTTGCTGCTAATTTGTAGTGTCAGAGGCCTTATGAACTTCTTAAAATCTTTGCATGGGAAAAATCCATTAAGAGCTCTGAATTTTGGTGCAAGTCATCTCACAGTGTTCAAAAGTCACTGCATAGTATTTTTCCGTTAAGATACATTCATGTGCTTGTAAGATAAGTATTTGCTTAGGTAATAAACTGAAGGAGTATGGAGTGGGATGGTTATTGGGCAGTTTTTATAAAGGTGGTGGAAGTATGCTTTAAAGAACATTCCTTGTATTTTGTTTCCGCCATTAGCATATCTAAGGTCTTTACTGCCATAAAAAGGTACTTAAACTCTTGGTATCACAGTTGTGGTTCGCACTTGCATTTGTATGATAAACTACAAAGCAGTCCCATTCAGCCATTGTGTTTCCGACATTCTCGTGGCTGGTGTTGGTCTTCCAAGCCCTGTCCTTTCATTCACAATGGTATCACCCTCTCTGCCAGTAAATTCTTGGTGTCATTGGGTACTCCTCACAATACTTCAAAGATCTTTGTGACATTAACAAATGCTAAACCCTCCAACCCCCACCCCTCTCTGTATTTCTATATTTGCAAATGGGGAATGTTGCTAGGAATGCGTCAGACTATTAGCTGTAGTTTGTGTCCAAAACTTGTTGCAAATACCAGAATATCTTCTGCAATTGTATGCGTTGTTGCACCTGGTTAATTTTTGTATGGTATTATGATGAAATTACATACTCATCACCTGATGGCAATGACACTATCTTCATACTTAGGTGGTTGTGGAGAGTATTGACTTAAGGCTGATATGAAGCTTTCTTAGAACAAAAGTGTTTTTTGAATGATCAATGGAATTGCAGCATCATACATACATGTGTGAGAAGAAATTAAACATTAAGTGGCTTTATCATGCCACAACTCCTTAGGCAGTATTTCTCTGGTAAACCCAGTGACCAATTATAGCTATACTCCAGGATTTTTTCTAAGGACTCAGTTGCCTCCAGTGTGTTTCATAATCTATGAGAAGATCGGAAATTGATGGAAACTTTTCTGGTATTTTTCCTGTAGATCATTCACCAGGTGATTCTTCTGGGAAGGCTGCATTTGCTCAGTTCTCTGAAGGGGTGAGCCTTTGGGAATGGCCTCTGCATATTACCCTCGCTGGGAGGGAAGAGCTGTCTTTGAAGGAGTGGGCGTGATGGCTTTGGCTGTCCCTGGCCTTTCTGTCCATCCTTAAAGGGAACCTCTGTCACAAAGGAAATCCATGATGAATGTAGCTTTTTGTTTACTACTTCCAGTGCATCCCCATCTTGGCCAGGGCAACTGTTTCCCATCGTCCTTTAAGCCGACTCGTGTTCATCAGGGAATGCAGAGAGTTGAGATTTGCCAACACTCACACTTGAGACAGGTGACCTTCGCTTGCAGAGGAGGAAATCAATACAGTATCTAGCTAAGATGATGCCTGGTCTTAACAAAAGAGCATTACATACATTTTTAAGAAAAGGTAGACATTTGGGGAGATTGACCGCCTTTACTGCTTAACAAAGCACTTTTACATGTGTGATTTAGAGGAAGATTTCTTGTTTTACTGATGGAATGTAGCTTGGTTCAGCTGTGGGTGGGCTGTTCATGTGCTGCAGCTGTAAGATTATCAGTTACTGTTAATAACTCCAGATCTTTTTTTCCCCTGAAAATTATTTGAAGGATATGCATATTGCCATTACTAATCAGAGGTGTTTTTATGGGAACATCCTTTACATGCTCAAATTGTCTTAGTGCTGCTACTGGCTTTTGCATAGCAGTAAAGCCATATTTATGTTCGCAATGATTCACAAAAGGGGACTATCCCATCCACTTAGGCATGTGCTGGCTTGAAAAATGAAATAGAAGCAAATGCAGGTACCTTGAAGGAAACTTAATGCTGGTGTTTCGAAACACCCATTATTTCGCATTTAAGAAAAACAAACCCCCCACCCCTACTTTTGTTTGTCAACCATGTGGCTGGCCCAAACAAAGCCTCTTTGGCATGGGGACTTGGGCCAAAGTGCAGTGAAGCTGAATAAAATAATGTTTTGGACTCTGTCTCTTGAGCTTGTTCGCCGCTCTCAGCAGAGCTGGCTGTGAAAGCCATGCCTGGTTGCTGACCTGGCCACTAAACAGCAGCTTCAGCAAGTGGTTCTGGCCTTTTGCTGCTTATCCTGTCGCCTTCCCCCTCCACACCCTCTCTGAAAGTCCTTCTTGCTCGGCTCCATCTCTTTGTCCAGCTGGGGACTGGGGGTGCTGGGCTAGTAATGTAGCCTGGACCGAGTGGCTGATCTCCGTCATTATGCTCACTCTCCAGTCAGGAAAACTGGGATGGTAGCATATCCTTCCTTCCACCCTTTGTGTGTCTTATTTATTTGACTGTAAACTTTTTAAAGTAGGGACTTTTTATTTCTGTGCCTAACACAATGCTGTGGCAATGCTGGCAAGAAGTTTGTGTGATAAACCTAACCTGAAAGTGCTTAAACAGGGTGGTCAGATGGAAGGAGTTTGGTCACCTCTTGCTCTTCTTATGTCGCCTGGTTAATTGCTTTCTTTACCGCTGAATATTATCCCCCAATATGTAGGTTACAGAGATATCCACCCACATTTGGGTGACCTACGTTTTCATTTGCTTCACCTTTGAATTTGGCCCTCCTGTCATCCAAGATCCATGTGCAATTTAGATGACCCAAGCAACTGAGGAGATGGGGTGGTGTGGCAGGGGATTGCAATGCCTGAGTGTCTGGGAGATTATAAAGCCCCTTATTCTTTCAGATTTCATCATAAAGCAGGCAGGTGAGCAACCCACAGGGCAATAAGAACAAAAAGGAGGGTTTGACCATCACACCAAACCGGTCTTTTCTGGAGATAGGGAGTTCAGTAGGATTTCAGCCGGCAATCATTTGCTCTCAGTTTCTTTGAACTGAGAGCTGTAAGAAAGGACAGCAGTGCTGAATGACAGGGTTAATCTGACAGGGGTTTAGAGGTTCGTACACACAAGCTCCTTCACACAGACCACTTTGAAGCCTGTGGATCTTCATTCATTTTAAGGCTTCTCCTGCATACGGGTGGCAGGGCAAGCCTGAAAAGGGAGCAGCCACATTTTCCCGTATAAAGAAAAGACACTGAGGAAAGCCTAACATTTCATACAGGCTTTTACTGCCAGCTTTGCATACTGTATACGCAGGCCCTGAAGAAGATAATGCAAGAAGCAGTGTTATCTGTACAGCACCGCTCCTTTCTCTTTGCATGCTAAATCTTGGGAAAACATCCCCCATCCCCCAAACCTAAAAGCCACATAGTGTAACTAAATTGCAGCTTCTCTACAGGCAAGTGTGAAGCAATCAACCACAGTGAACAGCACTATTGCTTTCTGACTATATATATATATATATATATTGTTTATTTTAGGGGAAGTAGATGACAACAGATGGTGCTTATTCAGAAAGTAGTGACTTTTCCGTGCTCTTCCAACCTGGGGAATAAAAAGAGCAAGGAGCAAAGTCTGCTTTGCAGGTCACAGTAGGGATTTCAGGTGCAGAAGCAGAGGTCCACCCAAAGATATAGCTCAAAGAGGAAGGCTGTCTGCAGCCTGACCTGTTAAAACCTTGAAGAAGAAATCATGCCAACATGAAGTCATTATAGAACGTTCCTTCAGAGGGAGCTGATGTGGCGAATACAGTGTGAGCGCAAAATGATTTCATGTTGTATTGCATTTTGAGTAGGTTTCAGCCATGGAATGAATGAGTCTACAGAGTCACTTGCACATTTGAGCTGTGTGCTCCTGTTGGTTGAGTTTTAGTTTCTATTTGTACCTTACTTAACAGACTGAGCACTCTGGCTTTTGTACCAAATAACTGCAGCTCCAAAATCTTTCAGGCCTGATCATATGTCTAGAATTTTTATCAAAATGGGCTTCAGTTCCTGCCTGAGACCTCTGGGGTACTCCTCTGTGGAAAATATGATATAAACTGTTTAAAAAGGAATTTCATGATCATTCCACTTGGGTTCTACTTCTGTTAGCTGGTGGATTAAGCAAATGAAATGCTCAAACACTTGGTAAGGTATGAGGAAAGCAGAGCGAAGGATCTGTTCTTACACTGTTACTTGTGTAGGAAGTCAGTTCTGATTTACCAAGTTCTAAGAAGGAAATGTTTAGTGGGCAACTCTGTATCAGTACACTCTGTTTTGAAAGTATTTAGTTTGCTCACATACCAGGAATCATTGTGGGACAGTCAGTGAAGCTGTGAAATATGAAATTACTGTACTGAAGGAAAATAAAGAGAATGCCTTAACCTAGACAGATACTAGCTATTGAGAGTCAAAAAACCACCACCACTGCCACCCTCCACTCCACAGAAAGTAAACACTTTATTGCTTGTGGTAGGTGTATTATAGTTTGTTGTAGCTGAATATGAATGGCATATGGGAGGTCTGGAGGAGGATTTTGGCTGGGTGAACTACTGGGAAATGCAATCATCACAAGAAATTTTAATAGAAGATTTATAGAAGATAAGACTGTGATTAGAAGAACTATCCTCTTTAGCCTGTTATTTTGAAGAATCAAGACTTACACTGTTACAGTGTGTCTCTTGTCTCCATTCCTGAGAGCGCTGTGAAGATCTCAAGGATGTTAAATTCCTGGGAATAGGTATTCAGAAACAGTGTTGTAATCGCTTCAGGGCAAGGCTGCAGTACGAGCACATTCCCCTGCAGAGACCAGAGGCTTCCTATGACTGAAGGAGTCGGAGTGCCCCCTTAGGGGCTGTAACTCCAGCCAGCTCCATGCTCGTTGCTCACTGTGCCTCAGGTACCAGGGTCCAACAGGAGTCTGCAGAGCCTGGAGAAATGTAGTTTTGCTAGTGACCTCACTTGCACAACAGCCCGTTACTTTTGTAGCATGGTTCACTACTTAACACTTGTGAATTTGCAAAGCATTTGCTTTGCTATTTGGTAGAAATAGATACAGATAAAGTGTTTTTCCTTACTCGGAGTATTTCTGAGTGTTTGAGTTTGCTTAGACCTGACTGGGTTTGGATGAAGAAATGCGCATGCAGCTATGATTAATACCAACACTTGATACTGTTAGATGCTTTAGACTGGCCACATTAAAACTACCATAGTATGCTCGACTCAGACCATGAGAAGTGCAGCTGGACTACTTTCTGCTGGACAGCAAATGTTGTCTTCAACCGGAGAAACAACTGCACTTCTGAACAGCTGTAACTCTGGATCCAGCTGTAGAAAGGCCTTTTCTGGTCAGAGAGGTCCAACTGTGCATGCGTTTGGTGTTGGTTGTCAGGGTCATGATTAATTTTGGGCATTGTTATGCCAGTAATAACAATGAAGACATTGTCACCATCAACATTTTCACTTGTTGCTGCAGTGCTTGTTTAATTACTTTTGCAAAAGCGGTGGGTTATGGGAACCTTTTCATGTGCAAACCGTGGACAAGACAGGAATCTCTTGTTAAAAGTTGCATGTGTTTGTCGTTCCCGTAAGTGATACCAACGATGAAAACTTAAAATCAGTTCATTGGCATTGGCAATTGGTATCTACTAGAGATCTGTTACGCTTCTCAGAATTGCTTCCCCCAGTCAAGGCAGTGCCACTGGTTTTTGTTTGCATTATGTATTCACTGGAAGGAGAGTGCTATTGTGTGTGTTTTTGGGGGCGTATGCAAACATAAAATAGATTCTCTTGAGAATGCTTTGTCTACACTCATCACAATTGGTAATTGTTTTGTGTTGTGTAAGACTTCGTATGCTGTGCTTCTTATTTTTGGCCGTGTGTGTGAACCTCAAAATGGACTCCCACCTCCAACCTTTTCTCATTGATATTTTAAAGGTGAATCCTACAACAAAGCATAACATGAAGTCATGTATTGCTAGGTGATGATGTTTGCCAAATTAAGGCCAATTTTTTCAGGCATTTTGGAAATAGTTTGCTGCATTTTAATGGATATCTTCTCCAAGTAGGACCTGGATGAGGTAGTTCTCACAAATGCAAAAAAAAACCCCAATTACTTTCTGCATGGAAGCAGATTAAAATAGCGTAATCGTGTGTGAGGTGGGTGTCTGTTTTTTGTGCCAAGTCCGCTTTCAGAGGTCATTCCAAAATGCCAAGGAAAAAGGAGTCCATAACCCTCATGTATCCTATCAACAGAGTGCCTTGAGGTAGAGATGGGCAAGATGTGTGGAAAAAATGAGGCTTCTGCCAAACGTTTCCTTTGTAGGTCACTTATTGTAGTTGAAATTACAGGGAGCGTAGAGAGCGTAAGAACAAGCGGTCTATTAGCAAAGCCATGAAAACAAACTATTTGCCACTTCTAACAAACGTAGGACCAAAATATGCCTCAAATTTTAAAAATAAGTGAAGACTTGGCGAAAAATAACACCCGGGTTTATCTGCATTTCATCAGGTACATGGCGTCCTGGAATGCAGCCCACTGGCAAAAACATGGGGAGTGTTATCCTTTGCAGTACTGGGAATGTTCTCTGCTGAATTTGGCGCCAATGACCGAGCTTTGCTTGTTAGCTGAAGTTCACACAGACTCCTTGCCAGGCCTGCCCAGAATGCTGTCTCCTCTGACTTCCTGTGGTCTTGCATAATATTTCCTTGCTTCTTGTATAACTGTGGCTGGATCTGGTCACTGCCCAGTTTGTATGGTTGACTTTTTAAAAGGCCAGTCCTGCAAACGTGCAGCTGAACCATGTCAGTGGCAGGAGGCGTCCCGGTGGTGACGTCGATGGAAGTGCCCTTCCACAGGGAAGCCGCCGGTGGCGGGGGCGTATGGTGATGCCGACATGTCTGAAGGCCATAAAGTTGACTGCCGCAGCCTCGTGACAAGATAAGCATGAGGCACGACTTCAGACTGACTGTGCCTTTGAAATATGCACTGCTGTTGCTCTAATTCCTGCAACAAATATAGGTGTTAATTAAGGAGAGGGGAGGTAGCACTGTGGGTGGTGTATCAATGGATGAGCAGGTTTTCAGAGCACTGTAAAATTGTCATTATTGCTAGTAGCCACCCAAAAGTCATTACATCTGCCTTGAAAATGTGCTCCAGGTATCAGGGTGTTAAAGACAAGGATAGCAAATCAAAGCATTTAAGAAGAGTCTTCTCATTCTGTGGGTTTTTAATGCTTCTACCCAAATTGTTTCTACAATGTCTGCTGTTAAAATATGCACTAATTTTGCATTGCTGTTGAAGCAAGTCAGGTGTATTTACTAACCTTTACCTTAGCCTGGATTTTTTTGTATTTATGTTTTGAAAGTGAATTTCATAGCAATTTGTGCCATGTATCTGCATTTGTACTGATTATTTTTCAAATATTTGTGTTTATAAATGGATTTATAAATGGAGCACTGTATAATTACAGAGCTTTGTCAGTAACTAAATTTCAGAAAGACGCTTGTCTAACACGACACTTTCTAGGACTCCCTTTTAAAGGCAGTTTTTGAACTGTCACTCATGTTCTTTGGCAACCCTGTTCCTGGCATGGTTTTGAAAAGCTGAACAGTAGAGATTACAAAATAGTCAATTCAGTATGTTTGTAAACTTACTCAATAAACTGTACTGATTTGTGTGTTATAGTTCCCAGATCTTGTATCATCTTCCAGTAAATGCTATCTGTTGTGAAGAAACAGAAGAATCATTTTAAGGGAAAGCATTAGAATTGACTTGGTCATTGCAGTTATGTGAGATTTTGTTTAAATAATCTCATACGTCATCTCTTCCATGAATCCAAGTTATGCAGTTGTCGTAGTAACTTTGACATCAAAAAGTTCATGCTGCCTACACATGACTTCTTGCAACACTGTCTATTAATCTGAGTAGTTTAATGGTAAATACACTTCTACTGGTTCATGAGTGTTATGAGGCAGCTTTTCTGGTAATTTAAAAGTGGTTTATTACCTTGTATTCTTAAGATCAACATTTTAATGACTACAGGCTAGCTAATATAATTCCTGTCAAAGTAACATAGTGGTGACACTACTGACATCCCGCAGACCATTTTATAGTATTGTGAATGCCAGTGCTTCTGGGGGTTATGTATTAAATATGCTGCGTTTTTGGCAGATGGATGCAAAGCCAAATTTCTTAGTATGGCTTGACCTTACAGCTCTAGCAGCATGGATGCCAAATAAACCAGGTTCACCTCAACATGTTTTTGCCAGTGATGGAGAAGACACTTTGTGCCAGTACTGCACTTGCTTCTTATTGATGGGTTTGGAGTCCTGGATGAGCCATACAAATGAGAATTGCATGTCAATTCAATTACATGGAAGTAGGCTGATGCTGGGTTGGACCTAAGATTAAGGAAGAAGTGTAAGAATTACAAAAGGTGCTGGGATGAGTATCACTTAGCCAGCTGGAGAGCAGAGTTCATGGTCAATAAAGAAGGATTTCCCTTCTGAATGGAAGCAGTTACAGAGAAATTTTAGGACCCAGCAGCCTGTTTCTTTTAAAAAGGTATTTGTCCCTCCTGTGTAAATCATCGGACCAGTTTTAAAAGATTTCAGAAAAAAATGTTTTGGCTTATAAAGTCTCAGAGCTGGAAATTTACTCAACATATAAAATAACAAGGTTTAGAAACCCTTGTTCAAAATAGATGGGCTGAGCCTTAGTACGTGTATTGGCAACGTTAGAGAGGCACATGTGCCCTCTGAATCCAAATGCAGCAGTGTCTGAGAGGTCCACAGTCACTTGAGCATGTTCTTCCTGCTTTCTTTTTTCTTTGATTATTTAGAAACATGCACATGGGTGCTGTGGAAGACGTAAGGGTTTAACCCTCAGCTGCACAGGCAGACACATAACCGCTGCATTCAGTGGGAGTTTTGTCTGAAAAACCAGCTTGGGATTGTACAGTTGTATACATTTCTAAATATGGATCTCGTCAAGTAAACAAGCGTGTAACTGTACGCAGTAATCTACTTTTGAAGCTGGGGAACACCCTGCGTTGCTTGTGTGGCTGAGTACGTGGCCGCATCTCGAGCTTCATGTGAGCCGCTGTTCGGGACGCTGATCACCAATCCACATGTGTCTCACCACAGGAGGGGAACGATGGATATCTCTGAAGGGTATAGCAGCCTCCGTCACTTGGCTTTTGGTGCGGTGAGATACCGCTCTCCTTTGAAGGATGTGTTAGGGCAGATAGGCGCTTTCAAAATGCCTGTGCTCACAGATAAAGGCAGAAGGGAGCAGCTGCCTGACACTGGGTGTTTTCAGCCCTACATGCCTGCCCCTTCCTGAAGCTGAAGATTTTACTCAGTGTTTCTCAGGCTGAACTTTTACAGGAGCAAGAATAAACTTATCTAAGGAAGAGACTGTGTAAAGACTAACTGGAAACACCAGAAATGGGGTTACACCTACAGCTTCAAGGAGCATGAGAGCGTTTTTCATGAACCTCTTCATCGCTGGTGTGCAGAGGGGGAACGGAACGTAGTCCTGATTTTGTTTAGATACTCCTCATATGGGTATCACAGTTGAGAAAGAGTTGCTGATATTGATTTTATTTTATTTTCTTCTTATAATTTTATTTTTTGTAATGAAACTTGCCCTGAGGCTGTAGTCTGTCAGCAGGGAAAGCCAAACCTGTGACATCACCACAAAACGTGCCACGTCTCATGCAATATTGTGACTTGTATGCTGTAACTGGGGACCTGTGCACATGATGGAATGCTGTAGGTGTGTAATAACAATTTTATTATATGCTATACATCTGGTGTCTCTAAGTACTGAGGACCTTGGGAGTTTTGGAACAGCTTCTCCTACCGTCTGAAGTAGTAATTCAGTATACTTAGCCTCTTGGAGGATAGGTCTAATAACAACAATTAGTACCTTTGTATGTTTAAGTATGCTTAAAAAATTTAAATGGATGTGGTTTGAAAAAGTGAAATGAAAGAACTGTAAAATTAACATTAAAACCTAGCATATGCTATGATGAGGAAGTGTAGTCTAAGCTATACTACAAAAATTAGAGATCTGAAAAGCTCTCTGGTTGTCAAATCTGCCAGATCAAGCAGAAGTGAATAGAGAAACGTTACCGTCACTTAGGGTGCATTGGTTTTCGTTTGCATTTTTCAAAGGGCTAGGGAATGACTGGGGAGGAGGGGGAGGCGGGTGGAATAAAAACTTATTAAAACACACCTTTCTGAAATGTCAACACAAAAGTCCCCAAAAGAACGATTACAGCTTTCACACTTACCTTTTTCTAAACAGAAGAAAGAAAAAAAAAAATGCTGTTTCTTTTAATGAGTAAGGATGGGGACATTTTTGAAGCAAAGGCAAAGAAAAGCTGAGTGCAATGAGAGTTGTAACAGGGTACAAGAGGTACACTTCACTTTTGCTGGTGCTAGTGCTCCTGCAGGCTGAGTGAGGTCCTCTTTTGGGTGGTGGTGGTGTATGCAACATGGGCGCTGAGAAGGGACAAGGGGGCACTGACCCTTCTGTGGAGTCCTGTTCAGCAGCATGAATTTCTCCTGAGGGCACCGCTGTAGATTACCTGCTACATGGGAGGGCTGGCAGGACTGGACCATGAGCTGTGAAGAAAGCTGATGAGCGGTTTCAGCTCTGAATGGCATGCTGGCCTACCACAGCATTTAGTTTCCAAAGGCTTTTGCCGAGGCTTGGGTATATGCTACACTTCAGTCATTGAAAGCATCTGTAGCCACTAGGGCTTTGACTGAACTGACTTTCTTGGGGGTGGTGCACAGGTGAAGGTCTGTAGACAAATGGATGGAGGCTGGGAGAAAGTTTTGGGGGAAGCATCACCCTGCTTTCTGTGTCCTTCTCTTCATGCCTGCTGATCAAAATGGGCTGATAGGAAGATGCTGGCTACATCAGCCTCTCACGTGGCCCACAAGGGCTATTCCTGTGTATTCCTTTGCAGCTGAGGATACTCCAAGAGGGTATAAAGTGTTAAAGAAGGGGCAAACCACCTTTACTTTCACTCTATCCCAGGGGTCCTCAAACTACGGCCCCCCAGGGTCCTCAATCCGGCCCCGGTATTTACAGACACACATCCCTCCACACACACACACACACCCCGCCGGGGGTTGGGGGGGGAGACCAAGCAGCCGCAGATGGCTGCCTGCCGCTTCATCCGCGCGCCGGCCCCCTGGTTACAAAGTTTAAGGACCCCTGCTCTATCCAAATCACCAGCAAAAAACCCTCCTGCTGATTTCAGTGGCCATACATGCTTTTTGAGCAGTCTGTCTCATCATTGTATATCTATTGTTAATATGTGTATGAATCAGCTTTTAATCTGATGGTTAATAAGGACTCTTAGGAAATAAGTATTTTGTTGCTTCTGCTTTGCTTGTTTTGCAGGAAAATAAACTTTTGCTACTAGCAACCATAATTATTCCGCACCAGTTATTCCGCCTTTTCTCTAAATGACATGTGCTTTGCTGTGGAAAAAAATACATTTTAGGTACCCTTAGCACCACTTTAGCCTTGGCCTAACACTGGGGGATTACAGAGATAAGATACTAGCCATGGCTAGCATCATCTCCTGATAAACTGGAGCGTTAGTAGGGTGCAGAGTTATAGCCTTGGAAGGCAGAGAAAACAGCATTTAGGGCTCTTTGAAAGTCTTGTTTTAGGGATTGAGTAGGAATCCTGAACAAACAGATTTTTGCAAAGATTATGGGGGCCCTGTTGTTAACTTTTGCAGTAATTACTGAACTGCTTTCTTGTTGCTTAAAACTTGGTACTCTCATTTGTTTGTCGCTGTTCAATCAGTGGTGTGAAACACTTGGCAACAAATTGGGACATGGGGAAATAGTAATATAGTCTATTTCAAGCAACATTTGAATACTGGAAACATCGGTAAAATGAAAGGTGAAGGTTAATGATTTAATAACAAGGTCCCCAGGATCATGCCTTGTGTATGGAAGGCAGTAATTTACATTTGCTTCCTGTAGGGTGACTTTACTGGGGAACTGAGGGCATTTAGCGTATGCTGATGCTGCAACTCTTCTATACATCTGTTGTTATTTGGAAAGTGTAAAGTCTGTGGTGGAGACTTGTAAGATGTTGCAGTAAGACTGAGGCACTGACAGACAGGGGAGTGCTAGTATAGACGGAGTGATGAGGAGAGAAGGTGGTTATGTGCGCTCCAAAAAGCTGGGGCGGGGGGGGGGGGGGCACCAGGGTGGTTAATGTGGGCAAATAGACTCTGCTTAGGAGAGGGATGTTTATGTGCTAGATAGAATTGCATATACAGCAAATAGACTTAAATATATTTTGTGGCTACCACTACTTATATACAAAGCAAAACCATAATTACAATGCTGTTCTTGTTTTTGAAACATCATCACATGCCAAACAAGTTGTGGATATTTGTAGGGCACAGTAACGTCAGAGATGGCCTGAGTGTGAAAAGGATGGGTTTACAGGTACCAGCTGCATTCACAAAACCAGCTGAAGCTAGATTCTCATTCGCACGCTGCTGTGAAGACTTTACCTTCAAGTGTTTGACGACGGATTCTGCAGCACCTGCCTACCTACAGTGAATGTTGGGGTGGTGGGCGGCTGGTGGAGCAGGAGACCGGCTTCCTCAGGCCCTTTGACCTGGTCCTGGTCAGGCTGTGCAGTATGTGCAAAGGCATCATTAACGTTCCTCTGTTCTTCCCCAGTGCTGTATGAACAGCTTGGGGCAGAAACATCTCCTTGAACTGAGTTTGCTGATGAGACGACAATGTCTCGTGAAACTCAATAGTTTCTTTTTGCCTTTTTGATCATTCTGTTAGCTCCTGCTGGAATAATCTCCAGTATATCAATTCTTATTTTTTTTTAAGTATTTCTTTTTGTTGTTTGTTTTATTTTATTGGTTGATCAGGGTCAGTTTTAGAAGAGCAAGTCCCAACTGCGGTTGGAATGATGATTTCCTAGACAGTTCAGCACACTTATTCAACAGCCTTCCCTTTTCTACCAATGTCCCTGCTGTTGTTTCAAGATAATTTATAGGCATGAAATAGCATACAGGTCAGACGCCTAGTGTAAGAGCCAGAGTTTTCAGCTTTGGCAGAGCGGCCAAGCTCCCACCGACTGTATGTCCCCGGGATTGCCCTGGGTTAGCTGTAGGGTATTGAACTTGCTCCTCGGTCCAAACTAAATTTGGGGAACTTTTAGTGTTTGTTATGCACAGTGAACCTCTGGGAAAGCTTCAGCCTTTGACCTCTGTAGTGGGTTATGACAAGGAAGAATCGCAAGAGCTTGATTTAGACTCATCTGTGGAAAGCTGGTTAAAAATATTCAACTACCATGTTCTGCCTCCTCCCCCATCTCAGTAAAGGTCCTCTTAAAATACATTCTCTGTGACTTCATTTTTATCATTACTTTGGGAGCCCTGTAGCCAAGCTTGCTTGTAAGGAAATGATTAAATTATATTCATGTTTGTGCTTTGAAATTGCCTTGGTGGTAGTCCAAGAAGTATTTTCTTGCTCTTCCAAATTTCCATGTGCTTTAATATTAATCTATTTTCATCAATGTGACCTGCCCCAGCAGTAAAATTTGTTTGTAATTGGTCATGCAATGATTGCTGAAGGGACATAAAAACTAAACTAAATTTATCTCAGGCTTTTAAAAAACTTAATTCTAAGAAAAATAAAGTTTTTATTAGAAAATGAAGTGGCATTTGACAGTATCAGTGGGTAATTTGTAACAAAACTGAATAGTCATTAAAGAATTTATGGTAGCAGAACTCTTCAATTTTGCTTTACAAAGTAGAATATTCTTTCTTTGAAATATGTCATCACTAGCTTTTAATTTTGCATTATATGTTAATAAATGTTTATGCTTGGGTTGTGGTGGCAATTTCAGACTGAACAACCAGTAATTACATTATTTGTTGCCTTTGACATAGAATTCTTTTATGTGGTTTGTATATCACAAACTAAAACTATCCCAAATATCTAGAATTACAGAATTTTGAATTTATTTTTTTTAATGATAGCACAGGCAGCCTTTGAAGCAAGCCAGAACATCTGGCTGTCACTTCAGACTGAAATTCTGGTTTACTAATACAGCTTTCTTGTTAAGTAAAGGTGAAAGGGTATTTCATGCAAGAACAGAAATTACTTTATTACTTAGGAGAATGGCCATTACTAATGGCTATTAGTTGCACTTTTAGAGCAGTTGGTAATATTTTGTTGGTTTTCTTGCAAAATTGTTTGTAATCAATGCCATTATACTATCGCTTAAATGGAAAGGCCACCATTTGCCCAGAACAGCTGTGTTACATTAGCTTCTATAAATAAGTTTATTATTTTAGATGAAAGTTATAAAGCAATCAGTTTACCTGTACTGAAGTAAGTAGAATAGCTGAAAACATGCCTAAAAAATGGATGATGATGAGCATTGGAACAACGTAACATTCTCTAAGAGTTCTTTATGCATATTTAATATTTTAATCAAATACAACTTCTCTGTGGTTTTGTGGTCTTAAGAAAACTGGAAGGAAGGAAAATGTTATTTCACTCTTTAGATGACTGAACTGTAGTAATTTCCTTGTTTAAAATATTGATTCTTCCCTAAGAACTCTCCCCTGATTGCCCTGAGATGGTTTTGGAGGCAGATAGAACTGAGTGGGGAAAAAATATGAAATATGAAAACTTCCATTAACTGTGTGGGGACCATAAAAGCATTAACATGCGCTCTGTTCTCCTTTAGAAACACGTATCGGTTAGATACAGAGGTTTCAGTACCGCATATGCTGAAAATGTGGTCTAAGAGCTTTAATTTACCTTTGTCTGTCCATGTTAATGGACAGAGCAAGTGCTGGAGCTGCTATAAAACAAACCTGTTTTCCTTTTGTCTGCTGTGCCAGATAATGAAATAAAAGCTAAATTATCACTGATAACAAGTAATTTACAGAAAGGCAATGATAAAAATATAACAGCAGAGCTTGCCATTAGCAGTTTAAATGGATAATGTTTGCTAGCACTTGTAACCTACTTCTGTCCTCTGGTTTTTATTGTCTTCTCCCCCTTGCCATGCTAGCAAGGGCCTTTTCAGTGGAGGCTTAGAGCAATAAAATTATGGGTATGCTAAATCTCGGCAGGAGTAACTTCCTGAAGGATAACTACTATTATTTTTTTTTCCCTTATTTTTCTGTACTACATTATTGCCAAGGCGAAGCATGTACACAGCTTGAAGTGTGGTTATTGGTATAATTTTATCCATCCCAACTTGAGGAATGTATCTATTAATGATGAAAACTGAGGAAATGGTTTATCTCATTTGCACCACTGGTAACTCCTAGCATGAGTTACATGGTATTTACCATGAAAGCCTTAGTCCTTGCAGTCATGTGTTTAGGTGAGACTCATACTTTCCTTTCTGTCTCTCTGTCTGTCTGCAGCTTTTTCTTTTCTTTTTAACTCTAAAATAGAGAAGTTTGAAGTCATGTCCCGGTTGCTGACAAAAACTCAGGGGAACAATAATGTACAGACTTCTCAGTCCCATGTGTCTATGTGTGCGTATGATATTTCTAATGTGTGCATATATAAATGTAAATATACATGCACAAACATTTAAGACTTGTAATTTCCTCATAAGCCAGTCTTATCTGTCTTGAAATTGAGTCATCATTTTTCAAATGCTTGGAATTCAGATTGCTTTTATGATGGGAAGCCAGCGTCCAGGGTAAAACATTAGCCATAGGGTACTTGAAGGATGATTGGTTTCTTGTAAGACAGCTGGACATGCTTGTTGGTACATTTGTGGTTCATAAAAGTGTTCATTTAAAGGCATTCAGTTGTGAATGACTAAACAGGGAACAACTAAACTCTAGCTGCAGTATTCTATGTTTGCAGCCTGGACGCTGGTGTACAGCGCTTGCCAGTTTGCAAATGTCAAGGACAGTTACCCTCTGTAATCACATTCCTAAATGGTTTGCCTCTGACCGTCCTTTCAAAAAACTGCCCTTTCTCCAGTGCTCATTCTCCAGCTATTGCTGCCAATTGGTGTTTTGCTGTGTGGCTGCAATGGCTGTAATCCTTGGGAAGCCTGGGCTTTTTTGGTCTGGACAATGTGGGAAGGCACACAAAGTCCTTCTCCTTGCCCCCAAAATAAGACAAAGGGCACCCTGAGAGCTGGGGAAACTCTTTCTGTGTGCGTGGCTGTACAGAGTATTGGCTAGAGTACCCAGTCTTGCTGCTCCTGGTTGGGCAACCCCTTATTTTATTTTATTTATATATTTATATATATTATCAGCTAATATTTTATTGTGCATTAATATCTTGAATTTTTTCATGTGTAGCGTAGGAGAAAATATCACATGTGAACTTTCTAAAGTACTTGTATCTGACAAAAACCTTTTTGTTAATCTTGTAAGTGATATGGGTCTGTATTGTTCTGAAATGCTTTACTATTTACTGTGGCTGAACGCTGTTGTTTTACATTTAAAATGTTACAATACTTCGAGCTTTGCTTCTGTGTTACATCCATTCTGTGTCATGCCTTATTCACTCCGCAGCTTCAAAGTGTTTAGGAAAAAAAGTGTGCTGTGTTATTAAGAACGTTCTTATAGCAGAACAGATAGTAAGTTCTTTAGCAATACTGTTCGAATGGGTGAAAGTTGCCTTCAAAGATGCGTTTAGTGGCATAATAATTAGATATCAATACAGTGGGGTAATAGTAATGCTGTATTGGAAGAAAGCCTAAATTTTAGTTTACTGACATCAACCCAAATTTATGGCACTCACCTGAAAGCATGGTGGCAGACGTCTGCTTGCCAGTGTAGAGTAGCAGTGGCACTCCAGAATTGACAGGCAGGATGAGATGCACAACCTGATACTCTTCATGGTGTGTTTAACAAAGTTTCAATGAAGTAAAACTTCAATGGGTAACATCAAAGCTGTATCTCCACAGCTGGATAGCAAAGCAATGTAATGCGTTGGCACCATGTTCACTCATGTACTGGTTAACAAAAACGTTGGCGAACAAAATGAAGCAGCAAAATTGCTGCTTGTTTAGAAACAAAGGCCACAGTGTGAACGCCCATGTAAAAGTAGATATAGGGGTAGCTCTGCTGTTTTTACATACCATATTTACATATGCCATATTTACATACATATTTGTGATTATGTAGGTACAAATGGATGTTGGACAAAACAATTTCACTGCAGAAAATGGTCCTCTATTCCCTGATGAGAGTGAATTAGAGAGGTAGACCGCAAACCTCATGAAAACAGCAGCATGAAACATTGAGAGCTTTAGGAAAATGGTTTTTGCTGAAAACTCCCATGTAAGATACACATGGACATGCACACTACTGCAGAATAAAATCCTGAGAATGGCTGGTCTTAGACTAAGCTCTTGTTTGAACTCTCCATCCATCTTCAGGGAGGAGGTTGCAAATGCTCAAGACCGCCTGGCCTGCCATGTGTCAGAAGCACACTAGAAAATGACCCATTTTAGGTAGTTTAGGCGAGCAGTCAGACCAGAGGTAAAGCATCTAAGACCTGAGATGTTTGGACAGACAGCTGTGAAAAAGTTTATTCAGGCCAAAATTGGAAAAGACAGTGAAAAAGGCTTTTTGGTAAATGGAATTGTCCCTGCTTCGAGGGAGGGTTGTCCTCGTTAGGAGAGCATGTACCTTTCTGAGAAGAGCTGGGAGTGGTCTCAAATGTGCAAGGGCTAACATGGGGCTTGCTGAGCCCAGAGTCATGGCAGCCTCGCGTGGGTGAGGGCAGTGCAAGCTGGTGGGGCAGCAGCATAGGGGAAAATATTTGAGTGAACAGAAAATAGATCCTGATGTAAGGTTTATTCTAGGTATTATTTTTTTTTGACTGGTTTGTGTCTGCACAGTTGTAATCGTGTATGTTTATATGAAGGTGCTGCTTAATAGAAGGTTTATTTTTATCCTTTCTATAAAGTTCTTACGCAGTAACTTCTTCTTTGCAGCATCATTGTGGGGGTGAGAAGTGGCTCCTTCTTCAGGACCACTTCTGATTTATTAAGTCGTGATATATCAGACTGATGAAGCTATTGGGCTGGCTGGTCCCTTTTGTTCTTAAAATTGTTATTCATGGAGTTAAACAGAATTAGTCTTTGTCCTTCTGACTGTTTTCAAAGCTTGGTTAATTAAGATGATCAGTGCTCGCATAACTAGGACTTTGAACAGAGTCCAGATGTTCCTGTATTTCAGCCACACTTGCACCTTTTACCCTGTGTGGAACAAGACGCTTAGGGTGAAAAGTTCTCCGCTTCTCTCTTTATCGAATTCTAGGTCTACACTTGGAAATAATTTCCACGCTCTTGAAGTCTTTCTATACCCATGGGATTTTTTTTTTTTCGTCGTCTGCTTTCCCTTTCCTCTCCCTAAATCTGCTGACGGCACTCCCAAATCTTTCTCCCATTTTTTTAATTGTGTTATCTACTTCCTCCAGAGATGGTCTGATAAAAATCTGATTTCCAGTTCTAGCCATGCTTTGGGCCTCTGTGTGGTAAAGAACATCATTTAATGAAGCTCGGTTAGTGGCCCTTCTGGCTTTCCTTAAAGTGTTATCCAGTTCGAAGGCTCTTCAATAATTTTTTTAATTTATCTGTAATGAAATATAATTCTTTTGAGACATTGAAACATCTATATCATAGACTAGCTAGACATTCATTCTTTCTTGGCCTATGGAATTATCTGAAACTTGCATTGTTTTTTGTAGTAGACTTGTAGAAAGAGTTACTTTTTCCATGCAAACCCCTTGCTTGGTTTAAACTTCCCCCAAAACCGTTGTTTCTACCTACTTTCTTTTTTTAAATCTTTATCCTTCACTCTTGGTAGCCATGTAATAGAGCTGATGCAGAAATTTGGATGTACTTTCTCATGCCAGTCACTGCCTAGTAGTAGCTGGTCTGGTGTAAAGAGTGTGACACGTCCCAGGAGGATCCGAGAGCAAAGCATTTCCTGTTTATTGGCTTTGATGCAAGACAAGAAAACATAAAATAAAACTTATTTTGAAGAGCTGTATTCTGATCCATGCAAGTCACGATAACTCTGTTTAAGTTAATCTAGTGAGGTGAGAATGTGTCCCTGGGACAGATGTGATGTCATCCCCCCCAAAGAGGACTTGGGAAGGGGAGACTGCCTTTGTAGTGCTGCAGGCTAATCCTTCATCCTGGAATCCGTTGTGTCCCCACTTGTGTCCTCTTCCTCTGTACCGCAAGTACCATTGTTTGGATGGAGTTTCAGATGTTTTTTGCTGTCCTTCATGTGCTTGGGTTCCCTGTCTGTGTTTGGGGATGAGTATCAGTACTGGATCCCTGTTCTGAGTTAGTCTGGTGGGTCAGGCATGGGACATCCCACTCCCCGTGTCAAGGATGTTTTTCCCAGTCATTTTGTTGCTGTTTTGGTTTTACTGCTAAAACGAGGAAGTGAGGAGTTTAACATTTCAAGATGATAATTTAAATAGCTGCAGCTCCCAAAACCATGGGAAACACATGCCTTGAGACTTGCTTTATAAATCTGTTTGGAGTCAACCCTAAATGGCAGGGTATGCTCCCTGGCACCCAGTTCTTCCCATATAAACACTGGGGGGAGGTCACACAGTGACAGCCTTCGCGGCGCTGACCATAGCCAGCCTGCAATGTTTACTGTCCAGAGCAACACGCCTATAGAAATGTTCCTGCCCCGCAAATTTGTGTGACGGTGAGAACTAGTGAACAGTGTAATTCCAAAAGCACTTAAGTAATGACTTGCTGTAGCTGCTACATATGTAAGACGTAAGGAGAAACAACATTCACTAGAGTAGACACAAACACTGTATTTTCTGGGAAGCAGGGCACGGGGGAGGGGGTGGTGGTGGTGTTGCGGGGCGGGGGGGTGTCTCCCCAAGCCCCATAGCTTATCTTGCTTGTTTCTCTGTCTGTCCTGTCCCCTCTGGCCAGACTCCAGTTTGTAATTCTGTATTTTTTCCTGCTCAGCCTAACATCTTACGTTAAATGTTTGGTTTGAAGTTGCACCTTGTTTCTGCACAGAACATGTTAGTGATGCAAGACCTGCTGGGTAGGAGAATTTTCAGAATATAAAACACAGGCTGGGAGTCAAATGGTATTGGCTTGGCCCACCTACGTGCCCAAAATAAATTCAGACCTATAAATATCAGCAGTAAGAAAGTAATTCTTAAGGGTGGAAAATGAAATCTGTGCAAATATTTTGACAGTGCATGTGACTGACCAGTAGAGCAGCGTTCTCTGTCCCTTAAAGTTGCTTAAATTAACCAGATTGTTCTTTTAAAGAAATGCTGAGATTCAAATTGTATTAATTCAAGTGAATCCTGCAACCTCTGATCTACAGGTTAGACAAGTTGTTAGCATTCTTCCTTTCTGGGCTGACGAGGTCTGATGCTGTCCTTCATCCTTCTCCCAGAGCTGTTAGTAAGACACAGCTTCAGGGAAACATGTCTTCATTCAGGATTTTAATAAAACATGCTATAATCATAGCAAATACAACCCCTGTGTCTGCAGAGGCACAGGCCTGCACCCTTCCTCCACTCTGAATCAAACCTTAGTTGAAAATACAGCAGATCAGTGGACTTTCCTATGTCTTGTCACACTGTGGGTCTGTTTTGCTCACTGTGCTTTCAGAAAGGTTTTATCCAGTTTTTGTTTGTTAAAGCTATAAACAACCTCTTTTCAGCTGTGGTAAACATTTCTTGGTACATAATAAAGCTTCATTTAGTATCATTTATGAAAATTGCCTGTTAGATTCTTTATGATCTGAGATATGAGACCTCTTTAAGTGGAGAAACTGTGGTTGCAATGTTCACCCATGTGGGTTGGTTCTGCTAGTGACTGTTATTCTTTTAGAGTCCTTAGAGATTTTTTTCAATTTTTTTTCAAGTTTTCTTCAAAAGACTAGTGGGAGGGTCAACAGAAATAGGTGGAAGTCCATTGAGGAAATGATAATAAGGGTGGGTGGGGGGAGTGGAAGTTGGTTTTGGTGATTGTTATGCACAGTTGTGAATAAGATTGAATAAGATTATTTTTAAAAAAAATCAGGGATAAAATTAATAGGATGTAAATAAAGTGTATTCCTCTGAGGCTTGTTACTTTATAAATGGACCATTGACTAAAAACTCTGTTACACCAAGTTAAACCATATTTGTACAGTTTAGATTGACTCCATTAGCTGTGCTGTGCCTTGCTCTTTAACTATTACTGTCGTTTTCCCTATGCATTACATTATAATAGTTCTTAGTCTTAAATGTATTTCACAGTAGCATATGGATGTCCCAGTAAAAGTTAAAGATTTATTAACGTTCTGTGTTCTGTATGAAAGGACTTTCTCTCCCCCCCACCCCATGAAGGGATAAAAATCTTTTTGTAACTACTTTTGGCCATAGCAGCATGTTTTGTACAAATATAGCTAACTATACTGGTGTACAAATAAAATTTGAAAGAATATGTTAATGCAAGAGGCAGTGTTACCTTTTGGATTCAGCTTGTATCAACACACGTACATAGTACTCTCTTGTGGCTGCATCGTCCCTCTTCTGCACTAGCGTTTGGGGTAGGGTCATGGTACGATTGTTTCTCAGCATACCTCATCTTTGTCCTGTGTACCCATCCCAGTTGTGTTTTCTAATACCAAAATAATCAGTTTGGGCAGTGAGTGTAGCTGCTTTTCTTTTTTTCCTTTTCTGCTTCTCCCAACAAAGAAGTAATTTTTGGAACAATTGTGAAGTTCAGTTGATTGTTACATAATTTAGGAAAGAACAAGGAGAATAAAAATTGCATTTTCCAGGAACCACCATAAGAAGGCACAAGGTATATTTTACAAAACCACGCTGGTAGTTATTGAGGCTCTCAGTTCCAAACAGATGAGAGCACCCTCACCCCTGCCTTGGGAAGTACCATCTTTTTTGTGTAACTCGTGACCCCTTTTGCAGGTACTGATACAGCTGCTGCATTTCAGCTTGCGTATCTTGGGCTTTCTTGCCAGAAATTGGACTGCTATACAGTTAGAATCAAAACAGTGAAATATTGAGGTACCACACCCTGACAGATGCGAAGTTCTGATAGGTGTCCAAGACCTGCCTGGTTGTAATGTGTTTCTTGTTAAGTTAGCTGACCATTGTGAATTGTTTCAAATTGAACAAAACCATCTAGCTTCTTTTCTCGAAGAACTGAGCTTTGTCATAAACAGAATTCATTCCAGTTATTAGACTCCCACCTCTTCCCCTCTTGGGGTGATGTGACCATGATGGAGATGAGAATCAGGCCCAATATATGAATGTGTGCCTTATTTGCTTAACTTAAAGGAGAATAAAAGCTCCAGCAGGAATAATGGCAAAATACTGGTATGTTAATTCATAGTTCTGAAGTACACACCAGAAAATATGATAAAATGTGGCCATGTGAATTTAACTTTGTATACATACTGAATGCTTTCTTTGCTGCTTCCCATTTATCATCATCTTTTACTTTTGTCTAGAGTAACTATCCTTTGATGTAGATACATAGAAGTTTAAGGAGTTAGTAGGCAGTAGTAGGAAAGGAAACAATAAAGCAAGAAACACCAGAGAAGAAAAACTGCATCCAGTTACTTTGTATTACAATGCAGACTGCCCTTATACCTGTTCCCTTTGGAAGCTTGTGTTTAGCGAGTAATTATTGAGGACGACGCATTAGAAGAGCTAGCGGCCATTTCCTGACAGAACCAAGCCTTAATTTTTAAAATATTTGAAATACTGCAGTTGAGTGTAGAGAGGCCACGAATGTTTCCTCCTTGAGTACTGGGGTTTCAGTGTCCCTCTGGCTTCTGCTGCAGCAGCACAGCAGTGGGTGCCGAGAGGCAGGTCAGCAGTGAAAAAGCTCCTCAGGTCTTTGCCAGGAGCCGAAGCTGGGTGTGGGTGGGTAGAGAAGGCACTGATTGCCCCAGATTACATCACTCCAGACGGATTTTAGCTGTAAATTTAAAGGAATTGCCTAACTTTGCTGCAGTGACTGCTGGTTTTCTGGCCAGGTAGCTGAAGTAGCCTGACCCTTTGGTTTAATCCGTTTCCCTCGTAGTAACCAAATACAATTTATCACAGCTCAAGCTACTAATCTTTGGTATTTATCAACTTAAACTAGCGATAGACTTGAATGCTAATGAGAAATCAAAATCACAGCATGCAAAGTTATCACTATTCCAGTTTAGCCAATAGCTTAATTAAGAGGAGATGGACAATTAAAGAGCTACTGCATACAATAACAGCTCCCTGAAAAGAAAGCAGGAACTAAGAACGAGCCGTGTCCCAGGATGTTTGTACAGGCAAAACTCACACCCCAGAGGGCGAAAAACGTAGCTGGCTCTCAGGATCTGCACTTCATCGTTGTTGCAGGAAATGGAGGAAACTGTGTTACATGCAATGATCAAAATTTAGAGCGTCTGTATTGTTATTCTCAAGAATTATTATTCCTTGCTTGCCAAAGAAATGGTTGTTCAATCTGTCTTCCGGGACATCCATCTTCTTACTGTGAACGGCTACAAATCGCCACCAGATAGAGCGGGAGAAACCATTAACTTTCATCATAACTGAGCACACATTAAAATGATTAAGGTCCAGAAAGTAAAGAAGGGTTGGCATTATTTCACAAAGATTTTATTGCAAGAGCTGCTTTCTTAACTGTATTGTAAGGTGTGACACTTTGGAAGGACAAGGCATGACTGACTTACAGCCAATGGCGCAAAGTAACTTTAATGATCGTTTTGCATGTTCTCTAAAGGAGACAAAATGTTTTCATTTAGAGTTGGTGTGTGCTACCACTGCAGTCTTCAGAGCATCCAACAAAGAGATCCTGCGCTTGACACGAAGTGACGCAAAGTGGCCAAATTTCCTTTGTAGATGCTCAGCTGTCTTTATATACTGACCTTGGGAGTAAGAGTGCTGTAGAGGCATCATCACAGAGCAGCCCCGAGCCTCTGGAGAAGGAGGAGCTCTTTTCATGTTTCCAAGGGTAGGTGTGTGTGGGGGGGTGTCACCTGCTCAGTCTTTGCTCTGTTGGTAAACCTTGCTGACTGCGATGGAGACAAACCTGTGTAAGAGCATGGCCTCCACACCTTCAAAGGCTGGCCTCCATTCTTTGACTATCTGCTGATTTCATAGACTCCTTTCATTATGGATTTGCTTTATTGTTCCTTTTCAGTCTTGCAGCTGTTTTTTATCTTAAGTATTAGTTCTAGCTAATGTTTTCATTGGCAGAATTAGCCAGAGATAGAGAGATTGTAGCTGAAATGTATTGTGGAGGGCCGTTCACTTATATAGCAATTTTTAAAATTGTAGCAATATATTTACTTGGTGATCCCTATAAATTCTCGCTGTTGTTTATTTACTAGCCAATACAATCTTAAATTTTGATTACTTTACTCTGGAAATCAAGATGTCTAATTGAGTCAGCTTACATAGAGGGCCTGGAAGTGTGTGAGGGAACAAGGGTGGTGGTGGAGGTTTCAGTGGATGCTTGCAGACCTCTTACATGGCTCCATTTGGTGAAGATTTCTGCGTCTTTATGGCTTGCTGATCTCTTTTCAGAGGTTGGAGAACCTGCAACATAATAAAGGGTGGGCTGTTTATTTTCCCTGTGTTGTTTTTATGTACTGAAATATTGTAGTGAAAATTGCTGGGTGGGGTGTAACGAATGTTTTCAAAGACCTTCCTTTGAAAGAGGCTTTTTTCCAGCCCTTGGTGGTCACCACCCATTTTCCTGTGCTGTGCCCACCTCCCTCATTGTTCCTACCCACAAAGGCCCCTGGTGTGAGCCTGTCAGCAAATGCGCCAGCGACAAGATAAAATGTTGTGGGATATTGGTCCCAGCCTGCCGAAGCATGGGGCAGGTTTCACCCGCGAATGTCAGGTGGAGGTGCAGGAGAAGTAACACATTGTAAAACGCAGGTTTTGTCAACAGTGTCTGGTGTGAGTCTCTCAACTCTTTACGGTTGAGTGAGCTTGAGGCTGAAGCGTAGGTACGCACGGCACTGACAGTAAAGTCATGTGATGCCAGCGTTTGTCCCTTGGGCTTGAAATAAAGCTTAATTGAAATATTGGCCTCGTTTACCTGCAGTTGCGCCATCTTGATAAATAATGCTGGTTCTGGTGTGGTGTGGGCTGGGAAGTGGTCAGTTCCCCAGCTGAAAAATGAGGCTGGTTTCGAGTTTAACTTCTACCCTACCTGCCCCCCCCCCCCCATCACCACCACCGCCTGCAAATTGCACTTTGTTCGCCTTTAGCTTTAACCCGCTGGCAAAGAGATAAAGCACATCCTTTGGTATGTGTTTTTTAGAGTAGGTAAATAGTTGGGTTATCTGAAAACAGATCTTAGCAATACCTGCTGAGCTTCTGAGCAGCAATGTGTATGGACCTCTAGACTGGCTGTCAAAATAGACTGATTGCTACAAGTAATGCCACAAGATAAGGATCTGCAATCTCTTAAACACAAATCATTGATAGAGATCTCAGGTTGTGCATTGCCATAGCCTTATCCCCGCTGCTGCAGTGCGATTCCAGCTCTACCTGTGCTGCAGGGACTCTTAAATGTGTAAGTGGAAACTGTGGAAAAAAGTGAAGTGGTACATTTATCATGCCCCCACAACCCCCCAAAAAAAATTTGCTGATTTGAAAGGAAGTTCAGTTTTGGCGGATGTTGAAACAGTCCTTTCTGTTGTATTGTTTAGTGGGTTTGGTGGTGGGCTTTTTTAGTTTGCAGGTTATCTCTGAAGCTTGCCCTATCTTGGCGGTTATCAGAGACGATTGCCACAGGGAAGGAATCCATGATCCTGTAGGTTGATGGAGCAGAGCAGTGCAAAACTGGTCAGGGGAGGGAAGGCTGAGTTTAGATGACTTTGTGCCTCTCAGTTTGAAATTTGGCCATATCCTGGGCTGCTTGTTTCTCTCCAGATTTCCCTATTATTTGAGGAGACAGAGGAGGTGTTTCACTGCTGTGTTTTAAGCGTGGGCTGCAGCAGCTTTACAGGGGCGGTACAGAGCTGTCCTGACTCTGACTGGCTCTGAGGCTTGCTGAGCACACAGTGAACCAGGAGCAAGAAACCGCTCTCCTCGAGAACTAAGCCATGAGAAAATCTCTCTGCCATCTAGCCCCAGTGCAGGGAATGGGACGAAAAGGCAAAAAGGCAATGAATGCCTCTCTCTGCTCAAACTGCTGATGAAAGAGCAGCCTGGCATCTTCTCTGCACGCCATGGGCCTTGCGTGGTTCCACGGGGCTGTGCCTTGCCCTGGGAGCAGCGTGTTCAGCACGTCCACCAAGGTACCAGGCTCGTGCTGGCGTGGCGACCGCGGGACGGGCTGCACTCACAGCATCGTAAAATAATCCAGGACCAGATTAATGGCTGCTGAAATCCTAATACTTATCTTTCTGGTTCAAGGTACTCATAAAACTACAGAAAAAATGGTGAAACATAAATCCTGTAGACGTTGTTTTGCTTACTGTGATTAAATTTATCAGGCTCTGGTGACATATTGTGAACCTAAATGCTTTTAAAAAAATGTAAGTGCTCCAACAGCCTCAGTAAGGTTTTCAGCAGTGAACTCCCAAGATACTATTTAGTTGCTGTGACAACTTCAATATTCACAATGACACTTTCTTTAAATTGCAGGTGCAATTTAGTAGCTGCATTAAATGCAGGTAGTGGTATAAGCAATTTAAAACTGTGTATTATATTAAAACTGTGTAATAGTTTTTGTCACGGCACCACCTTTTTTTCAGCAATAACTGCCAGGCATGTTCATGAAAATAAATAAAATACAAATGCAGTACAGTTTAATTATTAAGACTAAAGGTACCATCAGAGCTTCAGACACCGGAGAAGTTAGTCCTACATGTGGTTTTACAGTTTGTATGGAATTTATACTATCTGAAGAGCTGTGTTTCCCATTCAAGAAAACATATTCCTGGCTGTCTTACTGTCAGCTGTGGTGGTCCTAGGGTGACGTGGGCTTAGTGAATTGTAAAGATGCTCAAAGACACCAGAAGTTTGGTATTCACTTAGGCCTCACCTTTTGATACTCTAATAGTACTAGCCAAGTCCTTTGAAAAGGCCTGATGAGAATGGAAACAAGTTCCTCACCCTTAACAAGAACTCTTCCCTCGACTGTCCCTGAGACACTCCTATTTCTCATTTTCCGGACTTTCATTTGGCTTTTGGTTTTAAACTTAGAGGGAGGATCTGCAGGGCATATTGGTATGGCGGTAGGTGCCAAGATTTACTGAAGTAGCAGTGATTTGTTATTTAGTGGGTATGTGCAGAAACACAAGAAAAACTCCCGTCAAACCAAGGAGTCAGCGATGAATTACTCTAAGTTAGGGCAGCTTTAGAGGAAGGGTGGAAAGTATTTCATTTCCTTATTTTTGTAATAGCCCTTTCTGTTAGTAGCTTTTCTTGTTACCTTTGAAATCTTATTTCCGCTATTAACGAATTCCCCGTTTTGGCATTGTTAGTTTTGTCTGTGTACTGGGTACCGTATCCCAATGTGCAGCAATGCTGCTTTAGCACTTGCCTGCCATAAGCACTCCACAGGTTTTCAAGCCATTTTTTTTTTCCCTCTGTCCAAGAATAACCCTGCATCCTTCCCTTTTCTGTGGCTCTTGTTGGTGTGCCGAACCTGGGCACCTGGCGTCTTCTCAGATTTTATAAATTATTATTTTCACTGGAAAGATGTGTAAGGAGGGATTTGTATGCATGGTTTCATTCGCAGCTTTCATAGTTTGGCTCAAGTTCCTGGTGAGCAAGTAAATTGCTGCTTCTAGCACTTTTTATTTACTGACGGTCATGTTTATTACTTTAACAGAGGGGGCTTTCAAAAGCACACCATACCATCCAGAATAAACTACTTGACAGGTAGAATGGTTACAAATACTTTTTAAAGGAATTTTAAGGCAAGTAAGCATGACCGCTGGCTGCTTGGTGTCTGTGTAAGCACATCTCTGGGGCTGTCAGGCAGTGTGGTTCTGAGATAGCTATTGAGTGCCTCACAGTCAGCAGAACTCCTTTTTAGATATTACTCTGGTTCAAATCACCTAGGGATTCACCGAGCAGAAGGTAAAGCAAAATTATGAATACGCAGCAGAAAATGGATTTTCTAGTTTGAAATAAATCTTTGTTGTTATCTAAGATAGTACTGTCAAAATATTTTTATTGGGTTTTCCCAGGTTTGAATTGGAAAATCTTTTTTATGCTAAGCATCTGATCTTTTTTTCATTTATCTGTACTGTAAAATATCTTCTTATCTCTGCATCCCTAGAATGTATTTTTCTTGTTCTGCAAGTTAGCATTTGAAGCTTTAACTCTAAACCATTTCAAATGAGCATTTACTACAGAAATTTCGTGTGACAGCTTAATTAACTGTGGATTTTTGACCTTTAAAGTGCTGGAGCTAGAAACATTTAATAACTGGCCATTGGATATAAAGTAATAGCTTGTTGTTTTACTAGCTTGCATACATGGCAGTTTGTAGCAAAGTCCAAGGGTCATGAAGTAAACTCAAGCGAGTCAATCTGAACTATGTATTTCAAAGCATTGCACGAATGTGTCACACAGTATGTGAGCACCAGTGAAGGCTACCGGGTTACATGTGAGGTATTTTTATGCGAGGTGTGGATTACAATTTCTCTAAAACCTTTTGTGATCTGGAGCCTACAAGGTGGGAGTGTAATTCAGTGTGATTACTGTGCTGCCTGGTCTCGAACAAGCAAGCGTGTGCGTACACAACCAATATCAACCCACATGGACTCGTTGAGAGCAGCGAAACCCTGAGCAGAAGATTGCTATTTGGGCAAGTCCCCTCCATCAGCTTAAAGGAGGCCACCGATGTCCTTGACAGAAGGGAGGATCGCTGAAGCTGAGCACCAGGCACCGTTGTTAGCTGAGTGGGTACCAAGGGCTTTGAGGGGGTAACTGCGTGCGGGAAGGACCAGGGAGTGTTTGGGTGGAGCTGGTGGGCAGGGATTGCTGGTGGAGATCAAGTACCAGTAGGATTGGGACTGCAGAGAGTGAGTATAGTCACAGTAAGTGGAATCGGGACCGAACCCTCAGGTCAGCCCCGGTCTGCTGTGCTGAGGAGGGTTGTGTCGGTGCCTAACCCTGCTTCAGACCCCTGACTGACACCATATGCCTGCATATAAGCTCCCATATCGGGGTGGTCTGTGCACCCCAGGGGTTGCAAGGCTGATGCCCACTGTGTCTGGGTGGCAGGGACCTCAGGTGGGTGCCCAGGCAGGGCAGTGGCGGCAGCACAGCCCCCGGGCCAGGCTGGCTGCCCCAGCATTTCTCCTGGCTGCTGGGGTCCAGGGCCATCACGGCAGTGAGCAGCGGGAAGACAATCCTAAGCTAACATGATAGTCTTGCAAGGTTATTTAAGCCAGATCAGTTACGTGGGGCTTCAGGTTTTGCCAATAAGTTGCTGTGCCTGGACTTTCCAGTCCTGCAGTAAGAGAGACTTGGGAAAGCCAGATTATGATCTTCACCCTGGGTGTGCAAGACATCATCCGCAGGCATTCCTGTGATTCAGCAAAACTGTGTCGCAAGGGGCTGTCAGAGATGAGCAAGGGGATAGGAATCTGGCTCCTGGGACCCCAGCACGGCATTCCTACACCCCTTTGGATGCACACACTCTGTTCCTGTGCATGAGTGTACCCTTGGACCAGCTTGTTTGGGTTCTTGGGGAGAAGCATGGAAAGCTTCCGCTCCTGAAAATTCGGGAGCTTCACCTGAGAGGGCAAATACGTGCCAGTTGTTTGTCATCTTTGCTCACATGTGTCAGCCCGTGAATTCTATTTCCAGAGTGCAAGCTAAACATGCCAGGAGGGAGTGGGAAATCATGTAAACATGGGGGTACAGTGCCACACTTGTGTTCCGTGGCAGGGAACTGCCTGCACCAACTTAACTCTTCCGTTCCCTATGGCTTGCCCATGTGTAAGCGCTGCAGCCCTGGAGCATCGTCTGGCAGCCCTGGGAGAGTCCTTGCCAGGAAGCGGTGCCTTCCTTTTCCTTCTCCTCGAGCCTCCTGACCACCTTCTGTGCAGCCTAGTCCTGGATGGAGTCCCCAGGCCCATCCCTCCGCTCCACCTCCCTGTTTCCAATGGAGATTTGAGCTAGAACTTTCCTTTCTTGCCATTTTATTGGGAATGGTCATGCTGGGCTTGCAATGGGAGGGTGCGTGTGGCCGAGTGGGGTCTTATCCTGCCGGGTCCTGGGACTCCTAAGAGAATGAGTGTCGGGGAGCCCCCAGGAGGGTTCCCCTGCAGCACCCCCACGCCTCACACCCACGTACGGGCGGCTTCATTTGGGGTGGCTTTCTCCTGTCTCTCTCCCTTCTGCATTTTAAAGAGCCTGACACAGGTTGGGTGAGCAAGGTTGCTGCTGCCACTTGCGTCACTTTCTCCGGGCAGTGACGCACACGTGTGCTCTTTTTTGGCCACGTAAGTGGGTGGCTTATGTGCTGGGAGGGAATGATTCATAAATTAGCTACAGCCCGAGCCTTTTCTCTGTTGCCCTGATGATGTGTGAAGAGGGTTTGGTGTCAGCCTTTCTTCCTGGCCTTCCAAGGGGCAGGCTGCTGGGTAGTTATGTTTTTGCTCCCTGGCTGTGGGTAGTTCAGCCTCGCCCGGGGTAAAACGCTGATCCCGTGCGTAAAGTGGGGGTAACTGCAGGGAGAGCAAATGGCCGGCTCTCTGCACAGGAAAACCATGAAAATGCTGCTTTTTGCAGAATTCTGTCATTCATCTGCAATTCTTGGAGGCTTTTGCAACCAGGAGGAGCAAGCACAGAAGGACTATCTTTGGCAGGGGAGCCTGGCTGAGGCGGGGGCTGCGGGGGGCTGCGGAGGCTGCCTGGCTCGGCGTGCCAGCGCGACTTCAGGGTGCCCTGGGTGAGGGAAGGTGGGGAGGAGAATTACTGAGGTTCAGGAAGCCACAGGGGGAAATGCTTAACAAGCGAATTGTTTGTTTATTTAAAATGATAATGGTGAGCAAGAAAGTCTTTTGAGAGCAACCAGGCAGGTGGATTCCTCCCTTGTTTTCTGATGTGAGAAAGCTCTTGTGTGGCGTGTAATGAGCAACGATTGAAGAGAAACTGAGCACAACGATCAGCAGCAGTGTTGAGGGGCGGGAAAAAAAATAATTCTCTGCTCATAGCATTGGTTATTAGAAACCTTGAGCAAGCCATGGTTAATGAAACCAACTTGTCCCATTAGCCACATTTCAAAATTATATTTACAGAGGTTAGCTAAACTAAATATTTTTCTCTGCGGCTGACGTGGCGTCATAAGAGACCCTGTCTTATACAACCCTTTTTTACTGCATGAATTGCAACACAGTTTTGGCCTTAGTTCCCAGCATTTCTTATTTAAATGAGGAGGGATTGGACCTTGTTTTGCCCAAGTTGGTTCTAATGTGAAAATTGTGGGGTATAGATTTAGATCGGAGCTCGAACGTTTATGGCTCAAGTTAAATTTTCCAAGCTGCAATTGGAAATTCTCACAAATATTGCTGCGTGGGTTTTGTGCTGTTAGGTTTTATTTTGTTTCTACTCTTTGTTTTGTTAGTAGAATTAGAAACTCAGGAGATTTGTTCCCAGTCTAGCATCTTTACAGACACAGTGTAGACACGTTTTTCTTTAGAGAGCAAGACATAACTCTGAAAGAAGCATTGGTGTAAGCTTCTCACGTGGCTCTCCCATTCTCAGAACCTGCTGCAGGAGGACACAGGGCATTTTCTGTTTTACCTTCTTGGACATCTGTATGAAGGGGCTTTTTTTTTACGTGGATGGGGTATGAGCCTTGCTTGGCAAGGAGAAAAGTAAGGAGTTAGTGTCACAATATGAATATCTCATCCTTTAGATTCAGACTTGCGTGGGTCAGTGTTTACTCTGGCGATGCCCCTGAAGTAATTATCAAAGTTGGATCTTGCCGTTATGTACTGAAATGTGTGTAGGTCTCCTTCTGTGCACGCATCCTGTGACAGATGCCATATTAGAAAATATTCACCTCAGGCAATATAATTGTGAAAGAGCTTTGCCGAGGGCTGATCATGGATCTTGAGAAGATACTGTAAGAGTTTATGAGGCCTCTTGCCCTGTTAGCACACCCACTGGTGAGCACCTGCGGTCATCATATCTGATCCCGATGCATATGCCTAACTTCACGTGTTTTGCAGCACGAGGGCCCTGCTGATATGCTGTGAGCATGTTCCTGCTTTGGACGAAGATGCTGAATGCCCAGCCTTACCTTACTGTAACTCTACCCTTAGCATTTAATGCGCACACAGGCTATTTTTCCTTCTTCCTAACTTACAAAGCCACCTGTGGTTTCAATGCTAGAAGCTTTTGTAGGCAGTTTAGCTCTTTAGAAATGGCTGTTGCCTTTAGAATACATTTAAAAAAGAGTATTAATACTCTTTTTCTATTTTATGCAGTTTTACATTACACAGTCATGACAGGAACAGTTTCTAGGATTAAGTGCTGTGATTAACATTTGTTTTCCTCATCATCTTCACACAACAGAATATATTTATTGGAAACACTCTGTTTTGGTAGGATTTCTTCTTTTTCTTTTTGGTTGATCCATATTTAATTTATGGGCTCATTATTTTACAGTGATGTTGGAAAAAGCAGGTTATAAGCTGCTTCATTTATAGGCACCCTGGCAAATGGAGAGCTGCTGGTGATGATTCTAGAAATGAATGCACAGCCACAACGGCAAAAATGGTGGGGCTGATCTACTCTGCTCCTGTCCTGTGCTCATTCAAGCTGCATTGTTTGCATTGGTACAGTATTGCAGGAATCTGCCTCAAAAGAAATATATTCTGTGTTGGTGTGAATAAGATGCAAAACCTCAACTTGTGCAAGTGAAGGAAACTTGTAGTATCAGCAGAGCTACATGGGGTTGAAATAGCTGGTGGGTTTTTTAACATTCAGGTTCTTCATGTTCTGAAATAAGAATTGTACTTTATAAAAGAACCTTAGAGTCAGTGGAGTTTCCTCTTAAACAGTCTTATCCCAGATCCGTTATAAATGTATCCCTTGTGTTTCTTCCATGTTAAATTTAGCTTTATGTCCCTCGGTGACTTAATTTTGCATACTTGCTTCATGAAATGTCTTCCTCTTCATGATTTCCTGCTCTTCTGTTCTCTGCAGAGTTGAAGGAGGTTGGCTGTATCAGTCATGTTACTTTGCTCAAAAAGGAATCTGTTTTCATAGACAATGGAGAGATGGTGATTTAATCAGAATAGTTTCTATGAAGGAGGGATTTCTTCCAAGCAAGAGTATTTTCTTTCGCATTTTGTGCCCTTCATGGTCAGGAAAAGGTGGTTTTCCAGAATAGCATTGGATTAAGAGCTGAGACAGTTGCATATACACATGCAGTTGGATACCCTTTTGCTACTTTTATTTTTATGCAGGGTACAGGCATTGAGGCTCTATGATGTTGAAATATCTATGACACAGCCATATTTTTCCAGCTTTAAAATGGAATCCCAGAGTATTTTTTAAGTAAATGAATTGAGATTGAGCTTTATTTTTAGCATTTCCTGAATCCCAGGTTTGCTATTTCATTTCAATTCTCTCACCTAAGACAGATCTTGATCCTGTTGCATGCAGCCAGGATTCAGAGGGTCTAAAGATGGACTTGTATAGAAATGAGCCCTTTCCAGCTGTGGTAGTCCTCTCATAATTCCCTTTATAAAAGAAGCAAAGAGATATTAAAGTCTGGTCAATTGATTTAAACCAGTTGACAGAATGGATTCATTACCGAGAAGAATTACTCTTGTAAATGCCTCTCAAGTTGTGAATTGCATTTGAATTTGCTTTTTCCTTTCTCTTCTCTATCAGGAGCAGTTCTGAACGGAGGAAGGAAAAATCAAGAGATGCAGCAAGATGCAGAAGAAGCAAAGAGACTGAAGTTTTCTATGAACTGGCACATGAGCTGCCTCTGCCCCACAACATCAGTTCCCACCTGGACAAGGCATCCATCATGCGCCTGGCAATCAGTTTCCTACGCACTCACAAGCTTCTGTCTTCAGGTAAGATCTGGCTAAAATAATTTGCCAGTGCTAGTTGACAGCAGCTTGGTAAGATTGTACATGTTCTCTGAATGCAGCCTCCTAAAGTGAGAACGGGACACAACTGCTTGTGTTATGAGAATACAATTAAATTTAAAGATAGGTTGGTGTGGGTTTTTTTCATCAGAATTATGTATATTTTGATTGGGTTAGAAAATCGGAGTGGTATTAGTCATATAAGGTCTTCATTACCAAAATCACAACTGGTGCAGTTTTGTCTCTCTAAAAAAACCCCAACACTCAAAACCTTTGAATGTAGTTTATTGAGCTCTGTGTTACAAGATTTTAAGCTTTTAAGAGTTTAATCAGAATTCAAACATATGCCTTAAGCTTCCATGCTGAAACAAGTGAATTTTGATTTGGTGTGGCAAGTACGTTTGTGCCAGCACATTCAAAAGAGAGCTGGAAGTTCTGAAGGCCCACTGCTTCGTTTGAAAGGCTTAATCGTGCTACAAGGTGGCAATGAGCAGTAGGTGGATTGTGTATGATGAGGTAGACTAAGACAGCTAAAGCAAACAACTCTTAAATACTTGACACGAATGGATTCTATGTAATCAGAACCTTGCTCATGTTGGACTCGTATGAAATGTGAACCAGTACCGTTTTCATAGCCTGTGAAAACTGGTAAAATTCACAGCATTCTTATTTTGCACCTGTATTTGAATAATCACCTCTGTGGAAATCTGTGGTTTGAGTAGCCTGTAAGATCAATGAAAACAACTGATGTTTCTGGGGGAACTTTCACATGGTGACCTATAAGTGTCAAGAATACGTTAACAAAACAATGCCTGCATTGTTTGTGAAAGGTAAACCCGAAATTTCATCTTGTCCTTCATTAATGGCAAAACTCCCAATAAGGTCACGATTGCACTTCCTTGCTTCAGAATACTGAGTCATACCATAACAATTACTTTAATAAATGTTATTAGGAAGTATCTCATTTTGTGGATGAGCACGCTGTTAGTTGGTTGATGGTCAGTCTCAAAGATATGACGGATTCAACTCTGCTTCTGTGTGCTCTGGAATTTTTGTAGCTTTTTCGGCTTCTGCTAAGACTACTGTATAAAACGTGGGTATTTTCATCTTAGCATATAGAATGTGGTTTTAATGTCTGTGAAAAGTAAAGTTTATTTGCTGAAGAGTGTTTGGAAATAATCTCTGATTTTGTAATTAATACTCGAAGAAGTTTCAGAAGTAGATAAATGTTCTTAGATGTGCCATACACCAGGCCAATTGTTAGACACAGCTTCAGCTTTTCAAATATTTATAAGGCATGAACTAAAGACTGGCACAGCGTAGGAGAAGCAAACTCCTGAAGGGCTGTAACAGATAACATAAATAATGTGTCTGTGAAACTTGACATGAAATAGTTTGATGCTGTCATTGGAAAAAATACTTTTGCTCACCTGGAAACTGCTAAGATTAAAGCAAACTCTTCAAATACATCTATGTTTCCTGATAAGGGAAAAAAATCTACAGATAAAACATTTGTCTTAGTGCTTCTGTGGTGTTAAGGCTTAAGCTCATAACATCTGATAGTGATGGCCACTCGATATATGTGCATAATATTCATACATACATGATTTTGCTGTGAGTGTGTTGGAAAAACAATGTGATTGTGTAGCTGATTTACATTTTCTTGAAGTACTGCCAGTACTCAGCAGTTAGAAAGGAATCTGGAAATGAAATGTTACAGTAGGAAGAGGCTGTGATTTAATATTTCAGGGTTTCTCTATGTTAGTTATTTGCTTAGCCTTAAATCTGATGTACTTCCCCAGTCTAAATATTACCTTAGAGTAAGTCCTCTCATTAAAATTTGTGTTGATAGTCAAATGCAGAATCGTCCATGGCTGCATCTTTAAACACTGGAGATGTAGATAAGGGTTTCAAAATCTTCAACACTTCTATTCTGAGGAACTGAACTTACAGTACTTTAAAGGGACTGATTTTCTGGAAGAGTTGGGCGTTATTTTCTGGTAATGAGAATACATTGAAATGAGAGAACTCAAGCCAAAAAAACCTATTCTGCTACTTCTGTTCTTCTGACTATAGCTAACATTTAATTTAAATTTTATATCTTTGATTGTCAGTCTTTATAAGGACAACAGCTTTCACTAGAAGGCCATCCAATTTGATTCAAAGCAATAGGGTTTTGGTACGGCTTTAGGTCCAGAGATGAAGCGGTTTGCTGCTCGTCACGTTTTGATGAGAGTGTGGAGCAAAATGGAACCCAGGCTTGTGTGATGCCTGTCCACACTCATTCTCACTTTTGCTCTGGACCCTTTCAGAGCTCCAAGCAAAACTGCCCCCATTTCACGTGCATGTTTAGCAGACTGGAATTTGGTCCTTAATTCAGTGTTGCATTTGAGGAGCCTGATTTGACTGACAGGGAGCACAGGCGTTACTGTGCCGTTGACAGGTGAACGGGGAAATGGGGAGGTGGGGGACTGCAATGTGGATGAGAAGCAAATGCCAGCCCCACCCCACAGACCCTCTCTTTGCTTTGTTGTCTTCACGGAAATAGTTTTGATTATTTGGGCTAGATATAAATATTGCCACTTAACTCCAGTTTACACTATTTAGGCTAGACACACTTAGTGTAAACTGGAGTTAAGTGGGAGTATTTGTTCTGTCATTAATTAGGACATTAAAATAACTTACTGCATTTATAGAGATATATACGCACACAGTGTCACTAAAGTAAGCTTGCAGTGCACTTTGGAAAATGCATCAAAAGATAGCACAGGAAAAGCTGCTGCTTGATTAGCGTTTTTCTTGTTTATTATTGATTCTATCAAAACCTACTGGTACACCATATTTTATTTCATATTACTGTTTGTGGCCACAATTCTCAAACATGAAAACATCTCTTCGTTTCACGGCAATTTTGCCTGGAGCAGACAGAGCAAGGCCCTTCCCAGGACTGCATCCTCATCTTTCTGTAAACTGATGCTCCAGATGGGATTTCAGAGACTGCCACAGGCAAACTGCCAGCCTCAGTCCACTGGCAGAGTGTCTCATGCCCCTTCCTATTATTCCCTGACTCGGAATAGGGCTTCTCACTTGTGTAACGTGGGCTGTTTTACTAGCTGTGTCTGCATAATGATTATTTATCTGTCGGGAAGCCAAGACCTAGGGAAATCTATGCCCACATTCTTCCAGCAGGTGAATGGCAATGCCCATGAATCTGAGCCCTCATTGAGAGCTCTCCTGCTACGTGCCTCCGAAAATCCTGGCTTCTGGATCGCAGGGTGCACGTCTCCTGCAGGCACTGCAGGGCCCAAGCTTGGCCCTTGTATCCTATCATAATAGGAAATAGCTGGTTGTATATCTCAGAGTTCAAAAGGGTAAAAAATACCAGGTTTTGCTTTTTAAAAGTTGCTGCTTTACTTAGTAACACATTTCCCTTTGATTTTCACAGTAGGCAATTCTGTGTGGGAATGTTGGAGAGGAAGCCTTTAACATTTAGAAATGCAGGCTGTTCGTCTGACGGCCTGATTGAGATTAGTATCACAGGAAGCAACCTGAAACAATAGCTTTATAATACTGTTTCCATGTTGTGCACAGAACAGTACCTGGTATAATTGGAATGCGAAGTAGAAATATCATTTAATTATGATCATCTTAAATATTTTTCAAGATGTCTCCTAATTCTGTTGGCATAATACATTTTTGCCCTCATCACATTCAAATGTTTGGGATAAATTTAGAACTGATCTTTGTTTATTTCAAGTAATGGTTTTGATCCCATAAAGCTGCTGCTGAAAATAGCATGATGCTTATCGGTAGTGGAGCTTTTGGATTTGGGATCTCATGTCCTCTAGTATAGTCAGAAAAATTGATAGCGGTACTTTTCTCTTATTATTCTCTAGTTTAGCTGGTAAATCAGCCGAATGCTTTGGGGGGGTTAGTAGACTGCAAAAGAGAAATAACTGTGTTTTGCTAAACAATGGCTGTCTTGGTTAACAGCTGACATCGTGATAGTTGCTAAGGCTGCCTCAGATAGTCTCTTTTAGTCTGAATATGAGGAAAAGAATCCATTTTAGGAAGCCTGTGTAGGCATTCGCATGTGGTGCAAATAATTTTAAGTGTTTATTTGGACCACACTGGTGCTAAAGGCCTTACAGAACTCTTTAGTACCTGTGAGTTTCTGGGTGCCAGGACTACAGACTCTTTAGTCAGGCTAATCAGGCAAACACAATTTTATGAGCTTTCTTTAATTCCATCCCAATCGTGTGGCCACCCGGGTGTCTTTTCTGTGCAGAGATCCAGCAAAGGAAACTGGATGGGAGTTGCTCCTGTGCAGGCAGACAGCAGCAGAGATGGGGAGGGAACAGGGAAGCAGACGGGAAGTTGTTTGGGAGAAGGGAGGCCACAAGGAAGCCAGTGTGAAGTTGTTTCAAGGGAGGGAGACAAGAAAGCCGGAAAGCCAGCAGGGAGCAGAAGGGAAAAAATAGCTTTTCTCTAGGCTTTTAAGGGAGAGGACAAACTGCAGGGAGAAGTGATATGGGCATTGTTTTTGAATGTCTGGACAAGCTGCATCTAATCTCAGACCATTGTGGCATAAAACAGTGCCTTAAAAATAGCATGTCTGCTTGTTTGCTTTTATTTAATTGGGAAAATAGTTTTGTGCCAACCATGCTGCTAGAAATGAGAGTGGAGCTGGGTGCCGAGTGCTGCAGCCGCTTGAAGTGATGTCCCTGTTCTGGGAAGGTGAGCCACAAGGTCCCACAGGACGCCAGCTCTGATGGGGTGCTGTGTCCTGCCATTCAACACCAATGACTGCAGGACCCGAGCAGCATCTGAATGATTCAGCTAGATACAAACTCTGCAACCAAGACAACACTAACATGAGCGTTTTCTTTATCAGAGTTGCTTGTGCGCTTGGAGATAAGAGTCCTTCAGGAAGCTTCAGATTTAAGAGTGGCTTTTTCTTGATGTATCTAAATTGAAAGCTTTTATTGAGCACATTGAAAATATCCCCTTGAACAGGATGTACTGCTCTGTCAAGACAGAAGAAAAGAAAAAGGTGGGGGGAGGGAATCAGTCACTTTCCTTTGATGGAAAACAAGAAACCAGGAAGAGACGTCTGTCTCAAAGCTGCTCTCTCTGATGCAGGATGGAACTGATGTTAGATCTTCCCTAACTTGCATACCAGAGTCAGGCAGTTTTTACAACCCTCTTCTGAAGTGGCAGCTATAGCCTGGTGTCTCTTATGCACAATATCCAAGGAACTTTCTGCTACTTGTAGGACCAAGGATGAGTGACAAAGCCGTGAAAATTCTGTGGAGGTGACAATGTGGCCTCCAGTAGAAACCCTTTTTAGCACACTCTACCTCTGAACTGACCAAAAAGGCGCCTCTGAGTCAGATCAAAGGTGTTGAGAGGAGTACAGGCTGTTTGCTAGGAGGTTGTTTATACCTGAGCAGTTATTTCTTGTAAGGAGAGCCTGATTTTTGAGCCTTCAGACTCGTTCCAAGAGGTTGGACTGAAGGAAATGAGCAAGCATTTACGGAAAAAGTGTTCTTAAACTTGGGAACAGAGCACATCCTGACAGTGGGAATTAATCAAAGCTTGTTTACAAGACCTATTTTTAGCATAAAAGGTTATCATAAACACTGCAATAAGCATTTGCCATTATAGTTCAAAGTTTCTCATTGATGAATAAATTCTACTTTGGTGGTTAAAATTTTTTTTCAAAGTAGAGCTGATTAAAAAATACCTACCAATACTGTATCAAAATTTGATGCAGACTAAGAAATACTGCCTTGGGCCAATATGAACAGTGGATGCCCCATCAAATGGGGACATGGGACACGGTTGCTGTGTTCCTGGTTCTGCTATAGCTCTGACAGGGAGGACACTCACTTTTCCGAGGCTCTCTGACGTGTTTCAGCATCTCCTGATTTCACCTAGGCAGGGATTCTCCCTCCTTTATAGCCTTGCCAGTGCTACATGAGCACAATCTTGGCTAGGATCCATAAATCTAACTCTAGTATGAACAGTAATATTATAGCACTTCATTCTGCTGAATGTGTTATTAATTTATAGTTAAACTGTCATATTTGCAGTCCACTCTGCTATACTGTCGTGGTGCCTGAACTGAGATACTCTCATTAGTGGAGGAAAGACTGAAAAAGTTGTTGGAAAAAAACCAGGAAATGCATCCTTTTTTCAAAATTTAGTTAGCAGCTATTTTGAAAAGCAATGCTGACACACACACACACAAAAAAAAACCAACAACAAAAAAACCCACCAAAAAACCAACCAAACAAACAAAAATAACCACCAAAAAACAAAACACAAAAAACCCACCATACCCCTAAAAATCAGGGTAAGATCTGGAACATTCTGGCAAGTCTACATGGGGTGCTGCTACCCAGATAAAGTGACCTCAGACCTACTAGAAACCAAACCCCCACCTCCTTGTGCTAACATCCCATGTCCATTTAGTCCCAGCTTTCCCAAATGTTTTCCATCTGAAGCTGAATTTTCCTAGGCTAATGCTCCACTCCAGCCCCAAGGTAAACTAATGAAGCAAATTTAAAGCAAAATGGAAGACAATAGGGATTTCTGGGAGCAGCTTGCAGTAACCATGCCTTTATTTTTTTTTCTTCTGCAAAATAGACTCTTCCTAAAGCAAACCAGATTTTTGCTACTGGCAGTAACTGAATTGTTTCTGATGTATCAGTCTCCTAATGTGTGTGTATATCCTCTGTGTAGCTAGTGATTTTCACAGGAGAGAGGGAACAAGCTACAATGCTGTAACTGCAGCCATATGAGGGACTGCTATTTATTATTTATATTGCTATAATTATACTGTTACCTGATACAAGGCATACTCAGGCCACCACAGAGATGCCCAGAGTATTTCTTTGCTGCAGACTAAGGATCTTCAGGTAGCTAATAAGCTTCAGGGGTTTAACACAGATGACACCTTCTGGGACTGTGTTTTTGCAGAGACCTGGACCCAGCAGGAGACCTGAGTGCCTTTGCTGCATCATGCTGCCGGTGGATGCTCATGGGGACAGGCAAATAGATGGGCAACAGCAGCACAGTGAGTGGCCCATGGAGGTACTTGTTACTTGCCTTCACGTGCCTGATAGTGCCTACAGTTCCCTTGATAGAGCTGCTGGGTCTTTGAAATGTGAGCATGCCTATTAAGTACCACAGGTATCTGCCTGCTCCCCTTGCTGCTGCGGCCGGGCTGCACAGGGGGAAGGAGGGGATGCAGCGGGGTTAATCACTTTACCAGGGAAGCTGGAGGGTGTCTGCAAAACACCTTGGTCATGCCTTTGGGTTGTGTGAGCGGGGGTGTACAGCAGCACAAACCCTCTTCCCTCCAGCTGGACAAAGGTAATTTTAACAAAAAAAAGCTGAACTGTGATCCCACAAACCCCTGTAACCACGTGCTTTAAAGCAGACTATATCTTTAAGTGCTGTGCTCAGCTAGGACGTTAATGGTTTGAGCCTGCAGCCCTGATGTGAGTGATCCTATGTCCTCTCTAGTGCTTGTATAAGTAATATAATTTATATACATGGAAAAGCAAACTTAATCATCTGATAATACAAGTAAAGTGTTTGTCTTTCGCTGTTGGAGGCATTTAAGAATACAAATGCTTTGAATAGCCTTCCTGCCTTTGAATGGTCATGTTTTGTTAATGCAAACTTAATGAGCTGGGAAAAAAAAATGGAAAGGAGGGTCTGGGGTTAGAGCTGAAAAGTCATTTTTTTTCTCTGAACCCACACTTGGCTGATTGTCTTGGGCTATAGCCATGATCCCTGCTGAATAAACCATTTGTTTGCTTCCGGAAAAGTAAAAAAAGACCCTTGACATTCTTTACACAGCAGAAACAAGCTTGGGAGCAGATGGTCACTTACCTCTTTTTTTTCTTTTTTCTTTTTTTTCCCCTTCCCTAAATGTCATTATGGTCAAAGTGCGTACTATTCAAATATATTATTGTGTATTTTCTGTATTTTAAATGCTAGCTGTGATGTAATTTCCTGAATTCAGTTGCTTTGTATCGAGGAGGAACTGGCCCCTGTCTGTGTAGTTAGAACTGTAGTGCAGGGACACCAAATGATAAATCCCCAGCCTGTGCTGGTCATCAGAAGGTGTCTTCTCTTCCCTGCTACCAAACGTTCGCCTTGATAGGCAAAGGATGATAAACAAAGAGCTCCCAGTGGCTCTGGAGCCCAGTCTGTTCCACTGTTGGCAGGGTAGGTAATGGGCTGCTGCCAGGGAGGGATGTTGAGCAGGGGGAGGATGCAGCAGCCAGCATCGTTTTGGTAACCACTCATCTGTTCCAAACAGTGGCTTGGTGGGCTCTGCATTGCAAATGCTCATCCCTCTGCATTTGCTCGCTGACCATCCTTAGGCACTACCAGATGCACTTGCAGGAGGTATATAGATCAAACCCATGCTTTAATCATCACTCATTAATACTTCAAAGTAACAACCGGATTAGTTTGGCTCAGCCTCTTCCCTATCCAAAAAAATACCAAACCCAAACCACTTCCAATAATGTTTTACAAAGCAATACCCCATTCCTGCTTCTAGACTTCCAAAATGAGTATTTCGACAAGAAACGTGAAGGGAAATGACGAATGGGCTGTTTCAGGGAGGAAAAGAACAAAAAAAATAAATACTTTTCTCAACTGCTAACAGTATGTGTACTAGAGAACAAAAACTGTATGCTGAAATTGCAACATTAAACCAACAAAGAGCAGCAGCTGAGTCCCACTATTTTTGTGAATAAAGCTGATGCAATTGCAGCCAGAGCCTCTGGCCAGCAAAATCAGTGGTGGGTCCAGCCTGGAGCCCTCTTGTGCTGCCAGGGAGGGGCACAGAGAGCATCGCTGCAGCTCCTCTCACATCATCCTTGCTGCTTCAGGCTATGAAGCACCTTTGATCTAGATGGGACTTAACCACAGCTTGGTATCTTCAGCAGTGCACAGCTGCAGTTGGTTATTCTTTATGCTGAGACAATAATGGGGTTTTACGTTTGTTCTTTTGCTTTCGGCCCCCGAATTCAGAGCCTTACCACTATGTGTATTTGCAGTGACTGATCACAAATGTGCAGGCTAACTGACAAAACTGTAAAGATAAGCTCTCCACAGCATGTCTGAGGTACACAGAACAGATGCAATATCTGCAAATAGTTTTGTAAAAAAGTAATCCCAGAAGTTTCACATAAAACACGTCAAGAAATTAATGGGCCAGCTCCTACACAGAAATTTTTTGATACTAGACATCTACAAATCCTCTCCTGCAGGCGGCTTATTCGTGGAGCTGAAACATACTTCGAAGTGTAGAAGGGAAGGCAGGAGTGCTGAGTGGGCACGTGGGTGACTGGCATCAGGAGGAGCAGCATCTCCCCCTTCCTCCCTGCTTGTGACTTTGCTTGCTTACTGCTTCCCGTCGCAGGAGATGAGCAACACAGAGCACACACAACAAGAGGGCACAGCAATGCCATCAATTGTCTCCAGAGCACAGGCAGAAAGCAACAGGAAACCTTGTAACAAAAAAAAAAAAAAAAAAAAAAAAGCTTTAATAAATATTCTAGCACAATCTTTAAGATTTCAGGACAACAGTGACACATCTTTCCCGAAAACGGATAGGTGCACTGGGTTCATGAATCTGCATAGGCAAACACACGAGGTGTAGGTGTAAGTGGGGCCTGAGGCTCTCCTCCTTGGGGACAGGAGGAATGTCGCTGGGTGGTGAAGTGTGACAGTCGGGTGGCGTGGTGCATAGGGAGTTCTGATGGCTGCAGATGGAAAAGCAGGTATCGGTGGGATGGATCTGGTTTTCCCAGGAATATTGAGTTTTATGGGGTGAGAGATTCTCCGAAAGGACTTCAAGGGAGTGGTTTTCTCCTTTTTCTACTAAAGGCGGTGTTAACAGACGTTTCCATACGGAGTGCAGGGGTCCACACAGGAGGCACACTCCGTAGGAGCAGTACTTGAACTTCGTAGAGAACCTGACCTGATGGGAGAGTCTTTTGTTAGATGTTTGTTAGGAATGCCCAGATTTACTCACCTTCTGTAAGTTTTGCCCTATACCTTGTGCCTGCTAGGAGGTACAAAGGTTGTGTGTGGCCAAAAGAATAGGCACAAAGAAGATGTGCTTCAGTTTCTAGGTATTATATAGGTGTTATGTACTAAAAACATGTCTGGCAGACACAGGCTAGGGGTGAATAGAGGGCCTGTTGCATTTGCCAAAAAGTTTAGAAAATGCCTTTCTAGTGACAAGCACATCTCTTTCATACACTGTTTAGAAGGCCCCAGCAGAAGGGGTTTGTGGAAAGCAAATTCTAACAGCAGAGAAATACTTTGTTGCCTTGTAACTGGATGCGCTTGTGTTGAAAAAGGCTGGGTAGGGTGCTGGAGACTTCATAGGCTTTTTTTTCTTTTTTTCTCAGTATGTGCTGACACTGAGAATGAACTAGAGGCAGACCAGCAGATGGACAACTTGTACCTGAAAGCTTTGGAGGGATTTATTGCCGTGGTGACACAGGATGGAGACATGATCTTTTTGTCAGAGAATGTCAACAAATACATGGGTCTTACCCAGGTAACTTGTTCCCTAACACTTTCCCGTCTCTGTAACACAATTCCTAGAAACGAATCCTATGCCCAAATGCAGAAAAACAGCTGCCTGTCACTGCGAAAAAGACTGGAAATAAAATGTCTTATTTCTCAGGCAGGCACCCTGCACACCAGACCACAGTGGGGGCTTTTCCCTCTGCCTTTTTATCAAAGTCGTAGTGTCTTCGGGGACTGCAAACTTGCCTTCCTAGGTATTACTGTAGAGAGGAGAAAAGGCTTTTATTCAGCTTGTGCCTTAGACTATGGGACAGAGGTGACAGAGCTTTTCTTTTAGGTCCACCCTTTTCAGCTTTGTGGATTTTTATTTTTTTTCCTTCTGTGTTGAAAATAACCATTGGTGTTGACTGTTAACTGCACTGTGCAAATCCAAAACTAGGGAATTGTTCTTGGGAGAAAATAGTAAGTTATGCATAGGCTAGACAAAGAGAGGGTCACGGGACTTGTGTCTGTGGGCATCCTGTCAATGCACTTTGAACGTGACCAGTTTCATCTGAATAGGTGGTATTTAAAAACAAATAACTGCTATCAGTTGCTTTTATTTGGCTAAGTGTAGTTCTTACTTCTGCACAGGTGGAATTAACTGGACACAGCATTTTTGACTTCACTCATCCATGTGACCATGAAGAAATTCGAGAGAATCTGAGTCTGAAAAATGGTAATAATGACAATAAAAGAGTCACTGTTTGCTTTTTAAATAACCACATGAAGTAATTAGCTAGCAGTAGAGATCTGTTAGTCAGGGTAAAGGGAATTTTCATTCTTAGAGTAATCATTAACTGTTATTCAATGCTTTGCAGATTTGTTTTCCCAAATAATCGCTTAAATATAATAAGACTAAGAACTGTTCGTTTAATGTTTTACTTTCATCAAGACAGACATAACGTTTTCACTTGTAGCACTTTGCAAAGATTTATGTGCTGCAAGCTAAAATATAGGTTTGAATGCACAAAGTCCTATTTAAGTTCCACTTAAAGTTTTAGGTCTGAGCTCTACAAACTGCTCTTCAATGGTCCATGCATCTTTGATGGTCTCTGCAGGTAAATTATTGGATGATTATTATTTCTGTTGAATCCTTCATGCTTGTAAGTAGAAGAAACCAAGAATCAAAACTGAGAAAACTCATTTGCCACTGTCCTTTTACAGGTCCAGGCTTTGGAAAGAAAAGCAAAGACACGTCAACTGAGCGTGACTTCTTCATGAGGATGAAATGCACTGTTACCAACAGAGGCAGAACTGTTAACCTCAAGTCTGCCACGTGGAAGGTACCATATTTGAGCCATAACAAGCGGGTTTGGTTTCACAAGACATTTTGGCATGTACAGAAATTACATTTTAAGTTTGTTTCTCATTCAAAAAATCATTATTTCAGGTTTTGCACTGCACTGGACAAGTTAAAGTGTACAACACCTGTCCTCCTCACACTCTGTGTGGGTATAAAGAGCCTCTTCTCACCTGCCTTATAATAATGTGCGAGCCTATTCAGCATCCTTCAAACATCGATATCCCCCTGGACAGCAAGACCTTCCTGAGTCGCCATAGCATGGACATGAAATTTACCTACTGTGACGACAGGTAAACTCCACTGATTTTTCCTTTTCATAGGTGTTTCTATCTTCTTGAATGAAACAAGCAGTCCCTCCAAATGTCCTCCTGCGTGGGACCTGGTAAGCAAGGACTAGAAGGAAGTACAGTCTGTTACCAAGGCTGCTGTTCAGTGGCTCACCTAATCCACATCAAATCTCGATTCAGGCAAAATGGTACTCCTGCTGTGTTTCCTCCTCCTGCCGTGTGAGGAATTAAAGTTCAGTGGCAGAAGATGAGGCCACTTAGAGCCATAAGCATTGTCTTCTTGGGTTTTAACAATCTGAATCGGAGTACGCAGGGTTTCTGCTCTCATTTTTTAGAAAATATCTCAAATGCCATGCCTTATGGACCTTAGTCAAGGACTGTTTTACAGTTGGTTTGCCCAGGATGGTATTATCAGTTAGTTGGGAATTACTTTATGCTTTAGATTAACTAAGAATTGCTAAGGCATCCAGAGCATCTGCAGCAATGAAACGGGGTTCTAGGCTCTTGCTCAGTGAAAAGTAAACACCTTTGCTGGTTATCTATCTGCCACTTTTAGTGGTGAAATGAATGGGAGGGGAAGATACTGAGTCAGGCAAGGAGCTGTGTCCTCCACTCCCCACACTTCCCTCTTGAGTGGAAAAAGTGGAGATCCCCCTAGTCTCCACCTGTCTGATTTCCCCTGGGTCTCCATGGCATTTCATACCACCTGCCTCTTTTCCCTGTCTACATTTTGTGATAGCCATTTTCCCTGCTTGCAAGTAAGCCAGAGATCCCTTCCCATGAAGTGTCTTCCTGTTCCCCATCTCCCCAGAAAGCTCTGTCTGTACTACTGTGCATTTGGTGTTAGGTGTTGCGTTTTGGGTTGGTTTTTTTTTCATTTATGAGGTCACCCCTGAATTTAATATGAAGTTTTCTGTCTAATGAAACTGGTCTCCTGAAATTCAGAGGAGCTCGTAATTGCTGAGGGGCTGTCAGTGGTATATAGGTATGCTCACATTTTATGCAAAAAGTCACAGGATTGAGATGTTGGGTGGGTTTTTTTTTCATCCTTCAGTGTTTTTTTTTTAAACTTGTATTATGCAAGATTATTATTTTAAACAATGTGATGAAGCAACCGTATAAACTAGCAGTGTTAGCAGCTGTGGATGAAAGTGAGATTACAAGTGTGAAACTTGTGACTGACCTTCTTCTGACCTCTCTGAGAATTTTGCAGCAAGTGTGCTGTAACTGGAAATGTCCTCTGATGTAACCACAGTAAAACAGACTTCTTTTTTTTTCCATGTTAAGACTTTCAGGATAAAAATATTAAGATACCAATAGGATTTTGCTGCTGAGGAGGGAAGCAACAATATGGTAGTGACTCATTATTAAAAGCAATGTGCCTTGGAATTAGTGGGGCCATTCAGTGGCCAGGTGGAGGAGAGTAACAGAGGATTTTGCTGTATTGCAGCATTCACGTGTCTCTGCCAGACTTAATGCATAAGAAATTATAAATGAGAATTAAAGGAACTGTTACTATCCCATTAAAGACACACATGCGTATTTTAAAAAGAATGACATATTATGCCCTGTCTTAAATAGTGGGAATTGATTTACAGGGAAACTTTTCACGTGGCAGTGAAATACAGCAGCTTCCTCTGGAGGATTTAACTTGTAGGGAATTTCATGGTTGTTTTGTTTTGGCATTTGGTTTTGGTGGTTTTTTGAACCAGGCAACAAAACGGCACATCTTTCACTAGATAGTTTTGGTTGGATACTCCATTCATGTTTTACTGAGACTATGATAAAGCTTTAAAAAGCCAGCCAGGCCAGAGAAGGAAGAGATGTCACAAACCTTTCAGGTTCTTCCCAGCAGATCCTCCTGGCTCTCACTTTCCACCCAGAGGGATGCTGATTTCACTCCAACAGGCGACACATCACTAGACACATAAAAATGCAAAACACTCGGCTGTTCTTATCAAATTTGGTGCTGCTAGACAAATTGCATTGAAGGAGCAGCTTGTGCCAAGAATGTAAATCCAGGCTGAGGAGCAGAGGAGGAAAAGCAGCATGTGCCAGTCAGATGCCTAAACCCTTTTCAATGTGCTCTGGCCTGTCTGCAGCGACACAGCAGGGCTGACACAGCTCATTTCTCTGTAAGAGACTGTGTCTTTCCAGTTCAGGGCTGATATCACTGAAAGCAGCGTGCCTCCTCTACCAGGCTTCTGCAGCAATCTGAGTATCCCCTTTGGAGTTCATCTGGTGGGGATAAGTCTTCTTCCAGGGAGCATAAAGTTTTTGGTTTTGAAGCATTTGGTTAAAGAAACTAGAATTTCTGAGGAAGTACCTTAATGAATGGCAGCCATCCTAGACCTTACTAATGGAAGCATCTACCTTCCGCATGAAGCTTAACTGGGTACAAAAGAGAGCTGTATGTGAAGCTGAAATTCAACCTTGCGGAAAATCAGGATCACATCTGTCATCTCCTTAGGAAAGCTCATGGTCTCCATCTATCCCAAAGTAACATGGAAAATATAGGCTGGGTACCTTTCAGCACTTTGTGACAAAAGCTAGTTGGCTGACATGAAGTGCCTAGATTCTTTTGGCTTTTCCTCAGGAAGGGTGCAGGACAGATGCGAAATGAAGCAGGCAAGACTGGCCATCCCTCATTTAAAATGTGTGAGACACTAGCCCGTATATTTTGCTTTCTAAAAATAATTTATATATGTGGACCTATGACTTGCCAGTGGTGAGGTGGAACACGTTTGTATTCTTGAAACAGCTTTTGCAAGGTAATCAGCCTGCAAAGAAACGTTTGTGAGATATATATAATAAAAATAGGTTGTTCTGTTCAATGCCTTCTTCAGCCGTGCCTGGAGAGTGATTTAAAAACGTTCCCTTGTTCCACTTATCTTGGCTAAGTGGTTTACAGGAAGGATTATTTTAGCTGTAATACGGAAATGCTGATCAGTGGTACAATTCAGTAATCCAAGTAAGGATTTAGTTCAGCTGCACAATGCTTTTGTGTTGGGGAAGATTGCCAGTGAGGGTGTTTTAGTCAGAAAAAAAAAGGCAAGTCTTTGTATGGAGGCATAGTGGTGGTATAGCTGATGCTTGGCATTACCTTCCTGTGCAGGGCCATGGGGGTGACGGGTAGATAGAAATAGTGGCAATAAGTTTCTGCGATGGAAAAATCCACAAAACGAAAGTGAAAGTTGTATCTGAATTTGACAGAAAACCCCAAAACTACTTCAGGCGCCCCAGCACATGCAGTCTCAGCCTTTATGTTCATGCCTACCAAAGGAAAAACCATATGCAGGGTTTTGGTGGGGAACAGGGTTTTGAAAGCAGGGAGGGTGATGTGGCATTGTAGGTGGTGCTGGCTTTTCACTTGCACCCCTGTGACCACCCTGGGGTGCTGGGGAGGGGAGAGGGAAGCGCTCTTTGCCCATAATTGCTGTGGGTAGCATGCATGAGGGAAGAGGATAGGGAAACAAATCTGTTCTGCACAGCGTGAGATGTGCAGGCAGCAGCTCCAGAGGCTGCATCACAAACCAGTTCCCTGGCGCTGGCACACTGAAAAGCATATGTTCTCCATTACTTTGAAGGCATGGCTTGCTTTGGGGTATTGTATGCTCCTGGTTACAGGAAACCCAATTAGTTATACTCTTTTCTGCTTTTTCTTGATTGGAACATTTTAATGGAAGAGCTGAAGAAGAAAAAGGAGCAATGGAGGATGTACGATGCTTCAGAACAGGACGGTGTTGGCTCCAGTTAGGTTTCTCCTGATAGAAGTGTACGTGTGAGATCCAGGCTGTGCCCAGCTGAGAGGAAACAGAGTTGTATTGTGCCTCTAGTTATGTCCCTGTGAAACAGAAATATGCAGGCACAGGACCTTAGAAGAGGATTTAAGTCATTTTACCATCTGACCTATATCTGGGGAGTATTTTCAAATTAGGTGAGAATGCAAATAAGCATTTGAAGGGACCTCCTGTCCCTCTGTTCCCTGTTCAGGGGGAAAATGCAGTATGGCAACAACAGTGAAGTGATGATAGCTGAAGCAAAGATCCACATTTGGTAAAACTGGCTTTTGGTATATCTCACATTTCAGAAAAAAGCATGACCAATTACTTTTGTTAATAACAAAACTTTGATTTAGATAGACCAATTGAGTTGGAGAGACAGGATCCTGGTCAAGTTTTTCATGTACCCATCTAGCTTTTTTGCCTAGCAGGGCAATTACACCTGACCAGGCCAGCCGTCCCTCTGAGGAGTGGGCAGGGGTCCCAGGATTTTGCATTTTATTCTTTTCATGGCCCTGGGTTAGAGTAGAAGACGACATAATTATTTTTGAGAGGAAATGTGGGTTCTTGGCAGGATGGCCACACTGCCCTGTTGCCTGCTCCAGCAGCCTGGCAGTGCGTTACCCCAGGCATAATGGCTGTGTTGGGCTTCCCCCCCCCCTTCGTTCTGCTTAAAGTATAATTTTGTTTGTTTGTTCCCGTCAGGACCAATTTAACTTCAATAACTTGGTAACAGTTTGAATACAGAAAGACTTTGTTAAGAGATCCACACCCTCACACACGCAGTCCACACACAGCCCGATGAATACACACCCAGCTATTTTTCTGTGAGCAGTAAACATTACAGCCCTCCTTCACAAAGAGCCTGACTTCTCAGTCCTGATGGTTCTCATGATACAATTTTAACTCAAGAAATGGTATACAATAAAAAGCTTTGTGCTCCTATAAAGAGACAGAAAAGCCCAATTTTAAGAAAAACCAAAACACTCGAAATAGCTCATCTCGTAGGAGATGTAGCCTTTGAAGCAGTGAGCTTTGCTGCTTTGCCATGTCTCCAAGAGAGAAAGCAGAGTGAAGTTGTACAAATAGAGAAACAGGATTCAGATCACTTGTTTCTCCATTGTGTACCCTAAGCATAACACTTTGCCTTTACTCCACATCCCAAGAAATGGGTATATTAAGAGAAACTGCTCAAAAAGCAGTTAAGTAGTGGTAGTTGGGAGATCTGCTATTGCAGAGGACTACTGCCCGCTCTTGACTGCGTTCTCTGAGAACCTCAGCACATCATGGTGACAAGTTTAGCTCACAATACTGAAGTGTCAGTCTGGCAAAATTAAGAATCCCCAAAAGGTATTTTATGTTTTCAGAAATGAGTGCTTAATGGGAGAATAAACAGCCTGTCAGCTCACCTGTTGTCTTCAACAAAAATTGTTATTATCATTCTAATTAGTACCAATTTAGGTTTTACAAATGCAAAGGAAACACAAAGCCTACCATGGCAGGAATGCCATCCAAACCACCACACAGTTTGTTTTCCAATTTTGTCATTCCACAGCTTGCACAAAGGAATTTTCTGTCCGGTGTCTAAGCAGAAGTAGAAGTCCAGTGTTCTGGACTCAGTTGTGGGTTTTTTTGTAAATGACCCTTTGGTCCCATGGGGTATATGGATTTCTGTGACTCTTTTTAGTTATGTACTCCTCTTCCTCCTCATAGCTCCTTAGGATGCTTTTTCCTTGGCACTTAGTCCTCTGTGTATTCACTTGGCATTTTGCATTGCTAAAAGGCTCCTGTAGAAAGCAGGCAGAATTTGGAGGATGCACCTCACTGGCAAACCTCAAAGTGACCTCAAGTGAGGTCAGTGTGGGGACCTTTGCAGAAGCACTCGCTGCCTCCTGGCCCAGGTGCTGTTCAGGCTCTCGGCTGTGGCCAGTCTTCATCCACAAACGTCTCGGGACGGGTGTGATGGAGATGGGGAGAGCTGCCTGCCTCGGCCATGGTGCGTGATGCAGCATGGAACTGGCTGATCTGATTTCCAGCCCTGCACTGCCTGCAGCCCCTGAGATTTTTTTTAAGCTTTTCAGAGTCAGCAGCAGCAGAGGAGGAATAAAGGAGGGTGTAATCTGCTGATTCATGCACCCAAAACCAGTACTGCTAACAATTTTTAGAGAGAGGGTGTTTGTTATAAAATAGTGGTATTTAAAAATGTATCTAGGAAACACTTTCAGCCCATTTTTAGGCTTTTTTTAGGCTGGGAGAAAGAAACAGTCTATAATTACTTTTAAAAATAATTTTACTTCCAGGAGCGTTTAAAAAGAAATGTAATGAATCTGAATAGTGGTAACAGATTAACAAATCAGTTGACAGGGACTTAGAGGCTGTTTAAATTTTTTTTCTTTTTTTTTAAAGTAACTTTTAAAATAATTACTCTTGACTAGTATTTCACTGTTATCAGGCACAGGTCAGAATGTGGCGAATGTTATGGGGTTTGTGGGTGATTCTTTGATATCTTATTTTTATCTTGCTGTATACTTTTTTGGCTGGTTGAAGTAAAAAGATATCAACCCGCTTGCTGACTTTCAACCAAGATTACATTAAATCTGATTAAATTCAACATTGCCACAGCAGGACTGTACCACAAGTCATTCTGTGCTGTGGAATGACAAGAAGAGTAATTTTATAGTGAGGGCGCTCATTATGAAAGCGAGGAGCAGTTTGAAAGGGGAATTACAGGATTGGAATAGAAAATTTTGCACAGAGATTGCAGTGCCTGTACAATAAGTGTTACGAGTCCCTCAGCTTGCTGTAATGCATAGTTTTTGTTTGCTCTCTCAGTTCCACTGTTGGCACCCATGAAGGCTGTAATGTGGTTTTGGATTTGCATTGGTGCTGCTGGGTACATGATGCTTCTTTTTTTTCCATTATCTTTATTTCCTTTTCCTTCTCCCTGCTCAACCCCTACTTGGCTCACAGTCTGGATTAAGAACAAATCCTCAGCTTCCCAAATTTTAAAAGCCTTCCCCTTGTGATGAGCTCCAAAGTAACCGGGTTGGTTTTATGATACTATGCCATTATATAACGAGAGACCATACTTTCTGTTTTTAAAGACTGTATATTTACACTGGTCTTGGCAAAAGCGTCTGGCCACTTACACCAGTATGTCCCAGCTGACTGCATAAAGGCAAGCAGCAACTGTGTTTTGGGAGCCTTACTTGTATTAGGGCTCCTTCTGTGTTTGTTGTTTTCTCCTGATGGTTCAGCTCTGACGACCAACTCATTATGAGAACTACTGCTTTTATTAAAAAAGAAAAAGCAATTGTGGTTTCAGATAAAAGTTACAGATTTGACTGGGGTGCAATTTACAATCTCAGAAGCTTGTCAGTGATAAGAGTCAAAAAAGCAACTCTTTGAAACCTGATTCAAGAATTTTCCCTTTGCCAGTCTAACTGTAAGCATAGATAAAACTGTAAACATAAACAGAAGAGTACATCTTTGAGGGGAACCAAATAAGACCAATTACACTCTTTGGTTAACTAGACCATTATATGTCTGGGTTCATTCTATGGAAATTAGGACAGTGAGCAGTTTTCAGAGTGACAACACCAAGGTGTCCCAGGGGTATGAGCTGTACAGTTCTGTGGAGGTGAGGGAAAAGCTGACTCAATGCCTTGGCGCTCAAACCATACACAAAATAGCTCCATCTTATTTGTCTTCCTTGCTGGAGGGCTATCCAGGAGATGAATGCCATGCTCTTGCTCTGTTTGCTTTACAATATTTACATGTCTGTCTTGTAAAGACATGCTTGTGTCTGGAGGGCTGGGCCAAGGCTGTCCTTCCAGGGAGTGCACAAACCTGAGGATGTGTCTCTTAAAAGTAGCAATGTCACTAATCAGATGTGGTGGTGGCAAATAAAGCCTTACCAAGGGACTGACTTAGAGGGTATAAAACTTGGGCTCTACCATTAACGGCAGGGGCATGCTGTAAGATGTGACCATACCGTTCCTTTCAAGCCTCCTGGCTTCTCAAGATTTACGACAACTTAGCAGTTGGTTTGCAGTCATTTCTGCTGCTGCTCTCTGCTACGTTACTTAGGTTGTTACTGCAGTTCAAAAGCTAGGGAAAGGCATCCAAGAGTTGTTGACTTGGAAAACAGTGATTTTTCCTTATTTTCCTGGAAGGTATGATACCTTTGCTTTTGAATTATTTTTCTACTAAGCGTGTTTCCTGTAAAGTTGTGTGTGATAGTATTTCAAATTGAAATCAGGAAAAGAAAAAAATACCTTTTTGTCGATGCCCTCATTAGAGAAAATCATCTGCACAGTTTGATGACCTATTTTCATTTACTCAGGAACTTGTCAGAAATCCTGCCTTGCCTGAGTACTCAGAAAGGCTCTGAAAAAAGTCCAGTTTTTGAGATCATAGCTTTGTGTAAAATCCTACTTAGTTTGTGGATTAGTCACCCAAGTAACCTAATCCATATGCTAAAGTTATCATATAATTGAGAAACACTGAGTAGAAGAGCTGATTTTTTTTCTTTTAACTGCCCTTAACTTCTCACCTTGCATTTTTGTTTCATTAAATGCAATACCCAAAGTACTGATTTAACCCTTTTATGTATTTTTTACATGTACACATACTTTTCAACTTGATGGTGCCAACCACGACGCCCCTCACATGCATTTGATTTTGCACGATGGGAGTTTCTGCCCGTAACGGACAGCCTGAGAACTTCATCAGCAATGCCTCTCCAGTTGAGGCTCCCTAGAAGAGACACTGTGCAATAGGCCTGGGAAAATTTGCAACACATGTAATGACATCCCTAGGCATTTTTATTGCAGTAGTAGTACAAGACAGCTTATTCTGAACATGGGAATATCTCAGAACGTGATCAGAAGTCCTCTACAGCTCCCAATGTGTTTGAAAGTTTAGAATTTCTCATACTGTGGTTTTAATTCTGTTAATCTAAGGACTAGAGCTGATGAGAGCTGCCCTGCACATGTCAGCATAAGGCTAAGGTGACCTGAATTTTAAATGTTTGTTTTCTTTTTAACCAAGAATAACAGAGTTGATTGGTTACCATCCAGAGGAGCTGCTGGGCCGTTCAGCGTATGAGTTTTACCATGCTTTGGACTCGGAGAGTATGACCAAGAGTCACCAGAACTGTAAGTCACATTCTTACGTCTCTTCGTAGTATGCATGTAAAGCACAGCTTGCGGGTACCTCAATAAGTAGTTGAAAACACAAATGCAGGTTGTATGCAGATATTCTCTGAGAAGAGTGTTTATGCTTTGCAAGAAAACTTACAGGTTACCATGCTTGTCTAGCTGAAACGTGCTGCTGATCTTTCCAGAGGGTCTGATTTTTGCCATAATTAATACTAAACTTGGATGGTAGAGAGGAGAATCGCCGTCTCTTTACGGGATAATACAAGGATCAGCAGAAAATCTGAAGAGCTGAGTTAGGCAGTACTAGCCTGGTGAGAAGTGCTTTTACTGGTGCTGTTACCCTTCTGGTGTGCTGTTGGGCTCAGCAGTATATTTTTGAAAGTCTGTCTTCTGCTACCAAATACCAGCTATCTTCCCCCACCCAAAGCAGGTGTGTGAGGAGACTTTTAAAGGGATGATATGCATTATACAAATAATATATACTGCCAGGAACAGCTTCTTGTTATTCTTATGCCTATGAACTGCCAGTTTTAGCTGTTTTTAATGTAAAGTACCTAAATTATTCCAGGAGCAGAGAACAGATACAAGATCTGCTCCCTCTCTTCAGCAGGCCACACAGTTACGCTTCCTTTCTGTCTCACATAAAATGTCTCACATTTTTTACAAAAACAAAGGGAGGCTTCTAGACCGGAGACCACAAGCTACAAAAACCAAACCAAACCAAAACAAAACCAGCCCACACCTTGTAGTTACCATGATCAAGGTCTCTGTCCTCAGGAAAAGCACATGACTTAGGTCATGTCTATAGGGAATTGCCCACCAAATAGACTTACAGAAAGTATTTCTGATTTTTGCAGAGAAAAGTAGCAGCAAAGAATAACTGTCTGACCTCAGGGGGAAAAGGGAATATGCATTAGTTCCAGTGGCAAGGATTCAGGACAGTTTTGAGTTGAAATGTTACTTGAAAGAATGTTTGGCAGTGATTAAAGTTGTGCACTGTAAAACAGTGTTGGTATGAATCATCCTGTTTCCAGAGCTGCTTAAAAGAAAAAAAAGAAATCAAACCATACTTAGAGAGAGTTGTCTGGGAATGTATTTGTTAAAATTGTTTCTTAGGTAATGTGCTCATGTTTTTAACAGTGAAAAGGAATTAGCAATATTCATAGATAGGATGTCCGTACCCTATGCTGGGCTATTAAGAGTCATCCTGAGAAATGAGGGGGTATGCGCACTGTTGCTTCTGAATCGTTGAGTTGCATTTCTAAGAATGGAACAACGCCAGGGACAGAATGAACTGAGAGATGGCAATCTCTTTGGTAACAGGGGAGAGAGAGAGAGCCCTTGTTGGTTATCCCTGTCTAGTTAGTTAAATGGAACCGCTGAGCCGGGACTTGTCCACGTAAAGATTTCTGGAGAGTTTCTAGTACCCATCTTGACCAGGCATTGATTGAGGTTGTTCTCGCTCTGGCAGTTAAATTCAACTCATGTAGTGCAGAGTGTATGTCTAGATGCCGTTGTGCCTACTGAAAAGAGATCTGTCCTACAAACGTCTGCTGTTGGGCATGAGGACCGATGGAGAAGCAGAAGGAAGTCAAGGAGAAGTCTGGAGGAGCGAGTTATACCAGCAGAAGTGCTCAAAGGCACTGTGCACTGCACAGGTTATAAATATTTAGGATCAAACTGTTCCATAGTGTTTATCATAGCACAGGATCAGCATGGGTGATTTTTACTGTTAAAAGCACAGGACCGAAGTCTGTGCTGTAAAAATGCTGTTGCCCACAACAGAAGCATGAGTTTACATCCCTAGCAAATTTTGTTTTTCTAAGCTAAATACTTCCCATGTCTTCTGGGACAGTCAGGCTTCTTACCAACCGAGAGAACAGGCACAAAGGCAAAGTGACAGCAAGCTGTGACTTGAGGGAACCCACATAAGCCCTCCGAACGGGAACATCCCTAGGTTTCATAATGTTACCTACTGTACAGGGTAACCTAGCAGGTATGTAACTTATACAGAGCTTACGAGTTCTTCCTGGCCATGGAAACAGCCACCACAAAATTCATGTTTAGCATGCTCATATTTATTAAACAAGATTTTTTATTAGACATATGCTATATATACAGTCATCAATTCTAACAGTGCCAAACATTTAGTGTTGTAAAGATACATGGGAATAGAGGAAGGAGACGCACATTTGAAAAGTAAGAGGGAGAGAAAACCTCAAATGAGTCTCTTGGATAGAAGCAGAACTCCTTCCCTTTCCTTCTTTCTAATTTAGTGATAAATCATGCTTATTACAGTTTTACTGTCCTGCAGGGTTGGTTGTTCTTTTTCTTCTTGAGGTGAAATAACAGCCTCACATTCAACCAAGCCACAATAGTGTTTTTGTTCTTGGCTTCAATATAGTTGCATATAGAGTATGAAAGTCTTAATTAGTCACCATCAGATGGAAGGCTAGAGTGCATTTGGCATACCCAGTTTTTCACATTATGCAAGCAAGCTGAAAATCTCTGCCTTGTTACATAAATCTACACAAAAGATTGACTGTAGAGCTGTATTTTCCAATTCAGCAATTAATAAGCTATAATCACTTCCACTTAGAGTCTGGTCTTGTCGCCCTTAAAGCCAATGGGAATTTTGCTATTGACTTCAGTGGGGAGCTGAATGTCACCATCTGGGACCCGCCGCTTGCTAGTACGTAGCAGAAGTTTGACAAGCCTTCCAAGTGAATCATATTTCTCAAGTGTGTCTCAGCAATTAAGAAATTTTGTGTTGAGTTAAATTAATCCCTGCCCTCCCCCTTTCTCCACCCAAGCATAAGGCATATAGCTGGAGCCTATTTCATTGAGATGTTACTAGTTCTGTAAAGATACAGGTAACGTACACTTCACACACACACAAGAAAAGAAAAGAAAAAGTGAGTAGTTCACTCTGAAGGCAGAACCTTAAAGGTAGCATTGATAACAAAGTCAGCAGTTTATGAGCATATTAGTCATTTATGAGATTACCCCATGGAGGGATTCTGCTGTACTTTATTATATCAGAACATGACATGCTTTGAATAATAATAATAAAAAAGATTAAAGCAGTAAAAAGCTTCTTTGTAATGTAACAGGCGCCTACACTGTGACTCTTATTGATGAGCTGATGATTAGGAAGCAGTGTAATTATGTTTCACAAGCAGAGCAGAACAGTCCAGTCACTAAAACACTTTGAAATGAAAGCCTTTTGATTTTGTTCCACCAGAAGTATTTAATCAATAAAAGTAATGTTCTACTTTGTCTAAATAAATTAAATGAAGGATGATTAAATACTCCTAGGAAGAAAACAAATTTCAGAGATAGAAGGATAAACACAGCAACAATTATCTGCAAAACAGTTGTTAAATTTCACAGGCATGGCTTTGTACGTTTGTATGGTGGCAATGTAGGAGAGACTGACAATAAATAGCTTCTGTTAATGGCCATATACACAAGGAATATTTCTGTATAAAACCTGCTGAATCAAGTTTCCAGCCTTACTGAGTCAAAATGCATTATTTTTAGGGCATTAGTTTGATGGCATACTGTCTTCAGGCATCAAAGATGTTTAAAAGGAAAGATTGTCAGTGTGGTCAAAGGTTTAGCTGAGTCAGTTCCCAATTTTGCTACTCAATGTGACTACGTCTGCTTACAAATACAAACTCTTAATAGTATGAGTACTGTTTGCATATTCCAGCTCTAATTTTATTGCCATTGATCAACTATTTTTCCTCAGCTCACAACAGTGAATTACAACAGGCAGGACATCATAAAACTTTACATCTGAGAAGCCTAAAGCTCCACACTGAAAACTCGTTCTCTTCAAATACTACAAAATATTGGGATGGGGGATGTCACCCTTCGAACATTTAGATGAAGCTTTAAACCTGAGTTGTACTTTTGTCAGTTTATTGTTTAAAAAACACAGGACAGTTCAAAAAAGCATTTAGAGTTAAACATTATTTGATTTGTCACATGGGTCTTCGTTCCTTCTAGGCTGCTAATTTCAAGCTATTGCAGAGGAACAGCACAGACCAACCAGACAGAGATATGTACTAGTTCAGCCTTTTTTTCTCTAGGCAGAACAATACCATTTACATTCTTAACTTTGATACTTTTTAGAGAGTGATATTACTTCTTCAGCCTCTTAAAACCAATGCTGTGCTAATGACACCTTCACTTTACTTGTGGTATTGATAGTTCCAGCTCCTAATTCTAAGGTATAAAAAGAGATAGGTATAGATTTAAATTATGAGGTGGTGGGTTTTTTTGTGAGTATAGTTTTTAAATCATCTGATTCTTGAGCTTATCGGTCACCTAAATAAGGAAACTATTAAATAGTTTCCTAAATAAATTCACTTTCCCACAAGTCAGCCTTAGAGCCCAAAGGGAGGTGCTTTTAGGACAGGGACTCTCAAGAAATGTGCCGTCAGCAGGCATTATTTTGGGGGCAGCATGGATCTTATTCGAAAAATTAGAAAAATCCCACACTCTTACCTGAATGCTCAGACCATCTCAAGAACTCAAATGCCAGAACTCAGATTTCCAGTCTTGAGTAGAAGCCTCAAATGAACATCCCCTTTTATATTTAAAATGGCTGAATTTTCCCAAAGATAAGCATCCTTGCTAACGACTGCCTTAGTGCAGTTTTGCATAATGAAAACTCAGAAGCGGTTTATTTAAGACAAGTGTTACATATTGTGCGTTCCTGTCCTGCCGCATTATTTATATCTCTGACCCCTTTTCTCAGTGTGTACAAAAGGTCAAGTAGTGACGGGCCAGTACCGTATGCTTGCCAAGCACGGTGGCTATGTGTGGCTGGAGACTCAAGGAACAGTGATTTACAATACGCGCAACCTACAGCCTCAGTGTATCGTCTGTGTCAACTATGTGCTGAGGTAAGTTGTGTGGGGCAGAAAAGCCACATGTGGATTCATGTGCTGGAAGAAACGCAATAATCAGAGGAACTTTTGAAGGGTCTATTTATTCAGTGTTGTTATTCTGAAATCAGTTTAGTCATGTTTGTTCAGTCTTGTTTACTGATGTTAGACATCGATGAAAAATGTGGCATGCCTGTTCCCATACACGCTGTTGAAATACACCACAGCCTTCCCCTTCTGCAGAGTGGCTGCTGTGCTGATACAACAAACTATAAAGCCTGCACTGAAGATTTTATTGCGTAACACAACTGCCAATGTGTTTTGTTTCTCTAATGCAATGACAGAGAGGTAAAATTAAGTAGTAACTATCTTATGTTGCTAGGAAAGGCTGTTTACCACCTCAAAAATCAGGACCAATCAGGAGTTTTGCCTCTGTTTGGCACAACTCAAGTATTTTTGGTCCTAGATGGGGCCAAAATAGGAAATACTTATTTGAGTGATAGTCAGGGTCATTATAGCCTCGACTACAACCCTCTTAAAAAGCAGAGCAACAAAGCCCTGAGTATTCCCACAGAAGTCCTGACCACAGTCTCTGCGTCATCTGGCATGGTGGTGCTGAGCAACGCTGGAACCGTGCCTCGCCTGTCGACAGCCTGGCGTGCAACTGAGAGAGGCTGAAATGCTTGTATGGGCCCCAGCTTTTAGAGAGATTTTACTGCCTACATTAGCCACATCTTTTTTGTTTTAGAGTGCAAAATGCCTAAAACCTATTTTCTTGTTAGTGAAATTGAGAAGAATGATGTTGTGTTCTCCATGGACCAAACGGAATCGCTCTTCAAGCCTCACCTGCTGACGATGAGCACCGCCTATGAGAGTGGCATCCCCGGGATGGAGAAGAGTGACTTCTTGTTTACCAAGTTAAAGGAGGAACCAGAGGAACTTGCTCAGCTGGCACCAACACCTGGCGATGCCATTATTTCCCTGGATTTTGGTTAGTTTGTATAAATAATTCTTGTGCAACAAAGAGCTGTGTGTGAGCCTACATTTAGAAATTTAATAGACAAGGTCTGTTTGCTGTGTGTACAAATTGGGAGTAATGGCTGTAAGAGCCCACGTGCTCACACCAGTGGAAAATTTCTGTGAATGAGAGCAGAATCAGGCTTTCTTGCTGACTAAACAACATGCATTAAGTCTATGCCAACTTATTGTCATGGCAACTGGGAGCGGTGTTTACTTTTAATGAATAGCTGCAATTATATCATAACACAGCACAAGCTAAAAGTGTTCATTAATATTGTTAAAACCCCATCCAGGGACACAGAAGTTTGAGGAAGCCCCTGCCTTCACCAGTGCTGTTTTGACACCAAACAAATCATGGCCAGTGGAAGCGAAAAGCCACGCTGCTCAAGGTGAAACACTGACGATACCATCCTTTACAATGCTGCAGATTGCACCTGGAAGCAGTACACCAAGTGCAAGCAGCAACAGTAGCTGTTCCACGGTAAGAGCTTTAAAAAAAATATGCATGTTATGTTTTGTATGTGAGTCCCATCGACATATGTAGATGACTTTTTCATGTTAGCAGTCCTATCTTGTTGCTTATTAACAAGGCCCAGTGTATCTATATCCCTCCTGTACTGCGTATATCTTAAGTATCAATAGTAAGATGGGAACTATATCCTGCCTTTACATTGCAATCCTCATTTTCTCCCGGCTGTCCCTCAGTAATTACTATAACCTATAAAAGAATTGGTAGAAGAATGTGCTACCATCTTTCCTTCCTGGAGTTAGCCTTAAATATAAGGCCAATGTAGACAGTCTGGCTGCTAGCAATGTTGCACCAGACCCATCCTCCTTCCGTTTGTTAACTAGAAGCTATATAGTCTTTAGAAAGCTTACCCAGCTCGGGCTTTGAGAGCAGCTCTGCGGAGTTCCCCACTGAAAGAATGAACGTGCTTTTTTAGGGCATTGCCCCCAAGAGCAGGAGCCACTCTCAGCCAGCCTTTACTAGAGGGTGTCCAATATCTTAAGAAAGGCATTGAGGGTATTGTTGAGCATCTCCCTTCTTTTTATATTTATATAATTTAATAGTGTACATTTCATGTTCCTTGTCTGACTTGCCAAAAAACACTTAAACAACAACTGGGTTCCTCTATAGGGTGCCTATGTTTTGTAGTGACAAGTAATCTCATGTTGGAGAAAAGCATATGATAGAAGTGGACACTTTGGGGTTCTGAGGACACTATACATAGAGTCTGGCCACTTGCTTTTCATAGAAAAGATACGTTACTGAACAGTACGTTATAAATAGCATGATGCTAAGCCAATACTGTGGTTGTCTTGCCACTTATGGCAAATTCTTATTTCTGTGCAGCCAAGCAGCCCAGGAGATTATTACAATTCTGTGGATGAAGATTTTAAGGTTGAAGTGATTGAAAAACTTTTTGCTATGGACACAGAATCAAAAAGTCAGTGCACCTCCCAGGTAAGGAACTAATCTCTCTTCCAAAAGCCAGAAAACCAGTCCCCTGCTACTAGGTAGTACAGATGCATGTCATAAGTGCAGGTATCATGATCTAATATGCAAACTGCATTTGTACATATACACCGAAGTTTTGATGCACAACATTGTTAAAAGCTGGTGTGTAAATTGCTATCCCTAACTCTGAAGCGAGTACTTTACGGTGTCACTGTGGCAGCACTACTAAGAAGAAAGAAGCAGCAGAAACCTTTCAGAATTCAGCGGCTTCTGTAGACTAGATAGGAATATAAGCAGCACCAATTTTTCTTTTTTAATCTGGCCTAATGACTAGCCAGTAAACATCCTTTCTAGAACAAAATACAAAAAAGCCAAATGAAAAAGGAGTGCCCCTCATAGCACATACCTCCTTTACAAAATGAAAACTGTAATTTTTTATATATTCTTCTTGGTTTACTTATTGGAGGAGTTCAGAGATGTGACGATTACTTGCACATAAACTAACATATAGTCTCCATCTCCTGCATTCTATTCAGGGTGTAAGTGTAGAAATTCCCTCTATAAATAAATAAATCCACTACCATAACATTATGTCAAGTGAGCTAATGAATAAAAGGCGTAGGCCTGATTCAGCCCACCTAACTTTAGATACTTAATTGAAATGCCTTTACTAAAGGCTTATGCTCTTTTATAGTTAAGAGAAAGGAACAGGCATTGCTGGCTGGCAGCTCAGACCATACACTCATCTCCTCCTATTAATCCTGTGGAGAGTTTGGGGTGACTGGGGCCCAAATGAGGTGCTTCAGTCTGCCAGTGCAATTTGCAGGCTTAGGTAGGCTGTAGTCCATGTCCTGAAGAAATTTTATGTAAGTCTGGACATAGTAACATTAAGGAAAGTGATAGAAAGAGTGGACAGATAGGAGGAAATTGTGGATCAGGATCAAACTCAATGCTAAGACTTGACATGTGCAAACTTCAGTTTTGTCTGATTCAGTATCCACTTGCTCAGGTGTGTCCCACCACATCAGCAGCTTTGGTGGGAAAAATGAGTGTTAGAAAAGTGCCCCTGTCATGAGGTGATGGGTGGGCCAACATTGATTTCCCTCTCTGTTCAGCTTTGGTCAAATGCCAAGACAAATTAATTAAAGATTTAAGTGCAAGTGTCCTTCCAACTATGTTTTTTAAAACTTTTGCATGTTTATATACTTTTTTTTTCCATGTAGCTGGATTATGAGGAAGATATGTTTTCTATTTTAGCATGAAAAAGCCTGAGGTTGAACTACATGCCACATGTTATAGACTCTTGGCAGACAAGTTATTCAAAGTGTAATGAAACACAAGATCTGCTTCAGATCACACTGTTACGGGTTACATGCAAGCTGCTTTAGCAAATACTGCTTATCTGGGAGGGTTTTTTTCTTCAGTTTCTTGTCTTACTTTGCTGATGGTGATATGATGAACATGTATGCTAGTTATAGAAATAAGACATCTTTAAATAAGAGCTGGCCAGTTTCATGTAGGTAAATTTATTATTAACTTTTAGTTTCTTATGAACTTACTTTATTCCTGCGCAGACTGACTTCAATGAACTGGACCTTGAAACCTTGGCTCCTTACATTCCTATGGATGGAGAAGATTTTCAGCTCAGTCCAATCTGCCAAGAAGAATGTCCTCTCTCTGAAAGTGCACAAAATACCCAGCAGAGTCTAAGTAGCATGAGTACCATCTTCCAGCCCCTTCCTTCTGCTTCACAGAATCACTTTCTCCCAGAGAAATATTGCCCACAGCTATCAAATAAAAAAATGAATCCTGGTCATGGGTCCCTGTCATCAGTGTTCTTCAACGATGTGAGTAGGTCATCACTGCCACCATACCATGACCAAGCCAGCACTCCCCTGTCTTCGATGGGAGGAAGACCAAACACCCAGTGGCCACCTGATCCCCTGTTAGAGTATGTTCCTGCTAAATGGAGACTTGTGGATAAATACTCAGGATCCCTATCAAGTTCCTCCTCAGGGCCACCAGTGCATTCTCCGAGCATGCCCACATATAAAAAAAGGTAAGACCTTTTGTGGTATAACTAACTATGTATTTTACTAAGGAAAGGCTTTGGGCAATGAGGAGGGTCATATTCTTGAAAAAAATCTTTTTCTCAATTCAGCTGGAATAAGTTGTTTTGATGGGCATCAGACTGCACCTCTGGTGAAATTAGCGTAGTGCTCTCCCAGTGGCCGTCAGTCTGGTGGAAGCAGAAGTGGGCTGATTTTTCATTGCCTGTAAGGATGCAAGAATGGATTTCTTGCTGGTCAGGTAAAAAATACCCCAGTAATTTTGCAAGGCCTGCTTGACTTTATGCTGTTTAAGGAAAGTACTGAAAAGGCTTACTGGTCCAGCAGTAAGCTGGGAGCCATGCATGCTTTCTTACCTTGCATATATTTTTTGCACAACAGAAAACAGGGGAGAGCAAGGGATGACAGTACACTTATTGTTGGCATATGTAAATACTACAACTAAGATGTAAAATTAGAGGCTCTTTTTCTACAGCCTTTCCTCACTTTGTTCACTTTCTTACACACGTGAACAGTACGCGATGAGATGTAGATCAGAGGATACAGTCCTGTAAGTTTCCTGTCACAGCCAGAAGTGTCTCTGTGGGTCTTGGGTGTTGGTCACACTGAAACATTCAGGAAATCCATAGAACTGCAACGGTCATTTCAAAACGTGGAGCTGTGCGGTTTGCCTGCAGTTTGCTTTCTGGGATTTCTTGTTGGTAGAAATACCACTGTCTGAATATGAACCTGGAAACAGAGGGTTTGTCCCCAGCCAGCAACCTGTGTGTTCAGATTTAATATGCAAAACCAGGGGACAGGCGTGGCACTCAAAATCCTGTCCTTAAAAATCACATGATCTCTTTTCCACGGCATTTTTATGTCTGCCTGGAGAGCCCTAGAGGCTGTTTATGCTAGACTTTCATTAGTCTTTGATCCCAAAAGTCAAAAGTTTCCAAAGCTTGTGGGATGACTAACAAAAGGAAAGAAAAACATTTGAGGTTTGAGGTCTGTCCACTGGCATGTGTCAAAGACACCTTAAATGTCTTTAAATGAAAGAAGAATCTGTATAAATGAACAAGATGGTTTAGATCTGCCTCGTTGCTCACTTACCCAGAGATCTTTTCTCCACAGGCCCCTGGATGCTTTTGGGCAACGAGGCATAGATGTAAACCCAGCAAGAATTGCTCTGTCTAACAGTTTGAAACTGAAGCGACAACTGGATTATGAAGAACAAGCATTGCAACAGCTGAGTGGGGTAATCATAAGAAATGCATCACCTTCAGAACTTTGGACTCACCATCATCATCAGTGTAATTATGTGTTTTGCTTTTCTTCACATTGTAGGGAGATCCATCTGTCATTAACCCCTCTCACCTAATGTGGAAAAGAATGAAATTTCTCAAAGGGGAAAACTGTTCCTTGGTTACAGAAAAGAAGTCTCTCAGCACAAGTGTTCTTACTGGTAAGACAAAAGAAAATGGTTTTGCAATGTTATGTATCGAAACAATTTTGAGAGACAGGTTGAACAGAAACAAAAGCTCTTTCAAAATGATATGCAAGCTCTGTAAATATTACACTAAGCTAAAATTAAAGATCAGGTTGTATCACTAAGAGCTGAACAATTTAAGGTACATTTGATAAATACCAGGTAGATGGTTTCATGTGTGTTCACACCCTTGCTTTGGAGGTAACAGAGATGGGTTTACCTCGTGCTGACCCAAGGTATGGCCATCTCAGAGCTAGGACTGATGCTTTCTACAACATTGTGTTGCCTTACACAAGCATATCTGGGGTGCAGTACCACTTCTAGAGCTAGTGCTGCTTCTGGACTTCATTTGTCACAAGATGTAGGTGTGCCTGCTCCATGTGACCATCACGCCGAGGATCCCTTTGCGTTGAATTAGTATTATCTACTATAATTATTACACTGTCTTAACTTAATTTTTTTTTTCTTCTGTGTAAATCAGATGAATTTGTCTGTAACTCGAGAGGTCTGAGCCAACCAATGAATCAACTGCAGCAGCAGCAGCCACCCACCTGTGGCAGTCCTGGTGAGAATGTGAAAGCAGGAGCATTTCCCCTTCCATTCTACAGTTCCCACTGTCAGGACTATAGTGTCCAGCCAGTTCATAAAGCATCAGGTAAGAGCTGTCAAATACAGAAACTGGAAAATGTTGGTATTTAGTCCCAATACTGACTCCATGAAAGAAAAACATTTAAAAAAAATATAGAGGATGATGATAAACTAAGAGCCAACTAGGTATTGCTCCATCGCATGAAAAATTAGTTGTTTAGTGTGAAACATTGATTTTTACACTTTTCATACATGCTGGAAAAAATCCCTTTGCCCTTCATCTCAATTAACACTTTTACCTTGGAGGTCCAGTCATCCTCCATCCATACTCCTGTCTTGCAATGGAGTTGATTAAATTGTACTAAAAACTTCTCTTGCAGCATTGATATGGGAGGTTTGTAGGTTGGTTTTAACATGTGCCCTCTTAAAATAAGTAATTAAATGGGACATACAAATGTCCTTTCTAATATATAAGGGGAGTGGGTGCCGATTTAGAAACTCTGTTGTTTACTGCAGCTTTCCTCATCTGCATCAATATTGTTTTTCTCAGACGAATCTAAATTGGGGTAGAGGTGGAAAACTGCACGTGTCTGTGTGACACGCTTCCAACAGTTCAAGGCAGAGTGATGCATAGGTTTGCTCTGAAACCTGTAACTGTTGGTGGTTTGAGGCATATAAATGAAATTATAACTGGTATAAACAGAAGAGGGAGGAAAGAACTTCTCTCTCTGGTCTCACGACTTACTTCAGTGATCTCTTCCAGGTATGACCAGTCGCCTGCTGGGGCCCTCTTTTGAACCCTACTTGTTGCCCGAGTTGACAAGGTATGACTGTGAGGTGAACGTCCCCGTTTTGGGCAGGTCTACGCTTCTGCAAGGCAGCGAACTGCTCAGAGCACTGGACCAGGCAACCTGAGCGACCCTGCGATATTCCATGGCCTATACTGTTCAAAACAGCTTCAGTTTTTAAATATATTTTTGCAAGTAGACAATTTCTAATACCAATACACTTTTACAGGATTTTACTTAGATATTGAACCTGTCCACGTTACCAAATAGTGGCCTTTTGAAGTTACTCACTTTATTATTCATACTAAAGAAATACATCTACTGTATTTTCTCTATTGCAATTAAAGTGTTGTTTAGAGAGTTTGATTACCCTCCCCTTATCTCATTACCTGTAATTTATATGCTGACATTTTCTTCAAATTTCATGCTAATAAAAAGCTGTGGTATAAATGCCTCATCATGTGATACTTTGGCTGCAGTACTGCAAAGATTTATTTTTATTGCCAAAGATGAACGAAACAAATTTGATCTCCGACCACAGTTTTTTGTTGATCTGCCAAATTGAAATCCTTTGAGTCTTTCTGTTTTCCAGCATTTATCATATTGTAACTTACATAACTTGCGGAAAACCATACTAAAAGAAAAATCCTGGCTTTCCACCCCCCTCCCCTTCCCATCATTTTTATACACTTGGTTGAAAGAAATGTGAATGGTGAACTGCAATGCTTGTGGGTATCTGTGAAAGTTGCACGTTGTAAGCTTTTTTTCCTCAGACGCAAACCACATTCTCAGCTGCCTTAACCTGGCTTAGCTCTACAGCCAAGGGAGTCCTACAGATTTACCCCAGTGGAGGACTTAGACCTGTGCTTTCAATTTGTGCAGAGGTTTCTTGGTTTGTTGCTTCCTTTTTTTCTTTTTCCCCACTAAAAATTTTTTAAATGTTTTTAATTTGTCTCTGGGTCAGTTGTTAATCATCTCTTGGTACTTTTGCTGTATCTAGGACACAACAACTTTAAGAGCTGTTTCTGCTAGAGAGAATAGTATTTGTTAGGATGTTGCTGATATTTCAGGAATCTGACCAGCGGCCAGTACTAACACCTCTGATTAATGTTACCCTTTTTTCATTTTATATGCTAGATACCAATATAACTGCAATATTGAATCGTTAAAACTAAAAGTTAAAGTAGTATTTCCCAGCATATTAGGCTAACTCAGTTATAAGTAGACAAAAAGAATTAAGGATTTTGTAGTGAGATGAATAGCTGGCAGGCAGGTCTCTCTTGTTTTTACTTGCCTTACATTAATCAGCAGCTAAAATGTCATTAAAAGGCAACCAGACATTTTCAGAGCTCCTTTCCAACTATCATTTGTTGTCATGCACGTATTTTAAAAAATAAGGCTTTGAATGCTTTCAAAGGCAAAGGGATTCAAAGGTTTAAATTAAAACATATTTAAAGAGCAAAAATATTAAAATAATAAACGGCAGGTGAGCAGTTCTGACTTTAAAATACATACAGACCTAGATATACGTTGGGCTATATCATCTTGTTTCCTCCACTGGTATAAATCACCATAGGTTCACTAAAGAAAACAGAACAGTGGCAATGCAAAAAAAGGCAAGAAATCTGGCCCAGAAACTTAGAACAAAGATAGGTTCTTTTGAGACTTCTGATTCTGCTGAAGCTGGGTTTATAAAATTGCTTTGTATCATGCACTGACACTTGCAGAGAGGGGGCCTTGGTTTCACAGAGCACTTCAGAGTTCGCTGTGTTGAGTCTTAACCACACATACTTAGAAAAGCTGAAGATCTTTTGTTATTGGCACACAGTGTAAAAAAAAAAAAAAAAATATAGCCCCTTGTAGGGGCCTATTGTAGGCAATCTTACAAGAGTTTATTACCAAAAATAATCTACTCCTAAAGTGAAGTTATTACCGTGTGGAAAAATTATATTGTAAGCATCAAAATCTGATGAAAATTGGCAAGTAAATTTGCAGTGGCAAGGAATTAAAGGCTTCAAGGATTAAAGACACTTGAATACTGCTCTTCTGTTTCTTATTTGTGTAGTTTCAGCATTAAAAATGTTATAGCCTAACAGTTTACTAAAACACTCTGAAAAAATATTCCATGTCTTAATATTAATCATACTTTTTATCATAATTATTTCACAATCTATATTGCTGAATTCTTATTGACTATATTATAACGTATGGGAACTTTAACTTGATAAGGAAATGTATTTTGACACTGATACCTTATTAAAGTATACTGATCCTAAATTCTTTGTGACTCGTTTGCTATGAATTTGTTATTTGTTGTATCATTGTAAAACAAAAGTATTTATTAAATTATTTATAGAAAATAAAGGTTTGCATTGATCTTTGAAGAATGAAAGAACAAACAAAAGTTACCCGTATTTGAGAGCTGGGAAGAGGTCTGCACCACCAACCTTTTTGTGGAGTTTACCCAGCTTTCCTCCCACAGAGAATCAATGCCGTGCAGAGTGCCTTTCTGAAACAAGGCCCTTGGTTCAGACTGGTGCTTTCATTTCAAAAGTGTATTTCTGTCTGAGGAGCTAAGGCTGCATCTTGTAATGCTACCCTTAAAAAGAACAATTAATAAACAAAATTACATTTTAGAGGCCAAATTGGCACAGTTCCCCACTTCAGTTTTTATGGGAGTAACATTAGCCATCATATTCTGCCAGTCATAAATAACGAGTTTTCCCCCATCCAAGCTCCTGCTTTACCCACCCAGTACTTTATCCCAATGCTGGTTTTCATCATGAAAATCCTTTCCCTATAGAAATGGCCAGTTTTGCCTGTATTACACCGATCACGCGGTAGGAGGGCAGACACATGAAGAAATTCATCTCCAACCATACACTTAAAATGCATGCTGGACTGCATGGAAGCTGTTGGTGCTTGACCCTTCTGGTAAATGCCCATACAGACACCGAGAGCTTCTCAAACAACAGAGAATCTTCTGAATAACCTACAGAAGTGGACTGTCATCGCCTCCTTTGCTAGATGGGATGCTCAGCAGACATAGAAAGTAACTCCTTACTTCTACAACTGTTGTAATCAACAGCAATCGCACAACACACAGCAGTGAGGAGTGAAAGGTGCTGTGCCTTACGCTCCCTTTTAAAGCATCCCATTGATCTTCAGGGCACTTTGACAAAGACTAAGCATTCCAGGTTCTAACCCAATCGATGGTTAAAAAAAAAAAAAAAGGCTAATCTCATGAGTAGAAATTAACCTGTTCTGATCAATTTCTGTCTTTTAAAAGTTGTAACTGCTAACTGCTAATATAAAATAGTGCTGCCAGGCATTATTTTTTGGGGGTGTCCAAACATAGCTTATTGCTAGCACTCGCATTCTGAAGTGCTTTCAGCATTCACGACTCCCATGTTCAAGTAGTTTAAGGAATATATCAGTGGTGCCTTCAGCTCCACCCACCCCCAGCTAAACACTTTTCATGTTAGCAAATTCTAGTGTTTTTTTCCCCTATGTAATGAACATCCTGGACAACTTAGCTCCGATACTACAATTTACATACCCAAAAGACCCAAACCCTGGCCAGAAACATAATACATAGATTGCATCAATAGCCAAGTTTTGTTCTGCTGAACAGGGATTTATTACGGCTTTTTAAAAGTTTTGACACACCACCACCACCAGTAGGCCAGAAAAAGTGCTTAAAATTAAGTGTACATCATCTTTCAGTGCCTAAAAAGCACCATTTCTTGGCACCAGATCTTGTATCTCTAACAGCATAGCACTGATCCCAGCTATGCTGTTCAACACTCATTACATTCTGCTGAAAAATTGGGCAGTATTGCCAAGCTCTCATGACGTGGACTGGTCTCAGTCTCTGGCTGATTTTCAAGTCTACCATCTTTTTAAAATGATCAAGCCGACATTTTTCCTAGACCATAGACTTCACGCAGGTAAGCTTCACACTTCATTGAACAAATGGTTACAACAAAATACTATAGGGAATTCTCAACATCCCAGTGTATATTGTGATTACTAACAAAACTACAAAAAAGTCCAAATAACCTGGAGCAAAGTCCAACCGTCTTTTCAGTTGAGACACCAGCCTCTAAGCACTACAGACCTAAGGACAGTAGGTGATTTCATCACGCTTGCCAACAGTGGGCAGAGTACAGAAAAACATTCACTGTAACACACAACTGCTCCAGTCCTAGATGGCGAAGGTTTCATTTGTTGTTGCTCCCTGAGGAGCTACATAAAGCTACTCACAGACATGCCAGAATTTTTTTATTTTATTTTATTTTTAAGAGCTACAGTGGAGAACTGGAAATACTCACCTACATTCACATAAACAGCATTATTTTCTTCCTTTTTTTTTTCTCCTCCTCTAACTCTCTTATTTTAGGCTTCCCAAGAGGAGAAGAAACAATTTCTAAGAAAAAAGAAAATCCTTAACAATATTTTCTTAGGACAACAAAATCTGTCACACATCCCTGTTCTACTCCCTTCGCACAGGCCAACAGACAGCACAGCAGCTGCCTTCTGGTTATCCAGGGCTGCCTCTGAGCTCACCCTCGACTCTCATTTCCCTGGGCTCTGTTCCTTGTTGCTTTCCTTAGTCAACTGAAGCTACAACAGCACCATAGGAAAGTTCTAGCAATTGGTATGTACCCCATTTTTGGAGGTACACATTAAAAATGGCTCCAAATAAAAAAAAAAAAAAAAAAAAAAAAAGAGAAAAACCTTTTAGTTTGGAAGCACCACTGACATTTCTTTTGTCTGAAACCCATCCCGCATTCTTGGCAGCTTGTGATGTGCCACGGGTCTCAGATGGAACATTTTCCTTGAAGTCCTAAATTCCTCTAATCAAGGAGTTACTTAATTCTCTTCAGTCATGCCTCTCAGTTAGTTAGTGATGTGGTTAAGATGTCTCATTAGGGAGCATGCTCACATGCATGAGCCTGGCTTGCAAAGACTACCTGCCAGCCAGCCGGCACCAGCTACTGCTGCCTTTGACACCGGACAGTAACGGGCAGCTGGAGGCAACAGCAGCTCGTGTGCTAGCTGCTATGGAAATTGCTGCGTCTTAACCACAGCGGCTGGAAGGACTGCTTAGACGGGTCACATCTCAAAAAAACCAACCCCCCCTTAGCTTCACTTTAAGCAAGCCCCCCAAACCCACTTGGAAAGTCTGTGTTTAGATCTTGGAATTACAGACAGAGCTGGCAAGCTAGATCCTCAAAGACACCAGCACCAGAAAACACGAGTGATCCAGGTCTACTTTTTTTAAATTATACGATTTTTAAGCTAATGGTTTGGGGTCTGCCTGTTGGTCTTTGAAGGACTGGCACTGGCTGTGTTTTATAAGAAAAAGTGTTATACCAACAGCTCTAGTGGCTGAAGCTCTGTCTCCCCACAGCACTGACAAAGGCAAACCAACAGCAAAGCCTCCTGTGGCAGAGGCAGCCTACCTCAAGTGTTGCCTCCTCCAGGCATACTGGTGTTACTCTCCGGCACGTAGTTCCAGAAGGACTAAAGGTCCTAGATAAATCATAGCAACTCAGGACCAGCAGCTTGATGGCTTGTTCATCCATCAAATGTGGAAAGCCCTTCAGTCTCTCCACAGCTGAACATGCTTCTTGGCTGCAGCAAGCAATTTTTATTGCTTAGTCTTGATTCCTTTCCTCTAACCCCAATCCCGTTTCTGCCCATAGCTACTAGTTCTTAACTAGGTCTGTGGTTTCATCATCCTGGTTCCTGCCTCATCTGACTTCCCCAGCTCACCTTCCCCTCTTGACAAGCCTGCTCCAACCCGTGGCATCTCTACATGCCCCTTGTTGCAGGCAGCATAGATTCAGGGTCTTCCATTATAGGGTCTCTCTGGTCATGTCCTTGCCCGTCTCTTTGGTACGACTGTTAGCCAGATCCCCAGGTCCCCAGACTTTTTTTGCTCAATCCCTCGGCTTCTGTGCTTCTTGATCTGAGCTCATGTTGAAAAAGTCCAAATGCCATTCCCAGTCTTGCTGCTGGGCATGACAGACCACAACCCTTGCCCTGACATGAAAGCAGATCTAATGCTCCAAGTCACAGGAAGCTAGAACATCCTCCCGAGAGCTGCAACACCACTACCAATTCATTTCAGGCATTTTCCTCAGCTATTAGATGGTTCTTTCCATTCGCTACTCAAGCAAGCAAAAAGGTTCTGCTTACTCACACTCAGGATCTCTTCCATCATCTCCTTGACACTGCTTTGAGCAAAATGCTAACAAATTTCAGACACACGTATAGTTTCTCCTGAAGTTTTGGAAATGAGAGCATTAGCTGAGCAATTTCCCCAGATGGCTGAACTCTGTAAAGCCAGAACAATTTCCCATCCATAAGAGGAGCAGTATGGGTTTACTCTTTTAGTCCTATCAGCATCATAGAGCTAACACTAATGGGAAGAGAATCCATGTTTATGTTTCCCCAAACCTTCTCCCCATACAAATTGCCTGTTCAGGACAAAAATGAAGCCTGAGATAGAGAGGTGAATACACTTGTTAGGGTGCTTCCAGATGCTGGTATGTTCAAACTTGGAGAACCTTCAGGTCCCCCAGAGAAGAGTGACCCACAGGGATCTCTCTGTACCGTTATAACCCATAAGTCCGAAAAATCAAAGGTTAACACTCCTGCAGGCAAACTAAAACCCACTTCTATGCCTGCTGGAGAGAGTGACAGTAAAGTGATCACAACGTCTCTTCAGCAGAGTTTTCCAGAATAAAGCTCTTTCTAAAGACACTGACAGGGATGCATTTCCAAGTTACAACTGTTTATACAACTCAATTTTATTTTAGACTCTCTAGTGAAAAAAAAAACAAACCAAAAAAACCAACCAAAAAACCCCAGCAGCCTGAAAGTCTTGCTCTTTCTTTCTCAAGATGTTGGTAAAGGCCAAATATGAGATGGAAGGGGAAACACAAGTCCAAAACACCCCACAACTGCCAAAAACCCAGACAGAAGCCCACAGCTCCCTGGCATTATTTCATAGCAGAAGTTGCATGAACCTCTAAGTGGCAAACCACCACAACAAAGTGGCCTCATATGATGAGCCTTATGATCAATACAAAAACATATATATATATATATAATTTTAATTCAGCCCCCCCTCCACACAGCAGCACCACAACAGTATTACACTGGATGAAACGAAGCATAAAATGGATGTTGTCACCATTCATTTTTAGGTACATCGCAGGACACCCATCGGCTTTTTTCCCTGGAAGAGCAGGCAATACTAATTGTGTCTATTGCCTTACTGCTCACACAGATAGTGCTGTCCAGCCCCCAAAGCACACTGGAGTTCACAGAAAGCAAACCAATGGAAGTTTACTGGGAAAACAGGTTGCTCTCCGTTATATTAACTTAGGCTGCAAACACTGAGATGAACTTTCCTGTGCTTGCTCCACTACAATGGCGCTTGCATTTTCCAGCAGATTTACACTTTCTAACACAGGTGGCTGTTCACACCTTCAATTCATTTAATCTTTAGTCAGCTTTTGGAGTGCACTGGCTTTTAGGGCCAGTCCAATCACTGCAGAAATCTCAAATATAAAGGAGACACCAACATTTAATACTTTACTTTTTGGTCAACATCCCTCTCCCCTTTCAAAATTTCTCTTCTGCAGAAATGATTCTGTTTAATGATAGGCAACACCCTGAACAATTACGTGCTGGATTTGCTCCTTTCTAGTATCTCTTTCTCCCTTCCCTGGATCAACAGCAAGCACAGTCTGTGCAAAGCCATACAAGCACTCCGAAAAGTGGACAAAAACCTGGCTTTCGTAACCATCAATTATATCTTAATAGACCAAATCAACACTTTAACTTCTGCTTTCATTTTTAGATTGACTTCTCCAACCTCTCCTCTTACACATTCTCCCTCCCTCCATGCAAAACCAAGAAAGCACCTTCAGAAAACACAAAGTCACTAAAATACTTGTCTGGGTAACCAGCAGAGGAACCAGGAGCCAAAGTAGTATCTGGAACTCATTTAAGTTCATTGGAAAGACAGGGAACGTTCAAGTTAACAGGACTCTCATTCTTTCTGCAACACAGTCCCTGCTGGGCAAGGTTTGTTTGCACTGAGGTTTTGTATTAGAAACACATACACTTAGCTAAATATGATTTTGTTTATCCAGGATTTCTTCTGTCCTGTTCAGTGCACCAATTCCACAAACCTGTGCTGAAAATAATAAACAGGGTGAAAAGTGTCTGTGCCCAGTGCTCAAGAGCCACAACAGGTGCCTCTAAATGGCAGAGCAGCATGCTAGGCATACCCAAAAGACTTGTCCTGAAACCTGCTCAGAGCGGGTCCTCTTCAAAACCAGCCAGGAGAATGCCTTCCCTGGTGGGTATGTTGAGACTGGATCCCAAATAAGCCATCTCGGAGAGCAGGAAATGCTCCATCTCCTGCTGAGCCATTCCCCAGGACATTCCCAAGAAAGCAGAAGTGACCTTCTTCCTCCCCTTCCGTTTTGCCCACATCACTCCTCATTTCCATAGAAATCGGTCAAAGAGTATTTGATTCTTACAGGCAAAACTGTGGCCCGACCCATGCCAAGGAAATAAATCCCACATGTTCACAAAGCCCACGCTACAAACCGGTTGCTGAGGGGTGACCATTCCCAAGCCCCTGGAAAACGGGTCTGGCTGCAGCCTATAGCAGGAACTCATGCTCTCCATAGGGCACTCCTGACCCTGACACGGGAGCGCTTCGCGTGATGCAGGACATGCTGCGGCTGTGCCCAGCAGACACTGCTCTTCCTTGAGTCACAGGCCAGAAGCACAGTGGCTGAACAAGCTGTTCATTTCACGTGCTGTCCCCAACATAGGTCACCTATATGAAACCCAACTACTTAGACTTAATGCAGATAATGCACAATTCACTTATATATGGAACAAGAGGGTAAATAAGCCTGGCAATGCATTTACTTCCATGGTTCACTGACATACTTTGTGGCTGAGCACCACAGAGCAACATCATGCACGGCAAAAGCTGCTTAAGAGGAAATTGCCCCAGGAAGCTTTCCAAAAACTGTACTTTCCACACTAGACCCCCAAGGTTCACTGCCTGAAGGGCGACAGCATAGCACACCCACTATGCTAGTGTCCTACCCTGCTCCTCCCAGAGAGCCAAACCGTAATGGCAGCAGCTCGCTACGATCAAAAGCGGCATTGCAAGGGTCTCCCAAGCACACGTGCTCAGCAGCCCTCACTCACAACAGCTGATTTCAGAGCGGTCAGATACCTCCCCAGTTTGCTGCACCCCTCAGCCATATCCTGCCTTCCCACACTTCCAAAATGCCAAATTTTTCTCCTGGGTGAACATCTCCAGCTTGCTTTTTCCCAACATCCAACAGCATTTAGAAATCCTTTTCCAGATGCTCTTATTGGAAATGTAGACCACAAAATTACAAAAGGAGTTCTGGGATCTTATCTGTACCACCGGTGACTCATCTTTGAAAGCAGTATTGCTGCAACACCAAAATGTAAATCCACATTTATTTATTTATTTATTTTTAAGTGAGCTACATAAGAAAAAGGACGTGGACAGTCACTCAGTCACGTGCAGCACACACTGCAGGTAGGCCTAGTTTTGACAGTAAGAGACGCACATGGAACTAAATCCATCTCCAAAGAGATACAGGCTTGCGGGACTGAGCTCTGTTAAGAAAACTATGCGTTCAAAACTGAATTTTAAAGACATATGTCATAGCTGTACAGCTAATGCCAGATACAGGAGACTGTTGCACCTGTGCCACACGGTGCCGGTAACTGAGCTAACGCTGAAAGAGTAAACTCACCCGCCTGCAGGATCGCCAGTCAAGATCCAACCAAACAGGTATTTTTGCAATAACCAAGGAAACAGGACAGAGTTCATTTGAAGGCAGAAGTCAGCAGGATACAAAGAGGCCTTTCTGAAAATAATGCCAACTATTCTCTCCATTTCTAAACTGGAAACAAGTAGACTGTCATCCTTTCTACCCAGTCGTAACATGTTCCTGCCCAACATTTCTTTCAACTGATAATTCACATCTTCAGTTACATCTTCAGATTTTTCTGCTTTATTAAAAAACAAACAAAAAAATCACCTGACTTACTTGGACTTTTTAGGTTCTTAATGTCTCCCCTACAGAAATGTAATATACAGGCTCTAAAAAATGAGCTGTTTTGAAAACTTAACTTTTTCAACAGCTCAGAGAAGATGGCTGTCATCCTTTCATTTTCAAGCAGCAGTTTGTGTAGATTTTAGTACAATCAATTCGTGTCTATGTCATGTTTCATTTTCATGCTTCATTTTACAAGCCACTAATCAGACTAATGAGGTTGAATGTGAAGAAATCCCTTTGTTTCAAGCTGAACAGCCTCTGAAACCACAGTTATAATGGTTTGTCTTTGCTTATTCATTTCCTGTTTGCAAGCAACAGCGAAAAAAAAATGGCATTATGGAATTTTTCTGTTAAACCTGCTAAACCTTAAAGATGGCAGAAAGCCATCTTATTACAACATCCCTTGTAATTTACAGGAGCTCAGGCTGTATATTGATGCAAGGGAGTCACAGTGCCTTCCACTCTGTGAACATGCTCAAATGAAAATAAAATCTTATTAACTGCTTTGGGGGTAGGGTCACAAACATGTTCCGTATCTTCCAAATCAGTGGCTTAAGACAGTCTGGTGAGCAAATGCCTGCTGTGCTGACCATGCTCCTGCACAGAGAAGCCGATTTCCCCCCATGTCTTTGTACAACATGTCTAGGACCTGGGTCTGGACTAGGACCTTCCTGCTTCGTTAGCCCATCTAAACCATGAGCCACATACAGATAGACGAGCCACACGTAGATAGATAACTCACAGCAGGAGACAGAAGCTAGAAGCGGAGATGGAAATTCCCACTCGAGGATTCATTACAGAGCCGTCCCTAGCTGCAACACAAACCCGCCAGTGCTCCTCAGAGCTTTTTGTCACGAGTCAACAGGAAAAGAGGGAGATGCACAAAGAGCCTTACAAGGGAATACACGCAATTACGGGATGGTGCCACAACAGGCGACACTGTCAACCCCCACACCACTCCGATAAACTTGAAATTGTAATCTCAAAACAGTCTTGGCTTGGATTTACTTTTTCTTGACTAACTTTTGTTTAATATGACATACAAATCTCCATCCCACCCTTGCTTTGGAAAGCAAATTAGTGGTCACAGTACATAACAGTAATCAGAGAAAGGCTCGTTTCTGATCCTCTAAATGCCTAAGTAGCTGCCCAGACCATCTGTGGAACAAGTAACAAGTACACTGCACAGTTAGGAGGTCACAGAGCGCTCCTCCTTTACCATCAAGGTTGCTATGGGTGTCACTAGACCTGCTCAGTACGAATATATAAGGTTCAACTCTGGTTCAGAGTTGTCTGAAAGATACTGGATATACCTGTCAAAGGGCATGGAGATGGGGAGGGAGTAAGGGTACCTTTTTTTAGCTTGTAGCATGATGACAGCACAAACACATGCCATGGTTTAAATCTGGGAAAAGGAAGGCTTCCGTTCAAAGCAGAATGCATCTATAGACAAAATCCATGCAACCCATTTCTTCCTAAACCCATAAGCCAGTGATGTATGAGAAATACACTCCTGCTACAACACATCCTGGGCTGCGACAGAAGCTTTAATCCTTCAGGCGTCACCCATAACATCCTGAGTTGAAAGTCAATGGGGCTTAGGGGCATTAGAGGTCCCAGTCACTAAACCTCCTGCTCCCTGGCAGTCCATGGAGATGGGGTGAATATTTATCATGGCACAGCAGGGGCCAACACTACTTCCATATGGGCTCTGCCTGGTTAACATTCAGCACTTTCCTAGGGGAACAGAGGAGCAACTCTGGTAAGAGGACAGAAAAAGGCTGTTCACCTCCTGCCCTTTCCCACTCCCGGAACAAAGACACCCATCACATAGCAGCACCCTCTGTATCAGGTAGAGCCTGGCTGCAGAGACAGATGTGGGAGGACTGGGGCAGAGCACACGGTGAGACACAGTACCACTCTGATGGCTGCTACCACCACAGCACAGGTGCACGACTGTTAGCCAGAGCCTACACGCACCCACAGAATTCAGACATTTGAAAGTGCTTTTGTTTTTCTCCTTCACAGAAGACAAACCTGACCCACTCATCAGCAGTACCATGGCAGGTAAATAACCGAGAGCTGATGATCTGAAGAGTTCTGTGCACAAAAAGCATTTTAGCTTTCAACTATCTTGAGCGATCCTCTGATGTTTAATTAGCAATAATTAAAGAGCAAACAAAAAGCCTGAATCCTTTCATGAATACTTCATAGGTATATGCTAGTTATTTCAAACAGGAGCTTGGTTCCAGGGTGGCAGACTCCCTTTGCACAGGAGCTGAGGAAAAGCAAACTAATCTGTTAAAGAAATAGTGCAAAAAGGTGTCAGATTTCTTCCAAAACAGAGATATTTTTGACAACATACTGGTTCGTAAGCTTAAACAAGATGACTGACTAATGACAGTGATCCCCCATAATCAGCCTCAAGACACAGGTGTTATTAAAAATCAACATGTAGATTTACTGAAGTCTTTAAACACCGTACTGCCTCCCAGACATGGGAAGAGAATAAAACTGCCTGAGCAGCTTGGGTTTGGCATAGAAAAAAACAGTTAATTAAGGAACTGGGTTATTCCCAAACCGTGCTTAAGAAGCCCCATTATACCTGCTGCACAATAGGTGGGATCCATTTTCTTTCAACAACGCTTATGTTGGACGTTAATTCAAGACTGTATCGCATTTAACAAATACTCCCCGAAGACAAACTACCTTCTGCCGAAAAGAAGTCAGTCACGTCGCTGGGAGTACTGCAAGGGGAAGCTCAGTGACTACAGCGTGTGGGTGAAAAGGTGACATGGACACACACATTCAAGCAAGTTTAAAGATGGAACATGGAATATCGTTTGGAGTCATCAGGGATACAGGAGGAGCAATGAAAAAGGATGATGGTGTTCTTCAAAGTGAGGGGGCACAGACTTTACCATCCCTGCTATGCCCGACACTCACTTTTGGCGCAGTCTGTGTTTCGCCCCTCCAGAGGCACGTGCCCCAACCTGAAGAATGCCCGCTCTGTGCTGCCGGCTGCCGCTCCCGCGCTCGGCAGAGCAGGGGGTAGTAACCACCTCGCAACCATCCCCCAGGCACGCTCATCCCCCCGCGGTGGGCGCGGGGGGAGGACGGGACAGAGCCCCACAGCTTTCACGCAGCTGCAAGGGCAGCAAGCCACACGCAACTGGTAACTCGGCAGACACGTCGCCTCGCCAGCAGATGTGGAAACAGCCTGCGGAGCCCTTCCTGTGTGAGGGCGCAGCTGGTACGGGGGCTGCCCTCGCCTCCTGCCCCCGCCATGCCAGCTGCATGGCACAGCTGGGCACTCGGCTGGCCAGGGGGGACCAGCACACGCTGGCACGGGAAGGAGGGAGGGCACAGAGAGGGCCAAAAAACAGACGGAGGGAGCAGAGAAACGAACAACAGTACCAGCACCACAACACTACACCTCTTCTTAGAAGGCCCGTGCCCCAGGACGCCACAGGCACTTGCCTTCCCCCTCTGTGGCCACAGGAGCCTGCTGGGTGCACCAAAGGGCACCGCGGCAAGAGGCAGGAGCATCAGTTTCAGCAGGAGGACTAAGAAATGAAGACCATACCAGCCAAGCCCTGCCAGCAGCTTTTGCCTCATTTTAGCTCAGGAAGCACCCTGACCACGGGAAGGAAGGAGGCTCTGCAGCCACACAGGGAGGAACTGAAGGTGCAAGGAGGATGGCGTAGCACCTTTCTTTCTTTCTTGCCTCACTGGTCCATTTAGATTTGAAGCTCTCTGGTGCAGGGCTTTTCTCTCGCTGCTGGTTTTCAACGTACCTCTGAGGGTGGAACCCTGAAGCCATTTGTGGCTCTACAGAAATTTCGGTAGATATAAATAATACAAAGCAAGAAAGAGGAATTTTAGTCACAAGATGATAATGTAGAGGAGGTATTTAAATCAGCCTCTTCCTCTAAGCACTTACCACCTACCCGTAATGCTTTCGCACTACTGTGCACTTCTTTTTGGCTTAGCAATGTGTTACATCAGCATGACAGGAGTCCTCTAGGCAATTTTTGATCACCTCTTCATGTCCAGCTCATCTTCTCTTGCATCAACAAAAAACAACATTTAACACAAAATAATCAACAGGTCTGCTGGCTGGAGCACTTCCTAACTAGAGACAAAGCATCACAGCTTCATGAAAACTCTTTCCCCTGCATTCCCAGGGGTGTAGCGCTCTCCCTATTTGATAGAGCAACAATCTAATCAAATGAAAAAAACTCTTCAGCATTTGGGTCACTGTAGCTAAACAATCACTAATAGCTAAGCTCCCAAATTCTAATCATAAGTAGTGGCTGGGGTGAGTCCATGATCATCAGTTAATACACATTAATTTAAACCACACAAACTATGGCCTCATGCACTGACCACCCTGGACACAACGAGATTCAGGGCAGTTGGCAGAACCCCTCATAGCAAGCCAACAGACCTGCCCCTGTGAAGTTAAAATGCTGAATTTAATCTAAAGCTCTAGTCTTGCAGAGGTTCCCTCACCATCTCCTGGCCCAGCTGCTATTGCAGTTTTTAAATAGTCTGGAGGAACCACCATATCTTTCTGAAGGAAGTTCAGCTGCACAAAGCAGCAAAGACAAACAGTGCCTCACCTCAATCCCATTTCAAAACCAACAACCATACATTTCTTGGACAAGGAAAACCATTTGCAGAACAAATGATAATCTACAGCCCACAGCAGGAAAGGTCACATTATTGTTATGGTTAATTTTAATGCTTAACTCTTTCCATCTCATTTGCTTTTCTATTCCATGTCCTCAGAGAGTGCAGTCTGATCTCAGCGTGGAGACTTTCAGAATTCAACAGAAACATGTGAAAGAGTGGGAGCCTGTTTCACCGATTTAAAGGTAGGATGAGGACCTTAAAACGGTCCTGAATTGTAAGGGACACTGTTGTTAATACCCTTAGTAAAGCAAGAAATAAGAGATACTGTACCACTCTAGGATTTTGAGCTACAGTTGTTTAGTATTTTTTAAGTTTATTCCACCAATTCTTCAAAATTTTCTGCAGAGAAATTATTAAGAAATGCTACAGAATACCATGAAGGGCATGCGCTTAGAAACATAGCAAAAATAAACACTGAAACTCCCAAAATACCATCGCTCCCCTCAATTGCTTTGGTTCTAAAAGGATGGATTTAAAGGCAGAATACTTATGCAGCAGGACATATATGGGGTTATACACTTTAATGGTTGTAACTGGGGGGGGGCGGGGGGAGCAGGTAGGGGGAAGACAGGTTCAGCTTCCCCATGTATTTCAGGCAAGATTTTGGACCTGAAGAGTTTACACATCCCAAAGTTAGTTTTAGGGAAGTAGAGCTTAACACAAGTACATTATGAAATGGAACAGTATAGTTTAACACCACCAATAAAAAAGGAGCATCACAGTATTATTTATTCTTGGAGCTTTTTGATACATGTTCTCACTCTTTTTGATACATGTTCTCACTCATCTGCCCTTCATATCTATTCCAGGGAAACACAGAGCAATTATTTGTGTATATTTTACTTTACAGTCTTTCCTCAATATAAAAAATGCTTTTACTTGCGGTGTTCTTGTTAGTTCCTAAAGGAAACATTAACATGAGCAGATCTGATCGCAGACAAAGTCTCCCCAATGGTTATACAATGTTTATGCTTATATCAAAAAAAACATAACAGACTAAGCCCTCTGGGATGAGTAAGCAGAAAATAACATCTAGACCAGCACAAGCTTTATGCCATATGTTTCTTCATTAAAACAGCTGTGCAACACTCCGTCAGAAAGCTGAACTTTCTTGAGGCTTCTCCAGTAAGCAACGGGTAAAATGACCTTATTTTTCCTACACGGTTTTCCCTTAAGCAATATTATTTTGAAGGACAGCAAACCATGAGCAAGCAAACTCTATCATCCCCCAAGGATCCCTGAAACAGTTTAGCCCTGATAAGAAGTCTTTAATGAGCTCTTCCCAGAAGCACGCATATTTTCTCATAAGCATTCACCTAAGAAAAGTGAAGCAATGAGGCACGCAAATGCCTGTTTATGTAAGATCATTCATGTGCAAACATGTGCATGAATACCAAAGGCTGAGAAGTGGGATCTCATTCGAAGGTACTTTGAGTAAAAATGTCACCACTTTGTGCAAACAACACCTTAAAAACAGAGATTCTGGGTGCTGGAATTTAAAACTTCCATACTGAGAAACAGTTGTGGTCAACCCTGGGCTTCTGAAGTTATCAAGTGTTTTACATATATAAATGCTGACAATTCAGTCAGGCAAATCTCAAGTCATACATAAAACTAAATTATATTGAATTTAGTTACAGATACACCACATAGTATGTGAAGCTTGTCCACTTTCTGTTTTATATTTGCAAAAAAAAACATAAAAACATTTTCTTCTTCTCTGTGCTACTCACTTTTCCTATAAACTCCACAGAAAAGATGCATTTCATAGAGTCAATTCTGTGCCCTTCTCAGGGATGACAAAACACAAATGGACTCTGGTCTGGAGACTAAATTATCTGCGCAGAGGTACAATTAAGGCAATATGGCCTTTTGAGCATACTTACAGATGCAAAACCATCCTATTCAGAACATTTTCAAATATGGTACAAAATGCAAAGAAAACAAAAACTCGTTACATTTTGCTATCCATAAAGACAAGTTTTTAAAACTCACTTCTGAATCCATTAGAGAGAACAGAGGTGTAAAGCTCCTTCAAAACATCTTCCTGAATGGTCTACTACTTATCTACGGGAAACTCACAAAATCCTCATTGTGATAGTAAGCTATCATCATTGCAACTGCTTCCACAACTACTGAGATGCCTTCTTGGGCTGTTTATGAAGGAGAGTCAGAGGAATTACACAAGTACATGAGGTTCAAGAAATGTTAGACCCAAGATTATCATGTATTTCCCCTCCACTGTGCCAGTAGTAAACTACCTGTGACCTTCCACCGTAACCTTGTAGTTCCTCTCCACTGTGCCAGTAGTAAACTACCTGTAACCTTCCACCGTAACCTCGTAGTTCCTTTCCTCACAAAACTTGCTAGCAAAGAAATCTCAAGTGCCTGAGTTTTGAGTACCTGTGATGCAAGAAAAGCCTCTAGGTTACATTCCCACAATCCAGAGCTAGACTATTTGAAACAGATCCAGATGCCACTCCTAATGGCACTTTTTGATGAGCAGAAATCACTGACTAATGATGCCCAGGAGGTATTTTTCTACCCTCTGCAGAGCTGCCATCAGCTTCAAGATTCTCCATTCTCCACTACCAATGTACATTTCTGTCATCACAGCATATTGTTGCACCTTATATTCAGTGTAATTTCTCCTCAGTTTGATGCCCTCCTCTCCTACAAACGTGCCAAGAATCACTCCATCATACCATGAAACAACTAACTTTGCCAGCAGGTCGATAGCAGCTGCTCCTGAACATCTGGCTTAACCTGTTGCCAGAGTGTAATTATCACTTACAATGCTCAGTTGCCTGAGATGTTGGCAAAAGTCTCAACTCCTGGTATGCTCCTTTTTTATCCATATAATGGGCAGCAGTTATCAGAGATAAACTAGAGACTAGAAACCCCCCTCCTTTCTAGACCTAAGTGGTAAGAGCCATCTTCTCAAGATACAACTTTTTATGCATTTTGGGCACAGTATTCATTAAAAAAAAAAGAAACCCAAACTTTAATCTTTGCATACCAGTCTTTCTCCTGGTTCACTCTTGGCAATGACAAGACTTAGATTATTACACAGGGCTACTCTGCTCAGAGCCACCACTGAACTGCCCTGAGGAAGGGCCTGCCTTTGATCTTGGTGGTATGTACAAAGGCCTGATAAAACACACAGAGTCATAATGAAAAAAAGATGAAAGATCTTTGGACTAGCTAATTGATTGGTAACTTTGCCTATTTGGTTTCATTCTGTCATCCTTTGCACACCAGACAAAACCCAGACTAGACCTCCCCAATACCTCGAATTTTGCATGCCCCACACAGGGTTGACTTTGACAGTCCCATGGGTTTTGAGACCATACTAAGAATGGTGCTCTTTCTGAAATCAGAATCAGGGTTTCTTCTGTCCGCAGTATGAGTGTGAACTGTTCCCAGTGTAACATTTGATATAGTTTAGACCATCTCCTCAGATGAAAGCAAGTTTATGACATCGAAAGAAGCTGAGGAAGTTAAGGAGTAAGTGAACTTCCAATATTGCTAAGAAACTGCGAGGCAGAAATAACCTTGTATCACACAGTTTAACATTTACTAGCAAGTAAGCAAGCTGGAAATTATTCCCCTGCTTCATATGGCTTCCTGCCAAGTAAGGAGGTTTCCATCCAAGTTCTTCACATCTTTTCTGAACATGAGCTTTTCTTTGCCAAAAGTGATCCTATCACCCAGGCTAAACCACAGTTCATGGCCAAAGGCACACCTGTCTTGTCTTGAATTCATGGGTACTTCGTCTCCATAAACTCCTCGGGTTTATTCATTAGGTCATCTAAAAAACCTCATTATTAGGGGACAAAAGGATGTATAAGTATTGCCAGAGCTATTCCTTTACCTCCTTCCCATCTCCCCAAATCAACTTGCCTATATATAGTGTGAAAAATAAGATCTCATGCACAGCTGAGAGGTACTAGCTCAATTTTAAACCTGTATTCTTTCTTAGCAAGTGTGAACATTAACTTCCTCTCTTAAACTGAGGTGTTTCTGCAAGGCTGAAGTACTCACATCCTGCATTTTTGGTTCTGTCCAACATTTTTCAGGCCTGAATTCATAGACTATAACCATGGTTTGCTAGGAATGGGGAGAGACCATGCCTGAGAATGATCCAGTTCACTCCTATGCCCACTGGAGATTCTCATATCTTGGAAGGTATTTCAACACTATACACCAGTTCAATTAGTCAAGCTGTTCTTTTGTTTACTGATCCTAGAATATCTTCATATGCAATGTCTTTTTGTAAGTATAATGCCACCAAACCATTGTGGAGACTGTTAGTAATCATATCTGCTTTGCCATAACCACAGAAAAATTAAACAAAGAATTACTCAGCTCTGGTCAGGGAAGCATTCGAGCAAATTTTTATTATATTTAATTCACAGCTAAAATATAAAATGTAGTAATGCAGACTTCTGCTTGACCCCTTACACCAGCATGAAGCTCCAAGGTAGCTCAGAGAGGAAATTACACAGGCTCTTTTTGCCTTAGTTTCTCTGGGAGTGAAATGAAAATAAGCATTGATGACTACCAAATATGACAAAGTATTTAAAGACTAAAATGCTCTATGTAATATTCCTTATTATAAAGTGTACAAATGTTCTTCCACCTTCAGTATTCACAGTGAGCATGTAAAGCCCTTGAACTTGAAAAGCACATTGTCAAACTCTTCTCCCAAATGCAGATGTCAGGGTGGAATAAGAAACATACCTCTCAAGCTGGTTTTGTTGTACATATCTACAGGACATACGTGAATACCTACGTGACCTGCTACTGCTTTAAACACAAAAGAAGTATGGATGCGAGAAACACACCCAGATTCCAGTTCACAAGCAACTCTTGTAACCTTTTTCCAAGCCAGTTATTTCAGAGTGCTTATTCTCTTTACCTATTTGTATTTTACTAATTATTTCCAAACATATATCCCATCTCATGGAAGTTTGGTATTTCAGACAAGAAATGGAAAAAAATAATTCCAGAAGATAAATATTTTACTGGGCAATGCCAACAGAATAGCACTTCAATAGGACCAAGGACATCAGATATTGATCTTTCAACTCTATGGCTTTCAATTCTGCTTCTAATCCTGAAATAGCATGGATTCAGTAGAGCACAAAGTTATTTTCTTGTGTCAACAGAACCAAAGCGATGTTCCAATACTTTTTCTACTTTGGCTTTAGTATCTTATGATACATCTGTTGCTTTTACACTAGTCATGTCTCAATCCTGATTCACATTCAGTGAACCAGGTGAATTTGATGCATGCTTAAGCCAGTGAGCCTGAATGGCTGTCTGCTACCTCACACACCTAAAGGATCAGCTGTCCCAGGCCTCCAGGCTCACATGTTGCTTAACAAAGCTGTATTGTGCACCTCATAACAAAGTATCTTCCCTCTTCCAGGAGAACAAAGAAATTATCATCCCTTCACTGTCTCTATTGACTTTTCTGTATTAACACAGTGCCTCTGTTAGCGAGAGTAACAGGGACCTCAGCTCAGGGCAATTCAGACTCCCTGCACCACGAACAGGCAGGCGGGAGCACGAAGGGCACGCTGGCTTTTTAGCCTGGGATCTGCCTCCAGGGTGCTGCAAACATTACAGACGGAGCTATGCAGAAACCACCAAACACCTTTTATTTGCATTGCAGAGGACAGAACCTCAGCTGCACCTGTCCCTTCTCCACCCTCCAAGGGCTTCCTTTTCTCTTACCACTGGTGGGGTGATCCAAGGTGGGCGAAACAGGACAGGTATAGAAACTGTATTTTCAGAAAATGCTGTTCAGCGCTCAGTCACTTGGTGAGAAGGGCAGAACAGATTGACTGGTACTAGGGGAGGAGAGAGCGGAAGAGAGAGTGTGGCAAGTGAAAAGGAATGTTGGGGCTTGCTGCATCACTGGGGTGTGCTCCAATCCCACATGAAAGTACAATCTCTTTTCTTTCCATCAGTTGCATCCTGGATTTCTATTATTCTTGCTGGCAACCTGCATGCTGACTCCAGAAGTGTGTACTAGATATTGCATTTGATGGAGATTATCTGTACTGGAGAGATGGGAACAGACGATCAAAGGCTATACAAATGCTTCCAGGAAAACACAGCTCAGATATTAACTCAGGAGTAACAGCTCTGCACTGGCTTCCCATGAATCCTCATAAGATGGACATGAATCTAGAAACTCAAGGCTCTGCTTCAGTCCTCTGTGACTGACATATGCATGTTCTTCAACTTCCCTATTTTATAAGTCTTTTGATAAAGCTGCCATGAGATAGGCACGCTATAATTGCCACAGATCAGTGTTTACTGGTATGGCCAACCTCAAAGCCTCCCTCAAGCTGTTGACAAGAACGTTGCATCTCTAGGATCTAAGTAAGGGCTCTGCTATCCATATACCCAAAAGGCTTCCAGAAGGGGTGCCAAAGAATGAAACTCCATCCCACACATTTCTGTAGTGGACAAAGTGGCATGCTTCTTTAGGCAAAGTTTAATACTACCCCAATCCTCCCCCTCCTTATGCTAGTATTGACCTAGAAAGGTCACCTACCTCGCTTCACATTTGAGTCAGGGTGTGAGCAGTGGGGACAGCCACGACATTTAGACTGGAGCACTAGGCTCAGGTAGCAAGATACCATTGATACAAGTTTTGAGAAGGCTGTTTCCTCACTTACAGAAGGAATAGCATGAGGCTACACAAGACGAGCAAGAGTAATATCTACCTCTTTTCCACATTCTCCCCTGAAAAAAGTTGTTTTAAAGCTGATGCAGGAAGAAAAGGCAATGTTACAATGCAGACAAATTAAGTCTTTTTTCTCCCTCCCTCCAGGATTTGTCACTAACTAAAGAAGGTGACTTCCTCCTCTCTGAGAAAAGAGAGTTGATGTCGCTGAGTCTGTTGTGGCTTACTCAATACTGTGCTGAGCAGCACAGAACTGAGTGGCCTTTTGCAATGCAAATACCTTTTTTCCCCCTCCTCTCATTTGCCTGGATCAGCCCTATTTCCAGTTCATGATGCAACATTCTGATAACTCTGTTTCCACCCTTACTTTCTGCTAACCATATCTGCCATCATTGATGTAAATATGGCACAAAATACCGAGCCCATACCTTCCAGAACACTTTCCTCAATCAAATATGCTAATGGACTTGTGACATGAGAGAGCACAGCAGTACAAGTTGCAATAGTATTAAGTCACCCTTCTGCCCCCTTCTCTACAGTTTCTCCTACAGCTATACAATTAAAATATATGTAATTAGAAGTGGGCAGATCTGGGTGGGTGCTTTGCAATTTCAAGGAAAGACCACATGTAGGGTATGGAGAATCCAGAGAAGCAAACATGTTACTCTTGGTCTCCAGGGAATATTCAGAAGCTACCTACTTTAGACATGTTTTCCACCTTAGGTAAATAACACAAGTATCAGTTTGGAAAAGTGCTTAAATATACTGAAATCTTAAAAATAATCAGGTAAGCAAACAAAGTTTCTACAAATCAGAATGTTTAAACAACATAAGGAAGGAATAGCTAAGAAAGTAAAAATGATTGCTTACTAAAAGAGTAATACTAAACTTTACACTTGCAAAAGCTGTTGTATAATAAAGTGTTACCCTACACACAGATGAGTTCCTGAGATGTCAGTGGGTGAGAAACCAGATAGGAAGAACCACAGACTACTTGACTACAAGGCAAGAGTTTCTCACATCATCCTTACCTTTCAAGATAGCTTGCCTGCCAAGGAGGATGTGTTCTAAAGCCAGTCTGAGCAACACGTTGAAGGCTAAGAAGAAATTTGCAGCAAAGCAAAGTCAACTCAATCCCTTTATCACTGGATCATCACTCCTGACTAATGCTGTTAGACACTTGAAATTTAAAAATCCTTATATGACAGTTTAAAGAAGAAAACCAGTTAGTGTACGAACAGAGGTTAGGCGTCTACTGCAGCGTTACTGTGCTTGGGGTTTCACACCTAGGGAAATGTTTTACAGTGAAAGATTGCAAAAGCTTTGTTGCATGTCTTTGGAACATTACAGAACTGCTGTTCACATGCTCCTACCTTGCAAGTAAGAAGCATCAGAATCTACATATTTGGCACTTAAGTGTAGCTTTCATATTTTCTAACTAATTTTACCTCACCATCAACTTTCCACTGTAATACTGAAAGGAGTAGAACAGTTAAAATCCTAGGGGAAACACCCAGCAACTTCTATCCGCTATACAGTTTCAAAGATGCGGACGGTAACACTGACTGACTAACTAAGCGAGATGTTAGAACCACAGATGCAGGTTTAGGTACCAAGATCCGAGGGTACGCTGCAGGCCAGTTTAGTCATTAGCAGGCAGAGGCCAGACAGGGATGAAGTCACCTCACCATGTCAGAAGGCATCTTGGAAAATAAAAATCTTGCTTTTCACGTCACCTTGCTCTGCTGGAGGCAAGGGAAGATGAGCACAGCAAGAAGCCTCCTAAACAGATGATTCACTTATCTTTTTCTATTTGCCAGGACAGAATCACCTATATCTTGTTACTCCTGAAAGACTGGCCCTGTTACACAGGCACCACGGACCTAACCTCTGAGAGGCACTGCCTTTGCTGTAGACAGGCAGACGCGCTTCCTGGCCTGAAAAGGACGGATGCTGAAGAAGGCTGTTTGGCATTTTTTCCTAAACAACCTTAGAAAGTAGATTTCAAACAGAAATGTCACTATGTAGTCCCAGATGTGGTTACATGGCATCAACCAACTTTAAGGTAATTTATATCACTAGAAGTCACAACTTCAGAAAAACAAAAAAGAAAGAAAAAAAAGGTAAGGCTAAACCAGTAACTTGCACATCAGACATTCAACCAGCAAGCACATCAATATCAAGGGCATGAAATGCTTTGGATCACAGCTAAGGATGAATCACTAGGGTTCCCCTGCCTACAGAAATCTGTGATGCAGAAAGCCAACAGATTTTTTTACTCAGCTGCTACAGAGCTTTGAGACTGGCTGTATACACACTTACATGTCCGGACTACAGACCTGATAGAATAGGCAGTACAGAAGAGAGCCCCTCCCTATTAGAGCTGAAATCTACTCCAAAGATATCTGTGTGTATGTGTGTGTGCTGTCTCCTTACAATGAGGAAGAAAAGTCCTAGCTCTAAAAAACCAAACCCAAACAGTGCCTTACATAAGACGTCTAGAGCCAAAGGCAATCTAAGCAATAGCCTAGACAGTAACTTCATATTTTTCACGATATGTTTTCAAGAGCTTTATTTTAGCAGTATATAGAAAGTATTTGGAAGCTGTGACCCGAAAGAGCACAGAAGTTCATAATGAATGCTGACATCTGCTTAACCTCACACCTCTATTTCTGTTCCTACTACAGCTATGACTGTCACTGATCTTAATCAGTGTCACAACTTTTCTCCTAACTCTAAACCATAGAAAACTTCAACTTCCAACTGTAAGCACAGGCAGTAGCAGGAAAACCTGAGGGGGGCGAAGAGAGGGGGAAGAAAAAAGGTAGAGCAAAAAAATTTTACTTTCTGTATCTAATTATCAGTTTGACCTGTCTTTAACCCAAACACTGTGGTTAATAGGTTTCCTGTAGCCATCATGTGATTAGACAGCTCTTGCACCTGTTAGCATATTTAGGCATATATTTTTGTGTTAACGGCCAGCGTCTCTTTCTAAATAAGCCACAACTACATTTTAAATTGCTAAAGTCAACTTCCTCAAGCAACCACAAAGTGAGATGTTCTCGTGGGAAAAAAATCAAAGAAAAAAAAGTGTTAGGCATCAGTTTTCAGTTCAAAAACCTCATTTAGACCTACAAATTATTTTATCAGAAGAAGGGAAAAGAATTTAGAAACTACCTGATCAAAATACAGAATATCTTTATGTATGTTTTATCTTTGTTTTGAAGTGCTGTTGCTTTACCCAAATTATCAGTTCTCCAAGGGTAAATGTAGTATCATTCTACAACTGCTCAGAACAATATAACTAATTCCCACTGCGGAAAGGACAGAAGGCTTCTGGTGCAGGGCACCTCACAGAGTAGCTCTAACTGCTCTCTAATGTGTTTGCACCTGGAAAATAATCTCAGTAAAAAAATACAAGGGATTTATTTTCTTAGCAGCAGCAAAGTGGTTTACCCTATTCCTCCATTCCCTTGCATCTCAAAGCGTTATTATCAATAGTTTTCGTTCCCCAGGTTATGCTTCAGGCCCATGTTTTGTGACCATAACTCATAGCTACTCCACAAGTAACCCATTTTGACCTCACCCTCATCTCTACTCATTCCTTTTTCAGAGCTCATTGAAGAGGCAGAGCTGGATTTCTGCTCCCTACCTGCACAAGCCCACCCAGCTCCTTTCCCAGCAAAGCCGTAGGGGCATGACTGCATCTGGGGCGGATTTCACTTAAAGGCTTTGTATGCACTGATGCATGTGTGTATACAAAGCGCCATCATGTAAAGTCCTCCTTAGCTACCAGGCAGTCACTGTGACAATGAGAAAGTGCATTTGTTTGAGACCATTGGCACAGTGACACGGAAACGGCCTCATTTAAGTATCTTCTACTGGCATTGTTCATGGTTTCATATATGGGAATGAATGAGAAAGATATGCTAATTTAAAATACCACAACACCAGCAGTACCAGTTTAACTGTATTTCTGGGTTACATAAAACACAGTTCTCTGGAATAGTTAAGGCTGTGAAATATTTTTTTTTTTTTAGCATAGACAAGACCTGAGATACTATCCAATTATCTGGTTCTGTCTTGCAGTCAGCTAGCCCCGTGTATGTCCACACCGCGCTCTCACACGAGCTCTGACCAGACACCGCCCTGTCCTCAGCCTGCTCAAATTGGAGCAAGCGCTTCTTTACAAAAGGCTGCTCTGTGCTAAACATGCAACCACTGCCCAGCATCACACAGAAGAGCACTCATGATTTGTGTTTTTCTTCCAGCTTGCTTTTTTGAGTGTGTGTGTTTGTTTGTTTGTTTGTGTGGGTTTTTTTCCAAAGCCAGACAGTGGAGCAGGCTTGTTTTCAGGTCTGGTATTTGCCCAGGCTGACAAGAAGGTTGGTAGCTTGCAGAAAAGTTTGGTAACTAGATGATACAGGCAGTGGAAGATGGAACATGCTAGCTTTCACCTTCCTACAAACAGCACAACAAATAACTAGCAGAATAAGCAACCTAAACTACCACAAGGACAGAACCAGGACTTTGTTACCAACATAATCATCATTAAAGCCCTTCAATTTTTGTGTAAAAATTGTGTAACATTCATAAATGCCTCCTATATCTTCCCACGAAGCCATACACTTTGGTGTATCATTATTGCCTCTGTAACATGCTAGTGACAACCAAGATGTGGTTATGTTGCCTCAGGGTTTATTGCTTGATTTCTGGCTTTGAAGTTGCTGTATCTGTACTGTGTACTAATTACGGTTTTGTACTTACAGTTTGAAGAATGATGTTAAAAAAAATCAAGCAAGAAATGAATTGTTAACATGGAAAAGTAGCTATGTTTGCCTTAGGTTTCACTATATGGTTTTGACAAGGATGATGCACGTGTTTCTCAGGTACTAGACATATTGTCTGGTCACAAGTCAGCCAACTACAGATTTGGGTTTTCCTGCTTAGTCACATTTTCCTTAGCTGCTCCTGAAGTTAAAAAGAAAACCTCAGGAGTGTTACATTACGTCATAAAAATTCATCTGCACATGCCCAAATGAGCACTGAGAGAGAGTGGCAGGAAGTAAAGCCCAGGTAATACCCTGCTCTGGCTATTCCCAAGCCCATCACAGGAGCCATGAGCCCACCACAGCCTGATATCCACAATCCTGGAAAAGCACAGAGGCACAAGGGTAGGCGGGAAGCCAAATTAAAGACCCAGAAGAAGGGGCACTGTGCCTGGGCCCCTCCTGGGGCTGTCCCAGCAGGGCTTCAGCCCTGGTGTCCAGGTGTGAGACCCATCAAGATGGGTCAACACTAGAGCACCTTTTGGATGGAGAGAAGTTGCTGCCCAGGAATATGGAGCACATTATGGGATGTAGGGGAAAAGCATTTTAAGATTGCACAAAACTTACTACAGGATGTTTAAGGAAGGCAGCAGAGGTGGGAAAAGTGATGGATTTAGGTGATTTTGGGATGAACAAGTGTGGGGAAAATAGAGAGGTAAGGGGATATAAAAGGTTGGTCACATGTAACCAGTCGGCTGTGTGGTACGATTGCCTTGCTGCACCCTGCCCTGTCCTCTTATTAAATTCATTTCTAACTATTTTACTGGGTGAGGGACTCTACTAATTATGTGTAAGTGTAGTGTAGGTGTGTGAGGGAGTGTGCAAGTGCAAGCAAAGAGTGAGCTGAACTAGCTGGTGAGAAGGTGAACAGGCCTGGGAGCCAGAAGTGTCTCTAGGAGCAAGAACGCAAGGGAGCTGGCTACTGGTGACCAGGGACAAAACCCACAAATATATTTTTCCCCCATCCCTCACTAGAGGGCCTCTGCCCTACTCAGCCAAATAGGGGAGCGGGATGCAGCCTTTACTAATGCCTGGGAACATACAGGCAGCCTCGCTGCCACTTGGACCTGGGGATGCAGCCGCCTCACCCATCTCAGGCCACTGGTCATGTATTTTTCCCTGAACAGAGTAGTAGTCATTTTCTGAATTATTATTACTTGCAGATAAATTGTTGTCACTACTCCATACCACAAGTATGTTTCATAATGTACTGTAATTGTCAAGAGCAACCTATAGGCAGCAAATTATTGTTTCAACACCCTAATTTTCTCAAGTCCATTCTGACCTTAAAAAAAATAATGCAGTGGCTACTATATTAACAATCCTCTGGAACTTTGATCAAGGCAATTTAACTGGAGAAAGAGTAACTTAACAGTCACGACAGAAAGAACCATTTGTTTCTCACAGGGAAGAGCAGATGTATTTGGTGTTCACAAGCAAATCCCTGACCAGTATCATGATGGACCTCCCCACCTCTTAATTTATCCACCGTCAGATGTTAAGGGCCATAGCCCTTTAGTGATGGGAAGCAGACATTCAAAGCTGAACACAGAGAACACTTTGCCTGAAGAGTGTGCAGGCTACATAAACAGGAAAGGAAACAGGCAGGGAGAGGCGGAGTGCCTTTCCCCAGGTCATACACCAGGTCCTTGACAAAGCCAGAAATAGAGCTCTAGCTTCCTGAGCCCCCTGCATCGCACAGCACACCTGGTCTCCCACGCAGTTAGGCTGCAGGCATCACTCTTGTGTGGAGGCACCCCTTTGGACATCGATGCATCTGGACAACAGAGCAGCAGCAACCTCACAGAAGCAGCATCTTTACTCTTCAGAAACTGAAGTTTCGGAGAAAAATTGGGCCAGGAGGTATTACACAGCAACGAAATTTTAATATTCTTCACTCCAAATCAGCTGTCCATCCTTTTCTGGATAGAATTTAAGGGATTTGTTTTGCACTATAAAATTCATAGTTTCTCCTCCCATGTAAGAGGTTATTCTTAACACTGGACATCGCCACCTCAGAGTCTTGTTACATGGTTGTTAAGAAAAAGTCCTATTTTAAACATTAATAAATCACTCCACTAGACAAACATTAAACCAAATATACAGCACTACTGTATCCCCTTCCCTCTGAACAGTGCAAGTATTTCACCCTGGAAGTGATTCTTAGTCAAGCAATCTGAAGTACAGAAATACTAATTATCTGCATATTCAGCATGATGACAGCTGTCCCAAGCTTGTTTACCCACAAGCAGAACTCACCAGGTGAGAATCAGATCTGATTTTGTTTTTCTGGGGCCTTTTCTACCAGATGCAGGGCAGCACTTGAGTTCATTAAGTAACTCACAAAATCAGAGTTGCAGGCAGTGGAATGTCATTCAAGAGCAGCATCTGCATCATCCCCACCCAGCAACTTATATACTCAAGTGCTCTACTTCATACCCCAAGGCCTGTTTGGCCGGGTTAACACAGTAAGTAGGTGGTTTGGTTTCAGTTTTCTTATTTTTACTGTAGCAGAAGGATTTGAATTGTAACCTGAAGAAATTATATATACAGTTTGTTCTTAAGCCTCTGGGCTTCCTTCTCTTCCAGAAGGAGCACACCTCAGCTAAACAAAATGCTCCCCACCCCCCACAGGTTTGAACGAATTACACATCTGTTATTCAGTAGTCACATATTGTTACCTCTCTTTGCAGTAACAACAAACGGTCAAGTACCAAGAAGTGTAACATTTGCGAGTGCACACTGCCTCGGTAAATGCAAACATACAGCACCACCACATCAGTGTCACCAGGAGCCTGTCCTACCTCACGCAATCCTGTGCTACTTTGCTTCTGCCCCTGCCTCCACCCCTGCTCATTTCACCCCATGGCTGAAACGCATCCACCCGTAAAAGCCTCCAAGCCCTGGAGAAGGGAGGCCTGCGGGCAGACTGCTCCCGCCTGCTTCGCATGGTATTTCAGCCCCTTCATCCCTGAGGTTTAATCGTCAAAGTTGAAGCCTTTGCAAGGTGTGCAGCAGAAGTGGCTCAGCCCAGTCTACCAACTCCTGAGGTGAGCGGGACAGGGGAGAAGGCTGCAAAGCACAATTCTGTGCCCATGCCCAGCCGCAGCCTTGCATCAGGTGAGGAAGTGTGGCACCAGGTGTGCTGGGCACACTGTGGCCTGGGGAGGAGGGGGAAGGCTCCACTCATCCCATCTCTGCTCCTGCCCCCCCTGCACACCACAAGGTAATGCATCAGAAAGAGTCCCTATGTTAAGATGCATTACTGTTATTTGGCAAAATCTTGCTGTTCTCAAACACTGGTCTACGCTGGGGCTGAAGAACGAAGGGCCAAATGGTTTGATGATGCACGAACAGCCTGGAGTAAACCAAAGTGGATTAATAACGCTACACCTGGGCAGTTAGTGCACACGCTGCCTATTACCAGGAGGCTGTGAGCCAAATGCCATTAACGTCCAAGGCAGATTGTTATTAGCCCATAACACCCAACCTGTCATGTCTCATTGTTTCATTAACACAGTTCTGGAAAGCCTCTAATAAAGTCAGGGAAACTGTTGCCTCAAAATTAGCAGAGATTACAAGATTTTCCACGTGGATACTGAAGAGAAGAAAAGGAAGTTTATTACAATAATTTTAAGAGCATTAGAGATAACTTTGATAATTTTGCTTCTGATCTAAAGCCCACTTGAAGGCAGTAAACAAGCTCCTACTCTCTTCTTCTGAAACAGTGATTTTATTATTATAAATGATTCTCCCCCACTCATTTCTTAAATTAAATTAGAAGTTGCCCAGCCCAGAAGAAACCTGTAGTGCATATACCAAAAAATTTGCATGGCTGACAAGCTTTGTCTTTGAATCTTCATGAAAGGCATATAATTGTATTTAATGCAATTTATTTGTCATTAAAGAAATAAGCTTTGATCCAAACGTCTTTGCAACAGAGATTCAAAGAAACTGAAACTCCAGGTCTATTTTAAAGTAATGTGCATTTAACATTCATTCCTTTCCTTATCTGATTAGGAAATTTATTCCCTAGCAGATTATAGAAATATAACAAAGAAAAAAAGTTATACTTATGTAACTTTATTAATGCCTCACAAGTTATGGCTGGGTTATTTTGTTGTTTGATTATATTTTTTTAAAAGGGACAGTCTCATCTAATTTAAGCCAAAAGTCTTTGGGACAAAGATTACTGACCATTCCGTCACCCCAGAAAGCTTAAGATAGCACCTAACCAAGTAGGTTTCCAGTGTTTCAGTGGGTCTCAAATGCCAGCTGACAACAATAAACAGAAATTTAACTTGGAAAGAAAGAAAAGAAGAGTTTTGAAAAACTAAATGGAAACACTTTCATGAATTATTTCAATAGCAGTGGCAGCTTGTTTGCATAGAAGTAACTCTGCAATGTGCACAGGGCCAACACGGACATTGTACTTCTATCCACAAGGGAGGAATCGGCTAGCTGGGGGTGGTGTGGCGTGTTGTTTATTTTTTCTTTTTTTCCTTGTTTGGTTTATTCAAGACATGAGCAAAACAAATGCTGCAGAATGTGATCAGTTTAGGGAAAAAAAAAAAAAAGAAAGAGAAAACAAAGACAAAGAAAAAAACTCCTCTCTAATATAAAAAAATAATGTTTTTTCCTCTGCCAAATGCCTCCAGGAAATTTTCTGTGGGAGTTGGGACATTCATCTCCCAGAATCTGGCCCCTAGTGAGGAACTGCAGCATGCCAAGCCAAGAAGACCGGGGCGTGGGGGTGGGGTGGGTAAAAAAGGAAGCAAATTCTACACTGATTGTGAAATGATCTGGATCATCTAATTTCCTATTACGCATGTGAAATATTTCTTTAGAAGGAGGAAAGATACTTAGAAGTCATGATTGCTTAAAAAGAAAGAATGAAAACCTTTAAAGACTGTACTAATTTGACTTTTGAACTGGTTCTCACCCACATGAAAATCAGTTATTACAGCAATTCAAAATCACAACACCCATAGTGGATGGGACCATCTTTTGGCCACATCAGTCTGTGCAGCCTACATTAGCCTGTTTCCAACACCAGCAAATACCAGGTCCTTGGGGAAAAAAAAAAAGTGTAATACTGGCACAAGCATGTGGCAACACCTCACCAGATTACTCTCTTCCAGAGTCAACACAATTCACAGCTCTCCTGGGTTTAAGGAGTCTCACAGGACTCTTGAACCCATAAGAAGTTCTAGCACCTCTAGCCTCTGTTCAACAGCTTAGCTGATGTTACAAACGACCTTCCCTTGCTTTAAAACACAAACCCACTAAAATTTTTCATGTCCCCTGAATGTCGTATTATAAGCAGTGCAAACAACTAATTCCCTTTAATCTTCTCCTTCCCTGCGGCATCAAAAGACTTTTATCCATCCTTTCTCACTTGTTTCTTTCCCAAGAAAGTGCATCCCAAGCCTACCTGCCACTGTACAGAAGCTGTTCAGTGCCTTTGACAACTACTGCTGCTCTGCTCTGAATCTTCTCCAGCTCTGATCTACCTTCTCTGATGCAGAGCTGCCCTTAGCCCTTTTCTGTGCTGCTGGCTTTTGACTATTTATCCCATTGTGTGAAACCTCACTGCAGGCAACAGTGGAACCAAAAGCTCTTCCAAAAATCAGTAGCAAGGCAAGCATCTGGATTTTGTACTCACTCGTTCCTCATGGCCTGGCAAACTCAGTTCTTAAAACATACAAACAAACCCAACACCCCCCAGAAAATCCAGGTTTTCGTTCTAAGTCATGTAATTTTTGAGTGGAGGTAAGTCAGATTTGTTAACTAATGAGTATTTAAAAAAAAAAAATAATGATAAGACAGTCATAGAATAGACTCACTGATACAAACAGCTTAGTTAAATGAAATTTCTAGTGATACCACACTAGTTTGAATTACTACTCCTATGAAGAACCTTTCATTCCAACCAGACCGACATGGTCATGCAGTGAAGACAAAGCTACTTTAGAATGCCTGCACAGCAGAAACAGCTCTAGTCTCAGTGAATTTGTCTCTAAAATACCCTTGTTAATTTAGCCCTACCTCAAAAAGGGGCTGAAATACAATTGTCAGGCTCCTAAGTGCAATAGATCCATTCTGGACAGTCTGGTTTTCCATTTCTTTTTAAGCAACAACTAGCACATGCCTTTGAGTGTCCCAAGAGGTAAACCTGGGGTTCTGAACTCACGTGGAAGGACAGAATTAACTGCTTCTTCAGACATTTTCCACTCTTTTCCTTAGATTCATTGGGCTCTTCATTGAGACGACTATAGAAGTAGATGAGGAAATCATGTGTGTAAGGATGTGATGGGACTGGGGGGTGGAAACATCAGGGTGTGAACTGCATTCCCCCTCATCTTGTGATCACCACTGGTCAGATTTTGCAGGAGGATCCACAGGCTTCTTACCATCAGACCCAGTGGCGGCTCAGGAAAAAACACGCCTGTGTAGCTATAGAGTGCAGGCAAGGAAGTAAAACACAGCTCCACCAGAAAAACATTGGTAAGCAAAAAGTGCCAGCTCCACAGGGTCTGCATTATGATACAGGGACAGCTTCAGGTCCTTCAGATGTGACCCCAAACCATGTAAACTGAAGAAGTCAGGAAGCTTCCCTTTTAACTGGATAGCACGGGTCCAGGCCTTCAGCATGGTTTTTAGGGAATGGTTATAGCTGTGATGACATTTTAAAAAAGCTGTGGAAGCCCAGCCACAGATGCAGAGATGAAGCATTCATAGCATGCATTCTAATAATTTCTGTTTATACAGCTTAGGAAAAAAAACCCACCCTAACTAAAACTAATTCCTTTTTGTGTGGGAATCTGCTCTGGTTTAACTCAAAGGTCATTTTTAAGTCTGTGTGCACTTACAGTGCTAGACAAATATTTGTCAAATATACAGGCTGCTGGTCTCGTTTGAAAGATAAAGGTTATGGGGGAGGAGGGGAGGGAAAAAACCTAGCCAATGCAGAACACAGAACTGAACGAACCTTAAGGAAAAGCATCCATCTGCCAGGAGGAGACACATTCCTGCTAGCAGAGACTGCCACCTTTTGGGGAACGGCTTCGGAGTCCGAGCAAAGCGGATGCTCCATTTTTCCCACAGATTTCTAGGCTTGGTTCTGTATTTGTACATATGTCAGAGTCAAATGGTTTTAATTTCTCAGCTAACTTCCAGTAGGAAAAAAACCCCAACATCTTGCAAAAGGATCCCTAAGCTCTGCTAGGCTCTTTTTTTTTTTCCTCAGTTTCTAAAAAAGGTATATTTTTTTTGCGGTCTGTTTACCTCATCGGCTGAGAGTATTTTTTAATCTGCTAGCCAATTTCAATCAAATTTGATACAGGAAATCTCGGATAAAATCCCAACTCACCTCCCGAGAATTAGCAGCTGAGAAGGTGGGCTACGGTCAAATTCATGCCTCATTTGGGGAAAGCAAAGGAGGAACTTAGCTAGAACACTCCTCGGCTGGTAGCAGCCAGTATGGATGTGCCTCTTCACTAGTCACTGCAAATACTCCTTCCTACCCCAGGCCCCAGTGCTGACCCCAGACATGCAAGGATGGGGCAAACAGGGGTCAGTGCAGTAGGTGAGCCAGCAGCAAAACAGATCGCAGGTCAACTGGATTAAAACATCATTGGCTTTGCTACTCGTTTGGTGGCTTGCCTTGCTGATAAACAGGGACAGAGCCCACAGGGAAAAAATTAAGTACTTTCTGCTCTTTCGATGTGTTTTGTATGGGTGTTTTTATATCACATATGAAACAATTGTTAAAGATACTGGTTTAGGATTTTTGGATATCTTTTACCTGTAGTCAGACATCAAAATAAGTCATCAGGTTAAAAAAAAAAAACATAAAACCCCAACACAACTCCAAAAAAACCCTTCAATAATGCAAAATCCTGAGCTGTTCTAAGAAAAATTATCTTACCACATTTGTTGAAGTAGAAGCAGAAGCAGCAAATTCAGTAATTTCTGCTGTCCTTCTTGCCCCTCTTCCCAGAGGAGGTCTGGGGTTTATTTTCCCTTTTTAAACCTAGCTGCCTGATTTCAATCCCATTTTGACAAAGACAGCGGCCTCAGGGCTATTAGGCTCTTGTAAGAGTCCTGACAATAGGTAGGGAAAGGAAAGACAGCATTAATACCTCATGGAGGGACAGGCTGCAGCCAGAGCTCAGCCACACCATTAGACGCAAGTGGCTGTGCAGGAAACCAGACAGCACATTTTAGCTCACAGCACAATCTGTAGCTGTGCCCCACCGAAATCCCTCTCCTCACCTGCCTTTTTGTTTTTATAAAAACCGGTCTTTGCACTGACACCGGATCTCCTTCACTTGCTCTCTTGGACATGGAACCCTGAGATTTCAAATCACAGCAGAAACTTTCTGTACAGCCCCTCGGGGTAGTGAAGCCAAGGGTAAGTTTCACAGGAGCCTGCACATCACTGGCCAACTAAACCACCTTCCAGCCCTGTGAGTGCTCTCTTCATCACCAGAAAGGAGACTGCAAGGACATCACCCTTCAGAAGGTCGAAAGCACCAGCATGCTCCCCTCGTACTGCAAAAGGGAGTAAGGCAAAAGACTCATCTGATGAGCCTCCCAGAATAGTCTTTACCAGCAAGTCTTCCATTCCACCCAGCTGCTGTCCCTACTAGGCTGTTACCTTCTTTTCCTCTCCCTCTTGCTCCTTGTCCCCATCTGCATTTATGTGAAATTGGATCTGGATGGGAGGAAACAGTGAAGACTGAGATGTTAAGAGCCTCGAAGAGAGTTACTGTAGCTGTCTGTGAATGAAAATAACACTGAGAGGGAGGAGCAATGAACGTCACACAAGAGGTTCAGTGCTGGAAGTGAGAAAGTAGAAAATGTTATTTGTGCAGTATAAGAATTTTTGCTTGCAGGAGGCATGCCACTTCCTTCCTTCTCAGCTTATTTGAAAAGCAGGAGCAGCAGCATGTCAAGCTGCAGAGGGCATTGGAGAAAGAAGGACTTTGACACAGCCATATCAGACCAAACATCTCAGTGTAGCAGGTGCTAAAAAACACCCTGGTCTTCCTGTGCTGCTGATTTTCCTCTCCGGTAAGAAAGGGGAGACAAGAGAGTAAGTTTAGCCTCGTGCCTCACCTGAAACATGCTGAGACCTCACTGGTTAAAAACCACAAGCCTAGGACCTGAAAACATCCAAAGAACACCAGGCGTATCTATCTATCTATATATATATATATAACTACAGGCTGTCCTAGTATTTACAAAACAGTGAGATGTGCTAAACACTACAAGACAACTGACTAGCTACTTATTTCCATTTTCTGTGCGGAAATACCACCATAGTTACAAGTAATTGAAGCCCACATAAATTCAAACCCCAAGCCAAATCTTGCAGCAGCTATTCTAACCTGTAACAAGTACTGTTCTGATTGGATCCAGTTCTGATGGTAGCCAAGGGTCTTGAGAAAAACTGATCTTAAAATGTTTATTCCACCATAGCTTAAAGTCTAAAGCATCTGAGGGAATGATGCTCTTAAAACTCCTGCTATTAGAGTGGCTACATATTCAGCACCTCTGAATTAAGGTTTGAGGTCAAAATAATTTTCCACCCCCTACAGGCTCTGGAAAGAACATGCCCCCACCACCGCAGGAGAATGTTCTCAGACATCAGCTTGTGCAAAGAACACAAAAGCTGGGCATTTTCTAGTCTTAATAGACAGAGGGAGCGTTTACTGCACAGGAAGAACACAGTGGATAACTTATTTCACCCTTGAAAAGCTACTTTTGTTAGAGACAGAAACTCAGAATACCCCTTTTTAAGTTGGATGTCTTTGAAGGATGCCACAACTTTGGTGAGTCAACAAGAGTTAATCAATTAATTTCCTTGTTCTCCTGGAAGAAGAAAAAGCATTTTCTCCATTGGAATTGCTGTAGCAGAACCGACACAAATACCAATTCAGTGAGCTGAAGAACACTGTTGGGAATACGTGACAACTAAAGGCTTGTCTGAATCCATATCCAGCACAGATACAAGATCATGCTGGGGTGAGCCCAAGTTTCCAGTACTCCATCAAGAAGTGACAAATAATTTGACCCCAAATAAGCCAAAAAGTATTTTAGCCCTTTGCAGTTCTCAACCCAAAGGTAGGCAGGCTCACTCTGAGAAGATGCCCCTGAAAACAAGTTAAGCAAAACCAATGTAAGCTGTAATGGTCTTACCAAGCTGCCTACAGCACTGCTCTGGATTGCCTCCCTTCTGCGAGCCTTACTGTCTTCTGCCTGTTGGTATACTTTCAGTGTCAAGGGCATATTTCTCTTGGCCAGGAACATGGATCAGAGGAAGAATCTCTCTGGCCTCAGGATATCCCCTGAAATGGGGCAAAAATCAGGCTCCAGGAGAGCATTGCAGTAAAATAAAATTAACCTCCTAGGTCAGCAGAAATGTTCACATACCTTTTCTGCTTAAAGCAAATAAGCTACTCGCCAAAATCTACCAAGACAGACTTTTAGCAGCAAGGTAGGAGAGTGTTCTGCAAACCAACCAGACTAAGTTTGTCACCTTAAATCACCTTGGAGAATTTTTTCTTTTTTTTAACCTTGACAGATGAATAAAATAAATATTTTGTGTTGTAGGCACCAGAATAAGGTTGGATAAGCAGGTCTACTAGCCCAAGATGCCAGTCTAGCTCAATCTAAACAAACATTTCAATGCTGTTTTAGCCAAAGACAACTTTTAGTCCATATTCCTTCTTGTTGGCCTGGTCATATTACTAAAAAGATGTTACCGGAAACATTTAAGTAGAATACAATTCAAAATCATGTATGATCAGCTAGGAGATTTAAAACACTGCATACTAGCACAGGGGAAGATTCCTACGGTGTTGAAGTACTTTGATGTTGAAATCCCTCCAAAAATTCAGCTTGGTTTGGTCATCTACATCCCTTTTGCTCCTTGGTACTCTACTCTTGTTACATTTAAGCAAATGGTAATGGTTTAAAAGGTTGTTCTATCTCTGATCTTCCATCATCCTCCCTTGTTTCTGAAGGAAGGGGGGAAAAAAATAATAAAATCACTTAAAAGACAGTTGTCTATGCTGGGGTGAACACATCAGCAAGTGTCTTGAATTATTTTTAAACTTCTAGCATTTCCTCCAAAGGACAACCAACATTGGGGAAAAAAGAAAAAAACCAAAACCAACAACAAAACCAAAACCCAAAACAGGTGTAAAAGGAAGGGTCAGTTACAAAGCAGGGATGACACGACGTGAGAGACCCCTCTGAGCCCGCTGCAGCAACTGATAATCTCCAAGAGAGGGCAATCTTGGACTAGAGATGATTCACAGAGGGCGTTCTTCTTAACAGCTGTTTTCTGCCCCGTTTTACTGTATGTACCGAAGAAGCTCGATGTTTAAATAGCAACTGTTCATCAAAAAAAAAATAATCTTGGCTATATGTCAAAAATTACAAGTTAGCCTCTTGCAAGCTTCAAAGGGGAGGGAAATATTATTTCCCATTTACAGATGCTATAACATAAGAAACAGCGTTCTGCACGTGGATTTAGTCCAATAAAAAAGTATACAGTTAAGCACATGCTCATCTTTAAACACACCATCAGTTTTACAGCAGACAACAACACTTTTCCTCGCTCCTGAGTTCACCAGCAGCAAGACCATGGTGAGAGACTATTGCACAAGTTCTGCAGGACCAGATACCAGCACAGAAAAAAAAAATATCTGCAATTTACGTAGCATTTTCCCCCAAAGACAAAGGTTCTTCTGGGCTTTTGTAAAGTGGTAAAATGTTCCACTAATTCCCACTGCTTCCAACCCCTCCATGCTTTAGACTCATTGTTTTGATACTGGTATTTCCAGCCGGAGCACCAGCTGATTGACAGTGGCTCCCAGGCCCTGGAGCCAAGACCCCAAATTTTGGGTGGTTACACTCAGAAGACAACTTCGTTGGAAATAACCCAAGTCCTAAAAGCCATTTATCCCTACTCACACCAATGCCGAAGGCAGAGCCACATGCAGGAAGCAGCACCCAGAGCTCTTGGGGACCAGGGGCAATGGTGTTTGTACTGGAGTCACGCAGAGTAGCAGCGCAACAAGGACAGATGCAGACTGCCCTTCAGGAGCACTGGAGAAATGTTTACCAGACTAGAGACGGAGGAACGGTTGTAAGCATAGTACTGCCTCAGATCAGTTCAGCATCAAGATCCTGATGCACATACATGAGTATCCCACTAAGGCCCTGAGTCCAGCTGCACAGCATCACACTCAACAGCTGCTCTTGCCTTGCAGGTGGCAAAGCCTGCAGACACGTTCACCGCAGTGAAAGAAACTTGACTCTAGTGAATTCTATTCCTTCAACCAGAACCACCCTCAGCATCTTAAGAGATGCACCTCACCCTTTTCCCCCATCTCTTTCTCCTTCAAGCATTCACATGAAGCCATCTTTGTTCATGCTGGTGACCAATTTAACTAAAGTCTGGTTTCATTAATTTCACTAAGCTGTTGAAAAAGGTCACACACTCCATTTTTTTCCCCAGTAAGGTTAACCCACGTGGATATCAGGAGTTTCACAACAGCAGTGAGACTTTTGGGGGCAGAACACACAAAAAAGAATACGGGGGGAGATCTCTTAATGGAAGTTGAAGTTCCTTACTGTGATTTCAGGGGTGCAGAAGGAAGCAAACAAGGACCTATTTTCTCACTTCTGTTACTGCCGTACTCAAAAATCCCTCCAACAAACACTCCACCAGCTTCTGCTTCCAACAGAAGAACACCACGGGAAACACCAAACAACTCAGATAAAAGTTGCTGCCCAGCATGCATACCTGGGAAGTTTTGTGGCTGTAATAAGACTTTCACAGTGGCTGTGAAGAGGCTTTTACAGCTATGCTATCCCACTGGCCTTTACAGTGGTAATACTCAAGTACTTTTGCAAGCCAGAACAGCTAACCCAGCTACCACTGAGGTTAAAAAATGATTTTTCACTGGTTTCAGTGAAAGTTGGACCAGGTTGTAGCATTGAGGCTACCTACTTGGTAAGGTGCTTGGGCAAAAGCACCGAGGCAGGATTTTGAAATTCTCTTCACAACAATAAAGCAACAACGTACCTCAAGAGACCATGGCTTTTAAAGAAGACAAATGATCACTTCAGTAATACACATCCAAAGCTGGATATTTCAAGTAGCTTGAAAGAAGTTGAGTCCTTGAAGTGCTAAGCAGCTACAGTTCCCAAGCTCCAAACCAGAAGAAAGGAACCCAAAAGCACAGAGTTAATTAACCTAATCACAGAACTACAAACACCTGATTTTGTAGGGAAAAGGCAAGAACACATGTGTTTATGCCAACACAGTGCATGTCTACAGAGAGGTAAAGTATCTTGCTTTAAACATGCAATACATGTCAAAGCTAGCCCTTACACAACCAAGCACAGACAAAAGAGTAATCCAAGAACATTACAGTAATTTAGGCCAGGTGGTTTGGGTCTTTGGAAAAAAAACGAAAGACGATAAAGAGCACTGGGATTTAGGGTGTGAGGCTCCTCTAAGGAAGCTGAGCCCACACCTGGCTGTGATCAGTTGCATCCCAGGTGCAAGCACTTCACCAGTCAGGCCTCACTTACCACCACTGAGAAGAAGGACCAGGCACCTGCACACACAACCACACACTTTTTACACCCTGGTTTTGTAAATCAGAGAGTCATCTCCACAACTGTAATGCAACTAGGAACTTAACTCATTCTGTAAGACTTACAAAGCAGTTTATAAAGCTGAAGGCTGCAAGCGGGACCTAAAACATTTTTCTCCAGCAAAGCTTATATTAATCTAAAAAAGGGGTATCAGAAGACCCAAAACTCTCTTCTCCCCACTTGCCCCAAACCCAGAGCACATGCAGTACCTAGAAGCTGGCTGCTCATGACTGCTAACAAGTGTACTTTAAACCAGTGGCCTTTAAACCAGTCCCAAAGAAGACTTGGAGCAAAAGCATCCAATCTAGAATAACAGCAACCCTTTATACAACTAGCAGAACTGCACCTAACATTTGCCACAGACAAATTGCTCCATAAAACAAGGCGGCAGGAGTCCCACCTTCACTGACACCACCCTTCTCCCCTGCCCTGTGCCTGCCCAGCTCAGAGTGGCAGGGAGCACACCTGACCACACACAGGTTGCTGAGCAGCTGGGACACTTCTGCACTTCAGCAAAAGAAATTTCTTTTTCCCCTCCTATCCCACCTCACCCCTTATAATTACAACTTGCAAATCATTCTTCACAAACTATTACAGGTTTTTTAATCGGAGCAACACTTCCTCTGGGACTGTGCAGGTGAAAATAAATGAAAATAACACTGCACTCTTCAGAGCATGAAAACCCACCTATAACACCCCTCTCCCTCTTACAGAAAGGCTTGTATCACTCACCCCTGCATCGCACTGAAGCTCTCCAACGATTCTTCGTCTCTTGCTCTGAGAGCCAGCCAGTGACGTCCCTTCGGCTGTTGCTCCCCGTGCTCTCAACCTGCCCCCGGCCCTGCCCTGCCGTGCGGCAGGCGGGGCTGGGCTCCCGCCACCGCCCCACGCCGCTCCCGAGCGGCTGCGCGGGCAGCCCCGGGGTAGCGCCGGGGCAGTCCCGGGGCTCACCGGCACGGCGAGGGAGCAGCTGAGTCGGACGCGTGTCGCAAGCGGCGCGGCGGCCCGCCTTCCAGCAGCGCCGAGGCGCAGGGTGCGTGCCCTTTGAGGCTGCTGGGCGGGCGCGGGGAGCCGCAGGGTCTGGCTGATGCGCTCGGCTGCGGCTCGGCGGGCCCGTTCTGCTTCCCTTCAGCTGCGCTGCCCTTGCCCTCGGCCCCGCTCCTCAGCCTTCCGCTGCAGGGGAAAAGATAAATAAATAAATAGATAGATTAATTAATAAAGGTTTTGATCAGGTTTGTTAAGCGTGTTTACAGGTAGGAGCATAGTTTGGGCTCAAAATGTACAGCTGAGGTCTGAAATCAGCAATTAACTGAAAAGAGCCTGAGCAAACTTTTTGCAACAAAGCTGACCTCACAGCCTTTCAAAAAGCCCCAGCTTCTAGTTCAGAAAAAACTCTGGCTAGAGGGCCCCAGGATGAAGTTGCTTAACAGGAAGCAAGTTTCAGCTGTCTTGTGGGTTGGAGCCTTCCTTTCGCTTCCAGGTTTGCCCCTGGATTTGGTGCAGCCAGCCTCCTTACGGCAGAACAATAAATGAGTGCTGTGACGTGTAGCCTTGACTAGTAGGTGAATTAGCAAACGTTTTGGTTTGCCAAGATCAGTAATTCCCAACTCAAGCACTAATAAATCACAAATTAACTGCCAAAATCTATGGGAATTGTGACATTATTTTTAATCATCAACTGGGGGCTCTTCATAGTGGCTTCTGAAACTTTTGAATAGCTTTATGCTACAACCCAGAGGGTTAAAAAGCTCTTTTTGCTTGCTGTGGTTGTCCTGAAATCAAACCAGCTGTAAAATACTGCCTACTTTTAGGATTAAAATAGCTGAAACCACCAAGTTCCCTGTGGTTTTACATGAAAACATACGTTTTGTGATGAGTGAGCCTACTGTTGTAAAATAAGGGTATAGGGCACAACCAGGCAACTCAAAGGGTGTATTTGTCACCCCAGCAAAGGGCAAGAGCTGATCAAAGCTCAGAGGGACCTGAAGCAGGTAGGGAAGTTTTTTCTGTTCTTTGCTGTATTGCTACTTGACTTTATCAAAGTTATTTTCAATAATTTTTTGAGCTGTAGTTCCCAGAAGCTAGGCAGAAATTGCCACTTAAAAAATAAAAAGGGAAGAAAAAAAGAAAAAATCCCAACAACCGAACCAAACTAGTTTTCACCAGTGTGGGAATAAGTTTAAAAGTGTATCATGGGTACCCACAGTGGCTCAGAGAGCATCTATCCAGGAAAGGCTAACCTATTTATTTTTCTCCTTGATTTTATGATTTGGGGATATGTATGTGTTTGGAATGTGTTTATGGTGAGGCAGCTGTCACAAGACTATTTAGTATTACCTCCTGTGTGCAGTAAATAAAATGCAAAAGACTACCAACCCCTTCTGCCCTTACCCAAACGTTAGCGTTGAGTGAGTATTAAACATAACGTTTCTATGAAGAGACCCTATTCTGGAACTTCCAGTGCTCTCACAGCTGTGACTAATTCTAGCTGTCATTTGAATTAACAATATTAAATTTAGATTGATATGATCTCTCCTGTTGATTAAAACCCAAGAGTTACCAACAATGAAGAGAAGTTTTCGAAGTCACTTGTACTATTGTGAACTGTATTTACGTACAGGTTATCTACAGGAAGTGTTTTCAAATTCAGCACAAAACAAAGGACAGGCTTCTCTAAGTTGTCTGGATGACATTCTTATGATTTTCTTATGAGAGAAAACACAGATTTGAAAGCAGCTTATTTACAGGTCTTACTTTTAAGTAATTTAAAAAAATAAAGTCAAATCACAGGCTGCCACAGAAATCCTAAAGTGATGAGGGGGCCCAGCATTTCAATGAGGGCAGTGGCCACTTTTGCTGGAAAAAGAGGAACTGCAGCTGGGATAAAGCTTCTACTCTTTTTTTTTTTTTTTTTTTTTAATTGGTCTAGCTCTCTAAATCTGTGTATGTAGGTCATACCTATAGCAAGCATCCAAGCAACCTCACTTTGTGTGCTTAAATTTTCTTTCAGGAAGATTGTGTCATCATTCATTTCAATCTTCTGCAGATTTTTCTGCCTGTGTAAAGTGGACCCTCCTTGTAACCTTGCACTGCTTCAGAAACGCAGAGGCTGTGGAAATGCAAGAAGACCCTGCACTCTACACTCATTCTGCACTGTCAGAAAACTATTCAGTCACACCTGGATCTGAGATACACTTTTCTCTACTGCCTTGATTCGGACAGCCTTGTACATAGCATTGGTTTTGTAAATACATTGCCACTGGCAGGCTCAAAGAATATAATCTTGACTGAGGTCAAACTTAAAATGGATATATGATAACCTGAGTAGGATTAGACTACACCCATTTCACGTAGACCTGCATGGATTTTTGGTTATCCAGCCTGATTGTCAAATACTCTTTATGTTGTTTTCCTGTTAAGAACACAAAGCAAAGAGAATGCATGTGCATGGGGATATATGGGTGAATTATGCTTTGATTCTAACAACACTGGAAGGTTGATAAGATTGTAGTTACTCTAACCTGACGTACCATACGGTAGATAACTCCTCACCTTTTCTCAACTGGAAATAACCTCTACTGCGTGAGTAAAGTAGCATTAAAAGGGTCTAGTCATATTATAACCAGACAAAATACCTTTTATTGGGGCTATATCTGATACCTTTCCTTACCAGTGTGGAAATTTCAGAAATCATGATACCTCAGTTATAAAGAATGTATGCACTCACCAGTGCTTGCTGGTCTGTTGCTGATGATAGAAACTGCATGTAACTACAGAAGATGGCACAGCATGGAGGGGAATGCTTCTGTCCCAGAGGTAGAGACAGCCCTAATGCAGAGCAAGATGTCTGCCCGGTGCATGGTAGTGAACACATAAGAGAATATTATATTCTCCTGAGCACCTCCCTCCATGCTAATAAACCCAACTCTGAAACCCCTCTGTGATAATTTATTATAGTAAGCAAAGTCACCGTGTTAATCCAAGGAGGTGAGGTCAGATAGAAAGAACACATTCCAAAATTATGTCTTATTGTGTGTAACTTCATTTGTGCAGATGAATGCTCCTGAATGATGCCAAACATGTTAGTGAGACAGTGTGAAGTCAAATGATGTCATTCAGTCACAATTTTCTTGAGGAAATCAATTCATTTTCCATAATTAGGTTACAGTGCATATAACAACAACTAAAATCCTGCATGTATGGTCATTGTAGAGAGGGAAAGATAATAAAAAAGCAGCCAAAACAGGGGCAAAAAGAGTGCAATACATTTTGTAGATAACCTTTGTAAGAATGTAAAAGAGCATAGCAGCAAAACAGAACATGTAATGGGTTTGGGAAAAGCAGGCAGCCAGCTTTTTTACTGTATAAATCACAATATGAATAATGATGAGGCAGTATAGAAACAAGCAGTACTGGTTCAGGGGCCCAAGTAGGTTTTGGAGTCCTTGACTAAACTGTGGAAAAAGGAAATTTTATACTAATTTTGTAGAGCTGTAATTGACATTACAGGATTCGAGACAGCACAGTATTGCTGTCATGGCAGCTTTTAGTCAGAAATAATTACGCAGGTTTTCAACGATATCCAGAGTTTCAGTAAGGAGTTTGGTGAATGGGCTTTGGTATAGGACCTTTAAAGCATTTAAAATGGGAAAAGGCTTTTTTGGACACCTGTCAGGAGCTTCTGCCGTTATTCCAGGTAGTATTAGAAATAAGCTCTGAATAAACAAAATTATTTGCAAAACCTGAGCTACTTCTGCTGCTGGTTTCACTGCAGTCAGTGTATCAATCACCAAAGAATTAATGAAATTTTTGCTTCCAAGTGAATTGCTCCATGTTCTAAGCTCGAAGTTTTGGTTAGGTTTTGGATCATTGATGGGGTCTTTTGAGTCACGGAAAGGCCAGTCCTGAAAGATGAATGCAGTCCTTCTGTTGGCTTTCCATCACTATAGAAGACGGTTTCTCCCATTGCTTATGCCTACCTGAATTTCACACTGCCTGCAGGTTAGTTGGAATAGAGGATCCCTTCAGAGAATGACAATCAACTGACAAATGTAATTTCTTTCTATGTAGATGTTGTTTGGATGGTGTTTCACGTCTGAGGTAGTTCTACTTTCCTCTTTATAACCACAGCTTACTGCATTCATTGCAGGGATGGGAGCACTTTCAATAGCTGGCAAATCTCTCTATTTATTTTTTTTTTTAATATTCAGGATATCTGTGTTCAGATGAGATGATTCACTAAAATTAGAGTGTAACTATATCTCTGCTTAGAAAACTTAGCATGTACACTGAGAAAGGATGGAGATAGAAATGTAGCTACTTGAGAAGCCATCTCCCATGTTCCGAGAACAGAGAGGTACCACACATGCTGTTAGCAATCAGACCTGTGCCCAAGCCTGAGACACGATCACAGAGCTGACACCATGACTTTTTTGGATACCTGCTCTTATTCTCCTCCTACCCTGGGAACCAGCTCATGATGACAGCTGTACTTCAGAGTACCCCCACACTAATACCACTTGCATTAAATGTCAGCCTGGTTACTCAGCCTGCTCCATCTCGTACTGTGTGGTCAGAACTGTCTCAGTATGACATTAGCATTTGAAATGTGGTTCTCTTATCAACAATCCTCCTCCAAAAAAGGATAGTTATTATTTCAAAGATAAAAAATAAGTTCTCAAGCCATGAAGACTATATTTTTTCTCTTATTAAAAAAAAAGTCTGACATTTTATAAACTTTTTTGGATGGTGCCTTCCTCTTTATGACTAACTTTACTGAACACTAATAATATGTCTGTCTTGATATACATATGTAGATGAGTCCCTTCTCCCAGAACATTACCATATAAACAAAGGTCAGATGAATCAGTTAAAAGCCCAAGTTGTTCCTAGCACAGCTCTACTTTTATAAATGGAGCACATTACTTATTTATACTAGCTGACTTTTTTTTTTCTCTCAAAAAGGAAGTAGAATTACAATAAGAGCAATGGAAGCACAAGTGCTTTTTTAGTCCAGTGCATGGAAGTTGATAATCCAGGACACACATATAAAGAGCAATCTGGGAGACAACGCTAAGCGTTTTAGAGAAGTAAGGCAAAAAGAAAGCATGAAAATCCTTATAGGACAAAGATACAAAAGAAGAAACAAGTCAAATATATGGACTGAATAAAGAAAGGAAGCTAACAAAAAGCTTTAAATGGCAATTGCTCCTGAAAAACAAAGCAAATTAATATCACCAAGACTGGACTCTCTCATGGAGAAGCTCTAGGAACAAAGAACAATAGATGACTCAGAGGGGAGCGAAAGAGCAAAGAAATATTAACTGAACATAGACACTCTTGATGTGAAAGGCAGTCTCTGTCTTCAATCTGCATTTGTGTTATTGCCTGGGGAGGAAGCCAACATTGCCCCATCCCAGGGCACGCATCCCTGTGGCAGAGTGTAACCCGGCTAACGTCACGGCTCTCGGTTCCCTTCATATTCTCCCAGCAAGTTCGACAAGTCCTAGAGAACATTTCCATTTTGGGAATTTGCATTTACTGAAAAACTTAACAACACAAGAATATCCATCCAGCCTTCCCAGCTGGCTCCAGGTCTTCATACTTCATCCCTAATATAACTCCTGCTGAGGTTTCCTACCAGTATGACTCATCTTTGTCATGCTGGCTATCAGCCTCCTGCTCCCTGAAGGCAAATACCTACAGATTCTCTGTCAGCTAAAATCTCTAGAGAAGTTGACTAAGCATACCCTTTTTCCAAGAAGCAATTCCCAGAGTTTCCCCTTCAACAATTCTCAAAGGCACCTAACAGCTGTTCTTCTAATGTTAACTGGGATGTTTCTAGCTGGTAAGGACTTGGCCCCATTCCCCATCTTCTCTGCTGCTGCTACAGGCAGCCATCTCTTCAAATGGCAGCATCATGCAATAGCGGGAAGGGGAGGAGGAGAAGGTCATATCAGTCTATACAGCACAACTCAGGAACGATGCTGACCATCACAACACAGTCTAGTCTCCTTTACCTCCCCGTTTTAAAGACAATACCATAAGGAGCAACAGTCTTATATAATGAAGAAGAAAAGTGCCTGCTGTAGTTGTCATTCTTGCTGCCAGATAAACTACTGTGGCAACATAACGGCAAAGAACACGTTATCATTCTATAAGGCTTGTCAAACCATTCTGGAGTCCAGGAATGGTGAATGGGCTTGAATGGTCGGATGTAACGGCACAAGGAGATGAGGCTATACAGACAAAGATATAACAAACTTCAAGGAAGTGTCTATCACCAATACAGTTACAAATATTCATAGTATTGGAAGATGGAGCACATGCAATCCTCAATAGTCTCATGCTCTGTGTCTCCATTTAAATAGCAATTAGAGCTCTCTGGAATGGATATGTAACTGGACAGGAACAGCCTATAGGAAACTCTTCTCCATTACTGAGCTTTCTGCAAAAGCACTCTTCAAAAGAGTGTGTCTGGGGGTCTGTCTGTGTGTGAACAGTATGCCTAATTGTAACCTATATTGTCTAGGTGGCCACGTAACATTTTACCACTGTCCAGAACCAGGCAACAGCATCACTAGATGTGGAAAGCTCATAAACTTAGTCTTAGACACAAGACTCACTACACCTCCAATGGGGAAGCTAAAGGAGCAGTATCTCATCTACAGCACAAAAAGGAAATAGAAACCCAGAAAAAGAAGTCTTGGTAAGAGAGCAGAGCACTGTGCTGTGTGGCGGCTCACTCACCAGGTGAACAGGGTATTTGGCGTTTGCAGACAAGCTGACCATGAGTCAGCAATACACCTTAATGGGGCATGATGGTCAATGGCATACAAGGCTGCATTAGCAAAAATGTAGACAGCAGGTCAAGGGAAGTGCTTATTCTCTCTGTTCAGCACTTTTGAGACAACATCTGGAGTACCGTACCCAGTCTGCACTCCCCAGCAGACAAAAGACACTGTCAAACTGAAAGAAGTCCAGCAGAGGTATGCTAAAATGACTAGAGGACTGCAATACATGAATGAGAGACTTGGGTTTGTTCAACCTACAGAAGAAAATTGTGTGCGCGTATATCTGCCTGCTGTAATAACTACATAATGGGCAGTGCTAAAAAGAACTGAGCCAGATCCTTCTCAGAGGCATACAGAGAAAAGCTGAGAGGCAACGAGCACAGGTCACAGCCAGGGAAACTCTGATCAGATCCTAGCAAAACATCACAGTGAGAATGGTCCAGCACTGGAGCTGGTGCCCAGAGGGGCTAAACGACCCTTGTGATCATGGGCTCAGTGTCACTTTTTTCAGGTGGGAAAAGCAATTTCCAGCTCCTTGAGTGGAGAAGCATTTAGTCGAGCTGAGCCTTTACTATCACTCTACAGAGTTACCCTCAGCCCAGCAATTAATTAGAGCTTGTTTCTGTGTATGCCAGTGGCTCCACGCTGCCTGGCTGCTTCACTTACAGTGCTTGCTGGAGGAACTCGGGCTGTGCTGGGAGCTGCACTTCTGGCTCAGGACGTGGGAGGATGTGGGTTGCTGATGTGTGAATAAGAGGGAGAGAGAGGTGTGAGATTTGAGGGTGGTGTAGGTTTGCATCCGGAGCTGAGATGCCAGTTTGTAGGAGTGAAGAAATACAGTAGGCTATAAAAGAGGTCTGTCTTTTCCTGTGTATATGCATTTTCCCTTATGGAAGGAGTCAAACATACCCAGAAACTCAGTGTCTCCTAAGTCAGATTTGAAAATCTCATGTTTTTCAATCACCTACCATAGAGAAAGGGGAAGAAGAAAGTACACACATGTTATGGCGAAAATCAGAGAATCCAAAGACTATTTTGTAAATATTAGGAAAATATCTTTATTGATAGTACTGTGGGCATCAACAACGTGCATTTTCTTTTATGTAAATCATGGTTTTCCCCAGAAATCAACTAACTGGCAATGAGAATAACTTTTGCATCTGTAATGACTCTTGATTTTAGTGCCATTTTGGTGATAAACGATGTGTTAGTATTATGCTTGAGGTTTTAGAAGGTAAAGATGAGGTTAAAAGTCTCAAATCAATACATGCACCAGAACAATGAGATACAATAGCTACTAGCGTATGACCAGGAGGTTCTATGCTGGCAGTTGTAACAGGAGATAAGAAAGAAAACAGAAGCGAAGAGATTTTGAAGCAGTCACAGCTGTTTCACACTCAGTATCTGAAGGATATTGAAATAGAAATTATGCTCAGAAGTAAATACCTATCAAACCGAAAGGAACCTATGCCAGCTCTTAAGAATGGATGACAGGGTCTCTAACAGCTTAGATAAGCTTGTTGCTATCATCGGTGTCAGATGCCTTTCAATCTTTGTCTGATATTTTCCAAAAAGGGGAAAAAGCAATGTGACTAGGTCATTTGATTTATCTGTAGGTAACCCATCAGGATAATGTATGGAAAAATGTCTTAAATGAACATTTGCCAAAGCTGATTAGAGAGCTTTTGCTGCCAAACAATCTGGAAGACCTGGAACATCTCTGAAGCATGAACACACAGAAGATTATATACAGCTGGCTGGTGGATGTGGTGGGATTCAGAAACAAACAAAAAAGAAGATAACTAAATGTAAAAGGTGTTTGAGGAGGAAATGGAGAAGGGATGTCAACAGTCAGCCCAAAAATCAGTAAACAAGGATGGGAAAAGGAAGGCTGGGCAGGACACAGAAGGTACTATCATACCCAGCTCCCTTGTTAAATGCTTCTGCATTTCACTAATGTCTCCTTCCTTCAGAAAATACTCTTCAGAAATCCTCTTAGCCTGTTTTAAATTAATTGGGGAATATGCCAACAGTGGAAACGTATTCACAGACAAAGCCAAAACATTCCTTTTTGGGAAGCTCAAATAAATGAGGTAGGTTATTAAATTATGAGTTCTGCCCTGAAGAAGGAAGGTTAAAAGTTCAGAAGAAAAAGAAATTAAAACTGAAAAATTATATTCAGACTGCTGAGAATAATTGACTTGAGGGATGACTTCAGTGTTTTTATCTATCACCTAAAGAAAGTTACCTCACCGATGCGATCACCTGACATGGACTGTTCAAGGCCTTATACCATCAGGTCCTCACTTCCCCTTGCCTTACAGAGCATCCAAACTCTTCCTGTTAACACAGACCTATTACATATTTTGTCTATTTTGCACAAGACAGAGCCATAAGAGCTGCCTCCCTCTTTGACAGTCCTAGCATCTACTAATCCAGTGATTAGACTGCTCACTTGGAGAGATGTGGAGATCTAAATTTGTATCGCCACTCCAAATCAGAAGGAGGATTCAAACAAATCCAAATTCTAAATTTCATTTTTCTGAAAAATGTCACAGCTTGAAGCCATCATCTCCAACAAGTGTGAATCCTAAAGGGAGAGCAAAAAGCTACCCCTGAAGAAACACAAGACAAAGTCTGTTCCTCCTCTTAGCACTTCCAGATGGCTGCCTTGAAGTGTCACGATACCAATCAGCAACTTCTAAATTCCTTTGAGTTACTGTTGAATGCTATAGTTCCTAAATCCCTCTCTCTGTTTTGTCCTTCATATACCTGCCTCAAAAATGTAGGAGGCAGGTTTCTAAAAGTATTAGGGCACCTAATGACATCTCCATGATCGTGTGAAGGTTTAGTCAGTATAATTTGTCAAGAGCAAATAACCAGCTTAGGTGTTTGCCTCTCATTAGCTAAAAAACATAGAGGTGTCAAAGTCATTAATTGGGTGTTTGCATCAGTACAGCTAAAGATGACAAAAACGATGGATCCTGTAGAGCTAATGGACAATAATAAGAAGAAATACTATGAACTCACTGTTTAACAGATTAAGATCTGACACAAAGCTCTCAGAATACAATTGATTTTTGTGGGTTGTTAGGGTTGACCTTAGGTTGTCCAAGCTGAAGAGAAAGTCTGTGGTGGTCTGGACAATGAAACCAGAACAACTGAGTCTATTCTGTCTTCTAGCCACGTGATCATCTAATGAAATCCACCACTGAGATGGCACTTGTTTGAGTTTTAAACTTTTTAAAAACCGAATACCACTGCTGTATTTACCAGCCCTACGTAATTTGCTGTCAGTCAAAAATCTAACACATGGTGGAGAGGCAAATAAGATTTATTTTGATATCTTTTGAGAATTATGCAGTTACAGAAGGTCATTCCCCCCCACAAAAGGCTACAGTTTTCCTTCTCCATAGTGAATTCTCTAGAAACTTCTTTGAAATTCTTTCATGCAATTTATCAGATTCTTTTTAGGTAGTGAAGATTACTGGGCATTTTCTTGCTCTTCCAATATAGTATTGCATGACTTTCATATATATATATATACACTTTGAGAAACTTTATTTAGGCTTTCTTTTACCATTGCTCATGACATTTTAATATGAGCAGTTCTTAGCACTGAGAAAACAAGACATGTCTGCAGTCCCTTGTTTTCCTTCTTGTCACACAAAGTAAATTGAAACTACCTCTTCCCAATTGAAATTTTCTTTGCCTGGACTCAATCCACCAGCAAAGCTTTGGACATTCTAAAAAGCACTGCCAATGTTTTTTGACTACTAAGATATTTTTCCACACAGACTGATACACACTATTTTGAAGAGAAGGAATCAGCAGGTCCAAGTCTGATCCAGTGACCACTGAAGTAAAGAGACAGATTTCCACAAAAAGGAATGTATTTCGGCAGAGTTTCACTTAAGTAATTGTCCTGATTTTGTCCATATTACATGAGCTCTAATCTTACTAGTTCAGCTGATGTCTACAAGAATGTCATCAGTTCTGATAATAGCTCTAATATAGGTGATAGATCAATGAGACATTCTTTGGAAACACTGATTTCCATTTGAGTCCTGAAAACAGTCTACACTGAGCATTTAGCACCTGCTCTGTACAGTGTGCAAACCTATGTCATCCAAACTGATTGGGTAGCAGCAACCCCACATGATTGTTTCTGTCTGTTGTTCAGGACACCTCCCATGAACAGGCTTTTTTAGTACCCATTTCTTATAATAGACTGACAGGATAAATAATCTCTTCCTTTTAATTTCATTTGATTCCATTAGGTCTGGCCTACAGCCTTCATCTATGGCTAAAAGGGTTGGCCTGTTTTGCCCTGCAATTGTTCCTCCACATTTTCTTTCATTCTCAAATATGCCAGACACTATAATTTATACTTCCTTACGTTTCTTCCCCAACAGTGATTACTTCAGTGCGTGCATGGCAGGCTTGCATTTAGAGATCTCAGTAATGCAATGTCACAGGAGATTCCCTTAATGTTTCTGGAAGCGTATGTTCCAAAAATGCCTTCCACTGTGCAACCCTCCAAACACTGCCACTGTCATTGGGCTCTAACCAGCTTTACAGACTCAAAGCCTTTCAGTATCAGTACACATTCATTACATAGAAACCTATGCTTTGGTAGCTTTATCTTTGCATACCCCAGCTATATGGAATAGATATGTTGTGTATTCAGTAATGTTAGTGTTTTAGAATGGGCCATGCTTCCTTACATGCTCTTACTCTATTTGTGCCTTACTATGGTACTCCTTCTGCATCTGTTAAAATAATTCTGTATGCTTTGTCACTCTGATAAAGCATGACAGTATCACCATTGCTGACATTCTAGCTCTTGAACTGTTCTCCAATTATATGCACTCTGTATCTCATGTTTTTCTGCATACTTATGAGGTGCATTTGTGAAACAGTGAAAACCATTTCTCACTCCATACAGATTTTCCATGTTTTCTCATGTGCATGACATTCCCATTACTGTGCATGAGGCAACTCACATCTACTGTAAGTCTTCTGTGTCTGTGCCCTTACATAATTTTTTATCTTACAATGATGGATATGGCTGGCACCTAGCAATTCTTTCCTTATCCCTTTCTTCAAGAAGAAAGTCTGATTGTTGGTTCAGTTCATATTTCTATTATATGTACATTGCAATGGTGCATATAATTTATTGCAATTGAGTACTTCCATTTGCTCTTCTGAAATGGCTTTGACACAATTTTTATACCTCTTAGACTTTTTTCTGCATTTCTTTTGGACATCCATGAAGTTATCCAACAACAACTACATCTGTCAGAGGCCAAGCTTACATAGCTTTCCCTGTGGAAAACAACAGGCTTTGAGTAGATTGAGCACTACCACCAGCTTTCTAGCTGCCTCTGTGCACTTCCCAGTATAGGCTGGTGCTCTTTCAGGATTTCTTTTTGCCCCATATCCATTACAAAAAAAAAAAACCCACACACCTGCCTGCCTCTCAGGTATTTTCCTGCCTCAGTTCCTGTGAAGATCTGTTCTCCTAATTACTGCCTCTTTGTTCAGTTCTCAGTTGGTTTTGCTTCATATTCTGCAAAAAGAAGCACAGCTCATCTTTTCTTCTTTTGATGTTCTCTGTCTTCTTGATTAAAACTGTTCATCAGAAATGGAGACACTAGGATGGGGCAGAGTAATCAGATATTTCAAAGGTACATTTGTGCTTAGCTGTTCAGTTCACAGGGAGGAGAGAAATGGCATGAAGGAATCAACACCTTAGAAACACTTTGAGAAATTCTTTTAAAAGCATTTACCATCTAACCATGACAACACTTCAGTGTTTGCTGCAGAACTGTTATTTTAATCTAAGTAAGACTCACACTTCTTCCCGTTTTCCCTTCTCTCTCACTTTCCTCTCATCAGGAATGACAGCATCATCTTCCTACTCACTAAGCACAAGAAGGGCACCATCTTTACTCATCCCCCCTCCCAGATTGCCTTGTATCTTGGCTCTGTTTAAATCTTATCACTCCTTCCTCCACAGCTTTGCAAAGACCATCATGTTTTGCCTGAGAGACTGCCAAAGTGTTTGTCGATGGGATGATAATCTTGTTGCTTGACTACTGTCACCTACACTTTTCCAACTCTGTTGCCTCCAGTTCTTTTGTCGTTCACGTCTACGCCAAACACTAGTGCTGTTCTCTACTTTGCATTTTGCTTATGTCTCCAGCTCCACCTTGCTTTCTTTTTATCATCTTACTACTTTAAACATAAGCTTCCTTCTTAAGGCTTTAAAGACTGTTGCAAGGTAACATCGCTATGGTAATTAGATCTTTTTTGGCAGAAAAATGACAATGGCAGTTCGATATTCTGCTAACACACACCTCTGAATAACTTTCCTGATCTCTTTTGATTGATATGTGACACGATATGAAAATTGCTATCAGAACACAGGTAAACTTCACCAGTGCATTCTTCAATTTCCTTTTAAAGTCTTTTCTTCTCCAGGTCTTCTGGTTAATCATGAGTATTTTGGAGGGTGAACTAAGACCACTCTGCAGCATGCAGAATTACACAGATGAAACTGCATCTTCTCTACCACAGAAGCCAGGAAACAGGAGGCAGGCAGGAGAGAAAGTAGGAAAGATTGCTTAGTAATCACAGCTTGAAATCAAGTCTCAGGTAAACTGCATCCTGACCTGGCTCTACTCCAGGCTGCATGTTGGGGAAACTCAACATCATCCAGTTTTCCAGGCTAGAGAGACAAAGGGCTCCACAACCCTGCAGTGACAACCCTGGTGCAGCAGGCAGGCAGTGAGGGCAGCACAATGGCCAGTGAGGTCAGCACGGCTGCTCCCTGCATGGAGTTGTCTGCAGGGAGAATGAGAGGCTTGAGAGACAGAGGCTACCATTTATGAGCACAGCATTAGTTTCTCTGATTTTGTATCTAATTTTTCAGTGCTAAGAGTAATACCATCTAGTTTCATGTTTACTCACTTTATGTAGACTTTGAACGATGACAGAATTTAACACCTGTGACAGGGAGTTTACCTTTTCTGTCTGATTTTTTTAAATGAAATCTCTTGTCCAGGTTTCCTGCACTTACTTGCTAAATAAACAGATCTTCAGAAAACATCCATCAGCTTACCTCAACTAACATCACTTCTGAAAGGGCACCAAATTAGGCAGATTTACATATGATGAAAGTACCCAACATGAAGTTTTAAAGAAACGACTAAGCAGCTAGATACCTCCAGTTATAGTCAACTTTAAATTGTTCTCTTCTGAAAATGAGAAAGACTTTAATGGTTTGATGATACAGAGCCTGGAAGAAAGAAGGTCCAAAGCAGAAGAGTATGTGATACAACAGGAGTCAGAAGTGAGATAAGCTTCAAAAAAATAGGTGGCATAGAGAACAGTCTAGTTTCCTCTAGCTTTTTTCTGCTTATAAGCGGAAGCGACCTTCAATTTGAGAAAAGGTAAGCAAGCCATAGTAATCCTGCCAAACGTTTGTACCATCACTTAGAGTTCAGTCCCACATTGCTGATTTGGCATTTGTCACAGATGACAGGGGAAGACATTTCAAGTAAGGGAAGGGAAAAAGTCTTTTAAATTAATAAATAAGTTTGTGAAAATGATAGTCATGAACTGGTTAACATTGACAAGCTCTACTCCATACAGCTTAGAGATGCTAAAATATTCAGAAAATTTTTTTAAAACAATGTAAGAATGTAAAATACATGGTAATAGCAATTAAAAAAGCTGTAGCATTAATAAGCTCAAATTTTCTTACATTGAGAGGGTAGACAAATTAATGACTCTTGTTGATGTATGACTGGTTCCTGCTGTACCAGGACTGGAAAGGAAGGGCCTGGGGTTAAATCTGCACCCTGCATAACACCATTAACTAGATTTGTACTGATGACAAATATGACTTATCTCATTCTGAGTTTCATTCACTGTGACCCTTCTGCCTTTTCCATCCTGGTATCAGGATTCAGGGTCTTCAGTTTAGTTATCCTTATCTCATACTTGCCAGTAACAGAATGGATAAAAGACCAAGTGGCAGAGAAAGCAGCAGAAGCTCCTCTATCACTCCTCAGCATGGCTTCCTCCCAAGCAGCAGTGACTTCCTTTTCCCTCTAGCCGAGCAGAGCTGAAGGAACCTTCTTCCTCTTACCTACCGCAATCTTCAGCTCTGACATTTGACTAAAAGAAGCAAGTTTTTTTTGCCTTCTTCAACCAAAACTGTCACTCTTCACAGATGCCTGGTGGCTCGTCAGTGTCTTCCAACCGGCAGCTTCACTACACAAAAGTCTTCTGTATTTTCCTTTCCAGCTAATTTGCTGTGTGGTACCTAGAAGATACTGCCCTGCCCTCTGCAAGGAGGAGAGGCCCACAGCCCATTCTCTCCTATCCTACACTCTCTCCGGAGTGTTTACATACAGCCACTCATCTTTCCAGAATTCCTTGCTGTAACTGCCTGCCTTGAGTGTATAGCCCCCAAATTTCTTTGGTTGGAGGGGAATACAAGGAAGGCAAAGCTGAGGTCAGAACCTGTATTACAGGGGTCACGTTTTTGTTTTTTTTTTTTTCCTGAGGCAAGGGAATACTCATTCAGTCAGCTCAAAAATACCCTGTGGCTGAATAAATTCTGCAGAAACTGAAGTGGAGATTAGAGGACCAAATCCCAGGCAAGGGAAAACAAGCAGTTGTGATGATTAATAGACACAAGGACAGCTCATAGGAAAAGAATAATGAGACATGGAGCATGATGTAAAAGAAACAGGCCAGATGGCAGTACAGCTGTGGGGAAACTCAGCTAGCTCTGAAATGAGTCTTCAGTTATTCAGACTGCTGACTGCAGATCCAAGCTGCTGACTGCAAAAAAAGCTCTGGCTGTCTCAAGCAAGTGGCAGTTTGTTAACAATTACCCAATTGAAAGCAAAGTGGAGCAGGTGATACTAAGAAACCTATTATGGCACATCTGATGAAGAGCCATACAAGAATACCCACAGCCTCTTTTTCTTGCAATGGCACAGATTTAGAGACACTTTAGAAAGTAGAGGTAAACTTAACCTTTAAGTAATGCAACAGTTAATAACTTTACTCTGTATCAGATTATTCAATTGATATCAGTTCCAGGAAGTCTTTTGAGGTCATGCAATACCTCCATGGATGACTCTGTATGAAAATAGGAAAATGAATTAAAGCAGTATTGTGAAATAGTTTGAATATGTAGTCGTATGGAATTTCTGTTATATCATACATTTCATGAATGCTTGCAGTCTACCAGTGACAAAAAACACAAAGGAAAAAATGCTAATCTAACACAATTCTTATGTGAATTAGAATAATTCTTCAGGGACACCAGTGCTCTCATATTAGATTCCTAGCTTTCATGCTAGATTTTAAAGCAGCTACTAGCTACCTAATATATAGCATGATGCTGTTCTTACAATAGTTAAATGGAGCAGCATTTCAGTCTTAGAGCAGTGTGCTGAATGTAAGTCCCAGAAGTCTCTTCTGGGACTGGTCTGGGAACCAAAATCCAGTCTCCAAAGAGTAAAAAATAAGTAGCAGCAATGACCTCAAGTGACTTCACATACAAGTTCCTAGAAGCTGTATGTTATTTAACTAGTCATGTGGGAATTAAAGAAAAATTCTGCAGCAGATATAAAAATGTCTAGAATATTGCTGTTCCTGTCTATGCTACTAGAGAAGAAAAATAGCTTCAAGCATAAGAAAGGGAGAGTTCAGTGGCAGAATATTTAGGTATTCAGAGACATTTTAGCATACACCATCAAGTACTAGCTGAATGGTTTCCCTAACTAAGCAATGCCATCAGTCTGCAATTTGTTGGTGTTCTCCCATGCAGTTCTAGTGGTTTTCAGTGTATCATGACAGATGTCAGTTACAAGTGCTTGCCCTTGAATTATTCACAGCTGGATCAGCTTGTAAGTCAGATGGGAGGAGGGCAACTGTCTACCACTATACGATCAGTTTTAGGGAAGGTAGAAAGGATACACTAGATTTCCCCACCTGATTAAATTCTCCTCTGTATATCACCTATTTTTGCCCTGTTTTTCTTACAGCCTATTGAAACATTACAGAACATCTATGTGTTTCAAGATCAGATCACTTTGGGTTTGTACTGCTTCATCATCACACCCCTCATCTACATAGGAAAGGAACTGCTCTTTCATTGAGAAGCATCAGCTATTTGTTATTGTAATGACTCTGTTATACCTAATAAAAAAATCTCTGGAATTATTTGCTTACTCTTAGTTCTTCCTCTCCAATATCAGCCTTCTCTGAAATTCCTGACTGTAGTCCACAATATTCAGATGTAAGGATGAAAGGCATCTTATGAGAAGCATGAGCCATGTGATACAAGCCATTGGTGTTTTTTTCTGGTACTTCACTTTTGGAGAACTCCTCCTGATGCCCTATCAGCCCTGTAGACTATTTCACTGATAATAAACTGTTTCCTTCATAAAAAAATAATTTAACTGAGTATGGTATAAGAACAGATGATGCAAATATGTACTACAGCATTTTGTCAGCTTCTTCTGTCTATTTGAATGCTATGTGTGATGCCATCTTAAATATCCCAAGCAAGACATATCTTACTAACATGGGCGGCTATTCTATAGTGTAACAGCTATTGCCAGGAATATCTGACATTGTATGTTTTTCTCTTCATACTTTGTTGTTTTCTTTTCCATACTTCAGTCTTAAAGTAAACCACAACCAAGGAAAAAGATGACCATTACTTTCAACAAATATTGGCATGATCTTGTGTTGTGCTCACTTTAGACACTTTGACTCCAGATTAAAGAGATTTCTGTCAGACTCCTTGATTTTAGATAATTGCTAAGCAACAACAAAAGCAATAACTAAGCAAGCAAAACAAGCAGAGGAAGAGAAATTAATAGAGGATCAGAGGAGCCAAGAGGAGATCAGGGAAGAAAATATTAAGAAAGATCTGTTTAAAGGAAGACTGATGTTCCCAGGTAAAGCCCCAATGCACTGCTGGATCAACAGAGCACGACAAGGTTATTCTGCGAGTTGAACCAGTTCACTGAGACACTCTTCAATATCTTCATACTGATTAGAGCTGACTGAAGGGTATAAAACAGGTTACATGGCATGGCTGCCTACAATATCTGAGAACAAACCTAAAGAACAGTTCTAGTCTCATCTTTCTAATTCAGCCTGCATTAGACAAAAGCCCCACTGTGAGCCTAGAAACCATTTAGAAAGAGAATATTCATACCTCTCTCCAGTCATAAATCATACTGCTCATTTTTAAAGGTTCTCTATGAGCCTTAGCTTGGCACCACTGTAAACCTATTTAGATTATGTAAGCTTAGACTTTGGCTCAAAATAAGCAAGCAAAAAGAAGAAACATATATCAAAACCTCATTCCCCACTCCCAAACTCGATTTGGTAAATAGAACCAGCCATAAATCCTGAAAATGTTCTTGAGTGGTTCTTTTTCATTAAACTTTATCACCCATGCAAGTCTGGGGTATCAGCTAGACACACAGACTAATAAAGAGGAAGAACTCCTACAGCAAATGGAATTTGAATTAGGAATGCCATGCCTGATTTAGAGTTTGATGCAGAAGAAACAGATTATAGATTTACATTACTGGCTGGATGCTTTTCCTTTGCAGCTAGGTTAGCATTCATCACTTCAGGAAGAAGAAAGTTACTGCCATGCTGCAGTTCCAGTCCACTAATTTGCTACTGCAAGGCAAAACACAGATACCCACTGTTCAAGCACACCATGCCCTCACACCTTCCCAACTCTCTCTGTCACTCCCCTCATAGGAGTCTTTGGGGCTTTTAAGATCTCTACAACCTCTCTCTCTCATTCCAACCCCTCCATGCCTTCCTGGCCCATCCAGCTGTTCACAGCCTACTAAAATATCTCTCTCCTGAGAGTAAACGTTGCAGCACAAACAAACTAGTAGGCTGCAACAAGGCTTTTACCTCTGTCAGAATCCACTGCCCACGCTGTCTCTCCTTCCTCCAGAGGTCACCTCACACTCCTCCAACTAACCACTCTCTCCCACACTCCTCAGGGCTATTTAACTACTTAGCAGGAACTATCTACAGCTGCACATCATCCATGTCAATCAAGCCACTGCCTTCGAGGCAAGGCCACAGCTGCATGTTATCAATGCTAATCAACCCACTGCCTGCATTCCTCTACAAATAAGTAAGGATAAAGATAAATATTGCATAATCTGCAGATCTAAAATCCTGTAAGAAAGAGGAATGGTAGACATGGTTTTCTTGACAGACTCTGGTCTTCCCACACGGGTTGGTTTGGTTTTTTCAAAAAAACAAACCAAATCAAACCCAAACAGATTATTTGCTTTATTGAGAGAATAACCTCAGTTTCAATAGAAGGCCATGAAGAAGATTCCTAATTTGGCTGAAGGTCTGGGTCATGAAAGGATTTCTGACCAGGCAGAAGCAGCAGCTCTAGCTGACTAGAAGACGATGGACAGCAGCTCTACCATTAGTTAAATAGTGAAGAGATATGCTGCCAGTTGTTGATATGGCCTGTAGCCTTATCTCCATCTTAGTCCTTTTTATGAATGTATTGTCACATAGACTTCTCATGGAGCAATGCCACTGATGAGGGTCTGCCTTATCACCTCACTGAAAAAATTATGTTCTTACACAGAAACTGTGATCAGACCTATCTCAGTGTAGACAATAACTACATTATTATCTACAATTATAAACAGCTATCATTTTTTTGCAGTCCAGTCCTATGACTTCTTGCTAAGTTGTAGCTGAAACACAGCTTATGGTGGAATAAAGGATAAGCATCTTGCACTGAGCAGCATACATCAGCAAGAACTCTTGGCTGCTTTCAAGACTACAGAATTTTGAGGACACGGTAAAGACACTGACAAAAGCCTAAACATTTTGCCATAACAGAAAGCCAGATTTGTTTCTGGACAAACACCTGCCTGTTACCAAACAAATGCTTTGGCTATTAGGCCAACAAGAAGTTCTTGTATGGTGAGATGTACAGAGACTACTTCCTTTCCCTTTGCAAGGTAAAAGATTGAGAGAATCTGACCAGACTTAAATCAATAGATTTCTGTAAGAGCCTTGGCATTTTAGAGACAAGAAGAACGTTAGGTGTTTGAAAGCAAAAGTCAGAACATGTAATGTGATAGCCACTGCCGAGAAACACTAACCAATTTAGTCTCTCCAAACAGGTCTTCCTGGAGTCCCTTGTTATCATGCCCTAAATCACTGGTGAACTGTTACAGTTTTATACTCTTTTCCAAACACAAAACATTGTCCAGCCATTTAGACTGAGCTCTGAGATTACTGTTTGCACAATATCCACTCACTAAAGTCTAAACTTAGATGCTGTAATAAGCAGCAGGAACAGGACCAGGGTTAGGCACAGGTCATTATATGCCTTCCTATATTCTTCAAATCCTGGGGGCAGAAAGGAATCCAGTCTGGTCTCTGGCATGATTCAGAGCAGCTTTCTATCTTAAAATTAGAGCCTGCTTCACTGAGCCAGTGGCCTTTGTGGAACTGTGGAACTGTCCTACTTCCTTATTCTAAAGGACATCACTTTTGTGGGTGAATAAGGGTTGATTATTTCCCTCAACAGAACATTTTTTTTTTTTTTTGAGAACCCTGTTAATTATCCAACTTTCATAGCTGCAGAATGACAGCAGCTGAAGCAGGCCCCAAAGTCAGGTCCTACAGATGTTATTAAGATATTAAGGATTCCTTTCGGGACAGGAAACCAGCTTGCTACTCCTCCATTGTTAACTCACATTCCTGGGCAATGAAATGAGCTGAATGGCAGGTGCTGGCTGGTGTAGTGGGAGCATATGTAGTAACAGGAAAAGTGGATGAAAGCTGCTACAATAAAGGAGAGAAGAAATCCAAAAAAGGAGCAGAGCCATGAGGACAGGAAAGAATTAAGCAGCAGATTTAGGGTGACAGGCATGATGATGCTATAAGAAAAGAGGAAATTACATGCCACTCAGCATACATAAGTTACGCATAACCATAAAAAAAGGACAGAAGCAGCCTCCATTAGAATGCCTAAGAAGCAAAGCAATCGCTATGGGATGTAAGGATAACAAAGCAGGAAAAATAACTGGCAATTATTTTAAAATACTTTTCACCATTTCAAGTCAAACGATTTTGTATTTTCCAGATGCCACTTTTTTTGAGAGCTTATTTGATATAAGAAGAGACAGGTATCTGTGTATAAAACCCATGTAAAGGCTAGTTACTAAATGCATGTGGTACAAAATCCATTCTGAAGCCCGTTTTATGCATTAGGACACATTAGAAATGGGCTTTACTCTGCTCAAAATGCTTCCCTGCACTCAGCGGAGTGCAGGACCTTCTGAGTGAGAATCAGCTGTTCCGGAGCGAAAATCCTGCGCGTTCGGTAAGGATATTAACAGTAAGCAGAGTCTTTCCAGCCACAACTCCTGTTTCCCGGTGAAATGTGAAGACTCGTTTTTCCTCATCCCGGGGGCTGGGGTGTGGACGGGCGCTGGACGGAGCAGCCCGGCCTCGGGCTGGAGGCAGCGCCGGCGCATCTCAGACGTGCCGGCACTACACCGCAGGAGATGGGGAAGGCGGAAGGTGCCGGGCCAGAGCAGGGGGCAGGCAGCGGCACACAGAGCCCGATTTAATCGCGCGGGCTGCGTGCTCCCGCAGCCCCGCCCGGTGCCCCCGAGGCACCCCCGGCGCCGGGGGGAGCGGCCGCCCCGGCCCGGCCGACGTGACCGGCGCGGCGCGGCGGGCGGCCCCGCTACGTGCGGCCGCGGCCGCCGCTTCCTGGGGCCTCCGCACCGCCCCCCGGCCTACGTGAGCGCCGGCAGCCGCCGGGGCCGCGCCGCGGGGGAGCCGTGCGCCGGCCGGCGGGGTCCCTGTTAGCGCAGCTGCCCGTTAGCGGCGCTGGCACAGGCGGCCGGAGCCCGCCGGCGGAATCTGCGCCCGGTCCAAAGCTGGCGTGCGCGATCCAAGCGCAAGGAGACGGGCGTCCCATGGGAAGAAAGATGGCCCGCGGAGGCTGAGGTAGCAGAAGCGGGATGAGGCCAAGTCCCTACTTTTAGGGACGAATAATCAGTTTCTGCTGTAAACTGGGGCATTGTCAGTTTGGAAGCAACCGAGAAGGAAGGATCCAGGCTGTGAGCTGCCACTGGTGCCGCTATGAAAAAAGGAAATGCGATCCTCGGTGTTACCAGTATGAAATGCCACCATACCAGTGCGTTCAGGAGACTATAGTTGAGATGCTACATGCAGCTCCAGTTCAGTCATGTGATTCTGGTCCCTCACATACAAATACAGGTGAATTAGGACTAGCAAACCTGCTGAGAAGGCTTAAAAGGGAGGTGAAGAGAAGGGACAACCTGTAAACCTTTGCAAAACAAAGACTGAGAGCAGATAAAATCACTTTGCATAAGTACCTTGGGTGATGTAAGCCTGAGAAGGGGGGAGAACTATGTAAGCTAAAGGTGAAGTGCTTGCACAAAAGCAGTTAAGGTAACCTGTGGCAAAGATGTTGTAGTTGGAAATGAGGGGGGTTTTTTCCCTGTAGAGAGTGATAGCCTGCAACAGCCTTTCTGTGGAAGTAGAAGGGGGAAGAATACTGAATACAGAGCCAGCTAGAGCTCTACTAGTTCATGACAGTAATTATATATGTATTTGCAGTAGCAGGGGAACTGGACTTGACCAGAGCGTCCTATCCAGAAGTTTTCTTAAATGGGCCAGGAGTATCTAGATACCACAGCAATAAATCATGAAGAGAAGTAAATACATAAATAGTAATGACTATGTATGTTTCTAATGTACAGGGATCTGCAATGGCTATGCAAATGTGAATGCCTGATATGTGTGTATCACTCAGGAAAAAGCTAGGCAGATATTATTAGCTTCGTGTTGAGCTGGGAAGACTGAAGTATTTGAGTATCTGGCATGAATCTATTTCAAAGGTTTTATTTTCAGTGATCACAAAGCTCCATTGGGCTAACTAACAGCACATAGAAACTCTGGAGTGCAAACACCCATGCAGAAAGCCTTCATAGAGCAACAAGTAAGAGGTCTATGCTTGCCGGCTTTAAGAACTATCTGCTGCTTAAGACCGGATGAGGGCCCAAAATTTCTTTGGAGTGGCCTATGTTGTACTGTAATACAGTATTCTTTATCCTGGGGATAATAGAAAATAGTCAGAAGCAGCTATGTTAATTAGAGCAGCCTTGAAGTGGCTCTACATTTCACTGGAGGACATCACAATAATGGAAGAGTTCTCCCCTTGAGTGAAAGAACAGGGTGACTGAAAAATAGGCCATGTGAATAAGCGGCAGAGCTGAAAGAAAACCACAGTAACCCTAAATTCTATTCTAACCACAGTGAATTTTAGTCTTCATTTACATTCAACCAGCAGCAAAATGAAAAAGCCTATTACTTTGCATCAGCCCTCATTCACTGGTCCATACTTGCCAGATATTTGTCCGTGCTTTGCACAAGCTTGTAAATATAGGCAGTCTAGTGAAAAAGCAGACACTTCTCTTTGCTAAACTTAGCCCAGAAAACAAACAAACAAACAAACCCAAACAACTGGCAAAACTCAGTGACAGGCTTTTAAGAATTTATCAGAGGAAGAGTGTTGGTCTAGCTGTGTAGGCACATACCTCACAACAAAGGTCAGCTCTCAGGATGCTCATCAGTAGTAAGGGAAAAGATGAAGTTTGTCCCTGGTCTCACATGATCCTTGCTGTTCCACACTACAGCCCTGTGGTCTCAGGCAAAGCAAGACACTTAGAGATCTCACCTAGAAACCACCACTCTCCCATTATATCTGAGTTCTGGGTTGAAAACATTTGTATATAGCAAATCATCTGTCTATAATGGGTTCTCTGTTGTTTTCACTTTTCCCCCACAGGTCATTTTTCTGTTCCTTAAACACCCAGCTTCTTCCCTTAAGCATTAGAAGAGCCCAGCAAAGCCCTAGCACTTCAACATTCTAGCATTTCCAATATCTGCAGCACTCAGTGGTAAGCAGAACCACACCTTCTTCTATGATGCTGAGTAAACCTTGGGGATTTATCCCAGTTCTTTCATTGATTTGCTACAGGGTTCGTACAAGTGAGTTCCTTTGTGTCAGTTTTCCGCAGTGGAAAAATAATAGTTCAGTTTAGTCTCATGATGTATGGGTGTCTCAAGTCACAATAGGCTGTCAATGTACTGGAGAGAAAAGAATTCCCATGGAATGCCTTTTGTTGACATGCAGTTTTGTTACAGCTGAGTTATTGGACAGCTTCATCACAGTAATTTTTGATACTATGCATTTATGTTTCTAAAAAAAAATCCATGCTTCAATCCTTTACCTGGGAAATGAAATGGAAAGAATGAAAAAAATGGCATTATGCAACCTCTCTTTTGCAGCGGACATCAGTGTGGTTTTCTTTGTTAGAATTTTTCCTTTCTGTGAAACATCATGTTGACACAGCACATATGGCAGAAAGAAATTCTGGGATGGACTCTGTACCATTGGTGCTGAGTCATTTACACCGTTGCTAGCAACCACCAAGTGAAATGGTTGTGTAAACCTCCTCACTGGACCTTTATAAATGAAGCCAAATGCAAAACACTGGAGGATCATATATTGTGTACTTTCTCACGTATTCTAGGCTTTACATTTTGGCACATACAGTGTAATTTCCCCATAATTCTAGGCAGTAGTCAAGTTTGCATTTAGGCCTGCATCAAACAATTCCGTAAGCTCGTGTGAGGCCAGAGCTTGTCTTGAATAACTAAGAATGACAGGTTGGAAAATCCATTTATTTGGAATTTATGAATGCTGGATAAGGTTATTAAGTTGCTGTATCATGGAAAGGTTAAGATTCTAGTGAATCTGCAATTTGTTATCACAGCTGGTGTCATATAACTCCCTGAAAAGGGGAAAAAAATCTGAGTCACTGACATTAATAGTCTTCCATTTAAACAGGACTGTCTTAGAAGAAATGTGTAGCTACCCTTGCACCCAGTGGTCTGTGAGAGCTGGGGGTGTGTCATGAAAAAAAAACCAGCGAAAAAGAAGGAACAAAGAGCTGGCTTTTGAAAACATGGATGTTAAAGAGTTCAGAGGACTCAAAGGAGCACACTTTGTCTGAGGGAAGTCTTTTGACCATTGTACTGGGTGAAGGAAGATGACTTGTTGTGGGAGGAGATGGGTTTTGGAGCACACAGTCTGTGGCAGACTTCCTCTTGGGAGGGAAAGGGGCAGAAGAAGGAAGTAGGTGTGTGAAAAAGATGGAGCGCAGGAGTATGGCTGTTACAGGGAGATGCAAGAACTCTGAATGTGTGCAGTGAAATCTTTCCACAGAAACTAAAAGGCATGCATCTCCCTCATCAGTAGAATTGGGGTTTTACAGAAGAAATCTGAAAAGTTGTGGATCTTTGGGTTGTTATTTTAATTTCAAGAGCTTACTTTCTTCTGCCTTCCAGTTTTCTTTATTTTCAGTCTCACTGTATTAGGATTGCTGTTCTAAATCACCAGTCTTGGCCTGCAGTCCCACTTCCAAATTACTTTCCAAGCAGTGTAACATTAGGGATAAGCAACAGTCATCACAACGTGTCTGTGAATAACCACCTACTCTGGTTGCATTTCCCTACAGAAAGCTGAGTAACTGCAAGGGACCCAGACAGCATGGTAAAATGGTAATAGGGAAAGGAGCATCTTCACATTAATCTCTTTCAGCTGGTGATTATCTGGTGTGATGAGTGTGCATTGAAGCAAAACAGAGCACAGTTTAGAAGGCTGTTTCTTCAGTGTTGCCATGGGGCTGGAGTGACCATAGCTACACCTTTCAGCAGTGGAAACTTCCATTTTATCTTCACATTGAGAGGAAAACTGAGCCCCTGTGCAGCCAGTACCAGTGACTGGGGAATGCAACTTTGCTTGCAGAGAGCAAGCAGAGAGGGCAGACAGCCCTGTGCAGTCCTCACTCCCAGCAATGACTTGCCAAGCATCATTTCAGGTTTTCAGTGCTGACACACTGGGGACTGGCAGGCAGTTAGTTCAGTGCCCTGCTCTCTGAGTAATGGCAACAGGAAGTAAGGAGAGGAACTAAGGGGTGGTTAGCTACTCACTTTTTATGGACTGGTTAGAGTGATAAAAGCAGCTCAAAGCTTTAGGGGAAAGAGACTGTCAGAGACTTACACAAATGTCCTGGGCCGGGGTGGTGGGTGTCAAAACAGAAAAAAAATGTTGCAGCTTCACTTGATTTTTCATTATCTACAGACTGGGCATTAGATTTTAAGGGAAACTATGGGAACTGAGCCACCAAATAAAATTGCACGTGAATGTAAATTAAAGCACATTTAATCACAGGTGCAAATTGTGCTTTTTAACAGTTCAAGGAGTACAGTTTAGGTTGTATTGATGCCGAAGCATTTCTTGTGTAAGGGCAATAAGGTCCCTAGGTGTCTGAATAAATAAGGTGTATTTGCTAATAACAATAGACACAAAAATTAAAGTCACAGGTTCTAAATGATCACATAATGTTTTCAGAGATGTGAGGGCCATGTTAAACCATGGTTTAAAATAGGCAATAGCTAGTTTTTAAGGGCCCTGTCTCCTGGTGACATTAGTCAGCCCTGAGACTCATTCAGGCTCTCTTTCTAAACAGGGAGAAGCTTAGGTGCTTTATCCTTCTCCTTCTGGAGCCTTCTGGAGCCACTTCTACTTTGAATCAAAAAGTAGATGCAATATTGAGAAAGGCAGCAAGAGTCCAGCCTTACAGCTAGCTGATGAGAGTGGTCTTCTAGGGTGTCTAAGGCTCAGGTTTGAACCTCTGGCCTTCTGGACTCAGGATGCAGTCTCAAACAAGGCTTTCTTGTAAGCTAGATGAGTACTTTAGCTACATGCTTAGACTTACCAGAGCCATCTGGAACATATTTGTTCTGTCCCATTAATATTGCAATAGGGAACTCTGTTCATTTGCACCTGCTTAATCTTTAATGGTCCGTTTTCCCTCTGACCTAGTTACATGACCTAAAACTTTGATTGTCTAGGTCAAACTCAGATGTCTGTAAAGTCTAAGCATGCTGATCTGAAAAAAACCCACCCAACAACCTTTGCTTTCTGGGAAGTTAATGGTTTCATCTGATAAGAAATGGAGAAATACCTTCAATCTTCAGAAGTTTTAATGGCATGGGAAAATGATTTATTTACAGTTGTAGTGCTGTTGTAGAGAACTGTGATAGAAATGCTAAGAGTGGTGTGAATGGGAATCGTCTGGGTGTGGAAGTACTGGAGGGGGCACAATGTTAGAAAAGGGCTATAGAAATGGCCTGTGTTGGTGGCACCTAGATTAGCAAGTCATCAGGTCCCTGGCACACATACATGTGCAACTTCTCAGCACACCCATGTTGAGAGACAAAGGCCAGTAAATCCTCATTACTCACAGAGGTGGGACAGGATGGACAGACTGGTCACTGTCAGCTCCGAAAGAATACAAAAAGGCGTATGCAAAACCAGCACATGGTCATCAACCTGCAAAGGATGCAGATGGATGAGAGGAGGACTCAGTAGCTGATGCCCTTGTCCTCTGCATCATTGCAAGGAATCCTGTCCAGACTGCCTGAACACATGTGTTTTGGTGCCAGTGTGATGGATAAACTGCTTGGATACTTCCACACACACACACCCACTGCCTGACTGCTCAGGAGGTTGCTTGGATGCACACATCCTGGTACTTGTACGTGGTGATGAGAGCGCCTATGTGTATGACTGACTTCTGTTTTGTTTCAGGTTTTGATTTTACAATAAAATCACCTTCCCCTCCTATAGGGTCTGGCATTGAGATTTGATAGACTGTTAATACAGTGTTCCAAAAATTGCTGCACTGAATATTTCTGAAAATACAGACCTATGGCTTTATGCTCTTAAGTGACCTCCAGAATCCAGTTTTTGTGTGTTTGTTTGAGTTCACAAAGTGATTTATATTTAAATAGTTTAAAAGGGAAAGTTAGATCATCAGTTTCATTTACAGCCACTGGTTTAGACAACTTTTCAGCAATCCCCATGGGTGATGCCGCTATCCAATCAGATAATAAGAATGAACACAAATTGAGTCATTAAGCCTGTGTGGTTTTAATAAAGCAGAGAAAGATCTGTGGCCACCAAGACGCTGCAGAATACAGTTTGCTGAGTGAATAGGGAGACTTCCTGACTACAAAACAGAATTGCGGGGTGCTGTGTACATCATTCTGGCTTAAATTAATGACAGAGACTCTTACCCAGCCATGGATCATTGGCGTGGGTTTATCATTGTAGACATCAGAGTGAGTGTTGAAGGCAATGCCTCCCAAGTGAAAAAACAGATTTATGATTTTTATTAGCATTGCATAAAAGATCTCTGTATTAGCAGGAAAATGAAGAAACTGATCTCACTCTTGGATAAAAAGGGGTTTAGTTATATATATGGGTATGTGTGTATACATATACACACCCATATGTAGACGCATCAACAAATATGGCTTTTACTCATCAGAGATACGAAGATGCCACTAAACATAATCATGACTCAGCACATACCTCTCAGTCTTTGTTTGAAAGGATATTAGGAGGGCAATAAATAACTGATAAATTTGAACAATCTAGAATCTACAGGGTTTTTAATCCTTCATAAAATATGGTTGTTATTAGACTACAGTCTTCTTCTGACCTTAAAACTAGGTTTAAAAAGAGAACTGACACAAATAATCTCAGCCTTTCTATTTACCCCCCATCATAACTGCTGAATGTCAGATTTGTTAAGCTGGGTAGTAGACAGGCCTCAGAACTACAATACCTAAGCTTAGATTTTTCTTATTCCTCTGTCTACTTTACTTGTCCCCAGACAAGTCATCTAAGCCAGTTTCAAAATCATCAGCCTAACATTGGTATTGCACTGTCATTAGTGCTCAGATATCCCTTTGTGACCTTTGATCCAAAATCACAAGCTCAAATTCAGCTTTGCCTAAGCAGAGCTTTAATGCTCGCAGATACCTCATTCTTGTGCTGAGAGCCTGGTGGCATTATTCAATGGCATGCTCTCATGTCAGAGAGCGTATGTATGTATAAGCAGGAAACACATATCAAGATAAAGATCAGAAAATCTAAAATTATCCATCACCATTAAAGTAATTATTTTGCTAGGACTCTTTTATCACATGCCATTGTAAATGGCACCCCTACCTGGATGTCAAGACATAACACCTTCCCAGAAGAAACATACTCTTCCAGGCAACTTCAGAAGTCTGGGGGCTAATGTGTGCCTTAGATGCTGCTGCCCTGCATCACTGGTTTTACACCAGACCAAAATGAGTCAGCACCTCCTGTTTCTTTAGAACAACAAATCCAAACCTTACGTGGAATCCAGAGGTGGTACTTTTTTCTGCAGTTGCCAATGGTGAAGACTGCAGTGTAAGATAGTTAACAGGCAGGGCTCTGAGGCTTCATTCCTTAAAGTACCATGGGCTCCTTCTATAAACCCTCATCAAAGCCTTTAAATGCGGTGTCCAAATCTGTTCATTTCTAGAACAGATCTTGATTCAAAGCTCATTTATCTCAAAATACAGTAAAATATAAGTATGTTTTGGATTCACTACAATTTTTTTAAACAAAAGATAAAGCCACTTTAACTATAGATGTGCATGTGTGTGTGTGATATGTGTATATAAGCTAAAAACTTTGAGCTTTTATATGCAAAATTTAAAATAAACTGTTCTTTCAGCAGTATTTTTTCACTGTTATCATAACTCGCTGGCTTTCGGGAAACCTTTTTTTCCTATTTCCATTTCAAAAAGAAAATTGCATTAGAAAATATATAAAAAAAGAAAATGCAAAGTAATTGGCATATTTCAACCAGTTCATTAAGAACACTGCAGATTTTACTCGGGTATTTCTGTTCTGACATCATCAGGCAGAGATAAGTAATCTGTTGGGAGTAACCTCTGCTCCAAGACCCCCTCCGGGCTATGAAGAAGGTTTAGGAACTCCACATCAGCTTTTCTCTCAGTCTAGCATACAGGGAAGCTCAGGAGCACAGCTGGTGGGTGCTAAGCCTCTGCTTCACAGGACCCTAAGACACACAGTGCAAACGGCACTGGCCCCGAGGAGGCTCTAGCTCACAGTAAGAGTTGTTGCGGCCCCTGCAGGGCTCCAGCGTATGAATCCAAAGGTAAACCAGAATTCTGCTTCCTTGTTTGCGATCGTTTCCCTCCTGCCTGAAGTGCGGGAACTGGGTAGCTGAGCATAAGATCTGTTAGGTCCCTCTTCAGCACTAGGATACAGAAGCCCAATTTCTTTGATTTTTTTTTCGTTGTGAAAGGTGGATATACAAATCAAAACCAGTACTTCTGGCTCTTAAAGGTTTTATTGTAAACCGCAGCCACTAGTCATGCGATTACAGAATTACACAGTAAACACTTTCAAGTTTCCAGCTTTCATAATTATGAAAACTCCAGAACAAGACTTGAAGCCCAGAAACCAGATGTCAATTTAAAGAGCTCTAAGGCTGTTACTTGCTTAAAAAGAAAATTCTCATGAGTTTTAAGCCATTCATGATTTTGAAATCCAAGTCATGATTTTTGAAAACTTGGGCTTAGCAAAGGAGGGGAAACTACTGATTTTGTAGCACTGAAAACGTCGTGGGTGCAGTCCTGAATACAGTTTTGGTGTATAAACTGTTCTTTCAGAGGCACCCTCCATAAGGGACAGGAAGAAGAAAAGATGCAGCTGCCCTTTTTTAAACTGAATTTTGTGGTATGTGTTATAACAATAGCACTTCTCACTATAAAAGTTGCAACTGCCTCAGGGAGGCACTAAATCTGAAATGCTGTCTTTGTCTAAGAGTTTGTTAGAGTCTATTTTTTCTTTCATTTTAATAGATACTCTTTATAGCTGAGTTTTCATTTGGCTCCCTTCTGTCCTACTACCTCTGCAGCACTGCAGAGCCCCAGGATCATCACAGAGACAAGATCACTTCCATATGAAATAAGGTGGTTCAATAAATCCTGAGTCATAGTTGACCCAAAATATCCAGTTTCCTTTCTGTGGGTACCTTCACAAACTGCCTGTAACTTCTAGAACTTAAGCTCGTTACCTCAACTTTCTTCAGACTTTAGGGTAAGGGTGTCTCTCGACTATCACAGAAGTGCTCATTGGGCATTGCATCATGACAAAGATGAAACTGGCGAAATTCTATAAATGCTGTCAGACCGTTGCTACCAAAGGCACACACTGTGGTTAAAGCCGCTGTTTTCTCTCTAGCTCTGTGTTATACTTAGAAGCTTCGTTCTTTTCTTAGTAATAACTGTTCGATCAGAAGGGCTTAAACAGTGACTATGCCAGATCAGAAAATTGGACAGTTTGGGACTATTTCAGCAGATGCTAAAGAGCCAAACAGTCAAATACTGCAGTTAAGACATATATTTTTGGAGTGAAAATTAGAGAACAAAGCCTGAAAGAGTGTGTGCTCTATCTGCTTTCACACTTCTCTGTGACCGTCATAAAAATGCTGTGTTGCCGAGATCATTTATACACGGAATATCTGATGTTGATAATTTTCTTTTTTGCCAGGCAGCTAGATCAAAAAATCAGTTAATAATAAGCAGAAGTAAGTCTCACATGAATATCTAACCAGAAATTCCTAAGGACTAGAAGTATAGACACAGAGATCACTCACTTTCCATCTTATGTGCAGATATTCACTGGACAAATCATCAGCTAGTATGTCCCAAGAATAGAGACACTCTTGGAATTGACACAGTAACAGACTGTCTTTGATTTTCCTGTGGGTTTTTTTGGTTGTTTTTTTTCTTTTTTTTTCTGGCATGTACCTTTCAAATGTAGAGTTACCTGCTACAGTTTTAGCAAGGACATAAATCTGGCTACTTTGCAGCTCTCAATTCCTGCCAGCCACTAATGTGAAAATTAGATGACAACAAACTTCTTCTAGTAAAAAAACTCCTTTCTGACAAGAATGTAACTTTCTCTAAATATGCTTTGGTTTGAATCCTTTTGAAGGGTCTCCAATATTCCAGAAGCAAAAATCCTTGAATTGAAAACAGAACAAATGAAAGTTTCCAAAAGAACCTTTGGAAAAAATGTGCATCTTTCTTTTAAAGGAAGTATTTCCATCTCAATCTAAGAATAATTGTAATAGCTTTTGAAATTCCAGGATCATCTCCCTTCTCTTGTGACAAAGCATGGAGTAGGGAATAAATGGGACACCATCTCCCACAGCGTTAATATTTATTTTCCAATGACTAAAAAATGCAGGGCTGAAGCCTGCTGTGATGTCTAAAATAGGAGCTGATAATTACTTTGTACACTGCCTGGCTAGGGAACTCTTGGTCCTTGACAAAAGGCACTGACATAACCCTCTTGGTACCATCTTGGTTCTTTGTGGACCCTAGTCTTTGGCCATCCCTTCAGCAGCTTCAGCTTTGTCCTCTTCCTCACTGGTTGACTTCAGTGAAGTTATCTGTGAGGCTTATAAAGCATGGATTTCTTGTAAAGAATGCATCTTCCAGCATCAGTTTTCGGTGCTGTACCTTGGCAGCCAAAAGCTACTTCAAGTTACAGTGTAGTGGCTCTGGCTCTGTTTTAGCATTCACTCTGTTACCCTGTATAGCACAGAAAGCAAAGCTTAGTTTGGTCATTTACACTCAAAGAGAGCAGCAGTACCTCAGCACTTCCAGGGGTGCTAAGGGGTACAAGTTGGTAGTTTATTTATGGGGTATAATGTGCACAGTACATATGGGAAGTGACATTCCTGAAGTTATCACTACAGGAGCATTGTTCTGACACGTTACTATCGTATATATTTATAAACCAGAAATCTGGATGCTTTATCATTTACTGATATTTCATTTTGGTCAAGCTTAACAATTGTATTAGGAACAGGGCCTAGGAATGAGTGTGTTTCCATCAGGGAGAAAATCTGCTCACGTACAAGCGAAGCTACCTGCCTTTTGTGAAATTCAAGTGCAAACTCCAGTTTGTAAGTTGTATAGTTGAAGTTATTCAAGTTGCTAAACACCGCCTTGAGGTGTTGCTCTGTGATATTTATCTTGCTCGTCATGTTCTTTCAAGTCAGAATGGGGAACAGTGCGAACACTGCAGCAAAAGGAAATAACATGAGGAAAACTGCCTGGGTTTTTGAAGGAACCTGCTGCAGTATTAGGGAAACACTGGGAGGATAATGACTTTTCTGTCCTTTGGTGTGATTAAGCGCATAAACACTTTGGGTTTAAGGACACATTGGTAACTCAGATGTTCTGGTATTTGAAGCTGTAGGATATATGTCAGTTTAAATCCAGATAGCCAGGGATTAGTATCAAGGCTTATTTTCATACAGAAGCCACAAAGGATTAAAGGAACTACTTGCTTTTCTGCTCATACAGAGAGGGTGAAAATAAATCCTGGAGAGCTCAAGATTTATGCATCATTTAAGTCCTGCTCTGATGCTGCTAAGTAGAGCATTGTGATGTCTCTCCGCATAAAGGTGACCTTAACCCAGCAGGGGTACCCCAAGGTGTTTATCTGGCCCCTGTCAAGGCCTGTAAGAGAAATGAAAGTGTTTCTAAGGGCAGATTTATAGCACTAGCAAGAACCTGATTAAACTCTCCAAGAAGTTTCCAAGGGGTTTTTGGCAAAACCCTCAATCCAAGTATTTTATTTAAATATTTCTTGAACTCCAGTAGTGCGTTTCATGAAAGGTATGTGTATTATTTAAATGGCTCCCACATTACTATTTATAAATCTTGCTTCTAATCTAACCCTTTTAATCAAGTTCTATTTTAAATTAAACCTCTACATTGGGATTATAGAGTTTATTGCTGATTTGTACCCTAAATCACTGGCTTTCTAAAGTCTTCCAGAATATGACCCAAACTGCAGGAGACTGGAGTGCTGGAATTTTTGCTGGAGCCTGCACACCAGCAGATATACAGCAGTCTTCACTGGACACACACAAGTTAAACTCCCCTGTTGTTATTAGCAAAACAAAATCTTTGTCTCAAAGAGTTTAAATTCAGTTATATCAATTATGATCCTCTAGTCTGACTTCTTCCAAAGGGCTGACCAAATAAAGTAACCCAGGAATTCCTATTTAAAGCCTATAGCTCTTCTTTGAAAAGTAGTCAGACTGCCAGGAAGGCATCCTCTCTTGTCATAGAGACTATGAACAGGGAATTCGGTACACCCAATACCCAACTGTCCTTCACTGTTAAAAACATGCAGCTACAGCCTGAACTGTAGCAGGACTTTCAGATACCCATATTGGCTAGATCTCTCACTCCTAATTTTTGGAGTCTTCCTCCCCACCTTACCATGGAATTTATTGCCAGTCTATCTCCTACAGAAAGGCAAGCTCTTTTCTTTTTTTTTTTTTTTTTTTTTTTACCCCTTAGGGAGATTTTATTGTGACCAGCAATCATGACACTGAATAAAGGCACAGAATCTAGGCACTCTGAATGGCTGTGACTCCTGGGGGTCTGTGGGAGCAGAAAGAGTTCATCCATGGCTATGAATGGCAATGCCTGGCATTCAAGCTACCTTTCCCTTTACCACTGCCCTCTACTTCTGTGGGTCCAGAAAACCCACAGAAAAAGTCTGTGGGGAAGCAAGCAGGAAGGAAGACACCATGTGTGTTCAATCACCAGCCTTTTGTATCAGCACAGAAAGCAGTCACATACTAGTTCCTAACAGAGATAAGAAAGCAGGATCAGTGCATTGCTGTGGGTCTGAGGGACAGATAAATGCCACACCTAAATATTCATTGAGGAGTTTTAATGATTTAGCTAAAAATATGGCATCGCACTGTTTTAGTTCAACCCACACAGCTGTGTATGTGCATAGTCCATAATAGTCCAGGGGAAACTTCACCAGGATACGCAAGGTTTGAAGGGACACCCAGTTAAACTGGTGCGACATCATCCTTCTAATGGCACTGATACATTTTCTCTGTGTCATGAACTGGTTTGGAGACCCCACTGCCCTGTCTGCATCATTGTTTACACCTAGAAGAAAAGGGTAACTTACCAAATCAGCAGATAGGATACTTCTTATCAGATCAAAAGTTCCCAAGGCGACTGCAAAATCAAGGCTAATCTAATAATGCCTTAATGCTTTTCCTGGTAGGTTTCTTATTTTTAAAGCAATCCAGGAAATGGCAGGGACTATAGGTCAGTATGATTGATCTCCATAAGCCTCTGAGTATGGGGGTAATTGCTTCTATGACATGTTTCTGTTTCCACCCAGGTTTCTTAGCTAAGCAAATTCCTCTGTGTAAATAATCTGATCAAATGACACAGGGACAAATACTGTCCAGCCTGTACTCTGTATGCAAGGTGCCAGCCATTCTAGGACACTGTATCTGTGGATCCCAGTGAAATGAAATCCTGTCCAAGAGTCCACATGACTACTACCATCTGACTAAACACAGTGAAGGTCCTTGATGCTTCCTCCAGTATAACAGCACTGGAGTGACTCTGGAAGACTGTGGTACCCTGATGTGTCCTGCCTACCAGAACAGTTCACTCCTGCCCAGCTCAGTAAGCTACAGCCCTCGAAGGCTGTCAGTCTCAGAGGGAGAGCAAGCGCGCTCAGAGGACACAGTATTTCATGGATTCACCCCTGCAACACGGCAGGGATTGAGCTCCAGCTGTGGCACACACATATAATGTGTGGGCTCTGCAATTGCTCTGCAGTCCACTGTTATAGGAAGTGTCAAGCTATGGAAAACAGAAGGTGGGAGGGGGTGAAAATGGATTGAAGGTCTATTTCATTCCTTCTGCCAGATCCCCTGCCAAACATACAATGCCAGAAAGGTCTAATTCCTGTTCTTTACTCCTTTAAGATCCCCCACCTGTGGCACAGGCTGCATAGAGAAGTATAGGCTTCACAGTTAGATAGACAGCTGTGAATAAACAGAGAACATATTTATGTAAGAACTGTCCTTCCCACGTAGCCCCGATAGCCTGTCCACAATGGAGTGCAAATTCTTGCCTTGCTGTCTCTCCTTATCCTCAGGAACAGGGAGTCCATGACACCTGTGTGTTTTGAGGTAAACAGGGGCCACAATGCCAGTCACAGACACATGAGAGGAGCTAGGATCTGTCACAGTCCATTTGGTTGTCAACTGTATTCTGATACTGAAGAGAAACATTATCCCTTGCTTTGTAAGAATAAGCTTATTTGATCAAGCTTTTTATATGAGGCATGACTCTAATGCTGTCTGCTTTAGCTGTTCTGCAAGGCAGGAAATCTGCAGTCTCTCACTGAAATTATAGCAAGTCCCATATTTGCTGTGTATATGTTATGTAAGAGTTACTATTCTGGGCTGTGCTAAATTTAAAAGAGAAATCTATCAGGGACTCCTACCAGCAACTTGGGCATTGAAATGTTCAGAAGGATCTCCTGCTTTGATTAGGCAGATTGTGAGCAGAAAAGCAGAGTTTAGAAGCTTAATTTAATTCCAAGTTCAAGCCAAAAGAGAAAATTGTAAAGCCCTAGACAAATTGTCAATGATATCGTCATTTAATCTACTCACAGAATAAAGTTTCAGTTACAGTGGTACACAACATTTATAAGGGGGCATATCCTGAGGCCCTTCACCAATAAATTAAGTTCCTCACCTAGACTGGCTGGCGGGGTCTGGTGTGTAAGTGATATAAAACCATGGATGGTCTATACTCAAGCCCCATAGGCTTCCTGGAAACTTATAGAAATCAGCTTTCTTCACTCCTGAATATTCATGGCTTAGGTAGGGGTCACACAGAGACATTGTACTGCTTTAACTCCTAAAAGTGATTTTTAACTACTTTTAAGTAGCTAAAAGTTGAGGCTTTCACACTAACAGCACTTCACTAAATAACAACAATAATTTGTTAACTACTTGATTTACCAGTGCTAGGAAAACAAAGAAAAACATGAGGTAAACACTAAAAGCTAGATTTTCAAGTGTTTACAGGCACTTAAGTGTACAGCATAAACCTGTAGAAACCTAGATGTTTTGACCAATGCTCGTAACACTGAATACCAACTGTCTCTGAAAACTTTTCATTCAATGATATAGGACAGCGGATTGGAAAAAAGTGTAACACTTTTTAGAAAGCTTTAGCAAGAGGGCGGATAAAGTGAGACTCCCCAAAGGTTGACACTGTGACAAGCAAGGCAATACCTGAAACTGTGACTGATCCCACTTTGCTATCTATCCTGCTCCAGGCCAATCTCATTCAGTTCAAATCCAGCTCCAAAGCTTATGTAAGCCCTGAGAAGGTGTGGGAGCTTTCTGTCCAGTTTTACCTGAGCTGCTTTGTGCCTACTCTCTGTTGGTGTGGCCTGGGAGGCCCATTCAAAACCTGAGGTATAACAGCTTTCCTCACCAGCCTCAGGGTGACCACCATTTGAGGAATAATGGAGCTGGTCAATAGATATTTTTCCCCAAATGCTCACTTGAAATTCAGTGTCTTACCAGAAAACACACTACCATAGGCCAGGTGCTAGGCGAAAAACAGTGCCTGAGGATTTTAAAACTTGGTGAAATGCTGGGAGCTATATTTTCAGCCATATGCACTTAAGAGCTAGGTATAGATTCACCTTGGACAGGAATAATGCATGTTTATCACCATGGTATTTTACCTGTTCAGCAACTGGTGTGTTGTAGCGTGAGAAGCAGTCCTTTGCTGCTGATGTTGTTTCCACTGGGAAGATGCCTTCCTACACACTGGGAAGGAGCAGGACTCCTTGAGGCACCTGAAAATCCTCACACCAGGGCGGCAGCTCTCCCCACCAGTGCGGCTCTCCACCTCGGTGCACACCCAGCTCAGTGAGGCATCGGAGTGGGGCTGCTGAAGTTGTTGGCCACTTGCTTGCTACACCAAGATGCAGGCAGCTCTACAACACTTTCAAATGCTTTTTATTTCCCTCCATAACAAAAAGGGCAAGGCCCTCCCCAGCCAGCCCCCTCTGCGGTGACTGGCGGTGCCGCACCCCTCCCGCCTGCCTCCAGGCACCGGCCCTCAGGGAGCGCAAGATGGCGCCGTGCTGGCCACGCCGCTCCCACATGGCCGCCACACCAGCATCACGGACAGTGGGAGCTGGGCTAACCCCTGCGCTATTGCTGAGCATGCTCATTTTCCTACGGGCAGGCTTCTCCTCTGCCTAGGAATGGCCTCCGTACTGAAAGTGCTGACTGAAAGTATCCCAGAGCCTCGGATGTGAAAGCCTGGGCCTTTAGGAGGGCTGGGCCATAGTGAGGGCTGTGTGGGCCCCGTGGCGGGAGCAGCTCCCCGGGTGCTCCGGGCTGCGCGTGTTGAGTGACTGCAGCTGCTTTTCAGGTCCTTAGGAAAAACTCCAGGCCAAATGTGGCCTTCCACCCACCCTTGTGCCTGGTGCCTCTCCAGTAGCACCTGTCAGTCACGTACCTGGCACATAAAACAGCAGGAAACAAGCGGGTTTTCTGCCCTACAAGTTTAGGAAGGGGAAAAGGACCAAGCAAGCCAAAATATTCTGGTGATCTCCTGCAGCTCTGCAGAGCCTGAACCCCTGGAGGTGGTCTCAAGTGCCATGGAGGAAAAGCGCTGCACTTGCTGGGGACGCAGGCTCAGTCACCCAAGCATGCACTGAAGGACTGGAAGACCCTTGCTTATGGTCAAGCAGTAACACCTAACACATGCACAGAGCTCATCTTGTCCCCAAATTTTCAGTTTTCATTTTCTTTCATTTAAGAAACTAAATAATCATATGAAGGCCTTCAGCAAAGTCATGTAACAGGTCAGCAACAAAGCAGGGCACAAGCAGCAGGCCACTGAGCTGCTGGCTCTTTTGGGAATACTCATGCTTCAGCTGGGATAATCAAAATAATGGTTGCTGGATCTAGTCAGAGCTTTTTAAGCAAGGGCTCTCCTGGAGCTGAAACCCAAACGTGACTGAAACCCTGGTATCAAAAGCAGAGAAATCCCATCCCGTTCTGATATGCTGTCAACATTAACAAGTCTAACTGGGATCTTGCTGCTCCAAAGCATTACCACTGCAATTGGTGTATATATATATATATATTAGAAAAACTATGCCACGTTTCAATCCAAAGAGAAGATAAGCAACACCAGGCAAAAGAAAAGGTTTAGAGATGAGTAAATGTACAGAAAAATCTTGATTTTCATCTTTTGAACAATACTGAAGCTGTATGGAAGTTTCAGGTCTGTAGTCTACAAATAGGCAGAGATCGCAGATGCGTTAGTGAGAAAACTAAAAAATACAAAAATCTCTGCACTTTTAGAATACTTTCCATTAGGATAACTCAGCAATTGCTATCATCATTTCATGCATGGTGTAACTTCCCATGGAGGTCAGTGCCAAAGCTGGGATTTTAATTTAGGACTTTTAACTCTCAGCCAGCCTCAGCTTTGGTCCCTGTGTAACAGTGCTATGGTAGAAAACTATCCTCACAGGGACAACTGCAGCTTTGGAAATTTCCAAGGTGGGGTTCCCCTTCATGCTGAAATGGTGTTCAGCTGTTGAGAGCATATCATCCTGTGTCTTCCTCCCAGGACCCTCCTGGGACTTGAATGATCCAAACTACACAAAAAAGGAGTGGACAGGCTTAGGAGGACACTCAGTACCCCTGGAAAATCTCCAGAAAATTATGTATTATTCCAGGCTGTTCCATCCTCCTGTGAAATCACCCTGCCAGAGCACCCAGAGCAGCTTCTAGGGCAGTGGCAGGGCACAGACTACCTCCTCCTTGATGGAGCATCCTCTCAGATCCCTGGAGGACATCTGAGCTTGTAGCAACCCCATTGTCTGCAGGGTAATCCTGTGAACAGATCATGGAGGCATTTCTTCCCTCTACCGCCTCTCCTGCAGATTTTTCCTTGGGAAGGAATGATCTAAACCCATGTGATTTGGGATTAAATATTTTTATCCTAATGGCAACTGTAGTGCACTTCCCAAGTAGAAAAAAAAGAGTTTTGCTTCATTGCTGTTGTTTAGCAGCTGCTTAATAGTCCATACAAAGTATACCTCTGTGTCCAAATTCAGGCTTCTCCTTTAAGTAACTTACAAACTAGCCTTCTGGAAATGCCTTCTGCTTATTTAAGTGCCAGTGCTGCCCTCATCACTGGGGGAGGAGGGGAGAAAGCCGAAATATGAGGTCATGTTCTAGTCATGTGACTGCTGCAGCATCTGTCAACTGTGATACAATTACTAAACCATAACTGTGCATTTATGACATTCAAACCTGCTCAGCAAAGCCTCTCCTGCCTCTGGTGCCTTCGCCCTTTCTATGCTTAGGGATCATCTTAAAAGTTGTCTAAGCAAACCAGTACCAGGAAACACAAAGCATACATTTTGGTGGTCATCTGTTACACCCAGTATTGCAGTGCACCATGAAAATCACATTCTGATTACATTTTTTCCATGTAAAAAGCTTCAGGGCTGTCTCTTGGGTGGGACTGTTTGGAGCAGAAAGTTTAACCTCTGTGTTTCAGGAGAGCTCTGAGCCTGCTAGGCTGAGCAGGAGTGAATGCATGTCCTGCCCAGAGGAGCTGGCATTTGAGACTCTTTTTCCCAAACTGACTGACTTCAGGATTCTCACTTCAGCTGCAGTGTGGCTGCATAGGATATGCAATCATTGGATAAAGTAGTTTTTGGGGTTTTTTCAGTGACTGTTTTATGACTACAAGAAAAGCCAGGTCTGTTGCGGATTATATCAGGAGGTGCAGCAGCACACTAGTGTTTTTCCTCTCTCTGTAGCCTGCGTTCTGTATTGCAGACTCAGAAGCATTGCAAGCACAGTGTGGACAGATTCCCATTGTTTACAAGTTTCTATTTTTATTTGGTGAGCCATGGCAGAGAAGACTGAGTACTGGCTGTATACTAGGTAAACCCCCAATTATTAGAACCATATATATATTTAATTACATAGGGTCCAGCAATATCCTATTGGTTAAACCCCCAATTATTAGAACCATATATATGTATATTTAATTACATAGGGTCCAGAAATATCCTATTGGTTGCTAGTAGTAAATTCACCAGAATTGTACAAGTCTTTACAGATGAGCCCCTGTATGACACAGATTACTCACTATAACAAACTTATTAGCCAAATGCAGAATTTTTTGGAAAAATGTAAGAACTTTCATGCCATACCAAAGTCCAGCTAGCTCAACATCTTATCATCAACAGGAGCCAAGGTTGATGCTCATGGAATGTTTCTCTCTGGAGTATATCTTCTCCTAGAACATTATGGCACCTTTTGGCCAAGCTGAACAGTTTCTTGAGTCAGAGGTTGCACTTGGATCATCCTATTTAATAGCCAAGGATGGAATTATCCTCCACAAATCTTTCCAATCGTTTTAAAGCCCATTTATCCATTTTTGCTGCCACAACTGATGGTGATGAGTCCCACAACAGTATTAAGCACTGTGTTAAAGCAATTGTTTTCTGCTTGCTTAAAACCTGTTGCCTGGTAATTTCCTTACATTTCAGTTCACGTCAGTTCACATTTATCTCATATATTAAACACCACAAAACTATTAATCACATTTGGGGAGTTACAAGCTGATGCATGTACATGACTCCCTGCTCAGCAGAGACTGAGAGAGAAAAGTAAGCAAGCTATTGAACTGGTGGGAAGAAGAGCCAGGATGTTTGCTGGCAGCATTTGGACTGTCTCCCATGCTGGTGCTGGGGATGTGGGAGATGAGCTATACTCCGTAGCTACCCCATAATACCAATCACATACCCTCAAAGGACAAAAGAAGCCCAGTAAAGGAGGAATGCAAAATCTCTAAGGTTTTTGTAGCTGTTGATTGGAAAGGGTGAACAAAGGAGAAAAATAGATCACCAACAATTCCCCTCAAAGCTTTGAGTCCCTTCTGCTTCTGTTGGCCCACTGGAGAGAAACTAGAGATACTCAGCTCTAAGCTGCTTCCTGTATTCTCTAGCTTGAAGGACAATGCTTACCCAGGTGGCAGCGAGCTGAAGGTTAGGGCAGGCTAAAGATCACAAGCAGATGAACAATATAAAGTGTCTGGAGGATGTGTTAGCCAATAATGCTTCAGGATGGAAATTGCAGTCGCTGGGAAATTTGTGATCCCTGAATAATTTTTACAAAGTCTACAAAAATTGGTAGAGGCTAATTGATTAAGGGAGAGATTTCTGTGAATACTGGCAAGGGAGAAGTTGAATGGGCCTTGAAAACAATTTGCTAGCTATCCTTAGTGACTAACAACTGACAACTCTGATGCAAGTATCAATAACAACAAGAATGAAACCATCCTTTACATAGCCAAATTTCATAGAATCATGGAATGGTTTGGGTTGGAAGGGACCTTAAAGACCATCTACTTCCAAACCCCCTGCCGTGGACAGGGGCGCCTTCCACTGGACAAGGTTGCTCAAAGCTCCATCCAACCTGGCCCTGAACGCTTCCAGGGATGGGGCATCCACAGCTGCTCTAGGCAACCTGCTCCAGTGCCTCACCACCCTCACAGTAAAGAATTTCTTCCTTTAATCTAAATCTACCCTCTTTCAGCTTAAAACCATTATGCCTTGTCCTACCACTACATGCCCTTGTAAAAATTCCTTCTCCACCTTTCCTGTAGCCCCCTTTAGGCACTGGAAGGCTGCAGTAAGGTCTCCTTGGAGCCTTCTCTTCTCCAGGCTGAATGGCCCCAACTGTCTCAGCCTGTATTCAGAGAAGTGCTCCAGCATCTCTGTGGTCCTCCTCTGGACTTGCTCCAACAGGTCCATGTCCTTCTTATGTTGGAGGCCCTAGAGCTGGACACAGTGCTCCTGGCGGGGTCTCACAAGAGCAGAGGGGGAGAATGACCTCCCTTGTCCTGCTGGCCATGCTGCTTTTGATGCAGCCCAGGACACGGTTGGCTTTCTGGGCTGCAAGGGCACATTGCTGGGTCATATTGAGCTTCTTGTCCACCAACACCACCAAGTCTTTCTCCTCAGGGCTGCTCTCAATCCGTTTTCCACCAGCCTGCATCTGTGCTTGGGATTGCCCTGATCCATGTGCAGGACCTTGCACTTGGCCTTGTTGAACTTCATGAGGTTCGCATGGGCCCACCTTTCAAGCCTGTCAAAGTCCCCCTGGATGGCATCCCTTCCCTCCTGCGTGTCGACCGCCCCACCCAGCTTGGTGGTGCTGGCAAACTTGCTGAGGGTGCACTCGATCCCAGTGTCCATGTCAGTGTCAAAGATGTTGAACAGCGTCAGTCCCAATACCAATGCCTGAGGAACACCACTCATCACTGGTCTCCACTTGGACATTGAGCCGTTGACTGCAGCTCTTTGAGTGTGACCATCCAGCAATTCCTTATTCACTGAGTAATTCATCTGTCAAATCTATGTCTCCAGTTTAGAGACAAGGATGTCATGTGGGACAGTGTCAAATGTCAAATGCTTTGCACAAGCCCAGGTAGATAACGTCAGTTGCTCTTCCCCCATTCACCAACACTGTAACCCCATCATAGAAGGCCACCAAATTTGTCAAGCACGATTTGCCATTAGTGAAGCCATGTTTGCTGTAACCATTTGAATCAGTCTCATCCGATGCTTTAGTTCTAATTAAAACGTGGTGTGAATGTGATGTTTGCAACCAAAAAGGGACAGGAATTCTATCACATCCCTTGGCAGAAAATGGAATTGCATGTCTGTAGGCACTTGATATATGAGAAAATTCAAGAAAAAAGAACAGCATAAAACAAGGAAGAGCTTCATATTCACTCCTAGGAATAGCTGTCTGTTAGGTAGCATGTGAAATGTAGCATGGAAGCTGAAGTCATCTCTGCAGTATTTAATGAATTATGAAGTGGTGTCAGGACCATCTTCTTCTCACTTTGGACTGTTAAGTGCAATTCAGGCTGCAGGCTGTGAGTTCTGGTTGCATCAGCTGAAACAGTTTGGTGTGCACTTTTCTGCCCTCTGCTTCTCTCCTTGTTGCTTCTGACACTTCTCTTGCATTCTGCATCCCTGCAGCAGCTAGGTTGTTCTCAGACTGAAATCTCCTTGAAGAAGGCAACACCTTACTGCAGGTGATAATACGATAGAGCCTCCAACTGCAGCAAGGTCTCCAGGAATTTTATTACTATGAATGCCTTCATTTGTATAAGTCTTCCTTTGCATTTGATAAATAAGCTGTGCAATGAGAGAGACTTCCAGATGCAAGATACTCTCTGTGAGCTTCCTTAATAGAAAAAGCATTCGATGCTTGAAAGAGCATAGTAACAAGTTGGCACTGCATCTAAGCCTTTTATAACAGTTTAATTCACACCCTCTCTCCAAATGTAAATTAATCCAGATTGGGAAATGTTGGAAATCTGAAGTTATGTATGTAATTTGGTACTAGTGTAGGGGTGGGGAAGGAAGAATAAAATAAAATATCCTGCTCAGACCCTTATATGAGCATTAAGACATTTTTTAAAGCCTTCTTGTCTTGAGGCTAATAGTGCTGCTAACTCCGACATCCAGAAACTGAGAGTCAGACCCCAAACTTCCATCCCCAGACCTGCTGAAAATTCCTCTAGTGTTTGAAACTTTACAGTTCACCTTTCCACTTTTTCTTCACAATCAGGAGGGCAAAAATTTTAATGAAACCAAACTAAGTTAGGACTTATGAAATTATGACTCCACAGCACAGATTTGGAGGAAAAATAAAAGTCTCTAGGTTCTTCATAAAAACAATATGGTAGAGAAACATGATTCTTGCAAAAAAGATCTTGCTATGCATGTATCAGAAAAAACACACATACAGACTGTATCACATTTGGAAATGCTTTGTTCCATTTGCACAGATATCTGTAACACAGTTGCTTTTTATTTGTTTGTTTGTTTGTTTATTTCAAAATTTGCCCCTCTAATGATGGCATTTAAAAAACCTGGCCACTTCCCATTAACATGTTCCTAGGCATACCCTAGCAGAGCACAAAGGCTGGCATCCTGCAGTCAGTCAGACAGGTGGCAGGGCACTTGCATACAAGCTTCTTCCATTAGCATAAGCACTCCACTTTTGGTTCTGCTTGGGCTTTTCGCACTTAACTCTTTTCCATCCTCTTTTGAAAGGATGGGTGGATAGGGTTGCTAACCTGGGAGCTGTCTGGGGGGTGAGTCCATTTTTGTATAGATGATGCAAGTGAGATTGAAGGCATTTTTCTTACTGCAGATTACTATTTGAGAAATGCACGACATAGCAAACAGGACTGATTCACTGTGGCTACAAGAGAAGTAAATTAATGAAGATAGCAATAATTTTACAGGCCTTGTGTTAATACAGCACCATTGCATGCAAACACACAAAACTGACTTCCACATAACTATGCTACATCCAGCTCTGCTGTCAGGAAAGGACTTGAGGTTTTTAACTTGGTCAAGGTTGTCTATGATTTTGGAGTACTCTGCAAGGTCATTCATAATTATGCAGTGTTACTATCTTAGGGGGAAGGTGACCTATATTACTTTTCTCCGATGTCTTTACTGTATGCACTGTTATTTCTGCAAATGCTTATGTCCCTAAGCTCCTGTCTGCCTCTGGGTTTCTCGCGGTCAGTAAGATACTGGAGATCCACACACAGGATGCAGCAACCTCTTTATCTTTTCCAGCTACAGGACAACACAAAGAGTGCAGTTCCCTGCCTGAAAACATGAAGTAGAATTTTCTACTGGCTTTTCAGATAACCCAAAGCAGGATGACCAGTAAGGGAACTGGGATTTGTCTGAAGCCAACAGACAAATCTAGAACAACTCATGAAGCCTGAAATTAAAAAGATTTACAATGATTACTCCCAGCATTTTGGCAGCTGTTGTCGTGAATGAATGATCATATTACTTATTTCTGGGAGAGGAAGGGGGCACAAATTGAAACATGTGAGATGATGTCCAGTTTCATTTAAGTATTTGTGAATTCAAAAACAAGCCCATTTTGACTTGGCAAGAAACAGCGCACTGAAAATATTTTGCCTGGTTCCAATCACACTTAATCACTGGTTGCCACAGAAATCTTCCTCAGGGGGAGTGTTGGAGTTGTCTGTGCCTGAAATCCTTTTGTTCTTCTTGCACTGCTCAACAGCGCAAAGGCTATGTAAAATTTATTTCTAAAGCAAGATCTGCTTTGTTTGGATTCATCCGCTCACCAAATTCAGACATCACAGAAGCTGATGCAACTGGGCTGACTCATTCCACCACTGATTTATTTTCAAAGTCTGTTACTATAAGGTAAAGTCTACATCAGTTTTATCTCCTTGAGGTCTTGTTACTGCCCAGCATCAACTGTCAATTTCTGATGATGGTTTAATGGGTGGAAGGAGTAGTGAAACTGGGAGCAGTGCACTCATGCACATTCATGAATATGTGAACTGTTGAGGTGTTTTGTCATTCCTAAGTTGGCATGATAATACCAGTTTTTCAATAGAAAATGTTTCTTCATGTTATTCTTTAAAATTTTCATTTTAAATGCTTGAATTCATCTTTAAAACATTTTTTCTTTGCTTTTGTCACCACAGCTTTTTCCAGGTGTCCTGGGAGGAGGGGTTTCAGGTTATGGAAACAAAAGGTTAGAAAGGTTGTAGCCACCCTTAAGAGACAGCTGTTGTATACAGTTTACATCAGAAGATGGAGGGGGTGAGAAGTGTGCATCCCCTGTTTCTACTGACACTGCTGATCCTTTACCCCTATTATCCTGTCAATATTACTGACATGCCACAGCATTTCCATCCTATTTTAGAGATGTAAAACTGAAAAATTAAGTGATGAGTTCATGGCTGAGATTTGATAGACCTTGGACTAAAGGATTATATTACCTGTAGTCTTAGGTCAAAACTTCAGCTTCATTCTATCTTTCATCCATATGCGGCTGGGATCAGAATTTTAAAAGGTGGTCATGTACCACACCAAGAGCCCACTCAGGTACTTCTGAAAGTCCATCTGCAAAATGTGACAGTGAGATCCACTGAGTATTTTGGGATAACTACCCTTCCCTACCCCCTGCTAAGAGATAGGAGCTGAGCTCTGTTGAAAACTGGTGCAGTGTTTGCAGCTTCAAACAGTTATGCATACATATTTAAAAGCTAGTTTCTCTATATATACCTTCTAAAGAAGCCTGTTCATCCTTAGCTCAGTGTTTTCTGACTGCCATTAAAAACAGAATCCATGAAAGCAATAAAGAAAATAGCAATACGGTGGTGAACCCCACCACTGGTATAAAAAAAAATCCAGTCAGCAGGAAAATGTTCAAAACCAAATCACCCCCACCCCCACAGCACCGCCCCCCCCCCCGCCCCTAGCCTACCATTCCTTGATGCATCTGGTCCTTACTAGAAATTTCAGAACTCCAGTAGCTTCAGATTTTTTTTCTCATCCTGAATCACAGACCAGCACATTGCTAAGATGCTTTCTCAGGCAATATTTTGAGCATCAAGGAAAGAGTGAATTTCAGCTCGTAAAGCATCTTTCCTTCTTACTGACTGACAAAACACTTTAATTAATGCAAAGTTAGGATTTCCTGGCAGTAGCTGGAGCCCTTATGAAATATCAGCTTCAGCAAAATTCAGACTTTTGGAAGTCAGGAAATACAGAGTTTAGGTCAACATTCTGGCAACCTTTATTCTTCCCTCCTGGGAGCTGGCAATAGGAACAGGGAACTGGCAGTATTTGCTGAGCTGAGTATTGCTGCGTCAAATGGTAGCAGACTTAGTAAACTATGATAGTAGGAAAGATGGGACGCCATACCCCTCAGATGGGGCCTTAGCACCACAGTGCTCACCACTTCTATGGATGGGATCAAAAGAAAAACATACACACACGCCGAGACAGCTGCATGCCTCTTCTCATAACTGAGTTCCGTACACTGAATCAGCACTGGGAGATGGAGATGTTTTAGCCACTGGCACTTGTGCGAAGTAAAATAGGAAAAATATTCTGTGGGCTTAATAATACATATGTGACTAAATATTGTTATCTGGTGAGTAGTGGGAAGGATTAAATTTAACTATTTTGGAGCTGTTTCTAGGAAACTGGGTCAGAGTATGCATGTAAAGGAAGTGTCACTGTCAATACAGCCCACTTTTCCAAAGAGAACGTGTGCCTGTGCTATAGTAGTTACATACTATATTCTCCAAAAGACGCTCACTGAAAAGGTGAATTATTTCCATTACAGATATACTGAGGCACTGCTATAAGGGTTAGAATTAATATTGCTTTATTAGCCTCTGTATTTCCTGGTTTCTCAGAGATTTGAATTATGCTGAGCTCAGCTTTACAGAAGCAAGTGAGCAATCTTAACCATACGTTAGTAAATCTTTTCAGCAAAGGAATGTTTTTAAGAGGGATGTATTTTATTTAGATCTTAGAGGTTCTTTAGGTGTTTGTAGTTACAACTGCAACAACAGCATTACTGAAATGAAGTGAAGGGAACCCTGTGACCTTGAAGCCCTGTTCTCTCCATTGTTACATGGAAGGGGGTTGTCACCACTCACTGAAATGTTTGGAAGGTGAAGTTATGAACAGTGTCATGAGTCAATCCGCTGAAATTCTGGTTCCACGTTGATTACAATAAACACCTAAGAAGAAAATGATGGATCTTTCCTCCCTCTCCTCCATTTTGTATCAGGATATAATTAACCCTGCCTGAGAAAATTTCCAGCATGCTCTTCCCTTCCAACGCTATTAAGCCATTAGCTTTTTAGAAGCTATTACACTTACGGAGTTTCTCACGCTTAAAGCGAGCCACTGACAGCCCATGGTTCCCTGCATATGCTAGATTCCCCAAGTCTGGATTTCTGTCCTCAGGTCTGTTTTTTAATTCCCTCCAGCATTCTCAACATGCCAAATTACATGAGAAGTTGTTGAAGAGGACAGCCAAAGAAGGACTTAGCCTTTCCTTCCTAGAGCAGGGTGGATTCAGGTCCTAGAGCAGGACTGAGCGGGGGTACTGTGAGGTTCCCCTGCCTTCCCATCCACTTTTCCCATTCTCTGCCATCCACCCCCACATCCCAATATCCCATCCATCACCATTCTTCACCTCCATGTGTCAGTAGACTTTACTTCACTAGGAAGTTGATAACTGGCATGAGTTAAAATATGGCTACATTTTTCTGCCTGAAACATCCTCAAATCAAGAAAGATGTTTGTTTCAGAATTTGGTTTTACAGCTGAATCTTACTGGTGTACAGAAGATTAACTAGTTTAGGAGCTTGCTTTTGTCTATCAAGCAGATCAAGAGTCAGCTTCAAAGAAGGTAATGAAAGAAGTCCAGACTTTGTGAAGATTCAAACCCAAATCCAGACTTCATTAAAGCTTGGAGAAATTCCAGAGGTCAGCTTTAGGCACAGATTCATTTGTAATAAGTGGAATTAAAAAGAGGTATTTTCAATGTATATATGTTTAGAGCTGGAGGATTTGTTGGTTGGTTAGTTGGTTTTTTGCACAGAGAAAAATATTATCAGATTTACCAGAATTAATCAATAATTAATACTGGTAAGAACCGAGAGAAATAATCTGCATTGGAATTAGTACAGATCAGTAAAAATGAGACTTAGAACATCGGCCTTGCAATGATGACATCTATCCTAGCAAATTAAACAAAGCCAAGGTATATTCTTGAATGCTAAGACTGTGACATCCCTAGAGTATTTTTGAGGGCAGTTTTGGGTGGAGCAACACCAGGACTCTCCCAGAGAACTCACCAATGCCACACAGCAGTCAGATTTGAGAAGGCACCATTTGCAACAGGGTATGAGACATCAGTGTTGTGGATGTGGCCAGGTTGTGCCTGCTAGTCCTAGGGCCATGGAATAGGCTCAGGTACCATTTAGTTTAGTTGAAGGGTTATAGCTAGTGGCCTTTTTAGCTCCTCAAAGATTGTTTTCATTTAGCCAAAATGAAAGATTGCTGAAGCTTTGATATTGTCTTCCAAGAGCCACATCTGGGATAATCACAGGCACGAGCAGTGGACTGAGACACAACATGGCAGTGATCCTGGTGCCCTCTGCTGAAAACAGGGCACTCCATTACCAAAAACACTGACAAAGAGACTTCAAGGGAAAAAAAGGTATTATGAGTTAGAAGGGAACGTGCTATTTTACCATAGTTTAGCATGCCATAAGCATGAGGGAGTGGGTAAGCTATGCAGAGGATAAAAATTCACTGTTATGAACATTGTTAAGATTTGTCTTTGTCCTAATCAGGAATGCAACCTTAAAATTTTGAAATCCCTTAAAAAAACGCAAAAAAACTTCTAGAAGAAAAATGCTGATTGATTGAAATGTTTGATGATGTCACCTTTTCATTATGTTACACTGTATTCTAACACTATGCTAACTTAAATTGAAACCATAGTGATTTAGAAATTAAAATGCTTTGCTCTAAAAATATAGAAACTGGATGCTTTGAAGCTGCCAGAACATTTTTTTTCTGCCTTTCTTAAAACATTTTCATGGAATTCACATGATTTTGAAAAGTAGTCACCTCAAAGGAGCTGCCTTTCAGAGGAAAAGGTTCCACTGATGTATTTTCTTTGACCACCTTTAAAGTTTCTGCACTACAGTTATTAAGGAAAAGCACATAGACTAGTGATTGTGACACTTTCCAGTGGCTAGCGCCAAATTTATTTTTAAAACATCGTATCTCATTCTCAGCAATGGGCTCTAGTTGTTGGTCTGGGTGCCACTGTTTTTCTTTAGTCAACTAAAGACTCCCATCTCAGTTAGAGCCATGCAAAAAGGAAGGAAATTATTTAGGGTGGTTAATAAAGTATCACAAGCTGTAATAACACAACGGAATAAGGTGAGACAGTTCAAGAGACAGTGTGTCATCCTGTTTTATTCTGGTTTTATATACTGCATGCCTTTGCTTGGAGGCATCACTGTGTTCATGTAACACCTTAGAAGGGAAGCAAGCACAGTTGGGACCCTTTAAATTGTCAGGAAATTAGTACCGGTGCTTTTGTAAAGGATTAAAGATATTTTGGGGACAGAGTAGAAACGGACATTCAGAAGGAATTGGATCTGCAGCTACCAATTTGCCTATCCATTTTTAGCACATTAGAAATACGTGATTTGTTTCCTTTCTGTTAGCTGGGACACATAATCATTGTTTGCATTACATAATCTTGGGTAGAGAAGCAAAACTATAATGATCAGATTTCATAAATTGTAAAAATGGTGTTCTCACCATTTATGACAACAGTATATCATTCTGACTGCAAGTCAAGCTTGTGTTGTGTCCATTTGGATGTTACCTTCTGCTGCTCTGCTCAAAAATGAGAGACTGATTGGTCTGAAAGACAGTATGTTGCAAACAGGGTATACAGATGCCATTGCCTTTTTCACCAACTTTCCTAAAGACTTAACATGACTTGAAAGTCTAAAATCCTTTTCAGAGAATCATAAACCATGGCTCCAATCTTCCACAGACAGGGATGCCTAAAAAAATTAATCCTCTGATGGACCTTTGTGGGACTGATTGGAGTGTTTTTGACACATCACTGAGCTTTGGCTGGGACCTGGCATTTTTAGAGGTGTTTCCTCAGTATCTGCTACTCCCATTAAGTGATTTCACCCAACATGGCAAGATGTCCACTTCAGTAGTGAGATGCATGGCCACTCTCTAGCGGTGCACATCAATCCGGTGACATTGACAAGGTGAGGCCCTGCGGCTTATCTGGCAGGGTGAGCAAGAAGATATGGACAGAGAAATGCTGGAGTGTACTCACAATGCAGAGTGACAGCGCAATTGATGAAAGTAACCATACTGTGTAAATTTCTAGGTTAGAGACACGTTAATAATTGAGATGGACAGATTTATCTTTTCCAAAGGTGTTGAATTTAGATGATTAACAACACTTATTCCCTGAGTCCATAGACCAAACAGATCTTTTGCTGCTTACCAAGGCCTGGCTCCATCACTTTCTCTTCTATTTTAACCGCTACTGGTTAACTACTGGTAAGGACTTTGCGATGCTACTTCACAGTCCCGCTCTATGTTCTCACTTGCAGAAGTCTGTATACCCCAGGAATTGCTTTCAAGAAATGTTTATCTTCCTTGACCTAGATGCATGGTCAGCTATGGGGTTTCACGAGACTTGTGTCTCCATAGGCTTCTCATCGTTTATCAGACCTCCTCAACACACTTTCCTCCATTACTCACCTGAATTATTTGGAATAGGCCTTATTTCTTGGGGTAATCTAGCAGTGTTTCTTCCTCCCAGTGAGTGCGCAGCCTCATATGTATAGAGAGGTCTTACAGGAGTCCTACAAAACAGAATTTTAATTTCACCACAATGAAAAAAAATGGACTGTTTAGCACACTCATACATGATGCTAAAGTAACTGTTCAATGCATAAGCTAGAACTAGTCACAAACTGTCCTTAGAAATTAATTTTTTTTTGGTGAAAAATGAGATTGAACTGTTTTTCATTTCCTAACTATCACTAAGATAATATGTTTCCTTTTAACATTTCATACTGGTTTATTTTACCACCTTATGAAAGAAGTTAGGGGAAATGGTTAGATTTATTGTCTTTAATGAAGACATTTTTAATAATATTTGTCATCAATAATTATTTTAACATATTTTTTATATTTCTACTACTGAAAAATGGAAGCGTATTACACAGAACAGATTGTCATCGATCTGAAAGAAGGATGTGATTCCTGGTGAGGTATTTGTTGTGCCAGGATACAGCTGAGTTGAATTCCTACATTGAGCCACATCAGTTGACACCCGCAGAGGTGCCAACACGTTCTTAGGGAGTTGCTGGAATTCAGAAAAGTTTAAGAGAAGAAATAAATTTCCAAGAACTCTCGGTGAGTGTACTCTCCTTACTGTTGCACCCTCCTTACCGCACTGCTGCGGGTGCTTGTTGGAAAATGACATCTGCAATGGTGAAAAACAAGCACAAGAAATACGCTGTGGATGAAACCACCTGAGCACTTACAGTCCTGTGCTCCTGTGGGTGATTCCACAGAGCTGTGCTGGCTGTGGGGCTTGTGTGAGGTTTCACCAGGTCCCACTCCAGCAGCTACATGACCCCCATGGCTGTGCGACCAGCCAGGCTGGTGAGGAGAGCCAAGGCAAGTGTTTCAGATTACTAGTTCTGCATCTTCATTTTCTCTAAATATTTAGTGCAGACTAATTGGCCGTCCATTGTCTGAGAGAGATGGGGGACTGGATGAGAATCATTTGGCTGAGACTGTGCAAGTTCAAAATGATGATTACAGGATTTGAGAAGCAACACTAGCAATTAAGCAAGCAGCAGACCAGAGGGAGTATACTTCCCATCGATTGCGTAGGTGGCAGCCTGGGGTGCTGTTGCCCAGGCATGCTGGTGCTGAGTGCTCCTAACATACACATTGGCAAGTAAAGCAAAAGGGAAGTGGATGTCACCTGGGCTACTGCCTGTTTGCCTGCTTTCAGCTCCCTCACGGGTACCTGGAAACCTCTAACCTCACGAGCCAGGTCACTGTAAAGTAGTTTTCCTGGACCTAGTCCCAGACCTCATCCTGAAACAGCCACTCGTGGGGGACATACCTGCTCGTTAGGAAAAGTTTCTCTCGGAGAGACCCGTGCGCCAAGTCCTGCGCTGGCTGCCAGCTGACTTTTTGGTAAACCCAGCATTCTTTTACAGCTGGCATTTTCCAAAGGGCTGAGGAAATACCTCCTGGGGCAGCCTGTCTGCTCCCGTGTTTGTGTTGACGCTCTCTGGATGGATCGGGAGGAGATGGCAGTAGAGCAGCCTTGGATGTCCTGCTTTCCCCCTCCATGGTCTGAAGGCATGAAAGTTTGATTGACAAAGCTGAAAAACTTGTGAAGTAATGACTTCTCTATTTTGTCCTGATTTGAAAGCGTGTTTCATTGACTATTCAGATAAGCTTTGTGCAATGTGGGATTTGCATTTATTTCCTCCCTCAAGCATGTCAGATCAAGCAGAAACACAAACTGTACGACAACTGAGGTCTCTCCTCACGGTTTTGCGCTGCTGCGCGCCGTCTTTTGTTGTAATTGGACAGGGCTTACAGCATAAATCTGCAAAAACCCACACACTAGAAAAGGCAACTGTTTTCTGTCTGACAGTGTGTTTCACACCGTGTGAAAATGTGAAGTTGGAAACAGCTTGCTAGGGTGAAAGCCTAGTGGCACCGACCGGTGGGGGCATCGCCACCGGCATTTGCGGGAGCATCATTTCCCTCGTTTTGCAAGGCAGTACCTGCTCTCCCTAGGTCCTGTCCTCTGGTACCGGAGCCCTTCCAGAGGGTACCCGAGACTGTTTATACCGCACCCGTCAGCGTTCTGTAAATGCACGCCCGCTGCTGCGTTTCAGACCCAACGACCATAAGCTCGGCGCAGAGAGAAATCCCTTCTGGTGCCGTTGATTGTTTCCGCGCTTACGGACCCAGCTACGGGCAAAGGCCGGAGGACGGAGCGAGGTTCCCCATGCACGCCCGGGGCGATGGCGGGCAGGGGGCCGCCAGGGGACGGACGGGCCCCGCCGCCCCCGCAGCTGCCCGGGGAACGCGCGGGGCGCGCCCGCAGCCGGCGGAGCGGGGTGCCGCTGTGCGGGCAGCGGGGCCGGGGCGGGCGGCCGCTCGTCCCCGCTCGCCAGCCCCAGCCCCGCAGCCCCGGCGGCCGCCGCCAGCCCACGCGTGGGGCGCCCCTCCCCGCCCCGCCGGCGGCCGCTCCCCGCCTCCGCCCGGCCCCGCGCCCGGGCGGGCGCTTCCCCTGCGCGGCGCGGCCGCGGCCGGGGGAAGGCGGCTCCCGCCGGGCCCAGCGCGGCGGCGGATGGCGGGGGGGCCGCGCCCGGCGGGGGCCGGCGGGGGCGCCCGCTGAGCGGCGGCGGCGGCGATGCCGGGGGGCCCGGCGCGGCGGGGCGCGCCCGCGGGGCCATGAGGGCGGGCTCCGGCCATGGCCCATGGCAGCGCGGCGGTCATGCTGAAGTGCGTGGTGGTGGGGGACGGCGCCGTGGGCAAGACGTGCCTGCTGATGAGCTACGCCAACGACGCCTTCCCCGAGGAGTACGTGCCCACCGTCTTCGACCACTACGCAGGTGAGCGGGCGGGGGGCCCGGCGCCGGCGGCGGCCGCCCGCGTCCCCCGGCCTTACCCTGCCGGGCGGCGGGGAGGGGGCTCCGGCCGGGTCTGCCCCCCTTCACCCGCTGTGTTTCTCCCCCTCGCAGTCAGCGTTACCGTCGGGGGCAAGCAGTACCTGCTGGGGCTGTACGACACCGCCGGCCAGGTGAGTGCCGAGCGCGGCCCCCGGCCCCGGCGATCCCGGCGCTGAAGTTGTTTGCGGGGCTGCGGTCCGGGCTGGGTGATTCAGAGGCGGGTTGGCGGAGGGGGGCGGGGGGCGATTGATGAAAACCGGCTTGGAAAGAAAAACATCGATCCAACCCTTATTCCCGAGGGCGGGCTGGTGGAGACGGGCTTTATTTTTAGCGGTGCGTGGCCGCCTGCGGGGGAGCTGCGGCCGGGGCATAGCCTGGCGCTGGGGGAGGGCGGGTTGCGCGGCCCCGACTGTGCAGGCATCACCGCGGGCAGGGCATCGCCCCCGGCCAGCCCCCCCGGCCTGCCGACCCTCCCGGCGGCCTTCAGATGGGGGCAATGTGCCTGCTTCAGCACGGGGGGAACTTGCTGCCTCAAAGCGTCAGCTCGGGCACAGACCCAGCCTGCCGCAGCTCGCCGTGTTTACGCTTTACAGCTCTCAGTGGCTAAGAAGAGTTGTTCAGCCTAAAGGTGGAAAACAATGGAACGTGATTCCCAGCCGCTGCCTTTGAGATAACCCGGGTTTCTTTGCTATCCCAGACAATTCAAGTGATTCATTTGGTTAAGGTTATTACAGCCTGTTGTGAAAGATGCGATGTCAGCACGTACCTTAAGTAACTTTAGCGATGAGTAAAGAGCTTGATGTTTGGGGGGGTCACAGGCACGGTTTCTAAAGGCAGGGCTCCATTATTCAAGTCACTTCTTGGATAGCTTAACTTGCACGGCACTGGAGTACCGTCTCCTGGGTTAAAGTACCCCCAGCTCTCTGGGGGTGCCTGGTCGGTGACAAACTGGTTTGCAATGGGCCTGGCCCCGGGAGGGCCCCCGGGCCCCCCCAGGAGACACGGAGGGTACACAGGAACGCTGCATGGGTTTTTGTGAAGTTGTCTATTCCTTATATTAAAACTTCTTCTTGCACTGTGAGCATGTGTTTTGGTCTCACATGACCTCAGACATGCTTCCTTGTGGTAAAGAGCAACTAGTAAAATAATCTCACTGGGCGCGCATGGGCTGAAGCCATATTTTTTAACCATGCTGTTCCTATACTGAATTGAACAAGCGCTGCCTAGATTAGTGCACCTTTTTAGACCTGCGTACAGCCTTAAGTAAGGGAAGCAGCATTTAATTGGTCTTTTATATCTTTGTTAGGCCTGAGATCGGTAATGAAATTAATTCCATGAGAACTGTACTTAAACAGACCTGTTTCCAGAAAGCTGATTCCTGAAGGGTGAGACTCTTCCCAAAAAGGCTGACTTCATGATTGTCATCTCACTGACGTAAACACAAAGTAGTCATATTTATGCCAACTAAGTGCATTTCTTATTACTGTCATAGTCCTGTTTTTCAGTAGTAATTTGTTCAGAACACAGCTTGTAAAATACAACTTAAGTAGGTTACAAAATGAACATCCAGTGCTTGGGCAAATGAAGCATTTGGTTAATATGCAACTATTTTTCTCTTTTTTTCTTTTTTTATAACGAGCATTGGAAAATGTGAAAGCAACCGTAAGCAGTACTGCACATATGCATAGCTTATTTGTGGATGCTGTCTCAAACTGCTTGTGCTGGCTTGTTGCTATTAATGGGAGCGTGTGTTGTTAGCTCTGTGTAACCTTAACTAAGGTGATTTTGTGGTATCCTGCTCTGCCTGCATGTGCCGAGTACAAAGCTGAGTGACCTTTGGTCTCCTCAAAAGCTGGTAGGGTAAACCGGCCAGTTTGCAGCAAACAGCAAGGGAAGGTATTCCTGTTATACTAAGAAAAACTTTTCAGTGCAAAATTGTATAGCCAGACATGTAAAAAGTTGAGGTAAGCCTTCTTTTTTCCCTGGATTCTGAGAAGCTGAAATCTTAGGTTTGAATTACAAGGCAGTTTCTGATGTAGCCAGGACCAGATCTTGCTGGCCTAATTCAGAGGAGCCTGAGCTCACACGGGGTATTTTAATGAGGCTACCTTTACAAATATATCTGGTCTTGGCAAAACTCCCCTTTTAGTCAGACCTGCAACGCTAATAAAATCTTTACCATTATCCCCATCCCACTTCAGCATGTTTGGGGAACTGGTGGACGTCTAGGGCTGCCCACGGGAGCCCCATCCCAACATATAGCACAACTAAGGAGGGGAATCTGTGAAGATGCCAGTCCAGCAATTTCATTCAGCTAAAAGCTGCTTCATCAGACAGTGTGCTGACAAGCAGTCTTCCCGGAGCTATGCAATAACAGAAAGCTTACTTTAATGCTTTAAATGTGTATGGTAAAGAGCAGGAAAGACATGAGTTGATGGTGCCTCCTCTGTGTTGAGGAAACAGCATGCTGCACCTGGTGCATGCCTGCTCCTTGCACAGACTTCTGTACGGCTTAGATTCTTCGTTGCTCAAAGTCGGGATTTCTGTGCCAGCATATATCACTGCTTTTATTTCTGTCACCCCCAAATAGTTTTACTTTAAAATACTGGCCTGATAGTACCATTTCATGAAAACTTGGCAGTGCGTGATTACTGTGGTATCTAAGAAGCTGACGATCTTCAGCATGTTTATCCTCCCAGCTCTGGACAGAGTACATGGGTACAATCTACAGATCTCATTTTGGAGGGGAAGAGGAATGAGGGGGTAAATGGAGGTTCTGACCACTGTGGCCTATGCCAAATCCATGCAGGAAGCCCATAGCAGAGCAAGGATTAAAGACCTTTTGATTTATAACTGGTGCACAGCAGGCTCATTGCACTGAAACACTGATTTACCAGCCTATGAGTCTCTTTTAACTTGCATGGTTATGTGTTAAGTAAGTCATGACAGACTTCACATTGGCCGAGGAGTTGCAAGCTTTTGAGTTCGTGGCATCCAGTACTCATTTCTAACTCACTTCATCCCAACACACACAGGATCACGTGTAGTAACTATGCTGGTGACATAATGCCTCCTGTCTTTGTGAATTTAGAATAGGTTGAGAATAAATCCATTAAAATCCCATTTTTTGCCAGGTTATATATAGCAGGGAAAAACTTCAGTTTATATGCAGACAGACTTCCCCCCCCTTGGGTGTGTGTGAGTTCAGGCAGGCTTTTCTCTGGCTGGAAATACTGAGGCGGCCCTGGTTCAGCAGAAAATAGCCAGTACAGCTGCTAGGCAGCAGAGGCTCTCGGAGCCCGTTTGGGTTTGCAGCTGTGGAGGCAGGCTGCCGCGCCAGGGAGGCAGGTGGGAATTCGGTGCTGGTGGTGTCCGAGAGGACATTCCTCCAGCAATTCCTCCCAGAGGTGGAGCCGGCAGCTCCTTTTAGCCTCGCTGCTGCACATAGCCATGTGCTGAGACTGAGTGGGCTTGGAGTGGGTCCTGGTTTCCCCAGGAGGATGAGAACTATGGAACCTACCTACATCGCCTGGATCTGGGAGTATCAATGCACTGAGGTTCAAATATAAAGTGCTTGTGATACTGATGCTTGGATGCCTTTGGCTTTGCAGTAGCCCCTTTTGCTCTGGGAGGCTAACTCGTTGCCGGTACTGCTCTTCATTGAGCAGGCATATATGGCAAAATCAGCCTGGGAAGAGAACTGTGGCTTCTTCAGGGGTTTAACTTCACTGTGTTGGAGTGCTGTTGAACTAGTGACAAGTGGTTATCATTTTGATCTTCTATAATACCAAAAATAATACTGCCAACTCTCATGATATTAAAACTTTTGGAGAAATGTCTGTAAGCACTAACAAAAAAGGGCGGCTGCGTGTCCCTTTGCCATGTCCCAAATAACTGGGATAAGTGGGAGGACACACGGGAGTTACCTCTTGGAGTTCTTGCTCCATACTGAAAGCTGCTGTTTAAGTTGGCATTTGGGGTCCATCTTCCTCTCTCTCAGTCCCTTTTGCTGCGGGGTATTCATTCATCGTGTCCCTTTTCTCCAGGATGTGCTGAGCACGTACAGGTGGAAGCCTTTCTCTCTGCTCCTGTGTCTTTGCTGTGAAGGATTGTCAGGACCTGGAGGGAGGATGGGGAGGATGCAGGAACAGAGCTTGTGATGCTCCTGCTGCCCCAGGAAGAGAGATGCTGAGGCACAGCATGGCTGTTTGGGCACCAAGCCAGCATCTGAGCAGTGCAGAGCAGGGTACAAAAGGAGCAGAGTGAATCTTACTATGGTGCAGTGCCTGGTAATAACATGTGTATCCCTCAGCATCATTTACTGTCGTGATACTAGCATGGCCTGGTTGGAGAAAGCTGAGGTAACTGTTCCTTGGCTTTCCACTTTTTGGTCCTCTGCCTTCAGTGCCCTCATACAGGTAGGATAAGCTGTAGGTCTGATACAGTAACATTCTCGGTGCCTTCTCAACTGTTGCCAGAACAGTAGCCACAAAACATGTTAAGCACAAGAGCAGAACGAGCCACTTGTTGGTTTTCTCAGCTCAGATACCGATGGCTAGTTGCAGCCGCAGCCATCTTAATTCAGATACACCGGTTTTCTGGTTGTAACAGAGGCCCTGATGTTAGAAGCAGTTTTATACTAAAGCTGGTCAGGCTGCTGAAGTGCATAAAGCTGAGCCAAATATTAGGAAGATCAGTGCCTGCATTAAGGCCAGGTGTAAAAACAAGCAGTTATAACTGTGAATGTGCCTGTGGGAAAGAGCGGGGTGGAGGTGTGGTTATTAATATGGATGGTCACCAAACTTGTGGTGGTTGCTATAAGTAAAACGAGAAATAGCAGTAATCTTTGTACTCTTTGCTGTCTGTCTGTCTGTCTCAGCTCTGGTATGTAGCCTTGGCTTAGCAGGTACCACTTCAGTACCCTACTGAAAGGAGAGGCAGCTGCTGATCATTTTGGCTGGTCTGTTGTGAAATAAAAATGTCCCTCCCGAGACCACGTTACTCCTTCCGAGTTGCACTTACCACGCAGCCGTAGTGCCAAGTGCAAGCCTGAAACACGCAAGCACGGTCTCACACAGTGCAAAGCCTGCCACCCTTTACTGTAGAGTTGTAAACACTGAAACCTATAACGTGATTTTGGGAGATCTAAAAATTAAACGTTAGCAATTAACATCCTGTCCTCTTTTTGTGTTGCTCCCCACCCCGCCCCCCCCCCCCCCCCCCCCCCCCCGGCGCCTCCCTCCTCCCACATGCATTTTCCCTTGCTCGTTTTACATTGTCCCAGCCGAGCTGGCAGCTGGCACTGGGAAGCAGTGAGCTCGCTCCCGACATGCTGGCCTGTGAATAGCTCAGCCTCCGCTGAAGCTGCTTCGTGCTTCAGGATGTTGCCAGCCACATAGATTTAATGGCTCTGCAGCAGCAACTGGATATATGCAGATAAAATAGAAACGTGCATAGATTCTCCCTTTGAAATTTAAGTTTTTCAAGGCAAAAGAAGGAGCTGAAGTGCCTGAACTTACAATCTCTCTGTCAAGAGTTCTCTAGACAAGCGTTTAAGCAAAGACAAGATTTCCCTTTAAAAGGAAGGGAACCTTCAGATTCTCTTTTAAAAAATGGCCTTCCAACAATAATAATCCCAATGCAAAGCTTGCATTCAAACACCTCGCTGTGAGCTGTGACTCACACTGAAAGCGTCCTAGCTTCCCTAGAAAGGTAAGTATTTTTATCGCCAGATGAGGATTCTCAGGATGGGACAAGCTGCTTTGAGTTCCCGAAAGCATCCGCTAAATATATGCTGGAAATGCAAGACAGTTATGTTTCACTTTCAGAGCGTCAAAAGCCCCACAGTACTTCTGAGTAGCAGCATGGAGTTTTGATAAAATCAGATGTAAGGGATGTGTTTGAAAATGTAGATCTAGCATGTCTTCACCAAATTGACAGTAAGAGTGGCAGACCAAAGTAAAGGACCCAAAGCAAACTAAGTTTGAGAGGTTCTCTGAAACTTCAATTTTTGGTATGTTAAAAGCACATTTTTATGAAGACCCCTGACCTAGAGAGATTCTTCCTAAACATTGATTATGTAATCAAGTAAAAATCCTTTTTTTCCTGGGTTAAGAGTCTATAGCTATTCTTTAGTTTGTGACAGTTTTCTCTGAATTTTACTCATTTATACTTTCTTCAAGATACAGTGAGTGACAGCTTTCAATGCTATCTAGACATCAACAGCTAAAAAGGCAACACTGAATACAAGCAACAGTTACTGCTCTTCCAGCACAATGCCACTGTGTATCCTCTTACTTCCCAACTTCCCAGATTTGAAGAAGGTGTGTGCACCTGCACTCATCTGAGTATCATATAATGTAGAGCTGTACTACAGGAGGCAAGAGTGATGGAATGGGACAGCTGAGTAAGGTGGCATGAGCTAGGAGGGTTTTTCTGGTTGAGAACATATGAGCCCCTGGGAATTTTCGGCAGGTTCGTAGTCAGACTTCTTAACTGAAATCCATTTCCTTTGCAAAGAGCTCTATATTTTGGTAAATATGAAAAGTATAAAAAATGTGTATTTTGCATTTATAACCTAGCTCCTGATTCAGCCTCCAAACTACATCTTAAAACGAACTAAATATAATTCAGACTGGAGTACAGCCTCCGTCGCGCAGACCTGCAGTGCAAAAGGACTTGCAGAGTGTGTTAGGGTCTGATCCAAAGCTGTGTGTTAGCAGGCACCCTGCTGCTGATTTCAGTAAGCTTTGTTCCAGTTCCTTTATTGAGAACACATGGACAAAGTAGACGTAAAACTTACTTCAGCAATACTGAGGTTTTGTCAGTCCCAGGCATTCAAAATGATGAGTCAGCTATTGCAATCCGCAGACACCACTACCTAAAAGACCTAGGAAATCAAAAGGGGTTTGAGACTTTCTTTTGCCCTTTGCTGGATATGGGTTTCCTTTAAAGCTTTGAGCTTCATGTATTCAAGTTTTCTCTGTATCTGTGGGGTACTAGCAATTTATCTTTCATTTAAGGGTGAAAAGGATGTGATTTTTCTTTATATAATCATGAGACTCCAGGAACCTGGGCTTTAAGAAATAATATAAAGCACACTGATTCCAAATCCTGCAGTTTTATTGTGAATTATAAACCCCAACATCACTAAAGTGGATGCTTTGGAACAGAGCTTCAGGACTTTTTTTTTTTAAACCTCCAAATTAGCAGTTACACGTTTAACAAAACTGTCCCATGTCTAATTAGAAAACATGCAAAATGAGGGCAGAGAGGAGGGGAGCCGTATCTTTTTACTGCTCTGGTCTGCGGTTTTATAAGCAGTCTGTTGGTTTGGATTAGCGACTGGATGATTTGTGTTAAGAAAAATGTGTCTGAGCGCTACATGACACTTTCAGCAGTTCTGAAAAGGTTGTGTCATTTGATGCGTTAGCAGCTACTGTCCTCGGTCTGTTTTAATCCCCTGCGCTGCATCCATGTTGTGGCATGTCTTAATAATTCTTTGCAATGGCTGGCACTTGCTGGTGTGTGTATAAAAATGCAGGTGGCAGCATTATTCTCCAGAGCAAAGGAACATCTGTCAGCATCCCAGGTGAGCGTATTGCTTCAGATTAATAAAACACAGACTGAAAGTGTCTCAGGCAGCTTGTGCTCTAAATTAGATGTAGCCATGAAGGCTAGAAGATTATCTGTAGGACTTAATGCTAGTTCCTCGTTGGTCAGATTTCCAGCTGGGATGCAGTGTCGAGGTCAATAAGGGATGCTTGCCAGGCACAACCTGGGATGCATCTTCAGTTAACAACCAACAGATAGGCCAGCCACGGGCAGTGAGATGGCTTACACATTCCTCACTTAAGAAAGAAAAAACATAGGCAGTTTTTCAACTGCCTTAATATCTGCTACAGTGAAATCATTGAGTGTTCTACCACATTCTTCAATGGAAGCTGTTAGACTTGACAAATTGGGACTTGACATAAAACAAGGTGCAGAAGACTCTTAGGAACTCCATGAATTCCAGCAACACTTTTCACTGAGATGTGTTTATTCAACGTGCACATGATGGCACCGATACGCTGGCACTTCGTCTTCTGAGAAGTTGCATGATGGGAATTAATCTTGAAGGAGTCAGTGGGAAGGCTTAGTCTTCTATCTTACAAAGCCGTTACTCAACACTGGACTGAAGACTGTGCTTTTGGGTTTATTTGTAAAAAGTGAAAGGGAACGGGACACCTAACTGATCAGTCTCTCTTGTCTGGGCAGGATTTGTATAGTTAGCAAATGAAAAGACATGTACGACGCGATATGGGTAACTATATGAAACCATCTCTATTCCATAGTCTGTTTTCACTGTGAAAACAAGTTTATTGGTGGTCATACTTCTGTAAAAACAAAGTGAAAGGACCCATCTTTCCAAAGAGTGGGTTCTGCAGAGGGTCCGACCACATCCCCTGTGCCAGTGTGAATTGTATTTTTTTCCTTTGGTTGCCCATATCTGAAAGAATGGAAAATCCTGACTTCATGGCTGCAGTCACCAAAACCAGGGTGAATTCCTTTCCTGGAGAAAGTGGAAATCCTGTGTGGGAAGAGTGCTGTTCGTAAGGTCATTGACAGTGAGAAAGGACCTGACGCAGGAGCGCACCACAGCCTGGTGGTTTCTCATGGGTTAGGAGTTAAAGGGCTTGTCCATGGCAGTTGCTCTGCCACTTCTCAGTGGGTAAGCAGCTGGCATAAGGTGTTTAAGTGAAACTGTGCTCGCTGATACTGCTTGCAGTCAGTGGAATCCATGTTCTGTTGTTACAGATGCTAACAGAGAAAAGTCAGGGACTTCTATTTTTATAAAACCATGAAGAAACCAGCAAGTTGAAGTTCCTGTGGAGGAGAGAGTGTTCTGTTGAGACTGTCTAGGAAAATAGTTTGGCATCACCACATGGCAAGATGTAGGATCTGGGCAGTATTTAATCCCACATTAAGACTGGGATCAATTCCGATCACTTAAAGACAATTTTGTGTATAATTAAAGGAATATTCTTGTCTCTAATGCTCTAAAATCCATCTTACTAGGCTCCGGTTTCCAGCTAGTTATTTCTCTCTGTACAGAAAAGCTTTTCAGACGTGTAAGCAGCTGCATAGTCCTCAAATACGCCAGAAGGAAAGTTTTGTCAAAAAAAATATAAAAATCGTAATTCACAAAGCTTGGGCTTTTTCAATGTATAATTCATACCTTCTTTGAACAGGCCTCCTCACAGGAATTTAGAGATGGATTTAGATCCGCTTACTTCATTTTTAGAATACAATGAAAGAGCACTTATCCTGCATTCTTGCAGCCTTTTCTATAATTTAAAAATAGATGCTGGGCCCAAATCGGCAGCTTTTTGCACTCCCTGGGAAACCTCTGTGAAGGAGCCACAACAACAGGACAATTCTGCTTTCTTTAGCCATGCAGGCTGTATCCCCAGAAGCCTGTGAAGAGACAGAGGGTCTGTAGTGCACTTTTCCCCTGCAGCCAGGGAATAATCGCCCCATCGTGTTTCGCGTGTTGAGAAGCTAGTGGCTACAGATGTAGGCGACTGAGAAATCAAATGTAGCGATTAGCATGACAGGGCTTGGGTTGCAGAATTGGGCAAGCAGACGTTTTACGGTGATGCTGTGTCAGTCCTGATTGTTGTTGCCAAATGGTCCTGCATTAGTGGTGCCTAGCGAGCGGCAGTCTGGGTACGCTCCACCCTCCTTCCTTGCAAAGGCTTGCGGTATTGTACGGCCCGGAGTGAAAAAACTCAGAGAGTTTTTTAGCCAGGGAAGCAATTTGTGCTTGGCATGGGGCAGGACAGACCACTTCCCTCTCTCTCCTCCCCCACCCAAGCATCTCACAGAATCAGAAACCACAGGGTGATTCAGCGGGGCGAGGGCTGCTTCCTGGTGTGCCTCTCCAGGAGGTTTGCCCGGTGCTCGCAACAAAGCTGCCGATCAGCCATTAATGCCAAATAAACTGGGGGAGATGGCAGGATGTGTCCATGGGGGTAACTGTGAGCTGTTACTAAGTCCCTGGGGCACACGTTGGATACAACATCATTATGGTTCACTTGTTACGTTTCCGAAAATATTACGGGGGGGGGGCCTTCTGAAGCGGAAATTTATTTTCAGGGAGGAAAACTGAAAAATGCAGTCTTGAAGGATAGCTTTGAAATGCACTTCAAAAATTAAAGCATGGCAATTCATATTGAGAGAGGACTTTCAACTGCCATTACCAAGCCCTACTGTGAAATGGGTTAAAACTTGGACTTTTGGCTGGGATTTCGCTCCGCAGAAGCCAGCTGGTTACATATGTGTGTCTCACTGAGACCCTCGGAGCAGCAGCAGTGATTACCCTTCACTGCATGAAGGTTGGATTCCTCTAGCAACTCTGCCTGATGTCTATTTTTGGCTTCCCCTCTAAAAACAGATGGTTGGGCGTGAGAACCTCCTCTTACGATGGCTGTTGTAAGCTGTGAAAGCAACAGATGGTTGCTAACACAGAGATCACAAACCTAGAGTTGTTGAGCTCCGGTTTTTCCTCCAGTGGTGCAAGCTTTGTTTTGTTCCCTCCCGTCCACTTCATACCTTCTCAGATAGAAAAGAAAAGGCCTATCCTTTTGTTTGTAAGAGTATGTCATTTAACTGGAGATGAATAGTTAAAATTTCATTCCTAAGCTGCAAAACACATAAGATCATTAACTACTTTGGTTCCATCCGAGTACAAAACACCAGGCCTGGATTAAAACATAAGCGTGACACACCTTGTTCAGGGCCCCTGCTGCAATGGTAATGACATACCAGCATTTGGTTTCTCCTCTGTGCTTAAAGTCCCTAGCCCTCATATATGCAAGGAAGAAAAATCAAATAAACAGATCTAGGTGAACATCTTCTCCACTACCTTGTCACAGCAGATCTGAGAGGTATGGATTTCCCCAAAGGTCTTGGTCAAGGCACCGGAAGGTATCGCCTGCAAATGTAACGACTCTGCCTTTCATCTCTCCAAATTGGATAAACCCTAATGCCATTCCAGCGGAGAAAGAGGTCTGTGGCCTCACATTACGGAGAGAGGGGTAAGGACCTCTGTCTCCATCACTTCGCCTTGGTCAGGGAGGAGCATCATACCATGAAACAGGGGAGCTACAGGGGCTCTAGTACTGTGGGCTCTCAGTATTCCTGCACCTCTTAACCTCAGTTTTCTGATAAATACAAGGAAATAATGCTTTTTGTGGGTCAAGAAGGTTGTCCAGAAATTATTAGACTTCACTTTTTCTTAGTTTATTTTTTTTTTAAATATCTCACTGCACATAAGCTATGTACATCAAAAGCTTTTGGAGTGCTTTGCAAAGACTAATGCATTATTAAGCTAGCAAACCTCTACGGATGGGAAGATGGAAGTTGAGAGGATAATGGTTTGCTCAGGGCTACATATTGGGTCAGTGGCAGAGTTAGGAATATAGTTTATGTGTTTTTAACTATGTGTCTCAGCTGATATCCATGGAATCGGGCAAAAGTATTAGTTCAAAATCAATTGTATAACTTTGAACACACCACTGCATTCAGCTTTTAGTCTGAGCAAACACTTGCAATGAAGAATATAATGCTGCAGACTTGCAATGCCATTCTTCAGTCTCCATACAAAAAGTTCAAGACCTCTGGTTTTGAGCAGGCTGTCAGGAAAAGAAATAGCTAAATTTTGGGCATGTTAAAACAAATCCACCTGAACATCCAAAATACAGCGAAAATCAGTGGTTCAGTATTCAAGTAGAAGGCAGCAGAAAATCTCAGAGACGCAGATTATTAGGTACTGCAACGTGGAAAAAGAGACCTAAAGCACAGACTTTAAGGAGCTAAGATAAAGGCAATGCTAGACTTACTTATGGAATATCAAAACTAGGATGAAATGAGAATTTAGAAGCGTGAATTTCCATTCTCCCCCCTTAAAAACAAACCAAAACACCCAAACAGTCCTTCCCAGTTTGGAGTTGAGAAGCCAAGTCAGGTCATTAGTTCTTTCACCTCATCTCCTTCCCCATGTCTGTTCTGTGTTGGCAGCTGGCCTGGGTTACCACAGGCATACTAGGAAAATGATGGACAGTCCTGCTGCAATGTCGTATCTTTTATAGGGAATCACAGCTCCATATAATGTTAATTAAGCCAACATACTTGCATCCAGTTTGAAGTTATTACAACTCTCACATTTTCAGCATGTTTTTCTATCTGTATAGAATTCTGTTTTGAAGTCCAGAGTATGCTGGAGAATGAGCCATTTCACTATTATAGCCTCGAGTTTTTAAGACTTGTGCTGTATATTTCAGTCCTTAGTAGCTTTCTTGCCTATCTCATTCACATTCTTAAAATATTCCAGTTAAATTCTTTATAAATATTTTTAATGTCTAAATATACATGCAGTGCCTCTCCCAATTAGATTGGAAGTCTGATTGCTCTAAGTGTGGTGTGTACATGCACTCAAATTGGAATTTATGTTGACTGGCTAGTATAATTAGATTTTGCCATTGCATTTAATTTTAGAATAAACCATGTTTCTTTCCCTTACACTGGATTCAGGAAATAAATTGTAGTTGAATCAACCAGATTTTTCCAGGCTTGTCTAATACTCAGTCTAAATACATTTGGTATTTCAGATTCTTCTACCAAGTGCCTCAGCTACTGAGGCCCGATACATCAGAGAAGGTTTTCAAGTTTGACTGCCATTTCTGAGGGGCTGTTGGGGAGCAAAAGGAGTTTAAGCACAGATGGCCTACTAGATGCTGGTAATATTTAAGCTGGGGTCTCTCTTAGGAGTACCCAGGACCAGTCTAATCATGTGGTGGGAAGCTTTATTAGAATTACTTGCCATTATTAGTATCAATACAAACCTAATTTTCATAGCACAGACAGGGTTTAAAGGAGAGCCTGACAGTGCTGATTTGATTCAAGCAGCAGGACTGGTGGCTATAGCCAACTTCTCTGTTAATTTAAGTAAGTGTAAATGCAGTGAAGTCACTGTAGTGAATACCACTTACATTTTTGGCCGTGGTACATGATGTATCCGATCACACTGTACTTGCCTTCAGTTTAACTTCTTAATTACACAGGATGGACCCACAGCTTGCCCAGTGCAGATGGGACAGGGTATAAATCAAAAGGCATATAAATAGATACGGGGGCAGGAAAAGGGTTTGGCAACGCACATGCCTAAAAAAGCGGTAACATTGCTCACTCCCAGATGAGCGCTGATTATCACGTGGGAAGTAAGGTGCAGTACCAAGATGTGGCTAAATGCACAAGGATTGGTATCCAATGGGATTTAAAAAGATAAACCAAATATAAAAGTTTTGAAGTAAACCATGCAAATGTAACTTGGCTTTGCAGAAGATGCCTAGTATTTGCTATGAGTAAAAAGATCCATCTGTAATTTGAAGTGGATTAACTAAAGAGATCTTTTACAGTCAATGGACTAACATAATTTCTGGTGACAGTGAAGTGTTTTCTCCATTCCAGCATTTAATGCAGACAGTATTCTAGGTACTGTAACACAGTTGCAAGGTTTTCAGAAAATGTTGAGTGTAGTAAAGGCAGCCTTTTGGTGGCAAGAACAAATTACAACTTTAAACTAGATATTTTTTTTAAGAAGACCTATTCAATCATACCCCACATATGATTACTAAGCTGAATTTGAGAGCAGCCGACAGATCTGTCTGTGTGTTCTCGCATGCAGATTATGTACTCCAGGGACCAGTGTAATTTGCAGTTGGGAAGCTTCTTTTAGGATTTTCATCTCCACCCCAGAAAACAGAGTGGCAACCCTGAGCAGGATCTAACTATATTCAGTAGTAGAAGTGAAATGTAAAATAGGTGCTCAAAGAAATAATTGAATGTTGAATAGTTTCAGGTTGCTGTTGTGATGTTCTTGAAGTTGTTTCTGCTTTCTGTGGTGGATGTCTACAGGTGCGGAAAAGACGCGTTCCTGTTTCTCTCTTTTGAATCAGGATAGGAGCCTGACACTAGCAGGGAAACTGATCTTCAAAAAGGCCTGTCAAATGTTGTAGTTCCACAGGAGTGTCAGTTACGGTGCTTGTGAAATCGGGGGCCTACGTTTAGAGCCAAGTATGCTCTAGTTTATTGACAGAACTGTAGAGTATACAAGACTGGCAGTAGAGTATATAATCAAATGGCACATGAGAATACTGATTACAAATAAGAATATTGTGTAAATAGACACTGAAGAGTACTGGCCAGTGGTCAGCTCCTTGCTAGTGCATAATCTCCTCCAGTGCTTGTCTTTTCTCCATTTCATGATGAGGGTAACAGCCCTCTTCCCATAGCTGTTGACTTCCAAATGAAATGATGGGTCTAGCAGAAACTGTTCTGAGGAAGTTCTTACAGGTTTTCTGAAATTCTAGCGCCTCTGCCTTTAAAACTTAACAATCAATGAAGGGCTTTTTTTGAGGGTGCAACTATAGGTTAAGAATCTGGTAATGTGACTGTTGCCAAGGAAACAAAAATTTAATTTTCTGTCTCATTTCAAACGTGGAGTTGAATTACATTTCTGTCTCTGCATTTAATGAACAAATCATTCCAGTCTTTGTGAGATTTAATTAAGATGGGAAGCTTAGATGGGGAAGAGGGAGGCTGCTGCAGCCGTAATAAACTGGTGTTTATTATGGAAGAGAAGGCATAAACCCAGCATTCTTCACTGTCTCTGCAATGCCGGGGCTCAGTGTTAGTTATCTATGTTAATAATAATAATACTAATAAAAAAGGGGAAAAAAAAGCCTAAGGTAGGAATGGTAAGACATTCATTCACTGCCACAGACCAAAGGAAGCCTTGAAGAGAGAAGATGGGGCATGTTCCCTTCTGCTCTTAGCTAAAAAATATGGCAAAAATCCACTTTCTCTAGCGCTAGAGGGAACTCTGTTTCATGACAGGGGCAATGCTCTTCCATACCTCTGTTGTCATAGTATTGTAGGCCCTGGCAGTAGGACTGGTGGCTTTACATGCTGTGGCTCTAAGCAACCATAGCGACTTCTTGGTGGAAGAGCTCACAAGCCACTGTCCATCATTTATCAACAGCCCTGGCTAACCAGGGAGGTCCCAGCAGACTGGAGGCCAGCCAGTGTGACGCCCATCTACAAGAAGGGCAGGAAGAAGGATTCAGGAGACCACAGGTCTGTCAGCCTGACCTCAGTGCTGGGGAAGGTTATGGGGTAGATCGTCCTGAGCGCCATAATGTAGCATGTGCAGGACAACTGGGGGATCAGGCCCAGCCAGCACGGAGTTATGAAAGGCAGGTCCTGCTTGATGAACCTGATCTGCTATGACAAGATGACCTGCCCCGTGGCTGAGGGAAAGGCTGTGGATGGTGTCTCCCCAGACTTCAGTAAAGCCTCTGACACCATCTCCCACAGCTTCTCCTGGAGACACTGGCTGCTCACGGCTGGGACAGTTACACTCTGCGCTGGGTAAAAGGCTGGCTGGGCCGAGCCCAAAGCGCGGCGGTGAATGGGGTCACATCCAGCTGGCGGTCGGGCACAAGTGGTGCTCCCCCGGGCTCAGCACTGGGGCCAGCCCTGTTAATGTCTGTATCGGTGATCTGGACGAGGGGATCGAGCGCACCCTCGGTCAGTGTGCAGGTGACACCAAGCAGTGGGGAGCGTTGATCTGCCTGAGGGCAGGAGGCTCTGCAGAGGGTCTGGGCAGGCCGGGCCGATGGGCCCAGGCCGGTCGTATGAGGCTCAACGCGGCTCAGTGCCGGGTCCTGCCCCTGGGTCACACCAGCCCCACGCAGCTGCAGGCTGGGGCAGGGGGCTGGGAGCTGCCGGCGGGGAAGGGCCCGGGGGGCTGGTCAGAGCCGGCTGGGCATGAGCCCCCCGTGTGCCCAGGGGGCCGAGGGAGCCACCAGCTCCGGGCTGGTGTCACAGACTGTGTGGCCAGCAGGGCCAGGGCCGTGACCGTCCCCGTGCTCGGCCCTGGTGAGGCCGCACCTCGCACCCTGGGCTGGGTTTGGGCCCCTCACTGCAGGGGGGACGCTGAGGGGCTGGAGCGTGTCCAGAGCCGGGCAGGGGCTGGGGACGGGGCTGGAGAACAAGTCCTGTGAGGAGCAGCTGAGGGAACTGGGGGTGTTTAGTCTGGAGAAAAGGGGGCTCAGAGGGACTTAATTGCTCCCTACAACTACCTGAAAGGCGGCTGTAGGCAGGTGGGGGTCTGTCTCTTCTCGCAGGTGACAAGTGACAGGACAAGAGGAAACAGCCTCCAGTTGCACCAGGGGAGGTTTAGATGGGATATTAGGAAAAATCTCTTCACTGGAAGGATGGTGAAGCATTGGAACAGGCTGCCCAGGGAGGTGGTGGAATCACCCTCCCTGGAGGTGTTTAAAAAATGCCTAGATGCGGTGCTCAGGGATACGGGTTAGTGGTGGACTTGGCAGTCCTGGGTTAAAGGTTGGACTTGATGATCTTAAAGGTCTTTTCCAACTAAATGGTTCTACAACCCAAGTAATAATCCTTTCACACTAATTTCCTCCCAAGAAAAGGGCATGAATGTTCCCCTGTTACTGTTCTTGTTCCTTAATTTCTGTTCCTTCCCACTTTTTTCTGGGCTTGCTTACAGAAAGCAGAATCTGGACAAAAGATGTCCCTTCTGATCCTTACTCCATCTGCCCTGATCACTAGCAACAGGACAGTAAGGTTTCTGAAAGTCAGAAAGGACGGTCTTAAATATCACCTCTACATATGATCCAAAAGAGAATATTTAAGTGCATTAAACAGCATTAATCTAGTCTAGCTTTGTATAACCGTGATGGCGCTATAGCAGTCACATGTGCTCATTTTTCTTTGGTCAAACAAATGCTAACCTTTGATCTGCAAATATTTTGAACCATAAGCCTTTTTATTTTTCTTTAAGTGAAAACTTTTTAAAGGGTAGTCATCTATATATTCTCATACAGAAGTAAGTTTCTATCAGTATTAACACAGTTTTAAAAATATTTATATTCATGTATAGTTACCCTCATATGCAGATTTTGCTTTAACAGCCAAACTAACCTGGAGTAGTTGTAAACATTCAGAAAGTTTGTCTCAAAAAATTCCTGAAATAGGCATACAGTTAAAATTAATAAAATGCAGGCATCAATTTAATATTGCAGGTAACAGAATTTTTCTTTCTCAGGAAGACTATGATCGTCTGAGACCTTTATCTTATCCTATGACCGATGTCTTCCTTATCTGCTTCTCAGTGGTAAACCCTGCTTCATTTCAAAATGTGAAAGAAGAGTGGGTACCGGAGTTGAAGGAATATGCACCTAATGTTCCCTTTTTACTAGTAGGAACACAGGTATATCTGGTTCTGTTCTACTTTATTTAAACAATTCACATCATTGTATGGCACCTTTTCTTTGGGCTGCAAGTTCAGGCCCAACAGGACCTGAGCAGCACCTCCTTCTGGCTTTGGAAGAAAGACCATAACAAGTGGCAGAAACCCCTAGATTGGAGGTGTTCTCTAATGAGCCACCTCCATTTTGTTAAAATATATGCATTGTAAACGAAGTGGCAAGATTGGCTGCATCTCTCAGCATGACTATAGAAAGTCATGGACTTACGGAATAAAGTTGTCTGTTCATACCCATGTTACTGGAATTACTTGGGTCTGCAACTATTGGTCATATCCAGTATTTGCTGAAGCAAAGGAGCAAGGGGAGAAGTACCCATTCTTCTTGCTTCTTGTGGGCAGTGGACTGGGCTTCAAATACAAAGTGACCCACATGTTGGTGTTCTACTTGGGTTAATCTTTCTGCCACTGCTGGATATACATTCTGGTATTCTGAGATGATCACATCTAAATGAAGAGCTAAATTACAGAGTAAACATTTGTTCCCTCTGGTAGTAGTTCATAGCTTACATTTCCAGGGCTTTTGGATAAGGAAGGGTCCACAATCTGAATCCTGACGTGACTCCATTTTTATACATGTAATATCCATTAAATAAATAATTCTGCTTTCAAAAGAGGGCATGGTATAGCCTGCTGACTGTTTAGGAAAAGTATTCCAACATGACTGCAATCTTTCTTGCTAGATTGATCTTCGTGATGACCCAAAAACTCTGGCAAGACTGAATGATATGAAAGAGAAGCCTGTATCTGTGGAGCAAGGACAGAAGTTAGCGAAAGAGGTAAACTGGATATTCCTAATTGAAACCAAGTAGTAAAGAAGCAAGAAAACCTATTTCCAATTGACTTTTTCTTCCTTTACTGCTTTTCCCATTTCTTTTACAAGCAATGTGTGAAACCTTACAACTGGTTACCAGTTAACTGTATTTACTTGCATTGTTGAATACAGCTAACAAGCAGACCTGTGTAATAGCACTTCCCTGTTAGTAATCGTTCTTTCTGTTGTGGATACTCATAGAAGCATTAATCAGAGAGAATTAAAATCACGGAGTGGCTGAGGTTGGATGGAGCCTTTCCTGCTCAAGCAAAATGTTGGAAGCATCTTTAAGAAATTATTTGAGAATGCTATACTAGCATTTTAACACACTGCGTGGACAACGCTTATCAGGACACTACTTACATGGTCTTATTTTTGAAACATAAATTGGTCATGTAATTCTTTTTTGCTGTTTAATTATAAAAAATACCTTAGGACCCCACTGCAAATCCAATTTAATATGCTTCCTTTATAAACCAAACCAACTTAAATGCATTCCAGATCTTTAGCCAAATCTTAATTTTTCCTACAGGGGGATGCACATGCAGATAACTTTTCTAGGGCACAGCCAAACATTGTGATGTCACTGTAGAAAAAATAACCATGCAGCAGCGCACTGATAGAACTGAACAGCTGAAAGATACTGCTACTGAATTAACTTATTTTCTTGACAGATAGGAGCCTACTGCTATGTGGAGTGTTCAGCTTTAACACAGAAAGGACTGAAGACCGTTTTTGATGAAGCTATTATAGCCATTCTAACTCCAAAGAAACACACAGTGAAGAAGAGAATAGGCTCAAGATGCATAAACTGCTGTTTGATCACGTGAGAGACATTTGACGATGGCCAGGCTTACTGTGAAATTCTACTGAATTTAAATACAATGCATTAAGTACACAGTGAACTTGTTACAGGTTTGAAAGCTAAAACTACAGTTCTGCCTTCTGCAACCAGTGAAATCCAGAGGAATAAAATCACACTCAACAAGCTTGTAAGAAGAAACCACCACATCTGTTACAAATACTTTATTCAGACTGGAAGGTACAATCTCTCAGGGTTACACAGTGTAGAAGCAAAAACTGCACCATGTTGAAATAGCATCTATGTGATTTTACTGAGTGGAGATGCTTGGCCTGAAAAACTCTAAATGAATTTGGATAGTCTTCTGCTTTGACTATACATATATATTATATATATATATCTCTTAAAAAACCCAACTTTTGCACAGTCTGTATGGAATCTGCACAAAGAAATACCTTGTCTCTCTTTGCTCCAGTTATCTGCTTTTGTATGTAAGCTGCTTCCGGTTCCAGTGTATCCACAGAGGTGCAATAATCAGACCAGCCGTATAGCCAAAGGTAGCTCCGAGGGAACAGGACACGGGCCATACCTGAGGGGAGAACACAAGGTAAAAGCAAACAACGAGGAGAATGTTTGTGGGTTTTTGTACTTCGTGAGCACAAAATCTAGGTACTGAAAGACAGTACAGTCTTATAAAGCTTAACGTGCTTTCCTAAAAATGCCAAAAGTGTAACAATCATCTTCATGAACACTAAATGCTGTTGTACAGTTTTTAATTAATATGCATTAAAAGGTAAACAGGCTTCTGGCTATTGCAGACTTTAGTCCAATATTCCCAAAACTACATGAAAAATCTTGTAAGTATTTGTATCCCCTGAAGTGTTCAGCTAACCTAGCTTCCTGTTCCGTTGCACACACCTGGAAACCTGTAGATTCCTTGGCGATTTCTCCTTCCGATCTCTCATGGCATTCTAAAACTTTTAGAGTTGTCTGTATATATGAACAAATATTCAAATAAGGCCATAGACTGAGATTAAGAGAGGGGTTTTCTTTCTTTTTCTTTTTTTTTCTTGAAAAGTAGGCAAAGGGATGAATTTCCCTCCGGCTTGCAGTAGAGAGGGAACATGTTTGGAAACTGACTGAACATCTTGCACCCAGTTCAGCAAATATGTAGTAAGCCAATTATGTTACAGAGAGCTCAAATTATAAGCTATTTCCTAGTATAAGAATAGGGAACTGACTGTACAGCTGACTTGCTTTCACAAACCATCTGGTACTGAGGCAAAGTAGTAAGGGGACTCTCCCCCTTCCCCCCCCTTTTATTTTTTCAGTTGATTTGCTGGGAGGAGTGGTTAAACAAAGTTTAACCAGTCTATCCGCAGATGTAGCTTATATTACCAGTCAACTACATACCGTACTTGATGAAAGCCTCAACTAAGTTGGTGATTAAATATATTTATTCTAAAATAAACTGAATTCCCATCCTCTTCAAAATTCTCCTTTGCATATTTTTTTTCCAAGGACAGTTTTGCACTTTCTGCTGTACAGTGCATGTTCCTGAAGCAAGTAGAGACTGCTCTTTCCTATTTTTTTAACTTTTAAATTAAGGGGGACATTTCCACCTTCTATAGTACTTGAGACTGAGAAATGCACTAGACATTAAAGAAAATATCCACATCTCAGTGTCCAGCCTTCTTTTCTACTTCATTTTGATTTGCAATTCATGAATATCAAATGAACTTACTCTTAATGGTACTGGTTCCTCCTTTCATTCATTTTCCTAGCTCTGATTCTTCTCTTTACTTCATTACCACTTGGAAAAATGTATTTAGTCACATCCTTTGGTCATGGGAATTTTAATTAGGCATAAGAGTAATGTATTTTGTCCTCAGCTGTTTCATCTTCACATTCCTTAGCATTTGCAGTTTTATGTATTATTTGGAGGTCTTAAGGAGTGTAGCAAAGATGACTATAAACAAGGTGCCTTAGGTACTCTTTATTGACCTTGTTTCATTCTTCCATTTCTGGACACCCTGTCTCTGCTACTTGTTTTTGTTGCTGAATATTTTGGCTGTTGCCTCTCAAACCAAAGACTTGCTTGTTTTCATTCATTTAACAGTGGTATCGTAGATCATCTACAAAAAGCCTTGAGATGCTTTGGCATGGTAAGATATTATGTATATTTAAAACTCGCATGAATTTGTGGCCTTGGCTAAACTTACACATCAGGTGGATCTTCTTAACTTTTAAATGAAAATTATTTCTAGCATTTTGCAAATTACCTGTCTAAAGGACAAAACAATAAAAAAGTCCCTGCAAGCTCAGCTGCTCACTCAGTAACATTCAGTTGAAACAGGAGCTGTACTTTCTTACCCACTGATGAATTCAAATACCACTCTAATATCCACAAAACTATGGACAGAGGCTTCCTAACTCAGTGGTCTTTTTAGCAAATTCTCTGAGTGATCAGTGATCCTTCATTAAATGTTACCTACATTAGGTGAATCTGTAGTTGCCTATTTGCTTTTCAGAAGTATAGGTAGATGCTGAACTCCGAATTTTTAATGTTCCCTTAACTAGAGACCCAGTATTCCTGATGACCCATTGACCCTGTATCTTTTGGTATGTTGTGTATAGTGAGTGATTGCTGGTACAATTAAAAGGATCTCTGATGATTGTTGTGGCTTCTTTTACATTACTGAACAGCAATTTGGAACATAGTTTTTCAATAGCTATGTAACTTTTAACAGTAATTATGCCTCTGTCTTCCAAAACAATTTTTGCTTTGCTTTTTAAAAATCACATGTTACCTTATGGAAGTATTAGGCTGTCAGTTAACACACGAGTCTCTCAGCTCTGAAATCCAACCCTCACCAGTGGCAGCTGGCAGAGATAGGGGTCAAAGGAAAAAAACCACAAAACACTCCATCTCTCACTATCTATGAATGAGACAGAAAAGAAACACCACCTCATTCCTTCTAGTGGCATAGAACAGACGGGTACTAGGCCACCTACTCGTTCTTGCCGTGCTGGTCAGATGGCTCAAAGTAGTTCTGAAGGCAGTTCGATTGGCCTTTTGAAAACTTCCTATGCACACAAGTTAAAAGCCTGGACTTAAGAGCATTGCTGTCCTTACGCCCTTTTCTCTAACCCTCAAAGAAGGGCAAAAAACCCCCCTTAACAGGTAAATGATACTAGTTCTGCACCTTTTACTCTTGACTGCTAGCCTTTAGGCTACATATAGCCAGATGCCCCTATAAGTGTATCTAAAGCAGCAGGTTATCAGAGATTTAAGATGTGGCTCTTAAGCATATCAGCTGTGCTAAAATAACAGCCCTTGCATATGCTTTTTGTCCATCTATGAAAGTGGGTTGCTTTATTTTGCATCAGCTGCTGGCCTCGTTTTTTCTGAGACCGAACTGCTTTCCATTGGACCTTTTTAAATGAATTTGACTTGTGTTTGGTCAGTCTGCTTTTGCCCTGACTTTTGTATTATCTCTTAAACTTGGTTTAGCTTCCCTGACTTGCTATGAACTGCTTCTAAGTGATAAAAATCTAAGCAGCTAACATCCATCTGCCTGTTCTAAGAGATTCCATTCCACTTGTTTAAAGTACACGACTTGTAATACACCCCTCTGATCCCCTGAGAACTATTCGGCTCAGTTTCTCCTACTTTATGCTCCCTTCTGCCATGAGGAAGCTGACATACCCTGCTTCGGTACTGATGTCATGTCTAGGCTGGGTCAGCAGCAGGGGAATAAGATGTTTCACAACACCACTTAACTGCACTGTGTTTGAGGGGGAGGAAGGCTGGTCTGGAGGCAAAGGCATGGGGAGCACAGGAGAAAGGACAGAACATTCTTCAGGAAACTGCCATGAAATGCCTTCTGTCCCAGCAGCTGGAAAACATCAACTACCATTCTCACAGCCTAATACAAGAAGGCTCAGTTTACATATTAAATGCATGTGGGAAAGGGCAATTTTAACAACTTGTAATGATTACTAGGAATCTGAACAGCAGCTTGGCAAAACCAAATCTCTACCTACATGCTTCACAAGCACAAAAATTGTATTTTAAGGGACAGAGCATGAGCCAGTGGTTAAATGCAAAATAATCCTGACTTCTGCTATTTGTTTAAATTTTCTTTATGCCTTTTCATCTGGCAGCAGTGATAAGACTTAACAGAGATTTCTTTGGGATAGCTAAATAGACACTGCAGAACTGCAAGGTTTCTAGTATATATATTAGATCTTAAATTTTAAGAATAAGGACTCAAAATAGGAATTGCCAACCTTTCAGGACACAAATGAGCTGGTTTCCTCCGTGCTCTTTAGAACACCTATGAACTGATTTGAGAATACTTGACATATTGCATGTAAAGCAGAGCATGTTGCAGGATCCCAGCAAGGTATCCAGCTCTGCTGTACTGTGCATGAAGCTAGTTAAACCGGAATTCTGACTGCATGACAGTTTTGTCATCTATTACAAGTCTGTAACTTACATCCCATGCAGTGGGAATTACATAGGCATTGATAAGGACATAAAGGCCAGACCCTAATAAAGTTTTTAAAGATACTATAAAGTGGCTGACTGCTGGAACTTTAATTAAACAAATGCAAATACAGTGCGGCAATCTACTGTTCTTAAACTGATCCCATTCTTTAGATGAATGCTTTTCTCATATTCCTAAACTCGGTATTTTTTGTATGCTTACTATTTCAAAAGATCCATTTCAGACTGTCAATTAGAAAGCTATGTGATAATTTTTGTTACATTTTAAAACTGAATAAATGAGCACAAATACTTTCCCTCCCTGTTTCTAACATGCCTTAAATTCCCAATTGTTTAGTCTCTACTGTCTTAAAAAAATTCAGTACATGCCTTTAATCTATTTTGGTTGCATGCACATGTTAACTAAAAGTGTCTTATCACATTGTACAGAATGTGTGTGTTGACAAGCACATGCTGAGGAGAAGAAAGTGTGAGGTTTTTTTTCAGGCTGGCATTTGTAACTAGAAGCTGGTTTTGTGGATTTGTGTTCTAAAGTTAAAGCAAGCATAACTGCCTTTGATCGCACCATTAAGGTTTACATTAAGAAAACATATCATTAAATAAACATTGATAACCATACTGAAGTGGAACAAGCTTCTACCTCGGTTTGAAAAGAAACCCCCTCAAACACTGGCTATTATCCCTTCTACTCACATAAAGCAACTTCTTTCACAGTAGGTAGTAGACTCAAAAGTAAATACAAGAAGGAAACGAACTCTCTCAGCTGTGTGAATAACAAGAAAGTGTGAAAGTTTATATTCCTATTTCAGCTTACTCAAGTAAGCACCAAGAACCATACCGAAGATTCTCCAGATGATTTTTCAGGTTACAAATGTCTGGGAGGTATCTAGGCTAATATTTGCAATTTAGCCAATATGACTGTATAGCAGTCAATCAACTCATTTTCGTTATATCATCAGCACTACCTATTAAGTTTGCAGTATCCAGTATAAAGTGGGTATACATCAATTTCACTTTTAACTAATGATATGAAAACACTGTAGGCAGAATACCGTTTCAAATAGTCACTTTATAGTTAGTAACTGGTACTACAGATCAAAATTACGCTACAAAACACCCAGATGGATAGGTAGGCATGCACACAGTAAACCCAGGAACACGTTTTAAAAGTCTGTTACCAAAACATGCAATAAACCCAGGAACTTCACAATTCCCAAAATTCAGTTGTTGTCAACAGTGAATGGGGTGTCTGGAATACTACTTCCACTGCACAATGTATGCCGATAAGGTTTTGGTCTTCGATTATATCATCCTGTTCTGCAACTAAATTACCTCAGGGTGAGCAAAGAAAGGATGTGTCACAATGTGTCTACTAACACAGAAATGATCCAGTTCTGTTTCAGTAGTGGTATGCTTTTAAGGGTGTCAATTCTCAGGTGACACATGAAGCCAGGATCCTAATTGCATTTGGTTATTAGAAGTACACCAACTTGAAATAGGCAATCTGAAAAAAATGAGCAACTGTAACGAAGTTTTTGTATTTCTTTGCTAGAACTGTCCTAACTAACACAACCCTTATGTATCCACTGCGCAGAGTGCTAGAAGCAACTAGAGATGGATATACAACTCTTTAAACCTTTTGAACATCATCTAGAACAGCCTTGTTTCAATTACCATAATTGTGTTGCAAACTTTTTTTAAAATTGTTTAAGAATTAGACAGTAATCTCAAAACATTGGCAAAATTATTCTACCAGTCTGACACTTGTAATAAACTGAAATGTGTCTTGCAAAGTAAATCTTGAAAAGTTTGCTGGGGGTGGTATGGTGGGGTTTTTTGTTGTTTTTTTGTTTGGGGTTTTTTTTTGGTTTTTTTTTTAATAGAAATGTAACTACTGCAGGGAATAACTTGCATTCCTGTAAGGCAGCTATCTTTACCTTTGTCTGAGATAGGCTTAATTCTGCAGACCTGTAACCATGAACAACCTAGATTAGGCCTCCCTGTCCAACTGTTTTGCATTGTTACAAAATATTTTTTCTGAAAACTAGGAGAGAGGCAATAGGCATGGCCAAATTATCTTAACAATTTACTTCAAGACCAACAATAGAATAATGAAAAATGATGAATCATCAGGATACCAACTGACTTTCAGCAATATATTTTATACTTCTAACAGAAATGCTTTATATATTTTTCATTTCCATTCTGAAACATTATTCAGAGAATTAATGTAATTTTATTTCCAAACCAATATTCTGTTCCTATTATGTAATATTTACTTAGCGTAAAAGTTGTTGTATGCTAAAAAAATGCATTTTACATTATTATTTTTAAATGTAGACAGGCCCACTAATCTGAATATCCCCTGTATGCAATATTTTTTCAAACATAAACATGGAAAATAAAGTGAAGATTTTCTGACACATCTGTATTTATCTTGGTTTTGTTGCATGTCACAAGAGGTACATGTAAAGAACCAGTATATTTTCCTTGGTTTACGAATAACTCAGAATGGAGTAGCATTTTGGCTTTAGCCATTAGCACATGAATTGGAACTCCCAATGATGAATTTCGTACCAAATTTACTCCACAGAAGTCTGAAATACTTTGAAGTAAAAACAAATTCTAGTGAAAGATATACAAGACGTATTGACATCTCATTTTCTGATCAGGTAAGATATAGGTAATAGTACTACAAATTTCTCAACTTCTACTAATACATTCAACCATTATGTAAAGATTACTACCATATAATTTTCCAGTTCTTCTATTCAGATTGCAGGAAAAGATGCTAGTTCCAATGCAGACAGCTAAGGACTGGGAAATAGATGAACAGAAAAGGAACCTAATATTGCCCTCAATTGCTTTTTCTTTTAAGGCCACGAAGCAGCAAAGTAACATAAGAAGAACTGCCATATGTATCAGTGTAGCAATTCAGACAACAGGTGCCTTACAGAAAAGTGCAGGCAGCTTTACCCAATACTCTACTGCCATTCCTCAGTACTCTTTTCTTTCCTCCAACCTTGTTTGCTTCAGGTGAGTGACTGCAGGCCATTTTCATTTGAAGCCATTTCTACAAAACCAACTTCACAGAAGTGGCTTTACATACTCCACTTCTGAACTGGACTACAGTCAATTTAAAAGTAGACTGTTGACACCCTGAAATTGTCTGAATTTTATTGACTTGGAAAAGTTTTCAAACAGACCATTACCTAAGTTGTGTCTCCTACTATGGGAAGATAGGGAAACGGACATATAAAGTAAAAAATTAACTGTACTTAAAGTATCTGTCTTAATGTATTAGTGACTGACTTAATCATGAAGTTTTCCTTCTATTACCAGTGTGTAAAAGGTGAATTTTTTTTATACACAGCATATTAGCAAAGTCTGAGATTTTGGGAATAAAATAAAGCCTGTTGGATATGACATGCCATTTTAAAATCCTAGCTGGGCAAGAAAAAATTGCTTGCCTCTCACTGGAACAGGAAAGTGAGTAAGACTTCATGAGAAGATACGAGATTGCATTTCAAAAATCAAGGGATTCATTTGGTTTCATTCATGCCCATCAACAATTAACTAGTGCCAACACAGACCTATGTCAGTTCGATAGTGAAACATCTTGCAAGAGTAAGCCCAAGTATTTTTAGGGAAGAAAACCTGACTTTTTTACTTAAAGTATTAACCTACCTCTATTTTATAATAGAAATTTTAATATCTCATTACACTGTCGTAAAGAAAGGCTGGTGGCATAAAAGCAGGTTGTTAGCTACTTCCAGAAGACAGATTTCCATTGCAGCTGTAAGCCACAATGTCTCTACAATATCAGAGAGAAAAGTGTGTTGACTGTTCTACTGATTTCTGAAATAAACCTTTGAAACCATCTGCTTAAGAACAGGCCTGGTAGATACTACTCAGTTTACAGTCCGGTAACCTGAGGAAAGAAAATACTCACTGAGGACACTTAGGAAGATTTTATGGCAATTGCAGACTTCTGTAATGTTTAATGGAATCACTTGTCCATGCCAAAAAAAATATGAAAAAAATAGCACAGACATTTGAATTTATAAAGACAGAATCTGCAATGCCAGCTTCACATTTATTGTTGTGCAACTACAAAGCTAATGCTTGCCTGCCTTTGAAATCAGAAGGTAAGTGTTTAGCACAGTGCTTTGACCACACCATTTCCACAAATCAATCCAAATCCATTTAAAATGCATTCTGTTAAGTGGTTTTATGGAAGACAGAAGGGAACTAAACCACTAGGAAAGCATCTTTCCTTCCTTACCCATAAACAATAAAAGCTACCAAACCGAAGGCAAACTTGGAGCCATCTTCATCATCTCAAATTTCTCCTCCTGTTTGTCTAGCTGCTTCTTATCAAAATACTTAACAGCTCTATTTCATGATAAAATTTGCATGCAACACTCAAATGTGTAACAAAGAACCGGTTACAAATGGAGGTAAAAATTTTGCATTTACATCCTTACACTGTAAACACCGATGCTTCCAATGACTTTAGATGTTTGGCATAACCCTGTAGCGACAGCTTGTAAGTCCAATATACCTGTACAGTTTCAGAGTAGCATAAAACTAATACTTTTATTTTTATGATAAAGTTATACATACTAACCTGCCAAGGCCGATCCCAATCAAGAGGAATAGGAAATGCTCCAAACCAAGCTCCAAATATAGTGCACATGGTAGTAATCTGTAGACTGTTTTCCCAGATGGACATAGCTCTGTAAAAACAGTGTGTTACAGGATTTCAACAACAGCAGAAGTTACCATGTCAGAGTGTTAGATTTTATTTCTTCCAAGAATTTTCAGAATATAAAAATCCATATATCTGATAAATTGCATGCAGGTTTCTCCTAAAAGATAGAAGCTATATCTAAGTCGCATAATCACAATCTTTCCTACACCACATATTTAGGAACTTCCACACCCCACCCCACCCCGAGATGTTTACTGCAAAAGCTTATTTATTTTACCTGGAAATACTACTATTGAGCTTGACACACTGCTTGACTGAACAAATGAAAATATCACAATGACACTGTGTGCATTGCAGGAAGAAGCAGGGCAGCATAGGGTTGTACAGAAAAGCGCAAGCACAGTCACAAAGTAGTCTATGGTGTAGGTATGTTACTATTTGATGACTACAACAATTCGAGAGTTAAAACGGAAGTCCACTACGCGAATATTCCAAAGCAAGTTTCCATCAGCTGAAAAGAAATATTGCAAATAAAGGTAACCTGCATGCTGCAGCCCTTCAACAACATTGCATCCAAGTTCCGGTATGCTGGCTGTAGGACAAATCTGCTGCATGCTAAAGAACTCTTGCATTGCCAATCACGGCACATAAAAGATATCATAAAAGATGTTAATGACTTCAATTTGCAGTTTATAGCCTTCTACCACTACCGACTTGAAAAGTTTTAGAAAAGTTGGTTTCTGTTTAATAGATAAAGCACTTATTTTCCATCAACAGTCTACCAAGTGGTTGCTTTGCTTTTCTCAAGCCATGAACTATGGAGTACTTGGTACTGGTTAAGAAACAAGAACAGCAGAAGCTCAGAACACAGTAGGGCACAGTTCTGAGACAGGAGAACCAGGTTGAAATCCCTGCTCCAGATCAGCAAGGTAAGAGATGTGAATCTTAAGTTTGCTACATCTCAGATTATAAACACAAACGTAGCTTTAGCTAACAGAACAAAAAAGATGTGCATTTTTATAGCTAGAAGACTAAGTGGATAGTAAACACTGAACTTCACATGTGCTGTTTGGGTTGCATGACATGAAAGCTTTAACCCTACACCTTGTTTTGAAGAGTCTAAAATTTCTGACTTTACTTCTGAGTATACCTAACTCACTGCTGCATTTACTGATGACCAAAGAGCTCACAAGTGTAAAGCGAACATTCTTCATTGCTTGCAAAATATACATACAGATTATAATATTTATGGCGCAACTTTGACATTTTGAGCAGAACTGTTTCTTTTACAATAAGCCCTTTAATTTACAACACTCCAATTCACAATCCTACCAGCCTGAGATTATTTTTTTTTTAAAAAGGAAAGGTACTGATTTAACTATAAAACTGTTTAGGAGTCTGCACATAGAAAATTCTTGTAAATTATTTTCAGAAGCTGAATAACTAAGCAGAGAGCTGTTAGGTGGCATGGCGAAGAGAACATTCACTCCAGCCTTAAAGCAATGAAAGAGCCAGCAGAATATACAGAGGACTGACTGAGGTACATTTATACCCGACAAGGCATTTTATCTGGTAAATCTACACACATACTGCTGCACCATATGGAGATACCAGACTGAATCCAAAAGCAAAACAACAAAATTAGCAAGGCACAGTGCCCAAGTGAAGAACTTGGCAGCCATTTGAGCTGCTAATTCAGCCACTCCGCAGCATGGACACTGGCTACTGACATAAAACTGGACTTGTCCTCCAGCATTATCCTGAAGGAACAATGCTTGCATTAGTCTCTTTTCTTTGTGGAACGTCAACTACAGGGATTTTTGCAGGTATTCTTTAACCCATTAACTCATCATATAAACCCCTCATTTGTCTGAGGCTAACAACATTTATAAACTACTGAGTTTCATAGGTTTCTTTATTTTTAACTATGAATAAACTATGACTAAGATAATTCTGCAGATAAAAGTAGCAGTATTTAGGATAATAAATAACGACTAGTGGCACAACACTTAACGTATTGTATTATTTAAAGGGGTTAAATATTGTTTGAATTAAGAGATTAACTAACAAAAGAATTTACTAGGACAGCTCCAGGGTAGACAAGATCTGGAATTCTGGGCTGCAGCAGGACTGAACTACTAAGCAGCACTTGGTATTTGATGATGCCTACCTTTAAAAAGGACACTTCCAAGTCTGTGTTCACAAACAAGTGATAAAGTAGGTGAAATGAAAACTGGAAGGAGCCCTAAAATTATGGCTTTATACCATTTCTTTTGCAAGCTCCAAATATTTCCTACCCAGGTGACATCTTATAATTGCTGTTATACAAGAAATTTCAACACAATTATTCAGACTAATGATTTGAAATAAACAGTCTCCAAAAGGAGCAATACAAATCAGCAATTGAAAACACGATTTTTTAAAGGTTTTTATGCAGGAAGCTATTGCAGCCAACAATTACAGAAAAAGCCACTTTAATTATAGTCACCTGCTATCCAGAGCAATAGTTAGATAATTAATATCTATTACTTATTTACACTTGATAGATCAAGAAAAACTTTCTTTTTCTAGATGTCTTTATTTTTCTGCAAAGACAATAGCACAAACGCATTTTGTTCTTATAAATATTGCACAGGCAAATAAGAGTAACAAAAATAAGTGCCAGTGGTTACTTAAGTCTAAATGGTATAGATATTTTTTAAAAACATACCTTTTTTATACTAAGCTATACCCTTAATCAGACTTTCTAGCTTGCTGTTCCAGTGCAATTTAATTCACTAAACTCGTATTTCAAAGCAAACTGTTGTGTTGATCTTACCTAAGCATCCTTCTCCTCCATTCAATCAGTCCCACCTCATTCCATATGGTTAAGACAGAGACAACCTTTTAATACATCCTATCTACACACTCAGCTCATGCCTAAATGCAAGACATTCCAGCTCATTGATGAGGTCAAATAAAAACACACAGGACTTTGTTTTTAAAAGAGCAGCTTGCTACAATCCGTACAAAAACAAAAAAAAAAGCTACGATATTTCTTTGTAGTCTATTTTCATTCAAAGGCCAGTCTAAGTAAAAATCATTATTAAACAGACATTTTTATTCAGATAACATCACATGGCTCACTAGTAAGAGGTATGTACAAGTTGTCACAGCAAAAATGTCAAAACAAGACAACTCTGTTTCCTATACAATAATTCCGCTGAAATAACATTATGATCTAGACTAAGAAAAAAGAAATTGACAGGCATTCAAAATCTAACCTGGCACAAAGACAGACTGTTGTCAAACATCTGTTACTTCAATTCAACTATTATTTCCAAATGCAAAACCTTCAAATATGACTAAGTGAATCAGCAATGACTTGTTTTGGCTAAACAACTCCATCCTTTTATTAAAGTCTATTCAACCCTTCCACTGAAAATAAAAACACAAACATAAATGATCTGAATAAGGATTCGAGATAGTTTTCAGTAAGCTGAAAACTGAGATAAACCAAAAGTCAATACCTGAAACTACTATAAAAAGTCAACTTTTGCCCTCCTCTACAGAACCATGGAAAGTAACTTCACAGGTTAGCAGTGTTATACAACTTTTCACTTTTGAAATGACACTTCACCCTTATGAACTATTAAAAAGGTAGGAATGCCCAACATCTTATTATTAAATCTCAAGCATATGTACGTCTTTATGTTTCACCGTCCCAACAATCCTGTTATCTAGTGAGTGAAAAACAGCAGAATATAGAATACTTCTGAAAAATACATTATCCTTGATACATGCTAGTATCAAGGCTCTCACTGAGGTGAAAATGAGGTAAGAAGGCTTGTTTTACTTCAGTCATACTCTTGAAAAAAATAATGCTTGAAAACTCTGACAATGAAAACATCTTTCTTTGAAATTTGAAAAAAGCATGGGTAAAGATTACATAGTTAAGACCATAGCAAATGATATGTAATTTTCACCATTACATTCAAGTTTAAAATACTCTTAAAATAGTGGGGGTTTCGGCTTGTTATTCCTACTTCAAAGCTGTATTTATGAAGGTGCTATTGGATCATGTGCAGGGTTGTCCCTGTACAGCTCAGTCTTAGGTCTCCTCTATTTCACAACCGTCGTACATACACAAGGGTTTTAACACCAGTAAAACATGCATTTGCAACTTTATTTATACAAAGTGAGATTTAGTGCCTGGCCACTAAAAATAAAAAGGCAGTTTTCAGAATCAGTGTCTTCAAAATAAATAATCATTTTCTTTGCCAGAAGAGCTTTCACAAAGCTGTAATTACAAATATGAAATGCATCCATAATTCAGGAAGTTTTCCCTTCTCTGCAAAAAAAATCCATTATATATTATTTACACCTATTCTGTTCACTTCTGTTCTGGGTAAAATCAGAAACTTCAGAATAGAACTTACCCATTTTTACTAAATACCCGTATCCATGCTTGTATGTTTGGTCCCAGCATACATAAGCATTGTAAAGTAGTAAAGGTAGACAGAAGAACTGCAAACAAAAATGTCTCAGTCACTGACCTACAAAGAAGGAATATTACAAAATTAAGTGAGGCGGTTGCTGATTTTCTAAGCGTTCCAAGATCTGAGAAAAAAACACCCACCCCTCTAAGGCAACTTGTTAAAGCATGCATGCTTTCTTAAACCACGTGGAAGAACAAAGTATTCTCTTCTTACTACAGAGTAAAAACACAATGTACCTCATATAGAACATCAGTTCTGAATTGAAGTACGCTTGGATATTTACTTCATTATTCCATTTATTTTTCTAGTTTGATGTTGTAGAAGCAACCATGAAACCAAACTACATGATGCCATTGTTAGCCAGTAACTTAGTATCTCTCTCTGAAATCAGGCTGCTTCATGTCTTTTTTTTTTCCTTTTTTTAATCATTCCTAAAAATTAACACACTAATATCAAAAGGAGAAAAGATATGCAAGATGCATGTTTTAGAATCTTATGGGGAAAATGAAGAAATAAAACTTGGAAAAACATTTGTACCCATATACTTAACATAAATATTAAAGGAGTTGTTTATAACAGTCTTGAACAATACATCTCCAAATACACAGAAATTGCAAGAGCCAACTTCTACAAAAAAAACCCAAAACAAAACCAAAAAAAACCACACCCCAAACAAAAAACAAAACAACAACCACCAAAAACCAAAACAGCCCCCCTTCTTCCCCCAGCCGGGAGCTTATCTTTTAGCTTCCAATGTACCAGGAAATACACAAGTACTTATACCAACATCTGCAAGAAGAACTGCCCCTTAAAATGTTTAGGGAAAGATAAAGAGTATTCAGACTTACTCTATGAGAGGTGCTCCATAAAGAACAATAATCGCATGAAATAGTATGCAAGACATGAAAAAGTATATACAGCATTTTAGAAATCTGGATATCTAAAAAAGAGCAATAAAATATCAGAAAAATGTTTCAAAAGAAAAGAGAACATAAATAACATACACAGTCTAGATCTTATCAATAGCATTGTACTCCATCTCTTCAATTTCAGCTACAGCACAGTATAACAGCATAGCACACTTCAAAAGACTTCCCTGTGTTTAATACTTTAAATAATTAATTAAAAACTATGATGTTACACCTACAATTTTTTCATGCACTCTATTATAATAAGGCGATCATACAAAAAATATAACTGGAAATGACAAGATAAACAGAGATAATTTTATTGGATGTTTTTACATTTCTGTTTTACATCTGAGTGTTCTGTTCTGTCCATTCATTAAGAGGCACCTTTCACAGAAAGTGAAAAAATATTTAAAAGCAAGAAAATATGTACACGGAAAAAAACCACATTCAGAATCAAATGTAACATTTAAAATTATATTAAATAAAACCCACTACATTTTCAGCTTGGCATGTTAAATTCTAAACCCATCTGAGAAGTGTCCATGACTTTCTATGAATCTGCAAAACAAGTACAATTTTCTATGAATGTAAAGACAGTTCCTGGGTACTTGCTATATCATACAGAAGCACAGCCACTTGATAAACAGTTCTGGATAGGTCTGTTCTGATCAGGTCACCAATGGAAATCCATCATTTCACTGAACACTTTTAAAAAATATTTATCCCTTATGCTAGGCTGGGATGAAATCTCACCTAGAACATGAAGCCTGCTTCATTTTTAAATCACAGATGGCCAAGATACTTCTTCTCCAGAATTTTATGTATTTCACATCCCACTCATTCAGCAAAACTAGACAGAAGCTTTGCATACAAAGATACTGCTTTCAAGAATGTTTGCTTAAATGCTTAAGAATCACATCAGAGCACCAAATCTTGGCTGACTCCACGAGTTAGGAGTAAAAGACTATCCATGTGACTTCAAAACGCTGGTATACTCCCCCACCCCTGTACAAGTTGTGTGCTGCTCCAAATTTGTTCTGTTCAAATCTATTTCATTGGGATTCATACCTTCAGTGCTTTTCTTACAAACTGTAATTGGAAAAATTTCTCCCAGATTTAGATTCTTTTGTACGCAAATCTCATCATTCAAGGAAACGCAGCCACTCTAATACTTTTCCATATAGTTTTCTATAATCTACTAACTTTGTTTAAATTATCTTTCTTTTAAACTTGTCTCTCTTTTGTCTCAAGTTCTAAAAACTGTTTGTCTTTCTTTAGAGTTATTACAAACTTACAACTATGCGTGATAAAAGTTTTTTTTATAAGACTGAAGGCCCAGCTGGACTACAAGAGTTCTGCCCCTGTTCAATTTTGTGACCATGTAAGAAGATCAGTGGCTAGGACTACAAACAATATATTGACAAGAAAGAGGAAAGGCACAGAATCGCTCTACCTTAACAGGTTATTTACAGGCAGATAAAGTTTAATATCACTAAAATATTGGAGAACTTATTTTAAAAGGTGCTACATGCAGCTCATTCATGGAAAACAAGAGTTCATCAGCAAAAAATGTCATCTTTGTCTTTTAATTATTTTAGGGAAAGAATCCACTTCCCCTCCATATGGTCTGATAACAGTTTAAGAACAGAAATCTTACCTTGTGAGCAAACGAACTTCTCTTAGGAGACAGATTCGGTTTAAGGACTAAGTGCAATAGTATATTAAAGGTACTAACACAACCAGAACAAATACACAGCCACGTGAGGTGTGTTCCCAAAACCGTGAATCCGTCCCAGAAGAACGCCGGAACAACCGCTGTCAGAACAACCGAGAGGGCGCAGAGGAGGTTGGCAGCCAGGAGCCTCCTTATTGCTGCTTCTTTCATCGTGTTCCCCGTGAAGCGGCCACCTGCAAGACAGCAAGTCGCACCCCGTTACTGAAACACACCAGAAGCGCTACACGGTTCTGCCTAGTGGCACCACCCGAGGCAGAGCTCTGAACATAGCTGGGGGTGAAAGCGATTATTTTGGGGCAGAAGAACGCCATTCGTTTAAAAACCGACGGCAAACCCGCAGCTGCAGCAGCAGCAGCCTGCCCCCCCACCGACCGCCTGGCCCGAGGGGAGCCCCCTTCCCGCCGCCCGAGGGGAGCCCCGCCTGCGCCCAGGCCGGGCTGCTCCTCGCTGCTCCCGCCTCAACCGGGAGGCGGCGGCGGGCAGGCCCCCAGCAGGCCTCCGCTCAGCGGCACCTGCCCCAAGCCATGAGGGGGCGGGGGGGGGCCGGTCCGCCTCTTACCGCAGCGCCGCCGCCGCCGCGGGGCCGCCCGGCAACGGAAACCGGCGCCCCCCAACGTCAGCTCCGGGGCGGGCCCGGAAGCGGCGGTGTTGTGGCGGCGGCGCCATGGTGTGCGAGAAGTGTGAGTGCGGGCGGCCCGGGGTGGCGGTGAGGGCCCTGACCAGGCCGCCGGGGCCTGCCCTCGGGGGTCCCGGCGTCCCTGGGGCTCAGTGGGTGGGCTGTTGGTGGCGGGCCCGGTGGCTGTCGCTCTGCCGTAGGCGGCGCTTGCCGCGGTACTAACGGTTTTAATTCGTTTCTTTGTAATGTCTCCTTACGTAGGCGAGAAGAAACTGGGTACGGTGATCACTCCCGATACCTGGAAGGATGGTGCGAGAAACACGACAGGTAACCTTGAGGAGGTTTAACGCTTGTTTTCTAGGTTGGGCACCTGAGCTATCTCGCCTTCTTACGGTTAGAATGTGAAATAGTTGATTAGGTTAATTTTAACCCCTTAGTTTCCCTCCCACGCGCATTTAACGCACCGGGAAATACCTATCCCGAGCCGTTCCGTATTGACCTTGCCTGGGATTTTTCTCCTTGTGCGTAATGACAATATGCAAATAGAGCGCAGTGTAAGGCATACTGTTGTGCAGTGCTTTAATGCTGTGCTGTGTGGTTTATTTCTTTGTGACTTTTTTTGCACACGTGTAAAAGCTGTCAACTAAGCTTTTTTTAAGTATGGAACTGGAAAACTTACTGGTTCATGTTCTTGTTCTTTTTGTAGAAAGTGGTGGCCGCAAGTTAAATGAAAACAAGGCACTGACCTCAAAGAAGGCAAGGTTAGTATTTAATATTGAATTTGGCTAAAGAAGTCAGTTTGCTGTAAATAGCCCGTTTCCTCCATATCTGGGCAACTGCTCAAACTTGTCCAAAATACATTTAAAAAACCCAGTATATTTGTGTGGATTATGTCATTTGATTAGTTGGTAAAAGCATGTCCATACATGTTTCACGGGTGCTTTCTGCTGAACCATAGACCATGGGCAACTGTTTTACTGCAGTTCTCACTGTTAGGATTGGAGCCGGGAAGGCTACTTTTCTGTGCTGAGATTGCTGGTACAATCTCACAAGCATTTCCTTAATGTTGGGCAGGGGATATTCTGTTATGCTTCTGGGAGGTGTTTAAGTTCAATATAGTATGGTATCTGAAAGAAAAAGACATATTTTTAGTTCTTCTTTTGTTACGTTTTTGTCCGTAATGCAAGAAATCCCTTAACAGGGAAAGTGGGAGCTTTTCTGCAGCCTATTAGAAATAATCTTTATATGTCCTTCTTCTAAATCATAGTTTTTGCTGAAGTTTCTGTCTGTGCCCGCTGGCTTAGACTTTTGGGGATGTGGCAGAGGAAATACTTTATTTCAAGGTATATAAATAAAATATTTTTCTTTTTTCCCAGATTTGATCCTTATGGAAAGAATAAATTTGCAATATGTCGGATTTGTAAGAGTTCTGTCCATCAGCCAGGGTCTCACTATTGTCAAGGATGTGCCTATAAAAAAGGTGAGTTTCACTGAGTACCAAATTACCCCAGTTTGGTTTGAAATTAGAGAACAAGTAGAACTCTTGAATTTGATTCACCATACAAAGAGAAAGCTAAGGCTAGATTTAACTGCTGTCTTCAATTACTAATAGGAAGGCATAGAGAAGGTGGAGTCAGACTCTTCTGAGATGCGTAGTAATAGAATAAGAGAAAATGTACACAGAATGTGGAAAATTCTAATTACGTACAGGGAAACACATTTTCACTGTGAGGCTGGTTAAATATTGTAATTACGGGGACCCACAGAGCTTGTAGAACCTCTAAGGGAGGCATTTAGAGCTTGACTTGAAAAGCCCTGAGTCAGCCTCATCCAGGATGGCTGTGTTTTGAGTGGGCGGGCAGGACTAGAGCCTGCTGGGGATCCTTTCTAACCTAAGTCATTCTATGATTCTGCTTCTTTTAGAATGTTTCTGGTATCTGAAGCACTAGAATTGGAAGAATAATTGTAAACTTAGTTTTGGCATTTGCATAGAAAACAGTCATCTAACAAGTTCAGGTTTTCTTAGTTTTAAAAAAATTATTAGGTTCTGTAAAACTCAATTGCTTGTTGCAGTCCCTTTTCTGCTCCATTATCCCCTCTCCTCTTTTTATAATAGCTAAATCTAAAACTGGAAGTAGTGGTCTCAAAAAAAAAAAACCAACCCAACCCAAAAGCAAAACAACCTAAAAACCCCAATCCATTCAAAAAACAAACAAGAAAGAAAACTCAAACCAAAAACCAAACACCCCAGACTCATCCACTCCCCCCAAAAAAAACCCACAAAACAACAACTTATAATCTTGGTAAAGCATTAGGCTAGTTTAACAAAAGTAGAATACCTTGGGAATAAAAAGCAAAGAGAAAAGAATAAATTGAGATGTAAAAGCAATTCAGCAATTTGTCTCTGAAGGCAGATTATGCTTACGGTTGTCTTTGAGCCTGCGTGTACTCTTAGGCATTCAGTGGCTTAACATAAGTCACTGAAAGGTTAATTTCTCTGCAAGGAGCCTCTGGTCCAGTTATGAACATGCTCAATGCATCATAAGTCAAGCTTGGCTTAAGGTGAAACTGAAAAATGAAAAAGAAGAATACAGTCATCGTTCCAAGAAAGCAAGATATTGCACTGTACAGTGCATAATATATAAAATCTTTTTTGTACTTAAAAAATTCTGAAATTCTGCTTATACCCGGAAGGTTTCTATCTCAGTCTTCACAGTAAGTCTTCAGTATTGTTAAAACTGTTCAAAACCTCCTGAGGGGGTAATAAAATCAATTTCAAGCAAATCTGATGGAGAGCCTTGAGGATATAAAACTTCTACTAGTGTTGCCATTTTGAATAGGAAAGCAAAAAGGCTTAAACTTGTAATTTCTGGGGAGGGGAAAAAGTGACGTGAACTCAGTTACATTGTTAATACCAAGAAATGCGCATAGCACAGAGACATGGGGTGATCCAATTGCTAGATGCAGAGCTACAGCTAACTAGTAGTAAGTTTTGTTTATGAAATTTAATTGTTCTATAAATGCGTACTGAGTCAGTGCTTTAGCAGCCTGCTGTAGGAGGCTTGCCTTTTCTGGTTGCTAGATGCTTGCCAGATGGCTGCCCAAATCCCATACGGTAGAACCTTTTTTGCTTTCTTAAACTTATGGCTGGCTGGTTTGGGTGGGCTTCAGGATTTCGTCTTCGCCTGCTTGTATATCCTTCCAGGTTGGATCTGGTCTCCATAAAATTCAGAACTTTTTAAGTGCTTTAGGTTCTAGTTCCAGTCGTCAAAGATATGGTTGTGACGTGTTTCTTTAAGCAAATGCGGTCATATGGCTTAGTGCTTCAACTGTTGTGTATCTCTGAAACTGAGAGTTAATTACTGGTCAATTTAGACCTGAAGTGAACAGCATGTGGGCTGGATTTTGCTCTCCAAAGTAAAGCATGTGAGATGTGCCCTGCTGTTCTATTTCCTGATGGACTTGTAGGTATGTGACCGGTCACATCATGTCAATATATGAAAGCACATGATTTGGAGAGAGTTAACCAGAATAGTTGCTGCTTGACTTGTTTTGTGTCTGCTGTTGAATGATCTTGTAAAACAAGATGTGGCCTTACCAGACAAAAGATGTAACACCTTTCTACTTTAGAAGAAGAGGGAAACATTGAGGCAATGCACCCCTCTGCCCCTGCTGGACATGTGTACTTTTGCTGCTGTTGTCTTCTGACTTGTCGTTCTCTGGGTTTAGGTCAAAGTCCTGTGGGACATCGGTGGTTATCTTCACTTCAGCTCTCAAGTATTTGTGGTGTCCATTGTTTCTCACTTCTACTACTCTAAAAATAGCTTAATTCTGTGAAATCGACACTTTCTCTGTTGTCTGAAGCTCCCTACCTGTTAATCCCCGTTTAGCAGTCCGTTTGTTGGTGACTATATTTTCCTAGGCTAGCTGCTTTCTCTTTATCTCAGGCCTTGGTTTGGTTACAGGACTCATGAACTTCATGAGTTTTTACCTGTTTGCCAGGTGGGAGCCTTTCCTGACTCTTTTCCAGTATTCCAGCAAATTATAGAGGCTTTGGGCAGTATTGTGAATCATAACGCTCTCAAAATAGAACCTTTTTTTTCAAGTGGCAGTATTACACATATGCTGTAAATACTAATTTATATTAAATTCATTATTATTGCTGAATTTGCAATATCTGGTGAGAAAATGCACGGACAGATTGTCAATGAGAACTCTTTTAAACAATTTTTTGAACATGATCTTTACAAAAACATAGCAACTATGTTTTTGAAGAAAAACTTTTATGATTTTAAAATTTACACACCTTTTGTGTACTTATAGGCATCTGCTCAATGTGTGGCAAGAAGGTCTTGGATACGAAGAACTACAAGCAAACTTCTGTCTAATTGTATTGACTAGTCTTTTTATGAACTTTAACTTTTGTGTCTTTGTACAGTAACTTTTCTTGAAAATAATTTGTGAATATTGCTTTCTGGAAAATATTTGCTTGGAATGAGATAAGAGGTAAAGACAGCCTGATTGTTTGCCTAGAAATGGACATAATGTTTGATTTTTGTTCGTACAGCACTAATTTTAACTGGTATTTAAAGGTAATGGTTTGCAGCAACTGATACAGTTTGAAGTGAATGAGAAGATCCTAGTGGATATGTTGAAACTGTTACCATTATAACACAGATCTTTGAGATTAAAACTTTGGTTCTTTCGCAGTATCTTGAGTCTTCCACTTGTCTGATAGTAATACTTTCTAGATGTATAAAATATAAGCTTGTATCACCTCGTTATAGTAGTATCTTCATTTAGTTCTCTGCTTATAGGTATTTATAATTACTCTCACCCCAAAGTATTACGTCCTCCCCTCTTAAGTAATGTTCTTCAGATTTTAACGCGAGTGTCCTGTTGAATTTTGTGTCTGCCTATAGTAGGGTTGGTTAAATCACAAGTATTTTTAACTACTGAAATCTAGTGTGCTACTCTGCCAGTTCTTTCTTTGACAGTAAGACTGATCAGCTATTCCCTTGTTAGGTTCTAAGGAGACTTCACACAGGGTATCTGGTGGCCCAAGGCAATAAAATAACGAGCATCTATTTCTAAAGCCAGGTCTCAGTCTCATCATTTCCTCAGTTAGTCTGGCTTTTAAATACTTGGTTTGAAACTGGCTTTTGAATTCTATGATGTAATTCCTTATATACGTGTCAGATCTGACAGATTGAAACAGGCTGCCTTCTCTTCAGCATTGGTTTGATGCAAGACTTGAAGTGAGCCTCTCTGAACATGAGAGGCTGAGCGTTGCTCTGCATTTCTTTTGTCCTTTGGTTAGTTTCTACTTAAGAAAGCAATTTCTGTTATGGAGAGTAATAAATGTTCACAGTGCATGCATTTTAAGGGAAAAAAATGGTATTATTTAAATTTCTGGTGGGGTTTTAACTATACCTTTTTAAGTGTTTACTCCTCCCAGCAATCCCCATTTGGCAATCCCTTATGCTTTTGCAACTTTCTTTCAACTGTAACCGAAAAACTGTCAATGGGAATTTCCCTATGAATAGATACTCTGGTTTAGGTTTCCTTTTGTTCTTACATCTATTACTGAGACAACTGCATGACTAATGGAGATTGAACAATCACTGTTCTATGTGTTAGTGGGAGAAAATAAAGAATACTGGGGATATAATTATTCTCTTTGCTCTTAGCTCCTGCCATGCTGTGGTTGCACTGGAAGCAGTCCTCTAAAGGGGGTTGTCTGACATTTCCTGTTACCCTTAACTATCCATTATTGGGCATCTGTCACCAAAGTTCCTTGTTCCAAATGCGTTCACATCCTGCAGCCGCTAAAATGGTAATTCTTTTCAGCATTTTATATTTACTAAGAAGCTTTGTCAGGATAGTGGAATGAGCTGCGTCTCCCAAAAGAAGTGAGCAGTGCTGCTGCTGTTCTTCTTAAAAGTTTCAGTTACCTTAACAATTGAATGGAGGTATGTGGGCTAGGTAGCTGGTGATAGCTGGCAACCTCCAAAATTATTTCCACGTGGTGGTGGCCATTTTTTTCCAAACACATCAAAGAATTTTAACATTAATGTACATCTCTATGGCACTTCCTTTATAGGGATGAAAAGAAAATGTCTATAATTGGCTTCAAGTTTTGCAGCAAGTGCTTGTCAGTGGTGTGTGTGGCGTTTTCAGGTGGCAGATTCTCTGATACTCTGAACTTTTCACCCTTCATGGGTGTGTTCTGTAAGATTGATTTTTTTTTTTTTCTATTCTGTGAATAAAACTTCTTTTCTTGTCTTCCTAAAACTTGCCAGTATCTCGATTTCAAAAGCATGACTGTAATTCTTGAATACATGGTATGAATTGAATATTTATTGCACTCTGTAAACAGTGGCACTGAATGAACTCTTACCTCATTTTGTAACTGATTTTAAGAACAACAGGGATTTAAATAATATGATCCATTGTTCATAGTTACTTTGTGAATAGAGCTGTCATGCACCTGTATCTTATTACTGGGCAGCTGCTTTTGCATGTCAGAATGTATTTTTGTTGGAAAAGGAGGACATGTTTTGTTTGGATGTTTTTTTGTATGTTGGTTTTTTTTTTTTTAATAGTGGATACAAACAGCGGTTTGTTGTTCTGGTGGTTTGTACATGCTTGGGATCTTCCATCTGTAGCTCTCAAACCTTCTTAGCCTTGTGAGGGGTTCAGTTTCTGAGATCTGTAAAATTTGCTGATGTAACAGCCAACTTCCGGAAAAGCCCATTTTCGGAACATTGTTTTGGACACCCGTTGCTTTAAATTTAGATCATAAGCCCTATCCTGCACCTCTGAGATGCGCCACAGTTCAAGGCAATCTTGGCAAAGAAGCACTTAAGGTTAGCTTTGAAACTAACATACAATCCTAAGATACAAAACTAACATAAAATACAGTTTCAGTATAATGAAATTGTCATATAAAAGCATTTTTGTTGATACCAAAAATATTTTGTTAGCAATGGATGCCTTTCCTGAGACATTATGCAATGGAAAACAAAAGAAAATCTGTAATGGAAAGTTGCCATTTTTGTTTTGTGTACTGCAAACACATTAATGTTCCCAGATGATCAGATTGTCCTCTAAATCACAGTTTACATAAGAGATTTGTGTTGCCAGATTTAGCAGGATTAGAATTTTCTTCAGTACTGCTGGATTCTTATACTGGCTTCACTGTTTCTGCACGTTCATTGGCCAGAGCTATTACTGAGCTAAGTGTGAGCAACATTTCAACGTAGATTATTGAAAGAACAGATTAGTTATAAAAATGTTACTGTGCCTGTAACAGCCAGTCAGATGAAAATCGAGCAGGAACTGTCGAAGGGTCCTTATTCTGTTATGGTGTTCTCACATTCTTCTCCATGTTGGTTTTTTTGTGATTTTTTTGTTTGCGTTTTTTTTGTTTTAAACCCTGTTCTTTCTGCTGTAGAAGCTGATGAAAGGAACATCCAGGATAGTCATTCAGCAATACTGTCCCAAAGCATTAGGACTACTTTAATTGTTTACTTATAGAAATGTGGTGGGTTTTTTTTCCCTTCTTAGGTTTATTCTGTTTATTCATCATCAGAAGGATAACAAGAAAGACTTTGTCTTATATACAGAGATGTCACTGACCACCTTGCATTCAATTTTTCTTGAGAATGGCCAAACTTATACCAAAATCTCTTATTTAGCAAAGTAAGAGATATAGTTTTCGGATGGTAAGTCTGTTGCACCTATGTATCACCCTATATAATCAGCCCACCCCTCTGCAGTGCCTCAGATTGCACAAATATTCCAGTTCTCTACAAACTGAGTGTCGCTGTGCCCAGAGACGCTTAGACCAGGACACTCTGCTGATCTCACAGTCATAAATTCTGGGCAAGAATGACAGGTGCCTTTGTATTATCAGTGGACATAAGAGGTATATGCAAGAATTAAAGAACAACAGATTGAATTAAGCAGCTGCTTGAAGTAGTGCAGCGAACTGTGTTGCTATATTTTCCCTAAAACAAAGCTGTAAGTTTCCCAGACATAGAAAGAATCCCCAGCAGGACAGATTCATTATTCACTGAAAGATGGTAAGCCAAGAGCAGGAGCTGTGGCTATTAGCATCTGGTATGGCAAAATTTAGTTTGTGATAGGGCCTCTACACTGCAAATAAGATTCTGGGGCTAATAAAGTCTTACAAAAACCCCTCAGACAAGCCATTGTTTTCCCTGGATTGAAACTGGGCTTCCTGATCTCCTGTAAGTATATATGGCCTAAAGATGGGCCCCTTTCTGTCATTCGCTTTGAACCTTGGAGAATCCAACAGTGGTTTTTGGGATGTTGCTGCCCAGTCACTGACTTACTGGCTGCTTTAATAGAACTATCTGCTCAGTGGGCACATGGGGTCATGCAGGGATCTGTTTCGCTTACATTATTGTACCACATCACTGGACTGGTTTAAGAAAAAAAAATGTTGCAGGGTGCTAAATGGAATCCTGGTGGCAGGAGAGCTCACACTGAATATCACGAGGGAATGAACACATGGCTGCATCACAGCTGAGGTTTGCTATTAAGCAAAAATATTTTCGCTCTCCCAGTCAGCAAACTGGTTGGACAATCTGATAAGGCATGGTGACAGCCCTTACAAATAACAGAGCCAAATGTTTTTTCTAGTGAGGATTACAAATGTGCTTCATGTGAAGACCAATTGGTTTTGAACTGCTTATCTTCCTTCCAGACTTGTGCTTTTATGGAAGAAAAAGTTACCATCTGAAATTCATCAGAAGCTGATTTTTTCATCAACTTTTATGGGTGGGGGCCATAGTTTACTTCACAGAACGTGCATGAGGTACACATGTGTTTGTCATGTCTGGCAAATGCCTGCAGAATGCCTGAGTTCTCTGTTGACCAGGAGTGCTTATTTCATCCACTTCAGAGCAACAGGAACAGATGTGTTAAAGAGACCTCAAAGAATTTGTTTGTAATCTTGCCAAGAAACTGAAGGAAGAGCTGAGTGGAGTATTCTCCATGTGGGTATTGCTGGTAAAGATTACTTTCTTACATGGTTCATGAAGACACTTACGATGCTTATTTTTTTTGCCTTGCTGCCATCATTTACGATAAATAAGCAAGTAAATTTTTTAGGCACCGTTGAATTGATGGCCAAATAACCACCTAATTAAGCAGACATTTCCAGATGGGCTTTCTAGTAGAAAACCTCTAGAAACTACTTCTCCTTTGTGTCTGTGTGTCTCTGTACTGAATTTAGCAATGTTGGTGATTCATTAAGCATAAGCACTTCCAGCAAATGCACTTACTATATGCTTGTTTTCCAAATGGTATAGGGAAAACAAATGTTGAGGTGGGGTTTTTTTTCTGCCTTGTCATGGTTATGATGATTAAATATTAGTACTGTTAACTGTTTCAGGTAATGTGCAAACACACAGAACTCACAGTTGCCATTTTCTACCAGTTAATGGGTCTCATCGTAGGCATCTTAAATATATCGTTATGAGTCGAGTCTTCAGGAAATCATTCCCTGTTGTTAATCTTGTTACTCCTTTTGCTGCTTCCATAGAAGATAAAGATTTTAAGTTTATACAGCTCCCAGATTGTGTCATGGACATTGACTATTCTGATGCATTTGCTACTCTTCAGTAACACATCAGTGCAACTGAGACCACATGTGACAAAAGGCATGGCTCTCAGAGTTGGCATCGAGCCCAGTCCAACTGCCGTCTCTTATTGATTCAAATATTTAAATGCTAATTAGATTAAGCAAAGACTTTACTCTGGCGTCTTAAATCTCTGTCTTTCTATGGAAGGCTTTTGAAGAAGTGATGACATGACATTTCAGTGATGAACAGCTTCCTTTTATGGCTTCCAAAATCATTGTTTCCTGAAGGATGGGAAGTAAGCAAAAGTGATTAAAGGGAAGAGTTATTCTACTGATTTTCAGACCTATTTGTTTGGTTTTCAGGTAGTCTCTACTTATTAGGGTTTCACAGAAATCTTTAAAAGGTTAGGAGGAAGGTTAGGTGATAACAATTGATCTGTTAAGATTTTGTTGGTAATATTCACCCCTATTTCTTTCTGTTTTATCCAGATTTCTTATCATATCTACCTCTCTGCACGTGGCTAACATATAAGCATACGCTCCTGCTGAACTTTGAGTAAGTGCAGCATTGATAGTTGCACTGAGATAAAAACAGACAGCCAGGTATTATGGTACATGAAGAAAAGAAACCCATGAAGAAAAGACTGTCACATACATTCATTATAAAAGAGAAAACATTTAAAATTATTTATATTAGCTAAATTAAAAACAGATGATCATGCAAATATTAAGGATATACACTAGCTTGCAATCTCCATGTCTTTTTATTCTATAAAAGATTTCTGAAGATTGGGGTGTTTGTTTTTTCAGAAACAGCTGGAGGCCAGGGACAGGTTTTTTTAAAGGTGAAGTTTATTTAAGCAAATAAAAAGTTTTAAATCCTTTCCGATATAAGACTGCATGTGGCAAGGTCATGAAGATTGTTTGGAGGTGAATATATAGGCTAGCCAGGTTTTGACAAGTGTGCTTGTCACACGCTAGCTGTGAAATGCAATTTTATAAAGACTGCTCTACCATAAAGTGCCATATGCTCTGGCTTCATTCCTGCCTTTATATTTGAAATGAAAAATCGATGCTTGGATGGAGAGAGGAAGTTGTAGTACTGGCAACAGTAGAAGTGTGTGTAGCACAGGCGCATGCATCTGTCATTGGGCACTCAGTAAGTGTTAATTTTCTCTCATAATGCCACACAAGATAGATAAACAAGAACCATTCAGCTGATCTGTCCAAGGCTGCTGAGGAAGCTGATGTCAGGTTGGGGTTAGAATTCTTTCAAAAAAACTTCGGCATATGTAGATTGCTAGGAGATGTCTGGTCTCTGTGTGTCTTTTGTGTGTGTAATACTTTCAATACCTGTATGACCAGGGCAGACTAAGAGTTTGACACAAGAACCCCTTTAATGAATCAGTTTATTTGGAAAACAAACAGAGCATAGTTTTGGTACGTTGGTGGTTTTTTTTTTACCTTGAGGTCCATTCAAACAGTTTTCCATAACGTTTTTTGTATGAGTATGTAATTTTCCCCACCGGCCCTTAATACTTCAGGCTATACAGCTGTCTTATTTGTGTAAACACTTTCTCCTTATAATTGTTCAGCTTTCAGCGATGATTATAGTTAGGCAGGAAATGTGATAGTTATTGAACATTTCATACATAAAACTATCAGTTTAGCCAGTTCTTATCTGGACATCTATGGGTTATGACACATTATCCCAATTCTGCCAAAGATTAAGGCATATCCAGGTTGTTGCAGGACAACATTTTCTCAATAAGATGGGTCAACAGGATTACAGTGCATTGAGGAACCCACAAGTAAATCTCAAAGTACATTTGCATGTGAAAAATGTTACATTTATAAAACTGGTAAAACTAAGAATGCTGAAGAAAGAGCAAGTATTAAAATAAATCAATGATCTGATAAGAAAAAAACCCAAATATCTCTAAAAGATAAATTTTTGATTCAAATTCATGTTAACAGGCAGATTTTGCCACACTTCTTGATGTAGAACAGTATCTTTTCCTCCAAGTATTGCTCCTACTTTGGTTCAGACGTGCAAATATTTAAAGGTAGGTAGGGACCTAATTCCATTTAATTGGTTTCTTTGAGAATGGATGCTCACATCAAGCTTCTATGAATAAGGCATAAAAAGTGGCATTTAGAACAGCTGGCATTTTTTTAAATACCATTGTCTGATTTACTGTTACTGGCAGGTTTATTTCCAATAAAGCTTTAATAAAAATTAAGCTTGCCACTAGCAGGTAAATAGAGATACAACAGTAGCTGATCTTTTCCCTATGCAGAAGGACCTGGAAAGACTATTTGATTTTAGAGATCTAAAGAAACTGCATCATGTTACCTTGCTGGTTCTGTATTCCCTTCAAAAAGTAGCAAACAAGACTTCTGAGCTGGAATTTCCACTAGTGATAAATAAATTACCTTCAATGAGAGCAATGAGACAGCCTGCTAACTGATGACTGAGCATTTTCCATATATTGAAACAGCCTGATAGTGCAGTACTGACTTAGTATAATGTATACTTTGCATGGCATCGTTGCATGATATAGTATATCATTCAACCCTTTTCCAGTCTGTCCTAGGAAATAACTTTAGGTTAAGGAGAAGGATTACAAATATTTTTTGAGAGCTAAAAAAATACAGCTTTTTTCTCTGCTTTGAATTCTGCAGAAGGCCCCATAACGTTTCTGTGTATTTGAGAGTCTTAATTTCAGGATATAGACGCATTCATGTGGAGGAAAGAGGCAGTTCAGGAGGTGAATGGCTCTCTGCAGCCACTTAGACATACTTCATTGTAGTCCACTTAACCAAATTTCTGCTATATATGACTTTTAGGAACAGGCACGTAATGCCCTTGCTGTTGTTCCAGTGGGCTATGAATTCCAAAGGGCAGCTTACCAGGCAGCAGTTTCTGAAGCCCTGTGGGGTGCTTGTCTTGCTATGCCAGCTGGGAATTTTAGCTTGCACCCTAATTTTGCCAGCCAGAAAGGATAGAGGACAGTGTAGAAGGAGATTACATCAGTCTGGTATCTTCTGGGAGGAACAGGGGGAATGCTGGCTGGGGAGACTTTTTTTTTTTTTTTTTTTTTTTTGTTAATCAAAGCACCTTTTGGAAAGTAACCTATAGAATCCTTTGAAAAGGGACAGAATCCTCAGGAACTGGATCCTCAAAGGTGTGTGGTCATCCAGCTGTTACTGAAATGTGGGTAGTGCCTGAGTGTCTTCGGGGATAGGGTGTTAATTTTGTCTTCTGTAGACTTTGTTAGTAGTCAGGATGAGTTGGTTTGGTTTTGATTTCTTGTGGGGAGATGAGTAGGTCATTTTACATTTCAGCTAGTAAAATGTTAACTGTGGTATTATGCTGTGAACAGTGAAAGAACACCTTGTCTGGTTTTTGTCGAGTAGCTGTGAATTCAATACTTTTATCCTTTAGCAAGAATTTTAGGAGACTGGAAGGTGCTAGCAAGGCATGAGAACAAAGCTGTGAAATAGCTGTTTCTCTTGTACAGATTCTCCAAACGTAACAGAAACACACTACATATGGTAATCAGTGTCTGGCAATTGTTTTTACTGTTAGTGCCGTCAAACTGTGATTTGGAATCCTTTTGCATTTAATTCTTTATCAGTATAAGAAAATTCTTCTTTGGATTTTGGATCTTCTTGCAAGACTGTAAGAATGATGCTGGTGGCTGTCCTGCTGTTTGTCAACACTGAGCAATACCATACGTATGTGTCCACAAAGTGATCTGTTCAACGTTCAGCCTTAGTTTAATGTCCTAATATATTCTTAGTCTGGATAAAAGTTCATAGGAGTATCATTCTTAACTTCTGAGAACAGCTCTGAAGTGAACTGCTGTTTTTCAGTAGTCAATATTTAAACATGCTTCGGTTAATCAGAAAACCCACATATCACCCACTGTGTATTCCTTTCCTATAAGAATGATCTACCTTGTATCTCTAGAATGGAGTTCGTAGTTAAAGTCTGGCTGAAGTCATATTCCTCTTCTTGTGCATTTGATACCTAGCAGCCTTTAAGCATTAAGGCCTTAACACAGCTTAGGTAGCTTCTCACTCAGACTGTTGCTTTTTGAGAATCTCATCGTTCAGGCCCCAACAACTCACATGCTTTTGTGCAGGAAAGCTGCAGTGCCCATCTCAAGGCTGAAGCTCCCGTTGCACATGAGCTGGCCTCGCAATGAAGCACTGGAACACTGAAGTCTCTTTTGTGGAGCTAGCTGCAAGTGACTTCACCAAGGTCTTGGTATCTGGGTCATTAGCAAAATCAGCTTTGGGAGCTGGCTAAAAATCTCCCCTAAAATCTCTCAAAGGGAAACAACAGTGATACACTAGGACTCTGTAGCTGTTCCTGACTTTTTAATAGCAGGCATTATGATTAACCACCAGGAATTATTTCACTTCTACAACTGTGGGCACCCCAGTAGGTTTCAGAGCTTCAGTGACTGCAAGAGTAATCTGTTTCGTAAACTGCTCTTAAACTAGAAGAAAAGCGGGGTCTTGCGAGCCCTGTTTTTGCTGCCATACTTGTGAAGTAACATTGAGATGGCCCTACTGCACTTCAGGTACATGCAATGAAATTCTAACGTGAAATAACTATGAGCTTGTGTGCTAGAATTTCTTTAATGCTTTGGAAAGCCATAAGTGTAGTGCTATGAGGAGTACTAGGCTGGCAACTCTAAAGCTCTGAGTACTTAAAAAGGTGTTGTCCTGACTATTAGTGAATATAAATGATTGTACACCACCTTACGTAATCTGATTAAAAATCGGTTAGACATCCAGGCCTATTAATAATACCTTACATACTAGTTACCATTACTATATTCTCTGTAGAATTGTCTGTCAGACTATTTTGGGGAAATTTTTTTGCTTTTTTTTTTTTTTTAATACTTAGCTGCTATTGCAGTTTAGATTACGTGACTGTTACGACAGTTCTGGGGTGCATTCAAAGAAGGCATTAGGGGCTCCCAGCCTTATTAGCATAAGCCAGTGAAGTACATGCCTCTCATTCTGTGGTTCAAGTGTGGTTGAACCCATTTGCTTCTCCCCTCCAGACTGGCCTTTGTCAGGCCAGAGTTACACCAGCATCCACCTATTTTAATCTGTGTAGGTTATACATGTAGTTACAATCTTCTAAGGTCAGTATATGAATGCCTTTGCTTTTTCTTCAAGACATCTGTCAGCCAAAATAGAGAGATCATAGTTTACCAGTGTGATCTATTTCCAATGCATTATCAGCCTTGCTACCACAACTACAAAGCAACCTCCAATATCACGTATTCGCTGCAGTTCAGAGTACAGTAGGAATATAGTAGGGTCACTGGAATACACTTTATTATTTTGGGCTCTTTGGCTTGTGAGCCATTTTTCCAAATATAGGGAGTATGCTCATTATTTGATAGCCTCAGCCCCTTCAGCAAAAAGGACAGCTCCTCACTTGTGAGAATTATTTTTTTTCTATCCAGAAGGAGGCACTAGTCTGAAAGTTACAGGTGCCCCTGATCTGTTTACAAAACTAATCTGACGAATCTAGCAGATGACCAGCAGGGCTGTCAGCAGCTGCCAGTAAAATATGTACGCTTGGTGGTTAGATCTTAACTAAACAGATCACAGAATCTACCCCTCATACAGACCTTAGCTTCCTGCCAAGTCCCTCCCCACTGAGAAGTCTGAGCAATAGGAAAGTATTTGCAGCGTGCCTGTGAAGCTATTTCAGTTCAGGGTGAGGTGCCAGCTCCTCAGTTAAGTACCTCTGACAGAGAACACCCTCCTGCCAATCTCTTTCTGTTTGTAGACGATGGAAAGTGTTGTGTGTGCAAGCTTTCAAGAAGTCTGCAAAATGCCGTCAGAAGATAGCATTTCTGTGGCATGAAACAGTCCTGCCATGAAAAAGCTGCAAATGACTATATAAACTATAATAAAAGCATATTATGTAAACCCTAATTCTGTAAAAAAAATAAATGAATAGTCATAATCTTTGTTACAGGTATAAACAAACCACAATCTATCATTGTCACTGTTCCTGTTGTATGTAAAAGACCTTTGCGTCCCATGAGAAGGGAAAGGTATTCCCAGAACTTGAGATGGAGTTTCATGTGTGTACCTTGCCGCTGCTCCCTGGAGGTCTCTCCACTTCCTCAGGCTGGGAGACACTGCAAAGCTATCTGCCAGTTTTTTTCGTGGCTCAAAGTTGGCACAGCACTGCCACAGTATCAAGACTTCAGTCCTAGCTGTGAATCTGTCCCTTTGAGTGGTTCACCACCCTAAGTGTCAGTTCTGAAAATTAGACTTGCCTCTTGCACCTTAACTAGTATTCCACAGATCTGGTTGTCTATATCCATTCAGTTACCTTGCAAGCTTGCATAGTGCAACCACTTTCTTCATAAGTATCAAAGCATACCTGCAAAAAGAAAGGGTGTAAGTGCTGAATGACTAGTAGGAGCGATCGTGGATAGAAAGGTGAAGTCTAAATAAAGTAAGGACTGAAAAGGCTTTCTGTGCCAAGTCTACAGGGCTGCCCATGGTCACAGCGGTAAAGGTGAAAATCAAAGCACTGTAAACACAGCTCTTGAGCTGTGGTTCTCAAGCCTGCATGTCTTCCTATTAATACCAGTAGGAAATTCAATACAGCATCGGAAATTCTGAATAGGTCATCAAGAAGAGAGACACACAAAGCATGGTAGTTGTAAATAGGGTACATGTAGAGGTGCTTTACAGCTGAGATGCTAAGAAGCCAAGAAATTCAGTTTCTACCATTTCAGGATAAAATTACTTTTAACATTGTGAAGGATGGATTACCCAGGAACAGTCATCCAGTTCATGAAGATAAAGTGACATTTTGAATGAAAATTTGGTTTTGACAAGCCTTTTTATTCCTATAGCTAGGAATTTAACCTGATTTTATTCAGCTAACAAAACACTACTTAAGTATTCTGAATGTTTGTATTATATTTGAATTCCAATTTGCACCTAAACGTAGCATAACACTAATCAGGAATCAAAAAGAAATCAGCTCTAAGAAATATCAGCTACCTTTTTCTAGCATCATAAAATAGAAGCATTTTAAATCTGAATAAATATATGTTATGTTAAATAAGTGCTTGTGTATGTAGAGAGCGTGTCTTACTGATTAGCAGAAAGAAGACCCAATTTAATGTAGAGGCTACATACTGCTGCAAATTAACACTAGATTAGTGATGAATGAGAATCCAACTTTTTTCAGGAAGTAAAAAAATGGGAATAGAAAATGATAAACTATTTAAGTCAGGAATTTCCATTTTCCAAATTAAATCATAATTAAAACAGTGATTCAAAGTATTAATCGGTCTACTTTGAAGCACAGTTTATGCACGTCTGGATCACAAGTAGGATTTTTGGTAAGCAGGAAAGCAGGCAGATATGTTTTTGCACATTCCAAATTATTCGAGCTGCCAAGGATTCACGTGGAGGAAGTACTGAGGCCATAAACAGAGACAGCTTTAGCTAAGCAGCATGTGCTTAGCTTTGCCTAAGACAAAGTGTATGGCTGAAGGAAAAAAAAAAAGAAGTTCTACCAGAGAGAAAAAAATCATCTGGTTTGTTTGAAGTGTCATTCTAGTAAACAAATGCAGCAGAAATTTCAGTTGTAGAAGGATCTCAAGACTGAACCAGTGAATGTAAAATTTGGATTGTTTGTCTGACTTTGGGTAGAGATGCTTCCTTGGTGTAGCTTGCACAGTGTTTACATGAGCAATATTCCTGCTATGGTCATTCACTTCAGTGGGAATTATGAATGTCTAAAGGAGAACAGCAGCTTTACCCCTTACTAGGCCATCAGCTTTCAGCTATCTAGCTACAGATATACATGTAACTATCACTTTTGGTGGATATCTAGAGTTTCCATCTCTGGACTGCTTTATGCCACAGGTACAACTGCTTTCGCATTTTGTCCTCCTCAACTACCTTCTTAAGAAACTGCTGCTTTACATATTCTTTTAAGGGTATTTTAATGGGCATTAAGAACTCACAGCATTTTTTCCTCCTTTATTCGCTTTACTATTATCTCCCATTATATTTCCTTTTATTCGGGAGAACATCCAAGACTGAAAACCAGATCTTTGCAATAAGACAGAAAAAAAAGAACCTACAAGAAGTACATGGTGCTTATGAAGGGACAACCTGTCAATATTCCTGATGGTCATCATCTTGTGATCTTCACCAAGACAGCATCACTAAGTGTACTTAAAAGGATAGAGGTGACCTTTTACTGGAAAGGGACTATCTGACTTTAGAGAAGAAAGCTCTGCTCTAAAAGGATTTACAGTTGTAATGCAACAAATGAGCCGTACAGCCCAAAGAGCCAAAGAGAAATTTGCCAAATGGGAAATGCAGGGGTACATTCCAACCCTTGAACGTGGCTTTAATGAAGAAACCTACAGTTAACCTGTGGGGTTACTCTGAAGAAACAGGAGTTCTAAGAGGAAGTTGGGGGTTGCATCCAGACCTGCCCTTTCTTTTTCCATCCACTCAAGAAAGTGAGAGTTCTGCTCTGGATTAAAAACTGTGACTCGGGTTCATTTCCAGTCTTAAACTGTTCACCTGGATCTGAATGTCACTGAGATTTCACCGAGTTTGAGTTCTGACCAATTTCAGTCTCGGTCACAATGTAATAAATTTCTAGAATTAAGCTTGATTTGTTTAATTGTTTTACTGATTGCAAATCAAGGCACAGTGACATTCCCTTCTAAATGTGAAGTCTGACAATACTCGTAAGGTCATTTTTCTGTGTTTTGACAAATGACATGGATTTGTTATACAGAAAAAAAATCAAATAAACTCTGAAAAATCAAATCCCAAGTTTACAAGTAGTGAGTGTGCTGAGGTGAAGGGATGGGAAGATAGGTCTCCCATGCAGAATGCAGCAGTAGAGAAACCTCTTCCCAAGCATATGAATTGCAATGAGAGCAAAATCAAGAAGCCGTGATCCCTGAATGAAATGAGTCACAGCAAAAGCGCTGGATAAGTCATTACTTTCAGTTTCACAAGTAAAAGGCTGCAGCTCAGAAAGCAATGATAAAAAAGAATGAGCATTTATTTGAGAGGAAGGAAATTTTCCAATATTAGAGAAACTGAGCAAAAGAAGATGTAATTTATTGAAGAAGATTGAGTAAAGCAGTTTTTATACTTTCCATAATTTACCTTTCTTTTGTATGAACTTATTGCCTGCAGGTCATGTCACATTTTCTTCATGCAAATCCTACCTTTAAGTCACTGCTGCAGTACTGCCTCAAAACGCCTTTACCAATTATTAACAATGTTACAGTATTATCATAGCCTTAAACTGGCCAAAAAACTGGGCAGCTTGCCAGGGGAAAAGCAGAGGTAAATGCTAGATGACCTTAGTAAAAGAAAGGGAAAGCACAGACTAAATGCAAAAGATGAGCTCTGCATATCTCTCTTCTCATCACACACTAAATGTTCATTTTTTTAAAATGCCCCTGATTATATTTTTTTGTCTGAAGAGCACTGTCCATGAGTACTTTCTGACCTGATGTATGACCTGGTTCAGTGAACACTTTGGCACCAGCATTACTTGAATCATGTTAGACCAGGCAAATTCCATGTGAACAGAGATAATGCATACATGTAAACACTTTCAAGATGGGGCCTTTGGTGTTAGTGCCTAATTTTCATACATAATTGGAGGGAAAGCATCTTAAAAGGTGGCTCTGGAATAGATTTTCATAATGGAGGATAAACACAATTGTGTATGTTGGTGCTTCTTCTTATTTTCATTTCATTAATGACAAATATGTTTGTAACTACTTGCTGTTTTTTCTCTTTGCATGGAGAGGGCTTTTTTAGTTGCTCTTTAAATACTGACTCATAAAGGACCCCTACTAAAAGGCTTATCCATGACATACTTTCAACAAAAGAAATAATAGGACTTTCTAGCCTACTGCTATGTGAATATCCAGAATTTAAAAATAACAATAGCAATGGTAGAACTAATGTGTGCAGTGGATTTCCAAAGAAAAATTAAGATTTTAAAGCATGGAAATGTAATCCATGGGAGTAAAATTCAGATTATTTATCATCCGTGTTATTAAAAATGGAGAAAAGGAAATAAAAACCCTGGGCAGTTTTGAAAGGAGGACCTTTTAAAAAAGAAACAACTTTTTGCCATTAAAAAGATTCTTTACACATTTGACATAGCAGACCCGTGAATTAAAATAGCCCATTGTAACAAGAGTATATCTCATTAAGTAAAAATGATTTCTCAAGAAGTAGGAAAATGGTGCTGTTTAGTAAAGAGGAAACCAGCCATCCCCTGGCTGCACCCCTTGTTTCAGGAATGGCTTGTTTTCTCAGCCTTGGGAGGCACATGCTAAAATCTTACAGCTCAGACCTGTAGGGCATATTTCACATACTGCAGGAGATGATGGGTGGAGAAAGTCCAGAAGTGGTTCATAGCTAGGAAATAACAGTTACTGCCCAGGGACCCTCCTGCTCCATCACAGGATGGGGATGTATCTACTCTGAGTGTCCTGCTGAGCCTGAGAGCATCCATAAGATGGTGGCAGCAGGAGCCCCAGACGGCTCACTCCTGACAGCTCTCCTGCACAGCCTTGCTAGATCAGCATATCCTTAAGTTCAGAACCTTCTGGCAGGGAAGGGACCTCTGTCTACAGCAACTAGACTAGCAAGGGAGCAGGTTGAAAAGGATGCTGTTATCACGACTTTCTCCTAGTTGGCTGGTATTGAAATTTATCTCTTTGGGGAAAGGCTGTTTCTACACAACTCTCAAAAATTTCCATCAGACAGTGCAGGTCTTGCTGAGTGAAACTTGGCTCTGTTTATTTGCAGCAGCTTGAGCCAGGAAAATCTAAACACCCTTGATCTCAACAACTAATTTCCCATTACTGATAACACTTTCTTCCAATATTATCTAGGATGGAGAAATTAGGAAGAGGAAAATCTAGGGAAGCAATACTCAGTCACCAGTGGGAAAGCAAAAAGCAGTGGAGGTAAGAGCAATGCGGTGCTGGCTGGGCTTACCTGCAGCTGAGAAAGTACCTTGCTGCCCCAGGCTGCATGAATGAGCCCTGAAAGGGCCAGGCTGCCTTTGCCTGAAGACAGCTTGCCATTCTTGGGGGATCCCTGCTTCCCCCAGTCATCCCTCAGCCTGCTAGTGAGATGGTGCGGGCTGTCAGCCCAGTATAGCCCAGCTTGAGCTGGTATGGCATGACCTGCCACAGCTGAGTATGGCCTGTCCTGGTATGGGGTGTGCCAGCACAGCGTGGCATGGCACAGTCTGGTATGGCATGAACCAGGCCATTATGGCCCAGCACAGCATGGCTCAGTGTGGCATTGCACAGCCATCTGCCCCTCAGCTCAGCTGCACACTGCCTGGCACCCACAAACCCCATGCTTCCCTGGTCCAGTCCTGGCCCAGCTCCCCTCCCTGCATCCCACATCCAACTGAAGCTGCCTTTGAACAATGCTAGACAGCCTATTTTCCTGGGTCTTGGTTCATGTATTCTTGCCGTTCCAAGCATTCAGGCTTTCACTAATGGCACATTTGCACTTTAATCCATGCTATTATGAAATCAGTTCTGTACTGTGTTTGGAAAATGTTTATTACAAAGAAAACTGTAAAGCTGGCAGAACTGGTGTGGTGCTCCCAGCACCAGCATGAGCTGTGTGCACAGCAGTAAGCACAAGGCAGGCTTTCCCCACTTGGTATGCTAAGGGAACCAGTGAGGCTCTGTGCTGGCTAAATCAGAACAAGGTAAAATCTATTCATATCTATTAATTTGAGACAACATCTTTATGTATAGGAGTGGCTGTTCTGGATCAAACTGTAGATAATCTGCAATTGGTCTCCTGATTTTGCCATTCACCTGAAGTATGACATTATTGATTTTTCTTCTACTCAACCAATTAGCTGAATTTAATCTCTGAACCATTGGCAATCATCTCATAGATATCTAGAAGGTCTGGAAAAGAGAAATGGTATGCATTCAGCTCCAAAGAGAAGTCAGAAATGATAGATTTATCAGCCTAACTTCAAGCCCTGGAGAGTTTTGGCATAAAACACTGAAGAATGAATATGTGAGAACCAAGATAAGGCACTGATAAGTGTCCGCCCACAACTTCCCCCCCCCTTCCCCCATCTGTCATTAAACAAGTCTAATTTTCTTTTAAGAGGATAATTAGCCTAGCAAGGAAGGGAGAAATTGTAGATGTATATAAAGAAAATAACCACCTATGTAGCAGTATAGCAGAAAAGTATGTGGGAACAAAAGTATTTTACAAACTATAAATGAGTCAACTAAATAGTGTCATTCTAGGATGAATGAACAGGGCTGTCATACTTTAAACAAGGGAAGTAATTATTCTGCTCTACTTGATCCTTTTAAAGACTCAGTTGGAAAACTTGTCCTGATGGCAGATTTTAGAAAACACAACTTAAAGCAGAGCTTAAGGAATTAGCTTGCTTACTTAAAAAAGAGGTTATGAGTAGAGATTTTAACAATTTTCCAGTGCATGAATGAATGTTATAAATACGTAGTGCTCAGCTGTTCTCCATCCTTACAACAGTAACATATTCCATGTGTTAAACATATATCTTCCTTGCTGCAGATTAGGCTAATTTGTTTTCATCATTTGATTATGTAAAGTGCTAAAATAGGTTGTATAGGGATGCTGTGTAATTGCCTTTATTGCAGCTTTTCAAGAAAATGGACAAATACCTTTGCAGCTGGTCTAAACACACTTTAGCTGGCTTTTAATGCATGGAGTTGGACTATACTATCTCCTGAAGTTTTTCTGGCTCTGCAGTCTTACGTCTCAATAATTCTGTTCTAGTACATCTTTTAGACAGAAAACGCTTTGAGGCAGGGTATGCCACCATTGTGTTTGTGCAGTGTCTGAAACAATGATGTCCTATATAGTACATCTGTCTGCATAATTATCTAGAGAGTTGTCAAGACTTAGTGCTGCAGATCACAAAAGCTAATGTGATATACTGTAATTACACAAGTAATATACCAGAAAAGATAAGGTAAATATACCTAGGATGGTTATCTAAGTAAGGTATGTATTTATGTTTATTTGTTTATATTTTCTGGTATGAATGTATACAGATACAGATCTTCTCTATATTATAATATCTTTATCTGTATACCTTTTTTTTTCTTTTGACATGTGATGCTTTATCATCATTTAGCAAACAAATACTATTAACAATGTTTTTACAAAGCTTTAGTGTTACTTGGTTGACATACCATGAAAAACAAGATTGTTCTAATTCTCTCAGAGTTTCCCTACAACCTTTGATCCACCCACGTAAAGCTGGCTACAGAAAATTTTCCTGCCCCATGAAACTTACAAAACAAGAATAGTGTTATTCCACAGCGTGGAATTTCCACCAGCTTTCATAGCTCTCCATAGAAAGCAAACCCAAAACCCTAACGAACTAACCATGAGCACCCTTAGTCTTACCGGAAGGTTCTCCTACAGAAGGACCCCTTCCCAACACCCAAATGCTTCCTGCTTGCTGCATTCACACGGGGTGAAGGGTACTTGGGTAGGGATGCCTGGTTTGCTTTCATCAGATCAGCACGTTGGAGCTACTTGTACTGTATTTTAAGAGGCAGGTTGCCACCTCCAGCTGGGCTTCACCTTATGAATAAATGTAAGAAAGTGCTTAGAGCAAAGCAGCTGGAAAGATGGATGGGGAGAAACCACCTGCCCACAAGGAGAAGAGCAATCCATCAAGAAGTCATGCTTCAAGTAAGCATGGCCTACTAGGCTTGCTAACCTGGGGGTTTTGGCCTTATGAATCTGGATTACAAAATACTGGTTTGTTTTAGAAAAGTTTTCTTGTTTACCTATTACTATTTCTGCTAAATCCCCATTTTGGTGCTTAGGTCAGAGAGTTGAGCAGAGGCGTGGGTGTTTCCAAACTCAAAAATGGAAGGAGTTGCAAAAGTCATATGAGGAGCTAGATGCATTGGATACTTGCAAAGGCTGTGTAAAGTCCTGGGCCTACGCAAAAAAATGTTGACACAAACTCTGCCACTCTGACAGGCATATGAAGCCTGGAGGCTGAACATGGAGAAGCCTTGTTCCAGAGGTGGAAGCTGCTCTGAGAGGCAGAAACCCAGCTAAGACCAATGCCTGTGCTCAGTCGCAGACTGGCCAGGCAGTTGACGAGGAAGTGTCACCTGTTTAGAAAGGTGGGATGCACCTGAGTAAATCTAGATGTCAACATCTAAATGTCAAAATCTAGATGTGAACAGGGGTATGCACATGGGCTGCCCCGCGGGCTGGGGGGAATCTGCTCCAGCACATGGAGCCCCCCCTGCCCTGCCCTGGGGGGCTCTCACACACGCTCACCCCTCTCTCTGGCTCCAGGTGGTTGTGCATTTTTTTTGCCCTTCTGAAATAGATTATCCTGGAGGCGCTCCCACCATCACTGATGGGCTCAGCCTTGGCTGCTGCATTCTTAGATATTTTTGCAGAAGGTCTTCTAACATCTCTTCCAGTTTGATTTTATACAAGAATCAAGGCAAACTGTAATGTTGTCGTTCAAACAGCATTTTTAAATCCATTTGCATATTAGCGCATGGTAAAATTAATTTTGCTGACATGCTACGTGACTTTTCCCCTTTTAAAATTTTGACTTTCTGGACAGCCTCTGGCATGATGGGAGTGCTGACTCTTTTGAGAGTCTTTGGGAAATGTCATGGCACAGAGAATTATTATCCAACACAGTGAGACAGAGGCATTAACAATAGTAAGCATTTCAAAGTGAATCAGACCTCCAAACTATGAAGCAGACTTAAAAATCATAGCATTTTACCACAAATCATTTTGTGAGGAGGGACTTGGGTCTTCTTATTTTTGAGCTTTTAGGATTTATGGTTTTCCACCTTTCTCTGTAGTCTTAAAAGCAGTTGCTTTTTCCCTTTTGTTCTTTTTCTTGTTTAAAATGGAAGTTGAGAGTTTCACAGAACTTTGGAAACATAAATAAACAGATTACATTTCATTAAATTCATGCAGTTTTGAACAGCACTGGGATCCTACCTTCTCTCCAACTCAATAAAAGACCCAGAAAAGGAAAAACCCTCTGGTTTTTACATTAGGTTTCAATTTCTGGAATAAATCCTGGAATAAATGTAGTTCTGATGTTCAGCTCTAGCTCAGCTTCCACCACAGTAAATGAAACAGCTTCTGCTGATTGTAGTGAGAGCTGGGCTGGACCCTCATGAGCTGTGCTTTTTATTTTTTTCACATCTCTGTGTTCAGAAACAGTTCAGTACTTTGTGACAGTTCCTAACCCACTTCAAATACAGGGAACCTAATGGAAGAAAAGAACTTTAATGTCTGATCAAACCAGGCACACCAAAGTGCTTCAGTCAGCTTCCTTTTAGGTCAATAAGAACTTTCCGTTGACTTCACTGGGCATTGAATCAAGCCAGATAAATCAAAGCCTAGCCATAAATTTAAAATCTGAATGGAATTTGAATGGAACTGATAGCCTCAAGAGAGATCCTAGGTAATAATCTTCATATACTGGCAAGCCAAAATTCAGAGGGCATGTACATGCACAGCAATATAAAAAATTCAGGCAAAGTCCATCAAAGTGTGTGGAGGAATTGCTTAGTTGCTGAAAGCCTAGGTGAGTAGATTTAAATATAGCGGCAAATCAAACTTTAAATTATCAAATGTATTTTTAGGCTATATAATGCGTAAAAAAGACTAGATGCATCTTTTGGCTAGTTACTGCTACAAGCAATATTTTTCCAGAAGTCCTGTGGAAGTACTATCTGCAGCTCTGGCTGTGGTCTGTATCAGCACATTCAATCAAAAATGACTCAAAGAAGGACTTGTGTAATGCCAGTAATAGATGTGTCAAATCAGGGCCTGCGAATACTCCACACAGATGACATTTATTAAGACTGGATTCTGTTAATGACACTGTATAGGACTGCATTTGGCAAGCAGTGCAAATAAAATGTAGTGATTGGGCAGTTTGTCTACTTTGTCGTGCTGTCACTCAGATATGCCAGCAGCTTTCCCTGTTTCAGTCCTTACACACTTTTGTTTTTCTGGTGTCCTTACTTTTGAACAGAGTTATTGGTGATGATGGCAGTAATATCATACGGTTCCAGTGCAGCTGAGGTCTGAGTGACTCTAGTCCACAAAAAAAGAGCAAATGGAAACTGCTGCCACCACGAGCTGAGATACCACTGTGTGTGGGGACAGACGCCAGCATTGCTACTGTCATTTTGCCGGAATGTCAAAAGTACCAATAAGATGTCTACATGTGAACAGAGAGGATAGAAATGGCACCACTAATTCTGGAGGGGTCCTTTATAGAAGCGATGAATAATGTTTCAATATTGAGTCTCTGTCTTTTCTCACATTTCACTTTCTTCAAAGCTTTGTTTTGGGCCAGGCTGTTTCTGCTAATCCTTCATTATTCTGTGGAAGAGCGAGAGTTTCAGTGTTGTAAATGTTTATTTGGGTCTACAAGTATTAATGAAGATTTTGCAATGACTCATGAGAGCTCTGACCATGATTCATCTAATCTGTTCTGAAAATTCTTTTCAGAACCAGGTCTTCCAGACTGAGAATGTTTTGTCCTACGCTCTCACACACTGTATGTCAGGCTTTCAGATCTGATTCATTCCTGCAGCAGAATCCTTGAACCTTTTAACTTGAATACTTTTCAAAGTGATAAGATACAATTCAGCTTTTAGTCTTAAAGTAGTTCTTCATGCAGTATTGCTATCACTTCAGTGTATTCCTGCTTACTTCTTCCTGAAATTTGTCTTCCAGATTACTGTTCCCCTTTTCTTCTTGCCTAGCCATGCCTTACACACGGAATGTAATATTCTCCATGACTCATATTGCTGGCAAAATGCCATTCACCCTAATGGAATGAAACAGAGTATATTTTCCTCCTATTAATTTACCCAAATCTGTTTTTCGTTCAGATCATTTTCTGTACTTTCAAATAAATCTTATTTGTTCCTAACATCTTTTAGCTGAGGACCTCATCACACTTCACACTTCAGTAGATTAGATCTTACAACTTCACTATGATGCATGTAAATACTAAGATTTGTTTGGTTTTTTTCAAATGAAAAATTCAGATAGGATAACTTGTAATATTTGTTAATGGTTGTAAACTGGTAAATGAGCTGTGATCCAATTCAGTATCGCATTATTCCTTAACCTGAGCTTAACTCCTAATTAGTTGGTACATAAGCAGAGTTTTCTAGGTGAACATGTGTGTAAAACTCACGCTTCTGGAGATGAAAATTCTGGCATGTTCTGTATCACATAAAAAGTTTAGTTTTAAGTTGGGAAAGAAAGTTAGGAAACATAGTTCTGATATCCGTGGCCATTTTACTGCTTTATAATAGTTCTGTATTGTAGGTTGAAAATACTGATGTTTGTCTGTATCACAGAATGGCTTTAATTTTGTAAGCTGCTTGCCAAGCCTAAAGAATGACCACTCTCTTTACAGGCTGCTCATAGATGCATCCACCAGTTCATCTCTTTTTTGCCTGAGCACTGAACTGTGAGCAGCAGCTATTTATCTCAGCCTGATATCTCATTCCTGATAGCTTTTGAGCTATTAGGAATTTTGGAGGAGAATTATGATGCATCCATTTCCAACCTCATATTGGGAGGGATGTGGTTGACCTGTACATTACATATGATTCAGGCATATCTAGTGGATATATTGCATTTTTTCCATTTCTCTTGTCTCCAGTGAAAAAGGGTTAAAGTAAAATTATTTATTTGATGTTTTGCTTGCTAGTGGGGAAGTTTTGCTTATTGAGCATTGTAGCAGTATCATTAGTTTGCAGATTCCTGGCTTTGGGCTTGAGTTGATGCTGTGTAGGTGCATTTGTAAGGACACATAGAAATTGAAGTTAGCCTTTTGAAGCTTTTAAAGTCTTTGGCAGATGATCTACAATTACAATGTTAGGAAAGCAAACTGTCTGCAAATGAGTGCTTAAGGCAGGACTGCTCAACATCTGGGCAACAGGGCTGCATGTGGCTCACAAATGCAGTACTACTCTCCAGCTTGTGCTCATCCCAATTGTGTGAATTGGAGTTATGTGTCAGCAGTGCTTGCCTATGTACTCAGGACTTCCCTGGATTTGGGGGAGTGGTGTTGCAGCAGTTAGCTGCTCAGATAGACATGACTTGAACCTTGCGGTGGCTGATTCTCAGAACAAAGTTTTTATCAAAGTTCTTATTTCCATTAGATCCCTAATGAATGGGTAACAAATCAATCTCCTGTAACTGGCCCTTCCTTTCTTTGAGAATATTTAACCTAACTTTTCAAAATGTAATTGTGTCAAAATGAGTTTGAAAATGACCTCATCCTAGGAACCTGATCTACCCACGCACTGTAAGAGTGACTCAGGGCACCCAGTGGGCGTGTGAAGTAATGCTGATCTGCAGAGGAACTGCACAGGTTATGGACTTCTGTTTGTTTCATAAGCAAAGCAAATTCCTGACGTGTTTCACTACAAAATGTTTTCCAAATTTTAATGGCAATTGTGACTCTTTTCTAAATCTTCTCAGTGTCTCAACACTGAATTTAGCAGAGATCAATCACACAAATGTCACATAGGTCCCTTCAATTTTGATTTATAAGTACATTTATGGATTGCATTAGTGCTGTTGGCTACAGAATCAGATCAGAAGCTGAATGCTTAGCAGACAATCTGCCTTACTCATTGCCAAATCCTTTCCAATGTCACATCTTCACAGGACAGATCTTCCAGCTTTCATCTGTTGTCTGAATATGAGCTGCATGCTTTCCTCCTGAATCTGTAACTTCACGTTTGATTGTATCTTCTGCTTGTGTCCAGGTGACCATGTCACGCAGATTATTCTGTATTACTGACCTGTCTTCATTCTTCACAACTTCTGTAATCTTTGTTATATGTCTAAACATCACCATCAGATAGGCATACATACACTGTTGTTTTCCCTTCGGTATGTTTGTCTGTCCTATGCACCTTCCCACCAGAGCTTCTGTACACAAGTTTTTTGCAGCAGCATATTTCTGGTAAATGCAAGATGTACAAGCAACAGAGACATGGTGTATTCTGTTTGCTCAGTCTGCTTTATGGTGGGCTACTTTACATAATTTCTTTTGCCTATGGACTGGTCCCCACTCTGTAAGCCTACTGGTAAGAGTAAGTACTGGTAAGTTCTAAAAGTAACTTGATTTATTTACGTGACATAATGCTGCCATAAAAACCACAGAGACAAGCACTGTGTAGGCATCACAGCCCAGTTTCCAAGGAACAGTTTTACATCAAGAGCGGATCCAAAGATCCTTCTTAGAGACTTGGGTCAGAAGGATTTAAGAAAGGGTACTTACTTCTCCACTGAGAAAATAAAGTCTCTGTCCAGCTTGTCTATGAGAGGTTCCTTATGATAATCCTTCTGATCACAGGACCAGGATCTACTGACAAATAACTACGTGAACTGAGCCATTTTCCCAAGACTCAAGTAATTGCACCCTCTTGCATATCCTTGGCAGACAGAAATTCCTCTTCCTGCAGAACTCCAACTGTGTACAAACAGGAAAATCTGGACAGGGAAAAGAACAGCATCAATAACTTGAAACAAGAGAGTATCAGAATAGAAATGCTAACGAGGTGTCAAATATTTCTTCTCTTTCTGTCCTTTCTTGTTAATAATTTAGTAACAGTCTATCATTATCTCACAGGTAATAGTCTCATACAAACTGCCTCAGGGAAGTATGATACTGGCTTGAAAAATGGCTACAGATTTTTCCACAAATATTGCTATAAAGCAGTACACAGTGGATATTATGCACTTCTGATGTAAAGTTATTGTAATTTGTTTCTCGTTCCCTAGGGTTTGGTCATACAGTGGGACCAGTAAGATTATCAGATAAGCAAATATGACATTTTCTATTCAAAAAAGCGGTAAATATAAAAAAAGTTAAGATTTTTATCATCTTTGTTATTATGTAGGTACAGATACAGTTTGCAGCTGTTTGCATTTTTTAATCTTGCAGTCAGTGTCCATACTTAAGATATAAAACAGGTCAACTAGTTTTTCTATATCTAGCAAGAACAATCAATTTTTAAATTAGAAACACCTTTTTACAAAGTTTGGCTTCATATGCTAGGCTTAAGCCAACTGGTACCAGGCTAAGACCAAGGGTAGAACTCTGTCTATCTGTTTGCCACAGGGCTTTTATAGGTTTCTTTGAAGCACTTTCTACCAGTCACTTTCAGAGAAAAGGTTTTGGGCTAGATAATCTGGACCTGCCCATGCTGGCAGCATCCCTGTATAGAAACTGTTTCAGAGTCACTGTCCTCTCTGTAGACTCCAGCACTAAATTGCCTGTGAGTTTACTTGGGTTACTTTTATCTTGTATCGATTTTTTTTCTGTCACTTCCTAGATAATGAGACATTTTAACGGTAGATTTTGAAGTAATTGACAGAACTACACAGCGACCAAACGATGTCAGTTTATTGACATTAAGTGGAACATTTTTGTTTCTTTAAGTCAGCTTTTCTGTATGTGTGGACCCTTGGCACCATCTAGTGTTTGAAAATGCAGGCCAACTCCAGACCCCTAAGCACAGAACACCACTATAAAAAGCTTTCAGCCATAATAAGTTAGTGGTGCTCTGAACCATCACTTAATTAATTTCACACAATTACACTTTTCCAGTTACAAATACACCAGACCAGGATATAGAAAACAGTTTCCATGCTCGTGATTTCCAATCCCTTGTCTCTCACATGATGTTACACTGGAACTAAGAGTGTCAGGTTCAGTGTCAAAAATGGACAACTCTGTGTCAACTAGTGGCAAATGTACAGTACTTTTCATGGAAATAAGTATGGTGTTGGATAAATCTTCAAGTACAGCTTGGATGAGGAAACTTATTTTCTGCTTTTGTTCTAGATTAGTGGCAGCTTCTGACCCAACAATAACAGCAACACTGTGCATCCCCAATGTAGCTGCTGATTATCCGTCTTCCTAGGGGATGATGTTGACCTTCCAGTTCTTGCATGGAGTTCTGCAGAAACAGAACCATAATTACATCTATATGTACTGTATAATCACATGTGCTACTCTGCACCAATCTACCAGCAAAGCTTTTCTGTCAACAGTTTGCATTTCATGAGTTTGCTACAGTAATTATCTTTTAGTAAGATCAGTAAAGCGTCTATAGTTTTAGCATAGAATTCTGCACCTTCTAACAAAGCTGAGCCAGTGTAGTCTCTGATTGCTGATACCTCGGAACCATCGCTTGCAGCAGCTGAGTAAAAAGATCTGTGTGAGATGTGCAGTGTGGTTAGCCAAGTGTGAAAGGGAAAAACTGCTGTGACAGCAAATTATGCTTCCTTCTACGTGCTATGGGAAATGTGGTCAGGGAAAAAAAAAAAATAATTACATCCCTTTGTCAGTTTATGCCAGGCCGAATGAAAGCCAGGGAGAGGAGATACCATTTTTAACTGATAGCTTTGTCTTGTTCTTGTGACTCCATGAATGTGACCCAGCTGCTGGTTGTTGAGGTATTGCCAGGAATGGCTGGGAAAAGACAATCTGCTATAGATAAGTAGAGTTAGAGGCAGAGGATGTGTGGAAGACAGAGAACAGAAAGGGTATTCAGCATTTAAACTAAACTTCATGGAGTCTCATATATACACTGAATCTGCCTGTGCATGGAACAGATTATGAGTGCTTTCCTGGAAAAGTAATCAGCTGGACTAGACAGTCTGGCCTATCATTAAGGAAATAATTGTGATTGCCTTTCCATAGCTGTCAAAGAATTGGACACCTGGCCTAAGGCTGTCCTGATCACTGCCTCACTGGTCAACAGAGAGAGGCAGCACCTTCAGGAGGTGATTCATGCCTTGTCTCCAAGACATTTGTTTTGGAACGGAGTGAATCCAGAGCTCAGAAGGTAGTTCTTGCTTTCCCAGGCTGCAGAGGAGACCAAAACGGGCTTAGACACAATGTCAGTTTTAGATCAGTTAGGTAGGATGAATCCTGTACTACGTTGGAGGTAGAAGCAAGGCAAGAAGAAGACACCTGAAGAAAAGCACACCATTAGTGAACTCCCTTCTCTGTTCCTTACTCAGAATATTGAGAGTAAAGGTAATTGGCATGACAGTGTTAACCCGTGCCCTGTAAGTACATAAACTGACAGGCATGCACTTGCCACCTCTGTTCCCCATTGCCCTCTGCCCATGGACTCCATTTACATTTGTTTCAGTCCATTTTTGTTGTATTAAACGATCTGACGAATGCAAGGATCTACTCACAAAACCAGTGGCAGGATCAAGCCTTTCTCTGGGACTGATTGCACCCAGGTCTCTGTGCAAACTAATTGACAGCGCTTTACCTGAGCTGTGTCTGGGCTGGTTGTGGCTGGTGGGTACAGGCCCTGAGGCTCTCTTCCCTCTCAGCTGTCACAACGTGAGATGATCTACCCTGCTCCGTCCCTCAGAGTCATATACCCTCCTCCGTCCCTCAGAGTCAGCCTCAGGCCTTTACAGAGGGCTTGCTGCGGTCCTTTCCGTAGAGGAGAACCCGGAGTGACATGGGTCACAAGCTGAGCGCTGAGTCAGTTGCGTGGCAGGATTACAGAACGGACAAATGATGTTCTGGGAAGTGTTAATCATAGGGCTATATGTAGGCCAAAGAAGATAATTTTGGGGGTCTGTTTGGCACTGGATTTTATTTCCACAGCTGGAATAAGAGTCCGGTTTGGGCACTGTGTTTTTAAAAGAATGAAAAACTAGACAGAGCTGAGAGAAAAGCAATGGACATGACAGGCTGTTCAGAAATCGTGAGCTCTGAGAAAGGACAGAAGGAAGTTGGGCTGAAAAAACAGGGGAAGCTGAGGGAAGGGGCAATAGGGCAGCCTGCTGAGTGTATTTTCAGTTGTCACAAAGCCAATTCAGCTGTTGGCTATGTTCAGTGAAGGTACAAAGCTAGAAAGTAATTACCTTAATTTGTAACAAGAGACATTTAGATTAGCAATTAGAAAAAAAATCAAATTAGAAGGGCAATGAAGTAGAGTGAGGGGATGCTGGCTGTGGTCACTGTGACACCACTTTCATTTTTTAATATTGGAATGTTAAAAAGTAAGCATCTGTCAGGAATAGCTTGATATACGTCATTCTGTGCTGGTGCTGGGGAATGGAGTAACTGATACCAGGAAATCCCTTCCAGCTATAGATGTCTAAATCTTGTTAATGCTGTCAAAATACAGGAAAAGCTATATTTACTTTGCTTAGATGGAGTGACATATATATATAACCTTTCCCATCAATTTAACAATATGCCTACTTTTTTTTTTTTTTTCTTCCCCTAAAGCTTACATTCCTTGGCTGCATCTGGATGTGCAAATTGCAGTGGAGGCAGGAACCCCCTTGTGCCTGACTACGAGCCCGTGAGCACCTGTCTTGGACAAGGACTGTCCTGCCTTCCTCTGTGCACTTCTCACTTCCATCCTTGATCACTGCACTCGTTCTCATCAGAACAAAGGTAATCTGAGCTAATTCAGAAGTGTGCACCTGTACTCTGTATTGTATCATACACAGATAGTGGCGTAGTGTGGTGGTAAATCAATGTAATGCCTCCTCTCAGAAAAGCCAGTAAAAACTAAGTACCGTGAACCTATTTAAATGTTTGTATCACATATATTTTTAAAGTACGGTCCAATACAGAATGTATGGTCCTATGAAAAATACATTCCTTACAGGATTGTGCCATGTAGGGACCACAGGGGCAGGAGTTTATATTTTATTGTAAAATGCTTAAGAAGTTCTCCAGCTGCCCAGGTATCTGAAAGCTAAATAATTAGCTTTTTCTGTCTGATGCAGAAACAGAAGAGGGGGGGTGGAAAGTTACTAATGGTGAGTATCCTTTGGTAAGAGGAGGATGTAATGGAGCCTTAAGAATTAAACGTTTCATATGCTCCCACTTATTTGCTTACACAGCTCCTGCCAGAGAGACCATGCTTCCAACACAGAATGTAGATATCAGACTCCAGTATTAAAAGGGATCTTGTACGTCACTTCCTAAGTTGTTTATAATTGTCAGTCATCCTGCAGATTTTACAGCTGATACTAAAACCAGAACAGTTTATTGCCATGTCATGTCTTGAAGGTTATATGAGCCTAGACTCTACCTTGTCAAATACGAGCTGAACAAAGGAGGATAACATAGTTAAGCGTGTAATTCTTCCAGTCCTGCTGTGTGGTATTTTAAATAGTAAGCTGTAATATTTAATAAACCAAATAAACAGGCTTTGAAATTGGCAGGGCAGATAAATAGTGCAAGAGCTAGAAGTACATCTGGTAGGATACTTTCTTCTCTTTCTGTCATCTGCAAGGAATTTTCCCAAGACAATAAGGTCAGAATTGAATTGGGGAAACGGTAATTGTTTTCCACTCCTGTCATCAGGAAACTGAAGTCAGAGCAAAGTACTTCTGTTACCACAACCACAGATGTCTGTAGCCTTCCCCCCACCCCTCATACTCCCAAATTGTTTGGTAAGTGTCTGCATTCAGTGAGTTTAGCACTTTAGTATGTGTATGCGGACTGTACAGGCAACCTGAATGTTCTTGAGTGAAAAAAATTAATATGGAAGTATTACAAAGGGTTGATTGTAGCTGCATGTTACCTTCTGTGCACTTTATTTCAAGTTGTCCACTCAACAAAATTATAGCTGGCAAAAATTAATTAGGACTGACAGGGATGTGTTAAAAGTTCAGCAGTAACTTTCCAGCTTTAATAGATCAGATTCTGGCCAGTTCCTTCAGTCATTTCAAGGAAAAAGAGACTCCTTCCTGAGCACCCACTGTGGAACCACTGAGGTGCTGGAGTCTCTTCCAGTTCCTTGGGATAAGAGCTACTTAGGCTGGAAATGCAAAGGAATGCAAAGGTACTCCTTGGTTTCTCCAAGGATGAAACTTTTGTCCTGCTAAGTCAAAAGGAGTTTTGCTATTGTTTTGACTACAGATAGGAATTCTTCCCAGCAGCAAGTGACAAGAGGCAGTGTTTCCCCCAGCAGTCTCAGAGGAGGGACAGAGCCTGCCTCGCTGGGGAGCAGGGACTATAAGGACTCCTCTTCCATCCTGGATCTGGATGGAGGCTCTCATAACTCTCATCTTGGTCTCAAGGGCAAGAAGTGTAGAGGCTGCAGGCCATCCTGCACATAATCTTCTCAGTCCCTTCTCAGTCCTTTCAACCTGAGTATTATGTTTAAGGAAGTTCTGTAAAAAGTTCCAGCTGCCTCTCCAGGGTAAAGGGGTTCCTCTGTGGCAGATTTTTTAACTGCTATGCTGTAATATCCTGCCATGGTATGCATCCTGGGAAGAAAACCCTTTTTTTGGAGGTACATGGTAGCTTGCTGCAGAAGCCTGCCAAAGACTGGCTGAGCAGCTACATCTCCTTCATCTTCCTGACTATACTAAGTATCAGGCCCACTGGCATGGCGCATCCCAGAGAAGAAATGAGAATCTCGTGTAAGGACTTACTACTCCTGCATCCCTCCTTGTGCCTCTTAAGTAATCCTGTTCAGCCACATACCAGTTCTGGTGTCTGCTCAGTGGTATGGTATGTGAGTTACCTTAGTCTCTAGCTCCTGTTTGTGCCTTCTACCATCTTTGCAAGATTTTATGAATGATTAATGGAGAAAATGTAAAGGACAGAGAGGCAACTGATTGACACTGGCTCCTGAACAAGGCACGGTCCCTGAAATGTGTGTATGCAAAATCAGCAACTCTTCTAAAAACAACTGCTTGCGTATACAGACGCAGGAGTTGGTGGGTACCACAGTGTATGGATTTTGTCAACTGTCCTGTGTAGGTGCAGCTTTGAATATTAGGCGCTAGGTGATTCAGTTGCCTAATCAGAGGCATCTAGTGTCTTCTTAGATCCTGACACACCTCCAGCTGCCGCTTCAAAAGGGCTTAGGTCTCCTGTAAGTCCTTACCATATCTGTCAGCCCAATAAGGATGCCTTGGACAGCCTAGGTCATCTAAAATGGCATAGACCGCTAGTTCAGATGTGTCCTGATTGCTCCCAAGATGTCTGTGTAGCTAGGGAAATGGGATATATTTGAAGTTCAAAGCTTGTATTTTCTGTATAGAATAAAATTATTTCCTTTGTCTTAGTTAAATGGATCATTGGGAGAACTATAAGCCCTTCATGGTTTTGCACATGAAAAGAAACCCAGAAGGTCACAAGCTGTCATATGCAATGAAAAACTGTAAGTATATAGCATGTCTATAATCTGTATGTAAACCACAGTGAAAAGTGCCATGTTTTATGTCACTTGACTGTTTTCATGTAATCAAAGGCTGTGGGGTCCTTTGATCAAGAATTTATGACATTTCAGTGGCACCAAAGACTGTCACTATTTAAACATGAGTAGACTCCTGTGAGAACTGAAGCCATTGTGTGATAAAAGGAATGTACTGGTTATATGACTTGCATACTTCATCTCAGTTTTCTACATTTATAGGTTTCTTTCCAGAAATTATTTAAATATGTTTCATGCCATGTGACTCAAGCAATTTCATGAAAGAAGTGAAATGAAATAAAATGGTAATAACATGGAATCTTATTCATTGCTCTAGAAGCACATGACTTTATTATGTATCTTACAATAGTAGGATGTCATGGAGTTCTTAAATCCAAGTGCTGGAATCATGTTATGTCATGTGACATGGCAAAGAAAAATGATGAATTCTAAAACCCTAAAAATGTTAACAGAAAAACCTGCAACTTATGTTTTTGGGGTGCTGCCTCATGAATTTTGAATATTTGTCATTAACAATACTGAAGTAAGACACTGGGCTTTAACTTGTTAGGGTCTTCAGGATGTTACAGCTGGTCAAGCACAGCACAGCCTGTGTCTTGCTCCACTGATCAACACTGGAAACCTCAGTTTTTCCAGTGTCTTCATGCTGAAGTTCAGCAGTAGTGAACCTGGTGCACCAGCAATCCCACACACCTCTCTTTGTACTCCGTAACTTCTGTGAGCTTGACAGGAATCCCTTAGACCAAGAGTGGATCTGTAAAGGCAAGTCACTGCAAGATTTGCTTACCCAGGCATCCAGACTGAAGGGAAAGCAGCTGCAGGGAAAGGATTGTGGATGAGGAGAGGGTGACTGCAATGCCATGTTTACGTGGGCATGCCTCATGGGCAGCTTGTGGCATTTTGGCAAACACAACTAGACTTCAACAATCTTTCACAGCCCTGTTTGATGCTGTTAGAGGAGCAATAGCCCTTCAGTCTTTCCCTAATGGTCCCTGCCTTCCCTTTGGAGTCACTCGCTTACATACCCTAGTCATCTTTGCTGGTGACATCCTGGACCTGGAGACATCTGCTGGTTGGCAGTCCGACTTCTCCATGAATCCAGTGCCCATGCAGGGGTGTCTCTTTCCTTGTGGGATCTCCCTCAGAAGGAACTTCCCTTCACATCACAAGAATCAACCAAAACACATGCCTTGCTGGAGGACATTGGCATGGCTGATACACATATATGTCAGAGTTCTCTGCAGACTACCAAGTAAGCAAGTGACAGCTGTGCCAAGAGCCAGCCTTTTGCCCTCAGCAACACCCTGGATGTTTCCTTTCTGCCTGGCTTAGGGCTGCACCCCAGTCAGTTGTTCTGGTCATTTTGGCCATCACCATTCTAGCTGCTGGCAAGGCAACCTAGTTTGCTGCAGTTAGCAGCAGTAGTGCCAACTGCTGTAACTAGCCTAGAAGTTGATCTGTGACACACAGCTACTTGGGCTCTGCATGTTTTCAGGCAAATCATTTCGCACAATAACTCTGGCATAGCCTTGACTGGCCAAAACTCCTGCACATGCATCAGTCAGTTGCAAGAATGCCCGTTTTTGCATATTTTTTTTTGGTTTGGTTTGGTCGGGGATTTTTGGGGGGTTGTTTGTTTGTTTGTTTGTTTTTTAAATTGGCCAGTTAGCAAACATATCTTGGTTCTCTGCTGTACAGACTAGAAAAAATGGACACAGGGAGGCACCAATTAGCCAAAGGCCCGGTCAGGTTTTGCACTTTTCATCAAGGCTTGTATGTCCTGTGTGACATAGGGCATGCACTGTGCTTGGTGGGTTTTGTCACACTTGACAAATCCTGTCTTAGGAGCAACTAACTTTGGTATGCCCTTGTACTTGCTCTAGCACCTCCCCCTGCTGTCTGTCCTGGTTTCCTTCCTCCAGCCTGGGTGGACTGAGAACCTCAGCTGGCCTTGGAGGAGAAAAAAGCAAAAGATTAGGCAAGACACCATGCCTTATAAGGTAGTCAATCATTCCTTAAACTATGGCACACACTATGACAGGCCTTGTCCTAGACGATGTAACTCTTGAGAAAAAAAATAACGTGGCATATTATATATAAGAGCTGAAAAATGTCACCCAGAACTGACCCTCAGGATAGGAACTGAAAGAACAGATGTACTGCTATGTAGTATTTAGAAACACTCTGATGGGCTTTGTGATAGGCTGTGGACTCCCAGATGAAATAAGGGCAGAGGAACCAGGCTGTTTCTCACTCTGCCTTCCAGAAGAGTTTTTAGACTTGCCCAGATATGCTGCCATCTAAGGCTGGTTGCAATGGGTGGGCATGCCTGGAAGGGCAGTATCAGGGAAGGCTGAGGGTGTAGCTAGATTGATCCATGTGGCATGCATGCTTCTGGTATGCAATTTCATGAGTTCTGGGTAAAACCCGACTTTTCAGTGCAATGCAAGTCAGTTGGGCTGTGCCAGACCCCAGTCTGAGTGTGTAGTGGCTTCTGGGCAGCTTACGGACAAACAGAAACTTTGTGAAAGTGGGTTTGAAAGCAAGCTTCGAAGCCATGGATGTACCCAGGAAGAGCAAATTCTGCAACCTTCACTTCTCTGGAAACTGACTCTGTGAGTTACTTAACTGACTTTCACATCCTTATTCGCTGTTTCACACAGCAACGGACAGAGGAAAGATGACAGAAGTAGCAAGTTTGGGATTTGCTTACTTGTGCCTTGAGTCATGCATGCTACATCAGGCTGACAGGGTTCTCCTCTAACTTCGATTTTGAATCTGCAATGAAATTTTGTACACAGATAAGGTATTGAATGGCTTCTTTATGACCAGGCTTGTCTTTTTGTGACACAAGTATGTATTTTTTTCACTGTCAAAAAGTTCCTTCTTTCCTGCAGAGAAAGAAGTAAACAGGCCTGGAGAAAGACCTGTGCAAAACTGCAGTATCTACTGAAGGAGCAGAGAGGGAGCAGGAGGAGTGAGGGGACAGCAGGTCATGCAGGGCAGGACAATAGAGAAGAGATTTGGAGACAGGCAGGCAGAATTGTTTTCTTTGAAGTATGCAGATTTTTGCAGACTCAGAACTTGGTTTTCGTCCCTTTTGAACCACTGTGAAAGACTAACTTTGCTGGAATCTATGGAATAAATTTCAAGGAGGTGAAAGCTAGGCCTCTTAAGTCTCCTTTTTTTCTGGGTCCATCCTAATTTATCCATGGCTTTGCTGTAGATGCTTAGCTCTCCAGCACAGAATTTGTTCTATAAAGGCCAGATGCTCAGAGTGTAAACGCCCCTGCTCATGCGGGTGCAGGCAAAAACTGCCTCAGTGGTCACTGCTACTGCGTGACCAAGAGTCTTCGGTTTACTGTGTGGACAGGCAAGAAGAGGAGGGATGGAGCACACACTGAATCAGCGTGTTGCACAAACAGATTGAACAATACATGGGAGGCACGCTTCAGGCATCTGCAACAACGGTGCGCTTGAAATGTTGCCACTTAAGTCATTCTCAAGGATCTGTACATCTAAAAAGGACTATTAAATTTTTATGTCAGTTAAACAGACATCATTAGTTCAAATAATGTTTTGGATTTTTTTTAAATGAAAGGGAAATGATTAAGAACAGGCAAGGTAAACAATTATCTAAACAATGAGCTTTATTGCAAAAATATACAGTGGGCTGAGAGACAGTTTTATATGATGCCATTCTAAATCCTAAAAATCACCGTAGAACATTGAAAAGGTGACTGGCATTTAACTGTAATGGAGCTGTAACACTAAGACAAATTTATCTGAAGAAATATTAAAAGTGCCAGGATAATTAATGTACTTATAATGCTCTCTACTCTCTTGCAAAACCTCGTATTCTTCCCTGCTGATTTTTCCTCTAAAGCAAAATAAATGTTAGCAATAATAGAGGCTCATATCACCTTACAAAGCTGTAAAATCATATATCATAAGAAATGGGAATTCTTTGCCAATGAAAATAGAAAAAGATTTTCGCATTCTCAAATGTCTTAGCTTTTGGCATCTGGAGTAAAACCAACTCTTTCTGAAATATAAAGCATTATTTTATGGAAAACTTATGTTCCTTAAGAGCCTAGAAGCTATAAAAAGAGGCTTTCTTGAAATCATAGCAATTTCTATGAACAATAATGCAAGTCATATGTTTTCTAAAACAAATTTAATTAATTTTACTAAATCTCTCACAAATAGAGTAAATATTTCTATCAGGCCAACATATCACACCAGAATCGGCAACTGTTTTTCTATCTTGCTACTGAAGAAAATGTCAGAGGTAGAAAAATGCATTTCAACAGAATGAATGAGACATGGGAATCCCACAGCCACAGTGTCAGTGCTGTTACAGTGCCATGTCAGTACTACTCTGGCAGGAGCAGAAGGCAATTACTACACAAAACCAACAAATCTTTTCAGATTTCCTAAGTGTAGCATAGAGGTGTCAGTTGTGTTCAAATTACAGATTAATTCTATGGAAAACCTTCACCTTAAAAAAGCTAGAAAGCCAAGTTCACAGATCTTGGGAAATAAGAGCTTGAAGGTCATTTAGGCCTCTCGAACTCTGCTTCTTATGCACATGAATGTATTTACTGTTCCTCATGTGGGGGATGACTCCCCAAGAACATGGGCTCCTTCCCAATGCCTCTTAATTTCTTTATATATTCATAAGCCCTGCAGCCAGAAAGAGTCATCACAGGTCATCTTGTTTACTCCGACATATCAATAGAAGCAACTGGATTTCACAAATCAAGCCCACCACTTCCAGCAGAAAGATACCCAGCCTAGCTTTTGAAGTGGCAGATGCCAAGGGGTCCACAAGGCATCCTTCTCCAATTTCCCTGCAGTCCTCAAGGTAAGCCTAAGGGTTCTGGCCCCCCAAAAGAAGGAAGCTCACCTGTGTTGAGTGAGTGACTTGCTGAAGGAAGGCTCCATTTATTGGGACAGAATTTCCTAGTTACAGGCAGAATCCCAGAATGAAATCTACAGTGTTGGGTAAGGGTAGGCTATTGAAAATTTGAGAAGAGTGAAAACTCCTTTTCAAACTTTTCAATTTTGACAGTATTTGCTGTAGATCACAGAAGTCACATCATCAGACTGAGGAGGCTTTTGGGGTTTTTTTGCCAGAGAATCTCCAATCACACAGCAATGCTAAATGAGTAGAAAAGAAAAAGAATAATTTCTGAGTCCTTTCCTCGGCTCACTTAATCATAAAACACATTTCAGTCATATTGCAGAAAGCCCTCTGAGCAAAGATGAACCTGCCAAATTTTAGGCCCAAGGAAGGGGAAAACTGTTAAGAGAGATCTACAGATAATTCCTCAGATGAGACAGAGCTGTATTGCTGCACCAGTAGGCATCAACCTGCTGCAATAGCACCATAATTCTGTATTGTGTGAAAGGATGGCCAAGAAGGTCAAATAGATTTCAAATGCATTCAAATTTGAAGGGAAAATTTTAAAATCAGTTGTCTTTATTCCTAGTGTAATGAATTTTTACAATACGTTGTAAAATGCCCTTAATTATCAATGTAAGTTCAGAGCATGGTGAAAAAAAAAATATGATGATCTTTGTGACCATTCTGAAAACACAGTGTAAACACAAATAGGAATGAGCATCTTCCTGACAATGAGAGAACTGCACTGCTGGCTACATACTGAAGCAGAAATTTTGGTCTCATTTGAACTGAGATACCTCAACCACAACTCCAGAGCAGTCAGCAGAGATCTCTGGATTTACTCCTGTGAAAAAGAGGACAGAGCCTGGTCCTGAATAAGTCTATTGCTTTGTGCTTTGCATGCACAGAAGTCATAAAGAGAAGAAGGATTTAGCTGATTTTAATTGTGCACTTTGGTAAAGAGCCAAGTCTGTTCTAACACACTTCTTATGTTTGTAGGGATAAAAGGGAAAATAATAATATAACAAAAAAATAATGTAACAAAACCAATCCTACAGAAAGACAAGTAAAGTTATATAGAAGTCCATATTATTGCCATTAAGTAAAAACAATTTTTAGAATTACTGAGACATGAAACTACATAATCATAGGAGGTGGGGGGAAAACATTCCACTACCAAGGAGTTACAGAGATTTGGGAACACAACTGAACAGCTGTGAAAGTTCAAATCTAAACTCACTATCTTGGTAGTGTCCATCACAAGTATACTGCAGGCAGTAGGAGGATAAACCCCAAGTTCATTATAACCATTATTCCTGGTTGTTGAAAAAAACTGTGAAATCTGCTGTGACACAACCTGTTAACTTTTAGCATTTGATACCTTTAAATCAGAATGAGAAGCTAATGCAATCCACCAAGAAACTGAGCTAGCAATCTTCCAGCAACTCACCATGAAAATTAAAAAAAAAAAATATTGAAGTCAGAGTTAAACTGAAACACTGACAAAACTAAATGAGCTCCTAGTAATAGAAGAAAAGACAGCCAAAGTGATATTCCAGATGGAGATTATTTGGAGTTACAGCAGCGAACTGTGTAAAGCTAAAGGAATGGTAATAAAGAATGAAAATGAATCTGACTATTAAATGGAGAGGATAGAAAACGGTGCCACTGAGAGATGGGCATGTTAGCAGCGCGAAATGGGATACTCTTCGCAAGAGATTGGCTCTAGAGCTGACAATCCTGCAGTGTGTCAATTCTTTTTAAAGCAAACCCAGCAACTCTTATTAAATATCAGATCATCCATCGTGAATTATGAAAGCTGACTTGCCCATGCACTATTGCTTGACAACAGTGAACAGAGAACGAGTAAAATAAGTCCCTCCATCCTTCCCTTGCTCCACGGGCTGGCCAGCAGAGCTGCTTTGCAGTACTGACTCTGGGAGCCTCCTGCTGCAGTATGGACAGCTGATAGCAGACCCCATGCCTCAGGGAGATGGGTTCTGCAGCACTCTTGCACTGGAGCCCTAAGTGCCTGAAGCTTAGTGACACTATCCAGTAAGCATTCAACAATTTCCTCTTCACTCTTAAAGGTGATGTGATAAAAGAAGATACCTGGGGTGAGAGGGAGCATTTGAAAGGGGCTCCCTGCTGCTATCTAAACTAGCTATAGTCAAGGTCTCAGGTGCTTAGTAGGGTTTCTGAACTTCTGTGCCCCATCTGGCAGCCTCCCTCCCACTGGGTGAGCAGCAGCAGCAGCTGGGAAGAGGAACCCAGGCACTGATCTGCCGTGCTCTAGGGCATCAAGGCATCCAAATCTTTCTTAAGGTTGAAAGAGTTCATTATATGTTTTATTTCAATGTAATGTTAGGCTACAGATGACACTCACATTTATAGGCTTCTGCACAGCTCCCTTTCCAGTTTGCTCTCACCTCTCTATCAGAGACCACCTCCACTGGGCTCCGTTCCAGCTAGACCCTCCACTGCACTCACAGACAGCCTATGGCCATATGAAATATTTAACCTGGGGAGTGGCAAAATCTTTTCCCTGCTGCGGACTGAAAGCCCTCTGAATATCTTTAACAGGTCACTACTTGACTCACATCTTAACATTAGCCAGTAGTAACCAGAAAAATAAACAAGGTATGTGTTGGCAAGCAGCCTGAAATAAAATCACAAGTCACACTGAGGTTCGACTCCCATCTCCCTCTCCCTTGTTTTTCCCTTTCTCTCTCAGCAATTTAAAATGTTACTCTTCCTCAAAGTGGCCATTTAAGGCTGAGAACAGGGAGTAAAAGCCACAGCCTTCAAACACCTGCCTTTCTCCCATTGTCTAGAGGTAACAGCAGCAGCTGGGAAGGGTCTCATCCTCCTGGACACAACCATGCCCTGAACTCCAAAATTCGCGTGCCTGCTATTTCTGCACCAGCCTCCATTTGTCTGGCCCGTTGCTGTTTGCTGCCTCTCCTCCAGTTTATCCACCCACTTTTCACTCTCCCTGCTCATCCTGGTTTTCACTCTCGCCCTCCTCTCTCCAGCCTCCTTCCTACACAGCTGGTCCTTCCTTTCTTCACCTTCTTAAACCTCAGTGCCCCCCCGCATCACCCCCTAACATCCAGCACCAGTATCTTCTGTAACAGTATGTTTTGACCTCTCTCTTCATGTACATGTGCACACACCCGTTATGTGACTCATATATAAAAAAACATGCTTCATACACAAGTCAATGGTTCGTTATCTTCATTCACCAGGTTGAGTGGAGAGAGACAATTTATTCACACAGGTACCTGCTCTTTGGAAAGGACTTGCACTGGAGCAGTGGTTGGTTCCCTACTCTGTTGCTTGATGCCATGTTCAGGGTCATCTGGGAAGGAACGGACAGATTAGACTGGTTCTGTCCTGAGGCAAAGCAGCAAAGAGAAAAAAAAAAAAAAAACCAACCACCAAAACATGCAACAGAAAGCAGATGAGACCAAGGTCCTCAGGCTGGGTCAAGGGTTTAGGATTAGGAACAGCATCACAGAGGAGAACTTTGTATGCCAAATATAACATCATGTGTGGTAAATACATGAAGCCAGATGTCACTGAATCTTCAGAAGTCACATGAGTTGACATCCTCTGTACAACTCCTAGGGGAAGGCTATATATATATTTAAAGCCTTCTGTTTCTATATTGTTTCTTAAGTTATATTTATTGCTTGACAGTGAAAAATTGATCTACACCTGTTACATCTAAGTATCTTAACCAGTTTGAAGTGTACCAGAGTGGAATATCTATTTGACATTTAAAACAATGAGACAGTTGTGTACTGTCTTTAGCTGTGACACTGTCAGTCAGCTCATTTTTATGTTTACTACGTTGTGCACACGAAATGTGTGAAATGTTTTCTAGATACAATCGGAATATAATCCTGACCTTTAGAAAAGATTTTTGCACATTTGGTATTTTTTACTGCTAAGACATATTTAGCACAGTCCTAAAATTGAGACTCTTATCAAAGCTAACAGAGTGGAAAGTAAAATTCGGTAAGAATGTCCCTGAATTAAACTGTGTTAGTCTTTTCCACAGTTCCTGTGATATGTTCCAAATGGGTGGCAGTCAGATGGTAATTATAAATCATTGCTTTCACTTCTCTAACTTGAGCATTATCCAAGATAGACAGTGAACACCTCTGAAATAGCTTATGCAGTTACCTCAAAGACTTCAGGAAGACGTTAGGTTTGCTGTCGTTCTGTAGAACTTAGATGGCAAAATCTGAAAAGTGTCTTCTCACATCAGGTTTTTTTCACTCCTTTGCAATTTGAGAATGCATTGGGCAGCAGCAGAGACTCTGGAATTATCTTCTGCAGACTCAGGAAGATGGTACTCTACTGTGTCATTCTCAAATCACATTTTAATTTTTTTTCAGGATCAGCACTATAAACTTTTTTAAAAAAATGAAAGTTGTTGGTATTCATTGGGGGACATCCTTACTCCTGCTGAGTGGACTTTAGGCACTTTGCTTTGGATCAAATTCTTCTGTCACTGACTCACAGAGTTCTTTTAATATTGTTCGAAGGATCACGTGTTGCACTCTTGATCTGTGAAAATTATAGACTAGGTAGGTTTCTACTTGCAGTTTCCTCTTGCACAGTTTACAGGATCCTGTGAAATGTTCCAGCAAATTCAGGCTGGAGTAGTACTAGAACAACTACAGAAAGTGTTGGATACACAAAAACTGAAAAGTGGGCAGTTAGGAGCCTTTCAAAGTGAAGGTTAAGAAAATATAAATGTGTTTCAAACAAAAGTCCTAAACCTGGTGAAATTTGTGCAGATGCTTAACATTTTACTTTGTGAGTAGCTCCATTTAAATCACTGGGGCTCTTCACAGCATGTAAAATTTGACACATACACAAGCCTTTGCAGGATGAGGGCCAGATATTTTTTTTTTAAGAGTGTGACTTGCTTGGAGATATTCCAGAGGGAAAAAACATGTGGGGCTTTCTATAAAATTGTTGGCACCATTCTGTTTATTAAACAGGCATGAATTCCGTCAAATAAGATAAGGTCTAGACATTTATATCAAGTATGTGGAAGTTCACGCCTATTCCTAAATTAAAAAAGAGAGCATTAATGCTTTGAGATTTATACGCTGGGTTAAATCCTTGGTGTATATTTAGTTAGGGTTTTAGAATATTACTTCTCTTATTTATTTTACTATCTTACCTATAGTACTGCTATCAGGCAAAATTTGCTCTGTTAGCTAATAAATTGCCACAACTTTCAAGCAGACTGCACAGAAAACATTTTCTATTATCTTCATTATGACTTTAGATGTGGCAAAAAGTAAATCCTCCTATCTTACCTCAAGCTAATTCAACACCAAGTATGTAAGACAAGAATGTATGTTCAATTCTCAGCTTGCATATTGAAGAGCAATATATTCATTTCAGGAACAGAGTCTAATTTTAGATCAGTATTGAAGGTGCGATGAAAATGCGAATGCTGGGGGTGTCAGTAGGGCTTTTCAAGAGCAAGCCCAGTATAGTTCTTGAACTATGACGATTGTGAGATGAAAGAAATCATAGAATAGGCTTTAATGGTCCAAGTGGAACCTAGTATATAACTGAAATGATTCACCCTCCAGTTGTTATCATGGGCGTGGCCTCAAACTACTTCAGATAAATGCTTCGACATTATAGCTCTTCAAGAAAACAGACATAGTCGTTTGGCCCACTGGGTGCTGGACTGCTTGGTGGTAGGTGCTGCCAGCACTTTAAATAAGCAGCCTAGGGAGACACGTGGAACATCTGGCGACAGCAGCCACTTTTAATCACACAGGCCACAGGTCACGTTGTACCACAGCACACAAACCGGTGTCACATTTAGCAAAGCACGTTTACTTGACCACAGGGTGTCTTGAGGTCAGATTTAAAAGCTTCTGCAGACGTTGACAGGAACGCAGCAGGATTTTCACAAGCCCCTAAGCGCTTATTTCCATTGGTTTCTCACTAGGACTGTCTTTGTAGTAATACTTTAAAAATACTTCAAAAATACAGCATTAGGTGTATCAAGGCACACTGCCTTGCTTCAGGCTGCAGCCAGCCAGATGCTGCTGGCTGGGTGATTGGTTTTCAACTCCGGTTACTTTTTAGGGCAGCTGTCCCGTCCCCGTACCAAAATCCTCTAGGGCTTCTATTCAGGGAATGCAGGAGACCTGGGTGAGTTAACAGGGACAGTTGCTACATGAACCAGGTACTTTTTTGTTAACAGAATTGCATAGGAAGTCTTGGAAGCCTTTTTCATCTCCTGGGATATGGTAATCCCTGTGGATTTTTCAATGGAGATAGCACCCCATATACACAGGGAAAAGAATAGTTTCTTCACCAGCTGGGCTGGGCCTGGTGCTTCAAAATCATCTTTTCAAGCAAGGATACCTCCCCTCTCCTTGCTGGGGCTCTCCAGCCCCACACTCAGACTGGCCATACTGGAGGGTGCCAGGCCCCTTCTCTACGCGTACTTCCCTCAGCAACTTCTGCATTCCTATTTTTAAAAGTCGCACATTCTGAAGATAGGGGAACACACACTCTTTGTAAAGTAATCTCCAGTTCCTTCCCCATTCCACAGAAGCACACTGCTCAGAGCCAATTTTACTGCATAGCTGGAAAGTCTGTTATAGAAATGTATGTAATCTATATTATTACTTGCCTGAAAAAAAAGGGGGGTGGCGGGTGGATGGTGGGGGGAATGTTCCCGGGGAAAGTTAATTGCATTTAGAGGATTTCAGTGTTTAGAGCTGGAAGTAATGAATCCAGAGCAATGTCCTTGGAGATGCTATACCGTGGATGCAGAGTAGCGCTAGATGGCACTACAGTAATTTTCACTCGAAAAGCACAGGCCAAGCCCAGGGAAAGAGGGACTCGGGTCCAGCTTTGAATGGGCAGCTCAGATTTACCATCTACATTTTAGCTGGGTGGCCTGGGGAGATTCTGAGGAATGTGAGATACAGCAGTCTTTCCATGTATAGCCATGACTAAGTTGATAAATGGTATAATACATATATGTATTATATGTACATATATGAAGAAGAGTGTGGAAAGCTACTGAATGCTTTCATTTCACAAAGTGACACCACAAGGCACCTGAAAACCTGTAATGTTCTACTGAACCTAAGGTAAGGATATCCAGACTCAGTACATCTAAAAGCATGTTGCTCAAAAGCATACCAAAAATACTATGTGTCATCTAGGCAACTGGTTCTATGTCTGTCTGAAGGTATAAACTGGCTGTTTATAACTAAAACTTCAGAACTTAAAACTAGTGTTTTGTGCCTTAAAATGAAAATTTGACTTAGCAGGCCAAAATCAGCTAGATTTTGGGACTAACCTAATAGCTTGCTTTTCTTGTCATACAGAGTTAAATGCTGTCTATTGCCAATTTCTTTTACTGTTTCCCACAGGTGGTAGCTGACATCAAAACTTGATACTTGTCTTGTTCCTACTAACAGAAAATATAGCTTGTTGTCTCTTAACAGATATTGCAATAAGCTGATTTGAGAGCCTGCTTTTAGAACTTTGCAAAAGTACAGTCTTTTATAGGAACAACTGAGTGATTCTATAGCTTATATTATCAAATACATACAGGAGAAAATAGACCCTGTTGAAAAAATTGTACTTACTCTTGTAAGTTGAACTGATTTAAACTAAATTCAGGTGGCTTCTGCAATTTAAAGGACATGGTCTAACTCAGATTTCAGTTCTAAAACATTGTAGAATCAGATTTATAGGTCTTGTAAATTCTTTTAAAGGAAGCAGCACTGCAATTTATTTTATAATATCATAATTATTTTTCTATTTTGCATTTCTGTGAGTTATATTTTGCTTTCTGTTATGCTCCCGGTTTAAATCCTTAAAGGGTAATTAGTATCTATTTCACTAGAATCAGTGGGAGTAAGACATTTCAGAAATAGGGAACTCTGACATTTAAGGAGAGATCAGCATGAATGTTTAAGTTTCTTCAAGTAAATCTTATTCTAGTCATATAGCTACATACACTTTAGGGATATTGCCAGCTAAAAGGCCATCTGCTTGTCAGTTACAAATAAAAAAAATTAATAGTACTTTACATTGCTGCAAGAACGGTCTTTGTCAATGGAAATGGCCCAACTGGAGACAAAAGGATTGCTTAGAAAAATAAGCCCTGGAACCAGTAGTATTATTTGACCATAGGTTGTGCTCCCACCCAGCCAGGATGTGCAGCTTAACCCCAGTGGTCTTTCAACACAAAAAGGGTGGAGAAGAAGGGCCATAGAGGTCAGAGCATAAAAATCTAGGTTTGCACCATTGCTTCAAACTGCCAATATTTAAATAGTGTCATGTAATAAGAAATTAAATGCCCCTTGTGCTGGAATTGGATGGTTTGCCCATGCAAGGCTAAACCTGTGGTAAAGATGAGAGACATATGATGTCCAAAAACACTTTAAACTGTCTCTTTTAGTCATAAGCCACTGCTCTTTGAAACAATTCCTGTGTGGTTCTGAGCACATCCTGAGAAAATGTTCTCGTTGTCCTACTTCTTCTAATGTGTACTCTAATAAGGGCTCCTTTAATCTGTACTTTAAATCTCCTTTAATCTGGTCACTGTTTTACACTTTGAGATGTACCCCTGAGGCCTCCTCTTGCCTCAGAAGAAGCTTGAAAAGAACCATAACTTGCTGCTTGCTTTCTCAGACATGTCTACGTCTACATTCCTGGAGTTGATGTTGGTCCTGATAGACATGTCCTAAAAGCAGACTCCATCCTAGATGCAAAAGTGGTCTGTGTAGCTGGCAACGAAGCACGGCACTCATGGAAATACTCACTGGTGAAGTCGAGGTCTGATGAGACACACGGTTTGTTGGTCACTTTGCAACCTGAGTGACTTAACTAAAGTCAATTCCAACAACCCATTTGAAATCCAAAAGAGCAAGCAGAAAAGTTTCCTGAACAGTGTGGTATGCCTGTGGGAAACAACGATAGTGCCCCAAATGTGACTGTTTTCACTGTCACCCCAACAGTACAGGGTGACACTTGAGCAAATACAGCTGCAGTGGTGGTGTATCACTGCCCAGCTGTGCAAGCTTGGGAAGAGGTATGCGCTTGACAAATGTGTTTGGTTCAGTGCTAATTACATTGCCAAACCACTGTGTGTGTGTATGTGGGTGTGTACGGTAGAAGATCAGAGAGTTGTCTTAGCTCATCTGAGCACCAGTATCTTGCCTAAACTAGTCACTGATGCTCTGTTTGTGTCCATGGCAAGGTAGGGTAACACAGCCTGCTCTAACCTAGGAGATAAAGCTTAGAAAGCTAATTTAGAAAATGAGTAGCTACGATTTAGTTAGCTGAACATGTGATAAAAGTCTCCCCTCATTTAAAAAATAAACTACCATGAAATATTTTCAGAATATAGCATACTTAAGACATTTTAATTCCCTTCTAGGCTTAAAATTCACATCAAAAACATTCTCAACTTCTTTAATCTGTCTATTGCAATGAACGTTGACTCTCTCCGTTTCCAGCCTAGCCTGGTTCACTCCTTCTTAGGAGCCTGGTGACCCTGGGCTCCCTGGGGATCACCAGACTGCTGCTGGCCTTAGTGCAGACACCTGCTCAGCATAGCACACTGCAGCCCGTGACTCCCGGGCTCAAGCAGTCTGGCAGACTCATCCTCGCAGGTAGCTGGGACTGCAGGTGTGCACCACTGCGCCCAGAAAACAGCATGCCAGCAGCATCCTGGGCTGCATAAGAGGAGGATTGGCCAAGGGAGGCGATCCTTGCCCTCTGCTCAGCTCTGGTGAGGCCACACCTAGGGTGCTGTGTCCAGTTCTGAGCTCCCCAGTACAAGAGAGATGTGGACTTACTGGAGAGAGTCCAGCCAGCACAGGGCCACAAAGATGGTTAAGGGACTGGAACCTCTTCTGTAGGAGAGGCTGGGAGAGGTGGGACCGTTCAGCCTATAGGAAAGGAGGTGCAGGGGGATCTTGTTCCTGTGTACAAATACGATGGGAAGTAACAAAGAGGAGGGAAACTGACTCTTCTCAGTAGTGCCCAGAGACAGGACAAGACGCAATGGGCACAAATTGAAACATATGAAATTCCATCTGAACACAAGAAAACACTTTTTTACTGTGAGGGTGATTTAACACTAACTGTTACAGGTTGGGCAGAGAGGTTGTGGAGTCTCTATCCTTGGACATACTTAAAACTCAACTGGATACAGTCCTGGGCAACCTGTATGAGCTGACCCTGCCTGAGCAGGGGCTTGGGCATGGTGACCTCCAGAGGTCCTTTCCAACCTCAACTATTCCGTGATTTTGTGATTCTGTGAATTTGCTTCAAGGAAAGAAAGCTCCAAGTCTTTATTGAGTTGGTACTGTAAGGACAGTACCTTTTGATGTCCAGTCTGTAGTAAATTCAGACAGCCCTGATACAGGAAATAGGCACTAATCTTAACATAAACATAAGGTTTACCCTTATGTAAATTACACTGGATTCACATAAATTGCATGTTTATTAGTATTCTTGTCTTTCACTCTCATTTGCCTATAATTTTCATTTGTGCAGCTCTCTTCAATTATGGCTTTAGTTGTATTTCCCAGTTTGTATTCTCCCCTCAACAACAACAAAAAAAACCCAAAACAAACCCCAAGAAAGAAATAAACACACTGTGTATTTTGTTTCTTGATAAAGAGTTAAGAAAATTTGAGATCTGTCCTCTTTTTACTACCTTGCTGTTGATTACTAATCTGTATTTGTATTTATGCATACACACATGCACATGCTCAGGCACAAGATCATTTAAGTTAAATCATTCAGGTGTTTTGACATTGTATGGACTTCAGCGGTTTCTTCCATTTTTTAAGTTTAGCTGTCAGCCTTCAGAAACCACATTAGTAGCCACTAACACTAAACATTACTGATTATACTCAGATTTTTATGAAAGTAAGAAATCTAAATCTTCAGTCCTACCTCACTGATCTTCAGTGCTCTGAAAAAACAGAGCAAGTTCAAAACTTCATTGCTGCAAGCGTGGTAGATGAAGGTAGATGAAGCCACCAACCAGAATGTCTCCCAGGCCACCTCGTGGTGGGCACTGCCACAGAAGAATATAGCGTGCACAGATATTCTTGGTGACTGTTCAGCTGCTTTAATTTATAGTCGAATTATGCTGACAGTCAAGTGACCTGGGCAACAAAGAGATATTTTAAAGCAGTTTTGTAGGTTGCTCACATCTATATTCAAAAACCTTGGCCCATGTTTCTCGCACTGATTCCTTACCCATTTGCACCTAAGTTTCATTCTAAAACTCAGAAAGATGAAATAACGCAACCCTGTTCGTGCTGGTGTCAGGCATCTGCGTTACACATTGTTTTGCTTCACCTCTTTTCAACTAGCTGTGACTTCTGCAGATGAAAAGTGCTGTTATTAATGCTGAACACTGGTCTTCCGTGTTGAACTGCGGAAGGCACAGTCTGCCAATCCAGCAGTACAGTGTGTGGTCACAGGGACTAAGCACTGGAAATACAAACCTGGAATGTATTTGTGTGGCATTAACTAGGTCTCAACCCAATCTTTTCCTACTGTTGCTGTAGCCTGAAAAACTATGCAAATGCGTTGCTGCTGAAGAAAGGAGAGAAAACGAAACAAGTCCAGACAACAGAAACGCCAGCTCACATTAGTATTCTGCCATGGTGAAATAAACCAGATTGTTCAGACAAAATAGGCACAAACAAAGGTCTCATTGGGAATATAGCTGCTTGAATAGGAACAGCTCTAATCTCAGTAGTGCCACAAATCCCCTTTGAGAAAATGAATTTTGGAACACTTTAAATTTTTAACTGTTTTTCAGTTTCCATGGAATAGCACTGTGCCTCAGGCCACTCTTAATAACATTCCTGGCTTGCCCTGCTGTAACAATCTGTAAAAACTCATCCAGTCAGATGATTAGTGTTTTAATATCAAATTGCTTTGGAGTACATTTACGGTTGGAAGTGCATAATAGTATGTTTTATTATTGCTGTAAAACTAAAAACAAACCAAAAAAAAGCTAGAAGAGAAGTGGTTTGCTTTTTTTGCCCATTGGGGAGCTCTGGTTTGTTATTACATTCTATGCAATGATAATTAATGACTCCACAACCAGCAGTAAAAAAGTGTTCCCTGGCTAAAATTTTCAAAAGTAACTAATGATTTGGGGTTTCTTTGCTTTTATGTGTTCAGTTTGAAATACCTTAAAGAGGGACCTGGTTTTCAAAAAATGCTAAGCACTGACTTTCTGCAAATCATCTACCTTCCTCTTAAAACTTTCAGACCCTGTTATTTTAAGGTCATGGTAGATTCTGTTTACTGGTAACAAAAGTATGTCAATTCACAAATTAGTAAAAGAGCACCAGAGCAGATCACAAATAAATCCATTACAGGGGAAAATATTTTGAAATGATAGCTTCCTTGCACCTGCAAGAACAGACTTCTAGACTCTTGGGATGATTGGAAGCTGCTTAATGAACAAGCATGTAAGCAAAAGAGGGCAGGCTAGGGACCGGTTCTAGCAGTTGTTTTGTATTACTCAGTAAAAGAAAGATCAAGACCACATCCTACAGTCTTGGGTGGTGCTTGGACATGTCCGAGTACTTTTGAATGTCACTGTACACGTTGCGCCTGCCTGAAGCTGTCCTGGAGCCTGGCTGTCCTTTGCCCGGCAGGTGAAATCACTGTTAACACCTGTCCAAAGTGGGGAACATGTGACTGAATCAGAAGGCTGATGTTTCAGCCTTGGTGTCAATGCTCATCAAAGTACGATGGAGAAAGGAGCACCATAAAAGTTCTTATTTCATCCACCCAAATGACTCAGCTTCAGAAAAATCCAGAGAGGCTTCTAGGTCTTTCCTGCAGCTCAGCTGCACTGGAGCAGGCAGAAGAAAGCGAAGGACTGAAGGAGAAAGCATGTAACCGCTTCCAAGCTCTTCCTCTGCCACAGTGATTACACCAGGGCATCCTTATTTCACACTCCTCTACTTCTAGTCATGTTCAGTTAGCCCAGATTAAGAACCTTTGGACATACATCTCCCCAGATCAGTTCCAGTCTTTTAAACAGCCTTGCCTTTTCTTCGAAGGGCAGTTTCTTGCCAGGGCAGGTATGCTGGATGTTCAGGTCAACTTTTCAGAAATACATTTCTCTTCTGATACCTGAGGTTCTCACACTTTCAAGTGCAAATTGCCTTTCTATTCATCTCAGCAAGATGCAACTTTTGGTCCTGTAAAATGAACAACGAGCACGCTTGCAAACAACCAGATCACTGTGCTGCGGCTGATTTTTCATGCAAGCAGACGTGTCAGAGGTCAGTGAAGGCAAAGCAGCGTAGTGCTTAGTAGCTCAGGGTGCCCAGCTGCATGGAGCTGGCTGGGCTGCTGATGGGGGTTCCTCAGTTTTTAATCCTAAATCTATCCCGTGTTGGGATTATTCTTGTTACATCAGACACTAGGCAAGGCTCTGCATTTGCTCTACCTTCCCCAGGATTGTCCACTCCCGCTTTGCAGAGGTCTCTGTCCCTATTGCAAGTCCCTCCTCCCAAATCTTGTGGTTTACCTAGCACATGCTCATCATCCTTTTGCTTCACGGTGTCCTGGGTGATGGGATTTATCCACACGCACCAAAATTTCCACAGCAGGATAATGAAAGTGGTTATTGTTTTCCTCCAACTCTCTTCCTTTGCTATTATCTTAGACTTCCCATCACTAATTCTCCTCAGCCTGGCTGAAGGAGAGAAGACTGTTCATCTCATTCCAATCTAAAAGGAAAAAGCCTGGAAGTAAGGAGGCAGCATCAAATGATCACACTTCTGATGACTGCTCTGACTTTCGTGGGCTATCCTCTGGCTGTGTGTCACTGTGGCCTAGAACAAGCACCCTAGCATGGGGAAGTCCTACCACTATAGATGCACTGCGGTTCTCACAGACACACAGACTTCTGGGCACAGGGATGCTGGGTCTGCAGAGAAGGCTGAAAGGTTCTTCTTTTCTGAACTGAAAGGGTGCTATTCTGCTTTTGCCGAACAATTTGATTTTACAACTCCTGACAACTCCTGCTAACTGAGTTTTGCTATCTGACTGCTGCTGCTGCTAGGAGTGAGGGGAGAACATGCGCCTTCACTAACTTCATCAAACTTTATGAAGCTCCATTTAGAATTAAAAAGTTTTATTTAAGGTATATGCCTACATTTGCTTTCTCGAAGTTGTTCTAGGTTGCAGAGAAGATAACCCTGGAGAAGGGACTGGGAGAAAGTGCTCAGAGCCAGGGCTGCAGAGCTTGCCAGGGTCAGGCAGTTTTTCATGCAGAACCAGGATCAGTCAGGGGCGCAGCTGAGAAGCAACGATCTGGCAGAGCTGGGCTACGAAATGCAGTGAGAGTGGCAGCTCAGGGCCGGTGAAGCAATCACGGTGGCTGATAGCACAGAAAGCGGGCAGTGTCACCCAGGAGTGGCAGGCTGGGGACACTGTGCACGGCATACCCAGCAGTGCTGCACTGCATTGTTGGCAGCACGCACAGGAGCTGGCAGCGTGCCCGGGAAATAAACATTGGAAGATGAAAGCAGGCCAGTGTGGGAGGTAGCAGCCTGCTCAGTTTCCAGCCTCTGATCACCTTCTTCCAAGCCCTGTTTCCTCACAGTGTCCCTTTCTTTTCCCACAATGAATGGATCATTGCCCTCCATCAGGCAAATGAATCGCCTTATGAAAGATGGGATTGCCCAGATGCTTCCCCAGGGAACTGCTTTGCATTCAAAGGTGTGTGTGTATCCTGAGAAAGGAGGTGATCTGATTTCTTTTAATAGACTCATTGCAGCCTCATTGTCTGGAGCATCCACAGTTGGGTGGCTTTCTCATATCCTTCTCAAAGTCTTACTGATACAGCTCTGTAGGGTGTCTATACCAACACATTAGTACAGAAATACCACAGCAAGTAGCATCAAGCTTTGAGGTCTCATTGTTGGTCCCTTGCACCAATGCTTCATGCCAAAATCTAAGTAGATCCCACAGCTGTGCGGGTCAGGCTGGTGAAGCCTGGGGATCATAAGCAGCACTTGCACAGCCTCCATCCTGCTGGGGTCTGGCTACAGCCTGGCTCTTCTGGTATTAGGAAATTTTTTTCTTGTTTATAGCAACTATCAGCCTATTTTCTTTCTTTTCCTCCACCCTATGATCAGATGCCCTAAATGAAACATATGGTAGTAAGAACAAAGCAATTGATTATTTCCCTCCACTCAGTTACTACTGTCTCCGAACATGCACCCCCTTCTTTCCTCTTCCCCCAGCTGCATACGCTGAGCAAGATGCCATACGGTATGGAATATCCCTTTGGCCAGTTGGGGTCAGCTGTCCCTGCTGTGTCCCCTCCCAGCTTCTTGTGCCCCCCAGCCTTGTGGTGTGAGGCAGGGTGGTGTGAGAAGCAGGGAAGGCTTTGGCTCTGTAAGCACTGCTCAGCAGTAATGAAAACATTCCTGTATTATCAACACTGTTTTCAGCACAAATCCAAAACATAGCCCATACTAGCTACTATGAAGGAAATTAACTCTATCCTAACCAAAACCAGCACAAAGATAAGCGATGCTTTTGAAGCAAAAGCTCTCAGGTGATACGATGATATTAAATGTTACAGAATGACAGAAAGGTAGAGGTTAGAAGGGACCTCTGGAGGTCATCTCAACCAGCCTCCCCCCCATCATGCAGGATCAGCTAGAGCCTGCTGCCCAGGACCATGTCCAGATGGCTTCTGAGTATTTCCAAGGATGGAGACTCCACAATCTCCCTGGGCAACCTGTTCCAGTGCTTTGTCACCCTCACTGTGAAAAAAGTGTTTCCTGGTGTTCAGGCACAACATCCTGTATTTCAGTTTGTGCTCATTTCCTCTGGTCCTGTCACTGGGCACTACTGTAAAGAGCCTGGCTCTGTCGTCTTTACATCCTCCCTTCAGATATTTATATAAATTGATGACATCCCCTGAGCCTTCTTTTCTCCAGGCTAAACACTTCCAGCTCTTCCAGCCTTTCTTCATAGGAGAGAAGCTCCAATCCTCTAATCATCTTAGCGGCCCTCTGCTGGACTCTCTCCAGTAACTCCGTATCTCTCTTGTACTGGGGAGCCCAGAACTGGACACGGTACTCCCGTGCCGAGTAGAGGGGAAGGATGAAGGATGACCTCCCTGCTGGCAACACTCCTAATGCAGCCCAGGGTACTGTTACCCTTTCCGGAGGCAAGGGCACGCTGCTGGCTCATATTTAACTTGGTGCTCGCCAGGACCCTCAGGTCCTTCTCTGCAAAACTGCTTTCCAGCCAGTCAGCCCCCAGCACGTACGGGGGCCTGGCGCCATGGCTTCCCAGGTGCAGAACTTTGCATTTCCCTTTGCTGAACTGTTAGACTAACTAGATCCCAGCTATGCTGGCTCTGTATTTATTTTGCCTGTTGTTACTACTTATTGGCTCATTCTTTCTTGCACTGTTTATGTGGGACTGCCAAGTGGCAATTTAGCTGCATCTGTGCTGGGTGCACATGAATCCTTCATGAGTGCTACCCTGTTCTAGAAATGTAAATTCACACATTGGCTTCATCAGTATCATTCTGAATGCAACTAACATCAATTATGTATGTTTCATTATATTCTTCATCCTCTTCCAAGGTGCAGAATTGCTTATACAGTGTATTATTTCATCTTTGGGGGTTTTGCTGGTAATATATATGCTAGGCTGGGTTCTGTACGCAGAAGTATTCTGAAGCTGCCTCTTCTTGAAGCTGAATGAGGCCTGTTACCTCAGCCTCTCCTTACAGGGAAAGTGCTGCAGCTTTGCCTGGACAACTTGGTGGCATCCACTGAACTCGGTACAATTTGTTGAAGTTTTCCTTGCATTTGGGGATGCAAAACTGGACATGCTATTCTACGTGTGGCTAAATAGAAACAGATAACCATTTTACCTGGCCTACTGGCTATGCTCCTGGTGGTACAACGCAGGATGACCTTGGCCTCCTTTGCTGCCAGGACACAGGACTTCCTTGCAGCCAACTTGCTGTCCACCAAGACCCCCATCCTTTTCTGCAAAGCTGCTCCCCAGCCCACCAGTCCCCAGCCTGTACTGTGCGGAGAGCTCTTCCTTCCCAGGTGCTGGACTTTGGAAACTCCTTGCATTTGTCCTTGCTGAATTTCATAGACTTCCCATCAGGCCATTCCTCCCATCAGTCTAGACCCCTCTGAATGGCAGCTGTGGCCTCCAGCATTTCCACTGTCCCATTTTGGCATCACCTGCAAACGTGATGAGCAGGCACTCCATCTCCTCCTCAAAAGTTACCGAGATAGATGTCAAACAGAACTGGCCCATGATACTCTTGCTTGCTACTCCAGCAGAGTGCAACCCATTGACCCCTACCCTCTGAGCCTGACGAGCTAACCATTTCTTTCCCACCTAACTGTCCACCCTCCGTACTGTATAGCATCCCAGTTTGTCAGCTAGATGCAAAAAGATGAGGTGCGCTCTGGTACTTGGAACACCAAGTTATCTTTTCGTACTGGTGCAGCGAGGAGCGATTCCTTTGTCTGATGCGATCAAATGGACTTCATCCATACTTTAGCCAAGCAATGAATTTGCTCCCCATTATACAGAAGGGAAACTGGTTTGGATGGGGTATTGCTCCCTTCCAGCAATGCCCACAGGCCCTCAGGAGCCCCTGCCTGTCAGACTGCACTAGTCCCTTCTGCCTGCAAGGACCGTCTGACTTCCAAGTACAACGCCAGCGCCGCTGGAGGCATTACCTAGGCGGGCAGCTGCCACAGCAGGTGTGTCAGCCATGAGCCATGTCTTTACAAAAACCCAAAAATACGCGCCGGGAGCACGCTGCGGAGCTGCTCCGACCATTTCCTAAAGGCCGCAGGGCCACCGGTGCGAGGCAGCGGCCCGTCCCGGGCCCGCCGGAGGCCGAGCGAGGGGAGCCAGCGCCCGGGGGGCCGGAGCGGTGCGGGGGGCTGTCCCGCAAGGCCGGGGCGGCCGGGCACGTCCTCACCGGCGCCCGAGGGGAGCCGCCCGGCCTCCGCTCCGGGGAGAAGCGCCGGGGGCGGCTCCCGCCGTTCCTGCTCCAACGCCGAGCGTCACGGGTGAACCGCGGCCCGACTGCGGCTCCTGCGCGCTGCTGGAGCGGCCCAGCCGCGCTGCGGCCCCGCATGGCGGGGCAGTGCCGAGCGGAACCGCCGCCGCCACCCCCGGCCCCGCCCGACCCCCCACCGCACCTCCCCGCACCCCGCTGGCCGCCGCAGCCCCCTCCCCCGCCGCTTCCTCCCGTCGGCCCCCTCCACGTGACCCAGCCCTTCCCCACGGCCCTCGCCCGAACCCAAAATGGCCGCCGGTGAGCCCCTTCCCAGATTGGGCATCGTGCCCGACTCCAAGATGGTTGTCAATGGAGGCTCTCCGGGGACAGCCTAGCGGGTCAGTCCGAATACTGCGGCCCGGTAGGCTGGGCGATGCCCCGCCTCAGCCAGTCCGCCGCTCGCATTGGCGCTGCCAAGGCCCAGGCCTGCTCTCATTGGCTAGAGAGGTGTCGCTCCCGCTCTCTCCGCTCCAGGGCCCGGGGAACTATTTTCCATTCGGCGGAGGGGGGCCGGGGAGGGGGCTCCGCTGAATCGCTCCGTCCGCGCCGAGCGGCAGGCGGCGGGCCCGGGCGGGGCGGCGGAGGATGCTGCGGCCGTTGGGGCCGCCGGGACGGCGCTGAGGCGTCGCTGTCCCCGCCGCCGCGCCGCGGTAGGTGCCTCCCGGCCGGGGCTCCGACTCGGCGGACGGGACCTGCGCCGCTCGCCCCCCGGCGGCGGGAGGCGGCCGCTCCCCACCGCTGCCGCGGCCCCGCTGCCGCCCGCCGAGGCCGCGGGTCCGCGAGGGTGGCGGGGAGCTGCCGCCGTCTCCCGGCCGCGGGCGGCCAGCGCCCGAGGGAGCCGGGGGAAGGGCCGGGCCGGGCGAGCGGGAGGGGAGGGCTCGGCCGGGGCGCAGCGGGGTGCCCGCGGGGGAGAAGGCCGCCCCGGGGCGGTGGTGGGGGGGGTGTCGGGTCCGCTCGGTCCCGGCCCGCTTCTGCGGGAGGCGGGGGAAGCCGGGGCGGGCGGCGGCAGCGAAGCCCGGGGCTGGGGGCTCGACCTGCCCCAGCCCGAGCCCGGTGCCGGCGGCCGAGGCGTTCGGCCGGGGGTGCCCCGTGTCGGGCGGCGGCGGGACGGCCCCGCCGGGCGGCCGGGTTAGTGCTGGGGCTGGTGCGGGAGCGGGAGCGGGGGCCGGCGGTCCCCCGGAGCTGGGCTTGCACGCACGTCTGTCCGTGTGGAAATCGCACTTGCAAAATTGCCGTTCAGGTCTTCGGGGCACACAGCCTAGCGTTAACCCCTTCCGCGGGGCTGGGACGTTACTCGTCAGGCAGCTCTCCTGGGGAGTGCTCGTAAAAGTTTGGAAGTCGTCTTCATATGCAGCTTAAAGTTATGAATGGCTTCTTGGAACTGTAGAAGCAGTAAATCGCGTTATTTCTGCTGTTGTTAACTCTGTAATTCGACACTAGCACTGGATCACAATAGCTTAATCCCATGAAATACATTTCTGCCTCTGATATGTTTGTTTCATCGGGTTTCTGTATCATCTGATCACGTATTCTTATGAACGCAGCATGTACAGTAGTTGTGCTTCCATTCCCTGAATGCTCACAGAAGGCATGCACACACCCCAACCCCTTCCTCAAGCTTGTTGGAAGTTTTCTGCAATGTGGTTATGGTTGTAAGCTACAAATTTTAGGCTGCTCATCATACAGGGTACCCATATCCCATGGTGTGAGGTATGATCCCTGAACGTGCAACACATACCTTCTTGTGACAAATACAGTGCTTTTCCACTGAAGCTTATTCTGGTATTGGTTGTGAGTTCAGTAAAGGTGTGCCTTTTCTCACGTAATTTGCAACAGCTTCAGGAGTGCTTTTGTTGGTGCAGTATATTCCCATAACAAGAAAATATTTTGGGTATAGATGTGGCCCAAGTGAACTAACAGTTTGCGGGGAGATGCTATGAATGGAAAGTACTACTGAAGTTTTCATTTATATAACCTTATTGAGAAATAAGTATGTTGCATCAGTTTGCATGGAAGTTGACTGGATATAATTTCAAATTGATCTGCATCCTTCAGAAGACAGGGGAATTAAGTATGCATTGGATATAGAGTGAAAATCTTGACAGGTTTTTTGTGGGTTTAAACCATTGAGCATGAAAACTGCCTTTTCATGACTATCTGAATGCTTCAAATACTTCAAATAGATTTGAATGTTCTGTTTTCTTGAGTTTTTACTTTACCTTAACATCTTCTGTGTAATTTTTTTTAAAACCTAAACTTTCCTTAGAGATGAGCAATTACATTTCAGGGCACTTGCCCCTCACCCCCTCCCACTACTGAGTGAATGGCAGAAAAGACCCTTCTGTGGTTGCAAGTACCACAGTATGTATTTTACTAGGTTTCAAGCGTGTTACCATTTAAGATGTAGTTTTAGAATCGTTTTACTTTAATAATTTTGTTATTATCGTATGAGTTAAGGCCCAGTACTAGAAGGAAATTGTTCAGTTGCTGGACCCTTTAGTGTGACCTTCTTTTCTAGAAGTGCTTTTATTTTTATTATGGGATTATACAATGAGGGTGTAATTCCTAATTTCCTTACATGTAAACCTGGTTAACTTCAGTTTAGGGAAGTTACTCCAAGATACAGTATTTTTCAAAAGAGACTTTTTAGTCCCGTTCTACTCCACAAAGTATATTTGTGCAACATGGAGGTAGTAATTTATGGGTGTCGGAAGTTTTGAGTCCCACAAATTATTGAGAAGGATGGAGTGTCCTTTCATAAGTCTTTTTCAGGAAGGGAAGTTGGGGTTGTGTCACTAGGTAATGACCATGGAGTACATCATAGCCCCCAAATGCCGTTTGCCTTACTCAGACCTCATAACTTTTATGCTGAGTTCAAATCTCTCATGGGCCACTGTGCCTACGGATGACATTAAGGCAATTTTGTAGTTAAATTCTGTTGCAAGCTTAGAAACGTTGAGGTGTGGTTCACACAGCTCAAGATCTTGTGTTGTACAGGTTTGTGCTATTAAAGGCTTCCCACTGAAGATGTCTTGCGGCCTTCAGCCTCGACATAACCCCTGTTACCTTGAATATCCCCAGTTGATGAAGTTGCTACAGTGACATGCTGAAAGAAGGCAAGTTTCCAAGTTAACCTCCTCATTCATTCAGTTGTCAATCTGCAAACCAAGATATTGAAGTGGACCTGGTATCAAAGCAATAGGGTCTCTGTCAGAACAGGTCTAGTTTTGTCTTTTTTGTGGATTTTGTACATTAGTCACTATGGCAGAGTGAATCAGCTATACTTTTAGGTTGCATTCTTTGTCAGTCCAAAGCAAACTACAAAAAAGACTAGGCAAAACAATTTTGAGACCTGATAGACTGAGCTGCTGAAATCTGTTCTGAGTTTTCCAGTTGGTCTGGATGTCTTGCATCTACTCTGGTTTCAGAATTGCATTAGCAATACAACAACTAGTGAATTTGGACAGCTGGGTGGCATGCAATAGCTTGACGTGACTTCATATGTGTGACAGCATTGGAAAAATGGCTGGGTTAGTCCTTGGAGGAATATCTAGAATTTCTCTTCTATTGCTCTTGTAATGATGGCAGGTACATCTAAGAAAGAGAGAGCTGACGGAAGGGATTTGAAATCAACTGTGTTCAATTAGAAAGTTGGGGGGGGGAGGTTTAATGTTATGAAACATCTGAAACCTGTCACTCTGCAGCAGGGTTCTGGGAGGACCATTCATCACATTTGATGTGGCAATTCACGTATTTCCCTGATGGACTAATAACCCAAGATGGTATAACGTGCATTTTTCTGGTCTCATTAATTATCTGTAAAGTTGAGAGAAATGTATTTCAGTCTAATCAAAGGGTAGCGCTGATTGCTGTTAATATTTGTAAAATTTGTAAACCACCTTGTCCTGTGATAGCCTGTTGCTAAATATATCAGCTTTTGGTAGATACTTCATGGATTCAGGTGACTCCATGTAACTTTCATAGAGTAGATTTATCTAGTCTTAAGATTTAGTTAAAGCGGTGATGTTTCATTACTGCTACTAGTTGTGAAAACAAATGTAAAATCTAAAGAGCATACCTTTTTTCTTCGCTAAAACGTACATTCCTGACTTTGTAGAATGAAAGAAGTTTTGACGTAAAGGCTTCGCCATAAACTCCTAAAATACTGATTCAGATTCCGAAATATTGGAAGTTATTCTTCTATATATGTAACTATAGTTAAGTAATTCTTGAGTAGCTGTCTATTTTTAGGCTGATTTCCTTGCCTCTTGTTTCCCCAAGAGCTATGTTTTGGTAGTTTCTTCAACCTTTAAGGGGAAATTAGCACTTAGTATTATGTTGTGGTATTTATGCCTAGAGGCTTCATTAAGACTACAAGGTTTGGTTGTGTTGAGCAATATGCATCTCCAGCTCCCCTCCATCTGATCATGGCCTGCACTGTACTGAGATCCCTGCTGTCTTCTAAAGATGTCTACCTAGTTATAAATAAGTGTGGGCTGATTCATGGGGTTTGGGGTCAGAAGGATTATTGGCTTTTCTGATACTGTCAACGTATGTATTAGTTTGAAACAAACATGCAATTGCTCCATTGAATAAGTGCCCTGAAACATTGTATGTTTGTGTGGTTTGGTTGTTGGACAGCTTATTTTAATCTCTGAGCTATATCTAGTTAAAATATTGTATTTAAAATTTAGTAAATGTATGCTATACCTTCTGGAGCCCTTATACTTTGTCAGCTCTATAAATTAACTCTGACACACTGAATATTTTTCACCAGCTAACATAGCTGTTAGTTAAGTTAAATAAAGGAGAAAAGCCCACATGCTCTCTCCATGCATACAGCTGGACATCTCTGTTAAATTTTTCAACAAAAAAAATGAAATTTTGATTGCTTTTTAAAGCTTCATGAATACACTAATTGGTGAATCATCTAATGTGCAGTTTAGTTTCAGGAAATATGAAATGGCTCGCTAACTTCACGGTTATAAGATTATGCAGACCTTCTGAAAATCTCAGTAAGAAAATGTGTGCAGTGGTGGTGGTTGATATTTTTGGCTGTGAGAGGTTGGCTAAAACTCAATGTAGTTATGCATAGTCTGCACTAGTTTATATGGTAGAAACTCCTTTGAAGAATTATCTGGAAGGAAGAAAGAATAATTTTACAGGTTTATCTGCTCTTGGGACCTTATCCAGATTTTGTTAAAGAAGTTTGCAGTCAGGAACCTTTTCTGGATCTGTAACTGGTCCCAAATTCCTGGATAACATGGTAGTTGCTTTTTGCCCTGTGCTTTTACACAGTCGTGGTTGTTGAATTCTTCAGCCTTAATGTTGGACAGCTGCAAAACATTTAAAGCCTATCTGAGAGATTGGGATAAGGAGGAGGGGGGAGATGGAGGCTTCCCAGATAAGTAATACTTCTTGAGGACTCTGAAGTATTTTCTTTATGTAGCCATATACGGTGTGTTTCTGGTTAGCTGTACTACTTGGTTATGTATTGTGTTATCAGTTGAAGTATTTAAACCACTAGTCCTTTTTTTGTGAAAGTTTAGGTCTCTACAGTAGTCGAAGAATCAAAGAGGTCAGGAATTTGCTTTTCTTTTTGCTGTAGCAGAATAAGAAAAAAATCAGTGCAGTGCATAAGATCCCTTTTGTAAACTCAAGGTTTTTTATAATAAATATTCTCATTGTTGAAGATGCGTGGAACATTCTTAGAATATTGTGGCATTGCAATACATATTGTAATGCTTACGCCAGGCACCAGTTTCTTAAAGGCAGAAGCTTTTACAGTGTTTAGAAGTGCTTCAGCAATTTCTGATTAGAGTACATTTACAGAGGTGAAATTTAAAAGATTGTTTAAAAATTTTAAGTGCAGTTGAACTAATAGAAAATATTTTTTTCTGCAGTACTAGATCTGATAACATTTTTGTTCCTCCTCCAAAGAATGGATTCTGATATTAATTCAATTGTCAGCCTGGCTCCCAGATTAAATCATTTGGGCCTCATTGCTCAAGGCCCAAATGTTAGCCACAGGATTAAGAATTCTAATTCTGGGATAAAAAGTCCTGGCACTTAGCACCTTTGACATGTTTCCGTTAGGCTAGTAGAGACTCAGAGACTGCAGTTGAATGAATTAGGTTTGATCAAGGCTGTGATAAAACCCGATCAAGATAGTATCTTGGAATATTTGGCCTTTAATAACAAAAGTTTAGGTTGTAGTGATTGCTTATGCCAGTTTGACTTAATTTTTTTCTTCATGGAACTTGTCTAGCTAAGGATGAGCATGTTTAATAGGGCAGGCCTGCAGGTATCCTGTTTCTTGAAAAGAAGGCTAGGCTTCCATCTGCAAGATACCTTGAATTCTGTCCGCTTAGGTACATCTGCTTTCATATTAGGTTTTTGGTTTTGCAGTAAGGCCTGTGCAGCAGAGTCTGATTTACTGACTCGCTTATGGAAAAAGCACCCATTACTAAACTTTGTATTCAGAGAGCTTTTACATTTGGCCTCTGTGAAGAAGGAAGTATTTTAATCATTCCACTAGTGCAGTAAGAGGTCTCTTACTCTTTTGAAGTAGCATGTGGATAAAGTGAATTAATTTTAGACTGCATATTATCTTTAATCTGCAGTTGACTGAAATCTCTGTGTGATAGATTTGGTTAAACACTTCCACTGCTTAGCTGATGCTTTGTTTTTTTAGATCTTTAATTTTCACATTTCTGTTGGGGAATGGTGAATTACATACCTTTTTTTTAAACATGTTAAACCTCATGTGAATAGAAAGTGGAATTCAATTAAATACACAAATAGCATTTTAAAATTGGTGTGTAGTTTATTACTTCAGATGTGCTGGATGAGTAGTTAAACCAGCAATTTTATCAAAACACATTTTCTATTTAAAAATTTGCTCAATAAGTTGAAATTTCTATTTGCTTGTGTCTTTTAGATTTGGTTGATCTCATTTCTCATTCATTGGCCTTACTCAGGGCTTGGAAGAGGAAAATAACTATGTATTTTTAAGCTGCCAGACAGTTGTGGTGGTAAAATTATTAATACGTAAGATTGAGAGGTCTGGCTAAAAGGTTATCTGTACTAAAAAGAGTATTCCTTTCAAGTAAAAGTCTTGTGATTGTTTCCAACTCCTGACATCTGAGCTAGGGTAATACTGGGTGGCTGTGCCACTCTTATGGGCTCCACTAAGAGCCATCTCTCCATATTGTCACATTACTGCTTGAGTCCTCATTAGAATTGTGGCTGTTTAGCAAGGGACTTGAGGAGTCCATCGCTTCCAGGGCTGGGTACCTGGTTTTGTTAACTTTTAAATGATATTTTTTTTTCCTTGCCTTTTTCCTTTTTCTGAAATAGTATATAGGTTGGGTCTCTGTGATCACTTGGCAGAGAACCCAGAGAGATGCTGTTAATGTTCCCTCACTGTTATCATAGTTAATAAAGCTTCTGTCTGACCTGTCCTAAATTGTGCCTGCGTTATTATGCATTTGGAGTCCCCAGATTCTTTGACACAGTTTCTCAATTTCAACCAGTCAACCAGTTTGTTTAATCCACGATGTTATCCTTTTTCTTCAGGGTTAGTCGGTAATGGTTGTTGAGGGAGACCAACGCCGAGTGCTGGCATTGGCCTGACAGCGGGCTGGGGTGTGCTGGCACGAGGGGGTGCAGGGCGGCGGGTGATGGTGTAGCGTTGTCCCTTCAGACTGCAGTGACTTGTTCTCTCTGGAGTCCGTCTCATCTAGCCACACCTTTAATGTAAGAAAAGTCTCTTGAAACCAGCGAGCAAAGTTTCTGCTGCCAAGATCTCACCAGGTATTTCTGCAAGTTCTCGCCAGCCCCAGTGGCTTAACTCATCTGGGCATTTGACATTCTTTACCACTTTGGCAGCAAACATGGTCAGCTTTGATTTTTGCTTTATTTTTATTTATTTATTAATAGTAAGTCAAGACCTTAATACAGATAGTCACAATGCTGGGTAGATTTGGATATAAATTGGATTTAAAGTTTCAGTATCAGACCAGCTTTATCTTCAAATATGTATGTAGTTTATCTACTGAAGAAGTTCCTCATAATTATTGTCCCTAAGATCTGGATGCCTTATTTATGGAAGCAAGACATTTGACAACAAGACCTCTTGTTCTTACAGATGTAATCTAAATTATTATGTATAATTTGTATTAACATTATGAGATTAAAATTTCTGATAATATAATCTTGGAGAATGCAGAGGTACTGTCTCTGTGTTTAAGGCCCTGAAATGCAAAGTACTGACCCTGGGAGAGGGTGTTGGGGGTATGTTAATAAATACTTCACCTGTTTTTTTTATTCTTTGCTGAGCAGCATGTATTGGCCAGACAGGTTTTTTCTAGGTGTACACTTTGATGGTCTGGGTTGTTCTTATGTTACATGTCATTACTGTATTTCAGGAGTACATCATTTGCCTGTTAGTATTTGCTGGCAGCATTATCTTATAGCCTGTTTTGCAATTAACAACATTCTGTTCCATCTTGGATTATGGCATTGTGATTGTTGGTTTCTTTTGACTTAGTTGTCTTTAGAAGAGAATGTTTGAAATGGACATTTGAAGAAAACCTATGTTTATTCTGGAAGCTTAACATATTTTAGAAATACTGATTTTTTTCTAATTCCTAGTCACTTATTTTGAGGATGAAAATAATTTTTTGCTCTTTACTATAAAGATAACTTAGCAATTAGTCCTCCAGCATGACAATTCCAATATAACTTATCTTATGGTCTTCTGTGGTGCTTTCATGTCTCAATTAAAATGTTTGCAAGTTCAGTAAATCCACATGGTAGTCTATATATAGAGGTATTTTTATTGCCCATTGAATTGTATCCTAGCAAATTTATTTGAGTAAATACAAGGACTCTTTCAGATTGACCTGCTGATCTACTGTTTCCCAACTCTGAAGGGAAAATCCGGGGATCTTGACAAAAGTTTTAATATTTAAAATGCTGAAACAGTTGTGCAGTAAGAAGGGAGAAAACTGCTTTGCCTTGAGAGTCTGGGTTGACCAGTGTCAATTCTCATGTGCAAGTGATATGGTTTTGTCCGCTCAAATTCCTTGGGGTCTGAAGCATCTGTTAGAGGATTTAGTGTTTTTGTTGGTAGAACTGTTAGTCCTTATATGCATATGACCTGGTTTTATTCTTCCAAACTCCTTTCGGAGTGAAGCATCTGTTAAAGAATTTTCAGTGTTTTTGTCAGAAGGAATGTGACTAAAGTTCAAAACTGTCAAGTAATTACACTCATCTATAGCTCAGAGTTGCTTATGTGGATGACTGATGACCGCTGCATTGAACAATTTTTCTATTTTGATACTTGTCTAACAATTGTGAACAGAATAAATGAGGTTAGGGGTCGTAAGGTCCAGACCAGTAATTTGTGTCTGAAAAAGTAGTAGTCATCTTCTATTTTAGATTAAGGTTTGGACATAGATTCAGCATGGCATGTGGTTTTGGAAAAACATTTTGTTCGCTGTATGTATAGTAATGTATGTAATTGAAGCAAAACTGAATTTTGTTGATTAAACTTGTTTCCAGAACTAGGTCTAGAAGCCAGCTTCTAGGGGCTAACTCTTAAGTGGTCTGAAAGTTTGAAATCTCCCATCTTTTGTGCATTTTTTGGTTTGTCTCTTCCTCACATCTGTTTATCACTGTTTGGGGTTTTTGTTGGTTTGGGGTTGTTTGGGTTTTTTTTTGTTCATTTGGTTTTTTTAATGGTGGGTGCTGTTTGGCTTTTTTGCAACTGGTTTTGATCACAGTTTTAAGAATGGAAAAAATTTGCATAGTAATGCATCTTCAGTTGTCTTTCTGAGGCTGTCTATATTTAACTGATATTTGGAAATCGTTGTTAGTAGTAAGCTCCAGACACAGCCCTGTTTTCATCAATACCGTTGGTTTATTTTGGTAGAAAATAGTCTCCCTGAGCATCATAGATGACAATAGATAAGCTGAAGATTTGCAGTTAGACTTATTGTATAAATAGTTCTTAAGATATGACTAGTGTTAGTCCTATAAATTCTTCCTTATAGGCTCAAAAATTATAATATTATGAATTTGGGGTTTTTGTTATGCAAATATTTCCCTTATTATGACTGTGTAAAAGAAAGACTGCAAAAGATCTACATAGCCCATGAATTCTATAACAGTTTTTAAACTTCAGTCAAATATGAGAGATTAATCAATTTTGTAGCATAAGCCAATCATCTCAATGCTAGTCAAGCTAACGTGGTATACTAATAGTATATCTACGCGTGGTAGCTCATCCCTGTACTTTGCCAGTTTCATTGACAGACAGGTGTAATGTCACACAAGGTTCTTAATGGGACACTTGCATTGGCATTTTCTGTTTTCCTGAGAAATATAGAGGCATTAAGATTATTTTTTTTCTTTCCTCACAATCCCAGAGATCAGCGAGTAAAGCAAACCTGAAAATTGTGGGCAAAAGAGAATATTGTTATGTAAGGAGATAAAATGCCATACAGCTGTGGTTTACAACTTGTTCATTACTATGAAATTTGATAAAACTATATTCCTCTTTTTTTAACATTAATGCTTTGTTTGACAGAAGTTTGATACAGCAAAGATGTGCAAAGAAATAGTTCTGCCCTTTTTGTTATGCAGTACAAATCTAGAAAGAGGCTAGTCTTGTTCAAGGTCCATTCTCAACTTTTTCCTGTGAACTCACTGCTTGTATCTCATTTTCCGAGTTCTCACAAATATTGGGCTTGGTTTTTTCTGTTACTCACAGACTTGCTTTTCTTTGTACCATTAAGTTACAGCTCTAATGCCAAAAAATCTACTTTGCAATTTAATTTTGGCTTATTTGAAGAGGGTCAGTAATTATAGTTACTGTTTCCAGCAAGTTGAGGTTTTCCAGCAGTCTTTCTATGAAGAATGTGACTGTGGATTAATTGAACATAAAAATGAGTCAAAAACTTTTTTTCTGCCAAAGGCAAACATAGGAGTAGGTGCTAGTAAGGTTTTGAAAACTCTGTTACCTAGGTAATTGGTAGACCTATTTAGAGCTGTTGCTCAAGAAAGTATAAAACTGATTTAATTCAGTGAGAAAGTTATTGGGGTACAGCTTACTTGTAAAATAGCAGTTTTCTGGAAGCTTTTTAATTTTCACTCTTAAAGCCAGTTGATGTCAAGGTGTTTTTAAAGCCTGCTGTCTCCTAGCTTCCTGCCAACAGTGGGGTTGTCATCTCTAAAGCATGGTACCCTGTCTTTTTTCAACTTACTCTGAATTCAGAGAGGACAGTAAGTTAACAGTTGTTTAAGTATGCTGATATCATGGATGACATACCTAACAGCATTAATTATCTTCTGCCTAACTAGTTTATGCACATTCCTTTAGCATCCTGGAGGGGCCAAGGAGGTAACAGTGGTGGTGCTCTGTGGCAGCAGGATGACGTATGTTAGTCCTTGAATAGTGTGTAATGGTATTCAGCTGATATGTGTCTTCTGTTTAGTTCTGTGGTTTCATTAATGCCTGTAAATTTTTCTAATGCTCAGTATGCACTTTTCTTTTATAAAAACACCATAGTACTGGTATAAGGAATGATCTAGAGAGAAACACTTTGGAAATGTAACTGAGTTTGTTATTAGCATGGAAGAGTAATCTTAGCTGTCGTTACTGTGCTGTCAGAAACCCTCATGGTTTGCATACAGCTGGAGTTATGGTGGTGTTACAGTACAGCTACATTGGCAAAAATTCTAGTCTTTGATTTGGGACAGCGATGGAAGCCAAATGGGGACGAAAAAAGTCAATGTACAAAGCTACCTCTCTGTTACAAAAATCATACTAGATAAGCCTACTGATACAGCAGTGTTTGCAAATCCCTTAAGCATAGATGAATCCAGTGCTTCTGATTCTTGTTTTCTACTCATTTAGCTTTGCATGTGTATTTCATAATCTTTTTACTAATTTTGGAGTTGAACCATGTATTTAGCTCTAATGGGAAGTGATTGTACTTCCAACGTTCAAGGCAGCATAGGCAGTTAAATGCCTCTATGCAGGAGCTAAGCCTGGGGCTCAAAAAAATGCACGCAGAAAATTGCTACTCAGAAGGCTTTGCAAGCATACCTATTCTATATGTGCAGGAATTAAGTAGATAGGAGTAAACTGTATTCATGTACTTTGGTTGTCATACGGGAGCGCACGTGAAAAAGATGGGACTGGAGCCTCTTGGTGAGGAGCAGCAGCGAAGGAGTGTATTGTAGACTGAGGTGAAATCAAATTCTGTGTGTCTGGACTCTGCAGAGCTGAAGCTTACAGCGTGTCAGTAGTAGCACAACCACTGGTGGTGGTGGAAACAGTTGTGTGCAATCCCTGGGCTGCGATGTGGTGCCAACCAGGTGGTGCTGTAAAAAGAATAATTGCAGCATTTGCATCTTCCTTCCCTCTCGAGAGGTAGCAAGGACATATGGCCATGGAAGTCTGTTGTTGGGGGAACACATTAGAGTCCTTCAGTGTGTCCTGAGGAGGACAACAAAGCTGGTGAAAGGGCTGGAAGGCATGTCCTGTGGGGAGCAGCTAAGGACTTTGGGCCTGTCTAGTTTGGAGAAAAAAAGGCTGAGGGGCAACCCCGTTGCTCTCTGCAGCTTCCTGAGGAAGGCAAGTGGAGGGGAGCTGCTGATCTCTGTTCCCTGGGGTCCAGTGATAGGATGTGTGGGAATTGTTCAGAGCTGTGCTGGGGGGGTTTAGGCTGGACGTTAGGAAGCATTTCTTTCCCGAGAGAGTGGTCAAACAACTGGAAGAGGCTTCCTAGAGAGGTAGTTAATGCGCCAAGCCTGTCAGTGTGTAAGAGGCATTTGGACAATGCCTTTAATAACATGCTTTAACTTTTGGTCAGCCCTGAATTGGTCAGGCAGTTGTACGAGATGATCGCCCCTTTCAAATGTAATAGTCTGTTCTATAAAACAAACAAAACCCCAACAACAAGCAGCCAGTGTTCAGACACAGGTATGACTTTGGAGCAGGTGTAGCTGTATTCACAGGCACTCCAGTTTTAGGCTAGCTGCGTGTAGTGCTCCTCTCGTGGTACCTGAGATAGCTTTAATTTCCCGTAGTGGGAGCTGAACAATGGTAACATGATGTAAAGAGTTAGCAGCCATGGCTGTTTCTGTTTTTATTTATATATGATTTGAGGTTAAACAGAATGTCCAGGACTGCTTGGAAGAGAGTCAGAAGAGTGAATAAAATCTCTCCTGCTCATTGTGTTTTCTTACTGTTGAGGTGGTGCTTCTCTTCAGACTCTTTGAGGGGTCTTACCTAGTCTTTGTGGACTCTAGCTCCTGCTTACCAGGGACCTAAAAGTCCTCGATTTTCAGTAGTAACTTAAGAGAATATTGTCTTTATGTCCATGTTGCTTCACTTTCTTGTTCACTGCCTCCACTCGGTACTCTTCAGATGGAGTATAATGTACAAGATCAAGGCTGTGAAGCCTTCTGGTTGAGTGTAACATCTCTTGAGGCTTGCAAAGGTCACTTTGATTTGCCTTTCATGCAATGTTTTCTGGAGAAAACAGGATGGCATAGACTGTTAGTGTTACCTGGTCTCAATGAGTAATCAAATAGTTAGAATTTTTAGAAAGGCAGATAGTTTTGCATTTTATTTGTTTGCTCTGTCATTTCACTGAACCTGACATTGGCCATTATACAAATAGCTCTGAGAGCATCTAGTTGTTCACCCATCAGTGTGCAGCCTCGTAATGGACAATCTGAATAGTTGTGATTCTGTATCATTGACAAAGTGTCCTATTTTGTTGCGCAGCTGTAAACTTCTGTAGCAAAGTGCATTGCTGCGTAAGTGAGAATGGGAGTTCACACATGAGTCATTGTTACCACTGGTGTTCTTCCTTCATCCCTTACATCCATAGATAATAGGAAGTGTTAGAAAATTTTTAAGAGATGCTGTATTCAGTTGTTTATAACTTCGCTGAACTCTAATCTTTTGGACTGAAATACTTTAAGCCTTCTCTTTGCCTTGAGTTTAATTTTGTTTAAAGCTTTCAGCCAAAATTTTTCATCTGTTTTCCGAAACAAAACTAGAATAATTGTCTGTGCCATTTTTTTATGGCAGTCTCTTTGAAATATTGTAGTGCACCTCTGAACTGGAACATCTACTTGAAATTTGTCAGTGGGTGGCCTCTGGCTGAGCTGTAATGTTTTAATTTTACATGAAAATCTGCCAAAATGGAGGCAATTCTGTTTTTGAAAAAATTGTCATCTGGATGTGACAACATTTCTTTGTGGAATTCCCAGGAGCCTGTTTGCACTCTGTGTACTCAGCAGGATTTTTCTTTCAAGTACGTCTCTGGACTGCAGTAAGCTGGGAACCAGAATTGTCCCCGGTTAATTAGGCAGTTGAGGGGGGGATCTTACGGCACAAAGCCAGGTGGGAAATCTCAGTGAGACAGTCCTGATGCATGTCAGCTCCCTTCTCCTTTTCTGTCCCATCATCTCCACAGTACCTCCAGAATCTGTATTCTTGACTGACTTTGACCTTGTTAAGACTTTTTGCAGAGAAGGTGAGGTTTCCATAGTGGGCTAGAGCTTGGCTTCTTCTGTATGTGACCAGATATGTTACTTCTAAGCATAACAAGGATGCCACTTGTCATATTAATGTGTAATTGTGGGTTGTAGGGAATGTACTCAATCACTTCGTATGAGTAGGGTATACACATTTGGTCAGTACTGATTGCTGTGACAGTCATCCAGAAAAGCTCAATCTGATTTTGTTTTTTTAGAGACCTTAACAGATAAAATCTGGAAGGACTACTGAGACAATGAACCGAAAGGTTTTTTTCTTCAGGAGTTCCAAACTGAGCCAAGTCCACACGTCCTGAATTTTTAGGATGAGAAGGTTTTGTTGATGGTGTTTGGTTTTGGTTTTTTGCGTTTTTTTAAGACAGCTGGAATGTAACTTTTTTGGACAGTATTCCTACAATAACTTCAACTTTGAAGAACTGTGTTAGGTAGCTACCCAGCCTGTAAAATTCAGACCAAATCTGAAAGCCACTGAACATGGTCTAATAATGGGAGGTGTTAGGTGATGGTAATAAATTATAAAATCCTGGATCTTTGAAAATGTACAGTATTTTTCTAGATGAATCTTGGTCTCAAGGCTTCATTTCATCATTTTGCTGCACAAGTATGACTTTCATCGGATCTTTCATTTAATAAAATGTCTTTCCTCGTATAAGGAGATCTGGTTTGACATTAAAGAATGGGGTTTCACAGAAATGGCTAAACCAGTGTTAACAGCTTGCTGCTGCTGGTAGAGGTGGTTCTTCTCCCTTTCTCTCTTCTCCTACTCTCGTGCTGTCACTGCCTCTTCTGGCTTCTTTTTCCTAGCTGAAGTGCTGTTTGGTGGTTCCATTAATTAGCTTATAGTGGAAAATAGAGGTTAGATGAGTGTTGGAACTGATGCAAAGGGATGCAAGGGAAGCAGGAATATCCCTTTTAATAGCAGCAAAGCAATGGTAGGTTAGTTATCATGGACTATCACCCTTCGGATGCCCTGGCTATGGCTAAAATCTGTTAATGAGAGACACCCTAGAAAGACCTGTGCTATTCTGTTCCTTTTGTGCAGGGGATGGTAAATTATGATCTGAAGCTGATATGATGAAATAGCATCACTCACTCACGTTGTCCCCATTGTGTTTGGGGGTTTGTTTGGTTTTATGTAGTCCATTTTATGTTGGGTTTTGTTGTTGTTACTGGGTTTTGGTGTTTTTTTTTAAATACCTGCTCTCTGAAATGTTCATCATCCAGTAATAATCGCCTGATTCAGGTTTACTCAGTTTCATGTGGTGCTGCAAACTCTGCATGAAATGCAGTCTCTTAAACCGTTCATGCAACTGACTCTTTGGTTCCGTAGTTCTGATCAAGGGCAAAAGAGGACTATTTGTTTTATTAGTCTCATGCAGCTGGTAGTGCTGTGGTAAAGATTAATTTTTCTAGTGCGTTCCTTTGCTGCATCTTCCTGGAGTTCCTGCATACACCTATATATTCCTTATACTTACCCCTACCAGATAGGAGCCCATAGACATTTAGCAACTTTTCAGTACTGAATGAGCTGTTGTGTGGGGGTATTACAGTGGTGTCACAGGTTAGTGAGTTGCCTTTTTCAGATAAGCCATTTTCCTGTTGATTAATAGGAATGCACATAAGCTAACCAGTGGGTTATTGATCTATGACCAGGTCGTGGTACGACAATCCTTAGTGAAAACTGGAGTCAGCTTTAGGACTAGATAGAGGGCGTCACGAGGCAAAGCATTTGTATATTTTCAGAAGACTTTAGGAGCTAACCAAGAACGTACATTTTTTTTTCTCAGAAAATTCTTATCCTGTGGGGGCTCACTTACTCAACATACACAGATGCTTCTTTGCTAGAATAAGCATTTCAGTCAAATAGTTTTGATGTAACTGATTGCATTATGTAAGGCCAAGAAGAAAGATGTAGCCACATCTTGACAAAAAGTATTGCTTCCTTTGCAGCTTACTATGCAATAGGATCCAGCTCCCTAGAGGTAAGATAGTAACATAAACCGCAGTTGTACTGGACTGAGGCAGTAGATGCTCTTGAAAAGGAAAGACAGACCTAATTTTCTTATCAGTGGTTGTCCAGTCTTTTTAATACATATCCTGTGCATATAGTCATAGTCTTACTTTTACAAATGTGAAGAGATTTTTTGCTTGGAGCTTTTATGGTATGCCCTGATGCTATGTTTTGGATCACAAGCATTCCTGTTTTGCATGGCACAAGAAAAGTGTTACTACTTTTTTTAAAACAAAAAACAAAACAAAAAACCACCCAGAAGTCTCCTTGCTTATGAGCAGAAACCAAGAGACCCTTTAAATTTACTTAATAGTCTTTTTTATGTAAAGTTGCAGGACACAAAAAGAGAGCAGGTATTACAAAGAGCTGGATCCTTTACTGTCCGGTCACTTTAAGAAACATTTTTTATTATTGTTAGAGCGGTAACTGTAAACTTGATCATTTATAATCTCATTACTGTGAGCTTTTTCTTTTTAGTGATTGATAATGGATCATGATATTAGTACTGTTCAACATCACTGCTAGTTAAAGAAAGGGTGCAATTGTTTATATAACATGTTCAGTTAAAAACAGAGTGGCATACCATGGCTCTTAGGGTGGGTTTGTTCTAGTGATACCAGTGCTTTGACTGTCAAGTGGTTCCATTACAATCTCTTGTTTTCACGAACACCATAATTCTGCATTAGCACTTATTGATTCAAATGTCTTTCATACGGAGACTATGTACAAGTACTGACTGACTTTTAATGCTTCTAAATCTCCAAGTTATGGAAATATTCGTGCGGCTGTACATTGTTGGAATTCTTGACTAGCAAGCTAAAAGTAAAATGCCTAAAACATGAAACTTGGCAGAGACACAGATAAAGTCACTGCTGAGGACTTTGCTTTGAAGAAATTTAGTTCTGACTTTTCAGTATTTAAACTGTCTTGCACAAAAAATAAAATAAATCTGAAGTATATTGATGTCATGTATATATTTTATTTATATTAATTTGTGTGTGTGTATATAATTAGACACTTGTTGGTTCAATAATATAAAACACTGCAAAGCTAACAAATGGGTATGTGGGGTTTTTTTCCCTTACTCCTAAGAAAAATCTCCCTGCCTCAGAGGGAGAAACTGCAAGGCTAATGCTGTAATTGTTTTGGGTTTTTTTACTTGGCTTTTAATATTGCAATAAAACAAAGGGCAGAATTTGAGAAAGCTTCAAATTTGCTGAAATGATGATTCCTATTAGAGGCCAAAATATGTTCTAAGGGTCTGGAAGACCTATTTGAAGTTGTTCATGCAGCCTACTTTTAGCTAGTTTCCAGAATGTTAGGGGTGTGTTTTAGTTGTTTTTTTTTTAATTATTTCTTTAAAGATGCACTGTAATTTGCTATGTGTCATAAGCTGTCATTGCACATGCTTTATATGTCCAATATACAGAATATCCAGGATGCTCTTAGTTTTGATTTTCTGGCATACTAGTCCATCATTTTGAAGTTATAATAACAACTTTAAGGTAATATTTGGTGGCATTTGAAAACCAACATTTTAATTCCACTGCAGTTTAGTAATAGCGTTGATGTTGCAGTTGGCTGTGCCGCAGCATGACCCAGCACAGCAAGGCTCGGTGGGTGCTCTGTGGCAGAGGTTGCAGGTACAGAACCATAAAGCATGAATTCCTTTCAGCTGGAAAGTTGCAGAAAAATGTTTCTGATAGCTCTTAACTGGGTATAGTCTAGAATAAAGTTGCCTGCGGATCAAAGTGAAAACATGAAACAGGCTAGACCTACTGGCAGCCTTTCAGCTTCTTCTCCTCCTTCTTTGCAGGGTTTATATTCTTCTACCTACCCCGGCCCAGCCTAGGGAGCCAGGTGCTTGCTGCCAATTAGTCTTGTCAAGACAGCCCAGAGCTTCTCTTGACAAGCCTGACTGCTGACAGCAGCTGTGGGGTAGTCTTAGGCAGGATTTTAACCCCTTGCTTGCCAAATACTTTGCAGGTTAAATCCCCTGGTGTCATTCTGCAGTTATTAAAATATGCTTCTATTTTATGAAAACACATTTTATACGGAAACTGATCTAAGGTTGCCAGTGGTGCTGTAGTGATAGAATTTACTTGTTAATTTTCAGGCATGAAAGAATGTAAGCTGGTAGTTAAGTCATTATGAAGGTCACCTTATAAGTTTGTGGATGCTATCAGAACTGTCCGTCCCAGGCCACCTTCTGCTTGATGTAGAGCATAGCTGTAGCTGGAGAAAACACCAGGCTGGTCCAGCAATTCTCTTCTCAGTAGCTTAAAGTTTAACCTCTCTTAAGTATTGCAGTGGCACAAGGGAGTTAGACCAATTTATAGGTCATCCATTAATATAGTTGAACTGTGAATTACAATGAAATGTTTCATATTTTTAAACATTTAAAGTCACTTACATTGCTGCAAAGACAAGATCATTTTTAGTTGGGGAATTTTCATGAGTTGTGTTGTCTTTTACATGTGCATATGACCCTGCTTCTATGAAGGGCTTTGCTCCAGTAATGTTAGCAATGAACAAAAAATGCAGATGGTGTCCATAAAACCTCAGTGAGTTTTTAATTTTAATCAGAAATGGCAAATTAATGAACTGAGCAACTTAGCAAGAGGTTTTGTTTGTTGGAGGGTTTTTTAAGTGCATGTAGCAATATTTAGTCTTCAGGTTAACACTAACTCCCTTAATGTAGTTCCTAAGAAATGACAGCTTAGGCTGTCACTCTTCTCAGTTGTAGTTTGAGAAACTTTTGAACTTTTGGGTCCCATTTCACTCAAATTGGAAGGAAGGGTGGCTTTGTTTATATGTCTTGCAAATTCTATGAATAACAATACTGCGTTTTCCTATGTAGTCGTCATTGTAGATACATCGCTAGAGAAGGACAAGTAGAACTTTATATATCAATTTTAAGTAGTTGCAGCTAGCTAGTTTGTATTAGAGAATATGATCTTTTGTTTGGTCAGATAGAAAGGAAACATGGGAAGTAGCCTGGTGCATGAGAAGAGCTCTCTGTGTACAAGTGATGCTTGTAAACTGGTGGGGGGCAAGGGTACAGTGGTGAGGGAGAAGCATTAGGCAGGCTGCTGAGGTTTTGAAAAATGTAGTGAGAAGAAATAAGACTCTTAAAATGGTATAAATTGATCCCAGAACAGAGAAACTATCTGTTTGCAAAATAGCCAATTTGCAACTGAATGAAATGCTCTGTTTACAAAATATCTTAAATTGGATGTTTCTACTGAGTTAGTCAAGGATGTGGGATATGATTGACTCGTCTTTTCAACTTTGCTTCCAATTTCCTTTGCTTTTAGTGAGGCGTAGCTATTAAGGTATGTTTTTCCTTAACTTGGAACTCCCAGGAATTACATATGAATAACCATTATATCAATTTGAAACCTATTGATGTTTTAGAACTTGATGGTGAAGGATATGCTTTGTTAGTGTTCTTAAAAGTAGAAACAAATTCTGCCCTGTTAGGGAAGAGCTCCGTAACTTTTTTTCAGAGTACTTATGGCTTTTGCAGAGGTCATCACGAGGGCTGCTGTACTTAACTGGAACACTGACTGGAACCATTTATTCTGCGCACATGAATTTAAAAAAAGTATATCGGCAGCTTCTGTTTGAGGAGAGTTAAACATAGCAATACAGAAAACATTATTTCAGCGAGTCACCAAGAGTTCGTTTCCATCACGGATACCTTACTTTGCTAACTTAATGCTTTTTCTTTTACTTTTTTAAATGTTAAGGTGAAGTTATAAGTTGCCTACGTAGGGTGTGTGGAGGTAATGTTAAGGAAATTGCTTCTGTTTAATGCTGCTTGTGTGGGTTTACAGGTTATAATGAGTGGCCATCAGGATACTGCCTAAATGATTTCAGTGTGTCTTTAGTTGGAATTATTTAATATACATCATTGTCTTGAATTTGCAGAGCTTCTACCATACATACCTACCAGTATGTGGAGTTCTCAGTAATGTGTATAGCATTATTTCTATATTAATATCTGAAACTTATACTTGCTGTGTGTAGTTCTGTGGTGCTTACATAATTAGAAATAGTAGCTTTGTTCATGATGGTTGTATTGTTATCCACTAGACTTGTGTAAGTACAGGGAAAAGAGTACTTCAGAAACAGCTGTCTCTTTATTTTTGGTTCACTGTAGTTCACGTTCTGTTCTTCCATTGATTATTTTTCTGTTTCAGGGATTTAAAATTTTCTGAAAAGAAACTAAATGGATGGCAACTGTACAGTATTTTCTAATCTAACATGTGAGCACATGTCCTGACATTGTCCTCTTTTGAAGCCCAAAACCTAGTAAGGGGCTAAAAGGATGTGTCCCACTGTTCGAAATATCTTGGAATGGTATTGTTGAACTGAAGTTACCAATGTGTAGTTGCTTGGAAAGAAACTGGCAGAACATCAGATATCAAAGCTAAAACTGTTTTTTGCTCACTGTGAATCTGTACTGAGGAGGAGGAGATTGCTACTTACTTTCAGGTTGGAACAATGGCAAAATACTACTGTTTTTGACTTGACAGTCTGCGGGCTTAAGTCCTTGAAATTTTTAGCTGTCCCTGTATTTTAGCAGGATGCATCAAGCCAACTCAGCATTTTATTTTTGAAGTAAACAATTTCAGTGGCTGAAGTTGCAACATGAACGTTCAAAGCAGTAGCTTATATAAAGTCCTAATCTCTCTCTTTGCAGCCAGAGCTCCACAGCTCGTTAATATATAGGCTTCAGATTGAGGTTTCTCTTCAAAGTAGCCATCTAAGGTCTTTATATTGTGAGCAGAACTAACCAGTGCTGCCGTGGAAGGAAATACTCTTGCCCTGGGTGCTGCTTCCTCCCTCCTCATCTGCTCCTCCCTTGTGTTAACATGAATGTTTGTACAGGAGTCATAAACCAGATGGAGTAAATGATCGAGACTTTTTCTGAGAATTCATTTTAGTCTGGATCAGTTCCTTGAGCTGGTTGACTGAGCAGCCATATGGTGTACAGACCACCTCCTGCACCAGCACAGGTGGCCAGGAAGAGGCTGATGCCATTTTTTTTGGTTGCAGTGCTGACTTACGCCAATTTTGTGTGCTGTTGGAATGATGGCTCAGTATCTTTTACCTCTTCTTGGCAGGTTTGAGTTTTGAATTGGGGGTTCAGACCTTCAGATTCATCTTTCAACGCAACTGTGCTTCCAAATTATCAGAGCCTGCTAGGAAAAAAAAAACAGTAGTGCTTTGCCCTAATAAGGCTTTCATGAACACTTGAGACACTTGGCCCCTTTACCTTTTCTAGTTAAAAAAAAAAAAAAAAATAGCAGCCACCTCTTCCTCCCGGCCCTCCAACTCAGTTTTTCAAGCTGTCTGCAGTAAGCACATTTTTGCGTGTGTGTATGTGTAGAAAAATGTGTGGTTCTACTTAAGCCAACATATTCCTTGTTTTTTAAGAAATGTTGTCTCTGGTATTACAGCAGTAATTCATTATTTCTGGAATGTGTAATGGAAGGGAGGAAATTGCTTTGTAATCCTTAGTATTGCCCTTTCTTCCTTCCTCAAGTGGGTTGCTTTCAGTGGTAGGTGTTTGCCAACCTTATTCATTTTGACTGAATAAGGTTGAGGAGTGCTTATGTGAGCAGCTTTGTTAGTGCATCCCGAGGAGCAGCAGCCTATAGCAGGCATTTGGCAATGTGCAAGTAAGACGTTAACCTCTTCAGCGAGCATACCTTAGTGGAAGCAGATGTCTCTGATAATCGAGTCTCTCCTCACTGCTAAGTGAGTCTTTTTTTAAAGTAAAGAACAACCCAAATAGAAGTGTAGACTCCCTTAATTCCTTTTACTTCTGCCTCCATGGTCCAAGGTGATGCCTACCAGTGTCACCGAATGTGCTAGCCTGCTTGCCTGTGCTGGTGCTAGCACTGAACTAAACAGTGTGCAAGGAGCAGAGACTGGTTACTTTTGCCTCTTTCCCTCTTTCAGGTTACTGGGTTTTTTGACTTGTAAGCTTTGTCTGGTTTTGTTTTCCTTCAGTGTTTTGTCCTTGTTATCTTTCAATGTTTTAAAGCTGTCATCATATAGAAACACCAAAACAAAGAATCTTGTAAAGTCTTGTTTTTGAAATAAGCGTACTACACCTGTTTTGTAAAGGGTCATGCATTGTGCATTATCAGCTTTTGTGAAGCTTATACATTTTTAAGAGTTAATATTTTGAACATAATTTACCATATCAACTAACTTTTAAATTGGGCAACACTAGGAGAGTGAAACAAGTGTATTGTCTTTAGGACAGAGCACAGCCTTAGCTTTGTATATTCCTCCTAGGAAGTCACAGGAGGAAGGTTCTGGCTAGATCTTGTGACACTTCTGGAAAGCATGGTCTAGGTTTTCACAGTAATCTATTAATATGTGGGGTATTTCAGGATTACAAACAAGTTGTAACTATTGTCTTTATTTAATTCATAGTGCGTAAGTGGTTTTCCTAGCTCTCTTTGTAGTTTCATCATTTGTATGCTCAGAATACTTGAAAACTACACTCACACAAACTTCATGGCTTTGAACGTCTCTGAATTTACTGCAAATGGGAATATAGTGTTAAAATACTAGTGCTCTTGGCTTCTGTAATCCCTGAAGAGTGCTTACTACTTTACTTTAAGATAACTTATGCCAGTTTGAAGTAGATAGAAGTAATCTTTATTTGAAAAGAGATTGTTTTAGGAACATTAGTATAACTTTTTCTTAGAAAATCTACTAATTGATGAATTTGCTTTGTGGATTTTGGTGGAATTAAATTTTCTGTTTCAGCTACAGTAACTGCTAGCAGTGCTCCTTCGTAAAACGGGGATGGCCTTAGGGCCAGCTCCGAAGTAATTTGTATTTTGTCAACCTTAGCACTGCCACAAGAGATCTGGGAAACCTCACATCTGTTGCATGTTGATTTATACTAATTTAAAATTGCTAGATTGAATGTTAAATACTTTACCAGTGACTTGAGTTTTAGTGTAACACAAGGTTGAGAGGTTTGAGACAGTCCTCCAAATTCAATAAACTTTTCCGTTAGTGAAGGATGGTTCCCAAAGCAACTGCTCCCTCCTGGAGCCACCAGGCCACTTGTCCAGCAGGCTGTGTCAGCTGGCCGGCAATGCTGGTGTGATAGGCGGCACGTAGCGTTCACGTTTCTGAACAGAACTGAGGAATAATAGTGATGTATAAAATGGAGTACGATTAAGCATGACATTTCAAGATAAGCATCCATGTCCTTTTTGTATTTTTAGTGAGTTGAAATTGTTAGCATGCAGCCCCTTTGCCACCTGTGTCCAGGAATACAGCATTGTGGGTTTCATTGGGAATGCAGGTATGCCTCCCGAGGCCTGAATGACCTAATGTGTTAAGTAAGGCACTTCTAAAAATTGTATAGCCCTTATGCCAGCAGCTTTATCTTTCGTTTGCTCTGTTGAGGCCTTATTCTAAAGCAATTATAGTAGATTTTACTGTCTTGCATTTTGTAGACTTCCTAGGAACATAACGGGGAAAAAAGAAATGGGTGTAAAACATTAACGCTGCAAAAGAAATTTACTTTTGCTTTAATCTTTGTTTTGTACTGAGATCTTGTAACTCTGTTGCTCTGTGGAAAGGTTACTTTCATGGAATCTTTCAATACTAGTAGTATGGCCTAACTGAAAGTGTTTCAACAATTTTAGTGCTCCCAGAGGAGAATGGAAACTCATAATTTTTAGTACTTTTCTGACATTAGTCTGGAGTTTCTGCCTAGGAATAGTAACTTTTAATATTCACCTAGTGATTGCTCAACCCCATAGTTTTTCATTCCAGTAAATATGCGTCCTATTTGAATATTTTTCTTCCTGTTGTGCTTGTAAAGCTTTAACATGAGTTCCCAATGTTTTCTGTTAACACTTAGTGCTGTCCTGGGCTTGGTTCTAGAGTGGAGAAGCAAATTATTCTCCTCTGTCCTGTTACTTTAAAATTTCTGACAATGGTACGAGCATACTAAATCCCTCAACTCCTCTTGGATTTCTGAAAAACAATGATGATTATTTTAGGAAAGTGCTGACCTACTCTTTTAATAAAGAACTTGTCTTGTATTCCACTTACTTTCCCGTTTTTAGAATCAAGGTTCATATTTCTCTTGCTTCACAATCATATAACATCCTTGTGGCAAGTACAGCAGTTGCTTACCTGGAAAAGTAATATTAGAAAAGTGTGTATTTTTAGCTGCCTTTTGATGTGATATAGCAGCTGGAAACAAGGAGGAGAGGCAGTATGAGGTGATCAGACAGCACTGCCAGCCACAGCTTGGGAACCGCTGCTTTGGACTTGAGACCAAAATGTGGGGAAACCACTGTTACAGGCCTGAGTATGGCCACTGTGCCTGGCGCTTCAGCGATCCCAATGCTGTGGCTTCGCTCTTGATCCTCAAAAGCTTCATTTGAGGGTACTCCCCTGGACTCTATTTGGCAAGAGTTGTTAATGGATGAAAAACAAAGTTCTGTGAAGCTTTTTGGTTTTGTTAATATGCATTAAAAATATATGAGCAGGTGGTTGCATGCACACATTTAATATGTAATTAGTACCAGTGACTGGTTGTAAATATCTAAATTAAAATATATTCTAACAACTAACAAAAATACCATTTTTCTCTTTCTGTAGTAATCATGTCCACAACTCGGAGAATGAATCTAGCAAGCTCATGTTGAGGTATAATCTCAAGACAAGATACAGTGACTCATATGCTTTTCTGGGTAAGAAGGGTATCTATATCCTCTTGAGTTTGACAAAAACTAGTTAACCTCTTAAATTTAACTTGTGAAAACTACAGTCTGTCAAGCCAGTATGATGGAGGTTTTGTGGGTGGGGGGGTTTGTTTGGTTTTTTATGTTCTTGAATCTTTCTGGGCAAGTGTAGAGAACTTTCCAGCTATCTAACAGTCTAAAGACATTCTAACCTAATAGCGTAATGGAAGAGCAGTAATAAGCAATCTTAGAATAAAAGACACCACTAAATAGTGTATGACTGGTTAGAAAAGTAATTCCAGTTCATTGTCACAAAGATATGTACAGTTTCTAGCCTGATTTCCCAAGGGAATGGGGATTATATACTCTCTTTTCGTTTTCCCTTCCCAAAAATGTTCAACATCTCTGTGACTAGGAAGTGAAAGAAGTGTACAACTTGAGAGAAAAGTGGGCAGAAGTGAACCTTATAGACACTGTGTTGACAGGCTGGCAGCCAGACATCATGCGCTGCCTCCTGGTCAGTGTGGATATTCTGAGACACCGCAGACAGCTATGGTTATTGCCGTGGCATGATACCTGGGTGTATGGTTTCTACAAATCTGTACGTGAGCTGACTTTGTTAGTTCTGCTGCTCTTAGAACTCCCCCGGTCCCTCAGCTTGGTCCAGACAACTCCAGGAAAAACAGATTTAGGATTTATTTTTTTTGTTCAGGAAGACATCACTTGCTGATGTGATTACACAATTTCACTTTTACGTATGCACTGAACTCTATAGCATCTTCTGTGTATAAGATTTCTCTGCAAGTGTCTCCCTCCTTAATAACTACTAGGGTGTTACTCAGATTGTCAGTAGCACTGTGTTCCAGGTAGCTTGTACCGGTAGTCTCCAGAGAATGTTAAGGCCTGATTTCCCCACTTATCCCCCCACCTCCCTGCATCCACACTAAATTCTTAAGGTTTAATTTTATGGGATTGGATGTAGATACCTAGCTTGTTAGGTTTGCTGAAGTATCTGAGGAGGGGGTGGGGAAGAAAGCCCCTTTTGCTTTCTGTTCCTGTAACAGGTGTTTCAATTCACTGTCCTTTCATGATTTTCATGTAAGCTGTACCTCTGACTCTCCCTGGTCTCAGTGGATTCTGCTATAAAGTCATGGGTTTACAGCTGTCCTTCTGTCTTAAGGGATTTCTAGTTTGGATTGCTAGAGTATTGCTTACTCGTTTATCATCCACATTATTTCATGAGACTTGGTGCATGCAGTAACTGCTGCTGATTCCTTCCTAGCTGTGAACAGAGAACAACTGCAGCAACAGGACTGTTGCTTCAAAATACGGTTTCCAAAGAGCAAAGCAGTTTCCATTAAGAGTTACGTTAGATAAAGATGACATGTTTTAGTCATTTAAGTTTAGCACTTCTCTCGGAACTTAATTAGACCTGATTTAGCTTGGCATTGCCTGACTTTTTTTTAGTACGGAATTAGCCTGTTTCTGTCTGTCCTAGGGCAGTCCTGTGTTTTTGGCAGTCTTGTTCCAGTTATCAATTTTGGTTTATAAAGTAGTCGCAGAATACACACTGCTAATATTTTTATCTTTTTACTGTATCTTCATGATTCACTGTCATTGAATTTCTGCTGTGGAGCTGCTTTCTTTTTAAGTGCTCTTACTAAAGATAGAACAGCTCCTTGGGCTCTTTCATTCTTTTATATCTGTAATAAAACCAGACAGTTTGGGGTTTTTTTTTTTTGTTTCATATGTATGGCTTTTATTAATATAATGGAGACTTTATAATGTTAAAATTCTGCTGATACCTTACAGCCTTTCCTTGTCTTTTAGTGATTGCTTCATTTAAGAATGCTTTCCTCCTAAATTTCTGGTTTTGTGCTGATTTTTTTAATCTTGTCAGTTAAAGCTTGGAATTTATTTGACCTGCAGCTAGAGCTTTTGCTTTTAAGTGATGTATCTGGACGTTTGCAGTGCACTTCTTGGATTTCACTAACAGCTTTCATAGTTTGGAGTGATTTGAACAGTTCTTTTTCAGGATCTGTTTTATTGCTGCTTATTGGAAGCTTATCAGGGAGTCATACCTTACATATGACTTATAAAGTCTTCCTAGAACGAAGAGTTTTAGATGGCATATTTCCTGTCCATCAGATACAACTATGCAGACCTACATATGTGCCTACAGAAAAATGGGAAGGCCTGCTTGTAATTTCCCAAACATTTTCTTCATGGTGATTTTTCTAAATAACCGAAGTGGTGGTGTGATGCATGTCACTTCCACGTAACCATACAAACGCTGGGGCACTTTTTCAAAAGTGGTGTGTTCAATTAACAGTTGTCTTGTGTCCGTAATTTAATTGATAACTGAAGGTGTGTCCTCATTTTTTTAAACTATATATCTATTTTAACATTTCTTTTCCTCTTGAATTTAGATAACGTAATCCATGGATAAAGTGGGAAAGATGTGGAACAATTTCAAATACAGGTGCCAGAATCTCTTCAGTCATGAGGGTGGAAGCCAAAATGAAAACGTAGTTGTGAACTCCAGTAGTTGCTCATCTGCTAAAGAGAAAGCTATCCAGATAACTGATTTGGCTCAACAACAACCCAGCAGCCCTTTGAGAGAAAACATAGCTTTGCAATTAGGTTTAAGTCCTTCAAAGAATTCGGCAAGGCGGAACCAAAACTGTGTCACAGAAATTCCTCAGATTGTTGAAATAAGCATTGAGAAAGAAAATGACTCGTGTGTCACCACGGGAGCTAGACTTGCTCGAAGGGACTCTTATTCTCGGCATGCTCCTTGGGGTGGGAAGAAGAAGCATTCCTGCTCTACCAAAACCCAGAGCTCCTTGGATACTGAAAAACGATTTGGTAGAACACGAAGTGGTTTGCAGAGGAGGGAGAGGAGGTATGGGGTGAGCTCCGTCCATGATATGGATGCCGTATCAAACAGGACAGTAGGCAGCCGTTCTCTGCGACAGCGTCTGCAAGATACCGTTGGGCTGTGTTTTCCCATGCGGACTTACAGCAAACAGTCCAAACCTCTGTTTTCTAACAAAAGAAAGATCCATCTCTCTGAACTAATGCTTGAGAAATGCCCTTTTCCTGCAGGCTCAGATCTGGCTCAAAAGTGGCATCTGATTAAACAACACACGGCGCCTGTGAGTCCTCATTCAACATTTTTTGACACATTTGATCCTTCCTTGGTCTCCACAGAAGACGAAGAAGACAGGCTCAGAGAGCGACGTAGACTTAGTATTGAAGAAGGGGTTGATCCCCCTCCCAATGCCCAAATACATACGTTTGAAGCTACAGCACAGGTAAATCCATTGTATAAACTGGGACCAAAGTTAGCCCCTGGTATGACTGAGCTGGCCGGGGACAAAAACATAACACCTCCAGGGAACTGTGACTCTGAAGAGGACACAACAACACTTTGTCTGCAGTCACGCAGGCAGAAGCAGCGTCAGATGTCTGGAGAGAGCCATGGCCATATCAGCAGGCAGGGGGCTTGGAAAGTGCATACTCAAATTGATTACATCCATTGCCTTGTGCCAGACTTACTTCAGATCACAGGTAACCCGTGTTACTGGGGTGTGATGGACCGCTATGAAGCAGAAGCACTTCTGGAGGGTAAACCCGAAGGCACTTTTTTGCTCAGGGATTCTGCGCAAGAGGACTACCTCTTCTCTGTGAGCTTCCGTCGCTATAACCGATCGCTACATGCACGCATTGAGCAGTGGAATCACAACTTTAGTTTCGATGCCCACGATCCCTGTGTCTTTCACTCCTCCACTGTTACAGGGCTTCTGGAACACTACAAAGACCCTAGCTCTTGCATGTTCTTTGAACCGTTACTTACTGTATCTCTGAACAGGACTTTCCCCTTTAGTCTGCAGTATATCTGCCGGGCAGTAATCTGCAGGTGCACTACGTATGATGGAATTGATGACCTTCCTCTACCCTCAATGTTACAAGACTTTCTAAAGGAGTATCACTATAAACAAAAAGTCAGGGTGCGATGGCTGGAGCGGGAACCTATAAAAACAAAGTAAACGGAAATCAGAATAAGCTTCTAGAATACGCTTTTTTGTGTGTGTGTTACGGTTTAACTGCAGCGAGCGCACCAACAACATCTGGCTTTTCTGCAATATCCTATTTAAGCTGAGTGTTAGTATCCTGTCAGATGCTGCCTGCTGTTAATCCAACTAAGTTGTGATGCCTCTTGGAAACAATAAGCAGACACAATTCTGCACGTTTTTCATTAAGGCCTAATGAAAATATTTTTGCTAATTTCTAAATATTTTGTTTCCCTTTTATAGCTGTAGTAATTGGATGAAGAAACTATGAGGCATTTTCCATGGGGCATTCATGTAATGCTAATAAAGAAAGGCTTTATTAGAGGAGCATTTTTGCTAATAACTGAAGTATTTTTTTAAAATTATCTTCTTTAAAACTTTCCACTACTCAAAGTACTAATTTAGCTCACAAACAAGTTTCCAAATACTAGTGAATGAGAGTATTTTCTTTTAATGAAGAGCAGTTCATTAGCAGCAGTCCATTAAGAGGTAATGGAGCTTTGATGCTAACAGATGAATCAAGCTTTTCTCAGTGTATAAGGTTTCTTAATCGTTAAGACTTGAATATGCCTGCTCAGTACTGTAATTCTGTTTTAAACACTTGGAGATTTAAGTGGCATTGTTAGCAAAAGTAATACTGTCCTGGACAGTTAAAATACCTTCCAGTGTGAATTACTGATTCAGTGGCAGGACACGGGATTAGATTATTGCCATGGAACAAAAGGTTGCGCTTTTTTTTTTTCTGAACAGAATTTGCTGGCCTGACTGCTAGCAACTTACAATGGAAGGTAATAGTGAAGAGGAAAAAATATGTTTGATTATTTAAAGACATCTGATATTTTTGTGGAGAAAATGACAAGTGACTGAATTATTATAATCAGAATACAAAATCTGACATATCTGAAATAGATGTCAGGTTTCAAAGGTACTGTTACACTTTATTTGTAAATATCTTTCCATGTTTTAAAGTAATATGCACTGATTATAGTTTCAACAGGTTACTTGGAAACAAGATTCTGAGTTCTGTTTGCTTATTTAATCGGAGATGGAACTTAAAATAGTTCTGTCTTAGACATTTTTGCACTAAAAAATTTATTGGAATGCCCTGACCCCTTTTAATGTTTTGTACCAATTAGGAGTGCTCCCTAGTTTCTTTACCAGCTGCTACAGTGTGTTATTACTTCTCTATGGCAGTGACCTGTGCGAGGTAGGGAACATTTTGGCTGCAAGTACAATAAACGTTATTCTTGTATGCTACACTAACCCTTCTATTGATGTATTTTTCTGCTTGCTGTGCCTTGTTCTGGCTTTTTGTGCTAATAAAGTACAGTCCGTTCAGTGTTATACTTGTATATCTGCTCTGTTTTTATATATTCACGTAACTTGTAGCAGTTAACTGAATTTTTAATAGGCTTTTCTTAGTACTTAGTATAGGTGATGCACAAATACTGTGCCATTGAATATTGGTTGGTCAGCACATCATGTTTCTGGGTTTTGTTACATGCTTACCAGAAACCTAAGTGTACACCATTGAGTAATGTTTCTGTAGTCACGGCAAAGTAATGGACCTGTCTGCAGGCATAGAGCATTTCACAGTTTTTGTAATGTAAAGGATAAATGTTAAGCAAAAAGTATTCTAAAACATTATTGATCCCCTTTAATGGTTGCTGAAGGTGTTTCAGCTTGTTACATAGCTAACTGCTAAGCTTAATGTTTTGATACTCCCCACTGAGTAAGGAATGGCTATTCCTGTAAATTGACAGTACAGCAGTGGCATTTGTTCACTTTTAGACTATTTTAATAAATTAGATGTACACACAAACTGGCCAAATGTCCTGTTTTTACCAAAGAATACTGTCAATTTATGTTGGGGTATTTTTTTTTAGTAAAAAAACTTAGAGTGGAGAGGTGCAATTTCTGTTCTATCAAATATTTATCCCAAGCTATGATAAACCAAAGTATTTGACAACTTCATCTGAACTTAAGTAATGTATACATTTATGTTGGTAGAGCTTAAAACTTTTACATCACCAGTGTCATCATTTTTTCTTGAACTCACAATGCACCTGAAGGGGAATGATTTAAATAATTTTGTAATGACTGGAACAGCACTATGTAGAAGCTCATACTGCAAGGAGTTAATCTGAAGCACCCAGAAAGCACTTTAAAACATGTGTTTATATGCTTGTGGAAAAATTGTGATCCCGTTATGCATTCTTTGTAGTAGCTTATCTTCTTTCATGTGTTAAAAGACTTCAACTGTTAAAATGGAACTTTGTTTAGAATATGTAAATACTAAGTTTGTGTAAGTATGTGTACAAATGTGCTAATGATCACTTAAGTTTTGAACTGTATGTGTGTCATTGGATATGCAACTCCTGGCTTAAAATCTGCTCTAAGCATAAAAAGAGGGAGGGGAAAAAAAAAAAGTCACCAGCATGAAATCACACCTAAGTGTACCTTCACTGTGTCATTCTCACTGTTCCCTCTGTTGGATCTGAATTCCAGATGAGTTTACTTTTAGATATTGCTTTCAATATTAGTATCATACAGTCAACCCGCAACCAAGCTTTGTCCCAATGTAGGGACCTGTTTTTTGTTTACACATGTTGCAGTTGCTTGTCATAAACTAGCCCATGAGATTCTAATTGTGACATTATCAATGTGTTCAGGAATACACATTCATTTAATTTTTTTATCATGTGGTGGAATCTTAAAAAATAAAAACCCCAAACCCTTATCTCAGAAGGTTTGCTCTTGCATTTGTGTAAATAATCTTTATGGAGAGGATTTATTGCTCCCTTAAAGCACTCCAAAAAAAAAAAAAAAAAAAAAAAAGATTATTTCTCTAAAACTTTTTAAAGCCTTGCTTCACTGAAATATACAGAATAACTTGGTAGTGTGGTTTTTATCACTTTTTAAATTACAGACTTGAGTGTTGGCCACTCAAGTTGCAGTGTATTTCCTCATGAATACATTTTTCAGTTCTAAAGGCACTAAAATGTTAGTATGTTGAAAATGCAGTTGATTCCTCATTTCTGTTTGAGGAGTATGCGAGTATGCTTTAACTTTTAACCTGGTTTTGTTTAGAAAAACCTTTACACATGTAGTCTTCAAAAGTTGTGTACAAACCACTGATTTTTATCTTTGTTTAACAAGATTCGATGTAGTAAGGTATGCTAACAGGATTCCAATCTAATTTGGTTACACAGCAGATAAGTATTTGAGCCTGTCTTGCAAAGTGTTCTTTCGAGGTGATTCTCATTTCTGCAGAAAGGGCTATAGAAAGGGCTTACTCGGTAGGAGTATTTTGCAAGAAATCTTACCAAGAAAGTCAGCATCAGCTCCAGTTTACAAAGATATGGAAATAAAAGTAATTTCCATAGAACGTGTTATCTAATGTTGGAAAATTATTGTGTAAATAAAACAATGTAATTAATGCATTAACATACAGCACATAGCGGTTTTTTACTCTTAACTTGATCATTGTAGAACAGAATTGGATTTAATGCCCTAATTTTTTTAATTCCAAAACTTTTTAGTAATCTATTTTATGTCCCCATGGAATTGGAGAGAAATAACTATACTATATTTTGACTATATATGAGGGTCTGCGGGTTGGGGTTTTTTATCCGTTTTAAAGGCATTACTCTTCTGAAAATACTTTTAAGGACATATAGACACTTGTCCAGATAATTTACTTGTCAGAATGAAACTTCCCTTAAAATAAGTTACAAAGCCATGTTTTGCATTTATGTGTTTTAAATTTTGTGTGTATTTGAAGACTTGTTGCTTACAAAACAATAGTCTTTAAATCAGGAGCATGTAGTCTTTGGAAGACCTGTCTGTGTATCCTTAGTGTTTGATAAGATGAATTCAAGCCTTTGCTAGATGTCATCCTGGCAGTCAGTCACATCCTTAAGTCCGTATTTAACTTCAAGGTTCTGCACTACTTGAAAACAAGCAAAGATTCTGAGTTTCTGTGATACGAAACCAGTTTGCTTTAGTCTCCATGTGCAAGCCAAAATATTTGCAGAATGCTTTAAAGCTTGTCTCTGCTGCAAAGTTGCACTTAAGGCTGAAGCTGTCAAGTCAGAAGTTGCTGAGTACCAGATGAATCTGTGGGGAGCATGGTTCTTTGTTTTTCAAAGCTATCTTGAAATACAGTATTTAATGGAAAAATATGAACTGAATCTTCTGTGATTCTTTCTAAAATAACAATATTTGTCTCCTTTTTAAACCGTTCACATTTAAAATTATGAAAGCACTTTTTGAGTCTCGTTTTCCTAAAATGTTGTTGTGAAATGTATGTGCCAAACCTTAGGCTGCAAGAACCTATGTAGTCCATATGTATATGTTAATAAGATGCCTCCAAGCATGTGTGTGTTCATTGTCTTTTTTTGAAGCTACCTGAAGTACACCAATATGGTGAGCATTAATATATTGGAATTCTAAAAATTCTCTCTAACTTTGTGCGTGGCATGCATTGCAAATAAAAGGACTATTTTATTTGTATCTTCAGCTTTATTTATATATTACAGCCAGTTGATTGGTGTGTGTTTTCCTGCTATTGCCACACTTGCCTGAGCAGTTGTCTCCTGACTGTGACCAAAGGAGACATTTTTGTTCGTAGTTGCTTTTTAAAAGGTCTTACAATAGACAGAAATCAGTGGATTTTTAAGTGTTAACTCTTGCAAAGCATGGTGTAACACTGCTAACTGTTCCCCCTTTTTTGCAATATTGATGTACAAAGAATCATTTAGCTTGACCATGGGTTGTCTGCCAAATGTGGTTGACTTAGTATGTCTGAATTTTAAGCTTTTTTTCATTGTTAATTGAAAATTCTACCCATAAGGGCTTTGAAAAGAAGAAGTCTTGATGTTTTCACAGCAAGATGCATAAAATGTTGTGCAATGAGGTGAGAATCTCTTGAAGGTGCTTCTTAAGAAGTTTCCCCGCTCTCACTATGTCTTAAATCAAGACTCTGTAAAAGAAAAAAGCTCACCTCTTGATGACTTTAACCTTACAATCATTTAAAGACTGAAAATAAATCTGGTGCTTTCACTTAATTTGCTTGCATGTTGCCATACTGATTTGCAAGAATCGTACAAGAAGCAAATTTTCAATCTGTTATTTCAATGAAGCATTGCCATCTCTTCTTTTCATAAAATATTCCATTTACAAAACTTCTATTTCAATAGGATTTTAACCATCTTGAAATCTGTTGTTATCAAGGTAACTGTCATGTATATGCTTTTCAATTTGAATAAATGTTCACTTTGTAAATTTGAAGCTACAGCTGTTACCAGCTAAGTTTCTTAGGTACCAACAAAATGTATTTATGAGCTGAAGCTCCTGGTGCTTGACCTTTTTTTTTTTTTTTTTTTTTTTTTTTCTCCTGTCTTCAGTAGGAAAAAAATAACATAATTGTGTAAGTGTGATATAGCTAATGTTTCAGATCTCCTTATTAAGCACACAGCTACACTGACAAGCAAAAACATATCTGAACTTGCTTGTCTGGAGTAAAGCAACCTCTTATTTCTCAGCAGGAGTTGGCAAACAGGAAGCAGAATTAGGTTTTGTTCTTCTGTGAGCAGCTGTTCAGTTGAACATGGGGTGTGCTTCCTGTGCGATAAGGTGTATTAACTTCTTAGAGCCCTGGGAATTTTAGTAACTGTTGGATGATAGAAAAGTATTTGGCTGCTTTGTCACTTCTTGCTTTCGTACGTGTAGTTTTGCAAAAGCATGAAGAGATGTATTTATTAAAATTGAATCTATGTAGTCACGAACTGTATAAGCACTACTTTGTAATATCTTTACAGAGATAGCAAATACCTACACGATTATATTTAAACTGTTTGGGGAGAATGAATAATGACACTGTGGGCACAAATTAATTCAGATTGCACTATAAACTTTCTTACCAGAAGCCTTCATTCTTACAAGAAACTATGCGATCGCTGCACAGAAAAACTGTAGCTTTTGATGATGCGCTCTTTGGTAGGTGTCCAAAAAAGCGGCACCCAGACGGTCCCTGGACCTTTTCCTGACATTCCAGTTGAAGGGGCCCTGGCAGGCCCGCCGGGCACTCGAGGAGCTGGCTGGCAAGTGTGTCGTGCCAAGCGTCACCCGATGCCAGCACCTTGTATAACTGCGCTGGTTTAGGTCTCCTTAGCTTAGATGTTTTTTTAACCCGCTACAGCTTAAATGTTTCTCCACCCTGCCTAATTTGTCTTTGTTGTCTGGTTGCCAAACTGTCTTGCATCTTAATATAGTAAGAAAATAATGTGATTTATGGCTACCCAACCGGTGTATTAAGTAATAGATTACTCTGTCTTAATAAATGGGGTATAAACTACCATACTGTTTTCTTTTTATATTTGTTTGGGAGCAAAAAGCTGTGGGTTTAATGAGTTTGTTTTAAACTCTATACTGTAAATACATATTTTTACTAATGTTTAGTTATCATACATGTCAAAGGGATAAGTAGTTAGATCAAAATAATCAGTAACTCATGTTTATCCCAGTCCATTGTTACATCTAAAAAAACCTGAGCGAAGAGACCCAGAGACTGATAATTATAATCTTCAGGAGTTTTATACTCTGAAGTTCCAGAAAGCTCTTAATTTATCAAGTTTTCACTTAAATCTCGAAGGGGTTTTCTCCCCAGTTGTGGGCTGGATACATGTTTCTGTGACATGCACATGTGTATTCTGAAGCACAGCTGCCGTGAGCGCAAGCTCGGGAGCAGGCGTAGCTGTCATCCTGCGAGCTGAGAGTTTTTCCTTTGTGCCTGGTGGGAGCTACTCCTGAAGCAAATTGGCGCAAACTCATAGATTATGAAAACTGGACAAAATGCTGCTGGTGAGGGGTTATAGCTGGGCACGACAACAGCCTGTTGTCGTGTGTGACAAGCTGAAAAAGTGGTGTGGGCTGCTCTGTGGAACTATTTCGGGCTTTTTAATTTGTTAATTATATATCTTGTAGAGCATTGCTCCTAAAAATAAATTCAGTCCAGGCTGCTTGGAGTCTCTGTCTCATCACTAGTGAGATAATAGAAAACCAAAACACTGAGAACAAAACTGGGTTTTGGGGCTGTTTTATGTAGGAATTGCCTTTGTAGTTGTAGCTTCATTGAAATATGCAAAAGGTTAATTGTCTTAAACTTGGCTGAAATAAATCCATAATTGATTTATAAGTGAAAGTCATGGGAATTAACTTACCTATTGTAGTGTGTTTGAAATATGAAGCTCTAAATCTGTTAAACTTTTGGCAGAGATTGTTATTTGTAATATTATATCATTAAGTATTTTGAACATTTAGGTAAGGAAGATGCAGGCACGGTGATGTTTTGAGTTTCAGAACACCAGGTGGCCTGAAGCTGAGATGTCTAGAATCAGTCTCTTCTGTCATTTTCCCTAGAGGAGGGATTTCAGGAGTCTGGGAAAGCTGTTTTGTGCTGTGACTTCTCAGGATGTCAAAAGTACGTGAGTATCTAGAATAGAATGTATAGGTATATAGAATATAGGAAAGGCGCTAGAGTGAACATGGATGACTACACCAGTGCAAGTTGTGCAGAAGGGAATATGTGTTGGTCGTCTTATTGTCTGCATGAGCGTTTCTTTGGTTACGCAGATCGAATGCTGAGAAGCAACACAAGAGCTTTCTGCACAGTAGAGATTCCTGAAGCAACGTTACTGCCACTGAACCCAGGGGACCTGGACAAATGAATCCTTAAGAAGGGTTTGTGGTGTCACTTCACCTCTGAAGCAGCTGGTGGTGTGAGGAGCATTTGTGTGGTTCCACGTCTGAGCTTCCCAACAGTCTATGAAGTAGCTCAGGTGTGGGTGAAATAACGCCGGCATGACCTGCTGGCGAGACTGTTCTCACTTCACTCTCTCTCATCAGGTGTCCCGTGGCCTCTGGGAAGTCAAGGTTTGTAAACCTTCACTAAGGGCTTTCATAAGTCTCCCCTTAAAACTTACCAAAACTAATTAAAATTGGTGTTTATATGGGGTCTCTAATCTTCAGAATAGTGTTAGTTGTAGCTCTCATCTGTTAGGGGAAATACGTAAATTCATCTCAGTTTTAAGAGTGGGATACAGACTTTAAGGTCACAAACAGCTGCTTGGAATCAGATGTGCTAGATGTGGGGTGAGTTGGATGTGTTGCTGCTCACTAGCTTGGATTTCCCTTTAGTGAGAGAAGAACGAGGATACTTGATTCATTTGTGAGGTAGCTCGTACTCTGGTGATGAGCAGCATAAGAGAAGAACTGGTCTGCATTATTTGGGAATTCCTGACGCCCTTCACTGAGCAGCAGAGCTGAGGTAGGTATGTGTCCACTCTCAGTATTTGTAATTCAGTGTTTTTACCTAAGTGGTAACTGACACGGTATGTACAACACACAGGCATGTAGGGTGCTGAGTGCCATGTGCCCTTTGTTTCCTAACCCAGCCGTTCCTCGAGCCGTAGTTTGGGTTTTCCCTGTGTAAAGTGTTGTTTTCTCTTTGCAAGCTGTGTTGTGGAGACCGGGGGTTTTCGCCTCCTCACACCTGTCATGTTCCTTTTTGCATCCAATCTGATAAGGCTGATAACCTGGGCGCAGTGTGCGAGGAGAATTTCCTGGCATGAGCCAAAGAATTGCTGAGATTGTTATCGTTCTGTATACAGAAGCACCGTTTGTCTTCAGTTTCATTTTGTGCCAAGAAGAGAAAAGCCAGACTTTTTCCTCAAGCGGTTCATACTGTTGGGTGTGCGGATGGCTGATACTGAAGCTAAATACTTCCTGCCCGAGCAATGTATGTAAGGGTGCTCTCCTTCCCTCCTCCCCAGTCTGGTGCACGAGTTGTGTACTCTTGGTTGGAGGACACTTTCACCCTTGTTCTTCTAACTGTCCAGTTGAGCCAGAGCTATCAACTTTTTCTTTGTAACCGAGAATTTGCTTGCTTGTCTCTGTGGGCATGACTTTGCATAAAGGCTGTGGCTTCAAGCTGTTCCAGATGTGCCGGAGCCACTGATGACCGTCAGATGAGTACTGCCAGTGTTTATGGTGTTCAGGAAAAAAATGGTGGGAAGCATTCTGTGAGTAGAATTTTATTTTAAAGCCAAGAGTTTGCAAGAAGCATCAACAGCTTTCAGTTGTTTTTTCTGGTAGACGTTAGCTCCATCTTGATTCCATGCTGCAAGGACTCTTAATCCTTATGCTGGGTCACCTCAGCTAGATTTTTTTTTTACATGGGAGGGGAAAGGAAAAGCAGGGGGAAAGGTACTTGTAAATAATTGCAGCACAAACTTCAAAAGAACTATTTCCAAGACTGGTATCTGTATTGCTTCAAGACCTTCTGAATTTCTCAGGTGTCTGGTACCTCTCACAGGAATTTCAGACTGGCACCAGCTCCAGAGATACAGTTGCCCAGAAAAGTTGAGTAGTGCCCTGAAACACTGCTTGGCTGCGGCTCTTGGTAGATGCCTCGGAAGTCACTTTCCAGCCGGTCATTGCATACTGCGCTATGTACTTCGTAGACATTCGTGCCCTCCAGAGCTTGCCCTAGGTCCTGGCTTCTGGCAGTTCAGACATTTTAATGAAGGTCCCATTTCTAATCCTTGTGCTTCTCTCGGGATGAATGCCACCTCATGAAACAGCTTAAGATGGTCTGAGGCTCTGAATGTGGCTCAGCCTCCCATTGCTTCCTGGGGAGACCTATTGTAAGTGGAAAGAGAGAGCCCCTCGGTCCCCGCCTCAGACCAGGCGGGGAATGGATCTAGTGAGCTGCCCTGCTTTCCATCCCCTGTGTTACTACCCTCCAGAAGTCTCAGGCTCACAGGAGAAAATCTGGCTCGGTTCCCGCCTGAGTGAGCCTGTGGACCAGATCCCTGTGTCCTAATGGGGCCAGTTCTGACGTCCCCCCTGTCATGTGCAAGATGGATTCTGCCCAGCTGCCTTGGTTAAGAGTAATTGAAAAGGGCTTTCCTCAGGCTGCCTTTCCTAGAGTACGGAGACGTCGTCTCTGCAGCCATATCCTGAGCGGTTTGCATTCCCAGCAGCATGGGGAGAATTTCTGCACTATTATTGTCCCCTTTGGGTCATTTCAAAGGGGTGCTCTTCCTTTTCTCAAGACAATGTCTTATCATGTGCTTTGTAACTTGAGTTGGTAATAGCTTATTCTTTCTTTGTTTTGCTACAGCAAGTTTTGTCAAAAATAACTAAGCAATTTACTGATCAGTAACATTGATCAAGCAGGTGCTGATCAATGCAACACTTCAGACCTGCTCACACGTGTTTAAATCGGCATCTCGGCATCTCCGCTCGAAGCTCCATTCATTGCCCTCGGTCCGTGAGTCGTACGGTCCTCAGTGTTAAATTGTGGCTGTGCTTTCCTGTTGGGAGATACCCTAATTAACAGTAGGAATGAATGCCAAAGCCAAGTAATTAGATTCTCTGCTTGAAGTTTAGTCATCCCTTTTCCCCAGGGACACGTTCCTCCCCTTTCGTTCTGGCATGCTGTTTGCTGTCTGAGCTGCTCAGTTAAAAGTTTGTCTGAGCAGCAAAGGCAGCTGTAGACACTGTTTTTCTCCTTCATCCTGCAACAATTGGAAACGTTAAGGACTTCCCTTCATTCTCTTGTAATTTTCCTCTCCCTACGTTATTTAAAAATATCTTTCCATAGGGAACATTTAAACCGGTTAGACATCCATGAAGATTAGATCGCTGAGCCCATGGCAGCCATTCTGATGGTTGTCAAACTGATGAAAATGGTGAGTGGTACATGTCCTTACAGCTGCCTCCCCATCCCCCCCCCCCCCCCCCCCCCCCCCCTTCATTGCCGTCTTGACAAAATTACCTTTTGCACTTGCTTAACTTTCCAGTGAGGTGAGTTTCATTGTGCTAATTACTCTCTTTTTTCCAAAACTGCAGATGTGCGTATCAGAATTGTCCCATTTTAGCTTGGATATGGAGGAACTTTTGGTTTTCTATTTGAACATGATGGAACTGGTTGGGAGGACCTTCCACAACAGAATTCCAGTGCTCAGCTATTTTATCTAACGGTTGTGGTACCAAAGAGCTGGTAGTGACGCCACCTATAACGAAAGTAAGAGGATGGAAATATTAAATATGGTGTTGTGGTTTAACCCCAGCCAGCAACTAAATACCACACAGCTGCTCGCTCGCTCTCCCCGCCCACCCCCAGTGGGATGGGGAGGAGAATCAGGAAAAAGATAAAACTTGTGGGCTGGGATAAGAACAATTTAATAATTGAAATAATATTAACAATTGTAATGAAAAGAGGGGAGAGAGAGAGAGGAATAAAACCCAAAAGGGAAAAAGAAAAGTGATGTACAATACAACTGCTCACCACCCGCTGGCCGATGCCCAGCCAGTCCCTGGCTCTGGCCAGCCCCCCCCAGTTTATGTATACTGAGCATGACGTTCCCTTTGGCCAGTTGGGGTCAGCTGTCCTGGCTGTGTCCCCTCCCTAGCTCTTGTGCCCCTCCAGCCTCCTTGCTGGCAGGGACTGAGAAGCTGAAAAGTCCTTGACTTAGTATAAACGCTACCTAGCAACAACTAAAACATCAGTGTGTTAACAACATCATTCTCATACTATATCCAAAAAACAGCATTGTACCAACTGAGAAGAAAATTAACTCTATCCCAGCCAAAACCAGGACATGTAGTTAAAATACCACCCACCAAAGCTTGGACAACTCGGATGGACTGGGTGAGGAAAGCAGCTACCTGGAACAGTGGGTGCGTCTTCACTGAGGATTGTGCTGATGTGGGGCTTTCAGGTATGGTGTGGTTTCAGCTGGATGGTACCCTGCTCGCTGCTCTCCTGAGGACTGCAAAATACCTCACCTTGTAGTTTACACAGGTTCAGGGGGTAGCAGGGTTATCTACCAAGTGAATAGTCTGTGGAAATGGATGTTGCTCCTGGAAAGAATGACACTTCTGTGACTTGTTCTGAAAATACATTTAATCAGCGTTCCTTTAAAGAGAGGGGAAATATATACACTACATCTGCTCCAGACACAAGGTAAGCAAAGCACATGCTGCTGGGCATTATGTAGTTGGTTGCAGGAGTACTCTGATAGTTTTCAACCAGGATGTAGCAAATATGTGCCTTAACAGATAGGTTTATACTTCTTTTAATTGATTAATTTTCTGAAAAAGTTCAAGCTTACTGAAGTCATACCTGAGAGGATGCTTTTCTGTGCCAAACCAATCTCTTTGCACAGATGAGGAAGAGTCTGGAAAACTTTAACCAAATGCCTTCACTTAAAGCTTTTTTAACTAATCAATAAAGATGCAAAAGGAGTTTAAAATTTTCTTACAAAGGTTTCATGTACAAAATGACCTTCTAAAGCTGCATCTTCTACAGGTTACTTAATGTAATGTACTTGTGCATATATATGTGTGTATATATATATATATATATGTATATACCTCCAGCTTCACCCCTCCCAGAAATTACTGTGCAGTTGTTGTTGGTCTGCAAACATGTCAGACAATGTGCTCAGCATGTGCGTGATGGGTCAATAGGTATTGGAACCTGGGGGGAAAATGACAGGACTGGGGTTTGTTCTGAGTCGTATAAGATTCTGGCACTGCCAACCAGACCTGCACCAGCATGTCACCTGCAGTTTTCTGAAGGGTAGCTTTTAGATCTAGAAAGATGGGGTTTGAAGCTGCAAGTTTTAATTATTTGTGTATTGTCTTGATTTAATTGGTTTATTCTACAGTGATTAAATGCTGCTGTTTGAGATGAGATATTAGTATGAGTTTACAACAGGGACTTAAGGGAAAGCTTGATGGGGGGCATGGACTTATTTTGGGAACTTGGGTAACTTGACTCGGAAAGGGTGGGCTGGGTTATGCAGTGCTGCCTGCCTGTGGGGCTGTGAGGTGTCCCTGGCTTACCTTCTGGGGTGCACCCACAGCCCCAGCTCCCCAGGCAGCCTGTCAAATTATTGCAGCTTTTGAGCTCTGTGTGCTGTTTGCACGGGAGCTGTGACGTGGGGAAGGTGGCCACGGGTGGGGTGTGCTCACCTCTGTCCTCACAATGTCCCACAGCAGGGACGTGCTGTCCCGGACCCTCCCTGTGAGGCCACAGTCCTTGGGGAACACAGCTGTGCTCTGTTCCCTGTTAGCATTAGGTCACTCGCCCAAATAAGAGATTTCTTGTGCATTTGCTGGAGGAAAGCTTGAGCCTCCACTGTTCCTTGCTTACCACATCTGGCTTGGCACCCAGTGCTCCTCGGTGGCCTGTTACGCTGCCTGTGTGCTCATCCTCTGTCCTAGTATCACGTTATGGGCTGACTCAGCTCGCTCTGTGTCCTCAGTAAATGGGCTGGGATTGCGCACTGACGTTCCCTGCTGCTCCCAGGTGTTCCATGGCTATTTACAGTCAAGCAGACTTTTAGCATGACACGCGTGGTGATCCTGTAGCATGCTTGTCAAAAGCAGTCATACGTGGCCACAGCAAAGACCTCATGCTCAACTCACCCTGTTACGGTGTTGCGATGGCCAAAGGATTGGGCTGCTGTCTTCCAGCAAGTGAAACCAGCTGCCGGGGATGTTGTAGATAATTGTTCATTGTATAAATTTATCCCTCGGGACACAGCCCAAAGAGTTTTGATCATGATCCCAGCAATCACTTGTGCAACAGAAAGGCTCTTCGACCTGACAAAGATGATTAAAACAGGTCACGCAAACACGAAGCACAGTAATTCACCTACATGTGTCATCACTTGAGTGAGGTCCTATGTGTCTCTGTGCTTTGTGTGTATAATTATGGCTAAAAATATAGACATTTAAAAACTAACTTGGAAATTTTTTTTTTTTTTTTGAAGCTGGCATGGAGACAAACAGCATAAGACACTGCCTTTTCTTTCATATCACAGTTGTTGAAATTTAAAGAGAATAGACCTGCCTTTATGGTGATGAAGCTTGCTGGTGGTTGTGGTGGTGGTGTTTTGAGATTTTTTAAATGCATCTATTTAATTGAGGTTTCATAGAATTTACTTTGCCTAAAAACTTTAAACAGATAGGAGAAATTTTCAGAACCTGTTTTTAAAATTATAAATTAATAGCTATGGCATTAGAGCTTTACACTGCAAACTGGGGCATAGCCCCATTCCTGTTCATAATGGGACTATGCAATTTAAGATGGAATCTCCTATTCTTAAATACCATTTATTACATGAAACAGTAATTTCCCTTAATGGCAACACCTGAAAAGTTTAATCTGTGAAAAGACACATTAAAACTAGTGAGAGTACTGTAGTGTCTTGTATTGTAAAAGGTAAAGAAAAACCCCAGTGTTTCTGTTATCAGAGTTAGAGATAGGTCTAGATATGTGTCATCTTTACGTGGAGTTTTGTTTGTGACAATGGAGTCTACTGATCTAACCTGATTACTTCTGAGGACACAAAGCCCCCATAGTGTGTTTTTTTTCAGGTCTGAGGGTTTTTAAATTCTTTTTTAAAGCATTCTGCAGCATTTGCAGATTTTTAAAGTCTCTCCTAAAGCCAGGGAGGCCTGAAAATACTGAATTAGTCACATAAAAATGATACTTGTCTCCAGGCTTGATATTTAAAGAGCAGGATCTGGCTGGTTAAACTAAAAGCTACTCTTAGACATGTGCTGGCTGATTTGAGGTGGAGGAGAAAATGCTCTGCTAAGTGTGGGGATAAGCAGAGATAAAGCATTGTTGTAGGGTTGCTGTTGTCCCTGTTACGGTGGCTACACGAGCTGAATGCCGACAACAGCTTTTTTCTAAATTCAGAGATAACTCAAATGCCCACACGCTTGAGCTTCTTTGAGAAACCTTAACAGAAGCTGGGGAGTGCCGAGTGAGCGCAGGGTGTACGGCTCCAGCGAAGTCAGCCTGTTACCAGGATGCTAGGAGCCTGAGGAAAGCCCCGCTGTGGGCACCTTGGGACAGCCTGTCTCAGAGCTTCAAGTTTTCTTTGCCTGTTGGGTATGTGATTCCAGCAAGGCAAAATCACATTCTGAACAGATCTGATGGGAGAAGGCCCAGCTCTGTAGCTGTTGTACCTAGCTCGGGTGTTGAGCTAGTAGAAGCAGTAGTAAGCCCTCCAAAAGATGTCATTTTGCCGTCAGAGGAAGCTGGAGAGCAGCACACGCGCACAGCTGTTATTTCAGGCTATTCCTCCCTGCCCCACCTCAGCTTAACTGACTGTTTAAAACTGCTAAATCCCAAAGTGTTGGGGCAGTTACCAACTGGACAAGGGGCACTGTGGCTTAGCTGGCCCAAGGACATTGGATGTAATCACTCCTTGCTCTTAATTGTCTCCCTTGATGTCTCCTCTGGACTGACAGTTCTCGCTGATCCATGGAGTGGTCACAAGACAGCTGTCTCCTCCGGTGTGCTTGCTGGAAAGCCTCTGAGTGCTCATCCTGCCATAAGATTTCATGCCATCCTCATCCAAGGAGTTCCTCAGGTGCATGTCGGGAACGAGCCCAGCACAAGGCTGTGTGCTTCACTTTGCTTCTCTCTGTCTTGGGAGTCTGAAGCCACAGTTTCTGTCAAATGTTCTCTCTGCTTGGTTATGAGAGTTTACTTCAGTGGTTATTTTCCTCAAATTTTTTGCTGTTCCCAAGTTTTACGGATTTATTTTGCTCTTTAGAAAGTTATAATTCCATCCGTGAGTTTCGTTCTCTCTGTAAATTAGGAAGGAGGGGACAGATGACACCAGGGTTTGCTACATGGTACTTTAGCATGACAACATCATTGGTCCAAAGCCTGCCCTGACAGCCAGGGACTGAGAGCTGCATCTGTAACACACATGTTTCATGGCTGATGGATCTTCTTGTACTGACCAGACTTCTAATATCAGAAACTAAATTTGTCAGAAAACATGATTTCCCTTTCAGCTGAACACATACAGCTGTTGCAAACACTGCTGCATGCCGGTACCAAAAAATACCACATTTTTCTTCTACAGTTTGAACGGGAAATAATTGTGGTTTCTCAGATCCCACTTTGAAGCGGCGGTTTTTTATAGCTGGCTGACTTAATAACTGTAATTGTGTGTGCAGTCCTGCTCCAGCTGTGCACTGGGCACCATGAGTCACTGTCCAAAAACATCGCTTAGGTTCAAATCCCTCTTAAAAGAGGTGGTTCTGAAATACTCCTGAATATGCTCTGCTCTGTTGTTCAGAAGTCCCCTTCTGGTCAGGCAGCTGTTGTGACCACTTTAGATGGTTCTCCTGGAGTTTGCATAGGCATGTCCTACATTGCGTGCTGCCAAGCCGGAGCCAGGGACGCAGAGGAGCGGGCTGTCCCTGAGGAGCAGCTGCTTGCCGGTGAAGGGCACACGCGGTGATCTCACCCCAGAGTACAGTGGGCAAACGTGCTTGTGACACACAGGCCACTGCGTGAGTCACCAGTGTCACCCTGGACCCTCTCCTGAGGGCTGGGGAGCTTTCCCCGCTCTGAGGCTCGCCTGCTTCGTGCCGCCCTGTGAGCAGCTTCTGCCTCTTCGTTCTGCTCTCCTGTCTGTCACTCCAGCATTTTTCCTGGTAGGTTAACTTGCTATAAACACCAACCAAGAGATCCAGGGATTTTTGCACTTTGTCAGAAGAAGCTACAGTTTAAATACCCTTGTATTATGCTGCTATAAATCACAACAGGCTTTTTAAATTCCATTCCCATCAGCAAAACTCAAATCAGTTCATTAAACAGCTCAGTATTGCCTGGTGTGGCTGTAAAAGTAAAGAAATGGAGGCAGAAAAGTGGAGTTTGCTTTGTGTTGCCCAGTGGCCAGTAAGAAAGCTGGAGAAAAGGAGTTTATCTACTTCCACCTGTCTTCCCAGCAGCTATTACCATGCTGTAAATAAAGTTTAAATACTTAAATATTTTAAAAGTTCCTTTAAAAAAATTATAATAGATGCCTTCTTATTTCATACATTTCCTGCCCACATAGCTTATTTACATATTACATGTAGTTGGAAGGTATTATTAGAGATCCCTGTTCAGGCACCTGAGTCATAGCACCTTTAACTTGCCACCATAAATAGGCAGGTTTGACTGAGACTGCTTGTGACGTGGGGCCTCAGCCTGTGCATCGAAGGCTTTATGATAGCTGGGGCAGGCTTCAAAAGCAGGCTTCTTTCCTACAGCAAAATCCCGATTGCCTGGATTCCCAGCAGATGTTTGCACAGGCTTGGGACCTGACCCTGACCCTCGTTCTGCTGCTGGCCTCGTCAGGTGGGATGATGATCACCTTCAAACCGAAACACCCATAAGACATCCTCTAAGTGAAGCATGGTGAGACACAGGGGACCTGTCACTGCGGTGCCAGCGCAGCTGTCCAGGCTGCCTGCCTGCCCATGGCAGCAATGCTGGAGCCCAGCTGCTGGTGCTCGGGGAGATGCCCCATTGCAAAGCACTCGGTCTGTGCAAACCAGCTGGCTGAAGGCAAAGCCAGGCACTTCAGTCTGACTTTTCTTATGTGCTGAGGCATGTAGGAGGTGGGGAAAGAGCTGTCTGACGGTATCTCGAGCAGTCAGGTCTGAAAACGGACTCCATAATGCTACTCCTGTCTGTACTGATACCTGTTTGAATTTACAAATACAGGACTTTATCCAAGAAAGGTCAATCACCCTCACCTAGGCTGGGGACATGGCCCAGGTGCTATGTGAGTTATCTGATGCTTTGGGAGCTCCTTGACTGCGCGTGTGAATTGTACCTACTCAACAGGACCTGTTTTCCTGCAGGATTGGGTTTACACAAATCCATAGTGCAGTCCTGAACAATATGTGGAGTAAGACTTCCCAAAAGTGCTATAATCTCCTCAGTGGAGATGCAGCACATGCACTATAGTGTATGTGTGCCTTGGATCTCCAGTTTTCTGGTGATCCTGAGTGGATTTATTGCACGGTGGTTCCAACCACTGCTGGACACACAGAAGTCCTGGGAATACATGGACAATAGTTGTCCATCTGGACAGAAGCTCTGAGGGGGAAAGATGTGTTTGGTGGTTGTTGTTGTGTTTTTTTCTCCCTAGGGGACACTGAGTATATTTGGCCCATAAACATACTCCTGGATCTGCTTTGGTTAAGAAGTCAGTCCCATATGTTTTCCTGGGTGCTGGGAAACTTTATTACTAATCAGAAACGTTTGCTGTGGACTCTCAGGAGGTCAGCAGCAGTCCTGGAAGGGTGCTGAGCTTGAGCTCTCCCTTCTGACAGAGGGAGATGTGGTTTCTCAATGAGAACTGCGGAGCGGGATGTGGTTTCTCAAGAACAGCCCCATTCCTGGAGAAGGCTACAAGCAGAGGGAATCGTAATTGTACTTATCAAACATGGAATCACTTATCCACTTTTGCAGTGCTTAAAAGAGGAGAGCATGGTCCTTCTGTGCACTCTTTTGTGGAAGGATTGTAATAGCTTAAATTGTGTTGCCCAGAAGGATTACGTATGGGAAACCTTACACTCAGGAGTGGCCTGACCTCGTGCCACTGTCTCCCACACTGCATATGGAAATCATAGGACTCCTGTACCATTAGTATGATCTTTGCTGGTTTAATTTAATAATATCATTGAATTCTGTTTATCAAATACTGCTGCCAGCTTTTTAAAATATCTACCAAATCCTCTTCCCATTAAAACAGTCTTGCTAAAGTCGTCTGCTCCAAACAGAAAGATATTTTACTCTTCTTGGTTATGTGGTTTTCCTCCTCAGATTTCTGTGAAAAAAAGCATGTGTTTCACAAGGTGTATCGAAGTTGTCTCATGGGCAAACCCACGTGAACAGTAAGTATGTCATTTTGTTGAGAGCCCCTGTAAAATGGCTACCCTTGCTGCCTTCACCATGCAGAGAGTTTTCAGAGACATGAGAGGAAAGAAGGATTTTGCAGACATTCCAAGCCTGGGGCTGGGGGAGATCTGAGCTGTGCCTGTGGCTCTTCAGTTGCCCATCAGGAAGTCCCCCAAATGAGCTTTCCGTGCCTCAATTTCCCCATTGGGTGGCAATGACTGTGTAAAGGATGCGGGTTCTGCTAATGAAAAATACAACACAAGGTCCACGTGTTGCTGGGCCGACTCCTTAGGTCTGGCCATACCTACTGTTGTGATACATATACCTGGTTCATGCTCCTGGGCAGAGTTTTCTGCAGCACTTTAGTTTGCCAAGTTTCTCTCTTGCACTGGCCCCACATCGAGCTCTTTCTCCTTTATACAGCCAGTGGAAGGAGAACGAGGCCTCTTATTCCTTGCCTTGATTTTCTGCTTGGTTGTTTAGGGTGAATCATTAACCAGGCACTTGAGTCTGGCAAAGCAAAAATGTTTGTCGAATGTCTTTTGCAGACTGCATGGAGCGGTGGCCCTCGCAGGAGGGACGGCTGCCTTCTCCCCCAGGAGCGAGAGCACCGAGAGCACCGCCGAGCCCCTCCGCTCCCGCCGTGCTTCAGCCAGGCCTGGCGCTGCCAGTACTTCAATATTCTGAAGTGTATCCGTATTGAAGTTCTGGTGTTTCTCCTGCTTTGTGGGGAAGGAAAGGGAAGGGTGGATGTGTCCTGAAGAAAGGAGTTAAGAGGTATGTTTTTTCCTTCGATTCCTCCTTTGTAGCCACTCCAGTTTTTTGGTAAAAGGAACGATAATCCTTTTCCTAGCCAGTGAAAGGTTTCAGTTCATTAACCGCTGCCAGGGTGATGCTGACATGCCAGCTCTCTTTATGTGGAAAATAACTTCTGAGGTTCCACAGGCAAGGACTGCATAGTCTGCTGAAGATCACGGAAAAGACACCCTTCTGTGAAAGGTGGGCTTGTTTTGTCTGATGACTGCTTTGGGTGTTCCCTCCACGGATCCTTCTGCTTGCCTTGGAACCCTGGCCTTGGTGTGCTGGGCTGTAATTCCCTGGGGGTGGTGCCGAAGGAGCAGCACGGTCTAGATAAACTCCACTTGACATGCTTATTCAGTTGGAGGTTGATTGGCTTTGTCCTTTCTCCATGAGCCAAGACAGAAGAATTACTGAAATGCTGCAACATTATCAAGTGGGTGCGTGCTTTCTTTGTAAATCCGTAAATCCTTTTAACCCCTATTTGTAAAAGATGAATGGGAGCCCTGCAAGCCCACCTTCTCATAGACCATCAGTCCCATTCACGCCACAGACACAATGCAAATACTGATTTCTCCTTTTTAAATGCAAAACCATTTATCTGCCAGCCCTCAAGCCATATTTCCACCTTATAAGGAGAGTTGTCCGGGTAATTGACAAATACACTTACACATCAGTTTGAACTGATGTTCTTGTCTGTGCTTTTAAAGCGAAAGGCCTTGGTGTTGCAGCAAAGTCAGTGAGATGGCACCTGAATGCAAGGGTTTGGGTTTATGAAACCATTCGCAGAATGAGGGCCGACATTTGTATTTCTTCTAGAAACTCTCGCTGTACTGCACGCAAACCTCACTTAGAGAGTTTTACCGAGGCGGCACTTTCAGTCCTTCGTTATTAGGAGATGCCAGCAATGAGATTTTTCTGTTCAACACCCATTTTTCCAGCTGTGCCTGTATGTGTTGTAATTGCCCTGATTTATTGGGCTGCATTGGTTTATTGGTGCATTTTCTGCAGCACCTCTTTGCCTGCTGCACACTTGTGGCACCGAGGCAGAGCCCGGGCTGTGTGGCAGATGGGGCTGTGGTGTGTCAGGCTCCTGCTGGGGCTGCTGCAGGGACCAGCCGGCCAAGGAGCAGCAGTGCCTGCCCGGTGGGGCAGAGGCACCGGGTGTCCTCCTGCCGCTGCTGGAAACTGCTGCTCTTGCTGGCCCTCTGAGCGTGAGTGAGCGCAGCTGCTTCACAAGGAGCAAGGGTTAATGTTTCCTCCACTCTCATCAGCTAAAAAGTTGTCACAGAAGTTTGGGCTTGTTTTACATTGAAATTCAATCACATTTGGAAAAATACGGAAATGTCAGGTGGAAATGCTGGTCTATCCAGCTCGCCCTTGGCTCCATACCTTCATCATCCAACCATGGAGGGGCTGTGCAGGTATAACTGGCCAAGGTTATGGGTGAGCACAAGCTGCTGCTGGCTGGCAGAAAGCAAACCACTTTCTCACCTGCCTCACCTCCTCTTCCACCTCTGAGAGCCCAGGTTTCCATCCCTAGCCAGTCCTATTCCCCAACCCTTTCCGTCTTCACCCCCTTTTCCTCTACCCCTGCTAGCTCCCAAAGGTAGGGCTGTTTTGAAACAAATCTGACTCTTTTGGTCTCTTCTCTGCCATTCATTCCTCTTGCCAGGGCTCCAGGCCATGTCTTGTCCTTGCTTTCAAGCTCCTTGGTTTTCAGTTGTGCCTTTGGCTGCAGTAGGTCTGTGTCCGTCCTCCTCCCTCACAGCTCAACACGAGCTGTGTTCCTGCCTCACCACAGGAGATAAGGGACCTCTTGCCCACATCAGAAACAGCAGGTAACTGCAATTTTCAAAAGCCTTTACTGAGCCCTTAACTGCAGTTTTTCCTTGTTCTGTAATCTGGCCAGAGTTGGCTAGATTGTAATAGGGATAGACACATTTCTACCACAATTGCTGCCTCTGCCAAATTTCAAAATTCCCTTCTGAAGCTAGAGATCCTATTATAAAAGGTTGTCTGGATTTAACACGTACCAAATGGTGTATTTTTCCCTTAATAATATTCCTGGAAATGGCTGAACTTTTCTAGCTAAAGCAGATGCCAAACCTTTGGAATCAAAATCTCAGTGCTAAAACTTGGCGAAGTTGAGTAACGTGCCGTTTTCTGTGGCTGACACTGGGGAGGGCTGAGCACTGTGGCAGCAGCTGGGGGGTGGTGGCACTGCTGGCTGGCACACCAACTCAAACCAGCAAGTATTGCTTTTAAGGAAGTGTCACCTTGAAGCCAGCAAGGAATGTCCCTGTGCTCATGCATCCACTACGCTAAATAGTGAGCGAGGCAACCCAGAAGCATCAGTGCTGCTTCCAGATACCTTGAACTGCTTAAATCTACCCTCTAAACCACCCAGGTTCCCTCTTCCCCACTTTTGTCACTCCCGGGCTTAAGGCTGCATCTATGTGTGGGATTTATAGGTATGTATTGGAGTTTGGCCTGAAGTCATTTGTATTGCCACCTTGGTACTCGTTTCTCACCTTGGAAGTCACTCTGTGCCAAACAAGAGTGTCCCCCGTGGATGTTTCACCACATAGTTCTATCTTTTGGGTTAAAGCCTTACAGGGCTGTGATGTGAATGAGGACGCGGCTCCTTCCCTCTGCTCTGCTCTATGCCCTGGCTCCTTTCTCGGTTTTAAGGACCTGAGGCACAGTGACATAAAGCTCCTGTTCTCCTTCCCGGGTATACATAATGCTTTGGTACATAAACTGACTGTGAAATGCTCTGGCACCCCTTACCAAGTTGGCTTTGTCACAGGCAATATTGTTTTGGGTGAAGAGGTGAAGTTCCTGTCTCTAGGATTTTTTGCTATTTTTAAATGAAAATGAGTAGCTGAATGGCTCAACAAACAAATCCTGTTACGCTCTTAAAAAATGGTGTGCCTGCTGACCTCTGCACCTCGAGATGTATTATCGTGCCCTTTCGAAGTTTGTGCGGTGCAAGTCCTTTCCATAACTTCACTTGCTACCCAGCAGCTTTCTCAAACAACACTGGTACCAGAGCATGGGCCCCGCGCTTTTATTAGCTGCGTATCTGTGAATGTCTTTTTATGAATACGTGGCTTATGGCACAGGGTACATCAGTGTTGGTGCGGGGCTAATAATAGCCTCTAAAGACAATTTCAGAAGGGGCTTACCTTGTCCCAGGGCATGAGACGTCTTCATATTTCCTGCCTTCTGATACAAAACCCATTCGTGAGCTTGTCTGCATAGCAAATGCAGTGTGAGAGTCATCCTTGCTTTTATATATACATATATATATATGTATGGGGTTTTTTAAATTATTTTTCTTTTTCTCCTTTATGTTCTGCTTTGCCTGGTGGGTTGTTTTCTGCCTGTTTTCTCCAAGGCTAATGATTTCATGGCAAGTTATTGCTCATAACCAAAGGCAGGCAATGGGCAAGCAGCAACTGCTGTGCTAGGTAGCCCAGGCTGACCCTGGCACTGCTTTGGTAGGAGCGAGAAGCTGTTTCAGAAGAGCACGGCCACCCCGAGCATGCCTCTGGGCTTTGTGCACACAGGGGCTGCTCAGAGGAGCCCCTTGACCCTGCGCTGTCGCTGTGACCTCTGCCACTCTGACTGATAACAGTGAGTGCAGTTTGTGTTGGGGCTTTGTTCTCCTCTCTGTGGAGAGAAACATTAAACTGCAGAATGACTAAGTGCCTTTTCAAAGGCCACATAATGAATCAGTGAATGAACAACAACACCCAGCAGCTCCAGGCCCCCTTCTCTCTGCAGAACAATGCCTCTTTCCCTGTATCAAGATGTGCGCGTCGTTTACGTTACATACAGAATTATGTATTTCCAAAGAAATTCGGATATTAATATTTATATTGCAGCGATGCTGCTGTCCCCTGCCTGGGCTCCGTAAATAGCAGCATCACAACAATGGGAATTATTCCTTTCATGCAAAACCCTGGCCAGTGAAATAGCTTGTCAATGCAAAATAAAATTGCTGCACAAAAGTTTGACAGCCATATTCTTTATATACGTCAATCAAAGGTTCCTAAAGACTTTATTGTCACTGTACAATGTCTGAACAATCTGCTAGCCCAATATGCTGCAAAGTTATTTTCTCACTACTCTTTTCATTTAAAAAATAGGCACCAATAACTTTCATCAAACAGTCTGAGCAAACTGCACGAACAGCAAAGAAATCTTATATTTTCTTTGGTGTCTGTGGGCTGGAGGCATTCCAGGCTTAACTGGCTGTGCTGTGCTAACGTACCGCAGCGCTTACAGTAGATGAGAGCTGATCAGGAACACAGGACGCGCAAATTAAGTTACTGCCCGAAACTCGGAGCAGGCTGAGGTGGGTGGTGGGTTGGGAAGGAAGGCTGCGCTTAAGAGAAGTGACTCTAACCTCCTAACCTGCTTTTGCCGGGTGTCAGATATTCCAGCTCCTCCGTCCCAAGTCTCCCCCTGCGCTAGGATCAGCCTTTTAAGCTGTCCCGAGTTATTTTCTGAAGCGTGGGCTTCGGTAAGTTCTGGCTCTCAGCAGACTAACTTATAACTTAGGAGCGAGTTTTCCCTTCGGTTTTCCTTTTCCAGCACGTTCTCCTCACTGAGCATCTCCAGCCCAGCCGGGGGTTATCACTGAGGTTGCGGTACCCGGGGGCGCGGGGCGGGCGGGAGCGCGGCTGTGTCCTCTGGAGGCAGCGCCAGCCGCGGGTGGCCCCGCAGCCGGTGCGCTGCGCCCCGCAGTACCCGCAGCCCGGGCCCCGCACCCGGCCCCGCACCCGGCCCCGCACCCGGCCCCGCACCCGGCCCCGCACCCGGCCCCGCACCCGGCCCCGCGCGGTGCGAGGGCGCATCCCGCTCTGCGCGCCCCTGCGGCTGCCGGGAGGGGCCGCCAGGGGGAGCCGCACAGCCCGGCGCTGCGGGACGGCGCTGCGGGCACCCACGGTACCCTGCGGGGCACCCAGCCGCCCCCTCCGCGCAGGTGGAATGCAGCGTCGTGGTTTTGTGCCACGACAGACCGCATCCAATGCAATTTATGAGGGGAACTCGGCCGACTTTAGTTTGCTCCGGGCTGGGGCTGGAATTTTCCCAGTTCAAAACGTGTTGGAGGCGGCTGGTTTGGTTGCCCCCGAGCAGCCGCCTTGGATCCTGCTGGGTGCTGGTGGCTTTGCTTTCCGGGCCCGGTGCGGGTACCACCGCAGTGGCATCACCTCGTGGGAGTGCTTCCTGCACGCACCGCCGCCTGTACCTTTCTGGCAGCTGCTCTGGGGGTGATGTGCTGCTTTTGGCCTGGGCTGAAGGGCGCTTCCCAGATGCTGACCTGAAAGTGTTAAGAGTAATCCTGCTCTCATGTCTGGGAGCGAACCACAGGGATGCTCTGTGAGAGATGTTGCAACAGGAGTGCTGATTGTGCCAGTATTTCTACGGAAAAAGCACGGCGAAGAAATGGAAAAATGGAAACTGTTAAAGAATTGTGGTGTTAACTCCTGTGTTGAGAGCTATGCTGCCCACGCACCATCCCCAAAACTATGTGACATTTCCCTGAGGTGCGCTGCTTGCTGCTGCGTCATGGGCATGTGTTTGATCACAGGCAAAATTAAACATGCTTTTGTAATCAGTGGACTCCACAAGTAACTTCAAGGTACACGGGAGCAAAATAGATGGACCAGCATCTTCCACAGTGTTGAAGTCTGTAGGTTTTGAATGTATTCTTTCCCCATATAATGTTGCCTGCTTTTTGAGGTTGTGCACGGAGCCCTTTTATTAATGTTGTAAATAATTACCAGTGTGGCAGTGGCATACAAGTCTTTCAGTGTGGTTACTTTGTGGTAAACACCAAATGTTGTGCAACACTGTGTCCGTTACCTGTGACAGAGCCCATAGCCAAACCCATGACTATCTTTCATTTCAGTTTTGCAAGACTGAAATTAACTGAGAGTAATTAGGTGATGCTGAGAAGGTGCAAAAGGCTTTCTGTAAGCAAAGAAAAGCTGTGCTTTTCTCCTAGTCCACCTCCAGCTAGGGACAGGCTGTGTAGTGTGTGGGTGCAATGATAAAGACATTGCAAATGCTTTTCCTACTGTGGTAGGTCTAGGAGCTCTAGTCGCTACGCTTGGTGCTGCACAGAGAAAAAAAAACCAGCCCTACCCAAGTCTGAAGCCTCGGCCATGAGCATCACAGCTTCAGCTTGTTTGTTCTGACCCTAAAGAAAGCCTTACTGAAGGACCTGGGGGATGCATCAGGGTGAGTAGGGAAGGAGTGGGGTACTTAGCCCCCTCTGCTTCTGTGAGCGCAGAGGTAGCGGCGACTTCCCAGGGGAGATAAACCCGGCTGTGTGCAGTGCTCGGCTGCCATGCTTCGCTGCCTCGTGGGAAAATGTTACGACTCTCTCTGCCTGGGTGATTGCTCACACTTCTGCACGTGCAGACTTTGTTTATAAACTCTTAGCAGAAAATACACGCCGATGCTGTGATGGCTTTTGCCAGCTAGGAGCTGTTTTCCAGTGTCACTTGCTTTTAGTTGGCATGTGGAACCACTCTGGTATTTCCTCAATGTTTAATGTGACCTAATTGTGCACTTCCGCTGTCTGGGAGGATCAGCCTGTCTGGTGTGACAGTTGCTGTAAAATCGGTGGCGTTCAGGAGCCTCTCCGGTGTTTGCAGCTGGGTGCAAGGCACAAGTGCCTTGATTTTGCTGTATCAGCCCGGCGAAACATTACAGGGCTGTGTGTGCAGCCAACTGCTTTACATTATGCCTGGTAATGGCTTGTCAATGTTCAAAAGAAATGTAACCTCCAGCTGTCTAATTTGCTCTGGGGGAAAAAGAAGTTTTCCAATAATCTTCATCTTTACTCGGCACGTTTGGCTTGAAGCAGATGGTGGTGATAGATTGATACACAGGGCAAATGAGAAAGCAAGAGGAGAAAAAGAATGCATGAGGGGCTGCACCGTTAGAGGGGGAGCAGGCGTTTTTGACACTGGGGTCTCACTGCCAGCCCTTTGCAGAGCTTTGGCTGGTAGGTCAGCTCACTGAAACTGCTACCCACCACCTTGCTTCTCTGAGCACGGCCAACTGTTGCCCATCCTTACCTTTTGCTATCACGTGCAGGGGAGGCGAAGGTGTAGTGCCCTAACTAGCGAGGCGGGTGGACCAGCACCTCCAGCTCAGCCATGCTGTGCCTTCTTAGCTCACCCCAAACCTGGGGTGCAGAAGCCTCCCTGTCGCACCATCCACCTCCTGCTAGGGGCCATACCTTGTGTCCCTGTGTCCTTTTGGTTGAGCTGGGTGACAGTCCTCCCCAAGCCAGTGCTGCAGTACTGACGCCAAGCAGAGCTGGGTCCTCCAGGCAGGCTGGTGCTGAGGCTCTGTCTCCCTGCCAGGACCGCACATGCCTCTGCCCTGGCAGGCAGCTGGCAAGAGACAAAATATGGATCAGTGTGGCTTTTGTTGTTTTTTTTTTTTTTTTTTTTTTACGTTAACTTGTACAGCTGTCCTGGAAAGGGTCAGAAATCAGTTTTAGGAAAGGCTGCGGTAGTTCTTGGTGAAGAGTTCTGCTGTGTCCTTAATTATTTATAAGCATCAGGATAAAGGGACATCGTGTTCACCCGCCAGCAGGGAGAAAGACTGCAAATAATCTAATAAATTATGCATGCAAACGTACACTTTGAGTAGGTTCAGTTGTGAGTTCTGAGACTTAGAAGTGAGGAAATATTAGAAATAAGGCTGCTGCCTAATATTTTGTATGTCAGGCAGTTTCTTTGGTCAGGCAGTTGGACTAGATAATCAGTGTAGGTCCCTTTCAGCTGAAATACTCTATGTTACAATCCTGATGGCGCAGCCTTCTGCAGGGTCACAGATCTGCTTCCCAGCCCTGCCCGGTTGGTCCCGCTGCCTCGCGCTGCAGCGGGTGTTGCTCAGGGGGTGAGGCAGAGGCAGACCCCTGCCTGCTGGCCTTGGGGCCAGGCAGGGCTGCAGGAGCGCTGCACAGGGGGTGCTGCTTTTGGCAGCTGGGTGGTGTTGGGAAAAGCAAGCTTTTCTCCCTGCCACAGCTTTCCAGGGGGCTGCCGAATAAGCCAGGAAGCCAAACAGATCAGGGCTGCTTCTTGGGCTCAGAAACCTCTGTCATATGAGACACGCTAGAAGTGGTCCCTGCCCAGAGGGGAATCAGAAGAGACTTGTAGAAAATGTCATTCGCCACATCCTCAGGGGAATGAGCCTTGTGGCAGTGTGTGGCATGGGTGGGGTGTTGTCAGACCACTGGTATGATGGGCGATGGTATGCATCGTCCCCCAGGCGTGTTTGCTCAGAGCAGGGTGCGCTGAACAGCTGAAACATCCCTGGGACTGTTAATGCTTCTCCACAACTTCATCTACTGTCTTGCAGAAAAGCTTAGAGGCTTCAACAGATTTTTGAAGTCCTGTTGTGTCCTGCATCATATAAAAAAGATTGAATCCATACTGCAAACTAACTGGCTCCAAACGAGCTGCTATTGTACTGTATCAAAGGATACTTAAAGCTGTTCCATCGGTCTCCTGCTGGAATATGGAGTGCCAGTGTGCAGAACTCAGTACTGTTCATTTTAACAGGTGTCGGAATGTTGACAGTATCAACTGTTTGAGCTGGTGGACTTGCAGTGCCCAAACCACTGCTTCCACCTTAACAAACAGACGTTTAGAGCATTCCTGAGGTGTTCCCATGCAGTGAGACGAAGACACTGAAGGTCACAGCTGGAGAGAGGGAGATCCTGGAGGGTCATCACCCCTGAGGGACAGCAACCTCTGCTCTCCCCCGGCTGCCAGCGCTGCTGGTGCACACTGGCTGGGCAGGTCAAAGCCTCATTCTTTGCACAAGTGAGAGGAGCAGGGAAAGCTAATTGCCAGGTAAGGTCATTAAGTGTTCCATTCTCAACTGAACTAAGAGGTATCATTCCAGACTTAGAGTGATAAAGACAGAAGCTCCAAAGTAAAAAACTTGTTTTGTAATACCCAGCAGAAGAGAAGGGAGGATTAATATAGAGATTAGTCCATGTTGTATCTTTAAAGCTGGATGCCTGCCCGTAACTGTGATTCTGAATTGCTTCTCAAGCTAGAAGGCATGGGGATGGGAAAGCTTGCAAAATATCGGATCTCATAGGATTTCTGCTGCTCGGTATTAGTCATGTTGCAAGATTTGGGCACTGTCAAGACTTAGTCCTGTTTTAAAGTGAAGACTTACTTTTAAAATGAGCCTAGCTGCTAATTTGAATCAGGTCTTTGCAGAGCACGTCTTCCAGCTGCTGCGACAACACCTGTTAGCACAGCTATAAATAAATAGTGCTGAGTATTATTTAAAATGTGCAAAAGCAATGTGTATCCCTGGTACTGAGCCACAGCGCAGTCTGTCCTGGCAATGCATGTGCTTACGGGACGTGCAGAAGCATCTCTAATGCAGAGCAAGTGCCTGTGACACAAGTGTGAGCTGTGATCGACACGGGCTGTCCTGACCGTGAACTCTTTGGCTGTTAAGGAAAAGAAAACTCATTTTTCTCTTTGGAGACTATTTCTTACACTTATTTTATATTGCATTTTAGTTGAAGTGCAAATATTCAGAGAAGCATTTTGGTGTTTTTTTAATTTTAAATTAAATTTAAATGAAAAACGGTGTTTTTTAAATTTTTTTAAAATACTTCTTGTGTGATGGCTTTGTGGGTGGCTTGATGTCCTTCATACCATGTCCATGTATAATTTAAAGAACTTGAAGCACCTGAGCTCTAGGGAATATCAGAATGAAAAGGATCAGATTAAATTATGGCCTGTGTAAATTCAATCCCTTGTACTGTGTATTGCAACAAAGCCTGTGGCTATGCTGTACGCAAGAAGAGCTGTGACACCTGTCAGTGCAGCTGGATGTCAGAAGATTTAGCCCTGTGCCTTGAGAGAAGGCCCTCTTGGACCTGTGTGATCTGAGACAGCTTTTCACCTGGCCCATGGACTGATCAGGTTTGGGATAATGTTTGTGGAGTGCGGAAAAGGGCATTCCTTGCTGTAGTAGTCTGTGCCAAATTCGAGTCCCAATAGGACTTTTCAACAAAACCAGTAAAAATGTGGATACAACTTTAACCTGGGCAAAACAGTACGTTTCAGAATCTCATCTTGGTGAAGACTGAGAGGTCTTCGTTGATTGCAAAGATAAATCTAATTGCATCAGACGTGGTATCAAAAATATTAGCTATATCTTGACAAAGTTACAAACAGCTGAAAATAGGAGAATGTGATGGGACATGCCAGCCAGCTTGTGATAACAGGTGGCTCTACCACCATCTGCAATAATTCTTTGATGCAATCAACCGGTTGAATGCTTAGTGTATTGTCTCTCAAATGGTATTAATATTTTAGTTGTTTAGTGCTCAGAGGGCCAAATATTAAGTGCATTTAGGGGTGCAGATTTGGTGGCTACAGCCTGCTTCTGCCAGTATAACAAGTTTTTCAGAGCTTCACTCCTGCATGCCTTCGACCAAAGCTAATTGGCCCTATTCAAAAAATCCCTTAAACACAGACTTAAACTCTCCTGGATGTCCTCAGGACTTACCCCGTTAATCCTTTAAGTTAAACCTGTGTTTGCTTGCATTCTCCAATATATTTCAGCATGTATTTGCTAACTGTTCACATGCTATAGTATTAGAATGAAATTTAGAGTTTTGCTGAACACGGGTACAAGCTTGGTTGTTTCCTTATTTTAAGTATTACAGCTTCTTGGGCCGTTTTGAAGTAGGTGTTGTACTCTAGTAGGTGTTGTACTCTATTTCTGTAGGAAAAGGAACATATTTTCCTACCTATTATGGAGTGCTCTGATGCAGAGAACAGTCTATTTCTAGCTATATTTTTTTTCTAGACCTTTTTTTAGTGCCGTCAGTCTTGTCCTGTGTTATTAGGACAGTAGTTTTCAACACCACCCACTCCTAGTTGTAGAGCAATGAGATCATTTAATTTTTCCTTTCATGGTGAGGTTTGCAATTTTAAATTATTTTTTTATATAGGATGGAAAAAACCCCAGAAAACTTCATACCTCTTGCTAATCAAATGATGCATAGTGGATTTTACTGTATTCCATAGAATTTAAAAAATGTTTTCAAAATAGGAAATGGATTATTCCAGTGCAGAAAGGTCGAAATAGTGTATTTAGATCTTACTAAAACTGTCTGTTGTAAGCTTATAAACTATTTTTTTTCCCCAAAGCTGCCATGTTTCACTTTCAGCTGCTCAACAGTTTCCAGCAACTTGCAGCAACACTAGTTGGGTGCCATATAAAGTTTCCTTGCAAATAGACAAACCTGCAGGACTCCACAGACAACAAACTACAACTATTCTGTCTTCATCAGTCATTTTCATCTCAGTATGAGTGTTTTAGCTGATCTGCCTTTGTCCAAAACACACTTTGTCAACATGACCTGGAGCAGGTGATCTCTTCCTATTCCTTCTTTCCACTTAACAGGCCTGGCATGAAATCGTGCTCACACTTATGTTGTGCCAGATGTGCAGAAGACATTTGCCTTTCAACAAGCAATTATGTTTATGGGAATGATGCCTTCTGGAACTGGAAATTTAGAATAACAGATTCAGGAGCCTTCATTAGGTAATATATGGTATGATAGAGCACAGCTCTTGTAAGCACAGCACTTAAACAGATGCAACTTCGAAGCTGCTCAGGAATAATTTAGAGCATGCTCTGCAAGTGTGGATAATATAACTACTGGTTCCCAGAAGGGATATTACTGTATTTCTTCTGTGCTCTGACCTTATCTTTGAACTGTTGTATATAAATTCTTTACCTTACCCTGATAATGTGCACATATTTTAAGAGTGAGAGAGAAAGCCCAGAAGTCAGCTGACTAAAGAAGTGCAATTAAAACCAGTCAAGACTGAGCATGTTCTTTGTGGCAGAGTTTTATTTTTCCCCTGTGCTTCATTTTCAAGAACTTCTATCTTCTCCTGCCTTTGCATACTGAAGTCAAGGAAGACTTGTGGCATCATCAGGAACGTGTTTGCATCTAGTCCGAGGGTGTTCCTGTAAAACTGGAGAGCTAGGTCTTTTAGGAATCTCTGGTTTTGACTGGGTCTTACTGCAATACCCCAACACAATGTTGTAACTACAGAGCAAACCAAATACTGTATGATGGATGTACGCTCAACATTGAAGCTTTACAAAGGGTGTCATACCAACTAAGCATGTTTTTCAGAGACCTTGGGTCTTACCTGCATTTGTAGCATCCACATGGGACACGTAGTGTTCCCAAAGCCTCTCGGGTGAGCCAGTCAGGTAGGGGAAAAGAGTCTTTCTAATTCTATAACCTTAACAAAGATTGCAGTATTCCTTCAGAGCAAAATATGCGTGACATCTGGAAGCAATTATTCCTTTAAAAATCACTCTGTGAGTCAACATTGAAAATACACTGAGCACTGAAAATGAAAACTAATAAACACTGAAGTTTCCAGTTAATCCACAGTCTGAGTGACCCACGCTGGAGCAAAGTCATTTCTAGAAAGCCTGAGCAGGGTGGGCACAAAGCTGGTCTTGGATCCCAAAGCTGGTCAAGCTGTGCTGAGATGAAGAAGTGACATTTATATGAAATCAGATGGCTGGTGAGGTTTTCTTTCCATTGTATTTTGGGAATAGAGGGGAGTACAAGGGACCAGGTCACTCTAACAGACCTTGCCCATCAAGGAACTGAAAAAAATATTTATGGATTTAGAGCCAAACTATACTTTTTGGTGATATGACTTGTTATCTGGCCCTTTTAAAACAGGCTAATGTGGCATCATCACGGGGCTGGAAAACCTACAGTGAAAAACTAGTGTGACTTGGACCTGCTGGGCTAGTGAGGGAGCATGGATGCTCTGTGGGCTTTGCTGGCAGAGTGGGTCTCGGGGTGTTTCTGGAAAGGGCAGATGCTGAAGCAGATCCTGATTCTTTTAGATCTCACCAGATATTGCCTTCAACCTTTCCATGGTAATGTGGAAGATGGCTGGGAGCTGGCTTTTCCTCCTTCAGCAACACCAAGGTGTGCTCTAATGCAGCAGTTCCTAGATTGATTATTTTATTCAAAAGCCAGGAAAGACTGTGGGTCCTTGCCTGCCTGTTACTAGCCTGGATTCCCAGGGAAATGTAAGTTTGTCTGATTATGCTATGTCAGTGTCTCTTTTGTCCATTCTTAAGACAAAAGAAAGATATCTAATTCCTTGTTTTGTGAAAACAGGTGGCTGTGTAGAGGGGAGAGATGCAAGAGCAGTGGGAGCTCAGCAGTGCTCATGGACAGCGGAGGACTCACCCCAGAAAGGGGGCTCTGGGGAGCCCCAGGACATGCCAGGGAGCCCCAGGAGCACAGGCAGAGCCGCAGGACACGTGGAGCCAGCAGCTCCCGGTGGCAGTGCCTTGCTTTTAACCCAGCATTGCCTTCTGAACACAGAGCTCTGAGATGGGCCTCCCTCCTCCCCCTCTGTGCGGAAGAGCAGTTTCAGTAGGGCACGCAGGCTGCCACATCCGTGAAAAACATCCCTGTCCCAGGGCCTTTCTGTCCCCTCCGATTCCCTCCAGCTTTTTGTCCCTGTGTAGTGCCCACCCAGCCCAGGCTGGTGCTGCCGTGCATGTGCCAGTCTGGGGAGGTCCCTTTTGCAACGCAACTTGCTGCTGCAGCATGTCTCCAGTAACCTACAGAGCTTGCTTAGGCAGAGGGGGGACGTCAAAGAGAGTGCACAGGATCTTTATAGTGATGCTCAGTTGCTCTGTTTTCCAGTAATGTTGATTTCGCTGCACATTCTTCTACCCAGCACTCTACCAGGGGCTCAGAGAAGTCCTGAGGTATTGCGCTGTTTGAGGAAATACCAGATGGAGTCAAAGTGCTTCACTTCTCATCTTGGAAAGCATCAGGGCAAAAGCCCTGATGTTGCTGTGTCAAACAGTATGGTAGATGGTTAAACACCCTTGCCTGTTTTACTTAAGACAGGAATAATATTTATTATCAGGGCTGCAGGAAATTCAGCTGCTTAATGGTCACAAAGATCCCTGAGTACCTACTGTTCTCCAGAAGGACTAGGTGGTAGTGCTGATGAACATATTTGTGCTGATAAACATTGTGCCCAATTTGCATGCCAGCTGGATCAGCTACTTACTTGCTATTCTTTTTGCAACCATAATTTTTATCATAAATATTTTCCAGACATACATCAGTAGCTCATATCGCTTGGCTGGCAAGTCTAAGACAAGTCTGTCTTAGTAAGCCAGACGGTTTGTACAAAACAAGCTGACTCTGTACCCCAGAAAGGGGTCATTTCCTGAATCTTTTCAGCCTCTGAGCTCTTTCTCAATACCTATGGTGCATCTGCAGGCAGATTACGGCAAGAATTTTATAACTCCACAGGCATTAATGGAGGAAACAGTATTTTGCTAGCTTGCATTATACCTCTTTCCAGTGAAATACTATTTTTAAAATAACTTCAGTTTTGATGGGTGTTGGAGGAAGCAGTTAGGATGCCAGTTCTTAATCTTGAAACTGTAGTTTGCAGCTGCAGTAAAACATGTCGCTGAAACGTAGGTGTCACTCCATGTTGCACTTTCCTATGGAGAGGATCCTGCAGTGAAAGGTGGCTCCTGGGACTACAGAACTGTGACCTGCATAGGTGAAGAGGGCAAAAAGCAAGGTGGGGTATGGGAAGGGGGATACAGGAAAGGCAGAGCTGCGAAGTGAGAAACACATGGTGGGAGGAATGGAGCTGATGTGCAGCAAAAGGCGAGGAGGCAGAGGAGGAGCAATGTTGAACCAGCAGAAGTACAGGTTTGCATTGTAGCTCTGCAGGAGGCCAGAGCCAGGGTCCTGCTCAACAAACTCCAGGACAGTCCAGGGCTGAAACTTGTGCTACAGCAGGTGAGGCAAAGGGATGACAAGGGGCAGTGCTGCTCCTGCCCTCCAGGGGAAGGCTGGGGACCAGACTGCACAGGGAAGGGCAGGAGTTTGCCCGCCTGTCAGATTGTCATGCTCCCAGTGACATTGGTGATCAGATCAGGATGGGATTTCCTCCTCACCTGAGGGTGCCAGGTGAGTTTTTTGTTTTCTCAACACCATGGAGCGAGACTAGCTTCTGAAGGTCATGAAATCATTTCCCCTGGGATTTGTTATGAGCTCTTAAAGAGTGTGTGGTGGCTTGTGATGGGAGCAGGAGGCATAAGAGTCTTTTTTGGTGGGTTTGTGTGTGTGTTTCGGTTTGTTTTTCTAATTCTTCTACATTTTCTGTCTGGTGATTCCCTGCCACGGTCCCTCCACAGTGGTCCCAGTGCAGTGTTTAGTGTGGGGCAGCCTGGAGGGCTGTGGTGCGTGAGTCTGGAGCTGTCCCTGGGCTGCGGTGGCTGTGTGGTGAGCGAACAGGTGACTTCATTTCAGCCTTAATAAAAAGTTAGTTCACTGGCATACCTGAGACACAAACTCCTAACTTAATTCTTTTTCTTCCTTTAAAACTTAAAGTAGAAGAGTGGAGAAGTAGGAAATGTACTGAAGTCCTTGCAGTCTCCTGTCTGGTGATGACTGGTCCAGATTTTATTGTGCTTCAGTATTTTCCTGTGTTTTACACTTAAAAAGGCATGCTGAGAAATCCTCGAAGGGACAGACAATCTGCTGACATAAGTGCAGAGGGTGTTCCTTCCTCTCACTGCCTTATCAGCAATAGAATGCAAGTCCAAAAGGCTCTTAGACTCCAGATTTTTGTCTGCCGGAGGTCCCAACTCCAAGTTCCCTGGCTACTAACGACGGGATGAAGAAGGTAATATGGTGCCAAGTTACCTGCATGTTACCTTGACTTTTGGAGCCAGCCTTGTGACCCAAGCTGCAGCAGATGAGCTGTAGTCCCTGCAGACAGCGCAGGGGCTGCAGGGTTCTTTGGTGGTCACAGCACAGGCATCTTCTCTTACTGCTGTAGCCCACAGCTCCAGCTGGTGATACAAGGTGTATGGCAGGCTGGGCAGGATTTATGGGGCGATATTTCTGATATCTTTGACTCAGGTGGCTGGAATGTGCTGGACAGCAATGCGTTCATCTTTGGATCCTTTTGCTGTAGCAGCAGGATTTTCTGGTAGCTAAATCTACTTTTTTAGCATTTCTAGCCAGGCAGTGAGCCATGGGATGACTTTTCTTTCTGCCCTAGCTAGAACTGGACAAACCCCAGTCATCTCTGTAGATGCTACAGACACTTTACACTGCCAACACTCACTAAAATTATCCTGGTTTTGCATCTGCTCCGTTTCCTTTCCTGTTCCAACAGCTAGACAAAAGGCTGATTTTAAGCAGAGACTGGTCTCCACCCAGTTGTTCTCACCTTTGCATTGTGGTAAGGAGAGCTAGTTTGGAGGTATGCTCTTTCCAAAATCCTTTTGCTTGTTTTGATGCCCGATTAAGGGGCTCTAGTCTTCTGAAGATGCTGGCAGCCTTCTGCACTACTGCGTGGTGGCATAGCTGGGAAGTGGTACCTTAAAGAAGCTCTTTCTTCTTTCTGGCTCACGCTGCGTCTCCGTGCAGCAGGAGAGCTTTCCTCCTCTGTTTACTGTCAGTTGCTCAGAGATTGTCACTTGCATCACTTTCACATACACTTTACTCTGAGTGGATAAGCAGAGATAGATAAAAGGCTTGTTTTATTTTGGTGCCTTGACCTGAGTGATTCACTTAAATAATCTTATGGTGCCTTGAAGGCATGATTAAATAGCTATGATTGATTAAACAGCAATGATGGCTCCAGCTCTAAGTTGCATGGACTTTTCTTTGCACTTTTTAAATCCTGGCCCTGTTGATAGCTTGTGTGTTATCTAAACTCTCTTTCATGGGGGTTTGCCAAAGTGCATAAGAGTCCATCAGAGCAATGCTGCGCTTGGGTCATTTTTTTAGATCGGGGTGCAGTGAAGAAACAGCTTGTCCAGGTCTAAATCTACTGTCCTTGACAGACGTGAAATAAGCCCACTGATTAAAATAGCTGCCTAGTTCTTAGCTGAAGATCTTGCTGTATAACATCAGCGTTTGGCTGCCCTTCTGATAAACTTGGAGAAGGACCGATTTCCATTTTGCTCCTTTCGAAAGGGACGAGGCTGGAGGGTTGTCATGCAGCAGGAATGCACCGATTCTAAGAATTTCTAAACAAGACCCACTGCACTGTGAATGGCAGCAGGAGCCAGGATTTATGGGGAGATTACTTGGTTAAACGTAGCCTGAAGGAATGAAAAATGAGCAGCTCGGAAAAGAAATTTGTTGAATCTCTTGGCAGTGAAATGGAATAGCCTGATTTATGAGCAATACCAAGTTATCTTTCTGCAAACGGATTTCTGAGAGCATTTTTCAACCCGTGCCCTCTGGAGGGGCACCTTTTGGTGAGATGTATGGTTATACCTACTGCTCGTGGATTGTGATGGGGCAGGCTCGCTCTTTCTCTGTACGGCTAGGTGGAGTGCTTTGTGGACCATAGCAGGGGTGCTGGTGCTTTGGGCTCCTTGGTTGGTGGCTGTAGAAGGTGGGAGGGAGGGCTGGCTGCAGGGGTGCAGAGCCCTGGGGGTCCCCGCTGCAGAGAGGGACAGTGGACTGTGGAAGGACAGGGGTGCTAGAGGTCCCTGCTGAAGCTGAACAGGTATCTTGTGGGTTGAAGACCAGACTGGGGAGCTCAAAAGATGTTTTGATCCCTTTGCTATGTCATGCACTGGCAGAGGGACAGTCCATCCACTGTGGCTGGTGGGGTGACCGCCCCTCTAGGTGCCACCCCCAGGCACACACACACAGGCTGGCATAGCCTGGGCCAAGTGGCCATGAGACTGCAGGGGTCAGAGATGACAAATCTTAGCCAATGTGTGTAAAGGTTGTGGATGAAACCATGGCTTCATTGGAGTCTCTAACTTCTGTTGTTACCTTCAGTGGAATCCCTAATTTTGCATGTGTGTATGTGCCAGCATCCATGTATATGTGAATCTGATAGCTGCACAACACTGCTTTCCATTGGCAAAGCATCCTGTAGGTGCCAGTTCCTCTGAAATTTTCCATTCAGCTACCTGCACAAATTTAATACTGCGTACGTCTCCAGGAGCCTTGTTTTTTGCCCATGTGACGCTAACTGTCTATAATGAAGTCATGAGTTATTTGACTAAAATAAGAACTCAGGCTTCAAAATAAGAAACCCACAACCAAACCCACAGCTATTTTTTCCAAGTTCTAAAAAAAATAATTGTGTTTCCTTTTTAAATTAATCTCTCACCACTTAACATGAGCTTGCAGCTCTCTCATGGAGAGGTTTTTTCAGCAGATGCTAAACCTCAAGTCAGAAGATCTAAGCAAGTGGTTAAAGACAAGCATGTGCTCAGGTGCTTGCTGAATTGGGACAGAGCATTCAGTGTTCTCGAGTTGTACCTTGTGTTTCAAAGGAAGGACCTTTGTTTTGCTAAACGGTTAATTTCTGTTTTGCTATGCGCTAAGAGTTTAGGATAATCCCATTTGGAGAGAAGCAGAGAGGAGGGAAGGTTACACTTGGGAAAAGCTATTTTCAGTAGCTCTGTTTTCTCTAACCCTATTTTCCTAATTATGATCAGCTAATGCTGACAGACTGGTTCACAGAAATTAAACCCCATTATACAGTACAAACAAGTCAATGAGGCCTGGAGTCGGACCCCACTTTAACATAAGTAAAATAAAGATCCCCTGTGGCTTTTAATTCCTTTTTATTTAGTTACTTAATTGAACCTGCACTGTTCTTCCTTTGTAACAGATTACCACACAGAAAAGGTAATGAAACAGAAAACTTTATTTTCTGTCCAGTGATTTTTATGGTTATCATGGAAATGTTTTTACTGCTTCCTTTTGGGACATAAAAATTCTCAATATAGGCAAAGGGAAATCAATGTTAGTTAATTGAAGGCATTTACATGGTTGGAAGATTAAAAGTTGTGAGGGTTTTGTTGTTTTGGTTTGGGAGGTTTCCCCCCCACCTCTTGTTTTTTAATCTGGTAAATCAACTCAGATATTTCAGAATGAGAATTAATCTGGCATTTTATTGTCCTTTTCATTTTTCAAAGCTGAATTTACAAAGTTTGGGGACTTGGTCCAAAACCCACCGAAGCCAAATGGGAATCGTTCCATCTAATTCAGTGGCTTTAGATCATGCTTTAGAAGCACATATTCAAGATGTATTTACGTAGTTATACACACACACAGATGCATATCTGTTCCACATGCCATTTGTCATAACTGAGATTAATGTCTGAGCAAGACAGGGAAGGAAAATTTGGGGTTTTTTTTCCTGGATTTAAAGAAAAGCTGATGTTAATTCTCCAATGCTGTTATTTCCTTTAAATCTCATTCCTCTCATACTTCTCTCCATTGCTTTAATTTGTGTTGCTTGGTTTCCTTAATTTTGTGCCTGTTCCCTGTTCTCCTCTTCTCCCTTTTTATTTGGGTCTCAGCTATCTTTGGCAGGGCGAGGGTCTCGTGGACGCAGTTCCCCCAGTAGCCAGTGCTGCACGCAGCTTCCCTGCCCTCGTGAAGCTGTGGGTATTTCTTGATGGTGCACAGCGCTGGCTGAGAGTTAAAGGGCTCAAGTCTGAAAGTCTAAAGGAGTTGCCAACTTTCCCCACCCCTTGCCTTTGTGCATACAGCTTTTTGCCTTGAAGCAATTTTAATAAAGACTATGTAACAACATGGTGTTGGCATAGGATGAGCAACATTATTCCATCTGTTTCCAGGGAAAATGTAAAAACGTGTTGGTATAACATTAACGTTCCAATTTTCAACAGTTAAAAATCAGGCAACGCTGAAGTTACAGACTGCTTTTCAAAGCTATTTAGCAATTTTCATTGCCTTTGTTTTTTTGGAACTCAAGTTCAGATGCCTTTAAAAAATATCTCGCGTTTGAAGAGCTTTGAGCACCCATCCTTGGAAATGAAGGCTCCGTTAGCTGTTTCAGTTTGGGCAGCCAAAATTATTGCTTTCTGTTGATAGTGTTGCAAAGCTGATATTTTAAAGAGTATTTAGTCTCTCGCTGTAGAGATGAATGAGGGCTGTAAAACTGTATTTGCAAACATTCATCTTAACTTCTATGAGAATTAATCTTACATTAGGCGGTGGGCTTGAGCATGCTAACTTTAATATTTTGCCAAACTCAGACTGATATAAAAAAGAGCTTTAAAGGGAATATTTGGTGCTTTTCTGAATCAGGACCATAACACCTATGTTTTATTTGATTTTTCATGTGAATGATTTCATGTAAAGATACATCAGGCAGAGTTTTTACTAAACATCATGTTTAAACAGTGACGATAGGATATCCTGTCAGTGCAATTGTGGTTATTTGTGCCAAATGTCTCCTTTTAAGAGGTGTGCCGGTACAGTCAGGAAACAAAGAGGTGCTGCATGTGGCTCCCTGGCATTCATACTGGTGAGAACAGCTTTCACTGCCAGGGCTGCAAACTCAGAACCACGTTCACAGGGAGATACCCGTTGACACAGAACAGTATTGAGCAAAGGTATGATCCTGTACAAACAAGTGAGCAAGAAAAGGTGCTTTGCTGGACCTGATACTACGAGCAAGGATGAACTGGCTGGAGGTGTGGAAGTGGGAGGCAGCCTTGGCTGCAGTGTCCGTGAGGTTGTAGAGGTGAAGACCTTAAGAGAAGGGCTCAGGGCAAAAAGCAGGACCACAGCCCTGGCTTTCAGGAGAGCAAAATGCAACTTCTTCAGAGATCTTCTTGGAAGAATCCTATGGAATATGGCCCCAGAAAGGAGTTGAGAGATGGGTGCTCAGGAAAGGACCATCTGAGAGTGTAGGAAATCAAGCAAAAGTGGCGGGAGGCCTGTATGGATGAGCAAGGAGTGCCAAACTGAATTCAGATGTACTAAGGAAGTGTATGGCATTGCAGAAGACTATTAGGTTGGTCAAGCAACATTTCCCCTTCGTAGATCCATGCTGACTGTTCCCAGTCTTAATCTTCATACGTTTGGAAACACTTTCCAGGACAATTTTCTCCATCACCTTCCTAGGGACTGAGGTGAGGTTGACCAGCCTGTAGTTCCTCACATTTTCCTTCTTGCCATTCTTGAAGATGGAGGGATATTTGCTGTGCTCCAGTCATCAGCAGAAATTGATTGAATTCAAGTGGCTGACTCCTACAAAAGTATTTAAAGTTTTCCATAATAGGTAAATAGTTCAAGGCTTCTTTCACATTTGTGCTTAGAGTGTTACTGTATTAAGTCCCTCTTAAAAAAAAAAATAAATTCCTCTTTTTAATAGCTATTACACAAAAGTAGTGGAGAAAAAATTTCTTCTAGAAAAGAAATTACATTTATGCTAGCTGTGGGTAATACACTCAGCTTAGAGTAACCGCAAGTAAATATTACCACATCATTGATGTGTGCGATACATTCAATAGGTTGTATGGCTTATCCAGAATCTTTAGGTAACACAAGGTTCTGAGATGGTTTTGGTGGTGGCAGTGGCACCAGGGGGGTTGCTGGTTTCTGGTTTTTTACTTTTCTTGTTTTCTTTGGGGTTTTAGGATAGTTTACTGCGGATGCCATAGTAAACCATAGTAAGAGAAAAGCATAATTTTATGATGGCTGCTGTGCTGTCTGATAAGGTTGCTTTCCAAATAAATCCAAGCACATGCTGAGAAGCAGCCTCCCTGCTCTTCCCCACCCTTTTTGTGAACACGGCTCTAGTTGTGCTCCCCAGCGCTGGTTGCACGTGAGCCGGTGGCATCCCCAGCAGCTCTGGGCTGGCCACCTGAGACCAGGGTGGACCTGCTCCCCAGCCCCTGGCAGTGCTTCTTCACGAGGGACACCCTCGGGACTGTTCACATCCTCCTGACCGCTGGAACTGGCTGTTCTCTACTCTGCCTTTTTTTTTTTTTTTTTTTTTTCACGAGGTGTGACTCATCAGAGTCATCAAGCTGCAGCCTCATAAAAATGGCTTTTCTAGAGCCATAGAAACCACAAGATCCCATTACAAGCCGTTTCATTTTCAGTGACTAATGGAAGGTCAGCAGTAATCAGACAAGAGGAAATTCTTAACTCTTTCTCAGATTCCCTTTTTCCTCTTTAGTAAAAACAAAGCTCACCAATAAATTAAATTCATCTCAGATGAGTATTCTTTGTACATGGTTCACCAGTGCCTGGTTAGTTGATGGAAGACTGCCAAATGTCTGTCAAGTTTTTGGGTTTTCTTTCTGCAAAAACTCCTTGCTCCTTGTATGATATATTTCAGCTATTTCAAAGGTCTCAAAACAGCTTCTTTTTTCCCCCTCTCTCTTTTTTTTCTTTCTTCTTTTCATTCCCTTTTGTGATTTTATAGATCATATAAGTGAAAGTGGTAAGGAGCAAAGTATCAAAGTTGCAGACTGGATCCCTGAGCAGATAAGCAGACCTTCACAGCCAGATGACAGAGCAAGCTGGTGAAGTCAGTGTAGCGCAGTCCTATGGTCAAAATTGCAGAGCTGGGACTCAGGAGGTCTCACTCATTAATTTAATTGTAGCAACTAAAGATAGGAAGAGGGTAAGAAGGCAAACAGACACAGAAACACACTTCTGAGCTTACAAAAAAATGAGCTGCATGTGCTGTTGGCCCTGTTAATGTAAGCGATTCAACATAGACCAACTTTCAGACCTATGCAGAGATCTTGTAAAATTGATGTGAGCAGTATGCTGAAAGATGTAGAGGCACGGGACTCATAAGCAAGGGCTGGAAACTAAGGTTATGGTTGGCAGGATGGGTAGTGCATGACTGGGAGGTGGTGGGCTGTGGACCATCATATGCACTTTAATTATCAAGTGCTTTTATTGTCCGTTGCATGTCTATTCAACGTAGGGCAATTATATACATATGCAAGTGTCTGTGGTGTAATGGGCTCCTTGTTGTGCTTAATACTGAAGGACTACTGCTGGGGTCAGAGACCTACCCAGCCAAAGCTTCACAAATGGACCCTGAAGTCAGCACGGGCACGTGTAATACAATGCAGAAGGTTCATGTGTCATATTTTTCTACCTCTTTTTCCCATATTGCTTTCTCCATATTGCTGTATCTGTTTCCAGCTCAGTGCAGGCCTGAGGGATAGTGGCAGGTAAGTCGTGGACTGGACACCAGTGGCAACATTTACCCCATGTCTGTTGGCTACTGACTGAAATCAGTGGCTCCACCTCAGTCTCCAGCACCAGAGTGTCTGGTTTTGAGTGGATCTGCTTGAGAAATGGCACCACTTCTCCCCATTCTCACCTTATGAGATCTCCAAGGGTGTGCCAAACTCACCCATGGCTTGCCTCCTGCACTGAGGGGAAAAAAATTTAAGGAAGCTCTAAACAGCACAGATAAGTGGGGTGGGTTTATTTTTTGAGTTCTTCATTTGCCTTTGTATAGAAAACTTCCAAAAATGGCTTGTAATTGCAAGTGAGGAGATAACTTTTAGGAGCACATGAGTGCCAGCGCAGTTCTTCTTAGCCACAGTCTGGGGGATTTTAGGAAGCTCTACAACCACAGGGATGTTGCTTTCCTACCTCAAGTAGCTGGTGCTATTATAGGATTCATTTTCTGGAATTTAGTGAAAAAATGCTCTAGAAACTTTCTATATGGCAAGTACCAAGAGCAGCGAGGTTTTTAATTCCAACCCCTGAACCTTACAGGGCCTGAGGTGGGGGCACCCCATAATGCAGAATGAGACATGGGTTCCCCACTAACCACCCAGTGTTGTGCTTGGCCTCTGGGTCACCTGGAGAGGTCCTTGCCAGGTAGTGTTTTTCCAGATCCAAGAACCAGCCCTGTGTTCCAAGTCCAGTGCCACAGCTGGCTGGGGTCACCAAACTGGTGAGGTCTTGTGGATATTGTGGGAAATCTGTGAGTCACAAACATCGTTTCATGTAGCATCACTTTGTGTGGGTTCCTACTTAGGACTGTGTAAAAGCAAAGGCTGTGCCATCTCCAAGGACACACATGATGAAAATCAGAGGCTCCTTCTCAGGTGGCTGCATCTTTGAACAAGCTGACTCAATGAAAAGGGCATTGTCAGAAGGTCTGATTCCTTTGGAGGTCCAAGTCAGTCATGCTGTTTAGTTCTATGTACCTGTCACTTTGCTTTAGTTTCATCAAGTAAGGAAAGGTGATGAAAAGCAAGGAAATGAGCTGAAATGTTTCCATGCGGGATAAATTGAACATAGTGACAGACTAGAGACAACAGCAGGCTACCCTGGCTAAAGCAATATACAGCTGATGGATGTGATGAAATACACAAATGCTTCTGTCCTGTAGATTTTGCTGGAGTTAAGATGTTTCCTGCCTGTGACAAGTGATGAGAAGAGATATTATTTTTTTTTTTAGGTTTCTTATTGTAAAATCTTTCATAATGCAGACATCTTCTGCATGGTTTTCAGTACCAGCAAAAAAGATGTTCTTAGAAGCCTTAGAGAGAGGCCTAAAAACATTCCAAGGAAGTGATGACTAACATCGTTTGCTTCCCTGTATGTTGTTATTGATCCTCTTAATGGCCCTCATTTATTGACTTTGTTTTGCAGTACCAGGAGATAATTGGCTGGAAATTCCTTAATATTTTGGGCCTAGAGTTTATTTGGCTAAAGGTGAATGTAGTTTATACTTTCATTGGCTTGCTTCTGTTGTGTTGGGGTTTTTTTTGTTTTCATTGGCTGGGGATTTCCTACAAGAAAATCATCAAAGTAAATAATTCTATCCTACACTCTGGTGGTGAATCCTGAGGAGAAAAGTAGGGTGCATCATCGTTAGTACAGAACTGAAAGACTTAATCTGGGGACACCCAAAGGCAAGCCAGGCTGTGCCAGAGGTGGAATTCATCCATTCAAACCCAAGTAAAAAAGGGGCTTTAAGCTCCATTTCATAGAAACTTGGATACAGCAGTCAGTGTTTTGCCTGGCTTTAGAAGTAACTGCTGACAAAATCAATGTGATGTACTGTGCAGTGAACTGTGTATCACAGTACCTATTTAAAATCCTAGTGCAAATACTGAGTACTGGAAGACTTAAAGTAAGAGACATCCTGTCAGGAGCAGAAACGGGGACAGCATCAACACAGAGAATGTGAACTGGATCTTTTCCTGGGATGCTGATTTACAGGCTTCAGATTGGAACATCAGTAAAGGTGACTTAGAAATGGTCTCACTGTAATGGAAGAATTTGTGTTGGAACAAAGTGTGTATAAATGTATATATAACACATAGCAGCTGATTGGAATATAATCAGATAAAAATATTGATGTGAAGATCAGGTGAAAATCTAGCTTCTGGCCTAGTCATCTTACACACATGAAACACGATAACCCAGAGGCTATTTTAAACAATTATTTCCTAAAATCCTACCTTGTCTTGACCTTTTCAAACTTGCCATTAATGTGAAAATGTGGCAAGTTAACTCATTAGGATTCTGAATATCAGATTTTACCTTGGCCTTTCAGGTAGGTCATGCAGGAAAATTGTGCATGACTCTAAGGACTACTGCAATAAAATATAACACAAGTGGGGAGTGAACATGTGAATCTTTGAGGTATAATATCTCACGAGCTGCTGCTATACACTGGCACTCATCGGCTGCTGCCTGAAGAGAGGGTTTGATAAGACTTTTCCTTAAGATCATGAGGTTATCCTAGGTGCAAGCACCCCAGACACGAGTGAACCAAAGCCATCCCAAGGTATTTAAGAAGCAAGCCCATTCAAGCCTGCAGGTGTGCTCTGTCCATCTGCGGCTTGGCGGAGTCTCTAACACAGCACCACCTGAAGCTGACACAGCGTCAGTGTCCGTTGGACAGACTGGCACGTATGAGGTCATTCTGGCTCTCGCTGCAAACACCTGCCACGCAACGTGCACAGCGAACGAACTGCACAGGGCTTTTTTAATCTTGTGAAGTGCCAAAGGAGAGCAGACATAGAGATGTGCCTGAGAAAGGTATTTTTCACTCTAGGCAAGAGGGTGTTAGGCAAGAACTTAAAAGTTACTGTTTGTTCAGAGGTTTGTGTGCTGTGTGTTTAAGTGGATGCTGGAAATTATAAACTCATGCTCTCCTCTTTTTTTAATAATAACAAAAAATAGTTCCGCGGCAGAAACTTTCTCACCAGTCGGATGCTGGGTATCAGCAGCATACTTCTGTACTGAATCCCACTACCTCTGCTGCACTGGACAAACTGAGGGTGTACTTTCTCTTTCTGCAGAGAAGGAGAATTTCCTTCCTCCTTTTGCTTGACTGGCCAACAGGTGAATTCAGAGTGAACAGGTCAACTCAGACATAAGAAGGACCTAAAGAGGTCAAAATAAAGGTAAGTGTCAATGTTCACAAAAGGTTTTTGTGAAAAGCAGCCTATGAATATTGCCAGTGCTTCTGGTTCGTGAAAGCCCCATTTTGTAATCTAGCTGAAGCGGGCTTCAGGCTGTACCCCTCCATTTGTTGTGTGTTTCCTTCAGGAATTAGCATGTTCCTGGACACCTTCTGCTATTTTTTGTCTCTTGTTTCCTCTGACCCCAGAGCCTTCCTGTCCCCTCCACTCTTGCAGCGCAGGGGAGGAGAGGGGCTGGGGGAAGCATCTGGTGGGGATGAAAGCGGGACAAGGACACAAAAAGGAAACTGCATTGAAGGGGAGGCCAACAGGGTACTCGGTGCCTTTATTGCACCCACCTGTACTGCTCCACTCGCTGCTCTGCTTTTCCTCATGAGGAATCTGCTGCGTAAAGACCAAGGTAAGAGGAGAAGAAAAAAAACCCTGATCACCTTGGAACGAAGAAAGGGTAGTACTGGGCTTTACTGAGAAGATGGGGAAAGTCCATGGTACAGAGCAGGAGGTAAAGGCAGTAGGGGTCATCCAGGTACTGCCCTGCAGAACTTGATATCCCTGAAGCTGCCAGTCCTATGATAAGTAATGGTTCAGTGGTAGCAGAACAGGGACAAAGACTTTTAAAAAAAGACATGCTCAGACCAAAATGGCCCAACAGCATGCCTGCAGTTCTCTCTGAAATGAATGACAGCCAAGGGCATGCAGCGGTAGGCAGAATCAAGCCAGTGCTGTATGCATCCTCAGTGAGGGATGCTGTCATCTTCTCCTTGGTACTGGACCGGGAAATCCAGCCCTGGGGGTCTGTGTCTGTTGCAAATAACACTGACAGTACCAGTATCTGCTCAGGAATACTGTATTTGCCAGAGCCTCCAGGAACGTACTCTCTGCTGGGAAAAGGGAAGGAGAGCAGACCTTTACCAGGCAATCTCAGAGATACTTCCAAGCAGGGCATCCTGGGCCCTCCCTGATTTGACACTTGACATGTTCTGTGTCTTGTGGGCAACTGGAAAAGCTGTTTCACTTTTTAATGGCTATCTGAAGTTTGGTCTGGGCTTCGGGAGTGAGTCTTAGGCTCTGAGAGCTGAGCCTGAGCTCACAGCTCCTCTGCAGTGCTGCCCCACAGGCTTCACAGCATGAGGAGCACCAAAACCTGGCTTTGTTACCAAAGCAGAAATGGCTCTTGGTGCACGCATAGAGCTGCGACTGTTCATACATAGCCCCTTGTCAGACTGAAACTGTTGCTTTGCACACTGCCAGGTGGGATAGTACTGCTGGGCTGCTGTCCACGTGCAGGTGCAAAGCTGTCACCCTGTCAGTGCGACGCTAGTTTGTACACTGTCATCAGGCTGCTCCTGTCTCGCCATCATCCATTTCCACGAAAGCATGTGTGCGCTTAAAGGCCTCTGTGGGTACAAACAGGTGTGTGTGCATGCATGCCAGCCACTGTTCATGTGGTGCAGAGCATCCTTTAAAAGACAGGTCACACTTCAGGATACTGAAAATATTTATTAGTAGGAAGTGATTAGAAGCATTGTTTGATATAAATGCAGCTTTATTCAGTAATTCACATTCCTAAAAGGGCTTAATTTATTAAGACTCTGCTTGCTTCATTTTGGATTTTACAGTACTAGATACAAATGCAAACTCATTTTGTTGCATGGCCGTTTGCAGTACAATCTAATTTTCCAGACCAGCCTGGACAATTGTTTGCAGTACAAGGCAGGTGGACATGAGTGGATGAAGAAATAGTGATGGGAGAGAATGCGCAGGAAGTTGACATTCCAGTGTCCAAGGCTCAGCCCTTGATAGAACTTGGGGGAGGCAAGCAAAACTCGGATAAGAGCGGGTCATTCAATGCGATAGCAGCTTCTTTTGTTTTCCAAACTCCAAACTGCACACTGTGTTGTAATTTCTAAGACCATAGAAGAGATGAACTGGGCCAAAGTAATCCAAAATCACACAATGTGCTTATCTTTTGCTGGAGCCTTTGGCAGTAGCCCATGTGCAACATAAGTTGAAACAAATTAATTTTAGAGCTTGTCAGTCTTCTTCGAGCTTTCTGACTTCAGAAGCAAGGAGAAGGATTTTATGATGTCTTTCACACTGGAGTGTTCTAGGACTTCATTTACTAGTGCTTTTAATAAGGTTTTGATCTTCAAGTGAAAAACCTTGTAGAAGGACAAGTGACTGCAATTAGTAGAGCAAAATCACCTCTCATTTTAATGTTCAGTTCTTTTATATACATGATCGTAACAGCCAAGCCGTTCTCACTTGTCTCTGCTGATATTTGGTTTCAGAGGAGAAGGCTGCAGCCTGACAAGCAGTGCAGTCACTGCTTACCATTCAGTCTCTTCACATGGGATGTGGCAGCATCTTGTCACGGTTGTTGCCTAAACCAGCTAGGAAGTGAAACATTTCATTATGATGATTTTGATACTTGCACTGATCGCCTGCAGATTCATAATTGAAGACATCAAAACCCAAAGCAAACCTCTCCCCCCCAAAATATTTTGTGTCTAAATCACCTACATATGTTTCTTGTTCCCAGTTAGGCATGGGTTTCTTTTTAACGTAACTCTTGGCATGACAGAAACTGTGCTGGTGACATTATTGGTATTGTTAGCCTAGAATGCTTTCAAAATGTTTTCAATAACACGGAGTTTGTTGGGACAGAGCATGAATTAGTTGTCAGTTCTTGAGAAGTCAAAATTTAATTGCTGATCAAATGTATAAAATATGACTTGTATTAGCGATGCATTTCCATATAAATTCTTTCTTGTGACTGTTAGGCAAGAAGCCAAAAACTGGCAGTGCCGCAGCTCTGCTCAGCAGCTGCAGTTTGGAAGTCAGCTCCAGGCTTCTATTCTGGACTGAAATTCTTATGTTTTTTTGATTTTTTTTTTTTTAAATTTTTTTTTTTTTGGCAGGAAAACCTGAAAATAAGTTTAGGCCAACCTGAAATAAATCCTTCCCTCATTCTATTTTTCCAGGACAGTTGTCAAGCTGACAAATCAGTTATTACACAGGTCTATATATTATGCTGCATATAAATCTATAGTTCCTACCAGACTGTTCATAGCCATTGTAAAATGGGCGTGGAATCAAAGCATTTTTTGCAGATGTCTCAGCAAAAATGCGGACTTTTACCTCTGAAACCATAGAAGAAGTGAGAGTAAACTGAAGTAGAAATGTTTACTGAGTTCAGCTCCAGACATTGTTTTTCATCGATGAACCTGTCCTTCCTTCCTGTTTGTGTTGAAATTATCAGCCCATCGATGCTGCTCTTCCCTTCTTCTGACTTGCACGTGCCTCTCTTGACAATGTGGTGTGCAAACCGATTAGTCACACTCTGCTGACGGCCTGTTAATCTAATAGACAGGTCACCGGTAGGTCAGGGAAAGGGAAAGAGAAAGAGAGATTTACTGTGGGAAGAAACACCAGTGTTACACAGGAGCCCACTGGTGACAGTGAGTCGATGGTGGCGATGCTTTCCACTCCATCAGCACACCAAGGTCAGAACTTTCCTTCTGCAGCTGTGGAGGGAAAAAAACCAAGTCAATCCAGGATTAATGATGTCAAATTCCCTTAACACAGAGTTATGAGTTCAGGATAGACAGTCCCAGGATAGCAGACCAAATGGGTCATTTATCTATGCTAGTATGGCAGTTCAAAGGTTCTTCAACCTCCTTGTCCGGGACTTTTTGCTTACTCTAAAAGCAAAATGTGAAACCTACTTGTTCCAGTGGCTGGCAAAGGAGCCTGACCTATGGCCCCTGTAACCTCCCACTTCTGTGCTCAGCCTGGGCACACTCCCAGAGGTAGCTGTCCGAAGGCGTGCGCCAGAGCGGGTTGACCCTTGATGGCCAGTGGAGTCTCTCTGCAGAGCAAATTCCTTTCTCCTTTTCTGGCTAAATGTTCCTCTGCACTCATTTCTTTACCTACACTGTCACTGTCTGGAATTTGCCTTCAAGTTATTCTCATGACTTAATGTTTGTACCAAGTCTGAAAAGCCTGAAGTGCCACAAGTCATTATTATTTCTTTTGTTTTCTTCCTGATGCTCTCTCCGAGCCCAGATCACAGGGCACACACATCTCCTTCTCTAGCCTATGGTCTTGTGTCTGAACAACTCATATCCCTGTTTTCAGCTCAACGTGTGCGTGTAGTGCAGTGATAAGCAAAATCTCTCCCTTTCTCTTTCCTTCTGTTCTACCTAGCTGTATGGATGCAGACCCCCCCAGGGTCCTCCGTGGTTTTCCGCTAGAGGTCAGGAAAAGCAGGAACATGCCAAACATGGGTGAATTTTTGGGATGTGAATTTGTGCTAGATGCTTCTATGGAGTATGTGTGAACTATTAAACAAGGGGGGTTGTTTTGCAGTTTCTTTTTCTTCCCCCCCAAAGACTCATCATTAGGGGAATTTTTTACATGAATTTTTACTCTTTAGAGGCAAAGGCCATGTCAGTGACAAATGTCAGGTCCTTGTTCCAGACCATGTGGTTCAGAGTTGCTTGTGCAAGGTTCTTATAAGCACAAAATTGCAAAGAACAGCTTCTGCTTTGGAAACAGACCAACTATTTTGCTGAAAATACTAAAAAAAAATAAATCAGGCTGGACAGAGCCATCAGGGTCGATTCAAACCAAGTGGTTACAGCCTGGTGAAAGGAATGAGAGCAAGAAACGCTGGGTGCCAGGCTCCATGAGATGAAAGAGATTGGTTAGAACAGTGCTTGTTCTGGAGTGCCTGGAAACACCCAACAGCAAGAATCCAGCTAGGGCAGAGGCACCCCCCTCACTCTTTTGCAGTAGTTTTGTTTCCTGAGGGACAGATCTATTTCCAACTGTGATGACTTTGAGTAAACTGCTCTTGTGGTATCAGAAGTAACATTGTTAGTGGGCGCAAACGAGTGTGGTTGCAGTGGAAATAGCAGCTGCCCAAATTTTCTTTCTTGTGTTTGTTGCAGCTGGCATTGGTGACGCTCTGTGTTAAGGGGGAAGACCTAGTGGAGCATAGCATGGCATTGCTTGTCCAGGCTGATAAACGTGGTAGAGGAGATGAACTCAACGATTTTTGTTAAGGTTTGTAGCTGTAGCAGCTTAGCAACAGAATTCCCCTGCAACCATGAGGACTCAATTCAGCCAGAAAATCCCGAGGCAGCCTCTGCATTGGTCCTTGAATCAGCACAGGACTGTTCAGGGGAACGCTCCTCCCTGGTACTGCTGTGTCCTGGGTTGATCCACCTCCCAGCACGTGTTCACCAGCATGGTGCTCAGCTGTCAAGCCCCCATGTCTTGCAAGGTCATGCCTCGAATTACTCTTCTTGTGTCCAAGAGCCTGCCTTTCTTATGCCTTCTTTTTTCTTCCGCGTCAAACCTTACTTTTCTCTGATCATCATATTTTTCGCTTCTCCCCAACCTGTTGAAAGTCTGCATCTCACTTTCCCCTCTTTATCCTTCTCCATACACAGATCCTGTTTACACTTGCTTTGTTCCCACATGGAGAAGGGCAACACAGGACAAAAGGCCCATGAAGCTGTGAGATTCCCTGTCAAAGTTGTTATCCAGGCTGTGAACTCACCAGGTTTCAGAAGATAATGAAACACTTTAAATACAATGCTTGGGTCAACTGGGGGTGAGGAGCTGCATAATGGAGGCCTTTGACTGTATTTCAGGCAGTTTACTCGGTGCTCAGCTGTCACTTTTCCATTCACCAGCGACTCCCACATCTGTCTTCATTCTCAGACTTTCCTGTTTTCCCCATGCTGTTTGCTTGCTGGGTTGCTTTGGCTGGGGAGAGGACCTGTTTATATTAACACCCATCGGACAAGTTTGGTTTTTCCAGGAGACTTGCCAGTTGTGGCTGAGATCTCTTAACACCTGAGCTGAAGATCCATCAAAAGCCCTTCAAAGTCGGTGAGCACAATGGCCTTATCCCACCTCCAGACTCTTCTGCACACACTGCACTTCAGCAAAACCACCTCTCGTTGGACCAGCGATACCGGCCACCCATGTTTCTGTTCTGCAAACACGATCCGGGGCCATTTTCTGTGCCCAGGTCCCATCCCATGCCTACTCCAGACCCTCTTCAGCAGGACCCTCCTGAATCTGCTCACACCCATGGGATGGCAGCAGCTCAGAAATTCAAACTTCTGCTTGAACGAAAATTGTGAGTATCTGGTGGGGAACAAAAGCTCACCAGAGCTGTGCATCTTGGCTCAGTGACCTTTTTTTTTTTCCCCCCTAAGTGCAATCTTGAACCTGAAGCACCTCCAGCATTTAGAAGAGTGCTAGGTGCAGCAAGAAAACACAGTGTGTGCCCTAAAAGCAACAGAAAAAGGGATCAGACTGTTCTTAAAAGACTGACAAAAACATCCCAATGAGGCATGAAGGCACTAATGAGTCACACCCCAGGATGGGCTGAACAGTAAGGGAAAAAAGCTTCTTGTTTCGGTTCCCTGCTGGGGCCAGAAAGTTGATTCTTTGCTACTGACTGGTTTCTTTTCCCTCTTCATTGACTTACTAGCTGCAATTTATGATGAAATAATTCCTTTGGGGAATTATTCCTTTTGGGGAAAGAATTATGAAAAGACATCCCCCCCCCCCCATTCATCAAACCAGTGAGTATAGCATTCAGAAAATTCTGATAGCATGAGACAGGCTAGCCTTTGCTTCCCATTTTTGTTTGGCTGATTATTCTGAAAAAGGGTTGAGCAGCACCCTTGAGTCTTTTTCTCCCTTTCCCACCACACATGAGCCAAAAAGAAATTGGTTTATGATAAAAAAACAGCTTGCATTTCACAGGTGACCTTTTGTCTTTGACCAAAAGGGTTTTGCCACATCTTTTTGAAGAGGCAGCCTTGCATTATTTATGAGAAGTAGATTGTCAAGACAACTCTACTTTAAATCAAATTCTAGCAAAAACGTTGAGCTTCTGTGACTGGAATTCAGTGCTGCCATGGACGGATATGCCTTAGCCAGGACAAAGAATCAGGATTTTGGAACAAAATGTGCCAGAAGATGAGGTCAGGACAGAGTTCTGGCATACACAGTCGTGGTCATCTACATTTCAAGAAGTGCTGGGAGGAACTTGTTTGTTCCTAGCACTATTGTAACTGTGTTTGTGCCAGTGTACGTATGTTAAGGGCAGAGTTAAAGCTGTATGGGTGAGTGCTTTCACCGAACAGCCTTTGGGAAAAAACATACAACATCAACCATAACCCTGCTGGAGTTAAGGCTTCTTGGTAGGTAGCAATGTATTTGTCACTTTCATTAGTATGTTCAGTAATGAGTTCAGTGTACCTGCAAGATAAATTAGATCTCTTCCTCCACATCCGTGTTACAGGGAGCTGTAGAGAATGGAAACCTGGCTGACTTCGGGTCTGAGGGCTCAGACTAAAGAGTCAATTAGCAGTCCTGCAATGGGCACCTTATTGTATGGTATTAGGAAAGATGAACGATGGCTGTGTTTGAGCAGATTGTTTCCATAATTTGAGAGAGATAAAATCAGCTCGTTGTTGATCCAGATTTTGTCATAAAAAATTTGAAAGTTCTCTGTGGGTTCATCTGAAAGGCATTTGGAGTCAAGGAGAAAATGCATGTTGATGTACATTGGATTCTGGTGAGCATCTGCTTGAGAAAGCAGTGTTTTACGATCCTCCCTCTGGGCTCACCTAATAAAACAGTTCACAATTAATTTGCAAGTTTGGGGTGAGTTCAATCACTCTTTTCTAGCTCATTTTAAAAAAAATAAATTATGATATAATTACATGCACAGCAATAGTTCAGTCCAAGAGACTCCTTGAATGCTGTTAGGAGACATATCGTATCCAAACGCTGCCAATGTTAGCTAAAACTTCAGAAGCCTGAGCCAAACTGAGACACACAATTTTTCCTTCCTTCCTCCTTCTATTTTTCATTCTTTTCCTCATCACTGCAACTAAAAATAATGTGCCCTGCTTGCCTCATTTGCTAACTAAAACATGTATACCTGCTTGTTAAGCTGTAATTTTAGCTTCACTTTGATTGATAGCTCAACTAGGAAAGGTTTGAATTTTTGTCTTGTGCAGACACATTCAAATTGCTTGGCAAGGCTGTTGGATGCATTGCCTTTGTAGTCATTGTGCAGACTGGAGATTCCCCAGCGACTGAAAAAAGTTTAAATGAATTTAATGAATTTTGGGTTCTTTCTCTTTCTTCCCTGTTTTTTAGTTAGTACTTCAATAAAGCACTGGATGTTTTGGAATGGTGAATGCATACCTTCTGAGTGAAGTGCAGCCAGAGCTACAGCTGCAGTTCTCTTCCTATACGTGTTGCTCAATAGGCTTGTGGGAACTGATGGAGCAAACTGCTGGGACTGCCAGGCGGGACGGCTCCACTGTTGATACTGGCATGGGCCCAGTTTAATACCTTGTGTGTAGCTGAATGTAGAAGAGATGTTGAAGAGGTGTTACTAGAAAAACGGTACTTCAAAATGGCACCCCTTAAAAAACCATAATTATGTTAATGTTTGTTCTAATTGTACACTCTGGAGCATCATGTTAATACCTGAGGAAGCAGAGACTTTTCATTTTTATGGCTTCATGCCGACTTGCAGCCAGTGGGTCAAGTGCTTTGCCTGTCTGCTAGTCCGTAAAGGGTCTGGATGCTTTGCCAACCACGTGCACTACTGTCTGTTGTGGGCTAGCATACCAGGCATGGAAAGTACTTGCGTGACTTCTAATGAAGTACTAATAGTGCTGTGACTGATGGTGTTTCTTCTTTGGTACAAGTGGCAGGGACTGGTTTTTGGAGCCGAGTTGCCTGGAGTTGAATTCAGCCTGGATAGGTGTTGGGGAACTGTTTGGGTATGAAGTCCTCCTTTGCAAGGAGACTAGAAAAGAGCAGAGAGAGAGGGAGAGAGAAAAGGCAAAAGCCAAGCGATCCAAACTGACTTTGAAGCCAGTATTCACTTGCTGGTGCTTCTGAATAAATAATGCAAAGCAACTCCAGCATGACAAAAATAGCCCTGCTCAGGTCAGGGTAATGCCCCGTATAGGTGACTCTGGCTAGTAGCAAATGCTTAAAGAAGGTGTATCGACATACATCCTTTCAGCAGTCAGGTGCTCTAACCTCAGCGTCTGCATCATCATGGTCCAGCAAACAATGGATCTACTGTCCATCAATGTATTTAATCTCTGGAACTCAACATAAACTTCTTGCCACCACAACATTTTTGTGGCAATGAGCACTAGGACTAACCCCATTCCCTTAGTCAGGCACAGGAATGAGTTGCACATTTTAGTAGTTGATTTTATGAAAATACTGTTTTCTTTGGTTGTTGGGGTTTTTTTAGATTTTCAGCCAGAAAGGGTTACCAGACAGTCTGTTGTAGTAGTGGCATGATTTTTTAAAAATCAGCTTCTCCATTGGAGGCAGACTTCCACCCATACATGTTGATACTAAAACTCAATCCACTTGGGATAAAATTAGCTGGAAGATTGTAACCTCTTGTTAGCAATGTGGGTAGTAGTAACCTCAGATGTTACAACCAGATTTGGAAGAGAACATCTGTCCAAGCCTCATACTGTGAAAACCAGCTTTTAAAATGAAGAAAGTTTTGAATAACATTCACTGAACTGGTCCAGTTGAACCTGAGGGAACATCTCTGTGTTAGAAAGACTGATTTGTTGCACCTTTTTTGGCTTTGGTTGGGTTTTGTCCTCTTTGGGTATATTTCTTTTTAATTTGGTTACACTTTGGTTCTCTCTGGGTATGCAGCTGATGTCTCTTTGTGTGTGTCTTTAAATGCAACAGTCATGCAAGTAAATAAATCCTGGTAATACGTGGGTGAAATCACAAGTTAGTTCATTTCCCTGCCCCCATTTCTTTGTAATGAGAAGATAAAGTCAGTCCAGAAAATGCAGAGGAGGCTCTGCTATCCATGGCATGCCGCGCCTGCAGTTAGCACACATTTTAAATCACAGTTCCAGAGCTTATTTATGCAGCTAAATGTCATATGTTTAAAAATAATGAGTTTATTCAGAAAGAAAAATTCTCCCCAAAGTGATTAATTAATGGAAGGAGACTCATTCCCAATGTAACAGCCAGCTAGAATTATTCCAGACCTTCTCTTGAAGTCAATTACCTGTTGGAAAATCTGTTCACTTCACCAAGTCGGTCCAAGTTCAACAGCTAGAAATAACGAAGCAATGGTATATAGCAAGAAACAGTAAATTTTTCATAATCGCTTTCATAATGCTTGTGCATCTCATTGTAACACATCAATCATGTTCTAAGACAACAAACTATTTTGGGAGTTTGAAGTTAAAAATAATAGAGTTTAGGCAAACAGTGGCTTAGATATTTTTCATAGTGAAACGGTTTGCTTTTGGCTACTGTGTGTAAGCCTTCCTGAAAAAGCAAGTGACAGTGACATTCTTAAAACCACAAGCAGGACTTAACACTTAGTTATGGTAGTTTCTGACTCTTCAGCATCTTTCTTGGGATTGAATGTAATGTAAAGAAAATGGCTGTGCCATGGAGCACTATCACAAAATTACAACCGCTGTTCTTCACATCCTCACCTCAGCCTGCAGGCATCTGCGAAGCACGGGCAGGCACACATGGATGTTCTGGTCTCCCAAGAAAGCTTCCTTATTGCTTCTTGCCTTTTCTTTCAGTTAATACATTTGTCTAGACCCCAAAATGAGCAGGATCAGATGAACTATAACCACAGTGAACTACTCTGCTGGACTGTGACTGCAGCTCAGTATCCCTCCCAATTTAGTTTTGCTCTTTGCTCCCAACTTGCAGAGTTTCATAATGGAGTTATAAAAACACATTTCACAGTGAAACTTGGCAAAGTGACAGCCAAGAAATGATTTTCCCTAGTAATTTTAAATGCATCAATACAGTCACTGTTAAGATATTCTAAGAAACAGAGGGTGAGGGAATAACAGTATTTAAAAAGCTTGATGTCTCATGTTGATGCTGATGGAGAGATGTCATTTGTCTTTTGTTCATAAAAAGATCTGAGATCCAATAATTTCAAAATATTAATGGCGTGCTACATAAGCGTCAAATGAATATATTGACTAGGGCTGGGACTGCTCTTTTCCTGTGGATTCATAACATGTCTTGTCTAGTAAAAAGAAAAAAATCTAATTGCACGAATTTATGCGACTGACAGACCAGAAGAGCTCCAGTGGAGTTGCTCTTGTCTCTGAAGTAAATTAAATGAACCTTGTAAAACTTTCTAATTACAAACTTACCCAAGGAACTGTTCTATCTTCAGAGTGAGCACTCCAACATTCACAGGAAATTTGCTGAAAGGAGGTTTTGGGGCATTTTGGTGGGTTTTGTTGTTTTTTTTGTTTGATAGGGGTTTTTTGTTCTGGTTTGGTTTTGTTGGGTTTTTTTTTGTTTTTGTTTACGTAAGTACTGAATTTTTGACACAAGCTAGCAACAGTTCATCCAGGAAATCCAAAGTTCTGCTTGACCATGCTTTATCAGCTCATTGTCATGGTTTGCCTTTCTACTTAAAAAAGAAAAATCTATGTCAGACACACAGTAACTTAAAATTGCTTGGGAGGGGTTTCTTTAGGTTGTATAGCATGAGGTTACTTGAAAGATGTTTTCAATATTAATTTGGGGGACAGAGGCAAATATACCAATTATGTTGTCTAGCTTTCCTTTGGAGGAGAGAGGTGCTGTAGTTATCTAAGAACAAGTGAAGATCTCTCTAATTCAGAGTGTGTGTGTGGCCAGAGAAGTTGAGGTGAAAAGATGCCAGAGAAGAGATGGTAGCTGAGAGGCAGCTGTTGATTTGGAAAAACATCAAGCTGGGAGCCAGTGGTGCCTGAGCTGTTGGTGGGATGCAGGGAAGAGGCAGATGCTGAGGCAGGTTCATACATATTTAATTTCTTCAGCAGATCAAAATCCTCACTTCTTCTAGGGGATGCAAAGAATAATTTCCTTCTCTTGTATGGAACTACTCCTACTTCACGCTTTTCCTAAGATCAGAATCCAGCCCTGTGTGACAAAAAAGTTTGTTTTGAGATGTTTTTAACTAGTGTAAAACAAAAAAAATATTATTTTTTTAGGTTTTGGCCGTGCTTGTAAGATTGGAAGAACGTTACTGATTCACACTGCAGTAATGCACAGCAGCATTTGTATTCTGAGGAGTGGGAAGCAAAACAATCACACATTCAAAGGAAAACGTATTTAATGGAGCCACATACATTAATTTGCCACCAATAGGGATCCTTAGTAACTAAATGGATCATTACTTATGCAAAGTTGATGACTAAAAACTTTAAAATACATGTTCTCTTCAGTAAACATCAAATGAGACAATGCCATGCAGATTTCTGTGATTTATGGTGCTTCATTTTATTGTCTTCTAGGCTCGTACCTGACGAGAAAGGAAAGACCCAGGAGATGGCAAAGACCTCCTTCTGCTTCATCTGCCCAATTTTTTGGTATTGTTTGAAAGAAGATTTCTCAGTCAGAAGTTATTTATTTTGCAGCCATGTCATTCTCAAAATATACAAGAAATACTCAATGAAGACCAGCAGTGAAAAAATACTACAGAACATACTTGAATATGCAACTTATTATTTTTAACTGCTTTTCCAAAAGGACTGTGCTTTTAATAATAGTCTGCTTTTGTAAAGCATCTCTTAGATGCAGACTTCAAATTGTAGTGGACAAATTGTCTCAACATGTCTGTGGGCTAGGTAAGTACTATTACTCCCTTTTTGCAGAGGGAGAAATCTCTGAACATCAGAGAGCCAAGAACGCTGTTTTCCAGCTTTGGTGTTACAAAAGGACTGTCAGAGCTGAGAGTATTGTGCTAAATTTCACCAATTCAGCTTTTTGCCTTTCTAGCAGAAGGTTTGTTATAATTTCATCTTTTCTGGTCACAGATTATGAAATGGGCAAAGGCAGGAGTGGGTGTGAGGGATGGCCGGTTGTTCCTGAGACATACAACGTGTATCTGAAGTTAATTGTAAGCTCCTAAATTAAACATTTTATAAATATGTCAGAATGGATGTAGAGTTGCTTAAAGTTCCTCAGCTTGAAATTGTTTAACCTATCACCATTTCACTTGTCTAAGTTCAGAGTGTGGACAAACTCCCCAAGAACGTACAACTGTTAATATTAGTGGAGGGTTCATATATCACAGGCATGCTAGGTATTGATTACTGGGTGCAAATAGTCAGCAACCTTACTTCATCTGTTTTCTCCAACAGACAGTTAAAAAATGCAAGGGACTGATAAGCAAGTTAAGTGTGTGATGAAAAAAGAAACCTATAAGCACAGCAGTCTGTAAAGGCTAAAAGTCTAAAAGCAATTTTCAGTCCTCAGAATAAATGTTCTTCCTGCTGGTAGGGGATATGCATACAGAGGTACACTTGCCTAATGGGTTGGAGGTATACCTTAATTAACATTTCTTAGACCCTCTTTTGCTCGGAAAAGACAAACCCCGTCGTTCCGGACACCTTAGGCTGCAGTGAGGATGCACACAGCCAGATTTGTCATGGAGCATGGTGCCTGCTGTGGCAGCGAGGGTCACCTACAGCTCCAAGTCGCTGTGTGCGAATCCAGCCAGACTGCAAGGCCTCTCCTTCTCTCCTATCCCAAAGGTATGTTTTGGTGTCGGGTGCTCTGTTAATGCCTGTCAGGGTAAAAACAGCCCAGTCTTCACCATATCTATGATAGTTTCCCCCTGGCTGACCTCGGAGGCTTGACTGACTCACCGGTGGCAGCAGCTGTCAATAACGGGAGCGTGGAAGCTGCCCTGGCATGGAAAGAGTTGTGCTTTTCTGTTTGGCAGGGACACCTCTAAAATGAGAGCTGACAGAGCTGCTGCAAATGCATTGGTGAGGGGTGGGAGTGGGCAGCCACCCTTGCAAGGCAGCTGATCATGCTGTCATTCCCAGCTTGGTGCTGCCTCCAGGGTGCTGCCAGGTGCCCCGGGGCAAGCAGAGCCTGTGGGAAACACCCCCGGCCTCTGCAACAAGAGCATCTTGTTGCTCTTTATCAACCTATCGGTGATGATAAAGCTCGCCTGAGAAGAAGGCAGAGCTTTCTCAGGCTTGTCTGGAGCCATGGAACCAAAAATCTTGCAGGAATTCTTCCTTGGGCTGATCCGCGACTTGTATGCAAGGGTTTGCCTTTGCCCTGCCCACGCTAACACAAACCACGCCACACTACAAGGTTATTCATATAATAATCATTTCACACACAGCCTGTCCAGGGATAAGGTGCTTACCCTGTTCTGGGATGCTACCGAATACTGTGCGTGGTTTGGGTAAGCTGTAAGGATGTAAGCAGATCGGGCTAGAATTAACAAATGGCACACCATTTAAAGCATGGGGTAAGTTGTGTGCCAGGGAAAGGGGCTGGAAATGTCTCTTCTTGTTCCAGCAGCACATGAGATCCAGTGGCAGGGCTGGCAAAAAAGGGGGAAATCGCAGCATGCCTTACACTGAGCTTGGGCTCCTAAGTGGAAAGCTTTTAAAGAAGTAGTGCAGGTGACAGCAGTGCAATTTTCTAAAGGAATGTGATTTTGGAAATAGGCCTGTTGAGATATGTGAAAATCCCATTAGTTGTCTTTTCAGTGTACTTTTGGACACCAACAGTCTTCCACTGAGTATCTTTGTGAAGTTTGCATAGCCCGTGGGAGCAGGATGCAGAGGGGAATGTGGAGCTGGCCACAGGGGAATGTCCTCCTTCTGGCTGATGAGGTGGGTGGTGGGATCTTCTAATCCTGGCCTGTGAGGATGTGTGAGCTTTAATATGCCCCAACTGAAAGAAAAAGAGGGCAGGATGAAAAAACTTAAGCATTGGTAAAGATAAGCGTAGGTGGTAAAAATATTGCCTGGCTAGAGGAAGATGAAGAAAAAAGAGCTGTCCTCCGTGTTTTGTATATCCAAGATTTTTGAGGTAAAACCAGAATATAAACTGAAAAAGCAGAAGCAGTACAAGAATTGCCAACAGGAAGAAACCCAAGGCATCTGTTCATGTGTTGCTCGGGCTGGTCTCCTCTTTCACACCAATACCCCAGCCTGTGAGCAGCTGTGGGAAAGAAAGAGTTTGAAGAGGATGCAGATGTCTTCAAGGAACTTTAACAATTACGTTTCCATGAGGGGCACAATTAGGGGAAAAGAGGAGACCCTCTTCTCTCCCCCATCTGTTTTTCTCATTCCCCATTTAACATATGCAAATGAAAAGTTGGGAATAGTCATTCTTTGGAGTCAGGTTTTACTTTCATGTCAGTTAGTAGATCTTAGTCCTTGTATAAACTTGGCTATATTGATAATCATTGCCTTTCCCCACACTTCACTCTTCTGTTGAGACGAAGAGTGAAGTGTGGGCAACAGGACATGGTAGTTTTGAGTGTTTTTTCCCCAATACCGGATGCCTAAAAAGGAAACTCAACATGTTGCAAGTTAGTAGGAGGTGTTGCCTTGTTTTCAGGGGTCATCGAAGAAGTTCTTAAGGAGGGGAAGAACAAATAAGTTGATTTTGAGTGTGTAATCTCTTCCATGACTAGTTTAGGTCTCTAACGCTGTTTGGGAGCTGTGTAGTTCCTTCCAAAGTATGCTAATGCAAAAGCACCAGAAATCCAAAGGTGAGCCATTAGCTCATTAGTATTTCCAGGAGAAAATAAAAGAGCTAGTGAACTTTGTAATGGGCAGCCACAGCCAAGCCAAATGCCACCTTTGTGGAATTAGATGTGCTGCAAACACCAAGAGCCTGCCATAATATGACCTTTAAAAACCATGTGTTTCAGAAATGCAAAAATGAACTAAGCAAGCTGCTGGTGAAGCTTTCATGAAGCCGGACTGCTCATTTACACGTTAACATCACACAAACTTTGCCCACTGAGCCAGGAGGCAGAGCTGACTGGGGCTTCCCGTTTTCCCTTTCTATAAACCTGCACAAGCACTGGTAGCCATGGGGAATGCCTCTGTAGGACACGATGAACACATCTTACTGCTTGTCAAAATTGTATGTTACGGTATTACACTGCCTTTGGTGCCAGCCCCCACCATCAGCACTGGCTCCAGTCACAGCACTGGTATTTGCCACTGCAGGATGTGGGAACAGGTGGAAAAGCCCAGCCAGGGATACGGAGCTGTGCCGGTGGGAAATGGGCAGCAGGAGGGGAGAGCGGACTGCCGGCCCGGGGAGCGCTATCTTAAGCAGGCATATCTCACCAAAGCAGGTGGGCAAGAGAAAAGATGCAAGACACAGGTAATGGGTTTTGGGGAAGGGGGAAATGAGCAATGTGGTAACATGCAATATTCCAGGTGTGCTTCGCCATGGCCGCCTGCGAGGCCCAGGGCTTCTCGTGCAGCAGCAGGGACCAGCAACACAGCGGCTGCAATGTCGCTCCAACAAGCCGTGACAAATGCCAGCTTTGTCAGTGTGCATGGCGCGTTACCAGGAGCTCGGCAAATTCCTGCACTTGGAGAGCCTCGCACTGGGAAGGAAAAATGAGCTGTGAAGTAATAATGATAATAACAGGATTCAATGAGGCAGATGCAATCCACATTTCTTCAGCTGATCCTGGCTTGCAGCACCAACAGTGCCTGACAGAATTGTATTCACGGGGATCTTTTCAGAAGTTCGTTTTGAATCTCGAGCTGTGGTGTAGCTCAGGCTGATCTAGAGCTGAAATACAGCATTTTTTTCCTCAGAAGTCATATTTACAGATCGCTTAAGTGAGGCAAGTACCTCAAAACAATTGTCCACAAGAATTAATAGCTTTGGGAGAGGTTTCCCACTCATTTATAAAACCTCTGAGTACATTTTTTTCTCTTCTGGCTTACTGTCAAGAAACCTTGGTAGTGCTGAGCTTCATGCAAATATGTATTTGTGGCAAACCTATAGGAGCCAGAGAATAGCAAATATTGACCCTCTTATGTCAACAGAAAAGCAAGTGCAGAACTGGCTGTGGGCAGATTGAATTTCATTTTCAAAGTAAACGCTTGGTGTATTCTGTCTGCTCTCAGCTCAACTCAATGTGTTGACACTAAGAGGCTAAAATCCCTCCTGCTGCAGCTTGCCTCCGTGTGAGACAGCGTTGACATGTCACATTATCTGGGATACTCAGGGTCCAGACAGGCACTGCACATATTTCTTCTTCTTCTGACCCACAATATCATCTCTCAAACCATCTCATGCACCTTCTTTGGGGCACATTCCTGTACCCTTTGGATACTCTGGAAAACAGCCTGCAGGGCTCAGGTGCTTCTAGAAGGTGATCTAGAGGTTGCACTACACTTCGCTACACCCTTAGGACAAAAAATGTCTGCAAGCTACAGTGAAATCACTGTTATTTCAGGAAGACTAAGGTAAAACACAAGCAGAAGTATTTATTTATAGCATGCACAGCAGGATAAAGTGTCACAGGTATTCGTGTGAGACTTAAATGCAAAAAAAGTGCACATGCTTGGAGCTTCAAGTATTCACCTTGATGGTGCCCTCCTGACTCACCCCTCGCTGGGGGCTTTGCCTGCCTTCCCCAGCTGTGGCCACAGATCTCCAACAATTTCCCCTGGCATTAACTTTCACCACAAGGAGCAATCCTACCACCTTCTTGCCCCTACCCACCAAACCCTGCCCTGCCACCTCCTCCATGGTGGCCTTGGATATGCTGGTGGGGGTGCTGCAGTGGTGGGAGTTAGACAACGCATCCATGCTGAGACCTTTATTTTTTGTTGTTGTCAGGTTATCTTTCACTGGATCACTTCTGCTGTGTGGACTGCGAGGCTGCAGGAATACTTGGGGCAACACCGGCAAAGGGGCAGGTGACGGCAAGAATGAGATGTGGCTGCTGGGCTGAGGAGGGGACCGCCGGCGCATCCTGGCTGAAAGTATCTCTGAAGTTGTAGCCTCACTGTGAGTGTTTCTGCCTGAAGCATCTCCTTGTTTGGAGCCAAATATTTAGTGTCCATCTATCAAAAGAGATACTTGATACAATTGTCTAAATGAGTTCGTTGCGTGTAATCCCTGACTGGCTCTGGACTGAGAGCAGATGTGACAGTGATTAGCCACTTTGGGACAGCTTCTCATCTGGGGAAAGATGGATATGATATGATAGACAGAAATCTCAGAGGTGTGGGAGTCAGCTGCAGGGTGAGGTTCAAACTAAATGTGGGGCTTGAGCTGCCTGCCTAACCCCAGAGACCTTCCCCTCCTAATGGACGTGAAGCTCGTTGGCAGCTGCCACACACAAAAGCCTGCAAGGGGTTATACCGCTGTCTGTTGAGCAGTATATGTACAAGCACAAGCATCAAATCCTTGCAAGATATAAATTACACTTCACCACTTATAATTTAATTGCCAGTCACTAACCAGCACATCTTTAAGTGCTCGCTTTGCTTTCCCGCCGGACAAAAGCACTGCATTGTTTTTTACTATTTAATTATAAAAGACCAAGGCAGGTTATTTTTTTAGATCGTCTTTCCATGGGTAGCTGAAGTCATATGGGTTCCTAAATTCTATTCTAGTAAATCTGGTTTAGTTTTTACCATCTAGACAGTACTCACCAAAATCGTAGTTGAGATTTGCCAGTGAAGCCTAGGGAACTATAACGTGGACAACAATTTTCTCCTGTGAAAACATGAGTGCTTTGAACCTAAAATATAAAAAAAGCCATAATTAAGAGGAGTGTGAGGATGACAATTTAATCTACTTCCACACAAAGTGACTGACCACAATAAGGTTTGATTAGAAATGGAGGTGCCCTAGCATTTTGTTTCAAATGTGTGGATTCAGAGACTGGCAGGAAAGATTTGGGGAGGAGTGCTGCAGGACTCGCAGCCCCCAGGAGGCTTGTTCAGGTTCACATCTGCACACATCTGGTCCGTTTCTCCAAAGCAGGCAGGCTAGGTGGCTGGTGGGGTGATGGCTGTGTATAAAGCAATGCAAGCTGGAGGTCTAAACTACCAGTAACTTCTCAAACAACAGAATTTATATGCACAGGGAGACAAATACATCTCAGTGACATAGGTGTTGTTGGGGCTTTGGAAAATAAATACAAAATACCCAGAGCATGTGAAATGGAAGAATATGTTCCAAGAGAACCAATTTCACCTGAAATTGTGTTGCCTGGCAGCCCAAACCCCAAATCAGTTCAGTGGCATGAGGATGCTGCTGTATAAAAGAAATACTAAAAAAATAAGGAAGTCACAGAGAATTCAACCAAAATTCTGAAGCCATAACCCATGTTGCTGTAACAGAGGAAAAACTGAGATCTGAATGTTTGTTGAAAAAAACCACCCTTATTTTCTTCTTTCTTTGCAAAGGTTCAGCTAATGAGTGACTCAGCCTTATATAAGAAAAGTCTGGATGGGGCATAATAAATGTGAGTCACTGTAACAAATTTTCAGATTTTCCTTGGGACTCTTCCGTACAGGATCTTTGTATTGCGAAAAGGATAGGGATAGAGAAAGACTTGCATCAAAGTTCATACCGCTATAAATATGGATGAGATTATGCAATCGCAAGGAAATGTCCTTTGTCTCTCTTTGCATAAACATGTGGTAAGAGGGTGGTAAGAGCATGTACAAGGCAGCCTTCACAGGAGAAACAAAGCGTAACACTGTGGTAAAAAAAGACCAGAAATACTACAGATATGAGATTTGTGAAGATATGACAACTAGACAGTGAGTTTCATTGCTTCAGCCTTTTGGAAATGGACTGATTCTGCAGTTGTCCTGCAGTGTATGATGCACACAGGGATCAGGCGTGTTTGGGGATGTTATTCCCCAGGGGGCAGATGTTTTCCAGGTAACCTTTGCACTTTGCTGCGATAGCTACCCATGTCTGAAAGCTGGGTAATAAAACTAATGCTCCCAACCCAGGCTATTTTATGGAGCCAGGACAGACATTGAGTTTATATTGTTTTGAAGTCTGTTTATGTATCTGAAAGCTTGGGTGGGTGACAGCCCTCTCTTTTGTTCTAGTGCTTTCTCGGTTTTCCTTTCCCTTTCAGTCCCCACATTTGGAACTTGGAATATTTCTTTATACTGGAAAATAATCACAAAATGGCTTGGGCCACAGCTGAGCCATTCTCTAATGCTTGTTGGTAAAGCAGAAAAAAAAACAACCCCAAAAAAAACAAAAAAAGAAGGGACCTTTAGGTTCTCCCCTGACTGTCCAGCTAACACAAATCTGTTCTCCTAAAATCGGGTGATTCCCATTTACGTTAATGTGAAATGGATTTAATGAATACATAGATGTTACTTTTATGTCTCAAAGCTGATGCTAAGTTTTTTGAGTTTTCTACTGAAAATCACGGTCTCCTAGGGCTGAATGGCTGGTGCTTTTGTCTTTGCCCACCTCACATATTAAAGATGATGGTCTTGCTCTTCCAGGAGAGCCAACTGCATCCCTACCGAGCACTTCTCAGGATCAGTCCTGCCTGGGAATCTGCACAAGTCACCTCAAATTAAAATTCCTTGTCAGAAAACAGCTCGGGAAAGGCAATACCAAATCCATCCATTATGAAGATAAACACCAGGCAACAAGAAGAGAGGAGAGAGTCGCAGTCAGATGGGAAGTGCCATGCGGAGGATCCTGGAGCAGACTTCGTGCTTAGCTTTCACCTGCTTTCGAACTCTGAAGAGTAAATGAAAATGCAATTAGTGAAATGAGGTTCCTAGAAAGAAGCTCGAATTCCAGATGGCTGATACCACCCAGGCACCAGCTGTGAGGAGGTAATAAACTCTGCTTTTAAAAAGAAATAGGCAGTGCCAAGCTGCTGTTGCTGTACTTGGGGGTTTTGTGTCTGCTGAACTCAGCTGGTTTTAAGGGCCACACACATCCAGGGTCTGCACCATCCCTGGTATGTCTATCCTTCTTCTGACTGCCCTCAGACTATGGAGCATGTACCAAAACAAATGTTATTTTGGTAGGAATCAAGCTATGTCAAGCAATACCAAGGAGCAGCCAAAAGTCATTTGGGCACTGGATACGTATTCCCTGGAGGCAAGAGCTCACAACGCTCCGAGAGGATCCATGGAAGTCTCTACAAGGTGAGAGACTGTTTTATCCAAATTTTGCCTTGTTTTAAACAACTGCAGCTGTTGCTTTTTTTTATAGTGATAAACTGTATTGACCGTGGTGTATAGGGACATCCTGTGTTTGGAGGTTAGTTCTGGAGGCAAGGAGCAGGGAAGGGGGGACTGGGGAGCAGGCAGGAGCTGTTTTTGCAGAAGCATCTGGCCATGGCCCAAGGAGGGGTGTGGGGTGGGAGGGAAGGTGGGTACGGTGGTGGCTCTGGCACAGGGCAGAGGGGGTAGCAGAAGCTGCGAGCACGGCAGGGGGGACTGCGAATGGCTGAAGCTTCAACAGCTGGACTTTTCAAGGGCCTCCTTGCCCAGAAGCAGTACCTCATCTCTGGCCATCAGGCATTAGAAACAGATGAAAGACCTTGGTGTTCAGGTCTCTCTCTCTCCCTCCCTATATATATATCTATATGTATGTATAAAGCTTTGATAACGTTTAGCTTACAGCAGACATAATGGTTTGTTCCTGATGCTGCTGAACTGTAAAGGGGTCTGTGTTTTGGAGCCGGTTGAACTTGCACCTCCAGGTGACACTGGTCTGGAGACTACACTCTCCGTGCCAGCTGTACACCTCTGTGCCAAGGCTGTTGCACCCTGTGGTTGCATTCAGAGCACTGTGTGCAAGTGCCTGGTGATGCAGCTGGCGATGTAGGAGGTGAATGCAACAGCTAAGCATGCATGCTCTTACGCAATTGCACGTGAACAGTTCAGTCTCTTGTGTCTTTATCAGCCACAGCTCAGCTGTAGGAAACCATGTCTCTCTGAGTTCCTATACTTGCTAATGTTAGGTTGCTACAAGACTATTTCATGCTACAAAGGGATCAAAGGCATGGGACAGACTCTGAAAGTAGAGAAGTTGGGATGAATCAGATTGTGAGGTCCCCTTGCTGCTGTTGCTGTTGTCACAAAAAAAAAAAAAAAAAAAAAAAAAAAAAAAAAGCTAGATACTGCTTGAAAGGACAAATTTCTGCCCTCTCTACCAGGTCATATTGAGCCTGAAAAAAGTGAGGTTTTGGAGAATTACACATCACATAGATAGAGTAGAACTTGCCCTGTTGATCTTTAAAAAAAGTTTTCTGTTGTTCCCTAAATGAAATTATTCATTTCAGTGTTTCCAAAACAAAACTTTGTCTTTCCATTTTGACACAGTACTGTATCATGTGTTGTCATGTTGTCCCCCCATCCCTGCCAATTTTGAGTGGGTTTTTTTTAAGAAAAGTTCATAAATTTTGTTTTGCTTTTGTAAGTTTAACCCTTTTCATTTTAATTTGAACCAGGTGTTTCAGGCTGACCTGAAATAATGTCTGGTTTTCCTTTTTGGATTGTTTATAAAAAGCGGGTTTTGTTCAGCTCCCTTCTGCCTTTGACTAGAAACTTAAAGCTAACAGTATTTGCCAGCTTTACGTGAAAATGAGTAAATATTCCTTAGTCATTGGGTGAGAACTTGAAGAGGCTTTGAGCATTATAATCCTTCTGAAGTCAAAGGAATCAGGCTGATTTATACCAGATGGTTATCTGGACCTCCAAGGGGAATGAAATGAGTATCATGGATTAAATTTACCATCAATACAAGATCTGTTTGCATTAGCATGATTACATCTGTGCTTCCCCACAGATAAATTTCGTCCAAGTCTCCACTGCTAGTGTTGTCACCTTCATGTGGCAGGTTGTGGTTCAAACTGGCAGTAGAAGCCCAGGTTTTTGCTGGAGCAATACTTCAGCCTTTGGGCCCAAGATTCACACCAGTGTTCCTGTGATGCTGGATTTTAAGTAGTTTGTTATCGTCTGTTCATGTTGTGTCTTTGTGCCAGAAATGAGTATAAAGACCAAAATGAAACAGAATGAATGGGAAGATTGTTTTGGTTGGGGTGTTTTTGTTTGGTTTTTTTTTAAGGATGGACACAATAGTAAAGAAAAATAACTCATTTTTGCCAAAGGAATTTTATATAACAGGGATACTTTGTATAGCCACCTGAATGACCACTGGTAGGAACAAACCAGTGGGGAAAGACTCCCTGAGGTATGCATTCGCATAAGCAAGGAAACTGTTGCAGCTTGGAAAACGGAACCTGTGATTTATGCACACAAATGACTTGAAGTCAATATTTTGTTCTCCTTAGTTATTCAGTAATGACTTTGACAAGGTTTGAGGAGGTACAGATTTTAGGGCTGGCAGGATGCGATGGGCTAACTGATTTCCAAAGCCGTCCCTGATCTTTGATTTATATCTTCTATTATTTCCTTTTTGGACTAGTTAGTACCATCAAGCTCTTGCCTGCCTTGGCTCAGTAGGCAGCAGCCTGTCTCCAGGGTAATTCCAGGATGGCTTGTCCTACATCTAGAAGAGGCTGCAGCCCTGCTATGAGTGAGTTTTAAAACCTAGAAGGATGTTAGAATTATGCCTGGACCTTGTGCTGGGGCACATGTTAAGCCCCTTGCCCTCTTCCTAAATGCCTGTTGGGTCTGTGTTTGTAGCAGATGAGGCACTGAACTTGTGTCACTCACCACTGGTACTGGCAAGGATGGGTCTTGCCTGTTTGAGTAGCACGAGTCCTTCTTTCACTGTACCATTCAGCCCTTTTCTGAATCTATGTCACTTATTTGTATGCTTGAAATTATTTAAAATGACAAGCACAATGCAAACTGTTTAGGATGTATAATTTGCTGTGAATTACTTCAAATTAGAGAACAGAGTGAAGAATGAGGACTCTTGGCTGTAGTATCAGCATGGTCTCTATATGTCTGTGTGAATTTAATGGGCAAATCCCTTCATAAAGACAGTCCTGTGGTGCACCAGGGATCCCTTATTGCTCCCCCTCCAAGAAGCGCAGTAGAAGTCCTTCCAGCACCCTCACATGGAAGCATCCTGGTGGTTTCAGGCATCCATGAAACAAGTGTAATCACACTTGCCTGTCTTCCAGGGAGATCCTCATGCGAGAAGAACTAACTGTAGCATAGTTATATCACACAGTTACACAGCTGACACAGAAATGTGGGTGAATAGTTTTGGGGAGGATTTTATTTGAACATTTTGGAGCCGTGTTTGCTAAAGACAATGACAACTTTTTGAAGCACACAGCAAAAGCAAAGCTTTTGCTGTGTGCTGCAAAAAGTTGTCAAAGGGTCTTGCTGTGGCTGTTCCTGGAGTGCTGCTGCTTCTTTATTCCTAGGGAATGACATAGCCAGCTGGCATATATATCCTTCTCATCCCAGTTTTTTTCTATTTTTTTTCCTCATTTCCTCATTTCTCTATACCATCGAGCTACATTGTGCAAGCTGAGTAATGAGTCTTTACCAAGGCAAACCAGAGAGTGAAAGACAGCTCTGCAGGCTTGGGGATTATTTAACATTAAGCTATTATCAGAGTCTGTTTTTTAAAAAAGAGTGTTTTCCTAACAGGCCTGGTACATAAAGAATTTCTGGCTGAATCTGTAAACTCTTGCAGGGAGATGTTGATCTTTTATCTAATGTTTGTTTTATCTGCTCCCAGCCAGAGCATATTGCTGGTATGTAAGTAGATTGCTGTCATATGGCCCCAGACAGTTGCTAGTTGCTTCATAAAGGCATTCTACAGTTCCTTGATAGGGAAATTGTATTTGTTTCTAACAACGTCTCTGCTCCTTGTAATGTGTTTGAAAGGTTGTTTTACCCGTAAAGCCACTTACACAAGTACTGTTTTTTCATCTGCCAAATTCTTCAACTATATTAACAGTACAAAGGGAGCCAAATTTTCTCATACTCACTCTCTTCTCTTAGCTAAAACACTTGCTGAGATAAAAAAAATACTGATGTGAATCTGGAGTAACTGGGGATTTTTTGTCATAGTAACACAAATTTTGAAAAATGGATACTGGAAATGCAATATTACTCTGCCTGCTCCTTCACTTTGCTTAAAAATCACCAAGAAGACCATAAGACAAGGGAACACTGCTTCCAGCGGATGGGAAGCAGAAGTTATCTTGTGGGTGTGGATAATTCTGGGTCTACAGAGCACTAGCATAGATATTGGATGAAACTGAACTTTAGTCAGCCTTGTAAAAACTCTTGTAATTCCTGCAGCCCACACGGAGTCATGACCCTGAATTTGGGAATGGCTGGATCAAGTGCCTCAGGAATGGAATTATCTCACGCCATCCTGGGCCAGCCCTTCCAGTGACTTGAAGATGACCTGGCAAGAGTCACTGGGGCTTTTTGTTGCAATACAGACAGGGCAAGAAAACTTTTGCTGTGCTGCTTAGAGAGCTACAAACCTTAACTGGCCTGAGAGAGCCACCACCATGGGTGAAGGTGCTCGTCCTGACACAGACGGCCTTACCATTTTTTGAAACTCCATCCCTACTTGTGGGCAAGAGCATTCACTAGAGCGTAGAGAATAAACAATGCTTTTCTTAATTTCACCCTTTTAGCTTCCCCCCGGGAAGGGCAGAGTATCTCCAGAGGACTGACATATCTGTGCCTCCCTAAGGACAATTTGGAGGAAGTGATGGTGGCACGCTCTGCAGCCTTCTAGCCTTTCCTCCTTGAAAAGATCTTCAGGTGCTCATTTTCAGGCAAAAGGCTGGCTTCTGCAGTTTGTGTTGAACTTCAGGTAGAAAACATCAAAGTGATAGTTTAACAGCGAGAGTGTCTAGAAGACACAAGTCACTCTATAAAATGCTTGTGAAATTGTCCAGTAGGGGCATGGTGATTCTGGCTTGATACAAATGTAATATTTTGCTAATTTTTCTATGCCACTTCTCTGCCTGCTGTCTCCCTGGCTTCCATGGGAAGCCACAGCCACCACAGGAGGTCCCTGAGTGCCTGGACCTGGACCCGATACTGCTTCATGGAGCAAGAGGAGCAGAAGGGCTTTGCAAGGTGTGCACCCTCTGGGCTCAGACCTGAGGTCAGGGGAAATTATGTCCATGGCAGGAAGGCTGGCTCTTAATGTGTTTCAAAGGGGGTATCTTATACAATTATTTCCTTATGGAAACTCTGGCCTTATCGAGCGCTCTGCTGTGTGCCAATTAACCTAAGGTTTGCTTTTGACGAAGCATTCTTGCTTGTACCAGTCCCACTACCTTTGTGTTCTAAATGGCTAATTTCAGAAAGGAGAGCTTTTTAAGCATTAATAGGATTTTTTAAGAAGATCTTGACAAAGAAAGAAGAGCCCCTTAAATATCTGCCTTCCCAGCATTCTGCAGCACTGAGGACACAACCTTGGGAGTTATTTAAAATAATACATTTTTAATTGAATATTCTAGCTAAAAGAGGCACTGGGTTCTTCAGTACAATTCCTTTCAAGGTGACCTTTGCACAGCTGTGTTGTCTGGACAAGCCATGGTGTCACTTTTAATAAGGGCTCTCACTGGAAAAATAGTGTCACCCACGTTAGGTCTGCTGGCGTCCTTTAGAACTGCAGCAGCTGGGAAGGTGTTAGTATCGCTGTGTGATGCAACTGTTCCCATGGAAGGCGCTGGTAAAGTTCCTACTATGCTTAAATAAGCCGGGGCTTCCTGGTGTAGTCTTTGGTTGAGGAGCGTGAGATGAGCAGCTCAAGTGGGGGCTACAGCTCTTCCTTTGTGTCATGCAGTTTACATACTGTGCTTGTCACTGTCCTGACGTCTTCAACCATAATGTCATCTACAAAGTTCCTGGGTGTAAAATTAATATGTTTGTTGCTCCAGAGCCTAGTGTACAATCTTGAGACTGATATGGAGGCAGAGCTGGTCTTCTGTATTAACTGATCTGACATACCAAAACTACCTCGGAGCTGGTGTGTACCAGGTAGGGAGCCTCATTTTCCTCAGCTGCTGTTTCTGGCCAACCATTTACCTCTCAGTAAGACCAGTGGCTACGGAGACGTTACCAAACCAGAATAGTACCTTCCCATGCTTTCTGCTGCCATTGACAGGAAAAAAGTCAGTATCAGGAAAAGTTTTTGACCCATAGGTTTCTGGTTCCTCTCCGAACACATTTGCCAGCTGATGGCTGCTTCAGGAGACACTGTGAAATGAATCAGTGATTATAGTTTGGTTCCTGTTGACAGGCGTCCACCTTACAACCTCCGCAGCTGGCAGCCTTGGTGGCAGGCACAGCAGAGAAGTCCAGGGCTGAAGGAGCAGGAAAAATAAGCAGTGTGCTCATAACAGGATGTGACTGTCCTGCTTCCATGATTCATATCCTGAGCAGCATCCCCTGGACTGCTGCAGCCCAACAACCAGGTCCTTGGCCCACTGGTTTCTTTTTGAGGTCCAGGAGACTTTCTGATATTACTGCTATTTACAAGGAAACTGCTTTTGGCCTGTTTTCTCAGGAACTTCAGCTCCTGGCTCTCCTGTGAGATGAAATTTTCTGCCTCAGCAAGCGCTTTCAAAGGGGCTTTGTAGCGCTGCCGGCGTTACCTCAGATTTTGATGTAAAAGTCATTTAAAGTTAAGGGCTGCCTCATCTTACAGCATTTCCTGTAGAGCTGCTCTGAGCATTCATCAAGGAGAAACGTGGTGAGGTTTCTGGTGAAATGTTCATCCAGTGTCCACTTGCATACGGTGGAAATATCTCCCTTCCCTGCGCCGCCTTCTCCCTCAGCTTTTCAGTCAGCTGTAGCATTTTCTGGCTGCTGAGTAGCTGGGGAGCTTTGTCGGGGTGCTTTGGGGATGGCACACCTCTGGCAGCACCAGGCTCCTCTCTGGTCCACTGGCACCTCTTACTTTCATTTCCAGCATCTGGGTGCCTTCTGGGTAGATTTAGGTTCCTTCTGAACAACGAGAAATTGTCCAGCTGCTACTACACAAACTTGTCTACCATCTCCATTCTCTTCCTGAATAGCCGTCCTCGCTATTTACAACCCAGGGAATTTGCTGAGAAAGAGGAAGGTGGAAGATACTTACTTGTAATTGATGCCTGTGAAAAATGTGTATTGTATACTCATAACGTCAGGAAAAAGCGTCTTTCTCTGGTGCATAACTACCCAAACACAAGCTCTGAAAACATTCAGCTGGCATCTTCCTAGGTCTCTGAAACCCAGAAAATTGAGGATTCATCCATTTCCCCGAGCATAAATAATATTATGGCCATTTTTCTAATTGCTTGCACTTCTCCTTTTGGAAAGACCAAATGCTTGCAACTCCCAAAAGGTTCTTCTGCACCTGACAACAGTTTTTATAGCCTGTTTCCTTTCCCTTAGCTAAGTTTAGCTCTTGATTTTCCTTCATCTCATCCCCCAGGCAGTTCTCACAAGTAGTTAGGCTGTCTGTGTTTTCTTCCTGCCTGCATCAAGAAGTTTGTAGAAATAAAGTGCAACTTTTCGTATCAGATTCATGAGGAAAATATCAAAATATAAGAGAAAACCAAAAATCCTTTCTGAAGTTATCATGCCATAAATGCTCACAGCAGAAATGTGGCTTTGCTGAGGTTGAATTAAACATCACAGAAATCTCTGCAAGAACCTGGATTTCTCACATATCTCACGTGAGCTCCGTTCCCAACCAGTCCCATGTCGCTGACTTGGCTGCTGACCTGTATCCGTGCCATCCCAGTGTCTGTCTGCACTGAAGGTCTGCAAATAGCCCACAGGAAGCCAGGCCTGCCTTCAAAATTTCACAATTCAAATATATGAGAAGATGCAGCAGTCAATGAAACTAACAGCTGCGGAAAGGCTAAACTGACTGTAATGGAGCAAGAGTGAGCGAGGGAGGAGAAATTAAAGCCCATGACTGTCGGTCACGGGCTGACCTTGACAGCTGTCCATTCCTTCCCTGTAGGCAGTGTTTAGCAGGAGAAGCAGCAGAGAGGAAGCTTGGAAGAATACCGCTCTGAGGGCTGTGGGCTGGCACCCGGCACACTCGGAATGGATGGAGGTGCTGGTGCACGAGAGCAGGAGGTGACTTCTGGAGTCTTTGGCAGGGCACTAACCCAAACCAGCGAGGCTGCAAGGGTGAATCTCAGTCTCTGTAGGGCTGTGGAGTCTGCCCAGACCCTTGGGGATGGTTAGGGCCCTTGTAAGATGATTGCATCTGCAAAACCAAATAATGGGACAAATTTCAGTGTCATAAAAAGTCTGAGAACTCCTCAGTGTGATTGCACTGCATGGGTTGAAAAAAAGCCTGCCTGGAGCAGAGCAGCAGATCAAAAATGACTTGAGGTCTCCCAGCAGTATCCTATCTCAGATCATCTTTTTCTATTACATTAATTTCCTTGGGCAGAACATTAAGCATTTTTAAATGAATACAGTGATTTTCGTTTCTGCTGTCCTTGCATATTGCTGCAGTTATTAGTGCAGTCCCTCAGTTGCCCTACTGCCGTCACAGACCCAAAAAGGTTAATAATGGTTCAACCAAAAATTGCTAAATCCTTGTATGTCTGTGATATGTCAGTATTCCATAGAATGAGCACCCTTGATATTTAGATAAAGTTAATTTCGTACCCCTGCGCAAAGAAGGTCTGCTCACCGCTTCTCAAAGACATTTCCAGGTGAATTTTGGATGGGACTTGTACTGGTTTTTTCCACTGGGTAAATTCCACTTCACTTGGACTGGTTCCTCTAGTGGGTCGTTTAACAGACAAGGGAGTGTCTTAAAGGTTGTGTTGAATTACTGAAGAAAAATGTGTCTGATCTGTCGTCAAGCTGTTGAGAACCCAAGGCAGCATTTAGGCAGACACCCTAGCTACCACCTAGGCTGAATGGATAAACCCAGGAACTTTAATCCCAAAAGTAGAGATTGAGCAAAAGAGGATTTTTATTAATTTTTGCGGTATCAGGGCATACACACTTTTTAGACTGTATCCCTTGAAAGTAGAGGTACCACAGTCTGCACTAATGCTAGAAAGGTCTCTAACAGCTATGTTACCGGAGGGCTTCCTTCAGGTCAGTGCTCCTGCAAGTCACTGCATTGTGCTGCATGGATCTGACTCTGCCTGGCTCTGGCACACAAAGGGTGGCCCAGCTGAGCTGCCTAGAGGACTTCAGTCATATGAGATGCTCTGACACTTTCTCATGAAGAGTTTTGAAGCTCTATTAACTGACACTCCAAACTGAATTTAATGAGAGTCTTTGCACTGACATCATGTCTTTGATTTATACCCTTAATACATAACGCATTGTTTAAAATGTGAGCCTTAATAGCCTTATCCAGTCTGCAGCTCTTCCAAGTTAAATACAAATAAGCAGAGAGAAGGAGAAAAACCCACAAGACAAGTTTAAGAGATTTCTGTGTGTCTGTTAGAGGCAACTCTTGATTAATGCCAAGAAGCAGCGGGAAAGGGTGTCTTTTGCCTACGAATTCTGAGTCTGCAGGACTCTTTGCAGCCAGGATGTTGCGCTGCCAAGTTATTTTCTATCAGAAAAGGCAACCGAACCTCTCATGCAATAGTTAGACCAATAAGAAGGTTAATGGACTAAAAACCTTGTATGTTTACATTAATTAAATCTGTCAGCCACTGTAGTTTTCTTCTATTTTTGTCTGGTTTTCCAAGGAAATGAGGCTTATACAGTCACAGTGGCTGTCTGTCCATCTGTTGGTCCCCCCCCTGCTCCTCCCTGTAACTTTCAAACTGTCAGCAAATTTCAGCCAATCTGGAAAGAAAGGAAAGCATCTCAAAGGCATTACCATTTTTATGAATTTCATGAAGACTGGTGGAAATTTTCCAAAGGCTTGATTAATGTCCCCTCAAGGTAAAGCTGTGATTGTTCAACCATTGCCCTTTCTGTTTGCCCCAAGGAACAGAACCCAGCTGCCCTATCGTCGTGTGAATGGCTTTAATCCACCTACAGCACAAGCTGTTTCTCGCTTGCTCCAAAGCAATGAAAAAGTAAAGGTTTTGGGGGAGCTGGAGGTGCCACTGGAGACTTAGAAGGGATTGGAGGGGAACTGCAGGGCGTCAGATGGGAAACAGAAATAACTGAGATCACCATGAAAGTAGGTGATGGCAACAAGGGAGGGATACCTAGAAGGTGTGATGCACTGATAGGTTTTCAGGGGTGTGACTTTTTTCGAAGGACAAGCAAATATCAGTACACCTGAGAGCATTGTGGTGGGGAGGAGGACTGAGGGGTACAGAGTAAACCCAAAGGTGTGACACGGAGGGGACACTGGGCTGTAGCAGGCTAATTTCCGTGGTAGTGTAAGGGTACATAACAGAAATCCATAGGAAACTGAGTTTCCTTAGCTCAGCTACTCACAGAACTAATATTATCAACCTCTTTGTTGGCAAGGTAAGACTATGGAATGACTGAAGTTATTCAGAAAACACGCTCTTATGATTTCTTTGGGGATACACAATTCTACTGCTAGAGATAGCAACTCTTTTTCATGATAAATTGTGGCCAGAAAGCATACCTACCCTCTGCTGCCTGCATTTCTTGCAGCACCCACTGGGTTTCTTTGATTCTAGGACTTAGTTTTTCTTAAAAGGACAATTGTTTTGCTGTGCCCATGTCACTAAGATGGAGCTGCACTGATTAAATAGAGCCTTTGTGAGCAGTTCCTTGGACTATGTGAGGAGGATCCTTCTTTACAGCCATGTGAAATCTTATACTTACTTGGATGGCGATCAACATGCCTTGGTAGATGAAGCATTGGCCGCCTGTGTATCATTAAGGAGCTTGAAGAGTCAATTCAGTCCAGACAGTAAACAATGAATCGCTGACACTTACAGCTCTGCTAGGGCTCAAAAATACCAGCACGCACATCTGAGCTGTATCAGTGGAAGCACACAAGGATTAGATTCTTTTGGTGACGGCTGCATTTTTATTGTGAATAATCTGATGGGAGCCTGATGGTGTCCAACACATCCATTCTTGCCTTATGATTCTTTCGCCATCTGAAATGTTGTTAGCTTTAATGACATAATTATCCTTTATATATTCAGTTAGACGTGTGGGTTGGTTTTTTCTTTCCTCTTTTTTTTTTTTTTTTTTTTTGAGTTATAATTAGATTCCCTGAGTGGCAGCAGCTTTAATGCTTGGGTAGTTTTCTGAGAAGCTGGGACTGAAAGAAGCTTTTGGGAAATGACAATTACATGTCCATGGTTTTTATTTGGTATGCTTTATTTTAGTCTTTGTCTAGGCTGAAAGCTCTTGTTGACTGGCAGAAGATGGACTGAATCAATGAAACTAGGCAATTTCAGTCTGTCTGTCTGTCTCCCATCCCATCCCCCTCCCCCCCAAAAAATACAAAGAACTTGTATATTGACTGAAAGTAAAGGGCAGTTGTTTTGCTGAATTTATACGAAGTACTGGTAGGAAAAAGCAAATACCTCTTCCCCCCCGCCCTGTTCTCCAGGGCATTGTTGAATTCACATGAATTTTTTTGCTGAACTTTTCTAGTTTATCCGAACAGAAAATTTTGTAATGTATGCTTGTATCAAGGTAATTCTAACAAGATGAGACTACTTAGTCAGTGTATCTTGGAAAACAAACAAACAGAAGGCTATTGGTTTGTAATTGGCCTTGTAACTTTCTTCTGTATTCCCCCTTCTGTGGTCAGCCCAAGGTGGGCCGTGTCTGTCTTAGGGACCTTGTGGTACCCCACAGCATCCCCCTGGGGACTACTGCACCTACATGGATGCATAAGGACATCTGCAGTGGGTTTAAGTACTAGTAAAAGAAAACATCTACGGAAACTTGGCGGAAATCATACAAGCTGTTACCTTTTTGAAGCTTGTGACATGAGGTTAGTTATCACTTGCATTATGCCCTGGCTTCCTGTCATCATTAGGAAAAAACAACAGAGAATGATTTTCACGGGGTTTGTAAAGCTGCGGTGGGGATGCCCTGTGGTAAGGGCTCCCTCAGCACCAACAGAAAAACCTGTAGTTTATGGTGCTGTTCTGCAGCTACAAATCTGAGGAAGAAGTTTTGAGAGCATCTGAAAGTTCTTGTATGTTCTGCCTGAGTGGAATATTATCATTATTGTACTGAAATGATTAAGAGCATTTGCTTCCTGAGACAGGGTGGGGACACATCTCCCCCCGATCCTCTCCCAGTTCAGGGAGGAGCACTGACTTCTGCCATCCTGCAGTAAGGGACCGACCTTCCCTCCCTCATGTGGGGCAGGCTGCTTACTTGCCCACTGTGCTCCTTGCAAGAGAAATGAGGGGGATAATGTGCAACTTTTCTTCTCCCCAGCAGCTGGTGGAGCCACTGTGGGACCCTGGGAGGGAGCCAAGCACTGCCACCCCCTGCTCCCCACACTGCTCTCCCTGCCTGACCCTGGCTGCTGGGGGGCAGTGGGGGGGCCCTGCAAGGCAGCTGGGGAGCACCTAACTTGAAGCAAGAGGGGAGAGGAATCAGTAGCACTGGTTCGTTATTTCTCCCATCCAGTTTCTCCCAGCTTACAGCTATAACGCAGCAAAGCCAGTGTTTCTATCACTTCTAGAAGGTGGCAACTGGTTTCTCTCAAAGAAAACCCATAGCAGCTGTAAAAGGAAAAGCACTCATAGGTCCCTTGGTCAGTCTCTCCCTCTTGCTCTCTGTCTTTTGTCTTCTTCTTTTCTTCCCGCCCCCTCCCCCCCCCCCCCCTCCCCGAATATTTGAGGATGATGTGTCCATGCTAGTTTTACCTTTTTCTTGCAAAGGGCTTCCAATCCCTTATTTAAATGAAATATTATTCCCAGATGGAAAAGCTCATCTACTGGCAAAGTCAGTGATAGAATTTGTTTATATAGATTCAGTGCAACGAAAAGAGGAGGGGGAAAGGAGAGAGAAGAAAATTTCTTCACCATCTTGTACTCGTTACTTGTCAAGTTGTGTATGCTGTCAGTAAAGCTGTGCTCTTGAACAGTCAGGGATAGCTTGGCCCCAAAAGGCTATTGGTAGGGAAGAGACAGGCTGTCTGTCACTCTGGCTTGGAAGGAGTGTGCTACATACTTTTCATTTTCTGCATGCATGATTAAAATTAAAGGAAAAAAATAATCTTGGCTGTAGCAGTGGGAACCACACAGATGTGAAATGAATGGAAAGCTGATTTTTTTTTTTTTTTTTTTGCCTGTATGTCACCACTTCCTGTGACCTGAAGGACAGATTTGTCTCAAAGTTTTATGCAGCACAGGCAAAGACATTAATTAGCCTTTTCAGAAATAATGGAAGAAAAGTACCATGCTCAGTGTATCATGGTGTGCTTTCTGCACTTTGCTTTAGGTGGGTCTAGCAGCTTCCCAAGATCCCAGGTCTGTTGCAGAATTTCTCCCTTCCTTCCTTTGGAGCCGAGGATCCCGAGCACTTTCTCAAATTGATCTATGCAGCCTTTCATAAAGCCAGCTAAGGCACACATGCAGACCATGAGCCCTGTGTGTCATGTGGAGGAAAGCACATGTAAACCAGATGTGCATTTATGTACCCTGTTTGGTGGTGGGATTCATACATGCCGTCTTTCTCCCCAGTCAGGGGGCTCCATACACGTACATGTACAGCCGGATATATTTCTGCTGTGCGATGTCATCGAACACCCATTAGCTCTCTGTTTTCTGGGGATGGACCCTGGGAGGGACCCAAAGGCCCTGCCAGCTGCGATGGGTGCCCCAGGGTGGGTATCCCTGCTGCACAGCACTGCAAGCAGGCAGCTACGCCTGCCTGCTGGAGGGCATTTCCATAGCTGTCTGTGCCTCCTTAGCCCACAGCCCCTCCTGTGTGCGTGGGCTCCTGCTCCATTCACGTCACTTGCATTTTCACCCGCGCAAGCCATGCAGGTCTCAGCAGGCTCCAGCTCGCTGCTAATCGCCTCCTTCAGAGCCCTCCCGGCTCCTCGGCACGGGCCGTGTTGCAGCTCTCCATCCACAAGCACGAAAGTCTCAGCCTGACAAACCGGGCACTTCACGTGGTGCCTCAACACGAGGCTGCCGGGGTGAACAGACTGGAGTTTCACTTCCAAAGAACCAAGTTCAAATTTTGGTTTCGGTTGCAGAGGGAATTATGCTTAAAGATCTTTTAATCCCTTGGGAAGCTTTCCAGTCCCTGGGGTTATCACTGCTTAATCATACCCTCAGCCCAGTACCGGGTCATTCTCTCTCAAGACAGGGCTTGTTCAGGGACTTTTATGGATTTTTGGTTTTGCTTGCTTGCTTTTTAAGTAGGACTGTTTTCCAGTTTAATTTGGTGTTGTTTGTGAAAGGTGTCTGCTTTCAGAAGGTTGCTAAGAGATTTTTGGTGCAGAAAAAGTGGAATGTCCTTCCTTCAGGTTAAAAGGTACACAGCACCAGAAAAAGTACCTGGGAGGGGGAGTAAGGTGTGCAAAAGAGAATGGGGAGCATGAGCAGCCTAAACCATGGTTGTTGTAAGACATTTAGAGGAATTTCCAAGGCAAATTTTTTTTCATTTTGCTTTTTACATGAAGTATCACATTTTTCCTAGTGGAAGGAAGGAGTAAAGGAGCTGGCAGTAAAGGGCTAAAGCTGATGTAGGTACCTCTTTGCTTGTTTCTGCATATCTCCCATGCTCAGAAGTACAATTACACTTTGAAAAAGGAGTTCAGCCGGAAAAGTAAAGAATGACGAATGCACCAGCCCCTGCCTGCACCTCTACATTTCAGGTCTGGACTCAGCATTCCCCATTTGTGATACAACAGGAACATACTTTGTTCTGCTCCAGTAGCAGCACTCAACTGAGTGTTACTGGCTTGTTAGGAAATTAGATGATTTGTCTAAAGCTTTAGGCAAGCGACACATTTTTTAAGCAAGTATGGAGTGTTCGAGTGATGCCAGCAATAACGATCTGTAAATTACAGATGAGGTGCACTGAGCAAGCAGTGTGTTATCTCTCTGAATGTTTAAATTTTTGCACATTTTGGCAACTTCTTTAAAGAAGGCAAGAGCTGGACTGCCAGCACTGATTTTAGTTTTGCAGTGCTATGGCTTTCTATTTATAATGGACATGAAAGAGGTCCTGAAGGCAGTGTTTCTTGTCAGTGAACTAAAAGTTCCCTCATATCTGCAGTGTTTGCTTTAATTTAAATATTTGTCATGGTTAACGAAAGACAGCCTGAGAAAGAGGGAGCAGAGCAAGTTTCCCAGGTCCCATCAGTTTATTTGTGTCTTCTTGCTATCTGTGGTCAAAACTACAGCCCTGTATGAATGGGCTATCTCATTTATAGCAACTGAGCAAATGAAATTTCCTACCTCGAATGCTCCAATTCTGTGCTGAGGCAGTTTCCTGATGTCATGTTAAGTGGAGCAGCAGACATGCCCAGGGTGCAGAAGGATGCAGGGCAGAGTTCTGGCCATGCTTCCAGCTGCAAATTGCCCACTGCTCCCTGGTGCAGGAGCTGTGTTGTTGCAAATAAAAAACAGGCAAGCTCAAATCATGTAATAAGCATTATAGGCTTCTCTTATTTAGTTCACAATGTATACCTTTGGGCAACATTCAGGCTCTCCAGTGCCTGCTAATTAATTTGTTTTCTTATACTTTACTGAGATTAGGATTGGCACCAAAGCCCAAAAGGGAAGAATCTAGCTGTCAAAAAGTGAATGTCTATAATGAGTGTAAGGTGTGGATGGAAACCACATAGTTGTCACACAGCAGCTATGACATAAAAGATGCTATTGCTTCCATATTGTTTCCCATAAGGGAGAGAGATATTTTGGGAGGGCAGGAAATGTGATTACGGGAGACAGCTACATGGAAACTGTCACTGAATGCTCCACACTGAAATGGAGTAATGTGGAGGAACAAGGCTGTTATAAATATTTTAATAAATATTAAGTTCATGGATGAATAACAAAAATATGTAAGCATTAATTAAACATGGATGGCTAGCCTGTGCAGCATTGTCCAGTTGAGGAACACAGGATTCAGAGTGCGAAGCTGAGGTTTTACTCGTGGCCCTGAAACTAGTTTTCTCAGCAAGTCGTCTTTTCCACTGATGTTGTACTCTTTGGACAAGCAACGTGTGCCCCTCTTCCCTCATCTCTAAAATGCTGCTGTTTGCTAACATAATCCCCAGACTATTGTCAGATATTGATTATAAGTTATATTAGGACCCTGGAGTGAATAGCTATGGAAATCTGAGATATTAATTGATCATCATTGGTTTTAGGCTCCTGGCTCTTTGCTGCATGATGGCAGAATTTGCAGCCCTGCATAGAGGCCAGGCCCCCCCTTCTGTGTCTGGGACTTGTCCCACCAGCTTTAGGCAACCCCCAGTGCTCAGGACTTGCCTGCCCGATGCAGTACTTCCCTGGCTGTTAACCCCACTGCTCCCAGGCAAGTGCTCCTGCCTGTGCACTCACGCCTAGTGCCAGGTTCCCGCAGGCAGTATCAGCTCTTGAAGTGGCTTGGTAACAAACCCTAGGGCAGCCACTCCGTAATAAATTACTCTTCATACAGTCTGATGACCATAAAGAGTAACCCTAACGTGTAGTATCCCTCTCCATAACAGTACAGCACCATGGGTGCCTGTATCTCAGGAACTCTTTATGCTCCCTGTGGACTCTATACGTATGGTGAGCTCTATCCAGTTACTCTTGCAACATCCTATTCTCCCCATAATGCTTCAGGGAATCTGTGATACCTTCAGAAAGTGCCCTTGAAAAGGTTCAAGAGACGTAAGTAAATGCATGCTTTAAATAGGTTGTGTTACTGAAAATTACTTGAACGATGAAGCAAAAGATGAGAGTGTGCAGGCGACTAGTAGACAGCAAAGGACAAAAAATAGGAGGCTGATGTACAGCTCATTCAGCACCTGTGTGTCCTCTGGCTGTGTTGAGCGAAGGGCTCATTAAGCCCTGAGAACTGTGGCAAGGCAGACTCAGAAACCAACCCCTCAAATCTTATTGCAACCAGTGGAGTCACACGGAGGTGATGATGGTCATCTGCGTGACTGATATTTCCAATCCCCGTTGTGTAACTGCAGAAATACCAAACTGTAGTCTCCAGGCCTGCACTGGAAATACAGAGACAGCCCTTCCCTGGGATGCAGTGGGAGGTGTGGGGGCTGCCTCCTGCTCCTTTTTAGCAAGAGAACATCTCTACAGCTCCCCATACCACCTTCTGCAGAATGACAACCAACATATGACTTGGGTTTGAAATCCTTGCAGCTGATGGAAAAACAATTAAGATCTCATTAAAATTCTATGTAGAGAGCCAAGAAAAGGAAGATAATGTCAAAGGAAAGGTGATACGTAGGACAGTACAGAGAAATCTCTTAAGTTAAGCCTGTCAACAGGCGGGAGCACAGAAGGTGCTAATTGTACAGTGCATTTCATTCATCCCACAAAGAATAATTAACACTTTCCCTCCTGCCTTCCCTTTCATTGAAATGAATGGATTTGATCATATGCTCTGTTGTTAAGGCAGGAGTTGTCATATCCGGGATCCTTATGCACAGGAGAATTTTACTGCTGGGTTTCTTCACCTGCTGACTGTTGAACAGGAATCATTATTAGTCATGTGAGGGAGTGCTGACTTTGTTAAGCAGTTTGTGCATCTTCATCTGTTACTGTTACAGAAATCATTGACTCAAGATCAGAAGCATTGGAACAAGCATTGGACCTGGCTTTCAGGTAAGCACACGCTTAAATAATGCCTTAAATAGGGGAGGACTGACCAGAGATCACTCCTGCCCTGAGAGTGTGCACAGATGTGCTGGCAGGGAGGGAGCACAGTTGCAAACAAGCACTGCTTGGTCCCATGTGGGCTGCTAGCAGCGTGGCAGGGTGCTGAGGATTTTTCCTTAAGATTTATTTTCAGGCTTATCCAGCCATTGACAGAGAAACTAAAGTTCTTGCAATGTGTGGACTCTGACCTGTCTCTCTGCCCTGATCACTGTCAGTTCTGAGTAATATTATTGTGACAGAGCAATAGCTGCTTTGCAAAGAAAATCTTAGCCTTGCCAGGTCCAATCTGAGTGTTTGCACACAGCTTCCCAGACTCCCACACTCCTCGTGAAATTGAACTAGAGGTGATAGTCTTCACTTCCTTTTGAACTGGAGAAGGTATCGTTGTGTGTGCCTATGCAGCTGATGCTCTCTACTCCAGCGGTGACTCCCCTCGAGGCTGGGATGAGGTGGTCCATGTCCATGTGGCCTCTCTGTTTCACAGATGTAGTTTAGTTAAAGATTACAAAGCACTCTGACATTCCTGGCTGAAAATTCTACCTCTAAGTATAATAATAATGTTACTTCACACCCTCTGATACTTTTGCAGGAGTCTCTGTAAGAGAAGCTATGCATGTGCAGGCTGGTGTGCTTGGTGTTAACTGAAGTTATTCCAGTCCATGCCAGAGACAGCCCAAAGAACCTCTCTTTCCCAGTCTAGGCATCTTCAAAGTTTTGGGAAGTTTGCCTTAGGACACTGTGCTCTTGATGCCCACCAATGGCATCAGTAGACAGCTGGCTCTGAGGTGCAGTGTGGGTGGGGGAGCTGCACAGTTACACAGCCGCTCCACTGCACTGCTGCCCCACTGTCTACATTGCAGCCGTGTGGCTAAAAGGGGGTTCTTTCATCCCCACGGTAGATTTGCTTCTCGTTGGCACTTTGGTCATACAAGAGTAGGCAGCTGCTAAATGCCAGTGTATTTTCAGCATCGTTACATACCTGCTACCATTTCCGTAGCATGTGAGCTCTGAAAATGCTGAGCCAAATTTCTTCCAAATATTTGCATGGGCTCCTGAGAAAAAGGTATAAGGTGTCCTTGCTTGTCTTTGTCCTTTGACACAATCTGAGCCAGCAGCATCCTGTCCTCAGTCCCACTGTTTCCACTAAGATGCAAGCAGCCTTAGCTGCTGGTGACCAGGGAACACCTGTATGCCCACTCCTCACCTGTCCTGTCCAGTCCTGGGTTCACCTGTTAGACCCACAACTAACATTTGCGGGGCTCACATTGTTTCCATATGGCCCCTTCTGACCCGCTATTGCATCTAAGCCCAGGTTGGCACATGAGTAATCCCTGACAGAAAGTAAGCTTTCAGTCCTATTGAGAAAGAAAAGAGTTCAGGGCCTAAAAAGGGATATGTCAGAAACAAGGTCTCTCATATTTCTTCACTAAGGTTATTCCCAACGCAAGCACAGTGAGCTGTATATGGAGTCACTTAGGAAGGGTCTTCCTTGGGCCAGTCTGCCTGTGGCTGCATAGTCCTTGCTCAGACTTCACCCAACCTGTTTTCATTCAAGGCTCCTCACCAACCAGCTAGGAAGGCTGTTCCTCTGGATGAACCAGAAAGCGAAAAGGTAACCAAATGCCATCATCGCAAAGGGGAAGTAGGGAAGGAGATTCCTTTGGTGCTTTGCTGAAAGCTAAAATGTATGCGGTTGTTGACAGAGAGATTAACTGGTGTACTGGTGAGCCCAGTGGGATGTGTGCAAGGTGTGAGCAGGTGAGGTGCTCAGGGGTAGAAGCATGCAGGCTGCCACTGTAGGAGACACTCTCTGTCCAGCAATGAAGAAATCCTTTTGTGTTGAAGTCAGGGAGCTGTTGGCTTTTTGGATCAGGAAAGCTTGCAGATATAGCTCATCATCATATAGGTCTCCAGACATTCATACCGTGTGGCAGAAACAGCTAGAGAAGTTCCTAGGTGAATGAGGAGCAATTACCTATCCCAATCTCTCTGACCAGCTGAGGTGCCTGTGCTGGTTTCATTCCTTTGTAAATTGAAACAGCAGATAAAATCAATGAAACCAAAACCTGCAGGTTAATGATACCAAAAATAGCCATTCCCCTCCTGCTGGAAAGGTAGGTCATAGCATTACAAAAGGCTGTTGTGATTCTTGACACAATTCCTGTGCGGCAAGCAAGAGGCACTTGGTAAGAGCTGTGAACACAACTCGGTCACCAGTATAGTGAGGTGAGGAAGGATCTCTGTTGCTTTAGGGGCAGGAGACCACCATATTCCAAAGTTTTGGAAGTATCGCTGATTTTCACATGCCTAACAGAAAAAATTTCTCACGCTGGGCACCTGAGTCCAGAGGCTGCTTTTAAACCTTTTTTTTTTTCTGGTTGAAGTGGAAGAAACATTTCTAACACGCAGTCCATTCGTACAGGCACATTGACTTGAAAGTTAATCATAGTTCTGGCCCCAGATGGTTACGGTGCATCTGCTCCTCCATCTGTGGGAGTCTTAAGGGATACTTGATAGCTGTCCAAGTGCTTAAAAACTGTATCATATAAAGGCAAAATAACAAGACAGCATAATCCAGGAAATACCAAAGGAAACAGAGGTGGAGTAAGGGTGTCAAGCCCCCAGCTGTGCCCTATAGATTTCACCTGAAATACAGATTGTTGTATAGCATGCATGAAATGTTACTCACAGTAGGTGTGCACAGAAGATGTACCTACCCATTTTCATCAGGAAAATGCTATAGAAATACGCCTCCCACTTTGCTATGGACAGGAATTTTGCAATTAGGTAAAATATAAACAAATGTAAGCAAAATATTTTTCAGCCATACTATATTATATTGTATATTAAACTGTATTGAAACTTGGTGTGGCTGTCTATATGTAAGCTGGTTTTGCAAATTGTTTTCAAAACAGCCAGCACTCTTTTCCATACCAGAAGCCCTTGATAAGTCAAGAAGAATGGTGCGAACTATTTACAGTCTCCTTCTGTCCTCCCTGTAATCCCAGACAAGACAAATATAGAAATCTCTAGGGCTGAGATGTGAGATGCAGTATTGATGAGCAAATGTGGAACAGGCCTCACTCAAAACATCTTTAGATCAACTGGCAAATTAAGATGGAGATGGAGCTAATTGAAATCTTGTTTAGGGTGGGACTGCTGGGTCCCTTACAGGCTTGTAGAAAGGCCAATAATGATGAGGTCTGAGACTGTGGGAGGGTTCAAGTGATATGAAGCATGATCCAAAGCTCAGTAAAGCTGAAGAAAATCCCTCATGATGGAGCATGAATATTGCATGTTTTATGGGACTTCCTTTTTTTTTTTTTTGAAGAATGATTATCTCAAATGCAGAAAGACAAGAATTCCACTAAACCTCAGTCTTGTTCTCAATGAGGGTTACGATGGTTAAGAGGGAAGAAGGAGTTGCTTTTCCTCTCAAGGTGAATATGATGATAAGGTTAATTTCTGGATCATTCCCCAGAGTCATACCCAAGGGGACAGAGAAGTCAGCAAGGATTTCTACATAAAGTTGTGAGAGATGAAGAAGGGAGGGAGCCAATATGCCATACCTGTCATGAGCAAGCAGAGAAACAATAGACGGACGTGGGTATGGCCTGTCGCCTCACCCTCACTGCATCTGCTCAGGAGAAGCAAACCATCACAGTCAGCAAACTATGTCTGTCACGGATGCAACACGTTCTTTCCCTCTCTTCAGGAGCCAGTTATGAGCACAAAGTATTGCATTGTAAGTAAAAACTTTAATGAAGGTTGAGCTTTACAACTACACAGATTATGGCCCTATAATAATAGTTTATAAACTGGAAACACGTGTTTTGCTTTGTCATAATGATAATCAGTGGTACTTGATTATCCGTCATAGATAGTGACTGCTGCAAGTCTGGAAAACTCTCTCTGGTAAGACTTAGAAGGGCTGCTAACCATGTATGTGGTCACTGGGCAAATCATACGGCAGAAGTTCATTGAGCAACAGGCCAAGTAGGTACATGGGAATTAGCAAGTAGTAATACACTACCCTGGGAATAAATACTGTGGTGTGCAACACCACTGGGGACAAAATGTTAGTGCAGAATGTGTGCATAATACTGCGAGCAACCCTAAGGGATAAGCATCTGTATTTACAACACTCCTTACAATTACTAATGCCGCACTCAACAATTCTGTATTAAAATTGGTATTTGTTGTTAAGACATGGCTGAGGACTGATTTATGATTTGATTCCAACTCCTAAATGAATTGCAATTATTCTGGCAGTTATTAACTGAGTAAATTGATGTGCAGGAGTTTATCTCACAGTATCCAATCTGTTTTTTATGGCTGCTATTTTATTGCTCTGTGATTGCTCTAGGATTGGCTTTGCTTGCCAATACTTACAAGTTAAAAACAAGTTTTAATATATTTGTTGGCTTAAATGTAAGACTGGGGGCAGGAGTAGTTTCACTTGTGATTTGGGGATTTTTCCTCTTCATCTTCCTGAGTTTTTTCTATTAATTTCTAATCCGGTTGCTCCAAGTCTGTGGTATATTGACCTGTTTCATATAAAAAGAATACTAGCAATTTTCCCTGAATAAGCAACAACATTTGGTGACGTATCTTCTGTTTAGGCAGAAAGGAAGAATCCAAGCAGGAACGCTGCTCCCCAGGGAGGGGGAAACTTGTCACCAGTGCAACATCATAGCACTGCTTTAAGTACCTCATCCTAACGGGGTTGGGGGACAGGAAGAACTTGGCCTTTGCTAACACTATGTACCCTCCTCCCTCAAATCTCTTTTTTCCTGGAGGAATGCCTCCACTGAGGAGGGCAATAGTCAGAGCCAGAATCAGTATTAGGGAACGAGGAAACCAGCAGAGTGAGATGATTGGGATTAGCTGCCCAAGTCAAGGTCAGATGCTCCCTAAGAGAACATTAGTGGCGTAACCTGTGGGGAGGAAAAAGATCTATTTAAGCAAAGGGTATACAAACAACTGGAATACATTCACATTGGCAATTAGAAAGTTTCTAATTGTGAAGGAAGTGACAGCCTAGAGCCAGTAAGAGAAACAGGAGGAAGAAAGCCACCTGGTTTTAAAGTGGAGCTGGAGCAGATAATCTCAAACATTCCTGGGTGTTGTGCCTCTGATAGAGCTGGACTCAATAGCTTGCTCACACTGCTGCACGAAGGCTTCCCTGTGGCATGATGAGGTCCTGGCACTTTGTGCAGTTTGCCACCATTGTATTTGGTCTTGTGGTGACAATGTCTGGCAGAAAGGATTACCCAGATCCTACATTGCAAGGATCTTGGGCCTTTCCAAAGGGCTCCGACATGTCCTGGTCAAGAGCAGACTGAATTTAAAGTCAGCCCAAGCTGAGGCCGAGGGAATCTGGTCATCAGATGCTGATCTTCAACTTCAAAGCACCCTTGGGAGCACTCTAGCAGAGTGAGAGCCTGTGACACCTGATCCTTTGTGAGCTTTGCCATGGTTAGTTACGGTGAGCTGATGTTTTGGATCCTGCTGGTTTGTTTCCATGTACTTTCCAGTCTAAAGACTCTGAACTCAGTCAGGGTGTTCAGCAAAGCCCATAAATGGCCTTGAGTTTTGCTGAAGTGTGAAAAACTTCAGACTAGATTTCTGCAATGTTGTATGAACGTTGCTTTACCCCTACGCCTCCGTCCAGCCACCAGCCAAAAATTCTGTGGGAAACAGGATCTTGATGTCAGTGTGGAGTGGCAAGTGATTCCCTTATGATTTGGGGTTTGCTGAGGCTTTGATCATGAAACCTCACAGACGGGAACTGTGAGGAAAAAGAACATACAATGTTCTTTCAAAAGGTTGCAGAGTTTCCTTAATCTTGCTCCCTGGAGCCATGCTGAAATCTTGCTAAGCCACCCAAATGCTTTCCAGAGCTTTCGCTGCATGGGAGCATCCTCAAGGCTGTAATACAGCCTTTGGCTTATTGCCAACATTATTATTTCCAATAATAATGAGCTGACTGATTACTGCCATCAATACCTGGCTGCTAGAAATGAGAAAGAAAAATATTTCAATTCTTTTTCTAATGACAGGAAAGAAAATAGATAAACCCTGCCATTCTGGGACCAAAATATGGGTTTGGCTAGTCCAGAAAACTAGAGAATGGAAACTTTTCCTTTCAGATACTGAAAAAATATTTTAAGTGTATGAAGTTGCTGTGTAAAATTTAATAGATTAAGTGAACATAAACTTAGTGGCTCAGAGATACAGAAGAAGGCTGTGATATAGTGACTAGCAGCAGCCCTTTGGGTAGATATTGCTTATCTTACAGTATATTGATGTCTTCACTAGGCCTGAACTTGTTAGACATGACACTTCAGTCTCAGAGTAAATTACTGCAGTAGATTTTTACCTCAGGACATACAAACTCCATCCTACTAACTTCACCATAGATAAATTTTCATGATAGATATGAATTCCCAATTGTGTACATCAGAACTGGTCATGACTGGAGTGACAATAAGCAGCAGGCAAGAATGTTTTGTAATTGTTTCATGCTGCTGGGCCTGCTTTTCTTTCCCCACATTTATGTATTTTTTCTAAGGGGAGAAAATAGGTAAGAGTCTTATATTATGCTGAATGACAAGAAGACATGAGAATATTTGTACTTTTTGATCTAATGTGGTGTAGAATAGCCTTTCAATCTTGACTAGGGCCATAGCCTTTTGCCTTGAGCCGAGGCAGACTCAGCGAAGGAGCATTGGCATTGCAGGATTTATTCCCACTGGCATGAGCTGCCTAGGAAACACAAGCTGAGCAAAAGTTTACAGAGACAGCAAGAGAGAAAAGAGTGAATTTTAAAAGCCTGGAGGAAAAAATAACAGGAAAACAATATGTCTTCTCCTGCTGAAGGCTTAATCAAGTTTGGCCTAAGTCTTCTGGCTTGAGGCACTCTGCATCCTACTACCCAAACGATAGGTCATGTGTATTTGTTTCAGAAAATCTTGCCTAGTTGTAGAGCACTGCTGATTGCCTGGCTTCTTTAAAAAAAAATGTTTCAGCATTGAACTCATTCACTGGTCAGGGTAGTGAAGTGAGTGTGGCTCCAGTGAGGGGTGAAGGAAGACTGCAAGATGAACAAGGACGGTAGCAAGGAGGAACCTGGTCATTTTCACTGAGTGTTTTAGTGAGAGAGTAGTTTGTCTGAGGATGGAGAATGTGAGGAGACTTGGAGGCAGCAAGAGAAACTTGCCAGTGTATAAAGTTGAATCCAGATTCTTAGGAGAGGAACACTGTGATGGGACAAGAGGCACCAACCACAGATCGCAATGTGGGAAATTCACATTCGTTACTGGAATGGGGTGCAGCACTGGAATTGATGCCCAGAGAGTCTGTGGGATCACCAACCTTGGAGATACCCAAACCCTGACTGGACGAGGCCCTGAACAAACATGACCTCAGCAGGCTCTACTCTGGGCAAATGATTGTCCCAGATAACCTACAGAACTCCCTTCCAGCCTGAATTATTCTGTCAGTCTGAGTCCAGTCCTACAGCTGGCAACAGAAGGACCTTGGCTATCATGCTTCATGGAGCAGTGTGAGTCTCTGACTCATGACTAGGCTGGAGTCACTGATAAATTCACTGTATTTCATGACTCTATGTCAGATTTTATGGGGAGCCTGACAGCTACAAACTTTTTGACTCTGCAAGGCAAGAAATTATTTGCTGACTCATATCAGTAATAAATGCTGGTATTTATCCTGTCCAGCATGGGCAGCTGATTCCTTTGAACTTTTTGTGATGCTTTGGACCAGGGCAGGCAATTAGTTCCCTTGAAAATGCCTTTTCCGTGCATGCTGTGACCCAGACTTTCAAAGCCTCCAGTTCCCCAGCCGAAACTTGGGTCTGCAGGAAAAAGCTTAAAGCAAATGGCAGCTGGATAGATCAAAGCAAATGCTCTGGGCTATACCCTGCTCTTGAGGGATGCTCTGGGGACAAAGCTGTCTGTTGGTTCTTCATCGCAACGGTAATGCTCTAGGTTGCAGAGGATGAGTTGATGGATTGCTTTTACATCAATATTCTCTGCTGTAAAGCAAAATTCAAGGAACAGCTCTGGTATTTTATCTGCTTTATGTGGGAACATGGTCACTGATGCCCATGATTCATACTATGGCATGACTAGGACTCTGGTGTGTCACATAGCATTTCTGAACTGAGAATGACAACTTCAAGTATTAAGCTTTGCTGTAGATGTGTTTTGTTAACCATATGATGTACCTATAACAACTTTTCATAACTGAAGAAGAAGAAGTGGATTTCTCATTATCTAGCTGGACAAGCGCCACTAACAAAAGGGCAGACATACTTTAATTTAGACAAAAATCCCTATTTCGGTTATATTCAAAATACAGAATTTCATGGAGGTGTGTTTTCCTTTGCATTTCCACAGCATTGAAAGGAGGTTTGAGGCACTAGCAACATTACCTCAGATTGCTGCAGCAGCTGCTTGTATGTTTGAGCCCCCAAAACATTTTCTTGTCTTGGCATGAACGAGTGCATGTGTGTGTACTGGGTGCAGACTGTTTGATCACTCCTGTCATGTGTAGCCTGGCAGAGACATGGTGTTTCCTATACGAACTGCCATCTCTTCCCAGCTCACGAGTGAAAGGCTAAACATTAAGCAGAGACTAACAAGATTCCAGTTCTGCAGCACATTTTAATTTCAGCAGTTTGTATTCTGCCATATACCCAATACTCTCTCCTAAGGGGAAAAAGCAACATAATTAACATGGGATAGATTTTGTTCAATGTACTCTGTTTCCTTCCGTTATTGTATTCATCAGAGGAACTATTTAGAGAGAAAGATTTTCAGAGTGTTGTGTATGGGTTTTTTTAGCTGTTCAGGGGATATTTTTTGTTGTGTTTTTATATTTGGTTTTAAGAAAGCACTATTTTAGAGGTTACATTTTCAGAAGCCATTGGATTTCAGCCATTTCAGATACATAATGAGAAGGGAGGAGACAGTAAGAACTAAAAAAGATTATTATTTTTCCCATTACCAGCAAGAACATCATCTGAGTCCCATTAGAGAGGTAACTGCCTACATTAATAAAATAAACCAATATATAATCACCACCAGTTTTAATGCTGGGGCTGAATGACCTAATTTAGTAACTCACTCATGCTGTGTTTTAGTAGTGTGGCCTCTCTCGTGTTATCTGAGTAAATAGAACAGATGCAGATGCTTGCCAGAGTTTTGGAGTCTCATAAACTTGTCTCTACGGACTAGCTTGAATATGCCTTATAAATTCACTGGTCTTCACTTACTGGACTCAAGCTTCAAAGCAAGCATGAAAGCTAGAAATGCAGGTTTTCTACTTACAGATCCAGTTGTTTTTTTTAACTCGGATCAAACAGCAAGGAGAAGCTAGAGAGAGAAACAAGAGTAGCACATAAAGCGCCTTTTTTATTAATAATTTTCCACTGGGTTTATTGAACCTATCTTCCTTCAGTGTCTGAGACATGAAGAGAGTTCTCTCACTATCTTTGTAGGGGCATTTTCATTCTCTTACAGATCTAATTACCTAATTGAGGGACAACTAGTTTAGAGATGAACAGAACTTTTGCTCTGTGGTTTGTGTTTCTTTCTGTGGTTCCCTCTCAGATTTCTGTATTTTTTCTGTATGGGGGAACACATCCCCAGTGAAAGACACCTGTGTGCTTTGGAGTGCTTTTTCTGGAGATCAGCAATAGCTGCTGTGTGTCAATTGTTGTAAATAGAAGCAACTCCATGAGAAAATCCAGTAGCTAATCCAGTTCTCCAAAAACAAAAGATGGAAGTAAATAAGGCAAAGCATGCCACCCTTCAGCCCCTGCACCAGGAGCTGAAGTCAGGTAACGTTTGTGTCTTGAGCAAACCCCTGAGCATGCCAATGGGCAGTCCCATCTCACAGCAAAGCGAGTGGGCACAGGCCACCGGCAACTAGGAGGTCAGCACAGCAGCTGCGTGAAAGGTAGCCAGGATGCTGGGGTAGGCAAAGACACCACAGAATCCTTCTGTGCCTGACAGCAGTCACAAAATTTGCCAGGGGACCAAGACCCGCCAAGGGTGACTGCTGTCATCACTGCTCAGCACCAGCTCTTTGTCAGTGGAAGATATGATGACATCTGTCTCAAAACTTGTCTTTTTAACACCAGCAATATAATTTCTTCCTCTTCCAAACCCAAATCATTTGAAGCCCTAACTTTTGGCTGGTTTTCCATGAGCATATGAAGTTTTTGAGAATGAACTCAGTTTTTCCAGTTGCCTTCTTCATTTGTCTAATGAATTTTCCTCCCCTTCCCATCATCAAATAGACTTTCCCAGATGATGGGGAGGCTCTTCTCTGGAGGAAAAAGATTCTTCTTTGACAAAGAAAAAGTTTTAAATGAAGATTTAAAAAGCTCCTGGTGATTTAGGGGTTCTTAATATTTCAAGTACTAAGTTTGAAACATTGTAAAGTGACAGCAAATGCTGGGTACCTGCCCTCTCATCCCTGATACTATTTATTTGAGGTATCCTAAATTGACATACAAGACTATCACTCATTTTTGGCCCAAAATGTATCTTAGACATTCAAAAATCTCATTCCCAAATATCTATTTGTGCCCCAGATCAGAAGATTGGGTGAAAGTTGCCAGTGTTTAAAACATGCAAACAAACAAATACTTGGATGTTTTTAACTGTTTCCTGTTTTCTGAACTGTCATGGTTCATGTTTTCAATCTAATTCTTTCTGGCTTTTGGAGAGAGAAGATCTCCTTCCTGCCTTGCTTTCTAACTAGCTTGCTAGACTAAGGAGTTGAAAAAAACCTGCACAATGGAAGAAACTTTCCTAAGTAGGATATATCTGCCTACAGCCCAGGCCCGAGCACAGAGCCTGGATCCTATGCTTGCCTTGACTCTCTACATCCAAGCTCACACCAACTAGTCACTGTGCAGGCACACTGACAGATCTTCTGCTGTACTTACCTAAGCAAATCTCCTCCTTTCTGCACAGCGTCTCCTGTGATCATGTGTGAGACCCTGTGGCGCCCTGCTGCTGCTTTTTGCCCAGCCATTCTGCAGGGCTCCATCATCTGTCTCAGCATCCCACGGTAAAAGGACTGCGGGAGGTAACTGCCACATTTCACATACAAGGTATGAATCTCGTTACTTTTTACCTGTCCTGCTTAACACAATTGACATATTTCTATTTTTCAGATGTATTATTTACTGTTGCTAGAAACAGAGGATGTTAATGCAGAATTCCTTGCTCCCTAGACCTGAACACCCAAAAGCGCAGTGAGTTTTTACCAAGTGTTCTTTAAAGAACAACTCAGTATGAGAAATCCTCCTACAAATGCCACGTGAGTCCATGTAATCAGCCCTGCCAATCCACTGCAGACTGCAAACAGCCATAGACAGGATTCCAAATGGTTAATTTTAAATAACTCATTTTCTCCGATCTCTGCACAAATTCCTGTCGTGTTGCATTACACGTAAACAACTCAGAAATGTAAGGACATGCCTTTCAGTCAAGAACTAGTATGGCTGAGCGGATTAATTGCAGTTTGTAACAATATAAAGTGAAGCAGTCTGATTAGGGTTTCTATTGTTCTTTGGGATAAAATATTTTATGTGACTGTAAAGCCAACTTTTCTGCTGGCACAACTTTATTGACTTCTGTGGAGAAAAAAAAGACTCATGTAAAATCCATAGTACATCATTGTTTGTGTGCTGTTATAGTAAATAAATTTTATAAGCCTTCTGTAAATGACATGTGCCATATCAGATCCCAGACCCTATGGAAATGCCAATGTCAGTGAAATGAGGCAATAGGAACATTTTGCTTTGGGGGAGACACTTCCGAATGATCTCTTAGGACTTTACGGATTTGAAGGGGTTTCCCACTTCCATTTTTTTCACTGCTTCTGTCTTCTTCCTAATATATTGCTCTTAAAACCTCCTTGTCATTCTCTTTAGTTTCATTCCTATGTACTCTAGAGTTAGTTTTCTGTTCTGGCTGCAGGCATTGCTCTGATGTTTTGTAGCAATCCAGTACATGCAAGCCCAGAAGCTCTGCAACACAATTTCTAGTACCTGCCAACAGGATTAATGGGAGGAACTTCCATGAAACCTCTCTGAATACATCCCTCACTGAGCAATACGTCCCTCAACACTTTACGATGGGATTTTCCTCTTCCTTTTTTTTTTTTTTTTTAATCTCTATCTCCTTCTCCTTTCCTCTCATTTTTAAAAGCAAAACATTGCAGAAAAGACATTTAAATGGATAACGAATGCATAGTCTGCTTGGTTTTTTTTTGAGGGGAGGTGGGAAATCCCTCTGAGGCAGATATACTGGTACATAGCTGCTTGGCTCTGTCTCTTCCTTTGAAAGATTTTTGGGTTGTTTGCCTTTGTTTTGTATAAAACCAGTTTCCTTTATTTTAGTTTTCTTTGTTTATTTTTCCAGTTTGCAGAATGCCATCATTGGGGGTGATCACTGCCCAGAGAGGTCAGAAGTTGTTTGTGGTGTTTTGGATCCCATGTAAGTGCACTGGGGGGACTGAAATATTTTTGACAAGTGTGTGGGCTTGCCAATCCAATTCCATCCTGTCCATGCTGCTGGATTAAAAATGAAGGTCACAAATATTCTACAGAATCTGCCAATGCCTAATTGTTTGCCTCCTGTTGAGTTATCAGGATTCCAACAGGGTTTCACTTTTACAGGACTAGCACGTTTTATAGAACAGGAGACATTTTTAATGTAATATTTGCAATTACATTTCACTATTACAGTACTGCCTGACACTGGGGACCAAAGCAAAAATACTAGATGGAAAAGTACAAGCTGCTGCACTTTGAACTAAAGCTGTGTGTATTGGCACAGGGGAGCATGTAGCTCACATCACTGGTGGGACATGTTACATATAGATCACATTAAACCAGGCTGCAGAATCGCAGATGTTTAAATCAGCATTGTAAAATCCTGAAAAAGTGTAAAAATGAGGAAAAAATTTACATTATCAAAATATTGAGTCATTACTTTTATATGTGTAGGAATCCTTTCTATAGAAAGAGATTCCTTATCCCTGTCCATTTCTGTAAGGCATCCTCTTTTTTTTTATATATCCACTCTGAGTGGGTAGAAGCTTTTAGTTTTTGATGGGAGGCGTTTTGAAAGAAGCTATTTTCACACTGCACGTAATAGCATGGTTGGAAGGACAATTCCTGCAAATTCTTCCATTTCTGGGTGTGAAGATCCCCAAAGGCAGCAGGAACCGCTATTGCTACCCATGTGGTTTGTCACTTGAGGACTGGGGTTCTTTATTTTATTTATCCAGCCTATCTGCTGTAAGCAATCACTCCTTAGGCAAGTACATGGAGTTTCAATCTCAGATTGCATGTTTGCACATAGTTTTTGCTTACTATGAACAACTTCAGATGAAATATTGCTTAATTGTTCAATAATTGTATGTAATTTTAGGACCAATTAATTCCTCTTTGGGTGACTTTAATTACTTTGATGAATATTGAGGCATGGTACAATATGTTCCTCCCATGAGAATGTTTAGCTGTTCTTAAGTCAGAGGCTGTTGGGAATAAAACAAAACAACTGACAGGATCAGGTTTTGATTAAAAAAAGAAAAGCACCCCACATAAAGACTTTTTAAAGGGAAACTTCAATGTCAGTTCAACATTACTGATAATTTCTGCAGCTGGGTAAACACCATTCTTTTACAACTGTGGTAGGCAGAGCATGAGGGTACTGGGAACAAAATGTGGCTTTGTATTGAATTTTCCTTAACTGAGCTTTTTCAAAGCAACATGGGTTAACAGGTCAGGAGGTGACCGCATGGGCAAAAAAGATACATAGCAGAGAATGACAGAAATCAAAACTAACAGAGATGGGTTTTTTTAAACTGTGGTCATCTCCAAACCTTGCCAGTCAAGAACTGTTTGCTGTAGTGTAGGCCAGATTTGACCAGAACATTTATTTGTTGCAATCGGTAGCTGTATCAGTAGCTCTGAAAACAAGGGATTGTATTTTCTTCTTTCTTCAGATTCTGTTTTGCCTACGGAATGGGGAATGGATCATTAGCAGAGCACAGATACCTCCGCCTCTGGCTTACCCATAGCCTCCACAGTGGTGACCAAAAGCTGTGGTCCCCTAACCACCCTCTGAAGTCCCACATGAGGTACCCATGTGTGCATGCCTGTGGTGTGAAAACCTTGATGGCAGGCAGCCCTCAGAGCTGTCATCAGCAATCAGTCCTTTAGGGCTTCTTCAGGCAAGCGCTGCTGCAAGCCCAGTGAGGACAGGCACCCTTTCCTTGCCTGTGCTGTAAAAGTAGTGCAGATACGTGGGTGAGCTCAGCTACCCTGCACTTCAGGCCAACACCTTCAACAAGCAATTCAGGGTCAGCTGCAAAGGCATGCAACTCACACTAATGAGAAGATGTGTACAGGAGGTCAGACTTACTGTCTAGTCCTGGAAAACCAGAGTGTAATTTTTGTTTGTGTGTGTTTTCATCTGTCATTTTTCTTTAAAATAGATTTTTTTTTTGTAAGACACCCAGGAATTATTGCTTAAAATTAAGCAAAAATATCTAATATTTGTAAGTCTCAGTAGAAGTTATCTGTTGGCACTGCTAATATATTTATCTCATTCTACCACAGTAAAACATGGAGTTGCAATTCCAATGAGTATAAGAAGGGCCTATCTGGAGCAGTTGGGTTTATACCCTCAAGGGAGAAGCTGAAGAAAGGAAAGGGAAAAACCCAGGAGAATATGATTGTGTCTGTAGTGGTTCACAGATCTGTTTGCCATCAAATCTAGCATTGTGGTGGTGACACGGAATTGTTTCTGCATTCTTTGCTTTTAGCTGTAAGTAAGGGGGTTTGACTCTAAAGCTTGAAACACTCAAAGGTTTAGTGTTTTGAGTAAGGCAATGATCCAAAGCCTATAAAGGCAGAAGAAAAACAGTCTTTGGCTTCAGTGGGCATTGCATCAGGCTTTCAGATGACTAGCAATCAGCAGACTTCATTCTGTGTAATTCTGTATGAAAGAAGCATTAGTTCTCCAACATACAGTCAGCTGAGGAGGAATAAGACGCTCTGTGTCTTACAACTCACCCTCCTGGTCAGCAGACACGCCTGTCACCGAAGGCAACGGAGATGTTCTTGCACAAGTGGTGGAAAGGCATCTCGCTGTGCTTTGCAACGGCTGCTTCCCGCTAAGCCGTCTCCAGAGGGAGAATTAGCAGAGACTCCATTGTCACATACCCCAAACCCGATACCTGGGTGACATTTAAACGAGCACAGGAAAGAGCCTGAAGACTCTGTGACCCCGGTGAATTGGGGGATCGTTTTTTCCAAAGGGAAGGCGAATGTCGGAAGGTCAGATGACAGGTGCCTACACGCACGTTGCTGCTGCACAGTGCGTCAGCTGGAGCTCGGGCGCCGCCGGTACCAAAGAGGTGGTTCCAGAGCAGTAAGCACTTCAGCAGCTCCTAGCACCGGTCCCTCGACTTGGGAAGGATTTCATAACACGTCTGAAAGCCAAAAGCTTCTTTTGACTGCTAATTTAATAAAGAGCAGCGAACCACTGGGTAAGTCCCTGGAAGATAGACTAAATCAGGCTAATTTGTTATATAATCCCTTTTTAATGTGGAGAATTAAGGTGACGGCAAGATGACTACATGTTTAATTCTCCAAATAATTACTGGCGGGTATTGACATTAAAGATGGGAGAGAGCAAGTTAATTTCTGCTCTTGTTTTCAACACGTGCCAAACTCTTACTTCACACCAGTGAGGAAAGGCTGGAAGCTGTTTCATATGCATGAAGTAACAGTTGGCACAAATCGCTGGGGGGAGAAAACTAAAAACCACTAAAGCCCAGCAACCCAAACTGTCACTTGCTGACAATTTTGACTCACTCTGTTGAGAAAAAAAAAAAGACCAAAACAAAAAAGAAAAAGTAAACGAAGGCCTAATGCAGGGTATTCCACCTGAGTAAAACCAGGTGTCTGGTCCTCCTCAAGGCAAATAATGCCTGAGAAGGCAGCGATGGCCTCAGTGTTCCAGCCTGCTCCTGTCCCCCCGGGGATGCGCTGTCGCGGGCAGGACTGGAGCGGGGTGAGAGCGGGGCAGGAGAGAATGACGCTCGACTCCAGCTGGTCCGTCCTTCTGCTGAGGCTCTCAGCCACGAAAAACCTGTTCTCCCCCATGGCTAGGAATGGAGGTGCTGGTGCTCATCACGGCTAACAGTGCCTGTCCTGCTTGGGGCATCTTTGCCATGTGGATCAGGATCATGGAGTTTACATCCTCCCTTTACCACCACTGCTGGATTTACCCCAAAACAGCTGGAGGTAGCAATATCTGTACAACCTGCCTTTAACTCGTGTCTCTTCACATAGACCTGAGGTATCTTTGACATTTGGGCCACGGCTGCCAGGGCCCTGGTGGCACTCAGGGGCCCTAATGTCCCTGCCCAGCCCCTGCACACCCTGCTCAGGGCCCAGGAGACCATGTCAGCTCCCTGCCCCAGCAATGCTGCAGCAGGGCCAGGTGGCAGCCCCCCACAGCTCTGCCAGGCCACGGGCCCGTGCCCCAGCCCGTCCCCACAGCCCACACGGCACCCTGGCAAGCGCCATGGGTTACGTGAGTTTTCTTACACATTTTCTGTTTGAGGTGACGTCCTGTGCTCATAGGACTCGATGACCATCTAAGTCTTCCCTGTCATTTATGTAAGTTAATACATAAGTGTTTGAGAGTCAAAACATGCATATGATATATGAGATACACCATATAGAAGTATTATGTGTGGTTCCTCTAAGATTTCCTCCCACCTAACTGTCCTGCGCTCTCCCTTTCTTCTCCTTGTTCTCTCTAACTTGATGTCTACAGGGAAGAAGAGGAGCTGAGGATGAAGTCATGCAGCCTGGAGAGCAAGGGACGACACTGGGCAAATTCATATCAAGAGTTAAGTTCAGCATGTTTCCTGTCAAACCACTCCAGAATCAGATACTTTCCTCCTTTTTTGTTGAGGGCTAGAATATTACTTGCAAGCCAAATCTTGCTTGTTCAAATGACTCCCCCCCTTTTTTTTTTAAGACAGAAACTGTTTTTGAAGTTTGACATGTTTCTTGTTTTCATACCATGTTGATTTTCTGTGTGGTTCACTCTAGGCATCCTATGACTGACAGCTTATTATCTCGCCTTATGAAAATCATGCATGACTTCTGGGAGCTGTCTGTCAAAAGGAGACAACACACTGAGAAACTGGTACCTTCTCTCTAATTATCTGTGTTAATGGTTGCTCAATGAACCTGTTAACCGCCTGAAGTGACTTGCATCTTTACAAGTACAGTACTGCATGGTCTTTCTCTGCAGTCTTTCTCTGCAATGTTTAAATGGCAAATGCTACCCATGCAGCGTCCCAGTCTAACTTCACCTTTGGTCTGGTGGTTTCCAAATGCAGCTGGTGTTACTGATATTGGACAGCAGACCCCTTCCTGTGCCTTCAGAAGTAATGGCTGTAGATGAATGTTCCCTCCTCCCCTTTTCTCCTGTCCTCTGACAATTGCCTTAGTTCAAGGTTTATGCCTTTCAGTGAAGCACTTAAGCACACACTTAGCTCTAAGCACTTCGTTCCTGTCATTTCATTGAATAGGGATGGATTTAAGTGCCTACTCATAGTTCATGGCTTGCCAGCACTTCAACAGTTTCTTTTGCAGTGCCCAGATAAGATAAAAGTTAGGAGCCAGCCCTGACAGTCCTGCACCTGGAGGAATGGTTTGCTTTCTGGTTGTGATAGACAACACCATTCAAACCTTTCATGAAACTCCAAAGTAGAGGTTGATGGGGCCCTAGGTCAAGCTGCTCATTGAGGATGGAGGAAAGGTGCTCTCCCGAAACCTAGGTCTGACCTGCAGGAAAATGAGAGAGGGAAAGATTCCTCCAGTTTCTCTGGTTGTGGCCCACTGGTAGCACCATGCTCTGCTGGGGCAGGACACCCCAGCAGGAAGTCAAACCTTCGTACTGTGGCCATAATGTCTCAATTCTCCAGCACAGGCTGGTGGAGACAGCTGTTTCCTGTCCCTTCCAAATCCTACCACCATCCCCAGACACCCACACAGATCTCTTCTCTGCTGCACCTCCTCCCAGGATCAGCTCACCCTTAGGAGTCAAGAGTATGTACGTTTAAGGGCAGCTCAGGAAGCAAAAAGAAAGAAGAAAAACATAATTCATGTTGTTTAGGGCCTGACTGAGCACCTTGTCCACACTGAGATTAAGTGCTAAGAAATTAACGATCACAAGAATAAGAGGAAAATAAATAAGCCATATTAATCTCAACAGCAGAAATCATCTCTGGGGGTGGTGCCAAGATGAAATGAGAACTGTTGAAGTGTGGCCAGTTAAAAGACTCTAATTTTTCACACCAGTTAGAACACAGATGAGTTTAGAAGTTGTACCTGTCCTGGGAGGAAGGGTTGTAGGGTAGCATGTAGTAACCTAAAAGTGAGACTTCAGAGAGTTTTTGGCTGGCATTTGGAATACCCTTGGAAGCTTTACAATCATCTAATTTTGCTTGACTTGGTGTGCATTAGCATTTTATATATGGCAATGAAGAAGGAGTTTGGCTTAGGACTAGTTGCCACTGGCTTCCTGAGCGTTAGAAAAGCCAAGCTAATGTAGGACTTTAGCCAGATGTCAAACCTCACTCTTGTCCCCCCGTGGCTCTGTTCCACAGAGGATTATACCCAGCCAGTTTCCAGCCCAGGCAGCTGCTGAGGAAGAGTGGACCACTACGTCCACCAGAGCTTGGCAGAGCTGCAACCAGCTTTAAAGGATTTTTTTGAACACGTGGAGAGCATACTCTGCTCTCAGTTACACCAGGTAAAAGCATGATATAAGTTGCTGGCCCTGTTCCAGTCCTTTTGTGCTGCTGCGGCAACAAAAGGAGTCAGAAGACTGCACTCACTGATAAAGCAGGGAGAAGTCATTCTGCAAAGGAGTCAGTTGGTTGGGCAGCCCTGTGCCCCTGCTCTGCTCCTTGTGCTGCCAGCACAGCTGAGTGCCTCTGGGAGTGTGGTCACCCAAAAGCTCTGGCTGCTAGCATGGCCCTAGCAGGTCTATGTGGCTTGGCCCTGCAGAGGAGCCCTGTGGCTGCACTACCTTGTGCTGACAACCATAGATAAACTGCATTTGTGCCCCTGTGCCACCCTAATAATAAGCGTGGCCATCAGGGATAGCTAAAACTGAGGGAAAAACTGGGCAGCTTTGTTGACATGGGGAATTTAAGTTGCATAGGTAACAATGGAAAAGTTGAGTTGGGGAAGAAGGGCACTAGTCAGCCACACTGGGAATCCCTCTTTCTGAGCATGGATGGTATCTTTTGTGGCACTGCTTTGGACAGCTGTGTTGGGCAAACTCCCAGCTCTTTAGGGATCCAGTGGACTATCAGAAAAAAACCAACATCATATGTCATTCTAAGTATGTACTTGCTGTGAATGAATACAAAGACCTATTCATTACTCCTAGTGTTCACATAACTGACAGATTAAATCACTCTCTGGCTGTGAAAATGACAGTGGCCCAATAGCTAACGCTGTCTAACAGTTTCCATTTGAAGGCGGTTTCTGATTGTTATAATTTTGTCAGGATTCAGCTGCTTGAGCTGGAATTTCCCATGCCATATGTCACCAGAAACTGAGGTTTTGTATGTGAAAGGGCCTAGATGAATAGTCATGGCATTTCCAAGTTCCTGGATCACTGAAAAGTCACTTGAACACAAACTTTCAGAGAGTAACTGTACATTTCTCCTTTCCTGAGGGAGCAGGAAAACCACCTGGAGTTAGATGCTCCCCTGTGGTCAGTGTTCAGGCCAAAGCTGGAGTTGCAGCTAAACAGCCTGAGTGCAAGAGGTTCATGTTCAAGGCTCTCAACTTGGTAGACTTCCTTGACAGTTTTAAAGTTTTCCAAATGACCAGTGTCTTCTGAGGCTGTACTTTGGTCCACTGACATACTTAGTCCCATATGTAGCCCATACTGTTGACAAAAATTTTAAGCAGACTGAGATTACGCTACCAGGGAGCACAATTGCAAAGATGGCATCTAATGGCTTGAGTTTGAGCACATCTTGGGTTTGGGTATGTACGATAGTTTTATAGCTCTCCTCTGCTCACCCTTTACCTTCTCCACTGCTGTCCAGTTGTCATATTTCTGATCGGCATTCCCTGTCATACAGAATCAGGACCAGTTTTCCTTGTGGGTCTGAGCACCAGGCTGAAGCTGCTAGTTCCTGGACTTGAGTTACTTTGGCAGCTTTTAGAATTACTTTAATTTGATCCACTGAATCATTTATTTTTTTTCTCATGTTTTCCAAACAATACTGGAGAGGTCAACAGGAAGAGCTTTCAGGGGGAACTGAGTTGTCCCCTGGTGAGATGCTTGTGTTGGGAGGCTATTTGTTGACCAGAAATAACTGGCATGACTGTGGGTCAGGGGTGGGGTTTAGTGGACCAAAAGTAACTTTGAGGATGATATGTTCTTTCTGAGACTAATATCAGCAGATGAATTGCACTTTGGGTGGAAATGTGCTCTCTGATCTGCAGCCTATATAACCCTCTCCCTTTCCCTACAGATATTTTTATTAGTCCGCTTTACAAGCCCTAGAAAGGACCTCTAACTGCCACAGGAATCTGAGAAGGCTTGTGTAAGGTCCCTAAAGGAGGTTTTCCTTAACCATTGTGCAACCCAGAAAATTTCCAGATCTCAGTAAAAACTCTGTATGTGTTATATTTTCCCAAACTGGGCATCAATGTGAATTGTAGGAGCTATTGGCTACAAACTGTCTAGAGGTAAACTTTATAACGACCCAGAATATTTTAATTTCACTACCCACGCTACTGGACCTTCAGATGATTTAGAGCTCTGACAAACCTGAATTTCCATTAAACTAGATGGCTTGGGTCTAATTAGTAACATTATCCCAGGAAGACAGTGTTCAGGATGGCCTGCAAAAAATACCTGACCATTTACTGTAGCCTGCTTTTATAGTGGGCTTTGCAGTTGTACTGGATTCTGTAATGGCGTTGCCATGGCATTAACAGTACCTTAGCTGGCCAATTTAAAACTGGTTGGGTATGTCAATGCCATGCTAGAGTTCTAATAAGGTCTGTGGTAGAGACACATCTGCAGTTAGAAACTGTCATCATTCTGCACTGCCAACATGGTGTAATACTCTGCACAAATCCTCAAGCCAGACCTTAGGAAATTAATCTGGATCCTATAAACATTTTACTGGGAGGAAACAAAAATACTTGCATGACCTGCCAGCTCTTTTTGTCTCAATAGGTAGGACTTCATATGGAGGAAGTGGTCTTTTCCCTTGGTGATAATAAAAGCACTTTATATTTTTGCTGCAGTGGAAAGATCAGGCATTATATAGACCAGGTTGAACAGTATTCAGTAAACTGCAGATGTCCTTAAGTTTCCATTATAAACTTGATTTTATTCCTGTTCTTTACTTTGCCAAAATTAGCCCTATACACCTACAACTTCACAGGCATAATCTTATTCTGGAACAGATTTTTTGGAAGAGTTGAAGGAAACTGGTCAAGGTGTTTAAGAGAGATGATGGCTAAAAAAAAAATGAGATCATCTGCTTGGAAAGATTCCTAAAGGCTTTTTGGCTTGTCATATCCTGAAAATTCACTTGCCTAGAGATTAAAAAAATATTTCAGATCTGTTGGTCTTGGCTAGAAATGGTGCCTTTGAATAGTTTTAGGCTGTCTGGTGACAGAATTATTTGGTTACTGAAAGTGGTTCCTGCCTCAGTGTGTGTATGTATACGTGTTATGTGTTCTCTGGAGATGTTAACTAGTCAGTGCCAATGTGCTCATAAATTTATAGTGGCATATGTAAGGTTTCTAAACAACTCTGCGTGTATCTTAAAACAGACACATTGCTTCCCTGAGACTAGTCCTATTCTGTACGCACTGCTGCCTAAAATCCTCACCTGTGTGTTTCCTGACTCCCACTGCAATCCGTGCTGAAGCTGACAGCACGGCTTTACAGTCCCTTCTGCGCAGTCCCTGGAGACCTCTCCCAAAGGGAACAGCATTCAAATCTCATTCTATCCATCCCAGTGCTCTTTCCCGGGTCAAAAAATTCCTACCTGCCATGACGTGTGGCAATAAGTCAGTCTCTGATGGTTGCAAGCCACACATGAGAAGTCTTAAGTCAATATTATTTTTCAGCATATATGTTTTGTGGCTTATTTCGGGTTTTATGATAAAGTAAGTTCTGAGGCATAATGTTCTATTCTTAAAGAGGTTTTATTTCAAAATATGTGCTTAGGGCTTTCTCGTAATTTTTAAAGACAGTTCTTGAAGTCTGACCAAAACCAGAGGCAAACAGACTCATTAGACAATTTTCAGTGTCTCTCACTTTAAGTAAGAAGAATGTGACATCTGGAAACAGTATAGTTGTGCTATACCACTGCATTAATGTGGTCTCCTGGGATCACTACTTACCCACTGCATCATCCCCTTAGCTTGTACTGAAGGATACAGCACAGCAACAGTAAAGTCTGCCCTGCATGTGCTACTGACCATGGGACATGGCCGTTGTCCCCTGGGACCTTGTTTTTAGTTAATAATGTTGCCAGACTTTTAAACATTTAAGCCTTGATCTTTCTGAGCTCCTGACTTTAGTTGGTTTTGTTGTTGAAGTCAGGTTCCTGACCTACAAATTGCTGGAGCCTGTGTGTGTATCTGGGAGAAGTACACCACCACGCTTTCTCTGTTTATTATTCCATCAGCATCTGTTCTTGGCCACTATTTGAAGCAAGCTCTTGGGCTAGACGGACCTTTGTTTTGACTCGGTGTGAATGCTCTTAGGCTACATTCTCAGTGTCAACAAAGAGTTGACTATTTGCTGAAAACAGGGCTAGGAATTCACTTTGTCATTTTAAAGATTCTTTTTACTGTTGCTCTGTTTTGTGAAGGAGCTTTGGTATCTCTGTGCTCCGGAGCTAGGACTTGAATCCCAAGCAAAGCATTATCTTGGAGGCAGGGATACGCTTTTTTCCTCCCATTCTAGTTCATATGTTCACTTCTGGCTCCTGACAATCATGTTTTCTATGTGCTTGGTAGATACTTGGTAGGGGTTTGCACCTGGATGCTGCTGGCAGCGGGCACACCCTGGCAGGACTGAGCTGCACACTGCTGGCTGCTCTGCCATGTGGCACAGCGACAGCACAGCGGGACTGTCCAAATGGCCACTGTCTTCTGGGACTGAAGAACTGCCTGACTGCAAGGCAGAAGTGACAAACAAGCTTTCGGGGGCTTTCTAGAGGGAAAATGGGTTATGATGGTAAGATGAGATTTAAAACCGACAGCTACATGGATTAGGGGGAAACTGGAATACAGCTGGCTCAGTAAGAGGGTACAGAGATGATAAGGAGAAGAGGAAAGGCTTGCAGCAGGGACAGAGGAGGATGGTCTGTGATCTTGGAGAAGAATTCTCTTGAGATCTGGCTGGAGCTGAGCACAGGCTTCCTATGTTTGGCTCTCAGCTGTGGAACCCACCTTAAGGGACTTCTCCTCCCACTACAAGTTCACACAGATGCTGACAGTCACAGACTCACCGAGAGACAGGCTTTCACCAGAGGGGATGTGGAGAAGTCATTAACTCCACCTTTCCATCGCAAGACCAAGTTACAATCATGTCAGTACCTTATTGTTGATATTGAAGCTTTGTCCGGTGTCTAATCTATATCTCCCAAGCTGTCTTATGCTTCTTTATGTTTTATTCTTCCTGATCTTGCTACTAAGAACTTACCAGTTCCTTATTCTTTGCAAAGCTTTTTAGCTGAAGATTATTAACCTTCCTTCCTCTCATTTGTTACTTCTTCAGAACTAATCCCCCCCCCCCCAGCCCCCAATTTCTTGAAATCTTCCTTCATGTTTTCTGGACCTCTGACCATTTTTGCCGATCTCCTCTGGCCTCTTGCCAACTAGTTCGTATCTTTCTTGCAGTACAGTGCACTTAACAGTCCACATCTTCCAGATGAATCTTTAACAGTGGGTATCAGCCCACACTGACTCTTTAGACACCCCAACGTCAGGGCTTTGCCATTCATGTTCACCTTGTTTCACCGCAGTCCCTGGAATTTTTCTCTTGTGAATTGGTACCTACAGTTACACAAGTACACATGGGTGTTTCTGTCTAAGCATGGTATTTTGCACTAATGCATTCTGTCCATTTTAGGTGACTTCTCTAAATATATCAAGACCATTTCAAATTCTGATGGTTTAGCATCTGTAACATCTGCAGTCCATCCTTGCTCCATCTGCAAGTTTAATAATCATACTTCATATTCCATCTTGTATGCCCCTTCAATGAAATCATCAAATAAAACTTTATATGGGACCAAGACCCACAGAATTCCTTGCAAAACTTGTGTGTTTTGATAGGTTACGATGGAATTACCCCATGGATACAATTAACCAACCAGACTTGACCTCCTGCCCCTTCCCACAGTGGTTTCATTTAGATCACAGTTCACTAGACTGTTCATGAGGATATTATAGGAAGTAGTGCTAAAGGCTTTGCGAAAAATAAAATAAGTTCAAGCTATATGACATCTGCAGCCATTACTTCACCCTCCCTTTAAGACTCCTAGAGTGAAGTTGATCAGACTTAGGCAATTGGAAAACATCTAACTTAACTGGTTACTCTCTAAGCAGGTTTTTAGGCTGTTAAGCATATTTTAGGCTGAAATTTTACCCCTTTTTCCTGGTGATAATTGCACTGTCTGTTTTCTGTTGACCTTTGTAGTAAAGTTTGATGTAAAAGGGAGAAAAAAAAAAGGGCATTAAACTCTTCAGCTTCCTTAATGTCCTATGCTGATAGCACACACACACAATCTTTGAGTAGTGGTCCAAACTTCCCTTTGTTTTTTTCTTACAACCTTAAACGTAAAATGCCTTTTACTTTTGGCAAGCTTTGCTAATTGCATCTTGTGCATTTTGTCTTTACTAACTACACACTCCCTCAACCCCCCAATGAATCGAGTATTGTGCTGGGTTCTCAACCAGCTGACCTAGTTTCTACTTTACACGTATCTCTCTCTTATGCTTGCAGTCAATTAAAAGGTTGTGAGTTAGCTGACTTCTGCTGAATTTCCTTAGTTTCTTCTAAAATGGCATAGGTTGCACTTGGTTTCTCATTAGCATTTCTTGAAGGAACCGACAGCTCTCTGTAATTTGTTTTTCCCTTAGATTTGCCTCTTACGAGATCTTCCTTACCCATTCTCTGAGTTTATTGACATCTGCCTTGTTGAAATCTAGTGCTGTCAGTCACTTGGATCAAGTGGCAGAAGTTGACACTACGTTCGCTGCAGTACTGATTTCTTCTAAAATGTCATATCTGGTAGTAGACTTCGAGTCATATGTTACACTGCCCTCTACCTACATGTAACACTGCTGCTCAGCTGAGGCAGGTAGTGACAATTACAGTGTGTCTTAGCCCTTAAGATTTACACTGCTGTTCAGAATTTAGCATGAAGAATGGGAAGGAAAATGTGTTTTCAGAGAAAGCTTCTGTAAAGCATTAATAACTGCCCTTATAATGGATCTCATTCAAAGTGGACAGAGGATCTGTGCTGATGAAACACATTTAGAACACAAATGCTTTGTGATAATAAATAATCTAGACTAAGGTATGCCATGATCCTTGCCCTAATTTCTTTACTAAAGACTTAAAACATTACGCAGCTGTTTCGTGGTGCAATGGGCAGACAGTGAGATCATAACGGGGGAGAGGAAGAAAAAAGCAGTAAGCTTCACCTTAAGCAAAAATAGCTGATCAGACCACATTGGACCTATAACTTGTAAGAACAGTGACAGAAGCTCTTACTGATGTCCAATTCAAAACCAGGAAGACTTTAGGTCCTACTAAAGCCCTCTAGTATTCTTTACTGTTGGTTGACAGCACTGTAGATACCTCATGGACCTCTCATAGGCCAACTAGAGATGGTCAAGAAGTCAGGCCAAGCCTAGTGCTTATATTCAAAAGCTTTCCTGTTACACAAATATTTTTATTGACAATATTATAATCCACATTTCTTTACTATCACTTCAAGCTGATTTGGATTCCCTCAACAATGAAAATTAATTACCAGTAACCAGTCCACGCTATGGTCAATTTCTATGACAGGTGTAAACTAATAACAATGTGGGCATCATACTGGCAATGTGGTGTTGGGAGACAGGGGAGCAAGTAGTGGTGATGATTTAGAGAAAGCCAGGTTGAAAATCACTCCAAGTTACATACTGCAGGGAACAAATGTGCAGTGTCAATACGCTATCTAGTGGCTATAGCGATCATGACATTTTTCCTGAGTTACTGTTCTGCTTGCAAACTGCAATATTGAAAAATACTTTAGACTAAATCAGGATTTGTAAGTGTAAACATTCCTTAACAGGTCTAAGACATTTTGAGGTTAGAGGTGATTAATAAAAGAATACAAAAAGAAAGGTAGCAAAGTCTGCATGAATAGGCAGACAAAACTGTTGCTGGAAGTTCTGGGCAGTCATTCTTGTCATTAACAGCATTCTGACAGACACTGGACAAGCAGTTAAGATTTTTCTCCTTCATACACAGACTAGGTCCTAGACTGACCAGTAAAAATACCGCTCAGTGTAGGAGTACTTCAAGAACAAGTTTACCTGTTTTCTTTAGCTCCTACATGAACCAATATTTTGTGAGGTAAAAGCAGGTAATCTAGATACTTTAAACTGGGCACATCGTATACAGTAATGCAAGGCCAGATGTGTTCTCCTCTAATGGGGAAAACCAAACTCCATCCCTTGAGATCAGACTCGGAAGAGGCGAAGGTCATACACAACAGCATTCGCCCGGTTTGTTTCTGCCAGGGATGTGATTGGGCTTCAGTAAATCATACACCGCTTCTGCCTTGTTACCTTATCTGTGAAATGAAGATAGTACCATTCTATCGAAGCTAAACCAGCTTTATAGTTAACGAGTACTTCTGTTGTAAAGGCTGTGTTTTCTACGTTACGTATATGAAATGGAAAATACTCTATGTATATATAACCTGTACCAGCATATTCAGGGTATGGCATGAGTTCCGACTAGCACACAGATTAGTTATATTTTTTAAAAAAAGTCTGACTCACCATCGCTCTCAGCAATTTTGCACTTTTCTACTTTGTAACTGAGAAAGCTCCCTAGACAGCTGTTAAACCATTTATCTTTGAGTGCACTTAAGTATGTGTATTTGCTTTAGGAGGCCGAGTAAAGACATGATGATGCAGGTTGCAGCTTGGGTAGCATTTCTTGAACAGTTCTTTCTAGGAAAGCAGAAATTTTGATTTGATCTCTCTTCATGTATCATGAAATCAGAGGTGCCAATTTTGTTCTCCATTTTTGCTAAATAACTTTTCTGTTTATATATACTTTTGAACCCTTAAAAAACCCCAGTTTTAAAATAGCAGGTAAACAATGTTCATAGTACCTGCACTTATCATAATTATTTCTGATATAAGGCTTCTATGATGCATGTCCTTTGCCACATAAAATAGGAGTTAATAAATATGTATATAAATACAATATATGTATGTAAGTCTGCCTCACAGGTGGCTTCTGGACTAAGTTTACGCTGTGCTTGATAAGAAAACTATAACTTTTTAAAAGCAGTTGCATAAATTCAGTTCCCTGGTCTGCTCTTTCATCCCAAATAAATCCAAAACTCAGAAGCATGGAAGAACTGGCAGTTCTACAGGCAACCTGCTTTAAGTGCTCAAAGCTGAGGAGCTTAACCCTCTTCTCCCTTCTCACCCAACAAGCATTTTCTATACTTTCTTCTAGGTTAACATCTACTCCAGATCAATTACCCTCAAAAGAGGTATTTTAAAAATGCTGTAACTGCAACTGAAATAACTTTCCTTTTAAGATGACTACTAGCATCAGAGATGGGCTAAAAAATACATCAGAAAATTAGGTACATTTCCCACTAGAACTTCCAGCCTTATGTGTCTAGCTCCAGAGTGCACAAGCCTCAGCTTATTTTTATTGCTTGTACAAGCAGCACAAACCTGGCCACAAAGGTATCAAAATAAATAGTACAAGAAAAAGAGTCCGACACTCAGGATTCATTGCACAAACATTTAAACAGAGGAAATAATTTTTTACAAATGTGTTTCTCTTGTATAAGAATAATTTTGTACAGAAAATAGTTCTTTATAAATTTTACAGAAATAGGCTAACATTTAGATTCTCTATTAATGGATAATGATTGAATGCTATTTAAGATTTCAGTTGTGTGAGCCACCAGTATCAATAACACAGCACTATGTCACTTCTCTAACATTCTTAAACTGTCTAAACTGACTATTAGAGTGTTGAGTCAAGACAGTGAAAATAAACCTAGAACCATGTTAATTTGCAAATACTGCAGTATCTTGAAACTGCTAGTTATGAAATACTTCCTGAAAGTAATACCATAACTTAAGTCTCAAGGAATATGAACTTAAATGTTAACAAGGCAGCATTACTTGCTCACTTTGATTATCCTGCTGGCTAATACTGTAAAAACCAAACTGAACAAGCTTTTATATTTAAACCAGTTTACTGTTACTGTGATCTTCAAAACGAGATAGCAGAAGCTACTCTAGTAAATGCTATACAGCATTAATACAACATATGAATGTAATAAAAATACTTTCATTTTCTTAAGAAAACACCACAGAAGGTAGTGGGGGAAAAATCAGTAAATTAAGACACAAAAAGTAAATCTGTGAAGGGTGAGAAGCAATTGAAAAACATGTGTATATATATTTATATGTAAAATGTAAGGGTATGCTAGGAAGTACATATATTTAAAAATACTTAGTTTCTTCAAAGTCTGGGTTAAAGTCCATATGGTATCATGCAGACCTCAAACATAAACCACCTTCAAACGCTTTTCCTCTATAATTGCTGTTTCAAGCACCTGTACTTATATGCAAATTTCCTTCGAAATTAGTGGGAAGGTAAGGTCATTTATCCTTGAAATACAACTATTTGCAATAATCTTTTCTTGCTTTCCTAGGTATTTTATAAATTTAAATAGAAGTTGAAAGCAAACAAGTACTATATAATCCAATGACAGAAAACCTGAAATTTAGATTGTATATGGTCTATTTAGTATTCATACACAGCTACTTAAAAGAGTTTGCCAGCTGTACCCTATGGAGTACTGTTGACACTTCCATGTGTCAAGATTCAAAAGCACAGCTATGTTTAGTCAAACATTGCTCCTGCTCCGAGTTAGCCAGTCTTTTAACACATACAACATAAAATCAGCTGGAACTGGACACCTTTCCTTCTCACAGCACAGAGGTTGATATGAGACAGTAATGAATCACATTATACTGGTTCACATTTCCATGTAGTTAGAAGGAGAAACAAGCCCCCCACAAAACCTTATTCCAGTGATTTTGCAAATTCCGCATAGTCAATGTATCCGTCATTGTTCTTATCATCATCTCTTAAGACATCATCTATTAGACTAATCAGCTCTTCTTCTTTCATTGCCTGCGTGTGCTCACCACCTTCCTACAAAAACGAAATCACATTGAACAGTTTAGCAGTGTTTTTCCGTCTAGTGGCACACATGACAGATTACTGACAACTGATTTTTTGTTAAGCTATTCATGTTTGGTGCCTCATTTGGCACTAAGTTTTAAGTAATCATTTATGCCAATATAAGCAACTTTTACCAGGTGCAAGTTATGAAGTCCAGGTTCTCCAGACTTCAGAATAAGTATCCAGTTCATATACTTAGCCAAACTTCTAAAAGCACAGTGTATACTAATGGTTAATAATCTAACAGATGTATTCTTTATTTGTATCTTAATGTAATAGAGACACTATAGTTTGCCTACAGTACAGAAAATATTCCTGTGTGTCAGAACTTATAAAATGCAAGCTTGACATTAACAGAGTAATGAAGAAATCCAGCGCTGTAGCTTAAGTCAGTAAAACTCTTAGCAACACCCCTTATGAGCAAAGTTGAATACAAAAAGGAAACAGTCATTACTCTGTTCTCATCTAGGTGTTTTTTGCCACAGGTGTACGTATGGAAAAGGATGATACTTCCAAAAGGTCAGTATGAGACGACATGTTAGCATGGTCTATCTAATGATTGTATCTTCCTACTTTGTCCATAAAAGTTCCTAGCTGGAAAGGCAATTTGCGTTTATGAAAAATTCAGACCGTGACTGGTTCTTCTAATTCTAATTTTGTGCAAGAGGTCTCTTACCGTTTCTGTATCCAAGGCATTAATGGTTTGGAGTTGAAAACATCAGCCTCAGAACCTCAAACAGCATCCTGTCACATGCTATTTCTACAAATCCTCATGAGCATTATCCCATTTTGGATCATCTCCCTTTCTCCCCATCCCTGCCTACCAAAGTGTCCCCTCTGTCAAATCATTTTCACTCTACAGTCCTTCCGCACTCTGAAGTTTAAACTACAACAGAGACTTCTTGAAAACTGCAGCGTGACATGAAAAGCTGTGATAAAGCTAGCACATTTCTAAAACTAACCAAAACTATTAGGGAGGGGGGTGTGTGTGTGTAATAATCTCACTTTCAAGCAAAACTGTAACTGCATTGAAGATGTGTTCTAACTGTTCCATTCTATTCTAAGCTTCTTGTATTCTTGTAGACAGAACTGTTTCCAAACACATATGACATTACAAAGTTCTACCTACCTCTTTGTGGACATGTGATATAGCAGTAGCAAGCTCTAACCCATCTAACAAATTATTGCCATCATAGTCATGCATTTTGAAGTAATGAAGCTGCAACTCTTGTGGAGACATTTCAGATTCTGGTTTCTCAATAACACCTTCCAAATGTTCCATGATGTGGCTAAGAAAAAGAAAAACCACAAAAAAACAAACCCCAAACCCCACAACATATCCGTCAGTTAATATTTAATGCTCTGTTTACGTGAAATTTAGTCTTTGATCAAACAGTCAAATACATAGGAAATACTGTATCTCTAAAAGCACCTTGGAAAACCAGGACAACCAAAAGCTACAATTTCATGCTAAGATGAAGGAGGCACAAAAGCGGTTTGTTACAGGTGTCGTACCAGCCTCTAATACCAAGATAGCTATTTCTATTTCTTCTGCCCTGGTTAGCAGGTTATCAAAACTGAAGCAGTGCCCAGAAACTCCTTTTGGCTGTCTTCCAAAGCACAAGAACTGGAAGATCTTTTCTAGTCAAACATGAAGTATTCTAGGGAGTTTTATTTGCTGCTACCACTGGTTTGCCTGTATGAAGAAGCAAGTGAGAAAAGAATTGTCACTCTACCTGTTCAGCGTACAATTTTGTCTAAAGTATATTGATCTAGGTAGGCAGGATTCCTGCAGGAAATTATTTGTAGTATGCGTAGGGCTAAAGGCTCCAGAGAGGCCTTTCTAGGTTTAGTATCTCCACAAACTTATTGAGCAAGCATGTCTCATATCTGACTCTAGCTAGTCATACAACATCCTGAGAAAAGAGGGTGCCCTAGGCTTAAGTCCAACTCACTTAACAAGACTTCAGAAATTAGCAAATCATTAATAAAGTTTACGTTTTTAGAACATGGAACACCTACTCTTTATCTTGTACCAAGTTCTTATCAAGGCGAATATTTGCATGTTGACTCTCTCCTACGTGTTCCTCAGCCAGTGCAGAGATGAAGAATGCAGCCAGAGAGCAGAACAGCAAATGTATTTGAAAAATCCTTTGAGCCATCTTGATCTCCTACAGAAAGGAAAACATCCCCCCCCCAAAAAAAAACCACACTACAGATCAAAATTGCAATCTACTTTCAGCAGATTTACAGAGTGCTTAGAAATAACCCAACTAAGTTCTAGAAGAACCTGCTACATTTCAAGCACTCAGGAAGCAGAAAACCAGAGAACTCCAATTAACAATTTCTATGAGGGTCCCTATTTCATGGCGACACGCAGTAACTTTCAGAGAATTACTTTTTTTCCCCATGCACCCATGTCCACTCTTCAGCCACGCGTGGGTCTTCACAGAGCTACCAGACAACCAACCATGCCAGCTTCACGCACACCTGCCCCACAGCTAGGGGAGCAAAGGTCGCTTACAATTACCGAAGAGACTCCATCTCATTAGCCGATCTACTCGGACTGCACGCCCGGAGTAACACACGGCTGTACCCACGCATCGGTCACCGCACCGCTTCAGGGGCAGGGACACGCCACAGCGCGGCAGCGGGCCGGGGGGACAGGGGGCCCTGCCGAGGCGAGCGAAACACCCGATCGCTGGTTTCGGCTTCTCTGTAGTTCTCCCACCCCCAGCTGAAGCAGCCCCCAGTCTGCTGCCGGTTCAGCGCGGAGCGGGGCCGGAGGCCCCGGCAGATGGCACCGCGCCGCCCGCCCGCCCGCCTGCCTGCCTGCCTCCCACCCGCGGCTCCCCGGCCGGGCCCGCCGCCCCCCGCCCGGGCCGCAGCGCGCCCCGCTCCAGCCCCGGCTGCCGGGGCGGGCGGAGAGGCCCTGCCGCCGCCAGGCTACGCACCTTCCGGCGGGCGATGGCGGCCGCGACGCCGTGGCTGCGGGGCGCGGGCAGGTGGAGCCGGGCCGGGGACAGGCCGGCCGCCAGCCCCGGCCTCACCTCTGACCCGGCGCACGCGCCGCGCTCCCGCCCCCCCCCCCCTCCCCGCTCATTGGCTGCACCTTTCGGCCGGGCGGCGGCTGCGTCACCGCTCCCGCAGTTCCACGTGGAGCCCTCGCGCAGGGACAGGTGGAGCGCGCCGCCCACCGCGAGGCGGGGCCGCGGCCGGCCGTGAGCCCCGTCCCGGCTCCGGTGCGGAGAGCCGCCCGTCCCGAGGGCGCACCGGGCGGATCCAGCCAGCCGTGCCCCGGGCGGAGGGCTGTCGTCAGCCCCTGCTCTGCGCGCTTCTCTCGCGGCCTCTCCGCAGTGCCTTCCGCAAGCGAGCGGCGATGCTCTCCGTTCCCCGCCGTGCCCCGGGGAGCAGCAGCGCCCTGGCACGCTACCTCTGCCGTTTATAAACGGCTCGTTCGCTTTGCTCCCCCTCCACCAGACGCCGAAAGTCTCTCATTTTCGTGCTTGACGCCTGAACGGCCGTTGCTGTCACCTCAAGGTTGTGACCCTCAGAGCCAGCTCCGGGCTCGGGAGGCGGCGTGGGCCCTTGGCTCGCTGCTCGTGCGCCAGCCGCGTGTTCTCTGCTGAAGCCGCTGCTCAGGCCCAGTGGTGGCTGCCGGGACAGCGGGCAGAAACGACCCGGGGCTCCAGGGGCTCCTGACGGCCTTGGCAAGGGGGCAGCGCCTCTGTCCCTCCCCGCTGGGGAAGGGAGCCCCAGGGCCTCGGTGGGGCAGCAAACAGCGCCTCAGCAATGCCGGCGTTTCTCGGGCCCGCAGGCCGCGGTCGGTCGGGTGGGTGCAGCGCCGCTGGCGGGCCGCGGTGGCGGGACAGCGGCTGCACGGTTCTCCGGGCCTGGGCGTCAAGTGAGAGGTGGCAGGGAAGGGGTGGCTGTGAAGGAGCCGCGGCCCACGGTGGCAGGCCTCGGGCAGCGAGTCGCCCCGCCCGCGCACGCCCCGCCGGGCACCTGGCGCCGGCCCCGCGCTCGCTCCGGGCGCCTCCCGGGAGCCGCCGCCGGGCACTCCGCGCCGGGCGGGCGGGGCGGGGCGGGCCCGGCGGTAAGATGGCGGCCAAGGGCTCGCACTCGCACGTGAAGCTGGAGGGGGAGATCGAGCGGTGCCGGGCGGAGGGGCACTGGGAGCAGCTCCGGCACCTGGCCCAGCAGCTGCTGCCGCCGGCGCGGCCCCCGCGCAAGGCGGCGGCAGCGGGGGGCGCGCAGGACGCGGGTAAGCGGCGGCGGGGGACGGGCGGGGTAGGGCAGAGCGGCGGGGCGTCCGCCGTTACCGGACCGCCCGGGCTCGGGGCGGCGGCGGCGGCGGGACCGGCTCGTCGCTCCGTGCCGCCGCCCGGGACTCGGCAGCCCCGGCCCGGTGGGCTGGCGTGGGCGGGAGCCGCGACTGCTCCGTCTCTCCCGGGGCTGCGGGAGAAGGCTGGGCGCTTCCTCGGCGCTTCCCGGCCCGCCGGGCGGCCGGGGCACGCGCTGCTCGGGGCTGGCAGCGGGGGGCAGCGGCGGCGCTCGCTCGGTGGCCACCGGCCAGTGCCACGGTGCTCTCGCCGCGCTGAGCAGCGGCCCGCAGGTGGCGGCTGCCGCCCGCTGTGCCAGCCCCTGGTTTAGCAGGCTCGGCTGGGCTGCGGCCAGGCTGCCGACCCTCGGCTGCCGTGCTCGGAAGTGGCTGTTTGCAGCTTCGCGATGCGTGCGGTGCCGGTGCCCTCTTGCTCCCTCCCACCCCGTTGTGGGTCCCCTTGTACTGTCTCCCTTCAGTTCTGAATGGGACTGCTTTATTTAAAGTCTGGGGCTCATCCAAGTACCCTTTCACGTGTGAGACAGGTTTCATAAATAGCGAATGTGTTCTTTTTTCCCTGTTACAACACACAGCTTCTTTTTAAATGACATCACTTGTAAGAAGTGAGGCAGCGTTAGAACTGTAAAATTCTGTGTCTGTAGTCAGCGGCAATAAGTTGTGAAGAAGACCTGATCCAAGCCACCGTGCTGGTACAAGAGGTTCTGCTGTTGGAGTCAGGGGAGCTATTTCCCGAATAAACCCCCTTCTTCAGAGATGTGTTTCTGGGATGTGGCCTTAGATTTAGTTGAACCCTGCTGTGGTGCAGTAAACCTCAGAGTGGGAAGGCGTGGTGGGAGGAGATGTTGGTAGCTTAATAGAGATTTATTTACAAGGCTTTCCCAGTGTAATACGTGATGCTGATGGAGCGTCCTGTTGTGAGCCACGTGGCCAACCTTTGAACTTCGGTCGAGTTTCAGCTGCGCTTCCCAGGCGCAGAGATCGTCATGCAGTTTGGGGGCATTAATAGTTGAAGAGTTCATATTGGTTTGTTCCCTTGTAATTAAGAGTCATAACAACAGTGTGATTGCTGTAAAAACATTGTTAATTTGCTGCTATGTCATCATAACTTGCTAGTTATGAAAGAGGGGGTTTTTGTTACGGCTACAGAACTTTTCTTCCAGCGAGGAACTAGCTGCAGTTTTGTGTTTCTAGAAACAATCGTGTGTCTATATGGAATTTTTTAACAGTAGTATTTGCTTTGAGGGATTGTGTATATTTATTTCTTAATTGTATATGATCTTATGTAATTCCTTAATTTTGGCTAGGGAGATTAGTGGCTACCTGAAAGCTCTTCAGTGTTGTGTAGAAATGATTGCAAGCAAGGCGGTGGTGGTGGGGGAATATATTTGGGACATTTACTCTTCCCACTTCATGTACCTATACTTTGTGTATACAAGTTAGTTGTAGATCCACAGTTGAGCAGGAAGAACTATGGTTATGATTTGATATGCAGCTGAACACTTAAGCTGCAACAACAAAAAAAATCTGTAACAAATGACCCCCCCACATGTGGATTATTAGTGATGTATATAATGCATGGGTACTAAGTGGGGATAAGTTGTCCCATGGACTGAAAATACAGAAATAAAGACATTACCGTGTTTCCTGCTTTCTGGAACTTCCAACTTTGAAAAGCGAAGTATACATGAAATGTAGGGCTTGGCTCTTTGGTTTACGAAGATTTTCTTACCCTGCTTGCCCCATTAGTCAGCTGATTGAGGTATTACTTTTATGAATAAATGAACTGCAGAACTGGACCCATCATGCAAGAACTACCAAGTACACTAGCAGATGAAACTTTTTTTTTTCTCCCAGTGCATGGTTGCAACATCACTTGATGCTTCATGCCATATCCAGTGCTACTACCTATGTTTGAGTTTCTCTTCTGTGGAACTGAACAGGAATGGATTTTAATGTAGAAAGAATTTTATACGCCATGTTAGTTATGTCACTGGATCAAGCCTTGTGTGTCTAAATTCTCCATTTTTATTTCTTTCTGTGAATTTTCAGTAAAATCTTTGACATTTCTGATGTGGTTACTGTTTTGCAGTGAAATTTGTATCTGTAGTCTGAAGCATGCATTATATGCTTGTACATTTGTAAATCTAAAGCATGCACTTAAATGCTTGCAAGGATGGGTCTTATGCTTTAGGAAGTGAGTTTTATGCTGAAAATTCTTAACTGTTTTATTAGTGACAGCACAAGAATGAGCTGTGCTGTCAAAATGAACAGATTCATTGGGGAAAATCTTCAAGTTAAAAGGAAGTGTTGTTTCATTTTTTCATAACTACTTTAAGTTACTGTTTCTGTGTGTGTTTGTAATGCTATTTATCAGCCGTATGGCCCTAAGCAATGTTTTTTTCCTGGTTGGTATGTGCTTTCAGAGGACTATGGGAGTATGCTGCTTGCAGAGGCCCTGCTGGAAGAATGTTTGAAGGAAAACTTTGCCAAACTGAAGGACTGTATTCCACTGACAGAGAAGACTGAGCCAAAACTGAGTGAAGCTAAACAGTATTTGACCAATATCTTGAGCAGAGGAAAACTACGAGTAAGTGGGTCCTGTCATCATAATTCCTGCCACGTGGATGCTTCTTTCATGTGATTATTGGTCTGATACAAGGTGTTGTGTTGCCTGTTTGTGTTCCTGTATGTACAGTGCTGTATTGTAGGTATTATTAATGGACTGGTAATTCAATACCCCTTCGCAGTGTCTTCTGCTGGGAGACTTGCTTTTTCCATATAAGAAATGAATTATGTGCTACAAGTATATATCCTCTTTACTTTTTATTAGAAAGAAGCAGGATAAATATTTAGGAGTTCTGTGGGGTGGTGGGGCACAGCTGCCTAACAGTGCTGTCAGGCTAGCACAGCTGAGTGACCTACTGCTGCTCCTGGTCTGAGGGAATTGTGTACACCTGGTCAGCTCCAGATCAGAGGTAGAATGTGCCACAGGCTGCTGTCAGGCACTTAAGGTTGTGGTGTGAGTCCAGGATTACAGCCTTGCATTGCTTTTGGTCTCTGCCAGAGAAGTTATGCTTTTATTTTCTTTCGTGGTCTGGGTGTGTGCTTGGTAGCTGCCTGTCAACTCAGCTGCAGAGCTTCAGGAATGTTTTTAGACCCAGCCTCTGTGGGTGCTGCTGTGGTAGTGTCCTTGGACATACAGTTGCATAACTGGCTTTAAAAAGATGATGAATTACAATAGTCTGTTCTAGACCCGTGTTACTTTTGGTTTTGAAACTGACAGGTTAACTTAGCTTGAAAGTGTATGTTATACTTCTGTCAAGTTAATTTCCAGGGAGCAAGTGTGCAAGTGGCTTTTCTGGCGGAGTTCTTTGTATTTAACTTCTTGGAAATTCAGTGTATTTAAAAAGGAGGGGGGAAGGAAGGGAAGTCCATCCAACCCTCTTTCTGTATAGTTTAGCCCCCATAACAGCTAAACTCACTGAATTCTTCTGGGTCTTGATGTTAAGTTTGCCTGAGTGAATTGCCGTTACTGTTTCATTGTTAGTGGTGACTTGGCTACTCGTGCAGCATTGACCCTGTGTTGACTGCTTGTATTAAAAAAAAAAAAGAGTATGAAGGCTCAGGGACCTTTTCATGCTTTCCAAAGCATGAAAAGAGTCTGAACAGATGTATTTTACTAAGATTTTTTTGTTATGCAGATTTGTATGCATGTTTTCAATCTTTAAGAAACTAAACAAATCTCAGAAATAGCAGGCATGCCTTGTGTTTTTCTACTGTTGCCTGAAAGTTCTTTGATAACTTAAAATTTGGGAATGGAACACTTGACTGAAAAGTGATGCTTTCTGCCTAGTTTAAAAGTAGAGGGGTTTCTTGGTGTGTTATGTAGGCAGTTCTGACAGTGCCAGGCTTTTATGTCCTATCTGTGGCTGGTAAATCAATAGAATAGGTCAGCTGAAACCAAAGAGGTGTCTTGTAAGTGGTGTATTCCCAAACAGAGCTCCAAAGTAGTTGCTTGACCTTTGTTACTTGCTGTTCTCATGAGCATAGCCCTATGATCTCTAGACACTTAAATCCTTCCTACTCTGACCCGTGGAGCTAGCAATGTGGAGGGGAAAGCATTACGAATCTGCTTAATTTGTTCTGAAGTACCTCATTCTTGCTGTCTGGTATTTTACCATGTAAACACTCTTTTCCTTTCCCTGCTCTGTTTTAGCCTAAGTATATGACAGAAGCTATGCTGATCCTAGGAAAGCTTCATTATGTGGAGGGGTCCTACAGAGATGCCATCAGCATGTATGCAAGAGCAGGAATTGATGACCTGTCAACAAAAGATGAACCTCTGTACATGCTGCGTTTGGTAACTGAAGCCTTCGTTATTAAAGGTAAAGGACCATGTATGTGTATTTGAAGTATGCTGTATTTAGGTTTAAGTTGAAGGTATTTCTCCAAATGATTAGATTGGAGCAGAGTTAGAGTAATGTTGTATGCTTTAGAAAATTCTACTGAGTATGCTCTGTGTAGTTTAAACTTCAAGTCATTATGGAGTCTTAGTCCACAGTTCTTAAACTCAGCTGGCTTTTAAAGTAAATCTTGAAATTGGAAATCTTGTGGTAACTTGGCTGTAAGTCAGCAACATACTTGAGCTTGTGTATCCATTTTGGGAAAATCTAAATCAAGCATTTGGCTGAATTGGGGCCTCTGCTTTCTTTTTGAAAGTGTTAAATCTACTTGAACATTTTAATGATTTCTGTGAATTAAGCAAGGAGGATATTTCTAAGTTTTAAACTCTGGACTAACAGAATATGTGCTTTCAAAGCAGGTAGTATGTTTTTGCAATGCATGTCACACAGTATCAGACCTTATGTACAAACACGAATCTCTCCTCCCCCTTGTAATTCTACAAGCGTTGCACTGTTTGAGAGATCCAAATAAAAACTGCCTGTATGGGTGATGAAATTGCATTTGCTTTTTGTGTGGGAAAGGAAGACCCTAGTCAGTTTATGACTTGTGGGGGAAAAAAGATTAGTATTCTTCTCCTTCATTTGCTTTCAGTTCCTTTATAAATGTTGCTCAAGTACTGCTACCTATCTACTGCTTTCTACTCTTTTCAGCATGTCCACCAGCTAATTAGGTGAATGAGAACTCTGATGATCAGATACCTTCAACTGGTATGTAAAAGAGTGAAACCAAATCAAACCAAAATACTGTTTGACTGGGCTGCTATTATTACTGATAATACTTTGGTTGTTTCATGATCTCACACAGTCGTTAAGCTTTTTTGAAAACCTGGTTTGTGCTGCTTTGCTTGCTTTGATTTTGTTTTGTGTGGTACTGGTTGAATCTGCCTCATTAATGAGCTTTTGTGGAGCAGAACTACTTTACTTGTAACTCACACTAACACTTGCATGGCACAGAGGAGTGAGTAATTGCTAGTGCATTTGTAGCTGTGTATTTGAAAGCAGCTGTTGGTGCACTCCAGAGTCTGATGGAGATGCGCTGCTCTCACTGGGAGCTGAATGAGGCCCTTGGTGAGTTGTGAGTGTGATAAAGTATGCATGAACACTGGTGGAATAATTCCTGTAAGGCCTCTTCTGTGGTATTGACTACCTCACTTGCATATGAAGATACTGGGGGTGGAGGTGTTTGCCTCAGGGGATCAGGGTTGGGGTTTTTTGTGTGTTTTGTTTTTTTTGTTTCTCCCATGTGGTTTGGCTTTGAACATAAATATTGTGTTGCCCCTGTGTTTGTGTTTAAACTGTAAGGAGCCCCTGCCATAGCAGAGCAACCTCTGTGCTATTACTGTTCCACAGTTTTTATCAGTCATGGTGATTATTTTCCAGTTAGCCAAGTAAGTCACTCAGTATTCTACCAAGTTTCTGACAGAGTTGGACTAACTTGTTTCTGGGTGTCTAAAGCAAGGTGAGATTAATCCCTTGTAAATTTGTTTCTAAAAGTTTTTGCGGGTTTTGAGTGTTGTTGTTGGTTTTTTTGGTTTTTTTTAAGAGATCCATTGTATGAAAATGCTGCGGTGTGAGCTTGGCTTGTTTAGATCTTGGAAAACTCCATGTGGAAGAGAACAGAGTGATACTGTGTCTGTAAGAAGCCTTGATCATAGTCTGCATTTTGTTAAAAAAAGTCCAGCCACAAGTCACATGTACAAGAAGAGGCTTTGTTAGTTCAGTGGCTCAGGTCAATCTTTATTTTCTTCTGAACCCATTTCAGTCATTTAAAGATGCTTAAGATCTGTAGTGTGACACTTCTGAAAAACTGTAAGATCATGAGGCAAACTGTTGAATTGAGCCACTGGTCTTCAGAACCCTCCTAAGAGTTGTGAATGATACTGCTGCAAGCAAAACCCTGAATCCACCACTGAGAGTTTTTCCTGAGTTTGATGGTAATAAACAGCCTGGAGCCTGCCTCCAGGGTGCTGGGTTCAGTTCAGCTCATTGGGAGTTTGCAGTTTGGGATTTTTTTGTTCGCTTTTAAGACAAATGGCTGAGTTTACGCGTTTTCCTGTTTCTGTTATGGTTGTATCTTTTGAAACTTTAATGATAATGAGGTCAGTATTGCTTGGAAGTATATTGTTCAGCTTTGTCCCACTGTGAAATCTTTGTCTTGGGTTTGTAATACTGGAAGTAGTTGTTTAGAGGTCATGTGGTGTCCTGAAAGGAAGATGGTGATACTGCGCAGAGATAATACACAAAAACCTGACCTTTTACTTGGCTGGTTTGAAAACTACCTGCTTAATTTTAATCGTGATTTTTAAATGGACCAACTTAAACCTCAAAAATTGAATAATCTATTTTGGACTTCGTTTGTGCTTGTTCTGCTTAATCAATTTCCTATTTTGTTGGTTTTTAGTAGGGCCTGTAGTGATAGGACAAGGAGGAATGGCTTTAAACTGAAAGAGGGTAGATTTAGATTAGATATTAGGAAGAAATTCTTTACAGTGAGAGTGGTGAGACACTGGCATGGGGTGCCCAGGCTTGCAGTCACTAAATATAAATGGTATTAAAATTGTTCATTCTAGCTAATCAGAGGATACACCACCCACTTGTTGTTATACTTCATTAGTCTTTAATTTTGAAGTTTGCTTGTGTGTCGTTCACTTTCTAATATGGTTTTCTACAGGGTGATTAATTTCCTAGGTGAAACTTGTATTCAGCTGCATGTGTTTGGAAATTAGGACAAAATGGCTTTATTGCAAAGCTGTGTTCTGATTAACTGAAAAGATTTTATGAATTTAATTATTTAGAGAGGCGAAAAAATCAGATTTAAGAAATGAATTTCACTCGCTACAGACTGAGTTTGCTTCTCCCCCCCCCCGCCCCCTTTTTTTTTTTTTTTTTTTTTCAAATGTCTGTCGGGCAGGCCACAAATTCTTTTGAATCCTTCTCTGATGGCTAAAAAGGGGTGAGATTCCTATCTTTGGGCATTGATATCCATGGGGAGGTGGGTTCCTTTAAACAAAACCTAAATAATAAAACTACTTTTTATGGCCTGGCCATTAGAAAAATGGAGTCCCAGCCACATGGATGTATGATACAATATAACATCAAAAACTGAGTAACTGAAGGTAAGGCATTCTGTCAGCAGAGCTTGTTTTCACTTTCGCTTGACAAAAGCTGCATCAGAGAGAGACTTTGTTCTGTACCTGGTACGCACTTCAAAGAGCTGGTTTTCACCATTCTGACAGCTAGACGGGAAGCATGCTGTTTATGCATGTTGGCATCAGAGTAGCTGTCCAATAAGCAAAAGCCCCAGCTTGTAAATGCTTTTGTCTTGATAAAAGGGCCTAGTATTCATATGCCTGCCTTGGTTTTTCAGAATAGAAGTTTGAAGAGTTTGGAGTTGCTCTTACGTTGTGATAGTACTGACTATGCAGCTGTTGTATGTTGGTGAATTGTGTGCCTCTCTGCTACTGCTTTCCAACTTGGGTGTTCTTGGTGCACTTAGGGTTTGCTGTTGCACTCCGTGAACTCTCCTCTGTTGTCAGATAGGATAGTTTACTACTTTCTGTTTGCATTTTAGGAGTAGTTTGTTTAGCACAATCTGCTATGCACAAATGCAGCATGGGTGTGGTGTTAGACTTCTAAGAAGAGTTAGCTGCAGGCCACTAAATGCAAATAACTGAAATTTGGAGAGTGGAAAATAATTTCTTGTTCCTTTTTGTTAATGTAACTTGGTTTCTGTGATGGTAAAGTTTTTGGTAGTCTTTCAGTCCATTTTCGATATAAAATTGCAGTTGCTGGTTGCACGTATGCACAAAACCTTCTCCACCTTCTGCACTATGGTTTAGTTCTCTAAAGCTGTGGAGTCAGCAGCATCATGAGATACAGGAATATTTGTACATGCATTTCTGTGGAAACAACAAGGAATGCATAATGTTTGTGTGGTAACATGAGACAACATGCTACACTCCTATTTTCACTAAAAGAAAACAAATACAAACGTACTCTCAGATGGCCTAAACTGGAGGTAGCTTTTAGATGGATGCGATGCTGTCCCCACAGTGGGGCTGTGTTGTGTAGCAGGATTTGTGTCCAGTGGCTTTGGGAAGATTTCCGTGTGCTGGTTTACTCTGAAGTAAGCTCTGAATGTCTTTGACCATCTTTTAAGTGACAGGGCAACAAGCCTGTGCAGGCTACGTCTGTTCTAACAAATTTTCAGTCGAGTTGGCTTGAGCACTTGATATGAATCAGCATAGTAGAATCTGAATTACCCTCCCCTTTTCTCCCTCCTGCATCCAAAGTACACATGAAGGTGGGGTAGTCTGATTCAGTGACTGTGACTGCAGCTAGAAGAGAACTTTCCAACGGGTCATGCTGCCTGACTGTGATGTAGATGAGCTCAAGCTGAATGAATCCTAATACTTGATCAGCAGCAGCATCTCTCTCCCTTGTGCCCCATCCACTTTCCATTTTTTCTCTTCTGCTTCTGCCTGTTGGATTTAAACCAGGGAAAATATGTAATGCTTGCAGCATGCCGTGAAATTTTATGGGTGTGGATGGTGTTGGCAAAGTCCTTTAGACGTGGGGCTGTAAGAGATTGCGGTTCTCCCCTGTGTTTGCTGTGCCCCAGAGCATTGCTCCAGCAGAGGTATCTCCTTAACTTCTATCTGGTACGTCATGGAATGGAGGTGGCTTCTTGTACCAGGACAATTAATACATTAGAGCAGTGGTCCCCAGAGTGGGGTTGTTGTCCCAGGAGGTGTGCAAGATGATCCACTGGGGTGCAGGAGAAAAATATCAGAGCTTCTATTTATATTTATTCTTAAAAAAAAAATAAAATTAAGCTTTACTAATATATTGGTTTGACAGTGGTGCTCTCAGTCTGTATGTTGGTGGGTTCCATGTCTTGTACAGCCCATGAAGTGTCTTGCAAAAGGGTGGGTGTTAAACAGCGTGGAGGGGCTAACAGGGACACCCTCACTTGTTTGTTCACTTCCAGTGTACTGCAGCTCACATGTGCCTGGTTAAGTGGATTTTTTTATTATATTATTTAGTTTTAAGTAAGCAAACCCTCTTGAAATAGACAAATAGCTTAAAGATTCCCTCAAAGAAGCTGTGGATTGGAGGTGGTACTAAGAACATGAGCACAAGTGAACAATCAGAAAGTGGCAGAGCTGACACTGCTTCTAGTATGAGCTCTTCATCAGGTAAAAGCAATGACAGTCTAATCAGACCTAATCAGTGATGTTTAAAGTCCAATGATACTCAATTGAATACTTTAAAAAAATTCATTAAACGTGACTTTTTAGAAGCCTCTTTTGAGATTTATTATGTGAGAGCAAAAGATGAAACCCCACATACCACTGGGGAAACACTTTTTCTTCCAGCTGTGGCAAAATGCCTGAGATAACACGCAGAAAACAATATGGCAACAAACTAAAATGCAACATAAAGACATTGCCAAAGACTTGAAGAAACAAGTATTCAAACAAACTACACGGTGTAGGAGGCTTACTGTATGGTTGCATCAAAGGACAGTTATTCCTAACATGTCTCAGCGTCAGGAGTTTGCTAGATTCTGGTTCAACAATGAAATACACTAAGAACTACTTAGCAGCAAAGTGGGACCCAAAAGCACGCAAAGTGCTGTAGGATGTTGTCAATGGGATTAAATTTATAAATGCAAAACTTTGAAATAGAATCTTTACAATACTTTGTAATGAGATCGGGAGTGACCGTGAAAATCTTTTGTACTACACCAAAGCTCACTGATTGTCTCATGGCAAAATGCTTAAGAGTTGTCAAACTTAAAGCAAAAAAGGTATAATTCATCTTTTACAAAAAGTCAGTTTTCTGAATTTTCAGGCCTTTTACATGATGACAGATGGCTGTCAGTAGCATGCTACCTAGCAGATGGTTTTGAAAGAATAAACACACAAATACATTGTAAAGCAATGTGTGTGTGTATATACGTATGTTGGGTGTGCATGCTGAATAAGTTTTTTTACTCATAGGGGTGTGTGATCAAAAAAGTTTGGAGACCACTGTATTACAGAAAGCTGAGGTCCAAAGATCTGCCACAAAGCTTAAGAGCAGCCAGATGTTTGGCAGCAGGTCTTGATATACGCTGGAAAATTAGCGTCTTTGGATTCAGATTGCTGATTTCTGTTATGCAGAAAAATATGCGGTGTGCTGCAGAGCCTGGACAGCATCGATCCAGGGGTAGGTGACTGAGGCTGTATCTAGGGGGAGTGCCTGTTAAATTCTGGCTTCACAAGACACTCAAACTGTCCTAGTTTCAACAGTCTGCTTTAGCTATAATTACAAGTCTAACTGGATAGAGTTCTTAATTTCAAAATAATCGGAGTAACATTGTTTAGCATTGGTTTATTGCATATAGTGGGAAGGCTGGGCGTAGGGGTCTTGATTTCTGCTTTGATGCAACTAAGCATCCTTGCACAGGTCACTTAAATTTTCAGGCTTCATACCCAGCTTATGGACAAAAAGTACTTCAGATATTTTTATTTAGGGTTACTGAAATCTTCTTCCTTTGTACCTTTGAGACTTATACATGAAAGGTACCTCAAGATTATAATAGATTGCTGTGAATATGCAATAATCCTTATAATACAAAGCAATGGTGAAATAAGTTTGTGCAGTTTTCTTGCAAATCAAAACTTCTGTCCTCTTCCCCACCTTTCATGAGGTGCAGTGTGAATGAATATGTTCAAAACCAAGGGCTTCTAGGCCTTTCTTCCCCCTCTTCTTCTATTTGCATTGCAAATAAATCCTGCTGAAAAATCATAGCTTAATCGCTGTGGAGATGAGTGTCAAGACCCATGATGTGAATGACTTAAACTGCATGAATTGTGGCAGAAGTAACGCATAGTGCTGGGTCTTGCCTGTGTCAACCTAATCCTGACTGTTCCTTTGGCTTGTTGAGGTTCAGGCTATTTTGCTTTGCAAGACACAGTAATGAAACTAACAGTTGGATTCAGGGCTGTGCTCTCAAGTTCAAAATTTAGCCAGTGAGGCAGGCTGGTCGTAATACCATCTCTAAAATGGTTTGGTTGTGCTTTTGGATTTTGTCTTTGAAATGTGTTTAGTATTCTGCTGAACTGATTAGTCAGTGTGCATGTGTATACGTTTGAAGAGGTAGTCTTAAAAATAGTCTTATTTCAATGCTAATCGATTTTTCTAGAGCCACACTTCTGCACTAGGCTAAAGGCCCCATGCTAGAAATGAAGTGCGCCTTTCGCTTGGGGACAGCTGCCTAGAATGACCTGGCATCAGCCACCGGGTGAGAACACGCACACAGCCAGTTTCCTTGCTGCAGTTGCCATGCAATATGTTCACACCCAGCTTACCTCAAGACAAATTACTTATCTTCCTGTAGCTAGAGTAAGACTATTTCAAGCACTTAGCTTAGCAGCACAGTGGCTTCTGGCCAGGATGGCCTGTCTCTGTGGCACAGGAGCATAGATGGTGTAGCCTTGCTCTGTGGACTGGGGCTGGTATTGTTTTGCCTTAAGGTGTCTTTTGCTTCAAGTTGCCATAGCTGTGTTCAACACAAGTGTAGTGCCAGGACATAACACGAGAGGTAGGTTTCATGCTCTGTGTGCTGTTGTGTTTCTTTGGTTCCTTCCTTAGATTGCCAGGTAGCTGATGCTCCTGGGCTATGGGGTTTTAGTAGCTACAGGTTAGCACTGTTGGTGAAAGCAGCCTGTTGCTGCTGACCCTGAATTCTTACACCTATGAACCCACCGTTCCCCCTGTTGTGCAAATTCATCCAAATACAAGAGGCTGGAAGTCTGTAAAAAGGAAAAAAGACCCTGTGAGTGGATTGCTATATTCCTCCTACTCAAAAGAAGGAATGCTGCTATTTGGTCAACTAGTTTATGAACTAAATAAAAAGAAAGCCACCTTAGCCTCCTCTTCTCTGTGGCAGTTGTGCAGTCTCCATTTGTGCACTGAGGTCTCCAGGACCAGGCTGAGTGATGCCCTGAGCTGGCCCTGCTTTGAGCAGAAATTTGGACCATGGCCCTCCAGGGATCCCTTCTAGTGTGAATTTTCGTCTCATTTATGTTGCTGAGAATCTGATACTGTGTGTCCATGTGCACATGTATGTTCCAGTTCTGGTAATAACATCACCTCAGAGCACTGGCACTACATGATATGATGTCTTTCCTTAGCAAGGACTGAGTGAGATGAAAGTGGAAATAAGCCTTCATAAAATCTCCCCTTTCAGGTTTCCGAAAATGAAAGCAGTTCATTTCAGCTCTAGGAACAAATTAGTTCAGTGACACCTCTTGCAGACCTTACGGGTTTGGGTTTTTTTTCTGACATAAATGCAGATTAGTTTTAGAAGGGGAGAAGAAGAGGCAAAGATTATAGAGAGATCAAAAGCCAGAGATGAATCTGGGAGAACTAGAGGAGGTGAATGGAAGCCTTATCTTTATGCAGGAAAGAAAAGTGGTGTTTCTATACATAGAAAGTTACTGGCTCTGAAGTGGGTAGAAAGAGTTTGTTCTTTTAAAAAGTGTAATCTGGAAGCATGTGTCTCTCTAAATCTTGAGCCTGGGCCATACTCTATTAGAAATCTGTGTCTTCACTATGTTAAGTGTTCTTGTGGTATATATCTATGTATATATTTAAATTTGGGCACCCAATTCATATGAGAAAAATCTTAGCATAGATGAGTTATAAGTTGGCATTATCTTACCATAAGTGGTTGTGAAAAATACTGAAGTCCCTTTACCTTAGCCAGCTACCAAGAAAGCATATGGCTTTATGCTTTACTCGGAAGCTAATTCTGTCTTAGGAAGAGCTACAATTTTCCTGCACAGAAGTAGCACTTTTGTGGCTTTCTGACACTTTTTGGAAACTGAGTTGAATTTAAAATGTATGTTGTGCTGCAGATTTTTCTGTGCCTGATAACTGGGGGATGGAGATGAGTTAGTGGAATTCATGCTCTCAGAACTGGAGCATTTGTAAACAGTTTTGTCCAACTGCACTTCAAGCAAATCTGTAATTGTTGGGGCTTTGCACTGTGAGAACTGAATTGGTGGCTGCAAGAGTAGGGAACTCTTGTTATTCTTGTTCCTCACTTTATCTGTTGGATTTGCAGTCTGCTTGCTCTAATCTTCTTTTCGTTGCATTTCTGTGGTAGGGAAGAATAGACCTGTTTGGATTCTGTAGAAGATCTTATACTCTGATGACATCAGGTCAGTGCATATGGTATTAGCAAAAAGAACCATAACTAATGTCACATCATGTGGGTCATTTTTCCTTCTTGCCCTTTACAAGTAGAAAAATGTGTGCAATGTAGCATTGTATCTGGTTTAATACACTGTATATTATTCTGTACTTACTATGGCAAGAATTCTTTTTGGAGATGTTCGTTCCCCTGTCTGATCAGCCCCAGCTCTGTTTCTCTGCATGGATGGGCATGTTTATTGTCAGTACTTGGTGCTGGCAAAGGCTGCTTGCTTTCCTCCCCGACATCAACGCTTAGAGATAGTAGCTCCTTGCAGTGGGCTGAGCGTGTGTGTAAATGGCTTTTTATCAGCCTGTTCACTGTGTGACATCTCCCACGATAACCACCCCCACACAGACTGTGCTGGGATGGCTCTTGCAGTTTGATTAAATGCTGCATGTGTATGAATGTCAGTGGATTGTACTGGATTTCTTTTAGGGCCCTCAGACCCCCTTTGCGCTTGAGCGGATGGTGACTCCGCAATGCTTAAAATTGATTTCCAGTTAAGGGGAACGACTAGAATTCAGAGGTGGATCAAACTGAGACAGATGTAAGGATATTTGTCGGCTGATTGCTCTAGCTTCAGCACTGGATGGTGCTGAATATATAACTATACAGAGGGTTAATGTCCTCTTTTCCCCTTCATTACATAGCAACAGGGTTAGGAAATAGAAGATTTGAAATAATAGGAAAACAACCCATGATATAAAGCCAAAGACTTCACGGATGGACTAGAGGACAAAATCTGTTATACGTTGAGTGCTGTACAAGGTGTATGTCAGTAGAAAAGAGAGAACACAGAATGGGCATTAGTTAAAAGCAGCAAAATGATCTTTGGCCCTCTTCCCCCCCCCCCCCCTTGTCAGTTTGAAGTAAATTCACTCCCCCTGCTCTACTCTGGTCAGAATTCTCAAAGGTGAAAAGTACTAATGTGTGTTCCTTCAAGATATATTTCCTTGAGGGAATGTGCTATGCACTTCTGACTTGGGAGAGGGCCGGAGGAGTGAGGAGCCACCTCCTGAGCTTGCACCAACCAACGGGTCATTTTCTCTTCTCAACCCACTGAACTAACTGCTCCTGTCTGACTCAAATGTAAGACATGAGATAGGGAAAGTCCTAGCAGAGTAACCAAGGGGACAAAACAAACACTGAACATGAGAAGTAAACAAAGCAAAGACAGCCTAGGAACCTCGGGTCCCTTCCAGCATGAGCTGGGTATTACCACCTCATTGTTCATCATGGAGAAACCTGCCTTGCCATTGCTGCCTCACAGTGGTTTGTTGTCAGACTCCTGAAATGAGCTGGGCTGTGCTGCCTGGGATTATGGGGATCCAGGAGATGGTGGCTCCTGGTACGTGCAGCGGCTCTTCACATGGAGCAGAAACCTTTGCTGTATGCTGCAGCAGTCTGAATGGCTTCCTTGGAGAGGCTGTCCAGGCAGCTGAATGCTTTCTTCTTTCATCACCTCTGTGGATCTGTCAGAAACACTAGGATTTTGTGTTATATCTTATGCGTGTTTCATTGGTATTAGGGAGTGGTGTTATATATAAAATTTGTTGGGAAGCATGTGCTGAACTTTTTGCGACCTGTGTCGGGCTACCGGACATCAGTGCAGTTGTGTTTAGTGTAGAAGACCCGAGTTTCCAAGCAGCAGTGTATTGTAGAGATCCAATGTGGTATAAGAACCTACACTGATCAGAGTAAAATCAGTATGTGGCCATTTAGCTTCTCCAAATAGATTTAGAGATACAAAGGATGTCATAGTGTGGTGCCAGACAAGGACCTGATAATAAAAGGTTTTCACGTAAGGACAGTAGCTGTGGATCTCTAATTAATATGCTTTTGGTTTTAAGTGGGTTTGGATGATGATGCAAGAAAGAGTTTTAGTAGTACAAAACCCAGCGTTTTTTCCTTGGTTTTGAAAAGAGGGTTAAGAGTCTCTTGTGCCTTGCCAAGAGCTTGCTGTATGTCCATGTGCAATTTGCACGTGCTCAGATTTTCCGCCTTTGTTTTGGTATCATTTTCCAGTTGTTTTTTCCCCTCAAAACTGCTGCTTATTGAAAGCTTCACTTGGAATAGTGGATGCTTAGAAATTATCAAATCCAGTGCCTGGGTGTTTCTAAAACAGTGCTTGCGTTGAAGCACCCCAAATCTATAGCCATCTTTGGAAATACAGGCTTTTAATTTCTCTGCTTGCTCATGCCTACCAGAGGGATCATATGTCCTTTCTTCCTGAAGTGTTTGAAAGGTGCTGTAGAAGTGTGCAATGACACTGTGTGTTAGAGCAGCATGACAGAAATGCCTTGCATGTGTAGGAATTATGTTTTTCCCGTGGGTCTTTTCCTGAAAGCCACTAAAACAAGGAAGAAACCCACATGTGGAAAAACTTTCCTGTTAGCTGGTAAATGAAGGAATAACACTGCCATTCTGCTGTTGGCAGACTTCAGTTAAAGAAGGTGTTGCGATTTTGCAGGTCTGTCACTGGAGCGCTCAACCAACTCAATTGCCTCACGTGCTCGACTGTGTGAAAGGGAGGAAGAAGTCATGGCTTGTTTTGAGACGGCATGTGTCATTGCCCAGGTGTACTTGCAGGAGCTTGAAAAGGTAAGAAGAAATGTGCTCAGGGTGTTACCTGGTGGCCTGGGTAGAATTTCCAGCATTTTGACAGCAAAAATGAGTGATCGAACAATGAGCATGAGAACAAGTTGGAAGGAGTGAGGGTGTCTCAGTATAAGGAGTTGCAAAACAGCAGTTTATCTGGTCTGTGCCTGTTTCCTCTGAGAGTGTGGTCTGGAAACCAGTTTTGCCTGTGGTAAAGCACTGAATGCTTCAGATCTGCTCAGGTTGTATTTCAAGTTTTAACACTAAAGAGGGACTACAAACTTTGTATAGCAAGCACCAACGTGAAGGAACTCAAGACATTACATATCTGTAATGTAAGTGATCTGCAGTAGTGGATATTGAGATCCTGTAACAAGCTGAAAGTAACCTTCTTGGGTTACACAGCAGTTTAATTGCTGGTGCTTCATCTCCTCCAAGTAAAACTGGAGGAACCTAGACCATTAGGAGCAAGTTAACTGCTTAGTAGTGGTTGGCTAGAATGCTAAGATGAATACTGTGAGCCCTCCACTGAGCTGTAATACATGCTGCCGATGTGCAGGGCGTGTGCTTAGTAGTCTCTGTCTAACTTTGTGTAGCGAAGTTTAACAGGGCACACAATGCTCTTCCATGCCCTTCCTTTGCCACACATTATGCTTGATACCAGCAGCCCTGATGGCAATGCATATTACATGTTTTTCTGTAACTTAATGGCCTTTGACCTTCTGACCAGACGTTTCTGCTCTTCTCTGCAGCAAGGAATGTGTCTGTTCCAGGTTTTGTTTTTAAATACATTAAAACAAGAAGAAAGGAGCTTAGTACATATATAAAAATTCATTAAGAAAGCCAACTATCAAGTTATCTGGTCTGTTTCTTTGTAGGAAAAAGCTGAATGGCTTTTTTATTTAAAATTAAGTACTGTTCTTCCCTTGTGGAAGGACAAGTTCCTGCCAGTACTGGGTACTGTAAATGTTGTTACTGACAGCTTGTGCCTGCAAAGAAGGGAAGGAGTTTGAACAATAATTCGTTCATCTTTTGGATACAGAAACGAGGATGCAGGCTTACTGATAGATATGTACTAATAGTCCATGGGCTTTCTGCAGTCCTGGGTGCAAACCCCTGCTTTGGAGAGCCCACAAAGGGCAACTTTCAGCAATGAAATATGTTCGTTACCAGTAAGTACGCAAAAGCAAGAAGGATTTGAGAGGAGAAACAAGAGAAAGGGCGAAGAATCTTCCCTCAGGACTCCTGATACTTTACTAAGTCTTAACAAATATTTACATTATGCGAAGCTAGGCATACATACTCAAACATTGCATTAATATTTCTGTGCAAGATGCTGGATCTATGTGGTTGGCGTAGTACTTCTGAAGACCTCAGTATTAATGTGTAGCTTTCTACTTTACTAAAGCTTGGAAAGTAATAAGGGGTGATGTTTCAAAACTTGTATGCAGAATATTTCATTGAAGTCACTGTATAGTTTAAAGTTGACTTTGAAAGTTGTTTGAGTAGCTAATCAAGGTGAGTTTTTCAAGTAGTCTGAGGAGGTATCTGGTGGCAGAAGCTAACATTTTATTGTTGAAGATATCTCTGGCTCATGAAGAGCTGGCTAGTTCGAACAGTTTCCTGTAATTCCAGATGGTTTCTTTCCTCCCCCTCAGACCCTGAACAACACACATTCAAGGACTATCAAAGGCAGCAACGTGACTTACTCTGAGTTTGAACTTTCCTACTTCCTGGAAGCAGCTCTACAGAGTGCCTATGTGACTCATCTGAAGAAGGGGTAGGTGGATGCAGATGTTAATAAAACCAGATAATATTGCATGTTTTGGCTTGGAACAGATGAAGCCTTATGTCTTTGTATGTGTTCTGTTGTGACTACTTTTGCTGCTGGCTCACCTCAGGTCCCCTCAGTGTCTTTCCCTCCCTCCTATTTTTTTCTCTCTGTCTCTCTTAAGAGCCCTAAGCCTAGTTTTTCCACACCCATAAGTAGCGTGGAGTAGAACAATTTTTTTTTGTCTTGAGTCGGCTCTGTTCTCTGTGAGGACGAGGGGAATTTGACCGTAGAAAGAGGGTGGAGTTTACACTGCTGTGTGCTTTTAAAATGCTCAACCAGGGGGCCTGGCTAAGAACTCAGTGAAGTCTTAAGGGTAGTTTCTTTCATTTGTTTGTTTAAGATCTTAAATATCCTGATCAATACCCCAAATCTGTGTGGTTTTACTAGAGAGAATGTGTGCAGAACAGCGCTGCTCCAGATTTTATGTTGCGCCTCTGAAATACAGCTCCCAGTGAACCTTGAAAGGGCAAGGCAAGTTGGTGGCTGCAAGCCTACAGTGAGTTTCACCTGAAAAAAAACCTTCTCATGAACAATAAAAAAGGCATTGCAAATGCCGACTTCCAAAGGCCATTGGTGAGGGCACACTGTTCCCTAAACCAGGCCATGTCTTCAAAACATGATCAACTCTTAACTGATGGAGAGATTGCTATTTAGGAAAAGTGTCTATTCAACATATATAAACAGTACTTGCAAGAATCCATCTTTTCCTAGTCCTGTTCTTGCATCATATTATCCCATTTGTTCTCAAGGACTTGTAAACTGAATTTCTCACAGCTCAGTGTAATACTTCTGGTCAAAGTTCTATAAACTTTTTTTAAGCAAACCATCATTGAAAGTATTTTATTTGGTTGGGTTTTACCTTCATCTCCAGTCAAAGATACTTTCTGTCATATTCTTCACTCTTCCTTTTCCTGACAAGTAAAATGGAGAAGAAAACGAAAAGTGAGGGGAGATTTGAAAGGAAGAAAACTGGGGCGGGGGGAGAATCCTAGCAAAAAATCAGTTTAAATTTTTCTGTAGAAAATTGATACCATTTTTTTGATCCTGTTGGAGGAGAAGTTGCTTCTTGTTAAGGGACTTTTTTCTAGTTTTTTATTCCCTAAGTATGACTTTAAATGCAACTGTGATTAGCCTCTGTTCCCCATTCTTTCATTAAAAGCCTGCATGTACAGTGAACCATACTTGTAAGCCTATCCATGAGAGGTGCCTTCAAGAAAGCCTTGCTTAACCCAAAAGTTTACAAATACACAAAGCCCAAATGTTGTAAAGTGACCCCTTTAGTCAGGTGAGTACAAGTTTATGTGTAAGGAGAGTATGGACTTAGACTGATACTACACCTTATATACCTGAGCAGTAAGGGACAAGTATGTGGTTTTCTGGGGTGAGTTGGTGTTGACCAGCTGTGGCACAAGCGTGTGCTTTCCTACCCTTTCGCCTTTCTCATGGTGAGCAAAAAGCTCAGGTCTTGCCAGTAAGCTCATTAACTATGTGATAAAATAAAATGTCATTTAGAACATATGGCACTGATGTCCTCTAGGCACCTTTTGAATATCAAACTCATGTTCATTTTATTCAGCGACATTTTAATTCAGTCTTCATCAGTTCAATATATCCAGTGGGTTGTTTTAGCTGTTACTGTGGGCCCTGCTTGCTCCCTTCCCATGTTAGTTTATTGACAGCCTTTAAAAGAAAAAATCCAAAACAGACCCCCCCACACCACAAAATCCAGTAAACAAACTCCACAAAAAACCCTACGGGAAAACAATTTGGAATTAAAATACATGTGTGAATTAAGCAGCGCTTTGTTGCAGCAATTCGGCTTATAATCAATCAGCTGCAAAATATTCTCTGTAGCTGTCTCCTGATAAAGGAGCATCTGGTTGGTGTGATGGAGCTCCCGTGGCTGGGATGGGAGTGGAGCCCCAAGGGCTCGCCTCGCCTCCTCCGGTGCGAGTGACAGACACCAGCCGGGGGAACGCGAAGGTCCGGTGGGGCAGGAGGGAGCCGGGTGGGACTTTGCGGCGTGTCTCTGCCCCCCCGCTGGCGGTCATGTGCGGTGTCTGCCACGAGAGGGCGTCAGCGGCATTGGGATATGTTAAGGAAAGAGGCGGGAAGTGGGAAGAAGCTTTTTGGGATGCTTCATGTGTATAATAAATTTCTCCACCCAATATTGATCAGCTCAAAGAAATGCTTTTGTTCTCCTTATTGCTTCCAGCATGTCCAGGTAGGAAATAAGCCTTGGATGATGAATGCTTAAGCTGGCAGGGGGGTAGGTCCTATCAGGTGGATTGTCCTTCCCCAGAGGTATGTGTACAAAAGAAATAGTGAGTACTTTATTCTTGTCTCGCCAGGCGGAAGAGCTGAGGGATATGAGTGGTGTTGTGCTTTTGTTCCTGCTGGCAGGAACAGGCATGCATCTCTTGGAGCATTCTCGGGAATGTCCTTTTCTCTTGCAGTGTGCAGCGGAAAGAAGGCACCAGTACAAAACAAAGGTCCAGTCTCCCTTTGAGATATTGAGCCGCCAGCTGGAAGGACCAGCAAGTCTTGCAGCTGTGGAAGTCCCAGATGCTTTTAATAAGATGTTTACTTAAAAATATTGTGTTGCTGAAGACATGTTGCCTGCAGTTGTTTGCTCTGCTGCATCCCAGGAAAGCTTTCTTTTATTCTTCCAGCGAGCAGTGTTGATGCTGTGCATGCAGAATATAGGCAGGCAGATGCTGTCATACTGTAGGAGGCAGTCACTTGTCTTTTACGTTAGCATCTGCACTGGGTTTTGGGTTTTGTTGTGGATTTTTTTTGATGTGGATATGTGAAGATTGGGCTCATTTCTTACTGCCTTTCTTTTCAGACTTTTGGATAGGTGTTACTACTTTATACTATTACGGATGGGGGCTTTGATCAAGATGTTCTTAGCGTTTTCCTAGGGTAAACAGGCTTGACCTGTGTGAAGTAATGGTTATATGTATGCTGCTCTCTTAATGGCACTTGAAGTATGTGTGGAGTTGCACAGGCAAGACAAAGTCAGAGGTTTCTAGAGGATGTGGTTGGTTTTGGAAGCTCCAGATGGGACGCATTTGAAGAAAATTAATTTCTGAAAAATAAATAGTAAGCATTTATTAGAAATTGGATTTCCTTATGGTCCCTCCAGTTAGGACCTATATTACTTTGGAAAACCCTGATGAAAATAAAAGGAGGGAAAGCTTACAACATTTTTTCTCTTCTCCTGTCAGTTTTCTAGAGTGCTCAGTCCCTTTTTGAAATTTTGTAGGCTTCTGTTGCAAGGGCGATTTGAAAGAGTAACTTCATGTATGTGTTGTTTTACAGTAGAATCTAATGTCCTGCCTCCCTTTGTACAGTCTCTGCCAGACTGTTTGTGTTTTCTGAGGAATTTATGTGGGCTTGCTTGTCATTTATCTCCTCTTCAGTCCTCCCAGTCTAGCACCTTATCCAGGACACTGCAGCTGGTAATTTGGGATTGAGTCTTATTGCCTGCTGGATGGATCTAGATAAGTGCTAATCTTTTGTTTTGTGTTATCGTTGTTTGGTGGGGTTTCTTTGAGCACCCCACTTCTGTTAGACCGGCTGCTATTAAGGAAATGATGTGCTTTGTTGGAGTTACTTGTCTTGTGTCTTCATTCATAGGAATCTGAGAAACTGATGCTTACTTCTTCAGGTGCATTTTGGCCTGTGCATGAACAGCTGTTTAAGGAGAGACTGGATTTTTAGAAATCTGGACAAGACACAAAGATGCAAAAGGAGCTGGACAGTGGCAGTGGTGTTGCTGCTATTTGTGTGTTTTGGATACCGCTCTCCCCTGGAGAGGTGGCTCTGCAAACTTCCATGTGGACATCTCAAGATGGTCTCTCCCATCTGTTAGTGGCTAATGGTTTTAACAGTTAATGAGTGTGGATAAAAACATGATCTTCTGGTGCCCGTGTTGTTCAGGGACTCTCTTTGCAGACGGTCCACTCTAGTTCATTACCAATATTTTTCCCAGCAATTTGCATAGAAAACAGTGTATTTATTTTCTTGTATCTTAAAATTTTGTGCAGTGTTAACCAAACAATATGACATAAATGTGATACAACTGCTTTGATTCATGAATGGTAATTAATTACCCTGTATTGATAGGGTACTTGTACAAACAAAGTGTACTTTGGTGCCAAGCTGGACTGACTGGACAAGGTGCTTTTTAAAGTCACAGTTTGTGCTTGTGGTTTTCTGTGTTCATCATTATTAGATTAGCTGTAATTGAGTCCTAAACCACATTTCATCATGTTCTTTTTTTTTTAAATGCCTCTCTTGTCATTTTTGTGGCTAAAACTGAAGCAGTTACTGAGCATGTGCTTTTCCCTTCCTATTCTTCCTCTTTTTTTTTTTTTTTTCTGGCACCTTAGCAGCGCAATAGGGGCCTATGGACTCTTCCAACTCGTTTAATTTCCATGGTCTGATGTTCACTTATGATGCTGTGGCTTCAGGCAGCAGTACCTGGGATTTCCAGATAGTCTTCTGTCCAAATCCTGCAGAGGCTCAAGATGGCTTAGTTTCTGATGTAGACAAAATCAAATGGATTCTCCACGGATTGCTAGAGGCTTTATGTTTGCATCCTTATCAGCTCATGTACATACATGTAGCTGTGTTCAAACACATGTTCTTCTTTTTTTTTTTATTTTCTTCAGGTCCTAATTTTAAAAAAAACCTCAAGTGCGCATTTAGTATGTGAAGGACATCTATTAATGGAACAGTAAGTTCCTTACCATTATGAGTAGAGCAATTCATATGCTTAAAATGAAATGTGTGCTCAGATGGCCTCCTGGCTTGGAGCAGTAGAGTAGAAAGACTTCTGTAGTGAGGTATGTTTGCAGACTGCTGGCAGGTGTCCTCAGTCTCCTGTCATGGCTCAATAACGTTCAATAAAGCTCAAAATGTAAAAGCTGCCAAACAAAATTCTCAGTCCTGTAGAACTGGTATTGTTGTCAGATGCTTTGCACATCTCAGAGTTGAGAGCTCGGAGCAGGAGCCGGTGCTCTCTGAGAGAGCTTGATCACACAAGCACCTGTCTGGAGTGTGGCGAGTGCTGGGTGCTCCTCTTGTGCTTCTACCTTCTGTTGAAGGTACTCATAGAGATCTGTCATGCAGTTCATGGTTTCAACCCTGACTGCTTGCAGATGGGCAGCAATTTGCCATTTGTTCTTTCATTCTCTTCAATGTGTAAGTATTCCTTCCCTTTCCTCTACCCTTCCTCCCCACAGAGCAAGGTGTTTATGCCATGAAGCTTAACTTGGTTTATGGCCTTGTCTAAAAAGTGGAACTGAAATGGTGCTCCCATTCTCTGGGAACAAAACTGTCTCTTTAGTGTGTTCTCTTGGGTTTCTGTCTCTTAAGTATGTGCCAAATGTGGAATTAATTGACTTTGCAAGTGGTCACTAATCTTTCTGATGCGCGTTAGAGGAATTCATTGGTACCTTATTAAGACAAACAGCATTATCCTAACAAGAAATCTAAACATACGGATTTCTTAAAATATTGTATAACTGTTATATGCCACAACTCATCTGTTCAGCCTTTTAAGGACCCCAAGGAAGAGGAAGCACAGGAAACTCCAGTAGTTTTCAGTAACTGAGGAGTGCAGCTGGGCAGGTGCGTTTTGTTTAGATGGAGGAATTTCTTGATTTTGACTTTCTGATAATACATAGCATGTGAACTATCCTGTTCACAGGATTTCGTGTGACTACTCGTGTACATAAATATCACCATGTGCTTTATTGCTTTCCTCAGTTTAAGGTCCAGAGCTGCATCTTTGTGGGTATATTCTTTCCTAGACGCACAGAAAAGCACCTGGTGTGTTGGCCCTGTAGCTGGAGAGCTTGCTGAAGCATTAGAGTCCAGCTTAAAAAAAACTTACTTCCCTTGATAAATTCAAAGCACGTCTTTTGTGTAAGAGAGAAAGTGGCAGGGAAAAAAGACAGCCAGCCTCTGACTTTCTCTACAGGGGCAAGTCTCCAGTGTTTTTGCTCTTGACTTATATCGTTGCTTGCCAGTAGATTGCCCACAATTAGGTAATCTACAGGTTACCTGAAGGTTTAAAATGTTGGGATGAATATTGATTGGAAGTAGGACCACAGGCATTTTGCATTCTGTGACTTGCTGACCATAAGCTTTAGGGCAGCATTTTATGTAGCTGATATTTATGATGAACATGATCAAGTTTTATCCTTCCCAGCATGCACTACCCCACTCCACCCCCAATTATTATTTTTTTAAAATTATTTCTTCAAATGTTTGCCATTGATTCTGGAGTGTAAGGAGGTTTGCGGCGCATGAAGGTGAGTACAAGCGCAGTCTGTACTGCTTATCTGCAAAATTTAATCAGATTGACAGAAAAGGTTGTTATGTTTTGTGGTGCTTTTAGTTTTTTTTTAATGAAGTCTAGATTTTGTCTGCACAGAAAATTCTCCTGGAATAGGCTGAAGTGACAGTTACTGTACCAGTACAACTGCTTATCTGGTTGCCTTTATTTCAGTACAGCATTGCTCCTTTTCTGTTAGCTTGTATTTCTTTAGGTAGCTTCCACCCTGCAATGAAAATGAGCTAAACTATTTTGTAGTTAACTGTAGTGGTAGAATCATGTCCTTAACCTTGAAGAGCTTATAGGCTGCAAGTGTGTTAAGTAGTATGTCCAATGTTTAATCTTTCCTCTCTGCGTCTGTCTTAGTGCTCAGACACGTGATTAAGATACCATTTGGCAATTAGTCTGCTTTGTTCATGGTGTATGCAAAATAAAGTGATTTCCCGCCCCCTCCCCCCCCCCGCAAGTCTAACCACCTTTTAGTGCAGGTTAAGCCGTGCTTGCAGACAGATACTACAACTTAGCCACCTGATAATAAACTGTTTAAACCACTGTAATTTCATCATGTCTGGACCATCAGACACAAGGCATTTAAGCACCACCTAAAAGCAGCCATCATTTAAAAGCATCATGTAGGCTTAATATAATTCAAACAAGTACAATCTGTGTGTACGAAGAGGAGATGTGGATGCTCTTGAGAAGAAGCATCTGCTTTATAAAGATGAGCTATGAAAGGCTTCCAAATGTCCCCTCTGTTAGTCAAATGTGAATGTGATCTTCTCTTAGGAAGCCATCTGGAGTAGGCATGCTACAGTCGCTGCCTTACTCAGTGCCATTGTCCTGTCTGTGCCTCGGAGTGACTTGTCTTGCTACTGCACACTCGCTATTAGTGGTTGTTTCATGGGTTTGTTTGAATGTCAAATTTGTTGCCAAGCTTTGGCACATCATAAAAATATATTTTGTCTCCAATGTTTTTCAGGTTTTTAATGTGGTTTTTTTTCCTGCCTTCCCCACAGAAATATCGTGAAAGGAATGAGGAGTCTGCGAGAAATACTACGGACTGTGGAAACAAAAGCCACTCAGACCTTCAAAATGGTAAGAGGAATGGGAGATGGGTAGGTGGGGTAATCTGCTATGCAGGAATTGTGTGTTTATTGACCAATGTAGTAGGACAAAAATGTATTTGTCCTCACCTGATTGATTGCTGCATTTTTTATTTTTTTTTCCTTTTTTTGGAAGTGATGTGTCAAGTGATGCACTTAATTCAGACTGACCTGCCCAACTGAAACCTCCAAGCCTTCAGACCTGGACATGTGGATTGCTTTTGATTTCTCTTTTTTTTTTTTTTTTTTTTTAATTTTAGTGCATTTTCTAGCCCTGGTAGAAATAGGGATGTATTTAGCTTAACGGTGATGCTCTCAGGTGGTAATGTCTTGTTTTCTTTCTCACTGTTCATTGTGTGCATGCACACCTTTCGCATGTTCGTGTAGAAGCATTAAGTACTTCTGGGTTTTGCAACAAGCAGTGCTTTTTTAGACTCACTTCAGTGGTGTTCCTGTAAAACTCCCTTCGGGACAGTACAGAGTGATTTTAAACTTTGTTTTTATTTCTTTTGTTGGTTATCCTGAGAGCCTCTGGTAAAGAAAGCATGGAGAAAGTTATTTATGTGCCTGTTCAACAACTCAGACCTTTAACTGGTTCTTCCCTGTGTCCCCTTTAAGAGATCTTATCCTGAGGTTGCTCAGGAGGTGATGAGGTCAACAGCATGGAGAATAGCAGTCTTGAAAACATGAATGAAACCTCTGCAGCCTAAAAGCATTGATGTTGATATGACTAAACTTGTTTTGTGCTTGATTCAGCTTTGTGTTTTCTGTAATTCTAGAGAAGTTCAGCAAGGGAGGTGGGCGTGGGTTTGCATAGCATTTTGGATATGAAGAGTGCCAGGTTCCAATGGATGGACTGTATGACTAGCTCACGTGCAAATGCAGAGCTAAAATGAAAATGCAAGCAGCAAGTGTATCCTGGGTGCTTTTTTTGCCTAGATTCCTCACGTATGTGTAGTCTGGAACTTTTGTTCTGTATATTAATCTTCTTGTTGCCTTGTATGTTGAATTGAGAATACAGATGCATATGGAAGTGTGTGCAGGGGATTAGAAGATGTGACTTAAATAACTGTGACACTCAAATGGTTGCATCCTTTTCCAGACTGAGATCAGGGTTCAGGGTTTTTTTCTTGCTTGCCTGTTTTATTATTTTGCTGAAATTAGTCTAACCATCTGCTGTTCCTATACCATGACAGAACATGGCACTCATGGTCCTGTCCCTGTGCAACTGGGGAGAGCTGTACAACCCCTGGAGGATTTATCCCTAAGGGGAAATCTGAAGGTGTTAATCCAATAGTTTTTCCTGGGATTTCTATTTTACTGGAAGTTGCATTTGCATTTTCTTGTTTTTAGAGAGCTGTCAAGAGGGCAAAGGGAGGAACGTGCTTAATTAAACAAGTTTTTCAAGCATGAAAGTGAAATACATGTTGGGTTTTTTTCCTAATTTGTGGGATCACAGTGTTCTTCAAGCATAATGATGCTTTTTTTTTTTAGCCAAAGGCAGTAATAACATAAATCAAAGTCTTGGCCTGTTCTGGTTTGTTTGGTCTTACTCAAAACAAGAGTGAAGCTAATTTACACAGCTACTGTACTGTATGTTAAAATCAAAGACATTAAAAGTATTTGGTGCTTGCCTTTTGAAAGGCTTATCACAAACTGTACTCCTACTTCTGTGTGAACCAGTAGAGGTCTTTCTGTTGCTGGCATAGTGTTTTCCCCTCCCCCCTAAGACTGTAGGAAAAAATATAGGAGAGTTGGCTCCTCAGGGTAAAACTGACTAAATAATGACACACTGAGACGATAAAATAATACTGGCTAATGTTGCAGGGCCCCAGGCCATTTTGCTCATGGTTATTGCTATAAAAAGCATAGAAAAGCCTAGTTAGAAAAAGAAGGCTCTCTGTAACTTGTCAGTAGGAGTGCATGGAAGGTCTTTGGGTTTTCACGGAGTGTTATGTGGCAGTATTTCTCTGAGACACCATCCTGCACTCAAATCGCTTTGCTGTTTGCTAGGTACATCTATGAAACCTCCCTTTCTGGTGTTTAAGAAACAGCGCACACTACTGTGGCTGCATTTTAGACTAATTCAGTGAATTTGTATGTGGTGAGGTAGATGAAAATAAAGTTCCTGTTACCAGATTCAGAAAAATAACTTTTTCTTTGATGCAAGGTTCTTTAACCTCAGTGTGATTTATTTGGTCCTACAGATGTCGTACCTTAAGTGGAATAATGCTTCAATTTATCAATCATACCTATCCTGGTATTTAAAAGAACATTAGTTTTGGTGGCCTTGTAACACATCTGAAGGTGTAAATTACATGTAAAAACCCCATACACAATAGTAATTTCCAGAATGTCCAGTCAAGTTCCAGAATAATATTTACAAGTAATAGGACAGAAGGGCTGAAGTTTCAGCCTGCCTCTGTTCTGTGCAGTATTTACTTCACAGCTTACAATGCTGTGCTGCTTAGAATTCATGGAAGATACCACCCAGTTTGATATCTCCATGCTTGTTTGCATGTTTGCCTATTTACAGTGCAAAAAATTAGAGATTTGGTGGGTAACAAGGACAAATGCCAAAGATAGTTTTGCACCGGCAAGTTAACTTGCTTCCTTTTGGGCCCAGCTTGCCAGCTATGCTTATGAACCAGAAAGCAAATATTTAAGGATCCTCAGCCACTCGATGTTCAAAAAAGTGCATGTGATGTGGCTGTCTCAACACAAAGTTCCTAACCCATTTCTCTCCTCCCTCCATTATTGCAACAAAAAGAGATGCAGTACCCAGATGAAGCTGTAAAATGCCGCAGGAAGAGCGGTATAAACAGATAACGGGTTGATCTTTTAAACCTAATACAAAAGTAGCTCTGGACTGAGACTTGCATACAAGATTCTGAGGCTGACAATGTTGTGAAGTGACATTATACTCCAACTGTGAGATTGTCTCAGCAGTCCATGTGGCCATTGGTGATCTTCATTTACCAAAACGCCCCTTGCTGTCAGGCCTTGTTGATACTTTTTTCCTACAGCATTGCGAAAAGATATGTAAGTGCAAAAGGCTGGCCTTCTCAGAAGAGGGAAGAAACTGCCACTGCTGTAGACTTTTTAGCAGCTTTTTAGGTGGAACGTGGGGAGGGGTGAATTTTTTGTGTTGGAGAAGGCTTAACTGATATATTTTTTTTCTGTACTGTTCACTATCTCTAGACTGCAGCCAAACAGCTAGCCCAAGTACTTCTCCATTCCCTCAGTGAAGACTGTTACTGGAGCCCTTTATCTGATCCGCTTCCTGAGTTCATGAACAAGGAAGATCAGTCTTACATTAGCAATCTTCTTTGTCGGAGGCCCGAGCTGTACACAGAAGAGAAGTAAGCATTCTTTTTTTATTTTAGTTTACTGGCAGGAGGAAGGAGAGTGTTTGAATACTCTTCAGTACTGCTAATTGTGTCACTGATTCATGTCATGGTTTTGTGTGTTCTTGTGTTTAACTTCCCATCAAAAGCCCCGCTGGAAAAATAAAACATTAAACCTGGAGTGCTTGATTTTTTAATTTTTTTTTTCCCAGGAAGGAGGAAAATCCAGTCAAATAGCTGTCTTTGCTATGAAATGGAAATAATCTATTTATGGTTCAGTATAGCTCATCTAGGATATATTGCAGAGCTTTTAATTGTGTGAACCCGCAAAAGAAGGTATTGCCTGGCAAATGAATTATGCATGACATGTTTCAAGTTACTGCTCCTCTTGTGAAATGAGAGAGAGGCTGACAGGATAACTCTTGACCTTCCTCAGAAAAATGTGTTCTGTCTTTTCAGTGCATACTGCCCTCAAGACAACGTAGAAGAGGCTCTTCTTCTCCTCTTAATCAGTGAATCCATGGTAAGCCAAAAATGAGTTTGTAATACTAATAGCACAAAGGAATAGCTAGTGTTTCCGTGTCAAGTCTTTTGGTTGGTTTTGTTTACAGAGTCTTCCCTAGATAAACAGAAGCAAGGATTTGACCACTGAACAGGGAATGCTATTTATTTCTTTGTTAGTGACATCACTTTTATTAAATGGAATGTTAGCGAGGGGGTTTGGGAATTGTCAAGAACAGTAAGCGACTGCATTCACCATAGCTGTATGCAGGTTCTGACATTGAGATACATTGTCTGTAGACAGATGTTTCCATTCAAAACATCTGTGTGGATTTATGGATCAAGAATGAGAGGCAGGGAGCCTTGCCTAAAGCCAGGCATGAGGGTGGTACTCACTGTTTGGCATTTTCAGGGTACAACGTCCTGCTTATATTCCTTAGTCTGCAGGGATAATATTTTAGCTGTGGCAGTCCTGAATGATCTTTGGCAGTTTGTGAATTCCGATGATACAGGGAGTTTTGTCACATGCAGAAACACCCATAATGAACTGCAGTGAAATAATTAGATTTCTTCTATTTATAACATCAGTTGCTTTAAAAAAATCCCTTTAAGAGGAAGGGAAAAAGGTGGAGAAAAACAACTGCATGGAAAACTGCATGGTAACCCGTGATCGTTTTCATGTTCTGAGATGATGCAAATATTCAGAAAATGTGTAAGGAATATTTTCTGAAAACGTAAGAAAAGTTACTTTCCTTTAAATACTGGGTGGTCACTTGTAGCTCAAAGGTGAGACTTGAAAACCTTGGAGCATCAGTGACCCTCTTGGGAATTTTCAAACGGTTTTCAGACAAGTTGAAAAGAAGTACTGTGGAAATTTTGTTTTGTTTTTTGTCATCTGATTCTTCTGGCTCAAGTCCTTCCTCTTTCCTGCAAACTTCTTCAGAACATGGCATTTTAATACTGTTTGCTTTCAGAATTTGGGGAAAGTATGAAGAGGCAGAACCACCCCAAAATATTAAATTGCCTTAAAAATCATGTACATCAGAGTGTTACTTTGTGGTTTCCCGTGCTTTCTAGATTAAGCCTCTACAGTACATCTGCTTTGTGTTTCCAAGGGCTTTGCTGCAGTTAAAGGGCTTTTCATAATCAGAAGTGGAGACTCCAGGAGCAAGGGCTTGTAGAATACCACATGTGCTTCTATTAAAATCAGGAGAACTTGTGTCAGCATGGCTTGTCAGGGCTGATGCAAGTGGGAGGAGGACCAGGGGTCTGCAGCCCCAGCGACAGTACTGGCTGCTTCAGTTTTCTGGGACAGAGCTTGTAGTCAGAAAGGCCTTGTGGGGCCTTGAACTCTATAATCTTGTTCTGCTGAGGGGAATGAAAGTTATCCCTGTTTTATCCAATAGTGTATAAAATGGTTAAATAGTCCCATAAGTTATGGATGAAGCAGTGTGAAAATACTGTTGATAGGAACTGGACTGCTGTGCTGACTTCAAGGTTAAACAAGTAAGCTTGTGTTTGCTTAAGTGCTGTCTTCTATATATGGGAACTTTCTGGAGGTAGGTGCAAGGCATTTTGATCTGCTGCATATAAAGCACTTAAATAATCAAAGACCCTGTAGCCAAGTACTGCAGGAACCATAGTTGTCTCTGATTTTTGGGAAATGGAACATCTGAGCCTTCCTGTTGCATTAGCAATAGGCTTGCCATGAGTGTATTGTTTTAAGAAAAGTACAGGACAAGTGTATGTAGAAATACATCTGTGTATAGAAATACACTTGGGAACCACAGGAATGTGCTTCCTAAACGAAGGAGCAGAGGGAGCAACCTGATTCTTACATATGTTTGCAATCCATAAATATTTTCCTGTGGTTTTACTATTATGGTACTAAGAAGGGGAAGTTTTATTTAATTAGTTATATGAGACATCTTTGGTGTCAGCTAGTGAGTTTCTCATGTAGAGGTTGGTTTGTTTGAAACTTTTTGGTTTATTTTTTAAAACTTGCTGAAGCTTATGGAAAATGAGTTAACAAGAAGCAGATTTCCAGTTGAGATCTCCCTAATGATATAATGTTAACAATTGAATAAAACTTATTTCCTTCCTGGAGAGAGCGTTAATGGCAAGTGATAAAAGTTTGAGGCAAGTAAGCAACATAGTAGATGTTCCTAGATTGTGGCTGGATTAGGCGTTCTTTCAGTATTTGCAGTTATGAACCCCTTAAAACAGAAGTGTACAATTAGGTTGGCTTGCTGGGAGCTCTCCAGCTTCTCTGACACATTGATTGCTCTGTCACAGCAAAATTCACCAGAAAGGTACTTTTCCTGTCTGATTTTTAAAAAGACAAACGAGCAACCATGCCATTATAACTCTTTTGCAGGACAGTAAAGCCAAACAGCTGCTCCACATGCCTGTTCCTGAATTTTGACACTCCAAAATGGGCTCAAGGGGAACAGAATTGGAGGGAGGGAGGTCAGAAGATTTGTCAGCACGTGGAGGAGACACAGAGAAAAGATGGACTGGGGAGGAACATAAATCATCAGAGAACCTCAAAGTAAATATGTGATAAATTTGATGAAAAGGAGACATGGTAGCTTTTTCAAGAAGTACACATCTGGAACACCTTTCTGCTGCACCAAGCCATACAGAGAGACTAGTGCTAGGTAGTTTGCTGCTGAAATTTTTCTGTCTTGCCTTCCTAAAGTGAAGCTAACGTCTACTTCTCCAGGTTCTGTGTGACTCCCCATAAGATGTTAACAGGGGTTATGAGAACTGTTCCTGTAAGGGGGAAAAGGAGAAAAGAAATCGCTTCTAAGGTGTTGTGAGCCAGACCCTACACTCCAGCAAGCCTTCTCTGGCTCTTGTGGTGTTGGGTTCTGGTTTGCGATGCTGCCCCAGCTTTTCTTCATATCCCTTTACCTTGCGTTGGAAGGGAGCCACTCTGCATGTTCTAGTGGGATGAAGTATCTTCTAAGGGGGTAATTAAGGGTTCCTTCAGTGTTTCACTCACTCTGTCTCAGAGCCTAAGTACGTGAAAGTTTTTCAGATGGCCAAATAATATGGTAGCCTCTTTCATACTTTCGAGATGCTTCTGTGGGTATATTAACACTTACAGTTAAAGCTTGGTGCCCATTTCCTCCTGGCGCTCTCCTGAGTTGCCTCTTGTGTTCATTCTGTCCCATTGAAAATGGGAACCAATTTTCATAATCTAAGGCATCTCAGCAAACAATGACAAGCATCCCAGTTGTTGAGTTTGGCAAGTGTTCCTCCTGCATACCAACTGCTATTTAGTCATGGTGGTTGGCTGTGGAGTTCTCATGAAGGAATCTAGTGAAACAAATCAGGCAGCCTGAAGATTACCACAGTTAGGGCTGTCTTTAGCAGGGCTTGTAGCCTCCTGGCTGAATTCTCATTCTTTATGCATAGCCTGAGTTATGGTATGGATGGGCTGTGTTTGTGAGGGGGAATGCTCTCCTTCATACTAAGGAGAATGCCAGCTGGTGACAGCCTTTACAAGATCAGGCTGTGGTAGAATGATGTGTTCCTATCACATGTTGGAAAAAATGGACTTGCCTATTTTTAACCTGCTAGTTCTCTTATTGAATTTAACCCATCAAAACCAGTGACACTGTGTGTGTGTGGGGAGAACTGAGGACATATTGTGACCTGCTGCAGTGTGGTTTCTCTGCATCGTGCTGCCAGTGGGAGCGGCGCTGGTTCTGCCATCAGGGACTCTGGTACTTTGTGCTTCAGGGCGTAGGCAGGGGAGGTTTGGCAGGACTAACCCTTAGCTGCAGTTTTGTTTATTTTAGTAGCCATTCTCAGGAGTATTCTGAGCTGACTGCACTGTCCCTTAAAATTAGCCAGAAGTTTCTTAGAGCCAGGAACAGAACACTTTCTGTTACTTTTTGTGTTTACTTTTGAGGTGGTTAAGAAAGAAAAAGTTCTTTATTTGCACTTAGAAACCTTCCTTTCTTGAATCTGAGGTCCAACATACTGTCTAAAATTCAGTCTGGGATTCTGGCTGATGCAGTCCACCAAACATACCAGGTAACATGGATTATTTTTTTTTGGCTCTGTGTTCACATCACTCATACTGGAAATGAAGCTCCTTGTATCCAAAACTAATAAATTCTGTGCCTGTGTAACAAAGATTAGAAATGTCATCCTCATCTCTGATTTGAATCCCTAAAGGATATTTGACCTTGGAGAGCCTGAGAGCACAGGACAGATGGTGAGGGGGAAAGTAAGATACTGGGACTTGTCCGGTTCTTTTTACTGGTGAGAGCAAACTCATGGCTGTAAGCATGCCTGTAATGGAATAAGATTAGACCCATGTATTTTTAAGCACAGTAATTAAAATCTGTTAGTTCTGCAGTTCCTAGCTTTATAAAATAATACTGTCCAACAAATGGGTTGGCAAAGGAGAAGAATCTCTTGTTGCTTTTGTAGGGTTTTGTGTTGTTATTTTTTTTAATGACACCAAGCCCAGTGATGATACAACAGCTGGACAATCATCGTGAGTATTTTCTTGAGGGCTATTAGACTATGGCTGCTGAAAGAGACAACTGGGGACAGGATTGCCTGCTCTGTTGCTTCCTGCCAAATCACGGCTGTGCACTTACAATAGCAAATCCGACTGTCTAATTGGTCTGCAAGGCAAAGCTACGTGTTTGGGACCTGCAAAGATGGACTGCAGGATTTTTCTAGTGGAAAATACACCACCTCTGTTAATTACCTCTTGAATAAATAGTTCTAATGTGAGTTGCTGGAGTCAGGGTAGAAAGCTTTTTTTCCTCTGCTTTGCAGTAGCAAGTCTTGTTTCCAAACTTGCAAGGACGATGCAAATTCTTGAAGATAGCTTTCTAAAGGCAGAATACTGATATCAAATATACAATTTTATTACCAAAGAGAGTATCTATAAACAAACTTCCTTACTTTCTCAGTCTCCCTTTCTTTTATTTAGTATTGTTGGGCTGTTTAGTTGGGGGGTGCGGGGATGTTTGTCTGTCTTGCTTTCAGTGATGTTTCCGAATTCGTTCTGCTACAGTAAGAGACATTAAAATATACCTGGCGAGAGATAAAATATAGCTATATGGTCAGAGCTGATAACCAATAATAATGGGCTATTTTGATGAGACATCTGAATGGGGTACCAGTAACTTGTGATCTGTTGCTTACCAGAAATGAGACAGATGCCACACAGTTCACAAGGCGGTGAGCTTCCATTTGCTGGGCTTCTGGCCTCAAGTGAAGCGAGTTGCAGTATCTCTGTAAGAGGCATTTCGGGAGTGGCTGGGATATGGTATTTCCTCCCTGTTCCACCTGCTTACCATTTTCACAGCAGCTTTGCAGTCAACCGTGAATATTTTCTTTGTATATGTTAGTGAGGGGGACGTTCTAGTGCTTTTTAGAGATCATCAGTAACTTGGGTGGAAAGTCCAAGGCCTCTTACATGTGAATGGGCCCTTGACATTGCAAAGGATTCATTTATTTTTTTGGCAGTACAGGCAAAGCAGCCAGAATGGAGACCCAAAGGATATGGGCTAACTATTTCCCAGCTGCTAGCAGTAGAGGCATCAATTGCATAATTTCAAAAGCTTGTTGTCAATCTTACACACATAGCATTTGTTTTTCTCTCTTAATGCTAGTATTGAATCACACCAATTACATTATTACAGTACACTGTGTAAAACATGCTGCCGTTCTGTATAGATGGGTTGCAGTGGATCTGGCAATTATGTCTATTATGAAAAGACACAAGTTGAACGTTAGAATGCCCATGAATTAGGGGGCAGGCAGCAGGCACTCATTAAAGATTTTAATTGCTTTCTTTTTCTTCTTTGGAAAAAAAGCAGGGGGAGCCATGTTTCAAAGTGAGCAATTAAAGGATACTTCATAGCTAATTGCTGTGAGAAGGGGCTGCTACGTGGAATATGCTCTATTGTAATTCATGTGATTGCTTGACATTTTATTAAGAAGCACATCATTGTACTGTGGTAAAATTTAATTTTCTGCAGCGTAACTGTGTGCGTAATAACTGCTGAAGTAATGGCTGTTTGGATTTGCTATGGCTCTTTTCCTTTCTACATGTAATAAACATGCCATAAATAAGCTGTAATTATCAGGGTCATTGATGTACAGCAAATCCTCCATGGACAGGTGGCTTATCTAGTTTGCAGGTAAGTGTATTGTGTATGTGGATAGGAAAGCACAAGCTGTCAGTAGCTCAGCAGGGTCATTGGTTAAATTGCAGAGCCCCAGAAAGGCAGATCTCTTCGCTGCTTTCAGAGCCAGCATGGGTCTGAAGGTCCCGTATTGTTGTATTGCTGCAGTTTGGAGCCAGACCTAAAAAGCCCTGCTGAACCCCAATGCTGTGGCCAGCCAGGTTGAACACCTAAGCTGGGCTTCAAGCATGATACAGAGAGATTATAATGCAGAGTGCTGGGTTGGCTTGAGGGTACCAGCCTGTGCTGGAGGAGCCTTTTGGATGTGTGTGGCCTGCAGAACGGGCTGTGTCCCTGGGCTGCGGAACGGGAGAGCTGAAAGTGTGCTTTGTCTTGTATGGTGCACAGTCTGTGCTGAGTGCAGGATGTGGTTTATCTTCGCAAATAGGATTGGTGTCATGTCTGAGCCACCTGTACGCACAGCTAATTGTGTCAAATGCACCCCAAAATACACAAACGCGATGCATCTCTGGGTTGCTCCATTACCTAAGAGTACCTCAAACAAGGGGCATTGACTGTATGTTTTTGCTCTGTGTAATGCAAGTTACACTAACTCCTGATGGTGAAACTCCTGTTGGTAGCATTAGTGACCTTCTCCATCCCACACAAGAGCCTTGAACAGAGGTTCTCTTCTTTTAATGGTGTGACTCACCATCTCTCTCAATCCTGCTTGTGTGCTGTGAGGCATGGCTGTGTGACCATGGGAACAGCTTAAAGGGAAGAGTCACGCTGGGGGTGTTGAAAATGTATTTGTAGCTATGTTTTACTGCTGCTTATAGTGGAGGAGGACAAAGTGATGTGGTAGGACAAATTGGAATTGCTGCTGATATTATTGATACACTGTTTGGAGATCGGTGTTCTACAAATAACCCTTTTTCCATTGGTGTTCAGGAAAATTACTTGTCTGAAACAACATAAACACAAGTATTGAAAAGATGTTGGTATAAATGGCTTAGAACTTACATATTCTCAAATGCAAAATGAAGTATCTCTCTTGGTATGTTTCAGTAAGTAAAATTCCCAATCCAACAGCATCACTGTATGCTTTGTTGCAGTAACTGTACAACTATTTTGCATCTATACTTAATAGCAACTGTCAGGATTTCTCACTGCCAAACTGAAGCTTACAAAACCAAATAGTTAAAGAGAAAAAAATTGGTTAATGGTGATCTGGGTCATGGCACACTTGCTTCTGTGAGGGGCAGACAACAAACATGCCAGTTTCCCTGGGTGGGTTTCAAGCAATAGTGATTCACATTCCCTTCTCTGTAACCCTGTATGTAATGCTGCAGTAGTAAATAATACAGTGAGCCTTAGGATGATGATTACGTTATTGTGTTAGACACTCTCCATGTTTTTGCTACTGTTCAGTTTGTTATAAGGCTTGAATGTTTTGGTTTTGTGTTTTTTATCTCTCTGTGATAATGTGGGAACTCCTTGACATTTTTTTTTTTTTTTGAGCAGCTGGAACTAGCAACTGGCAATAGATTCAGTATTAAAAAAATAGCTGGGATAAAGTGGTGGATGAATTTGCTCAGTGGCAACTTTTATGCGTGCAAGTATAGAGAGATATATTGCAGAGACCTTCTATGGCTTTGAGAGTTGAAAGCTTGAACAAAATAAGCAGGTTTATGACTGTCTTGGAAAGCATATTAGTCGTGCCTATGCATATGTTGTTTTGAGCTGCTGTCTGCTGAAGTAAAGTACAATATCTACAGTATGTTCAGTATGACTGCAATTTTAGAATGTTGCATCCTTGTAATATATCTTATACTTCTGCTTATTGCAGGATTTGGGCATGTTCTTCTCTCTAGTACCGATATCTATTAGCAGATGTTAATGGGCACTCACCAGTTCTGAATAATTTTCTATCTGTGCTAATGCATCAACTTTAAAAATCATAGCTTGGCACTAGATGGATACTCAGAAAAGCATCAGGTTATAGGTGACTAATGGAAGGCTGATGATGAGATTACAGAGCACGGGGGTGCTATCTCAGTAGCTATTTTCTACAAACAATTGTCATAACAATATAACCGGTGCAGAAAAAATTGTTAATGCTATTGTATATATGTAGGAGGAATCACTCAGCAATAAGGTTCATTCTGTATATGCTTTGCCTTTAACTCTCTGAAGTGGCAATCTCAGAGTTGTTCTGTATATGCCTTTAACTTCTTTTTTCCTTTTAAAGTAGCAGTCTTGGGTTAAATCCAAACAGAGCTTAAACATCTACTTACTACTTTTAATTCCCATTTGTTTAGTTCTGCTAATAAAGAAATTAAATTAAAGAAATAAAGAAGCTGTGCTTCTGTACTCTGGTTGCAGGATTTTCTCTTTGAAGCTGGTTTCATTCTGTCATGCAACCTACTGTTCTGAACTATTTTTTTTTTAAATCACAAATTATGACTTTTTGCAGTAACATGAGGAAAAAAAAATACTTTTATGGCTACAAGAGTCTGTGTAAGTTTATTTGTGCAAACACTAGACTGAGTCTGACCTGTCAGTTTGCCTTTAACTGTAGTTGCCATTTAGCTCTTGGTTGTGATTGTGTTAGTTGTCAGTAATTGTGTTTGCTGTCTCAGCTGGAGGCTGTGATGAAGAGTGCTTGGAACTGGGGCATTACACAGATAATATCATGATGAAACAGCTGCAGCTTAATCATAATGAAATATGCGTGGGCTTTAAGGGCTGCATATTCTGGAAATTTTTATTACACTTAATTCCCGTGTTTAACCTTTTTAGGAAAAAAAAATCTCCCTGCAATTAGAGAGAAATAGATGTAAGATTATAGTAGTAAGTATTATAAAATATATCTCATAGCCTTCCTGTTTCAGGGAGAGAGCGTTTTGTTTGTCTTTGCCCCAGGTAAAACTGCTAGCAATCTTCCTAATTTTTCTGATCTTTTAGATGTCTAGACCTGAATGTCTGATGTTGCACCCCTTTCAAGCTGAGGAGCCCAGGGCAGTGTATCTGTGCTATCGGTCAGTGCTAGCGCGATGGCATCCAGCACTGCTTGGTGCAGAGGTTAGCCAGTCTAGGTCCTCTGCGTTTGGAGATCGGAGGGACTTTTCAGTTTACTCTGGGATTGGTATCTCCCTCTGTGCTCAGAAAACAGAGGCTGGGGATCTTTTGGTAAATCTGAGTCTATGGCATATGGTATTTGGGGACATCCCTGCTAATTGCTAGACTGATCATTTTCTGTCAAAAGTAGTTTCTTTGTGATCTAGGCCAAGCAATGCACTGATAGATAATGCAAAATTAACACTTAAAAGATTATTTTTTAAAAAAATTACTTCATATTGCGTTGCCCAGACTACTAATTGCATTAAACTGATGACAGGCAAATCTGATTACTAAGGCAACCTGCTCAAATTAAAACATAAAAAAGTAAGTAGCAGAAAAGCACCATGTGTTGTTGAGAAGAAATCAAGTGCAGACACAGAAGATAAAATACGAACTGTGGAAGCAGTTATCACAGTCACAGGCAATTGAAGTAATAAGGAATATGGTTTAAGGATGGCCTTGAATTTCTAATTATTGGGGAAATGGGATCTCGTAGGTCTGTTTCCTAACGCCGTGATTCTGTGAAACAAATCCAGATGAGGTATTCCCAGCAGTTCTGTCTGTATGTACAGCTATCTTCTGGAGTTAGCTTCACGTGGATAAAAAGTAACTCTATTGGAAACACCTTCTTTATGTTGGGATGAGTTAAAAACAAATAATCTCCAGATGATTGTAAACAAAATGTTACGGATGACGGGTGGAACTTCCTGTGAAGGAGTCGGTTCTCTCTTGCTCTTTTGGGGTCTGATGCTTCATTTGTGTCTGTGCCCAGGCAAACCGGGACGCAGTGATCAGCCGAGCCCCAGACCAGCAGGACGACCGAGCTGTCAGCCTCCGGGATGCTTCTGCAGTCTACGACCTGCTCAGCATCACGCTGGGCAGAAGAGGGCAGTATGTCCTGCTTGCCGAGGTACCTCCTCCCAGCTGCTGCGGAAACTTCCACTTCCCCAGCAAAGCCCCCCTTTGCAGTAACTTGCCGGGGAAGGTGAAAATGAGCCACACTAGCTGGCAATTAGCAGAAACAGCTACAAACCTATGGCAGCACAGGCCAAAAACGTACACAAAACTGTTTGAGACGTTAGATAATTTGTGTGTAGGCACTTGAACAAAGTGGCTGTCATTTGAAGTGATGGTGTATGCTAGCAAGCCCCGTTAACTGAGAAGAAGAAAATGATATCGTTAAAAAAAAAAACAAAACACCTGGGCCACAACAGATTGTTTCCCCTGGTTTGATTACTAAGCCAAGCAACAGTCTTGTGACAAAAGATATTAAAACAAAAAAGAAGTCTGATATTTCTCCCAACATTTATTTCTCAGTGCTTGGAAAGAGCCATGAAGTTTGCGTTTGATGAATTTCACCTCTGGTACCAGCTTGCCTTGTCCATGGTGGCTTGTGGAAAGGTAAGGTTCAAACCGAACTTAGAAAGGGAACTTTTTCGTCTGGCAGACTGTAACTAGCTTACTTGTGTTTTGTGGGGGTAGGTGCCATCAGACAGCTATGTGGAATGACAGCGCTCTCCTTTTAGACTCTGATTGCACTTTGTGATCAAATGTGTGGTATTGAGTACTGTTCTTTCCATGTAGTGTTTGCTTCTCATTATCAAGGAGAAAACAGATTTTGTGCGTAGCTGTGGATTGAAAAGCATTATACAGCTGTTCATTCTCTGCAGTTTCAACAAAAATGTGGTTAATGTAAGAAAGATACTGATGTATAAAACTGTCATCAACTCAGTGTCTTTGGGCAGTTACTTAACCTCTCTTTAAGCTGTGGTTTCTCCATCTGATCAAGGAAATGTTATTTTTTTTTCATAGAGAGCTTGCAAGGATTAATATTTTTTAAGTGCTTGGTGCAAAAGATACTGTAGAAAGAGAAGTGATGTGTGAATATTGGCATGGCCATATGTTTTAGAATAAGCATTTTTTTAAGTTAGTGTAGCATTTGTCAAAGTGACCAGTTAACCCCTGAGATGGCTAAAGTCTGGTTGCAAAAGGTAGGCAGAGGCAGCAGAAGCTTTTCTTTATTAGTCTTAAAAGAGTAGACTTCCTGCAGGAAACATGGATGGTACAGAATTTAGCCTGTTCATTCTGGGGGTCCCCATCTACACTTTTAGGAGGTGTGAGCAAATTAACGCTGTACAGTACTAGACCACTTAATATGGTCCTATATTGTGTGCCCATGGAGTGCAAGGGAATCCACGTGGACCTGGGCAGAGACCACCCACTAGCAGTCATCTGCCAAATGATAACTACTGCCAGCCTTTTATGACTATAAGCTGAGCTGGAAACAGTGGCTTTGACAAGGAAAGGGGAGATGAATATACAGTGGCGTGGTTTTGCAAAGAAGTTATCATCTTGTGATGTATAAACGTCAGCAAAGCTTGGAAGATGTCTGAAGGGATTCCTTCACTTCTGTGAGCACAGGCAAAGCCTTATCTTGGAAGACTGTCAGTTATTATGCGTTACGCTTCAAGAAGATGGCAGAGCAGCAAGAGAAGGTCTAATAAAAACCATCAAGAATGGCTAAGGGTATAGTAAGCAGGACTGTGGAAAGATTGAAAGAATTTTTTTTTTTTTTTTTTTTTACCCTAAAGAGAAGAAGAACATCCAAAAGAGAAACAAGTCTTCAAGAGCTCTTAGACAAATTAACCCCTTCTTCTATTGTGGGTAGGACAAGATGTGATGGCTTCCAGTTGCAGCAATACAAATTCATGTTTCTTATTAAGGGGCAAAAAATAAGGATCGTGATACACTGGAAAAAGATTGCCTGTAGAGGTTGTGTGGAGCCTGCATCGCTGGGGATCTGTGGAACACTCTAGACAAGTATCAGTCAGCAGTGACCTTACTGTGAGGCACTAGGGGTGTACTTGGTGGGACCTTGCAAACTTTGACTCTGTTCTGGGACTCCAGAGTTGTCTCATAAATCAGCTAGATCTGTTATAATCCAAAGGAGACATCAAAACTTTGACAAAGCATATTAGATCAGCAGGGAGCTGAAGGGAGATGTTTAGTGAGAAAGAGGCTCACAGATTCCTATAGGATTTCAATGCAAGCATTTCAAAATCCCATTCCAAGTATGAAAATGATGGCTAGATTCAATCATGTGTTGGGAAACCTGAAGCTACTGGTGGAATACTTAAACAATGAGCTTGGTGCCATGGCGCTAATTCCTTGGCGCTGGCCTATGTCGAGTTTGGGGTTTACAAGTCAGGTCCAGCTCCCCTTGGCATTCAGCTGGAGTTAGCACGTTTCTGCCCTCTGTGCCTTTGCAAATCCTCTGGATACCTGATCTCTTGATACAGAGAACAACAACTAGATAGTCAATGATGGAAAGGCGCGGTATCTTCCCATAAACACAGGACTTGTCTGGGAACTTCATTGGCTTTACAGGTTGTGTAACTTGTTTCTCAACAGCAAACAATGCTGTAGCTCTAGTGATCTGCCAGGGAGTAAATCTAGATTTTAACTGCGGATGGTTGAGGAGTGTATCCAGAGCGTAATTGTGGTTCAGTCTTAGGTTAGTGTGGAGGAGAGAAACGGGGCCTGATCTTTAGCTTCTAATAATTTCCGTGAGAACGCTGTCCTTGTCCTTATGTGTTTGCATACCTCTTTACCTTCCCTAGAAGTTACTAAATGTTTAATACTTAAGGGGGGAGGGGCGGGAAGAGCAACACAAGTATCTGTATCTCTATAACTCTCCTGTCTTTTGAGATTTTTCAAGTATGTCATGTCTTTTTGCCTGTACTTTAAATATTTACAAGGTAAAATGGCCTGATCTTGCCTATTGTTGTAAAAGCTCTAAATGTTCTGAGCCCTACATGTGTCAGAGGGAGTTCCCTTACCCAACAATCCTATCTGTGCAGTATTTCACTTCTAATCCCAAAGTATTCCTTGACGTTTCCTGTCGTATACTCTGGAATGCGTCATCTTGCTAATGGGAGATGCGGCATACATTTTTACATTGCTTTGCAGCTTGATACCAGGACAGAGTTCATTTAAAAGTAAGTGCTCCCGTGTAGCAGAAAGAACTGATGAGAAAACAGTGTGGTCTGTCTAGACTGCAGGATGCAGAGTACACTTGAGCTTTTATAGGTAGAAGATCTGTTTTCACCTGTCTCAGTCACAGCCAATTCCTGATCTCATTTCTTGGTAATGAAATCTTACATCCTGCAGCGTTACTTGTTCTGCAGTACAGCAAATCATGCTCATAAATCCTGGGACAACAGGAACAGTTTTATTAACCTTTAAATGCTGGAAACTTTGATCTCTTTTTTTTTTAACACATTTTTAGCATTTGCAAACTCTGACCTTCTTAAAAGTGCTGTAAAATCCTATCATGCCCTCTATTCTACACTGCATTTGATGAGTGTTACTTTTATTTTGTATATTCCTCTTCAGATTGAGTCTATCAAGTTGAATTTCAAACTATTTTCTTCCTCTGCCAGCCAAAAAATTGCCAAATGGTGACTGTCATTTTTCACAAGTGATCAGTCTGAATGTCAAGCCCCAGTCACTTGGGCGTATTACTGTATGTAGGTTTGAGTTTGCACATTATTCTAAAAGACATGTCTTAAAAATAGGTACATCAGTTCAGTAAGTTCTTACAGAGCAAGCGAGGCCTTAGAGCTTCATGAAACAGTGAATGAAGAAACTCAGAGAACATAACCTTCCTGTCTGTCTTCCTATCCACTTAAGCGGTGGAAATAATGGAGGGATAGCAGTTTCACTTTCCTGTGCTTCTCAGCAACTTGCATAATGAGAAAGATGGCATGGTCTGGTGGTGGCTTGTTTTTTTTTAACTCAGTTTTGGGAATGCATGTATGCTGAGCTGTATGTTTTCTGAACAAAAGGAGCATGTTCATTCAGAAAACTTTTGAAGGGAATTTTAGATGAAATGCTGGGAAAGCCTAGACAATGGCAAAGACGTAGTGACAGATGCCATGTGTCACCAAGTGCAGTTCTGGATAGAAGGTTTAAATCAGTCTAATGCAGCACCTCTGTTCTTCTGAACTGGTGCTGAAAAGCAGAATGCTGAACTCTTCACAGCTGCTTTACATTGCTTCTGCTGGTAATAACCTTTGTGATATGGTAATACGAGAGCCAGAGGCCGAGTGGCCGTAGCAGCTCCCTGGCTCTGCTGCCATGCATAGACAGGCCTGAGTCTGAGTGGCGAGTGGTATGATAGCCAGATGCCATCTGGCAGTCTTCAGGCAATGAGATGAGCCACTGTCCTGCTGCCAGAGTGAAACAAGTCCAGTAGGTTGCATCTGCTTGTCTTGAGATTTTGAGAAAGTGAATTGTATTTAGCAGAATGGGGAAAGAAAGGACCAAACTCTTACTTACAGAATGGGGGAGACTTTTTAGTCTTCACAGCAGTGAGAAGAGAGACAGCCGTTTGGGACAGATCTGTTCTCTGCTGCTGCTTTTCAGCTAAACAGTTTCCGCTGGAGATGGTGGCAGTTACCAGTGCACAGCACTCCTGTGGACTAGGGTGACCGGTCCTGTAGACTAGGCTGCTGACATATCTGAAGTTGGAGGCAAAATTGTCATAGTGGCTGGGTGACATATTACATGCACAAGGGATGTGAGACAGGGTCCAGGTCCCTATGCATTTGCAAGCATTTTCCTGGCCTTGGACCAGTTGGGTCAGTTACGTGTTCAGTTGTTTAGATTTCTGTCCCCTTCCACACCAAACAGCCTCACACGGAACCTAGCCTGGGTGTCCCAAAGTGTCACTGAAGCTGTCTGGGAGTAGAAACTCGCAAGTGCATCATGGAATTTGGCTCTAGCTTAGATTGACAGTATGTCAGAAAGTCTTCTAGATCTGCATTGTGACTGTCTTTTTTTATTACCTGTCATACTGCTTAAGGGGAAGATAAACTGATAAAATGCGTGCCTTGAACAACATGAGGCAGCACTGATGTGTCTTTTCTACCTACAACCAAGAAGACAAGATATGTATTTAGTGACATTGATGTGCCATTTTCCTAAGGGCGGTGGGGGAGGGATAGCTGTGAAATTATTCTGTTAACACTTGAGTCTACTTAGTCTAAAAGTGCTAGGTACCCTAATTGAGCCATTCAACTCACAGCAGTCTTACACTGATCTCTCGTGCCTGGTGGATGTTTATTATTATTGTACGCAGTGTATTAAACCATTTTCATGATCATATTTAATGTTTCTGCCCAACATCCCCAGCCAACACAACTTGGTTAGTGAATTAAAAGCTTTAGGATGTGCGTTTCTGGAGAGGAGGGGTGGGGAGTGATACAGCCTCAGACCAGCTGAGGGAAATCTGGAACGTCTGCTAGGAGAGGATAATCTGCTTTTACCTCTCACCCTATATACTCATTTAGGGGATGAAGTGCAGCAAAAAGTGTAAGGGAGGAGCTCAGGAGCAATTGAAAGGGCTGTCAGGAAGAGCCTCTGTGAGAAGCCAGTGGAGCTGGAAGCAGTTACCTGGAGGGCAAGGGCTGTGCTCAGCAGGCCTTGTGCTGGGATTGTTTGCTGATGGTGGTTTATGTGTTCCTGGGGTGGCTGGTGTGCAGCTGTCCCACCCCGGTCATCCACTGCTGACAGAACACCATCAGCCCAGTGCTTGCCTTAAGGACAGCAATGGCATGACTTCAGAAACAACTGTGGTGTTGCTGACCCTCCCCAGCCCCCGCTGGCCCATGCTGAGGGCACCATAGGGGCCATGGTCAACATTGCTGTGTAGGTACAATGGGTTGACAGCTGGGGGATTTAAGCCTCAAGCATGGTACCTTGCAAAACCAGGCAGATACAGCTGCTTGCAACTACACAAAATGGTCCTCTCTGCTCTTACCCCTTATGTTTGTTCATCTTTAAAGCAAAGAGGTAGAAAGAGTCATGCTTGTCTACCTGAATGGTTTTCTTAATGCTTCAGGAGGTGTCTGGTGTTACACGAAGGGAAATAATCATAACCCTCTTGGCATCTGTCCTTCAGCTGTTTTTCTTCCTGGAGCCAGCCCTGCAGTGTCAGCGTGCTCCCCTTGGCTGCTCAGCAGTTGGAGGCACTGCAGCCCTGCCCAGAGCTTGTGCTGGCAGCATTTTTAGGGTTTTGAAACCAGGCTCACACAGACATGAACTCTGATTTTGGAGCCCTTCGCAAGCTGCTGATACATACAGGTCATAGCCAAACAATGACAAGCTGATGTCTGAGCTGCTCATATCTGTGTTGCACCCAAGAAAAGGAATGCTTCCCCTTATTTAAACAGTACAGCAAAAGTGGATGTCTCCAACAGCTTCGAGGAGCTTCAAATTTGACTCAGCCATGCCCGTACTGCCAACATACAGCTTTCCAGAAGGTTAGAAGGAAAGTTATAAATATATTTAATACATAATTCTGCAGCAACAGCAGATGAATTTTATGATTTAGGCTGTTCCTTCTGTTGGTTTCCTTGCAAAAGCTTAGGCTGGTTGCTAGGCAACTGGCATAAAAAAGAAGTACATTTCTCTTTGCATTGCAGGCAGGAACCTTGGGAGCAGCAGAGGCCTCGGACAGCTCCTTAAATAGCATTGCTGGGGAATGAAAGTTAAAATATTGAACGTTCATTGGTTAAAGATCCTGTTACAAAGGTCAGCTGTCTAGGGGATATTCAATAGTTTGGTTTCCTTTGGTGCAAAAGAAAGATTAGAAGGGGATGTGCCTGTGTGCTGTAGATAATACAAAAATGGAAATTTCCAAAGATGCCAGACTGTCGAACAGAATACCTAGGTGGGCTATATAATTGCCTTCAGGCTTAACTCTCTTTTCCTGCCAGAAAGTGTGAAGGGGGGTGTTTGCCACATTAGCAAGGACAAATTTATGCTTATAGATCTTAAAATTTAAGAGGTACTTTAAAAAGTGAATATTTGAAGCTCCTTAACTCCAGTGCTGTAATTTGCTAAACACAATGTAAAAGAAAAGGGGGAGAACTGGTCCCTCTGTTGAGAGAAATAAATGTCTTAGAGGAATAATGTTCATGCTGAGGGATTTGCAGAAATCTAGAAATCCAGTGGAAAGCTAACACCAGAAGAACTAGCTCCAGAGTTATCAATTGCTGGCTCACTGTGTGTTATCTTCCTATGTTGGTTCAAGGTCATTTATAGCTAGATGGCTGCGAATCCCAGGATACAGGCAGTATTAATTCTTGCATAATGATGAAAGATTTCCTCTCCCCTTCCCCACAATCCCTTAGAAATAGTGCAGCTTTTAAAATCAGGCAGGATGATGCTAGAAAGAAAGCAGTAATAGTTGTGGAGATTCATCTGTGTACAAACTGCAAGGTGAATTTGGAATGAAGCTGTCTACCAAAACCACCACCACGAGGAACATTTTTCCCTCTGACTGAAAAGTATTAACCAGAGAAGCAAAAAAAGTAGAAAGGTTTTTGGAACCCTTACAAGAAAAGAGCAACTGTTTATGGTGTGTCAAATCTGCCTGGCATGATTTACTGTCTGGAAATTCTTCCTTTTACTTACATTTGTGGTTTCTTTATCTTTATTCGTTTAAATATGAAACGAATCTCTGATGTCCTTCTTTTGTTGCTTTGGTATGGTGGGAGAGAAGCGGAGGGGGAAAAATGAAAATCGTGTTGGAGTGAGCTAGGAAAGCCAGCATCTGGGCAGTATCGATGTGTTTATAGTAATTGATGGCAAGATCTCTTGAACATTTTGGAAAAGTAAGAAAGAATTAGCTGTAGACAGTTCTTCATTTTGTACCGCTCATGTGCAAGCATCTTTGAGGAGTATGCTTGCATACTTCATTATATAATTAGTAAATGGGGAATGGGAGTTGTTTTGCATTTAGTTACATTTTACTCCCTTACAGGATTCAAAAGCATGGCTGCTGTACTTAGGGGGAAAAGTCGTCTTCAGTGTTCACCTTCCCCAATAGCTTCCTTGTGATTTCTCACTGCAGATCGAGAAGTGTCCCCTATATTTGATGTGGTTGTCCTGGTTTCAGCTGGGATAGTTAATTTTCTTCTTAGTAGCTAGTATAGTGCTGTGTTTTGGCTATGATGTGAGAACAATGTTGATAGCACACTTATGTTTTCAGTTGTTGCTGGGTGATGTTTATGCTGAATCAAGGACTTACACATACATACATCGAGCTTTTTTAGAAATCTGTATCAAAAGCAGCCATTTGTCAGTATTACTTGCTACTTCCCAGAAACTACCATTCCTAATTATTTTTTTTCTCATAAATTATTGTGGAGCATGTTTGTGATCTCTGCAGAAGAAACATATTGTATGCAAGTAGACTAGGTGAGGAAAAAATTGACAGAGAACAGCAGCTTCCTATGAATGCTGGATTTAAATATGGAACAGTAGTGTCATGTCCTTCCCTGTCTCCATTGCAAAAAAACCCCATGAAGTTGCTGGTATGTGAAGAATGGAAATGCCCAACTTGGGTAACTGAAGTTTCTAAGTCCTTTACACAGTTAACTACTTTTTTTTTTTTTTTTTTTTTTCTTATGGCTGAACATTCCCCTTAAAGCAGCATTTTCACTCCATAACCTGATTTGAGCTCTGTGCTGCTTTGGTCACAACAAGGGGAAGGATGGTCTTGAATCTCCTTAAACCTGATGAGGATCCCAAGGCTGAGAACAACTCCTGCATTAGACCTCCCATCAACAAAGTAGAAACCCCCATGAGGCAGCTGTTGGCAAGCCTGCCATTTCTTTAAACCATGTCTGTTTAATGGGTTTGTGTGTGTTTGGGGGAACTTAAAAGCCTTTTTCCCAGAGAGAGGCCAAATGAGACCCAGAGGCAGATCTCTAGCTTTCTGAAATCCTTGGGAACTGGTTGCAGTGCAATTATTATAATCCAGCAATTAACAAGCTAAACAGAAAGAACTTAAACCCTGGCTTGCATTTTGATGTGAGCCTCTCTGATGCTTGGAATTATGAGTAGGAAGCATGCACTCACTTGGAGTTCAAGCTCTGCTCTTCTCAAAACATGCCTCACCAATAAATCTAATTATTATTGCCTTGCAGTGAATCTCACAAACAATGCGCTTGGCTGCCTGGTCCACCCACGCTAAGTGAAAGAATATGTACATTTTAATTATCAGATTATTCCAATGTTACACAAACACTGTTTCATATTAAATATTTTTACAAACCAGTGACATCTGTATTCAATACTGAGTAGATGATATTTGTTCCCTGCCTATTAAGGTCTGTAATTAATGTATTTTAAACACCTTGATATTATATATCAGGCCAGTCTCCCCTAAGTAAGGTCGCTGTGGGAGTGGGATTTTCTTTCTCCTGTTATTCCATGGCTAACGTTTTCATCATCTATATGTAATTTCTGCTGAGTAAAGTTTTCAAGGTGAAATTATATAGATCTCTTGAATTTCTAAAATGCAGCTGAAGAGAAAGGCTTCATGTCACCCTGTTTGTAAAACCACTTCTTCTCCATACATTTAATTTTATAAACTTCTTTAAAGTGACATAACTTTGTAAATGCTTTAGAAGCAGTGTGGAAACTGTGGCTTTCACTCTCTAAATCTGTGTTCAGAAGCTCCTGAGTGCATGTGATAAAGTAACTCCACATGAGGTGCTGGAGCGTAGGCACAGGGTGGGACTTTCTGCTTTGCAGTGTTCGGTAGTCACTGTTTTGCAGTTGCCTCCTGCACAGACTCAGGACAGACAAGAGAACCACTCTGCCGTTTGAGGTTGTAGGAGGCTGCAGGGGTCCCAAGGACCAGTCTTACTCAATGGACAGGCTGCAGACAAAGAGGGAGCGGAGTACAAGAGGAACTGGCATGGAGCTGGGCTGTATCACTTCTCATCTGGTGTAGACTCTGGAAGGTCTTGGAGCTGTGGCCCAGGTTAGGACACGCCTCTTACTGCTCCAGTTTGTGCTAGTGCTGGCCCCCAGGGCAGCTGTCGCCAGCTCCCAGGCATCTCCTGCTTTCCCTGCAGTCACGCTGCTGATGGGGAGCTGAGAAACCACCACCAGGTTTGGCTTGTATCTTTCTGAAGGCACTGGACAGCGTACACTCTCCTACAACATACCTGGCCTTTTCAATTCACTTTTGCATGGTGAGTTGATGAGGGTTGGGGGCTTAAGCTGCAGATACACCAGCTGGCAAGGTGCATGTTGTCCTGCTCTACTCCTTGGGTTTCTTTTGTCTGGAAGCACCTATGGGGCTAGAATATAGGCAGGAGGGCACGGAGATGATGTGCCAGGCTGGGCCCCTTATAGGGTTATACTTGTGTTTCCAACATGTCCAACAGTGCTACTGGGAATACTGGCTGCCTGCAGTGCAGGTAGCATTCTGTGAGAGAGCGGAATAAGATGCCACTAAAACCTGAGACACTACTTGTTCTGAACAAATAGGTGTCAGGGAGATTCATTCTGAGAGATGCTAGTCACCTCATGACAGCAGAGTAGCGTGATACGTTTCTTTCTGTACTTCAGGGTTGAATTACCCAAGTCTTCGTTTCGGAAAGGGGTGAGGTAATGGTTTAAGCTCTAGGACAAAGTGTATTGATTCCCATTTTTGCTCTGAGACAAGCTTTCTTCTAACTTTAGGCAAACTGTGCATTTGGAATTGTAAAAGAGCAATTATTTCCTTACTTTTATTGATGATACCTGATGCTCTAGGTAGGTGGGAGCAGCCTGGAGAACACAGGGCATGCTGTTGCTGTTCTTCAGGCCACGCAGCAGGTACATAAGCTCTTCAAGGAAGTGGGTTTTCTCTGCTGCTGTGGAGCTCACATCTTTGGTTATGAAACCCATCTTTGCCTTAGCATAGGTAGGGCTGCTGTACATCTGGGTTTTCCCTTTTCTCAGTCTTCCTTCCAAGAAAACTCCTATCCAGGCTTTTGAATCGCATAGCAAATAGTGGACCTTTGGTCCTGTGTAGAAAGGAGGCAGGAGGTGCAGCTGGCTTTGGTGTGGTGTGAGGAAGGGAAGTGTTGATGGCCGGTGGGAACACCGGCAGGTCTGCAGGGAATTGGAGAAGACCCCAGACCCAGCTGCCTGTGCTGGTCATTCTGCTAGGGAGAGCCCCTGGGGGTCAGGTCAGGAGGAGATGCCCAGGACATGACAGGAATAGTGGTTAGTTTGACTCTGGAAGCTTTTGTTGCTGCTCCTCTTTAATACGGAAAGGCCATGACTATTTTAACATGCTTCTGAGAGGGAATACTGACTGAGGGGCACCTGTGTGTGTCTTGGGACTGTATGGAAGAGTTTAGGAGGAATGGGACATGCAAGGAGAGATCTTGAGAGAAGAAAACTTCTCCATGAGTTCAAGGATGAGAGAGTTTGGAGGCATCAGGGGTCAGTAGTGAGGATGGTTGGAAATGTGAAAGAAACTGTGGCCCGGGTGGGATGGGGGACTGTGGCAGAGCAACTTGTGTCATCTCCTCATTGGCTGACCAGACCTTAGCAGTTTCTTGGACCAGAGCTTTCCTCATTCCCCTTCAAACCTTCTGAAATGTGGCAGCCATGAACATGTGCTGTAAAAAACAGTGTTGGTAGAGCACATTGAATCAAAAGGGCTATATAACTGTTAATCTTAATAAACGTCATTCATTAATGGTAACCTGACAGCAGAAGTTTTATGGGCTTTCTTTCTAACACATGCTATTCAGACCACCCACTGAACAGTGTATTGCTCTGCAGTTGCTTGCTCCACCCTTTGTATGGTGGGATCCCAGTTGTATTCTTGTGTGTTCTGGAACTGGAGAAGACACAAAACAATCTCCAGAGCAGATTAGTTGCACAAATCTCTCTCTCAGTAGATTTGACCTACAATGTTAACACACTGGAGGATAAACTCTTTATGATCTTTTTTTGGTTTACTGAAAGATGGTTGTGTGCGAGGAAAACTATAGCAGAATCCTTGTGAATTGGGGGGGGCAGAGTTAAAATAATCGAGATATTAACAGCTGAGGAAAACTGTTCCTTGTAAAGTGCACAGCCAGGGCTGGTTCTTTGGCACGTTACCTCTGAGTGTGGGAAGAGTGTGTGTTCACATGCACATGTGTGCACACGTGTGTCTGTGGAGGTGGAAATGAAGTTGCTAACTTGTTGCTGATACATGATTATTTATTTCCTAGCACTTCTTTGTATATTTCACTGAAATACCTTGCTTAGACTCTGTAACCGCATTGTCTAACCAGCCTTTCTTATTTCCTCCTCTCTCCCCCTCCTCCCCCAGTCAGCATATGCTGTGTCAGTGCTCAAAGAGTGTGCTAAACTGCGACCTACAGATCCCACCGTTCCTCTTCTGGCTGCTAAGGTCTGCATTGGGTCACTGCACTGGGTAAGCAAGCTGATGCAATTCTCATTATGTAATGGGTCAGGTGCTGCAGTGACAGTGCCACGGTGTAGTTGCAGTGAGGAGAAAGGGAATCCCTGTTAGAAAAATTACACACATGCATGCCTTCTCAAAAAAAGATGAAAATCCCAGGAAGAAATTTTGCAGTGAGTCACTGAAATGTGTTTTGCTGGCACATTAAACAAAGGAGGAGGGGGGGAAAGCCATAACGGCTGTTCTGGGGACTGCTGCTTCAGCTGAGTGCTGAGCTGAATTGGCCACTCTTGTAGCCCCTGGAAGACAAAAGTTAATAATTAAATGGACTGGTAGTTCAGGTCTGCTGGACAACTTAGTCATTTGTTCTTGAAGTTGCTGTGTCAGTGTTTTCTGTTCTGGTTGTGTTAATGTATGTCCCAGAAGCAGAGTGGGAGTGGAAGTCTGTGCCTGTGAAATTCTGATTATCCCGAGAAGCAGAAACATCTGTCAGTCTTTTGCTGCTTGGTTTAATTAATCGAATGGCAGCCTGCTGTTTTCACCTGCCCTCACCACAAGGTGTCCCTGCAGTCAGTGAAGGTTTCGAATTGCTAATACAAGTAAAACAAAGATGCAAGAAAGCATGAAAGAAAATACCAGAAGTATCTGCCCAGATTTTGGTTAAAAGTTGTAGGGGCTAGATTTGCTGTTGTTGTGTCCCTCTGCCTGCCACCTCCCCATCCTGTACATCCCTGTCTGATGAAAGTTGGTATTCAGCTGAACTTGACTGAGTTGTGTCAGTTTACACCACCGTCAGCTAGGAAATCTGGTTATGTATGTTTTTGAATGAACTATACTGTTCAAAGTATGATAAACTTACATGTGAGTCAGCAAAAGCTGGGAAGGATCTTTCTCTAGGAAATAATCTTTCAGGTCTGATGGCCTTGAGAGGAATCCTTGCTGAGCTACCCAGCCTACCTCTGTTATCTATATAGAGCAATTTAAATCTCTTGCACCCTTAGTTCAATATCTAAATTTTAGGGGCTGAAAGTCACTCAGTGATATAACATTCACAGTGAATGTTTTTGTTTGGTTTGTTTTTTTTAATAAAGCAAATAAACCTTATTTCTCTGATTCTTAGAGATGTTAACACACTTTGAAAGCCAGGCATTACAACTGTGTTGAGCACTCTTATTAGTACTCCGATGAAGTTTTCAAAGCAAGATCAACTTGTCATTAGTCTAAAACATCAGCAAGTACACTGATGAATTTTACTCTGTAGGCTCTGAAGCTAGAGGAACTTTGTGAGCTAAATTCCTGCATTCACTTGGAGCTGTAGTGGGGGACTGCAAGACCCTAACAGATTCCCCTGGCAATTCTGCTGTCTCAAGGATTGCTGGGAGGCAACCCCACCCCCCAAAAAAAATAAGCCCAACCAAAACTCAGGAGAACAGTTGTATTAAATGTGAGGAAATTCTTTCTCTGAAATCAGGCTGATTTTTGCCTAGTAGCCTGAATTTTAGTATAGGAGGCAAATTTGGGATGTCCATATTACAAATAATCTTTCACTCCTCTGTCTTCTTGCTCTCTGAACACTAATCCAACAAGGGGAAGGTGGTAGAGCCATGAAGTCAATGAAAGACAATATTCTTTTGGACCTGATACTTACAAACAAGGAAGAACTGGCTGGGAATGTGAGGTTTGGGGGCAGCCTTGACTGCACTGACTATGGGGTGCCGAAATTCAGGATCCTGAGAGAAGGCAACAAGGCAAATAGTGGAATGGTCCATTCAGGTGTGCTTTGACCGACTGACCACTTCTAAACACAAATAATGACTTCAAGAAGGCTGTGGTCTCTTGGTACTTGCTAAACACGTGGCCTCTGCTGTAACTAGCCTTTGAACAAAATTGAAATACAGTGCATGCATCTTGTGAGACTCCATGCTAAAATCAAGATCCCTGGGATGTTCTTATGTTTAACAGGAGCAATTGAGTTTTAATGGAGGCACTCTACCAAACTCTGGGTCATTGATGTGTGTTGAGGTGAAAGGACAAGGTTTCTGTACCATAAGAAAAGAAATGGCATAGAATCCCATTTCTTTCATGTATTACCCTGGTGTTTATGCAGCTTTCACTACTGAGGACTAAATTTCAAATGGTGCTATTAAAGTCTCCCAGCTGTGAAATTATGAGCCCACACTGAAGATGCTGCTATGGGCAGAGTCAGGATTTGCCCTTCTCATTGGTGCTTCTCCACAAAACCCCTTTGGATCCACTAGCACAGCTAGCGTATTAAAAATACCTTATTACAGAGACACTTAGGAAAGATAAAGAGACCGTAGTTCAGTCCCAACTCTGTCCTCAGACAGTCCAGTATCTCCAGACTTTCTCATACGTGGCAGCAATGGTCTAACCCTAAAAAATAGGAGCAAGAAGGGAAAAACGAGCTGGTTTTGATTACTGCAAAGTAGGAGGGTTTTTTCCTCTTACCTACTGCCTTTTAATTGTGTGAAACACTGTTCAGTGTTATTCAGTCAAACCCTGGCTCAGAACTGGGGTGCAGTATGAAATACAAATGTGATTTCACAAGAAGGTAATTTTACTGCAGTTATCTAGAGTGCAACCTTATGAACTAAAACCAAATTTAAAATATTTGTCTCCCTTCTTCCTTTCACTCAGTGCCCTGTGCTCTACCCCGATACCAAACTTGATGATGGTATAGAAGAATTTTAATTAAGGGGAGTCAGATGGAAATTAGAGAATCTTTTAAAAGAACTGAAATGATAGGTTCCCATATCTCATAGGCAAAAGGGATGCTTCTGATATTACTGGCAAACTCCTGTGCCTAATAAAGACCTTCCTGCTTAACAGAGCTGTTTTTCTAAATGTCATCCTTACAGTAATTATTTGCATTTAAATTACATGGCAATCAAATCAGAACTGAATCATTTAAACTGGAAGTGAACGAGCTGATCAATGTCAGTATAAATAGAAAGGATAGACGTGGCATGGGAACAGTCTAATGGACAAATATTAACAGTTACAAATACTCAAATACATCTTGCTTTTCAGAACATATAAAATATGATTAATTTCTCAATTAGGAAATACATCTATGTACTGGATTGCTGGGTAGGCAGGAAAAGGGTAAAACCAGATCACCATTTATCCAAATGAAACAGCTAATTTATATGTCCTGCATCTGTCTGCTATGTGCTTTTGGTGCAATATTGTACTCTGTTTATGGTCCATGGACAAGCAGTACTTTATTTAGTCTTATTTCAGTTACTAGCAATAAAAAAAAACCTAAAAACATTCATGTAGCTGAATAATTACAGAATGTTATGAGGAACACAGAACAGTTTCTTTCCTGATTAATCTAGTAGTCACTTAACTTGTTTTGCTGGCTTTGTACATGGTGTCTCAGCACACTTCAAGAACCAGGGAAAACAAAAAAAAATAATTGAAAGGTACCACATGGATTTACAGCACTGACAATGCTCAGATCACATCTATGAAATTATCTCTCAAAGCAGAACAAATCAAAGTAAAAACGTGTACATTCATACTGTGCCATGCAAATCAATATATAACAGAGCCTGATGTGGAAAAGAACTAAATGCCCCCAGCTTTTGTTGTGACAGTATGACCAGATTATTAGCTGATGTAAGTTGGCACTACTCCACTGGCATATTACTGGCACCGTGCTGGGTTATATCAGCAGATGAGCTGCCCCATCAACCAGTAGCTTTCAGGATTGGGCCTGCCATAAACAATCAAGTGATATAAGCAATGTTTTGGTTACCTTTTTCAGAATTACAGGGTTTTCACAAATTAAAAAAAAATGCAGAGTGAACAGTAAATCGATACTTCATTAATTGTAAAGCTTATCCAGTTGTCCTGGAGTAACAGAAAAGCTCCAAAACTAGTGCACCTATATAGACCACACTTCTCTGGTCAGAATGTGGTGGGACCTGTACTTAAAGCTCACAAGATGCAAAAGTTTTCAGCAAAGTTGGAACTTTTGTACTGTATTTGGCCAGTTACACAGGTGTTTAAAATGTCTTTGTAGTAGGCTCAGAATTATTTTTGAGGCAGCATGCTACCTAGCCTTCCAGTTTGCTGGAGTTTCAACGCAACAGTTTGCTGAACTCAAATATGGATGATTCCAGCCAGGAACACAAATCCCATTTTTGATTAGTCAGCTGTTTTTTAGCTTTACAGAATGCACTATGAAGTTTTTGACTATTGAAGTTCAAAGTATTATATTTTCGTAGGAAAGTTGATGTAGCTTAAAGTGGATTATGTCCATACTGAGGTTGTCCTGCCTTGGTCCACTCTCAATTCAGAGTTCCACTTACTAAAAGGCTTACTGCAATTTCCTCTTTCACTCAGCCTTCCCTGGCATGTCCTCAGCTGAGTGCTCACTTGCCTATTTTGGCAGTGACTTTGAGCTGCAGCATGAGTTGTTGTTTTTAACATTTTAATAGTACAATACTGTAAATTTCACTACTAATCTATGTTCTCCAGAACCCTGTTATGGCAGGTGGTGTGAAAATACTAAAACCAGAACTTTTGCCTACAGGCAAGTGTTAAATAGTGAATTTCTCAAATTTTTAGGAGCCTTCTTTAAAGGCATTTAGGATTCTTATGATGCCTTTATTACGTTTTTTACTCCATTTATTTCAATGGAAGCAAGTTGAAAATTTTGTAAATACATGTAGAGACAAATGGACTATAGTCATAAGATAGGCTTGAATCTTCTAGGACTCTGGTCTGACAGAGGGTAGGAAGACATGAGGCAGGTTCTTACTGTTTTCATTGCCCCCAGTTGATACAACAGAAATAGTGGGGGTGTGTTAAACTTGTGTAGCACCAAATGATGCCAGTATTACCAGCCAGTATGAGCTTTTGGAGGGACTTCAAACCGTAGCAAAAGCTGCAGTGCAAGATGGTGCTGTGCCTCTCAGACATTTCCCTTATTTCTTTTAACTCGCCCATTCTAGTGTGCACAGTGAAGCGCTATACTCCAGTATTTTGCTGGGAAGACAGAGATCACACCATCAGTCAGGGAAAGGGAGAAGAGAGTGGGGTCGGGCCAGGCCAGACCATGCGTGGAGTCATAAAAAGTGAGTAAGACATACCATGAGGTCGGTACCTCAGGGCGGGGGGAGATTGGCAGGATGTAGATTTAGAGCTGCATACTTCTGAGGCAACAGCTTCTCATTCATTACTTTCACAGACCACTTAATCCGAGAGTGCTTCTCTCTCCTTCTGTCCGTTGTTGACCCTGTCACTATAGATAATAAATGCTGAGCATGTGCTTGTACCCAGTCACCTAGGAGCCCTGGAGTTGCATGGAAATGCTTAGGTCTTACTGCAGTATGAATAATATTGAAATATCAAATCTAGTCACGTTATTGGAGTTTTTCTGCCTACTGAGTGGATGTTCTAGAGGACCGACATCGCTAGGGCAAGAAGCTACTGAGAAAGCAGTGAATGGTAAGGAGCTATGAGAGTTTTCTACCATCTTTTAAAAGGCATTCTTGCTAACACCACAGCTACTGATACTGGCGCAATCCCAAGGCTTTTAGACATCAAAAATGACCAAGTATTTTGCCTTCTATGCATCTCCTTTGTGAACAAACCACTCTCGCTACAGTGGAGGAAAGGCCTAAGTATTCCTAAGTGCTTGAGGCTGAGCTTACATGCAGAGTAAGTTGGTGAGCTTAGCACTGACACATGGATAAAATGCTGACTAGACCAACAATAGAAAGCATAAGATATTTTTTTTTTCCTGACATATGTAACATGATTTGATTTGTATACTGTAAACAGCTGCAGGACAAAACCTTTCCATTATACTAGGCCTTATTAGCCACTTTCTTTCCGTGCGTTTTTCTTCTTATTCTCTTTTTTCCAATATTTAATTTTTTCTCCTTTTTTAATTAGTCACTGTACCTACAACCCAGTACAATGGAAATTATAAGAGGTCATCAATTTGACTAGTTAATATCTTGAGTAATTTTGCATAAATACACTTTCTGCAGGATTTGGGTCTCGTTATGTGCTTGGGTATCACTCGGTCTCACTGGTGTCCAAACTCCCCTGCTTCACTAACCTTGTCTGCTGTCCTAGGTCCAGTGTCACTTGATGTTTCCTGCCTCCTCCCTTGAGCACTCCTCTTGGCACTGTAAGGTGCCATGTCCATACTGCTGTACATCATCAATTTGCTTGTCCTCAATTGTTCTAAATCCATGCTGGTGAGAACTGCAGCTCCCACTTAGTCCTGCAGGGTGTTGATTGAGTGGGGTAGGGTTTGAGCTTTTCTAAAAACAAGCTGGGTGGCAGTTGGAAACCAGCTGGGTGGCGACAGGCCAGGGGACAGCACCTGCTGTTCCCCACTCCCTTGTCAATATTGCCCCCGGGCTTGGCTCAAGCACACACCAAAACCTGCGGTCAAATAACGAGGGTGTATGAAACAGCCACTCTGTTTCAGGGAAAACGTCCGTCAGGGTTGCACAGCTAACAACTGTTCCTTTTCCATCAAAGATGATGGAGAGGATGGAAGGAGGGAAGAAACCCAGACAACCCCACAGCATTACAATCTTACCAGTGTCAGGGCACAGTTTGGTAGCCTGTGTGTCTCCAGGTGCCAGGTACGTGCTTGTTTCTGGTGTGGTGGAGAGGTTCCTTAGCTAAGTGCTTCCAGGTGCCTCCTGACAGTTTATACAGCTTGAGTTCAAAATACAAAAAGTTCCTTTTAAGTTATCCTTTCCCCACACCTGCTATCTGAGTTTTCATCCATGTAGGTCTTGGAGGCAGGGAACCTCTCCCTGCAACCTGTGGTGCTGCCCTTCTGTCCACCAGCTATGCAGTGCAAAGTATGCAGAAGAATGTAAGAATATAAGGGCCAAATTGAGTAGTATCTGTGTGTCTTGGGGACTTTGTTTTTTGCTTGCTTCTGAGAGAATAACAAGTAGTGATTCTAAGGAAACTGATTTCAAGCTGTTACCAGCACTCTTGATGCCCAAAGAGTATCTTTTCCGTGGTGTTGGGAGCTGCCTTTGGCACTGCTAGTGACCTGGTGCATTTCCTAATCACAGAGTGGTGCCTGTCCCATGCCTGCTGTGGGGGAGGACGTGGCATCCTGTGGCTTAGAGCTTGCTAGCAAGGGTCTATTAAGTTGTAATAAGAAGTTTTGATCTGTGTTCCTTGCCCTTCCAATGCAACATTGTCACCTTAAGATTTGAGTACCCCTCTGATGAGAATGAACCGTTTAGGTTCCCTTCATATGGAGGCTGGCCTCTGTCTGTGCAGTAGGAGTAGAAATGGACATCTTGACTCTTCTGATAAACTTTCTGCCACATAGCTCATTTGTGTGTACTTTGAGCTCACAACTTCTGGAAGTCCTGCAGGATGAGATTTGACCTACCTGACACCACATGGAAAGAGAAGAAAGGGGGAGCAGCTCCTGCTGTTTCAGGTCAAGTGGCAGCATGCAGGAGCTCCAGCTGGGAATTGTTGTATCTGGTGGGACTCTAGAAGGGTTGATGCCTCATTTGGAGGCCTTCCTCTCTCCCTTTCCCATCATTACAGCACAGAGTGACATCTCATATGCTTAAGGACCCCTGCAAGGTACAGCTTTACTGGCAGATCACAGCTCAGGCTTACTGATGGTCCCTTGCTCAGGTGTATGGAGAGGGAGTTTTCATCCAGACTGCAATCTGGTAGTCCTTGCAATTCAGTTGGCAGGCCCAAGTATGCCCCAAGGGGACGTATTCCTTTTTCAGTTAGTAGTTTCCAGAATCATAGTTGACTAAGCAAGAGGCATCCATTGGGGAGTGGGAATGTCACAGTGGGTGGCATGAGTGAAAGGTTTGGCTCTTCACACTTGTCCAGAGTGACTGAAGAGTAGGAGAACGGGAGGGGGCAGATGGCAGCTACAGCAAGGCGGGCAGGGGAAGTAGCCGAGTGCTGTAAGAAGGAAAAGTAAATGCTCTCATAAACAGAACCAGCTGTGCTGGAGTTTGCAAGGCCACTTATTTTCAAAGCAGCCTTCGGCTGACCCAAGTTTGCATTCATGAGAATTTGTGGCTGGTCAAAATGTCATTAATGTTTAGTATGAATAAATGTTTACAAGAATGTTTGTGCTAGAAGTGCTTTTTCAGCCATTCTGAAAAGTTGTGGGTTTAACTATTCATGCAGTAGATTAATCTCACATTCACAGGTGGCCCTGGATAACTGTCAGGCAAGAAAGCTGAATGGTGTGCTGCTGATTTATGCAGTGTAGGCCATCAGTCAGAGACTGGAAACACCATCAGGTGACCATTCAGAGAAACAATGGAGCAAAATCTCTCCCAATTTTAAATGTCTCCATTTCAACTCAAAACCTTTCATTTAATCTCTTTTTTTTCATACACTCTACCCACCCCTATTCTTGTTCACTCATCGTTAGAATTCCTTGTATAGCTCTTTTCTTCATCTAATGAAGACTTCTTGGATGAAAGTGTGTGTGAGGTGCAGAGGAGAACAATGAAGGGAGTGGGAATACAGCTGTTTATGGTGGCAAAAGAGGTGCATAATTAATTTTTTGGCTGCAGAGATTTCGTGTCTTACATAAAAGTTCCTGAGAGCTGCAGTATTCAGTTAGTGTTTCAAGGGAAGGGGGTTTTTTTGGTTGGTTTTTTTTTTTCTTCTCTGTAGCAAGTCACGGGGCATTTTCTTTTTCCATTGTCTTAGGCTCTGGCTCAGAACATGCTTTAGTATGTGTTGGGGAAGTCAGCAGGGCTACTGACAGGATTAAGAAATCTCCTGAACAAATCTCAGTCTTCCTGGTGTGATCAGAGTTTAAAGGGTCTCATCTGAGCAGCGTTGAAGTCAGTAGGACTATTCCCAGTGTTTTCAGTAGACTTTGGATAATGACATGTAAGGCAGTCCTTGCAATGTAGTCGGTAGCCCCAAGTATGTCCCAAGGGAGTGAGTACTCCTGTTTCAGTTCGTAGTTTCAGATTCGTAGTTGACTAGGCAACCAGCAAGACTAACGCTTTTGTAGTGCTTTCAGGGAAGAGTTTGATGAGAAAATACATGTTGGTCATTGGGCAGACTGACCGGAGGTTTCAGAAATTTAGGAACTGTTGGTCTACATCTAGTTTGAATTGTATGGCCTCAGGGAGCTGTGCAGGTGAGGAAGAGACCCAAGCAGTGGAGATTGCTTCTTCACTTGCACTTTTCAGCTTTTCTTCACACTTACGTTAACAGTAATTTTTTTATGTTTGATACCATCTAATAAATACCAACTCCTTTATTTATGAAGCTGTTAGTTAATGTTGTCACCTGAATGTCTTCGAGTGGTGTAACTAGGAGGCCCGTTGACTGCATAGTGTATCAAGTCAAGTAGATTCTGTTCATAGGCAGCATATTAACAAATCATTGCAGAAAGGGAGTTTCTGATCTGCTGGTATGTTTTGATTTCAGTTCATTATGGGTGACTCCTTTGAGATGTTAAGGAACACGAGGTGCTGACATCTGACAAAGCTGAATATTAAGTGAGCACGTTTCAGTTACGTCTGCAGTACTTGCGCCTAAAACAGATGGATTTCAAACAATAATGTATTTTCTCAGAATTAAACAACCCCATCCCAGAAAGTCAGTTATCATGTGATAAAAGTTTCTAAAAGGATGATTTTCCAGTGTCTGGTTATTGATTAGGGATGGCTCTGATTGTGGTTAACAAGATCTGCAGACTGTCTTTTACAGAAATGAGGTCTTCCTGTAGGCTGTGTCTTTCAAGTATTACTTACAGCTTTTGCCTGCACCTTTCCAGATATGTACAGTCTACAGTTCTTAGTCTTTTCTGTGTAAAATGGGTGAGTGATGTTATGAGAGTTTAAAGTTAGAAATGAGAAGCACTCTATTCTGTAATAAATTTTTTTGTTTGTTTATCATTAACTCAAACTGTAAAGATACTAAAGCTTCATTAGACTTAGATCTGCGTGGCTGGCTAAAAAGGAGCGTTGGGGGGAGCAGCCTGTACTGTAGTAAAAGAGACCAGCTTATGTATTTCACCAGTTTGGAGACTGATCCTGAGAGGTCATGACTGCTTTCTCTTCCCATTATTATCTGTAATATAAAATGCATTTTCAAGGGAACTGTGTCTTCGCAAATAATGCAAAATGGGGCTAGTGCAGCATGAGCTGCTAAGGTAGTGTGGTGTTTCAGATCAAAATTTGTGTCCTGGATTTGTTGCCACCTTCTTGTGGCAGCAGAATTGCAAGCAGCAGCTGAAAGCTTGCAGTGAAGTTTTGCTTTCTTGTTTTACTTTTCTAACACTTTAAAAGGAAGTAAAATTTGCTGAAGTTTCAAAACATCATACAACGAAACTAGATGGTCTTCCTTTGAAGGAAGAAACTTGATAGACCTTTCAATGCACTGCTAGGATAGTATATTAGGCAGTCGGTCCAACATTTGTGTTTAAGGTTGCATGATTGCAGCAAGCCTGAAGGGAAATACAAAAATAAGATAGTGTCCTTCATTAACCTTAAACATCTGGAAGTAGTTTGGGGTGGATGCTTAAATCGAAACCAAAACTTTTCTCAAAACTGTGCATGTGTACCAAGGTCTGCTAATCTGACCTTCTACGTCCTCCTTTCTATGAGTGTTTACTGTGACCACTGAAGGCCTTTGTATGAATGGCTCTCGGATCACTTACAGGTAAGTTTAATGGGGTAATCTAATTGTAGCAGGTACAGAGGAAGTGCCTATAAGTCTCATTCTACCTATTTTGCAGCTGGAAGAAGGAGAATACTTTGCTAAAATGGTGATAGACCTGGGTGAGGATGCTGGAGAGTCCCTAGCAAAGGGTTACCTGGCACTGGGCCTGACATACAGTCTTCAAGCTACTGATGGTGAGTTATCCTGTTTGTCAGGAACGTTGTATAGAGAGCATCTGTTCAAAGTCTTTAGTGCAAGCAATGGAAATTTATTAGAAACCCTGCTTTTATTGCTGACTGGACATGAAAAACAATCAGATTGCAAGACAGATAGGGACTGTTCACTTGCTCAGAGAACTGTCCTCTGTGGTAATAAAAGTGAAGAACTTACGTAAAGGAAGGAATGCAAATCATTACTTAGGAGGTGATAATCTGACTGCAGCCGACAATGCTTAGTGTGCTTTATTTGAGTATTTTTAATACATTTCTTTCACTTATTTACACAACAAGAAGTCAAGCTTTCCATCTATTTTCTGTTTCATTCATATGACAAAATACATATCTATTTTGTCACCCACTGGTAAATCACATAAAGAAATACAGTCCAAGAACTGGAGTCAGAAGTGCTTGACTTCAGTTCCTGGCATGATACTGATTCCTCGCAGAGATTCAACCTCTCTGCGATGTTGTTTCTTTCTGTGCTTAGAAGTAAACAAGATAAAAAGATCTGCCTTGCAGGTATGTGTGGATATTGACTAGACACAGATCACTGAATGTAAGGATCTATTTTATTGCTGCTTGCTTGGGTTTTAAATGACTGGACAATGGGCTCTTGCTGGTTTGGTGCTTGGTGGCCAGAAGGGCTTGAAGTCCCAGTGTTTGGGAGAGTTCTAGCTCTGACCTTCATCAAGCTCACAGGTGGGAACAGTCTTTGTTTCTTCTATGACTTCTAACATAGGCAGAAGGCCTCCTAACATGGTTTCTTTGAATAATGGCTGAGCTAGTACGTTTCCTAACCCATCTAGGAGTTCTGCCCCCATGCAAGCAATGTCTTTTCTGTCAGATGGGTCCCATAGAAGCAAACCAACTTCTTCCAGCAAATGAGCCTGAAACAAAGCTAAAATGACTGTATGGTATCATGGAAGTATGTAGGCCTTGGAAGTTACAGCAGAATTCTGCAAGGCATCTATATGAGGAAGTGGCTTGTGCTCTTCAGTAGTGCAAGTCAGTGTATTTTTTCAGTCACCCTTATCTGATCAGCTGTTCTGAGAACTGGTTTCTAACACGAAGGCTAACAGGCACTGTAGCTCTCTTCAGTTCCCCATTTCTATGCCTCAGAACACTTCCTCCTAGAAAGTTCTTGTCAAGAAACATATGTCCTTCCTAGACTGAACTTTCTCATATATATATATATATATATATATATATATATATATAAATTTTTTTTAAGTTCATTAAACATTGGTTTCTGCTTAACAGCCTACCTTTTAGGGCATTTTGCCCAGACTTTGTTTAAACTGTCCCTAAAGCTACACAAGATCTCAGAGACTATTTTTGGAGATAGGTGGTTTTCTCTATTAGCCCGTTATGATCAATTTGTTATTCTCAGTATGGAAAGAAGGTAGTTTCTAAAGAATGGAGCTGTAGAGGAATGTGCTGTACTCTAGCTCTAAAAATCTTTGGTGCAGCAAAACGTGAGTTGGAAGCTTCTTCAGGAAGGGAAGTCTTCTCTGAGTTTTCAAAAGACTGGTTCAGATGTAATGTATCCTTTTTAATGTAAAGGAGACAGTCTTCACAACAAATTTATTGGATTTTTTTTTCCAGATTAGCATCTGATTTATGTTGTGAAACAGTGAAAGATCTGCCTTCTCCTTGTATCTCTAGCCTTTAAGTCAACAGGGCCAGTCACTCAGTTATTTGAGGGAAATCTGAAGAGTATATTTCAATCTTTCAGGTTATATTTTATTAAAACCATTTAGTCTTTTCTTTCAAAAGCATACTTATGATAATCATAAATATGAAACAGCATTTTACTAGAAAACATCAAATTTGCACTAACGAGACCTTTTTTCATTAGTATCATTAAAAGATAGCATATCACAATGAGGAAGCAAGAGTAGAACTTGCTGAAAGCATGATAGCAACTCTTCTATGTAATCCTGCCTTGTACTGTCAATCTTGTTTATCATTGTGTTTGTACCAGTTCATAGCAACATATGCAGGCACACAGTCAAAAGTCTGTATGAATATATGATTTCTATAACTTTCTGCTTGAGCTGACTTTCAGTGAGTCAGCATATTCAATGGTAGCAAAGTGTTTCAGAAGTGTTTGTCCAGTTGCCTTATAAAGCTCACAGTATTATATCAAGATGCCTTCCATTCAAGGTCAGGCTTTCTTATTTAATATATCCTTTTAGCAAATACTTCTCCTGTGTGACAGAGGTACAGAGGAGTTATATTAAAGCCTTTGTGACCTGCAAAAAAGCACTTGCTAAAAAGTGGAGTCAGAAGAGAGAATCCTACTGAATGACAATTCAAAGAACTTGTGGGAACATTTGGTAATTATCAAAGTCCCTTTACAACTATTAGATTCACTCCTCGATGAAATAAGACTTCCTGGAACTTATGCTGGGTAGCAGTATGTGTAGCTTCCTTGTTCTTAATGTCTTAATTATGTGTTTCTTGAAATAAATCTCATTGAAGTAGCTGAAAGATGTGTCCTCAGAGGAAGTCATTGCCACTTTTGCCTCACTCTTAGAAGCACAAATCTCTTGTTCGTACAGAATGTCCATCTGTTGCTATGCTAAATTTTTTGCAGATCTGTTCCCAATGGGTCAAAGTCAACAGCAAACCTTTGTCTTCCTCTTGTAGTTCCAGTTTTGACATAAGCTGTATTGTCAACTTTGCCTCCCTTAGGTCTGAAGAATACTTTGAACACAGGGAAAGGTGAGATGAATTTAACAAAGGCTAAAGAGGAAAGACTGGTTGAGAATGCATTATGAAATACAAGTCTCTTCTAATCTTAACATCACCACCTCACATTTTGTGAAATCTTTGTAGATTTAACAGACCCTCACTCTTTCAGAGATGAGAGTGTGTGCTGTGTCTGTCTTCATTTAGAATTTTGGTGTAAGGCCATGGATCAGGGACTGAATTGGAAACTTTTTCTGTCAGTCCTTGTGGATTTTATAAATAACCTGTATTCTGACAGCACTGATTTAATGTTAAAAAAATAAAAATAAAAAAATAGACATTGCTTATTAGTGAACAAACCCATCATTGTTGCTTCCGGAGAGAACAGTCAACACATACAATCTTTATAATTCTGGGTGCTAAAACTGTGCACCTTGCTGTATTAGGTGTTAAGACACCTAATGTTTTTTTGAAACCCATTGATGTGTGCAAAAGGGTACATGCATATTGGTGTTTTGGTGAAGTCCCTCTCTCCATCATCCCCACTTATGTTGTGATTCACATAATGGAACACTTTTGTACTACACAAACTGAATTCTTTCCCATAAAACTAATGTGCTACATAAATAGGCCTGATTGTGCTGCAGCTGCTAGTGAGTGTTCAGTCTGTGGGACAACACTAAAACTAAACCCCGTCCCTGTCTTTGTAGTGTTGATGCTGATCCTCAGCATTGTGTTTCACTCCATGCATTCACACTTACTGTGCTGCACCTGGTTACTAACACAGAATGTGACCTCCTCTGTTTTCAAATGTGACTTGAGCTTTGTATTTAGGTACCAAAATGTTGCTGAAGATCCTGTTGACTTTTAGTAAGGCTTCAGCTCTTTTAAAAAAAATTATTTTAAAATAGTGCTTTAGAAAATAAATCTTGGGCTCCTAAGGTGGCATTTGCAGAAGTACTGTGTCTTACAGGGATAGTTGCTGAAGCCTCAGAAAGTTAAACTCCCCTGTGCTCTCTGCCTTACCGTGGTCAGACCACTTTGCAGGTTATTTTAATTTTTGATAAGTCATTACCCTTTGTCCTATCACTACAGGCCCTGGTAAAAAATCCTCTCTCCATCTTTCTTATAAGCCCCCTTTAAGTATTGAAAGGCTGCAATAGAGTCTCCCTGGAGCCTTCTCTTCTCCAGGCTGAACAAACCCTACCCTCTTTACCCATAGGAGAGGTGCTCCATCCCTCTAACCTTTTTCACGGCCCTTCTCTGGACCTGCTCTAACAAGTCCATGTCTGTCTTGCACTGGGGCCCCCGAGCTGAACACAGTACTCCAGGCAGGGACTCACGAGAGCAGAGTAGAGGGGGGGGAAAGTCACCTCCATTGACCTCCTGGCCAAGCTGCTTCTTACGCATCCCTCTCAAAATCACTTTTCATTGCTTGTTTTCTCTTTTATCTCCTTTAGCTGTAAAGGCCCTGTAAATGGCAAGGTTAACTTGCAGCATCAGTCCTCAGTATTGCCAAACACAAATTTCAACGTGTTTATCCAAGTCGGACTCAAATCTAGAGATGGACAACTAGATTTCCAGTGTAGTTGTAGCTGAAGATGCAGTTGATATCATGGGAGGTGGGACTCACATGCTGTTTTCCAGTAGTGCAGAGGCAAAGCTAACTAGTTGTAATCATTTCCATAACATAGTTTGTGCTCTTTCTGTCTACAAGCTGAACATCAGTCAGAAGTCTTACCAGGTGGAACCTAAAAGTTCTCCTAGCATTTGATGTAAATTTTGGGGGGCAAACAGTAAAATTTCCTTCAGTGCTCCTCATTATGTGGCATCTCCGGAATTGCTCTAACTTACATAAGGAATCTTGTAGTTTCCATGAGAAAAAATCTGACATATTTTTTCTGGATGAATGTTCATAGCTCCTTTCCAGTGTCTTCTCAAGAATTTTTATGTTTACATCCATCTTGATTCTTGTAAATTTTTTTAAATTCTCCTCTTCTGTTGTCTTTTTCCAGTATTTGGCAGTGGACCTGAACACTCAATTTAAGGCTATTGAGAGTAAATTATTTCCAGCTACTTCTAATAAATGCTGCATTTTGCATGAAAGTCCACGCCTTCAAATTTATTCTTTAAACTGCAAATTTTTTGTTCAGTTTTTACTACTTAGAGTAGATTTTGTGGCATAAGCAGTTTTTGATCTTTGTGGTGTGGGAAGTTATGAAGATTGCTGTTCCTCCCAAATGAACCGGGTGTTTTGAAGAACTGTCAGAAGATGTAGGAATAAAAAAGGTCTGATCACTATAACTACTTCAGGAAAATAAATTACTTTCAAAGTTTCACTCACCAGCGTGTTGGCAGAGTCCAAAGAAACTAATTACCTTTGTTCGTCTTGTAGAACACAACGCATTCCTCTCAACAGCTTTTAAGAATACTTGAATTTTATCTGGTTTTGTTGCTTATGTATATACTGCTTACTTTCTATTCTGGAGTTTACAGTGACTTGATGTTTGAAGTCAAGTATATTCATAGGTGGTTGTTTGCTGATGGATTAACTACTCCTCACTACTTTGTGAGATCTACCAGTAGATCTCAAATTCAGGATAGACAGAACAAGAAACAACTGCTATGCAAAATCTCAAAACTAAGAACCAGAATAAGATAACCAATGTACTTCTGAAAATTGTCACTAGCTTTCCAGATATTTTGGACCTGAGAAAGCCTTGCTCTTCTAAGCTCTTCCTCTGTTCCCCTTGCTCATGATGATGATGATAAGGTACTCTGGCATAACAAGTACTTGATTCTTCTCCTCCTATATGGTTTTGGTAGGAGTTAATTCACACATTGAGAAGTGAGTGTAGTGGGCAGGATCCTTTAGTCAAGTAATGAGAGGCACCAAGGAGAGCATTAGTGGCTAATGCCACCCCTGAAGTAGACTAAAAGTCTGTCATGGTCTCAGTGGGGTGGTGTGTTGTCAAGGGTTTTGTCGTGGAGTTGTAAATCTGGCTCCTGGTGTTCCCTGCTCAACTTGCAACACCCTCCTACATGAGGACGGTGGTGGAGACGGTCTGTATCTGAGTCAGAATATACTGCTTGTTACTGCTTTTAGCATTTACCCCAATCTGGCAGAGGGCCTCTTATTGTCTTATTATCTAGTTAGCATATGGCCCCTTCTCCTCCCAGACCTCTTCAGTGGCATATGTACATAAAAAATGCTTTGGCATTTCAGACAAGGGAGTTGGAAGAGTCTTTATTTAAAATGAAATTGAGAATTCAGATTTAAATACTGTTTTTCTTCTGTTCAAGAACAAAATGGCATGTTTTCCAGCCTTGAACCACCAGATTTCCACATTTTTGTGCTCCCAGTTTGAAATACTCTGTGCATGTGTAACTATTTATTTATTTAATCTGAAACATTGAATTCAACTCTTAAATGGCATTGTATTTTGTCCTGCAGCTACTCTGAAGGGCACTCAGGATGAATTAAACAAGAAAGCACTTCAGACTTTGGAGAGGTGAGTAGGAATCTTGCAGACACTTGCATTGTGTATTTCTTTGGATGAATTCAGAATAATTGTTGGGTTTAATGGTTTTTTTTCTTCTTTGTAAAGCATCCTTGCCTGAAAGTTTAAAACCAGTTCAGTAGTTTTCAGCAACAGTCTGTCAAAACCATTTCTGTGATGGCTAAATGCAGTGATATTTGGTTGGATATCCAAGGTAAGAGTACCTGTTCTGCCACTAACCAGAAATAACCTTAGCACCAAATCAGCTGCAGGGAGCTCTACGGTGCCGGGAGATACAGCTTCCTCACATGATGGCAGCAGGTGGATGTGGAAAGCTGGTTTTGTCTCCATTCCTGTGTGAGGCAGGCTTCAACTGTTTCCCTCCTAGTGGGAAAGTACCTTCACCACCAGGGTGTAGGCTGCTGTGAGGTGACCTGGCATCAGTGCGCTTACTGGGGAGGGGGTGATTGCCATTCTAATGAGTGATTAGTGAGCTGTGGTATGAAAAGGGGGCTGTGGAACTAGCCATGCAAAGTGATTACCACTCAGCTGTTCCTCACCCCTGTATTTTGTGGGGAAGTCTGATGCAATAGCTCTGCCCTGAAAGTATCTGTGAATTAAATTCCTCTGTAGCTACAGTTACCTCAAGTGCTTGGGTTAAGAACTGTTTTGTTGTAGTAGAGGTGAGGTGTGAGCGTCCTGACCCTGTTAAGACTAAGTTACGCCAACCAAAATACACAAGGTGGTGTTTGGGCAGGTAATACTGTAAATATAGATGCCTGTAGGCATCTTTGGATGGCAATTAAATGGAAGCTTCTGTGATCTAAATCTTGGCCTGAATTATCTAGTTCTGGGTTTGGTATGGTAATAAACTGTATTAAATAGTTTGTATATTAAAAATAAATTGTAATAAACGCATTACAAAAGTGAAGAAAATTTGAGATCTCTGCTATCTCAAAGTACAGATGTAGTAGGTTGAACATGTTACTGGATCTTAGCTGGTTTTCTGATGCTGAGCAAGGAGTCCAGCATGTTTGTTTTGCAGTGGTTGCAAGAGTGTGTAGTAAGCTGAAACCACGGATGTATTTCTGGATATTTACCCTATGGGGATCTGAAAGATAAATTTTTAAAAAGCAATTTATGTGGTTACTTTTTAGATCAGGAGTATATTTTTAAGTTGCAGTAGTTCCTGGACTGCAATGTAATACTTCCACTACTGCCCAATCTTGATGTAATTACAGTGCTTTTAAACTGCATTTATTTTTATCCTTTGACCTTTCCCACTGGATGTAACTTTTTTTCATGGTATCTTAACTCTAGCTAGGAAGTACACAAGCTTCTAGCCAAACATTAAGTACTCAAACCCCAGCCAACAGGGATGTTGTGATTGTGAGCTGGTTACTAGTGTCTTCCTAAATGCCTGAGGTTTGGTTTCTTTCTTTTTGTTTCACTTCCTTGTTTTTCACCTGTTTTTAAAGTACATGTATGATCTCTCAATCCATGGTTTAGCCTGTAGCCATCTTTGTAAGTGGCCTTTTCAGCTGGAGATTGGATCAAATATTTTTTTAATACTTTTTCAGAATACTGAGCAGTAACGTAACTTTGTTTCTTTCCAAAAGTACCATTAACCTCTTCTCCCATACACCCGTGTGAACTTTCCTGTTATTTACTGTTGGAGAGGCTATTGAAGGTTTCACAGGAGCTGCTTGCCAAAGAGGTGGCTCACCCTGCTCCCAACAGCTTAGGGCAAAGCTAGGTTCCATCTTGTGGAGCCTTCTTGTTGTTGTTTGGGTTTTGGTTAGTTTTAGGCGTTTGTGGGTGTTTTGTGGTTGGTTTTTTTCTTTTTTTTGTGTGTGTGTGTGGGGGAGGTGTTCTGGTTTTGTTGTTGGGGTTGGTTTGGGGTTTTGTTTGGTTTTTTAAAGTGGGGAGACAAATTAATGACTTGTGCAATTAGTACAGACCTTGATGTCTTTGGCATTGCTTCAGAAGCCTTTAGTGCTGCTTTGACTTGCAAAGTTGCAGGACACATTCAGTTCAAATTGAATTAATTCATTCTAGAGACATTAGTTATAAAAAACAAGTCCAACAACTTCCTGCTCACAGGCTAAGATGGCATTTGAGAGGTGGCTGCCATTAAAATGGTGTGTGGTTTGTTTCCTGAAGTAATTCTTTTGATTGTTTGTTTATTATTAGCAAATGAATAGTTTTGGTAGGGTTTTTAACCACCAGCCTTGTGAGCCTGTTGTTTTTCCTTCATGAGGACATTAATTGTACTTGCTTCGGGCAGGGTGATGCAGGTGCAGATCCTGGAATGCAGCCCAAAAAGAGGTGTCAGGAATGTCGATCAGCTACGAGGGACTTTCCTCTTCCCCATCTCTTCCACGTGAAGTGACTTCCCTGTGCCACAGAGCTAGGAGTGAGCTCTGTGGGTCAGCAAGGCAATAATCCACTGGTCCCAGGGCTGGGCTGCCAGTGTGGCATGAGCCAGTGCCCCACATTGCTCCTAGTTAGGTCCTCAAAACACTTACCTGCATGTTGCTTTGGTTAATGGCTTCTCCACGGGCTAGCAAGCTCAGACTGCCGTTTCATGCTCAGTGTAGTCTGAGCGGGATGATTCTGCCCTGGTTGTCCATCCCTGTTTGCTGCACTGCACAAGCCTGTGTGAAGGGCCTCTGTGTCTGGTTCTGTAGACACTACAGCTGTCACTAGCCACAGGATCCCTGCAGTGCACACTGTTGCCTGCTGTGGGCTAGAAGGTAGTATCTAAGAGGTCCAGGCTTGAGAAGTAAGGGCCTTGGTTTTGGCCCAGGCTCAGCTCCTGTCATCAAATCCTCATTATCTTCCCTCTCCACATCAGGAGTCTACTGTCAGCCATTAGACTAGAAGCTGCAGGGCGGAGGATGTTTTGTGTGTTGGAGCACCAGCTCACATCATGGGCTCATGATCTTTAGACCTCTAGATGCTCATAGTCACAACAACTGCAGAAACTATTATTACTTTTTCAGTGCTAACCTAAAACTCTGCTATTGTTTGAGAAGTGGCAATATAGGAACAAGCTGAACGACTATCTCCCTCACCTAAATTACTTAAAATAATGCTTTAATGGGTTTGCCATGCGTTAAGAGCTACTTCCTGCATATCAGTTATCCAAGTTCTAAAACATTAAATGGTATTTAGTGAAGGAGCATGTAAGTTGGATAACATCCTGGCAGTTGTGTTTCACATACTTGTTCCTGTAAGCCTGGCTTAGCCAGGCCAGGATTGATTTGCTTTTTGTCTAGTTTCGGTGTGCTCCCATTACTGAATTGGTTTTCAGTAGGAGAGGACTGGGTTTTGTTCTGTGCTTGTGTGTGACTCATGGTGAAGTACAAGCTAACAGTCACTTTTTTTTCTTTTTTTTTTTTTATGTGATCGTCCTTAAAGAGCGCGTGACTTGGCCCCAGAAGATCACCAAATCATCCTCTACCTATCACTGCAGCTGGCTCTTGTCAGACAGGTATGTGCAGTAATTGGCAACTACTGAGCCGTGAGAGGGTGGGAGAAGGACAGTCCAATTGAACAAGACCCAGACTTGCTAAGGATCCCTTCCTTCCTGCATTGTAATCTATAGCAAGCAATCAGAATATGTTTGTGTAAGGCTTTTTTCCATTATTATTAAATAATTATTCTGTAGTGCATGGAATGACCTTCACTAGGGCATGCATTCAGCTCTAAATCCTGAGCAGTGCTGTTCCCACTTGGAGCAACTTTGTCCGTGTGGGGCGAGTGGGGTGTGTTTCCTGGATATCATGCTGCACCGTGCTGCAGGCCACTCCAAAAGCTCTCTCATTATTGCCCAGTTCTGTATCACACCAGATCGCATGCTGTCTGCGCTGGGGATTGGTTTATTCCATACTTGGGTACGTTCAGCGTTAGGCTTTGACGGGTGCTGGAGTTCTGCAGCGAGTGGGATTAGTTGGCATTTGAATGCTGCTGCAGGTGTTAACTCATAAAAATTAAGCTGATCAGAAAATACGCTGCACTGCCTTTCAGAAAAAACATTTGGGTCATGTTTTATTTTTCTGTCCCTTCTGTTTATAATTGGGATGTGTTTTATTTCTCTGTCCCTTCTGTTTAAAAGCCAAAGTCTTTATTGTAGCAGCCCCTATTTTTTAAATGCTTCTCTAACTCGATTTGAAATTTCATCATCATAGTTTCCTCCTTTGGCAGGCTTCCTGCTTGCAGCAGTTTTCTCTCCTTAGTCTACACTACAGAGTCAAACAGTTGGATCTTTCTTACTTTCCTGAGCTAATTAGGGGAGCTGTGTGTTCATTAGGTTAAATTAATTGTTCCAAGAGAGCACACTCTTGATAATGCCACTTTTGTAACCCTTTCATAATGAGAGCAGTGTGTTGTAAGGGAGCCTGCAATAAGAAAGAGTAATTAAAATGGCTTATTTAACTTTCTCATCTGCCTACTGGCTGCTTTATGATGCAGTTTGCTCAGGGTCTTTCATTAAAAAATATCCAGCTACCCTCCTTTCTCTTACAGCTTTTGCCTCTTAGGGGGGTTGTCTGATCTGCTGCCTCTTCTGCTTCTTTCCACGAGTAAAAGCATTACAGCTTTTCAGCTGCTATCCTTAAAAATCAAGATTTTTGTTGTAATTGGTTCTTTGCTGTTTTCACTATTATTGGTCTGCTGTATTTTAACTCATTACCCTTTCTTTTTCTCTAGTTGTAGCCTGCCTTTACAGTGTTGTTTCGTATATCTCATTTCATCATTTCCCTTCCCTCCTGTTCTTTCCATTCAGTCTCTTGTCCTCATGTTCACTCTCTCTTTTGTCTACCTCACCTGTGTATTTTCATCCTTGATGTTCTGCCAGTTGCCCCTGCTACCATAGGTGTGTGATCTAAGTGTGTTATGCAGTGTCAGCCTGACTCCTGCGATGCTGCTTCTGCTCTTCTCCATCTAGTGAGATATTAATCTTTTAACGTATGCTTGGAGAGAGGGGAGATACCTGAGACATCTTTATTTTTAGACTGCTATAAAATGTCCTACTCTTCTTTTGCCAGTTTACTTACTGATAAACATTTGGTAATGCATTTTTAATATCCTTAATTATTTAAAGTATCTAAGATACTCTCCTTCTAATTAACTGAAAGATAAATGATACCTTTTTTTTGGTAGATTGCATTAACTATTGAACATCACAGTTAGGCTTTCATCAGGTGATGCTACAATACCAACAAATCAGGCCATTCCTGCACAGTAGGTTATAATATAATACCTGAATGTTATTCTCAATAAATAGGTCTTTTTGTTTCCATAGGCAAGGGCAATAAATTAGGTAACCTTACCCAACGCTGAAAAATCTAGGTATCAGCTTGCATAGAGCATTTTCATTGAACAAAGCAAGAGAGGCAGCTGACCAGTAGAGTGCCAAGCAAAGTTGGGGCAATTCATCTTTCTTGGAAGACTCTGTAAAATACTTCCAATAGCACTTGTCTCTGTGAGCACTGGGCAAGGGAAAGGGGAAACGGAAAAGTGTAAGCTTCCTTCTGACATGCGATGAGGATGTGACAAGAAGAGGGGTAGTTATAAAGGGTTTTCACAGAGCTGGCAGTTGAAAACCACTGGCAACCAAAATGAAAGATGATTACGTGCTTTGTGCTTGTGTTTCTGTGTGCGCAGCTCTGTGTTTTGAAGACTGCTGGGGTTGCTGGGAGGACTCCAGTGACTCTTGGAGGGTCTAGGTCAGCCCTGCAGTGTTTTCGGGTAGGTTTTTCAGCAAAATACAAAGGATAATATCCTCTTTTATAAGGAGGGTCTCAATCTGGTTTTTCCCCAAAGCTGAAGTGCCACAAGGCCAAGGTCAGTGTTTGCTGTGGTGGTGATCTCCACCTGCAGCGCCTGGCTGGCAGCTGGCCGAGCCAAGCCGATCCACAGAGGAGACCTGTAACTCCCCACTCCCTGCGGCTGGTTCGGCTGCTTCTCTTGTTTCTGTGGCAACAGCATTTGGATCAGCAAAAACAAGGTAGAATGAATATTTTAAAGCTCACTGATTTTAATGCCTTGCCTTTTTTTTTAGCAGGCCAGTTTCTATGGAAATGACTCTAGAGAGTCAGCACTCTTTTTAATTTTAAGTGCAGGTTCCCTTCTCGTTTTGGGTGGTGGTGTTGTTTTTGACCTTGAATGCCATGTAAATCAGTATCAGAAACATAAAAACAACATATGGGGGTTTCATACCATTTTAATACTTGATTTGATTTGACCTTTCTTTGCATGAAAACAGGAAGGGAAAGACAGCCAGGGGCCAGCAGCTGAGAATTAGAGGTCTCAGTTACCAGTTTCATCTGTGGGCTGCCAACAAACCTGAAGTTTCAAGTGGCAATATCCAAAAAACACCTATCACCTTCCAGAATGTCTGGACGTAAAAATAAGATAGATGTTGGTTAAGACACCAGAGAACGTATTTCAGCTGTTTTCTCCACAGTGTTTACTCTGGTTTCAAGAAGGAGAGACTGCTGTCTTGTCTTTGCCCCAGCAGGGGAGCTTGGTTTTAGTAGGTATTGAGAGGCACGTCTTTCAGCGAGATAAATGCTGAATGTGGGTAGTTCTGGTCTCTGTTTCTCCCAGAGCGGCTAGTGCCGCCTCTGCTGAACAGCAACATGCTGCTTTTCTGTCTAGGTCCTGGCCTAGATTTTTCTGGTGATCAAAACCAGTTTGTAGCAAGAATTAAGTAGTAACTCACAGATACGCCTGCTCCTGCTTTCCTCAAGTTCTGGTGGTCTGTAGCAACTCTGTTTTTGGTTGCCTGTCCATAAAGCGTTCTCCTTTCTATAATCCCTGTGCTATAGGAAGAGATGGAGAGGGTAGTTTTAATGATTAATTAGCTAACTCACAACTGATGTGAAATTACAAGGCCAGAAAATCCTCTTAGAAGATCCTGTTTCATTTACCAATCTAAATATGCAAGTGCATTCTACTGTTGGGAACTATTTTTAATGTTCATACTGGTTTCCTTTTTATACCTACAGTTATAACATCCCAGCATTGTTTTTAAGGAAACGTATAGCATTATTGAAATCAGTCGTGCTATATATGAGGCAGCCTAAACAATCCATAATGTGGCATTATTTTGGTAGTGCTGTAAGATGCTATTTCTGGCTTGCTGCAGTATCTTCACTTCGTAATCAGTGGGATCTGAATATACCTGTATGCCATGCAGAACGCATGTGGTATATTTTTTAACAGAAAGATGAATCGGAGAAGGGTAGCATCTTCTAATTGCGGGTCCCACTTGGACTTGCAGTCCAGCTGAAATAGGATTATTTAAAAGTGCAGCACTTGTAGGGAATTTAAACTGGCAGCCTACCTCTGATACACCCTTGAAGTTTCAGGGTGCCACCTGGGCTGCCAGCTTCCATCTTTCTCAAATTACATAGTTACTTAAATAAATAAGTTGTGGCATCTGTCAGTAGGTTGATCTCTGCTTTTCAAAAGAAGTTTGTGTTGACTGCTGCCAAATATCTTGCTTTTATTGTTCTAGAAATGTAGTTTGTATTTCATTGCATCTGGTCTATTGCAGGTGGTTGTTTTGTGTAATGATTCCCATAAAGGAATAGAGTCTATTCATATTATCAAAGCTGGGGTTTTTTTCTCATCTGTGTTTTGTCCATCTTTCTAATTATGCAGCAGTACTGTGCAGGGTACTAATGGTGTTACAGCACTGAAGAACCTTTTTGGGCTCAAGGTAAACAATCAGGTGTTAGGGAAGCACGATTAACTTTCAGAAACAGCCATTGCCTGTGACTCTGATGGTACTAGAAGGAAGCACTGAAATGAGATGTAACTATTGCAAACCCTATGCTACAGAACAGGGGAGAATTATTTTAGATTATGTCTGTTTCAACAGTATGTCACTACGTGTTCAGCAGGCACAGGTTTGCAGGAGTGACCACGACTGGCTTTTGTGCTGCTCTGTTTTGTGTATGTTACAACACTCCAAGAGCTTCTTTGATACCTGGCCTCTGGTAGGGGTATGAACTTGCAGTTGTGTGATCGTTTGGCATGTGCACGCATAAAGCAAAGTCTCAGTGACTTAGTTTGCACGTTAATATGCAAGTAAGGTCAAGTATCCTTACAGTTTCAAATCCCTCGGTAAAGACGCTAGTTGCAAGTATTATTCTTTGTCTGATTCATAGTAGCAAATTAGGATCACCTTCCCAAATCTTTGAGTAGAGTCATAGAATAGTTGAGTTCGGAGGGGACCTCTGGAGATCACCCAGTTCAATCCCTGTTCAAAGCAGGGTCAGCTGGAACAGGTTGCTCAAAGCCTCCTCCAGCTGTTTTGTTTGCAAGTTTTCTTTTTCTTCTAATGAACTTATTTCCCCCAAAATCTAGAATTTATTTATGACTACTTGTGCAGGTCTGAGACAGAGAAATAGAAAAAATAAGCAAGAAGAGTCTGGATAGCAGCTTCATTGTAGCAAGTCAGATTTATATACCTCCTGAAGAACTTCATGGATGGGCAGATCTGGGCCCATCACAGTCTTGTGCATGGTCTGATTCCAAGTTGTCTTGTCATCACTGGTGTTTTTACATTGTGAGAAAATCTGTCCTAGTAAGCTGCTGAGGGAGCACCGGTGATTTAAGCCAATGTGTTTACCTTTGCAGTAGGCTATAATAACACACGTGGTTAAAGTAGCTCCACTGACAAGCAGTAATTCATTAAAGCTGAGCACTCAGTCATATATCCCAATCTGAACCTAAGCCAGGACATTCAGCGGTTTTGAAACTGTGGGCCAGATGCCAGTTTGGGGTTATGTCTGTGGAGCAGTCACACTGATCTCCAGACTTGCATGGAATCACCAGTAATAGAGTAGTTAAGTACTTTGGCTTGCAGATTCACAGCAAGAGTAAAATGTCACTTGGACATTAGGATGAAGTCGTTCCATGAGCAAAATATGTACCACGCTTCCAGAAGTATACCTGAGATCTAGATAATCAGCAATCTGTGTTTTAACTGCAGGCAGTGTAACTGTTGCTTTCCTTAGTTATGTGCTACCTGAGTGATCTGTGGAGGCGGTGGGAATTTGACACTAGTGGTATGCCAAGGCAGGGGAATGTCTGCAGAGCTTTGCTAGGTGGGAAGTTCTCACAATAGCAAAGGAGGAACTACATTCTCCAGCCCTTAAGGGAAGGACAAGGCAAGTATCCATGAGGAAGGGAAATGTATACTTTTTTTTTTTTTATCTGCAGGCTTCCAGGGCCAAACGCAGATCTGGAATAATTTAACCAATTAAGTAAAAATCAAGTAGTAATTTCAGACATTAGAGAATCTTAAAGAAAATCCTCCATATAAAACTTAGCAGTAGCCAAAGGAAAGAAAACATACTAAGAAGTTCCCTTTTGAACAGATAGCCTAAAATAGGGTATGGGATTACAAAGAGCATGTGATATACTCACATTCATTATAGATGTTAAGTTTTCTGCCAAGTGAGCTTGATTCTCATGACATTCTGCTGCTGTGAGTGTCAGGTCTGCTCTTTATATCACTGCTTGCAAAGTTATTTCTTTTTCTGACAGCGTTTTGAATCTTGACTCTCTTACCCTTGAACATTCAAACTTAATTTATGTGTTCTTGATCCACATCGTGAAAGGTCCTGCACAGCCATCACAAGAGACAAAATGCAGCAGAGATGTGTAATGCTCTCCCCTCAGTGAAGAGCTAGCCACCCATCCTAGACAATGGAGCTGAGAATTGGGCCTATATAATGGATCTGTTTACAGCATAGAAGCACCATGCCAAAGTAAGAGGGGGTTGATTGGATCAACTGCTGCTCCTGCTTATAAGCAGTGATTTAGTAATGCTGCAGACTCCTTTCTCTAGAATGTGTGGTTTGATTTTTTTTTTTTTTTTTCCCAAGCAATGCAGTCTGTTAATTTTGGCAGACTGTTCAGATAGTAGAAGCCTTCCTCATAGATGCCTAAGTAGAACTTCTGGATTTCTAATGACAGTATTTGTTCTTACCTTTGGCATATAACATAGAACTGAAGGAGAAATGTATTCTCTTTTTATTTCTATCCCATATCCTTCCAGATTTCTGATGCTATAGAACATCTTCAAGAAGCACTGCAGCTGTGCAAAGATGATATGAATTCACTTCATCTGCTGGCCCTCCTCTTTTCAGCTCAGAAGCACTATCAGCATGCACTGGATGTTATCAACATGGCTGTTGTTGAATACCCAGAAAGCTTTAGGTAAGACTTACTGCATGATGCAATACATCTAGTCAGGGATGATCTGCTCACTAGCTCTGTTGTTCTCAGTTATGCACAAGGAGCCTGTTAAATCAGGTGTGCTTCTGGTGTGTCACTCTCCTTCTGGGTGTACTGTGAAGCTAAAACATGAGGCTTGGGGTATTCTTTTGATTTTCTATCTTCATGGTCTTTCCGTTTTTAAAACTAGTTCTTATGCTTGTTTGCTTTTCCAGTATTGTGCTGATGGTGTTTTCTCCCATATATCGCCCTGTACTTTCTTCGTATGTCACTTTACACGTGCAGAAATGAGTGTGAGACATCTGTGATGATGTCTGTCTGTATCACAAATAATTTTGTATTTGCTGAACTTCCTGGTTAAACACAAACAAATTCTTCATGTATTGACCATTCTTTTGATGCTCACGTATGACACAATTTGCTGCAATAGCATAGCTGCGGAAGAAGATCAGATGAAAATCACGAGCTGTAATAATGCATAGCTGAAAGGATGGTTTGGCTGCCTAAAGAGCAGGTTTGAATCAGCAGACTTTTTGGAGCCAGAGGTTTCCACTGTTCTGTGTTTGACTTGCATACGTTCATCCATCTGAGGGATATAAATTGAATTCATTGCAATTTACTCTAATGACCTTTCAAACCAATGAATTTGTCTGTTCTGTGCAAAAATTAAAGCTACTGTAATACTTTCTAGTGATGGCATACTAGCTGGGTTTCTCAGCCAAACTACAGAAAAACCTGTTGCATTGCTGGAAGACCAACTTGCATTCAGAATTGCCTGTATTTAATTGATGTTTCAAACCCTTGCAGCATTGTCTTTAGGCAGCCTGCTTTCTCATTGCAGAGGGGGAGTGGCCTCCACAGGTGTAGTCCAGCAGCTGAGTGGGATGTTGTCTAAACCAGAGCAAAGGAAGGTCACAAGTGAGATAGAGGTTATCCAAAAGTGAGCTTGAATACTTTAGGATCTTTTAGAACTATGGTGCTGTATCAGCATATAATGCTTTTCGTTGTAAGCTGAATGTTACCATTTAAAATAGCTCTGCTCTATGTATTTTTGAGGTTAGTTAAATTGTGCATGTGAGGAGCTAAGACTGTCAGAGCGCATCTTTGAGAACGAAGTGAAAACTGGTAATGGAAGAGCTCTTAAAATGATGACAGCATCTCTTCAAAGTGTGAACATGGGTATGACTGAAACAGGAAATACTCCAGTGGCTGCTAAATTGTGTTTTGCAAGTAATAAGCATAGTAAAAACCCCTCATGTCATACAGTCAAAAGGTCACATCATACAGTCAAAGGTCAGACGTTCCTTGAGAACTGCAAACACTCAAAGACAGATAAGATGGAGGTGGAAGAGGAAGAAGAAATTGGTTGTTTATGTGAGGGATGCAGTATTTTCCATGTCAGATTGACCAGCTGGTCCTGGATTTTTCCTCCAGCACCTACTGATAATTTATGTTTCAGGAAAAGACAAAGAAAACATGGTGCACAAAATATCTTGGAGGGCTGCTGGCTGGGTTCCTTTGTGCGGCCTGGTAGTTTGATTTCTCCAAAGCAGGAAAGAATATTATCTCCCATGCTTCTAGCATAGGAGCTTCTAGTGCCAATTTTCATGTGTGGAAAGGCATTGCAAGGCATAGCAGAATAAGTCATCTGTGATAGAAGCGATTAATATTGGTAGTGAAAGCCACAGGTTCATGCTTACTCCTAGACACAGACTTGCTAGGGCATGTGCCCCTGGAAGAACACGTCTTTGCTCCCTGCACGCACTGTGGTATGTAACACAGTTGGCGGTGAGACTCATGCAAAGGTACACACAGATTCAGGAGTAGGGGCTGGCTTCTTGCCTCTGCTGCTATGCCTCGCCTGTGTGGGTCTTTCTCTAAACCAGTCGGCAAATAACTCATGAGTGAGGGAATGGAGAAAGAGTATCAGAGTTGCAAGACAGAAAAAAAATATTCTTTAAAAAAGCATTTCTGAAGAAAAAGGAAGAACAGGAATCCAATGAGGGGGGAAAGGAAGAAGAGTAACAGAATACATCTATAGTTTGTACCAATTCTGAAACTGTTCCAGAATTTCTAGAGGACCAAAGTAAAGGTTATACTAGGAGGGCTTTACGGCTTTGTAAAATCTCTTTTAAGAGAGAAAGACCTGATGACGTCATATATGTCAAGTTGCTATTGCCTTACAAAAAAAGTGTAGTAAATTTTACTACTGCATGGAATGACAACAGGATACTTCATGTGCCTATGTAGGCAAGTTCAACTGCACGATTTTAAAGCTGTATTTAAAAGCGGTTGATTATTTTTCCCATTTCACATTGATATGAACCAGGCGACTGTGTAATGTGTGCCTGGGGGCTCCCTTCCTAATGACAACCCTTTTTGGAAGTGTAGTTTGATGGCACGTATCAAGAAAAGATGATGAAAGCTGCGTTAAGGGACCTTAGGGCTCTGTAGATGGCAAAAGCCATAAGCATTACCTGGATGTATATCCTAAACAAAAGAATAATACATTAAAAATCAAGGTCTTAGCTGGCCCAAACTACAGACATTCCATACTGTTTGGTTGGTCTCTGACTGTATGTAAGATGAGCTTGTTCCTGTTTTTTTATTTCCCCGTTAAATTCTTTCATTATGTATTTTAAGGAAGTAATTGTTCAGGTTGTCATGTACTTGTTAGTGGCTGAGGCAACTGAAAAAAAATATACAGTATATTCATGGCATGAGCCCCATAATACTGACCCAAATGTGTCTAGAATGACAGAGGAAGACTGGGTAGAGGAAGAATGAGAGCTACCTGGTTTAGACATATTATTGCAAGATGGAGTGAACCAGAAGAAGTACTCTGTTTGTCATGACTATAAAAGATAGAAATAATAGCAACCTTTACATGGGAGGTACCACCTGAAAAATCACTGGCTCCTGTGGAGGCAGACTGCCCAGGGTAAAACTTGGGTTTACATCCTGTCAATGTTGGTATGCTTTTAAAAGAAGTTAATGAGTGCAGTATCAATAGTTGGTTTTAGTATATATTTCAAAGCACCATCTCCAGCACATTTAGGAGAGAGGACTCCTGATAGCATCATGTATGTCCCCACCAGGTCAGTGATGCTGATCATAAGCCTTTCTTAAGATGGATTCCTTCAGTTTTTTTCCAACTCAAAGGCCAGCCTTTTGGGCAGCGTTCTGCCTGGGACTGGCTGTGATTACCTCCCCAGGTTTGTCTCAAGGATAGATCTTTTACCTGGAAGAAATCATATTAGTGAGCACCCTTCTTGCCCTCCAGGTGATCTTCTTAAAATAATGCAATTTTTTATTTAGAAAGGAAGAATATCCCTTTTCAAAGTCTACTTTCACACCTCACAATGTTCCATGCAGAAGTCCCATAGGTCTGGCAGCCTGCAGAACCCACCACAGAGCCTGTGTAAGGAGGTAACGTGGTCCTTTACCTTCAGCTGGTAGTATTTCCTCCTTCCTGTTTCACTTGTGTAAAATTGACTTTGTCCTCCCGACTCATCCACTCTTCCAGAGACTGTTTTGCACTCTGGTCATCTTTTAGCTCTAATTGGTTAGCTCCCATCATTGGAGAAAAATGAGGTCTGTACCTAGCCTGAGGTTGAAAATAGGTTATCAATTTTATGGATACTTTATTGCTTTATAATTGCTCCCAGACTGCTTATCAAAACCTGTTCTGTTGTTTGTCGGCTTGTTTTTGTCTCCTGGATGGCTCCCTGTTAAGTTAGAACAATACATTCTTCTGGCATAACCAACCACAACTTCTAATTGCTGCCCAGTGTGATGGTGAATGTTTTGTTAAATGATTACATCTTTATATCTGTAGCAGTTCTGCATGTGGCACAGGAATTGTAACTCTTAAATAAATAACTGCTAATATTCCTTCTCTTCCTAGACTATAAGTCACTATTCTGTTGCTTTCAAAGCCTCAAAACTAGTTTTAGAAAGAAATAACAGAAAACTTCTGAGAAGCTTTGCAATTCTACACATAAAAACTCAAAAACGAGCAGGTGGGTTGGTGTTTCAGAGCCATGTAGCTGTCAAACGCAGATGCTTTTGCTGTCACAAAAGTAACTACTGTAGATACAGTGCAACAAAGCTCAGAAGGCCAAGAAATATTAAAAGTATACCTTGGGGAAGATGAATAAAAAAGGAAGTAAATTTTGCATGGGGAATTGTGTATGTTGTCTTGGTGGTGTTATAACAGAAAGGGGGTTTTTGGCTACAGCCAGCCCTCAAAATACGAAGGATTAGAAGTGGTTTACTGACAGCAGATGTCCTCGACTTCATCACTACTACGTTAATTTCATTAAGGATATGTGAAGTAATCATACGGTAAGATTTATTTATCATAGTCTGGTGCAGACTTACTGAGGGAGAGTTTGTGGAATATAAGCAATGTCATTTAACAGGTGCTTCCACTTGCTACAAAAAAAGCGGTGTAAAATCAGGATCTCAAGATGCATGATTAAACTGGCATTTCCAGCTTGAATTCTTTTTCTATTACTTGTCAGGCAGTTTCTTGTATGTTGAAAGTAAATAACTCATGCCTCCTTTGAGCGATATCTTTATGGGCACTAGTGGAATACTGCAATATTGTTGACAGCCATGAAGTAGAACTGTTGTCTTGCCTATAATCTTTATGGGGAATAAGGAGTCAATTGCATCTCAGCTGATGGTTTGCAAACCTTTGTCTAATGCCTAGTCTGCACTACAGTTTTTGTCAAGATGGTTGTATCCCCCCCCCCCCCCCCCCTCACCTTACCTCACCCCCAGGTAATACGATTGTGTATGCTGTAGAATGGTATTTACCACTTCTCTCACAAAAGGGGTGGCAACCTCACTTAGCTGTAGAAGTATGGCTTTAGAGAATCCCATCAGCCTGCTGATATGATTCCAGTTCATCACTAGGCAAGGGGCAAGGGAAGTCTGGTACATCTTGTGAGCAGACGTGGTGATAAGACAGCTTGTTAATATTCTTAGAATATTGTTCTGTTTGAGTTCCTCAAGGGAGCAAGATCTGAGGATCTAAAGCAGGGATACATTAATATTTTGGCTGTAGCATTTGATCATGCTAGACGACTTTCATAAACAGGATATTCAAAACTCTTAAGGGTGGAGCTTTTGCAAGTTGACTTCTTGTGGTGGTGTGGTCACACCCTGGGTGGTGAGTGACCCACAGATTTTTGTCTCTGTATTGATGCCGCAGACAAAATAATATGAAGTAATAAAAAATTGAAGTATGTACTTGGGTACTACAGGAATACAAAACATTAGGCTTTTGTGATTCACTTAAACAAGAGATGTATTATGTGGAGTTAGAAGGGTTGAGCTGGGTTTTTTACTATAGTAACCGTGAATTTTTGCTTTTGTTGGCATGCTAGGATCCCTTGTTGTTTTTATAAAATTAACCTAAAAAAACCTTGGTGATACATTGCAATAATCAGGACTGTACTCTGTGGAACTGGTAATGATATTGAGTATTTGTATGCCAAATAGATGAAGGGAAAGCTTTAAGCTAGTCTCCTGACTCTTATTAATGGTAACAGAGCTACTTAAAGCTAATAAAATTTAGAAATAGAAATCTAAGGGTTTTTTTCCTGATTTGGATTTATTTCTACTCTTAGCTCTTTTTTTTTTTTTTTTTCTTTTCTTCTTCTTTTCCTTCCTTTTTTTGCCCTGTCTGATGAGGAAACAGAATTTATGGTATCCAAGATCAGATTCCCGTTTTGGCAGGTTCAAAGAGATACATGCATCCCTTTTGAAGGATGACAGTCTGATCTAAGGCAGAAATTCAGCAGATGATCATAATAGCCTTCTACCCACCATCTTAATGCAGTGGGAAGAAATATCCCCCCTAGCTGGTTCACGTCTGTTTGTGCCAGAAGTGGATTTGTGTTAGTGTACGTATCAATTCATCTTAAAATTATATGGATGGATTCAGTGGTACCTGGGGAGAACTTCATTCCCTCATAGCACAGGGTTCAGGATATGAATAAAATGACTTAAACAGAGCTTAGAGAGGAAACCTGCTGCAGACTTATTTTCTTAGGGTGGTATGAAAAGAAGGAACAGTGATTTGCCAATTTTAGCGGCAGTGTTTTGAGTCTTTCTCTGAATGAAAAATCAATTTCATTTCATAACAACTTTTTTTCTACCACCTGAGTAAATGGCTGCTGCCTCCGTTCAAGACCTTTATAATGAGCAGCAGTGCTTCTAGGTGCTGGGTTTGGCATTGGAGAGGTAACACAAGTTCTGCAAATGCATAGGCTTTGTTTCAGAAATTTAATAAATTCCAAAATGCACGAATAGCGTATCCTGTTTGAAATGAGATAGTTACCACCCACAAGTTCTGTGCTTCAGGGCAATTTGTTTGTGGAAAAGCAGGAAGTTTCATAAGGGAACATCAGTAAATTTGTGTTTGAGACTTCAAGCTCAGATTTGGCAGGTTGTCCTGTAGATTCCTGCAGCAAATGACTTTCCAAGAAGTTTGCAGTGTGGTCAAGCCATATTGTCTCTCAGATGCATATAATGCTCTGATCACTCAATGAAAAGGTTGGCTTTTTTCATCTCCATTTTCTGTTGTCATTACTGTCTGCAGAACCATGTAAGTGGGCATAGTCATACTATTTGATATTAGTTAGTATTCAAGTTATTTAATATTTTAGTTTCTGTTAGTAAAGGCAAGAGAATGATGAATGGAGGTAATATAATAGAGAGAGACGGTAATGTAGATGTTCTGCCTTAACATGTCTTTAAGAATATCCGGACATATTTCTTGATAACATTTTTACAACACAAAACAGATAATATGAATTATTTTACTCTTTCCTTTATTAATTTTTACCTTGGCTTGAAGATTTCTGTTACGTATATAGTTCAGCAGTAAGCTTGTTTTAAGACTGTTTTAGGAGGAAGGGTGAGCATGAGGATGGAGAGCTAAATGGTCTGCTCAAGTGGTGCAGTCATTAGCAGAGTTCTTCCTACGTACACCAATAGAAAATTCAACCCAGAATTACGTAAGGATGATGTAGTATTGTGTTTCTGAATGCTGTGACTGGAAATGTGAACTTCTGGAGTTCCAGCAGGTTAGGAAATTAATGCATTGACCTCTACTGCATGTGCCTCTGTCATGTGGAGAAGTGGCAGGAGCCTGATAACTGGCACCTCAACTGAACATCATACCAGTAAAAGCAGTTGCACTGAAATTCATAGTGAAAAGACTTCTGGGCATCTTCCCCCACCCCCCTTGGAATCTGCTGGCCCTTTGCATCTACCATCTGAACACTTGCAATGACTTAAGATTTTTCTGCTGTTTTTCTTGTGTTTTTGCAGGACAGGGTCAGTGTCTTTCTGTTGTTGGTAGAGTATGTAATGCAATGAGGCTCTAAACCCAGCTGAGAATGTAGCATGTCACTGCAGTCCGTGTAATGAACAGGAGAGATGGCAGTGGGCAAGGGGGCTGCAGGAAGCTGTGCTACTGAGTGAAGAGGAAGCTGTGCCTCCTGCCCTAGAGTTTCAGCAACGAGTCATTTTGTCTGATTCTTCAAAAATTAGGCATTTGCTGTGTTGGAGGAGAAAAGGAAAAAAACCTTTCACTTAGCTTAATAAATTTCAGTAATGTTTGTGTGCAGTATAGTAAAGGAGGAATGACATAACTCAATATGAAGCAAAGGGATCCAATACAGGTGCAAGGATCATCTTTAAAGTCTTCTCCAGACCACTGCAGCACAAGTGCTTGGAGAGGCTGCTGTGATGCTGCATAGCAAAAATGGCACTTGAGGAATGGGGGGGGGCATCTGCCCACCCCAGGTGCTCCTGCCAGCTGCCACAGCCCCCCCAGGAGGGGTGGCACTCCCTGACAAATAAGGATGCAGAACCGATAGACGTGGCTGCTAGACAGTCTCCATGGGGAGCAATAAAAGCTGATGCATATGAGGGATCACAGGTGGCAAAGGGTATGTCCGCCCTGCCAGGGCTGCTCCACACAGGGACGTGTCTGGGCCGGCTTCAGCCCAGCTCCCTGGGCTGCTGCTGACAAGAGTCTCCATAGAGACATGGATCGGTGTGGGCGAATTGCCCAGCTGTTTCACTCACACTCGTGAGCCTTGTGGACCCCATGGGCTGCCTTGAGCTAGGCATCGACTGGCCTGAATTTATCAAGCTGCACCAACTGCCAGCAAGGTGAGCAAAGCATTGCTGGTAACTAGCACTAGGTAGCAGACAGGGACTCTTGAGAGCAAAAGGGTCAGAGATTTTCCTGGTCTGCACAAACCAAGCATGTGGTAATGCACAGAGCAGTCCCCAAGGCTTAGTCCATGCCACTGCCAGCCAGATGTGCTAATCGTACCCTTGGGAGATTTTTTAATCTACCTGGGATTGCTTTAATCTGTGCTCTTTCTACACCTGCAGAAGGAGTGGCTCCTGAGCAGGAGAATGCAGAGGTTTCCTCTGCCTTTCTGAGCTCCTGCTATAGCACTCTTCTATAGAAAGACTTGTTCAAAGCTGTGCATGGTAGTATTGGGAGTTTATTATTTGGAGGGGTTTTTTGCATCCAAAGTGCTTGTGTGAATTTATGCTTTTTCTTATGCAATTGCATGTAGGAGTCAGGATATATATACTAATTTATCTTTCAATCAAAAACATTCTTCTGAAAGTAAACTGGATGCTACATTTTCTTGTTTATTGCTTTAGTGTTAAAGCAGATGGAAATGCTTGGAGTTTTCTCTGTTGCCAGGGGTATAAACTATGTCCCATCTTAATCAAGAGGCAGTACATTGTCAGTTTGGAAATGCCAACTGGAAAAAGGTTTTATTTTTCAAGTCCACTTTAAAAAAGAAAAAACCCCACCAAATTCAATATATACGCACTCTGTGGAGCCTTCACGCCCCATGATTTTCACATATAATAGGGATTGAAGCCTGCTCTACCAGTAACTCTGGGATTATGTTGCTTCTTCCTCAGTGGCAATCGGCAATTGCCTGCTGCTTCCCTGGCCACCTGTAAACGTCAAGAGTTTGAATAGCAGGGATATTGCCCTGTGCAAAGTGTCTGTGGGGAAGACAAAGAGAGATCCTGTAGCATAATGATGCCTTGGGTGTGTGTGTGTGTGTGTGTGTGTGTATGGTATGCACTGTGGCCTTGCAGGGCAGGAAAACTGCCATCAGAAAGCCTGTGGTCTTTGGCGTTCTTTTCTTTCTGTGTCGCCCCAAACTGTGTATTTCTTTTGGTAACGATGTTTTGTCCCACATATGTAAGACTGCTTTTGAAAAAAGCTCCATTGCATTTCTTACAATTTGTAAAAAAAATTGCAGAGACAAAATGCATCTGAATCAAACCTTTGTTGTTTTAAAAAAGATTGACTGATACATATAGAAATGAAGAGAGCAAAAGCAAGCTTGACTTAAGACTTATTCTTTCAGTTAAACTTTGGGGGGATGTAGAAACAAACACGTGTTAAATTTCTGCAATGATAGTTTATTTAACTAAAATGTTTATTTAAGCCCTATGATGATATTGTGAAGGACAGTATCTAAATAAACTGCTGTAGGGGTTTTCATTCAGCTTACTAGCTGTGATAGTAATGTTGGAAAGCACGTAGAGGATTCTACTACAGATTTTTGATGTTCTAGAGGTTAAACTGGTCTTAAAAGTGGGACAACTTCTTCAGATGCCTTACCAGCTCCGAGCATACCTAATCCTTGCAGTATGTTTTTTTCATTGGATGTGCATCATATATTAATTTAGACTTTGCTTATTTCTCCTGTAAACTTCCGATACAAAAACTGTAGTTTAGATATGGCAATATCCACTTCTGATCTCATCTAATTAGCCACTCTAGAGCCAGTGTCTTATTTTAAGAGGTATTGCAATATACACCCTGAATTTGGAAATTCTGGATGTGAACAATATTGTAGCTGAATAATAACTTTTTTCTCTAACACAGTGTAAGCAATGGTACAATGTGAAGTTGCAGTGTCACGAAAAGCTAGAAGCAGCACTCACAAATTATGTATTCTAGCAGGTGCTCATTAGTTGCCTACATAGACAAGGCCATTAGCCTGGGATTAGTTGCAAGACGTGGGAGAAACAGAGATCATGGTTTTAGGTGTCACTGCAAGCACTGTTATTACAGGGAGGAAGCAATGAAGCAATTCTGTATCCGAACAGCACCTTAAGGAAATCATGTTTCTTACAGGATAGGGCAGATTTGCTCCTCAGCAGTTAGGAGGCTGTAATAAACTGTAAGACTGGTTGCAAGTAATGTCACAGCTGACAAAAAAAAAAAAAAAAAAAAAAAAGTGTGTTGCTCTATGGTTAAGGACAAAGCTGTATACAGGTTCTCACAAATGAATGAATAAATTCTAAATGCTTCCTGTGATGTGTGAACTCTGAAATTAACACCACTGATTTCTGCACTCTAAGAATAGTACAGGGTGTCAGCACTGAGGGAGGAAGGGAAAGGAAAGAGAAAGACACCCTTCCAGTCTTCTGTAGCGTTCATAGCTTCAGCTATGTAACATAAATGGCTACATCTGTCATTTCAGAGCTAAATAGCTCTGTATCAGTGCTGTAGTAGTCATTGGCATGGGCCCAACCTGCATGATGCTTACTGCAGGAAAAGCATATGTACAGATTAATTTTTCTGACCTCAGCACTTGTAAGTGCTTGCTGCCGCTTGTGAGCAGGTTCTCTTTGGGCTGTTGGCCTTTTAAGAAAAAGCCTAGTGTCTAGATTTCAAGCTGAAGAGAAGGAAAGCCACACTGTTTTACCCTACCCAAGTAGGGGAAAAAATACAGCAGAGAACAGTGCAGATGGCCTGAATCGGATTGGCACGCAGTACTGGAGTATCAGCATCAGATGACTACCTTAAAAAGTGAGGTCCTGTCATCTCCCTGTTTTCACTTGGGATCTCATAAGCTGCTTTTCCAAGATTATGCATAATAGCAGTTTGTCTGGCTGAAAATATCCCCCAGAAGAACAAGAAAAAAATTCTGTGAAACCAGAATACATTAAAGGCCAAGGAAGCGAGGATATTTATTTTTTTCTTACTGATGTTAAACTTTATCAAATTAAGCTGATAAAAATGTAACAAAACAAAAAAATCACAGCACTGCAGGATATATGTTTTCTACCTGCTGCTCTTCTAACTGGCTACAAACATTTTTTTCCATCAAATTCAACAGCTTCTCAGCAAATTTTTTTAAACTGGATTGCCAGTTTCTCTTGTGCATGACAGTCACCGCTAACAGTGTAATTGTCTGGGGAGGAAGTCACTGCTCGACTTGCTCAGTGCAGTCCGTCTACGTTCCTTCGCAGTTTTAGTGTATATCGTGAACAATGCTGATTATGTTTTCAGCACATAAACTGTGCCATTAAACCGTTGCTCAAGTGTAAGCCCTAATCAGCGTGAAAGCATTTTGAGTTTGTGCTTGGAATAGAATTTTCAAGCAGGACTGAGCGCAGAGCTGGTACTTTCTGAAGTGTAAGGCTGCAGTTGCGTCGAGGTTTTATATAACAAATACCTCGTGCCTTAGTCAGGGCCACTTGTAGTGAGAGTAACTATAGTAACAAAACAAAGTTTCTAGCTAGTGAAGGAGTATTTCCAATGAGCAGGACATCAGTCTTTCTGATCCAGCCCCTGAAATATGCTTATTTATCAGTTTTGTGTGCAAGGCTATTTTAATAGCTACTACTGTATTTTCAAACCTATTCAGAAATCTTATTTTGTTTTCTTTTGGTGTGGGTTTGGTTTGGTGGTGGTTTTCTGTTTTGTTTTGGGGTTTTTTTTTTTGCCTAAAGCCTGTGGAGGGACTTGCTCCTTTTGCCTTCAAATGGAAATGTTCTAATTATATTCCTGCTTTTTTAACTTGTTTTCCTAAAGAGATGGTGATTGTGCAGTTGGGCCTTTTATACCTTGAGCACTTTTGTTTTAAATCAGCCAATATTTTCAAGTCTTGACAGTGTGCTGTAAGTCCCAGAAGTAAAGTATCTGCAAGTTTCCTAAAAGCAGCGGGCTGGGTCGAGGCCGGAGAGGGCAGGCAGAGAGGAACCCAGCCACGCTGGGGTTGGCAGCTGCCAGTGGGATGGCGAGGACACGTACAGGGGGTATGACACACGGGGACAAAGCAGCAGCACTGCCACGAGGGTGGTGGCTCTGGGAGAAGGGCTGGTGTGCGGGACAGAAACAGATTGCAACGGGGACAGGGGCAGAGGATGCAAATCCATAGGAAGTTGCATGCCATCTGGGAAGGGACAGTTTGTGGCATTTAAGTGACGAGTATATAAATACATACTGTTTGTTTCTGTGTCGTGTATGCTCGCTTGCATGTGTAACAAGTGATAGCAGAACGAGTAAGGAAGGTAGTGAGGGATGCTGGAAGTGGTAATCGGTGTGGCTTAACCCAATCTGCACGTGTCAGATGGAGGTGCAGTAAAAGGCTGGGGTCTCGGCATGGCCCACAGGAATCAGCCTCCCTTGGAAACCAGGGAATTACACCTCTTTTAGGTTTTCACAGAAATCCTAACCTCCAAGTGACAGCCTGGTTAAATAACAGCAGAAAGAATTAGTATTCCGTTAATAAAAAGGTCTCGTAAAACTTCAGTGGAGAGCTTTTCTGTTGCCAAACCCATGTTTTACGAGGAGCAGGAAGACACTTTTAAAGGAAGCATGGCATTTGCTGAAGCAAGCTGAAAGCGCAGTTCTGGCCCCAAAGCTGTTGGCTGCGTTTGGACAGTATATGTCTGAGTTTCCTTATCCCAGCTTCATAAACTAAAAAAAGTGCTAGTTTTTAAAAAGATCCCTGACCCTCTCTTCTATTGTCTGTGAATAATTGCCTTTTCTAAAGTTCAGTAACTTTCTGTTCAAATGGATGAGACATAAATTCACATTATGAGCCTCCAATAAAACTGAATGCGTTACTGCACTGGAGGGGATTCTCCCATTCCATGTATTTCCTCTTTAAAGCAACAGTTTCTTGCTCCTACTAGTTCTCTAGCCATTTGGTGGTGGAGTATTTGGAGCACCAGGCAAGGAAACAGAGGTGTGGAAAACAGAAGGAAAAACAGAGTGAGAGAAAGCCAAAAATCTGTTCTTTGGACTTGAGGGAAGGTAGAAAATCCATCTGAAGCTTTTATGTAGCTTTATGGAGCTGTTCCTGCAAATCAGAAAATATGGTAATTCACCTCTTCTGCACAGTAAGATGCTGTTTGTCCACCAGCAGACAGGAAGCAAAAAGCTGTTCTTTTGCAAAAGCACCATAGCCTAGATGGTGTATAACCGTAGTAAACCATTTCAGTTCCAGACTCTTTGCAATGATAGTCTGTTTGAACTTCCCAGTAGCGCTGTGGTGCATCAAACGTTTTGTAAGCACTTTCCACACCAGTGAAATGCAGCTGTGATTGGGGACGAGTAGAACAGTTGTTTACCAGGGAATAACAATAGCATGTATCAGATTAGGAAAAATAATCAGCCAGTTGAAGTGGGTGAGATGGTTGGAGAGAGGAGGAATGTAGAGACCAGAGCTGGAGTTTCACCTTATCATATGAGCTAACACCTCTGTTCTTGTAAAAATGTGACTTAGGCTCCTTAATATCTTCAGTTAATTAAAACTTGGGTTTTACATTTCATTTAAAATAAATTGCTGATCCTAATGAGGGATGGGACGGGTATTAAAAAGGATGAATCTTAAGGGGACAAGTGTAATCTTGAAAGACCCAAATAAAAGCAATTTAGTTCAAAGTGTTAAGGAAAGCTGGCCAGATATGACTGAATCCACCTCTTTCATTTGGTGGTTGGAAAGATACTCATTTTTTTTACTCCCTTAAATCAGTCCTGAATTCCATAATAGAAACGTTCTAAAATTAGTAGAACTGCCTGGATTTTCCATCTTTACTGCACAGTTCTGGTTAACAAAAAACTCAGCTTTTGCCTTTCTCCCCATTTTAATGGATTCACAGTAGGGTGAGTTAAGGTGGGTAGGCAGGAAGTTTCAGGCTTCATTCTACATCACGTCAGTGCGTGTTGTTTCCCAGGAGCATTTAACATTGTGGTGCTGTATAACAGCTGTAATGGTACAGCAGTTTTTGCACAGGGTCTCCTGCATGACTGTGCTTGTGATTTGTGGACCACAAACTAATGCTTATGGCTTGGACAGGTTCATCCCCTGGATTCTCTAGGACAAAATTACCAAAACTGCAGATTGCAGTTCCCTGCAGGATGGGGGTAGTGTTCAAAACAGATTGCAGTACAGCAGCCAGCGTAGCTCAGGTTGCTGGATACAGGATCCCGAGACACAGCTGTAATCGCTGCTGCTAAGGTTGTCCCTTCCTCCTTCTGCCAGTGCACCGTGCTCATAAGAAGCAGTCATACGTGCTTTGTGGACTGGTCTGTGCTCTAAATTTAAGAAAAATTGGCTGAGGACCCAAGCAGAGATAGTCATAATATTTCTTTCACTCTTGTAATTTAGGCCTGCTTTTTGAGTAGCAATAATAAACCGTGGAATGACTCATTTGATGAGGTAAGTTGCAGTTTTACTTTTATTTATGGCAGCAAAAGAAATATTTGTCACATGGATATGTCCCGAGGCACAGCCCATGGGAGAGGAGAGGGAGAGTCCAGTGTCCTGGCTGTGTTTTCCCTGTTAGACAGGGGCTCTCACAGTTACACGGTTTAGGCAGGGAGGGCTGGTGTATCTGAACAGAGCCTCTCCTATCTGCTGCTGCAGATGTTGCCCGCAGTGAAGTGTGGTGTCTTAAGTCAGGATGGAGCAGTTTGCAGCAGTGCAGAGCTGTACCAAGCCACGCCAGGCTACCCCGTCAATGCGATTAGCTAGTTTAAAAAGAGGGGACACACATCTTAGACAGAGAGGTGAAACGTTTCAGTGGTTTAATCCATTTTCCAGGGTGGTCTTTCCTGGGTTAACTCCTACAGAACTGTATTACAGAGCAAACCAAGTAGCTGATGTGTTCTACAACTTAAGTAGTGTCTAGATAATAGCTTTTATGGACCCGGGAATTTACGTGCTACGGTTGTTGTGATGCAGTGGCTCTGCAAAAGTGGTATTTTTGTACTTGAGGCTTCAGTTGTCCATTGGCTGTAATCCTGAACAAAAAGATCAGAATTTGTATCCATTGGAAACAGCAAACTGGTTATACGAGATGGCAGTCTGAAGTACATGGATCTGCAGGGTTTACTGAAGCAGACTTCACCAGATTTGAGTAAATCAAGCATGTTATTATTTACAGTTGTCAGTGGAAAAATGAAACTGTTTGGGTAAGTGGAATCACACCAAAAAATTCTGCATTGAGACTGACTGAATGGCAGGTATTACCTGAAAAATAAATTTATACCTGGAGAGACCTGACAGATAGAGCTGCATAGAGTGGGAGAAGGGGATTGAGCAAAACTTAATGGAAGGCCTGTATATATATCAAATCTGCCAAATGTAGTTACTGCAGAACCTCATTATAAATAAGGAACAAAGAAAAAGAAAAACACATGGGGAAAAAAAATCAGTCATGCCATAAGCAATCACAATCTGATGCATTAAGGAATCTGTCAGCTTCCAGCAGGGCTGATGTTTCTCCAAATTAATTCATTCTCTGTCTCATTCATGCTAAAAGTGCACTGCAGCTCACATGTCTTTGCTTTTACTAACTTGAGTGCCTCCAGGAGAAAGATGCCCTAGAAGTTTATTGACTGCCGTCCTGAATATTCTGTACAGGGATTGACTTCAAGGATGTAATTTGCAGTACTGTTTAGCCAGCATGTTGGATTTTGTGTTGCCATTTCTGTTGGAGAGAATCATTTGTGCAAGCTGATGCAGGGTTTCCTTGAACACTGGGTAGCAAACGCTATAGTTATTCCAAGTAAGGATGTAGTTGCACTGTCCTGGAATTGTACAAGTGAAATATTTGTAAAGCCTGTGCAAGTGGGGTAGCAGTAGGCTGTGCCAGCTCTTTCATGTCCGCCACTAACTTTCCCTTCTCTACCAGCTCATTTCCCTGGGTAGCCACACAGAACAGCTCATGGCTGAGTCAAACACACGGGTTCTCTGTGTGAAAGCATTAATTCACTGCAGTAGCTGTGAGGAGCTGCCTCGCCCCATCAGCATTCTTGCCCACCCTTCCTACTTCTTTTCTCCAAAGACCCTTTTACATGTTAGATGGACTTGATACTTTCAGATGCCCTTGCCCTGCCCTCGCAGTTCTCATTGTAGCATAATTCAGGCCTGTGACTTGACAAACTCTTGCGAAGTGCTCTCATCGCCATTCAGCTGGGCATGTATATACTGAAGCTTTCATAGCTGGTGTCTCCATTTCTCGTCTGCTTGGAGTCATCTTGTGCTGAAGCCTGATGAACAGGGTAATTATTTGAAAAAGGATTACAGCTTTGAATCTTTTCCACTAAGGCTGAAGGAAGCTATTACTTCATCTTATATTAAATGGCACATGGTAATTTTAAACACCTTCTGGATTTCTAATGAATTAAATCAAATCTGTTCAAGAACAAAGAACACTGATTTTTATCTGTATATTTCAACAGTTTTTAAGCGCATCTCTTTATGACAGGATACTTAAGTTTATGCCATGTATCTATGGTCAAGGAAAATAAAAACCTCAGACCTTCCATGGATGCATCTTCGTGTTCAGAATCTGATTCAAAATGTCAAATTTCAGGTGCATGCTGTGTATTTGAACCGTGCTTCCTCTGGATGTCATTCCCTGAGGGAATTAATTATGGTAGGGTATATCACGTACATAATGACAGGCTCTGTTAAGCCTTCTGGAGGCAAACTACCAATCAGGTCAGCAGAGAGCCAGAGCCCTTTCAGTTGCCTTGGAGTAAGGAGTTCTGCACAGTGACTTTGGGTATCCTTTCAGCAAGGTACTTGAGGAAAGATGTGGAATAACGATGCAAATACAAATGCTTTCTCAGTGTGGTGGGAATGGAGAACGCTCTACCTGTGGTTTGGATATGTTGGTTTAGAAGGGAGAGGGAATAGAAATCAGATTGTGCACTCTGAATTACAGCTGGCTTGCACGATGGCCTTTTAAGAGGGAAGGTAGAGGCATATAAATGCTAATGGTAAAACACAGGGCAGTTATGCTCTTATGCTTTCAGGTTGACATCTGTTCCTCCCCTTCAGACTTATTTCAAGGAAAAACTGGTACATGCTGCTAACTTATCAGAAGGCAGAGATTATAAATACACACTTCTGATTTATCCTAGTGTGCTCTGATCTCTTACTCTGCAGAGAGCTCTGTACTGAATTAAAAGAGTAAATATGGGGATTTCATTGTGTTCTGTCAGCAGGAGCGAGTGTGAAGGAGTTCTATCCAGCCTCTTTCTGTCCCCCTTCTTGGCTGAGATATAGAGATGCAGTTAGACCTCAGGCACCTTACAGCTCTGCTGCAGGGCTGCTCTGCCGGTCGCCTCTGGCAGCCCCGCAGAAGCCAGGCATTTCTGCATGGGGTGTCTCTCCACAAAGGAGAAGGGAAAGTATAAAGCTTTTCCCTGTGAAAGGCTGGGGCTTGCTATTCATCATCGTTTCTATTGATTTCTTTTTTTTAGTTGCTGGATCATTATGGAAGAACTCAACACGGTTTGGGGTTTTTTTTTGGTGTTTTGTTTTTTTGGTGGTGGTGGGTTTTTTTGGTTGAGTCACTGGGAATGTTTCAAGCATCTCTTTTTTTGATTTGCAGGCTAGAATTCTGCAAATGAGTGGTTTATTTGAAGGGATAAAGTAGGAAGTCAGCTGGTACAAGCTGATCAAACTGCGCTGACCCTGCACTTTAGTTCTGTGTTTATCTGACGTGCTCATTTTTAGGGGGTTGAGGGCAGCCTGCCTGAGCCTTTCTGACATGAAGCTCCACTGCCAGATCCCCAGCTAGTTGAAAAAGACGAAAATGCATTCATTTCAGCTGAACGGAGCTGATTCAGGGCTAGACAGTCAGCTGAAGGGAATGTTTAGTTCCTTTTACCTGTTTCATTGCAGCTATTTGCTGTAAATTTTGAAACAGAGTTCAATTTATAAAGCACTGTGGCATTAAAAATATGTAAAGGTCAGTGGCTGCTAACTGCTGGACTGTTTCTCAAAAGAAAAAAAAAAAAAAAAGCCTTCAGGTAATCTGTGGGTGAAGACCCCAAAAGTAAATCCAAATCTACTACAAATCCTATCACCTGCAGAGTGCTGTATATAAATGAGACCTGTTTTTCAACAGTCAAGCATGTTTTATTCTATCCAGCATTTAAATAGTATTTGTAGTTTTACACTGAGGTGTGCTGTCAGGCTATTATTGAAAGAAGGCAAAATACTGCCATTTTTGCATGTTTACAATGTAATAATTATGCATTTTTCCCAAAGGATTTTCTTTAATCACACATGCAATGCTTGGGATCTGTAATATTGTCATCTTTTCTCAGCACATCTGGAAGATCCGTCACATTGGGTTGTAATAGATATTGCAGAAAAATAATCCATTAATCTGATTTTAAGCTCAATCTGCCATGGATTTTTATTTATTTTTTTTTTTTAATGTGCATATATTTTTTACCTTGAGGCTTTTAGTTTTTGTTGGCAGTTGTAATTGAAATCTGTTAGGTATTTCTGACAGGTTGAGAGACTGCTGATTTTTCTTTGTTACTCATAAGCAGTGACTCAGCTTATTTGAACAGTGTAAGGTGCACCTGCTGGAGTCATACATGCAACAGTGAAGTTAGAGTTTCCAGCAAGGCTAAGAAATGAAGCTTCATATTTAAAATACAGCCTGCAAGATCCTCAACTTTATTAGTGTTCAGCTGAACTGGGCACAGCTTTCTGCTAGGAAAACCTTGTGCTGAAGTAGTAGTCAAGGATGCAAGCTGTGGAACTGGGTTCTGTAAGTAGGCAGTATCCTTGCGTTGATGATGTGTATAACTGAGACATTCTTAGGAAGAAAATCTAAAGAATTATTTTATATTTAGTTGCATTTGTGCTGAGAAAACAAAAAATATTTAGGTTAAACTGAAAGGCTTGAGTGGCTGCACGTGTACCTTAACTCAGAGAAGAATGTATCTACATATATTGAAGAAGCAGAATTTATTAAAAAATACAGTCAGGTGGACTGTGCTTCCAGTGTTTATTTAAACCATGGTGACCGTTTTCAATATGACTGGAAGCATACATAGCTATTCACTATTATATCCTGAGTTTGATTTTTGTCTCAGAGTAATGCTTAAGGAGAGCTGTCACTGTTTTAGTTCAGCCGGCTGGGCTGAGATCTGTGGGGGTAACCCACACTGTGTGGGAGGGTAACAACATCACAACACGACAAAAAAGGCCGTCGTTGCCACAGCCAGTCTGCAGGATCGCAGACCTGACAGGGATTAAGGGCTGCAAATCCTGACCCTGCAGTTAGCTTTGTACAGGTTGAAAAGGAGCTATAAAGGAACTCAATAAGGAAATGTTGTGCATCTCCAAAATCACTGTCTGTGGTGAAAAAGCAATCCAGCACTACCATGAACACAATTTCGTCTGTCTGATTTTTGTGAGGCAGTGTGCTGCATTGAGCCAAATGGTAAGCACAGGTTTTGTTAGGTCAGTCGTGCCAGTGAGGGATTGAGCAAAACTGCAGTAGCATGATCTTCAGCACATCTGTCTGTTGAAGTACAGACCCGGGTCTGTATGCTGACTGCTAGCTCTGCGTTAAAGGTCACGCTCCTGTGTCTTCCTGCTGCTGTTACTGCGCTAACTGTGTTCAGCTGGCACTGGTGCTAACATAGACTGCAATTACATCATGGTTTTGCTTTGCAGGCTTAGACAAATATGATTCCTGCTGGTAGCAAAATACCCGTTTCTTTTTCTAGGATTTTCTTTGGTGAAGCCAGCAGTTTTCTATCTACTTACGACACCACAGGTTTGGTCAAGATTATGTGCGGGTTTTTTCTGAAATGAAGGAGCTTTTGTCTGTCTTCTGTCACTTCTTTCACTGCTTAAGAATGCCTTTGCCCATCATTTTTCAGGCTGGCATAGAAATCTGCTCCTCCATATCTTACTAAACAAGCTTATCTTACAAAAAGCACTGCCTCTGAACTGTTGTAAGTATATGGTGGTTTTCAACCAGAAAATAGGTTGAAACATGCCCCCACGTGCCTCAGGACCAGCATCCTGTAGTGAAATTCAGCAGTGTTTGGCAGGTTGATTTCTATCTTTTTCACCTCTGCTGAGACATACAGACAGTGAGTGCTAAATATCGGCAGACTCTGGCCCTTCCTGTGTTACTCACATTTATGCTTTGTCCTCCGCAAAGTTAAGGTATTAGGAGAGACTGTCATAATCCTTCTCATAAAGAGCTGGATCTACTATGGTTCTTAAGCACATGCTTAGTTTTAGGGAGAGGAATAATTGACTTCTTGTTGACTTCAGCAGGACTACTCATATGCTTAAAGATGAAGACCTTTTGTAAGTGCTTTGCTGGAGTGGTGCCACAACGGCATAAATTGTATTGTCCCAAAATAAATTGATAGAAACAGTGAGGTCTGTTTAACAGCATTGCGTAATACATTTCAAAACCAAAAAGCCTATTGTTTTTAGAACAAAGCCAAATTTTGTGTGGTTCTAGTTTACTAATACAGTGAGGGGGTGCTGCAGTTTCAGACTGTTGGCTCCAAGTATCAGTAACACACAAGATTTCATAAATGTGTCAAGTTGGGTAGAAATGTTTTATTAATCCTATGGGGGGTTCTGCTATACTGTATTTCATTGCATAATTTATACAACCATAATAGGAGTATGCTATTGCTTTTTATTACCTTGACACTAGGTTAATTGGGAGGTATTACACTCTATTTTAAATATGTGAATCGGGATTCTGACACACCTTTCCAGAAAGAGTGTTCTTGGTGGCAGACTGAGGTGACTTTGGGAGGTTGATGTCAAATGTTACTGTATTAGCCAGAGTCCTGGTATCCTTTCCTCTAAAAGCTGCCTAAACTGCACTGGGGAGAAGCTTTTCTGAAAAATATTAACAGTACAGAAGTGTAAGTGAAGCATCCAGTTCTGCAGTCTTTGGGGATAGGAAGTATTGGCAGCATATTAAGTACTTCAGCTTAGTCCTGTTAATGCTCTTTTCTTGTCTGGCAGGATCTCAGCTCAGCAATTAGAGACCCTAGGCCTGGTTTCCTTTTCCATTTCTGTAAATCAAGAGTCATTCCAGTGGTTGTGACAGCATGATAGTTCTCAGCTCTGCCCTTCCAAATGAATTCCTATTTAATCAGGGTTGGCTGGACTTACCTGGGGGCACATCTGATGAAATTCTGAAGAATCAGGCCCAACAAAATGAGAAAATGTTTTAAAAGTGATGTCAGTTACAGAGGAACTCAACCTGCTTTCCTTCCTGTCCACAAATAACTCTGAAGTTGAGAGCACCAGTATTAAGAGATTAAATGTAAAGGATACGGGGAAGGCGATGATGAAGAGCTTAGTTCTCCGAATGCTTTGCAAAGGTCACTCCTGTTATCTGCTCTGCAGTTAGAAGAACTGAAGCACAGGGACCTGAAGTGACTTGACCAAGACTGGCTAAGAAGCCATGCAAGAGTGAGCACCATGGCTCTCCCGTGTCCCTAGCTCAAGCCACAGTATTGTCCACACTGCCACCACAGGTAAAAACAGTGGACCACAATTTCCAGTACACGTCTGAGATGGCACTGACACTTGCACATTGTCATGTATGTGTCCATTTCCACCCACAAATGAGATACTGCACCACGGTCACCTGAATTTAAGTGCCAGGGCTCAGATCTGCTGGAGAAGCTATGCGCTGAACTCCTAGTAAATTCATGACTGAAATTAAATAGGAGGTAGACCTCTAAACTCCTAGCCTTGGATGCTTGAGACCTGGCCCCAGTTTTCAAATGTGCTCATGCAGTGTACAGTGCAATGGGGAGTACTCTGTGTAGTTGGAGTCTGTCAGAGGGAAAAAAAAAATCACAAAACGTGGGGCGAGACTTGCAAATTAAACCTCAGTTTACCATCTTCTGAAGTGTTACAAGGGAAAGTCTAACACACTGTCCTTACAGAGGGAAATTACATATAAAAAAGTTGATGTAAACACTCTGCATAGCAACTCTAGAACCTTTTTCTTCAGGTTTTGCTGTGAAACTTACGACAATTATTTTTATCTTTATTCAGGTGAGATAGGGACTGAAATACCTAAGATTTTTGATGGTGCAAAATCATTTTATTGCCAGTTCCTCATCAGGGTGAGAGGAAAACAAAAACTTTTCAGGTGTATCACCACCCGAAGGATCCTATGTAACAGGGTGAGGGAACGGTTATCAGGTCTGCTAACAATTTGCTTCATTCCTACATCCTTAACAAAAACCAAAATACCACAAGTCCGGGATTCAAAATGAATGATCTAACTAAAAGAAAAGGAGACAATAATTCTGGTTGCCCCTTTTTTTGTGTGCCGCCTTTTCTTGGGTGCGACTAGATATGGCTTGATTCTGAAGAAAGTTGAAGACAAGGAAGACTTTCAGTGCCCCCTGCCCCAGCAGACCAGCATGCTTTTTCTTTCAGCAGACTATCTATCAGTTGTTGTTTTTCCTTCAGGTGACAACCTGCCTGGGTTTAGCGGATAAAGGGGGTTTCTTACAAGATCGCCTTCTGATGTAAGTGGCAGTTTCTGGATGGGCCGCATCCATATTGACTCACATTTGCCCTCTGTATCACAAATGAATCTGATGGACCTGAATGCTGAAATAGGAGTGTGAGGTTCTGCACTGGCTGCAGACATGTTGGTCTTGGGACATGACATTTGGGTCCATACAGAGATACACAACTTAGTCTGTTGGCAGGACCTTCGCCTGACTGACGGGAGGCCCTTCTGCCATCAGGTGTAAGGTGCAGCTTGCAGGAGGAGGCAATCCAAGGAAAAACACCCAGAGCCTGAGCCGTGCCAGTAGCTGCTCCTTTGTTTTTGCTGTGCAGTCTCTGACAGGTTGGGCTGCAGTCTTAGCTTTTGGGATCCCTTCCGTTTCCCTCCTACTCTATGAGCAAGAGCCGCTTTCTGGGTGCCTTGTGTGTGAGGCTAAGGGTAGCAAATTGTCTTTATCATGTAAACTTCTAAATAGCCTAGAATCCACCTCTCTAGAAGCTGTTCTCACCCTGTGCTATGCTGTTGCAGTCATAGTTGATGGAGCAACGTTAGCTGAATTGCTGTCATCATGCAAGACTGGGGCTCTGAACAGGACATTCTTCTAAAGGACAGTTCTTTGGACATGCTACCAGGCCTCTTGTTTTTATTTTTCATTTGTATTGGGCGGGTGTGTGTGTGTGTAAATGGGCAGGGAGCCATAAAAAAAGAGGATTGTATGTCTGTAAAAGTATATGATCAATTTATTTTTGTAGGGGAAGTGATAGATAACATGGCACAGCATGGAGTTATAAAAGGAGGTTGCAGTCAGCGTTGCTGGCATTAATTTAAGTAGAGAATGTGCCCTTAAATGTCAGGAGACTGCAAGAAGCACCGAGTTATTTGAGAAGACAGCAACTTTGATCTTGATTTTATCAACAAAAATGCAGGCAATTAACCACAGCTTTTTAATTTTGCCAGTGTTTTTTCTTATTGATAATGTGACTAGGGCTTTAGCAGTTGCTCTAGGAAGGTTAATGAAACCATAATGGTTATGGTGAAAGAGTATACATTAGCTAATTGGCTTGTACAGGTGACTCACCACTGAAGCTAAACTCAGCAACTGATAAACTGAGCAGCTAATTTGCTGTGAAGATACTACAGCTGCAGATACGCTGTCCTCTCATACTGGCAGATGAAACAAGACCAGACAATCTGGGTTATGAAAAGAACACAGGCTGCAATCATGTTTCTGCTGTATCAAAATGTAACGAGTGGCCATTCTTGATCAAACTAAGGGCTTCTCTGGTTCAGCAGCGCATCTGGTGAATGCACAGGGAGAAGCATGTAGAAACACAGCAGCAGGGTGATCCTACCCCTCATATATCATCCCCGATTCTGTCAGCTGAGTGGTTCAGAGGCTTTTGGAGCTAGAGGTTCTGTTAGGTTGTGTTTAATGCCCCTGATAGGCCTGTCATCCGTGAATTTATCTAATCCCTTTTTGAACCTATTTATGTGTCTGCTTCAGAACATCCTGTAGCAGTTTTGCACTTTACTTTTGTGTTGTATGAAAAAGCACTTCATTTGGCATTTCAAATCCACTGTTTGATTGCTTTATTGGATATTTCTTACTTCTTTCATTGAAACAACACAGACCGTTTTGATTTCCTGATCTTCTTCATGCTATTAATGATTTTATACATCTGCTCTCTCTTCCCTCAGCCTCTTTTTCAGGCGAAGTTTGTTTACTACCTCCATATATCAAAAACATCCCGGAACTTTGATCATTCTCCTTATCTCCTCCATCCTGTTTCCTGCTCTGTTAGATCAGCCTATGTCCTGTATCCACCTGTATCCTGCTTTTGCATCTGTTACCTTAAAGGGGAGGAAACTAATTCAAGAGTTCAGTGATCAAAGTTTTGGGGTTTTAATCCTTGGCTCCCAGTTCCTCAAAGACTATCCTCAGGCTGTCTACCCATCCAGGTTGTGGCATCCCCCTGTTTTTCGTTGGAGCTGGTGTGGAACATTTATCTGGGTTTCGAAGAGGTGGGAGGGTCAGCTGGTCTCTGCTGTCCAGTGCCACTTGGATGCTGCTCCAGCACCCCATCAATCAGTCATTGGATAAAGTGCATTTGCTGTCCTCGGCGCTGTGACTAGGATTCTGGTTTCTCTCTCCAGGCAAATGTCTGTAAACACACACAAACAAACAGGCACATGCATCCTGTCATTTAATGAAACAAAGTACACATATTAGTTGCAGAAGTTCAGTATCCTCATGCTAATGTACACAATTGTCTCTGTGAATTGGGACATATTGCTGCTGCTTTTGGTGTTTTGTTAGGTTTCCTTTTGTATTCAAAATCCAAAATAACCCAGCAGCTGTGTGTGTCGGCAGGCAAATCTGGGTAAATAATGAAAGACTTTGGGGAATGATGGCCCTGATCTGGTAAAGCTCGAAGATATGCAGATCTCTGAGCAGCTGCTGACAAGCTCTGAAAAACTGGAGGGGTTGTAAGGAGCCAGTTAATGGCAAAACATATAACTAAATGACTACGTAATACTCATTATTCCTAATTTGGTCTCTCAATCTTGAAAGGAGTGGAATGTGTTATTGTTTGTTATAGTACTAGCATTATTTATTGCTTGTCAGATGATAAGGCACAGAGATCCCATTGTGATGCTGTATAAATGTGTAGTTAAAGGGCTACATTTGATACTAAAAGCTCCATTTTAAAGCAACTTTTTAAAGTCCCAATAATTAACTGATTAATAAATGCTTGTATAGTCCTAGAGCATCCATAAAGTAGTCAATAGGCTATTACTAAACGTAGCGACTTACAACTTCTTCCAGAGATGTGCTCATAAGCATTTATAGTATACCATATGCGTACATGAAGCCGTCTGATAATAAGTATTAACTATTAAACCTAAGGAATTGGATTGTCAATGATAGGAAAGAGCTGCCTTTTTTCATCATGGGTAATATTAAAGAACTTACATGGCTAAATGCTCAGCCTTTGAGATTAGAAGGCACTCAGGAGGGCTGGGTAGGTGTTTTTGGCCAGGCCTTGAGACATGGTGAGTATCAGCAGCTCAAATCAGTCTTCATGAAAACAAATATTGAACACCTTCTGAAACCAACCGAAGTAGCTTGCTTGCTACTGAAAATTTGCATAGGCCTTCCAGTATTCCAATCCTTACTTTGTCAATGCATGGCACATAAAACTGATATTTATCATTTATACTACTGGAATTTTGATACCTGGGAAAACTAATTTTGAATTTTCAGAGCTTCATATCTCATCAAAGTCAACTGTATGCAGACTTTTATTTCCCAGAGTTAAAGTTACTGTGATAGATAAGTAAATTTGCTTGTAAAGGGACGGTACATCAGGGAATAGAAGCCTTTTGCATACTGTTCACATGCATGATAAAAGAAGACCTCTTCTGAGCAGGAGCTTAGACTCTGGTGTCAAGAGTGAGCAGTGGTTATATTCCATTGTTACTGTCCTTGAAATTATACAAATTACAAGAATGGTTTGTGGATTTTTCACTCTCTCTTTCTGTGCCTATGTAGTAGCAGTTTGTATGTTTGCTTTAGCCCAAATCTGTTTTCATTTTCAGAGGCTAACAGAATTACCAACGACTGTATTAATAAACTTGGGGCTATTTTTATATGTTGAATCTCTTTAGGAGCTTGCTCTGCTTAATACCGCAAGCATCATACAAAAGTACAGTAAAACGATATTAAGAAAATATAATAAGGTGAGATCTGTGCATACATAATTTTTGTTTATGCCCGAGAGTTGTGCACAGACACTGATATGACACAGTACTCATTAGATTTATTTGTAGGAAGAGTGCTGTCTCGGTAATAAAATGATAAGCTGAAGATAAGTGATACTACATCACTTCAGTGGTTTTCCTGTATTTTTATTTGTCTGGTTTTGCTGTTAAAAAACTTATTAGAAGCTGAGAAATGCAAATAATGTATAGCACAGCCTAATGTTCTGTTTGTATTTCCATCTTCTAATTATCATGTTTAATTGCATTGTTTACTACTGCTGTCAGTATGGTTTGATTCCTTTTGCCCCTTACATTCTTCCTATTTGCCTTTTGGTTTGCTTCGCTATATCATTACATGATAACGTGAGCAGCACTATTCCAAAGGTGAATTACCACAACAGCTAACAGTGCATGGTATCTCTGGGATCTGGTAGTGTTGCACCGCAGAGACAGTTGTTGGATTTGCATGTGGGGGTTTTTTAACCTTTGTGTGCTGTATGACTAGTGATAATGTTGTGCTGAGCCTTTGTTATGTTTGTGCGAGAGATTTGCTTTTTTCCTGTTTCACTAGTTGTTATCTCTCTCCTGAGATGGAACATTGAGTCTTCATCCGAAGTTGAATGTAAGCAGTAAACAGCAGAGTGATGGAGAGAAGAACTTGATGTGTTTGTCTTTTTAATGTTTAAATACACTGTGTAGTGATTGTAATTGCCTGCTGATAACTAAGCTGTCTGTATGCCTACTAATGTGAAAGGGAGAAGGAACCCTTACTATAACCCTTATGTGTATAACAGATTCTTCTTTCCTATATTTTTGTATTTCATTAATATTGGAGTGGTACCTTGCAGCGTTCAAAAGCATGGAGTTATTCAGGGATGTAACAGACTGTTCTCGAGGCTTCAGGCTCTTTGACCACCACTCCTCTGCTGCAAGGAGGATTGTACAGTGCTTTTGCTGGTCTTTGATTTTTAAAGTTTATAGTGGTTTAAAAAAATACTCTGTATGCTTACAATAGCATAGATTGTTCAATGTGCTTGTTTCTTGGATGAGTAGAATATTTTTAGTAGAGCAATTGCCAGAATGAAGGTGGCAATGCAGTCTCACCCCTCTGCAGAGCGCAGTCCGAGGAAGCTCTCTCATAAGCCTTGCATCAAAGCCATAGCTTCTGTTTGTGGATTACCATTCCTTTCCAGATGTTGTCCTTTCTTGCTGAAAGGCTTTAAAGACTACAGAATTTACTGGGCACACAATGTAGTTGCTGCATAGATTCTTTTCTTTGATAGTTATATGTCTGCATTTACTTACACATCTCCATTTGACTGGTTTCAGCTTTCAACAAATGCTTGGATTTTCTGATACCTTTTCTTTTAGATCAAAGACTCAATCATATACTTCATGTGGGTGCTTGCAGTCTTGGGCAAAATAATTTCTTCCCTGCTTCTTAGTTAAACCAAATAAACTGAACTTCTGAGGGCTACAGAAAAATGTCTTTTATCACAGGCTTAAGATCACCTGCATAATCTTTCTCTGAACCTCATCCCATTTTTAGGTGTCTTCTGGAGTTAAAGAGCAGGAACTAGAAACAGGATTGTAGTAAGAGTCTTGCTGATGCTGTGGACAGGAATAACCGCATCTTCCAGCTCCTACTTGATTGTGCTTCTGTATATGGATGCTAAGGGTTGCTTGACCTCTTAACTGGATTGTTGTTCAGGAACTTCACATTCATGAAGCTATCTTTTATAACACCATTGCACTCCGGGGTATAACCTCCCATCTCTCTAGTGTTATATCTGTTCCTTGCTCGTAGGTGTTTGATTTTATATTATTTCGCATTAAAACAAGCTTTGTTCCTGTGAGCCCAGTCAAGTAAGGGATACAGAGCAGCATGCATCACCGGCCAGTTCCCATTGCTAACCAGTCCTTTGAATTCAGTCTCGTTTCTATTAAGAGTGTGTTGACTGTGATATTCTTTGTCCCAGCAGAATTTTTGATTAGTCCATGGATCTAACCAAAAATAACTACCTGAATCATCATAAGGGCACTCCCTTTCAGTTAGGGGGTCAGCATCTCTGAAAGCAGGGAATGTTTTTATTAGTATTTGTTTTGCTCAGATGAGTAACAAGAAAATCAAAGGTAAACATACAGTAGGGATATAAAATAGTAAAGGACAAAGACAAATTCCCTTGATTATAAAACTTGATCTTTCTTTCCTAGCCTAAGTTTGTGCCTGGGGAGTTTAGTTGAATGCTTGTCCTGTGAGGTCAAGCTGTAGCAGCAGCCATGAGCAGACTTCCCTATAGCAGTTGATAGAGCACGCACACCCATACAACCCTCCACCCAGAAACCCACTAATGTTTGTTAGTTCAGAATGGGACTGCCGTTTTAGTGCATTTTGGTAGATATGCACCACAGAGTCAGCTGCAGATTTCTTATTACTGCAAATGAAAGATCTCTTATTCAGCTGCAAAGTTTTCTCTAACATCATCTATGCAGTTGCCTTTGTCTCTTTCTGAAGTTGTTTGAATTCCCCAGGAGCCTGCAAATCACATTGACAAAGCAGCTTTTAGGATTTTTAGCATTCAACTGTTAAGGTTGTGTGCATGTGTGTATGTGCTATACAGTGGATTAATCACTAGCCATATTGAGCCAATTCAAAATGTGTAGATCTTGGACTTCATGAAAGCATCAAAGCAGATAAGTAAATTTACATTAGTAAATAAGAAATAAATTAAATCATCTTAGCAATTAAAAAAAACCCCAAAAGTGGGTGTTGTGAAGGACGGTTTTAAAAGCTACACTAGCAGCAAGAGGTAGGTTGTGTCATTGCCAAATCTGTCTTCTAACCTCTGCTTGACCTAATACTGCTGAATTCCAGTGTTCTATGCAAGTACATATTCGTATTCTCTAGGTATAAGAATAGTAGCAGCAGTTACGCTACCTAGAACAAGAATGTACAGGGGCTATCAGCTGCCTTGCCTGGGGGCACGAGATGGTTGCCAGCTGGGGTTAAGAAAAAGCAATTCCTTCCTGTGAGGCATTACATAATTATCTGCATATATTAAGTGTGTTGGGGGTTTTGTCTGAAATGTATTATATAAGCCAGTGCTATAAGAAGATGCCAGACTAAGAAAACAGTCTGGCATATGTATTATGGCAATTCCTTTTTATTCTGTTTTCAATGCTGTCCAAAATAAAATGAGAGTGACTCTGTGTTTCACCTTGTTAGCTTTGCAGTGCATTGCTTTTAACACTGTCCTGCCAGCTTTGTGACGCAAATTGGACTGCAGCTGAGGAATATTGTTAATCCTCTCATCTCCTTGTGAGGAATCAAAGTTGAGCCATATGAAATGTTTTGTGCTACAGTGTTTTCTTTTATTGCTGCACATACAAAGCAAGTAAAAATGCTGGGTGCCAGGATCTCGCTAGAATGGTACTGATTCTCCACATTTATGAGATGTCAATAAAATAGAAGTTGTTCTTTTTCATCTTGCAGCTTACTCTTCACCAAAGTAAAACTGGAATGGATACACAAAGGACCTGAAGAGGCTCTGGTGACATGCAGACATATGTTGCAGATGTGGCAGATGGTATTTAATGCTTTACAGCACAGGTAGGCTTTTTCTGTTGTGTTAACAAGTTCAGATTTCATAATGAAGGTGTAGTCATCTTCTTTAATTGTCTAGATACCTACGTTATTTTGCAAAAACAGTAATAAACAGTACTGTTTAAAAAGACACATAAGTAATATTTCAAGCTGTGATTAAAAAAAAAGGCAAGATTTTAATAGCCATGACTTAAAAAAAACCCCACAAAACAACAAAAAACCCCCAACAAAACAAAACCTCAAGATTTTTAAGATTGAAGAAGCAGGTTGAACCAAAAGGTATTGATCTGAATGTCTAAACACCTCTATCCATATTCAGATATCCAGAACGGAGGGTAGATTTATGATTTTTTTTCCCTAATATTGCTGAGCATCCACCAGCTATTGTTCACAGTCTGCAGTAGTTGGCACCACCCAGGAATGTGTGGGGGGTGACACAGTCCTGAACTGAGTAAGCCAAGGAAAGGCACACAGCCAACACTATCATATGCTGTGGTTGCATGCTGGTTGCACAGCCTGGTGCTAACTGGGCAAGGAAAGGAGTGAAGGATGTAGCATCTTTCTCCCTTCCTTTGTCCTAGTAAATCTGCATTTAAGCAGTGCTAGGTTCCCTCTTCATTCCTTCCCTCTCATCTGCTTTGCCTCCAAAAAGAAAAGTTTAGAAAGTGTAGAAGTTTCCAGGTTGGGTTTTCTGTCTTCCCACGCCCTTTGGATATTGTCCTAGTCATGATACCACTGTACAATTGTCTTGGGAATGTTATCCCAAGCCTATACTTATCTCTAACCTGTAATGTCCATAGAGGTTGTGTTTGATGGGAAGGACGGCATGCTTGGTGGCAACAGTCATGACAGGAGACTGATGAAGCTTGTATTGCTCCCCAATCTCTGTACGCATTTACATAAGCTTTATAAACACCAGAAGCATATGTACAGAATGATGCATGTCTATATACAAGTCGTCCTTGAGGGATTATTAGTAATTCCTTGTTGGTTTAGCTAATGAGCAGCAGACCAAACACAAAAATCAAGATATTTACATAGCAGCAGAGAAATGGTCTCTTACAGGCTGGAATCATTGATTTCCTTAGGCCTTAGGCTTTTTAGCTAAGAATTCAATCGTGTACCTCTCACATGAATAATCTTTATACCCATGAGTAGTCCTCATGAAGCTGATCAAATCCACACTGAACAATATAACTAAGATTTACTCTTGCGGGGGAGGGGGGCTGTAAGCCTGCGACTGAAGAGAGTACATTGGAAAACACATAAATAAATAGTTCAGCCATTTGGACTGCATTCGGATCCCAAGCTGTGCTTTGGCTGTTATACTTAAAAACCCGAGATGCAATAGCTTTTAGAGGCTTTTGATAAGCTTTAGCCATAGAAGCCTAAACAAAACAAATTGCTTTGCGTTTGCTTTTAGGAACTCCAATGTGTATTTCACTGCTATTCCCAGTGGGACTGTTTGGCTTTCCCCCCCAAAAAAGTTGTATTTTCTATTGTGAAGCATTGCCTGAAAGGTAACAAGAACGAACTTGGTACCTGCAGTTTTAGACTGGATTCAATGACCTAGGAAGCCCCTTTGTATTAAGCAAGTTGCAGCAGTATGAGCTAACAAATATGTAAAATATTCCGGGTTGGGCTTGCAAAGGAACTTGGAGGGAATTCTTATCACTGAGACTTGGGCGCAGGCATTTTTAGGGCCTCTTGGAAAAGAGAAGCCTGTATTTATATAAAGTTGAGAGCTGTTGCACCCAATACTCTTTACTAGTTCAATCAGCAGTTAAATCACCTGTTTATTGCACTTTAATTACATTTGGCTGCTTTTGTGTGGCCCACATTTCCTGGCTTTGCAAACTTACTATGACTTTGCTAGGTTTAAGAGTCTTTCAGGGCCCAGCACGTTCTCCCCAGGCAGCTATTCATGTGCCATGCTGAAGTCCCCTCTTGTCTTCTCTCTGATAAACTGGTGCCTCTGCAGTCTTTTACAACCAAGTGTTCCCTTCAGCAGTTTTTCTCACCATCTTATCCACTGTCTCAACTACCTCTTTAAAAACATGGGCAGCGGAGTGGCAACGTGTCCCACTGTCAGCCTTTCCAGTGCTGTATGCGGAAGGCAAATCATCTGGCTACTGTCCCTTCTGTGGTGCATGGAAAAGCTTTCTTGGCTGAAGGCCTCGTACTGCAACTTTGAAGGAGTAGTTAGTTTTCAGCCCTTCTCCAGGGTGACGGATAAAGCCATTGGGAGTGGCTGTTTTGCACAGTGCACTCGGTTTTTCGGCTGGGATTTTTCAGTCTCTTTTCCCAGTGAAAAGGCCATGCTGTTGACTGCACTGAGGTGCGTTCTGTTAACTGAAGGCATCTGATCAAGCTTTCTCCGAATGCTGCTTTCCTGGAGTCAGTTTTTGCTGTGGTCAGCCTTATGCCATCCACCCATCTACTCACCCCTCCTTTGTGTAAGAGTATAGCGTGTAAGCCAGTGTGAATAGTGCCTTGGTGGTGATGACCGCCGCACCAAAGCAGCGCTCGCCTCATGGGAGTAGTATTTTGAAGTGCAGCTGCCACGTTCCTGCATACGCAACACACCAGTAAGACAGAAATGCCCCTACGGTTCCACCAGCAGCCCCCAGCCAGGGCACCTACGCTTGTGTTAATCCTGGCTGGATTAGGCTGGGGCACAGGACAGAATTTAATTTTCCCCTGTATCTGTCACCACACAATAGTCTCAAATGGGGGGTATCATTGTGGAAACCAGTATGGAAGATGGGGAGACCCAGTCAAGGCTGGAGATTTATGCAAACACTCAAATGTCCGAGAATTCAGAGTCCATTAATAGAAACAGTAAGTAAAAGGTTAATTAGCTACTGTAAATGTGATTACCACTATGATGAAGAACACTAAGTGCCTTTCAGTCCTAGATTGTTAGCAGGGAAGGACAAGACTTGTTTTATCTTTCACTGTTGTTTTCTGTGATAACAGAACAATCATGTTTAAAACAAGTAGCAGTCCCAAGCTAATTCTTTTGCTAGATAAATGCCAATTCAAGGGAATCCTGTGCAATCCCTACCACAGGACTGATGAGACTGGAAGATGGGGCATCCACAGCAATCATGATTCTGTCACAGCTTGTTTCCTGGGAGGAACGTTCTCCAAAGGCTGAGCTGCAGGCTTGGAAATGTACCAGAGAAAGTAACCAGGCAGTCACTTCTCCTTTTGATATTTTGTCCCTTACTGGGTGATGAGAGGAGATATCACTATCTAATCCTGGGGGGATGGGGTCATGATGTCATCATGTCACCATGGGGTGACAGGAAGGCTCAGAAGATCTGCATTAAGTGATTATTTTTTTGTTGTTGTTGGGCACATGATTTTGGGTGGGTTTTTTTTGAGATTCCCTTTCCTGTGAGGACAGAAGTGTAGTAGAAGAGCAGACCAGATAGTCCTTCTTTCATAAAGTGGTGCTGTGTGGTAGCTTTTATCTTCCTCCTCTGTTTCAACAGAACAAAGGTGGAACAGGAGAAAATAATCCCTTTGAAATGAAAAGTTAGCACTTGGGTGGAAGGTGGTAATTGGTCTGTTTCAAAAGGATCCGCACAACAGAGCTGTGAACAAATCCTTCTGCAGGCAAGACCAAGGGATGGTGGTTCTTCCTGGGTTTGGGGCTGCTGGTTGGCTTCCTCTGGTCTGGCTTCTAGCTGCCAACATGTTCCTTGTCCAGTGGTTTGCAACAGCCAAATAAACTGATACTGGCATGAGCCCTGCAACCCTTGCTGTGCACTGTCTCTCTGAGCTGCCTGTCCGTTGGCAGCGTGGGGGTGTAGAACAGCACATTCAAGAAGCTGCCAGCCTGCGACAGTTAAAGCTTGAGTTTTCAGTTCCAGTGGCAGCTAGACAAAACTATTGCCTGCTTCGAGGGGAACATTGTCTCTCTGCTGAAAGATGGCCAGGTAACACAGTTTTGTTTCTTTACAGTGGCTCTGAGAAAGGAAGTAGTGTGACCGAAACACCAGTGATCAAAAAGCATAATGGACTGCATCTCACACTCCCAGATGCTCATGATACCGATTCTGGTGAGGAAACAAGATCTGTGCTTTCCCATCCTAAATGTATGCTTTTGTGAGAGAGAACTTTCATTTTCTTCAGCAAAGGGGGTTGGGGTGCAGCAGTAGGGCTGCATGCATGCTTGTGTACGTTGTTGGGCTGGTGGTCAAAGAGGTCCATATCTGTTTCCAGGGCCATCTCTGCTGCAGAACGTGTCACCGTGGTTTGTCTGTACCTTGGCTTCTACATGCCTAAAACAAAGAATTCCTGCTTTCTTTTACAAAGCTCTCTGAGATGAGCATGAAAGGTGTAATGAGCTCCCATGTAATGCTTCTGCAAGAACTGTATAATTCAGTCTTCCCTGCCCCCCTCTTCTCCCTGCCGCCCCCCCCCCCCCCCCCCCAATTTTAATCGTATTTAGATGTCCTGATCAAGCCAGCTATTATTGTGGGTTTGGAAAGCTGAGCGAGAGTGTGAATTCCTATTAGAGGATGATTTGCTTTGGGATTTGTACATAAACCTTGTGATGCTTTATTACATGGTAAATACAAGTTCACAGTAACAGATATAATCAGATGGAAATAACTGAGACATCAAAGCTGATCTTGGCAGGAGGGGGAAAGGAAGCTTTCAGAGTGTGCTGCTGACTTGTGATTTTTATCAGAAGTCTCGTGATACTTGGTGCTTCCTTTAAAACTCGAGCTCTCAGAATCAGATGATTATGTGAGAAACTTGTGTTTTAACCTGTAGGGTTTTATCAGAGAAGCAACTTTCTACCATTCTGGATATAGAAGAAAAAAAAAAAAAGAAGAAAAAAAAGAAAAAGGCCTCACAGACTCAAAAATTGGACAAGAAGAATATAAAAGCTTAATTAAAAAAAACAGCACACATAACGCTAACAAGTCTCATGCTTTGGGGCTAGGGAATTAGGTTTGTCTATCTGAGTCTTAATCAGGAACACTTGGAACTTGTAAAACTGAATTGACATGCTCAGCTTATACGGCTGAGATGGAGGACAAGTTCTTACATGTCAAGTACGTAACTTGTATTATGTGTGTTTAACCTGCATTTACACCCACCAATAGTTAAAAAGTATTGCAAGGTTAGATCTTGAGCATACAAACATTCAAATGTCAAAACATTATTCAGCCTTTCTGCTCTTTTGTTTGTAGTGTTAAACCCTTAAGGTTTATATTTATGACATTGTAATCTTACTGATTATATACGCACATATTTATGCAATTTTTAATCTGTTTATTTCTCTTTTGTTACCCTTTGGTGAGATGAGTCTCTATTTTGTATAGGTCCTTTTTCTCATTGTTTATGTGGCAGTGTTCCATAGTCTTTGGCTTAATTAAAGAGAACAGGCCAAATTCAGCACAGATAGATGAAGAGGATATACTAAATATGTGTTGTTTGGCATATTAAAAATTAATCTGGAAAAGGGAGTGGATATGATGTGAAAGCTTCCTGGTGATGCAGAATCATTGAGGATAGTCATCACTTGTACATAAATGTGAAGATTTGTGAAATATATCCTATCATCCCTGATGCTGGGCAGTGAATTGGACTTTCAGTTTCAGTGAATATATGAAAATGGTTTGGTAGTTTGCAGAGTCCATCAGCCACTAGGCATTACTAGGAAAGCAATGAAAACCCAAAAATATTATTTCCCACAGTACTTTTGTTATCAGTCCAATTCCCACTGTGCTGCTGAAATAGCAAGTGGCTTATGGTGCCTAGACTGTGAGGCTGTGCCTGGACTGATCCCTGCCCCTTCAGCTCTAGCTGGTGCTTAGTGGCATGTAAAAGGCATTCTGGATGTGGATTCCATGCTCTTCTGGAGATTCATTGCCTTGCTTTGTAGTTGTCTGGGGAAAAGAGTGTGGTGAGGTTTGGGCTACATCCACTTCACAGCATGGTTTGAGATTTTGAGACCAAATTGTCACCAGGAGCCTGTAATGTTTTGATGTGCTGCTGTGCCACCCTTCTAAGACCTCACTCCTGCCTGCTGCTCTGCTGCAGGCCTGCAGCACTTCTTCCAGAGTCACAGCAAAGCTCAGGCATGTTTGGTTTCTATGTAGTGCCCTCCTCAAAAAGCACCTGGGTTGGGTCTCTGTTCCAGCCTGCCCTTAGCCCCGTTCTAGCAGCCAGCATGCAGCGGAGGAGCTGTAGTTCAGCATAAAATGTTGTTATGCCATGGTACTGCCTGCCAGAAAGAGCAAATTAATGCAAAGTACAAGCTGTAAACAAGCCTTTCACGCACATGAAGTGATTTGTACTGAATGCAGGTTGGTTTTAGCCAAGAAATGTATTCCTCCTCCACTTCAAGAATCTAGTTTCCGTGCTAACATGGTTGTACCCACAATGGATGTAAGGATGGGGCTCGTACATCTGCATTAGTGCAGGATTGGCACTGGCTGATTTCACCAGAGCTGGCTGCTTTGCAGGCTCTAGGTGCTGCTGTTTTCCATCTGCAGAAAGGAGGCAGCTGGGTCTATGGTCCCAGCTGGGAGCCTTTGAAGACAGCAGGCGGTGAGATTGGAGAGTGTACAGCTCTAGCCCCTCTCTCCCTTGTGCCTCCCCAGAGCTGCGGCTGTGGCTGGCTGCTTTGAAGGAGGGAGGAGATCTGATTTTTTTTTTCCCACCATTCTGGAACAGGCTCTGGTTTCCATCATGAAATCCCCTGGGAGTGTGCAGCAGTATCACTGTAACGCACAGGCGCTCTGTGATCTCTGGGCTCATCACTGAAGGGGGGATTACTGCGGCCACGTTTGATACTGGCTTCTGCCTCAGTTAGACCACAATGAGATTATTTGCTGTGCCAGAATTCTAGGTTTGCTGCCAGGAAGATTTAATTCCTCTTTATTTTCATCATCTTCTTCTAACTGAAGCAGTGTTCCTAACTAAATTCACCGGTATCAGTCAGCTGCCTTGCTGTTTCATTCTTTTTCTGATTTAGTCTTATCTTATAATGCTCTTGCCTGAAGTGATTTAGGCTGAGGAATTCTGTTTCTTATAAGCCTAGTAAATCTACTGAGGTACATTTCTATTTTGATAGCAGTTTTTTCATAGATGCAAAATATTGAACTTGGTCTTTCTTAGTCTTATAACAATGCTAGAAGAGCACTTTAAAATTATTTAGATATATTTTATATAGCTTATGCACAGAGCTCATCACGACAAAATCAGTTTTGTTATTTTTATGATTTCTTTCCAAAATGTGTGGAGAGCTTTATTGTAAAATGTGAAGTTTATATTCTGTCTAGTGGAGCTGTTAAAAAGAGAAAGAGACCTCACTAAAATAACAAATTGCTGTGATATCTTCTTATGCCAACATTTGCATGTATTTTGAGGCATGACATTAAAGTTCTGCGAGACAGGTTTTGTTGTTGTTGTTAGGATATAAAGATCTACATTTATTTAGGAAGAGATATTTTATAATGAGACATTCAGAGACCTTTTTTTAATGTTGTTTGAAGTTTTTCTGGCTGCCCCCACTGCCCTGAGGTCAGAGCGATACTGGTACGATACATGCCTACCTCCTCTCTTGGGAGGCGGCGTGTGTTAGAGGTGTATTCTTTTCTGGCTCCAGTAGCCTTCAGCCCCCCCCCAGGGTCACCGTATTGCTTGCCTGAGGTTCAGAGCTGTGGCTGAGCTCCTTTCAGTCCAGAAGGGCAGGGCTGGCAAAGGCCGTCTCTTACAAAGTTTATTTGAGCAGACAAGCTTTAAGCAGCATTCCTGTGAGCGATCCAGCAGAGATGGGTAAGAACAGCGGTAGCAAATATGCAGGTATGGGTTGGGATGGAGAGAGTCTTTTCACCTGGCATGTGTGCATCTAGAACAAGGAGACCATATCTGTGTCTGAGGCCAAGCAGGGATGGGAAGGGATCGGATGGTCCCTGCCTAGTGTGGTTTGCTTCCTTGTAGGCTGGAACGGAGAAGAAAATAAACATCAAAGGACTGGAATGCCAAAGGCTGTTAAATGCAAAGAGCCTCCGCTGTAAATTGCTAAATAACGTGGGTTCCCTTTTTATTGCTGTGCAGATTGAAGCCCACAGCACTGGGCAAGATCAGTCTATGATCGTAGGCTTTCCCCTCTTGGCAACTACTCAGCTGATGAAGAAAAGAAGAGGAGCAGCTAAGTCATGTTCCTTTGAGTACAAGTAGCTCATAGTGATATTCTCCTAAAGCCTGCTTCATGAGGGAAGGATGCTTTAGTAGATCCTAAGTGGCTCTTCAGCCTCACAATGCATGTGAACCTCTCCAAAATGCCCAAAGATGCCTCACATAGTCTCCTTGGATTGACTTGCAAGGAAAAGAGGATTTCCCTGAGCTCTGTCAGGATGCGAGTAAACCAGCAGCCCATGTGCCCACCTAATAGCATCAGACCAGCCATACGCAGGGGCACTTGCAAGAAACTCAGCCCCAGAAAGCCTCTCTGAAGGAGGGCTGCCTCGACAGGGGGATGTAATGCTGAAAGTTGCTTTCAAAGCATGCTACCGTGATCAGCAGTGCTAATGTAAGTATCTGGTTAGGCTGACTGCAAAATCCCAAAAGCCCCTGTATTTTTTTGCAAGTTTGCCAACCTAGAAGGCAAGGGGTCTGCCCTGACTTCACGGCACTCCTGGGAACATCGCTGGCTGTTCCTGTGGCCATTTCCTTGTTGCCCCTGTGCTGTGGAGAAGCTGCCCGTGTTTTGCATGGCTGGGGGTCAGTGCCTGGTGGCTTTCCCTTTGTTAGACAGCCCTTGTCTGAGTTGAATTCCTGGGAGTTCTGGTGACATTGCACCCAGGTGGAGGTGGGGACAGTGGAGAGCGAGTGCACGGGGACCGGCTGAAGATGGATCTGGTAAATCAACTGTTAAATATAATAAATTCTCCGTGCAAAGCAGAATGGCTTTTACTGTAGCATTAAAGCTGTAATTGCTACATTACTGCACTGTCATCTCTTGGAACACGAGATCAGGAATGTCTTTGAAAATACGCAGGAATTTAAGAAATGCATCTAGGAAGAGCACATTTGCATTTTCCGAGGGAGCCGTGGGAGGCCCCTGCCATGCAGGGCTGTTTTGAAGTTCTCCTGCTTAAAATGAATGGCATTAGTTAGCGGTGAGGTAATGGGACAAATACCTCCCGCGGGCGGCAGCTTGCGGCTTGGGGTTGCGCTTGCGGCTCCCCCATGGCCGGGGGCGGCGGCTGCGGCAGGTGCCTCTGGGGGCGGGAGCGGCCCTTCAGCCGGGGCTGCCGCTGCCCGCCCTGCCCCCGCTGCCCGCCCTGCCCCCGCTGCCCCCGCTGCCCGCCCTGCCCCCGCTGCCCAGCCTGCTGCTGGCCGCCTGCTGCGGGGAGGAGGGGGGCGTGCAGCTCGGCCAACTCAGCAGGCTCCAGTGCTGGCCCGCTGGGACAGACCAGTTGGTGCGTGTGCCCTGCGGCAGGTTGTGTGCCCTTGTGGCCCTTGCCATGCCCAGAGCCCTCCCGGCTCCTCAGGGTACCTGTGCCTGGGCTCTGCCACTCCCTCAGTGCGGGAAAGCGGGATTTTAGCTCCGGGATCTTGCGGTCTGTGAGGCCGGCCTGTAAGGATAGGTTGAAGAGTAATGCTTCACGGCGGCTCTCCACAGAAAGAGCTTGTCAACCTTAACATCACATTACACCTGTGTGCATTCCAATACTTATTTCTCAAAGCTTGACAAATCATACTCCAGAATCTCATCTTACAGCTTCTTGTTTGCTACCGCCCTCTGACAGCCAGGCTCCCCAGTGTCATCTCACCTGCTGTACTGGCAAACATGGTCTCTGCCCATGCATCCTTCTGGGGAGTAGTGTCAATGGGATGTTTTGTCCCCAAGATACGGGCGCCAAATACTTTATTCTTGCATAAATGTTACGGCACACACTAAAGGTTAATGTAGTCGAAGCACTGGGCGCGCTGCTCCCCAAGGTTGAATGAAAAACCACGCTGCCTCTGAACCAGCAGAACAATATTGATGTCACTTGAGATGTGTGTGCTGTGTGAACGGTGCCAAGCTGCTCTGTAATGCTGTATTAAGATTTTACATTAGTGGGCCGTATTTTGTAATCGTGTGGTGACAGCATGCTTATAAAACGGGTTACCAGCAAGTATTTGTGGGAAATACTTGATGGTAGAGTTCTGCTTTCCAAATGAGCAGAATACGGTTGCTTCCTTGAGGAATGCTAAGCAGACCTTTATAACTATATATTAATGTCTGTCTCTTAATTCACTTGTTTGAGCTGCAGCCCTTGGGTAATTTGGTGGGGTTTTTTTAGTAAGTTAACCTTTTATAAAACATGGTTCTGCAGTTGGTCATGCCAGAATTCAGTGGCGTTCCTATTACATAAAACAGATGCAGTGAGTGGAGAATCAGACCTGCTTCCTGAATGAGTCAAAGAAATATCCCAAAGAAGTATAGAATGTGTTATTGATTTTGTTTATTTGGTCCATAGGATCACAGCGAGCCTCCTCCCTTGCTGCATCAAGACTGGAACAGGCCATGTCTGAAATAACTATGCAGAGCAGCGCAATGAAGCAAGGACCTATGCATCTGTGGACAGCTCTTGAACAAATTTGGCTACAAGCTGGTAAGTCCTGGACCACCTAGAGTTCCTCTTTCCCTCCAGTGGTGAATGAGATGACGTAAGTGTTAATGGAGTAGTTGAAATCAGCACCTGAAAATCACCTTATTCCAGCAGAAAATCAGCCTCTCTATCCCAGCCATTTTTTGAATTACCACTTACTTGATTCAATATAACAAAGAAAATACTGGAGTAGTGTGATTTTTCAGCTCACCTCTGTTTTTCCATAACATACAGAATACTTCAGTCATCACTAAAATATGCTTTTAAAAGAAGAGGGTAGGTAGTTCCTCATTAACAAATATTAGTTGTTAGGGACAGTTCTTTTCATTCTTCTTTTCCTGTGTGCTTCCCTGTAATAAGACTGGGTCAACCATGCATTAAATGTTATTTAGACTGAGAACTTTCCAATCTTTGCTGAGGTTTAAGTGAAAATTATTAAAAAGAGCAAGTCCTCCACTCATTTTATCCTTGACTGTTTGAATCTCCCAAGGACTTGTGGGCAGCAGCATGTCAGTTTGAGACACTCCTGTAGAGATGTTACAGCAGAGCACATAAAGGGGAAGGAGAACAGTGAGAAGGAACTCTACCCAGAGGCGATCTCCAAACTCATTAAAGGGTTTTATGTAGAACACTTGGTGAGAAGCAGTTGCCCAGCACATTCTGCCATTTGCATTCCAGCATTTCAGGACTGATAAAAAGAGTTCTGACCCTGCAGTTTTGCTCCTAAGAAATACAGCTTTTCTTCCACGCCTGGGCACGCAGTTGTGCACCTGCAATTACATTTGAGCGCTGTGGTTGCTTCTTAGATGTCTCTGCAACTGTTGGCAATGAAAAAAAAATGCAGAGCCCACTGGAACCTTGCTGATAATTTGCTATTCTGTATGCAGAAGAACTTTTCAAATTCTCATTTAGCTAATCTGTACAATTGACAATTCTCACATAAAACCTGGAAGTCTCACCTTTCTTCTCAGCAAAGATTTTTATAGCTGGTTTTGTGGGCCATTTCCTACCAATTATATGTGACATTCCTTTTGTTACAATTTGACTAACTATTAAAGTACAAAAGATTTTTTCTTATGGAATGCATCATCCTTTAAGTTAATCACACATGTTCACTTAATGGCTTGTGTGTATGTGGATTTCAGTGATGTGCTGTGGGCTTCAAAATCACTAGCAAGGTTTTGCTTTATTCAGTTAATGCTCCTGATTTAAGGCGGCAGAGGAGGCTGCTGGGGAGCAAAAAGACCTGGAGTTTATTGTAATAGAAAGTCAAGGTGTCTGTTGTCCATCATCCTGCAGATAGCTCTAGGCAGTTTAAATTTTTGCTGCTGTGTGAAAAGACAAAAGCAATAAAGACCTGGTGCTTGCTTGACCTAGCTGTGAATGGCTATGATTACTTTTTAGTGTAAATCGAGTGCCTTTCTCAAAGGTGTTAATTCTTTTAAATAGAATTTGTTTTTATAAGCTGCAACTTTTCTTTCCTATTTAATTATTTTTAAAATCTTTGTTTTGTTTCATGCTTACTTTTAACTGGACTTGAATCAGGATTGATACTCTGAAAAATCATACTGTGGCTGCTTTGTAATTTCGTTACTGAAGTCAGTTATTGTTATGGATGTGGCTTAATGAGCTCTTGGTGAAGTACTGTCCATCCTCTTCTCTCAGTAGTGTGGAAGTTGCTGCATTCTGGTATCCTTAGGGATGAGAGGGAGGAGGAGAGGCACAGGTGTTTTGGGGTAGTCTTTACTCTCAGCAGAGAAGAGCACAGCGCCTGAGTAATTACAGGACTTCTTTGAAGTGGGTCGGATCAGTGGGCTTAGTGAGTGGAATAATCCAAAAGGGTATCACTGACCCTCTGTACTAGGATCTTTCCCATCTGAAAGGAGGAGCAGGTATACTCGTAAGAACTTAGTAACTTCCAAAACAGAGATATTTCATAAACAACAAACTAAACAGAAATGTGTGGTTAAAAACAGTTGAGGTAGTCCGATGCTTTTTTCATTACAGCTCACCCCAAAACTGACATCTGGGGAAAGCAACAGGCAATGAGCGTAACGTTCTGACACCTGCATCCAGAGTCCCTTCATGCTCATGAATGAGCTGTACCAGTATGCTGTAGATTTCTATCAGGTTTAGTCTGGACTTGTCCTTTTTCAGTCGATGACTCATCTTGTGACTCTAGGCAAGTTGCCTAACTTTTTCATAGCTCAGTATCCCGTATCTAAAGGGAAAAAATGTTAATCTGCCTTTGGGAAATGACTTGTGTATTGTTGGTTTTGTTGTCATTAACACTTTAACCTTTTTAGCATGAATCATAAACCTTTAGATAAAATTATTACGATTTCCTAACCTCATACTACAGTAAGTAAATAACAAAGCATCCATCCTTTTCAGACACTTAACAGGATGCAGCTGGCAATGTCTCTGTGTGTGGGTATGGATTTAGAGTGCCAGGCTGCAATCACGTCTGGATTCCATTAAAGCCATAACAGTTCCCTTACCTCTTCATATCCCAAGGCATGAAAACTAGTGGTACCAACTGACTGATCCAATTAGAGCTTTCTGCACTTAGATTGGAAAAAGGTATATAAAAGCAGCTATCCCACAGCTATGTGAGGGCTGTTCTTATGGCTCTCCAGCAAGCAGGCCAGGCCACAAAGCCAGCACATACATTTGCAAAAGGGACCTAGGTGGGTGGTAGCTATCAGGTGGTGCTTACATAGAGGAATCCTCCATCTGCAGCTGCAATAGCAGTTCCTGTCTTGTGCAGAAGCATCCTCATTCCCTCAGAGATGGAGAGCCCTTGTTTCACTGGGGTCTCACAATTAGTGCATGAGAATATGTGCGTTCCTTTAACAGTGGCTGAAGGCAAGGCTGTGAACTCTGTGCAAATAGTTAATCTCTTTTGTGCTGTGATAAAGATACTTACCTTGTGCGTAAGAGAGCATAGACTTAATGCTTTTATCTGTAACTTTTCTGGGTTTATGACCAGCACAGTTATGTAGGGAAGATATTAAAGCAGCAGCTTTGAAAGTGCAGTTCCCAAGTCTAAATATGCTGCGCTGTAATGGATGCTGCACCTTGTCTTTCCCTGCAGCAATGCTTAGTGAACTTTGGCAAGCTAATTTTCTGTAGCTTCCTGTAAGCAGCCAGAGAACTACTTCACTTGTTGATGGATCTGTGGTCTCTAGAAAGAGCCCTCTTCTCTTTCACACATCCAGACAGAACTATGAATTCTCACTTTTTATCTCATGTCCAGCCACCTCTCATAGGACCAGCTGTGGGAATACAGTCATCTGCAGAAGGGAACTTTGCACATTTCTTCGGTGGGCTTCCATATCTTTCTGTTTTCCTTGCAGGTAGTCACAGTTAGCTTTGAAAGAGTACAAGAGGTCTGCTGTCCCCAAAGACTAGAGAGGTGGTCCACTCCCTGCAGCAGGCATGCTTGGAATAGTAATAAGCATACTCTGTTCTCAAGTGTTCTGCAGCAATGACTGTTAACACAGCTTGTCTGGTCCCTTTTAACAATAACCCCCCTAGTCCTCTTGAAATGTAATGGCTTATTAAAAGGAGAGAGTCATCTCATTAGGCTTTAATATTAATAACCCTAAACATTATTCTTGGCCTCAAGTCTGAGAAACAGCTCATTTCAGGGAGTACTGAGGAAGGGTGCTGCAGTGCATATGCTGCAGGGGTGAGTTTCAAGGGAGGTGGTCTTTATGTGATCCATATGCTCATTTTGTTCTACTTTTCATGACTGAGAGTTTGAATTCAACTTTGAGAGGAGAGAAGGAACTTCCGTAGCATTGGTAAAGCTTGTTAACTCCTTATACCTCTTGTTGCAGGAGGAGCTGCAAGGGGAATCCTAGAGATTACTGGTGATAATACTACTTGTGTTACCAAGAGAAATGTCTTGACCTAAGAACTATTTCTCCCCGTTATTTCCTTTTTAAAATCATGCCAATACTACTGTTTAGAAAATACAGTCGTGCTCTTTGGCTGAGGAAAATTTACTTGAAATGGTTCAAATTTATGACCAAATTTTACCTTCATTCAAAATTTTTGTAAGATCAATTTTTGACCCAGAGTGCAAAGTTTGTCAGTACTGAAAAGAAATAGTTTTACGCTTTTTGGGTAACTGGAGTGATTTCTTATCTGAAGTATGTGTGATTATATTTCTAGGCAGTAATAACCATATGCTCTATTTATACACAGCATTTTAGAATGCTGCAAGCCAGTTTTAATATGAGTTCTAATATTCCAGCTCCTGTTGCTAGATTATTTTAAGCTTTACTTTTAACTACAATGTCCACTTTGTTTGTCTTTACTAGTACTTTATATCTGACAATTTAGCTTCTTGACTAACCCAATACTTTACCAAATATGGCCACTCACAGCAAAGTAGGTCTGGTAATTTGATCTAAGTTTGGCTAAGTGCCTGCTAAGCACAGTCTGCAAACCTCACCAGGTAGACCTAGGGCTAATTTAAAGGAGCATTTAAACAGAAATTGCTAGGGTAACTATTCCATGTACTCACAGGGGGGCTGGAGCGGGCTACCTGCTGTCTCAGTAACATGCTGAAGTTTACCCTAGGAAAAAAACATTGCAATGAACATGCCATGAACAAGAAACGTAAAGACAGCTAGTGTGCAGAGAACACTGAGCTAATGGAAAAACATCTGCTCCCACGAGTTATGTACAGCAGGAACTCTTTTTTTTCCACCCTCCCTTCACAAAACACTTGTGATTTATTTATTTTATTCCATATGGGCCAATTCCTGGGAAAAAGCTGTGTTAGAAGAGATGGGCTTTGTTCCACAAGAAAGTGTCGTCAGGGCCAGTGGGCTGGAATCTTCAGCCCTGGCTGGCCCGAGGCCACACAGCAGGCACCCCAGCAGCAGCCAAAGGCACGGCCGGGCCGAGCCCTCCCCTGCACAGCTCGTATTTGCACAGCTTGCACGAGGGTATTTAAATTCTCTTCCTTCCCGAAGCTTTTAGTGATCCTAAGCCCCCTCAGGTTATTGGCTCTGATATTAAAGGTGTTTATCAGGTCTGGGAGACATCTTTACTGACATTGCCAGCATAGCTGGGATCAGATACTGCCTCGTGATGCAGCAGTGGTTGTTGAAGCAATTCTAGTGTTTCTTTTCCTTTTTTGTGGTTGTTTTTTTTAAGTGCTTTCAAATTTAGAACTTCCCCATTCACTACTTGAGTTCTTGAGCTCCATAAGCGCTGCTTTTTGTGGCTCTACAGTAACACAAAGCAGTATGAATAGTTGGAACCTGGCGAGAGGGAGCAGGAAGGAGTCCTTTATTACACAGCTATTACTGAGGAGAACAAAGGTGTACTGCAAAGATGGTCGCCCTGCAGTGTTTACTTACTAGGAGGGATTAGGAACACTTCACACTGGAGTTAGAAGTGATAAATGAGCTGGTTTGGTCCCCTTTGAAATGTTACTGGTGAATTAAGAAGTCAGCAGTGGTTCTGCTAAGCCTCCTGTTTTAGCAACAGGCTTTTCTGGTGTAGGCTAAGCATCGGCAAATTTCCCATTTCTCTTCACCTGAATGTCCTCAGGGGGATACTAGGTTTTGATCGACACTCTCCAGCTTGGCTTAGTGTGTTTTCTATCACCAATGAATTTAAAAAGTCAAAAGGAGTCTTGGCCTTACATTGGTACTGGGAGTTTTGGATTGCCTCCCCCATTCCTGAGGCTTCTGGGTATTTCTCATTGCTGGAGCAGGACATGAAACTTTGTGGATTGATAATCCGTTGGCATGGGTGCTCTTCAAAGAGCACATGCCATTTCTTGAAATCTGGGACATGCAAACATGCGCATGTGTGTTGAACACTTGCTTGTGAAGGAAACAGACAGCAGCTAGCAATGCTTTTTGTTAAACAGTCTGTAGATCCTTTGCCAAGAGACAGAGAGAAACCTGTTGCACTGCCAGTGGTACCTAGAGGATGACAGAGGGTACCAAATACTAGCATTTCCTCAGCGGCTCAGTAATTTTTGGGCAAGTGATGAAGTGCATGCAGTCACGAAAAAGGAAGCATGACATCTATTCACACCAGAGACTGAAAAGACAAATTTATCCTTGACTGGACTGGAATATGAAGACTTAGAAGTCATTTCTTTGACTTCTGTAAGTATAGAAGTCAAATATAAATATATAAGCCAGTTAGAGGTGTTTTGAGAGAGAATACATGAGAGAACCCAAGAGGTGCCCTTCAAACAAAAGCATTTTTATGTCACCCGTATCAGTGGTGGCCTTATTGCCTACAAGTTGGTGGCTTGCTTCTCCCACCTGGGAGAGAGCTGTGTCCTCACCAGTGAGCAGGGCCCCACTTCACATGAAGGAACCAGCTATCTTGTAGAATTTCAAGTCATGTTTTGACTGCACCATTTAGCGTAGAAGGTAGCTTGAGCTAGTCCTGTGTTGCTTCCAGAAACTTTCACTCTAATGCTGCATATGTAAATAAAGAAGCTTAGTGGCCATTTCAGCCCCTGTGAGACCTGAAGCTTGGAAATTTAAAGTGGTCCCTGGACTCCAGTTAACTACCAGTTTGCATGCAAAGACAGCCTTTGAGGATGTAAATCTGTTGCCTCATTCAAAAGAGCAAGTGGCTGAGCTCAAGTGGATGGGAACAAGTGGTAGTAGTTGCTGTTCTTCATTTCTGAAGGAAGGTTTGCATCACACAAAATGACTGCAGTCAGGATACAGCTTGAGGAACCTTCCATCTAATCTGCCTGTGAATTGTCAAGCTACTGCATACAGGATAGTGTCATAACATGGTACAATGACTAAATGTTACCTGCCAGAAAGGCAAGGCAACGGGGGTACCCTTTGTCACAGTAATAGCTCTGTATTCACAGCTCAAGGCAGAGCTGTCTCAGAGGAGTGGGTCTTTCCAGCTGGCGAAGGGCTGCTGCAGTAACAAGCATTAATAGCTCCTGAAGGCAGATGATGTGGAACAGAAATCTCCTCCTGACACATCCTCACAGGTGCTCTCACCTTCTTAAAGTGTGAAGGGCAGCTCTCCGCTGTACCATCCTGCTGGGCATCTGCATTGCGCTGACTGTGTTGCTATGCAGTAGCATTTTTGGGGTGGGCAAGAGCAGACAAGTGCTTTAGATCCAACAGGCACACACAACCGAGTGATGTGGAGCAGTCTGCTTGTGGGAGTCAACCGCTGTGTCTTGGATGACACCAAATGTGATTTGCAAGGAGTAAAAATTTAACTCTTGGGTTGTTCACATTGCAAAAATCAGTTTGATTTTTTTTTTTCTAGAATTACAGTTGTTGCTGCTTCTGTGGTGACGAGCACACTCTTGATACTGCTTTGAAACACCTAGGAAATGGGGAATAGAGTCGGTGTTCAAGGTGATGGCAAGCAACTCTGTTCCTCAGACTAGCACTGTGATGCAAATGTGACTAGGTTACACTGTTGTTACTCCTCTGATGGACTCCCTAACAGAGCTCTGTCAAATAATTTATCATGGAGATAAAAAAGGAAGCCTGACTGTAGGAGACCCAGTTTTGTTAGTGTTCTGGAAAGTGCTCTCAGTCTGTGCATTTGTTACTGGTCTTGGAGAGCAAGTAGATTATATGCTTCTGGCAATTCTCACTTGATTAAGGATCTTCACTTCACTAGATGAGCTTAAATGCCAGCAGAAACAGCTGGAAGAACTAGGAGCTCATGTTAGCATCTAATGATAATCTGAGTGGAGATGCGTGCTGCTCTTGGGGACCGGCCCAGTGTTGACTGATGTGTCAGTGTAAGTCTAATTGCAGGTCAAGACAAAGGAGGCCATAGCCTCAAGAGGAGACAACAGTTGTTTGGAAGAACAGCAGAGCAGGCTGGACAGTACTGCCAGAGAGGACAGATGGGAAGCGTAAGGTGGATTTGAGAAAGAAATGAATCGTGCTAGGCTGGACCTTGGAGTCAGCTGGATAGCTGCTTGTGGTCTTGGTGTGTACAGGCTCAAGCTTCATATACTGAATGAAAGGAGACAGTGCGTGATTCATCCTGTCTTTGCCCATCCGTGCAGTGCACTGTTCTCAGCCTGTACCTATAGGTAAAAATGCTGAAATATTTCCTAATAATCACTCACACTCAGAGTTTCTAGCATTATTCCAGAGAGGCTAATAGAGGAGGTGGTACATCCAGGATGATACCTCTCTTTGCTCATAGCATTCACAGAACCTTTGATGTACTTAGTTCAAAACAGAATGTAAATTTAAGTTTTTGTGAAGATGGTATTAAGTGAGAGAGGGCAAGGAAGTATGCAAACATAGCCTTTAGATTATAAGTTGCAAAGAACGTCAGTACCAACAACAGGAGGTTTATGAATGGTTTCCCTAAAGCATTGAACCTTTCACAGGGTAGGAATTACAGATCCTGTGTACCTGCGTTTGCCTGAGGAGATATCCTCTGCTTTGGAGTGCACTTGGGTGTCATGCCTCTGTAACAGAACTTCCTTGTGAGGGCTGCTAATTTGGTTAGATGTTTATTTACAGCATGATTAAGTGATGATGGAGAGATGCTGAATAATCCACTGGATAGGAAGCTGCTAACCCAGGTAATGCAAAGGAGGTGTTTCAGTGCTTTCTGTACTATCAAGGAGGCAGTAGTATTACCATGATAAATGTGATGAGTCCTTGTTTTTTGGGTTTGATTTCTGCCTCAAGCTGTGTTTTCATTCCATGTTGTGTAAGTGTATCTTGCTAATCTGTAAATAAAATGAGTATGTAATAGAAGTGAAAAATGGGTTTACAGAAAACACATTTTAAAGCAGGCCTAAATGATTTTCCTTAATGTCTATTTTTAGCTGGGTGGGTGCAATCCTTTCCTTTCATAACCCAAAGGCACCTCTCTCATTCTTTTTTATGCAAATTAGGCCTCCCACACCTTAAATCACTTTTTATTGACTACTGAGCCTGCAAAGAAATGGACTGAACTTTAATATGCTACATTACCATACCATAAAATACAATTTGTAGATCTTATTTAGATTCTGCATTGCTGCTCTTCCTCTAAATAATTGTTATTACTGAAGAGGATTTACAGGCGCTATTGAAAGAATAAGTACTCTCCATTTTGTATGCATTGAAACACTGGCTGTGCGTGATTTCATATCTAAACCCCCTTGCTCCTGATTCTTTTCTGAAATGAAACAAGTCACATTATGCTGTTGGTTGCTAATAGAGCTTTTAATATGGCAATATCCAGAACTTCTGCTGACTTCAAACAGTGCCAGGATTTCACCCCTTCGTTTGTGCTAACTTGGCAAATGGAGTGTTTATCTCCAGGCTCTGAATCGTCACTTTGCACATCCCCATCCTCATTACTGCCACGTGCACGGCGTCAGCTGCTATGCAGCACTTGGCAGGAAAATGCTCTGTTCCTTGGGAAGTGAGAGTAAAATACTGTCCTCCCACAAACTTTTGAATAAGGCTGTGCACATGCTCAGCTTGACAAGGTACACAGCCTTGCTTTCTGTTATTATAGATAGCTGCAACTTCTTGGGAGCCAAGGGAAGGGATGCATGCTGAGATTTTATTATTAACCAGAGAGAAGTGAGTCATTCTTAAAGAGTGTAGCTTTTACCAAGGAACTAATGTTTTGTTTACGTTGACAGCCTTGGAGAATGACATTTATCTGTAGCATAACCTAGGGATGGCTAAGAAATATTGGAGCATTTTCTCGACAATGTCTCACGCTTCTTCTAGAATGACCACTTCAGAAGTGGGACAGTGTTCAGCCACGCTGTTGTTTCAATACGTGATTGTTTTCAGTGTGCTATTTGTGGTCCCAGTCTTATGTCAATAAGGTATGTCAGGTAGGCCAAAGAGGAGCCTTCCCATTGTCAGGCAGGACTGCCTTTGAGATGCTCTTCTGCAGACCTCTACCCAGGAGACTCCATGTCAGCGTGCCAAGTCCCCATGGTCATCTGGGTCTCCCAGTGTTTTTAAACTGGCAGAGTTTTAAACCTATTTAAGAGGAATTTTCAGGCTAATTTCCCCCCTCTACAGAGGCTTCTTGAGAATATTCACTACCTTTAGAAGTCAGGACATTTAAGGTTGTGTCTTATTTCAGAATTACTCATCTAAATCTGGAGCCTGAATTAGTGATTTTGAATTGGACTCTTGAACTGTCAATACTTACTGCATTACTGTATCAGTTAGAAAAAAAAAAAAAAAAAGACAACATTGAGTTTTTGCAGTGATACCATATAGGACACAAACAGGTTGTAGAATGGACATACAATGATCATTAGTCCAAATCCTGAGAACTGTTAAAGTTTAACTATGAGGTATGTTATGAAATTTGTTTAACATGGAGAAATTATATGGTTAACGAAATCGGTTTAACATGAGAAATGATTTAATTAACAAATTGACAGTCAAGCACATTAATATGCCTGTTACTTTTTTTTTCCCTAAGAAAACCAGTAAGGTAGTTGCTGATAGTTGAAGGAAGTAAATGTCTGTGCAAAGTCTCTTCCAAGAGCACTCTCTTGTTTTTCTGTAGAGTATGTGTGAGGAAGTAAATGTGTGAATACACAATGTAAGTATGTCTGTGAAAAAAAGCCTCTTGATTTTAATAGTCTATGAAAAGTTAAGAGACAGCTATTTCATAAACTAGACAAATAAGCAGAGAGAAACACTTTTAATAATCTTTTAAAGTGTGGAAGTGCTCTTTTAATTAAGTTATCTAATGTCCAGCTCAGTCAGATGTATCCCATTACTCTGACATGTTTGAAGTTCCTTATAGACAGTGATGGCTTATTCTGTTCTTCCCCCCCCCCGCCCCCGATTATCTGGAAATACTTAGGATGGCTCCAAGTGGCTACCAGCCCTGCTTCTTTAGGGCTCAGTTCAGCACTGCTTACATTCCTAATGGAGGAATCCTCAAGGCTGTCCTCTGTCAGAATAACACCTAAAGATGTCCATGAATGTCTATATAGAGTCTTAGCATTAAAATAGATCCATTCAGTGAATCCATTTGTGATAGTAAGCACTAACCATAGTAGTAAGCACTGTGGAGGATCATGGCCTCATATTTTATAATGCTTAAGGGAGATGGGAGATGATACACAATTCATGTGAAGAAAGGTCTCTGACTTCAACTAATGGTAGGGTGGGGTTTTGGTTTCCTTTTTTTTTTATTTGGGTTTTGTTTTGGTTTTTTTTAGCTGAACTCTTCATGGAACAACATCATCTCAAAGAAGCAAGCTTTTGTATCCAGGAGGCAGCTAGTCTTTTCCCCACATCTCATGCTGTACTGTACATGCGTGGGAGGCTGGCAGAGATGAAAGGCAACTTGGAGGAGGCTAGGCAATTGTATGATGAAGCGCTCACAGTGAATCCAGCTGGAGTGGAAATTATGCACAGCCTGGTGAGTTTGCAGGGGCTCAGCTCCATTATAGTATTTATGTTCCTGATTAACTGTAATAAGAGGGGAGAGGGCTCACGCTTGCTCTGGATGCTGCTGTCTTCCTAATCCTGAAAGCAAGTGACTGTTCCAAGAATAAATTGGGAGCTTGAACCTCTACTTTAAGAGTGGTTTGAATGTTTTTTAACTAATTAGTACTTGTGTCAAAGTAAATATTTTAATTGACAAAGGCTGATTATTTTGGAAGTCAATTCACTGATTTGTCTTTTGCTGCTTTTCCTACTAACTGTTACGCATTTTAAGTAAGCAGTACACTGATATTTGAAAGATCTGAACTAAATAACAATAGAAAATAGATATATTAGATATATATGGGGTTTGTAAACCTTGGGCTGGAGTCTTGAGTCTACTCAAATCAAGATAAACTATGATTTTACAATAGAAATAATTTGTTATTGTCTTAAGCTGCAGCTTAGCTCCAACCTTGTGTAGGGGCAGTGGCCCCACATTTGTAAGGTTTTTTGGTAACATTCCTACCCAGCAAATATTTTTTATGTTGCACCATCCTCAAAACAAACTTAATTACAGACACAGAGCCTAGAGCTTAGTAATGATAACAATAATACAGGGAGCCTTGTGGAAGACTAAAACCCACTTCTCTTCTGAAATCAGAATAGTTAATCATATTTCATCAATGATAGGTCTTGTTAACTGTAGCCCTTACTAGATCTCTCTGGGATTTTAGATTTTGGAAGTTTTTCTTGATTAATTTTTATAGGAATTCTATATCCATGTGATCACTTTGTGTCTTTGCTAGCGTTCCTGGCATAAATTTGGTCCTGATGAGGTTTGCCTTGCAACTCCAAAACTGAAGGGGTAGCAGTGCATAAGAGGACAAATGTAAAGTGAAATTATAATTGAGAGAAAATAGGACCTACAGGCAAGGGATAAGATATTTGGTAATAATGTTCAGTGCAAAACTAGCAAATAAATAGGTCAGGAGAAGGTTACAAAACAGCTATGCACATATCAGGCTTATATGGGGCAATAATATTACTTTGTTGCTGTGATCCAACCTTTACAAAACCAGTTGGTAAAAAGTGGGCAAGAAAGAATGGCATTCTAGCTCAGTTAGTGTCACAATTTCAGACGAGTCACCGATACCAGAGCAGCATTAAGTTAGATGCCAACATGATAACAGCTTTGATTTTTGTCTTATTTTATGGGCAGAGCCACATACTGTGTCTGCCCATTTCAGTTGCTTGCAATTTTCTGAAACTATAGTAATTTGGAATAAAAATTTCTGAGATGCACATCTGCTCTGGCCCAGTTTACTCTAGAAAATGTCACCCAACATGACTTAACTGTTTCTGAAAATGAAGCTAAAGAAGAGCTCTTAAAAGACTTCTGTGACATCTTTACTGTGCTTTAGTGTCTCCAGGTTTTGTCAGGAATGGGTAGTCTTTGTAACATATTAATGTGCTTTTTACCATGCCTAAGAAAATCCTTCCTAGGCTATTCAAGTTACAACCTTTAAAAAAATGTGTTTTATATGTGCTTAGTAGATATGTGTTTCTGAGACCTCTAAGGAGTCTGTGAATGTTCATTCCCCTCAAACGTTAGTAAGCTTCATCATCTCATAGTCAAGGGATGGAAGTGAAAGTTAGGAGAGGTGAAAAAGACAGTGAGATGGGGAATTTGGGGCAGACACTTAGTCCATAAGCAAGTAGGGAAGAAGAAAGATAACCTCAATAATAAAGTGAGAGAAATAAGGATAGACAGAAAATAAGATAAGATAGGTAACACTAGTAAGACTGGATCAATAAGAAGAATAAGACTGGGTTCAGGAGCCAGGCTGAGACACATGGGTTGAGGGGTGCACGTGTTGGAGAGGATGAATTAAAAGGGGTCAGTCTTACAAGAGAGACAAAGGAGCATGAACCTCTAAGAGTACTTCTACTCCATAGCCTTCAGTCTCCTTAAAATTCTGAATCTTAGTATCAGTGAAAATCACTTCCTAAAGCATGTGCCTCATGTCCTTTAGCTCGGCCATGCTGGCAGCCTGTGGTTCACACCTGTTAGCTAAGATACCAAAGGTCTGGTCTATCCCTGCTGATATGAATCATGGCAGTAGTTATAGGATGCCACATAACGGCATTCCTTTGTATGCTTTTCCAAAAGCTAGGAAATTGCACATAACAAGTTCGAAGCATCTGATGAGCACTATAGAAAAGCCTGTAAAGAAATTAATCATTCTGCCTTCAGAACAGAGCTGGAATAATGTTCAGTAAACAAGGCTTTTAGGGCTATGCATCAAATAAAAAGGGCAAAATTAAAATACTGAATGGCTGCTAGCTAAGTGATTGTGTCCTGTGTACTGAATGAGATGGTGTCCCCATGGAGAACTTAAGACTGGGTTTATGCAATTGAGGATATGTAACAAGTGGTAAATTCTGCATTTCCTCAAGGCCATCAGAAGAAGACTGTATACCTTTCTGAAAGGCATGTATTAGCCAAGTACTACCTGTACTGTTACTGAAAATGCAAGTTCTTGAGCACAGTATGTTCAGTCCCCTACCAGGGGGAGATCTATGTCTTGAATTATGCAAGATGCCAAACTAGATTATCAGCTAGTTTTAAGTGGCTTAAAACTATGCAAGACACATAGGCAGCTGAAATTAAATTCACACATGCTGTTTCAGTGCTGGTCTCCCCAAACATTTGAGCATATATTTTTCCTACTGTAGTAATACTGTTGTGATTGTGTAATAACTTAGGGAAAGAGGGTCTGGTTAGGAGAATTACCGTTTGACTTAATGCAGTTGCCATCCAACCGACCTAGTCCGCTTTAAGGGAAAACTCTGCTGTATACAGTGATGATTCCTCTGGTGTATCAGCATCAATTAGCAAAGTAGTCATGTCTCTTCCCCTGGGCTCTCAGAACTGGGTTGTTAAAGCTATATTTGGAAAATTCCAACCTGAAGAGCGTTGCTGGCTTTAAATGAAGGGCATAGATCTAGCAATGAATGAGTCCGTTGGGTGTCAGTAACTTCACTTTTACACAGGATAGGGCCACTGCCGTAATAAACACAAGCTCCTTCTCTGCATAGCTGAGAATTGCTGTGTTTTACTGTGACTGTCGGGTGTTTACGTTATCTGTCAGATCAGTGTGCTTTCCATGTAAAGCACGCTGCTGCATGGAAGAGCAGCACTGTACAGCAGGACTGCAGTGCAGGCAGCATCTGATGAGGTGGGTAGCGGGTCCTGCTTCATCGTGGGAGCTGTTGGCACTGGGTGTCAGATACTGTGGTTAGGAAACCACAGGCACATTGAAAATACTACGTAGCTGTGCTGCTTCTTGCTAGCACTCGCAGTTTGTAAGTGATACCACAGCATGCTTACACCTGTATTAAGACTCCAACAATGGCCTTTACAAAGTAAATACTATGGGCTAGCACCTAATCTAAGGAAGCACATTTGTTGAGCAAGTTTGGAAAAAACACATATATCAGTTTTTGGGGCTATTGGGAGGGTACTTATGTGCCAAATACTCCTGGTGACGTGTGGAGCTACTCCTTGGATTGAACAACTCTTTGCTGTCAGAAACAATTAGTTTGGATTGGCCCCTAGAAACTGCACATACTGTAAGACCATAGCTCTCTTCAAGAAATATGATTTGCTAGGGGCTTTTTTCCACATTTCTCCTCATTCTGTCTCACATTTCTGTCTTCCCTCCCTTTACTAGAACAGCCCTGTTCTTTTCTCCTTCATACCTTTCACAAGCTCCTTCGGGGGGGCCTCCTTGCAAAGATCATAGAGCACATCTCCCTCCCGGGGTGGGGGCTGATGGAGTTTCCACTGAGTAGGTATCTTCATTGGTCCAGAAACAAGAGCTTAGCCCATATCCCTTTGTCTTACACTGTGCCTAGTCAGCCATGCCAGATGCTAATCTCTGATAGCACAAAACCAAATAACTATGACTTACTTCTTTCAGTGTGTACCAAATTTGGTTATATAACATCATGATGCACACAGCTATGGGATGGTGATAACAAAACTGACATGTGCCCAATCAAGTCAGAAAATATAACATAAGCTGGGGCAGATGACACCTCCTTTTAAAGTGATACACAAATCCACCTACCTATGTGTCACTAGAGAAGGACACTGAAATTTGCTAGTTCCCAGTTCATTCAGTACCATTTTCCCTTTTGATTCAGAGGAGAAAATCCATGCCAGCATGTTGGATTTGAGTCCTGAAGCTCCATACATAATATTGCAAGATAAACTGAAAATATACTGAGATATTCAGAGGACTCCTGCCCAGCATGCATTTCACATAGCATTTTGCTGCATTAGAGCAATTCTCAGCATGTATTAGTTCAGGGAAGAAGAAAGAGAATCGTGTATTTAAAAGGGAAGGAAATGGGCATCCTCATCTCCACCAGTGCCAGATTTAATGAAAACAACAAAAAATACTGTCAAAACAAAGAAAAAAAATTCACTTGACTCATACTTGAGTCTTATTGATTGCAGTGGAAGATTGTAATGATTCCTTACTTCTCTTGAAGGCTGGGGCAAGGATGATATGGTTCTTAGCAGAATGTCTCAGAGCTGTCTGCACTGCCTCATCATTATGCCTGATAGCAAAACAAAGTGAAATATATATTGGGTTTTGTTCGGTGAGTTTTTCTGAAGGTTGAAATGGAAAGCAGTCTTCATAATGTGTTCCTGTGTTCTGTTGTGACCACATAAATGGGTGGAAAACATAATCTACTGAAAATGTATTTGAATTTGTTCCATAGTCAAGTCAAATAGAATATACAGGTAATGCCAGTTGCGCTAATCATGAGAGTTCTGCTTTTTCTTAGACTGTCACCTGCACCACAAAACATGAGACTGGCAGCCATGCAGAAGGGCTGAGCACTCATGTGGTACCCTCCAAATGAAGATGGAAGAACAAGCTTCCCACTCACCTGAGTATAAGGCACCTAAGCTGGGCCAACAAATTGACTGCAGGCTGGTTTTCCTGAGATTAGTGTAGGTGTTGGCCTTTCCCCAGGAAGGCCTGTTTATTCTGGGGAGAAGTTTCTATGGTGAATACAGTCAGGCACATAACAAAATCATAGAACAGATGAGGCTGGAAGGCATCTTGAGAGATCATGTAGTCCAACTGCCTGCTCAAGCAGGTTCAGCTAGAGCAGGGTATCAGGACTGTATCCAGCTGGGGTTTGAATATTTCCAGGGATGGAGACTCCACAATCTCTCTGGGCAACCTGTTCCAGTGTTTGATCACCCTTACAGTAAACAAAGCTTTTCCTCATGTTTAAATGGAATTTCTTGCGATTCAGATTGTGCCCATGCAGTCACTGGATACCACTGAGAACAGTTTGGCTCCGTCTTTTTTACACCTTACTATCAGATGTTTAACCATATTGGTAAGGACCCACCTGAGACTTTTCCAGGCTGAACAGTCCCAGCTCTCTGGGCTTCTCAGTGTATGACAGGTGCTTCAGTCCCTTAATGATCTCAGTGGCCCTTTGCTGGACTCTCTCCAGTATGTCCGTGTCCTTCCTGTACTGGGGAGCCCAGAACTGGACACAGTACTCCAGGTATGGCCTCACCAGTCCTGAGTGGAGGGGAAGGATCACCTCCCTCGACCTGCTGGCAACGCTCCTCTTAATGCAGCCCAGGATACTGTTAGCTGCCTTTGCTGCCAGGGCACCTTGCTGGCTCATGGCCAGCTTGTTGTCCAACAGGTGCTTTTTAGCAAAGCAGCCTTCCATCCAGTCATCCCCGCCGCAAAGTGAATTGGAAGCTACTACCAGGAATTTTTTTCTGCAGGTAGATACTAAGTGTAGTGTTGGCATGACTACTGGGTTCAACTAGTTCTTCCCTCCAACAGCAGCAAAAGGAAGTGCCTAGGAAAGAACAAGAGCAGGGCAGACATATATGGTACTTCTGAGGTTATGACTTAGCTCAGGGACATCCTTGAAGTAGGTGTAGATTCTTCTTCCTTAGTAATTCACAGTGGATTTCTCCTTCTTGAACTTGTCTTGAGCCTGTGTCAGCTTTCAGCATTCATAGTACCCTTCAGCAAGGAGACCTGCAGGTCTGCTTTCTGCTGTACAAAGAATTGCCAGATTTTGTATGTTCTTGATGCAGCTCTTCCTAGCCATGTTGACGCACCTTGTTCTTTTTTTGGAAGACACAACATACCACTGATAACTATTCATCCTCCCTCCCATTACTGATTTCATAGATACCTGTCACTGAACCAGTCCCATTCCTTTCATTATTGCTGTGGCCTCTCTCTAAACTTCTTACAGTTCTTTTTAAGGTGAAAAGGCTAGAGTAAATAATGCACTTACAACAAATTAGCTTAGCTTCAAAGGCAGTGTTGTAGACTCAGTGTTAAAAAAACCTCACTGTCCTGTGGTCCTCTACTCATGTAGTTATTATATATATTATATATTATATAGTATAAATTTTCATACAAATTCAGTGTTCTATTTCAAATGTTTTGTATTAGCCTTTTCTCATTATCACAGCTCTGTTTCCATCTCCTTGTGCCTGTAGGGGCTAGATTTTTGTAATTTTTATTTTTTTTTTATGGTCAGCACCTCTAATGAATGCATGGTGATTTCATAGGAGCCGTGTAACAGTGTTGTCCTGGGTCCTTGCAGAGATGTCAGTATCCCAGTCTGTGAATACAACACAGCCAGGAAGCATGCATGCAGTTCTGGTTGTTGATATATATTCTTCATTGTGCTTGCCAGAGACTTCCTTTTAGCTGGTGGAACACAAATTTCTCTCTGCTGGTAATGCTAGAAGATGAAGAGGTTGATTGAGACAGGATTTTTTTATAGATTATGTTCCTTTTGCCTAAGATAACTATATTGGATTTGATTAGATTTGAGCGTTTAAAAACTATATGATGCTTTGTTTCAATCTTTTGCTCTTAATTGTTCAGTTGGATGCAAGGACTGAATGAAAAGAAAGAGCCTTTACAAAGGAAGAGCCTTGGACTATTTAATTTGGCCTTCATCGTGTATTTAGGATGCAATTTCACGTTCATTTTAGTAGAAGAGTCAACCTATTGTCTCTAGACTCACATTTGGTAGCATCAGTATAATTTGAAAGACTACAGTTTCCACTGATTAGAACATGGAAATGAATTATTTCTGTTCATTTGTTTCATTTTACCTCACAGTATGGTGCATGCATCCTTGTTTTCAAAGGCATCCATTCACATAATAAAAACATGGCTTGATTGCTTAATATTTTCAAGGATGACATGCGTTACTTCCTTGGGGATTTGTTTCATGCTGCCATGAAGTAATCATATAAATCATGGGGCACATTCTCAGCATGGGTAAATTATCATAGCTCCATCATACCAAGGTCTGTGTGTCTTGTAAGGTAGCTAGCCCCTAATTAAAAGCATTTTTACCTTGAAAGCTGAAGTTAGAATGTTTTCTGTGCTTAAATGTGGGCACAAAAGAGCATAGTTTTCACATTAATAGAGTAATTTATCATCTAAGGAGCTGCTTTATGTCTGTACTTTATCCAATTTGTTTGCCATTTTGTAGATAAGTATGCCGTGGTCTGTTTCCATTTTTTTAGTGACATTTCTTGCTCAGTTTTTTTTTATATTTGTGTACAGAGAATTTAACATCACAATTAAAATGCATTGCCCTGTAGTTAGGACAACTGTGCGTTTGCCCTGAGTGTAATAGGTGGATAATTGTATCTACAGACACAATGAGCAACCTGTTTTTATCTGTCCTGGAGATTTTTTTCTTCCTGGCTGCATTTGATGTTCCTCCTGCACTTGTTTTGTTTTGGCAGAGGTGATAAGCAGAGTTAGGGACTGGGTAGTTTTGATTAAGTGGATAGTTGTACTACTTCTGTGATACTGAGAATATTTTTCATTATCACAGGTACTACTTAAAGGGAATCTATGAGAAACTGCTGTTGTAAGAACTTGAATTTCAGTAGACAATGACAGAAAAGGGAATTTCTAACTGTTCTTTGACATACAAAACAATTTAAGCTTTACTAGTAACACTACTTTTAAAAGGTTTTTTTTTCTTAAATACATATATACATCAAGTTCGTTACTTTAAATATTTTTGGATGGTATGAGATGTGTTTATTTTTTATAGTTATTATCCAGAATTTCTGAATGTAAAACCTGCTTCAAGGGAGGGTTCTTTTAAGGTTTTGATATATGTATTGACTATAGTTTTTAATTACATTGTGTCTGTGTGATCCTAGGTCAGTGTGGCTTCTGAGTTCTGATATAGTAAAATACATAGAAACGGGAAAATGATAACCAACATTGCAGATTAAAGTACTTAAGATACTATGTATGCCATGTCCTCCAAACCTTTGAAGCCACAAGCCATGTTGTTAGGACAGTTTTTTGGGGAGTTGCTGATGCAGAGGGATTTCTTGGCATCTTAGAGTGAGCGGGAGCACCCAAAGCAAATGCATGAGAGCGAGTGAGCTCTTGGTTTCTCTTTCCAAGCTGAGCATGGTTTCATGGTATTTATCAAAACACTTCAGGCTAGGGCTTTGCTTCTGTTGTGCAACAGGGTGGGTCCTTCCTCTTCCAGAGAGCGAAGGACTGCAGCTCAGGCATTTTCCATGGAAGGCAATTCACTGGAGGGGGCTGGAGCGGAGGTGGAGCCCTGGCTCTCCCATCCCGGGCACCGCCAGCTCCGCTGCACTTTCAGCTGTGATTATGTGTCACACTTCGCTCTAAACCTCTGTAAAGGGATGAAGCTACTAATCTACTTCATCTGGGGTTTGTGGAGCTTAATTAATCTCTGCACATACTTTCAGATGACGGGCGCTCTGTAAGCGCAAAATCTTATTTATCCTAATTATATCTCTTGATTCCTATGGTGTTTTATTCATTTGGGCTTTTGGACTACAGATATTTTGGGCAAAATACTGCGACTGTTCAGCACAAATGATGTGCTTTACAGCTCTGAGTACCCTTATGTCCCTAAATGTAAGTAGTGATGAAAACATTACTGTGGTGGGAGTGGGTTTTAGGAGGCAGATCTAAACTATTTTTTCCTCTCGCAAGGATTTGTTTTCATTAGAGGAGTCTGCCCTGCCTGTGTGTTGTGCCTTGCCCTCCATTGTACTGATAAATTGTTACAGCGGTGCTGTGAAGGACAGAGTAAAACAGAAGCAAATGTGGATCTGACGACTTTCTAGCACAGCCCTCTCCTCTTCCTGGGGATACGATATGACAACGCCTGCAAAAAATAGCATTTTGCGGGAGGGGGAAGGGGGGTGCTTCCTTTCTCTGGCAGTGAATGTATCCTTCTGCTCCACAAATTTAGCACAAGCAGAACATCTTTGTACTAGTACAGTTCTGCAGTTTCCCCTGGTGAGAACGGGCTTGGATTTGTGAGAGAGATGACAGACCTAAAGGTAGAAAAAGCATTTGAGTAGGCAGTCATTACAAGCCTTTCAAAAAATGGAGCACCCTTGAACAAAGTGCCTTACCACCCCCCCACCCCCCCTTAAGTAAGTAATAGTGACAGTCAACAGGAGATTATAGCAACCCAAAGGAAGAGCAGTGACGTCTGCTGTGATGCAGCTTGGAGAGCTGCAGACTCTGGGACTCTTAGGTCTGCCTAATATGGAGTGTACAAGAAAACACTTGAAGGGTGAATTTGCTAAGTCCTAGTCTCCAGCAGCATATTTATGGACTACTGTGGTAGTACAAAACATTTAAACAGTTTAGCCCACTCCGTAAGTTTTCCCTCAATGTGGGGAAATCTCTATATGCTGTTAATAGTTTTTCTTACAAATTTTTTTCTGTTCAGTGCACTGCATTTCTCCTGTACATTTGGAGAGCAGGCAAATGGTAATATATAGGTGTATAAGAGAGAAGGGGAGGGAAAAGAATTAGAAGGAACGTTGAAGAGACAGCAAAAAGCTTAGACTGCTGCTTGCTTTAAAATACTAAGGTAAAGCTTTGACCAGAGACAGTTACAATTATTTTTGTCTTCTGTTAGCCATTCAGCAGGTGGTTTCTTCTTTTCTGTCCCCGCTCTGCCTTGTAGATTTCTGCAAGAGATGAACCCAACCCTGATTTGCCCCAGAAATCTCTTTCAATGTTATTTATTTGCAGTTTTGTCCAAGAAAGGTAAAATTCACTACAAAGAATCTGAAAGTGTCGTTAGGTCAGGAGCTTGTTCCAGCAGTGTTGGAGGAGTGTCTGAAAACAACAAACGAACCAAGAAATTGGGAGGAACTTCTCAACCTTTTGGAAAATTAGACTCCTGAGGCAGGAACTCAATATAGGTTTCCTGTTTGTTCTTTGTGACATCTTAACTTGTGCATTTTTTATATGTTGAAAACACTCCTCTTGCTCCTTCCCTCTCATCCTTCCTTATGCTTCTATAAAGATCCAGTCTATCAGTGAGCTGCTGTTTAATATTGCTAATGTGACCTTTGCCCATGTTTTTGCAAAAGTGCTCAAGAGAGAGAATCCCCGGCAGGAAAATGAGCAGGGGAAAAAAAACCCAAACCCCCTACAATGGTCAGGGATGGGCAAGAGAGAGTGTGACTTGTCAGGGTAGCAAAATAAAGACTGGGGAGAGATACATTTGCTCTCTCTGCAGGTATGTGTGGAAACAAATAGTGAATGCTGTGGGGAGCGAAAAGCTGCGTCAGCTGAAGGATGCAGCTTTATCTGCTATAAATTGTTGCTGGAGGTTGAAAGAGGGTTCCTGGCCATTGGTGCAGAGAGGTTCTGAAGCAGCCTTCCGGGACAAGATGTGGGAAGAACAATCTGACCCCTCTGATACTGGAGCTTCATCAGTTTACAAGGGAGGGAGGGGGCATCCCTGAAGGTCCCTGTAAGCAGGACTTAACCAAACCCAAAATAGTGCTGATCCATTCAGGCCTGCGGGCTGCCCTGCCCAGACCACCAGTGACTGGATTCGTACTGTTTTCACATATGACATGAAACCCAGAGTGTCCAGCTAAAAATGTCTTGCAGGCCCACCTGCTGTCCTGCCTTCCTGTTTCCTTCTTCTGTTGAAGAACTTCTATTCACAGAGGCATTTTGTAATTATTTTGTTTCATTATTTTTTAAGTTAGAGGTGGAGTTTGAATCTTAGTAGGGCTTCCCTGGCACACAGCCCTGACCTTCGTTTTGTATATATATTTCTAACGAGTTGTCAAGTGGCTTGTGTGTAGCATGGAGTAAAATGATGGATGTAGCTCAGGAACTACAGGCTCAGGAGAGTTGCATTGAAATTCTCTTAAAAATAAGCACCATTGTGGCAGCCTAGCTCTATTGACAATAATGTCAAGTCAGGTTTAATAGCGCAGTTCCTTATTGAATGAATCCACCCTGTAGGAAACAGTATGACCTTCCTGTGTGTGTGCAAGACAAAAAAATCGATGTTAATCCCTTGGGAGGAAAAATATAAGATTAAGAGAACAGTTGAGTCAGTCTAATGAGAATCAGATGGCAAGAATGCTAATTTGGAAGGAGATACTGTATAAGGTGGTAGTTTCCATATATCACCAAAAGCCGTGTGTTCTCCTTAGATATGTATCTGCAAGATGTAATTGAATGGATTTGCACCTCTTCAGCTCCCTGACAGAACAACAGGGGATTTTCAAGCTAATCACATTTCAATGGGGAGATTTATGACCAGTGTAGTTACCCAAGCCTTTCCTCCATCAGCCAGGGCATAGACTGAAGGCAGTCGTTGGGTGCAGCATACACTGTGAGATGCTTAATCAGAAACAGGCTTAAGCATCTATGTCTTGTGGTTGCTCTCTTTAGTCATGCATTAGTTCACTAGCATTGTGAATATATGTTTGCCTAAATGGGTCCTCATAACTAGTATTTTTGGAAGTTGGGTGGGAGTGATTTTTCTTGTTGTGCTTCACTTAATAGCCATCAACTTTGTAAGAAATAAACAAAACAATGGGATTTAATACTTCCTCTTTGCTTCTGAGAGTCTGAGCTGGCAATTCCGTTTTAGGTGGTTTAAGTCATAAGTGAAAATTCATGTTGCTTAGTTCTCAGCCTTTAGCTTAGGTAGATGAGTTCATCACTCTCTCTACCTGTTGCCCAGAGAGAGGGACTTCTCCAGGGTTGGTGCAGAGCCCTTTTGTTAGGTTCCTGCTCTGCATTACCTTGTGGAAGAGTCTGCCTCTGTTCTTTCCCTGAAGATATAGGGAGACTGTGCAATTAAAATGAGTGCCATGTTTTTATAGATCACATACCTCTTTAAATTAGTTACATGAGGCGGTTGAGTATCTCCTAAGATGCATGGCCTAAGGCAGGAAATGAGGTGAAATGACACTTGAGTTGCTCCAGAGAAATTACTGCATTGGTGTGTTTATATTTAGCCCAGTTCTCTTATTGCTTGTGTTCACCTGTTCAGCATTCATTTTAATACAAAGTGTAGGCTCATAAAAACATCAGTTTTACAGCCTGGTAAGTGATGTAACTGTATCTGCTTTCCAAGATTGTCACCAGCATAAGAGACTGCAAATAAAAATCAACTGGAACTCAAATGGCAGCATCTCAGTAGTGCCAAGCTGTACAGTGGAGATTGTTTGTGCTTTTATTTGCCAGCATTGACTAAACAAAGATAAGAATGTAAACACTGTAGCAGAGCTTCCCAAACAGGATTACAGGGGTGATAGGAGCTAGCATTTAGCATTACAATAATAGATGCCAATGTGGGAGAGCCATCAACTGCCACGGCTTCTTTTACATCCTAAGAGCAGAGCAATAAAAGAAGAGGCAGATCTGGAGCTGTGTGGGGTTTGCTGCTTTATTCAGGAACATTAATCTTTTAGGGTTTGATTCATTAGGTTTGTAGTGTGTGAGCTTTGCTTTGATTCCCCCCAAATCCATATTGTGGTTAATGTGACTCTGAAGGAGGGCCTTACTTTGTGGGCCTTGGTAAGTTTTACAACAAACCAGGGAAGCTCAATATAAGCTCTGAATTGAGTGGGAAACAGGCCTCCAAGTCAGCCAGTTTTGAATGTCAACAGCCATGGTATGAGCAAGGCTAATTGGGATACACAGAAATTGCCATGTGCCTTCTTAATTGCATTTAGACAAGATGTACAGTATTTGAGTCAGCTCGGCAGTGTTCCAGCTGATGGAAGTGGTGATGATACCTGACACCAGTGATGATATATTAGTGTGCTTAGTATCTTAGCACACATACCATGAGGCACATTAGAATCATAGAAGAATTTAGGTGAGAAAGGAGCTTTCGTCTGGAGGTCATCTGGTTCACTTGCTGCTCACAGTGGGGCCAGCTTCAAATACACAGCCGGGTTGCTCAGGGCCCTGTCCAGCTGAGTTTTGAGTATTTCCAAGGATGGATATTCCACCACCTCCCTGGGCCCATGTTCTGATTTTGCACCACTCCTTGTGAAGAATTTTTTCTTAACAGCTAGTCAACCAGAATTTCCCTTGCTGTACCTTAATCTCTTACAGCTGAGTACATCTGAGAAAAGTTTGGTCCCATCTTTTTGCCAGTCCCCCATTAAGTAGCTGAAGATGGCAATCAGATACCTCCTTGGCCTGGAGAGGGAGAGGCTGGATAAATGCTCCTCTCTCAGACTCTTTACAGTATCATGGCCCTCCCAGCCGTCTCAGTGGCCCTCCACCTGCCCTTCTCCAGTTTGTCATCATCTCTCTGGTACTGGGGAACCCAAAAATGGCAACAGCACTTCTGATCGATGCCAAATAGAAGGAAATAATTACTTTCAGTCTGCTGTGCTGCATTAGGTAATGTATTTTTACATTTACATTTACATACAGTATGCCATTAGCTTTCAGCACTGCACAGGTGCCCTGCTGACTCATGCTGCGTTGTTGTCCACCAGTATCCCCAAGTTCTTTTCTTCAGAGCTGCTTCTCCCAAGTCAGTGTCCAGCCCATGCAGTTGCATGATGTTATTCCACCCCAGGTGCAAGACGCCACTGTTCAGCAAATGCAGTTCCTCCTAAAGCTGCAGGGAAGCAGGGGCACTGAAAGGACAAGCAAGACCTGCATCGTTAAGGGCCAGAGGCGAATCGCACATAATGATCACTTACAGCAAATGAGACACACTCAGAAGTAAAAGATAAAGTTTGGTCAATGCTAAAATAAAATACAAAGCTGCCATCTCTGAGTTATGCTGAGGCTTTGGTATCAACACTGAATTTTTCAGTAACCCACAGTGCCCTTTGTACAGAAAGCCACACAGTATTCAGGCTTTTTTTCAACACTGTAGACAGTAAGGAATGTTATTGCCCAAGGCAACATGAATAAACGCAAGGAAATGTGAAAAAGTTAGGCCTGTTGGGAAATCACTAGTCATTGGAAAGCTGTTGGAGTAAGACACTTTTGGTAGGAGGCGCCCTGATGTGACCTCATGATTTTATGCTTTCAGTGTTTGTTTGTAAACAGCCAAGCTGCTGGAATGGTTCTGGCATCCCCTGTGGCCTACAGCAGGGAAGTAAATGTGTGTGTCTCTGTGTTCACACACGCATTTGTGTACCTCAGAGCTACAAGAAATGTAGTGTCAGTTGGTTTTAGCAGGCTCAGATTTGGTTAGGAAACCCTAGATGGAAGGAGCATCTCCTGTGTCCCCTGTGCAATCTCTTCTGATTGGGGTCTGGTGCTTTTGAAAGTGCACAGGTCCCCAGTGCCATTTGGTCAGTGGGCAGTGCCCCAGGGTAGAGCAGAGTAAGAAACTAAAGAGCACTTCTTGCAGATCTAGCCGAGCTAAGGCAGGAGGAGTTTTAAGTTGTCGAAAGAGAGAAGCCTTGTTTGTAAGCAGTTAGTGATCCTGAAGGGAGTAGAGTGGAGTCTGAGTGAAGGCAATGCTGGATACCTGAAACAGAGAGTGTGGTGGGTTGACCTTGGCCACACTGTAGCCCCACTGCTACCAAAACCTTGCCATGCAAATTCAATACAGAGAGGCACTGGGAAACCACCACCCATGCTTTGGCTCTCGTGTCGCTACCAGGTGTGGTGTAGCAGGTCACTGACAGTTTCCCCTCGGATTATGGGGGCTTCATTCTGCTCCCGGTCCCTGTCTTCCAGCTCAGGGGCTGGGTACCCAGAAAACAACTGATCTTACTATTAAAGACTGAGGCAAAGGCACTAAGTACCTCAGCCTTTTCCTCACCCTTTGTCACTGTGTTTTCCCCCACATCCAATAAAGGATGGAGATTCTTCTTAGCCCTCCTTTTGTTGCTAATGGATTTACATAAACGTTTTTTATTGTCTTTTATGTCGGTAGCCAGGTTAAGTTCTAGTTGGCCCTTCTGATTTTCTCCCTGCATAACCTCACATCATCCTTGTAGTCCTCCTGAATTGCCTGCCCCTTCTTCCAAAGGTCTTGAATTCTCCTTTTTTTCCTGAGTTCCAGCCAAAGCTGTCTGTTCAGCCAGGCCAGTTTTCTTCCCTGCTGGCTCGTCTTTTAGCACATGGGGACGGTCCACTCCTGAGCCTTTAAGGTTTCCTTCTTGAAGAATGTCCAGCCTTTCCTGAACTCCTTTGCCCCTCCAGACTGCCTCCCAAGGGACTCTGTCAGCCACTCTTCTAGACAGGCTGAAGTCTGCCCTCTGGAAGTTCAAGACAGCGGTTCTGCTGACCTCCCTCCTTACTTCTCCAGGAATCAAAACCTCTATCGGTTCGTGATCGCTGTGCCCAAGACGGCCTCCAGCCATCACATCACCCACAAGCCCTTCTCTGTTCACAAACAGCAGGTCCAGCAGGGCACCTTCCCTAGCTGACTCTCTCACCAGCTGTGTCAGGGAGTTCTCTTCCACACACTCCAGGAACTCCTAGACTGTTTCCTCTCCGCTGTGTTGTATTTCCAGCAGGCATCTGGTAAGTTGAAGTCTCCCATGAGAACAAGGGCTAGCAACTGTGAGACCTCTCCCAGCTGCTTATAGGGTATTTTGTCTGCCTTTTCATCCTGGTTGGGTGGTCTGTAACAGACTCCTGCCGTGGTACCTGCCTTGTTGGTCATTCTCCTGGTTCTTACCCATAAACACTCAACCCTGTCATCCCTATCATTAAGCTCCGGACAATCAAAATACTTCCTAACATACAGGGCCACTCCCACCGCCTCTAGTTCCTCGTGAAGTGAAATTTAGCACTTGTTCAGCACATCTACACATAACATACCAACCTGGCCAAACGTAATCGGTAGTGAAAGCTGAGCTATGAATTGCATTTAAAAGAAATTGTCAAGGAGCTCTGAGATTGTGATTATTTTTTTAAACAAGGAGAAAAGTTAGCTTCATCTTTATGTAAATACTCCCCTGGGCAGTGTTTCCCAAAGCAGCTAATGGTGAACAGGTTTGGCACTTAATACGGGATTGTGTGGTTTTTAATAAGAGCGCAGTATTATTCCCTCGCATCTAAACAATCTATAGAATTTCTGAACTTCTAGTTAGATTAATTTTTGTGCCAGATTGGCAGGCTGTGGTATTTTCTCTTTGAGGCTGTCACTTGCAGCTCAACAGCACAGAAGTGACTAATACAGACAAACGAAGCTAGGTCAAATTAAACAAATGCCACAGCAGAGCGTTTGTGAAGTCCCGTATGATCCCTTACTGCATTGCGAGGCTTGAAGGTTGATGTTGTAGGGGAGTTTATGGACTTGTTAACATACAGCCAGACCCTACAGCATTTAATTCTTTTCTGAACTGAAATTATGTACATGAGGATAGTTCAGGACAGGCTTCTGCAGTACAAGCACATATCAGTTTTCCTTCTGACTTCAGTAGGAATAAGAGATTCTGCACATATTTCATGCACATTGAGAGCAAAATTGCCTGCAGTATCTTCAGCACCAGGTTCATGGACCATTTGGTATCCTTTTTGCCTGAAAAGTGTCTTGCCTTGAGGAGCAAAAAAAGTAAATAAATGTGGAGAGAGACTGATAAAACCCACAAGCCCTGGACATTTCCAGGCTTCAGGAGCAGAAACCCTCACTTCAGGATTCCTTGCTGTTCTTCCTAGAATACCACAAATAGGTCAAACAAGCAACCTTGAAATCTCAGAACTGCTTTTCACTAATGATAAATGATTGTGTATTTGAGATAAGTGTTAATTTCACATTTCTGCAGCTTTAAATTATTTTTCTTTGAATGTCACCAGTGGTTAGAAGACTTTCTGAACTCATAGACTTAGAGTTCTCTGAGAAGTTCTCTATTATATACTATTTGTTGGCTGATATAGCAAATCAGACAGACTGGAAGTATATACCATTTTAAACTAATCTCTTACTCTGAATAGTGAATGAACAATCATCAAAAGAAATGGTTTGGAAGTAACCCATTGTTTGAAGTTAGCTTTCCTAAACAAGCAAATATAAAATAGCAGCATCACAAAGTAAAAATGGTGTATATGTGAGATCCTTGAGCCAAAAGGCAGAAAAAAAACCCAAACATTTTTTTATTAATTTATTTTTAGCTTGGTCAGCTGTAGTGAGTGATTTTACCAATGTAGCTAGTCTCTGGAATCAGAATGCTCACATAATGTAATGTCAATGCAGGCAGCTATGACAAGTCATGATATACACATGTAGCACAAATCCTTTCAAATCAAATTCATATAACTGAAATTCTGTAAACAGATTAAATCTTGATAGTCTTGCACTACTCAATTTCACTCTCACAAGCTAGCATCAAATAGGGACAGAAGAGCAGCCTTGTTGGAAGTGCATCCCTGCTATTTTTGCATACTTTGAACTAGACAACTTGCAAACTTTTTCTATCTCGGTGATCATACAGCGTGTCACAGTTTGAGAAGAACCAGAGGGACTGCTTCTCTGTATCTCCTGTTAGAAGAGAGCTCCCTTTAGAAGAGACTTCCCTTGCTCAGATACCACAGAGCCGATGGTGAAAGGTGAAACCTTTCAAATTAAAAGGAATTGCCATGGCTTTTTGGTATCTATGGCAGCATATCCCAGCGCTTGGGGCAAGGAAGCAAGACCTGTACTGTGTCTTTAACACTACTTAGGCTTGAGATGTTAGATAAGATTTGTTGTTCTCAAGGAAGGAGGTTAGGGAAGCAGCTGTGTAGGTGTGGATGCCACCTACTTCCCCAGGTGGCTAGCACTGCTACGTAGAGCTTTGACAAGCCAAAGTAACCATTCCTGAACATTGCTGTCCCTCACTGACTGCACGCAACACAAGAACCTGGTGCTTCCACAGCTCCTCCGGGAGGTTGGGAAATCAGTACTTCAAGAGGTAAGCCAGGGAAGAGGTAAAAGTAACTATCCCAGACAAAGCCACTGTGCTTCCAGTAATCCCCTTCCAAAGGAGAATAGGCAAAGGTGGCCTTGAAAGCAACTGGTGTCCTGCAATACTGTGCATCCTAAGTGTTGCTGCTAGTGCTTTTACACCACAAGTAACCAACTAACAGTAGTTGTGGTCAGCAGCCCTGGCCTCACAGCAAAGGATAGGGGATGGCCAGGGTTAACAAGGACAAAGTAGTTAATAAGCAACAAGTCTTAACACCTTAAAGAAGGTGAGGGAGGGCCATGGGAGTATTTTTTAATGTATGCCTGTCCAAAAACTTGAGGGCGGTTTGAACACCCAGCCAGCATACAGGCTTAAGAGCAAACAAGCAGGTGGGCGGTGCATAGCAGGTATAAAGGTAATTTAAAAATAAAAGAGAGATTTTTAAAAAATGGAACGAAACTCCACAGCAGGTACAATCTGAATGTGACCTGCTGTGGCTTCCTTCCCATGCATTGCAATACACTGCATGTGGGGCTGTTCATCAGCAACAGAGCATGGTTTTGTATTCAGCATTATCCCTTTATCCTCCCTACCCACCAGCACCCCTAAATCAATATGTGCATCGTATTTGGCACAAACATCTTACGCAAGTTCTGTCTGGAGTTATTTTGCCTTGCAAGTGATCTCGTGAATGAGTCTGCCCAATAAAAAACAAACCCTCAAGTCTACCTTTGCAGAGTATTTTTCAGCCTGAACAAAGTTAGTGCCTAAGCAAGAGTGAAGAAAAAGTAAAAAGCCTATTTTCAGCCTTTTACTAAATTCAGCAGTGTCACATAGATTTCTCCTTAAGAAACTCCTGCAGCTGTCCTTCAGAGTTAGCCAGCAGCAAAGGCTGGAAGCAGAACAGGGACTGGGGGAGGGATTTTGTTCTCATAGTGGGCCAGATCCTCTAAAACAGTAAAGCCAAGTGGATAAAAGTAAGACATGTTAACTGAAGCGAGCTGAATTGTTCCTTCATCAGTGCCTGGGGTGCACTCAGTTTATACTGCATTTAATTCTGTCATTTTGGGCCCCAGTCCTGCATCGATGAGGGTGACTTTTTCCACCCATGCCTTAGTCCATCAAAAAACCCAGACCACAACATCATGAAAACCAACCTAGCTACTCTGAATTTTTGTTTAAACAAACTCTAAACAAAGATGGTGTTATCTCGAAGCTCCAGTTTAAAAAATAATGAAAATCCAGTATTGCACATTATAAGCTTTAGATCCTAGTTAAGCTATACCCTAAAAACCACAAAATGGAGATGATGATGTTGAAAATCCTCAACCAGCCTCGCCCCATTAAAGCTACTGAAGTCTTGCCAACATGTCCTCGCTGGAGCTGTAGCTGAGGATTTAAGACATCCCTGTTTGTTTAAAATTGTCTCCAGACTACCTGAAACTAGAGGCCCAGGATCCCTGCAGAGCCATCGGGCATTGTTTTTATTTGTTTTCATCTGTGCATGAATTTCTTTGAAAACACCTAGCAGAGCAATATGAAGGGATTGTTTTTAATCTTTAGAGATGATACCATGCTGTTATGCATCAAGGACACTCAAAAACAAAACATCAGATAAACTGTACCAGGAGATTTATTTTTTTGACCTCCGGGCTTTTCTGAAAATACAATGCATTCTGCATGGAGCTCGCAGTGGATGAAACATCTATCGGTTCAATTTGTCATCCCAGAAGCATTAACACCACCATGTTCTGACAATTTACATGTGTGCGTGTGTGAAAACGCAGCTGGATTCTGCCCGTGCTCAGCGCCCTGAGGAAGGGCGGTCATTATCACTAAAGGGGTGGCTGGGACCTGGCCTTGAGCCAAGACCTTGCTTAATGCAATCAGAAGATTTTGGTGATAGCAGAGTGTATTTTACATCCCCTTCCCTGGGAGAGGGTAGCCGAAGTCAGAGTTTTATGCCCTGCTGCTGCCTGAGTTTAAAACTAGTCTGTGCGGTTTTTGTGTTACACTGGACAGCACAGTGGACAAAAGAGAGCCTTCTGCCATCCAGGTTTTGAATCATATTAACAACTATTTATGTAGCTGTGAATATATAATCTCTCTTGTTTGAGATCTCTTCAGCAGTATCCTTCCCTGCCTGAATGAACGAGGTTATAAAACACGGTAATTATAAATCTCATTGACTGCCTTGCATTCAAGGGCGTGTTCCCCCCGAGCATTGCTGTGAAGCGTGTTACCCAGGAGACTGTCCTGTACAATTCAAAACAGAATTATTCTGACCCAGTGAGCTTGTTGGAGGGGAGAACGTTTGGGATGCCAACCTGCTGCCACAGCACAGTAAATGCATTTTTCTCATTTCACAGCAGGGCAATGCCGCAGTACAACAAGGCCAATACATTCAAGTATTCTTTTGAGGCATGACTTACATCTCACTGACAAATGCTGGCTCCGTAAAGATGCAGAAAGGGAGCCTCGGACAGCAGTCACAGACCAGAGATCCTGCTGGCTGTCCACACAGTTTCAGCAGTTTTCTCCGAAGGTTTGCTTGTCTTAGACCTTTCCAGGCAAACCCATAAATAACTCAGAGAATATAACACAGTATCAATAAAACCCTTTCTTAAAACCTTCAGGTCAGGCTGCACTCGTAAGACAGGCTAAAAAGTGTTTAATAAGTGACAGCTGGCTGTTCTGCCTTGCACTACTAACTATAGCATGCTTCAATACCATCCTTTCCCCATCGATCTGATGCTAGTCAGGACCTGTACCGGCCTTTCCTCAGTCCTGAGAGGTTTGTTGTCGGCATCAATCATAATGCCCTACAGTCAGGAAACTACACAAAGCCCTGTCAGTTCCCCATTCTTGCAAAAGGGCTGTAAAACCTGAGCAGTTTTATGCTCTGGGGAAAAAAAAAAAGGGGGGGGTGGGGGGAAGGCGCTTCCTAGAACAGTAGCAAACAAAAAACATGGCTGTTGCCATCCATTTTCTCAATTACTCTCAGTGCACAAAAGGAACACAGTGCTATGTGGTAGCCTAGGCAGTCGCATCCTCTTTGTGCTCGAGTAGGAGAGGGAGATGAGGTGCAGAGCAGTCACTCCCAGCAGGTGTGCAAACCAATTGAGTTTAATTAGAAACATCCTGCTGAAAATGTAAATGTTTTACAAGTACATCATTTCCATCAGGGGCTGCTGCTGGAGCCTGTTTTGTTCAGGCTTTGACACAACAACAACAGCTGAAGGTGCCTCTCTCCCTTGCTTGCTGTCTCCAGAGTTCCCCCGACACATGAGCACTGCACTCATGCCATACTGCTACGTGGTGAGTCTTTTCCACATTGCTGCATCCCTGGGCATCTCACAGATGCAGGCTGGTTCATTTAACGTACCCATGCCTGTTCCTCCTAGCACAAAGTCAGCCTCATTAAAGGGCTTTGCTAGATTCGAGAATGGATGCAATGCTAGGGGTTGTACTGCTCTGTAAATGTCCTCTTTCACCCCACATGGATTAAAAAGACTTCATAATGTTTGTGATTTAATTATTTTTTTTTGCTTAGATATGTGGGCAGCGCTAAAGTGTAGCTTATGTGTATGTTTCTGTGTGATTGCAGGAGTTACCCAGTTCATTATATTTTGGCAGTTGAGTCTTTTCACTGGTTTGCTGCAAATCATGAGAGACTGATTTTACCCTCTTTCCTGATGATCCAGTATTTTTCTTCTGGCAGTTCTCAAGAAAATTCATTTTTCCCTCCTGCAAATACAGTATCCATCATTAGACTAGTGCTGAACTATGTAACCAGCAAAATAACTGGTCTGTAGTACAGGCAGCTCTGGTGCCATCTAAACGAGATACTCTACAGGAGTTTTTGGGCAATGCAAACCTGGTCCAGGTTACTTAGTCATTAGATGTCATCCCCTTACCTGTTGTCTGTAGAGAGGTTGCAACTATTTTTTCCATTTTCATCAATTAAGTGACACGCTGATGAGCCCATGCCTGCAAAGGAGGTGTGCAAATGCTTTAGGAAATCGTGTGTATGATTTCTATAGATGGCAGGCTGTCTAAAGTCAATCCTTTCATAAAAAGACAATTAGATACTCCTTGCTGCACATGGTTTTTAGACAGCGCTGTACTGCTTTAACATTGTTCAGAGCTCATGCAGAACCATGTACCTGCCAAACTGACAGCTCCTATGGTGCTTCTGCAGGAGCAAGGACTTCTGTGAACGGTGAAGTGCAGCTAGATAGTTCTGCTGCTGAGCCAATTCTCTACAAATTCCTTTTGCTTGTATTTATGTCAGACTATCGGCACCTTCTCTCAGTGTACTTACATTGCTTCTAAAACTAAAATGCAAATATTAGAGTATAAAGCTAAATACTTTAATTACATGCCAACAAAAATAGTTACTGACTGCGATATCTTGGCTAAATATTTTGACCTCAAGTATCCATCTGTCACATCACCTTGGAGTTACAGAACAGTTACAGAAACGCAACCAGATCCAGACAAAATATGCTTGGTGCTTGGATGAGTAACAGGTTTTTTTCATGCTTTTTCATGCTTGACTTCCAGAAAGATGACTGCTATGGAAGTGTCTGGTGTGGTTATTATATGACAGTTAGCAGTGATTTCTCTGCTGACAGATGTCCACATCAAAAAGCACTGATTGTCTCTTTTGTTTGCAATTTTAGAGATACCATAATCAAGCAGCTTAGACCATCTCCAAGAGAGATTGCCTTTTGCACCAGAAGTGCAGCCTCATTGCCTAGGTTCATGCTGGGGAAAGTCAGATTGTGAAATCTTACAGCAGATGATTTATGTGGAAGTTTAAGTCCTTTCTCACCATACAAAATTAAAAATTGCAGTTACTTCTGTGGGTAGATCTCTTTCCAGGATAGATGATCAAGCTGTATTTCAGCATTTTGTTTACTAATGAACTGTTTCAACAATGAAGCAACATACAGTATGCACACATCACATCGGTGGCATTTCTCATCTGGGACTGCTAAGAAGCAAGCGAAGGGAAAGGAAGAATTTGTAAAGAAGGGAAGAACAATTTCACATGAACACATTCTGGTGAATGAAGTTCACAAAATTCTCTTACTGCACATCTATAGCACAGAACATGTCTCAAAGCTTCTTAAAATGTCACAGACAAATAGTGTTACTCAGATAATTCATGGGGAAAATAGCTGTTTTACATTAGTGCTGAAAAGAATGCAGTGCAAGCCATGACCTAAATGAGTATTTCTGCCTGTAATCCAGAAGCCTGTCCTCTAGCCTTTCCCTCCTGCAGCCCACTGAAGTTAAAAGAAGTCCTTGCATGAGGGTTTTTGCCTGAGGTAGGATTGCAGAATGATGTGCTGTGCCTGGCAGTGTGATTTCGAAACATTTGCTAACAGGCAAAGGTCTGTGGGAGCAGACATGAGACTGGCAGGTGGGATTTAATAGCTGAGATTTTGTGCAGCTGCCAAAAAATCACAACCCAGATGCTGGAGCTGAACACATACTGCCTGATAGGAATGATGTTCTGGGGGAAAGAGGAAGCTGGCAAGTGTCTGTCAGAGAGAAGAATTTGATTCTGAGTCCAACACTGCTTTACCTTGTCCTTTTCATGGGGTCAGACAAGTCACAGCACTGTCTATGCATCAGTAACTGGCAGGGCATGGAGATGTACTGCATTTTTTCATTATGCTGCACCCAAAAAGCACCTTACCAAGGCAGACTCCTCTTTGCCTCTTCAGAAGCTTATTTAAATCCCTTACCTACCATCTGCTTTTCGTTCTCTCTCGCTCTCGCTCTTTTCTCTGCATGAGCTATCTTCTCTGAGCTCCCCATTCGCCTCACACATTCATTCTGCTAGGTACGTTTTTATTGCTGCTCCTCAGAGACCATATTCTTCCTAAGACATTGATCTTCCTTACATTTTTCTCCATCCCTGCTCTGCTGGAGGTCAGTTCCCTCTCTGAAAAGCACCAGCAAAGAGAGAGAGCAAGCATGCATACATTGAAACAAAGAAAAGCACAGCAGCAGACCAGCTATCTTCTACCCTTCTGCAACCACCCTGATCAGTAGGAAACTAGGACTAGCACTGTACCGCGGCACTAAGGGCATCCACAGACCAACTTGGTGGCTAACATGCTCCCACACCCTAGTATGAAAGATCTGGGCAAAGCCAGCAGCCTGCAAACCAGGCCAAGTACTTCACCCTTTCTGCCCAAAGGAGGAATTTCCTAAAAATACATGTCCTGACATACCACTGAGCCACGTGGCACAGTGAGTGCAATCCTATTTTCAGCCTGCTGTGCAGGGTGACATAGCTAGTTACACCTCCTCCCAAAAATGGCACATCAGCAGCGCAACACTTGCTGGTGGACCATCAGCATGGCCTCCTGTGGCCGATGCTCTCCACTGGAGTTCGCCGTCAAGTGATTGCACGCTCCTTGTGTGTGCGTAAGGCTGCGGTTGCAGGAAGCATCCCCGGTCATGCTGAGTGTAATCGGGACAGCTGGTCTCTGCCCGTTAGTACAGCAGTGGTCCTCTGCAAGTCCCAGATAGGTGGGTTATGGGCTCGGGAGGAGAAAGAGATCGAAACTAATCCTAATCTGACCCTTAGAGAAGCTCTCCCTGTGGGTATTACGCCTGTCTGGCACATACCTTTTGCAGCTGTGCCAAGCAGAACAACAGTAAAGCAACATTTGGCTTTTGGAGATGACTGGTAGCCTCCTTCCAAACCATGGCTGATTGGCAGATTCTGTTTTCCCAACTCTGAAGTTTATTGCAGAATCCCAGGAATGTTCCTGCGCTTCAGATAGCCCAAAATAACTGCTCTAAGCTCTCCTTGGGGAAAAGCAATCCTTAGAGCAGCCTCTTAGCTCAATTTTTTTGTGTTGAAGCAGCTGAGCTTGAGGGAGAGAACTTGTCTTTGCCTCTAGTCACTGGCTCCCACAGGAGAAATGAGCATTTTGGATGCTCACATTAATAAGTTTGTGTGTCAGTTCACTCACTGTCCAAGGAATTGCGAACACTTTGTTCTCCTTGTTTCTGTTTGCTGCAGAAGCTCCGCTCCCCCACTGCCAACCTCCCAGCAAATCCACTAGTTAGCTGGCAGCTTCCCCAGGTAGCCCAGCCATCGGCGCTAATCCCTGGCTGTGCAGCAGGATCACAGCTCCTGAGCACCAGTTCGGAGCTGACAGAGTTGTTTTGCAGGATTGTTGCCTGCTCTCTTCCTCTGCAGTTGCCAGGCTTCCTTCCTCCATCCAGGAGACAGTGGAGCCATCACAAAGGAGGTGGTAAGTGGTTCTCTGGCACTGAAGCCATCACTTCCACTATGAGTGGCCATTTCCTCTCCTGGGGGAACGGCGCATTTCCCTCATCAGCGAGGGACCAGGACCTGCTGGGATGTCCAAGGTCCTTGGAAGGAGCAAGTCTGACCCACTGCACAGTGCAGAGATTCCAGTCCATTAGCAGGAGAGCTGGTGCTCTGCTTCTCGAAGGTGGATTATCCCAGTTTCCAGGGAACCCGTAGCTCCTGTTTATCTGTGCCAATCACTTGCATTCCTCTGTTGTGGTAAGTTATTCTTCATGTCCCTGAGGCGCTCATTACCACATTATTCAGGCTGTGTTTACCAAACTTTAGAAACCAAAATAAATTCCTGAAAGACAAAACTGCCCATCTCTTCTCTGATCTCTCTAAAGCGTGTGTTACACCTTACAAGAGAACTTGATGCATTTATTATTAAACCACTCAGGTTCTTGGGGTGTTTCAGTCCTCTCTGGAGAATAAAACTTGCATCCAGGTCTAAAGACATTGTCCTTGGCCTGATCTCTCCCTGCAGCAGATGCCTCCCCACTGAGCTCCAACCTGATCTTCGTTACTAACTTTGGCTGTGGTTTCTCATCCACAGCCCTCGAGATAACCACTGCAGCTCTAGTAATCAGTATTGTCCTCATGCTGTGCTTTGCTCTGAGATCAAATTAAAACATAGAAACTGTAGCAGTCAAGTTGGCCTACAGCTGAACTCATAAATGGTTATTTCAGAAAGTGCTCAGGGAACTGCCAGAAGGGAGAAGGGCTGGAATGGCTATCCCCTTTATACTTCAACCTTCAAACACTGTTTTTCAAAAACAAGGAAACCAGTTATAATTAGTTTAAATTCTGTGCTATTTAGGCTGCCTGTTATCGCACCAAAGACAGGGCAGGGTGATAGACTATAGTAATACAGTATATAAAATAGAGTGTAGCGCAATAACAGAATGTGTCGCCTCCTGGTACCTAAGACACAGCTGCACAAACAGCAGGGTGGGAACTATCAAGACTTGCAGGTTTTCAGCAAGCTGTCCCGATACACTGAGCTGGCCACAGTCAAGAGAAGGAAGCAGAAGTCCCTTCTTGCCAAACAAATGGGAAGCATGAAGACATCATAGCTCTCCAGTGTCACTGGAGCTTCCATTTACACTAATGTTATGTGCAGTATTTATCAAAAGTCTTTAATTATTTATCTGCTCAATGAGTTTCTTCATTCATTCTCTTTTGAGCACGTAACAGAAAATGCTGTCTGTAATTCAGCAAAATCTCTTTGTGCGTGTGGGTTCATCATTCATGAGAGATTTTATGTTAAGAGATGATAAGGAAACATGCTTCTTGCGGGATCAGAGGCACCGGTGCAGAAGCCAGAGGCACTGGCTGGACCACAGCAGTGCATTCCTGCCCAGCTCGCTCTGTTTCCCAGCAGCGCAGCTGGCCTAGCACTCGGCTGCAATATTGCACTCAGGCTGCGGCTGTAGTTGTGCAGAGGTTGTCATTGATAATATGCTATCCCAGAGACTGCCAGTAGTGGAAAACTAAGCAAATTAAGATGTTTTAAATATCTCAGCTCTCCTTTCAGAAGACATCTGCTTTAATCTACGTTGGCATGCTCTGTGCTTCTGTCAGCCGGGTCTTTGCTGCACTACACCCTTCCTCAGAGACTTACTAAATGCAGCACTTGCTCTGGTGATTAGTTCTGTGGGACTGAGTTTCATAGAGACCCTCGACAGAGCTGAAGCTGTTATCTAGGAGAACCTGTTCATGATTCATGCGTTCAGATTTACTCTGTACAGAGAGGGAAAGATAACATGCATGGGAAATGTGCACATCAGCCCCTCCTCCGTCAAAATAGTTCATTAAAAATTGGGGAAAGATGCAGCATTGGCACTGGAGGAAACCTAAGCGGACAGAAATCCCCTGTTCATCAGCCACAGCACAGTGTGGGCACTCAGATTAATTGAGTGTCCGCATCTTAAGCCTAGACATTGCCCATCTGTATGCAGCAACATCTTGCTCTGTGCAATGAATGTAGGCACCTGCTTACTATCAAAATAGAGGCAGAGTGCTGTTTCCCCCCTGGGGGAGAAGCAGGTGTTTAACTGTTACCCCAGCTTAAAAATATTTGCTAGAAGTTAGCATGCACTCCCTGGGCACAAGAGGGGCAAGGTCTCAACCCTTCTAAATCTGAGAACACTTAAACCCAAGAATTCTGCCTCCCAGAGCTGCTGTCTTGACCCTGTCTCTTTTCTCTCAAGTGTTTCTGAGTAGTGGCAGATTATTTAACGTGAAATACCAATGAAGTACAGCAATGGCTTTCTAGTCAAGGGCTTTAGCTACTAAGTTACCTGGCTGCTGCTCTTCAGCATCCTGCGTGTATGTTGCATGCCTTTTCTCTCGTTGCTGATGCTGATCGGTCTTGATTCTGCATGTATTTTGAAATACTTTGATATATCTAGGCTGAATCTTACTAATTTCAACAAGGCTTTCTGCCAGAGAAGCAGGTACAGTGCATAACAGAATTGGGACCTTAAATTACAATTTTTTTTATTCTAAATTGCTATTTATTATTAGTTCGGGACCTTCTCTTAGTGCATGTTTTTACAGATGACACCATGAGCTTGAGTCATAGTTGAAACTACTGTGCACCCTACTGCAACATTACTATGACAACTGCTAAGATCAGGGCTGGGAGAAATCTGCCTTCCCTGGAAAAGAGTGTGAAACAAATACTGCATTTAGATAGTCTCAAACATGCGGTTGAGGCATCCTGTTAGGTTTCCTTGCTTGCTGCTTCATCTCCGTGTAGGTCTCAGCACAGGAAGAACTGTCTAGAGAATATTCAGCATGCAGCAAACAATTCTGCTTTGAACGAAGCTTAAGTGACGACAATCCAACAAGGCAGAAAAACTCTTCATTCTCCCCAGGCTTGTATGAGCCTCCCTATGAAGAGATCAGAGCCTCCTGGTTTGAAATGCTGCCTTAGGGTTTGCTTTTTATGTCAATAAATGTTTTATCACATTTAAGCTTCAAACACGGTACAAACATCCCTGCTAACATTTGATGAACTCAAATAGAGATGGCAAACCTGGGGAGAGGGCAGCGTGCAGCATGGCACAGTGCTCCTCTTCTGCAGGGGGGGCTTGCCTCATGGGGGGCCTGGGTGGGATGGTGCATTTACAGTTACACGCTGCCTTGAAAAACACATTGGCAAGCTAGGGAAGGGGATGTTCCTCTCCGGGTTTTCACCGCTTTGGATCTTTTCTTTCTTTTGCTTTTCCTTCTCTCCCTGCCAAAGCTACCTGGGTACGGTTGATAAAGCATATCCGTGTGCCCAGGTCTGTGGTGGGCTTAAGACATCTCTGTCTTCACGCTCAGCTAGCCTATCGCTCCTGATACCTCCTTGCAGTCTCTTTTCTTCCCTTACCTCACACTCATCTGTAGCACACGAAGACACTTCAGTGAAGTTTAAGCAGCAATCAGCTGCTGGGCTGCCTTCCTTCGGTGCCTGCAGTACTGGAGCTGATATCTCCGGGTTGAACCTACTGAGTTGAAACCCACAGGTAGCGCACAAGTGCTACAAATCATGATGCAAATTCGGGTTTTTGCTTTTCCCAGCACTTGCCAGTTCCCCCCTCCTCCGGTGCTGTTCCTTCGTTTTTCCTTTCCACATGCTGCATTCTGCAGTGGCCCTGCCTGCCTGCCTTATCCTCTTCTCTCCTTCCCCTCCTCTGCTTTATCAAATGCAGCACTTCAGCGTCACTGACTGACAGGGAATGCAGCAGCTTCAGCGGAGGAGATGCAGAGGGGGAAGGAAAAGAAGAAAAATCTGCTTTTGACAAAAGAGGCAGCAGAAACACTGAAAGATGAGCTTTCCTCCAGAAGTGGATCCCAGTCACCCTTTGTTAGGGCGGCAAATTAAGATACGGTCTCTTAATTCAGTGTGTTTGGTGAGCAGACCCTGCCTGCCCCATGAATTCCCAGTGTATTTTCAGGGAACAAAGCTCAGACGTATAGCTCAGGTTTGCTACAACCTGGACTGAATCAGCAAAATGGATGATTAGCTACCCCACACACTGCCAGCCGCGGTGTGGCTAAGTGACAGCACAACAAAAACTCACTTCACTTGCTCACAGCTAAAAAAAAAATATTCCTGCCTCCTCAGAAATGCAAAGGTCACGAATGTAAGGGAAAGAATCACAGATCATTGGCTACTTACATGTCTATCCTTATTCTAGGAGACCTAGGATTTCCAGAGTTAATCTGCCATTTTCCAAAAGGACTCTGATATTTCATGGTTTATGCAACAGATTTTGCTTACAACTTATTCCGATTGCTAGATAATTACAGAAGTGTATGTTGCCCTGCAGCAGTGCGGATTTTTCTGTTACATGAGACTGTTATCACTAAGTGCCAAATGCATCTTGAAAGGCTTTTTGTAGGGTTCTGCTGAATAAGCACACTTTGGAACGAGCACTTTTCTGCAGTATGCCCTGATCTTGCCAGCTGCTGATTACCCGCCTACTAACTGCTAGTGACATATCTGTATTACAGATTGGAGCAGACAGTAAGGATACCCCAGCTACCTTGAAATTAATTAAATAATGCACTAGCAGAAGCCCAACAGCAAAGTCTGCAAAGTCCAATTTATTCTGGAAACTTCCTAGGGTAATAATGGGCAAAAATGCTCTGCTCAGTTAGGAAAAGCATCAGAGGCAACCTCACTTTGGAATTTGAGTCTCATGGAAAGATAGAGAGAACTTGCATTTAAAGTAATTATTAAAATCGATTTGTAAAGGATAAAGTCTAGTCCACCTATACAGATTCTCCAATGAGATGACCACGCAAACAAAATGAAAAGCAATCTTCCAGGAATGAAATAAAACATATTTCTAGAAAACTCTTTCCCATGCAAGCCCCGAAGGAAAGAACAAGTAGATCTGTGCCACCTTAGTGTAAGGAGACGAGGATGCCAAGACTCAGGATAACTCCCTGCAGCTTATCAGGTGTTTGAACTAAACATTTGCAAAGGAAGTTTTGACTTTCACTGCTAAAAATAAACTCCAGCTTGTACGTAAGGCCTATTTTGTAGTCTTCCGTAAGGTCTTTTCTGCACTATTTTCTGCAAATTTTATGATCTAACAACCTTTAAGGAGGTTTTGTCAAACTAAGGAAATAAAGGCACGGATCAGAAATTTCACAACCTTCTGAAGTGGAACTTCACATGGAGATTATGCTCACTTTCTTTATTAGTGGAAATTGAAGACAAGTAACTTTTTTGCTCATCTAACTTAAAATGAAGTGTGGCTTTCCTATTGTAAAACAAAAATAGCCTCACTCAAGTATCAATTACTAAATATCACATCACTGAAGGCAAGGAAGTCAAACCCAGTGTTACTATAGAAGTGGTTTAGGTTTTGTTTGTTTTGTATGTGGTCAAAAATAACTTTGAAAAAGCTTCCCGTGTGCACCCCCTGTTCCCTGAAGTTAAAAACAATAAACTGAGCCGTCTAGCTGCCAGCATAAGGCACCCTAAATCAGCAAACTAAATTCACTGTCTCCCCTCTGCCTTCATGCAGCACTAGACCGTACCAGCTCTGCTGTGCTGCAACCCTTCACCTCCAATGAATTTCTTCCAGTGCTTTCAGCACCAGCTTTTACAGTCTGGCTTGTCGTCTGGCTTCACTACTCAGCCTCTGTTTACAAGATCTGAAGTATGTCTTCAGACCTAAAGAAGAAAATAAAATTAATCTGCAGAAGTTACCCTCAGACCTCCTTGAGTGAGTGAGCAAGCATCCAAGCTCTGTACAGCTGTATTAACGCAAGCAGCACATGAACTGCCTGCGCGTGGCTAGCGCAGCCCGGGGGTGAGCCCCTAGCCACATGCTGCCCACAGGAGCTCGAAAGCAAAATGATTCCCACACACCTTTTGGGTTGGGTTGGGGTTTTTTTTACTATTTATAGTATGCTTCCGTTTGAAAAGAAGCCTGTCCTCATCGCTCCGCGGGGCCTGACTCAGTACCAGCAATACTGAGAGAGAGGACAGTACTTGGAGGTACTCACCATCTTTGGGAGGAAAATAACTGGGCAAAGCCAGAAGTGCCAGTGGTAGCCAGGAGGTGGCAGAGGAGCCAGGCTACCGTGTGCCCCGCTTCCTGCCTTAGTTTGGCAAAAACACAAACACAAACCAAGGAAAGACAACAAAACCCAGCCCCACCCTCCATCTTCAGGAATAAGAGGATGAAACCCTTAATCACATTCCTGCTTGTATTTATACTAATTGCTCATCTTCCTGAGATCTGACTTTATGAAATTATGCATGCACACTAAGCAGATGAGTTTCCATAGAAACTCAGGAACTGAACTTTCATTAGAAAATTAAAAAAAAAAAATATCTTCCAGATAAAAATGCAAATTGCCTGTCAGTGGGTGGCTTTCTGAATTTATATATAATTTTTTTCTTTTGCACTGTAGGCAGATTCCAGCTGGACCTACATAGCAACAACATGCAGGCATTGTTTATAGCAAGCCAGACTCCATAGGGAAATAAGAAATTCAGTAGCAAGGAGAAGCTCTCAAGTGCAAATACCTCAGGGAAACAAAAAACTGAAGTGCTCAGTGCTGCGTTTTCATGAGGCGTGGGGATTGTGCAGCCTCCAGCTCTCAGAAAATGCTTGTGGTTTGCAAGGAGCAGCGTGGGGAAGAGGCAAGAGAGGAAACCCAAAGCAAGAAACTCTCCTTTGCACAGAATTAATGATGTTCAACCTGTCCTTTAAACATCCAGCAGCATATTTCTGCTGGTTCAGTTAAGCCTTATGGGAAAGTCTGGCGCTATCTGTTGCAGCTCGCTCTGGGCAAAGGAGTAGGTCTCTGTGCTGGCGTTTGGGAACATTGGCAGGACCTGGGTTGCAAAGCCGGTTGGCCAGACCCCAACCTCTGTTCGGGCTCAGGCTTGAAGCCCAACACCTTTGCCCACACCACATGGAAATCCAGGCACATGGGCAGGAATGGGACATGGGGCTGCTCCTGATGAGAGCAAGGGGAAAGCAGGACAGCGGGCATGCCTGGGAAGGGCCATGGACCTGGGCAGCCTTTGGCGCTGTCACGCAGGGAGAGAGCGAGGAGACAGGAAATCTTTACCTCCTTTAGCAAGTATTTCTCCCCAGAAAGATATAGCAGTTTTTCACCCATGCAGTATACTGCAGCATCAACAGGAGGCTTTCCCCTGGATCTGGAGAACCTGAGGTCACCCTTTCTGAGGGTTCTTAGTTTTTCAGCGTAACTGCCGTGCCTGAAAGCACTGAATACCAATGAGAAAATGTTCATGTGTGCTGCACTTACCGGTGGGCATCAGCTTCACCACCTCCCTCAGGTGAACACAGCCCCTGGGGTGTGTGTACAGCCTCCTCCCGGTGCTGCACAACAAGCTGCAGGGACCTCAAGCACAGGCGAAATAAATGCAGTGGCTGCACACTGGGGAGCGGTGGGGGGAAGCCGTGCAGCCTCTGGTCCTTGACCAGCAAGGGTGCTGGGGCAGACAAGGGAGCTGTGCTGCACAAGCAGTTTACGATGAGGTGGATTTCACTGCAGCATTGTTGAGAGGCGCGAGATGTCATCTGGGGAGGGAATTCCCCTCCTCGCTGGAGAGGGATGACAGGCAGCAGCTGCACGGGCTTGCTGGCCCCTACGCCTCTGGGGCCAGCAGCCCTCTGGGAGCGTGGAGAGGCTTGATGCTGCTTGGTGTCAGGGTGAGGACAGCGATGGGTCCCCGGCCACCAGAGAGCACAATTGGCTCTGCTCGGTCAGCACAACAGGAAGAGTTTTTAGGAACAGTGGTTTTGTGGTTGAGGACAAACTGGAGCTGAGATAGCTCCTGTCAGTTCTTGGCTCGGCAGCAGATTTGGTACGGCCGCACTACTTGCCCTTTCTATGCCTCATTATCCCTGTCAAGCAGGTGATTCAAATTATAATTGCTCAAATACTTTCCAGTCTATCATTACGCGCTTGCAGTTGTCTCCAGGCAGCTACCTGCAGAGGAACCAGCCTCTCCCATCAGAGTACCTCTGCGCCCCCCGTGCCTGCTTGCAAGGGGACAGGAGGATTAGGCACCTTGCCTTGCCATTTTCTGACAGATAGAGAAACCTACAGAAAAAACAGCCCCACTGCATCTCTAAATCATCACATTTAATACTGAGTTGATTATTCAGGTCAAGGTTATGGGCAAGAAAGAAGCAGTGAAAGTTTTCACAGTACCACTGGTAATTGATTAAATGGGTGTGCCTTAATTTTTCTCTCAGGCAGAGTAATGTGTTTCTGTAGGTATCGGTGCTATCACTGGCCATGGGGTCTTAGTCACGTTGATGCATCCTGCATGTAACGGCACTTTTGGAAAAGCAAACAAAACAAGACAAAGGAAAATCTTCACTACCTCCAAAAGCATCACCGTTCTTTCATGAGAAATTTACGTGGGTTCTAGTTGCAAGAGATTGCAGGTATCTTACGTCTTTTCATATCAACTAAAGGCAATTACACAAAATAAAGATGAAGTAAAGGTGAAGGTAATGCTTTTCTTTACATATATGTGCATCCACTTACTATGTAGTTCCAGGAAAAGCATGAAGTCAGGCTGTCGTCTCACTTTGCAACATTCCCGTGGGTAAGTGCAGGCAGATGCCACGCAGAGCTTGGCAGATGACATGAAAGTGTTGGCTGCTTCTTCCACAGGCCACACCTGGATGAAACTGGTGGGAGGCTTGTCCTGGTGTGTGCACCTTCAGGAGGAAGCGGAGAAATGGCACTAAAGCGTTGTGGCCTGCAAAGCCCACGTGACCGTCTGGGCTCGGTGTGGTTGAGTGCTGTGTAATTAAAAGGGAGCCTGGCTCTTCAGATGCTTTGTGGGTTCAGATACATCCATGCAAGCCCTGTAGGAAAACATGTTCTTCCTACCACTTCTTTCATCCTCCCCCTCCTGTTCCTTCCAGATGGTTACACCCACTTGTGTCTTTTCTTACCCTAAGGACAGCTTTTTAAACAAGGTTTCTCCATCCTTCTCTTCCCCCACACTGCTTTAGGGTCTACATTGGAGTGCAGAACAGAGGGCCCCATGCTGTTACATACAGCCTGCCCCTGGAAGGCTGGAAAGGGGCTGCGTCCCTCTAGCCCCATTTGTTAAGAACAAAGATCTTTCTGTATGGTCAGGCTGTAGGAGCTGAAAGACCTTAAATCAGCTTCAGCTGGATGTTCCAGATGAGCAAGAGTTAGTTTAGATACTGGGTATAATTGAACCTGTGTATCTTTTCCTGGTGATTAGAAGCCAGTGTAACCTACTCAAGGAGACAGGGATGCTTCAAGGGCCTTTAGCCTTTCCTCTATATGGCACCAGTATATGCTCTCCCAGTAACACGCAGCAGGAGCACTTGCAAAGCTAAATCAGTCTCTGCTTAAAAAAAGTTATTTTCACAATTGATTTGTGAATGACACATCACAATCAAAAAAGCGGAGCTTAACAGCTGATTGCTTCTCTACTCCACAAACAGGTGAAGATCCTCCCCATAGGACTCCTGTACCTGCACTCATACGTCTGCCCAGCTTGCTGGAAGCTCGCAGGGCTCCATTTCTTCTTCTGTTCTGTGCCGTTGTTAACTGCTCATCACTTGTCTGTTGACAGGGCCTGGTGCTGAGCAGACTTGGGAGGAAGGACCTGGCCCAGAAAGTCCTCAGAGACGCCGTCCGGATCCAGACCACCAGTCACAGGGCCTGGAACAGCCTTGGAGAAGTCTTGCAAGCTCAAGGGAAAAATGAAGCGGCCATAGAATGTTTCCTCACCGCTCTGGACCTTGAATCCAGCAGTCCTGTCATGCCGTTCACTGTCATACCCAGGGAGCTCTGAAACTTCGCTCTGCAGCTAAATAAGCACCTTCGTTCTGTGGACAAACACCAAAATCAAACAAATAAGCAAAGAAAAAGCCCAAGAGAAAAGTGCCATTGTAACCTGGAACTGGGCAAAATAATTCCAGACAGGGCTCAGGTCTACATGCTTAGTTGAGACCAGACTAAATGTAGAAGAATTTGCAACAGGGAGAAATAGAGAATGCCTTTTCCTTCACAGGTGCCTGGCTAACCTCCTCTTCAAGTTAATAGCAAGGCTTATTTCAGAGTGTTGGTTCAAGGTGACTGTAGAAGGATCATGCTAGAGTACCGCTATCCAAAGACTTGCACCTTTCAGTTTTCATTAAAGATAAAAACCCCAAGCCCTGAATTAAAGCCCAGACCTGCTCTAAACAGGAGTAAAGGCACCAACTCGACCAAGTCGTGCTTAAGCATGTGGCTGCCTCCACATGATCAGGCAGGATAGGAATGATAATTAAAACATATAGACATGCAATATATGCTGTTTACAAAATTATTTCAGCTATTTTGATAATCTCTTTCCTGCCTTGCTTTTACATACCGCATATGCTCACTATATTTAGTGTGGTGCTTGCCTAGACCACTTTAAATTGAAAATACTTTTATTTTTAAAAAGCTGCTATTGCAGTATGATTCATAAAAGCAGAAAGACCAAAGACCAAATCAGTTCACACTTGAATTAGTATTAAAAATACATATATGTCTCCACTTACATATTTATTGAAAGGCCTTACGTGAAGTACCAAATTATAAACTCTGGGTTTCGTTCTTATTAATCACCTATTGCAATACTTTTAATGAGGAATATAGTGGTTACCAGTATATAGTGACTGAACTCTGTGCTCTACTGCATAACCGTTCCTGGCACAAAACAGTTTCATGATGCAAAAGATGGCAGCAGTCTTTTAAGTGGAAGTATGCTGAAGGCAGCATGTGTGTGTATTAATACTTCTTTCTTAAAACCAAAGCTTTGGATTGTCTGTAGAAATTTCACATCAGAGGTACAAAGCTGAGCCTTCAAGTGGAGCAGGGCCATTTTGCATATCATATCAGATGTGAAGGTGAAGAGCTCCTCATCGTGCAGCCTCCTTATGGCTGGCATGGCCAGGGCAGGGGACGCAGCCGGCATCTTCCCCTGCTGAGCTGCTCCTTGGCTCTGCTTGACCTCCTTGGGGCCTCAGCGGCAAGCTGGAGCTGTACCGTGCTCTCACACGACACACAAGAGCCAGTCCCATCCAGGCCAGTCCCAGGTGGCACGGGACCCAGATGATGCAGAAATGAACTGTGGGCACCTTGCTACACAGAAGGTTGGGGCTCTGCGCCCACTTCTGTCCAAAGAAGATTTGTGACTATTTCATAAGTAGATTTGCACTAGAACACGCTTTGTACTATAATTCTGCCCAGTATTGTGATCCACAACTAGTTTCTGGAAATAATATCCTCAGGCGATGAATGAGTAGGGGTGGTTTCTTAAAGAGCTGGAGGCTCTGGCAGGAAGCTTGAAGTCAGTGTTGTTCACAGTTATTTGGAAATCTGCAGGCTAATGGATCCAGACCCAGACCACACCATCGCAGAGCTCCTGCCCCCCGCCTGCCCTCCAGGCGCCCCGCCAAGGGAAGTACGCTGCCCTCAGCTTTCTCTCGGCAGCCTCTTGCGCTCCCAGGCCAATATTTTTAATTTTCCCCATTAAATCACACTGGTGCAATAGCCCAGCTTGTTTGTCCGTTCACCAAGGGATCTGGAGTGAAAACAGCCGAGGTGTGAAAGGCGCTTGGCCCGTGAGGTCTCTGGCTTTCCAGTGCCACACCAGCACCAAACTGGGCTTTTTAGGCCAGAGGCAGGTTTCCAAGGAGACAGTGTTACCCAGCCGCATTTCTTGATTGCAGTAGCTCCAGCAGCAGAGGAAGGAGTAGGTCTTAAAGTATCAGACTGAAATGAGTTTCATGAAGACAGAAAGACACAGCAGAGACCCATTTTGCTGTGAAGGATGCTATGAAGTCGGTTTGCTCTGCCCTGCAGGGGGGGAAGGGGGAAAGGGAGGGGGGGGAGACGTTGTTCTTGACATAATATGTAAATTGTTACCTAGGTGCTTTAAACCCAGTTCCACAGTCAGATGCAATCTGACAATAGACTTAAGTAGATATATATAGATAGATATTATATTCCAGTATTTGTTCTGCTCCACAGTTCCCAGGGTGGGAGCGAGCCTTCTGTGTAAGACACAAAAAGAGTCAGTGTGGTCCAACATCACTGCTTTCTTGTGCAACGTGTACCTGTAAAGCGCTGCCATAGCAACTTCTGTGTACCGGGCAGCTATTTGAGTACAAGCTATGCATCTACCTCTGCAGCTGAGGAGCTGCTTTAAGAGGTCTGTAATGTAGCTGGTCCGTGACCTGGCAGGAGGGTGCCTGTTTCCCAGCAGCAGCTTGAAAGCAAACATTCACAGACCCATTTACTTCTGCATGCGTAGCTTGTGAACAGCCACCAGCCCCATCATATTTGTTGCCATCAGGCGAACTTCATCGCGGCGATAATCAGACTCACCACAGCGGTCATCTTCCTAGGAGAGATTCAAACATGCCTGAGTACTCCGAGTGCATCAACCCGTCAGATGTTGTCAGGGTGGTCCCATGTTTGTCGTATGCATTAATGAGTGTTACTGCCGTTGGAACTGCAGTCCTAAGAGCCTGTGCTCCCGGTGTGGCAAGGAAGACATACACGAGTAAATGCCGTCAGCATCAATAGGAATTACACGGGTAAGGTACCCTTTACGAGCACAACACACCACAGCCCCTGTGGCGATTGCAAAGTACTTTACATGCATACTGGCCGCAATCCCAAGATCTGCTGCATGCTTCCCAGAGGATACGAAGCACCTGTTGGCTGGAGGGGGGTTACGTTGACCTGAAATGCTTTATGCAGTGCAGGAAGGAGGGTGGTTGTTGCAGACCTGCAAGTATTTTGGGGGTAAATCCTCTGGTTACTTTGCTGTTAGTACTCACCAAACCAGAAGCCTTCCCAGGATTACATGCTACCTTCTGTTATTCTGCATGGAGTTTGTTCATACTACCAGGTACACAAAACCAAAGACAACTACTTCAGACAAGCCTATGTATTGCGGTATTTATTTAGGTAGCAATGCTGGTAAATCTAATGGACCTACTACCCTGAGCTCAGTAATATTTCTTTGTATAGCAGGGAGCCTGGCAGGGTTTGAGACTAAGAACATAAGATTTACATCCCATCCCTCATATGATTATTACAGATGATCGTAAGTAATGGAAGTTTGGGGAAGAATCAGTGAAATACCAGTTCTGCAAGTTTTAGCACTGACTTGAATCCAACAGTGTTTTCTCATTAGTTTAGAAAGAGGAAGAGAAAAAAGCTTCATTGCCTAAAGGATCCAGGTGTACACCCAGGTTCCTCTTGTTCCACCACAAGGTTATTTTCCTTTCTGTTGGCAGGGCGCATACCAAAGAAAAATAATTACCTTCTATTTTTCTGTTGTGCAGTAAAGAAGTAGTATTTGCCACTGCCTTTGACCAACCAGAAGGTTTGTATATTGTAACAAAAATGAATCTGCCTCCAGGACAACAGGAGAAGCCCAACAAGCCAGGGAACAGCTCCGTGCCGTGCCCCGTGTAAACTGTCATTAGCACCACTGGAGTTGTTGGTAGTTACAAGCGTTTCCTCCAGCTGAGGATCTGCCCACCGCTGTACTCATTCTGTACAGGGCGTACAACGGCGCTGCCATATTCCTGCGCTGCACAAGTACCCCAGTCCGTTTCTATTGGTAACAGTTCATGCTACTGATTATCACAGTGCTTCAGAAGTGCTAATTATCTTTCCTTGGTAATGACTAATAAATCCAAATGGAGAACAGTCCTGGAGGGTGTTTACTTTAAATTTCACTGGCTGGGTACCAGAGTAGGCACAGCACCAACTGCTGCAGTTAGAATTACAGTTACTTTATCCAAAAAATGTTCCATTTTTGGAGAGTCTTGGTGAAGACAGAGCTTGGCTGGTTTATACTTCGTTTTAATGACAGCAGAGTGGGAAACGGTCCTTTTTAGTGAAAAGACATCACTGCCATGATCTTTTTTCAGCCAAACCAATAGAGATTTGTTAGTTGCAGTTCAGCCTAGGAGAGGAAGTCTTGCCAGAGCAACCGCGCTGCAGCGATAATTGCCTCTGACGGAATTGTATTACAGGCATATTTGACAATTATGCAACGGGCATATATGTGTAGCTGAGACATCTCTCCCTCCCCCAGCATGTCAAATATTTGGCTAAGGAGAGCTGCTTTATGCCCCAGGGGACAACTGCAGTGCCCGTCTAGCTGCCCATCAGCACTGCCCTGGTGCCTGCTCTCACCTGCGAGGTGGCTGCTGCCACCAGCTGCACGGTCGTGTTCGCCAGCACCCTCCTGCTCGTGCTGGTTTAACCACCCCCTGGCTGTTCCCTAAGCCTGGCCGCTGGCACTGGTCTCCTTGCTGTGAAGCTGTTGTTCAGTGCTGCAGGATATCCGTGCATGCTCGGATAAAGAGTTATTTTCTTAGAAAGGAGAAGCTGAAGCGGCCTTCACTTTGGTGGCGTTGGCAGGAAGGGAGGTAACCACTGACCCAGCAGCTGCTGAGATGGTTCCTCCAACGATGCCTTTAATGAAAGGGCTTGTGCCTTCAGCTCCAGCAAACCAAGGCAGGTTCCCAAGTAACTGGATGCTAAAAGATCCAGCTTGTTTCCCCACAGAAACCCATGCCAGTCTGTAGCTAAAAGCACTGACAGGGATGCACAGCTTTCGCATGTACAAGTGTTTCCTACCCGCCTCTTGAATGCTGTTAACACAGTTGTCGGAACCAGTTTTCCATGTAACTTAACCTTTTTTGTCATTGTAAGATGTTTTCACCAGATGAATAAAATTGACCCTGTGGAAAACAAAAAATGTTCCTCGTATTTCCTGCCAATTTCAGGACTTTTAATATATTCATGCCACAGATACTTCAAGCATTATGAAACCACCGTTTGTTATATTAACTGGAACCTAGTGTGCCTAGCAAGTTACCAGTTGCAAAGGGTATTTTGGCCTACACCCTGTAGTTCATGGGAAAAACGAGAGTGAGCATGCAAGCAATGTGCTTTTAGAGAGGAACGGAGCCAGGAAAAAAGAGTAATGTAGCTTCAGATGTTTGGATTTACGGAGATTTAGATGAGCATCATGCTTTTCTTGTGCTTCTTCCAGTAAAAACAAACAAAGGTAGTGTGAGAAACTCAAACATCGAAGTAATAGGCAAATACTATGCCGTCAAGTTTAGGGACTCACCTTATTTTGGTGACCATATAATGGCCACAATGCCATTAATCATCTTTTTGCTACAGTTACTCCTTGTGGTTATTTGGAAATAAAATGTCTCAATTCAAGAGCTTCCAAAGCATTCTTTGCATTTACACATTAATCTTTTGGGAAAGCTTCAAGAGGACCTTCTTAAAAAGCCAGCCCCTTAGTTTCATACTCAAATGAGATTAAGGACAGGGTTTTGAAGAGCATTTCTTCATAACTGTCGCTACTTTGGTTTGCAAGTATATTCAGTGTGACACAAGCCCAACAAGGTTCCTCTGCAGCAGCAATAACAGAATAAAGCCCTTCAGCTGTTAGTACGAAATCTTAAAAACTGGAAATAAAAGTGAACGAAACACTGGCTCTGACTTTTTTCTCCTCTTTCCCATGATACAGAGAGGGAGTGAAGCAGTGGTGTGGGGTTTCCAAGGGGGACGGGGGGAGGTGGGGGGAAGGCTAGCAAGGGCCCTCCAAGCAGGAGCCCAGCAGCTGAACCCCAGTGAAAACTGGAGACATTGTTCAGTCCCCCCTGAGGGACACCATGCATCTTTGCTTCCATCCTAACACTGGTACATTGCCTGTTACCCTCTCTGCATCACACAGATGCTTAATATTCCCTTTCTGCTTAAATGTGGAAAAAAAAAAAAAAAAAGGCAAGACTTTTTGCCCTTCATTTTTGATGGGAGGAGCTCCAGATGGTTTGAGTACTTTCCACCCTGAATTCATAATCACTTCTTCCTTTGCAGAGAACCAAGTTATGGTTCAGTGGTAATTTTGACATGACACTCTTGAAGGGTCATTAAGAATAATTTAATAATTTTAAATAATTTATTCATACCTCTGCTTCTTTCTGCTGTGGAATGAGTAAAACCAGCTCACATAGATACATACAGTATATTCCTGCCTCGTGTGAAGGCCAGATATTTAGCAGTCCCATAAACAGCAAGGGAAGAGATGAGGAGCATCGCTGCTGCCCAGGAGCTCGCTTCCCTGACAGTCTCCGCCTGTCAGGTTTTTGTGGAGTCACCAAAGCAGCAGCGTTGGGCTTTGCCCATCTTTAACCACATCCCTTGGGAGATGTCACATCCCAGTCAGACGTGCCTGAACCAGTCTTTGGAACAAATCCACACCTAGCCTGTTGATCTTTAAAGGCTGGTGTTAGAGAAAGCAGACCTGGGTATCACTGGCTTATTCTGCTGCCATTAGCAGTCACCACAGACTGAGCTGTGGCTCTAAAGCCAGTTTCCACTTTTATGTTGTCTCCAAATCGAAGAGCAACATCTCACAGCCAAAAACATCTCCACAGAGTCACCAACCGAAGAGCAAGATCCAAAGGTTTTCTCAGTGCTCCAAGTTAAGCAAGTGGTGAATTATGGAAGGAAAAGGCCTTGCAGGTCATTCCCCTGAATGTGCGGAGCTGCCATTTTCAGATCTGATCCCATTTAGAACTGACGTAGCTGCTGTGATCATCTGGCTGATGGAGGACGAGAAGCAGATAGACAGAATATCTGAATTTTATACAGTAAAAATGGCAGGCATTGTTAACATGTCTTAAAAAAGCAAGAGAGTGACAAAAACTATAAAATAGGTGATGTTTTCCATACTGAAAAGCTCTCACAGAGGCAAAGCCCAGCTTCACTGGCTTTTCCGACAGAAACACGCAAGAAACCCCAGTGTGTGAGAGTAAAGGCAAGTGTAAAGCACCTCACGCCGGCCTCCGGACTGCAAAGGGCTCTCTGAGCCCTGATGCTGCCTCTGCCCTGCGCCGCAGCCGGGGACCCCAGCGCAGCCTGGGAGCGCGGGGCCAGGACCCCCCGCGGCCGCTTACGGCAGATGCCAGCCCCGCGCCCAGCTCTCGTTGCCTCCCGAAGGACAGCACAGTCTTCGAAGCAAAAGATTCATTACATTTTGTATGACCAGCTAGACATCTTTTTTATAATGCAGTTGCTTACGATACCATAATTAGGTCTGGAAACGGGGATGTTTGTAAATTAATCAGCAATAAGCATTCCTGTATTCTCTTGTCCTGTGAGAGGAGCTGACATATGCAGCCCGAGTTTGCAGCGCCGGGTACTGTTTCAGAAGGATGAGAGTTCAAGGATATAACGATTTTCTGTTCGGTAGAGGTTAGAGGTGATTTTGTGCTCAGTGTAAATGGCATTGTCTGGCAGAGACAATTAGCAAATGAAGCGCTCCTTGCCAGAGGCTTTGCAGCCTTGGAGTCTCTTCTTCTAAGCTGGCAACAAACAGAAATTTGAGATGGTATCTCGGATTTCCAGAACAGGAAGCTGCTAAATCCAGCAAGCGAGCAATTAATTTCCCTGTTATAATGATGCTGGTCTTGTATCTCCTTGGAGGATACTGAAGTGCTTTTCGAAGGGTAGCAAGGGAGGTATTTCATCCCCATTTTTTACCACATGGAGAACCAAGTCTACCAAGCGAGTTGAGCCATGAGAGGGGTGGTTTTTTGTGCAGAACTGGTTGAATTACTGCATTAGTGCATGGTGCACTCCTCCTTCAACCCCCATTTTATTCCCAGGATTCTTCTGCAGGGGGGGGGCTAAGGGAAATTTCCACTCACTTGTTATATTAATGCAGTATATATGACTTCTATAAGTCAGCAGTGACCCGCGTTAGACACGTGTTAGTGCAACTATAAGGTACAGAGAGGTACAGGTACCTCTGTACAAGTGGTCCAGGTCTGGCCCTGGAGTGCTGCTGTGTCAAGAGGGTGATTTATCACAGCCAAAGCTTTTATTTATGAATTTCTTCTGTTTTCCCATTGTTCCCTCTTGGGTACTTGCAAAGTGCTTTCTGTTCAGCCAGCTAACCACAAAGTAATAAACTGAATATTTTTTTTTTTGTCTCAAGCTACATTCCAAAGGAAAACTTCAGAGATTTTTCAACTAAATAAAGAGCTTCTAATTAAACAAAATATTGTTCTGACAGGAGTCCTCAAGTAGTATCTTCGATAACTCAGATTTATATGACCAGAAGTTTTGAGAGAATTGCCAGAAGGGAGAGCATTTTGAAACAAAAATTCAAGATGTTTAATCCTGAAACAATCTACACAGCACATTTAAATTTTCCTTTTTGTCTTCCAGCCAAGAACTATTCACCAAAGTTATCTCAAGTTTGTATGTGCCTACAGTTTTCTGGAACTTTGCTTTTCAGCAAATAGCATACTTGAAAGAGTTCAGAAGCGCTTTCCAGCCCCACTTTTTATTCTCATACACAGCTAATGCCGGAGTTCCCAGGGCGAAAGCGTTCTCAAGCACTCCTGCACAGCACTACCAAACATCGCATCCACAGTCCAACAAGCACAGGTTGTTCCTGGAGATTTACAAGCTGCTGAGTAAACATCAGCATACACTACTCTGCGCACACGTGCACACACACAAGGTGGGATTATCCCCACCGAAATAAATACTGACCAAGCCCAAGTACTTTTGGAAATCCCACTCAGGTACGCATTTGCAATTCAAGTGATGGTGATTAAAGTCCACGGCTGGCTCAAACACACTCTGGGTAAAAATTAGTTCTTAAATATTTTGGGTCTCGCTACCAAAACAAGTGCACTTTTACATAGAGCAAAGCACTAGCAAAGTCCTAGAAGCAGAGCTGCCCTGTGCTGTGGTGCTGCTTGAGCTGGCTGTGAGCTGGGCTGAGCACCTTACACCAGCTGCAGTTAGAGCTTCACACAGCCATTTCCGTGTGTGTCTGCTTCCAAACCACTGCTCTCTCGGTCACTATCCACTGCTCAACAGCAGCGTACTACAGAGCTTTTCAACTCTTTGTGATCCCCAGGAATTTTCCATGGGATATCTACATCTGTAAGATTCACTTACGCAAATTTCTGCATAGGATATGACCTTTCCAAAAAAAGGCACATTCAGGGTCCCGCGCTCGTTGGCCGTAGACACCCCTGGGATCTGTAGCGCACAGCCTGAAGACTGGGGACTTAGAAGTTTTCTCCAAGATTCTATTAGAGTTTCTTAATTAAAAGACCTCTTTGGGGACCTGAATTGAATTGGAAACCATGGTGATCACGTAGGTCAATCACACACAGAGATCATTGCGTTTGAGAGGGTGAGGTGGAAGCTGAGAATGTGTGTGTGTTGAAGAGCTTTAAGAAAAAACAAACCACCCCAACACCTGCAAAAACAGGGAGCATGCATGCTTTGCAAAAAAGCAGTTAGAGGATTCATCATATAGGGCCCAACATTTCTTACTGTATTAGAGGCTAAGAGCTGTCTTACAGCACTGAAAAATGTCTTCAACTTATCTCTCCAAACATTTGATCAATGGATTTGGCAGTCTGTCCACTTTCTTAAATCCATGTATGCACATTTTCACTCATGTTGATAAATACTACGAAAACCCAATTGCTAACTAAGCAGCTGTGGTGCTTCCAGTCATCCCACGTGAGAGAAAGATGTTGCTACCAACCTACTATGAAAACAGAAATGTTCATCCCTATACAGTGGGTCCCATAGCTTCATTATGCAAAACCTAAAATATAAAGAGACGCTCAGTCCATTTTTTGTCCAAGAGTTGCATTCCACCGTTACAGTTAGGAAATATTGATTTGTGATCAGATAATGATGACAAGATAGACAAAGTTACGTTTTAGTTTCAACTCACAAATCATTATACCCCAGCTCCAGGACAATGAAGTTGGTTTCAAAATCGGAGCTGGTTTGGTTTCACTGGAAAGAACAGTTCTAAAATTCATTGGCTTTTCTTATGGAAAAGGATGACATAGCACTAATCTACTCTAGTATCATCTTCTTCTCTCTTTCCCTTCTCTTCTCTTCTCTCCTCTCTTCTCCCTTAGGAGAAAAATCTAAATAGTTACAAGGTGTGTTCTTCTTGTAAGTCTCCAAGTTACAGAAACAAGTAACCTTGCTTCACTTGTCTTTGCAAATTACAGCATTTGGATCAGGAGCTTTTACAGACTAGACACTTCCATTCTTCAGCCCGTGTGTGAAACACTTCATATCGCTCTTGGGAAATCTTACAAACCCAACACACAGGGTTAACCCGCTATAACTTCCAGCAACAAATAAGATTGTTCATGTAATTCATAGGAGGCTGAAGTCTGTTGATCCATAACCTATCTAAATTAGCAGCTTCTTATAAGATGCTTCCTTTTCTAAGGTGGAAGTGAAACATCAGAGCACAAAGGTTGTAGGAATTCAGGTCTTCCTCTCTCCATCACAGATTCCTCCCTCTTCCCCCTTCCAGGTCTTCTACTTACTTTACAGGCAGTATCGGCAACACCCTCCACACCCAGCCCTCCTTCCCTGCTGGCAACTATTCCATACTGAATTCACAATGTGCAAAGGATAAAGTGGTAGATGATGCTGATGTGCAGAAGCAGCAAAAATTGGATATTTTTTTTTCTTTTTACTACAGTTAAGTAATTACAAGACTCAGATGTGCTGCCAGCTAGAGCATACGTGTCCTCAGGACCACTCCCCACCCCAATGCCAGCCTTTTCAGTCCATGCCAGGCCTTCAGACCTGTGAGGATGCTGGAGTTCCAGTCAGGTTCATATTGCTTGTCAATTAATTTCAGGATGACATGGTTTGTGCGTAGGTTTAATTATTCCATGTAGCCTTTTGTTGAAGCTTTCCCCTCAAGGCCAAAGTTTTATTCTATTTGTATTAGTATCACCTGAAACATATCAGTGAAAGTCAATAACCTTTGCTCTCTACTGACTTACTCTGCAGGCTTCTAATTGCAGCTATAGAAGATACAAGCATGTTGTAGTATGCATACAACGATGTGTATTTTTCCAGCAAAGGTAGAAGCAACTCTGTGCCACAGGAGCGGTACAAAGGCCCACAGATCCCCAGTACAACAGACTGAAGGAACGTCGGTCTGCTCCAGTGCACATCAGAGTCGCTTCCTGCTTTCATTTCCCATCAGCATGTCCCTGAAATAAGGCTACGGACTTAAAACCTACTGAACCAAATCTCTCCATTGCTTACATTGCATGGTCCCGTATGTCCATGCAGTTAGCAGCACAATGGCAAGTGAGTCACCCTGATATGCACCTGCAACAGCTTCTCCTCGGTCAGTGGGTCACAGCTCTCCCAATGCACAGGACAAGCCGCCGTCTCGCCACAGAACGAGTTGGAAGTCAGGTTACCAAGGTCACTTGAAATTTTCAGTGACTAATCGCTAGCTTTTGTTATTTCAATAATACTATATAAGACTTCAAAGATGCTTTGCCACTGAAAATATCAACGGGTGCAGGTCTCCACACACACAGCTTCCTGCAACAGCACGTTTCTGTGTGGGTTACTCTGCACCGAGCATGCTATTCCTGATGCATCCTGTTTTTACTACTTGCAAAATTACTAGAGCTGCCGTATTCCTGCTAGCAGTCTTCCTGACAGAATCATGTGCACGTTGAGCATTGTTTTTCTAACTGAAGTAGACCTTTTGCCAAAAAGTTGGTCTGCTATTTTCCCTGATCTCCATTTGCTGTTGGAGAAATATTTTCCACAGCAGAATGTTAGCGACTGTGCCCTGCAGACAAATCCTGATAAAGGCTATTCAGCGAAGCTTTCCACTTGTAATCAACATTTGCCCATGGAAACCAAAGCCTTTTTTTTTCTTTTCCTCCTGCAAAGTTGTTTAGCACCGTATCATTTGGCTCTGGCTGTGGAAGTCTTTGCACAGGCGGAGACATCTGTACTCTTTTATACATGGATGTGGGAGAGCTCAGAACACGGCCTCACTTTTTGCTTTCTATATAATTAGTACGTTCAGGGGAAACCTTAATGCTGTACATTCATTTTCAAATCTGGAGCATGTTTTCAGATAGCACAGAGATATTGGTTCAAAACAAAGCAAGGGCATTAATAAACATGGTACCAGGAAATCCGCAAAGGTTAAGTGGTTTTCTACAGAGTAATTCATTCTCCTAATGAGTTTGCTGCAGACAATGCTCTCCGCGAGCAGTCATTGCGTATGTATCTTTAATTTGTGTGTTTATATAATTCATGGTAGTGCAAAATAAATTTCTGTGTAAAGTGTCCTAATAGATTAAGTGAGGCTATGATATTCTTCCAGAGCTTGTTCATTACAACATGCACTGGCACAGAGTCCAGAGGGAGAGGAAGCCATTAAACATTAAGCAAAACAATTGTTGTCATCCTCCAGAGAGACCAGCTTTGTAAATACTTATGTTAACCTGTACAAAAGAGTTGCATATTTGGGTAAAATTAGAATTATAAAGGGAGGCGAGCACCTCATCCTCCATTTCACGAGATTTGGTTGGATAATGATATTTGGATCTTCGTTTATCCTAGAGGAAGAGAGCTTATCCTTTCCCAGTGCAGACCGGGCGCCCCTGAGAGCTAATTGTCACCGGCAAACGGAAAAGACAAAACAAAAAAAAACGTTTCCAGTGTTTTCTATCCACAAAGCTGAAACACTCCCCTGTGTGTTTTCAATTTAACTAAAATAGATCGCTGTGTGTAAACAGCCACTCTATCTGCATCATTCATATTTGATGGACTAGTCAGTACAACAGATACTTTTATCCATCCCGTAAGTGATGAGAAACTAGACACTTCAGTGTCTTGTGCTCCTCTCAGTTAACACGAGTGGCAGCAGCTGTTATTCTAGGCTCCTTAACATGTACCATTTGCTGTAGAGAAAGGAAAATTGGAGATATATTTAGTGGAGTCGGGTATAACAAAAGTAACTTCCATGATCAAACCCTCCCAGGAGAATTTGCAGGAAAACTTGCCATGTTTGTTAGCAGCAGCCCAGGCCATTTGTGCTTTTGGGCTTTAGAGGCCGTATGATAATAGTATTCTTATCAGGTTAAAAAGTAACTTGCAGAAAAGGTAGGGCATGATCTCAAGATGCCTTTGTTCACGTTGGCAGCAAAGCACAAAGGTGGTCCAGAGTACCGTCACCAGAGACTCTGAAGTACATACTAAGTGGAGGAGCTTGTTTCAAAGGAGGTTTTGTGCATACAACTTCACACACCTGTAAAAACTACATAAGCGGACTTTTAAAACTATTGGAAACCAAGAGGAGATATTGCCACTTCCTTCTGCTTGGAAGAGATGAGAGTCGCTGATTGACATGGGAACAAACATAGCATCCCAGAAACAGCACACAAAGGCAGGCAATCCTTCCTTCTCTGCGCAGGTACCTGAAGGCAGGAACTCCTGGCCCAGTTCAGATGAGGGTATGTTTTTGGTGGAAGTAAAATACTAGAAATTCCACTTAAACATGAAACCAAACTTCTTTCAGTGAGGGTGGTCAAGCACAGGAACGGGTTCCCCACAGAGGCTGTGGGGCATACACCCTTGCAAATAGAAAAAAATCCCATCAGATCAGCAACCTGCTCTGGCCGGCCCTGCTTGGAGAAGGGGACTGAACTAGGTGGTTTCCAGACGTGCCTTCAAACCTCAACCATGCTGTGATTCTGAGAAAGGGAAGCTTGCAAAGCAAGGCCACAGGCAGAACATTATATCACCAGAGTTTGGCAGCAGGCTTTGGAGGAGTCATGTAGATATTAAAAAAAAAAAAAAAAAAAGCTTCTTTTCCTTCTTTCCAGTCCCTCCCACCCCAACACACACCTTCTGTGCTGGAGGTGGAGAGCGAGGGAGGAGAGGAGAGGGTAATCCCATGGCCAGGGCTTCAGAGCTCTCACGCCTGGGAAGAGCGGGTGAGAAGGAAGACCCCTCACCTGCTTAAGGACATACTCCTGCGAAGCTGACAAGACCTCTTGCCAGCTGGCAAGACTACGGGGCTAACGCACCCTGCAGACTACGGGGTTAACATCTCCTGAGCTAAAATGCAGTTGCTTTATTTGTGGCCTCACTAGAGAGGGCAGCTGCAGCCCAGTTTTAAGCCTCTGCAAGAGCCAATGAAAAGAAAACTGTGACTTCTGTCTTCTCCTCTGGGAAGAAGTTGGAGAAGGCTTGTGCGAGGGTCATTTTAATATTAAGTCAAAGGCCCAAGAAGCACCAGACAAACAGTTCTGTTTTTCCAAATAAAGAGTTATTAACTACACAGATATAAAACTTTCTCCTCTCATTTTAGCCAGGCTGGTCCTTCCTTATTCCTGAGGGAACACAGTCATTTCTTCGGCATGTTTTTATGTTTGCCACTGAGAGCCAGGACAAGGAGACAGCATGTGCTCACACATGCACGGATTTATGGCACTGGGTCTCCCAGCGTCGCAGGGTGCAGGCTGGCCACGTGGAGGAGGGACGGGGCCCTTGCAAACCCAGGCTTTGAGGTCTCTTGGAGCCAGCACTACATCCAGATTCTGATGGCCCCTGCGGTGGGCGTTGTTACGTGCCCACAGCTAAGGTGGGAAGATCACTTCTCTCTGTTACTAAGAATATAGTCAGGGAAACATTACCCAGCAAATCGCTTTAATATGCATCACACTGCCACATATACTTTATGACTCTACTTGCACCCTACGTGTCAGTTCAGCTCAAGCCCACCGCTGCTGCCAAGCTCCTGCAGCTACTAGCTTTTCCCTCACACGCACTGGAGAAAAAAAAACGGAGAGAGCAGAAGGCTAGAAGGCTTTCCATGAGGCTTCTGCTGAGACGCAGGGATGGAGCTCATCTCCTGGCTCTGCAGCATTGCTTGGATCTACCAAAGGCAGGCTGCAAAGCACAGAAAACTGCTTAGGGGGCACGAGTGGAAACCTGGTGACTTAAAGCTCCGGGGCAGGTGGAGAATGAAGAAGCAGGTTCAATTTTAGATTAAATTAGCCTGTCTGCAACGCGATCCATGAGACATGAGCAACAGAGAACCACTATCGGAGAGTTTGCCTTTGCTTATGAAGTGACTCACTGCCTGCTGGGCACAAGGCAACATGGGTGACAGATGTGCGAGGTGACCTCTAGCCACAAGGGCCACATGGATGGAACACACCGAATCAGGGATAAGAAGTGAAAGGCTGCGATTCCCTTCCTGTCATCTCCCTGAGCAAATATCTGCCATAAATAAAAGGCACATGTAGAAGGAGTTGTCCTTTCTCTGTACCTTGTCACCTCGGATGGGGAGTACCGCTGGTTACTCATCCAACCTGCTTATTCTGCTGTGCTCTGCAGCTGGCTGCAGGAGGGGGAACATGCTCTGCAGATCCTTACAATTCAGTGCTGTTCCCAGGCTAACAAAGATTAACATTTCATTTGGGTGCTCTGGGCAAAAGCAGGATGTTGCTATACCTCTCTCCTATGAGTGCCTAAAGCCTTAAAAATTGAGCATGTAGGGATTTGTATATATTGCTTATCTTAAGCTATTGCTTAGCAACAGACTTTAACCAAGGACACGTTTGTGAAACTGCCAGGCATATCCATATCTGCTAAGTGCAAGGCAATAAACACACCTTTCCAGATTATCTCTTCTAGGATCACAAAAGTAGCAGATGATCAAACTGAACAGAAGGTTATCACCTGTAGAGGCTCTTGGGATTTTTTGAATGCTAATAAAGTGATCTCCACCTGGGCGAATCAAAGCCTTTTCACTGCAGAAAAGGTATCTTTGCATACCAAGCAGGTTGCAGACGGAGGAGCACCCAGCAGGACTGCGTGATGCAGTTCTGTGGCTGCTCCTCCCACATGGAGAGGAGCAACGTACATGTTTATCTAGCAAGCCTTAGGTGTTCCCCTGACACAGTGCTACGTGTGACATACTAATGAAGAGCCCTGTTTTGGAAAAAAGAAAACCACCACAGTGTCTTAAACATGATTTCAGATACCATCTTGGTATCTATCAACCCAGCTATTCTCTCAGGCAGTTAATAGGTCAAAGCTTAACACCAGCATTGTACCTCAAACTGGATTGCAGCTGACAGTCCAAGGTTATACTTCTCAGTTAAGTTACAGAGGAATTCTTTTCCTTTCCAGTCACCAGGCTGTACTTTATCACTATAAGCCACAATGTAAATTTAACAGATATCTGTATGACAACCGGGCCTGGAAAGACGGGCAAGCACACGGTCCCTTCTCACCTCCTCGTATCCTTGAGCCCCAGTGGCAGGCGACTATGCGTTGCAAGGAGCGTCCTCTGAAAAGCTCACACTGGCTTTCTGCAGCTGAAGAATACTTTCTCTTGCAGAGTTTCTTTTACCAAACAGGAAGAAGATAGGAACTTCACTTTATATCTGGGCTCAGGGGAGAAGAACCACTTTCCTGCCTGGAGCAGGGGTGAGATGCATTGAATAAAGCCGGGGGAGCAGCTGTGAAACCCCCAGTTTTAGTGGGCAGGGAGGCAGGTAAGGAGGCTGCAGCCCCTCTCACATGCTCTATGAAAACGCGGGTGCGCGTGGCATATCCCAGCACAGCAATATGCACGTTGCTGTGCTTCTCTCCACTGCGCACACCCTGTCCCCTGTGCACCAGCACTGCAGCGGTGTGCGTACCTTGCAAAAGGGGCAGAGTTTGAGAAGCAGAGAGGCAGGTTGCTAAGCGTAGGGTTGTCCCCCTAGTTTCACAACAATTGCTGAACTATATTTTAAATGTTATTAGAGCTCACAATGTCACTCTGAGGGCGGGGAGAGGCAGAAGGCAACCCTACACGATCCTTATCTTTGTTAGTGCATGGCCTGTAACACCATCATTAACACAAAGGCCAGGCACACTGATGCTCCGGCTGCTGTGGTGCCAGGTACTTCTAAAGACACAATAAAACTCCTAATGCCCAGTTGGAGCTACAGCAAAGGAAGGGAAGACATTCAGACTGGGGGAAATCCGAAGCACTAAACTGTAATGAGCAGGCAGCACCTTAAGGCAGTCCCTGTGGACAACCCTATGGTAAATAGTGTCATCTCAGCGCTGACTTAAAACTGAGCAGTACACAGACCTGCGGCAGCTTTTAAGGTTTTAATCTAGGGTTTAACTGATTCACTGTAGACCCTTCGTAAGTCATAAGCACTTAGAACAGAAGCTGCAGTCGGGTCTGTATCATCTCAAGACATGCTCACGTTAATGGCCATGCTGACAAGAGTGAAATCAGTGCCCAGTTCTGATATGTGCTGGACACCTACATCTCACACTGGAGTCAGAATTGTACATCCTTCAGCCTCACTCACATTCTCACGGGTTAAAAGGAGGAGTGGAGGAACACAGAAAAGAAAAAGAAAGAGCTGGAGGCCCCGTTGGGTCTCACTGATTGTACCCTGTAGTCCAGAAAAGCACATTCAGCCAAGTTTCCAAAACCCAGATACTTTCCCAGCATGCTGCTCCGTCTGGGAAGGCCGAGTACCTCCCTGCCAGGGGCAGAGGGGAAGATGGGAGAGATGGTGCTGTGCCAGCAGGACCAAGCCATTCTTGTCAGGGCTCCATGAGCAGAAGGAGCACAAGGGATTAAAATCCTTTCTGAAATTCTGACGACAAGAGGAAACACAGCTCTCCCATTATCCTCCTGCAGATAAATATTTGAAAGCAACTATAAAGAAAACTCAGCCATGCGTCCCCTGCTACCTACCAGGCAGCCACGTCAGTACAATGGGAGCCACGTTCAGACAAATGGCAACACAAGGAGGCTGAATGTTCCAAGTTGAACAATGAACCAAGTTTGCAGGCATCAATCTCTATCAATTTATACTGAGTGCTACTATTTTATATAGATACCTCTTTATTTTAAGCCCATCAGAGGATGTATTATCATTACATGGCGGGAACACCCGTATCACAGACCATGAGGTTTGTTTTCAAAGGGGAGATGAGAAAACTGCAGGTCCCCCTCACATACTCAAATGGGCACCCCAGGGTTACACGAGCAGAAACATAATTGGTGGCAAAAAACCCTACAGATCAGGTTGCAAGTTTGAGTTATTCATCAGTCTTTTCTGATGGGGAGGAGAGGACAGTGTAACCCCTTCTCGCAGAGGCTCATTTAACCCGGCACGGCAGCTCTGTGGCAGTGAAGGTAACCCGAGAGCGAAGGCTAGCCCTTAACCTGACACAAGGCAAGAGCTGTCTTCGGCCGACAATGGCTGAAGCGTTGGCGGTAAGGCACAAGCATGTAAGCTACTCACTTCTCCACCCTGGAGCAAGCAGGGCAGTGGGAGGGCTTCAGAACTGGGATCTTACTTAGGACCTTTCCTAGAAAACTAAGTCGAGCCCAAGGACACTTAGAGGGAAGGACAGCAGCTTACTGGGCTGTCTGATGTCCCACCAAGCAGCGTGTTGTTGGGGCTGCCATCCCCTCTTCGGGGCTCTGCAGTGGCAGCACTCTGCTGCCCGCAGCCAAGCCGCACCGAATTAACACCGCTGCAAGCATGGAAAGGGCTGGGTTGGCTACAGCATTCAGACAATTTCCTTTTCTGGACCAGCATTCCCAAATGCCTCTTGAAAGCTCACCCAGGCCCTTCATGTACTTAAGGAGCAAAGGGTCATCTGGACAGACATGTCCTATCAGCAGCTCAGTTGGCAGATCTGACATGGTGCAGTAAAGCAAATCAAGAAACCTTAGCACCTCCCAACACTAAGGAGCAGCATACAATGCATCTGCCCAGAAGGCCATGTAGGTATAACGAGACTCTTCTACATATACTTTGTCTCAGTCATTTAGATGGAGCACAAAGCAATCTGTTATTTACAGGGATCAACAAAAAATGGGGTGTCAGGCAACCTGCGTGTTACAAGTGCTCACACCAAGAAGCAGATGGCCGCCCAAGCTCTCCCCTTCCTCTGGGTGCAAGTTTCCCCCAACCTCCACATGAGCAGTGACCTTTAGAATTATTTGAATTTCAAGAAAGTCCAAAGTCTGATCCGAGATTGGATTCCCTCTGAGCTAGGTGCTGTAAAGCCACAGGAGCCTTTCTCCCAGTGTTTACAGCCCAAGCAGATAACTCCTGGGCTTGCTAACAGAGAATGGGCATGCAATTTGTCTATGGATAAGCACCAGGGCACAGAAGAGAGGGCTGAACTATTAGTTGCATTTCCTGAATATCGTCATAGAACTGCAGGCAAGCCAGGAAGCACGCACACCCCAGCAGCAAGTCTCTGCCCTAGCCCCATTGGGAACACCATGCTGCAAAAATGGCAAGCAGGGCACAGGCAGAACTGGTTGCTATGTTCCAGATCATGCCATTCCCAGTACCTAAAATGGCTCCCATGTGCTTAAGTGCAGTAAACCACTCTGTTTTATCTCGTATCCATAGCTAGTTACTGATTACCGGGGCCAATAACACCACTACAGATAACTCACAGGCTGCAAAGACATATTTCATCTCAGGGACAGGAACGTTTACCAGTCCCGCCTGACCCTGGGGACAAGCCTGCTCAGGGTTGCCCCAACTCTTCTGAAGTCCTTCTGTAGCAAGAAATACCAGAAGGTATTAAAGCTTTCTGCTTAGATATGTCTCAATCAGAGAGATTTATCATGCCTGATAAGGGTTTTCTCCTTTTGTCCTTACTCTCCTTTAAGGGCAGGTACACCCATCTGCTCCACCCTCATTCTGTCATGTCTTTCCATAAGGAAAAGAACATTTGTTTTCCCTTGGGTGTATCGGGGGGCCCACCTCCACTCCTTGGCTAGTGGAAAGCACCACAGCAGCCAAGAGGAACTTCACAGGGAAGAAGATTTAGGAAAGATGCGAGAGACATGAAATGGGAGAAAGGCATTTCTGTGATGTCATGACTTCTTCACAGGGCTTTCCCGGGTAGCATGGCAACCCCTGGCCACGTTCACCTTTCTGCTTCTAAGGGCAGCTCATCACCCTTCAGATGGTGGCCTGAGAACATGGCACATTGCGGCACCCAAGTTTCTTTTTTTTTCCATTTCACTAAGTAATACCAGGCCTGATACAGGTCATTGTCACCAGTGCTAAGGGAACCGTGCCACCACAGAAGGATCATAGAATAGTTTGGGTTGGAAGGGGCCTCTAAAGGCTGTCTAGTCCAAGACCCCTGCAATGAGCAGGGACGTCTTCAACTAGACCAGGTTCCTCAGAGCCTTGTCCAACCTGGACTTGAATGTTGCCAGAGACAGGGCATCTACCACCTCTCTGGGCAACCTGTTCCAGTGTTTCATCACCCTCATTGTGAAAAATTTCTTCTGTAAAGCAGCAGCTGAGACAGTAAAGGACTTTCCCTCTCTCAGCAGCTGGACACCTTCCTGCCATGGTACATCAGTACAGGCACAGGCACTGCTAACGCCAGTCAGCAGATGAGAGTCACACACAGGACACGAAGCCAGCACACAGACTTGACGACCAAATTAAGAGCAGAATTTTTTTACTGCCTTTCGAAAGCAGTTCAGCATTTCCTGAGGGAGTCTCAGCCACAGCACTTTGTGGAAAGTTTTTCCTGCCTGAGGATCACCAGGAATAAATAAATAAATAAATAAATAAATAAAACTCCTCCAGGAAGGTCTTGCTTGCTTTTGCTTGTCATCAGCAAAGACATACCCTGTCATACCAATCCCTCTCCGTTAATGTAAGGTTTTCCAAGACTTTGCTCAGCCTTGCATAGAGAAGAATGACACAAATGTAACATTTTTAAATTTCAGCAAGAGCAACAGTAATGAATTCAGTACACTGTGAGTTTCTCTCTTCCCTGTTAGGAAACTTATTCTACAGTTTCCCTTGGCCATGTCCCACTTCACCTGTAATATTAAGGCCCAGTTATTTATTTCACTTACCTAAACAGAAACCTAAAAATTCACCCACAAAGGGCACACTGCATCTTCTTATGGACAATCCATTATTATTTTTAGGACTACTTCAAGAAAATGACTAAAACAAAAAAGGTAAATCAAAAAAGGTGGAATTCACGTCCCTAAGAAGTGTTCAGTCTTACAAGTCTCAGGAGAGAGAGTCCTTAGACCTCGCCAGGCTGACCTCTAATTGAAAACAACTGTACAGGTTAAAAGGGATTTCTGAAATATTTAAAGCCAGCACATGGAAATAAAGGCCATTCCTGATTTAAAATGGCTGAACTGGTTTCCCTCAAGCCCACATGCATGAAACCAGTTTCAAAAGGAAACCATCTGGAAGAGTTCAGCTCAGTACATGAAGTTTCAGAAAGCTGTAAGCACTTGTAAGCGCCGGAGAAGGAGCAAAAATAGAATTTAAAACACTTTAGCAACCTTAACCAGCGCAGAAAGCACTACTCCCGCCAGAGTCCCTGGCTCCAACAGATACGTAACACACACAGCGCTCTCAGAGCACAAGTATTCCCACTGAAGTCAATACTTTAAATTATACATTGACCTAAGTATAACCTTAAAGTCGGGTCAGAAAATAAAACCTCCAGACTTTGCACCATCAATAAGAACATTCCCTGACATTTGGAGCCACCTTTTCTGATTAACATTTACCTAATCACGGCTTCTTGTCATCAGGTTTATTTCTAGTTCTCCTGCCAAGGGGGCGTTTAGTTTTTTAAGAAAAAAATTTCAATCACCTTCCCCTCATCCTCCTGAATATTTTTTTCTTCCCCTAAGCCTCACGGCCTGTAACTCCTTCATTTGCAGTTACTCTGAACCACCTCATAGGTTCTCCCAGGTGAGAAACTGTGTCTGAAGAGAGAGAACATTGCCTTCCCCCTCGTGTTCCTGACACTGTTTTGCAAGTTGAAGAAGATGCTGTGCTCCTGACCCAAGCCAGCAATAGTTCACGGCTGCTTGGGAAACCGCCTTGTGGGTGTATCGCTTCCAGGCCCTGCTGTTGCCCACACAAATGGAAAACAAGAAATATCAGATAAAGGAGGGAAGAAGGAGCCATAAACTCCCAGGGCTGTTAGCAACGGACTTTCTTTTGGAATACTGTGTTGCAAAAGAGTCTGAACCTCCAAACAAGAGCCCAGCCTCTTTTGTATTGCTCAGTAACAACTAATGCCTTTGAACAGCCGTTTTCACCCAGGGATCTCCAAAGTCATCTTCAAAGCAGGAGAGTGTCATTATCTGTACAGGTGGGTAGGGAAGCCAAAACACAGAAATATTAACTGACTTGCCCATGGTCTCCACATCTCTTCAATCCCCACTGAGCCACGCTGCCCCCAGTAACTGAAAGTCAGGAAAAATGTCCAGAAAGGTCCCTGGATTTTACTCATTTACACACATATACAATCCAATTTTCAGTTCACTGATGACCCACGCACTTAGATGGAAGTACAGGCACCGATCTCTGCAAAATCAAGGGATAACTGAGAGACACAGGCTGAGGGTGTACTAATTCAAAAAAAGTGAGCGCCCATTTATTACCTCCTTTGCAGAGCTAGTGACCAGACCACAGCACGCTGTGTGCTGAGGGCGCACAGCAAGTCACTCTATACGCGAGTCATGTGCTCGTTTGGGATTCCCAGGCTCTTGGCTAACTCAGTAAGGCCAAACTCTTATTTCAGTTACTTATATTTTTAAACTTATTTTCTTTTACTCATTCCTCACTCCTGGCACTCACTGGGTCCAGGATTTAATTCTTTGGCATTGCAAGGACATCCAAACCATATTCTGGGTTTGCCAAGGCATCTACTACAGTACCAGGGCTGACATGTTAATGAGTCTGTGATGAAGCCCAGGACTGATGAGCAGACAGCAGCAATTTAAACAAATTCCAAAATAAATTCTGTCTTCCAACAAAGAAATAAACTTTCTTCCCACAGGATTTGCAACCAGTGAACCACTGAAGAGCTGTGCTGGTGCAGAGGGAGCCTGGAGTGAAATAATCATAAAGCATCTAATTGGTATTACACAAGCTGAAAAGTAATGCAAGTAAGCAAGCACAAAGAAATGACACTGGATTTCTTTTTAAACTGTTTGGCTTTAAATGTGCAAAGTATTACATATGACACTTCTATATCTATATAGGTATATAAGGATTTTTTTTTCATGTTATTCTGAATTTTATAGGATTGTAAACCAGAATGTAATCGGAATAGGACATTGAAATAAGATAATGATCTCCTGCAGATTCAGAAGTTAAGAAGAAAACAGAGCTGTGTATATATTTCCTTCTCCAGGGAAAAAAATAAATGTACTGTGATGATTCTTGTCTCTGGAGAAAGAATCATCGTGTTGAATTTTGTAGTTTTCTAAATAACATTCACCAAACAATGGGCTATTCAGAGATGCGGAGTACAGCACATGCTAATCGGCCCCAGGCTAGCTTGAATATCCAGACACCTGCGAGAATTTAATTCATAGGCTGATAAGGAAGTCTTCATTATGCTTACACTTGGGTAAACCGAAAACAGTCTCATCCTTGTTCGTATTTCCTTCTCACAGTTGGTTAAGCAGACCTAAGCCCACTGGCACCGAGGTTTATCATCTCTGGATGTATATCCATATGGCCATCGTATCAAACAAGTCACTTGCTGTTCAGAAACTTGACATAGAAGTTACATCAGACAAATGATGATGAGTAGAAAGAGGAAATAGAGATCTTTTTTTCTCCAAATCTAGGCAGATGGGAGTGACAGATTACAGGACTCATAAGTGCCAACTGGGTCACATACTGCTCTGGAACTGAAATTATACCATCCTAGTGAAGGATTCTTCATCCACTAAATGCTTTTCAGGCAGACAGGAAATTTCAAGGTACCATTTCAAGATGTTGTGATAGTTATAAAACTAAGCCAGCAAGGATCTTCCCACAAGGCACAAAGGTTGATGCCCTCTTGGTCTTTGTGGCTATGATGGATGTCATTTGTCTTTTTGTCTCCCCTAACAGCATGATGTGTTTTAATTTTATCACTTCTCCAGCAGTGTAGTTGTGAGTCTTTCCCAATTTAGTGGTAGACCTGGAAGATGAGTGATTGTTTCTTCTGACTAACACAGTATCAGGATAAAACCAAACCAGTTGCCTTTAAAGCATTCTCAGATCCATTTTAGAGAGCTATTATCCCATCTAGGAGGAGCAAAAAACTGAAGCACATAGATGTTAAGCAATACGCTCACCTTCATGCATTTTGCTAAGGGGAAGAACACAACCCATTACTCAAACTGATGAATATATTTCCTGCCCTCTCTCTTCTGGTGTCAACTGACTTTGGCAACATGGAACAACATTTTCTCACATGTGGTTTTGTTCTTTGCCTTTTTTTTTTTTTTCCCCCCCCTTTCTTCTTTTTTGCTTACTACCATAATAATTTACTTGAAGTGTTTGGCCTTAATTACAGTAAACATTCTTCTATTTCTGTACAGATGGGAAATGCACTGGTACAGAACTGGATGGTTTAAGTTCATCATCTGTTCAGCTCTTGATAGAAATCAATATAGATTAGAGGTAAGTCTGTTTATCCATATTCATTTTCAAAACCCAAAATGATATGCAACAGATTTATAATTAAGCAGAAGTGATGAGGTTTTGTACAGCTTAGTTAAATGGATTTGCCACCATGCATTAGAGTAGAAGCTATAAAAACAGACCAGATGTTGCATTTCGACCCCCTGCTCTCTGCTTGCAGTTTGCATGAGAGTCCTACATCCAAAGGAAAACTTGAAGTCCAAGTTTTCTAACCTAGGGATCCATTATTAGTCTTCTAAAACCATACTGGCTACCCAAATAAGGTGGCTTCATTTACAGAGGGGATGAACAACCCCAGCTAGGAGTAAAATCTGTATTAAATTGACTCAAGGACCTATGTGTCCGAACACAACAGCAGCTTCAGGTTCCCAACACTGCTGAACTCAAAGCTTCTCACTTAGCTCCTGCCTTGTAGCCCAGACATTTACATTTCTGCCACAAATAAAATTAGCCGAGTCACAACACTGCGAGGCCTATCATACAAGTGAGCTGCAGCAGGAATCCTGCACCGGGTGCTGCTCTGCCAGATCCATGTAAGCCTTCTCAAGAGGCACACACAGGGGCACTCACTATACAGGGGCAAGTCAGCTAGGTGGAACTTGGCACTTCTGCACATCTCAGTGCAGTGGTTGCAAGATTTGCTTTCATAACCCCATCCTGCCAGATTTGAAGTAGGTATTGGAGCTCCCACTGACTTCGGGGAAATATTTGATTGAAAGCAGGATTCAGCCTGAGATACAAAAAAAAGACAGATTGTGTAAGCCAATACAAAGCATCTGAGATTCAAAGACATAAAGAAGTACCTCTGCCTTCAAGACTGGTGTCAGCTTGGCTGGCAAGCGTTTCACTCAGTGAAACTTAGCGAGGACAGAAGAGGACACTGGCCTTATGGTCCTCATCTGTCAGTTGCCAGAGCTGGGCAGAGAGAAACCTTGCAGGCAAGATCTTGTGCTCACCGCACACAATGTGTGTTTTACCACTGTCTTTGGTGGAGTCAGGCTTTCACAATACTCCATGTTTTTCACTCACAATGAAATCACTGGGGTTCTTCATGAGGCAGAGATACTAGGAGATAGCCCTCGCATCATGGAAAAGGTTAGGCTTGGGCAAGGACCTATTAAAATCAACATTACACAACTGCTTCCATGGGGAGCTCCTTTTCTTTAATTGTTAGCCACAGTGATTAAGTGAGTTGGGTGACTCATGGACCTCATGTTGCCCATCAACAGCAAAAGCCATTTGGAATTAGATAAATGCCCTTAAAATGTATTCTTTAACATACGTAGCTCACAATATTTTGAACACCAGTAGCCGTGACATGAATCATCTCGATGCACTGAAAGTTTGTTTGTTGCTACTTCATTTTTTTAAACATGCAGCATGCCTAATAACTCTTAGAAACGGCAAGATCACCCCAATCAAGCAATAAAGAATGTGCACAGATATTGATTGAAGACTTTTTGCTTCGCACATTTGTTTTCCAGCAGCCTGGCTACACATCCAGCACATCTTCAGCGCAGCTCATAGAATGAACACGTAACTGAGGAAAAACATTCTGCAGTGTATATGCCAAATTATAATTTCCAGAAGTAAAAGGAGATAGTTATTTCTCAGTTCAGGGGTCTCTTTAATTTCCAACTAGCTCTTTAAAAAAGTATCTTAATTTTTGAGCCCTCCATACTATTTGTGGTACTTTTATTGGTGCAAGCACTTTTAAAGAAACAAATGCACAAATAAATGACTTCTTATGAGCACAGGTTTCAGAATAAGTGGGTATTTTGAAGAATTGTAGCTGCTCACTGTATGCCAGGGTTTTAAAAAATGCCTAAGAACATCATTAGCATCTCTTGGCAGTTAACCATTTTTTTAAAAAAACCTGTCCTTTAGTCTCTTGGATTGATTAATGGAACATTTCTTGCTGTGAATAATTCAATGCCGTGGAACAGTATTCCAATCACAGTTGATTATAAATTAACACTCATTTTAACTGATGCAGATAATCATGCCAATGTCATAGCAAATACATTATCAAGCGTTACATATGGATGCTGTAATGTAAACAAGAAGCTGAGAACTCCATTAACTGCTGGTGCATCACTACCAAGTAATTTCTAAATATTTCATCATTGTTTAGACTGCATTCAGATTGCACAGAATAACTTGCTACTTATAAACAGTAGATGCAACTGTTTTCTTAGGTATAATTAGCAACAAAAAGGAGGAAGATTTCCTTTGTCATCAGTTGAAATGCTTGCTCAGGATATTAGAACAGAAAATATCTTCCCTGGACTCCGGTGATAGGCCGTATGTCTCTCCTAACAAGTAGAGAACTTTGACTGAGGGGAAAGGACTAACAAAAGACTGGTAAATAAGCTCTTGTTTTTATATAGAATCAAAGGAAAACATGACTGTTCACAGCACTGTGGACAATAACCCTTTGCCTCAGTTTCCCCTCCTTGGTGTTGTGAACGGCTAGTAGCGGTACAGACCCTTTTTATATTACTTCCTTGCTTTTTCCTCTCCAGGGACTCATACTCACATTTTGTGAGTTAACACAGTCCCAGAGTAAGGAAACACATGCTGGCACATTCTTTTCCAGTCCTCAGAGCAAAATGTTGCCTGTCAACTTTTTTTACCATAGTCGTCCTGCCTTTGTTCATTGAACAGCTAGAGCTGCTGCAGAGCTCAGCGAGGTTCTTCTGCTTGTTTCTTCAGAGCTTTTTAAGCGGTGAGCTTTGAATGTGCAAATGAGATCTGTACTTTCCAGAGCAGAGCTACGAACAGATCCTTCATTCTTGAGATACTCTGATCCCTGCTCTTCATTCACAGAAATAAATGCAAGGTATAAAATACATGTAGAGTCATCCTGTTAAGCTAAAGTACTTTTGTACATATAAAAGATTCTGGCCTCACATTTTTTTTTTTTTGGTCAGGGTCACATTAAAGGCTTATTTCTGATTAGAGCTGATAGACACTGGTATGAAACTCACACATTATTTCAGCATCTCCTGTTATTTTGGGGTTGGAGAACTAACTAGGAGCAGTATTTAGGAAAGTTCCTCCTGGTACAAAACTGAAGTGCAGCTCGTACCACTTGTTTGTAGACACAGACAGTAAGCTACTCTGTAACTCAGGCTTTCCTCTACATATTCCCACCTCATTTTAAGCCCAAACTTCAGATTTCAGCAATGCAAGCAATCCAAAGCAATCCAGAAAAGGCATTCCTAGTTATATTTGGAAGTTGATCTCAGCCATCACATTTTGACATTTGATAAGTAATTAACTAAAGGAAAGAACAGCTGTTAAGAAAATGCTTAGTGACAGCATGTAGATGATTTAAGGCCAATTCATGAACCACATAAGCCCTATTTAAATCTAAAATGTCAGGAGATGCACAGTAAAAAAATTGTATGATGTCTTTCCTTTGCAGTCTAACAAAAAAAATCAGCCTTCATCAGCTTAAATATCTGAATGGGCCATCAAATAGTTCTACCATCTAGGATGGGAAGCTTAGACTCCCATATCCTAAAGACCAACCTTATGATGAATAGTAAATACAAAATGCAATAAATAATTACAAAAGAAGGGAGCTTACTGGATTTCTTTCTTAAACTTCATCAGCATTTTCCCTAGCTTTTCTGTCATAATTTTTATCATGTTGATCATTTAGAATAAAAGATCAGATAGATCAAAGCCGGTACATTTGAAATAAGAATAAGTAGTAAGCTAAGTGCAATACTACAGACAAGACAGAGAAGAGGAAAAAAAGAATAAGCTATATGGGAAAAGCATGATGGAGGTGGCAGATGACAAAGAAGAGCAGGTTTATGAATGAAAAGCATTCTGAAAAAGCTCTCCAAAACAGACCAGAGTTTTCACAGATTTCACAGACATGGTTACTGTTACTTGCATAGCAGATAAACCATGCTGATACTGATTCGGTGACCATTTAAGGACTACCCACGAAAGCGGACTATTCGTTTTCATAATATAGATGGGAAATAAATTATTTTGCTTCTCTAAAGATACCTTCTTGAGGCTCTCCTTACCTGGATCTTAGCCATAGTACTTACAATGATATTAATAGATTTCTCTTGGCTCTTGAAGGATTTTGACCTGAGATGGCTGTGGTAGTAGGTAGAGTATGTGCCAACCTACAAGCTAGCCAGCATATGCCGCACCCTGTCATTACAAATACTGCTGTTCTCATTCTACAACTGCTTCATTGATGGGTTATTATGTTAGGACAATGATTCAATTGCTGGTGGTTAATAATAGCTATTATTTATGCTTCAAAAGAGAAATAAGAAAGAAGGTACAAGCACCTTAATACCACTCCCAATAGCCACCGATTGAAGCAGGCTTGCAGCAGCCTCCCGGAGAAGTGGCAAGGCTTGCCATAGTTCTCCAATGCTTGCAGAGACATTCCTACATACACTTAGAAGATTTGAATATGCTGGTCAAAGGGAGATATGAACAAATCCATTTGGCTGCATGCTGTTATGCCACACGGTTCTTAAATTATTTGTGTTTTATCCATCGTCGAAGAAAAGACCAATCAGTCAGGCAATGCCAGGGGGAAGAGAAGTTACTTCTTGCTTTTGGAACAAGGAAAAGAAAGAATGTTTCCTGCCAACCTTAGGTTTCTGGTGCAGTGGGCAAAGCAAGCAAGCAGCAGAGCTACTAAGGGAAGACAGCCATGGATGTAATCCACAAGCCAGCGTACCACTCACGTGGTAAAACACACACTGCAGTGACCAAGCACTACAAAAACAAGCTTCAAAGCTTCGCAGAAGTGGACTAGAGTGCTTGAGGCAGAAGCTTCACAAGCATGACAGCTGTAACTGGACTGCAGAGAAGGGAAGAGGGTGCTGAATGCAGGAGATCAACCCCATAGCCAGCTGGATGGCAGCAGCCTGCGTCTCTGGGGCAGGGCCAGTTCTGACCCTCATCAGCAACGGCAGGGCTGTCCTGAAACTACAAGGCAGCTTCAGAGACCTGGTTAAACTTTCAGGGATTAGCAGTAGGGAAGGGGAAAAGCATAACCAAACTGGTTTTGGAAGCCTGTGATTTTTCTCACTGAGCTAAACCAAAATCTACTGTGACTTCCTTGAGTAACTGGCTAAAAGGGCCAAAAGATTGTGCCCTTAATTTATAAGCTTAGCAAATTTGACTTGGGGATGATTAGTTGAGCAAAGGTGATTAATGGGAAAGGCATTTCCTGGCATGGTCAGGACCCCATCAAAAAAAATAAATAAAGGATCCCTTAAACCTGACAGTCACAGATCCTCGGGATCACAACCGTTTAAAACTGGGGTGTTTTTTTTTTAATTAAATGAAAGTTGGAAATGTAAAATGTGGAAGTGACAAAAAAAATATTCTTATATCTGGAGAAGCTGACATTTAGCAATAGACATGAGACTGTTAATAGCATAGAGCTTTCTTTCTCCTGACAGTTATACCAGGATAAAAAAAACCATCCGGAAAGTAGGACTTGTGTATATTGTGCTATGTTTATAATTCAGAATTAATATAGAACACAGAGACATTGCTTTTACAAAATCCTTTTCCTGACCGTAACTGTATTTTAAGCCATTCACAGGATGTTGATATGCATTTATGAAATTGAAAAGCTAGCCCCCACAGATAGTGGCACTGCACAAGTGCATCAGTTTGTGTCATTATTATTACGATGAGATTTAGAAGGAGAGCACTTGCTTATGAGATTACTTAGGGTAAATGATCGAAAACCTCAGCATGCACGCCATTTAGAACTAGTCGTTACTCGAGGTCAAATGAGAAGGTTTCTGGCACAGAACAATTATACAGCAAAATAAACAGAAATTGTAAAGCTGTTCTCCAAATCAGTAGCCCAGCAGATCTAGTCTGACAACAACACACACCAGATTTCAGGCCAAAGTTTCAAGGCTGCTCATGTAATTTTAAAGGGTGTTACAGATCATTTGTTGCAAATTATTGTACAATAGCAGTATCTAGAACTCATTTAAAGAAGTTGCCTTTTACCCAGAATGTCTCTCTTACGACAACAGGCCACCTGGCACGGAGCAGTTAATGAGATCCTAAAGGATTTTCAAATAAAAGGTTAGCATTTACTTAGCCGAGAAAGTCTGTCCCATGATAATTTGTATCAATACAGTCCTTTGCTATACTTTCAAATAAACATTGAGGAACTGTACTGATGTTTATTTTATTTCTTAAAGATACCATTCCTTCTAGAACTATGAATGTGTATAGACAGAGCATAGATAATTTGTTTTGCAGGACGAAAAAAACATTTTCTCATTTTCATCAGATACCTAGAAATTACTGGTACTTTGAGATTGTTGATTGGCAAATAGATTCAGCCCCAAAAGGGAAAAGGGTCTACCTATCTACTGTGAGAAATACAGCCAAGACCATGGCCGAGTTAGGCAGGAATTCCTGACAGGCAAAGGACAAAACATACACAAGCATTATCACTGAGGATTCTAGTTTTAAAAAAGTGAACCAGCAGCTGTAATAAATTGCCTTTTCCAGTAGGAGCTTCTGTACTTACATTTGTGTATATATATTTTCCCAGAGTCATTCTCAAGTATATGTCAAAGGCTCTCAGGAGGCATGCATTAATAAATAGTCTGCTTATAATTTATAAGAGGGGTGTCAGCAGCTACAGCTGGAGTTTACCTCGTCACCAGCTACTGTAAGCTTCTCCTAGTCAAAGCTGACAGAACCTCAAACCTCATAAAAAGCCTTGGAAGGCGCATGTTGTCCTTGAGATGCACCTGGTTATGCCAGGCTTGAGGGGGTCCCAAAAATGCAGATGTGTTGAGGGAAGCAACACCCACATTATCATATTTCAGCAGTGTTGTTTTCACTTTTCAGTTATGCTGGGGGAAGAGCAATCTGCCAGGGCTCAGCCTACTCGCTGCCTTCTTCCTGCCAAGTCTGTTCCACAGGGAATACGTGAGCAGCAGCCCCTCAGCTCCCCAGAGGAGCCCTGTCCTCAACAAGCGGCTGCATACAGGGCACTGATGCCAGTCAAACCATTAATAAATATCAGCGAGAGGTTCTCATTGGACTGTATTGATTTTTGAAGCCCAGTAAGTCTGGTCAGTTTAAGAGCAGAGACTGCTGGTTTGGCCTGCCCAATTGTGAAGTTAATTGGGAGAAGATGTCCAGTAAGTTTTGACATTTTGACCCTCTCTGTGAATTATCGCCTTCCTTTATCACCTTTCAAGCAGCCAGCTGGAATCACTTGCTGTTAGATCAATGGTTTCCCTTTTATGGTTCACAGATTTTGAGGCTATATTGTGAGGAAAGCCATTTTTGGAATGCCTGGGCAGTACAAGCGTGAATCACAGCAGCAAGCCATTGCTCCTGTCTCCCAACATGTATCATGGAACTATTTTCTTCCATCCCTTTTGTAGTACAGCACATTCTACATTGTGAATCATTTTCAAGCAAAAATAGAAACCAGTGATGACTCTATGTTCACTTCACAACAGAGAAGCAAGAACTGGCATCCCGTAATTAAAGTGCCAGGTTTAGTGGCGTTGTAACAAATTGCTGCACAGATGGGCTTGAGTGTCAGCTGTGGAGAGATTAATAGAACCCCAAAACACGGTTCCTAATAAAATTTGATTTTTTGAAAAAATTCAAAATCTGGTCCTCACAGAAGCTACAAAATAACATATAGATATTTAGTGCCATGTCCAAAAAGAGGCTTGGATGTCATAACGCTTAATGCCATACCTAAAAGCAAAACAAAATGCTGCCATTCACAACGCTGACTTAGGTACTTGCCATCCCTCTGAAGTGAACGAGGGGAATTAAGAACCTGGGAATCAGATTTACAGTCCAATGCGTGCTGGGGTGTGGGAGGTGAAACGCTTAGGTCAGGCAATATTTTGGCCATCTCTTCCACAGATCCTATCTATGTCACGCACTGGTTCTGCTGAGCTGTCTCTCCCGGACATTAGCCACTTGGAGCCAAAAGCATAGTTCTCATCAGCAGAGCGCCAAACCTGATCTAGTAATCCCGCTGGAAACCTGGGAATATTACCTCATGCTTATTGCCATCCTAACATAGCTTCTCTCCAGCCTGGAGCCTGCACCTGCTTGGGACGTGGGCAGAGAAAGCCTAAGCCTTCTGCAGAAGATCATGCAGAGATTCCCTGAGGTGCCTAACTTGGGCCATAACAGACATTCATTTTGTGAAGGATGCTACTGATTGGAGCTGCTCAGCATGGCCCATCACCTAGTTCTGCTGGAAGAAGAGACTGTAATAATATTTCCATTTCCAATTTAGCAAATTCAATCAGGTAAACTTAAGACACCGGCTTTGTAATCTCAGTGACTCTGTCTGAAGCAATTGCCCCTTCTGTAATACTCCAATGGTAGAGTAACTTGAGCGTTCTTCAGTGAGAAGACATCAAACTGGCCTATTTTTACTGGAAGTTGTGCGACTAAAGCGCTATTCAGTGGGGCACAGAAAGCACAGACGGGAAGTATAGCTACTAGCTGAGTTACACCGGCTGGTGCTGCCTGTGCAGGGATAGCTGGTGATTTAATCAACAACATACAGGCTATTTTGAGTGAAGTAGTAAAATGGATCTGCAGCAGCCTTGAGCTTGATCTCTTGCAGTAAATCAGGAATTGTATTACAGAGGCCAGAGAAGTCGTGTTACTACTGAAGCAATTAGGTTAAGCCTCAATTCTATAAAGGCTGAAAGCTTTTTAAATTTTATGGAATTGTAATTTAAGTAAGAAAGGAATATTACAAATCATTTTTCTGCCACATGGATACGATATGCATCTAATCCACTCACTCCTGTTTTCAGCTGCAGAATTATTCATACTTTGGCTCATCTGCTACCTGAATTCATCTTAACCACACTGCTAAAACACACCACCTTCTAAATCTGGCAGATACTCCTAGTTCTTTGAAACCCTTACAAGGGAAAACAAAAATACTGCTTATCTTGTCTATTTTTTAGAGAATGGTTAACAATAGCAACAACATACATTGCTTTTCACTACGCACACCATAAAGAACCTTCAAGATTGAATAGTCACAAAGAGAAAGCTAAGGAGTTTTACTAACCTTCTGAAGACATTCTGGCCCAAATCCCGTAAACATCAGCTGATGTGTCACCTTTCTTCCAGCAGCAGTCAGGGTGCCATCAAAAAGACAATTCCTTCAATGCAGTTCTTCACAAGCTGTGCTTAAAAGACCGATGTCGTAGTGTGCTAGAAGGCCACAGGCATAGGAATAAATGGTCATGAGTGTAACGGGACCTCAGGCACCAGCTGAGATAAGTTACTGTTGATTGTTAGGCCTGTCTGCAGTAATTTAAGGAGTTACTACCCCCATATTTGTGGTTGCCATGCTCACAGTGAACTCAGAAGTAGAGAAGAAGAGGACATAATCAGTGCCTCCATAGCTTCAGTGTGCAGTTTGTTGGTTCAGCTTAAATTTTGCTTCACCTGCAGTTTAAAGTGAGGAGCAGACTGTAGCAATAAAGCAGCTGAGGTGGGGCACACATTCTGTTCTGCTAGTTTTGCTGTGGAAAGGGGCAACCTTCAAGACAGGACCACAGTCAATAACTAGAGGACGTAACTTCTTAGGCCATCATGGAGATTCACTGGATTTCATTTATCGGTATCCCTAGCCTGTGGAAAGTATGAGTTTATGCAAATAAGGCAGCCCCTCAACAGCACTAGCAGAGCCGGTGATCCGGAGAGCTGAGCTGATTTGAATTACCTCGTGTGTGCTCAGGTCATACACAGAGCTCCTATGCCTCAGCCAACACATACCAATTTATGTACGTGTTTTGCATTTCAGATGGCCATGCATATTTTATTGGTGGAAATATTAATTTGCACACTACTTATTGGAGTAAAGTAAATTTTTGAGGACCTCTGGACAGCAGAACAAAACAAACTGCCTGGAATTTGAAAAAGAAGCAATTACGGTGAGTTGAGGCACTGATGCCACTGTTTTTTTTCTACGGTTTAGATCAGCTTTTGCTTCAAAATCACTGTTTTTCATTATGAATGCCCTCAGGCAGTGTAATCAAAATTACTGTAAGGTGAAGGACCTGTGTACATGACTGAGTACAAACAAGCCAGAGTGTTTTTTTTGTTTCACAATGGTTGGATTTTAGACAGCTCTGGTCTGAAAGATCTGTAACCACAGTGATATCTACTGGGACTGTCTGTCTGTAGGCAGAAAACCTGTTTTTCAGATGCTGAATGAGGATGGCTTCTAATGTAAATTGCTACTTAAGTTCCAGTTCAGTGAAGTTTGTGCTTGACTTTCAGCACAGGCTTCAACCTCTTACTCAAACTAATCACACACTTAATTGCTTTATTAAATGGGGATGGAATTAAGCATATTCTTAAAATATGCTGTATCAGGACCTACCCCGCAGATGGTCAAGATACCAACTGAGGGCTTGATCCAGATACCACTGAAATTAATGGGACACTTCAATGGCCTTTGGTTGAAACGTATAACTGGCAGTCACAGTGTGCTTCAGTGTTGGAAGACATAAATCGGTTTTCTTGTCATGTAATTTTCATCTGATTTACTTACTTGCATGCAAACCTGGAAGCTGAGGGCTTAATGTCCTGGTATAATGTTAATATCCTGGAAGAAAAAGTCAGCATAGACAGGAAGGTGATAGTCCTCCAAGCTACTGAGTTCTTCCCAGACTTCCACACAATAGAGGAGAATAACATGGTGGAACTGAAGGTAGAATTGGACTCACAAGCGTGGACCATCATTTTGCATAGGTATCTTTCAAGGTTCTGACTATGCTTATGCAGAGCTCCCCATAAAGGCAAGACTCCAAAGCTTTTCTAAAGTGTTAGTCATAACTGAATAATCCTTCAAAACTGCTCTGAATAGTAGAGGATGTTTGAGGGGAAAAAAAATTTAGGATAAAAATGAAATACGTAAGTCTTCAAGCAAAAATGGAAGAAGCATAGATGGCAAATCCAAAAACCTGTTCATTAAGTTAATTTGAGCTGAGACTCTGTCAGACTCATAAATGCTGGGTAGCTTGACTGAATGGCTCAAAATCCATATGCCACTTCTGTTTTCATCCCCACATTACTGATATTGCTGTGCTGTGTCAAAGAGCAAGTAATTCTGGAAAAAGGTTTCCTGACTAGGATCTGCTTTGGGGCTGTAAGTTAGCAGAGAAGACGGGCCTTCTGCATGATAAGTGAATTAGAATATACATTTACCATGAGAAATATTAAGGATTTGAACTGGGGGTGGTTTTTGCCTGGCAACAGCTTTACATAGGCTGTATTCAACAGTCCTCTGTAGGTGCCCTGAACTGCCTTCTAAGCTTCACTGAAGAGGTAAAAAAAATTCTGTTCAAGAGGTGAAGAGCTTTGTTGCTGGGTACCTTCATACTAGACAGTCTCTTGTTTCCCATTCTGTCTCAAGCACAGAGATTCCTGACAAAAGTACTGCCCAAGAAGATATAGAGAAGGCAACTTTTGAGCAGCAGTTAAAAGCAGCTCTGTTTGTTGGCAAGATGAAGTTATCTCATGACTGTGGACCAAAGTTCAGAATTTCTGGAGCTGATCAAACCAACCCACCTGCTCTATATTTTGAACAGAAAAATAAGAATAAAATGAGGAAGGAGCAGCCACAGCTGTGCTTTTCACAGAAAGAAACTCAAAAAGTTGAATATGTAGGTTTATTTTGGGATTGCTTCCATCCACAAAGGGGAGACTGGTGGTAAGAGCTGATGAGATAGGAAAAGTATGCGAAAATGTGGACCTTGGCTACACCACTCTGATCTCTACCTAGGGGAAACAGAAATTATTCTTGTATGTGAAAACTGTGAAAACACAAAAGAAAAATTCTGAGGAACATATTTTAGAGCTCAGGTGAAGTAGACAATACAGGTCACAATCTACAGAATAGTGAACCCTAAGAGCCTTCACCCACTTACACTCTAAAAGCATGCCACAGCTATTGTTTCTCTCTCACACATGTACGTATCTACATAAATGATTACCTTGTCTTTAAAACATAAGGTGGTGGCACTTTGTAGGTTTTTCAAAGTGAGTATGTTGCTAGCATTTTCCCTATCAAATCTACACAAGCAGGAAGAAAGTACACAGAAGTACTCGTAGTGAGATACTAGCTTTTGGTTTACAGAGTTAAGTATTCTCCTTCTGCCTTCTCCTTTAAAACCGTATGTGAGCTTCACTCAGTTGAGCTGGGCTTCTTGAATAAAATCTCATACTGCATAACTACCTAGTATTAGCATTGCTGAAGCAGGTACGTTGAGTTTCATGGGCAGTTTATTCTCTGAAGGCATATTGGAAATGTAAGCTCTCCTTTCAATTTGTCTTTATTTTAAGTAAAAGTTAGTCAAAGACTGATGAAAATGCAAACCAATATTGAATCCTAATTGTTTCAACAGTGCAATTAATAGAAAAGAGTGGATTCTTAAAAAAATATTGAAATAGCTAGTCAATTCAGAGCTATGGACATGTTTACAGGCTGAGAACCCTCTTGTCTGGAAAGGCTCCAGAGTGTTCCCCAGAGGCATACTAGGTCAACAATAAAATTTTGCCCTTCGGCATGATTGGCAAGGTAGGGTCTGCCTCTCCCCTTTGAGGAAACAAAGTGCAACTGAAGTGGAGGAAACCATTTATATGACGCCTTTTATCCTACTACGCTAAGAGTGAATGGATGTAGCTATTAGCATTTTTGGTGAAAACATCCTCCTTTGGCTAGGTTCAGAAGAGAAGGCTGGATGAGGGCTGAAGAAACACACACATACACAGCTGAATATTGGATGTGTTTTCCCCAATGCTTCTGATGTAAAATGTAGTTGTGTCAGATGTTCTCTGAAAATCATCAGTTTGCTTAAGACTACTCAGCAGATCACCTCAATAGCTGCTTGCCTACACTTCACAGACATTGCAAGGATGTACTTTTCTCTCAGATACAGATGGGGAATAAGGTCTTGGGATTGATGTAGATGCTTCTAATTTGCTTCACTAGCAAACAACTTTTTTTTTTTTTTTTAAAAAACTGCTAACATGGTAGGCAGGTTTATCGTTAGATAGAGGCAGCCAGGTAAGGACCATGGATATGAACGCCACACACACACACAGTTTTCCCCAATTTCATTGCTTTTGTAATGAAGTTTGCTCTTCAATAAGAGCAAAACAGCAAAAGCATTTTATAGCTCTCCTCAGTAGCCTAAGAGAATTTATCAGAACCTTGGCAATAAAACCCATCCTCAGTGCAATTTATGCCAGATAAATGATGAACCTACAGCACAGCAATTTGAGCCATTCTGTGGAGGACCTTCAGCTTCGATCACATGGTAATTCCTTCAGGGTATGTGGAGATGTATCTCCTTAGCCAGTGCTTCCTTAGGGAAGGGTAGATCATTGGCAAATTCATGGGAAAGAAAAAACTGCCAGAAGTAAAGATTTTCTTGTAGTATTTCTTCCAAAGCCCAGTAAAGAATCACAAAAGGATTTAAAAAGGTTTTAGGGGCAGATGCTGCCTGCAGAAACCCCTACAGCATCAATCCAGTTATGATGCTACAGCATGGGACTGGAAGAGGATGGAAAAGCTAGCAGAGGTGCATAACTTCCCTGTGTGTTTAGCCTGGGCATCACAGACCATTTAAAAAATGGTAGAATAATGATTAAAACAACAGGAAGCATTGCTCAAGCGCTCATTTGCTCTCACTTTCAGATGATCTTGCAAACTGGCCTGTTAATCTGCCTGGTGGGAATGGCTTCCTCATAGTGAAAGTCAACTGAAGACAACCCTCCAATATTTTTTATCTTGGCAGCCTTTTAAAATGCAACATATATAAATAAATGCCAATATTAATCCCAGGGAAAATACCTAGCATTCTTAAAGAGTTAAAAATGCAAATCAATTATGCAGTCTTAATTCCACCATCCTAAAGAAATGGGGAGTTCTAGTGACATATTACACCGCACTGTCAATCAATTCCAAACTATTTAAAATTTTCACACATCCTAATACATGAAGTAGCTTTATTTTTAAGCATATTCAAGACCTTTTTAATCAATGTCAAGACTACACTGACCATAGAGCTTTGCAGTAGACCTTGAATTACAGTTGTCCTATTTTGTGTGAATGATTTGGCAGCAACAAAAGACTCTGCCTTTCCACTTTGAACACAGGGAGCTTCAAGGTCTTTCAAAGGCTTCAGGTTTAGTTAATATTAGAAAAACAGTGGCTGTTTAAGAGAGAAAAAGCATTTATAGTAGTCAGAGGCTTAAACACCTTAGAAATAGAGGGAACTGAGAAACCCCCACAGCCTTCCTGGGGTTACTAATCATGTAATGCTTCACAATTAATAACAGATGGGGAGGAGGGGGGAAGATTGAACTGTTTTTTTCCTTTTATTTCAATAGCAGTGTATTGTAGCTGTATGCAAAAACACTCTCAATTTAGTTAATAAAAAAGAGCCCTTACTCCAGAAACAGACAACAACCTTCTACAATCCTGCTAACATCGAAAGCTAGCAGAAATTCCTTCCCTCAAGGGCCATTAGTGGCATTTTTCTAGACTGCCAAAAAGCATGCGTCTTTCCAGAAGGTACCACAGGCAACTAATTGGAACGGAACGTGTGGCCTGTCAGATCTGGAAGGGGAATACTTGTCTGACCTAGGTTGTAAGGTTGCCTTGTCACAAAAGGAACCAGCCAGCACCACAAGAAGACAGCTACCTAATAAATGACCAAGGGTGGGATGCTCAGCAGAGAGCTGGCATTGTTTGATGACCAAGGTGTCAATGACTACTGACAGAAGTACTGGTTTACTAACAGGAAAGCTGAACTCCTAAGTACATGCCTCTACCCAAAGGTCTTAGCTACGAGATGAGGATTATGCAATGGGAACAATCCAAATACTCTATTCCAGCTGTGGGGGCCACTAGAAATACATCAACAAAGTCAACTACCACCCTTGTAATTTCAGAACAACCTGCAGGAGCAAGCCAGGGGCTCCAGCCCCAGGGTCTTGCAATTGTTCAGAGAATAGTGTTGGACTTTGTCTTGCACCAATTATTGGATGTTTGCAAACTTCCTCCCACAGTATACTCTTGACTTTATATTCTTTCATCCTCTTTCTTCTCCCTGTCCTCTTTCTTTCAATCATTTCTAATTCAGCTCTTCCTAACCCCCCCCCCCCCAAAAAAAAAAATCCAAACCCAACAGAAAAACCAAGCAGGCCAACCTGCAGTGTGCTGTCGTCACGTGACACTGCACGATAGCCTGTTTGTACAGCAAGATCTTAGAGCAGGAACCGTCTGCTACTCTGCATAAAGCATCGAGTGAAATGCAGAGCCGTTCTCCAACAGCCTACTGAAACTCTGAATATAAGTGTAAGAGTTATTCTATCATATTGTTCAGAGTTTTGTGAGGGTATGACTCATCTTTAGGCTGTTACTGTTGATCATCTTTACCAAGTCATCCATGTCTTTCAAAAAACTCATCTTCAGGTATTCCAACGGGACTAGAACTTTGTGCAGTTTCTTGAACAGTATCTCAGGACTCTCAAGTTTAAGACACAAACAAATACCCTCTTCTTCATAGGTCTTATTAAAAAAGCCAGAGGAAGTATTTTTCTAAGGACCAGCTAGAAAGGAGTCATCAGTTCAAAATAAAAATTGCCATTTACATCATCTGAAGATGACACTATGACATCACACTTGCACTTAGGGGAAACTAGAAAATTAAGGTCCTGAACCCCACTCCAATGTTATCATCTTTCTTTCCAAACTCAGTGGAAGTCCTTAAAAATCCATTTATTTTTTTTTTAAGTGTATACACAGCTATCAAAGACTTAGTTCTTCAAAAATAGAGTAAATAGATAACCTGACAAACTGACTATTCTTGTAGGAGAGTTAAGAACTTTTTTCAAATCCAGGAACTGGAGTAGATACAGTAGGGTGGTTCTCACTCCAGTCATAAATAAAGGTAGGTACAAGTACAAAAAAACTTGATAGCTGAGTAGATACTATCATACAGAAATACACTTATTTTAACAAACTCTGTCATCCCTCTCTCTCGGTCCCAAAGACAATTTTATCTCCTTTTCAAAGTTCTGTCAAGTATAGATTCGTTATGCAGTACGCAAGTTTTTCCAGCATCATCCCTTCTGGCTGAACATTACAGGTTTGGTTTTTTACTTAGCACACCCCAGTGCATCCATATACATTGTCATCTCAAGCACCTACTATTCTCACTTGGAAAAAAGACTACTTTTCAAGATTCACTTTTCAGAATTCTTTGCTAAACTACACATTTAACTGAAATGTCTATCCTTTGACAGACTTAACACTAAATCTGAATGAAAGTTCCTTAAGTACCCATAACAACATAAAGACTTCAACGGAAAAGCCGTTTTTAAATGCAGTATTTCAAGGACAATTTTTCAAGTCTCTCTAGTATTTCTCAGCCACCCCCACTGGAAATGGCCAGCAATGACAATTAATCCTGAACTATGGGAACTCCTTACGCAACAGTTAGTAAACCAGTTAAATACAGCTTTTCTCTTAATTGGACCGAGTTCTTGCCCAAGAAACACAGGACCCATATATATGTATATAAACCAGAAGTGAGATAAAGAGAAGAAAGCAGTCATTTTACTGCTCATTGTGTTCAGGTTGTTACCAAACAATTCCTGACTGGATGCAGATGCAGCAGATTTAGCTCCTGACGCCTGGGCTCAAGTCTTTAGAGACCAACAGTCCCATTTGAAAGACTGAACATGCAGCCTGCATTGCCTCCAACGAGCCCATCAGCTGTACTCCTGCATTATATGCTCACCTACCTCCTGAGCTAGTAGTGTCTCCCTCAAATAATTACTGATCTTACTAGCAGGCTCCCAATACTTACCATCTCCTTTAGCCATTAGCTCTCCTCAATTTATTAGCTGTATCTTAACAGGCTACAAGCTTACTAGCTACTATTCCCCACCCAGCAACACAGTCCCCCACCAAAATTCCACAGCTGGGAATTGGGAAGTACTTACTTTCAGGACAGCTCAGCCTTGAGGTACAGTGTCTTCTGTAGTCCTGCCTGGGGACTAACACTACTAGAATTGAGACACACTCTGAAATGTATCAAGCTGTAGTAAGCAGTTACACCACCATCCTTCACTGGGAAGGTCCACCACATGAAGGTAGGGTTGCACACCATGGTAAGCCTAAGAAGCTAGCAAGAGCGCTTTCACTTCACTGAATTGTTTATATTGGAATGAACCTCTTGGTTCACTTTGTCCAACTCCCTGCTCAAGCAGGGTCAGCTAAAGCCACTTGCCCAGCACCTCATCAGCTGGGTTTTGAACCTGCAGACTCTACATCTGTATTTGAGCACCCTCATAGTAAAAAAATTGTTTTCTTGCATTCAAATAGAACTTAAATCCTTTGAAATTCATGCCTATTGTCTCTCATCTTGCCAGTGGGTGCTAGAGATCAATCTGCCCATCTTTGTTCCCTCCAACCAGGATTTTACACACATCAATACGATCTCCCCCTAAGCCTATACATTAAGAGCACAGCAGTCTTTAGATGCACATCTCCCTCCTCACACACACTGCCCCCCCCCCATTTAGAATAAAACAGCACCACCAGGTGTTTTACTGCAGTGTTGTACCATGCAAGCTTTTGTTCTTACTATTTAATATAGAATGTTCTACTCTGTTTAAAATGAGATGAAGGATTTTGTTTTAGCAAGCTACCAGAAGCTGAACTTGGAATTTCAGAGTATTCCTACATATACACACATATCCAGAAATCTGCCTAGAACGACCCAAGGACTACCCGTTTCACAATACCAAGAGCACCTGTAAGTGCACCTCAGTCAAAAGGTTCAAGTTGTAGAGATCAATGCCATTAGCTTCCATCACACTTTACTGATTGTGCCTTAGAAGACATTGCTTCACTAGCAGAAAGCACTGAAGAGCATGACCCCCATTCCCCAGTTAAAGATGTGAAGAGGGCTACAGGACTTCAGTACTGACCTATAAATCAGGCACTTCATTTAGTTAACAGCAACAGGGATGCTTACACTAAACAGAAACAGGAGCTTTGATTCCCATGGCTAAACACTGAACAGGGAGCAGCTAAACTGACAGTAAATAAAGGTGGCCTTCTCATCACAATTCTTCACCCATTTGTTTTATGAAAGGCAATTCATTTGACCAAGGCAGTCTTTCCCAATGGAGAGAACCCTCTCCTTTTTACCTTAGATGTTTCCAAATAAATGGATGCCGAGCTGCAGCAGCAGATTTATGGGTCAGAATGAAATTCACAGCTTAAAGGCACCAGACTGGTAAATAGATTCTTGTCAGATCCTGTCTGCATTACTTACCTCTAAAAATTAGATACTCCTGTAATTCAGGATCTCAAGTGGTTATTCTGATAGTTCTGTCAGATTCCCCTCATCCTGTGCCAGTTTAAGCACCTATGTCTTGTCCTCGGGCTCCTAGGCCACATGATGAAGACTGGATAGGAAGCATTTCTTCAGTCACTCATTAGGCAAACCCTAACTGCTAGAACAGACTACATAAGCTCCCTGTATCACATTGCTGGTGCACAACCAACAGTTCTAAGGAATTCTGATGCTGGCAGTTTAAGTACTTTTGACAAGCCTCCTTGGCTTCAAGATTAGTGACCATAAACATTTGATCAAGTGTTTCTGAAATAAAGTTTATCAGCTGTCCTGCTTTCCCATTTTCACTGTAACTACAAATACCTCAAAGATTACGAGAACAGTCTTAAAATATTAGGTAACTGCTCTGCCAGGCCCAGTGAGGGTAACCAGATGCAGGGGCCAATGTTTTGTTTGAAGGCAACCAGAATCCCCAAACAAGATAACCATATAGCATGTTAAGATCAATCAGTTCTCACTGGGAGAGTTAGAGGCCGGGGCAGAAACAGCCACTGGCATCCTATTGAGGTTTTGCATTTGTCCTTGGTGAAAGTCAGGTTTGTTCTCTGCTTTAAAAAAATTTCAAACCTTGACAACAAGCTAGTACTAGAAGCACAATCATGCTTATTAGCAGATCAGTAACAGAATGTTTTCCTTCTGTGCTCTGAGCTGACTGCATCCTGAATGGCAACTCAGACATGGCAGTTTCAGAGAAGTCCAGGTGTGAGACTAAAGTTACCCGATGTAGCAGCTGACAGGGAATAAACTCCAAAATAATTAAAAGAAAGCAAACAGGTTTAGTTGTCCGAACAAGGAATTTTAATTTTAGGTCAACTATTGAACTAGGTCAACATCCAGTTCACAATGTCTACAGATAGTGGGCATAGCCAGTCACTACGGTAAGTTTATTGAAGCACCAAGCTCCACACAAGACTGTAAAATACATTTTAAACTACTAGTAAGAAAGCTTCTTCAAGTCAACAATACTATTAAGGGCCAGAGTTTAAGGACTAAGTTTTCACCTTCCAAGCCATTTTAAGACAGCCAATCCATTGCATAAGCAAACCAAACTGCTACATACTGAAACACATAGAGCAGCAACTGTATTGAACAATTCCTGTAAATAATTCAAGGATACATTGAAACAGTATGGGTAAATTGTAATTTTTTTATTGGAAAACAAATATACAACTTGGAATGGATTTGAGGCAAATCGTGCCATAAGCAGATTCTTTTGAAAATAAGTGGCTAAACAAAGTTTAAAAAGCATAGTAACAAGAGGAGAAAAATGTTTTCTGGTACAGGACCAGCAGTACAAAAAAAACTTGTGTACGAGTACCTGGATAAATCACCCGTTTTGCATTAGTGCAACTTAAGTTTCATATTGTTGACTGTCAATCGTCCACAACGTTAAGACTCCACATTTCAACAACATGTTACAGGTATGGCCACAAACAAGTTACTGTTAAGTAAGCTAGGAGAATGATTTTTTTACAGTGCATTAGCTACATGTATATATACTATTCACATGGTTTTATCCTGCAGTTAGCTGCAAGAGTCTTCATCCTCCATCACAGAAAGTGGAATAAACACCTTTATGTACTGGAGAACTAGAGCCAGCATGTCACTTTAAGGAATTGCTAATGCATGGTAAACCCTAACTTACTTTATGTAACTTGTTACACTAGTCATACCTAAGTCTCCTAAAGAAAGCTACTTTTTTAAAAACAGACAACCCAGATGTTCCCTCAGTTAACCAACTCATCTAACTTTAGATGTGCAGAAGGGCTTAAATATCCAGAGTAAGCCACATGCAACATTTGTTACTTAGATCAATTTTCCAAAAATCAGAACAATGACAGTAAGATAAAGGAGAAAAACATGGAGGAATGGCCTTCTAATTACTATACATGCATATTCTTTTGACAGTAAGGGAAAAACCTTTTACAGATAAGTTACAAACAGAGAAAAGGCAAATAAACAATTTTGTACAAGAAATTTAACACATTCTGTACAACGTCTTCACTTCGCTGTCATCATTTGTACAAACTCTGTAAAAGGAAAGAGTTGCATAAGAGTTATTCAGAGAAAAAAAAATCTAAATTGCAAGATCTGAGAAGTGACCTGTCTTACTAGTGCCGAACACTGTTTCAAAACTATGTTTTCAGCTGCATTCAAAAAAGCATCTTCAAGACAGTCCCCTTTTCCACCAATCACACCTAAAAACCTCCATAGTTTTAAAGGCAAAAGGCCTCTTTTACTAAAAAACTGGTCCCTCAGTGAATTTCAGAATAGCCTTTATTCCAAAAGAAAACATTACAGAATCCTCATGCCTACTGACTTACAGATAGGGACAAGATATTTAAGAATGACTTAGAATCAGTAGAAATTGTGTTGAAGTAAAGATCAGTTAAATAAAGGTATACAAGCAAGACACTGTATTGGTTTGATGATTTTTTTCTTCCAAAGCAGAATAGCCCAAGTCTTACTATTTTGGCTGACCAGCTTTAAGCGACTGAATCATTGCTTAGTCACATACATTGGAAGTTAGATCCCACACAACAGGGTTCCTTCACTTATCTTGCTGAGCCATAGTTTCAGGTACCATAGCAAGAAGAAACTTCAAAAAGAGTTAACTAGTTTAGTTGCTCAAGTTTCAAGAGAACAAGCGGAAACAAGAGGGATGCCTACCCTCTCTAGTGCCAGCTTCTAAACAGTTTATTCATAAGTATGGTTACAGAGAAGCAGCCTTGTTCATAAAAATGCCTTTTCACTCACAATTGCTCATCCTGAGGCCACAACCAAGAAGGCCTTAAAGGGAAGCCACACCTACACCTCCAACAGTAGGGGTATTATAGAGAAGAGCTAGGGTATTTTCAGGTAAGGTGCTCAGAAAGTTAAAATAAAAACAAGCTTAGTGCTTCTGAGCTGCAAGCAGTTGTCTAACAGAACTCCTGCTTGCATGACTCCATTGAAGTTTCCATGCCAGGAAGAAGGAAATAAAAATAAGCTACTGCTGCAGCTAACTTGTGTGAAATTTAAGAAGTCTAAAGGTCTTGAAATTCCTGCATATTTTAGAGGCTTTCCCCCTTTAATTAGTAATTTAAAAAGCATTAATAGGAAATGAGTGACTTGCTACAGTCAGATCAACATTAGTGGACAGAACAGTATGTGAACATCTCTGCCAGCTTCCTTATTCTAATGGTCATTAGACATCATTACATTCAGAAAGTTATTATTACACTGCACAGTTTAACAGTAATTTTTTGCCTTTGGCACAAAGGTAGCAACAGCACATTCACCTATTTAGAGGTACACAATGTACATACTGGAAGACGTTAGCTTAAAGGGACAATAACTGTTGACCAAATCTCACCTCAACTCTGTGTGGCTACCAGCACGGAAAGTGCTACACAAAAAGAGTCTGTTACCAACTCCTTACCTTCATAGTTTACTTGACCATCACCATCAATGTCTGCTTCCCTAATCATTTCATCAACTTCTTCATCTGTTAGCTTCTCCCCAAGATTTGTCATCACATGACGGAGTTCTGCAGCACTAATGTAACCATTACCATCCTGTGAGGGGAAAAAGACAGACTGGAATAGACTTGTCGAAGCCCTAGCAACTTAGCTTAATAGTACGGAGCAAGGTGAACATTAAGAAGTTAACACAGTTTCTATGTAAAATATTTACTAAAACTACTAGCACTTGCACAAGGAAAATGAGAGTTCTAAGCATATCTTCAGTATTGTCCAGGATCTTAGTGTTAAAAAGACATTTTAAAAAACAACTTACTCAATGCAGTCTACTAGGTTTGTCAGTGATTAAAAATGTCTCAGGACAGAGCAATCTGCACCTTTTGCAATCTTTTTGCATCACAGATGTCCATTCAATCATGTGACTGCCTGGTTCAAGTGTCTATTTCTTGACCAGAACAGAAGCTACTTATCTTATTCACCTGTTTCATGTGAGTCCAGCACAAAGCCACAAGGCCTTCGGAGACTACCTTCACATACTTCATCCTACCTGGGACACTGGATATCCAAGTACTAGTGTATATGAACTCCAGACTGACTTTTTTCTTCCCCACACGCCAAGACATTTATTTTCTGTTTAAAAGTGCATCTTACTTCAGAAGCTGAGTAACTTCAGTCTCATCTAGCAATTTATTTAGTAAAGACTTAGTGAAAGATTTATGAGTAGCATTTTAAATATTTAAACAATTTCCCTGCCAGACTTGTACAAATTTTTATTTTGGTATCATAGCAAGTGGTAGGTAGTACTATCTATCACATTGATTTATTTGACTTCCAGGTACAGTACCACAGTAGACTGAACTTCAGGGTGACTAGTTAACCTAGAAGTTCTAGGTTACAGTACTGCAGATACCCCTCAGTTCAGTGAAGAAGCTCATTAGAAGTCAGACCAATTTTTCACAACAGAAGTATTTGTTAAGGTAAACATTTTGGTACCTTGTCAAACACACGGAACGCTTCTCTAATTTCTTCTTCACTATCTGTATCTTTCATTTTTCTTGCCATCATTGTCAGAAACTCTGGAAAGTCAATTGTGCCATTGCCTGCAAGATAATTACTTTGTTAGAAAAACAGTTGTTAGGCACTTCATTATATTACTTATTAACAAAATCTTACCATCAGCATCTACTTCATTGATCATATCCTGTAGCTCTGCTTCTGTGGGGTTTTGACCAAGCGATCTCATCACTGTCCCCAACTCCTTTGTGGTTATAGTACCATCACCATCCTTATCAAATAGTGAAAAAGCTTCTTTGAATTCTGCACAACAACAAAAATAGAGTTAATCCCTTCAGCTTTAAAATGTTAAAGTTTGGCCAATCATATGAGAACCCACTGCTGTTTATTGTTGTAAGTTATAAAACTTAATTCTCAAGACAAATTTTGGTATACTGCTCAGTCTGCTATAATTGTAATGCCAATACAGAAGTACCAGCATCCAGAAAACCACCCACCAGTCTACCAAGCAACCACATTTTGACCCAAGTAAGATGGAAGGTCAACAATTTCAAAAGTACTCAGGGAAGAGTCCCTAATACAGAGCTGAAAGGAACAGCTATTAGCAACTAGAATAATCCACTCCCTTAGTAGGAATTAGTTTACCTCATGAGAAAATAGTATTACTTTGAGAAAGCCAAAAAACAGTACTCAAAGTACAACAAATGCTACAGCTTAACAGTGCTTCTATTACTAACAAAGGAGACTAGTCAGTGAAAAAACGTATAATCAGACCAAACTAAAAATAGTTTCTCATTATAAACCACTTCCGCTGGACACACAAGTCTGAACAGTTTATGCTATGTGAAGCTGCAGTACCATAGCTCTTAACTGGCCATATCTAGCTAAAGAGGAACCTCTCCCAGGTCTCTCCCATTGGACTTTGCAGTTTGTCTACATATATACACAACTCCAGTCAGTTGTTCAAGGAGGGAAGTCACTGCAGTCTTAATTTCTGAAAAGCTGCTTAGAAAATTGCTTCAGTGCTACTGTATCCTGAAGTGGGCTTCATCGAACTAGTCAAGAACAGTTCTAAGGCTGCTTAACTGTGTTTCAATGCTACCTCTTAATCCCCTACAATGGCTGTATTGTAGCCAGCAATATTAATACAAGCATAACATGTTTAATTGTCCAGTCCAAAAATGGAGTTGGTTTTAATCCATGCCATCTGTTTGTCTTTGCCCACAGACCTTAAACTAGCTCACTGGACTGTATGTAGTAGCTCATACACAAGTTATAGTTAAACATGCAAAAACCCTTATCTATTCCCTGTATAGCTCAGATCTTTTCACAGCTTTCAAGGCACCTGAGATCATGCCTTCAGAGAACTCATTAGCTCAAGGGTACTTCTGCATCAGAACTACTTCCAAGAATTAATTTTTCAGTATTTCCAAGCAACTAGCTTTCCAGATGGTGGGTTTCCCAGACCAGAATTAGTTACAGTAAAAGTTGTGTTTTCACATTAACTGATTAAAGTCTTCTTTCATCCGTTTTGTAATCTGAAACACTCGAGGTGAGTACAAGCTGTCAAGTGTTAAAAATGCAACTACAAAAATAGGCTTTTCATAGTTCATGAATGCAGCTACACCACCAGAGCCACAGTTGAGTCCCATCCAGGAAAAAAACCACTCTTCATCTAACAGTTTGAAGTGTTCCAAAAGCAAACTCTCACTGTTTAGCACATAAGTCAGAGCAAGGCTACCACAGGACCAGAAAAAAGTTTCAAGCCAGTGTTGTATAATCAAAGTAGAAGTGGGCCTACCCAAACAGGAAGCTATAACCTGAACCTACAGCAATTTCCAAATGGTCTTCAGGGGGTTTCAGTAAGTTTGGACTTTATTAAGAGTAAAGTTTTACAACAGGGAAGAACAGGCTTTTGGGTCAAGCCTAGTAGAAAAGTTCATAGTCCATCACAGAAGGACCTCAAAAGGGCAAAACTGAGTCTTCGTCAAGAGTCTGGTAAAGAGTCAGGCACTTAAGTGTTATTCAAAATGTTTAGCCATTAACCAGTTCATCCTTGGCTTGAAGGTCAACTATTACTAACCCAAATGTGAAGCAAACTTCCCAGTACTGCAATGACCCTGTCTAGAAAATGTAGTACTTTTTTTTTTTTTACACAAAACTCTAAGACACACAGGCCATTCAGTGGTATATTCTGAACACCCAAAATTAACTACTCAATGGACAACTCTTTACCCTTCTTTTAATCAAAGATGCTGCAGACTAAGAAATAACCTGCTATAAATTGTAAACTTCAAGAAAGTGCATCAAGAATGAGGAACATATTCCTGTTTGAAATGCTGAATCGTTAGAGTATGATAAATACACCTCTTCAATCACCTTCAGTAATTAGAACTAAGGAATCACAACCTATGCAGATACAGTTCAGACTAGAACAAAACCCACGTAGCATACATTTGTGGCAATGGCCAGGGAAGGTAGCTATGAAATACTGCTGTGAGCAACTCAATTCTGCCTTCCTGCAACATTCAGATTATAAATACACACCTCCCACACTTAAACACCTTTGACCCCATGTAGCATGTAAAGCAAATCTTCCCTCTATTCAACACTCCTCCGTATCAAGCTGCACATTAAAATTCTCTGGCATTCTACATAAGGCTAACCTTTGAGAAACCGGAGGACAGTGCCAGCAGAACTAGTAGTCTTCAGGCCAGCCTACAATGTCTCAGCCTTTCCTTCCTTCTGAAAAACACACTGCATCAAAAGACTACCTCCAGGCCCCAAAGAAAGGTAGTCCAACAGAATGTGAACTCTAACACCCTAGCTCACAACGTTCTAACAGTAGCTTCTGAGGCAACTCTGCATCACATCACCTTTCCAGATGAAGTGGCAGTCTTCAGTGACCCAGTAGTTCCGGTTCACTGAACCTATCACTCCCACTCATGCATTTTAGCCAGCTATGCCTGGAACTTTTATAGCAGAATGTCAATTGTTCTCTTCACAGCTACCAGGAGCACAACACTTAAACACAGCTATTTCTACTATGAAATAATTTCTAAATAACTCATGTGGTCAAATCCCCAACAGAGAACCAGGGCACACTAAAGGAACAAGGCACAATGAACACCATACATAGGCCTACTTGTTCAGAGAGCCCGTTTAGATGTCTATGAGGTCTAATGGAAGGATGTATAGCTTGCTAGACTAGTTGCTTTGGGGCAATAGCATCTTTAGACTTTTTTTCTTCCCTGACCACCCACATCAAGTGGTCCTGACCTATATACCTCTTGTTAACACAACACTTAACCAAATGGAAACCCATTTGATTTGGCAACTTCAGTTCTTACTGAGTGAAGCTGCAACTAGCATTCACATGCATTCGCAATCTGTACCTATGCCGTTTTCAAAAAAAAAATCATCAGTCTTTCATATAAGCAAAACCTGGGAATTCTTTCATCCCCACTATGTTGAGAAGCTTCACTCCCGTATGACCAATGAGTTCCATAGATTCCAGGTGTTCTTATTTTCTAACAACTGTATTCTGGTGCTTCACAGCAGAAGTGGAAGATTTGTTTTCAGCCCAGGAGAAACTGCTCCTTTACTTCGGCCTTCTATTTAAGACAACAGTGTCTCTACATTGCAGTACCATTTTCTTAAGCCTGCCTTCAAATCAAAAGCTAGGTCTATCTTCAGGTAAGGTGAAATGGAAGAGTAGGGGGGCCAAGCCTTTAAAACCACACAGCCTTCGTAAAACATGTGAACTGTACCTGTAACATTCTTCCCATGCAAGACACTGGCCTTTGACAGCAAAACTAAGCAGGCCGCTTAGTTGGCTGCAACCTTTCCTAAGCCATACTAGGGATGGTTTTCCAACAGAGCAGCAGTGGGCTTATGTCTTCACATCAGAGATTTATCATTTACTTGCAAATACATTTGCTTCATGAAACACCACTGCAGAACTGAAAGTGGCACGTAGTTTTACACTGGGTACTGAAGTTATACTTTTACTCCTTCCACACAGACGAAGACCCTCTATTTCAGTATGACAAGCTTATTAATACTCACTTCCGGCTCCAAGAACTATACTATTGTTACTGAATAGCTAACATTTGCACTAATCCCAAGGTAGTGTTAATAAGCTTCCTGTTTAGTAGTTGATGTAGCTGATTATGGAATATAAAGCTTCTACAGTTAAGAACTGCAACAATGAACCATTATTGAAAGACAGCAGTGACAACCGATAAAGCCTGCTCCAACTAAACTGATCACAAAACCCTCAAGATATGTAGGCCACTTCCAGAAAAATCTCAAGTTGAACTAGATTTGGCTTGTGCCTACTCGTAAGACAGTACCATGGCAACAAGTAAATAGACTAAGGACTTTCCACAAAACCATAATTAGTCTCCTATGAGTTAAATAAAGCAAGCTTCTGAAGTCTAAAAGCTACAGAAGAATGTTCTTACACTTCAAATTTGGCAATTACGGTAAAAACAAACTGTCTCATTATGAATCTTCTGTTTAATACAGCATCTTCAAGAGCTACACTATAGTTAAACAGCAATACCTCTTAGAGACTGTTATTTGTATGCTTGACCTGGTACTATTAGATTAGCAGAACCCTAACACCCTCTAAAATAACTTCACATGGCCATTACACACACACTGACTTTCTAGTATTAACACTATACATTTGTCAGATCAAAACTCCTCAAGTTTTTTAATGTCCATGGCAAGGCTGAGTTCTGCATTACCAGCTTTAAGTTACATCAATTATTGAAATTGAAATCAGTCTACAGAGGGCAGTGACAGATATTAGTTTGTGCAACCTACATGAGTAGGAGACATGATAACCAGAGATTTCAGTCACTAGTAGACAGTTGCTAGTGCATAGAAGCCATTGTTAGGGGTCCAACTAAATATTTATTCAAGCATTTCAGAGCAAGCACCAGACCATCAGAACAGTGCACAGAACACTTGTGTCCAAGTACACAATGCAGTTCCAAATATGGAGTATCAGGAGTTGCCTTCATGAAGCCAGTCTCTGCTGTCAAAAACAGCCACACTCTGAAACATCTCCACTGACAGGAGACCTCAAAGTAATTTGTTTTTTTTTTCCTTCTGCTAGAAAAGCACTCCAGATTCCAACTTTAGAGATTTGCCCCCTCCCACCACCCTTCAGTTTGCACTCAGAACAATTCTGTAGTCATGAGAGAAAAAGAAAGGGTCCCAAGTGTACCAGCTCATAAAGCTATCTATGAGGATTGTCTAACTATTCTAGAGGACAAAAATTCACTGTGTCCATGGTGCTTTTATAGTACATGAGCCTTTAAAACTTAGGTGACAAATTAAAACATTCTACAATACTTTTTTAGTATCTAAGAAAGCTAAATATCTTGTGTAACTCAATGTCAGTGGATTAAGAGATGTGCCAGGTCAAATAGGAGTAGCAACGCAGCATGTAAAAGCCTCACCTGCAATCTGCTCTTCTGTCAGTTGATCAGCCTGCAATAAAAGACAGTATCATTATAGTTGTAGATAAACATCAAGGCAAAATTAAGACACAGACTTGTAGAGGCCTCTGAATACGGCAGCTGCTCTTCAGGACTTAAATCTGTAGCATTCTGAAATAGTCCTAACTAACACAGCTCAAAAGCCATCAGGATTGCTTGCTAAGTAAGCCTGGCAGCCTGTTTGCATTTCCTGAGCCTGCAATATACAGTACACCCAGACTACCATGTGCATCAATCAATTGCCCAAGTAACACTAGCAAACTCAAGGCACACAGGTACCTCTAGACTGATTAAAAACTCATTAACACAGCAGACTACTAGCAGTAATACTTTGGTAAACTAGCCTCAGCTTTATCACTAAACACCTTATGTCTAAGTAAGGTAGCAGTAACACCCAAATACCAATTTTATGGCAGACTACTCTCTTTGCTAAGTTACAATGCCATAATTAGAAGAATATACTCTAGAATTAAATCATCCTTTGACTAACATGAAGCTTCATGCCCAAGACCTGGTCATAAAAGTCAAGAGTCCATATAATCAGTACTAGCAGCTTCAGACAAACCTGATAATTTTAATGCATGTGTCATATGGCTATCTAGACTTTTTTTCAGAGCATTATATACAGACTCAGGTACCATAAGAGTTTACAGGGCCACTAAAGAAAAGTTCAGTAGTAAGACAGTTTCTGTATCAGTTTGATAAGCCCCAGTTTATACCTCATTTTGCTTTATCACTGAACAGTTTTGAATCAACTGTATTTGACAGCAATAAACCCCCCCTATCTTCAAGGCCAAACCCAAAGTGAACTTCACTCTTGAAAGAGCACAAAGGTATTTGAGGACTGTAGAAATACCTTCCCTAGGTTTTCCAAATCAGCTGCTTCTTCAGAAACAAATTATGGATAGCTTAAATTGAGTTGCAGTAAAAAGGGCATGCAATTCCTTCAAGGAAGCTCCCTGAGCTCTTTACCCCACAGTACTCTACCCAAGAGTCAAAAAACCCCCACCTTAAAATACATAAAAGATACATTCACTGTCTTAAGTTCAATGCCACTTTTTTAGTGTTGTTCCTATCACAACCATTTCAGCAACAACCTTTTTATAATTACTGCAATATTAAGTTTGAAATATTTTCAGTCATTAGCTGTGCCCACAAATATCTCTACACATCAGCCATCTGCCAATGTAACTTAGAAAAATATATACACCACCTGTCAATTTTTACTTTAATTTCAATTTTAATTAGATTTCTATATTGCATACAAACTTAGATATTACCAGCTTTGGATATTCTTCCTGCAACAGGAATGAAGTTAGCTCCTTAAGTAGCCATACAAGAGCTACACTGCTTACAAAAACACATATGGATACAATACAGCAACAGCCCAAGACAAAGCCATAACCAGCAATTCTTCAGACTGCCTGTGGCTCACCTACTCTTTAAAAATCAAGATCACACCACTGAGCATCTTCTAGAAAGAGCAGCCAATGGGTATTTGCAGCTCAACTCCACTTGTTCCAATTTCAGCAGCTGTAAGAAGTATTACCATCCAGGTTCAACTTTTTGTTTAAAATAATAATAAAACTGTCTACAGTGGCAGCAGCACTGCTGAGCACATCACTAATTCAACCAACATTAGACTCCGAGATGGAAGCATTCTGCTAGTCATTTAAAAGAAATCTAACATATTTTTGCTTGTCTGGAGCGTATCATTAACGGAGACAGACTCATACCTTTGCATGCTATTTACATTTTTATTGCTTGAGTGAAGAGAACTATGTGCTACATTTCTGTAGGATATTTATATCCACAGAAAACTGTAGATCAGATTTAAGTAGCAAGAACCCAGTTTTATTTAGGTCAATACTTACGGGTTACCAAGCTGAGTCACATACTGGTTTATATAAACAGTTTTATATAAAACACATGACATTAAGCAGTGTTTAAGCTGTTAAGTGTGCCTGAACCCTTCCTTTCTAACACTTCCAGCAACATAAAGCGTCCTAGAACCACTAACCATAAATTTGTCTAAGTTTTGTCAGTACCTGTAAGAGGTGCAGTGTTTGAGAAGAGCACAAGGCTTATTAGAAGCCACAGGTATACGGCAGTTGAAAGATAAGCTAGGAGGTGGGGCAAGGTTGAACAAACACCATCTGTACTCTGCAGTGCTAGGCTCTGCAGGGACTGCTGCGCAACAGCAGCAAAAGGCGGAGCCAGCCAAGTCTGCCAGAACACTCCCTCCTGTGCCACTCAGGTGGAGGGGCTATTAGCCCGGATCTATGCCTAAGAGTTCCAGGCCACTGCGGCCTTCCTAGAGGGACCCTCTGGATTTCTTTGTCCTGAATTTAAGCTAGACACTCGTACACCATACATGTGATAGCATGCACACCATCAGTAATGCAACCCAACCTCATAAACAGTTAAATTACATGCTGAAGCTTTGATATGCCCCTTACCATGGCCACGATCCACCTGAAAACCTTGGATGGAGCCGGGGAACCCATCACAGCTTTGACACAGCATTCTCCAATCCATACTGCAGCACTTTCATTTTCACTGCAATAGGTCCCATCCCCCCACCATCAGATTATGTTGAGGGCCTGACAAAGAATCTAAGTCTCCTAGGAAAGAAGGGGAGCTGTTGCGTGTGCAGCAGTTTCAGTGGCACATGCAGCCTCTAGAGGTAGTGTTTCATTACAGTCGTAGCTGCGATGCAGTAATCTGTTTGGAAGATCCTCAGAGCTACTAACGATGCCTAACAGAAAGCAGTCAACAAATCACAGAACAGGCAACACCCTTCACCTCCAAAACCTGGCATTTTGGTATACTTCACAGGTGTCAGGTCCGAATGGACAGTTCTGTTCTGGCAAGCTTAACTGAAGAACTAGACAGGCTAGCGTATAAGGGCTAAAATTACACTTACAGAAAGTTAGCCGATTTTGGGAGCAAATCATTTTACTTCATCTAGCATATGCTGTATTGGACTACATATATTCACAGGTTTAGCCAGTCTGGTCTGTCAGGATGAACTATAACCACATTCAAAGTGTCACTGTGCCTCCTGGACACACCCATTTTTATATAGACCTTGCTTGAAGATACTCCATTTTTGGTTCTGTACGGATGATGACTAAAAGCAGTAAGAGTCTTTCGCTGCTACATTCACTGCTTTTTTCCTTTATAGATGTTTGCTGTATAGGTTCACAATTCAAGTAAAAGAACAAATTCAGGCAGTTTCTTTGCCCAGTGAGAACATTTTAAAAACCCAAACCCTTAATTTTAAGTACCCATCGTTCACATTACACATGGAGAGTTCAAGTGATGCGATTCCTTAAAAGCATGTAATGAATGGCAAGGCAATTCCACTATACTGCATATCTTCTCTCAATGCAGAGATAGTACTAAGTGGCCACTGGTATTGCTTTTTCGACAGAATTATTCCTTTTTGTACGTGTTTCAGTATCCACTTGTTTTAATTAAAAAATCTAAACTCATATCCTTTTAACCGAATTTGAAACCATTCTCCAATTCCACAAAATGTGTTCTATTTCGACAGTTGATTAAAATCCTAAACAAACGTATCGCTAGGAAAAATAAATTGCGCTTGATCAAGAAAATGCAGGACTGTCCATCGCAATGACCAAAACGAGAAGCCAAAACTGTTAAAAAAAAACAAAATCCCTTGTTCAATAGAGCCACCGACAGCAAGGCGTTATCATGAAGTCGGCAGGGGAGAGCGGCTCCAACGTGAGCTGACAACAGGTCTAGCAAGGAGGGAGATGGTGCAGTGAGGCAGCCTGCGCCTCATCATCATGCTGCTCAGAAGCTGCAGGACTCCGCATTGCATTATTACCAGGCGCAACACACCTCGCTAGCGAGCCAGACATCTTAAGCGCTGACAGCAGCGCTGCCGCGCCGCTGGCTCCCCAGCCCCATTCAGCCGGCCTGGCCGGCTTGCCGGGGGGGTGGGGGGAGGAAGCGATAAGAAAGTGGAGCTGGTGCCATCGTGGCAGACTCCTTCCCCCCTCCCGGCACCCCCCCACGCGGGTCTCCTCCCAGGAGGAACCGTTATCTGCCGCTCCCCCACACCCCCCCCCACGCCCCGACAAAGCGTCATGGCGCTCGAACCGAGTGGCAGTTTGAATTTTGAATCCCCACCAACGCCCCAGGGCGGGAAAAAGACCCGGGCGGGATTCGTCCACCGCCACTTCCTCCTACGCAGACGGCGCCTCCGAGAGGGACCCTCCACCCCAGCCTGCCCGCGCTGCAGGGCTCAGCCCGCCGGCCGCGGCAAGGGACGCCTTCACCCCTGCCCTTCTGCAGGCGCCCTCACCCCACACCACCCAAACCATCTGCCCCTCTCCCCACCACCCACCCGCCCGCACACAACCACAAGCGCCCCCACCCCCGCGCCCCACACATTAAGCACCAAACCAGCACCCGCGAAGTCCCATCGCTGCCCCATGCCCAGGGACTCACCATGGTGGCTCGGCCTGGCTGTGGGGTGTGGTAGAAGCTAACGGCTGTACAGAGCACACGAGCAACCCGACCGCTCTACAGCTCGCCTCACACTGAGCCCTGCCTGGCCGCCAGCAGTGCCTCATAAACCTCCTCACAGCCCGCCCGGATCGCTCCGCGCCGCTCCCTCCCCCCTCCCCTTTCCCCGCCGGGGAACGGAGCTGCGAAAGAAGTCCCGGCTCTTCGCGCTCTTCTCGGCAGGCCCCCCCCTCACCCCGAGCGCGCCCCCTCCTCTGCCCCCGAGCCCCCAGGCCCCGGCGCAGGAAAGGGCGAGATGCGGGAAAGAGTGGGGCTGCGCTTGTGGAACGGCATGGGGGGGTGCCGGAGGAGGCAGGCTGAGGGACTATTTCTCTGGGCGGAGGGGGATTTTAGAAAAAAAAATGCCGAGGAGTGCAGGGACTCCAGGAGGAGCGCGCTGATTGGTGGATTCGTACCTGCAATGCGTCACTTGGACATGCACAGTCTGGGCTGGGAAGCGGTTACCCCTCCCCCCGCCCGCAGTGCGCGAGGCCCGGCCCGGCCCGGCCCGCCCCGGGGGGGGCGCCGCTGACCTGCCCCGCCGCCCGCCCCGCCGCGCTCCGCTCGCTGCCCGGCCGCCGGGCCCTGCCCCGTTCTGCTGCGCTGCCTGCGGCGGTGGCCGGCCGCGCGGCCTGCGGGCGGCGGGCGCTGCGGCGGGGCGTGCTGGGCGGGCAGGGCCGCCGCCGCAGAGGCTCGGGGGCAGCGGGGCCTCCCCCCGACAGGCCGCGGTGGGGCGCGGAGGGAGGCAGGCAGGCCCGGCTGGAGCAGGCCCTGGACCGCAGGCCTCGAAGTGGGGCCGCGGCCCGGCGTTGGCAGCGGCCTGTCTCGGTGCGTCACCCCGGGGCTTCACCGAGGTGCACCTGAGTTGCATATCCCCGGGAGCGCCTCTCCAGAACGTTTCAAGCCTTATCTCACTGTGCTCCGGAAAGCCTCACCCACAGTTACTAAACGAGACTGGCTCTGCAGCCAGAACGGTCCAGAACAATTCCCACCTGGCTCTGCACACCAGAGGTGCCTTATGGCCGGTAGCATTGTTTAAAAGAACAGATTCCCCTGCTACAGACCACGTACGCCCTGGTGCCGTGCTTGCCAGGGCAAGGCCGGTGGCCAGCAATCCAGCACTAGGATCTCGAGCCTTACCAGGGTTTCCCCTAAGATGCATTTGGGCACATCACTCCAGACAAAATTTTCAAACTTGCAAATACATTTTCAAAGGCATAAACAACTGATAATTCAACGAACAGCCACAATGCTGGCTGAGTTCAGTGAAAGCAGGCCTACCTGTCACCTCTGAAAAGCACAACGCTTATTTTGGGGCCATAAATACGTTACTAAATTTTGGAGGCCCAAGTCTTGGGTTTTCTGAGCTAAGTTTGAATGCAAATTACCATATTACAATAAAAATTACCTACTTCCATATCTATTGCAAGAATTATTTAGTGGATATTTATACAGTACTTAAACAAACAGTGTTTTATACCTATCTACTTATCACTGCTATTACACAAACTAGAGCAACGGCACTCACTTCACACATTGAAGAGGCTTCATTCGTCTCCGGTCTTCACAGCCTTTTTGCTTTATAGGCCATATAAATAGGATGTGCTTGGGAGGGGACTGGCATGAACAAATTTTTAACAAAAATTCTGTGAGTTTTTCCCTCTGAATATTGACTGCAGTTCTCAGGGCCTGCTCTCTTTTCAGAACTAATCTCGTGTCTACCAAACTTCAGAACAAAGGGGGGTGGGGGAACCCAGAACAAGGCCTGATTTCTTACAATAATCAGAGACCCCTTCATCAAGCCCTGTGCCTCTCAGCTTCTCTACTCACTTTGTGATTGATCATAGGGAACACAGAAAACAACATGGTGTACTTAAATTTGGCCTTCAGCCTTGAAATCTGCAGTTACTGTTTTGTGATACACTAGGTTTTTTAGGCTTCCTAATATATATACACGCTTAAGTGTATTTATAGTCCACAAATCAAGCACATCTAAACTATTTTCACTTCAAACTCTTATAACATTTCTTCTCTCTGTAATATATACCTAGATGAACAAAATACTTTTCAGAGAAAGCAATAAATGCCAAGATTATTGTTATGCACACCTCCTCATACCTCTGAGATGTGAAATAGGAGCAAATCCCCACCTATGGTCACACTATGCTCGACGTGGATTCATGAGGCATCAAGATGGCTTCAAGCAGTTTTACTCCTCCCTGTGCCCCTTTGAATCAGTTTTAGGGATTGCTCTGACGTTCCCAACTTCTTTACAGTTCCAGAGGCGTGAATCACTGCAGACAAGTTCTTGACTTCATCATCTGCTCTAGATTTGGGATAGAAGTGGCATAGCACCGCTCAGGGTGCATGTATGTCGCACCCCCAGATCTGGAGCAGAGCAGAGCACTGGTGCATCTGTGTGGAGCAAAACCATCTCCTGCGGAGACATTAGCTTAAGCCCTGGCATTGAAATGCTCACGTGTGCGTGGTGCTGGGCCTGGTTTACTGAGCCCTTTCCTTGGCGTCTGTCCTTTATCTTCACAGTGGCTCAGAGAGGCAAAGCATCGTGACACCCAGCTTCACGCATGGGCGGGTTACTCGGGTGCCAAGGCTCAAGGAATCGGTTGAGGTTAGGTATGTCACCATTTCTGTGAAGCAGGTCCTGAGAGATTTGATGAGAAGTATATGGAAGGGCTGTACCGAGAACTGCATGTTCTGTCCGAGTCCTGTTCCTGGAGTTTGCCACTGCCGGTCTCAGGAGCACAGAGGCTGTAGGAAACATAAGGCCCACAGCATAAATAAAATGTAGGCTCTTTAATTATGGCTTAAGGGTCTGCTGAGGAGCAGGGACCTGAATGCAAGAATTTCAGGTCCCAGAGAACCTGGCCACCGACCACCATACTGTTTATTTCTGTATACGTCCATTAAAGTATTGAGTATCTGTAATTTATCAAATTCTCTTTTTAGTTAGGTTCAGTTTTCTCTGAAGGTAGAAGAACTGGTCATTCAGAGCAGCCTTTCTCTGCCGTGTGTTTCTTAAGCCCCCTGGTTCCTTGATCTCTTTCTCTCCCCTTTCTCTGTTCTTATGTGTCTCCTTTTTTTCCATCTGCGTTTTCCTCCAGCAGCACCCATTTCCTGTGGGTTTCATCACCACCCCCACCCTGCTTCCATCTGTTGAGGAGATCAGCCACCAAGTTAACTTGCAATTACACTACCAGTGAAATTACACCAACACTTAACAGCGGCATTACTAAGCATTAAAGCAAACGCCCCAGTGACATTGATGGGAGAGGGGGGAATTCATCCCCCTTGCAAAGAGGTTGTTAGCAACCTCAGGTAAGTAAAACAACAGCTCCTCAGGTATATTGAGGCCAGGATCCACTCTCGGTAGCCTACAGAGGCAGAATTGCTTTCCAGCAGCCTAGCTGACACTCTCTGCAGCCTGCATGTGCGGTGAGAGGCAGGGAAATACATCAACTGACCGGCCGCAGCTGCGGGCTGCGACTCTGACACCTCTGACAGAGCAATAATGGGAATTGACTGTAATTTCTCTGTTGCAATGGCCCAGTATAGCTCTACCAACTCAGACTTTTTAACGTGATAATTTCTCTCTCTTGTATGTAATTTAATATATCTGTCAATGTTTCTGCACTGTGCTTTTTTTTCCTTTTTCAATCCCCCCCCCCCCCCCCCCCCCCCCCCCTCCCCACCCCCCCCCAGCAGGAATACAGTCATATAGAAGTCCAGTTTCAGGATGGGGACAACAAATTAGAAAAGTAATTTGAGTTACAATGGTTAGTGAGCTGTATATGCCAGCAATTTTCACAGTTACTGTACGTGGTATATTGAATATTGTGCAAAGTCAATTTATCTATCATTTAATAATACTTTAATGGATCGTGTGGACTGATGTATACAGAGCACTGTGCAATGCTATAAAACGCTATAGCTGCCTCCTCAAGTTTTGCTATGTCATTGCTGTGCAGATTATAGTAATAATTTGAACAACCTAATTAGAAATTAATTGCAATTTTTCTAAGTGAGTTTCTGCAGTAAGAAGAAAAAAGTTCTTTACTTACATCAAGTACTAAAACTTAGCATTTAACTAACTGCTACATACCAAAGGAGAATAGTTCTTGGCTGGTTTTGCATAATGGGTATAATTTTTTACCGTTCTGTCTGTAACAGAGAACCTACCACCTGAGAAAGGTGTTCCAACTTTATGGGGATAAAACTAGGGTGTAAATCAATATTTAGCCACTCAAAGGTACTTGGAAGGCCCATTCCACCCTCAGCAAGGAAAAACTTCGCTGTGCAAAATTTTAAGGTACTAAATGAGACATCTCCATTTCTGGTATCCTGAGGGCATCTATTGATCAAACAACCCAGAATGCTGAGAACTGGGAGGAATTGGGGTGACTGCTCATCCAGCTACCCTTCCCTCACCTGGATGGCAGCAGTGGTTAGGAAAAAAAATTGAGGTTTGTTGACTGTCGGAAGACACTGCCTCTAATATAAACATGGTTGTGGGAATAGCTGCGCTTTTTGCTTGCGTGTTGAAAGCTTTGCCCTGTCCTTTGTGTGTCATCCCTGAAGCACTCACACCTGGACTGCATCCAGTGCCCATAATTCACTGGGATGGCACTTCTTCCCCTACGCAATAGGACAGGGGATTCCTCCCACCCCTTTGGTTTCTGTAGGAAGTGCACAGACGAGAGCGCTACGTGGTCTGAGTCCCAGGTAGAAGGGACTGCAAATGCTTTCAGAATATTATGTTACATAGCTGTGTCAATGCTGGAAGTGATACGGGCATGTCCAAATTAGCATTTAAGTAACTCAGATATGGATAGCAAGGCAGGTCTAGCAGTGTGGTGCTCAACACAAACTGCCAGAGCCACTCAAGAAGCCATTCAGCTTCGCAGTTAGCAGATGTAGAGCTCTGTTGTGGGGATTACACGGCTCCCCTACTCAAGGCTCGGTGTTGTAAAGCTGATTCAGGTGACCTAAAGCTGAGTCTTTTAACTGCATTGGGACCATTCACTAAAATGAAACAACATGGGAGAGCCCACAAAAGTAGATAGGTGCACTCACATAAAACAGAGAAGCTGGAGGAAGATGCGATATCTAATCATAGGCTCTAGACTAGGATTAAGAGTAGAAAGCCAGTGGGGCTCACACTCTTTTCTTCTGCCTTTTTTTCCCCCGTTGTTGTTGTTTTAAATTGATAAACAACTGCTTCCATTTTATGCTGATTTCTGATGGCACATTGTCCGTAAACCTGCAGTATTTTCTGGACTCCAATGAGGAAAACATAGCTCTAGGTCTTCATCTCACCAGCATATCATTCTGGAAAGATGAGAAAAAGGTACCTGGGCAGAGGCAGTAGAAGATCCCCTTTCTAAACCATGTTCTTAAAGTGTGAGAATAGATGGCCTTCAACACTAACTATGAGCAAGATCTTGCTTTTTCTGCGTTTCTTTTTCTCAAATACCTTAATAAGAAGGAAAGCATAAAAACCATATTTGCTCCAAGATAACAGAAATCCCACAGCCATCATCTATAGTAAAGTACAGTCCTGTTTTTTAGGGACTGGCAATAATAACAGAACACTTACAAGAAGCAGCATAAAGTCCAGGAAATTGCAGAATGTATTCCAATGACATCAGATTCTGCAAAGGCTTCTTTTTCTTTCCTTTGATGAGCTATAAGAGAAAGAGAAGGTCTTCAAGAGTCACCTGCACTTCCACACATGGACCAGAAGCCTTCGTCCATGGGAACTGCCACACGATTATTATCGCCATGGCACTTACAGCTGCACTGCATGAGTCACAAGCCGTTCGAATTGCATCCTGCATGTCTGTGGACATGGTAATAAACCTCAGTCTTGAATGGAGACTCTCTTCAGTTTGATAAATACGAGCAAGAAAGTACTTGCAAATGTGCAGTGGCTAGGATTTTGCCATTTTCAGTGGGAAAACACATATAAAATATGCTTATTCACCAACCAGACTTTACCATTGCTATAGAGTGGTTTCAGTTTGCCTGAAGCCAAGCCCACAAAATATGAAGTGAAGGAGGAGTATAATGGAATTAATAAACTTGACAAAATGCATCCGAGCAACTGTTTAAACTTTCCCTCATGTGGAGATCTGGGAAGACGGTGGTCAAGGAAGAACTTGGCAGTTTTCCATTTTGATGGGAAGAGATGGCTAGAAGAAAAATATGCTTTTCCAGGTCTGAAGACAGTTTTGGTTGCTTTCTGCATGGCGGGTTTTCATCCTAACATATTTTTTCTGTATCAGCAAACAAAAATAACAGAATAATAGCTAACTCCTATTAAAAAATTACCGGAGGAGGCAAAGCAGTGCTTATAATAGAGTTACTGCTGCAACCTAAATCAGGGCATAGTGCCAAATACCTCTATGATGAAAAATAAATCAATGTAATGATGCTTTCCCATTACCTTTTTTGGGGGGAATGAAATGTCACAAAATATTTTGCACACTTCCTACTGGGAACCAGGGCATACAGGACTGATTTGCAACAGAAGGCTAAAAGATTTTGTTCAAAATCAGTGCAGGTAGACAGACAGCTGCTGGAACTGAAGGTTAAAGTATGTTTTAATTTTCTAATGACAGCAAAGGATGAAGCATTTACTGACTATAAAATTTCAAATGTATAGAACCTGAATAGACTAAACATAGTTTATCTACTTCCCTTTTTCACCCAAATAGACACTGTTTCACCTAAACTGAAACTGCTCTGGAAATTCAAACCGTGTCATTTAGTCTTGTGCTGTAAGGTCCTGCACATTTAAAGTGATTTTTGTCTACATACTGACAGTTGAAGAACCCCGCCTCTGGTGAAGCTGTAGGCATTTCACAGGCTTTCTTTCAGCAGGTCACATCCCGAGCATCTTGTTCAGTTTTTTCCTCTATCTGTACTCAGGCATGCTTTCAGAGGAGTTTATCCACATAAGGGCTGACTAAACACTGAGCAAACAGTTCAGAATTTGGCTGTCTTTTATAAATAATGATTCAAAGGTTTGATTTAGCTACAAATGAGCCTGAGCCACAAAAATTGCATCTGGCTCCTAACTGTGTCAACTCCCATGGCAGAGATTTTTTTTCCCAGCCAAAGCTTGGCCTGAAAGTTCATGCAGAAAGACAAACTGTGAATCAGAAGCCTGTATCAGTGCTCCGGGTGAAGTGCGTACCAAGATAGCCTGCAGCCACATGCCAGCTTGCCATTGACCTTTTATCTGCATAAATAGTCGTGACCTTTGGGCTGCTCAAGTTAGTGCTAGCTGCTTGAGCAGTCAAGTATCACAGCCCTGTTCTGCTCAGGCCGCATCTCTTTGCCATTAACTGTTCACACCATCTCCTTCGCTGAGCGATGGAGGTAGGCGAGGGCACCGGGCAGCTTTCTTACCTTTGCGGACATCCTCTGCCTTGGAGGAGATCCACCACTGGCTGGGTAAGACCATATGAAAGCCTCACTACATCGACTGAGCAACACAGAGAAGACTGAGTGAAGGAGCTGACAATCCGCCTTTAGACTGACACTTTTCTATAGGGCACAACAATCCATCTTCACTCTTGCTTTAATTTATCGTCCCCTCTCATTATCTTTCATTACGTTTAAAGCAATTCCTAAAAGAGTTTTAAAATCAAAAGAAATAAATTGTTACCAAAATAGTTATTCTTCTGCTAAGTGAGTTGTTTTGCTTTAAAACTGTAGATCACTAAGCCACAGATCTCTTTAAAATATAATCTACTTTTATTCAGTAGATTGTATGCTGTATAAGGTTTAATGCCCATTATTTTCTTAATAGACTAGAGCTAGCGTGCTCTCTCATGTAAATAAACATTTAGTCCTATTTCAAAATGCATCATAACATAAATACATAAAACAGCAGTTTTAGTTATTTTTGGAAATAGGTATTTGCACAGGTGTACAAGCACATTTTTTTCTAATTGTTTAGAAGAGATCCTTTGGTTGCTTAAATGACAATATTGGCAAGACCAGGGGTGGGGTGGGTGGGGAGTGGGAGGTGTGGGATACTTTTAAGGATAATAAAGCAGGAAAAAAGCACAAACATTTTCAAGGTTCTCAAAGATGATGGTGGCACAGACACATTTCAAAGGGAGATTACTATCCTTGAAATTTGCTCCAAAGCTTTTTTTTCTGATTTCCTTTAACGAGAGCTTTTTCTCTATGGCTGTTGCAGTCATAGGATAGCAGATGTCAAATATATTTTTCAACCTGATGTACATTGTCTGCACAATGCTTTAAAAATTCATTTGACTCCTATTATACGTTCTGAACACATTTTTAATTGCACCAAGGAAAACTGTTAGGCTAGTAGTGAGATACCTAGTCACTAATACCTGCATTTTTAAAACTAAATTTGAGGGAGCCATCCCGCAAGTAAGAGCGGGAGCTGCGTGCTGAAGCACATGCCTGCTGCCTTTGGCAGATGTGTTGGAAGGGAGCTCATTATCCTGCTGCATCAGGTCCTTCGGCTCCGCACCAATATCAATCCTGGGGTGAGCTGAATTTCACCTCATGTTTCAGGAATATCTGCTCACTGGAAGGGCTGCAATGCCACCCATATGGTCCTTGGTCAACCACCCAAAAAGCAAGCATCCTGCCTCCCTCCCAGGAAGATGATCTGGACAAGGGCCATGAGCTCTGGGAACAAGTCAGGAGGGTGCAAGACCTGCAGACATGTCTTCATGCTGTGCAGTTGGAGTGGGTGCAAGAGAGGATAAGGGCTCCTTGCTCCTATTTCTGTGAGTCGTTGCACAGAAACAAGACCCTATGACTCTCAAAGTCCATTTGCCAAATTACGGCATCTCCCTCTGTAGTTATAGCTAAGCAAGGGCATTTATGTTTCACCAGAGAAGCAAATGAAGCGAGGGCTGGTCTACAGCCTTCTCCGCTGCAGCCACTAAGCACCTTAGGCACAAGCTGTTACAGTTGCAGAGAGGAAAAAATGTGGGTTACCCTTGCTGAAACATTGGCAGTACACGACTGTTTACAACTGGAATTCTTGCTGCCTGCTTTTACCAATGACAACTTAGGACAGGAATAGGAAACTTCACATGATGATGAGGTCAACTTTTTTCACTTGTCCAGTGCCCCCAGATGAGCACAAAGCCGCTGAAGTGAAGATTTATGATTGCTTGCAAAAAATTGAGCTTGAGCCATGGTTTTTAGCTGGCTCTTTTGTGTTATCTTTTATAGCACTTCCAACAGCATACTCATTTGAAACTTTTAAAAGCAATTTTGTTTGCTTTCATTTGTTTATCATTTCAGCTCTCCCCCGTTGATTATCTGTGGCCATACCAGCAGCAATTTTAACTTGACCCATTCTCAAGTAAACGGAGAAGGCAACACATGTGTTTGCAAAGCATGTTTAATTTCTGTCTTTCATCTGTGAAAATATTAAATCTATTGAGCTACATAAATAAGTAATTCACTTACAAACCTGTCAAACTGATAGTAATTTCTTCCCCTCGGAGTTTACAGCTCTGAGGTATCCCTTCTCATGGTTTAATTTTCTTTTGTGTACCTGGAGACAAAACCATTCAGCTAGACACCTTTCACCTGTAGTAGAGGAAGGGCTGCTCAGCTGCTATTCTCCTTTGCCCCCATTCCACTATATACAGTGTATGTAAATGTGCAAAAAAATGTGGAGTGGGAATAAAACAACCACTATGCATGTCGCTTCTGTTGCGGTGGTTTATGCATGTGAAGTAGATTCCTGCTTGGCCTTCTGGTTTGGATAACAGCCCTGTAAAATCATTTCTACCAAGAGACTAGGGATCTGTTTCTGTTCCCATGCAAATGAAATTAGTGGAATTATATAAGCATAAAATCAGGGGCAAATGAGAGGAAACTCGTTCGCTCTTTTGTGCTTTTATGGAGTTGGGCTCCTTAAACATGAACAAGATGATGCTCTCGTAAGGGATGGAAAGCGTGTCATCAGGTACCTGGCCCCAGGAGGACTATGCACACAGATAGCTGGGTGTCAAAGGGTGGTTTGAAACAAAATAAACTTCCCAAACCAGGAAGACCTTAGGACTAAGCAAAAGGAAACACTAAGCGCAGGGGGTCTACATGAAGTCCGATCCCCTCACCACCTTGTCCAGGTGCTTATATCAAAACTGTAGGGAAGGATCTCCTTATAGCCAGGGATCCTTTCCTAAAAATAATTGTGCAGGACCTCTCTTTGGCATGCTTTCCCTCAAAACCGGCTCCAGCACCATTTCAGGCTGTGTGCTGTGCTGGTACTGGACTTAAAGCTCTTTATCTGTGGGAATTCTCCTCCCTCCACCATTAGCTGCATATGTAAAACCCTGCATAAGCCATTGTTGTCTCTGGGATCTGGGGGTGGAGAGAGGAATGGAAGAAATCTTGTAGCAGAATATATTTAGCTTCCATCTCTTCCAGGATGCTCCTTCACACCTCTCAGTTAAGTGTATCCAGCCCTGTACCGAGCTGTGGAAATGCAGCAGAACCAGCAGAGCTTTCTGCCTTGGTGAAGGGGCCCTGATTTATACTTCAATAAAGCAGTCTCAGTACTGAAAGCGTATAAGGGACATCCCGCCCCACTCAAGTTATTTTGACAAAAGACATTTTAAACACAGTCCATGGGAGAGAAGCTAAGTTACTTCCTAATACTATTCAGCTATACTAAAAGGAAAGCAAAATGTTATGGGTGTGCAGAAAGCAGAAATTGTAGCAAGATTATTGGCCGAAAGGGCAGAATTCACGTTTAATAACCTGCCTTATGTTTGATCTTTACTGGTTTTCACTTAAGAAGACTGCAAAACACATTACTTGTCCTTAAGGAGTGCTACTGTGCACAGGGAGTAACCAGCTCGTGGTTATCTGCTGTGACCAAAACGCTGACATTTTGAAATGGACATTATTCATTGCAACCGCTTTGACTGAGGCCATTTCATATGGAAACAATTAGGAGGCAAAAAGCATATCATAACAAAGGAATGAGAAGAAAGATCAGGAAACACAAGCAGATTGGATCATTCTCTAAAAATGGATACAGTATTTACTGTTAGCAATTATAATAAATCTAAGACTTGAATTACCACAGGAGAGCAGACATGACTCCGAGTTGTAGATTTTCTTATGCAATCTAAGAGGAAACGGTCCAGATTAATGATGAATGTAAAATTTAGGTCCAGGGTAGAAGAAAGTGTAATAACTTATTTCATATGTGTGCAGAATGGAGAGTCTGAAAAGAATGCATTTAAAAAGTGGTCACAATAGGAAACTACAGAGAAATAAAAAGCAAATAGGAAATCAAAAACATATCGTCGGCGTGCATTTCCTTCAAGGCAAGGGAAAATGTAAATGTACGTTGAAGAGCACTCACAGAGATTTGCACATCTTCTTGGGACCAATCCAAATGCAACTGGAAACAACAAAAGCTGTAGAACAAAATCCATTTCTAAGAGGTGTGTACTCTTACAGGCAGGAAATACCTGGGGGGAGGGTTTTTCCCCCCACTGCTATCAAAGAATGAGTGAGCTAATTACTGGAAAGCATATATTGTAATAAAGAATTCTGAAACACCATTTAATACTTGTCTGGTTGAGTAATTAAATGAATAGAATATCAGCACTAAGCAATATGACATAGATGAGACACTGTTAGCCATACACAGCTGGGAGCCAGGATGCCCATATCCCTCAGTTCCTAAAATAGTCATCTGTATTTGCAGGAAAGTTTGGAAAGCACTTCCAGTAGCTACCAATACTTGGTCTCCTAGTGCCGTAACTACCATGCCTCTGTTCTGTACACACACTCACACACAGAATTCCAGTATGTCCTGAAACTTGAGTGAATTGAACTTAAATTTGCACCGTTAGGCAACAGCAAACCGCCATCTGACTCCTCCCTCCTGACCACTGTCTAGGAGATGAATTTCTATTGCCACTGAAAACAATTTTGAGTTTTATGACTGACCTCACTGGAGCCAGGATTTGGCTTAATGTCTTGATGTAAGCAGCTAATGGTTCTTCTGACAATAGCTCAGAGCTGGTGTAGGTCAGAGCAGAAATACTGAATGCCTTGCAACTGGGTGAACATCCCATTCATGCTATTGGCTTACCTGGCAAAGGGGATATCAGATTCGATGCCTCCATTCCTGTGCAAATGCCCTGCTTTCCATCTTAAATAACAGTAATGCCTAAGTGGAAGGCATCTCACTTCTTCAGGAAGCCGAGAACGGTGCAAATGCCCACTAAAACTGGCCAACGTATATAGAGCAGATAGATGGGTGAAGGAGCGCCTGAACCTCTGAATGGGGCACTACCGACCTGGCATAGTGCCTGTGCTGGAATCCTGCATCATCCTGACCTCCCTCTGCTCCCCCTGCACCTCCACAACCCTCACAACGTGCCATGTGCCCCAACCTGTCTGAAGCTAGAAGAGCTTCAGAAAGCTGTGCTGCCCGTGTGGGTGGTATTTGCCAACAGCACGCTCCCTCCGGCTGCTTCTCCCTTTCTGGAGCATCACTCGGAGGCAGCTTGCATGCCTCCCGCACCTCCCACCGCTCATCCCGGGCCACTGGCTTTGATGACTCAGGACAACTGCTAAGGCTGCCAGCTGGAAACCCATGCGATTTCCAGTCCTTCTCCAACTTTGGGAAATGCTTTTGCCTAAGCAGTAGCAAAGTGGAGCATGGCAGGAGGCGGGTGGTTGGGAGAAGGGGTAGCTCCACACGGGATGTGAGCTTCATCCATCTACTGGCTGGCTGCAGAAAGCAGCGGTTCCAGAACAAGTAATCCTGGGTGCCACTGGCATTTTAGAAAGAGCTACACATTTGACATAGTTTCTCCAGAAGATCCCTTTAAATAGTAAAACTTTCACACATTTGTATTCAGAGCTCTTACAATTTTATTTTTAAAGGGAATGTAGGTGTTCCCGAACAGTGGGTGTGAGACTGACAGCACTAGACCAGAGCTCTCCATTTGCAGAATAACTGCTGCATGGACTACTATACTGCAAACTCCGGTAATGCAAATACCAAGGATTGGGTCTCCCCATCCCTGCGCTTATTTTGCCTTTGTCCTCGCAGCTGAAGCTGCCCCAAGGGGAACTAGCAGCTATGATGGCCCATGCATGTGTGTACACGCACATGAGTGTTCAAACATTTGCTAGAACAGACACAAGATTATCAAGCCTTCCAGACAGTGATTACTTTTAAGCTTTAGCAGTGTATTTGAATTTTGCACTCCATTGCCACAGAAGTAGCTTTTCACATGAATTCATGAGTTTTCTGACATATCCTTAAGCAACATGCTTGGGTCTATTTTTTCTTTATTTGCTGACTTTTTGTTGTTAAAAATAAACAGATTAAACTCAGATACTTGTACACAACTTTGGAAATATCAAAGGTTCTTACCAGGTTTCCAAGGACTTGGAAGACACCTGAAAGCACTCATTCTGATCTCTTAAAGAAAATACCCTGAAGTACATGATTTTCCATAGCTGGGGTAGCTTATGCCTCTAAGCATCATTTAATAGGTGACTGCAGATGAGAGCAGTCACGCTGGCCTTCCAACCCTTTCTCCCACTCCAGCCCACTCAGAAACGCCTTCTGAAAAAAACCTAAATGGCAGAATCCCTCTGAACATTTAAACTACCTCTTTTTACTCCTCACCTGTTCCTTGAGCCATCTATTCTGCACACGATAAGATCGGGATTGGTGCCAACACAGTGTAGAAACTTTCTCTTTCTTGAGGCACGAATATCACTAAATTAAGTTCCTACATTTTCCTCCAAGACTACAGGCATGCAGTTTCCTTCCAGCTCTTTCTCCAGATCTTCCAGTCCTCACATGTTAATGTGCTTTGACTTTTAGTTAGTTGTTAGGAAGAATTCTTCTTTAGACTATATTTTATTTCTTTGCTTCCTTTGAATAATTTAGAGTCAAATGATAATTTTTTCTCACTGGCTCTAGTTTTGTGCAGAGAGAAGCAAAATTCTTGTCATTTTTGTCTCCCCCCTCCAGCTAATTGGAGTGGTTTTGTTAATGTGCTATGCTTGTACGCTCAGCCCTCTGCTAACAGTCTTAACAGTTTTTTCCTCGCACATTCAGCAGGCAAACCCAGAGGTGGACCAAAGTGTCATGCCAGTGCTGGATGCTAGAGAAAACATAGACAGGAGCTGCTTGACACAGAGTCAAGCTGGCATCTGCCAGCCAGATTACAGGCGGCTGTGGTCAGACAACAACTGGAAGAAACCGGTGCCTTGGATCTGCCTTTGCACACTCCACCTGGGAAAACTGATTTCTGAAGTTTGTCTGCTTTCATAGTGCTAGAAATTTCTGTTATGCAGACAGAAATTCTGTTATAAAAGGAGTATAAACGCTCTTAGGCAAACAGATCAGGCCCAAGCCTCTAACTAACCGCAAGCCCAAAGACTAGATTCAGGATGATCTGAGATCTGCCCCTGCAGAGAAACTGTGCACAGAACAGCAATACAGCCTCTTGCTGTGAGGTCATGTAAGGCTCCTTGTACGTTTTCCTGATTTTATGGTGGGATCTTTTGTAATAAGTTTCAGCCCTGCCTTCCTTCTGTTAATTTTTTTTAAAAGTACTTTTGCAGCAGTCAGTTCGCTGAAGCACCATTTTCTTTCCTTTGAATTGACTGAGAATCTGGGTTAAAGTGACTGACTGATGTAACAACAAAGGAGCGATTGTCATCCGGTCCAAAAGCTTTGATATGCTGTTGGTTATAAAATGCACTTGGACAGCCCAAGTTCTGTGCCAGATTAATATTTGATGTCATTGGACTTGACTGGCTGTAACCGAACGAGCTGGGGCCATTGTTGGGAAGATGGCCATCTCCCTTTCATGGGGAAGTTAGGGCTCATAGAAGCTGACAGCCTGACAGGCCGATCTTCCATTTACCCATAAGCACCCGTGGGTGGGAGCAATGACAATGCACGTTTCCCCATATTTAATCACCGATTCTCTTTGCAAGCCCAAGGTATCGTGTGTACTTTCTATTATCAGCAACAACTTTTCTTCTTCCAGCAGTTTAGAGGGTATCAATGCATGGCTCCTCTTGATAGTAGCTACTCCCTCCTTCTCTCTCTTCCCTCCCCAGCCAGTGGGCTGCAGTGATAGCCCACTGTCATTAGGCAAGAAAGACGATGGCACCTGTACCACTCTGCCTGAGACTCCTCTGCTCATTCAGTAACAGCAGGCACTATTTAATCATGGTCACAGTCAGTGACCCGTACACCAGGTAAAGGAAAGGTGGAAGGGTGCATGTCCAGTTGGTGAAACAGCCCGAAATCAGACTCTGTGGAGAGGACCCCACGCTTGGACCCACTCCCAGCATCAGCCTTTCAACACTAGGAAGATTCTGGCTGGATGCCTTGCAGTACTCTGCTGGGAATCACATAGTGCTAAGGGAGTACAGGGAGAGTCACACCAGAGGACAGAATTTTTCCCAAATAGCATTCATACATCTGCTGCCATTCTTTATTAAAAGTCATTAAACACCACCTAGGATGCAGACGTTTAACTCTGGCTCTAACTACATATGTGTGAGGTCCTCCTACATAGTCCATGCAGCTATGCTCAGAAGTCCTAAACTCTCTCACATAAGGAGGAAACAATTTTGGGCTGCATCATCAACACTGTCCTAAATGGCTCTGGTTTGTTTGCCTGCTGATCCTTTGTCTTAACTTATCCAAAATATCTCTAGGCTAATCACATGCCAGTGACACTTCATTTAAAAAACAGCAAAAAAAAAAAGGAAATTAGTGTTGTGGCACATAGATATTAAAAAAAATAAATCAAATAAAACTTGGCATTGTAAATGGAAATCAATGGACTGCAAAATTGTATTTGTTCTAGCTGGCTAGAGTACTTGCCGAGTTCCAAGCTGTTTGTCCCTTTCTGAAGAGAGACGGGGTCTGCTCCATTTGTACTGTAACTGCAAGGCTGTTGTGAAATAAAACTTGGATCTTTCCACCTTCAAAACAGTTTATGCATACCAGAAAAAAATTAATCTCACAATATCCCATGAGACACAAATCCTAGCCCTCGTTTACAGAGAGAATGAAGGTAGAGTGGATATTTTGTCTGAAGCCATGAAGCAAGTCTCTGTTAGAGGTGAAATGTTTGGCTCCTGGACTTATGCTGAGAAATTCTGACTATGTCCCTCTTAAAATTCTTTCAGTATCTACAAACTGCAGGCAGCATAGTGTCTGAATAATAATAATTAACAATAAAGCACTGTAGTGGATAGGGAGTATACAGTTGCCCTGTGATTCCATGTGGCACCTGGCTAGCTGTAACTTTCAGGCTCAAGACGCTTGAAGATGTCACAGGGACCAGTGTTGCCTCTCATCTGCACTACACTCAACTCTGCTGCTTTTCTGCAAATATGATTCTTGATCTTTTTATAGATCTTAATAAAACTATATATGACCTAAAAATCTGCTCAACTGAAATATTTACATATTACTACATGGAACACATAAAAACGTTCCCATTATGAACAGTCCATTATCACCAACATATCTACAATATCTGCTTTTTGTCTTCTTCCCCATTCTGTAATGTTGATAAAGATGATTATTCATATCACACATAGAAACTAATAGCATTTATTGCACATCCTCATTGACTCTCAGTGCATGTAATTACCATGCAAAAGCTAAACTGTTCTAAGGATTTTTATTATGCTAAATTTCATTGGTCAAAAGCTCTCCAAAATTCTTTTCCCAGGATTTTCACATGTCCATTCCTGAGAGCTTAAGTTTTATCTTAGTTTTCCAAAGACTGTGGGGTTTTAAACTCATCACCTTGAGGATGGGAAGCCAATCAACTTGCACAGGAGGTTGTTTTCAGGCTGAAGAAGGTACAACTGGACAGTAAGACTGGGAACCAGAATAAGACTTGCTAGCTCTGATGACAGCATAAGGTGAAAGCTAAAAAGAGAAGACAGGTAAGATAAGCACATCTTACTCTTTGAAGTCCGAACAGGTGATGCTTGAGGTTAGAACAATGCAGTAAAATATTATTAGGACAAAACACAAAGAACCTGGAATTTGTGACTTCTAAATCTGTGGCCTGCCAGTGCTCTGTCTGCAGGAGGAGCCTGTTCCAGCCACCAGGACTGTCCTACCAAAAAGTTGTGTCTTCTAAAACCATTCTCCAAAAATCTTAACTTTATGGAGTATGCTATGCAAAGCAGTTATCAAAAAATAGATACCAGCTCTGTCCTTGATATTAAATAGGATCATTTGGATTACTGCAATCAAATATTTTAAAAAAAGGCATTCATTACGAATGTGAATTTACATCCCCTCAATTGTAGAAATGATCAGAGGAATATCTCATTTAAAATTAGCATTCTTTAAGTAAGGCTTAAAAGTTGAATTGATTGGAGAATAATAGCCTATCCAGCTCTTTGCTGTCTTCAACTCCTGCATGTATTTATCAACAAAGTCTTCAAGAAGAACTTTTCCTTAAAGAAATATATAGACCATTATTATTTTCAGCTTGTATCAGTTACACAGCCTGGATCAGTTTGGGGCGAGAGTTATTTTGGGCTGCTTCCATTGGGTGGAATGCTGGTGGAGTCGGGGAATTCCTCACATCATTGCTCTTGATTAGCACTGAAGGCACAAAGCCCTTTGTCCTTGACCTTTTAAAACAAAGGCCAAACAAGAAGTGAGGAGTTTTGTTCACAATTTCAAGTGTCTTTTGCTTGAAAGCACTGTGTCCAAAAACCCTCCCTTGGCTTTTGTTCAGGGTCACCCTGCTGGGGGCTCCTTGAGCTAACCTTAAGCCTTCTAGGAAAGCCTTCTAGGCTTTCTGTTCCATTTCTTCTCTTCTATCTTCCAAGGAACTTGCTGCCTTCAAGTTGATCTCCACCTTAGTGGGTAGATTAGCCCCTGGCCAAGCCACCCTGCTGCTCAGCTCGGATTCCTGAAGAGCCTTATGGGAAGCCTGCCCAGCTCCAATTGTTTCAGTTATCTGTAAGTGAAAGAATGGTTAATTATTCTGTTCTCAACTGAATCGTCGGCATCCATCAGGAACATCAGCCCAAGCTGGCAGAATATACTGAATCCTTTCTGAAACACCCTAAACTCAGTCATCGTTGTTGTAAACACTGTCCCAGCGGTACTGCCGCTTGCTGAGGCTGTACCCAGAGAGCTGAGGCTCCAGGATCATCCAGCCCAGCACCAGGAGCTCCCCATGCTTTGTACACTCCACTGTCATTTCCAGACACTGCTTTTCAAAATAAGAGGTATTAGGCCACGGGGAACTATTTGGGGCTTGACTTTGCTGCTCCTGCTATTATCTTGACTTTGAACGATTATTATCTGTGATGGCTTTTTGTCTGTCTACACCTCCCTGACATGCGTAGCTAGATATTGCAGTGGAAATGCTTTAAATAGGAACCTGCCTCTTGGTTCTGCCATGCCATCTGCCATGAACTTGGGCACTCCACTGTAACCACTGCCACCCTTGCACTGTGCTGTCCAGGCTGGAGACAAAGCTTCCAGCTGCCCTATGGACAAAAAATGAATGTAGTTTCTTCTTCAGATGCTACACAGAAGGAAATGTGTTATTATGGTAAAGGAAAAGGCTATCTGCAGCGAATGGGCAGGCTTTGGCTGTCAGCATAAAACAACCATAGAGTGTATGCTGAAGGAAAGGCAGATTATTTCTTGGGGTCATAGTCCTTCTTTTTGTCCTTTTTGGTTCAGTTGTTTCTTATTTGTTGGCAAACTAATTTCCCTTATATTTCAGAGGAAATGTGCTGAACAGCAGATCAAAGGCCAAGTCACTCATCTGATGCCAACTGACATCTGTATGTTAAGCTAAACCAAATGATCTTTGGCCCTAATAGAAGCAAAAGCCAACCATATGTACACAATACATACACAGAGAGTAGCAAAAAAGAAACCAAATGCAGGCCGCGCCACTCCAAAGAGTACGAGTAACTAAGCTGAACAAAGGTCTATCCCTAAATGCTGAAGATCAGTGTAAGGGGGGTTTTATGGCTGATAACATACTGTGCCCTGCTGTGAAGCTGAGGACTTTTTATAGCTGGACAAAACCTAACAATCACCTTTTAAGTAGCACGTCTCACGAAACAGATGAGAAAGTGCTCTACCAGAATGGTAAATATTGTTCTCTCCATTTCTCAGAAAGGAAAGACGAGCAGCAGAGAGTTGGGGTAAGGTGCCTAAGGTGCCTTAGAGAGGTGCAGGAATGAAGACGACCTCCCCAGTCCAGAAGTCAGAAACAAGTATAAAAAGGCCAGCGTTGCTTTACTCGGGCAGTTACACACGCAGCCCTGTTTCCAGCAGCAATGTTTCCTAACCACTGCAAACACTAACTCAGCGCCACCGACCGCACTGAGCCTGCCTACGGCGGCCAGGACCGTGTCTGCACTAGGGCACAGGCAGATGAACAAGTTCCTGCACCGTCAGCTGGAGTATGAAATTACAGCACTTCAGCTGCTCCGCAGGAGCGGCCGCGCGTGCCCGGGCGCCGCTGCACAGGCAGGGCCGCTCACCCTTCAATGAAGTCCTGTAAACCACACCAGCACTGGGGGAAGGAGCTGAGGAAAGGACAGGTTAGGAGGAAAGGCGGGAGCGGGGGATGTACTGAATTGATCATTGTTCAGCTATCCCAGTGGGTGCATCCTTACCACGCTTCTGAAACTCCTGGGAGCTGGCGCAATGCAGCACCAGTGCCTAAGGCAGACCCGACGCGGCGCTGGCAGCTGTACGGGGTCAGTCCCTCTGCAGGGTGGCCCAAAGAAGAAAGCCAGTCTCCTGACCCCATGGGACTGCTCATCCACCTGAGGTCCTGCTCCCAACTGCTCTGGGAAGCAAGTAAATGACAAGGCATCGTTTAACATGAAACATACGGAACAATTAAATCCAGTGCAACAAACACTGGGGATTATGAAAGGGGAAATAACCACACACACAGAGTGAGTGGCAGGTTCCTTTTCTTGGTCCTAGCCTGATCCTTTACCTGTGAGGAATGGATCATCCATCTGGGAAAAGCCCTGGCTGCACGTGCCGCTGGCCTGGCTTGCTGACCTTGGTTCCCTGCACACCGCCAGGGCGTGGGGAGCACACCTCTTGCCACAGGTTTCGGAGTTCTCCACCAGGGAGAGAGGGCAGGGTCACTCTCTCTTTCCTTCTACATGTGCAGGGGAGAAAGACACCTCTCAGGATAATTTATTAACCCAAATTACCTTCTGTTCTTATCTCACTCTGCTGGTAACTAACGGCCTTTCAGGAAGACTTAGAGAACCCTGCAAAGGTGCTCCGTGTGACTTTTCCGACCCGGTGGAGAACCTGCCGGTGCCTGTTCTTTCACCTGACCAAGCAGCCTCAGCCAGGGAAGCTGTGGTACAGGGCTGACCCCCTCGGTAAGGCTGCTCCATCAGCCTCTGGTTTACGCGGCATCAATCACGAGCTGCAGTTTCCACATTTAAATCCCAGCAACATCCTCTGCAGCCAGCTACCCCGTTGGTCGGTCTGCCTTTCAGCTCAATGTGGGAAAAATCTTGGAGCAGTTAGTCTCCTGATAATGACATATATAGCAGACTGCATCTATATGTTGTCATGGAGATGCCATGGGATACGTCTGAGGGTTTTGTCGGTTGGGTTTCTTCTGTATCACATATTTGTACAGAAATTAGGTTTTGATGAAAATATAGTATCCAAAGTTTTCCAGAGCATAAGTGGAACATAGATCTGTGTCAGAGAAGATCAGGTCACCTTATTCATGATAACTTGCATGGGTCTTAATTTTTTATTTTCCACTTAAACTGCTCCTGATTTCATATCCATAACATCACTGAGTTCAGGGAATTAAACTAGTCAAAAATAATTGAGGGGGAAAAGAAGCAGGCCATACGTTTTAAAAGCAACAAATGAAAAATGCAAGATGACAGAATACAATAGACTTCTGCAAATACAGTAGGACTGAAATAACTGGTTAGGGAATTGCCTCTAACTGTTAACCTTAGATATCTGAAACCTCCATTATTTTCCATCTTTACTTGATGTTTTTAAGGTAAGCAATTTTACTGCTTGTGTCCAGCTTATTCTTTTTTTCTATTATTATCCTCACAAATTTAATAAAAGGTATTTTCAGTTAAATGGGGATTTTTTTTTTAAATCACCTTTTAAGAGGAGAAAGAATTAATCCATTTCTAAATCGCATCTTGTCCACAAAAGACAAACTACGCGGCCAATGGAAATCATATTCTGTATAGCACAGTAAATGGCTGCAATCAAACAGGCCAAGGACCTATCAGCTAATTATGTAATCAGAAGCAAACCTGAGAAGCCACCACCAGCTCACAACCTGCAAACCAACTTCGATCTGAGCATTTTTAAAAAAATATCATCTTACTCTTTCTACATAACATCCTTATGGTATAGCCTTTTCTAGCTATCCACACAGTTAAAACACTCACCTATCCAAGCTCTTATCCAATTGTGCTAGATGAATTTTTTAATTGTACTTGGAAGTGACAGTCAGCTGTTGGCCTCCTTCTGCAGTTATTCAGATTTGAGATTACTCTAGAGAACCTGCTGCATTTTCAGACCACTGACTGAGAAAAGCTCCCTTGTGTCTGTTGACATGAATAATCCCTAACATTTTTAATATAGGCTGCTTTTGCCAGTTGGCTGACACTTGTGCTATGCCATGAATAAAAGCTATTTGATGACAGTTGAGAAATGGACGTGAGACACTTGCTGCTATATTTCCTCTGCTGTATGGGAGCTAGTCCCTATTGTTTGTCATGTGCAGGAATGTAAAGATGTTAAAGGCAACTTGAACGTGGCCAGTGATGATGTGGTAGTGCAAGGCAGCACAGTGAAGTGAGACCCAAAACCTCTTCTCGTAGCAAGCTTCTTACTTATGTTCCTTGAATGGCTTTGCTGCCTAGAGGAAGTTTAAGTCACTGTAAGTTTAAATAACATCCATTTTTATACATTTACCTATCTAGAGCATCCAAAGTGGGCCTTCACATCATCAAAATAGAAAAGATTCCTCTTATTACCCAGCTAGACAAAGTTTAGCATTTTCTGTGTATCATATAAGCAAGAGGATTAATAATGAATGGTTACTTACCAGCGGCTGCTGCTCTTCAAAAGACCCTCGTGTGTTTGTAACTGGGGTGTGTGCACTATAGGAGAACCACAAATTCCTGGTGTGAATAACATGCACTCCAGGAAAACCACATGGGACAACAACTCAGGTGACTCTGCATGAGCGTGTGTGGGGTGTTAGTGCTAGCAAGGAAGAAAAAGATAGGGATTTAAGGTGGAGGTGACAGAATGAGAGGACAAATGTTTGGCTAACAGAAAATGGGAGGTGGATTGAGGTGTCAGAGGAGGGTGAAGAAAAAAGCAGGATTGAACCATCCAAGAACAAGTTAAAATAGCAGAAAGGAGGGATGACTGGGAGAATACAGGCAGGAGGAGTGAGAGGAATGAGATTAAAGGTAAACTAACATTATGGAGGGCCTTGAAAGGGAAAATAAAAAGCTGAGAGAGACATGCAATCAGCAGGATTTGAGAGAGATGGGCTGGTGTGTCACAGCTGTGAGATTTTAAGCAGGAGACTCCTGAGCAAACTGCGGGGAAGAAAGTAGAGGAGGGGAGGGGAAAGTGGACAGACTGTTGCAGCATAGACATCTGCTGCATGGGTAAGGGTCTTTTGAAGATGGACAGTAAGGTAAAGGTAGATTCAAAGAAGATTCAATACGTCCGAATACTGTAGGAGACAAAGCTTACAGATAAGCCATTAAAGCCCTTTTATTACCAAAAAAAACCCCCAACAAACATGGTGAAGTTTAAAGGACTAGCAGGAAGAGAGACAGCACATGGTATACTCGGCAGGTGAAAGTCCTTAAAGACATATCCAGTGGGCTGCAAAAAGTCAACAAGAAAAGGGCTGTTACCCTCAAATGGAGTATTCACTTGATTCAGACCAAGCTGATCCTTGGCATGAGTTTTGCGCTTACTGATAAGTAATAGTAAGCAGATCTACAGGTTAGTCGAAGTTTTCTCTCCCAGTGAGGTCCTTACCAGAGTTTTCTCTGAAAAGCTGACCCAGCTGAGAGAGGCGCTGCACTCTCCCCTGTCCTCACATCAGAGCTGGAGCTGACAAAATGCACCTGCCATAACAACTCACCAGTAACGACCCTGCACCTTCAATATAAAGTTTCAAGCACCTGATATTAGTGTGACGCTGGTGAGCTCTGCTGTCTCTGCTACAGGCCTGGAGTTTTGCAGAGTGTTGAGCTGTTCCAAGGCACCTTGGACCTTCACAGCAGTGGTGCTGCCTGAGGCTTCGCACAAGGAGACAAGGTGGCAATGCTTTGTAGCTGTCTCTGGGAAGGTAAGGCCTGTGCCCTCCAGCAAATGGCCAAGGCAAGAATCTGCACGAAGCCAGCTGAAGCAGCATGAGAAAAATCAGGAGACAGAATTATTTTCTCCAAGAAATGGGGAAGAAACAGTGTGTGTACATACACAATGTCCTGGTGATTACGAGGCGAGACACAGTGACACAATGATGGCATAATTTCCAGATGATATGTCGAGCAGGAGATGCTTTGGAAAGCTCTGTTAGCCAGATCAGCTTTTGGGATGTGTGACTAACAGCAATGGGACATAATAATTATTTTTTAAATGTCACTTCAAGCACAGTTTTCTCCTGATTATCCTTAGAGCACATTTCTGGCACAGAGTGCCTCTGTACAGTGTATCTTGGTAGCATCTGAAGTTAGCACTCAGCTCTAGGCAAAGATGTTAAAAACGGTACATCGTTTTGCTCTTGCAAGGGAGAATCTCACAATTAGGCCATCTGCTACCTTCCACACCAGCGACAGCTTGTCCTTGTATTTGCTGATAGAACCGGGGCTGGCGATTAAACCGCAGCCCTTCTTCCCCGGCCTCCTCCCACAGCTATGCCCCTGCCTGCTGTGGCACAGCTCCCCTCATGCAGCACCCACCAGAGATTTCCTTCTTCACCTGAAAACGGACAAGCTGCCACACTGCCCTCCACCTCGTCTCTGCCTCTCTGCTTTGGCTCCCTTGAGCCATCGCCACTGCCCGAGGTGGGGAGGGCTGATGCTGGTGTTGCCAAGGATGGAGCTGCAGCTCCTCGATGGCATGATGGTCATTCCCACGTCATGGCAAGCAGTCACAGTCAGAAAAGAGCTGCCTCTGCACCTGGTGTGCCCGCTTTCATGTAGCTTGAGCCTCCTTGAAACAAATCTCATGTTTCAAAGTACACTGAGAAAACTCCTGGTAGACCACACTGATTTCAGCTTTCCTGTAGGCAGGAAGAGAGGGTCTCACAATACAAGCAACTGCACCCCAGCATAGAGACACCCCCTACCTCGCAACGCAGGGTCAGCTGCAGTGCTGTGGAGCTCAGCAGAGCAGGGCACCTTTGCATTTCTGTCAAACCCAGCTTCTCCCAGAGCCTGAGCAGCCCCAGTCTACATCCCTGCAGTACACCGCAACCCCCCCGGGCAGAGCCCTCTGGCTCCTTCTCCCGTGCGCTCCCTGCACAGCACTGGCACGCTGACCATAGCTGCTCTGTGGCTGCACAAGTCTGTCCCTTCCATTCCTAGCCTGTGCCCTCACCCTTGCTGGACTCATCAGGCACCCTCCTGTCCTCCACCTCTCTGCAGAAGATGGCTCTCTTCAGTAGGCTGCTGGTGGGGAATGCGCCTGACTCACTCATAATGGTTTTCTTTCTTTTAAGAAAGACGTCTAACTCTGAAGTTGCTAATTTTTATTTCTCTCAAATTCATAATCCTGTGATCGCTGCAATACTCAGCATCTGAGTTACTACAGCACAGTGGCTGGATGCAGCACCAAGCTCGGAGGCTGAGTGCCAAGCTGGGAGCAGATAAACACGCTGCACATGCTTTAGAAGCCACAGAGACCTGGAGCAACTCTGCGCTCTCAGACACAACGCTTTGCCTTCTTCCGGCACATCAAACCCATCAGCCTGTTTTCAGCAGGGACCAAAGACCCAGACGCAAGAAGGCAGACCTTGGGCTTAGCTTCACAATTAGTTTTCCTCTGACAGTTTTGCAGAAAGCTGAATATTCATACTCTCTAATTAGCATGTTTCTTTAAGGGAGCTTGTTCTTTTAGTGCTAATCCAGGCTGAATTGCCGAGCACAGCAGCATTTTGCTTATGGTGCTGGATGAATTCACCTGTGGGCAGCCACTTAGCGCAAGGGTCCCTGCATCACCAGAATGATGAAACGGGGCTCACCCAGCTCATTCCGGTGAGCTGCGTTTTCCCTCGCTGGGCTTTTCAGCTTGGGCAGACATTTGAAACAGGAGGTGGCCTGGGTCGATGGAGATGATGTTTGTCATGGGGAAGAGGACGCGTTCCTGCTGCCAGGCAACCGGCTCCGCAGCGCCTGTGCCAATGGCTGCAAACACCTCTGCAGAGGCAGGTCTAGCGAAGGAGCGGCCAACCCGGGGCTGCTCGCTGCTGGGGGTCCCCCAACACCCCGTGGGGCCTGGGGGGTGGCACGGCTGCTCCCTCAGGGGTCCCTGCGGGGGTAAAGTGGGGAGATGAGGCTGTGCCCCCTCCCCTGCCTGCCTGGGGGTCCCTGTCCAGGGGACGGAGCAGCCAGGGGGCCAGGCAGTGCCCGCTGCACCGATGGAGACTTTCTGCCGGGCCTCCAGCTATGATTTCGGTCAGCGCTGCTCAGTGCCCACTGAGGAATAAGCCCCTGCAACGCAGAGCCAGGTGAGAGGCTGCCATCTGCATGGCGGTGCTGCGGGGTCTGCAGGGGTATCTGCAGAGCCCCCCGCCCTCCCTCAGCACACATCCTCAGGCCCCCCATGGGGGCATTTCACCCCTTCGGCAGCAAGCCCGCCAGCCCTGTCCACTCACCCCTCTCCATCCTGCGGCACGGCCTCACTGCAGGGCTGGCGTGACCCAGGGCGCTCCTTCGCTCGCCCAGTTTTCACCCTGTATTTGCACCCCGAAGAAAGAAACCCCTTCTCATCATCCCCTCTGCTGCATCTTCAGTCACCCCTAGCAGGGGTAGGAGGAGGAGAGGGACCCCAAACCGGCACCGCTACCGGTGTGGGGAGGTGGTGCGACTGCTATTGCGGCCGACAGGCTCTGGAGGGAAGTCCTACAACTCCACACTTAGTGTGGGTCATGAATTTCTTTCCCTAAGCCCTGCTGTAATCTGTCACACACAGCCTGTCAGCTGAGGATACAATCTATTTTACTCATGACAGATATGCATACACATACATATATATGCATGAAAAACTCATTCAGTAGGATTAGGCAAAATTACCAGAGGGTGCACAGAACAGCAGTGCCATTTGCTGCAAGCGTGCCCTTTGCTTACTCATTTTGATAAACAACACTGATTTCTTCCAGTTTCTCACACCAGAAACATTCTTGCAAAGACAACGTGGAAGCTTTTGTATTGAGCGTTTCAAGAAGTTTTCATGCAGTGATAGTTAGGCCTCTACGATCTTGTATCTCCTGGGGAAATTTTTATTCAGATTTTCATTTAGTTTTTATTTTAGAGTTTAGGGGCAGGTACCTGGAATGCCAAGGAACACATCTTGTTCTGTCTCGCTTTGTCCTTCATGGACAGGGCTTCGCCGTGTGTCCAACGGGAAAGACGTATCTTACTCAGAGACGTGCGGATGACGTGCTCTCGCCATTTCGCACAGCTCAAGCCCTAGAAATACCAACGTGAGGTGAGAGCAGGTGAAGAGAAAGGCAAGACTAGATAACTTATTGTAGCTCCCCCCTACGGTAGTTACAGATAAATCACAGATTAAATGCTGTTTGCAGAAGTTTGAAGCTGGGGGACAGGAATCCTATCACTCGCTCCTGGATCCCAGCAACAATTTACTTGCAGCACGGGGACTAGACGCTGAGTGCAGCAGGCAGAAGTGCAGCAGCGATAACGAAGTGCAGGTCAGAAACAGCGTTAGTTCCTGAAGCTCCCTCCCGTTTCCCCTGGATTTCATCCCTTCTGCTCGTAGCAAGGCAGGTGGCACAGCTTCCCAATGCAGATGGCGGTAGAAGAGGGAGCAGTGCCTCCTCCCGCCAGTGCCTGTGGGCGCGGGTGACCCAGCCTCTGCTGGCCGAGCAGCCTGAACCGGCAAGCAGACGCCGTACAGTCGTGCGCAACGCTGCCGGGTGATTCACTCCAGCTAGCTGTCCATTCCCTTGGGAACACAGAAGGGAGACAGGGAGCGGATTGGCACCCTGCAGACCCAGTTTCCCTGTACCTAAGCTTACGCTTTTAGCGGGCCTATGCCCTTACTTAAGGGGAGTACGGAAAACCTGTTAGAATAAAGACCATTAAGGATTATTGTTAGGAGGTATGAAGCAAGGATTTAGACTGCTGCCTCAAACTCTCATCAGTCCTAATAAGAGGTGAGGGGTGAGCTTGAGGGCTGTCAGGCAAACTGGGCAAGCCGTGGCGATGCAGAGTGCTACCAGTAGGCCACTGGGCTGTCCTGGAAATAGCTTTTTTTAGGAGAATAAAAATACCTGACTTTGACAGCCTGCATGCTGGTTTGTGTATGTGTAATTTGCTGCGATCATGCTATAAATCAAGATGAGACCGCTAAAATTATGTATGACCTCATTTGATAGATTATCTAAGAAGGAATTTGCTAATGCAGTTTATCACTTAAAAACCCATACGACTGCTAAGGATGAGTACTTTGCTGCAGCACATTTAAACCTAATTGTCAGAGGAGAAAAGCAAGCGGATTTCAGAGGTGAGTTAGAAGAGCATCCTTATGAGGATGATGTCTTCACTAAATCAGTGGTGCAATGCAGCAAGCAGGGTGGAAAGGAGTCTCCTCTGGATAAAGGTACAGAAAGCTGCTAGACAAGGCTGCATTGTGTGAGTACTGCATGGACTCACTGACCAGGAGAGCCTTCTTAAGTGTAAATAGTTGTATCTTAACCAGCATGCTTGATTTTATTGTTTGATCTAGCGTTGTCTTTTTATTGCTATGACATTTCAGTTCTGTTTCACTGTCTTGTAAGCAGATCTAAAATCCCTGATATATGGAAAGAAACTACCAGCCTAGATCTCTACCTCTAACTTGCTATTCTAGTTATCAGGCTTGTCAGAATGAAAAGAGTAATTGTTTTGCTGCTATATGTTACCATCAAATATTTTTCTTCTTCCAGTCCTGTGACTCATTTAAAAAGACTGAACATCACTTCCACGTACACAAACAGAACCATAAAGCAGCTCAAGCCAACAAAACAAAGCTTGTTTTGCAGGTTTGTTAACCACATATTCTGTTCCAATCCCAAATTTATGATCAATATAAACGCCATTTTCTTTACCGATGATTTTATAGAGCTCTTTCTGGGTTCTTAATGCCTGTATACATTCCCTGGATGTATGATACTGTTCAAAGCCTCCAAGATAAACAGTAAACCTTCTCACAACTCTGTGTGTGTGTGGGGGGAGGGGGAGGTGTTAGAGAAGTGATGATTTTGAACTCCATTTTAGGTTTGGGCAAAACGAGATGGAAACATGAAAAAGATTACAAAAGGCCACACAGAAAATCATTACTGGAGCCGAGGCTAAAGGTCTGACTTCCCTGATTCCCACTCTGTCTCCCGACTGCCCACCGCAAAACTGGCAATTAAAAGCAAAAAAAAACTTTCTACACCCCCCCACCCCACCCCCCACCCCCACACACCTTGAGCACATCCTGCCTCATTTGAAACCCTGCCCAAAAAGGTGGAGTTTGTTCTTCTTCAGGGGAAATAATGCTTTATGGCAGAAACGGGGAAATTGGACATTGCTTTGCAAAAAGCAGGATGTGATCGTTGGCATAAGAAGGCAGTAAGTAATCTTACTGAGCGCTACTAAGTCAATCCACTACGTGAAACCTCCACATTGACTTCAGTGCGTAACTAATGATTTGGGATTGTACAAGAGCTACTGGTGTCACAAGAAAAGCAAAGATACTTGTAAAGCATTGCAAATCCCAGGGGCTGGGATCAAGGAGCTGAAGAAGGGTATTTTGGTAGAGCTGTAAATTAGAGTCACACAGGGGGACTCGCCATGACATTTGCATGGGGGGCCCACCTAAATATAATGATGGGATACATTAATACTGTAGTCCCAGTTGAGTAGCTGGGACTGCTCCTGAGAGAACTGGAGTCTGTGTTTCTGTGTGAACACACAAAACACAGCTGTGTGTATTCATCTGACTGGAATGATGTTTTTCTCTACAAAAGAGAAAAACACAAAGTAATGGCAATATCATCTGCTTCATTAAGTGGCCCAGCTCTAAATCGGAGAAGCCACTTGAGGGGTAACAGTGCAGTTCACCACCATGCCACATCACCATTTGTGGTTCTCCCCACTGACATTAATTGATAAAAACTGATTTAGTGGATTTTACACTGAAGACACATATCTACAACAAACTGGACTCAAGGCACCTGCTCACTCACCCTAGACTGTCAGATAACCCCCTGATGATAATTTGCCATCACAGCTGACATGGCTTAGACACAAGTTTCATCATAAAGCTTTCATTAGCCATTCCTTGACCCATCCCGTTTCATTAGCTCTTACCCCCATGAAGATAAAATCTAGCTATCAGCAACACTTCTCAGAGACCTACCAGTGGTTATGTGATGCAACCTGTAGCAGCCAGGCAGAATTTACTCCTCTGCATTTTATCTCCTATCATCAACAAAGCAAAGTCAAAACAGCTGCTCTGAGCCCATATTATTGCACTAAGATTCCAAGGGAGACGATGCTGAACCTCATTCAAGAGCAAGGGAGAACCAGGAACCATTTTTCCTCAATACACATCTATTCAAAATACACGCTTCTCATTTCTGTTGGGCAGTAAACCTTGCCATGCAGCTGCATGTACTGTGCTTGGATTTACGGTTAGTAATGCACTGTGAAGCTATAGATATCATAAAAATGGTACTGGTAGAATTATTCTTAAAATGTCACTTGTAGGCCAAAAATATCCTCTAGAAAAAACAGAATGTGAAAGTACACATTAAGGTTGCTATCTGGTACAAGAGGCAAATTCTCCTGCTGTGCAAATCAGAAGGTGGATTGCTTTGAAAACACAAGGTAAACATTCCTAGAAGGACAGAACTGAAATGCATGACAGGAACTACAGCAAGCATCCTCTCTGATCAGCAGTTAAAGATTGCCCTGAGAAGTCCAAGGGATGTGGAAGGAGAGCAAGGCCACAGCTGAGGTCATACCTGAGGACCATGCTACACTCCTTCAAGAGATGGAAATCCCACCCCACCATGCATTCTCCAAGATCATATTGGACATCTTCAGCTGAATCACCACAAAAAAGCAATATAGACATTTCCAAGACTGCAAGCAGCAACATTTTCCAGACATCCTATTATGCTCAACTTACATAATCTGAGTACTTAGCTGCTCAGATAATATAGTGATAGGCCTTTATGGAATTAAAAAAGAAAAAGCTTCTCACAGATAATAATATAGCAAGAATGGAATTATAGTGCTCCAAAAATCTGTAAAGTAAGTCCCATTTTATTTCTGGCTTTATCAGACATTTCCAAGAGGGACTTACTGCAACAAAGATGATGCCTTAACCCCTATTAGCCATGACATCATTTACACTGAACTTTGACTTCTCAAAGCATTATCGTGCTTTTGGAAACAGAAGCTGCTGGTGACATAGACAGAAAAAGGCAAAGGTCAGGGTTAAAACAGTAGTCTTAAGAGGACTGTTTTGCTCCTGTTGAACTGTGAAATTTGTACTAACTTCAGTGTCTACTCTTGTCTATATGCAACGCTAGCATTTTGCAAAGGACAGGCAACTCTTTCTTATCTCCATGTATCACAAAGATAAACACAGAAGTCTTGCACAAGCGGCTGCAGTAAGGGACTGCACCTAATGTGGAAGAGTAATGATGCAAGCCTGTTATACCTAGGAAAATATCTTCTCTGATCACAGATTTTGGGGGTTTATCTGTTGCATAAGATACTGAGGTGTTAGAGCTACAACTTAAGCCAGCGGAGGATCTATCAAAGCACATGGAATTAGACTGATTTGTATAAGATGATCACATATTTGGAAAAAGTATTTTGGCCTAGATGGCTGATAGGCTCTCAGGGCTTACTAGAGTAAAGGACTGGAAGGAAATAAACCTTTTTAGAAAATAATAGTCACATACTTCAGTAAGAAGTATGTCTTACCCAGTGAGAAATGTACCCTTTTTTCATATGTACAAGCCACATATAAATAAAATAAAATAACTAATAAATAAATAATAAAATAACAACAACTTGTGGTTCAGAAACAGGATGGACATGTATATGAACAATACAAGGGGGTGCTTACTCCAGAAGCGTTGTCCCTGCACTGCTGCTGGTACCTTTATCTGTTTGCTCTTCCAAAGTAGCATCTCTCTGCTGGTTCAGCTTCTGTGCAGGTTATCCAAAGACTCTTTTCTAAGTGCCAGGATACTTGCAAGGATGTGGTTTATCTGAAGGCAGACTATGCAAATGAACATACAATAAACTTTTGCAGTTCCACATTTTTTCCACTCCAGAGATTGTTCTTCCATTGCCTGACTCTTTGGTGAAAAACGCATCAACAGCCTAGAAGCTGGTATGTAAACTCCACATGCCAAACAGAGGGAATGTTAAGGACATCCATAGCTGAACAGTTTCCATGATGGGAAAAGACTATACTCATGCAAGGGTGGAAAACTTGGTTTACCAACAGACAGGCCATTTGCTGTGGAATAATTTGGTCACTATTGGCATTAGACCAATTACTATATTACATGGTGCAACTGTCCTTTGGGAAGCGTAGGCTTCCAGCTTCCACGACCAAACACAGGACTGAAAAGGGCAAGGAATGATAACAAAGGAATTCAAGCTATCTACTACCAGAAAGCAGACCTGACTTCCAACCAAACACCTGTCATTAAGAACTGGCTCACAAGAAAATCCGCATTTCCTTTGTGAAGTCTCCTATCTAAGGCTAGTCAGGGATGAGAGGTAAAATGCCAAAGCATTTTGCTTATTGACAATAAAAGTTTGCCAGTTCTTTGCAGCAATAGTAAAAAAATAGTAGAAGAAAAGGTAGCTACCCATGATGCTGCTTTTTCATCATTTTGAAGCTGTCATTCAGGATATTGTATTACTTTATGTCTTTATTTATTTCCAAGCGTTAGTGCTTGGCAGGCAAAACTCTTGGACTGTGTTATGTACCAATCCTTCCAGCATCTAGGTTTTCACAGTGACATTAATACTCAAGAATACTGGAACAGATCTAAGATAAATATCCCACTGTCCTTTTTGCTGGGTCCTACACATCAACTACTCTGCTAGCATAAAGAAATGTTAGGTATTCCACAACTGGATGGAGAACAGACAAGGGAGAGCTCACAGTGAAATGCCGGGGGCTTGCTCACTGTACACAAACAGAATGGAAGATAAATCAAAGGTGCTCTTTGATCCTGACAGTCCAGGCCATGTTCTGTTTGACTTTGTACCAGCAGCCTCCAGCCCCTTTGCTCCTGCACTCACAGAGGCACAGGGCACTGCACAGCCTCCCTGTGCTGCAAAGCGGCTGGGTTGATGCAGTGTTAATTAACATGTGCAGGCCAAATAGGAGCGGAGCTGTTGCTCCATCCCGAGGAGCAGCACAGCAAATCGCTCATGGAGGAGCAGCCAGCTCTGCTGCTCTGTGCTTCCCGTGACCCAGGTGCCTTGACTTCACCACTCATCACATTCCCCCGCTTCTGCTCCCAGAGGGCTTAAAGGTGTCCCCTCAGATGCTATAATTTAGCCCTTCCAGGCATCAGTTCTGTTCACCCATGCGAGGACAACAGAGTATTTAAAGCTGAAACAGCAAAAGAATATATTCAAGACTCTATGATAAAAGCTACAATTTTATGCACCATGGAGCATCCATCAAGGAAATGCACAGAGCTAGTGCCACAAAATAATTACATGTGCAGAGGCCATTGTAAACACAGCTTTTATGTGCATCAGCACAGCTGGGGACAGTGTTCAAAAATATAATTATGTAATGCATTTTATGTAGTCCGTGAGCCATTCAAGTGATACCATCGGTTCAGCAAAATTGCATGCAGCAGTTCTGTATCTATTGGCCTGAGCAAAGAAACATTTTTCAAGAGCATTATTTTTTCCCTGCCACGAAATAGATTTGTCTCCGATGCCTACAGGGGATTTGTGTCTCTGTCATTGGCCACTTTCTCTCCTCTTTCACCAATGAAGGAGAAAAAAACCTGGGGAGTTATTTTTGGCCTTGCAGCAGACTCCAGCATCTAAATCAGTTAGTTCTGAAACCACTTGGGGTGGTGCTGGCTCTGTTTTAATGGCTTTAGAGAGAAGGAATTTGTGATGTCTGACTCTTAGTGAAAGGAAACAAAGCGGCTGTTGTCAGGTAGAAGGGCAAAGCAAGGTTAAGACGCTGTGTAAAGAAGCAGGGTCTAGCCTTCAGTACTAGATGTGCAGCAAATGATAAGTCGTGGCTAGGGCAACACAGAGGCGGCTGTTACTAAGCCACGTACAGGCTTCAGTATAGCAGATCTCTATTAAAATGCACAAAGAAAATAGGCTTATTGCTGACACTCTCCTGCCACCTGCTCCCCCCCCCCATTTTATTTTTGTAATGCTTATAGTATATCAGCTGCAGAAAATGTAGGGGAAGCTTTGCTTCCCTTCTTGTTTAATTTGCAGTTGCAGCTGAGTTGAGGTGATGCAACAGTGAAATTTCTGAAGACAGCGCTTAACAATGCTGCTAAATGATAGCAGCAGTATGCACAGATATTTATCTGAGACAAAACCAGAGGTTTATAGATACTATTCAATGGTCATTTTAAGGCCCCAAAGCTTTCACTATTTTGCAGACAGTAGTTTATATGTCTTGGCCAAATCCTACATGGAAAATTACATTTGACCTATCAAAATCTTTCTAAGAGACCCAGCAGATTGCTTTTTCACTTAAAGAGACTATTAAAGAAATCTGTACCTAGTTTCATAATACAAGATCCACAGGTGGGAGTAGCGAGATAGCTTCTGCAGCTAGCCAAGAGCTGCTTGGCACAGAAATAGGACTTGATGCTAATTTCTAAATATGGGATCTGATACCTAAAAAGATACTACCTTTTCTCTGTTCGATGCTGGGTCACATGTAGCATATTGAAAAGGAGAGTGGGGACCGAAATCCAGGTGTCTGCATTCCTGTTCACATCACTGAAAAATAGAGACATAGCTCCTTGCTTTCTCTCTTCCTCCCTATGAGTATTGTATTTCTTTTTGCTTAGTGGTACGGCATTGATCAGAAGATGGAAGGTACCACAACCAGAAGAGTCCATCACCGGCTGCAGCATGGGTAGGAAAGTGGGAGCTCTGCTTTTGGATCTCATCTGGATATCAGCAATGCTCAACAGAATAGTAGTTTGTCTGAAAGACAGGCACAGAAATCATCCAGATACATTTTCCAAAGGAAGCAGATACAGCACCATTTGAAAAATCTCAGAATTGCCATATATTTGATTCCAGAGCTAGTGATGCACCTAAATAGCTTCTTCCCCATGGAAATCTCTGTAAAAGGCATTTTGTAGATCAAGCTCTGTGTGCTTTCTGTGGTAGAGCCTGCATAGATTATCTAGCTGTAGACTTATATAGTACGTGCCACCCCAGATTTACAGGGAAAGCTAAGGCAGCTATCAATGCATTTCCTCCACTGCACAGCCTACTGTCACACATGTACACTGGTGACTATATTTCATGTCACATTACACAATGAAGATGGGGTTTTGCATTAACACTTTATATAAACATATATATACACACACATATATATTATAGTGCAAAGATACTGAGCAGAATCTTTATATATTATTAGGAAAGATTGGTTTTGGGGAGGCCTAAGCAGTTAAATGGTTTCTGTAATTAAACTTTAGGAAAAGCAGACTTCTGCATTTTTAAAATCATTCATCATATGATTTTTAAAGTTGCACTCAGCAGAATTTGAGAGACATTTTATCAACGTGAACATTTACTGCTTTGCAGCACAAAGGTGTATGATGTAGTCAGTCAAAATGAAACTATTCTCTCCTACCATGCAAACAAATGGAAGGAATAAATAAACAGTATTTTTAAATTAACTTGCTAAGCAGAATTGTTCAGTGGCCGACTAAGAAATACTTCAGTGTGTGGTATCAGCATCGAATGTGGGAGTTTTGTGGTGGCTTTTTTTTTTTCCCCCTGTAAGATGCAACATTCTATATTCTCATGGGAATTTGCAATTGGCAACTTGAATGTGCTCAGTACTTTTGAACAAGACATATTTAATACAACGCCTGCACACAATGAGCTGGATTTCCAAAGCCACACCGTTGAGCAAATACCCTCAGTGAGGTTATATGTCTGTGGCTTGTTTACGCAGGAGATAATACCTTTGTAAGTGGTTCAGGATGTGTGATACCAAGAGGTGAAGACCAAATTCTTCTTTATATGTCTTACCTAATCCAACTGGAATGGTATCAGTATAAAATGAGTTTAAAAAATTACAGTTTAGGACACGAAAATGCTGTATTTACTACCTTTCAAAGGAAACATGTTAAATAGAGTACTGTCAGCAGATGAGACATGGGAAGAAGCAGGAATGGACAGGCAATGTGACTTCCTCAGGATCACATAACATTTGCAGAGGAATTCACAGCAGAGACCCTGACTTGTGTTCCACACATTGCTAACCACTTCTCAGGTCCAAACTGCTTGCAGTCTGCCTTTCTGTAGAAATATCACAACATTACACTACCACAGGAGCAGCAGAGAACATGTTCATTGAACATTTGTTAAACAGATCTGGTTTAGGGTTCTTAACACAAAAGTTAATTGAAAGGGTATGCTCTGTCCAAGTGCATTCAGCACAACTTTATGGCTTAAATGCTAATAGAAAAATTGATTAAAAAAACCACTTTCAAATAGAATCTATTTTATACGACCAGAGGGAACCTTCAAAACACAACATTAAATAATTTATGTCAGTACCTCCTGGGTGAAGCCTAGCTGTGAATTCACAGGTAGAAACATGCAGGCAGCACGTTGTGTCCTAGAAAGAGGAACAATGCCACTTCTACCTTCAACAGGGAACAGAGGATCCCAGCACTGACATTAGCATGGAAAAAAATGAGTTAAAAGCATAGGGAATCCTTCAGACTCTGTGTGCAGATATTTCTGAGCAGCCACAAAGAGGTTAGTGCTAAGTATATTTATTAGTTAGCAGAATTACCTAGATGTAACTAAAACTCTGATTCATTGAAGCCCATCAATCATTCTAAAAATATGGTACATATGTGAAACTGTTACCTCTTCCAAAACAGACAACTGCCTTGGCACAGCAAAGTAATACCGCAGGGTAAACAGTGGGATTTGGTCACAGGTTTGAAGGAGGGTCATAAGGAGAAGCATCAGCCCCATGCCCTTAAATTCCTTCAATGCTCTTCCTTTAATCCCTCATACTAATGTTATTCATACAGTGTTTATTAAAAGTGGTTTCTTATTTCAGGTGCCTCGCTTGAATCACCAAACGGCTAGAGGTCTGCACAGCAAACTCCAACTGAAATAATGGAAGCAATGGGCAATACATACCTAATCCCATCTTCTTCCCTGTGATCACAGTAATATGTTCCCACTCTTCTAAAACACTGCTCAGCATGCATGGACACTCAAGCTGTATTTCCTTAAAAAGGTCGGAGTTGGGGAAGCATTGGCTATTTGGAGAACTTGCATGCAAAATATGTTTTTTAAGTAAGAAGATACCAGCAGATGGGTTTCATGAAGGAAAAACATCGAGCAAAATGCCATAGCCACTCCAAATAGCTACAGCAAGTAAGAAATGTGAAACTGAAACCCAGCTTGTAACCACATCTTGTCAGCGTGCAGTTGCAGGTAATAATTGTCTTCACAGTCCAAATTCTCATGTACTACCCCGCCCATGAAACAGAAAGTTGAGAACATGATCATCTTGACTGGCAGTCAAAGCAGGTGGATGGCAGCTTTGAAGTACTTGGAAACTACAAGAGACTCAGCCTTTGAAACAGTAGGTGCTGATCAGCCTCTTCCATGACGACCCTCCAAACCACCTGATCATCAGGATATTTCTTATTACTCACTATGCACAATGACAGGAGAAGTGGTGGTATGTCATCTTCTCATCAACAAGAATGACAACAAAACAACTGTTTTAAGGACAAGGAGGTGATAGCCAGCTTCTACCTGCAGCATCAGCTAAGAGCACTGCAAATATTTCTTTCCTCCATGGAAAAGGTAGGTAGGTGCGGGGAAAGGTCCGCAGAAGTTACTACCCACCATCATATCTTGAATTTTCTAGAATTCATGGTTGTTGGCTTAGACCTAGACCCAGTTTTGAGTATCTACTCATCTGGTCTGTTACAGGTTCAGAGAGTTTAAGGCAAGAAAGGACCATTACAATCACATTTTCTAATTTCTGATATATTACCTTTTAATTTTGACTCAGTAACCCCATATAGAACCAAATAACCTTCTATTTGAGTAAACATCTAGCTAAAAATGTATTTTCTAAAAAGTTATTCAGTCTTGTTTTATAGAAGAGGATAGGAACTCCTTTGGAGGTTTTTCTTAGCAATATACTACCCTTTCAGAGTATAAGCCAAGTTTCTAATTTGAGCTTACTTAGCAACAGGTTCCAAATGGCTAAGAAATACTTCACCAGTCTCCACACATTGTCTCGAGCCGTTCAATCATTTTTGGTGACCAGTACAGTCTTACCATGAGTGTACTTTATAATAAGAAAATAAACTCTTAACCTTCTTCCTGATAAAGCTAAATAGGCTCTCCACTAACGATCCCAGGCCTCAAATCTGTTTGTGGCTTTCTGCACAATCTTTAATCCATACTTAGGCAACTAACATATCCATCATTGCATGTCAAAAAAAAAAAAAAAAAGAGACAGAAAAGGAACATAGGAAGAGAAAGAGTGTGTGCCCTAAACAGCAAGCCTACAACGTTACAAAAGACACTGTTCAGGTCTAGACTTCATCAGTTTTACTTTGTTTCCTTAAGTTCAACCTTACATTTCCCAGGCATACAGGAACAAAATACATCCAGGGGTTCACCCGCCCATCTCCAAGGGGGAAAAGGATTCTAGGTCAGGAGATAACAGGTTCAGCAAGAGTTGTAAATTAGATTTGAAGGGGGAAGGGAATAAACCCAGTCTCATTAGAGATGGGCCTGGGGCGGCATGCCAGGGCTTGCAGTGGGATCGATAGCACAGCTGAAGCATGTTTATGCCAATGCCCGAAGCACTGGCAGCAAACAGGAGGAGCTGGAAGCCATCGTCCAGCAGGAAGACTGACATAGTTACCATCATGGAAACATGGTGGGATAACTCACATGACTGGAGTGCTGCAGTGGATGGCTACAAATGCTTGTGAAGGGATAGGCAAGGAAGGAGAGGCAGTGGGGTAGCTCTGTATGTCAGGGAGCGTTTCAACTGCCTAAAGCTTAATGATGGTGGCAACAGGGCTGAGCATTTGTGGGTGAGAATCATGGCGAGGGCCAACAGGGGGATATCCTGAATGAGGGGATTGAGTGCACCCTCCGTAAGCATGCCGATGACACCAAGCTGGGGGGGAGTGTTGGTCAGCTGGAGGGCAGGAGGCTCTGGGCAGGCCGGGCCGATGTGCTGAGGCCAGCTGCATAAGGTTCAGTGCAGCTCAGTGCCATGTCCTGCCCCTGGGTCACACCAGCCCCACGCAGCTGGAGGCTGAGGCAGGGGGCTGGGAACTGCCAGCGGGGAAGGGCCCGGGGGGGCTGGTTGATGGGCGGCTGAACATGAGCCAGCCGTGTGCCCAGGTGGCCAAGAAGGCCAACAGCTCCTGGCTTGTGTTAGAAACAGCGTGACCAGCAGGGCCAGGGCCGTGACCGTCCTGTGCTCGGCCCTGGTGAGGCCGCACCTCGCACCCTGGGCTGGGTTTGGGCCCCTCACTGCAGGGGGGACGCTGAGGGGCTGACAACAGGTCTGGAGCACAAATCTTATGAGGATCGGCTGAGGGAACTGGGGCTGTTTAACCTGGAGAAAAGGGGCCTCATGGCGGATCTTATTGCTCTCTACACCTCCCTGACAGGAGGCTGTGGGCAGGTGGGAGTTGGTCTCTTCTCTCAGTTAACAAGCAACAGGACAAGAGGAAATGGCCTCAAGTTGCACCAGGGGAGGTTTAGATGGGATACGAGAAAAAGTTTCTTCACTAAAAGGGTGGTGAAGCATTGGAACAGGCTGCCCAGGGAGGTGGTGGAATCACCATCTCTGGAGGTGTTTAAAATATGCCTAAATGTGGTGCTTAGGGATATGGTTATATGGGCTTATAGGGACTTGGCAGTGCTGGGTTAATGGTTGGACGTGATGATCTCAAAGGCCTTTTCCAACCTCAACGATTCCATGAGAAAATTAGGGAAGCCATACATCCATGGCTGAAGGAAAATTTTAGAACCCCTGCATTACATATAGACCTGCTTAGCCACTGCGCATGACAGTGTTCAAAGGCTGAGACTAAAGAGGTGAGAAGAGCCTGGGCAGGAGGCGCGGAGCTGCTGGGAGGCACCCCTGCAGGGCTGGCCAGAGGGGCGCTTGCAGCAGCGCTCTGCATCCTGCTGCCAAGTGCAAACCGGGACTGCTTCCATGCAGCTTTTCTGTAGGTCATCTGTTTTGACCTGGAACAGAGCACTGATATTTGGGCTCCAGGCCGTGGCTATTCAAGGACTGAGTTCATATTTGCTAAGCTGTTAATTACTGTGTAGGACTTAGTTTAATACCAATGACACAGCAGGAAGTATCCCAAAGTCTCTAGTTTGCCATTCTCCACCAGTACCAAGGGGACTGTATAGCACTTCTTACTTCGCATTATTATTTCTTTAAAAATTATCAGATCACAGTTTCAAGAAGCCGCCACCCTAGAAATGGTATATATTTAAAAGAAAGGCAATTTCCAATTACTACAGTCTGTAAAAGCCAAAGATCAGATTCAATTACACTGCACTTTGCAATTTACAATCTGTTGGTTCTCATTCCAGCAGAGGCTTGTTAAATGCTCTCTTGCTGCAGACCTTCAAAATATGCTTACCTACTGAAAAAGAAGAGGTTCTCAGTCCAGAGTGTCACCATAACTGAAGCTATCAAAACCCAGGCCAGAGCCCAGCCTCTACTCAGAAACTCCAGTTTGGCAAGTATGGCCCATAGCTGCATTTTGACCCAGTAAGGGAACTTCATGGGTTACTGAGTTAGTGTGAGCCCAAATTTAAAATGTAAATTCACCAGAATTCAGAAATAAGCTGATCAGATTCTGACAGGCACACTAACCTATTACACACGTGCCTCTAAATCCAGAATTTGAATGTCCTCCTTCAGTTTTCCTTTTTTGAGAATCAGGCCCTCCTGGCTTCACAGCTTGGTTGCTGTTGCTGTGGCACAGCAAATCTCCAGAGGTAACAACAGGCATGCACTGAAGTTGCTTGCCCTAGTGTTTCCTCATGCACATTAAGGCAGACTGTTAATGCAAATACAACTACGGCAGGTTGCAAAATCCAGAGGACCACAAAAGGCAGTGAGATTCCCAGCCGGGTGGCCTTTTACAAGCCTCTTTTCATAAGTACAATGCAAATTGTCCCTTAGGTATGCTACTATAAAAATCAAGCAGCAACGCTAAAGCCAATAGAATTGTATCAGTTCACACCAGATCGAAATTTGGCACTCTCTAGGAAACCATGTAACAGTGGTACATGAATTGAACCAACGGGGGTTTCCAAAGAATCCATGGCTTGGGCAAAACACCAAGTGACTTGTGACCTGTTACAACAAAGCAGATTCAAAATACACCATTAAGGGGGATAGAAAAAAATATTTGTGAGAACAGTTACATTTCTAAACTTGTCCCAGAACTCGTCCCACTCACAGATTTACTCCTTCCCCCTTTTCTGCACATCTGCTTGTATGGACCTTGTCAAACACCAGAAAGCATGAAACTAAGGCAGAGGAGGAGAACACCAACAGAAATAACAGCATGCATTTCTTTCAGTATTTAAAGATGAGACTAATTTTCCAACCAGAAAATTGCCAGAAACAATGAACTGATCCTCTAACAAGGCAGCTCAAAATGATCTAAAATTTGTTTAGGAGACTAAATACCAACAACTCATTTCTTGTTTCTTGCCTATTAGTAATGGCATAGTGTGAAATTAGCACACTCCTGAATGTGCCATTGGCCTTATGCTGTGGTTATTTAACCTACAGTGTAATGGTGCAGTGCACCATGAAGAAAACACAGTTCAAAGTGGGCAGCTGCCATTGCAGATTTAGCTTTTATCCCAGGATGCGTTTGCTTTGTGTCTTCAATTTACATTTTTTTCTAATACTGTGACCTCCCTGCTCCCCTTTCTGCATTTCCTTTTTTAAACTTGCCTTACCAGGCGTTCCTGTTTTCATTTTTGCTTTGTTTTGGGGCACATTGGAGGCCAAAGATACTATAATAGATCTGCTATTGTTTCCACTAACAAAGAACTACATGACCAGTGACATGGGCTAAAGGTTTTTGTACAATCAGGGTAAATCAGAGTAATTTCAGAGAAAAGCATAGAGTGAAGGTCAGATTGCATAAACTTCTCCAAAGTCACAGGAGGAACCAGGTCATATAGCAGACGGCAATCTAAAACCTAGATTTGAACAGGTGTCAGTTGACCCTCCTGTCATGAAGAACGATCAGAAAAAGCACTGGGGGTGAATGAACGGGAACAAATCCTGAAGGAGCTGCAAGTGCGAGAGCCCTGGTTCTCTCAGAAGTCTGATGACTGCAAAAGCACAGAGCAGCCCGCCCTGACCTTCCCAGCCCTCAGGGCAGTACAGCGGGAGCAGCACTCGGGCAGCATCCAAGGAGAGGTTTTGTCCCTAAACACTGGGGCTAAGGAGGTTCCAAGGAAGAAGCGAAGGTGATTTTGGTAGCCCTGGGGAAAATCCCAAGGCAGTTTTTGAGCTGAAGTGAAAGCTAGGAGACAGGCAAACTTGGAAATGCAGCAGCAGCAGTATCAGTTAAAATGGAAGTCATACGGATTAAGTAAGAAGACATAACTTCTGAGCTGTGAGTACCATTGGCAAAAGGAGCCAGGCAACTCAGTACAAAGGGAGCTTTAAAGCTGCGTGTTTTTAGCTAAACAAACTAAATGTTAACAGGAGACACTGACATGAAGTTGGCTTTTATAAGGAAGAACTTTCCCTTCCTCCTTCCAGCAAGGCAGCAAGCCAAGCTGAAAGCTGATGATCAAAGGTCAGTCACCACTCCTGAATCTCAGTAGTTATCAGGATCTCCACTGGAAACAAATGCTTTCACACTACAGTCGAGCACGTTTATAAGGGCTGCTGAAAGCTACATTTCAATTAATGCAGAGGTAATACACTTCGGGTTCTGGGCAACATCAGTATGTGAGATATTTCAAGTGGCAGTGAGTCAATACTCTATTACTAGCAGCTCAGCAGGCAAAGCACCTGCTGGGATAGGGACACAGCTATGCTTTCCCCTCCTGGGAGGGAGCTAGGGTGGAGAAGCATCCACTTCTGCTGCTTACCCTGTGTTAGGTTTTTTAGGTAAGCTGAGAGCTTTGGTTTCCAGGATTATCAGCTCAGCACCACTATTAAAGCCCTACATTTACTGTAATAACATGCTTCAAAATCTGCTTCAGAAAAAAACCCAAGCTTCTGCAGATGAAAAGGCTGCTAACATGAATTTTGAAAGCCAGCTTTTGTCTGCTGTACTCAAGTGTTCCTCCTGTTGGTCTTAAGATGCCTGCCTACCTACATTCCCCAGAAAGTTAGCATTTCGTTACTTCTGATAGAAAGTACTATTTATATCACTTACAAGGGACCATGCAACTGGGGTCACAGAGATAATTATTTATACTTAGGGAAGGAAACACGCAGCATTTCACATTTCCTGCACTAAAGACCCTTTGGTTTCTCTCAGTTTGGGTCTTGGCTACAAACTGCATTCCACTTTTTGACCTTGAGCCGTTGGGAAGTAGCTTCTGGACTAGACAATGAGGAAGAAACTGAAACAATACTGGAGGGTTGGTATGGAGTTGTTTGCTTCTGAGCAGTGTCCTTGGTCCATTGATGGCAGATAGCCCCCATGCCTACCTGGAATTTTCTGCTTCTCAGAGCTGATCTTGGTACGAATAAGGACTTTCTTTACTGCCTATAAAAGTTACTCAAGGAAAAAAAATAGAAAAAATACTTAAACAATGTCTGAAAGACATCATACTGGTTAACAGAAAGGCAGGGAATTGGTTTTTTTTGCCCACAAGACCATGCCTAGAAACTCCATCCTCCTATGTCACATGCATATTACCACAGTGCTCATAGAAAAACAAGAACTTAACAAGGGAAATGGCAAAATCATGCATCTAATATGGGTGGGCTAAAAGGAAGCTGAAGAAGAAATAAAAAATTAAATATGCACAAGCACTGATTGAGTTGTGAGCATTAATAAAAAACAAAACTTTCTTTATTGAGCTAAACAGGAGTTGGGACTGATCATTACCCAAACTTAATATGCAAACAGAGAAATAAAGCTGTATGTTTTTAATGAATGAAATTCACTTGGGAAACAGTTGGCACAAAGTCTAAGCAGAAATTAAGACCCACTTCAGTCCACAGAATAGGACTTAAAGCCATAGACTTCTCTTTTTACCAGGGCTCATTTCATCCTTCAACAGGCAGAGAAAGGAACAGAAAAGAAGAAACCAACACAAGAACTTCAGGGAAAAAACCCAATCTAACTCAAGTTGGAAAACAGCAGCTCAGCATGCTTTGTGGGTTTTCTTCCCCTTTTTTAAATTCCCCTTAAATTACTGTAGCATTTATTCCTCCACAGTGTATTCAAGTTCCTTGTATGTCATCACTTCAGAAAGGAATTTGAGTGGAGTGGGAATGCATAGCCAAGTATATGATTTGGATTACCTACAGCTTTCTCAAAAAATGCAGATTTATTCCTGCATCAGCTAATTTGAGATGTGCCAGCTAAGTAACACACAAGAAAAGTAGTCCCGTTCTTCTTAGCAATTACCTCTTTAGTTAAAGTTGGGAACAATTTTTTTCAAGTCTTTTGTCATATTGTTAAAATATGTTTTGAACACAAAACTGCTTGTTGTGCAGCAAATAATCCTTATGACATGCAGTGTCTAAAACCCTACAGTGACAGAGATCTCTGCATAGGACATTTTAACACTTGTATAGAGCCTCCTGACTTCGCTGTGGCTCTGGAAAGATGTGGAGCTCACTGCACACAGAGTCTACATCAGTAAAAACCATCAATAAAACTTTGCATGTTACCAATAAAAACCAACAGATTTCTATGTACCTTCCTTGCCAAAGCAGTAGCACCATTTAAAAAAAAAAAAAAAAAAAGGCAATGTTTGCTTCCCTGCTGTATATCAGAGCAAAGAAAAACTTCCTTTCACTTGCTGCTTTTCTCCTAGGTCTGCCTATTCCAGCTGACCTTTGAGCAGAGCACAGATCATGGTGCAGAAAGCAGCACTGTTGTTCAGCTCCCTTGAATCACTGGGTTTCCATGTGAAGTTTAACCTCATTATCAACAACTCTCAACCATCACACTCGAAAATGGGCCCTTGAAATCCACAGGCTGCAACTTAATCAGTGCTGCAACTCCCACAGAGCACTTAGTATTGAAACAAGGATGACTGCGTTTCTTCAGAAGTTTGTCACATTTTATTCTGCAGATCAAAAAATTAAGCCATCATACATACCAAATTCACCCACTTCAGTTATTTTGCATGTAAATCTTGATTTCAGTAGTTGTTCTGTACGCTATATTCATTCTGTGCACAAAGATGAAAACCCCAGCCAGAGTCAGGTCCTGCTGAAAGCTCTGACTGATTCTCATATTTCTCTTTGCTCTAGGGCCTATCTTTCTTCCTAACCTTTATATTCTTTCTCTGCCAGGCACACTACGAAAAAAAAAAAAATTCCATCCATTCACTGATGCTAGTGAGAGTAATGGCTTTTGTTCACAGTTTTAATATAGCATCATAGCCATTCTCCTCCAGGTTTTCCGTGGAACAGCCTACTTGATCTCACCAGTAGTCACCACAGTCAGTTGAAATGTTTCTATGGATTTCAATGGGTATCGAAGCCAATCCTTACAAAACCCAACTTGTGCAGTTTTACTAAAATCTACTTTATACTAGGTGATCTATTTTTCAGGAAAGATTTTACTACTCAGAACAAGTCATAGGCCCACAGCTGCCAAAGTAAAAATGGAAACATTAACTGAAATTGTGCCTGCAGCTCACACAAGAACGCCGTATCTTCCAGTCCAGCCTTCTACGACCAGCATGGGAAAGTACTTGTCAGGTTCAACAAATTAGTGACCAGCACAACAAATCTTTAAGCATATTCAGCTAACCTGGTGGGCAATCAGCCAGAAGGCAAAGGAGAAGACAGCCTTCTTACCAGTCTACTCTCTGTGGCATTTGCTGTCAGAGTCTCATCCTTGCTAACCTCTGACAGATGCACCAGCAGTCTCCTCCTGAATTATGCAACTGTTTGCTTCGTTCTTCTTCACCTGTTAAGCTAAGGACAACCACAGCATTTCAGCTACAACATGCAAAAAGTACTAGGCTCACCTGAAGTTTGTATCAGGTGAAAAGTCATGGAAAAAGGGATTTAATTATATCTTTCTTTTTTAATACCTATCACATGTCATCCTGTGATCTCTGGCAACACTTCTCAGGTGGGCCTGTGAATGAGAACACTAACATTCAAGTGTCTGGCACAGCCCTTCTTGCAAGTGTTCTGGCGCTGCTCTTCCTTCTCCTGGTTTTGAAAACCTAGATGCAATTTGCAATACGCAAAACACTTCGGCAGAGGACCAGCAGTTCAAGGTGGCTCACATTTTTAAAATTCTGCTTCATCACCACATCATAAAAGTACTTTTGTTCCCACTTAGCTTATTGTAACTTTGGATATGTTACATGGTTGGAATTGCTCACATGGCAGTGAGTACAAAGCAAGGTGACTACACCTGGACTTGGTAAAACATAGCCTACTACTGCACTGAATAGAGACAAGTTTTCCTCAAGCAGGGGATTATTCAATTTAGCCATAGGCTCATTCATATCATATCGTCTCATCACAGGGTCATGACCCAGCTGAGGTGACTTAATGCTGATCAACAGCTTCCAGAACAAAAGTCCAATCAAAGAAAAAAATGTTCAGTCTTCAATTTCAAACTTCCACTTCCATTCCTTCATCCCTTTTCCTCCTTCCTGGCAAGAAAACCAGCATGAGCTTCTCTGGGTGCATCATTATCCAACCTCCACCCACAGCAGAGCCCAGAAGCCAGTTTCTAAAACATCAGGCTCTTCACCTCCCAACTTCACAGTTCCCCAGCGTCTCTTTCCAGAACTTCTACCTACAATCCCAGCCTAAAGGCTTTCAGGCCCTTTTCCAAGGGCCTTGCTTCATTAAGAGTCCTCACTACGAGATCTTCAGTCTTAATACCTATGGATGTCCTATATCTCCTAGCAAGCCCATTTCCTTTTTCATGTAGTTTTATGTCTGCTCCCTTCATCTAGGGCAAAGTAAACAGAAATAAGGTTGAGCCCCTGTTCCTTTGAAGGGTCCAGCTCACCATGTGACAGGACGCTGAGTGTAGATCTGCACATGGGGCAGTTTGGCCCATCGGCATCGAAGCACCCGTTTCACCTGAGCTTCTGGGACGTTGACTGCAGCTCAGCAAAGCAGGCAGACACGTTTAAACATGAGAACAGCCCCTAGGAATCAGAGTAGCAACATTTCCTACTCACCTACATAAATGCTTAACTGCATCACAGCTGATGTGACCTAGCTTTGGCTCTGGATTTAAGTGCCAGAGGCTGGGTTTTTCACTTGCTGCTTTAAAGGAACTTAGCTAGCCTCTTTTTTCAGTTATTGAACTCCAGCAGGTTTAGCTAATGTCAGGGGAAATCATGAGTCCTTTGGAAATCTCTGAAATTTAGGCACATAATGTGTAAAGGAAGACTACAAACAATGCAGCCAAACAAGTAAATTTTGGCAATTACACAGTCATTTACTAAGGGAACAGCATACAGAGAGGAGGAATTAACTGGGAAGTACTCTTTTGTAAAATTATTTGCCCAATTTCCATGTAAGCTCTCAGCAAATCTTGGAAATTACCTTGGAGATTTCCAGTCACTGATACACTGTTGCCAGCCCTCTATTTCCAGGCCACAGAGATAGCAAAGACCCACTGAACAACCCTCCCCTGCTTCCAGGCAACTTTTCTGCTGTTTTCTATGGGGGTGACATTTTCAAACAGTAAGAATATTCCACCTGCTACAGCACACTGTCCCTCTCTCCATTTCAGGAGCACTGCAGGATCTGTGATTCACCACTGCTGTGTGCACAGAGCAAAGGGGCTGCAAACTGGCTCCAGAATAAACCTAGACGTACAAGTCCACTACCTCGAAACACAAAGCCAACTCCACCAGCTCAGCACTGCCACTGCAGCACATGGTTCTTGGTGCAGAGAGAATCATGAAGGCTTGAAGAGAGACCCTAGAAAGCTGCATTACTGCCAGTCCTTCTGAGAGTCACCAGAGCAGGATCATAAAGTTAGGTCACTATTTATTTCCACATTAACTCCACTCAATAGGAGTGGGCCAGGTACCAGTACTAAAAGAACAAGCCTAGCCTTTAATTAAAACCCTGATACTTGACACAAGCATGAAAATGTAGCAGTAAGTATCTTTTAAAAAAAACGTTTCATTTCCTTCGAATATATGGATGCACTCATCTCCAGGGTTGCAGCTGCCAGCCAAAAATCCATCCATCTCCAGAGATGAATAGTGAGATGAGACACCATATCCTCTGAAATGAATTCCCCAATATTCAGTTGTCCAGCTTCAATTCACGAATTCTGCATAAAATGTTTCAGGGAACACAGTGCATCTCAGCTAAGGATGATTTATTAATAAACAAGATCATTTTATGAACACAGAAATTAGAGAAGGTCAATAAACAAGCCCTATTTTAATAACATCTTTTGCATTTTTCCCCAAGAGAACCAGAGCAGCAAGTGAATTTGTGCTTGCATGAAAACTCCAGCTCCATATATTCTACTGCTGTTAATCTGTGTTCTTAATTGCTCTGGGGCAAGCCTGTTTGCATCAGCTGAGGATGAGGCCTTTCTGGATTTGATTCACCATGGGGTACCAAATATAGCTATGCTAAAACGAGCAATAGCAAATTGATACAAAACAGAAATAAGGTGCAGGAGAACATGGCCCTCTCCAAGAAGTGCAGAGTGCATCTTAGGCAGACAAGTTTTGTGTTTTTAGAAGAAGGTCCTAATTAAATCATCCACCAGTAAATGAGTGAATGGTCATTTTTTTTGATTGAGCAACAAGCAGGAGAGCTCTACAGGCTGTTAAAACACTTTATCCCCTGCATGGTCATTTTCAGCCTATCTATCTATGGCCTGCCTTTTGAGGTATTACTGTATTAAAAATGTTCTTCCCTGAAGGTATTTCCACACTGCAGCAGATGTCACTGACTTGGCAGTATTTGAAGGGTCTATTAAAAGTAATGCAATTAATTACTGGGGTTGTCATCACAGCACTGCTTTTGAGATATTTAAAATGGTTTATTATTGATAGCCTAATCCTGGAAAGTGCTGAGCACCTTCACACTCAACCATGGACACTGAGACAAGGGCCAACACAGGCTCCCCTGTCACTGGGCATCCTTGGGTGTCCTCCTGACGCTACTGCTGTGCGTGGCATCCAGCACAGGGCACAGTGCCACCATTTCTAGCTACTGACTGTGAGCCCACTCCCCGTTGCCTCGCTGAAGGGACCCATCATACATAACCTGTGGTGATAAAGAAGGGGAAGAGAGGGATCAGGAGTGAAGTTAAGCCTGGGAAAGGGGGAAGGAAAGATGTTTTCTTTAATTTGTCTTTTTGCTTTCCAATACCCAAATCAGTAATTAAATACATATATAATAATTGGCAATACGTTAAGTTAATTTTCCCCAAGTCTAGCCTGTTTTGTCCATGATGGTAACTGGAAGTGATCTCCCTGTCTTCATCTCAATGCATAAGCTTTCTCATTCCTGTTCTTCCTATTCTGTCTCCCCTTCCTGCAGGGGAATGCGACCAAGCAGCTGGTGGGACTTTGGCTGCCAGCCATGGCCATCCCACCACACCTCAACAGCAAACTTCTCATATAGACAAATGCTGAATCATGTGCAGGAGACCTGGGAACTACAGCACCTGTGGTAACCTCAGTGAAAGGCAGTGGGTTCTGGTGCCCACTGAGCACTGAACTCAGCCAGAGCTAGACCACCACCTTTGCTAAAATGTCTGGTTGCATCTTATTTCTTCATGAGGAAGCGTCTCTTGGGTTCTGCTAGATTTCTGACAACACATTTGACTTCCATCTTGGGACACAAAATGCAATATAGTAAAGCATCCCTGAAAAACTGCTGAGCTCTGCTCTGTGGCAGTAATGACAACATCTATTGCCAATAAAATGAACACATTCTGAGACACGAAAGAAAATCTATAGGCATACAGAGGATAAGAAAAGTAGGAGCAATCTACTGAATGGGTCTCTAAAACACAAATCTTTGGTTAATTTCAGTTGCAGATATTGCTGCCATTTGTTTCATTTTAGACATACCACCAGCAAACAGAAACGAAGCATCAGATACAGGGTTAGATTATAGAAGATAATTTACACACAGCTTCCTCTCAAAATTGATTCAGCTCCTCTCAGATACGAACCAGGTCATGTAAACTAAGAACTCCCTAAATACTGAAAGAGTAAGGCTAAATATGAATTTGAAATATGAAAAGAAGGGGGATGTCTCCAGGCATCTTTCTCAGCATCCTCAGCAATACTGAAGACAGAGTCATTGGCACGTTAATGACAGTAACGTACAATATTAAACCAAAACTTTTCTCAAAGGGCCAAGAAATATTACAAGGGAAGTAATTTAAGTGTGGCTAAAATAGAAAGAAAATACAACACAAGCAGATTTAGGACCTCACCTGAAGTCTACTGAATTGAGGATAGAAAGCCCTTGACTCAGTGATGCTTTCTTGAGTAAGAAAAGTTCAAACTACCATTTTCTCTGCAGGAAACAAAGCCAGATACTCCTCTAAGAGACAAATCTGAAAAGCAACAATAGCAAAAGTCAACGAGAAGTGAAAGCAGGGAGCTAGCTAGGTATTACTATATCATGCAGCTCGGCAGCTATGCAGGCTAATATATTTTGGGCTGCAAACGCATACATACATGATCTGGTGCTGTGCCAAGGGACCCAGGCTAACTGCGTTACCAAAACCTCTTGGCTGTGTTTGCTTGGCACCCCATTCGATCTCAGAGGAGCAGGATGTTTTACCTCAGTAGCAGTCAGTGTCAGAGCAGCATGTGAGTGTGGCCAGGAGAACTGCATGCTGGCAAAACCCAAGCTGTCTAATTTTCAGCTACAACGCAGGTCTGAAATTCATGGAAGTTTTCCCAGCTGTTGAAAGAAAGGGAAAAGAAAAAGAAAACCCAATATCCAGGAATCTTCTATACAGATCATCATAGCTGGATGCACTCACTTTAAGAGCTGAAGCCCTCCTTGTAGCTGCGAGACGATGTGCCAGACGCTGTCTGCTGGCCACAGTGGTGTTCTCAATGAGGTGAACACTCTCTCCTTTGGAATAGGAAAAGGCTGTACTTGATCCCAAAGTAGAGACTGTGGATAAACAGGCTAAACTTACCTCTGTTTGTGAAATTACATGAGAAGTTCACCATCTGAGTGTCATTCTATTCTGCGCCAATCCCCCCCCCGCCCCCCTTCTCTTTCTGGGAGTTGAAAGAAATGAATTAACAGGAATTCAGTTGACCTTCTGTTGTTTAAGACTGAGTCTTACTTGTTGTGTTCATACAAGGTGGCACAGAACTAAGCAGACATCTAACCTAGACAGGCAGGCTTTTATGTTATGTAAAGTATAAGCAGATTTCAAAGCAAAGCTACTATTAACCTCTGCCTAATTTCTTCTAAAAGGATTTTTTAAGAATTTGAAAGCAGGGCAAAGTGAAAGCTGTATTTCAAAGTAAGCAAAGACCAATGAGAAAACACACGACTCAAGCATACTGCAATGCTTCCCTTCATCTGTCTTTCCATTTAGTTTGAATCTCTTAACATCAGGCGGCCCCTCTTGCTCTGCATACTGCACACCTCAAAGCAATGAAATCTTGATCCCCAGCATGTCTACGTAACAGTAATAATCATAACGATTCCGAGGTAGCAGAGGGTGTTACTCCAGGGAAGATTAGCTCATAGTGTAGGTCTTAGGAATTTACTACCTAGTTTGGGAAACTTCTGTTGAACATAAAGAAGCAATTGTACTGCTACTTTCCTCTTAGTCATGTGCTAGAAGCTTCTTATTAAGGATATACAAGTGACCTGTGTGAAATTTATTGCCTCAGTGCTTTTCCTTATGGATGCCGCCAAAATCGTGCCGTCACAAATCCTGCTAGTAACGCTACAGGATCTCTGTAGGGACATTTCAGCACCCTGCCAGGAGCAGACCAGAGGATGAGCTAGGACACACAGTTTACTTAGCAGTTTAGTCCCCAAACAATAACACAGACAGATACAGAGCCCAAATTCCTCTCAATTCACACCCAATAGGAGGAACTGGGTAACAACAGCTGCTTTTCCCTTCCTATTTCAATACCTACCTATCTGAACAGGGCTGACTATGGATCTGACACTGGAAACCAAAGGACCTATCAGGTAATGTAGCACTTTTTTTATAAGAATAGGAATATTTCCTCTAGGTTACTGTATTCTAAGCCTATATAATGAAGCTAACACCATCATATTATCTGGTCCTCAACAGCTGGGTGCTCTGCTCTTGCCAAGCTCTTTTCCCTGTGTTTGGATCAACTATGGCTTTTGTGAACCCTCTTCAGACCTTTCCTCAAATTTCCACATCAGTGACAGCTTTACCAAAATGCCCATAATATGGGAAAGTCCAGTGATGATGGAGTCCCAAGACCTCACACTAGGATTTTTAACATTTCTAACAGCCCTCTGGTTCAGCTTCAGCTACAGGTAGGCACATTAAAGCAACCATCCATTAAAGTCTGACCAAGGTTAAAATAGGCTGTGCAGATTCAACGTATTTGTTTCTTTATTTTCCCTTAACTCCTGCAATGTAACTCCTCCACCCAGCATGCTGACCTCACATCTGCATAAGATACTGATCAACATCAGGCAGTACTGGCTTCAAAATACTTTCCATCCTCTCTGGAAGACATTGAAACATTCAAATTTGCTTTATAATTAAAAATACAAAAAATGGCAAAATAAAATACTGAAATTGCCTTTCAAAACGCTTTGTACCAAACTCACATTGTATGCAACGTCTAAAATTATAATGAGATACTTTTGGCTTGTCAAATTAAGAAAAGGTTCAAAAGCTTTCCTTGAAATTTTAAACAGAATCTGTCTGTATATATGAAATGCTTTCATTTTACTTAACCAGTGATTTCCAACACTATCTGTTTGCCTGAAAACTGTCAACTATTTTGCTTTAGTAATTTTGCTCGTCCTCTGAACAGCTGATTCTTTTCACCATTTTCTGTTAATAAGCAGCACATAATTAAACATAAGCAAGGTACTGCTGCAGCATGACTTGATAGGAGAGGAGTTGTCTCACTGGTATCATGCAGCATATGCAGGGCTCTAAACTAGATAAGAATAATGTGGTTTAGCTTTTCTCCCAGAGTTTCAGTGATTCTGGTCTTCTCTAAAAAGACATGAACAGAGCCACTGCAAGTACTCACATCAAAAATCTACACTGACAAAACAGCAAGTTCAAATTTAAACACAAAACATCCTTTTAATGAACTATGCTTTGTCTTTGTAGTCCTGGTACATTTTACGTGACGAATCATTCAGTCTTCTGATGCCCACAGAAGAAAACAGCCTTTTGACACCCATCTGCTCAAGAAGCTGGGCTGAGAACAGAGGTTCATTTCAAGCTGCGTTCTTCACATTTCATGGTGAAACTGTGATAATATACCACACAACATCTATTTAAAGATTTCTTAGAACTACACGGGTCTCTCTTACGCCCTTTGCTGTTCCTTCAGGTATAAGTATTGAAATTTGGACTTAAATGTGTATTGAAAGTATATTTATCTGTCCAAATGGTTATATTTTAGGGGAACAATCATTAGCTAACTTTCTATATTAAAATCATCTCACTGATTTTTTGTGTGGTCAGTTCTGTGCTTTTTTTTTTTTAAATATGGTTTTATAAAAGCAATCTCTATAGCTATGCATAGAGAAACCAGTTTCTAAAAGGAATTTTTCAGGGTTATTTAGCTTTGAAAGCAGAGATTGCCTGGAGAGGTGTGTGTTCTCCACCCGGTACCTGGTAAATGTTTCCTGCATCAGAGCATCTTGGGCACAACTCTGAGAAGCAGGCAGACATTCAAGTATTCCCTGATCCCCTGCAGCACAAGAGCACGGCACAAAGAGGTCATCTGAACACAGAGCTGCAATAATGCAACGCTGGAGTTATGACAATGCTACAACATGACAAGCTGCATGCATTACCAAAGCAAAAGACTTTAATAACTCACTTCCCTGACTCCCCTTCCTGCTGCTTATCCTGCAAGACAGTTGTCTGCCCAAAATGGGACTTCACCTGGCATGGGTTTAATTTCAGTAATAGGGAAAGAGAAGCACCAGAACAAGATACAGCGTATCTTTGGAAGCTGCAGCTCACCTCTATTATTTCTTGCATTTTCCATCCTTGAATAGCTCTGAACAACCATGCAGTGAGCAGCCTTTGTCCTTTACAGATAGGACTGGTCTGGCCTCAGAAGCAACCCACTTTGTGAATTGCTCTGCTACGTGAGTCCTGATTTCAGCCTATCCTTTACAAGCGTACAGGCAAACAAAGGAAGATAAGATAAAAAAGAAACCAGACTATCTAGTAACGTCTCCATTAAAAAAAATATGAATCACTGCAAGAACTAGGAACTTCTACTGCCAGCCACATTCCTTGTGCCCCTATGCACAGTCTGTGTAATCCGTAGTATGTCTTATCTGTCTTTCAGGAAGTCCATCTGTACATATGCTATAGTTACCAGAGAAAAGTTAAAAATGCATCCTAGGTGTAGCAATACACAAGGCAGATCCTCACCAGTAAACTAGGAAATGAGTAAATCCCCCACTCTCCTGAACAATTCTTCACAAAGACAACTCCCTCCTTCACACACACCTACACTCTCACATGCCTGGAGAAGCCGGGGGCGGGGGAAAAGCTGAGCTTTGCAATGTTGTCTGGAAGCTCATCAGACCCAGGCTACTCCCAATTAAAGGAGGGAGCCAGTTCAAAGCCTCTGCTGATCTCTGCTGTGAACCGGCCCTACGTTCAGAGGCACTTGCTGCCAGGACACAAGTTCACCAAGCCAGAGAAGCGGGTGTTCGAGCATGTCTCCCCATCAGGAAATAGAAACAGGACAGAAGGGAACCCCCAGACCTACTGAGGTGGCTGGCTGTGCTGGAACACTAACCTGAACTGCCAGGAGGAAACAGCAGCTAAAGCCCAGCGAACCGCAGTGGCTCGCCAGCACTGGCAGAAGATGCTGAGGGTGAGCAATGAGGAGATGCGCAGCGGGAGGTAATCCTAGCACTGTTGACATCATCACACTGTATGCATCGTCGGAGAGGTTCCCAGCTGAAGCTGCTTTGCAGCATTGTTTTTTTCCCCCTGAAGGCATGCACTTTTAGCCTCCGGTTTTTAGACCCTAAATACTGTACTGGGAAATTAACAAACAGCTTTCCAGGAGAAGATTAAGGTATTTCAGCAGCTAGCAGGAAAACATGCTTGAGGATGAGCTGTACAGTTTGTCACATCATTTCCCTTCTACTAACAGTTAGAGGATACTGAACAGACGTAAAAATTGCCCAGTTTCTGCCATCAGGTTGGGTGTGGATTCTTTGTAGCATACATCAAATCTAGAGAATCAGTCGCTGACTAGAAATGGATCCACAAACACAGACCTTGCATTCACTGTGACAAGTGCAGCGACAACAGTTGTGGCAGCTCCCCTCTATAAGCTTTATGTGGCCCTTGAATATCATGATAGCAGGGAAGTGCGGAGAAAACAGCACTCGCACGCTTGCAATACAGAACAGCTCTACGCAGAGGTAGGTCCCTGCTGCCCTCTGCTGTAACACATTTCTAAAACTTCCGAGAAGGCAGTACCCAGCCAGCCAGCCTGATGTGCACACTAGCATCCATTCAGACTATAATAAAACTGTGGTAAGCAGAACAAAACAAGTAGAACAAAAGGCTTTGATTTCTTGCTGCTTTTTAAAATTCTTCAAGTGGATACACACTTTTTGTAAAGTAGACCATAGGCTGACGGCTCCTTGTTACATTTTTGCTTATGAGGCTATATATTTTCCATTATTATGTGTCCATAGTTTGCAGTTCCAATGGATAGACCATTGCAGCCTTGACTGTACCATCTTTTGTTTTTTTCTTCTACTTTAGGACTTACTATATATTGACCTGGACTGTACCAAATTACCGTAAGTCTCCCTAACAAAATGTCCCAGTGAAGCTGCCTGGAGCCTCCTTTGCAGTGCACAATCACTGCAGCACCAGAAACCTATCAAACTTTCCTAGCAGCCTAGCAGTTAGGCTGTCCAGACAAAACATCCTAGTAAGTAGTTTGGAAGCATTTAAAAAGAAGTCTAATTCATCATCTTAAAATAAAGACAGCAATATCACTTAGGTTACAGATAAGAAACGATGCTGGTCACTATATAATACCGATGTCTATCTGCAATTTGATCCCTATAATACAGAGAATTCCTTTCAGCAATTTTCCCAGTAGTTCTTCGCGGTCCTTTAAAGCTTTGTAATTTATGGAGACTTTTACAGAGCTGCTACAGGCTTATAAGCTACAAGCAAAACTCGAATAACATTTTCTTCCATTCATTTTCTTCTGTGTTTTCCCTTTACTACTCAAACACCAACAAGACTAAACTTACTGAAGCTGGCTAAGATATATGGTGTTTCTTCTCTTGTCGCTGCTGTTCATGCAAACAAACCCACTTCCTATAGAAAATATACATCTAGGGACAGCAAACACGATGCAACTATTCCATTTGATCCTGCCCCTCCCTGAAGTAAAACAGACATCACAATGACTGACAGGTGCACTACTGTAACATGGCAATTTTAGCTTGGCAATACGCACGTGTAAAATATTGCATATGTAAGTCACACAGAGAGGCTAATGTAAATATAAACAGAGGCCGAGATTCTCGGTGCCATTTGGATATATGAGTACCTCCTATTAAAAGAGGAATTGGATATTCAAATCACTCTGGTGGATTTGAAAGCCTCTTCTGTGAACAGTTTGGGAACTAGCACTTAACTCTTGCTTGTAACTTCATTTGTAAAGTCTTTTTCAACACCTCTGCAAGCAGCTATATTTCAAGGGAAGTAGAATCATACGGTCAAGGCTGCAACACAGACACTGCATGGGCAAGGTACCGACCCATAGATAAATCCACACCTGCACATATTTGCACCCTCATACAAGCCCAACAAGATTTCTCCTCTTCCTACCACCCTCCCTGAACTTTGGGTCAAGTTTTCTGTATGAGCTGCTATAACTTCAAAGAAAGGAGAACACAGCTACAGCTCTCAAACGGCCCAATGCATTCACTTTTTGGTTTTTTAAAGGCTGCATTCAACTTATGCAAAGGACAAGCAGTAACTGAGACATCTGAATTATGGGAAAACCTGGGAACAAACTGCAGAACAGAGCCTGCAGGCAACTGCACAAATGTTACCGAGATCAATAATGTATAGAATATATTGGAAAGGGCTGGGGACACTCGTCTATAGGACACAGGCATCACAAGCTTTGGAGAACATCTGATTCCTGTTTGATGTTGATTCTTAACTAGTAATACACAAGATGTAAGAGCCTACCTACCATCCTCTATCACAGTACACACATGATCTTAAAACCAATGGCAAAATTTGGGGGATGAAACAGTAGGTCAAAAGCCACATTCTGCTTCCATAATTTTGCTGAAGTCAGAGAACACTGGGAAAAGGACAGTTCTTTTGTTTATGGGTGGCATGCATGACGAAACACTGCTTTGCTGAACTCTAAGGGACCAGGAAGCTTCTCAAGAATGGATCAGACAAGTACAAGTTCAAGTTACCCATTGGAGAAAGCATGCACAAACAGCCCAAAGATGTGAAACAGTTCAGGAAAGATTAGAGCTGGTATTAATGTACTTTGCAGCCATGTCAGAGTCCCTGTTTATGATCCTGATCTGGGTAAGTCCCATGAATACTTCTGTAAAGTTCAGCATGCAAATAGCCTAACGGTTGGAAGGGACCTACTTCCGTGCTTAGTTTTAAGTACACACTTAGGTGCTCCAATGAATCGGTGTGTAGAAGGATTAAGGACTGCTAATCCGTATGAAAGCTTCCTTCTACCTTATACGCCTGAAGAACATAACCAAATAGATCTGAAAGGCTAATTTCTACTGTTGTTCTACACTACTTTTCAATAGTGCAAAACTACCAAAAGAGAACGCAGAACCAAACAGAACCCGAACATGAGCAAAACCTATTGGCTTTAAAAGCAGCACTCAGATCGCAGGAGGGTAGTAACAGAATGCTTCTGGTTTCACTTTCACCTTCAGTTAATTCTCACATTTGCACACAGTCTCCTCTTTTGTAACATCTATTTTACCCACTAGAAAACATTTCAAATCTTAAAGTATACATTATTCTTCTTGGCACGCAAATTATTTCATAAAGGTTGATTACCCAAGTGGAAGGAAAGGCTTGTCCTCCCTCCCACCACCTAGTCTGTTTCATTAAACAAATTCATCTTAACAACTGATAGCTACTACTGTTTGCAGACTCTGCAAAAGCAAAGTCCCTATGTGGAAAAGGCTACAATATTTCTTCAACAACAACTATAAAGTCCCAAAATCACGATGAATGAAAGGCAGATGAAGCAGATCTGCTTTTTACTGGAAGCATCATATGAAGGAAGGAAGCAGTATCACCTTATTTCACCTTCAGCATGACAAAGTGTCTCCCTGGACAGCTCAGCAAGTTGAAAGTAGTTAGGTTTATCTTAAGGCTTTTTCCTCTTCCTTAGAGAACAACCTCACAAGAGAGTAGCCCCGTTGAGTGAGAATTCAATTTCTTAAGGCTGTGCTGGGCGAGGCCTCCACTGGCATAACCTTCCTCAATCTCACATAGCTTGCACAGGTTCCAGCAACAAACACGACTCCCTGGAGATGTGAGCAGCTTATCTCAGATGCTTCCAAGCCACTTTACTGAGGGCTAAGGAGGCAGACACCACTCTTTCCATGTCAGCAGAGGGTTCCAGAACACCATATATACAATCTCCAAGTACAGTTCCTACTTCCACTAGTTCAGCCCTACTACATCAGCTCAATTGCATGTCATCTGTCCAAAGCTACTGTCCCTACGAAGGAGACCCTTTTCTCTCAGGAGGCAGCTGGCTGTTGTCTTTTAAGGCAGTTCTGTCTTCCTTAGTAAAAGTCTTGAGATAAACCTAGATGAAACTTCAGGTTGCCGAGGTTTTCAGGTCACATTTTTTCCTGTAAATATAAGAATTAAGCTTTCTTATCTCTTACAAATGCAACTTTCCCGAATTCATCTTGTTCAGCCATTAGATGCAGGACAGGATGACTACAATGAAAGGAGCTGCTGGCAAGAGCTTCATTGAAATTACAACTTAGGAGCAATTTATGACTAAACAGGTTGTATAGGTCACATTCTGCAGCTTCCTTCTGGATGCACTTATTAGTCTTGCAGGACTCACAGACATGTCCATATGGGTAAACTAGAGAGGGCCAGAGAATGGGGCCAAGCACTACTGTACAGCTGCTGCACTAAATTTTTAGCACAAGCCTTGACATGCTTTTTACACCCATGTCAAAAAGCCATTTACAGACATCTGTATGTACCCTTACCACACTGCAGAAGGAAGATTGCACAATGCACAAAAAATTACAGATAGAGTGGGAGGGCAGAGGATTTCTATTATCTGGACTTGCTACATCTTGCTACAGATGTTTTGTGAATACTCAACAAAATATCAAAGACAACAGACTGAGGTGAGTGGTTGATCTGAAGAGACTTACGTACTAGGGACATCTTTACTGGAACCAACTAGTAAGGTTAGTTACTTCATGGTTATGTAGTAAGTGTTAGTTCATACGCCATTCTTGCCAGAATCAATGGGAGGTCAATATATGCAAGAGGGACGCTAACCTTCTCGCTAGTAAGGTTATGCCTAACCTACTCCTGGTTTGCATTAGCGGAAACCTAGACAGAAAGGGGCCAAGAGCAAAAGGCAGCTGCAGCCCTGGGGTATGTGACAGTACCTGTGGTAGAGAAGCAGCTCAGAAAGGAAGATGCCGTTGCCAGGGCAACCAAGAGTGGAAGGGTTCTGGGCATCCTCTCCTGGACTCCCGCAGAGAGCTGGGCTTTGCTCTGACAGAGCCAGGAGGACAGGAGGCACCACCACCACATGCCCTCCCACAGCACGGAACTCTTCCACTGGGAAAGACAGCTCAGCTGGCACAGGCAGTGCTATACACAGCGGAGCGAGCCAGACCCTGTTTCTCTTTAGCAGAAGTTCCAGCTGCTTTCAGAAATCCCGATGATAAAGTACAAGCCAAAAGAAAAGAATCCAGATCCCATCTTTCATTTTTGTTCCAAATTAGCAACTGTAGCCCTTTAAATTGTTGCTTTTTTGCCATCATCTGTGAGAAAAACAGTTGTTTGTCATGCTTCAATTAATATATGACTTGACAGGCTTTTTGTTGGGATCCAACAAAAGACAGTTTGCAGATATTAATCATTAGACAATCTTTAAATGAGATTTTTATGTTCAATAGAATGTTGATTCCATGCAATAGTAGCTAAACCTGAAGCCCAAACAGATGGCTTTTGTACAGTGTGAGAAGGAACCTTTGCCCTGCTGTTTTTTGGGATACTACTTGTTAACAATCTATGCAGGATTCTGGCCAGAAAGCTGACTCATTAGGCTGGCCTGCCTCAAAGTATGACCATCACTGAAATAAAAGCTTCACACTGGGAATAGTTAACATTGAAAACCAGCGTTTTCCAGTGCTCAGGGCACTTTGTGCGGCATTCATTTCTTTTTAACTATTTTTTCAAGGCTTGCCACGGCCCTTCAACAGTGCACTTCCTGTGTGGTAGGGATCAAAGAAAAGTTCACAGCTTATCTTTAATGCCATTCCTTTTCATGGAAGTGAGAGTGATTCTTCATAACTGCAAGAATACTGTGCCTGGGGCTTCTGAAATGAGCTGGACATGTATGTTCCATCTGCTATAACAGTAATTACAGGGATCAACATAAGCTCCTTGCTTTTTATGGAACAACATTTGCTCTTATTAGTGAAATAGCGTTTCAAGAGAATCAATAACTACAGACATATATTGGTTGTGGATACAGCTATATTCTGTAACTACATGAAAGTTTTATTAATTTTAAATCAGTGAACATTTTAATATGCCTAAAAAATTACAATTTTTTTCTCTTAAATATCTGCTATAACAGTAATAGTTCGAGTTAAAAGTAGCATGTGATATAGGAACATCTTCTAATGCAAGATATCATTTGCTTAATAAATAACCAATACACAGATGCTCCATCAACAAAGAGTTAAATCTCTCTGCCTACTGTACGTGGGATATTGACACAGGGGATATTCAGGAACATGCTTGTATGCCCAGGAGGCAACAACAGATGGTACACAACTGCAGCTAATGTTCTAATCTATGACAGTTTGGAGTTCTTAAAAAAAAACCAAACCAAAAACAAAAACAGTCTTGCATTGCCCTGTATCATAAACAGGGTACGAACGGTTAGAAGCACGAGGTAGTAATATCTTAAGAGTTCAAGTCTTTGCAAAAGGAAATCAAGGAGGTTTAGACCTATGCTGTGTTCAGGGTACACAGACCGAACTATTCCCGTGTTTAGGCTTGTGGCTCAGTCCTCTGCTCTCCCTGCAGCTTCTCCATAGTTCTCAAAAAATAACCCTAGGAAGAAAGGAAAGGGTGTTTGATATACAGATGACCTGCCACTGAAAACAGCCACATTTCTTCCATTTCCAGGTGTCCTTATAGAAGTGAACATTTCTGAAGGATACTGAATTGTTGGGAAATATCAGTTGTTAATAGAAGAGGGTCAGCACTTTGCCAGATTAAGTCCTTCTTGGTGGAGAACAGAGAGAGAGACCCAATATAATTTCTGTCAGTATCTTTGCTACAGATTACAGAACTCAGCTGAAGAATTCCTTTTAGGCAGAAACTTCTATATGCTATTTTCCTAAATTATTGCAGCTCAAATTTAAGTGAGTAAATGCACATCTCTAACTCTTTGTATGAAAGGTCACTTTGTGTCTACTCTTTTGGCCAGAAGCACCATGCATTTCAAAGATGTATTTGTTCCTGGGGTTGTTCACACCAAGCTGTACTGTTTATAAAACAGTATTACCAGCCATAACTGCCTCCAGCAAGATAGCTTTGAAATAGGTAGCCTGGATATCCAGTAAAACACTTGCTAAAGCAGCACAGAACATGCAAACACCTCAGCAAGGTAAGTTACCTTTACCTTTACTTTATGCTACTGCAATTAAACTGCTGCTTTTTTGTTTTTAATGAGCTTGTGTGTCTACTGGGATTCAGGGCTTACCGACCCCCGAACCGTCCACCCAGTTTTCCACTGCAAAGGAGTCAGAAGATATATTTGAAAAATTATATATACACACACCTACCTGTAAGAAGAGATATCACCAGAAGCCACAAACTAATACACATGGAGCAGAGGTAATAGAAATAAAGGCAGATTTTCAGGATGGAGAAAGTGGATACATAAAAATAAGTAAGACCACCATAAGTGGGTAAGGAACTACACAAACAGCTTATTTCCCACCAGGCCTACAATGCTTAGTACTCCCAGAATGGAAATACTAAAACGGGTTGAAGTCATATGTGAACAATTTTCTTGCAAAAACACCAGTCTTACTGAAACAACAGGTAAGCATCAACTGCAGCACACCACTTCCGTTTTTCCTATAGGGAAACGTATAAAAACAATTGACTTTCAAATGTTATTTCTGAGTGGAATTTTGAGTAGTTTCCAGTAAAAGCTAGCAGTAGGCTCAGGTGCCTATCTCAAAGAAACGCGTATCAGTTCAGTGCTCTCCACTTTGAAGTTCTTGTTTCTCTCTTAAGTTGTACAGGGCAGCGTGTGCTACCTCCTGCATGGAGAGATGTACAATAACTTAGCGCCACAGGCTAATACCATGTAAATTCAAGTATACATGTTGCCTTTCTAAAAAAAAGGGACATATGCAAAACAAATGCAAAACTGAATTTTAGAGAATTACAATCACTTGACATTTGTTGTCAGGAACAGCAAGAAGCACCTTGTGAAGTTTCAGAAGCTCAACTCCTACCTCACGGACAACATGTTGACATGGGATCTTCCACAGCATACTAACAAATGGCTCCAATAAGAATGGAGACAGATGCTTTTGTCCCCAGCCTTTGCAGAAATCATCTATCAAAGCCACATGCAAGATCACTGCAGCATTCCAAACAATCACCCCGGCATAGCACAGGTCATCCTCTGGTATGTGCTAGTAATAAAGCCAAGCTAGGATTATTTTTTTTTTCTTGTCTCACAACAGCACTGTTTTGTCCGCTCTTGAACTGATTTCAAGAATTGCAGGCATCAAAGTACAAACAAAAGAGGTTAGGAAGCATAAGAAGAGGATAGGGAGATGAGCAGCCAACAATCTAGGGTGAGGAGAGCATTGCACGTTAACCCTGCAGTAGGTCAGTGCTACTGTCAATATGACAACACCATTGTGAAGGAGGGACCGCAGTGTTTTCTTCAGCTACAGCTTAGAAGTGTTATTGGTGGGTCAGCAAAAACACAGGAACAAAGCAGTGTCTTTGATACGGGTGGAGGAAGTGTCTTCTCCTATTGCTCATTGTTTGAAAAGGTTGAAATGAAAGAAAAAATAAAAAAGAAATCAGGATAAAACAAAGGCTGAAGGAGAACCAAAGTTTTGGAAGAGTTCCAAGCCAAAAAAACCCCAAACACAACCCAAAACCAAAAAACACGAGCCCTTTACTAGGAAATAGTGTCCAGCAACTGTCAGTATTGTACACAGGACAATTACTGTCTTTAGGTAGGAATGTAACCCTGACTGGAGGCTTGAGTCAGGAACTCTCACATCTTTGCTCTAGTCCTCGCAAGCACTATTTTCAAAAAGTCCTATTTGTTTTCTACCATCATGCTTAATCTACCTTAAAAGATTGTGAGGCAGATTTATTGCTTGGATACTTGTGTGGATTGTAGATGACTTTAACCTGAAAGGGGGACGGGAATGCATTATATTTGCAGCATGGAGCAAGCATTTCTTGTTCATAAAGCATTAGCATTATAAAGCTTCAGCTACCCAAGTTTTCTTCAGTTTGAAGACTGGGACACTAAAACCAGTGACCTATAGAAAACCTACATGCATAAATTAGTAACCACATAAATACAGTCTGAGTAAGTGTGTACAAAAATTACCACATCCAATCACCCTAAAAATTACCTGACCGTAACTGCCTGCAAATAATTAGTTCTTGATCTAGGTAAGTTACGTGAAAACGCTGCACTTCACCTACGCAACACAGCAGACTTGTACAGACAAGGGTGGCTAAGCAAGCACTGAAGAAACGCTCAGTGAACCTGCCTCCTTCCAGTGCCACCTAGAGCTCAGATGCTCATTTGTGGTAGGCTGGTGCCACCTCCTGACCATTTTGGTAACTCAGACAAAAAACTTCTGTATCTAGTACTGAATTTATTTTATTATTTTTTTTTTAAAGGGAGAGACAGCAGTTCATCTGAATGCAAAAATACTTAGTGCCATTAACATTTCTCTACTACAAGCTAAAAAAAAAAAGAATGTGCAGCGCTGTATGGAACAAACTCATGCCTGGCAAGTCTAAGTATGTGACAGTCAAGCTCCTGCATGATTCCCAGAGGTGTCCAACAAGGTACGCTCAATCCAGTCTCCACAAGCTTTCCACGAACTTCAGAGTTTCTCTCTTTCCTCCCAGCCTGCTTCATAGCTTCAGGTCAACATCGCAGAGCCCTGAGGGCATAAGCTGTTTGTTCTCAACTACCAGATACTACTATAAGGGCTCAACGTATATTTTATAACCAAAATAGATAAGTGCTACTCATCCCCCATGGATGTCTGAGCCAGTAATACAGCAGAAGGCTGAAGGCATCCATTAATTCTGAGCCCAGCCTTTGCTGAAGCAGCTTTTTCAGAATTATCACACCCTTCCAGCTTTACACATGGCTCAGTCTGTACCCCAGAAAACCACAAGTCAGGAAGCCAGGTAATTTGAGGTGGAAACCCAAAAATCCGAGTGCTGAGTGAGCTCAGCAAAAGCATCCAAATTGTACTCCCTGAGAAGTGGCCCGTAATCCCCAGGTGGATGAGCAGAGGCAGAGCCCTGGGGGAGGCAGGGGGGCCTACAACTTCAGAGATAGGAGTAAGCGGGCCGATACCCTTTGCTCTCCTAGGGGTTCAACACGGCCCACTAGGGACTAACAGCCCAAACAGTGTGGCCTAACCAAAGGGGCAAGTATCACACTCCCAGTTTTGAGGAAGGCTAGAGGATCAGCCTTCATCCACACATCTATACAGCTATACGTCAAAAATATATAACTTCCTACACAGATGTAAAACTCCACAGGGAGAGAATCCCTTCCAAGACTACAAAATAAGGTCCTGTATTGCCCTCCTTACCTGTAATGCAAGCTCCTTCAACCTTGCCACCATTAACATCAGATGGACATGGTCTTGTGCACACTGAAATAAATAAAACCATATAAAAAAAAAGCTCTTTGTGTCTAAACTTCTCTTCCTGGGAGACTTTATAGAGTCTGCTCCCACGCCACATACCCTCTTCTCACACTGGTGAGCATGAGATCATCTGATAACCAGAGGTGCATGAAAGCTGCTAGAAGAGTCAAGCTGACCTTCACCTACCTTCCTTCCTGCAGTCGGTCCATGACTCGCTACCAAAGAGTATGATATGGGAACTCTGGAGGGCCATCAAATGCCTACCGAATATACTGGTCTTCCCACCATCCTCGCAGCCTCCTGCTCCTGAGCATGCAGGCAGTCTGGCATGCAGGCTGCCCGAGAACTGCTTTGAGTTCTAGGTAACTCTGAGCTCTAGCTAAGCTCTTCATTCCCTTCTCACTTTTGCTTTAGACCACAGCTGTGAGCAGCAGCCTTCCAGCACAGCCTCCCCTTCGGAACCAACCACCCGAAATTGTTGTGACCTAAGCTTGTCTACCTCCCACTGGACTGCTATATATATGGAACAAAACCATGCCAGCGAGCAGGACGACACATCCTTTTTCTTCTGCCATCCTTGGGGGCCCTTGGCTCACAACCAATCCATACCTGCAGGCTGCCTACTGAAACAGCAGCTCTGTACCTGACATCCAAGCCTCAGATCCTGAAGTAAGTGGCCCACCTGAAGTGGCCCACCATGGTGGGAGGCAGCTCCTCTAGGGCAAAATTCACACTGCTGCTCCCAGGGCCTGGCCGAGGAAGGGCAGCCACGAAACCCTTCAGGCTTGCTGGAATGTGGAGGGGGAAAAACATTACTGCAGTGTCAGCAGGTAGCTGGCTCTCGTTCCCACTGAACTGATACCTCAACCAGTGTTGGTCATCGCTGCTGCTACCAGGGTTGTGCGCAGTGCCATTAGCTCATTCCCTACAGCGTTTGTGGAAGGATAAAGGCTGCATTGCCTCTTGGAGCCGAGGAAGGTAACAGAAGCACATCATCCTCGTGCGCAGTTTGCTTAGTCCCTTGGAGAGACCTCACGTCTAGAAATCAGCACTTTGAGACAAAACAGTTTCATTAGACTTCTCCTACAGGTCACAGCCATATGGCATTGCTTTTAAAGACCCAGAACAGCCCTCCTGCTCAGAGTAGCAACATACTGCCTCTCCACACACTTTGGACCCATGTCCTAGTTCCAACTGAAGCCTCACATGCCTGTCCTACCGCCTTCACCCTAACAACATGTACAGGAAAGCAGTACATGCACCTGGGCTCCGTCTCAGTTGCTACACACACAGGAGGCTGTATGCTTCCAAATACATCTCCAGTCTCACTGCCGCGAGGACACATGCTTACGACACCTCAAAATCCGGTTGTTGCCCTGATCTGCAGGAAGACTTCCTTCTACCTTCTTGAACTGTATACATACCTCAGCTGCTGGTCTTCTGGTAGTCAGTGCCTATTGAGATACACAGCTGCCACCTCCTGCTGCTAGGTTATCCAGCCACTCGGATCTCAGCCCTCACAACAGATTGAAAATTAGTATTCCCTTGCATATCAGGTGTGACCTGGGAGGCCAAAAAGACCTTTCCACTCCTGGGTAGGAAAGCAGTCAGAAAAGAGACACCAAAAAAACAGGTGCAAGAGGAGAACAACAGAACGAGTGGAAAGGTTCCAGAGTAAACCACTGTGTAGGTTGTAGAACAGGCGAGTAACAGACACTTGACAATCTCAGAAGTGCGGGTGCCAGTTCGACTTTACACAGCACGGGAAGCATTTCAGTGTCACATTGGCTTTTCACATTTTGATTCCATTCTACCTGTGTACCACCCGTACGTCACCGATTCTTGCTTGTGAAGGAGACTTCACAGTGGTATGGCCCACTCAGTAGTCTGGATCACTGACACCACGGACATACACTAGGAACAAATCACCTTTGCATGAAACTAAATCAAAAGATCTAATTTGCATAGAACAGCACAAGTTCTGCAGTCCAAACCAGTATACAAGGACAATCAGGAGGATTCACTTCATAATTGCTCTAACACACTCGCGTAGATACAGCTTTCCAAGAGCAACTCATTGTAGACAACTAGTGGAACGTGGCCGAGTATCAACTGATTCCCTCAAATCAGGTCTAAACTCCACAAATTGCTTTTCCACAGTATATGCCTGTGATACCAAGCCCATGGTTGAAGCAGAGGAAGAACTGCTTAATTAAAAGCAACACAAATTATGTAACATTTGGGTAGATAAGGTATTCCAATTTAATACCAGCCCTATTCTGATAGCATCTCCCAATTAAGCTCACCACACCTAAGCCAAAGCCAATTTTTTTTTTTCCTTCTATGTAGTCATATTATTTTACATCAGATCTAAACATACTACATCTTACATTTTTTTCACCAGTTCTCCTCTAATCACTGAAAATTTATCACCTTACTTTGTTAGACTTGGGAACAAAAGATTCCAGAGCGGGGAAGAAACCTAGAAAACTTCGCCTAAGACAAAGCCTACCTTTTCTATGCTTTTCATGGCACCTCTGATATTTTTTTTTTTTTCCATTCAGAATCCTCAGATAATTTTAATAGACCTCATGAAGTCTGCCAACTTCAAGGGAAATAAATGTGCACACCTAACTGAGGCAAGCCTGGTTTCAGTGCAGCAAGATCTGGGTTATTTTGAAGTCATGCACTATGGACGTATTTCGGTACTGCTCAAGGGACAAACTTTCCACATCAGGCAAGTACAGGACCAACATAAAGTGCCAGTTCTGCACTGACAGCTTTTCATCCACTGGCCTTCAACCACTAGATGTCACCTGCATGCTAGACCACTTCTAACATGAAAAAAATTATGTCAACTGGATTGGGTCTTTTTCATGAAGCGTGTTAAAATTCTTGTGTAGCATTAGCATCCACAAGACAGACCAAGGAAAAGAATATGTCTTCTTACTCTAGGTGGTAAAGGCAAGGTAAAAGCCTCCAAGACTAGCATGTCAGTTATTTGTTGCTGTACCTTTAGGTAAGAGCCTCTGAGTAGGAAATAATTCAATGAGGTGTTTGTTCTCCATCACTGCTTCAACACAATGGGTCCTTAAGTCTTACAGCTCATTCTCTTAACCCAGTCTCCTGAAAGCTTGATGCAATTAAGGTGCAGTTAAGATACCCACTAAAACGTAATTCTCATAACGTGCTCCCTCTCCCAGCATTACACAGGAGTGACAGATGTTCCATCTTTGCAGAAGGTGCAGAAAGCCACTCAAGGATAGCAACCTGAAGTATAAACAAAAAATATTCCAGGGTAGCTAGTGGAAAATGACTGATTTATACATGGCCAGAAATTCAACAAGACAATGAGGGACCTATACGAGGAACTGCAGAAATGATGCTAGGAAGCAGTCAGAAGGAACAATGTGAAATACTTGTAACTAGTTTCACATTACAATATGCTTGTTGGGACTTTTAAAGTGATGGAGAAACACATTACACCGGAATATATTTACTTGGCAAGGCTGTCCTCCGCATTCATCAGTGTTGTGTGCTCCTCTGCTTCATGTCATGAGCTGTACGGGTCTGCCCACAAGATACCATTGCTTTTCTGGCTAAGCCTTTTCAGTAATTAATTGGGTCTACCTACAGCATTCTCTCCTGCACCCTGAAGATCCAAACCTTTAAAGCATCATGAGCAGGCAAAATTCAAGGAAAAACCCAGTAACTTCATTATGTTACTCTCTGTAAATATAACTTACTAGTTTTGAGTATCAGCTACCTGTAACAGCAGGAGTTGTAACCCCACCTATTTGCTTTACGTCCTCCATTTAACAGTAACTCAAGTTAAGACACTGAAACTTAGCATCTGGGCATGAAAAATCACCTTGAAATAGGACAGATGAGTGGTGCTTGTTTCTACAGCTCTGCTTGGGAGCTTTTCTCATCTTTAACATAAAGTTTATATCTCCGCCCAGAGATACAGAACAGCTTTTGCTGATCTTTATTAGCAGCTGGACCTATTTAGCACCTGCTTTCTGATAAGGTTGCTTCTAAGACTGAGCCTGCAGTAAGCCAAACAAGAAGCTTGGGCTGCAGATTGCGTTAATTAAGGAGCAGGACACAGGAAGGGTGCTGTGCTAGGCCACATGCAGTGCATACACCCTGCTTAAAGCTCCACCTGTTCAGACTGTTTCAGGCAGCAGTAGGAGTTTTCCTTGGAAAAGATGACTATAGCCATATGTTGGGCAAGGGTAAATGGTTATTTTGAATTGTATTTTAAAATTTTCATTTCTTAGGACATACAGGTGCCAAGATTACCGAGTTCAAACAGGACACTGGAAAAGAATGCAATTTTGTCCTCATTACCAATTAACACATTGAGGTCATTAACATGGGTCAGGGCAATCCCAAGCACAGATGCAGGCTGGTGGAAAACAGATTGAGAGCAGCCCTGAGGAAAGACTTGGGGGTGTTGGTGGACAAGAAGCTCAATATGACCCAGCAATGTGTGCCTGCAGCCCAGAAAGCCAACCGTGTCCTGGGCTGCATCAAAAGCAGCATGGCCAGCAGGACAAGGGAGGTCATTCTCCCCCTCTGCTCCACTCCAGAGACCCCACCTGGAGTAGCGCGTTCAGCTCTGGGGTCCCCAGCATAAGGACACGGACCTGTAGAAGCAAGCCCAGAGGAGGCCATGAAGATGACCAGAGGGCTGGAGCACCTCTCGTCTGAAGACAGGCTGAGGGGGTTGGGGTGGTTCAGCCTGGAGAAGAGAAGGCTCCGGGGAGACCTTACTGCAGCCTTCCAGTGCCTAAAGGGGCCTGCAGGAAAGTGGGGAGGGACTTTGTACAAGGGAATGTGGTGACAGGACAAGGGGTGATGGCTTTGAACTGGAAGAGGGCAGATTTAGATTGGATGTAAGAAAGATTCTTCAACATGAGGGTGGCAGGACACTGGAACAGGTTTCCCAGAGAAGCTGTGGATGCCCCATCCCTGGCAGTGCTCAAGGCCAGGCTGGATGGGGCTTGGAGCAACCTGGTCCAGTGGAAAGTGTCTCTGCCCATGGCAGGAGGGTTGGAACTAAATGATCTTTAAGGTCCCTTCCAACCCAAACTATTCTATGATCATTATTTATTTTAACAAGGCACATTAAGATACAGAACAGGTGACCAAACAGTTTTTGTTTCCCCATCAACTCAAGGGACCTGCAAGGAAGATGCACAGGCACTACTATTTCCAGAAATCCACGGAAGATGAGAACATGGCAGACCCCTAACAACACAAAGTACCCAAACTTGTGTCTCATCTCGGCAACTTATTTACCGTCCCAACACTGACTTACTGTCACATGGTTTTCCAGTGTTCAGTCCAATATGGCCTGAGGTTCCTTCAGCTCTGATCATCTGATGCATGCAGTGAGAAGAATGTTTGGTTATAAGCTCATGAGTTGCATGCAGCCACCTGGCTAGATGCTGTCATCAAAACTTTGATCAACCTTTGGAACAAAGCAGGCAAAATCAGTGTATGATCCAGGAGAGAAAAAAAGCATACAGCTGCACTGGGAGCCAGCCCAAAAGCTGTTACTGCTAATTAGCAGAAGCAAACAGAAGACACATGAGAAAAATATCCAGGGCAACACCTAAATATCCCAAGTCTGGTCTTGATTCACTGAGTTCCTTTTTATTGACAAGAAGGACTGTGTGCACGACCTTCATTGCAACTGTTTTGTATTAAAAACCCAGGTTGCTCTTTAAAGCATATTAATCCATGTGGCCTCAAGAGATATTTGACTGCTGCAACCATCTCTGCTCTAGCATAAGGAGCCACTTTCTCACCCTGGCTTTTTCACCAGTTCATCTGAAGCCAAATACTCACATTTATTCTTATGTAAATTACAAAGCTGATGGATGCCAATCACTAATCAAGTTACAACTCAAACAAGTTCAAAAGCAATACAATATTGACAGTATCACTTTGCCTCTGCTCTTTGCTAAGCTGTAACGTTACCTGTCAGGTTTGTATAAAGTGTCTTCATCTCCAAACCTGACAGCAAGGGAAGTTCCAGAAACACCAGCCATGGATACAACACTGACAGTTTGCCAGGAATAAATTCAACACCCAGTTAAAGGCTAGGTTTTTACAACTATTATCTACTTAAGCCTGTACAAAGCAGGTACCCTTTTGTGTTAATGTTTGAGCTTTACACCAAAGGCTAAGCATGGGATATTTCTGTTTGTCATCTACATATTCTGAAAATCCCAGCTATGCCAAATTGTTACTCTCAGGTCACCTTCAGTTCAACCATATTCCACAGCAGTAGTATCTTTTTATTTCCATTACTACAGAGCAAAAAACATGTCTGCCAACGTCAAACCAACCACATACAGTGCCAGAAAATGTAGTATGGCAGCTTCCACGGTACGATGGAAATATAGTCTTGGACTTATCAAAAGATATGCCACAGACAGCAATACTTCTTCATATAAGATGCCCTCTTCATTAACTCTTACTTCTATCATCTTTTGGCAGAACATAACAGAGAGGATCTCTACCTTCAAACCACCTTACAACAGGGATGCAGGCTATAAAAGCAACTTCCTTCCACAGATCTGAAGGATTTTCATTGGCATTTCTCAGGCAAGTATACATCAATGCACTGCACTGGGATAGTACAAGCCATGTCAGACATATCTATTTGCTCCTCTCTCAACAGAGAACACAGTACAAATGCAAACCATCATCTTAACAGGACTGTGAGGCTTGGTGACACCTAGCAGCAGTACACTTGCTGTTAGTCACACTAAGAAGCAATAAAGATCAATTCAGACTTCAGTGGCCACAAGTACTTCTATGTGTCCAGACACAGCAAACTGAATAGAAGCCACTAGTGTAAGATCCATTACAGTGTTTTCAGTGAGCCTATTTCTACACCATTTTTTGGAAACAATTCAGATCAGTACAAATAATGTTACCTAAACAGAAAGAGCGTTCAGAGTATTAGAGCAGCACAATAACCATAACTATGTAAAAGACTTTCCTCCTTTAAAGCAGCAAACAATTATGGTTATTCCATGCACAGAAAACACTGACAACTATGAAGCATTCAAAAATAAAAAAGCGATGTAAAATAAGATTCTCATATCAATCAATGCAAGAGAGACCAAAGAAGCACTCCTTGCAGCAGTATTTTAAATTAGATTCAAGCACGTATTTCTCTAGTGTTTTGAAATCACAAAATGCCTGTCAACCAAAAAGGAACAAGACAAGAGGCTATGTGCCATGTTGTACTCTACTATGAAATCAGTAATGGATATTACTGTCAGATAAAAGGGGGTAGGGGAAGAACATGTAAAAATATCCCTGCAACAGTGTAACATTTTATGTGCCTCTTAACAGCTCATTTGAGAATCCTGTTACTTCCTAGCACACTAACGCTGTGCTATTTTAGCAGCATATTAGGCTTGTACAGACAAGCTTTTTATTGGGGAAAAAACTTACTAGCAATTAGACCACCAGCAATTTCCATGGAAGAAAGAGTTAATTTTATCTGAGTATAATTTCTACCTCTTCCAGTATGGACAACAGCAAAAATACTAAAGGTCTATATTCACACTGTAAACATCAGCTGAATTGGTATGGCCAATTCCATTAGGTATCTGATGCTCCTGATTTCTTTTAGTATAGAGTATCAATCCTATCTGTAGGGGTTAGGTATGAAATCATGGTATTTTTTTCACAACATATATGGGATGTTAGCAGACATCCCAACTCCCCAGACATCAAAACAGCACTCAAATCCTTTGCAAGTGATCGCTGCTATACAAAAAAAGGAATTATTCAGAATACCATCACCAGATCTGGCTTTCTAGTGCCATAAAATAAACTAAGACATTCCTATTTCTTTAGGACACATAAGGCGGCCTGAAGACTTTATTTTCCTGTTGACATAGCATCTGTAATACAAGTGAGCATGTTAGATACTCAATGTAACATACAGGTTTATATCTGGACATTTCACGATACAGAAGACATTGTTCAAAAAACTAAGGGAAAAATGGAAAAGAATAATCCAGATGTTTGGTAACATGATGCTTCTTACAACAGAGGCTGGCACTTGGTAAAACCCAGCATTTTCAAAACTTGTAAAACGAAACCTCAAGTAAACAATGACTTTAGAGCAGGATGTTACCCTGTCAAGGCCTACACAATAGATTCATTGATTACCCTGTCACAAACCAAAATTACTCTCATTTAAACAGCTTTCATCACTGACTTTCAAAAACAAGCATTTTCAAGCAATATTGGAAGAAGTCTACATTTTATCCTATGTATTGAAGCTGGTGCTTACTTCAAGGTGGTGTAAAACAAACCACTGTAACCACAGACCAACGCAATATAAATCGATAACAGATGTATACACTATAAGATTTGGCTTAGTTGTTTCTTTGTTGTGTTTTTGTTTCTTTTAAGATCAACAAACTCCACACTTCTTGAGTAACAGTAAGATATGTTAAAATAACCAGTCAGACTTCATTCAAATGAATTAGACAACTTTTACTAAATGAAAAACCTACATTTAAAATATGCATTTAAAACAAAATGGAATTAGAAAAGACTTAAATCCATTTTAAAGAACTTGCTCACTGTGTCAGAAATCAATATATCTCTTGCATTATATAATGTGCCAGTTCATAAAATGTAAGTTACCAGAATCCTCAATTTAACATTTTCAAAGACAATACTGAAGTCAAAAGTTTTACATCTACTGATGCACATTTAGAATGGTATAAATCTGAAGCCTTCCCCCAAAGAATCTTACAAATTTGACAATATTCAATAAAAGCTTTTGTAGTTATGTCCAATAAGTATTGCATCCTAAAGCATCACAAATCTGTGCCTTTCATTTATCCACTATAAATTCTGTATCTTCTCTGAATCTTGCCATTTGCCAATGTTAACTCTTTTAAGAAAGGAGAGAAGTGAAAAGAAATACTGCATAACTCTTGATCATGTACAGAAATTATTGCTACTATAGTACACTACAAAGCAGAAGTCTATACAATAGTATATGAAATTTGATCATGAAAATCCAAAGGATATAATCCTAAGTGACATAAGCCTTATAATCATGTTGGACATTCCTATAGCATTTTCAGCTCACCACTCCTCAGCTAGCCTACTGTCTGTTGATGAATATCCACTTAAACACACCCTCTTATGAAAAAGAATGTCAGCTTTCAAAGGCTTAGCAAAAAAGGATCTTCATGTTCTGTGGAACTATGTAAGATGAATTTTGATGCAGGTAGGGAGTTACCTGGAAGCTAAGCATGCCAAAGGTGTTTCATGCTAATAAAACTAAAGCCAAGGTACCACATAATCAAGTTACCAACTAATAGGCAATACCATTTTTGTCCTAAGTTAAATCTAGTGCCATAGCACAGTGTAACGTCAATAATTTAAAATCGTGTAGTGCACAAATTAATTGTGTGGCAGTTTAAGTCAAAGTCAAGACAGGTTTTTCTGTCTCAATTTATGTTGGCTGTCAGGGTGTCCAGTCTGCCCGTTTTGGACTTAAGTTTGCCTTTTAATCACTACCATACTATAAACTTTGCATTATAATGGGGCACACATTCAGGTGGCATTATTATGGAGAACAGGGGGCAAGGGGGAGGATAGGAGATCCATGGTTGTTCTAAAAAGCCCCTTCCTTATTTCAATTTCAAAGAGAGAGCCGTGAAATAAGACTAGATACCATATTTGCATCATTCTAGCTACAAAATAACCAAAGTAAAAGCAATCAAGCAACAATAAGACCACATTACACAAATGGAACATCATGCTCTCATCTGGTTTAACTATTACATCAAGTTTTAACTGGGATGTTGGTCAACTTTAAAAACCGTGGTAAATGTGAATATGTAGTTGCAATAGTTTTTTCCTAATTTTTTTTTTTACTCTATGCTGGATATTAGAACTTGGAGCTATACTTGTTACAATAGTGTTGCACATCTTTCTACTAGAAAAAAATTAATAAAGATCCTTTACCCGTCTCTTTAAGTTAAATGTGTGACATCATAAAGGGTGTCAAATGGCTGGATGGTTTTACAGTGCACACTTATTATATACTGTAATATGGAGTTTTGTCCTTGACAGATCTGATGATGTTTCTACATTATTCCTTTCTTCACCTCTTCTTCGGTGGATTAGCTGTGCGAGGTGGAGTGACTGGACGCCCAGAATTCAGTCCACCATACTGGTACTTGGCTTTCTTTTCAGATGGTTTCAATATCTTAGAGAAAATAAAGAAATTCTTTTGAGTCAATGACAACTAAGAACATTTCAAATACTGTTAACCCAACATGAAATCTCATTCAGCAGGAACAAGGGGTGAGGGTGGATGGGGGAAAATCACATCATAATCTTAAAGATTTCTTAATACTACATACAACAGTAGCACTACTTCTAAATCCTTTTAGTTCTACGCTACACTGGGGTGGGAAGGGGAAAGAAAAAGGGCTGAAAACATGTCCAGGAAGGAGTAGGGATTAGAAGCTGATCAGAGTAACCACACTAAAAGGATTCCAATAGTCCATTAGACTGCATAGTTACGCACTCTGATCACTAGGTATGACTGAAAAGAATCACCTAATTAAACTTTTAAATGACCATCTGAATAAAGGGAATAACTTCATATGCAGGAGTTTGTAAAATAGTGAATCCCACATAGTTCTCTGGAGAACAGTCGGTTTGCTGTTCTAATTATCCACAAATACCAGCCTGCTGTGCAGTCCTTTCTGTAGCTCAAATTATTACTCTAATTACCCTAGACTAACCGTAAGTATCAATAAGCAGACTAACTCAGTCCATGTAGCCCAACACCTAAAGTAATACTTAATGTACAAATATATCATACCTGAAAGGAACACATCAGAGTTTCATCCACACTCATCATGCCCCCTGCATTGTCAAACTCTCCACAATAATTTGGAGCTGAGAATAGGGTGACCAACTGCCGTTTAGCAAAGAATTCATATCCATCTTCAACCACCTGTCAACACCAGAGAAATCAATACAGCTCACAAAAAAAAATTTACAAATTTTGAAGAAAAAAAAATTTACAAATTTTGAAGAAAAAAGCCAGTCTTGAGACAAGCAGAACTTAAAGAGATGACAAGAATTCATCAAAAAGGTATTTTATGCCTTGGCTTTCAGACAGGAAGATTCAATCATTTTGTCTCATCTGGACACCGAGTGCCAGACCAGGTAGCTTACTCTGTCTGACACTTCTAAACCTAAATATGCATCAGCTTGACCGATCGGTATTTTTATAGCTGAAATCCTACTATGCACTGCCAGTTTAAAGATTCCCAGCATATTATGGTTTATACACAGTATTTGGATGTTTGACCTGTTAGTTAAGAGCACACAAGATCTGGATACCATCTTCATTCCAACTGTAACTGTCAAGTTTCAACATTCACAAAAGTGTTGATGTACAAAGCTCAAATGCAGGGTTTTTTACAATTTTGATGCTTTAAAAGCAAAGTGGTTCCATTGTATTTTCTCTAAGAGCATAATTCAGCTTTAAAATAGTGTAAATAGTATGATTCATCAGCTAAGGATATTCCCTCTTCCCCAATATAGAAGCCTCACGTTGTAATGTAGTGAAACTAGCGCACCAACTGCTTGCTTTGGTCCAATCTCCATGATCTTTTTAAAAGATGTTATACTACTTCTATAAAGAACTCAAGTGACTATATGAATACAGGAAATTGGTAGCCGTCTTGATCAGCAGCTGAGAAATCTTAATATTAATTCTTTACACTGACTAATCTTCTCTAATGTTTAGCAGTAAAATTGCAAGGAGAAATAAGTGTTCTGATAGTACCCCCAAGCCTAAGTGCCACAGAATAAAAAGCCTATTTTTGTTTCACAGCAGGAGAGAGCTTTTAATATTGACTATATAATGCAACTGAAACGTTACACTGGGAACTGAAACCTAATGTCCACCTAACTAGGACACCTGCATAAAGCAACTTAAAACTGCAAGAAAGTGTACTTAAAAGATAAAAATAACCTTGCTTTCCACACATTTCAGTAATTCAAACTATCTGTGCCAAAGTAGTCCAGATAACTGAATCAAAATGAAGGCAACTGAAAGTTTTTATGTACAGACTTGTTTATAGAAACATTCAAAATACATTTATTACTTCCACGAAGTGAAGCAGAGACAGTTTAAGCCACAACGGCCAGAGAAGACTACTACTGAAATGGAAGAGCTCTGAAACTTAGTGTACAAAGTGAGTTCAAGTCACTTTGCCACTTTAAACCTGGACACTTCACCTCTGACATCCATATACAACAGTAACGAAACAGACAATACAAAACAAAGACCAATGCAGAAATCTAGTGCTAGCATTTTGCTTCACAGACAGTAAACACTCAGTTCAGTATGAGTCAAGAGGACACTGCCTTATAGTCCCCCTTTACTAGGAATTTTTTTTTTTCTTTCTAACAGTAACACAATGCAACACAAGTTTCAAATATGTCCTACTGATAAGCAGCAGAGGCATGAAGTCTACAAGAGGTTTTAAGAGACAGCAGCATAATTCATACCTGGTGAGCTCGACAGATCAAATCCAGATCGTGACGATTCAGAAATTTACTGACCACATCAGCACCAAAAGTGAAAGAGACCCCACGATCATTTTCACCCCAACCTTGCACATCTTTGTCTGGGTCAGACCACAGCAGGTCACAGAGCAAGCCTTTGAAAGATAATACAAGTGAAGACACCGGTCTTAGGAGGTATCATTCTATGCAATAAAACTATTTTACACTAATTATCAGAGCAGCTCTTTAAAGAAAATAAGCCTTCGCAACAAATTTAGCAGTACTTAAACTGTGACTCAGTTAAAAGATATGGTCTGTTTAAGCCTGGAGATCTTTTTCCCCCCTCCCCGCTGCTAGTACCTTGAAATGAAACAAGTCAGAGCCAAAGAATTCCCTGAAATAATATTTAATTGTAATATTCAGCATGTTTACAGTGAGCATCAGAGATTTAAAAATACTGCAGTGAGTGCATTTTAAATGCCACAGGTCACCAAGAAAGCTTAGTTTGAAAGCGGCAGTAAATTTTAAAATCCTACGCAAAGCCAGTCATTAAGTACAGCAAATAAACTCGTACCACAAGCTTCTGAACATGGAACAGATTTGATTCTTACCCTTCTTACCTAAGGTGAAGTACCTGATGTGACGAAATCAAGATTTAACATGGCAAAATTCTGAGACATTGTTTCAGGTAGCACTTCCAGTTTGCTTGGGCTACCATTACCTTTTTTCAAAAAGCCTCATGCCAACCAGTCTGGAATCTAAATTAAAACAATAAGCCTCTCTGGCATTTTAGCACTGGTCACAATCTTTTCTTTTTTTCTGCTGCCAACAAAAGGTCAGCTAACTGTGGATTTAAAACTTGGTACTTAAAAAAATTCTCTAGATCGACTGCAATGCCTTTATACATAGAACTCTCGAAAGTGTTTTCACACGAGAAAGAACCAGGCCAATTCAACTACAACACAAACAAACCAAAAAGCATTCAAAATGTTATTTCATAGTTTTCCATGAAATTGTACTTTCTTTACCTGCAACGATTAATCCTTGGGCATTTAAACACTTAAGAGCATTGTTTCACAATCTGAAAGAAATGCCAGCAAGCTCCTTTATCAAGCACTGAGAAGTTCGATTTACAATTATGCCTGGTTATTTGCTAAACAAAATACTGAAGTTGCTATTTCTTAAGTAACACATCCTTCAAGTTACAACGAAGCAAAATTAATGCCTGAAGCCTACTGTACAACCGGACCACTTTGTATTTACATACAGCTATCAAATAGTCTTTGGTGCCAGTTGCAGTTCCTCTCTAGCAGAGGCTAAGATCTTATAAGAACAGACCAAGTAGAACTGCATTTTAGATAAAATATCTATCTAGAAAAACTACTGAATACAACAGAGAGCATATGACAAAAACTTACTTTACTGAAATTTAGTTCTGTATTAAGTAACATGTTTTTTAAAACAATAGTTGCACTGCAATCCCTAATGGTTTCTGATCATGAACTTGCAGCAACTGACAGAAGCTGCTTCTTTCAGTTCCTTAGGAAGAACTTCCTCTTCTGTCTCTCCTCAAGAATCAAATAATGTTTAGCATTACACATAGCAATAGGTAAGTCTATACTATAACCTTTAGCAGTGGTGTTAACAGAGCCCTGCAACAAATTTGTCTGAACTATGTTGGCCAAGTAGGTTTATATTTTAACATGCAACATCTACCATTGCAATAGGTTAGGCTGACCAGGAGCATACCACAACACAGCAGATACGAGGCACTCAAGGTTACACAAAAGAGGGAATTACAGTTTCCTAATAAGCAAATGGTTGGCAACACCGACCAAAACACATCACTTACACCTTGGCTTCACAAAATACAAATACTCTAAATCAGCCTTTGGTAACTGTTAGGTTGGAATACAGAGTCAGAGATTTGAGCAAACAGCTTCCAAACCCCATAAAAATGCCACCAAAATAAGAGGAGGTCTTTAAATTAGTTGAAAAGGCTTTTTTTTTTCCCCCATTAGGCTAGACAAAACCATCATAATGATCTGATGTTCTCAGCACAAGCCACATGAACACCTACCATTAAGTTCTGTATCAGTACACACATTCACCGAACGACATCCCTCCACAAAGGGATAGCTTTTAAGGATTTGTAACTTTACTGAAGTGGTCTCAATTCTGTGAATTTTTCATTCTTCCACAAGATTTACATCCATTCTGTAATACTGGTTGCATTAAGTGAGTCCAAAAGGCCAAGACCTTTTATGTCACCATACCATATACACACACGCCTCTGATGAGACATTTCATTTTACCCCTGCTGGTAAACATTCGGCTATTGCTTCTGAAAGCAAAATTAACACTGCAAACCATTCTGTAGATCAAAAGCCTTTTTTTTTTTTAATCTCTACACTTATTTTTAGGAGGCACCAAGAATACAGATGACTTCAGTGGAGTGTCCATGGAAACCAGAACTACATTCTGCAAGGGCATTCCTGAAGTGGGGGTGGCTCAAGCAGTAGTATTAGCGTGACAGAACTATCTTTTCTGAGAGCTCTGATCAATGTGAAGATTGACTCGTCTGTACTGACATTTATTTGGTTATGCACTGAGTGAATAAATAGCATAAAACAAAGAACAAGGTAGTAATGTTCACTACAGCAACACTCATTTCACCAGTCTAGTAATGCTGCTCAGTGTCAAGTATGCATATACCAGCTTGCACAGAAATGTTGTTTAAGGGACAGCAGGTATATTAATATTAGTCCCTGAATTACTCCTGTGCATCAGCACTGAAAAACATTATAGGAAGTAGAATTCTTCTATTCCAAGCTTTAGGTGTAATTATAATTTGTGTTTCAAAAAAAGGTTTAGATGTGGTATCTTCCTCTGAAAGTTAATTTCAGGCCACTTGAAATCAACACTTCAAGAAATACCCCATAGTACTGCTTGAGTCTTTTCAATTCCCTAGTAACGAAATTTGGAATAAATTGGACACTGAGGAAGATGATTAATTAAACCAGTCAAAACAATATTGTAGAGAAAGCACTGGCAATTTGCATCCAGCATCTATATACAAGGTATTAACGTATCAGTGGAAGAAAATTTCAGGACTAACACACTGATAGAAGCAATTGAAATACCAATAGCAGTGAAGCAATATCTATACTTCACAAATTTAAAGAAACAGATATAGCCCCAAGTAGAGAAAAGCCCATATACTTTAAAAAATACTCAGCAAGATTTAAACAGTTATGTTATTTGATAAACTAAAAGGTTTGGGTGTGACTAACCAAGGCAAGAAAAAAACCAGCTTGTTTAGTTTCATCTGATCTTTTATTAGATTTCTACGTTTGTTTTAGGCAAACTTGTAGATAAGGTACCCAAACTTGGATAATGCATCCTACTCTGTTACGACAAGCAATAACAATGTGGGCAATAGCCTCCAACCTATCAGGTAAATTAGCCATCATGAGGGACAAGACTCACACCCTACACAGACATCAAGGAACACTACACAGCGAACAGAGGTTGTGTTAAGTCACTGCATTGCCTGTACAGAAATTGATTAAATCTGTTTCATCATTAAGACCCATTTACAGTAAATTCCATGTCACTCACCTGTGTCAGGAACATCTGTAGGTCTCATAATTCTCCGAATCTGCTCCATTGACTGGAGATCTGGAGACAGTCCTGTAAGTACAAGAAAACAAGTGACTTATCTACACGTTTTACCTGTAAAAAGGGTTCCAGAGAATACACAATTAGAAGTTCAAGGTCACACAGCATCCATTGTTTCCATTGCAATATAAACAAAAACCAGTTTGCTATAACTCAATTAAGTCCCTGAAAGAAGAACAGAGAATAATGGAAGTGAAATTAGCAATACATTTTGTTTTCTTACCATCCTTTCAGCCACACAGCACAAAGTTCTACAGTTAAGTACATCCTCTTAAACAGTTTACTAGAATGGATAGCATTCCCATTACCTAACAACTAAACTAGGTGCAGGCGACCTTCTTTCTTCATGAAAGCTAAAGGGAAATCCCCTACCAAGCTTTAACAGACCACAAGCCAAAGCAGCCCGCAGGTGTGACCAGAATTGTAAGTCACATCACTGTATTTCAGTGTTTCACCACACATCAGCTGAGCAGCAGTTACTGGATGCCATAAACAAAACACTAGACTGTGCCACTGCAAAAGATAAGGAGCTCAGAGGCAGTCATCAACTACAGCTCAACTGCTTTGTCATTTATAAAAGCACAAAATCATTTATCACAAAGACACAGCTCTTTCTGTAGTTCTGCCATATTAACATGCAATTACAGACAAAGCACGGGTTTCCAAAGCTACCCTTTAAACACAAAGTACACACTCTAGAGCTTTTCTAATTGAGACTGACAGGCATGGAAGAGAACCTACTAGATGTTCTAGCATCTTAACATCCTTAAACAAAGGTCCTAAAGTGACTTAAATTACTTAGGCCAAGACTATCTAATTAAGAATGTCGCAAAATTTGGAAATACAGCATGAAAACCTATTTGTGATGAAACATACTTCATATTAACAAGCCATATCCTTTTGACTCAGTCCAGAACTTTGAACACTGTAGAAGAAAACCTGTTGTTGGAAAGGAGCCACTGTGTAAGATAATTTAAACTGACATCAGTTTGCATAGTGGCAACGTGTGTGTTCCAGGAACAATGACTCCAATATATTTGATATAAAGACTTGAGGAACTTTTCAGGTATTATGATTCTAGATTGGCTTGTTAAAGCTGTCTTCACAGTATTACCTTGAGGTTGTGAAGGATGGCAGAAATCTTACATTAAGTTGCATATCAAAGCAGTTTTGATTAAGTCTACTCACACAACAATACAGGTATACTAATACCAATTCAAGTAGGTAACCAGCTTTTAAACTTTGATTAACCTACCACTTCTCCTTCCCTGGATCTGATCTATTTGCATGCACATTACTTTAGCACAAAGGCATGTGGATTCTACTCTGCACCATACCCAGTGACAGTAATGGACAATCTCTGAAATAAACACAGTCAGTTCGTGACCTTCTATGAGGTTACAGATCTCAGCATTTCAAATTGCACCCAAAACATGAAGTTCTTGAAAAGAAAACATTACTGCAAACCATATCTCAACCCTGTAGCTGTTTATTTCTGTCTAATTACAAATGTAAAATAGGAAAACCCCAGAAAATGCCTGCATGTTTGTAGACCCCTTTGTAGCCACCCAAGAGGTCATCTTCTCTCATATATCTTCCTCACTCCCCCTGCACAAAAGGAAATAGCTAATGTCTGAAATTCAGATCTACAGACAGAAGCTGTACATGATCAACATTAAATAAATACAAACACAGGCTAAAGATCACTGTCAAGCTGCTGCTACTACAGTGATTGCTGCAACCTACTGTGGACTGAAAGAAAACAGAACAGTACACAATTGAATTGCCTTCTCACATAAGGACACCTAAGCACAGAAAAAGTATCTTTCAGTATACTCCTGGCAGACTCAACAAATCCAGACTCTAGATACAAACCACTCCCTGATCAAGTGGAATTGGTAAAGTAAAAGCGATGGTTACTTATTTTTATAGTGTAGTCCAGGAAGCTCTTCAGGTGTCTTTGGATACTATGTAAAATTATCAAGTAGACTTAGCCTTCAACATACTTGTCATCGTCACAAGAAAAACAGAATTCCAGAGCATGAAAATATTACGCCAATCCAGTATTCTACTAAGCTAACATGACTCCCATCTGAGAGCTTAAATCCAACAATGTGTTCCATCAACATGACACTACAACATGGACTTAATTTACAGAAAATTGAAAGTAATCACATAATGTCTCTAAAGAACAGAACTACAGAGTGGTATCATAGGTAAGAGGACAATACCGTACAGAATACAAAGCAGAGAAAAAGGGGTACGTCAGGACTGGTTATGGAATAAGCTTTAAAGAAGCAAGATAAAAAGCAAAGTCAGAAGTCAAGAGGACAGCCTGAAGAAAAGGCCAAAATATGGCTTGTACGAGTAGTGTGGAAAGACAGGGAAGAGAGAGGAAGATGATGGAAGGGATACAATGAAATATCCTTTCAGCAGCATGAATATTTGGAGACAGGGATGGCAAGAAGGGTTTGATTTATATTGTGATAAAGAACTCCAAACAGCAGATGCCCAGAAAAGTCTAGGTAAAAAAGCTGACCCAGGTTTTCAAGCTATTGTTGGTAGCCTACTGGCTAAGTTAGGTGCCTTTTGTTTTACTATGTTATGCGGTTTTGCAAAGTTTTATTATATATCCCAGAGGACAAATTTTTAAAATAAACTATGCAAAAATGCGCAATATAGTAAAAAAGGCACCTACCTTATATCTACATGCTAGCTTCAACTTCCAGCAGAGTTGAATGGTTTGTGTTGCTGCCTCAGTGTTTATTATAGTAGTAACATCATGAAGAGGCGTTGACAGTCCGTAACTTCATGGGATCTGGAATGCAGTTTGGATAGGATTGGAGAAGAGTGGAAAAAGGGGAAAACTTACTTGTGCTGAATGTCTACTTTCATTTATCAGGAGCACACAGCACATTTAGTAATCTTTTCACTTTATTTCACAGCTTCAAATCGGTTGTGAATGATAGTAATTTCAGTTACAGATGAAGACTGTACTAGTTTAAGGGACAATTAGCATTCAATAAAATAGTAAATATTGCTTTTCATAAGATCCTTTAAGCATAGTATGCACAAAATAAATGTTTTTCTGCTTGATTAAACAAGAAGTTATGCCCCATACATTTATTAAAAAGCATTGATTTTTTTCTTTAAAAAATAGGTTTCTTGCTCATAACTCAGGTCTTAAGTGCATATATACACAAAACTAGCAGTTGTCACAGAACATAGCATTCTACTCTATCTGCTAAGCTTTCTTGACTATCTTCTACCCACCCACCTATGCCTGTCTGAAATACCACAGTATTTTGTCACTATTCATCCTCTACTATTTCTCGAATAGAACAAAATTCAAAAAAGTATAATGATAGTGAAATAATAATTCCTTCATCAGCTTTTTGGAAACTAATTTATTACATAGTTTTAACCACTGATGGCTGCCTTGGTGCAGAAGTGACTTTGTATTTCTCATTCTTAAAATTACGAGATCTAGCTCATAAGATACGTACCAGTTCTTAAAATAAGAAAAAAAAGAGAGAGACATCACACTGATTGAGAAGATGAAAAGATGACCTGTGAGAAAACAAGTACTTCCTTTAACATGTCAATGCTACCTGGAGACTGGCAGACTCAACTGTGTCATTGCATTAATTCTGTATTTACAGGGATATAATACCTCAGAGCATATTATACATAAAACTGACAGCTTATACTAGCAGGCACTGAAGGCAGAAGCTTTCAACAGAAGCTGCAAGAGCAGCCAGGATCATTTTTATAGCACATTCCACACAGGCAAAGCTCTTACAGAGATACCTGTAATTAATAAAGGTAAGATGGCAGCCATCAATACAACCTCACAAAGTCTGGAAGAGTCTGCTTAGAAATTGTGGGTGCTTGTTATTTCTAATTCCAAATGGAGCTGTTCAAACTAGAGGTTTCCGCAGTGCTCTCACTTCCACTGATCTCTAATTATCTCACTGACAGTGGGACACACACCAGGCCATCTCTGGATCACTCAGTGCAAGGCATCAAGTCCCTTATTAATGGAGGGCCTTTCGAAGACAGCTGCAAAGAGGCAGGATGGCACTTCCTACAGGTAATTTGAAATTCTCATCATTTGATTCTGCAAGGTCCTGAAAACCTGTAAGCATCATTGCCTGTAAAAACATGACGGGTCCCCTTCTACAAAGAAAAGCACCAAATTAAGTTCCAATATTCTGACAAGTCACAAGCCTCAGTCAGATCAACACCAAACACTTTTTTCATTACAACAACAGGGCAGCACTGGGACAGCTGCCCACAGAACACAGATTTTCCAATAGCAATCATTTTATGTAGTCACAGCAAGCCATAGCCGATCTGCTCTAACGTCAACAGATGTCTTACTTCAAGCAGCAGGCTTGACTATGTGACCTCAGAGGTCCCTTCCACAACATCTTATGAAATCAGATGAGGCCAAGACTATAGAGCTGGGGTTACTTGTTAAAGTTACTCTTTTACTTCAGTGCTAGGCATGCCATTGTTAGCTAAGGCTGCACCAATAGACAGTAACAGCAACGAGTCATGGCAAATTAGGCAAGAATTCTAGCATTCAGTATCCTCCAGAGAGGGATATACTGATGGGAATACTTATAGATACACTTGCCCCTCAGGCACAGAGGGCCATGTGTACCAGATAAGAATGACATCTGTCTGCTGCCAGGTACACAGAAAAGCACAAGGTATAACAGCAGCCTTTACAGACAATATAAGGTTAAACATCTCCAGCTAAATATCAAGTATGCACATCCTCACTCCTTTTGGTATAGTATTAACCCAAATATCAGTTTAGACACAGCCTTTAAAAGCAGTCATCAGCTTACCTCCGTGACAACAGAAGATCTTCTCATCCACAATGGCTGCAATAGGCAGACAGTTAAAACAGTCTGTGAAGGTCTTCCACAGCTTAATGTTAAATCTCCGCTTGCCTACAAGAACAGCGTGCAACATTAGAAACAGAAGACCAACATGCGATACATATCACAACCGGACCAAAAATGATAGCAAACTGTCTTTGCAGGGCTATACTTCTGTTAGTGTACTTAAGTTTCAGTCTCCTGCAACAGCATTTCAAAGACAGAAGAGCAAAGAATAATTCTCTAGAGTGAGATTTTAACCTTGGTTTGAAACGTACTTTTAAGAAGTTTCAAAGCAGGTTCACAGAATATTAAAATTCTTGCAGTATAAGAGTCACTACTAGAAATGTCTCCAAAACACAGTATTAGTCTGTTACAGTCTTTTCAAAAGAATAGGTTTTGCTTACATTCGTCATAGAATCCATAGATCCGATTGATGCTAGCACACTCATGATTTCCTCTTAAGAGAAAGAAGTTTTCCGGGTACTTGATTTTATACGCCAGTAATAGGCAAATTGTTTCCAGAGACTGTTTGCCTCTGTCTACATAATCTCCAAGGAAGAGATAATTAGCTTCTGGTGGGAATCCTCCATATTCAAATAATCGAAGCAAGTCTGTATACTGACCATGAATATCACCTGAGTAAGAAAATGTTTACTGAGGATTAGTGCAACAACATCAAGAGTACACAAATCAAGAAGTCAAGTCAGCTAATAACTTTTTATTAACTGATCTTAAAAAAAAGCATTAATATTTCCTTGAAAAACAGACAGGCAATAGGTATCAGAAAGGCAAGAACAACATTAATATTACAAACTGAAGTACTTACTACATGTAAATAACCCACAGCATCTGCAGAACTGCTATGTCAGTCATGAAGCCAACCCGAACACCAAAAACTACAGAAGTCTTCACATTTAAGTATAAGCTTTCTAACCAAGCTCTAACTTACTCAAATTAAAACAAGGTCAGAAAGACAAGCTCTAATGGAACAGCTACATGGCCAGGAAGACAATGAAAGTTGAAAGAAAAAAGTTAAGTCACATTATTTACTGCAAAAATAATCAGTAAAGAATCTAGACAGACTGGGGAGAAACAGAACATTGCGCTGGCAGAGAGCACCTACTTCAAACGCCAGCTGCCTGTCCCCCTGTAACATCGTTGTACTAAAATTTCCATTCCCCGGCACTTAGGGTAACTCCTCCTTTGATGGCAATTATTCATATAAAAACAGTACAGAGACTCAAAGACTGATGTCCCTTAAAAGATACACAACGCTACAGTTATATCATAGGAAAAATAACTCATGTTACTCTTCACACCGTCAGCTTTAAAATTAAGCAGGCTTTCCATGAAAAAGCTCCGTGTGGTGATTAAAACACCACAGCATATCACACCAGACTAGCCAAAGCTAACTATCTGTGAGCTGCCCATAAGGTCAAAGATACCAGAACGGCTCCACAGTAACTTGTAGAATACATGCAATGTCTTCCAGCTGACTGTAAAATTCATTACTGAAGGGACTGAATGCAAAAAAAGCTAAGCAAGAAGCCTTCATTCAGTACAAGCTGTATGCTATTCAAATTTAGTACCTCCTGGTCCCTTACACTAAGCATCCCATAAATTCATCTTCCCTTTTGCTGCTTGTTCGGTGGCAAAATCCCAACTTTAAGTACAGCCATTCTCCAGTACAGCACTAGCTACTATGGCCTTAAAAAAGCAAAAACCCCAACACAACACCTCTCTCTACAACTTTATCCATAATCCCCAAAAGAAAAAAGGTTCCCAAACCTTTACGCTCTCCAGTTCCATTCTTAGAGCATACAGTGGTAAGAAGAGTACATGCCTATATCCCTCTTTACTCTTGCCAATACTTCTTCCTTCAGGCAGCATTCTTCCCTAACTACTTCTCACTGAAGGAGAGGTATCACTTCCCAGTTTTCTTCTAACAACAGGGAACATTATCCGCTAATCAATTCCAGACAAGCTGAAGTTTCACTGGCTAAAATAATTTTCACATACATTGCAACAAGAATGACTGCTATTCTACTCTATTTAGAAATCTCCAGGTCACAACCAGAAGAAAATATAGAATGACTCCTCAATAAGTCATTGGTATGTTGAGCCTAGTACTCCAGAGCTACACTATAAATACACTCCCCAGACTTCATCACCACCAGTTAACTATCAAGTAAACATACAGCCGAAAGAATATTATAACTGTGTTTACTGTGTAGAACTACTTTCAGTTACACACGAGCCAGAGGGATCAAAGCACTTAAAAGGTAAAGGAGCATTTTACAGAAACAATTTTGTAACGGGGCCAAAAGCACTTACTATTCCATTCAAGGCACCTGGCATTTTAAAATACAGTGTCATATGGGTACAAGCTGAATTGAACTCTACCAGATACAAAGCCTTAAAGTAAAAAATGCACCTATTTTAAAATGGACATTTACATAAGAGTATCTTTCATCTTACACTAAAGCACAGCCATTCAAGACGTAAAGCTTATTTTGAACTGACATGATTACAAGACAAGACAATCCTATAATGAATGGTTCCTCAGGCATTGCCTGAACACACTAAAATAGTAGTTCAAAGTAGTAGAGCTGCATATTTTGCTTTTGCTGAAAACAATCACCTTTCACTTTTGTCTAAATGCACCTTAGACAATTGCTCCAATATTAAATTTAGATGCACCTGACACTTCCTGGTGCTATTACTGTGTTTGGAATCCAATCTAAAAACAACAAATGCCTTATTTAACTGTACATTTGCTACCCCATCACTGCGTGCCTAACACTCATTTCAACTATCTCCATTCAAACAAATGAGAAACTAAACTTGGAAGGATACTAATTATACATTGCAGACCTTGACTTATGTACAATCTAAATTTGAGGTTTTATTTCTTCTTTAGGAATACGATGAGACTACTGCAATCTTTTCAGTGTAGCATAAACACAACATAGTAAAGCTGGATTTTTACCTTCATGTCAGACAAGGTGGTCTGGTTTTTCCTCCCCACCCTACCAAGTAATTAGTAATTTTAAAATGACTTTGCCATTAGTGGTTTTTGTTTTGTTTTTTTTTCTTTGTAAATTGGTAATATCCTCTCTAAATGTAAGAGAGTGCTATGTTAATGTCTGCCAGGAGGAAGCCCAGGAAGAAGCTGATCTATCTTTCTGCACGTTAGTAGTAACAAGTTCAAAGACTGCTTCAATTTTAATACTATGACACTTTAAGAAGCCAAATTCAACAAACTGTATGCTTCTGAGACTGTTTCTGCTGTTAATAACTTCAAGGATTATTACAATACTAAGTACAATGCTTTTTTTAACAATAGGTTTTTTTACAAGCTTGCATACCTATTAACAACAGCATACTTCTGAAGCCTAGTATCTTACAAAGGCTTAAAGAAGGTAAAAGAACACACATTTTGGGTTTATCCACATCTAACAGTAATAACGAAGTTCGTTACAACTTCCTATAAAGCTCAAGGATTTTATTACATGTTAACTAAGCCTAATTTAAGCCTGCATCCAGTTTTATTTTTTCAGTTGTAAGCCTAACAATGCTTTCTTCAATACTATTTTCAAGTGTTCTATTTCACAATATGTAAAGATCTTTGTTTTGCTTATGCTTTCAAGAGAGCAACTACAACATAAACCAGTTGCCTTTTAAAGCAGCTAACTGCTTTTTGAAATAGCCATTGAAAGAGCAGCAGCTCTGTGCAAGCAGTCCCTAGGGAAGTACAAAGGACAAGTTGCAAAATCTGCACTAGACAAGGGTACAAGTAGCTCTTATTGCCAATGGAACTTGCTCCTATATAGTACCAGGAGCATCAGCAACCTATCAACTGCTAGCTGCCTTTACTCAACTTAATCCAATCCAAGATGAAAATTATATTTAAGATTGTGAAGACCTTGCTCTAATCCACATCACCCAAATCAAGGTCACTTGCCTATCTGTATCCTTCCAACCCACCTAGCATACATAATGTAATGTAGTTACATTAAAACACCTACATAAAACACATACATATAAAGTTTACATACCACAAATTTTCAGAGGTGCCTCTAGTTCCAAGAGAATAGGCTGGCTAAGAAATATTTCCCGTGATTTTATGCACAAGCCCCGAACTTCTGCTTCAGTCATCTGAACGATCTTCCCAGGACGACATCCTCGTACTGAAATGAGATGTTCAACAATTGACGGTAACTATCACACAGATACACAGTAACAGGTACATGTAGACAAGTTGTATTTCGAACTTATATCCCACAAAAAAGGCAGCAGCACACTCCAACGTATCTACAAAATGTGTTGGAATTCTGGATTCCAATGAAGTCTAAAGTTTATCTCCGATACTGTCTGTGGTAACCTGTACTTCAAGGTCTGTATGCATTCCTGTTAAATCAGGTTCTCAGAAGAGAACAACTCAAGTCTTTCTTTCATCCACATTTGGATAAACAGCAATTTCAAAAACTGTTTAAATTAACATTATGCTAAAGTATTCACAACAGACAAAAAAACCCCCAAGAATCAAGATCCCGAAAACACTTTTACATTAGCACAAAATAAACTTCTTTAGGACTGTTGAGTTCAACATGGGTAGCTAAATACAAAGAAAAAGCCACAAGCATATTTACACTTTTAGCAGCTGAAATGCCATACTGGGAACATCACACTAAAAACTATGGAAGTTTGATGAAACTTGCATTCATATAAAAAGCCACATAATGGCTCAAGTTACTGGAACCTTTATGTCCAAAGACGCCAAATCAGAATGAAACTGAATTCCTAAATCAGTAACTCAGGTACTCAGATCTATATTTAGCACTAAGTTTTCAAAAGCATTCACATGTCATTGCACTCCAACCAACAACCTCTGGCAAGTTCATCTGCAGCTGCTTCCTTCCACAAATATCTGTAGGATTCCTCTGTTAGAGGCTTTAATGTGTCTTTAATGAGGCAGTAAAATAGAACAAATGTGTTTGCACTTTGGCTGATCCAGTTCAGTCTCACATCTCAGCATGAACCAAACTTCAGAGTTCAAACTAGTAAGCCAGAATGTATCAGTGTCTACAACCGGCGAACATCCTGTTCTGCCATCTGCTTTAGATGGCAGCAACAATCATGGTAGTACCTACAAGAGAAAGTGGTACAAAACTTCAGCAGTTCAAATCCAAATGCTTTCAAACTCAAACATAAAAAGACATTACTTTGTAAAAATGTTAGCTGCAACTTCAGGAAGTCTAGTAAGATAGATTTGCGAACACAATGGCAAAAAACTAGTTCTACACACATCAAGTAAATTCCTTGATTGCCTGCTTCTGCTCTCCAAAACAGAGGAGGTAAGCTTGCAACTTCTTTTTTTTTTAAATATAACCTCCCTTTTCCTTTTATTTCTGCTTAGCTCCTAGAAAACACACCTTACAGAGGAGATCAGTATCGTTACCTACATTGTGCAATAGGGAAAAAAGATGAAACAGTTTGTCCTAGGTTACCTAGTACTACAGTCCAAAGTGTTAAGCTCAAAAAGCTCTGCTCTGGTTATCACTGCATACTTCTCCCAGTGTAACTGCATAACCGACCAATGAATTTTTATTTTTAATAAACACCAGACACTTGTTAAACTGAGGTCAGGAAGCAGCCACAGGAACATGTGAAAAGGCAGAAAAGAATGGTTTTCTCAAGCAGGAAAGCAATGTGAAACTAAATCCTGGGACAGTTCAGTTTATGTGCCAAAATACCAGGAGGGATAGTCTCTCTGCAGTAAGGATACACTGGAAATATTTTGCTCATTAGAAACTCGCAAGAACAAGGCTGTGTGGCATACAGGACTTTTCAGTGAAACTCTGAATCAGTACCAGGTGATATTTACCATATGGTAAGTCACATTCCTTTTGCTAATTAAAGATTTCAACTATACTTGAGAAAGCAAACAGCTTTTTAGCAACTTTTTTTTTTGTTATTCTTCAATGCATCAAGAGACTGGCTCACATTGTATTTTAATATAATGGCAGATATTGGACAAAATCTGGGTGACTAGAAAACAATAAATGCTTAAAGGCTTCCATTTCATCACATTTCAAAAGTTTATTAAGTGGTGCACTTACAGACATATCTTCAGCCCCATGGGGATTATTAGCAAAAAAAATATCTTAGGGTTGACAGCTTTGCACAGAACTTCACTATCCAACTTGTGAGGTGCCAAAATGCTCCAATAACCTCTATCTGTTCAAACATGTGCATTCCAGTAGCTTATAATGATCCCTTTCAGAGACCAGAAACAATTTTGATAGGCAAAATAAACTGTCCCTATACATAATAAAGCTCCCACCTGAAAGAGCAGAGTCTTAACATCACAAATGCTATCATTTTATTGAAACAATTGTTATATTTTAAACCCATGGCTTACAACATCAAGGCCACACCAATTGGGGTCACACAAGAAGCATGCAGCACAACTAGTTTTTCAGTCTCTATTTTCCTCTACAAACAGTGCATTCTTTTAGCCGATTTTGATAAACAATTAAATTCTCTTCTGTATTTAACTATTTTCATGTTTTGCAACACCAGTATTAAGCCATTTCATGTAGATTAAAATCAAGTGATGTAACTGCACATTTTTTGAATCTACTCTAGTTTCAGAACTCAAACCCAGGAAAGTCCACCATACAGAACATTAATATTACTGTAAGTAGCAACACACCAAGCACAGATTCCAAAATTGAGACAGCAGTTCAAAGAAAGCACTGCTTGACTTAATACTTAAAGTAACTTTGATCTGATCAATATTTCTTAGAACACCAGCCTTTAGCCCCCTTTGAAACTCTAAGGGAGGTTTAAACTTGGAACAACGGCATTACAGGTTTGAGGCTTTAAGTGCTGCTGGATTTTTGTACCAGAAGACACAGCGAACATGCAACTCCTGACTTCAAAATTAACTGCCATAGTGTAGTTCTTTGCTTTTTACATTAGAGCCTTAAATATTGCAAGCCCTTAACAGACAAACCAACAAACAGGGCAGCAACTTATTACCAGACTTTAGATTCTCCAGATAAGAGAAGTTTCTGTAACTATGGCAAGTATGTCACTCTCAGAAGATGAGACAACACATGCCTAATGACTGCAGGTAGTTCCAGCCCTTGGGAAGGGTACAAATCTGGGCCACTGCACCTTTGCAGAGGCACCCTCCACCCAAACAGTCAGCAGCTCCACATAGCAAACATGTAAGCTCAGTTACACTTAAGTAGTGCAGAGCCTGGGGTTTGATGAGGAATAATCACCAATAATATAGTTAAGAGTAAAGACGTTTTCTCCCACCGCCCCCTAATCATCAGTAAGGGTACTACGTGTTGAAAAATGAGAAGCTACTGTGACCCTAGAGCCTCAGCACTACAATGGATTCACAAAGGCACTGAAAAGTTCACCAAGTCATCACCTGAACAGCTGTGCCACAGGCTGTGGTACAAGTTCATAAGAAAGACTAAGCAAATCTTTCACCAGCTTACATTACAACTTGAATTTGATCAAGTTTCCTTGACTCAGCTGAGCACTGTACAGATTGTAAACAGAAGCATCTCTCACCATGTTTTTTCAAGAGCCAAATCCCCAAGAACAGATTTAAGAGGAGGCTATGAGAACAAGATCAAGAGTTTAAGTGATGTTTTTCAGACTCATTTATGAATTACCTGAGCTAACCACTCTTAAAACATGCAAGTCATAGCTCACAAAAAGCCTTTAAGAGCATTGGGAAAACCATCATTTTTATATGGCTGTCATTTACCCAGAGCAGAAACTGCATCTCAACATTAGACATAAATGAATTCTCTTTCATCTAAGACACAGATGCTGTAAACAAGCTTTGATTTACACAGAAGTCTTCAGTAGGGACACCAATTCCTGTTGTAATACACAATCCCACACATGTAGTACTGTGCCAGAACAAGCCTTTGATGCAAGGAGCTTAAATCAGAGTGACATAGAAGGCAATAAAGAGAACTACGAGCATCTATATGCATTTTACTGTCAGGCTATTATTTTAGCACAATAGCAATCCAAAAGCTGCTCTTACCAATATTAAAATGGTCTCTCCATCTACACAAGCTTTGATAAGCAACCTTAGCAAGTCTACTAACAGCAATTTGTAATCTAAGCATGAGTTGCACAGCAGCAGGACATAAAAACTTCAGCAAAACTAGTAATTTGTTTTAATCCCTCCAAACTCATGCTAGAGTAGCAGATTATGTAAGGCAATATTGGGGGGGGGGGGGGAGGCATGGAGTAACACTAGGGAAACTGGGTCAAAACCTGGCTGTCGGAAGTTCTATGATCACCACTTCTTGCCTTATCCTTCCATGAACTGGAGAAAATACTTTTAACCTACACTGTCACACTTAAGAGTGAGAGGCACACCAGAAACAGTAACTAACCTGCTCATTTTGGGGCATCAGTAATGGAAGCTTCTTCACTTACCAGGTCAGCTGTGGCATGCACAGCTGTCCTAAGCATTTATACTGTGCTCTCTAATACCAGACATGTCCTGTTCACTGGACAAAACACTCATGGTTTTAGCATAACATTAAAACCCAGACAGACTTCTCCTAAGCCTCATAAAAACTGCGCCAGGATGATTGCTAAGAAGCCACCTGCTTCCTTCCCTACACTCAGCTTTTTTGGCAAGCAAATACATTTGTGTGGCCACACAGTAAACTGCACTAGTGATCTGATCTTTTCTTTCTAGTACAAAGACAAAAACCAAAACACAACAGGGACTGAGATAGTTCCCCAGGCTGAAGAATACATCCATGTGAACTTGGGCTAGAACTAGTGAAGGAATACGCATCTGGTTCTTCTTCTCACAGTAGCTCCAGCCAAGCTTATTTCTGAAATTACAGCTTTAGAGATCTATTTTGCCAGAGTATATCTAAAAAAACCCCAAACTACAACACAAGACTGCAAGCATGCAATTTTACAAATTACACAGAAGCAATTCCCACAAGCTTACATGCCCCACGCCCCCACCCCCCAAACATTTAACTACAACATTTACCTATTTATTTCTTGTACTTTAAAGTACTTTGGAGTATTTGATGAATCCTTAACAGCCTCTCAATAGTAGAAGCAGAATGGATTTGGAAGTCAAAGGTGCCATTACCTATGACTTGCTAAAAACAGCCCCTACACTGACTTTGGAAACGTGTTCTGAAGTCATCTGCTCTCAGCATTTTTAAAACCAAAGTTACGTATTTTCATGGTTTTAAGTCAGGAATACGACACTGGATTTTCTTCTACTTCCTCAAACATATTTTCTGTTATTTAAATTGTTCAGCTGTCATCCAGAAGCAGCCACTCCCTATCTTGCAGCAAAACACTGAGAGTTAAGCCAGCAACACAAGTTTCCAAACTTTCAGAATTGCTGTAACAGACCTAAGCTTGGAATGGCTTTCATCCATGCATTACGCTGGTGGACAACAATAATGAAGCCCTCCAGAGCTCTGCTCAATTCACTAAGCAGCATATTGCTGAATATACAGCTTGTCCGTATGGTGTACACAGCAAAGCCCTGTATCTTTCCTAGGGATAAATCACCCAAACTTCCCACTAAAAATAGAAGAATCAGCCTTCGAAGGAGATTTTTGCTGAAGAACTGTGCTTTTATATCCGAGTAATCTTAACATCTTAATAAATCTGCCTTCACCGGATGCCCTCGATAGTAAGTGTTTTGCTGAAGAACACAGTGATTGCTTGTGAACTCATTTTAGCAGGACTGACTTAAACAAATTCACTGCACAGTAAGAGGCTGCCCAAGCCTTTAATTTCTAACCAGGAAAATAACCAAACAACAAAGCGATGTTCTTCTACCCAAACTTGAATTTACATTCTTAAAATATATACTATCCAGCAGTATTAATGCTCATGAAGAAGGAGCTTCATTACGAACTAGTATGTAAAGTTGTTTCAGGAGATACCCAAATAAGCCCTTGAAAACACGCAAGAGTCCCCACACCAATCTTCCCCCATTTTATTTGCTTTTCATGAACCACTAGCTGCTTCCTTACACAGATGTTCCATAAACTGACAGTCTCTGTCATTCTCTATCATCCACAGCTCCAAGACCTGCTGAATTCAAGGTTGAAGGACAAGATCATGTTAGTTGCTCCATTCTGTAGGCAAAATGTGTAACCCTAACGCGTGTTGTTGGTCTATACTTAGTGTTTGCTTAATTACACTTGAATCTAAAACTCACTGAACTACCAAAGCTTAAGGTAGAAGACTCTCACTATGCTGTATGATATGAACTGGTAGCAATTCCTGTTCTAGTCCACTTGGAAAGTTCATCTAGCATAAAAATCTCATGAAACAAAGAATTTCAGTTTTTCTCAAAGCTGGACTTTCTTTTCCTCTAAATCAATGCTGATGAAATTCCTAAGTTTTAAGGAAGGCAGAGACAAATTACAAAGTTATGAAGTAACTCCTGAGAAGTACCAAGGAGAGAAGTTACTGAAGTTATAATACAAAAAGCTACAGTTTAACATAACTTTCACACCTCTTCAATTTCTCAGGTATTTAACTAATGTTATGATGTTGGATATACACACAAAAGCTTTGTATCAAGCTGGTATTAAAAAACCCCACTAAACACACAGAAAATGGTGCTGTGAAACTAAGACGACCTAGCCTATGTACTAAGACAAATCACGCAACAGTGGAGAGAAGGCAGTAAGAAGGTTTATTTCTATGTTCACATTTGAACCAGACACATACCGCAGAGGTACCTCAGGTTGTAGTTAAGAGTAGATCCCCTATACCCACCCCACTTCACTTCAGTACAGCATCTGACCCTATGAGTAATAGCCAAATATAGTATGCCTGACTTCACGGTGTTAAACCATAGAGTGGTGGGTGGCTTTTTTCCCCCTTTTAAAAAAGTTACATGCCTACATTTGGTGGTCGCTAATGAGCTTTTAATTGCAACTATAAGTATTAAAAATACTCTTACCTACATTAAACAAAACCAGTGTTTTTCTCCTTTTATACTACAATGTAGCTGTATTGTGAGTAACACCGAATGACTCAAGTAAAAACTGCGCTGCTGAATATCTAAACGAAAGTTACTGAATCATGTAGCCTTCAAGTGACAAAACAGTCAGACCAAAGGAACACCAGCACACACTGCCTGATGCTGGGCTCTTGGCCTTCACTGCAATTTGTCAAACCAACTATCCTATTCTTCAGGCACTTACGAAGCTAAACTGGTCAATACCTGCACTGCTCTACAAACCCAGAAACAATCATAATTCTTCTTTCTATCCCTTATCCCTGTTTAATACCTGTCCTCCGAGAAACATATGAAAACTGCCAATTTTCTTTCTCTAAAGACTATTTCAAAAACATCCATCACAAGAAACTCCTTATTAAGTTCTCCCTGTTTATTTTTCTAACAGCAGATTACCCACTGATTTCACACTAAACCAGGTAATAACCCTTGTTTATTCAAAGTTCACCTCCACGGTTTATGTTTCTGCAACAGATCATTAAGGTCTATTTTTTTTTCCTCCTCTACAACTGACTTTTTCAGTATCAGTTACAGAGCTTGTGGAACTGCAAGCACTACTACTGTATAATACACCACACCACCAGGCTGGCTGGAAATGTTAATTAGTTAAGACACTAACCAAACAAGAAATACATTATTGACCATAATACATTAGGCCAGTAGGTCTATAGCATTTAAAACAAGTACGGAAAATATCAATTATTTCATGAGCATTTAAAATCCAACTTCCACTTGAAAAATCAAATTAATATTCAAATTTCTATCTTTATCACAACCTACAAAATCTCCGAGAAAAAATGAAGGTTGCAGCCTTCTTAGAAGGCATCACTACACAGTAAGAATACTACAGAACCAGCTTTTAAGGTAATCAAAAAAAAAAAAAAAAATCACACTTCGACCTGAGCATTGAAGCAATAACAGTTTTCCACATCTACTGGAAGTCTGGCAACTCTCTTATTGGTTATTATTTCCCAGCTTCCTTGGTGGATTGGTACTGAGCACCAGCAGTCATCCTAGCCTCACCAAAAATAATTTTTACAGCAGATCCATATTAAGTTCCATCAAATTTTAAATCAGTTAGCTAGATTTAGGAGAGCAAGGGATCTTGCCTAGACAAGGTATATTTGCTTGTACAGCTATATAAACAAACCCTTCTCACAAAAACACAGCTTGTATTTAAAGCTGCTATATGTCTGGGCTTCTCCAAATACAACCTCTCCTCCACATGGTAAACTCCTTGGTGTTTACCAAGACACATACCTATATATTTGAAAGTGCAGAACATCCAGTCCAGCTGGGCTGCCTTATACCTAGAAAATTTAAGAGACATACACAGCACAGGAAGCCTAACACCCAGAGTGATATACAGCAGTCTTACTTAACACCACCCACAGCGCTTTTTACAAGTAAGGTCACACCTATTCCAGCATCCTTGCTTTGATATAGAGGGAATTTTCTACACATCACTGAAGTCTGAATTAACTTACAGCCAGGCTTAAATGTAAGCCTGGTATTATTCATCTAGCTCAGGATTTTTGCACATTTCAGGGCATTTCCCACAAAGAGATACATGGCATGCATAAAAGGGGCAAAACATAACACAAAAAAGTAGCAGTTTCAGCTGCGGAGGCTAAAAACTGCATTGAAAGAGGAATTACTTCTCTTGTTCATCCTGAAGAGAAGGCTCCCAGGAGAACTTACAGCAGCCTTCCAGTACCTAACAGGGCTTCTAAGAAAGATGCGAACAGACTTTTTAGTAGGGCCTGTAGCAACAAGACAAGGGATAATGGTTTTAAACTAAAAGAGGGCAGATTCAGAACAGATAAGGAAGAATTTTTTTACAGTGAGGGTGGTGAAACGCTGGAACAGATTGTCCAGAGAGGTGGCAGATGCCTCATCCCTGGAAACATTCAAGTCCAGATTGGATGGGGCTCTGAGCGACCTCATCTAGTTAAAGATTACGTCCCTGCTCATTGAAGAGGGGTTGGACTAGATAGCCTTTAATGGTCCCTTATAAATTATAACCCAAAGTATTCTATGATTCTATATTCCACATTTGCTGTACTCATGACAGTGTCATGTGTGTGTATACTCCTGTGCTGTCCACAGCTAGAATGGACTAGGAAAATCTATCCACCAGATGGCATAGCTGGGAAGGTAGGAAAAAAAAAACCAACCCAAAAAGTCAGCACACTGATGCAAAAATGAGGCTATCATCTACCAATTAACCCTAATCCATGACTAGAAAGAATTCAGAACACCAATGCAAGAAGGAAATGGTCTTAAGCCTAATTTGGTTTATTCATTTTCACGGTCACATACGAGTCCAAAAGTGGTTTTAGAAAAGCTCTGGAATTTTGTGTTCGAGTGATTATCAAAATATATCTTATACTAAAGCTCAAAGTATCTCCAAGATCAGTCAGACACACATCTAAGAGCACTAGCATCTCCCTTCACCCTTCTAGTAAAGAAACAGGAATGTGAATTTAAGTCTGGAGGTAGAAGAAATAAAAGAAAGCATTGCTATGGTCAGACTTTATCCACACAGTATAATTTTCCTCCAAACAGAAGTTATTTATAAGGTTATCAGTAATTAGTAACCAAGAACTAGACACATTGCAAGAGAAAGCAAATTCAAAACAAGTTCTCACCGTTCCCAAATTCACCACTTATTGAATAAAGAGGATAAGAACTTGATATATGCATAAGAACATGGCATTTAAAAGCTAACATCCTAAAAGACTATCACCATGCATCACACCACGGTTCAGCTGAGTCTTTCTGAACACTATCCTCAGTTTAGCAAGAGTTAATTGGTCTAAGAGCTCTAAAACAAGTACACTTTCAAGATAAGCATGCATGCACAGATATTAAGGGCTGGGAGAAGTTCTTCATGAATTCTTCCAAGCAGCCTGGCTACAGGCCACCTCATATCACTATCTCAGAAACAAAAGAAAAAAAATCCCACACGTGAAAGGTAAGATGATCCAAGTAGGTAATTCCAATCAAAAGGCAAGTTAATGTGTCATATAACCCAAAAGATACGTTGTCTTGAGCAACAAAGGTAAAAACAGTTACTGAAGAGCAAGAACTCATGACAGCTAATACCACAGCCTAGAAACAGGTCTCACCAACCAGCAACCTTATGACAGCAGGGAAGCTTACTGTTGCTTCAGCTTTTGATATGTATTTTCTACCCTTTAAAATTTAAGTGCAGCAGCCACTGAGAGACAACTGTAGACTGCTATTCAAACTTAAAGCTATCCATTTCACTTTAACTAAAAGTGCTAAATATGTACTGCATGAAAACATTTCATAAGTGTCTTTTTATTATTTCAATGTGCATTTTTACAGCTTAGAAGTCATTATTTCCTTATCCTTTAAATCAAAGTTGAAGCAGAGCCAAAAAAACTTGCTTTAAACTAATTAATTGCTCCAGAGATAAGAGTCAATAGAAATTTTTCTGCGCAAGCAGCATGGGGAGGGATTCATACTCACTTTACCAGAACAGGTCAGCTAAGCAACAGCATAAGCTCCAGAATGCAAGCTGCTAATTGTACAAAAAAAAGCTTCACTGTGAAACACTACTATTCAAACCACAGCTTAAAATGCTATACGCTGGCAGTGCAACAAATAAAAGATGTTAAATAGAAGCAAAAATAATTCATATACAATGCATTCTTTTAATAGTTGGGTGGCTTTTTTTTTTCCCCAAAATAAAACCTGCAAGAATCTATTCCCTCGCAGATACAAGATCCTGTACAAGGCACTCCTACTACTGTTAGTAGGTGACAAGCAGAGAAAAAACACCCCATTTCCCTGAAGAATCTTCCAAATCTCTGCTCAGACAGTGAAACAGACAGAAACAGATGAAAACTGTAAGCAAAGCTTGGTTCAGAAGTTGCACATAGGTATACTAAAGATTAAAGTACTATGGAATACAAAGCAGAGATTAGGTTGCTTGGACACAAGGCACCCAATCATAAACCCAAAAGCTAGAAAGTTGTAACACAAGTATTTATGGTGTATGTAAAAGGTATGGAACACGTACTTTAAGTCTTAGTTATATAATAAAAATAAGCAGACTAGTTTTTAGGATAATTGGGAGCAGAACAATCCAACAAGTTGCAAACCAAAACACTGCAGAATCCCCTCTTAAAGCAATCTATATTTACATAACTACACTGATGAGCAAAAAGTACCTTCGAAACACGTTTTTTAAAGAGTCTCTCTGAAAACCCACAACCACACGTACACGCATTTCAATGTCCCAAAAAAATCTGTACTATGAAGCCGGTGTTTACTAGGTTACTATTAGGTTTGTCTTAAAAACCTACCTACTAATATGGATTTCAACAGCCAGAAAAGGGAGTTTTATCTGTATCGGTGACTACAGATACATTTTGATGATGTAAGTGTAGTATGAAGAAACATGCTGATACGACACTGCATACCTTAAATCACAAACACACACAATTACCCAAAGCCTTTATGTATTTTCAAAGATTGATTTTATTCTTTATAATTAAGTTTCACATCTGAAGAGAACAGATAGCAACAACTAAAAAAGTCCTCAAAGTCCTAAAAACTTTGCTTTGCACCAACTCAGCTGAACAAAACTTTCAGACTTAACGCGTTTCACTTCCAGAACTGCACGTACTCCATAGGCTCCTTTTTACATGCCTTCTGCAAAGCGACCCAACTATCCGAGGAGTACAGCAATCAAGTGAACAGCACATACCCATGCATGTACTCATCTCCAATACACCAGGTGCTTTAGCTGAATGTGGAATTAAAGATTAATGGGAGTAGTCTAAGACGACTAAACATTCAAGACATAACTTAAATAAAAAGAAAAGGCTAGCTTTTCCAAAAAAGGAAGTCAGTTTCCTCCTTAATTTAAAAGAAAGGCTATGTAGTACACACAGAACCCTTCACAGCATTTATTAGCCATCCACGACAGCCACTTTTGGAGGCTGCCCCGCAGGCAGGCAGAGGAATGTCAGCGCACTAAGCCCCTCTGCTTCCACCGACACTCACGTACACACAGCTCCATACTTAACGCCGCTCGTACACGTAATTTTAAACACACAAGGCTGCGACTAACCGAACCTGAGGAAGGGACGCGGCCTCCGCTAGCCAGGTTTCTCCAGCTCGCCCCCCAGCCAGGCAGCTGCAGCGGGGTGGAAAAGGGAAGAAGGAAATAGAGACTCCCCCCCCCCCCCCCTTTTAAATAGGAAGGCAGCCACTTCACCTACGCGGGAGGCCGGACCCCCGCGCACACCAGCGCCGCCAGCACGCCGAACCGCGCCCCCCCCTCCGAGGGCTCGGCAGGGCCGGGGCCGGGCACCCGCGAGGCACGCCAGGCCCTCCCGGCCGCCACCCCGCGCCCGGCGGCGCAGGAGAGGCGCTGCCCCCGCTCCCCCGGCCGCAGCGCGGGACGAGCCCGCCCTGCCCGCTCCCCCCACCCCGCCGGCAGCCCCGGGCCCCGCGGGGAGGCCGGGGGGAGGCGACGGTACCCCCTCGCCCTCCGCGGTGCCCGCACAGGGCGGCGGGCAGGCGGGGCCGCCCGGCGCCTCGCTCACCTTCCAGCAGCCGGGTGATGAGGCTGTCCACGTTCAGCTCCCCATCCGCCATTTTGTGGCCACCAGACTCAGTCCCGGGCGGGGAGAGGGCGGGGTGGAGGGCGCTTCGCGGAGGAGGAGGAGCAGGGAGCGGTGGCCGCGGCTACAGTGGCTCCCCCCACCCTCCTCCAGCAGTCCCCTGCGGCCGCCCGGCTTCTCCCGCGCTGGCAGCCGAAAGCGCCGCGCCCGCTCCCTCGCAGCTAAATGGGGGGAAGCGGCCACCCCTTCTCCCTGCGCCTCCTCCCCGCCTCAAAAGCCGCCAGGGCGCATGCGCCCCCTCGCCCGACCGCCTCGCCCGCCGCCGCTCCGTGCTCCAGGCACCGCGCAGGCGCCGAGGGTGCTGGCGGGCTCGGGCGCGCATGCGCAGCGCGGCACCGGCCCGCCCTGCCTCCTTCCCGCGGGTCCCCTGGTAACCGCCCGGCCGCGCCGTGCCGTGGGCGTCGCTCGGTGGGGCCGTGCCCGTCACCTGCCGGTGCGGGAGCTGCCCGGCCCCGCGCCCCGAGCCGGCCCGCCTGCCCTGCTGCTGTCTGACCGGCCCGGGCCGGGGCTCCGGGACCCGCGGGGCTTCCGCTGGGTCCGGCTCTGGGTCAGCGCCTTCAGGCCGCCGCGGGGCGCGGAAGCTTTCCCTGTCAGGGCGCCAGCTACGAGGGGCCTCGCTGTTAACTCGGCGGGCGGCTCCGAGAGCGTCGTGGATGTGGGGGTACTCGGCCCTTGCCATGTGCCCCACCTCCTTGTGGCCTGTTGCTGCCCGAAAGCGGTAGCTTTGCCTTAAGTTATGGACAAAAGGCAAGAAAACGAGTCCTAGAAGGCTGTGCGTAACCTGTGTATCACCCCTTCTGCTGAAACTGCACCTGTGAAAGCTCAGTTTATGAAAAAAATCTGTCAGAACTGGAATGACAAGTTGTGCTCTTTATAGCCCTCTTCTAACACAGTTGTCGGAGAAAGCTAAGCAATATGGTTTATGTTTCACTATGGCTGGACCTGCTAAGAGTACTTTTTTTGGTGATTTCTCAAACTTTGTGATGAGCTCTGAAGACACGTCAGCTTACATACTTCTGTCAACAGATGCTTGCCTTGGATGGACAGATAAGTGCTTTAAAATATAGGTGGTGAAAACTTCTTGTGAACTGGAACAGCAGACAAATAACGTCTATGTTGACAAAATAACAAAGTACAGATGTTCTAGGAAAAACAGGCCACATATTTTTATGCCTAAATATAGATGTTGATGTAGAAACTTATCTCTGCGAGCTCGAACTCGGAATTTTTCCATCAGTCCGTATAAGCCAACAAAACCCTGTCACCTTAAATAATTTCAAACCTCAGTTTTTTTATCTCTTGATTAGGAGAAGATGAGCATGAGCAAACCAAAAGCAATTAGGACAAGGCGAGGCAACAATTAGATGTCAGATGATGCTAGGTGTCCAGACAGTCAGGTAAAAGAGCACTCTTTTGAAATACCTACACAATGATAATAAAATTTCACATAACACACTAGGGAAGTAAAAGAAACTCCAGAATAAAGACTCATTTTGTGTCTCCATTTGTAGGCAGCATATATGGAAATGTAATTCCAATTCATCTGCTGAAAGCACATACAGCTATCCTTTCTTATTTTTCAGTCTGCTAGTAGTGTAAATCTAAATTTAAAAAAATCTTTAAATATTTTTCTTTCATTTTTTGTCAAACCAGTAAAAATAATTATTCAGATTTTAAAAGGATCTTCCTTGTCCCAACTACTTTATTGCTGCCAAAACTAATAGATCTGCAGTCCCTCTTGAGCTTTCAGGAATTGTCCCAGTTTCATTTCACACAACCAAACTGCCCTGAAGGTTATTTTAAGCCATTGCAACATCAGGTTCAGACATAATAACATTATATTATCACAGAACGTTCTGCATTGACAACAAAATGGCGAAATGAAATTATTTTTCACTGTGACATAAAGACACAATTAATGTATTGCAAAACTTGAGAAGATACTAAACTTTCAGATACACTGAACAAAATGTAATCCTTTAACACCAGTTTTTACTAGGCATGTCAGCATGTTCCAGAAACAATTCATACCATAATAACAATTTAATAGTGGAAATGCTGTGGAACTGAACAAGCTGCAAAAAATACCTCATTTCTTTCCTTGTAGATTCTGTGCCAGTGTCTTATTTTATTATGCCACATCACATCACATCTGAACAGGTTGACCTGTATAACCTGTGTCATTGCATTATTGGGGATCTTTGGTAAATGCATGGTTTAGCTTTTCCTACTCCATTTCACTACTACTCTGTTTTCTCAGTTTTCTGAAGGATAGCATCACGCTGGGTTATACAACGAGGAAAGCCCACTGGTACTGCCCTTGATGTCAGAGGCATGACACCTCATGGAACACATTCCGGTTCCCATCACAGCTGCATCCCAGCTTGCACACTGCTACATGCATTCCCTCCTTCTCCATCACCCCATGTAGGGCGAATGTAGCTGGGTGACAGAGTTGCTCCCCAGTTGTATGTGTGTTGTCAGATGGGAGGATGGTCACCTGACTGTGCTGCATAAACCCAGAAAGTTTGTCCCTCTTCCCTCCTTGCTTCGTTGCTTGAGCGGGGAAATGAAGACGTGAGTTTCTTCCCCAGTGGGTAAAACTTGACATGTACGTGGTTTATGTTGACATAATCCCAGTACAGTAAATAGAATTGAAAGATAAGAGAATGAGGCCCTTTGTCTTCTGTGATTCAAAAAGAAATAATGTGGACTGCATGCATTTTCTTTGATGAAGGGGGTATGTTCAGTAATTTTTGGCATTGTACCATGCACAGATACAGGCCAAAGATACCTACCTGGTGGTGCAAGTAGCAGGAGGAGCTGAACATCACTGATGCCTGTGGCAAATTCTCATTAATAATGCTCACACTTCTAAACTTCCTTTCAGTTATTTCAAAATTTCCTCTTATGTCCACCAACATAGTTTTGCTTCTAACTTTCCCCTACTTGGTCTCAGTGTCATTTATCCTAAATATCCTGTGTGTCAACTTTCCTCATCCACATGCCGTCTCAAGGTGTCCTTTAATTTCCAGTGCTCTTCTGCTGAGTTTCTAAGTTTTGAAGGACAGAAATTTTCAAAGTAGGTGGCAAAAAGGTTATTTGTTAGTGTCATTCCCTGAACTGTGGCTCCTAGACATGAGTTCTCATTCTGCTGCTGTGAATTCGAGACAGTTGTGTCCCCAGCTACAGAGCACTGTCAGCATCTCTGACGTTACCTACTCTTCCCTAGTAACCTTACGTTGGTTCTGCCAGTACTTCTGCTACCCGCTGTTTTAAAGTTAGTGAACTACATGCACTTTTAAGTTATTTACTATGCCATTGTAACTATCAAAAGTCATGGCCCCAGCTACATTGCCCTCCTAGGTCTGTCATCAGTTAGCTGCTAGGCAGCACATGGCAGTGTTTTACAGCATTACCCCATCACTACAGCTTGTTTTTAACGTACTCTGTCACCTTTGCAGCCTGTAACTCAGGGCTTATTGCAGCTGTTACGTGGACGGGAGGAGGAAGCCGCGAGGAACCATGTGGTTAGGTTTCCAGCATGTAATTAGGAGCATATTCTCCCTGGGCGGTGATAGCTGAACCGCTGCTGCCTCCTCAGTGGCCTTCTTTTTAGTGTCTGACTTGAAACAGAAATTAGTGATCCAAATCAGGAATGGATTTTCTCTAGGATAGTTTGTTTACAGAATATTCACAGGTCCTGTTTCTTTAGTCAGAAATGGCAAGAAACTATATCAAGGTAATCTCAAAATTTACGGACTGCAGATAAATAATCACTGTTTTTTTCCAAAAGTTTAAATTCAGAGATAGGTGCAGAAAACCAAACAGATCCCATAGCACTTTATGACCCTTTTTCATTTCTCATTAGTATTTACACTAAAGCTGGGTAAATGGTAGGTTTTGTTGTGTCCTTCTAAGATTTAAAAAAGAAAATTCCTACTTTTCTACACTGAACCAAAAAAAAAAGATTTTCTCAACATTCCTGAGAACTTAGGGAAGGAGGAGGAGAGTCCCCAACTAGCCAGTGGTTTGGGTTTGGAGGCACATACCTAGGATATGAAAAACTCTGAACTGCTGCATCCAAGGTGGGTCTCTTGGTATCACTTTTTGAAACAGCAATACTTCCTACAAATACTTAAATGTCCACTGGGGCAGGGACTTGAATCTGAATCTGTGTCGAGTGAAGGACAACAAGAAGGTCTTCTTCAAGTACATCAGTATAAAAAGGATGACTAGGGAAAACATGGGCCCGCTGCTGAATGAGGTGGCTGTCCTGGTAACAAAGGACACACAGAAGGCGAAGTTTCTGAATGCCGCCTTTGCTTCAGCTCGCACTGCCAAGGCTGGCCCTCAGGAATCCCAGACCCTGGAGGCAAGAGAGGAAGTCTGGAGAAAGAAAGACTATCCCTTGGTCAAGGAGGATCAGGTTAGACATCACTTAAGCAAACCTGACAGCCACAGATCCATGGGCCCCAATGGGATGCACCCATGAGTGATGAGCGAGCTGGCAGATGTTATTGCCAGTTCTCATCATCTTTGAAAGGCCATGGAGAACAGGAGAGGTGCCTGAGGACTGGAGGAAAGCCAATGTCACTCCAGTCTTCAAAAAGGGCAAGAAGGAGGACCCAGGCAACTACAGACCAGTCAGCGTCACCTCCATCCGTGGAAAAGTGATGGAACAGCTCATCCTGGAGGTCATCTCAAAGCATGTGGAGGCAAAGAAGGTCATCAGGAACAGTCAACGTGGATTCACCAAGGGGAAATCATGCCTGACCAACCTGACAGCCTTCTATGATGGAACAACTGGCTGGGTAGATGAGGGGAGAGTGGTGAATGTTGTCTCCTTTGACCTCAGCAAGACTTCTGACCCTGTCCCCATAACGTCCCCATCGGTAGGGTCAGGCAGTGTGGGTTAGGTGACTCCTGCACCTGGGGAGGGACAACCCCAGGCACCAGCACAGGCTGGGGCTGACCTGCTGGAAGGCAGCTCTGTGGACAAGGACCTGGGAGTGCCGGTGGGCAGCAAGTTGCCCATGGGCCAGCAGTGTGCCCGTGTGGCCAAGGTGGCCAACGGGACCCTGGGGTGCATTCGGAGGAACGTGGCCAGCAGGTCGAGGGAGGTGATCCTCCCTCTCCGTGCTGCCCTGGTGAGGCCACATCTGGAGTGCTGTGTCCAGTGCTGGGCTCCCCAGTTCAAGAGGGACAGGGAACTACTGGAGAGGGTCCAGCAGAGGGCTGTGAAGATGGTGAGGGGACTGGAGCATCTCCCTGATGAGGGAAGGCAGAGAGAGCTAATAAGTCAGATTCAGCCTCCCCAGATTCCTGTCATACATTTATTTGCTCATCATTACCTGGGCAACTTTGGTGAGCTCTCAGTTTTAATTTTCAGATTTATAAAATGGGAATAATAACATATATGAACCTTTCTAGAGAGTGAGGAGACGTAACTAAAATATTTGAAACACATTATGGGATCTTAGGTAAATACACAAATGTGTTTGCTATAACCATCAAAGCTTTAGTAATAGCATTTTTTGAAGAACAAGATTTTTTTGTAATTAATACTGACCTTCAGTTCCTGTGAATGTAGTTATGCCCTCATTGCCTTTTATTCATACTTAAAAGGCAGGGCAGGTCTAGATGTTCCCTTATTTTCTCTGGAATTAAAACAAGAAAACAGATTGTTGATGTCAAGAACCAGTGCTGAAATAGTTAAAAAAATAGGATAGAAATTTCGATCCATTTCAGCGTGGCTTGAAAGTCTTGTTTTGAAAAGAGCAGCTCCCAGTGCCACGTCCAGATAGCTCCCAGCTGGGTTAGGGAGCCTGGGCAAGATAAGCACTGCCTTGAAGGCATGGGAGAGCCTCCACAGAGCCCCACGCAGAACACAGACAAGTGAGGTGTACCCAGTGGTACGTATCACAGATTACTCAATCTCTTGATGTCAGAACTATTTAAAAGTGTGAGGAGGGTTTTTTTAAAATTATATTTATTGGCATATGATACAATCTTGGTTCCCCGGCAGCCTGTCCTACTGCCCACAAACTATCAGAAATACACAACACCTGCTGTGGCGTTATTCCCCAAGCGAGGAAGGGGGAAGGAATTCTGAGGCAAAACAAGGCAAGTAATTTGGGCTTGCAGGATCTGCAGTTTGGGGAATGTCAATCAAGCTTCTATTCCACTGCTTTGGAGAAAAAAATGCTCGTCTCCTCCTGTTTCCCTGGAAGGAACAGCTGTGAGAACTGAAAGTGTCTGCATCCATTTTCCTAAGTAAACATGGGAATATTTAGTTTCAGCAAAACCAGATGGTTTATGCCCTGTCAATATGCTGGCATTTGACAGCAGCAGCCAGAGTTTCACAAAATGCGTGCAGAGCATTAGAAAGAACTTTAAACTGAGGGGCCCAACACAAGAAATGAAAGCTATGAAGGTAGTAATAATAGGTGGACAAAAATGACAAAAATTTAATTCTTTAATTCAGGGACCTCCAAGTGCTCTCTCAATACTATTAATCAGACTACATAACAGTCCGTGAAGTAATTAAATTTTGATATACATTTCTCACAGAGGGTTACACTAAAGATGAGAAGGTAAATGAGTTCCTCCAGGTTATGCAGTGAGTCACGGTCTGGTCTCCTGCGTGCTGTGACCACTCACGTGTCTCTTTTCTGGCTAATGCGTCTCTAGTGCACTGTCCTCAGCCATATTCCCAGGACACAGTTTTTAAATGTGAAACCGTTACTGTTAATAGCACAGGGACAGGATTGCGGTGTATGCAGCATACATCGCCATAGCTGGGACATCTGAGTGCTCTATAGGGAATTCATAATATTATGAAGGGATTTGTGAACAGCCCTCAAACCTCTTGCTAATGGAAGTTGCAATGGGTGTTAAGTGTCTGAAGATGCTTAATTATTTGGCGATTTTTATTGATTTGTGTTGTTATCGCTTAACATAACTGTAGTAACAAGGCATCTTTTTTTCTACTGATCTGAAAGTGGTTTTCAGCCACTGAATAATTAAACTATGCAATTCTGATAGGTACACACTGTTTTGTTGGACTACTAGGAGGCTGGTGTGGTTTGCTCAAGATTACTCATACCTTGGAGAGCGAGGCTACAGGGGCTTCGGGCCTTACCGCCACTGACGGCTGCTGTGTGTGTTTCTGAGCCAAATCCAACCCTGCTGACTCCTTGTCGTCTGCTGCATGTAAAAATAGGCTTGGGAAGGATTTCTTTTTACTTGCAATCTCAGAGTGAACCTGCCCACAAAAGCACATCAGTTTTCTGGATCACTTAGTGGAATGCCTATTTATTGTGAATCACTAGGTGCTGCTTCTAAGTCCTGCAGCTGTGAACCAACCCTGAAGTGTGTCCTGATTGCAGGACACAGCGAAGGTCTAAAACGTCTCCTTGACTGTTAGTTTCCTTCAGTTTACAGCAGAGAAGCTGTGTTGTGCTCTGGTTTATCCCATCCTGTGCATGGCAAAGGGTGTGCCACTGAGCACACCTGCCCTGCCGTTGAGGCAATGCTATAATTTAATATTCTTCATGATCAGCATTTTAAGAGTTTGAATTTGCTGTTTCTCCATTATGTAATTACATAATTATAATTATTATTATTAACTAACACAATGTACGTGGAGTTTTGCTGTTGGATCTTATGTAAATTAGAAATATTTAGCAATATGTTACAAAATGGATACATGTATTCAAACTGAGATGGAAGAGGTTACTTTGATTCAGAAAAAATAATAAAAAAGGAGCTGTTGGAAAGACCTATGTTATAAAGAAAGAATTATTTAGTTATAACCCTTCATCCTCTGGCTCATTCGTGAACATGGAAACTGCAGATCTTCAAGGTTTTAAAATTAAAACAAACAAACAAACAAACCCTACAGTACTTTCTGCATTTTTAGAGAAATTCAGATACTTATTTTAGATTCAAAAACTGAAATGAGATACAAGTGAGAAATTTGAGCCTGGATTTACATAAAGTAACCTGAATCACTAGCTAAACATTGAGGAAATTGCTAATCTTTAGGTACAAAAGAATATTTATTTTAGGTTTTAATCTGCTTGTAAGGTACTTTCTCTATTTAAAGTACACTCCATAAGGATTAAAAAGAAATTTAAAGTCAAATTTAGATATCAAAACATGTCAGATACCTTGACTTCTACAAAACTGCAACACATGCTGCTCTATCCTATTAACTTCTGTGGTATTTTTGTTATCTATCAAGTAATCTGATTTATCCTTGTTGCTCCAAAAATAGTTCATCTGCATACAGTATGGCTCAGAACAGCAGGAGCTGGGAGAGACCGCATCACTGTGACTAGCAGCGATGTGTTACACTGACAGGTTTGAGCCTCGAGTCAGCAAAACCTAGACTTACTCTCAAAGCCTGGGTGGTCTTGGCTAATAGGAAGCCATTAACTGTTGTACACGGGGTTTGGGGGGTGTACACTGTGTCACCCCCCAAAAAAAGTGTATCCCAGATCTGTGGAAACACACGTGGCTAGGGCTACACAGTGCTTTCTTGGTGGTGGCAACACGGGCTGAATGTAGTATCTGCAAGCTCCCACTGTCTCTTCCTGCTGTGGTTTGCCATCCCTGCAGTCACACTGGTGTGTTTGTGGGATTGCACTGCAAACCAGATGTCTACAGTGCTCCAGAAGAATAACTACTCCCTCTGGCTCTCCAGAAAGCACTAGCTTTAACCCATGTTGCTTTAAGTGATCTGGCACATCTCCCAAACACACATCTCGGCCCAACTGAGAAGACCAAGGAATACCTCCTGTGGTATGAGGATGGAAAACTGAGGCAGTGGCAAACTGTGGAGGGGCACCTGCTGAGCAGCCTCCCGAAACGACGGTCTGACGCAGACGTAGCTGTGCCCAGCAGCAGGCTAGCAGGGAGGCTGCAGCCCCGAGCTGCTGCTCTTGCATCCTCCTGTGTCTTTGCATGACTTCAGATAAGCCATGTGCTTTATCGTGCCTCAGCCTGCCATCTGCAAATCAGTGATAACAAAATTTAAATAATTCAGAAGAACGTAGCAAGGCTTAATTGAGGTTTTTAATATGTTTTGGACTCCTTACATGCTACAGTAGTGTAGCATTTAAGGTATCGTTATGGAGCGTGTTGCTAGTAGCACCGTCTGCCTTTAATATTCTCTGCAAACTCGCTGTCTTCCTACTTTCATTATCAGAGCTTGGCTTTGGTGTCATTGTGTTGCTTGGACACCTTCTAATTTAAATTTCTTATTTTGATTCCTGGGTGATAACTTCAAACACCAATTTTCTTCTGCTACGCTATATAGCCTTTTTCTCATTTTAATGAAACCTAGCAACCATAATGTAAATTGGAAATAACTACAGCCCATTAGACTATTGAAATCCCTGTAGATTTGAATTATTCACTATTAACAGAGCTTGTATAATTATAGGTTAAGATATCACTTAGGCATTTAGCATACATCAGCTCCACTGTTAATTTTTAGCTCTTGATCTGTATTAGTAACCTTAGCTTGCTAAATTAAAGGATATGCCTCCAATTAGCCTAAATTTAACATTCAAGAACACATCTCTTGTGGGATGATGCTTATAAGTTTAGAACATCCCGGCAATTTCAGCTGAGCTACTGAGGCTCTATCACAAGTGGAAGAGAAAACATTTTCTTATGAACACTTCCATGACTTTCACAGGGGCAAAAGTAAAAGGACAAAACTGCCTTTTGTGTAAGGCCCAAAGCCAAAAAGGTGACAGGCATTGCAGTCCTCTGCCCCCGTAGGGACCCCCAAAAAAGCCTGTACTGAGGGCAAAGACAGCTGGGTCACTGAATGAGAGACCCCCACAAACCAAAATACTGAGTCCAGAGCTGTCTGATTCAGGCAAAAAGAAAATGTTGAGGTACAGAGAGAGAGAGAGACAGAGAGCATGCTGATATAGTTAGCAAAAAATCCCCCTCCAAACAATGTACCAACCAAAAAGATCTTGCTTTCCCTGAGAACCTTGCCTGTGTTTAACACAGCAGGCCTGGGTAGGGCTCTTTGGTTTGTACACAGTACGTGTTCGGTACGTACTGCAGTGCAGACAGCTACAGCAGTGGTGTGACGCACGGTCCTTTCAGGGTTTGGTGTCTATATACAACATTCTTCACAAGATGAGTTTCAGAGTTAAGCGGTGTAAATCCCTCATTCAAAGCTGAGCTCCTTTTTGGGGCTGCCCCCAGGAATTTAAAAAATTAATTACTTTCTTGAGCATCTTCTTTCCAATTAAATGACCAGAAAAGGTGGTGTGACAGGTAGTTGTAATTTCATACACTCAACCATTATAATATGAGCATTTCCTAATCAGAATAAACTGTAATTGGCTGGTTAGAGATCTTGAAAACAGGCTTTCAGCAATCACCGGATAGTTTTAACTCTTTCCTGGGGGTCAGAAATATTGCTGGATTATCTTTGATAAGACTCAGCATTTGTCTTTTTCTTCTCAGAGCATAAAGCTGACTTTCTGATTGCTAAAGTATAAATTAACTCTTCTGTTTTTTCTCCTATTTCACCAGAAAGGAAAGATTCCCAGTAATCATCTGCGTATTTTTCATACTATTTGATACCTGCTTGAGATAGATGATTAGCTTGCTCTGCATAATCCTAGGTAATCACACTTCCACTTGTCCAAGCCCTTTTAAAATATGTATCTAGGAAATGGTTTAGGCTTTTGTGCAGATGATGAGTCCATTTGCACATGCTGGTCAGAAGTTAGACTGTCATCTTAAAGCTTTTCAGTTTTGGCCAGCACTGAGAAAAGATACAGCTTTTGACAGTGTCCTCGCTTATATGCATAAATTTAATAAAGTAAATTCCATTCAACATCAGCGAGCTTATTAATGAAGAGAAATGCAGTACACTTGGTAGCTGTATAATTCTGTCATAAGTATAATTAAAAAAATCGTTGCTAATATTGATGAGTGTCTCCATAGGAAAGCTCTGAGTGGCAAGAAATCCTTTTGCTGGGAAAACTTCTTATAAACTTATAATGGCAACCATTACAGGGAGGAAGAAAGCACTAAACTGGAAAATGCTATTAAAAATTGTTGTAGAATCCAAATTATTCAAAGCTTATTCATGACTCTCATACAGCAAAACTTGTCGTGAAGTATGGATGTTATTGGAAACAATAGGAAATGAAAGATTATACTACTAATGCCTGATTTTGTTGTACCCAGAACAAATGAAAAAGAAAAAAGGACATTTTCAGCTCACAGCACGCTGAGGATTTTTTTCAGTTTTCTTTCACCTAGGAGATTGAACTCTATCATATAAAATATTTTGTCATGTAAACCAGTCACTGTAGTATATGTATCTTTATAGTTAAACCTCCAAAAAAATGTAGGTGCCTCAGTCTCAAATAGTTTCTTCTGGCAATGCCAGATTCCAAAACCATGATACCCATCGTCTCCCTGTCAGCCTCAAAGCCAAGGCTTTGGCTGGTGAATCTCAGATTTGTTACATCCTCCATGTGCTTGCAGTCCCGTCTCTGAGCATGTCTGCGGTGCTCCAGCACAGGCAGTGCTGGTACCTCAACATCTGTTTCATGAGAATCCATGAACTTATCATTCCTTTGTCTGTATTGCTTGTCCCTGATACCAGGGGTATTTGTGTTCTGTATGAGGAGATGCTGTCTAATATAAAATGCTTCAACAGCTCTAAGAGTAAGGACCAAGGCTTCGGTGTCCTATTGCATGGCACGTTGCCCTAATGTCTTGCTAAGCCCCATGACGCTGGCAGCCCAGCTGCCTACAGGCCAGCTTTACTAGCAAGGGGAAATGCTTCCCTCTTTCTCAGGCTGTGCCGTAGGTTGGCAATTACTGCATGCCCTGGGCAGCGTCATGTATCTTGATTCCAAATCCTATTTCCTGGGTGCACATTTTCGTTGATAGGTCAGTTCTACAAAACTGGCCGTCACCACCACAGCCTTCTTTTAACAAGTAGATCTTCCTCTTGCTACATATTTAGCTAAGGAGGGGAGCTGATAACCAGCGTACAAAAGGAGCGAGACCCCGAGCCTTCTGAGCAGGACAAGAATTCAGCAAGGGGTCAAGTACCTGACTTAAGCTGGTCCTGTTTTGAGCTGGAGGAATGGACCCAACAACCTCCAGATCCCGTCCAGCCGAAACGGCTGTCTGTACACCTCTGCACAGTACTACCTACAGACTGATTCAAGGCAGCTCCCTGGTTAGCATGTGGGATTTTTCATCACTCTTTGGAGGATGCTTATTCTTCTCTTTGGTTGTAGAGGGTGCCTGTACACCTGTCTCAAGTGCTTTGAATCACCCTACATGGGCAGGAACCTACTTCTAAGCCTTTGCAGTGCCTCGGTAGAGCTGCATAAGCAGGCAATCTGGTCTCATCCTCTTCCTGTCCTTGTGCAGGTTTATCTCTGAACCCTTGTGGATTTCTCTTTAAAGCTGTCAAATGTTTAAGGAGTTCAGATTTCTCTCATCTACTTTGGAATTTTACCTTTAATTACCTAGAACAAAGCCTTTCCCCACTCTAATTAAACACCTTTTGCCTCACGTGTTGACGATCGGTGTTTTTGCGTGATCATTTAAAGATTTTAAAAGCATTTTTCATTGCATGCTCCAGATGACTTCCTAGTGAGAGCATCACGCATTTAGTTCTTTACTCTTATTAAGCCTGTGGGTTTCCAAAATATTTCTGGAGTGTGATCTTACGGTTTTCTCTTATTTTTTTGCTTCTTGCCTTTTTGAACCCAAATACAAGAAAAAGTACAAAATAGGTGTTTCCATGTGTGACTTGAGGGGTTTTTGGTTGTTTGGGGTTTTTTGTTTTTTGTTTTTTTTGGGGGGGGCGGTGTGAGTAGAAGGGATAAATGCAGAGCTCGTTGAAATAGCAGTGGCAACAATCAGAAATACAACAGGCAGGTACAGTACTGCCCAGTTGCTGTAATCTTTAAATTTGACCCTCTGCCCAGCCTCCCTGGGTACATCTGTACCTGAACTGGAAGAATGATCCAAACTGTCAACAACCCAAGCCAGTAAGGCTTCCTCACGCACCATCACACAGATGCAGCCTAGCCACACCGGCCCGTCCACAGACACGAAAGAAGGTTCCTGCGGCTGGTTGGGGCAGCCAGAGCCAAGAGCCATATCGTGCAAAGCGGCACCTGCTGTGTGCAGGGCGCAGCCTGCCTGGTGCCCCATTAACGTCTCACACTGTTTTCTTAAATCCCTTTTGTCCCAGCTGCACCCTTACACTGATTAGTAAGGAGGTTAGAGCTGGCACGAGTTATATGGGTAAATACGAGAAGTCATAGAAACGTATAAGTAAAAGTAGGACAAAGACTAATTTTTGGCATGCTTTTGTACTTCCCATGGCATTGCTCTTCTCATCGTACCACCTTCTGCTAGTGGCTGAGTCACACTGGTGCAGTCTTTCCCTAAAGGACTAAGCCTGATCCTCCCTCTCCCATGGGCAGGTGTCCTGCTGCTGACTTAGGAACCAGGTGAGAATCAGGCCCGGTGTGTGGGGGTGAAAGGGCAGCTTTTGGAAAACAAATTATACTTTGGTAAGTGGTTAGATGTACTGACTTAAATAAGCAGCTAGCTCCTGTTTACACTTGAAAGTTTTGTCATGCTGGTGCAGTTACGCCAGTGACCTTCTCCTACATAATTAGAGCGCTTTTTGCCTGTAAAATGCATTCCAGTTTGGCAAGTGATATAAGCCATAACTTCAAAACCACTTCCCCCCCCACCCCCCCGGTGTAATTGTGTCTATGCTAGGGCTTTTGTTGAAGTAGTTATGTCATAAAAATCACCCTACACAACACGAAGCCTTCAAGTGTAAACTGAAATCTTAAATCTTGTCTACCCACCCAGATGTTACTGTGTTTTAATACAGTTACGGAAAATCAAGGCAGATTTGTTAGAACATGCTGACCACAACCGAATAGTCAGCAGAGACAAAGTTAAATCCCAAATTAGCATCATATTCGCTAACATGTATCCGGTGTGGTATAATCTAATTTGATTTTTGCATAGCTGTGGTTGAACAAGGACCATTCAACCTGCCTTAAACTGTATCATATATTAATGGGGTCAGGATGACATCTGCCTTATTTCAGCTTATTTTTCACTAGCTTTACTGACATATTTCTTCTGACGTACATTACTTTGCTCGTCATCTCAGTTAGGTGTATTAAGAGTCATTCTCCCTTTTAGGCTTTTCATATTCATTTTCTGGGTTTTTTTTAATACTATGAAATGTAAACGTACCTGAGATACCAATGAGAAAGAAATGTCTGTCACTTTGATGGATACTCCACTGAATCTTTAAATACAGACGCCCTAAAATTTTTTGAATCATTTAAATTAAACTATTTGCAAACATTAACATAGTAGATTATCAATACAAATGACATTAATGTATCTTCTTAGCTGACTGTCACTTTCTAAAGGATGTCATTAGGCACACTCAGATTAGTTTTCCCCAGTAGACCGTAATTCAGTCTTGCGTTTCTAATAGTCTACTGAATTTTAATTATTTTTCTTTCACATAAGTGTTGCTAGGTTTCCTCAAAAACGCAAATGTTGCCCTTCAGAAAAGAACGACACAAGTTTTTTTATAATTGGCAAGGCTAGGACCCGAACAGGTCATAGAAAGTTACTTATTAGATGATGTGCTAAACCACTATTACCTTAAACATATGGTGCAAGTTTCATTCACTGCAAATCCAAAGTCCATGAAGGACTGGAACCAGATTTGCCCTGGAGTCAGTCACAGTTTGGTACTGAATTCAGAGGAAGTAGATTTGGGCCTATACTACATGAGGGAGAAACGTAATTTACCTCCGAGATTAATTTTGCAGTGTGATGTGGACCTGTTTAATCAGCTCTGCTTATTTTACAGGTTCTGAGATTTTTGTCCATGATCATGCTGTAAATAATGACTTGATAGCTGAAGAGTTTGTTAGCAACAGCCAAAGCAGTGAATACAGAATGCTGCATCCTGGTGATACCACTGGCAAATGTGACTAGGCAATGCCATTACCTAAGCTGCAAGTAAATGAGGGCATTGAATCCTTATTACAGAAAATGCCAGGGGATTCCTGCTTGCCACAGGTGGGGTTTGTGCTTCATCCCAGGCAGGTATTGTTGCTCGTGATGCGTTTGTACAGTGCCTGGCAAGGAGAGTCTGTCATGTTATTGTGACCTCCGTAGGACTTCACATGAAAATAATCCTCGGAGAGATCACTGCCACCAGCACTGAAAGCTACAAAAAGGACAAACTTAAAGGCCAAACCAGGGACCATGTGTGCAGTGGACCCTTGGCATGTGCTTTCGATCATGGGATACGCAGTAGACAAGGTGGCTGAGGTTTCCAGAGCCAGGAGAGGTCAGGCAGTTTGATATATTTCAGAATTGTTTTTTGACTGCAAGAATAATAAAGGACTAGTGGCTGCTATCCCACTTCAGGCTGCAGAGCCTCATATTAAAAACAATGAAATTCTTGCTTCACTACCCAAGCAAACAGACCCAAGAGCGTTTTTCTAAAAACAAACAAAAGTGATGCAAATGCAATTTTAATGCTAGCACTTAGCCTACATGTGTACTGCACCCATTGCTTTTGCTTTGGTGGCAGGCTGAAATCAGAACATATATATATAGGCCTACACAGCTGTTTAAGGTCAATCCTGCCAGGCTAACAGTAGGGTTTTCTCTGACTGTCTATTTACCATCTATCGGTGTCATCAATATCACAACAGGAAAATATCATCTCTTCTTTGCTCTAAGTGTTTGTTGTTATCCTCTGCAGCACCAATTGATTTCCCAATAGAGGTAATAATAAATAACACCCATAGCAGTGATATAATGCACCTGCAGTTTTCCAACAGAGGACATAAAGAATGATGCCTGTGAAAAGCAGAAACTTTCTTCTTCAAAGAATACTGTGTAACTTTGAGAAAATAACCTTTAAAAGTATAGTTTAGGTGAAGAAGTGGCAATGCAAAAGATTCATTAGTGGTTACGTATCTTTTACCTCCAGGCTATTGCATGAGTCTAGACCAGATGAGTAGCGACTGAAAGTAATTACTACCTGGCAGCCAAGAGGAAAAGAGGTGGTGGTGCTTCCCACTCAGTTTTTTTATGAACTGCTGACCACAACACAAAGACCCAGGCCTGAACAATGGACTCAGGTTAATCACCTCTTTCAACTCTGATCTGGGAGTAATCCCTTTTGATCGGGGTGGAGAAGCAATTGCCCTGCATGGGAAGCTAGCCTCACTCTTGCCTACTCTGTACCTATCCTATGAAAAATGAGCACAGGCAGACACCTGCAGCGTGTCCGAACTGTCAGTTTGGGTCACCGATTTCAGAGTAATTACTGTCACTTACACTGCAGAGCAGTTGGCCTAACAGAGTTTATATACATTGATGCCAGCCTGAAGATTTTTGAGCACTACATATATTTCTTAAATCTGACTATTGTAATTCAATTGTCCCGTCTTTTAAAGTTACAAAATATGGTTCTCAAATAAATTGCATTGGATTTTTTCCACTCTTTTGCTATACCAGATTTCAAAATTCCACATTGCTTTTACAGCCCATAGGAGCAAAACACATAGGTTTAGGGTTTTTACAGTGCTTTTTGGCATTTGCTGGAAAAGTACTTTTAAAGTTGAGAGTTTTTTCCCTTTTTTCTGTGCATGCATTGATTAATTCAGTCTCAAATTCTGATATTTCTGTCCTCTTCAACCTTGGTAGATCTGAACAGGATTTACTGCAGTACTCACAGAATTCCCATTTCACTGCAAACTTGCAATTTGCCTCTATAAATCACATAACCCATTCTCCTGGTAATATAAGGTATGTGTCCCCAACAGATGATATACTGGATATTAATGGTATTAAACTCTAAGACAAAAAACTAAGAAAAAGTACACCTGTCGTTACACATTACAAGACACGGACAGAACACCCTTTTTAGCAATCTTGAAGGAAAAAGCATGTTTGCGGTCTCGTTGCTTAACAGCCATTTCTACTGCTCCACGGCATATAAACAGCAATGAGCAGACTGTGTGATTAATGAAATTAAAACCTTCTCCAACCTGATGTATTTAGTTAGTCAAAGCATTTGTTTACTTCCCATATGACAAAGTAACAAGGGTTACTATAATTAATTAAAAGTAATAGTAAATAATGCGGAGAGCATGGGCTTTACGAATGTTCATTGAATGGCTGAACAACAGATTAAAAAAAATGCTAACTCCTCCAAACATGAATAAAACTCCATGTTTCCCTGCCCTTAGTTTCTGGATGTGAGCCGTAATGCCCCAGTGATTCAGGTCTGCTCCAGTACATGGCAGAGGAAGGGACACAAAACCGCGTGACGGGGGCGGCCAGCCAGACTCCCTGCTTGCAGCACACCTCCAAAGCACGCACGCCAGCAGAGGTGCAGGGGTGTTCTACGTGCTGTAGGGCACCCAAAGACAGGCTGGGGGAAGAGCCTGGGCAAACAGAGGATCTGCATCTTCCCATGGAGAACATGGGGTGACAGCAGACCTGATGTGTCCTATGGCTCAAGGCTGGCTCATGGTCCACGCTGTGATCAACATGAGCAGCACAAGTCAGCGTGGTAAACAGCACCACGTTTGGCTTTTGGTATCCTTCATCAAGATGCTCTAGCATCCCTTTTCCATCTCTGCAGCTGCCATTACTATTTCATGTTAATGTGGTGCCACACATCTTTTCACCTGCTTAGAGCCCTTCGCACAGAAAACATATAAAATAAAACCCCAAAGTATCTCATCCTAGCCAGAGTGGTAAGCAGTTTCTCATCACTTACATGGTATTTTTTCATCAAAGGAATATTTCTTTGGGGGAGAGGTACAGGGACCTATTGATCTACTGGCTTCAATGTCAAATAATCTGTCTTATCACACTTAACTTCCCAAAAGTTTTTGTATTGCTGACCCCGCTACTTTTCCAGTAGCTTAGCAGCCTGGCCTCCTGATGGAGGATTTACTCAAGTAACGTGCAACTTTTCCAAATAGCGTTTTCTCTTGCAAACACCTGTCTTGTCACTGACCTTCCTCTTCCTGATCAGGTGGTGTGTAGTGAACACCCACAACAATGCTCCCCATGTTGGCCTGCCCCTTAATTCTTTACCCATAAGCTCTCAGCTTGCCCTTCATCCTCCTCAATGGAGAGCTTGGTATATCCCAATTGCTCCCTCATGTAAAGAGTAACTCCACCACCTCTCCTTGCTGGCTTGTCTTTCCTAAAAAGTGTGTAGCCATCCATGACAACATCTCGGTCATGCGAGCTGTCCCGCCATGTCTCTGTAACTGCAATGAGGTCACAGCCCTGCGGCCGCACACAGATCTCTAATTCTTGCTGTTTATTCCCCACACTGCACACATCCGTGTACGGGCATTTCAGGGGGCAATCGAGCACGCAGGTTTCCCAGGAGGGGTGCAAGAGGATGCACCACAGCCACCTGCACCCCCGAGGTGGCTGGCCTTCTGGTACTCATCTTGGGAGGCAGCTAAGGAACATGTATCGCTGCTCTGGTTGGCCCGGCTTATTCCCCAGTTGGATGTGGTGGTGTGAGCATTGCCACTTTGCACCCCTCCTCCCTAGTCCTGCAGTTTGAAGCCCGCCTCACCCAGCTGGCCAGCCTGCTGCCAAGGGTTGCCTTGCCTCTTCCAGACAGGTGGATCCCATCCCTCCCTAGCAGGCTATAGCCAAAGAATGTCCTGTTGTCACATAAGCCATAGCCCTTTAGAAAGCTGGGTTCCTCTAAGCACAGGTTTTCACTGCCGTTTTGTGGCCAGATCTACAATACAATAAATTGCTTTCTTATAAAGAAAACTGTGATCACAGAAATACAGTGAGATTATTTTATTTTTTTGTTCTTTCTGGAAGCTGTCTCTGAAAAAAAATTCTCTAGAACATGATGCGACTGATTTAGTGTTCTTTTATAGGAATATATGGACTCTGCACACTGGCTCACTTTTAGGAATGTTACCTTTTTGAATAGTCATCACTGTATTCCTATCACTTAATCCAGGCAAAGGAAGCTTTTGGCTCACAGTCCCTTGCCCACATGAGTACTCACCCCAGTATGTTGAAAGAATTGTGTGAGTTTAAACTTATTTATCATTAAAGCCCATTCAACTTACAGTAAGGAAAAGTTTTTTCTCTCCTGATTTAACCTAATATTTAACCATAAAGAAGCAAACAAGTAGGAAGAATGACTCAGAATAAGTTTCCCTGCAGTGAACACTCAAAGATCGTTAAGAAGCTATGCCAGGATTATGGACCTGAAGACAAAGCTGGCATAAAGAAACACACGTTTCAATGTGGTGAACAGTGAGGTGAAAAAAGTGTTGAAGAACCTTGTGTGTCTAAACAAGATGGTGGGCTAGTCTAGCTTCAAACCCATGACTGTGAAAAAGTTTTGAAGTTTAACTGGGTAATGAATCCCTGAGCTGGTGCTTTGGAGAAAGACATTTAATGAACAATTAAATTAGAAAAATCCCAAGTTAAGTTTGTTTTTAGTTATTTTTTTCCTTACGGAATCATTCAGTAGTAAAATACTGTACCTACCTTTAGACAACAAAATTGCCTAGATCTCTAAGAAACTAAGTGCCCAGAACTGTAACATATTAGCTGTTTCTGTAGCTCTGCCAAAGAAACCTCAACCAACAGGGATTAGGGAAGGCTCCAGCTCTGTGATTCTCAAGCTAGGATTATAATAAATATATAAAGACTTTGATACCACCTTCTTACTTTCCTTCCCCTTTTCTTATTGCCTTTGGTATCAAAGACCTTCCCTATGTAACCCTTGTCACCTTCAACTTGGACTTTAGAATAAATGCATCCAGCCCCCACGAACCCCAAGTGAACAGAACTCATTCCCTCCCCAAGGACAACACTCTTAAAGCAGGAATCTCTAGGACACTGCCAGAAAAACAGAACCACACAACAGCAAATGCCCTACAAAGGGCGCACTGCGAGTGGGTCGAGTAAGCAGGGGAACGTGTCAGCCACGAACGATTCTCATGCCTGTAACAATTCCTCCCACCGCATCTGCACAACTGTCAGGCCATCTCTCTCTATATTTGCTAGCAGCTTTATAAATATCTGGGCCACTAAGCAGGTTTTGTCTTCAAAACATGTGGTCCAAATTCCTAAGAACACATTATGGTCACTAAAGGACAGAGAGGAGTGTGCGTGCATGTGTTTACATGTCTGTTTAAAAAGCAGAGCTGACGAGCGAAATTATGGTGCCTTGGTATAAGAATCAGTGGAAATTTGCCCGAGTAAGAGCAAGAGCACCAAGAGATTTCTGGTTTTTCTGATTGGTAGCTGTCCTGCATTCAACGCACCTTATGTTGGTGAATTGTGTCGAAAGTTTGAATAGTACCAGATAGGGGGTCATGCCCAGAAGCCAGCAGCCATGTCCCCTGCCTCCTCAGCTCCAGAATGCCTCCTGTTACAGAAGGCTGCAGCTCAGCTTTTTAATTGTTCAGCCATACAGAGGAGAATAAAAAATAGTTAAGAGTTTCTGAACCCTAGACAGACATAGGCTGTGGGTTTTCCGAGGAGCATCTTTTCACCTTAGAATGCAGTCTAAACCAGGAAGAGACTGCACAGAGGAGCATCAGGTACAGGGGCACTTAATGAAACTCACACCCCATGCGTTTAGAAAGACAAATTGTGTATTTCAGTTTGATTGAGAACATCCTATGGGTGTTGGAGGGGAAGGACATCTTACAATGACAGCATGGGCTGGGAGCTTGCTCACCCGGTTCTGTTCCCTGTCCGTAGCTAGCAGCTCCTAGCATCACCTTGGGCAGACTAATTACCTCCTGGTTACATTTAGGAAAATCAGGTGAATGGCTTTCCCAGGCGCCTTTTTTTTTTTTTTTCTCTTTTTTTTCCCCAGAATTCTCCATGATGTGAAATGCTTAAATCAGGATTAATGGTGTTTCTAAAAAATACATGTTCAGTCACAGATTGATTGGTCCGATGCAGGAGTTACCAGGTTAGATGATACAACGTAAGCAAGAGTTCAGCCCCGGCTGGATTTAATATCCATGAATTAACTCATGACAGGGGACAAGTGCAGTGGGACAGCTCGTGTGATTACTGATTCCAGCTCCTGCCCGCTCTTCTCAAAGCATTTGCATTTGTGAAGCAGCTCCCAAGCCATAGCAGTTTACAGCCTGCATTGCATCCCTGATGGAACTCACAATCGATATGTTGCTGCTTGGGGACAGGGCACTGGAAGGCCACAAAAGGGGCTAGGTAATTCTGTTATTCAAGAATATCTGCCTTTTGCACATGAGTGTAAGGATAAGCAAATCTTCAAGATGGAAGCTGAAAATTAAGGGGGTCAGAACACACATTTTCTGTCCATATATATGTATAACTATGTAAGTAGCAGACATTTGGGATTTCTTGTGTTATCCTTAATTGTTTTTTTTCTTTTTTCCTTTTTTTGCTTTGAAGCCTCAGACATTGATCACTGATTCAAGTCAAGATGAAAGTCTTGAGACTAATGGCTCAATCCAGCAAGGCAAAGCTGGCTTTTTAAAATATGATACATTAGGAGAGACCTTTGTCAGCAAAACACAGACTAGCTGACCTTGTAAAAAAAAAAACCCAAACCTGTTTTCAGTGTGAGCTTTTAGGCTCAACTGCCTACCAAAAGTAGATCACCCAACACTGACTTGAAGCAGTGGCAAAGCTTCTACGTGACTTCAGTGACCGAACCCATCAGCACTGCTCTTATTCCATCCACCCAGCACAACAAGTCAACTGATCGCATTTAGGAACTTGTTGTATGTCTGTAATTTATTATGCTGTCATCTCAGGAAGAAGCATTGTTGAAGAAGAATGACATAGGCCTTCCTTTATAATTTATTGTCCCAACAAAATTAATCACCCAACCACCAGCTCCTAGAAAACTCCGCAGCGGAAATAAAATTCTAAAGATGATCCATTCTTATCGGTGGCAAATGGAGTAAAAAGTGAATCATTGCATAGGCCTTGATGCAAAATACAAACGACCTTGGAGTGTCAATCTAACTTTAAAAGTTCATGTTTCACAGAAGACATCAAGATGTGTAGTTGGAAAAGGTCGTATTGATTTGGAAGTGTCCCCACACTTTTAAGTATTTTTTTTTAGTGCAGTTTGCAGTTGTGCCAGGATGCAAGGAGTCGTCTACCCAGGGTGACTGTGATCTAAATAAGGGAGATGCACAGTTGCATGCCAATGACTGCTGTCACATGAGTGACAACACAAAAAATCCAATCCAGTGTTTTCTTTGAGTTTGGCACCTATTAAAAAGCCACCTCCCAAGGAAATGTATGATACCAAGCCATGTTTGTGCATGGAAGGAGGGAAGAAATCTCAAAAAACAACAGGGCGTGCAATTGCTCTGCAACTCAGGGCATCACTCCACCACCACAGCTATTGCAAGGAATCAGGTAAAAATGCAAGAGATTATGAAAGTTCTTTGGCTTGTGGGTAGAGCCGTGGATGAATGCGAGGCTGGTTTGTCCTTAGCCCTCCCATCCAAGAGGTTAGGTGTGCAGGGGTAGCTTTGCCAGCACCTAGGAGGAGTGTACTCCCCTGCCCCTGCTGTTAGCACTGCTGGGGCAGCACGCATCCTGTGTGACTCAAGGGGGAAGCGGCCACTGACCGGATTCTCCCATTGCTCCACCAGGCAGTGGTGTGCTTCACAAACACCAATGTGCAAAGACATATAACTCCTTCTGGTATGGATTTCACTATTGCATTCGAGAGTTCGCAAAGTAAGACATGGAAACTCAACAGCATTAAAAATTTTCTGGTGCCTCACAGTTAGTGTCAAAGTTTTGGGAAAAAAAAAAAAAATAATAAAAAATCAATACCAGAAATTTGAAACCCCACTACCTATTGGATCCAAGTCCACAACAGTGTTATAAAAGAAAGCCCAAGGCTATTCAGCAAAGTGAACAGGGAATAAAATTTCAGGAGTCTTTAGAGAATATGCAGAAATCAATACCACCATCCTAACTTTGCTACTAATTTCCTATGGTTATGTCACTTGAACTCACCATTCTCCCTTATTCCTGTCCATAAAGTGAAGACAATTCTAATGACTGCTCTTACTACACAAATACTGGAAGATTTAGTGAGCTAATGTTTTTCTAGCACTGGAAGTATTGTGCCAGGATATACTTGTATATATCCTGAATATACAAGTTTATATATGCTGAACTTTATCAGCAGTGCTGGAGCAGCAGTGGATCGCTGTAAGTGCTAGCACTCCCGCTAAGGAGACAGGAAAAAGCTGTTTCATCAGAGGTGGAACCAAAATTGAGATGTTTTCAATATTTACAAGCCAGTTATGGTATCATGATTGCATGTTCCAGCACGTGCTTAAAAACCCAGACATTGTGGAGTCACACCAGCTATCTGCTGCTTTTCACAATCAAGAAAGCAACTCCTTCATCTCCACAAACACACCTCGCTGTCGCTTTTACTGGTTCTTCATATGCGACTTGCCATTATGTGTTTTAAAAGCTGTATGCCAGAGACAGTGAATTAGTTAAAATGTCTTATGGGGGAGAGATTTACAGGATTGGTTGATAAATGCTATGCTTCAGCCTAGGCTGGTTTTCAATGACAGATTAACAGATGTGAAAGCTACCAAAAATTATTATGAAGTACAGAGTAAGAAACTCAGGTAGTATAAAAGTAAATTCAATTGGCCTAGGATGACTTATACTTTGAAGATCTGGCCATAAACCAAGAGGAAGCTTGCCCACACAGCTTTTCCTCAACAACTGTCTATCTTATAGAAGACAGTGCAATCCCAAGTAATTTCCACTCTTAAACCTCTCTTCCAGCTCAGGAGTTCCCTCCCTTTACAGCAGCACTGGGAAAATGTGCCCAACAGCATCGGACCCATCTGTAAATGCAATTTAACTGCCCAGATCCATAATTAGTATTCCAATTTGAGCACTGCTTATTAAAGAAGCATGAGACCCCGCTATAATTCATAAGGAAACACATTTTTTGAAGCCATCCGAGCTGACATGTTTACCAAAGAACACTGAGTCACTGAAATCAAGATCCACTTCAACAACAGGACCATGTGAAAAGGTGCTTTGCATCTTGCCCAGGACGTCAGTGGGCTTTGCTCAATGATGAAACACAGCGACCACCAGCAGCCTACACTCACAGCACAGAAGGAACCAGCAGTTAGTCTTGTCCTTGTAGATATCATAAAGGTGTCCTTAATTTTTGTCATTTCACCATTCCGTTAAGATCACACTATTCACATCGGTGAGCATACACATCTGGTCAAATAAGCTTTTAGGATAAGATGACACCCTGTACTGAAGTGCACAAACAGCACTGCTACCAGAACACACAGCTCTGTGCCGTTGGCTGCTATATAGCTATTCACCCATTTTAGCGGATAACCTTTGCTCACGGTGCTTGTACCTGCACTCCAGTTTGAATTAAGATTGTGCATCATTAATATCTCTACGGCTGAAATCCCTTTATGTGTTTACAGTGATTTTAAAAATATAAGCATGAGTTGGAAAAAGGTGCAGTTGATATGTTGGGAGCCTTTCCTTCCTCACACACACATCTGGTTTTATCCACTGCCCCTTGAAACACACGATTTGCCCACCCCAACACAAGTCCACTTTTACCTGTCATATGTGTTTATGTTTCTGCATACCCTGGGCCTGGCCCGACCTCCCCTCCCCAGGTGCTTCCCCTGCTGCCTGCCACCTCCTTCACCTGCCCCTCCTCATTCATCCCCAGTACGTTCGTGCATGCAGGCATTGCCTTTCTTTTTGGTAACCCTTCCATAACACACAGGCCCCCAGTAAGGTGGTAAGTGACAGCAACTGTCGTGGGAAGGTGCCCGAGACACAGATGGAAGCGATGCTCGTGCTCCTCTACTGCCAGAACGTGGCCTGTGTTTGTGGTTTGGGTCGTGATCACTAAGAAGCCCAGCAGAATAATATTTTTCCTTCTTACTCATTTATTTGTAGCACTTAATTTCATTAGGTTTATAGCTTTCATAGAAAAATTTAGCGCTAATTGTAGATACGAAAAATATATAGTACATATAGAAAACATATCCTATAGGAACCTTTCAGCATAATTTCCAGGTAACTTATTTTTCTGATTATAAACCAACCCCTCCGTATCTCCATCTGCGCAGGGTGACATACCTAAGCCCAACATAGTAACATCAAGGAATTCATCTGCTCCCATCTCCCCTGCCACCAGCCGTGTGAGAGTCACTTACTTAAAAGAAACTTTGGAATACAAGTATTTTGACCTCAAGTACTTTGAGCCATCTCCAGGCAACCTCCTTGCAGGATCAGGTGAGTATAGCCCCATTTCCACCATGACATGAGGAATGATGTTATTTGATATCAGTCTTTTTGTCTTTTCTAATGCTTTTGTCTCTTTTGCCTACTCCTCCTGTTACCTGGTGTGCAATAACCTCCTTAAGAGATCCAGGGTGCATTGCCTCAGAGAAACAGCAATTAATTATTAAACCTGTCTCTGTAACAGCCTTCCAGGTGTTGAGACAATCTGTAAGCTAAGCACCGATGTTTATCTCTGTAACACAGCACTACTGCATCAAACGCCATCCAAACTGCTGCACAAGCCTTTTAGTGTTTTTATTTTTGGGTTTTTTGGAATTGCTTTATGGTGGAAAAGTGCCTTTTTTGGAAAAAAGAAAAAAAAAAAAAAGAAGATTGGTCTGTGGGTAAATCCTCCCTTTTGTTCACTTCTGGGCAAGAAGTATGTATCACTGTGCAAAACCTCACGCTGATTTCAGTACTTACCTACCACCTTTGCTGTGTGAGCAGTCAGGAGCTGGAAACCTTGAGCCAGGTTTAGATCTGTCACTTGCCATTTGAAAGCCAGTTGATTTCTTTGGGGTTACGCAAGCTCACACATTATCTGGCTGCTTTTAAGGTCGTCCCTGGAAGGGGAATGAGGTAGACAAGGGCTGAAGATTTGCTGCCAGCAAAAAAAACCCCAAAAATTGTGGGGTAAGACTTTGCACCCTGCGGTTGTAAAAAAATCACAGGATGGTTGGGGTTGGAAGGGACCTCTGGAGATCATCTAGTCCAACCCCCTGCTAAAGCAGGTTCTCCTAGAGCAGGTTGCAGAGAGTCACGTCCAGGTGGGTTTTGAATGTCTCCAGAGAAGGAGACTCCACAGCCTCTCTGGGCAGCCTGTGCCAGTGCTCTGTCACCCTCATGGTAAAGAAGTTCTTCCTCATATTCAGAAGGAACTTCTTGTGCTGCAGTTTGTGCCCATTGGCTCTCGTCCTGTCACTGGGCACCACTGAAAAGAGCCTGGCCCCACTCTCTTGACAGTCGCCCTTAAGATATTTGTATACATAACGAACCTTTGGTGATTAGATCTCCTGAGATTCACAGACCAGGAGAGCGGGCAGCCTGAGAAGATGGTGAAACCCCAACTGCACTATGTCAGTTTGGTGGACCCCAGTGACACAGCACCAGGGTTGCCTTTTGTTCCTAGCTGGAACAATAAAGAAAGCTCAAATGTCCTTGCGAGCCCTAATGTGTTTGAAATTGAACAGATGCAAAATTAGAGTGTTAAGACTTTTACAAGGTTGTGGAGAGAAAGCTATGGAGAAGTGCCAAAGCCATCAGGATTACAGAAAGGTGCTGTCCTGAAAATGGCTTCATGGGTAGGAAACATGGATTAGTACATTCTGCCTTTATGGCTATTATTTTTGCATGGTCTGTAGTAACACAATAAAAATCCCTCTCAGAGATCTAAAGCTATTGTCCCAGTCACAGTACAAACAACATAGAAGAGCAAGTAATTCCACAAGCACTAGAAGAGTCCAGGTTTCTTACAGGTTTGTGGCTTGTGGCCATTCTCAGGGACCAACCGGTGTGCTTTTTTGACATTGGTGTATCTCCAGCATGAATTGTTTGGTACCTACTAAGATGCAAATTCATCTGCTACTTTTCCTTCTGGCATGTGACTTCATGGTTCCCCTCTGCTTGCACAAAACATGTAGGAATTCAATTAGCTTTGAGCTTGCTCTCCATCAACCAAATTAAATCAACCGGTGTAGTCAACAGTCCTCTGAGGATGTCCAGAGCGCGATCGCCTCATTTCCTGAGGAAACCAGACTAGCAATTCCTACTTCTAAGAGATAATCACTTGCAATGGATGCACAAAATAAATGAGAAACTAGGAAGTAAAGACGATGGCAGAAAGGCTGAAGTTCGGTAACAAGAAAACAAGGATACCATTGGGCAAGAAAATAAACATTATTCACAGTCCAATGCTGACAGCTGGCACCAGTGTCACGACCTGGCAAGGCATTTAAAGGAAGGATGGGCAGGCAGGAAGGAGGTGGCAAGGTGGGGTTTTGTCCCAGATCTTCTCATACGTGTAAGGCAGCGTGGGGGGAGCTTGTGGGAAAGTTAACTAGTAGGAAGTAGATGAGCAAAAGTGGTGATGTCAAATAAGAAGGGACCAGCTGTTTGCCCCTGGATTCAGCTGTGCTGATCCAAGGAGACTGGCCTGCCTCCAGCCTTGCCCTGTGGCTTGCCAATCACCCCTGGCCCGGCAGCTCATCTTCCAGCTAAGCACTTCAGGCAAACACTCCGGCCTCAGGCAAAACGGAGCAAGGGGAAACTTACTTTGTAAATCCAGACCTGAGCAGGTTGAGAGGTGCTCCTGTGGGCCACTCGGGAGGGGCAGTACCCTTTTTCACTGCCATAGCTGTCTGCAAAAGGGGTGTCTGTCCACGTCCTCCACAGGGCAACTGGTCTGGGGGAGGGACTGTTTTCAGGTGCCTTCATTACGGAAGCACAATGCTTGGGTTGTCAATATGGGGAAGGGAAGGGGAGTCAGTTGTGTGTTGGGAGATATTTCAACATGTTTCTGGCCTTGTCTGTGTGATAAGAGACACCTAGGCTCTCACCTTCCCTCATGGGTGGATACTGAAAGTTTGGATGGAAAGAAAACCTGAATTTAAAGAAATGTTCAGATTCTGTGGCTTGTTGTGGCTGATGTGGGTCTGGTGAGAAGCAGCAGAAGACAGGTGCTGGTGGCTGAATAATGGGGATATGTAGACCACAATGACAACGACAGACAGGAGAGAGTACAAGGTTCTGCAGAGCCAGGACTACTCACCAGTTCGACTGTTTCATGTATCCATAAGGTAATATCAAGTTTTACATTCAGTCATTTGGAGACAAGCCTGAAATAGATAAATGTGAGAATTATTAGCTGAAGCTGTGACAAATCAGACGTGCTCTGCCTCTAGAAAACGTTCTACTCTTCTTCCTCTACCTGTATCAAGAGCAGGAGAGGGCAGGCTCACCAGCTCTTCCCAGTTTCCAGCTCTCTGCTGGCAGAGCTACCTTGTTCCAGGAGTTTTTTCCACTAGCTAAGCCTGGTGTTTTAGGGCCTGTGAAGGCTTTAAAGCTACTTCCAGTTTGCAAAGTGACCTTTTTTAGACTTCAGACTCTGAGACTGACTCATGTGAACTGGGAGACCCTGAACATAGAGAGCAAATTCTCTTTCATATTTCTCAACTGTCACATATTCATTAGTTATAAATAATAAATATCACATGGCTTGCAAAATATATATCCAACCTATTTAAGAATACTCTATGTTTGTGAAAAGTTTTTAAATCTTATTTTTGGTCTCAACCAGTGTTTTCAGCCCTTGAGCACAGGACTAGCCACTGGAGGGAAGGAGAAAGGTAAATACCATCCATTATACTTGTCAATGTGAAGTCAAGCGAGGCGGTAAGCCAAAGGCAGATCTCGGACAAGAACCCAGGAGGAACGAGGACGGACTCATGCACACAGCAGCCACTGTGGTTGCAGCACTTTGCAGAAAGGCTTTGTTTGCTGGCTGCTCGTTGCCAGATGCCAGGCAGGAATATTCCCTGCAAGCTCCATCCGTAACTATCTGGCCTTCGGCTCCGCTCCCAGCCCCTGAGCGAGGCAGGACAGGAGGCAGAGCGGCCGCCCGCTCTCCCCAGCTGAGCCCCACTGCTACTGCCCTGCAAGTCTGCAAGGCAGGCAGGGGGCACGTAGCTCGGCTCCACGTGAACAGAACACGATTCCGCTCTCCTCACCGGCGCGCTGAGCTCGCATTTCCTATGCCTCTGCTAGTGCAGTTCAGGCTGAAAAATAGTCTTTGGAATGGCGGAGTTTGCTTTCTTTGAGGATGTTTATTTAATATCTCTTCACTAATGAGTCAGGCTTTTTCTATGATCCACAAGACATCAATATTGCATGTGCTCAGGGACCTGAAGCACGTCTACTAAGCACTGTGTATTTCAAATGGCAAGTGTTTTGTTAACAACAACAACTAAACTAGCCTGAACTTTCAGAGTCAAAGTGAGATCAAAGCATGCAAAGGTTAATTGGCAAAATGCCACAGGAACCATTCTGCAGTGGGAATTTGTGATTTACAAGCGCACCAATAAACAACTGCTTTAATCACTAGATTATGCATACTAGCAAATTTTAATGCAGTAAGCCACTACTTTTTTCTACTTTAGCATCAGGAAAACTTCCCTTCTTATAGAAACAAGCAATCAGATTCCTACAAATAGCTTTTCCCTGCCCACACCGTCCCCTGAAAAGCATTAATACTATAAATAACACCATAGATATCTCTAACAAATGGATGCAAGAGGATGGGGGGGAAGAATTCACCTCTTCCCCCCCCTGCCCTGTTTTGTGCTTCCCTGAACTATTTGCCTGCAGACACTTGCCCCATTTGCCCGTTCTGCCCTCTGGGTTATTTCCTCCTCTTCCTGTGAGGAAACAGGCATTGCCCCATGCTGACCCACAGCCTGAGGACCCTGAGGTTGGCCTCCATGCAGAGGAATCCCCTGAAGCCCTCCCAGTGACCCTGTGTACCTTGCTTGCCCAGTGTGCTTTTTGGACAACACCTTTGCTCAAATGAGGAGGGGTAGTGTTCCCCCAACCAGGTGTCCCCCGTGCCAAGGACACGCCATGCAGAGGACTCCCCCAGCCGAGGAGAGCTGCTGCAGGAGTGAGACAGCAAGCCTGGCTCGTAGCCTGCTGAAAATGGTATGTTAAATATTCTATTTTGTGCTTAAACGGTATTTATAGACACCATCAATCACAGAGGTCCTAAATGCATTAAACTGAGATTCATTTAAAGACCGGTGTTCTTCCAGGCTCCTAAAAACATCTCGGAAAAGCAGTATCATTATAGCCCTCACCTAAATCTCATGAATTCAAGTAGGTTTCTGGTGCTCAGCAGGGCTTGGTTTACAGTCAGGATCAGCGCCTGTCCCTGGTATCCATCACAGAGGTGGGCAGAGGCAAGCAAGCTCAGACTGACCTGCTGTATTATGGTAAGGCCTTATGGCACTCTTACCTTCACAAAATGAAGATTCAGTGGAACGACATCAGGAGAGGACTAACATAGAATAAGTTAGAAGCAGCCTTAAAAATCCTCAGGATTAAGCAAAAAAAATAAAAATAAAAAAAAAAAAATCAAACCAGAGCACAGAGGCACAGCCCCATCCCCAAGCCAATGAGTGCCTGACCTCTGGCACTGCTTTTAAACTCTAACCGGGTGCGCTCTGCCCGTAATTGGGCACAGCTGGGCTCCCCCTGCTCGCCTCCAGCCAGGAGCAAGTCTGCAGCACCAAACAGAAAACATATGTGAACGACAGACCTTGCTAAATGAGCTGTAAGCAGCATTTTTCATTCCTGATGTGGTGGCATTTTAGGCAGTGTTAGAGCCTTCGCAGGGGTGCAGTTTCTTGGGTGAGCACTTGCTTCCTGGTCATCTGAACATCGTCTAGGCAGCTGTAGCAGATGTCCCATAGCCTAGGACACAGGGACAGCAGCGAGGCAGTACTAGTGCACTAACAGGGTGACAGGCACAGTAGCTCAGTAGTCAGTGGATATATGTATTGTTATCCTACTTTGACTCTTACATCTAAAATGAGCGATTCAGCCTCTCGAGTTTGGGGTTCCCTGACTACTCGTGGTTTTATTTGCAATTACCAATTCATCAGTGATGTTTGCAAAAGTAAGGTAGCACGTAAAAGCCATTCTCAAGAGAAAAAGCATTTTGTATTCTGAGTTTTACTAGAGCGATGGTACTAGAAGTGGAAATGAGGCATAAGTTAGCATGACTTGTTGCAGGAATGCTGCTGCTTATTCCCTGCATAACTAACCTACAAGGGCAGAGGAATATTAAGTACCACATAGGCCACTGATTTGCTTGTGCATGCAAAACCTCCACTGCAAATGTAAGCAATGTCTATGCCTATCATGCAACAGGGTAAGCTGTGATGCAGTGTGCTTTTTCTTCATTACTGTAATTTGGTTCTGTCATTTTTGCCTGCCCCCCTCCCCCCCCCCCCCCTTTTTTTTTTTGTTGCTGTTGTGTTAACTGTTCTACAGAAAGTCAAACCACAGGCAGTGTTCTTCTGCAAACAAAGCCAATTAGTTAAGGTTGTGGACAGATTAAGATTTAAGACTCCAAAGAGATGCCTGGATGGAAATCGTTCAGGTTAGCTACTTCTTATTAAAAAATGCACAAAGAATGGAGGAGAGCAGCACATTTAACTTGGGGACTGGTGGGTGGAGACCACCAGATAATTAGAGATCTCTCCTTTATTATCACCTTTGGAAAAGGGAGGACCAGATAAGCCAGGATATGACCCATTACTGGCAAGGACAGGTATGTAGGTCACTGTGTCATATGGAAAGACCCAGAGCAGAACCTGAGTAGCAACCTGCATGCAGCGGCCCAGATCAAAGAAGAAACTGAGGACACCTTCAAAAACAGCTCTGGCCACAGATCAGGGAACAGCAAGAGGCCCACAGTCCAAAGGAGAACACTGTATGCAGCTTTCTTCTCTCTCTGGATGGACAGGTGGCCGTCGGCTGCTGCCAGGAGATAGCTGATGAAACAAACCTTTGATGAAGAATTCCTAGGATTTTGTAGGGCCAGAAATAGGGAGGGCAAACAGGTGCAAGGGGTATGCAGACAGCTGCATGTACAGCGTGAGTGACTTCTGCTTGGTCCCACTCTTCCTTGTGTTCTTTCATCCACGAAAACAGAATTAAAGAAAGCAGAAGGGAACCAAGATTTCTCTCCTAAGGCATAAAACACAAATGAGGCAGACAGCAGGGTGGATGCAAAGGTTTCAGACATTCGTTTCTGGGAACAGGTTGGGAGAGATCTGAATCCAGCTTCAGCAGGGTGAGTCATCAGCTAGTCTGCAGCGCTGGCTGATTAGCTGCTATAGCTCTTGGAAATAAAAGTTGCCAGCATATAAATGCCAATAAAGCGGGCACGGTCGGCTTAGGAGGATTGCATGAGATCATCCTGGAGGATCAGCTACCCAGCAGGAGTCAGTGAGGGTCAGAAATGCTGATGGTCACTTTGCTGCTTTCTAGTGACGACTGTTTAGATCCACATGACTCCGGAAGGCACCACGATTGTCACCCGCCAGGCAGTTCCTTTGATTATATGGTGTCACACAGCAATAATATATGACTGTTTCCCTGGACCATAAGGTGGGTATTTCAGGACAGAGTATTTTAAATAACTGTTTATACAGTAACAGCTCGCTGCAATGGAGTTGCAAGTGTTTCTGAGGTTACTTAGTACTGCAGAAGAACTGAACAAGAAACCACCTGAGCTCCCTACCTGTGGCCTGGGTACCGCAGGGTGCCACAGACCCACAGAAGAGGCTCAGGCAGCAGTAGGAGCTGCTTTGGGTGCTAGCAACCCACATTTTGGCAACCTTTGATCTAAACAGCTGAACTATTGGGGGAGAACCATAACGCTGCAAACATCTCAGTTGCATTGGGTCTTCTGCCATCATCAGAGCAGCATTACTGTACCCAATTCTTCTGCTGCTACCAGCTCTGACCAAAATGTTAGCAGTTTACCAGGAATATTTGCCACCAATAAGGCTAACTAGACAATAAGACCTCTCTTGTGTGAATGGTGAGTTTGAAATGTGTCTTCTTTTCACACTGGAATAAAATCTGAATGTTGCAACCCCCTGAAAAAATAATTGGTCATAATGCAGATGAAATTTTTTTAAATCTGTCTGCCTGTGGAGTTTTTGTGTTGTTATGAAAAAACCCGAATATTTCACATGGAAAAAGGAAATTTTTTTTCCAAAAAGTCCCCAAAAGTGAAAGCAGGACACTTTAGAACCATCAAAAATTTGCAAAACATGGGTTTCTGTGGAACTGTATTTTTTTTACTGGCCTGCAGTGGCTGTAACTTGTTATTGTTTTTCTGTCAATTCTAATCAGTATAGCAATATTCCACAAGGGTGTGCTGAAAAATTATATCGCATTATATCAGCAAAAATGTATTTATAATGTATTTGTAATGGCAAAAGAATGAGGTCACTACATGTAGTTTATTTCACCCCAGGCAGCTGCTATGGGGGAGCGGCAGAAGGCTGGTGGGCACCAGCTGAGCTTCTGCTGGAAGAACTGCAGGAAGAGCTGTACCATCACATCTCTTCTAGTGAGCTGTGGATGATAGCAAAATATTAGATTAGGGGCAGAATGGTCATTTTGAGCAACTGTGTGTTTTCAAACAGCTGGGCAAGCAGCAGGTTGAGAGAGACTAGGAAAACAAAACCGGGGTTCCAGTATTAGCAAGTCAAATTGTGAACTGACGTCAGGAACGCTGTGATGATTATATCATGAATTTCACAATATTTGGTGCTGTTTTCTGCAGTCCTTGCTCCTGCAACTCTGTAATTACATGAAAATTGCTACGCTTGTTTAAAAGTAAAAAATGTTTCCAGCCTTGAAAGTTTAAAACACATTAACCAAGCAATCCACATGAAAAAAAAAAAAGTAAATAAAAAAGCACATCAAACTAATTATTAAACCCCCCAAAACTGTCAGGGTTTTCCAGCAGACAGCTCATGATGCACCCTGGTCTGAGTTGAGCTGATAGCTGATGGCTGCTCAACTGGAGAAAATTCGGTTTTCTTGAGGGAGAGGTGACTAAGAGGGAGTATCTGTTTTTAAAAGATAAGACAGTAAAATATGGCGGCTGTGTGGTTGCTAGGAAGGGATAGCTGTAGTTTTCATGTGTTTTTTTGTGTGTGAGAGATGGAGCTGGGAGAAAGACTAGAAGTGGATCCTAGCTAAATCTTCAATGACTCGTCTTTACACTCACTCTCCATCTCTTTGTCCTTGTTTCTTACAAACCACCCACTACAGAAGTTTTCAAATACCTGGGAGATGCATCACCAACTGGGATATATATACACGTACACATGTGTGTGCATAAAGATGTATATATTTGTGTGTGTTTTAAATCTGTGCATAAACATGTATATATATTTGTGTGCATTTAAAAATGCCTGCAAGCCTTTAGCCACCTAAGGCCTTGTAAGAAGCAACAGCCACAACATTCAGGAGTTACAAAGTAAGAATGCAGCCGCCACAAATCCGGCTGTAATCCTCCTTTAATTACACGGGCGAGTGGGGCCTTAGCGCGGAGGCAGCCCCGCGCTGCAGCGTGCTCCAGCCACCGTAGGGGAAGCAGCAGCACCTCATGACGCAGGACCCGTACAGTACGGAGGGTGAAGCGGAGGCTATAATTAGGAAACCACTTTACTGTGAAGCAGGCAGTCTAATGAAAGCAGCTGATGGGACCAGCTGACTGCATCTATATTGACAATAGCCTGCTAGCGTCGTTTGTATCTGTCATCTTTTTTTCCTTCCCTCTCCAGCACATCTCCAAATGTATAAAGTGAGGTCCCCTTCCCGCACCATAAAGACTGAAACCCTTAGTTAAATTGCTCCACTGAGAGCTGCCCGAACTCATGCGTTATGATGGCCGCTATACCCATGGAGAGGAGGGGGGACCGTCACCTCTGGGCACACCTATGGCAGACAGCCAAGAAAGGATGCTGCATCCTACTCTTGCTTCACACATGCTCCCTCATGCGTGGAGGACACAAAGGAAACACAGAAAATATGACTAGGCTAAATCCCGGCAAAGTTAGGTAACAACAAACGCAAGGCTCTTAGGCAGAGCTCTCTTCACCGAGCTCAAAATGTTCTTACACACTTCAGTGAATTCATCGGTCCTGGCTCTTGTGCAAAGGGATTCAAGTTCAATTACCTGCTGTCCAGCCAGGAAGACCGGGATAGAGGAGGAGAGCCAGGTGCTTGTTTGAGGCATGACACATGAACAGAAAATGCTAATTTTTAGTGCTTAATTCTGAAAAATTTAGCTTGCATGCCTCAAAAAGACCTTTGGAGGTCCCTAAACCACCTGCTCCTCGTGTCTGGTACCCTACATTCCCACTTCGCCCCCCCCTCCCCCTCCCCCCCGCCCCCAGCAGAGTATTTTGCGCAGTTTGGCTTGGAAAAGCTAGTAACATCACTGTGTATGCTGACTGGACTAGCCCCTTGCTTTTCAGCGTAGCTGTTAACGCAAGTGGAGATACATGCAGGAAGAATTCTGCCTGCCCTTTTGCTGCCCTTGACACACCTATCTGAGCCTACAGGATTTTGGATCTGCAGGGCTCCCCGTCTAGCAGCTTGTAAAAGCATTCCAAATTTACTACTCTTTTAACCAGGAAAGAAAAGAAATCTTCCTTGCCATAAATGCTAATGTTGGTGCACTCGGAAATTCAAAGGGAGGCTGCAGAGAGAGAGAGAAACATTCCCCGTGCGATGATTAAAGTGCCAGTTCATGAACGCTGACGTCAGCGCGTGCTTTCAGGGTGGCAGAGCACTTTGCATTTATCCTCTCCTTGTTTGTGCTCCATCTGGATGGGCTCCAGCGGAAAAAAGAGAGAAAAGGAGAAGCTAATGCTTTTCTAATACATTTCTGAATTCCCTCGGTTTCACGCAGGGAGCAGGCTCAGAAGCACCTAGCTTTTGCTTGCCCAGTTCAATGAGATAAAAGAAACCAAAGGCAGCTGGTGCTCGTGGCCAGGCTAAGTTATAATTAGATTGTCATAGCAAACAGTCAGCTGGGGCAGCTCCAAGGAGGACCGAAGGAGAGCACATTGGTAAAAACCATCATCTCAGGATTCAATAATTTGCAGAGGCAACCTTATTTCCCTTCAAGCGGATTCGTTCCAGCTCACAACTGCTTTCATATAAAGTCACGATGGTTCAAAACCCAAAAAAGCTGCATGAGTAAGCTACAGGTTTCTGCTAAAAATGGTCTGGTGGGAAGACACCCGAGAGCAGCTCCCCAACTTCATGGTATTGTTTGCAGGTTAGAGGATAAGCAGGGCTGGTACTAGGCTCCCTGCTGAAGCAGATCTCCCCTCCCTGGGACGGAGCAGCACAGGGAGTGCTGCATGCTCCCCCTTTCCATAACCCCTCGCCCTCTGCCAGCGGTGGCACTGCCACGGCGGTGGCACTGCCACTTAGGTCAAGCAGAGCAGTTTGTAGAAGGTGTGAGCTGCTGGCTGCTGGGAGGCAGCCTTATGTGGAAAAATACCTCCCCCCAACCCCCACCCTTCTTTATTTTCTTTTGTTTTTAAAATTCTGGGCTGCTGTTGGAGTCAGTGGGAAAGGCTTACCCCATCAATATGGTCACACACACGCTGCAACTGCTACAATAATTACATCGCAGGGTTCTCAGTGAAGATGGCTACTGATAATTTGGGTTTTGAGCTACACACTGTCAAGCGGCGTGGATGACGACTCTGCATGACAGCAGTTTTGGTCTGTGGTCACTCTCATAACTGGCACGGTTACTTGCTAAAAACAGCTCACGTCGCTCAGTACAGGAGTTAGCTCTGCAGTGAAGCTGACTCTCAGGCACTGAAATAACAACTTTGAATTTGCTGGAACTGTTTAGAAGAAAGAACTTTTCTTTCTCCCCAGACATGCTGATGGGTTAGAGTTAGTTCCTCTTTCATAAATCAGGATGGCAATATAAAAAAAGTTAAAAGGTTCCAAATCAGCGATATTTTTCAACTATATGCTTTCAGCTGGAAAATAAGTCAAGGGGTAGACATCCTGCATTTCTAAATATTCTGCAACTAAACAGTCTTTGAAATAGCTAAATAGTCTTTGAAATAACATTTTGAAATGAAAACTTTTACTTTAGGTCCACTTTTCTCCATCATTTCTCTGCCACCAAGTAAAAAACGAAAGACAAACAGACCAACAACACGAGAAAAATAATTCAATTTCAGCAACATAATTTTGTCTACATAGGACTTCCCCCCCACACCCCCTTCCAAAGGGCATACCTTCACCATGTAAATGGATCTGAGATCAGATCCCCAAAAATCCTGACCCTTCCTGCTCTAAGCAATGTGTAAGGATCCCTTCCAGAGCTAGGTGAGGAGAGGGTGCAGCCCGCAGCCTTTGCATCTCGTGGGCTGGAGGTGAAACCTGGCGAGCTAATTATGGGGTGTGGGTAATGCGAGTAGGAGCACGATGGGGGAGCAGTGAATTTCTCTCCCCTCTCCATTCCCCACCCTGTGATAATCACAGCTTGGGCCTCTGCTGAAGTGCTGCCGAGCGCTCAGTGCTCCTGTGTGGAAACGAGCATCAGGGCAGACCTGATCCTCAGTGACCTGAGCTTGCTGCTCCCTACCACTCTCTGCCCGCTCAGACTGCCGGTATTTTACTGTATTTGCGTTCGAGCTAAGGGGAAAACCAGGCATAAAGCTAGCACAGTTACCAGTCTAGCTATGTTAGCGATTGAGTGATAAGTTGTATAGTGGTTACACAACTGGGCTGCATCTGTGGAGCCAGGACTTCTGGGTTTAATTTCCTGCTTAGTCACTGACTCATCACGTAACCTGAGGCACATCACATCACCTCTCTGCACATAAATTACATCATTTTTAGTTGGGGAGGTAGTAAGACTATCTCACATGAATGTTAGGACATACAAATTACCCTCATAAATATTTGTAAAATGCTTTAGACAATGCTTCAACAAAGGCATTGAGTATTTCATTGAATAAGTAACAGGCAGGGGAATGTCCTAATTGCCAGGCTGACTTATTTACTTACCTTTCACCCGAGATTGCTGGCAGTGGTACCAAAACGATGTCTCAGATAGGGGAAAGGGTGAAGAGGCGGTTTGACAAGCGCAGCAGGAGCAGCAGCAGGAAAAGGTCAGCTCATGCCACAAAACAAGTATCTGATAGATAAATGTTACACCGAACGCCGAGAGGCATTTGTGTCATTTTCAGCCCAGATGCACAAAAAGCTCATGTAGATGACACAGTGACAGAATATGGATGTCTAACCCTGTTAAGTATGGTCCGCAAAGTCCCATGTCATTTCTTCAGTATACATGGTCAACTCTGTCTTCGAACTTAAAAAGCATTTAGATACCCAAAGTTCTGTTTTTGCACCTTCCCGGAGGTGTTATCTTCTTGCCTACGATGCGCATCTCACTGTCTGTCCTCCACCTGCGGCTGTCTGGGCTTCAGAGCCTCCGTGTGTCAGCACCTCAGATCCCCAGAGGGTCTGGGAGGAACACTCAGGGATATTACATGATTCATATAATCACTCGGGTTTGCTGTGAGACGTTAAGGAGCTGCTGCACTCCAGGCCCTAAAGGCTGCATTTGCAGACAGGTGAGCTTTCCAAGGGTCCCAGCGTCTGCACTGAAGCCATACAAGATGGGTGCTGACAGACTAAGCAGAGAGCGAGTCTTAGAAACTTTCAGAAGATGCAGCCTTGATTTCTGTTGTCTAATCCATCCCAGCTGTGTCCTCCCTACTTATTCTTAACCCTTGCGTTCTCCTTAGATCTGAACTTCATTCAGAGGGTACCTGTGGGCAGCCTGGCAAGTGCAGGTGAATCCCTGGTGGGTGAAGAGCTGCTGAACTGGCCCGTTCCTGTGACTTTAGCCAGAGGTACTGACCGCAAAACCGAGTTGGTGCAAGAGCACAGAAAGTACTTTCTGCCTCATCCACCTACTGTGAAGCTGTTAGACATTATTTTTCTGAAATGCCCGAGGCCTGGCTGCCCTGCTGTTGTTAAGCTGAACCACTGCTGAGCAGCCCTGGCCGCTTTTCACTTTGGGGATTATCTCCTGTCACAGCCTAAGCCCATTGGGGCCCTCAGGTGGCGCTTCCAGCCACCTAAGCAACACAAATGGTAGCTAAAGGGTTTTCCTTTGTAGCTAGTTTTTAACTTTAAAAGGATTTTTTTTTTTTAAAATCCTTGATGGTTATGATACAGATACTGTAAAGGTATCAGGTCACTTTTCCTTCTTCACAGCCACAATAATTTTATGCCGGTGAGAAAGCCCTCTTAGATGTTTGGAAGCAGCTGGTTTCTCCAGCTGAAATAACTCACTCCAGGTCATCCCACAGATCAACAGCAGACATTCCTGACTGCCTCTCACTGGACCCTGTCCCTGCAGCACCACCGCTAGCCCAAAGGGACCACGAAGGGAGCAGAAGGGCTGGAGACTAGAAGCACCCAGCCACTGAAACATGTTCATGGAGCTCATGCTCCAACCGACAGAAGACACGAGCACGTTTGCATACCTGACTTCTACAAATCCTGCTGAAGGCCTGCAATTAGTTCAGTGGCCATACAGTTCAGGGAATTTCTCAGTATAAGTAACTTGATCTAGTTATGACTGCGTTATGAATGACAGTTACACAGGTCTCAGAAATGGAAAGATGTAAGAGAGCTTATTCCAGCTTCTAGCCAGTGAGTAGTTTCAGTCACCGCTTAAATAAGCTCTCCTGTGTTTCATTGGATTTATTTTCTAAAATTGCTCAAGCTCTGGGCTTTCTGTATTTTCCCTTAGGTGACCAATCTCTTCAGTGATCAAACACAGAACAATTTTTGCTTTGCACTAGGATGTTCACCAAAAGCAGCTCAAGTTAACAATCCCCTGCCCCACCCCCATCAGGTAAGCGTTGATAGTGCTGGGTTTCAAAATGGACAAGGAAAATCTATTCGACTCGAAAGGAATTTAATAGACGAAAGATGATGCAACGGTGTCCACAACAGCTAAGTGGCAGCAAGGAGAGTTGCTGACAATTAAATAGAAGATATTCAGCCAAGTATGTGCTAAGTTAAAATGCGCCAGCCTCTTTCCCTTCCTTCCACCACCTCCTTCTTTGGATACAGACTTTTGGTGCTACAAATGCTTCTCAGGTGACTGGATGAGCAAACTGTACTTGGGACAGAAAGAGTATTAACCCAGTAGTTCTCAAGAGCATCCCTCCATGTCATGCTCAGAGATCTATAATATCCAGAAAACTTGTCTCATTTAAGCAATTTGTGAACTAGTTTATGGATAGATTTCTGCCTCACTTTTCTGAAAATCCCAGATACCTTAGTTCTACAAAAAGAGTAAAAAGGGCAACCATTGCAAACCAGTGGTACTCCAATAGCAAATTCTTTAAGTACCTCAGGGAACATGAATCACACCAAGGCCTTTACAAAGGCTGGACCTTACAAAGCAAAACACTGGCACTGTACCATGATGAGAGGGAGGTCCATCAGTAGGAACACAGGAGGCCAGAACTTGAACTCAGCCACTGACAAAGCTGTAGGCAAATGGTTTACCAACGCTTGTCAGGCTCCATCACTTCCCTGTTTGAAGAACAGATTACTTCTCAAGACCAGGCAACACCGTAGGACTCCCAACACCCTTTCCAAACACCTGAGCCATGCAGCAAGGCCAGTAGCCACAAAGGTCCTTTGGACAGTGACTGCTCATGCAGGCTGAGCTGTAGCTCTTCTCCAGAAGAATTCATAAAGCCTGTTGTCCCACAATGTTAGGAAATCACCCCAGACAGAAGCAAAGTCCTGGGCTAAGGCGGGATCAGTTTCATGCATTTTTCCATACAGACTTGAAGTTCCTTCTAGGACTCTCTTCTTTTGTGCACCAGTAGGCAATCTAGGCAGTCCACGGATGGAAAATGCCATAAGGGCATTTGAAACCAAGGTTGTGTTATCACAAAAAAAAAAAGGGAAAACGGACGACTGACAGACAGGATGCACAGATTACTTTCTGAGTGAATGTGGCACTGAATGCAGCCAGACCAAGGTTCAGACCTACTGATTTGTCATTCACTCCAGCTTAACGTTACCTCTGCTTAATGAGCATGGAGGGAACGCTCAGCAGTAACATCTTCAAGGAAATAATTTTGCTTGTGGAGCAGCTGCAAACTACGTGACTCCTGGTGTTTTATTTTTTAAATGTTGGTGCAGTTCGTCACATACTTCAGTCTATACAAAAAAGATGCCAGATACACTGAATAAGCAGCCCACCAGTTCCTGCTCTAGCTCCTATGTACTCCTGCTGTAGTAGTGTATTAGAGCTACACCACAGCTACAGAAACCAGGGGAAAAGTCTTCTGTTGCAGAAGCAGCACAGAGTCAATATAATTTAAGCTGGATGGTTTCTCAGTTCCCAAAAGCATCAGTAAAGGCAGCATTCCTTACAGAGCTCAATGCCGCAGGGAACTGAGGATCTGCAGTCCAAAGCAGACTTACCTGGGCTCCTGCACAAGGTTTATTTCCACTTTAGAATCCTGCAGGATGGTGGAAGAGCTAAGAGCCATCTTTCCCCTCACTTCCCAACTGGCTGCACCTCTTATGTTTTGGCTTTCAAAAGCCCAGAACAAAACTCAGCTTTCTAAATGAGGAAAGGGCATGTCCAGTTATTCTAGCAGGGGGCACCAGCACGAAAGCCAGGGTACACTTATACCCATCTCTAGGCAGGACAAACCCCATGTGAGAAGCTGCAGAACTTTGCAGCTCAGACTCATGTTGCAGGACCCCACCCCACTGCCTGCGTGCACACATGACGTAGAAAGGTAAATCAGCACCGAACTACTGTTTCAGGTTTCCTTTGAAATACCTAGTACTGATGAAAGGTTCTGGAGAGAACTTTATTTTTCATTCCTTCCCAAGCCAAGAGCTGTACCAGCAGTGGCTATCCAAGCTCCCAAGAGGAAAGAGGACTCACAAGAATGACATTTAGGGATGAGAGGACAGCGTAGCCTTCATCTACTGAGATACTTGCTCAGGTTTCTCACTTGTGAAGCTTATATTTTTCAGTGTGTTTGAGGTGAAGGTGATGTAGAATGGACTGGAATACAGTAAATCTAGTCTACTGCATTGCAGGCTTGAGGCTGTGTTTGCTTCCATTTACTGAGCTAGATAAATATCAGTAGCTGGGATATCAGGTAGTTAGCAACCCACAGTGAAGGCAGGGACAGGAACACCAGCCTGTGCTGCACTGAAACAAGATGCAAGTGCTTCTGTTGTGCTTTCCAAATGATATCCCCACTTGGGGCTGCACATAGACCTCCCAGACACAAGTCTGTGGGTAAGATTTAGGCAAATTAAAGCCCTACCAATAGTAGCCCAACCTCTGAGAGCAGATCAAATGAGAGGTGGGTGGAGCTACAGCCCCTGAAACCTGATTATGCAACTTGTATTTTACCCATCTCTTTTTATCTTAGCAAGGACAATGACAGGATCGAAATGGAAAAAGGAGGAGTCAGAGTATCTTCTATGTGCATAATGATTAGCTTTAGGAACTACAGAACACTTTCTTCTCTGAAACATTTTAATTTTCTGCTCATTTGTGTTTCTGGAGTGCAAATGTAGTACACCTCAGAAAAAACCTACACCAGTGCAAACCACATTTTGGCTTCAATAAAATAAAAATGTGTAATGTAATGACATAGGAAACAAGAAAGGTATTGACAAACAAGATCATGTGGAACCTGTGAAGTATCTTCTGTACTAGTAGACTGCATGAATTGGCCTGCAAGTATAAAACGAGGAATGTCTAATTTCCAGGAAGGATCTCCTCTGAACTCCTGATCAGAATTAAAAAAAACAAAACAAAACAAAACCCAAACACAAAATCATTGCAAATTCTTCCTGAAGAACAGCCATGGAGACTGAAGCCTGGGAGACCTGAACACACCATGGTCCTCTCAGAAGGGTTAAGCTAGTCTAATCTGCTGATCAGTTACTTCATTTCTGTTTAGACCCCCTACTGCATGCTGGTGAAGAAATTCCTTCTTCACAGGCAGCGTCTTTCTGGAACCAGCTACCATACAGCAGTGGGGACAGGCAGCTCTTTAGCCCTGGACGAGAAGTGATGTGCATGGCCCAGCTCCCAGTCCAGTCCCAGACGGATGGACGGAGCCTGGAGGCCGAGGCAGTAGAGAGGGTGCAGTTATTCCAGCTGTGCTGCCCAGCACTGCACCAGGGATTCCACATGGATGGTCCAGGTTGCTCAGAAGCTGGCTTAAAGATGTTTCCATGGCATAGTACTTGCTTGTGTAGAACCACCTTAGCACCTTCAACATGATGGTCTTGCTGGAATTTAACATGTGAAATTGCAGTTTTTCTTTTTTATCTCACTTACCTTGCTATTGGGAAATACCAGGTCACTATCATGGACTTGTATCTAACATTTTATATACAGTTAAGAAAAAAGGGCAAGATGCACAATTAAGGTGCCAAGATACATGAACAAGTTTTCTCATTTTGTGCAAGCAATTGACATCCTGAGTAATACTCATGAAATGGAGAATTGCATCCCAGAATGGTAAAGCTTTAACACCTTGGACTTCATCCTCCTCTTGACTGATCTGCAGAAGCTAACTCCACAGAACATTTCTGATCAAGATTATTGGGCCCAAAAATCCTTGGCTAACCAAAAGCTTCATTCATATACAACAGTTTTTTTAATTCTGCTGCTCTGTGTCACACCAGAGAGAAGCCTCAGCAGAGAAAGATATTTGCTTCACTTGCTTTACAGAGTTGTTACTTTAATGTTCTTTTCTGTGCTGGTCCCATGTTGGCATCTCTTGGCTCTTCTTCGTGACACAACCCAGATGAGTAAAGAACCTGCCAGGACTCCTGCTACTGCAGCCATGATGACAGCCCAGTAGGGGACTGAAGGTTCGGTTTTCTCCAAGTCAAGATGTGAATTTCTGAATCCACTGTTTCTCAACGTGGAGAGAAAAGGTTTAGCCTACAAAGGGAGAGCAAAGGTTTTACTGACCACAGACCACTCAAGAGGCAGCGTTCAGACAATATGCCATCATCCCTTCCCAGACAGGAACTTTCAATCTCTAGACTATCAGGTGTTTCTGCCTTCTGTCTTAGCCCAAACTTTTTCCTACCCTATTGCCTGAAAGTTTCTAGAACAAAAAAAAGGAGCCATTTCAGAATCAGGAGTGATGGCATCATTTCCAAATTTGTTTGCTGCAGACAACCAAATGGTAACAGACAGCAATACGTTAAAACTGGTTTAAATGATAAGCTTTCCATTGCAGTAAGGATAATTTTTATTTTTTTTCCTTAAATCTTAAGTAGATTTTCCTTTGTATAACAAAACAGGAGTATATTTTACCTATTTAAAAGAGTATCTTTGTGAAGGCTTTGAAGAACTTTACCAATAAGAAGAAAGGAGAAAAATAAAAGTCATTAATGGAGAGTACGGACTTCTCGGCCTTTACTTACTGAGTTTGGACACTTGAGTTTTGATCTGTCATGGGTAAAGTTGTTGTAAGTCTGCTTTTCACCAACTGGCTCCAGCTGAAGAAGAGAAAAGCGACAGTAAACATAATGATGTTTTTTTTCCTCCTCAGACTCTTCTGACTTGGGTGGTTACAACTTCTTATCCAATATTTTGGTGCTTGCAGCAATGAAGAAATGTGGTAGAAACATCACAGGAAAGTTTCCAAACATTTTAACACTCATGAACTGAAGACACTGAGAATCCGATGTACTGCCTGCAGAAAAACTCCCTCGGGAAGCAGGGAACAGGAGAAGCCTTTCTCCTTTTGCGTTGAGTGGAGGAATAAGTAACTCTGAATACCACATACTTTAAATATTCTGCTAAAACAAAGTGGTTCACTATACGCGCAGTTCTCCCACGTACACATCTCAAATGACAGTATAAACTACAAAGAAAAAACCCCTCATGACAGATGTTAGTCGTGTTACTTAGCACGTTACTGAAAGGAAGATGCTTAGGTGTCACAGTGATGGAACTAACTTCAGAAATCATGTAGAGTTACAGAGACAGGATGAGATGCTGCCAACCTTTGCAATCTTCACTCAGACAAGAAATACCCTGGGAGTTTTAGCTGAGGCTAGGTTCACAAGATTGCAAGAAGTGAGTTAAGTAGGGCCTGTTATATCATCAGCTGAGTTGCAATAGCTGACTGTAGGCTTACCCTCAGTCCATTTCAAACTCAACATAAAATATGCCCAGGCTAATGGCATAGTGTTTGTGGTTGGCTAGGAGTGCACACACCACCAGTTACCATAGTTAAGCTAACGAGTAGAGGCTTGCTCAGTCATGTTAACTGAAGTGTTTACAACTGTGTATGGACATGCCTGAAGTAAGGACTTCAGGACTGGCCCACAGAGAACCGCAGAGCTGTCATCCAGCACTTCTGAGGATACAGCACAGAGGAGTGCTGTTGCTTCTGCTATTGTCCATACATGCGCTTGCTGTCCTCAAGTGATTACAGTGTCACCGTAGCATTCACTGTATGCTGGAGAGAAACAATACCACAACAAGCCTAACAAAACATGGAGGTGAAAAATTCTATTCATAAGATTCCCATACGGAAACACTGGGAATACTTTGTCTCTCTAGTTCAGTTTAAAAAAAATAAGAGGAGGAAGTAGAGACTGAAAAATAAAAAGAGAGAGATAAGCCACAGCAAAATATCACTGGGGAAGGGAAGAAAGCTAACAAGTGGAGACATGAGAAGCAAAGCAGAATGCCAAGTTTTGATGATTGTCATGAGGTCCTGCTGGACACATACAAGAGTCCTAATCACTTGTCTGCCTGCCAGCTGATGTTGTGAAGCCTGAATTTGGTAGTTTAGTTGCATCTTAAAGGGAACAGTTCAGATTCTGACGTGGTTATTTGTAAAATGTGTGGCTCATATCATGTAGCGTTCTGTCTGCAGTATGACTGGTTATCTGTAGATAATTGTAATACTTCCCGTGCCAGGGCATCTGGTAAGGAGTCTGGCACAGAGCCCAGACAAAGGATGATAAGGCGCAAAATTCTGTAGCCAGCCATGCTTACTTCGTTTCTATGCAATTTGTTCCTCAGGAGCATTAGCTTCTGAGCTTTAAAGATGACAGTATCCCCAAGTCCATGAGCATGCAGGACAACTTCTGGAAGAAACGCACAGCTCCTCTAGAGTGTGTAGCAAACATGGAGGCAGAATACAAGACAAACACACTGTCTGTGTGCTCTGCTCCTAGGCCAAAGGACTGATGAGGTGGATTTAGGACCAGTGGAGACCCCTTAAGACTACTGAGTCTTCTGACTTCAGAGAGTGGGAGCATGCTTTGCTTTGCATGAAGAAAAAAGGTAAAGAACATTATGGTGAGGGAGAGGCTCCTTAAGCAATCCCCATCTCTGCATACCCACGCAGTGGCCAGGCACAGTCTGGCCCTTTATGTGTACTGACAAGAATCCATGTCATTTGGCCATAAGCCTACAGCCTGCTGAGCTTTTCAGGGAACAGGGAAACAATGTGGCCTTACAACAAGCTTGCACAGCCTCACCGTACATGGGCTGCGAATGAAAAGGAGGGATGTGTTACAAGAACTAGATTTAAATAGTAAACAGTAAACTCTTCATTGGAAGAAGTGTGGATGTGGTGCTCAGGGACATGGTTTAGCGGGGGATTTGGCAGTGCTGGGTTAACAGTTGGACTTGATGATCTTAAAGGTCTTTTCCAATGTAAATGATTCTATGACACATCTCTATGGAAGTAAATGACTGCGCCAAAAAATCAGTAAGAACCTGATCCCCGCCACCCCAGTAGAAAGCTTTGTGTCAATATCCTTACATGCGTAGGAAGTGAGTGACAGCCTGGACAGAATAAGACTGGTGGCATAGAAAAAGGACTGATGGTGATTCAGGAATGAGTAATGGCCAACAGAAACACCACGTGGCAATAGAAACCCAGTTTAAGGCTACCATATGTCCAGGTACTGTCTCCTTCTTGAAACCGGCAGCTGTGCTTAATTTGAATAGTTTTTTACATTTGCCTGGGGTTTCTGAGCCACCATTAGCTCTGTTTGAGCTATGGAGCACAATGAAGCCTGTCAGGCTGCTGTCATCTGGAGTCCCAGACAGGGAAGCCTGACAGAAAACAGGCAGATCTGCTGTGCATGCACAAATCAATTACTCAGAGCATGTGCATACACTGTATGTCTACTGCTTTCTGTAACCCTGATCCTAGCTCATATGCTATAGTGGGCAACTACACAGATTTCGGCTTGCATTTCCCAGTCCTTGTTTACAAATTCATTCTGGAATATCCTGTAAGTTTCTTATCTTGCTCAAAATTTTACTTAAGCAGAAAAGAAATTCCCCTCCATTTATTCTTGTTTCTTGTACAAATCAGGATACAGGAGTTCTGCTAGCATAATGTATTTGGGTACTGGTGTTTATAAGACAAGAGGAAGAAATGTTGCTGTGGCATGAAAATGCCAGTTTTCCAACATGAGAAACACCATGGTTCTGAAAGCAACTGTGACCCTGAAGTTATCAAGTCCAGCATGTGCCTCTTACACACTCTTCCAGCACTATTCAAAAGCTACCATTTCCCCCAAAATGACAGAAGGAATGTGACTGCAAACAGAGGCATCATAGGTGCGATTTCAGCCCCCCCATTAGTTTCAGTGACTACTAGAATTGCCTCAGATACTAGAGTGGGTGGTTCAACATGTCCACACTATTAATGGCAGCAAAAAATCAATCAGATGAATATTTTCCTAATAAATCTAATAGAATTCGCTGAAGAACGGCAAGCTTATTCAGCAGACATTTTCAGGAAACCTACAGGACTGGATGTTTAACTAGGCTGATTTTTTCCGTTAATATAAGTTATTCAGGAAAATAAGAAGGAGATTTTTCATTACATTAAGACTCTCAGGATTTCTCTTTTTGAATGAGCAAAGACTTACACCGTTTTATACAATATGATTGCTTTGGATTGTGTTCCTAAGCAATGCAGGCTGAGAAGGGTCTCAGAGTTGAGCAGCCCTCTCTTGTTAAGATATCAATTTTATTTCTTGCTTACTCTTTTGTTTCAGACACCTTTCTGATGATCTTTTGTAGGGACTGCTACTGCAGATGCATGGATCTAGGTTGTAGCCTCTTACCATATTGTTCCAGAGAGCCACAGCCATCTCAGCATAGCCTCTTGCACTGAAATGAAAGCAGTCTGCAGCAAAGAAACTCAGATCTGGCTTGCTGTTCTGCAATAAAAGCAAAAAAGTATTTCTCAGCACATTTCAAGCTTTGAGATCTGACATATCTAATAGTGTACTGTACTTGGCATACTCCACGATTTTGGTATCTTCCTAAAGGCAACATGCTCATATTTTGACACTGAAAATAAACTTATGTGCTCCTAACTGTGGGCTGATTACTGCATCTTGAGACCTTCTATGTAATGCAGGCTGCTCAGTTTCACACAGCAATTTTCATAACAAACCTAAACTTACCATTAACCAACAGTCACAGCTCTTACATGGACACTGCCATTGACCCACACTCCACCTTGTACAGAACCGATAGAAATCTGCTTATTCTTGCTTGTTAAATTTCCATAACTCAGACTTAAAACCTCTCAGGTGTTAAAATTTGTGCTGAATTTCTGCGGGCTTATCCACCTGTGGCAAATGTCTGTTTTAGGGAGAATTTGCCTCATCACTACCTGTATGGTGACTGTTCTTTGGACTTGAAAGCTGCCAGAACAAAATGGGGGTGATATGACAAAACAATCAGTATTATGCAAAACTGTGTGGTGTTGACCAGGATTCATCCTCAATATTTGTATCCTTAACTACACAGCATACGGAAGTGCTAAGGCTGGACAAAAGGAGGAGAATCAGTGTTTGGCTTCAAAGGCTGCTTCCTATTTCCAGGCTGAGATGAGCCAGGCATGCAAGAGCTGCTGGTCTCTGTGTGAAGGAAACCTGAACATATTCCATAATGTAGATCAGTACAAAATTGTGGTGAATGCCAGTCAAGCCCCCAACAAGGGAAGCACCACACAGTTTAGAGGAAGCCAGAGGGTGCTTAGGTTTAATGTGTGCACACTATGAATGTTTCCTAAAGCCATTTTGATTCCCAGGCAGCAGAGTCTTCTGTCACTCTTACTGCAGGTTCCACCCTGTGATGCTAGGCTGTGCAAAGAAAATAAAACAGTTCTTGTGGCATGGATCTTACTGACTTAGAGAAATCAAGATACTGGTCCTTGCATAATGGAAAAGGAAAACAGGACCCACTCTATCCAGAGGCAACAGGGTGTTTCGGAAAAATGGCTGCATGACAACTGCGAAGTCCTGACGCTTTTCGTACCGACCGCTGTTGATCAGCTGTAAGGTTTCAGCCTGTATGAATTTTAATGATTGGAAACAGAAAAGTTACTTACAAGTTCATCTAGCATTTGTCACCTATCAAAACCATGCATATTATACTTCTTTCAATGTAGGAAGCCATAAATTATTAGTATAAATCCAGCTGAATAATATAAAGCAGTCCAGACAATTGCTAAGAAAATAATCTGGCTCGTGAAGAGATTTTAATGAGGAAAATGCACAGAAGCAAGGATAATTTCAATGTAAAGTTGCTTAATTTAAAAAAGTAGTTCATACCTTACTGACAGAAATCCATGCTGCACAATTGCAATGAGATTAAAATTTACAGAGAATTAAAAAAAGGAAAAAGGCCACAATTTTTAGAAGTGACAAATGAGTTCAGAATGCCAACCTGAAGGCTGAGTTGTGCTTGATTTTTCAGAAAGGTGCGCTTGAAGTAAAATAAAACTTAAGCACTGAAGAATTACCTACCACTTTTGAAAACTATGGCCACAGACATTTGTACAGATAACAAAGACATCTCACTGTTACTTGCCAGTTTATGGGTAGAAACTCTAATGCTCCTGGTCATATCTCAGAACATTCCTAATCCCACTTCCTTACTTAAGGAAGATGTCCCCTCTAGGCGGTTTATATGAGTATTTTTCAAGACAGATTTTTTGAGCTTTGTCAGATTTGTTGGACAACATCCACTGCCAGAGCCAGAATGGAGGACAGGAGAACATAATGTGGTCTGATACAGTGATTCCTGTTTTTTTAGGAATAATGATGTAAAAACCTTCTGCTCCAATAGCTATTTATTGTGTTTGTTAATTTTGAGTGAATCTTATGCCCCAGGCTATGAAAAGTTATTCTCAGATAGCAAAGTGACCCATGGTAAGCTCTCTGTGTGCACACTCTCAGCCTATGGCAAAATAAAGGAGTATCAGGTTGGTTTAGATCATTTTTTCTGCTAAGAGTTGCCACTAAACAGCTGATGCAAGGTGATTTGTCACCCTTGCAGTGACATGTTAATTCATGTGAGCTATTAATTGGATTCATAACGAACGAAGACATGTCAACAAATATATCATCAGCCATCATCAATAACTCCTTTTCAGCCGTTGAAACAGCAGCTAGAAACAGAATCAGTCTCTATATTCCCCCAGCTCAGAACAAAGGTCAAACCACAAGGCAGTGTGGAATGACTTGCGCTGCTGCTAACTGGGTAGCTGGGTAGGGCCTTAGTTAGACTGTAGCCAAGCGGTTTCCAGTCATCCCTCTCTGTCCTGCTGAGGATATGCATGAGAGGAAGGGCAGTGAGGGAAGAAATATAAAAAAGACACAAATGAAGATGCCCAGTTACAGAATCAAGGTATTACCTGAAAATCTCTGTTAACTCTCTTCATTTCTTGTAGCTCAGAAGAATTTTCTTCAGGGTTTAAGAAACATGGACAAACATCCCTTCAATGAAAGAAATACTAGGATTAAAGGCCATTCTGGAACAGCTTATGCAATTCTTCAGCAACATGTATCTGCTTCAAGAAGCTCAGGATAGGTGTTCAAAACTCACATGCAAAAGGAGAGCCACCTCATTGACTTAGAAATGGACAGATACTTCAGGAAAAAAAAAAATCTCTATGGACTTAGTTTTCAAAGTGAACACCTGTCAGAGCTGGTAAGAGCTGCAGGATCCACAACTCAAGTCACGCACAAAAGTGTTTAATATGCCACATACTAGCAGGAAATCACACATGTCAGAAGTAAAAAAAAAAACCCACATATATACAGGCTTACAGCAGATTTTCAGAAATCAGTGGGTTTAAAGGTAGAAAACACAAATTATTCCTATAGTCTGGCTCCTTTAGACCACTGTGTTTTATTCTGTTACCCACGTATCAAGAGGTAATAACTTGTGCTTCACTGAAATACATCCTCTAAAAATGTGCTTGGAATAAATATGAAGACATTGAGCAAGACAGTCAATTCATTATTTTCCCTTCTAGTTTGTTCCAGTAGTTAATCACTTCTATTATTAAAAATCTGTGCCCAACTTCATTTGAATTCATTAGGCATCAGCTTCCAACCACTGGTCTTTGTTATACCTTTCTTTGCTAGACTGAAGAGCCTTCTCATGTTCACGCTGACTCCTGTAAAGGCACTGCTGCTTTCTAAAACAAGTCCCTCAGCTTTCTTTGAGGTAGGATTTTGGTCTCCTCCATTAGGTGGGAATAGCAGTTCTGGTTGTACACTCTACTGTATGCAGCCCAGCCTGCACCATAGGTTCTTAGGTACATAGGTTGTATTCAGCACTGAATACAAGGAGAGGCGTCAGGGATGTCAGCCTGTGCTGCTGACCAGTGAGTGGCTGGGCAAAAAAGGCTTTGAAGTTCAGTAGTATGCTAATTATATGGTGACTTGGGCTGTGACATGATGCCTTAGACCTGAGAAGAAAAGTGACAACTCCGCTATCTATAGGCGCATGCCTTTTAGCTGAAGTATTGGGAGAAGTAATAGGAAGTTGATGGGAACTAGGCTGCAATGAAAGTAGCTTGAAAAGCTCATTGTGGATGTCCTACTGTAGAAACAACTTAAATTGATCCAAAAAAGTAGCAGTTTAAAGGCAAAGACTTATTTTGCTCACTTACTTCGCTGTCAAAGCACACCCCGAATAGCCTGCTGCGATCTGACGCAGTCCAGAAATCTCTAGTATCTCCACCACGTTGACAAAGACTCTTGGGAGCTGCAGGGATTATAATAATCAGACATACCAAATCACAGAACATGATACCACTACAAAGGGAGAAAGAAGTGCCGCCTGGAGGTCAGGGAGTCAGTGCAAACTGCACCGACTGCAACCAATAGCATGTGCAAGGATGATGTATAGGGGAGAGGGAAGGACACATACAGTGGATGTCAGCCAAAAAAATCCCAGCAGCTAATACAAACTAGCTGAAACACTGCTTCACTCCCCAGGGCATTTCTGTGTTCTCTAGGGTAAATGAAACTCTGTACAGTTGATTTAGCCATGAAAATTGGCAGTAGGGTTGTGCTATGTTTGGACCACAGCAAAATTGCTGTGAAACGTACAGTTTCCCTGAAACTGCAGCCCACTTTCTCAGGGCATTATCTAACACAGTTGCAATGCAGTGCTGAGGAGCAGCCTGACTCCAAGTATTTGGAAGATGACCTTGTATGAAACACATAACCACTGACAATCTATCAGAGGTGAGAAAAACATCAGTGTGCTTGCCAGGAACATAGCTTGCTAGGTATCTTAAAAGCTTACCTTCTCATAGAAAATATCCAGAGTGTCCTGAAGGTGCTTTACATACTTTTGCACTGAATAGGTTTCCTGTGTAATTTGGGGGGGGGGGAGGGGGGGGGAGAGAAAAATAAAAAGCATCAGTCTTCTTTCAGGGACCAAGAAATGTAACTGTTTCTCCTGAAAAAAGAAGTCCCCAGACTCTCTAGTTCCAATGCAGTCCGTGAGAATATACACTCACTCGATGCTCCTTTTTGTCACATGTACACAGGCTATATAGTGCTTGTGTTTCTATGTCACGAATATATTCCCTTAATCTCTGTAGAAAATCCTGAGGTATATAATAGTTCTCGTCAGTCTTTGCCTGATGAGTAACCACATAAATCACAGGTTTGGATTTCACGTTGTCTTTTAAGGGACCCCGACCAGACCAGTTTGCCTTATGAACAGAGAGATACCTTTTTTTTTAAAACAGCCAATCTGAGCTAATTGACATGTAAGCAGTCAGGCAGTCAGGCCCCACAAAACCCGTAGGCAAAATGACTTTGTGACTGACATTACAGAGGTGTAGTGGGGCTGCGGGCAGCAGCAAGGGCTCCAGGAAAAAGAGCAAAACTGGGAGAACAGTCCCCAGCCATTTCAACCAGCTGGGGCCCAGACCCCCCAGTCTGTGCCATGGGAACCTTTTCAGAGGGGATGACCACTGACAGCTAGATAAAAGACATTTTTTTGCACTGTAAACTGATGTTATTTCTTTTGGTGTCATCCTGAAGCAAGAATCGGGCATCCTTAGTAATTACTGCATGGAGATGCTTTCCTGAATAAAGCTTCATTTGTGTCCCCATAACAACCTGCCTGAGACACCACGCTTTCTTGACCACTTTGTCCCGTTAAGCTGGAAGAGCTCTTTAGCTTATCCTTGGTGTTTTGCTCAATACGGGGCAGGCTGCTGGTTCTTAAATGAACTCCAGAGCTGCAGCGCTCCGATATTAAAAGCTGTGCACTTGTTCCTGATACAATACAGATGAAAGGAACAGGACTTCTAAGCGCTTTTTAAACATAGAGAAACTTTGGATCACTGAGAGAAAGGTTTTATTTCCAGGGCTGGCCACCTGCCAAGTGCCTGGACGAGCATGCCTTATTCAAGAGATACAAACCTTGTCCAAGCAGTACTGGCATAAGTCGTTGCCTCCAACAAGGACAGTGATCAGCTTCCAGTCTTCCTTGAAGTTAATTTTCTAGTGGCACAAAATAAACAGATCGCAGTGTCCATTGCTTAGGCAGGCAGAGGTAACATTCACAAATGGGGCTAAATGGAGTGCAGACAGCACGGCAGAGCAGAGAAAGGTGGCATGCTGAGTTAAGCTGGCAAAAGAAAAGCATCTGTCCAGCGGGAAAACGCGAACCTTTTGCTAGTCTAGCTGCAATTCACCTTGGCTTTTGCAAGAAAATTCCCTTCAGCAGACAAGATCTGTCAGGATAGCCAAGCATGGCAATGTGTGGCAGCAAGCATCCCTAAATGAATGTTAGCTTCGGGACACAGATGGACAGGAGAGATTTGCCAGCCATGGCTGAACACGGCAGGCAGTGTGGGGATGAAACAGTGTGGGAGTGGATGCTGGAATGACTCATAGAGCTGTGGAACTGGAGCTGCTGGGGATCCCTGCCAGCTGGGCAAGTATTACCCCACAGCCAGGAGGGGCAAGGGGTGCCCCAGGGAACAGACAGCTGGATTAAAATAGAAGAGTCCAGGAGGCTGGTGACTCCACTGAACTCATATAAGGGCAGCTGCAGCATCCACGTCACCACAAGCTAACAATAGGAGCTGCTGAGAGCTGGATCTCAAAAAACCATTTTGTAACATTCAGTACAAAGAAAGGAATCAAAGGCAACTATTTTTAGTACGGTGCATTTACATAACAAACATCTGTGAAAGGATCCCACAAATAGAGGGAGGGCCTGGGAATCACCCACGGGTCTGAATTCTCCTCCTTAACCAACACTTTGCTCGGAAAGCCTTTCATGAAGAGACAAAGTGTGGCAGGGACTTCCCCCCCTCCCCTTTTTTAGAGATGCTTAAAAAACACTGAATAAAACAAAGCTCTAGAGCCACGTACTATTTTATTGAAGAGCCATGCCAGCTCCCTTCACTCTGCCAAGCAATCAGCAATGCAGAGTAACTGACAGTGAGGTGAGCATGCAGCATCCAGCAAGAGTGCTGGCATGGAGAGACACATGCTTTGACAAATCCTGCTTATTCAGTACCTACCCTCCTTTCCCATTCAGCCTGAGCCAAGGAGCGCCAGGCACTCCCATTCCCTTACAGGGTGCTCTCCCCAAACCAACAACTCGCACCCAGACAGTCATCCACTCAAATTCAGCCAACACTTGGATCAGGGCAGCCTTGGTTTTCTCCCAGATTTCCTCCCGTGACCCCAAACTGCAGTAGCAGCCACTGAAAAGTGAGTCACCCTTTTGGTACCCTTTGTAACTGTCAGCGGAGCTGGCACAGCAGGCTGGTCCACAATGCTAGGTCCCCTACTAATTTCCTAAAATCTTGTAGCATGACAGAGATTCACCCAACCCTGAAGTTTCTGACCGCTGATTAATCACTTGTCTCTTCAGAACCAGAGTTTCAGAGGGCCTAATCTCCTGGGAAGACTTCAGTTGTCCCCCTTTCCAACATTGCCATTTCCCAGAGCCAAGAGTGAACATTGTGATTCATGTTGGTCACCAGGTGCCTGCTCCAGTGATTTTACACTCAGTCTCTATGACCTCCACTTTGAATGCTGCTGCTCAACTAAGCAGTCCTGTGATCTCCGCAGAGCCTTCAGATCTCTCTCCTTCCTCACAACCGTCCTTACACCTCCTGGCTGCACTACACCCTACATTAGTCTCTGCCTTACGTGTTTGCACCTTGCCTGCATGGATTTGTATAGGTAAGTTATCATCTCCTAGAGGCTGATTCCTGGCATTTTCATCTTGGAAAGCACATCAGAGACAAGGACACTGACTTTTCTTCCATCAGTAAAGCACTCTTCACTACTCAAACATCCCATCAATTAGAGTCATCTCCCAGAGAACATGGGAGCACTGAGGGCTGGCCCAGGTTCTACTTACCGAGCTGCTTCTCATTAGCTCCACCAATTCACGTGCTTGGGCTGACATATTGCTATAGAGAGAGGACAGAAGCATTTTAGATGCGTGCTCTAAAAGCACATCATCTTCTTGATCTCCCATTCTTCATTTCAGGGACTCAGGATCAGAAGAAATCAATATAAGGAAAGTGATGCCTCAAAAGGATGAACAAACAGAAGGACCAAGACCAGCAGCAGTTGCACACGTGAATAATCTAATCTAAATGGGCTTCCGCTAGAGGAAGGCTGCCAAGTGGCAGGCAGCTGGGATGAATTTTTCCCATCTCAGAGTTGGCCTAAGTGCGTTTTGTTTGGAGAAAACCACTAATGCCCAGATGCACAGAGACATTTAGTTGCATAACTCCCTTCAAAAATCTAGTGGAGAATTTTGGTGCTTACACAGAAGCTGGGCACCTCACCAGCCTTCCTGATCTGACCTTAAATTCCTACATTTGTCTTATGGCTGGAAGCTATTGCTTACACTGCATAACTGCCAGGCTGGAGAGTCCTGGTCCAGCTCTGGGCAGGATGCAACATCCACAGGCTGAAGCACAAACCATGCTGAGACACCAGCTGAAAATTTGAGCTCCTGGTATAATAGAATAAGACTGTGCTTGAGCTAATAAGCCCTGCCTCTCTCCAGCACCTACACAAACATGCTTACATTATTTGGACTCCCAGAACCATATTGATGGCCCTAAGTCTTTGCTCAGGGCACCCATAAAGCAGTTAGTAGCTACACAGGCTTTGCTAGCTATCCTGAAACTCTCGCAGTAAAATTAATGACTGTTAAGTGTCACAGAAAGTCCTGGAAACAAATTCCACGAGTATCCACAGAGAAGGTACAGTGTATGCAATACAAACTCTTACACATTTTGGCTTTTAACAGACTAGTAGAATTTTTCTTCAGGAGGAAAAAGCAATAAATTCCAAGCTTTTTGTTCTGTTCCTTTTCTTTGCACTGCAAACATGGATAATTTTTAAAGCCAGTAGGGCAGCAGTGGGCTTCTACTTGTTAGCTTGAGGCATATTTCCCAGAAATCAAGAAATAAATTAGAGATACTCCTAAATTTTTTTCTCATTACAGATATGGCCTGACAGTGAATCAGGGATCTATGTATGGAAGACCAGACAGAAAAAGGTACTGTTAGAATTAGAAGCATAACTAAGACATTGGCTCAGAAATTCTGAGCAGAAGTCAAATAAAGGAAATTTATTTCTGTCTCTACTTTAGAAAAAGATACAAATAAATCCCCCAAATGCTAAATTTTAAAAAAAGGAATTAAAAACCAAATTAAGAACATCAGATCACAGAAACATGCTCAATACAAGTCAGGTCATCAGTATCAACTCAACCTTCACATGCACTTCAAAGACAACCCAACTGCCAGTCCATCAGTTCTCACTGCTTTGCCCTTTCTCAGTTGCAGTTGTGCTTACCGTGCTGTAGCACCTCTCTCCGCAATGTTGAATCCAGCTGTTTCCTTAGAGCTGCCAGTGGAGAAGCCGAAGAGGTTCGGATTGAATTTTTTCAAGATATCTTAAAAAGAAAAACCACAATGTTTAACCATCCACAGCACAAGTAGCAGCATTTCCTCCCACAGAAGCGCAAGCCAATTGAGTGGTGAGAAAATGGACTTGGGTTTTCCCCTCATTCACTGTGACCTTACAGAAGCTATAGACACAGCTGCTTTGGAGACTCCAGTTACTGTCCAAACTTCAGCACTGCAACTGTTTGTCTCCATGGCCTTGAAGAGTCAGGGCCTGGCAGCCCAGAAGATGCACAGGTCCCAGGCAACTCAGCAGTCTTGAATTTGAGTGTCAGAGTAATTGTGGTTACCTTCCTTCACGTACCAGGAGCAAGATGCTCCGAATATGGCCCTCTACCTCCCACTCCTCCAGCTACCCGTCAAGATAGTATTTATTGCAGAGAAGTGAATTTTATTCAAATTTCTAGATTTTAACAAAACCCTCAGCAGGGAAGCATGATGTCTGAAAACCGTTACTGTTACAGTGTCTGTAGTGCTGTCTGAAACCTCTTTATAGGGTCTCATTTATAACACATAAATGAAATGTGCCTTCTATTTTTCTTTAAACACAGCAATGTGCGTGGTACAAGACAAAGCATATCAGATTTTGTTACCAACAGTGTCAGGTATTGTCAAACCTCTCCACAGCGTGGATCACATACAAATAGATGCACCATTGTGAACCAAGTCCCTTCCAATTTACGGCCACACTGACCACTTCATAGTTTCTATGGCAACTACAGGGACCGATTACACAGAACACGAGGACAAGAAATTTATAGTATTTTTAGATATTTTTTTTCAGTGCAAAGTAGCAACTTGAAATCATCAGAAGGAACCATAGCCTTGTCAACAACCCTAGCTAGACGGACCACTAATTGTTTCATAACCCTTCATTTGCCCACAGCCATCACAATCAGTCGCTGGAAAGCACAAAATGAAAAGAAGAGCAGGTCTGCCAGGAACTTCTGTCACCTTCAGCACATTTACTCCTGATCATTTCAGTCAAAAGGATGATACAATCACATGCAGATCTTGTGATGTGGAGGGGCTGAATCAACTTTACAGCTAGTCAGGTCAGTCTGGGTTTCAGCTGTGATGCATGTGAACTGCTCATAGCCACAATAGATGGGCATCCCCCACTGTTCACAAGGAAAGCATGACCATTTCCAGATGCTTCCTAGCATCCACTTAGACTACTTTCAGACTAATACTTGCCTTTTGCTTTTCTCACACTGATTTTCCAGGATACTCACTGGGTAAAGTAGTCTGGGTCTCCAGCGTCCCATCACCTCCAATACTACAAAGGGAAAGAATAAAATCACCAAGTAGGGTTAATCCTGCAACCATCTGTTTTACTGTCACCATATGTTGCTGTAGCAGCCCAAGAAGGGAGGAAAAAAAAAGAAAAAAGACTAACTTCAAACAAGACTAAGGAGATAAACCACAGAATTCAGGATAAGTACCGAAAGGAAATTTCACATTAAATCAAGCAGGGCATCAGCTAAGATAGAAGCTATGGCTGCAGACCGAGAATAGATCGTACTGGGAGATCTGATTTTTCTTGTGGACATGCTGAGATGCCTACCATAGAAAGGCATATTTCCTCAAAGCTGCTCCATGTGACCTTACTGAAGCTACATTTGTGTGCAGTTATGCATAGAAGAGACACTGCATTAAATGCTCATTAACCACCTATCTGCAATTCTGCAACACTGATTATGAAAAGTGCCTCTGTCTCTACCATTCAAAACTTGTCTGTGTGCATAGCCAATACATTCCTATACCACTTCTGGCAGCTCCTGAAGATACCTGTGCCTGCAGATACATAAAAGGGGGGAAGAAAGATTGAAGAAGAGAATGTATACATGTGCACACACTTATCAGCCATGCTTCTGTCCATATGAATCAGGCAGTTTCCTTCCACTCCAGCATGGACATGCTATTGAGATTCACACCCACTCTGACATGTGTAGTCTTTGTTCACTTTGCAATAGCAAAGATGTTTGGAACATCTTTACTGAATATGCTTGCAGTGCTCTCACCGTGTTCATGACAATATGCACTCACTCAGACTGTTTAGCATTAGACACTGCACTAGAGAATCACAGCAACAGCAATATTTTTAATAAACTCCAGAGAGACAAGCAAGAGGCTAAAAGAATTCACTCATATTAATAATCCAGTACTGTCAGACACACAGGACTATGCTTGTAGCAATCAGGTCTGGTTACGAAAAAAAAAAAGGGGGGTGGGGGAGAAAAAAAACAAAGCAAAGCAACCAAAACTCCACAAAAACAAACACCACCCCCTCCCCACCAATAATATATTCCCCTTCCAGTCATGATTCCTCCAATCCTTATGAAACAATACTCGCTCTCAGCATCCTACCCCTGCATTCACATACTTCAATATCTAACTACATAGCCAGGTGACCCACACTTCTAACTGTGTCTGCGAACAAAGGTAGAGCAGAGAAAATTAAGCATTTTCACCTCCAGGAAAGTCCCCTCCAGTCTGTTTGTAGGTCAGTTGCTTTGGCTCCGACTGCAGTCTGGAAAGGATGGAAAGAATAATTTATAACATATGAGAAGAAAAAAAGTGCTACAAGTTTAGGTAAGACAGACACCGTGATTTGAAAGTGCTGCAACATCTTGGTAACTTTACTCTGCTTCCAGCCAAGCTTTTTCAGTATCCTAGTTTTAGCATAAATGGTCCATGTCCTTATTCACCACCACACACTGGCTTCTGGGCAGCCTTGCATCTCCTGTGCTTCAGATTCATGAGTTTCTCCTCATACACAAAAGCAGTTCATTTGGATAGCAGACCACAACGTCAGAGGAGATATAGACCAGCCAGACAGCATCAGACTGTAAGGTCAACAACATACGGCTTCAGGACTACTCTAATATGGTTTCAGCAACCCAATGGGACCCATATTAACATGAACAAACCCAGATTAGCATCAACAGCTTTGTATTTGTTTGGGGTTTTCTGATGGAAAGTGCTTCATCCTGGCATTTCCCAAAGAAAGCTGATTTTGAGAGACTTAATAATCCAGGAAAACAAAAACCCAAACACTGATGAAAAATTCCCAGCCAGTTTTAGCTGTAAATAAATCAGCAGAGGAGCTGCTTTTTAATCTGCCAAGAAAACAAATCTTTGGTGTAAAATCCACTTTTCTTCTGCTGGACCCAGTCTGCTAGTCTAACACACAGACCTGATGAGGCATAGGCAGGATTTTTTTGTCAATACAGATAAGCATGTTGGCATATCTACTGCTTTCACTGTGCATTGGTGCTAAGAAGTCAGACAGATGCATTCTAGCCAGTGACATGACTAAACTGCTCAATGTTTCATTAATCTCCAACCGCATCTATGCTGAGAACAGCCTTCCTGCAGCGTGAACTTTAATATCTAAATAAATGAAGCCATCAGAACAAAGATGTTTGTGATGAATTTGAGTAGCTCACAGGACTGGGAAGACCTCTAGCAAGGTCAGCACCCTGACTCGCATTCAGGACAGCAACTGTGAAAACAGGTTCTTTTGCAGCTTTATAGTTTCTTAGTGGTTTCATTTAAGTTTTGTATTCTTCAAAAATCCATGGTATCAATTCAGCCATAAACACTGACTGCACTCAGGGGTCTTGGGGGAAGTACCGGGAGGAAAATGAATGCCTTAGTGGCCCAAGATAGATCTTTGCTGCTGTGTTCCCTCTGTGCCAGGGATGGTTAGGCAGTACAAGGTGTGCACTGCTCACTGGCTGTACTGCACTTTGTGTGAGAAGGGGGTGCGTATGTATACACGTGTGGGAAACACTCTGTCATTTTTTCTGCCCCTCCCACAATAAATCTCTTACAAAAAAACCCAATCACACCCTGCTGTGGCAATGGCGCTTGGTAGGAACTGCATGGATAATTGCAGCATGAAAAACTGCCTTGCCCAGCTCTTGAGACAGGGACCTCAAGCGTCAGAGTCTAGCTCTTATGACTAGGGCTCACCGAGGTATTTCATGTACCAAAAGAATTTTAAAAAGAAGAAAAGAGATGTGTGCTAACGCACATATCTAGCACTAGATGTGAGGGAGGAAATCAAGCAATTAATTCTAAGAGTTATGGCAATGGATAGGAAGGAGACTTGCAGGGTCATTACTGAGGTCTTCTAATAAAAGCTCAAAGCTTAGTGACTGAGGGGAAGCCAGGATTACATCAGGTCAAGCAAAATCAGTTTCAGAGCTAATGAGGTAAAGACATGCACACCTGCCTGTAGATAAGCCTGATCATTTAAGGGCTTCAGTCCCTTCAACTCCCTCTGAACTCTACAGGAGCTGAAGCTGCTAGAATGAGCACCAGTTTAGCTCAGAGTTAAAATTCATGGGAACTGTTGACATGAATGTTTGCTTTCATCCCATGCCAGAACAATTCTGTAGTGCTGTGTAATTCTGGAACTTTTTCTCAGAAAACTTTGGTGCAGATCTGCAGTATTCCCTGCTATTTTTTTCTGGGGCCTTTGTTTTCTGTGCCTACTCTTTTCAGTTTGCATTTCTTGGTACACAAAATACATCAGAGTTTTTAACTAGAAGGTGCCTAAACCAGGAAGCAACATATGAAAGCAGAATTCTGAAATACAGAAGTATCAGAATTATCTCAGTTAGTGCTCAAAGCAGCACTTCGTTACGCAATCAATTATTTCCATAGGAATTTTCATCAAGATCTCCCATTGCATGAAAAATGCAAATTGCTTGCTGTTGTTTTTATGTCAGAGAAGGCTATTCCTATACAGCAGACATTTCCCTTTTCAGAATCACTTGAATAAACTGTGTGCAATAGAGAATGTGATCCCATTTCTGTTCTGGCCTGAATTATTCATTACTGGATTACACAATTGCCAGTGTCACTCATATCCCTTCAGGCTATTTCTTTGCAAAGGGGCACAGGTAGATGAGTTTCGCTTTGCCAAGCCAAAGCAATTTGCTTTCTATCTGATGATGCCTGACCCAATCACATCTAGGTAGAAATCAACAATTGCTCTTCTCATTCTAAACGTGGGAATGCAGCAGTACTCACAGTCAGGGAATCTCCCAGTGCTCCTATGACTTTGATGTTAGCAGGTTGTAACTCATGTACTAAAAAACAGTAGGAGGAAAAAGTAGGATTATTGACAACCAACACAAAATACTTCTTAACAGAATAAAGATGCAAGTCTTTCGTTCCAATCTGATGACATTTTTATAGACATTTTAGGGAGAATGAGCCTCAAGTTCCATGTGTCAGCTAGGCAAAAGGCATAACTTCTTGCCTTTGCTTTCAACAGTGTACTCAACCAACATGGAAATAAATGGAACTTAAAACAGCTTAGGAAAAAAATGAAATTAGATTAGATATGTTTAGGGATGCATACATTCAATCTCTTTTAATTGGTTTTCAGGTTTCGGTCACAGATCAATATTTCCTATAAGCACTTTCCCCCTAAGGCCTTCCAACTACACATAGTGTTCCTACTGCGCTGCTTATCGGAGTAGGCTCACCAGGTAGGTCAAACGTGCTGAGCCACTAACCTACCTAGGCAATTTTAATCTGCCATGTCGCTGTATAGAATATACATATATGACAAGTGTGATTGAGTTTATACACAGGGAGCACACCTGCTGTGATGCAGAACTTACTGTGTATGGCAAAACAGACTTTCTTCCTTTGCTGCTAAATATATCAGCTTTTATTGTTTGCTTTCCAGACAGGTTGTGCAATTTCAAGATCTCATTGTTTTCAAAACCAGAAAGGTGAAATCTTTCCTGTTTGTCGTTTTAGCTTACAAGTTCTTTCTCACCTGATGTTGGGACACGACTGGGTGGAACTTGTTCAGAACACAACAGGTCACTGCCCCAATTCTGAAATGGCAAGTTACAAAATTGGTCCATCTTGTGGTTAGAAGATAATACGGAATTCATATATGGTGTAATTGTACAGTGAAGGGCAAACCCAAGCTAAGACCTAGATCCTAGTCTGGTGCCCATATAACTCGACAGTCCTTCCCTCTTCTTTGTGGAATGTTGTCCAAACATTAACTACTTTTGGTGAATTTTTCTAGCTAAAGCATAAAACTTTTACAAAGGCAAAATATTTCATCTAGAAATACTATGACAAAGTTCCACAAGGAGAATTGTCTTTTTCCCCTCCTCTACAGCCTAGAGATTTTGTCCATGACCTAGAAGGTGGGCTCTCCAGGTCTGAAGTCCTGCTCTGTCTGAAGACAAATCAGATACAAAACCAAACAAAACAAAAATCAACAATTAAATCCTCTGCAAAATTATAATATTATATTAATGTATTACATTATATTATTATTTCCCCATGTACCTCACTAGGAACCTATTCTTTCCCTAGAAACTTTCAAAAAGGGCTTGCTTTCACTGAATATAAAATTTGAAAAAAAAAATTTAAAGCTTCAAAAGTTTCAGGGAAGAGGGCCATCACCCTTTAAAGAATTGGACTTTACTATACATTTGTAGGTGATAAAATAGCTATTATGTTTGTTCTACCAGCTGAGGAAATTGAGTCAACCGCACATGGCAGAATATCTTGGTTCACCAGCAAAGACATTTGATGAATGTGCCACCCACGCTTTTTGTAATGAGCTACAGTATTAGCTAAGAAGGCAGTGAAGAAAAAATTGTAATTGTTGTAACGGACAGATCATTTGCAAGAGCAAAGACAGTTGTTTAGGCTCATCTAAGAGCCGGCCATGCTTGGAGAGGGAGGTGCACCAGGAATGTCCTGAGGTCCCTTCCAACTCAAATAATTCTACAATTGCACAATTCTACCATTCGGAGAAAAACTACATGGGCCAGCGGTCTTCATAAATCATGGTTAGAGTTAAAAAACATTAAGACAAATTAATTGTAAGAAATGGTTTAATAGGCTCTACTATCAGCCATCTAGTTAAAGGCTGGTTGCAGAGGGTAGAAAGGACAGTTAGGCTTCTTAGACCAGAGAGGAAACTATTCCTTTACCCTCTACTGTTTCTTTCCTCACTCTATCACTATTGCTGTTGAGATTCAGTAGAAATGCAAGAATTGCCCATTAAAAGTGTAACTCTAGCTCTGCGGATAGAAATCTCTTTTCGATATTGCACACTATAGCTTGCTGAAACGGTAACAGCTGTCACTTTTTGTAACCTTCAAGGCACACAGACATCTTCATAATTTGGCTAGGCATGATGACTCCCAGTACGCTGAACTAGCCCAGCCCATTTTGACTGCCGTCTCCAACTATGCCAGGTCTGCATACCTGCAGACACTTGCCAAGAGTAAATAACCGCCCCATTTCTTCAAGTCCTACACAAAGTTTGTTTCTGTGGTTTGTTTAATCTATGATGCTTGGTCATGGTGGAAAGTGAATCCCTTTGAAAATGGATTCCTTTCACCTTTGTTCCTGGTCACATACCCAAGCTGTAAAGGTGACTGCCCTCTACGGGCTAAGCTTCAGTGCCTTGAAGTACAGTGGCTCCAGAAAAGAATACGTAAACCTTCTTCAGATCATTTGAGGGCTCGGGATCCTAAGTTATCTCCTCCCTACTGTGAGGAACTTGCTATCTGAATTAATGATGCTTCCTAGGTGACTCACTGTTGGGCACAATTTTGATACAATTGCACCAATTAATAAAATCCATTTTGTTTGGCTTCTAGGAAGAGTTTAACATTCGTTTACACAAGAAAAAATACAATGCAAGATAGGCTTCCTTTTCTGAAAACCGGTAATAATTTGTCTCATCTATATTTTCAGGATGAAACAGTCACTAGGTATAGCTTTGCATAGTTCACCTAAAATGCAGTAAAAGATGCAAGATTTACCTCTCTTGGCTCATCAGTGGGCTCCACAGGTGGATATGTGTAGTTGCTATTCTTGTACGTTCCCAGGAATGGTTTGTTCTGGAGGAAGAGGAATACAAATGTAAAAGAAATTAAGCAATATAAGCAGAGACCATAGCAAGTGACATCAAGACATCATATCACCATGAAAGTAATCACCTAAGCTGCAAAATAGGGATCTGGATTTTGAAACCACGCTCCTTCCTTAAAGTTCAGAAGTAATAGTTGTGTTTAGCACCTTATGGCAAAAATTACATATGCCAGATGCCAATTGCAGCTTAACATTTTCCTCTCCTAAACTTTCACTAATTACTTTGACTTTATTAGATGTTTAGTCCTTTCAAAAAGCACGGATTCAGAGAAACCTGGGGAGATCTTCCTGGCTCAGCAGAGGGGAGTGAAAGATTGGTTACTGAAAGGATCACTATTCCCTTCAAGACAGGCTGTATAAATTGCAGTTATTTTTGTCCCCTACTAATGCAACATGCATTCAGGAAGACATATACATTGCATAGGCTAAAAAATTTCACTGGGATGCCCACTTATCTCAACTAAGAGCAATTTCAGTATCTGCATGAGGAGGTCTTACAACGCACTAAATTCAGAAGGCATATTTAGTTGATTTGAAGATTCACTGTTCTTTTATTTGCTGGGGTTTATCCTACTTCAAGTTACCTCAATACAAATAATTTTCCTTGACTTGCTGGGCCCTTACAATCTGGCACGCCTGATATTTTCATGGACATGACTGCCTGAAGTAGGATTTTAAAACTGTAGTGAGAAACTGTGGGAACAATAAATGGAATTTGTGGGTCTCAGAATCTGAAATAATCTACTACTTCCTTTAGTAGAACAGAGGGTGCAATCCCCTGGAAACAGTCTATTTATTCTTTTGTAACCGTGTTTCACAGTCGTTAGCTCGGAGCTTTCTGAGCAGGGAAAGCTACTAGCACTTCTACCAATTACTTCTTCAAAGCACTGTGGGCTTACCATTTCTGAAAACAATGGTTGTATGTTCTTTGCAAGGGATATATAAAACTTTTCTATGCCTACTTTTGAAAAGCAGCATCTTTGAATAGGAGTGGACAAAAGGAAAGAAGTATAAAATCCACATTATTTGGCACTGAAGAAGTTGCTAAGTTAATTTAAGCCGCCTGGAAAGAATATTGGGTAAAATGAAGTAGAATCAGTTCTAGTGAATCTAAGGAGTTTCGAAACATCTGATTAATAACTCAGCAGATCTTCCTTTGCTGACAGGATGGACGCGATATGGACAAAATACTCCCATATGACTTGAATGACTGCCTCCAGACCTAAAAGTACCACTCAGCTCCCTGATCTGTTCCTTGGCCTCCTCATTGAAACTGCTGAAGAAAGGGAGCCAATTATTACTGACTGCAGCGGTCATTTCCACGTACTGATACCTAGCAACTGTACTGCAAGTTCAGCAGCTTGTTTTATAACTGTAGAAGCAGCTCCCAAAGGAGTCTGAAGTATCCCTGTTATGGATAAGGCCAGGAAAACCAACCTACAACCAATTCAAGAGTGAACAGATACCAGGGTTTTCAGAGCCACTGCAGTGCCCAAACCCCAGTGATTCCGATGGGAAAGTTAAGGCAGTGTGTTCTGTCGTCTGCTGCTTGAGCTGCCTCCATGCTTCATAAACAAAACACAATCTCTGCTACAACTGCAGACATACAATTCAGCATGTTGTCAATCAGTATTCATGGCACAGTAAAAGGCCAAGGGACACTACAGCAGGTATAGGAGAGCACCTGCCCACTCAGAGGTAAGCAGAGTACAAAGGTTTTCAGTAAACTTGCTCCAGACACGACGAACCCTGCTCTCTGCAGTGAGCGCAAGCACATACAGCCTACTAATACTCAGTTTCCACGACGTGGGTATACTTACCTGAGTTGGACAGTTGAGGACAATGTCAGCCGTGAAATCGAATGAGTCAGCTTTCTGGCCTACAGGCTGTAACTAGAAAGGAAAAAAAAAAAAAAAATCCCACACTATTCTGTGACCATGTCAGCTCATATTACACTTGTATAAAAATTCTAATCCAAAAGAATCTAAATATACCTTTCAAATTTATACAAAGCTGCCTGTATTTACAGACCTTGATTTACCCAAGGCTGAACTGCATCTAATTCTCAGAAAGAACATGGCAACTGCGTAACAAAAAAGCAACTCTAGAATGAAGCTTAAAACGGGAAGTAGAAAGCTACACTGGATCAGTTTAAACTCCTGGAGGATTTTGGCAGGCACATGAAGTACCTTGGAGTTTCGCCAGAAGACAAGGTCGTAAACTCTCCTCTTGCATAAAAGACAAGACGCTAAAAGTCCCTCAATTTTTACAGCTAAGCTGCATGATGGCATCTCCAACAAAAGGCTATTTATGCTTAGAAGATTAAACCAAATTTAATTAGAGGTACTGCTTAATGATTGTAAGCAATCACATCAGCTGTTAAGGCATTACCCCAAATTATATAGAAGTTACCATCCAGCATCTGAGATACCGCCTCCAACCGCATGTGTGCTCCTACCGCACTGCATTGCTAAGTAAAATGGGTCTAGCTTAAGGAACCTTTAACGACTCATTTTTATTTAGCTTTACTCATTTCCAAAGGTAGTAAAACTAAATTGAATTAAAGCCACTTTAATTCCTAATGAGACATTCACAACACATGGATTTAAAACAAACTTCTAAGTAATCCATTTTAAATCGACACATGCAGTTACAATTCTGTTTGGTGGTTTCCCACACCAGCCCATAGAGACATCATCCTTATGGAATGCTATCCTGCCTTGCGCGACAATGGGTGAAGTTCAATTGAAGTCACTCAGCTGAAATCACAAAGGACTGTGATCATGCACTTACAGCAGCCCTCTCCTCCCCACACAAAGAAGCAAGAGATTCTAGGCTGATAGCAGCGCCAAAAAACAGCGGGTATCTGACTAGTTGAGAAGAAACAAACACAAGGTCCAGCGCTATCCAGGCCTGCATTGCAGTGTTTATTACAGAGATTATATTAATGGGAGTCAGGTCTAGGTAAAGACCACACCATATGCAGAGCCTGTCACCTTACCACAGCATTCCAGAGAGCCTTGGCAAGCTGAGAATGGCCCTTCTGGCTTGGATGGAAGCAGTCAGGTGAAAAGTAGGAGACATCTGGATGCCCATCCTACAAATGGAAGCATAAAGGACATCTGAGTGTAGAAGACACAGCTCTAACTTGGAGTTGCTGAGGCCAGACCAGAGCAAATAATGGAAAGTTCATGCTACTTGTTCTGGCTGCTCCAATGTGAAAAGACTCATGATTACCTGGTGACACCAGGTGTGCTTCAGCTGGTCCAAGAGCTACCAGAAATATTTAACCAGAGATGCTTATGTGCCTCCAAGGGCAGATCCACCCAGAAGTAGCAAACGCACCATTTTCAATTATGTGTTCAGGTTCTGAAGTAAAGATGGGTTCCTCTCCTTGGCACTTCATCAGAACTGGCACCACAGGCACCTTTACGCTCTGCAGTACCTTTACATGGTAAAAAGTGTGTTATGGATACTTTACGAGAAGGTAAAGAGCATGTGTGCTTTTTCACAGCTGTGTCAGTTCTGCGAGTTCAAAGGGAAAGCAGCCAGGCTGACCGAGCACACCAGTACAGCCTCCTTTCTAAGCAAAGATGTACTTTAATGCAGAAACTGGAGCATCTGACGGAAATGGAGTTTGGAAATTTGAATATCTTGGCTATCATGTGAGTACTGAGATGATAAAGAGTTTAGGTCACAGATGAATGAAACAACATTTTTTGGCCGGAGCAGTCCTTCCTTAAAATTTGAGCAGATTTTGATTCAGTGTGTTTGGGCTAGCTTATTAGAGGACTACTACCAAAATTTGCACCTATATCAGATCTTTTGTCAAGTTTAGAGGCAGAGTTTTCAGTTCAGGAACATCTGAATGCTGTGTGAGATGAGAAGAAAAACCAGCATCCTGAACTTTCTTAAAATCTGAAGTAATGCTTTTGAGACTATAAAAAGTTCCAAACTATTTTGCTGCTTCTGGTTTTATTTCTGTGTTCTCTACCTCAGTACCAATCCCCCTCAGTTTGTACCTCAGTACAAACCCCACAGGAATCAGCTTCATGAAAAAATAAAATAAAAATTTTAAAAAAATCAAAGCTTGCTTTTCCCATGAAGCTTTCAGCTAGTTTTCCAATTTTCTCTGTATTAGCATCTGAACTTTTCAAACTTGTCACTAGCTATTGACAGCATTTTCAGGATCAGTTGGGTTTAATTATACCAGAACAACCCCTACTCAATATTTTGCCCCATCTGCTCTTAGTTCCAAGTGAGATGAGGAAGTGCAGTTGCATGTGAAAATTAGCAAATGGTTTTTCAGTCTCAGAGGTGGTTTGGGTCATCTCCTAGATTTACAGTTCATTGAGATTTACTATTTAAGGAACTGAAATACAATTGTCAATAACAGGAAAAAGGGCTCCCTACATAAAAGTACTACTGCCACCAGATCATATGTAAACTTCTCTTTCTGTGTAGATGCAAAAGAATGAGTTAAGGGACATGAAGAGGAGGTGATGCTGTAGTTTTCAGTGAGCGATGCAGCTGTGTTGCTTTAAGAACCGTGATTTAGTATCTGCCTTTTATTAAACATGTTGGATTTTCTAAAAGAAAAGTATTTATGAACCCTTGAGGACATACACAAACAAACCTCTTAACTCAGGTTTTGATTCATTTTCCAAAACAATAATTCATTCCAACAGCACTATATGTAAAACAAAGGACTGCTAACTATATGAAGAAATCTGATGTGCTATATGCCAAAAAGCAACAGGTTCTAGTAAGAAAAGCACAGAACAAGCTGAAACTATTTTTCATAGTCTTTATAGGTTAGATACCCACAGTTAGTCCTTTGCATGCATTTAGACCAATACCTGACCGACAGGAGTCTTGAGATCTTCGAGGAAAGGCTGGACAATGACAGTGAAATTTTCATGAGTGTCATATCTGCCAGATTCCACTAGTCTTCGAATACCAAGCTGCAAGAAACAAAAAAACACCACCACCACTACATCAACGTCTCTGCATCATAATGGGTTTTAATTTTTTTAAGATCCTGAGAATCGAAAGGATGTTTTACTTGTTAACTGAAATAGCCACAGATGTCGGCAAAATGTGAGCCTTGTAAAGTGGCTGAGAAGGCTGGAACACAATATTGCAGCTGTTTGTGGAGGACAGGATTTTGGTGACTAAATTCCCACCTATCCATCTGTACTAGCAAACAAAACTTTTCTGAAAAGCTTTGCTGCTGGTTTTGGTCATATGGTGTTTTGGATAGCATCAAATTACCTCCTGCTTAGCTCATACAGCCCACTTGGGTAAAATACTACTATGATGTGTTGCTTGGTAATCAAGAGCTCACCTCAACTGGAAATAAAGTAACTGCACCCCTCTTGATAAACATACCTGGTAAGCTCTGGTGGCTTCTGTCACCATTGTTAAATTTTGTGATTTTTCTTCTCCTGTGAAAATACAGCTACATAGATAACTGTGGAAGAAATCAGAGGAGAAAACAGGAATACAGAAAGTTAGAGATCTGAGAATGCAGAATTCACCCTTTGCCACTCAATGCCCTTATGACACGGGACTAATCAGGAAACCTGTACAGTCATGTTCCTGTGAAAATGTCTTATTGTCCTTGATATCATTCATCATTTCAATCCTTAGTATTAGTTTCTGCCTTACTTCAATGATATTACCCTAAATCAGTTTGGTTTCACCCCCAGGTATATCAAAGTAATATAGACTACTGTGATAGTTTGTCCTACTCATTACACTCCAGCATCCAAAGGCCCTGCAGCCCGACAGAGGTGCATACTAGTCCCTCTGGAACTAGAAAAAAAATCTTTGAAATTTACTGGCTGCATTAATTCTGAGCTGATACCTTTCTAATCAACAATTCCTTTTGTGTTCCCAAGACACAGAATTCGTCCCTGTCTGAAGGGTCAGCAAAGAATGCAAATTACCCATTGCAATAAAGCTTCTGAAACAGGAGAAACCTGTCTGCTCTGAAAATTCTTCACATTCCCTCAAAAAGCCTGAAAATCCAAATGCTCATGGAATTCAATCCCATCTTGAGGAACCCTGTATCAGTAACTTTAATCCAGGCGCAGTGGGGTGTCATTATGTATCACAGGAAACCTTACAGTTCTAGACATGGACAAAACACACAGGTCCTCTGATAACACTTAGGTCAAAGCCAAGAGCCGGCAACGCTATCAGGCAGGGTGATGTCAGCAGTGCGTGGGATGGGACGTCCATAGGACTGTAGTGCTACCTTCAAACATCAGTTTGAATGATGACAGAAGCATGGAATAAGAACATGCTTTATTATCACGGACAGTGAGCTCAGGTACAAAAGGAAGGAAGCTAAACAAGGCTTACTCTGCCATGTAAGTGGGGCACTGAACTTGAGTATCCACAAACAACTGTCTCATATGAAGGAGGTCAATCACTGCAACCAGACTCACTAGAGCTTTTGGAACCTGAAAGATAAGTCAGATTTTAGCTTAGAAGGAACCGGTTACACAGACCACAGTGCACCTATTTTACCCCAAAGTCCAGCCATTTAACACCTCTTCCCTTTCTCTATTGTTGGAAAAAAAAGGGAAAAAAAAAAGGCAACAAGCCCTGCTACCAAACTCCCCCAACTCAGCTTTTGATCCTTTTCCAACACTATGGTCCAGTGTAACTGTCTTGTCATTTCAGACTGCACTTCACTACTCTTAGACAAGACAAAAGAAAAATCTTTTGTAGAAGTCAATGCAATATATTTAGTATCAAAATGAAAAAAACCCAAACAAATTCAAGCAAACAGAAGAGCTCATACCAGTCAATCAGGTACCAGTACAAGCTAGAATGCCAGGACAATTTCACAGCACTTGCCTGCTTGTGCAGAATATCAAGGGTTTCTTGAATCCTTCTGGTGAAATTCACAGCTGAGTAGTGATCCTAACAGAAACAGAAGAGAAGAAATTATTGCTAAATGGAGACACAAGGTATTTTGGTTGAGAGTCTGAAGAATCGTGTTAGTTCACTTCCTTTTCTGTCATACAACACTGTGGTCAGTAGAATGTTCTTGCTTCTTTCAAGAGACCAGGGATTTTAATTTTATCGATTAATCTAAAATATAGAAAGACTCAGTGAAATTTTGGATTTAAAATAAACCTTGTTGAGAAGCAGTATATTTAACTCAAATCCACTGGGTCTTTCATGTAAAGATGCAGGAAGGAACTCAATCCAAATGCATGCTGAACAGCATAAACCAAGCAACCCAGACATGCTCACAGCCAGCCGATAAAGGTCTCATAAAATTAGGTGAAATCATTGCTAGTCAAGGTCATAGCTATAAATATAAAGCTATAAAACTTGGCAGCAGCAGCAAAGATGCCTAGCGAGGCTCCTGCAGAAGTAGCAACTTTCACAAGCATAAAGGGTTGCCGGAGATTTGAAAATGCTCACAAGAAGTTAGCATATTAAAGGTAACAGATTAAGAGCTGGCAAAGAAAGGTGGCCTCTCCCCGCCACCTACCCACTCAACTCCCATGATTTCCTTATGGCAGCCTTAAAGGTTTCTCCACAATCCAGAGAAGCATAGAATTCAAATGATACTGAGCACTGCAGCAACCTCCCTAATACATACCTCATCTGTTCCTAGCACCTCCCTACACTGTGACTTATGGGGCGATGACAATTGTAACATTGGACTAGTGGTAGTTCAAAGCAGTATGTATCTTTCTTGGATGTCTAAAGAGGCCATGCTACTAGTAGAGCAGTTACCACATCAGAGGAGTGAAGTTTTTCTTCCCTTCCTTTTTTTCCTCATGGTCAAAAACAGTAGCAAAAATAGTGGTTCTTACCCTGGAGCAAGCCAGAGGAAAAAACATCCTACTCTGTTGTTGGTAACTGTTTTTATAGCAGGGCACTGTCAGCAGCAACCCTCATAAAAACATACAGCAGCACATATATAGCTCATGTTATCTCTGTGAAGGTTCTAAGGATCCATGGATTTCCCTTGATGTATTTCTACAGTGACAGTCCCACTAAAGTTTTAAGTTAACCAGTTCTACTACTCACAGGGTCTTTGCAATAGTTGCACAGATCGTTGCCTCCAATATGCACTGTTATGAGCTTCCAGTCAGCACTGAAGTCAATTCTCTGCGCAATAAAGAAGAAAATAATGAGACTGAATTTCTTTGACTTTGTGATATGCACATAGTATGGTTGCAGGTGGATCTATCATGTGAAGCAAAACCTGTTTCTTTTCATGCTGCAAGATTAAAAGAGTCCCAGACAACTTACAGGATCAGTTTTCATTAGTCTCAGGAGATTTCTTGCTTGGGCTGGTAAGTGCCTGTAAAGAAGGACAACTAGTGAGTGAAAGAAACACCTGTATGGAGAGATTACCACTAACACTCTTCAGACACCTTAAATCACGTTGTCATATGTCAGAAGGGTTGAGTGAGGAGACAGTACAACACTCATGTTGCTGTAATCAAATTACACGATCACATCTTTGTGAAAAATCAGCATAAAATTGAACTTGAATACTGATTTACTCAAGTTCAGTAATTAATCTGGAACTGTAAGTTTAGCTTCTCTTACAGTGCTTAGCATCTAAACCAGCTGAAAAGCCACACGCAGCAACGTGTTTGTAAGCAGATTGCCTGTTTAGAACTAGGCTATCAGTCTATTCCTAGTAGACTAAACCAACAAGGGAATCCCAAATCCCAACATTTAACTGACCTCTTGAGCAACATTTGTGCATAAACCACAGGTCATCCCCCTGCAAAGCTGAAGTATTTCAGAGTTCACTGCGCACACCTCCCTCATTTCTGTAGCCTGCACCCAGAGTCAATACTTAATTTTCCACCATGTGAAACAGTTCTGTGCACACTACCTTTCAAGGGTAATTAAAAACTCAAGAAACTTTCAAGATTACTCAGACAAATTAAGATGACAGACTTGCTGTTTTCCAATAGCTAGGTGTCCTGGTTTCAGCTGGGACAGAGTTAAGTTTCTTCTTAGTAGCTGGTGCCATGCTGGGTTTTGGATTTTGTATGAGAATAATGTCGATAACACACTGATGTTTCAGTCGTTGCTAAGTAATGCTTACTCTAAATCAAAGACTTCTCAGTTTCCCACGCTCTGCCAGTGAGCAGGTGCACAAGGAGCTGGGAGGGAGCAGAGCCCAGACAGCTGACCCGAACTGTACAGAGTTTCACAACACTAGGTGAGCACTCTCACTGTTTTGTGTACACACACACACACGTATATGTAAACTGCCATAACTTTGGAGTTACCTAGGCTGAACACTTCAACCTTATTTGACTACCCTGACACGTTGGTCCTCAAATATGCATAGAAAAGAGAATATGGCTGGAAAGCTTTAGCCTTCCAGGCAGCTCTGTGGTATGGATGAGCTTCATCTCCCTCTAGGCTCTTGTTAGAAACACTTTACTGTCTATCATTTCTGGAAGCACATCAGCTGACATTAATAGGCATGACACTTGTTTTGCATGGCAAGCAGAGCTTAGCTTTCCTTTGCAACACTGTGTTTACTGTAGGAACAAGAGAGATCTCTCACCACCCTCCTCCACCTGAATACTGATCTAACACTAACATAAGTGTATTTACTGGGGAACGAGCCCTGTCATACATCTACTTGTGATACAGACACTCTATGCATGTAATCATTCTGTTGACCATTGCCCTTGTACAATATCATCACTTATTTATATCCCAAAGCTATCACAAGCCACAAGTGGTCGCAATTTCCTTCTGTTCTTACTGTGGAACCCCCTAAGCTAAGATATAAACTTCAATATTGATCCAGAGGAAAACACCACTTAATGAGCTGACAGTCTGTATTGGGTCTGGCTGAGCCCCACAGCAGCCCCCCCAGTGCTGTGCTGTGTACTGGTGGGCAGAAAGGTGGTGATCGCCCACCGGTGGTTTGGCTGCTGCTGAGCAGCTCCCGCACAGCATCAAGGCTGCCTCTCCCACCCTCCCTTCCGCACCACCGGGCTGGCGGTGGGCAAGGTCTTGGGAGGGGACATAGCCAGGGCAGCTGTCCCGAAGTGACCAAAGGGGTATTCCATACCATATGATGTCTGCTCAGCAATAAAAACTAGGAGAATGGGGGGGGGGGGGAAGAGCATTAATTATTTATGAAAAAAAGAGGGGGAGGGGAGCATTAATTATTTATGACATTTGTCTTCCAGAGCAACTGCTACGCGTTCTGAAGCCCTGCTTCCCAGGAAGCGGCTGAACATCACCTGCTGATGGGAAGTAAAGAATAACATCTTTTGTATTCCTTTGCTTCCGCATGTGCAGCCTTTGTTCTTGCTTCATTAAATTGCCTTTATCTTGACACACAAGGTTTTTTTATGTTATTCCCCCTCCATTCTGCTGAGGAGAGGAATGATAGAGCAGCTTGGTGGGCACCTGATGTACAGCCAAGGTCAACCCACCACACAGTCCGCAACATCTTCAATTTCTTATGCAGTCACTGAAGTGCTGATGCATCCTGAGCCAACACAGTCAGTAAGATCTAACATCTTGAATGAAGTGGTGCCAGCAATCACCCATCCTTGAGCTGCAGTTTCCACCAAATTTATGTCTTGATCAATGGAAAGTTTGTTAATGGGAAATACAGACATTCACAGTTCCTGTCACCTGTTCTCTCCTCTCAGTCTCAATTTCTTAGCCTTCTTTTTTTCATGGGAAATCAGAGATCTCAGCCAGGCTCTGCTTCAGCAATATGCTTCAGATTTATCCTTAACTCCAGCATGTACGTAAGCACTTTGGCAATGAATGCAGGTAGGCTTAAGAACATTTTGCTGAATGAGACCTGCATTTGCTGCATTGCCATCAAGTTCACTAAAGCTTTTCAAAGCAGCCACTGATTTCATTTTAAGAAACCTTTACACCTGGTTTCTAAAAGCTGGTAAGGGTGCAGAACTACTTGATTTCAGAAAGGTCCCAGCACCTCTGGAAAGGAGTTTCCAGAGCAGCACCCAAAAGTGAGGCAGGACCGGTAACAATTCTGAAATACCACCATTAGCTGGTGGACTCTTTTTGCCCTCTGAATTGTAGGAAAATCGATATTTTTGGCTGCTGAAGAATAAATGCTGGATTGCACCATCATCCCAGGGCAAAATACCTAAAGCAGAAGAAACATTTCCTTACCTTTCAATACATTTCAATATTCATTCATCTTCTCAGATGCATCAAGAGCCACAACATGACAGAACAGAATCCCCAAAAAAGCACCTCAAAGTTCAGGGGTATTAGTGTAGTAGTTCACAGGACTTTGCTTTTGCACACCTTTCTACAGAGAGTTACAAGACAGAGAAACAACAGAAGACTACCTAGGAGAATTATTGTCTGCATCTCCTTGCTGAATATTTGCAAAACATCGATAGCTCCACTTCATCACATTTATCCAGTCCAGTCGCTTGCATAGGAAGAGAGAAGACTAATTGATATAGATGAAATAGACAATTTTTCATTAGACTAACACAGAATCATTTAGGTTGGAAAAGACCTTTGAGATCATCAAGTCCAACTGTTAACGCAGCACTGCCAAGCCCACCACTGAGCACCGCATCTAGGCATTTTTCTAAACACTACCAGGGATGGTGATTCTACCATCTCCCTGGACAGCCTGTTCCAATGCTTCACCATCCTTTCAGTGAAGAAATTTTTCCTAATATCCCATCTAAACCTCCCCTGGTGCAACTTGAGGCTGTTTCCTCTTGTCCTGTCCCTTGTTATCTGGGAGAAGAGACAAACCTGCACCTGCCTACAACCTCTTTTCAGGGAGCTGTAGAGAGCAATAAGGACCCCCTGAGTGTCCTCCTCTCCAGGCTAAACAGCCCCAGTTCCCTCAGCTGCCTCTCAGAAGACTTGCTCTCTAGACACTTCCCCAGCCCCACTGCCCACCTCTGGACACGCTCCAGCACCTCAACATCCCTCTTGCAGTGACACAAACCGAACCCAGGGTTCGAGGTGGGGCCTCACCAGGGCCGAGTACAGGGGGACGGTCACTGCCCTGGTCCTGCTGATCATACTGTTTCAGATACAACATCCACCAATTCATTTCATACAACTAACAAATAACTAATAGTAATGCCTTGGTTGCTACTGATACAAGCTGCTTTAAGTCATATTGGTGACTTAAGGGGTTGTGTAACCTGTTTCAAGTCCTTCCACCACTCCAAAATGCCTGCTTAGAATTTAACTAATACAAAATACAAGACAGTCATCCATCTCATTTTTTCCTATAACAAGCAAAAGCTGAAGCTAATCTGGATGTATGCTACATATAGAAATATGTTAATAAATTCTCGTTAATGGCTGAATCAGAGCCATAATACTTGCATGTTTCATTAACATACACAGATACATTCAGTCATCGCTAGGAAACAAAATGCCTTCTGTCAGGTATGGGGGGCTGTAGGATGTATCAGGACACCTAGCAGACTATTTCTGTCAGGAAATCCAAGCATTTCTGACTCATACTAGCAATCTCAGTAAGTTACTCAAGGCCTACAGGAAAGCAATAAATATACCTGCTAAATACTAACAATCTTGGCTTAGATAAAGCAAACTCAAATACCTCATTTGGCTTCTGAGCTTCATTTTGAAGACCTCTTTGGGAAGTAAGAGGAATTTTTCTTTAAACAAACAAAGGTCTGGGTAATATCAACTAACAATGTCAAATCCAGGCATGGTCTGCCAGAACCTGTGCCCAAACTATGACTAAATTCCAGCAGCCATCTGTTTTGTTAATTAAACAGCAGTGACTCTTTCAGTAAGCCGCCAGGGATTTCTAGAATAAGCAGTATAGCAAAGCTCAACTCATGCAGCCTCCCAGGTGTGACTAAAAGCAAAGAGCCAAATTCAGATAACTGCAAGACAGTACAATCCCTATTCTATTGGCAGAACTGGATACAACTGCACCAGGCCTGCAATGCACCAAAACCCACATATGACCAGCAGCAATTCTCCTTTCTTCAGATTTCAGACTGTGGCTGTTATGGTTTTTCTTTCCTCTCTGTTGTCCACTCTTGCTTGCTTATCCAGAAGCCTCAGGCCAGAATTATGGAAGATTTCATCTTGTTTTTCTCCTAGTATCTCTTTACTAATTCACTACATGCTCGTTTTCTGAAAACATCCATGATCTCAGAGATTTATTGATAGATAAATAGATAAATGAATAGATGTTGAAGAGGAAGAGTAGAAACCACCATCACCAAACAGTTTCTGCTGGTTTCTTGTGTATGGATTTCATAACCAGGACTGTTGGCTTCATTTGAAAGTTCAGCTACGAAACAAGCCCATGCATTTAACGGGTTTTGAGCCAAATTTCAATTCTAACTAGACTGGTTTTACTTGTTCTTCAGAGCAAGTTGTGACAGCGCATGAGGCAGTTGAAAGGCAATTAGATGAAGCATCCATCACCTGCAAATGTAAAACAAAAAGCTACATACTCAGCCTGTGCTCCTGGAACTGCCTGGTTAAGGAATGCATTTGGATCACTCTCACTCCCAGTGCCGGTTGAATAGCCAACGATCGCAGCATTGAACTCTCGAAAGATGTCTGAAAAAGAAAAATGGCAATGAACGGAAAATTACTACATCTGTTCCGTGCCTACAGGCACTAGCATACACCAGCATCACCACAGTTTTGCTCCCTGACAGCACAGCTGCTGCAGCCTGCAGTCAACTAGAGGCACCCACCAAGCAGTGGCGAGAGGGATCACCAGCTGGCAGTGACTCAGACAGCAGCATGCTTGCTGTGTCCTGTGCTGTTACTGGTGGATAAGATGGGCAGAATTGAGGACTACTGTGTGCAGTTCTCTCTCACATTGTAGTGGTTAAAGGCTAAAATAAAATCCTCAGCCATATGACAGTGACTGTGAAGCGAGCCTGAAGGGGGCTTCAGCCCAGCAGGAGCTTGTTTTCAGCTAGAGGATCTGGGTCTTCTTCATGGCTGTGCAAAAGCTCATACTACTGACAAATCTGAAGAAGAAAGCCTCAGATGCATGGTTCTGATGAAATCCCACCACGTTGTCCACTACTGCCATAGTAGTTTCCAAAAGGAAGTTGACAAGAGTAATTTGTAGCTGAGAGTGAAAATAGTCACATTGTAAACTATAAAAGCTACCTTAATCTCAAAGACTGAATTTAACCACATTTTAACGAAAGCTTTGTCAAATGTAATAGCATCCAGTGCATCAATTAATTGCTTATTCTAATTATGTTCTTGTTACATTCTGCTTATAGTAATGGGCAACACACAGAAGGACAGTTTACTGGCCCTTTTCAAATGGAAGCTTATTATTACAGCTGGTCCAAACTGGAACTTTACATTAGAATGAACTACGAGAAGTTGCATGTTTCAGTGAAAAGAAAGTTAAAATTATTCCCTTCAGGTTATATGTACGAACAGTCAGGTTTTTTTACCAAAGAGGTCTAATCTATGCAAACATCTGTTTTTGGAAAAAGCTGTGGTGGAATATTCATTAAAAGCAAATATTAATTGCATCACAAGCATGGACATAGCAAGCTTATTTAGAAAATCAAGTAACACTCACCAAGCAGTTGAGAAGGCAGAGGAAAAAGAAAGTCAGAGAATTTCTAGCTGCTTCACAGCTTCACTGATAAAACCAACTTTTTATTCATTAGTCCTAGGGTATTGTTTCTTTGAAAGATAGTTCTTGTTAATTACTCTAAAACAGCTTTGAGATACTTCAGAGCTCTCTGTAAACATATCAGAAATCAGCCCATTTCCTCTTTTTGATCTTGTCAATTAGGTCTAACAAAGCATTTACTTACTAGGTAGAGTTGTCCTGTTCTCTAATGACTCATCTCCTCCAATACTAAAATGAGAAAGAGAAATCCCAGTCATTCATCTCTTAACTGGACACAGACAATAAGTGAAATGAAAACCTACCACACATGAAAAAATGCAAAGGGTGATTAATTTGGTAACTATCACCTATGTGGAAAGGACAGCAGTGGAAGTGCTGTTGGCGAGAATGGATGAGGTTTCAGTGGTAAAGATGCTTGTCAGAAGGATTTAATGATCCTGAAGCTGTACAGAGGTATAATCAATCACTATGAAATAGCAGAAAAATGTCCGAGACAGCTACATACAGAAATGATTGAGCCCTACGGTACTGCAGACTAGAAGGTCAGCTTTGAGGCCAGTTCCAGCCCCATGAAGCCACTCTAAGGCAGCACCAAACAGCCAGCCCCTGGGTGATGAGAGCTGCAGTAGCAGCTCTCCATTTGCTTCTCCTGCTTCCTGCACAGGGGTGTGTTCTCTCCAGCTTTTCAATCGGTGGGACAAACTCCAGCTTATGGAGAGGTGTTAGGAGAGCACAGACCTGCTTCAGTCAATGTCAACTGAGCTACATCGTCACACTAAAAAAATCTAGTCTTTTACAACTGTGTGCTGCTGCATCTGGTAAAAGTTCTTCAGTTAAACAAACTCTTTTCCATGGTGCCACAAAAAGTTCAGAAATAGCAAACTTTGAGAAGAAACCCCAAAAGCAACCAGTTCTGACTTGTTTGTTCCAGGATTTTTCTCCAGTTTTGTAAATTACCAACTTGCCATCCCACCATACAAATACAGACTGCCACAAGCAGCTAAAGATGATAGCATGAGAGAAGTCAAAAGGCTAACTTAAAACCCATTGCTGAAAACATGTTCTGTGCAGACTCCCATACAACAAATCCTGGATCTTGATACATCTTCACTAGATGCTAACCTGAGAAGAAACTTTTTTTTCAACTGCCTGACAGCTGAAAGACTCAAAACGTGTGAAAGAGAATAATATTCTTTACAGGAGAAAATACAAATCTCCTCATCATCTTGGATGAAGACTTACCTCCAAGACAGTCCCCGGTATTCAGTGTGCATATCCAGGAGATTATCTGAGGCAATTCCTGTACCAGCCTGAACATTAATTTTTGTTAACGAAATGAAATTAAAGCACAATTAATAACGCAATAGTCATTTATATAGTCATTTTATTTACTTTTGAATGCATCTCTTCAAAAGCTTTAGAAGGCATCTGGCCTTCCCCCAACCTTCCTTCTGAAGGATTTATCAATACCTTTCATAATTATTTACAAGTGTCATATTGTACATGACGCACAAAATATATGATGCAGCTGTGGAACAACGGCTTTATTCTCATGGGCCTAGATAAGCTGAATGATTCATTTTTCATTGCATTACTCAAGGATGATGAAAACGTCTCAAACACAATAAACTTACGGGCTAATGATAAGAAACACTATATGAACTCAACAGGGAAAACAAACATATCTCAGAAAGAAGCACCATAATAACTTTACACTGATTTGAAAAGTACTGTGCTAAATGGAGACTTACAGTAGTACTACAGCAAGGAGGAAAGCACTTTCTACACTTACACTGAAGTAGCAAGCTAGCAACTACATCCCTCCTAAAACATCACCAGAACTCAGAAGCAGAGTGCCTGCCAGCTGTGATACTATAGTTTCACGGGTGTTTCATATGGCAACCACAGCTATATACGGAATGTCTTTCATTTGTCATTATTGCAGGTTTGCATTCAAATGCTTCTATTTATTTCAGTAGCCTCCTGTGTGTAGGAGTTTATGCAATGTGCCTGCCAGAGAGTTGTAAAGGCTTTATGGTTTGTACACACAATGTCTTTGTTGTTAAGGCTCAGATTCAGAGAAGCCTAGGTCCCAATTACATCTTTCTGCCCAGAGTTCCCTTTGAGATGGCTGTAGAGTTTCAGTCTTTGACCAGTATGAAAACATTAGGCAGAAAGACGTAACTGGAATATAGGATGTCTGGATCTTGAGACATATTCCTTCTAGGCTACCAAAGATGATAATCATCAGCAAGAATGACATCTTGATAAAGAAATTAGCTATGAGTTAAAACAGGCACAATAAAAAGACATTCTGAAATGGATAAAGTCAGAGGGCACTCAGCCCCATACATCCGTATCTCATTACTGCTAAAATGAATAAAATGCTATTATCCAACATCCTTTAGTCACACTCCTTCCTGAAAGAACTGAGGCAAAAGAGCAGGTTCACTAGTCCATTCCTATTCAGAAAAACTTTGAAAAAACACAGTAACCTAAGGGTTGTGCTATGTCCCATTAGTTTCAACAGCATCTGATCTCTTCTGTCTCAAATTTGGCAAACTATTTAAGCACCTCTTAAAAGATTTGCCTGCCCAAGTTCAGAAATATGTGAATATGTGTGTGGGGGAAACAGAATACTGGGGAACAGACACCTTTTTTCTTGTTCTAGCTGCCAGATCTATTATCATCCATGAATGAATGGATCTTTGCTTCTAGGTACAACAGCTATTTCCCATCCACTGGAGAAGGCATATGTTTGTAGTTTTACCAAGAGAACAGTAAAACCACTATCTTCTTACCGTCAAAGAATCCCCAAGGGCCGCAATAATTTTCACATCAGCTGGCTTTAGGAAATGCACTGCAAAAGAAAGGGATGCAGCTGAACCTGGACAGGAAATAGCTATTCTTTTTCACCACTGTATATGTGAAACATGCCATTGCGCATTCTGATGCTCAGACATGTTTTTGCAATACCCAGGTAATAAAACAGGAGCTCTCTCCAGCTCATCTCATGTGGTTGTAAGCAGCAGCATATGCATATTGTTCAGCATTGGGTAACATTGCTACTGAAAAGGCAGAAGAGCAAGGAGCAAATAACAATAAGCTGTAAACAATATCCAGCACCAAGATGAAGGTAAACCAATGCAGTATTAGACAAGGCAGGAACAGCATGTTATAGCTGTAAGGCAGAGAGGACTAAGAAGGCAATATAAAGTTTTTGGAAAAATTGAATACTGCTATGTCCTAGGCTAACATGCATGAAGCTGTATTTCCAGTTTCCTTCCCCAAGATTTAGGTACTATCACTTATAGACTATGCCAGCACACAAATTTGGATTTTATAATGAGATATTTTGAAGTTCTCCACTGGCAGTGAATGAAGCAGAGCTACTCGGTCAGAATGTTACCTTGTGTGACAGTATGGCATTGTATCTATTAAGCAGCTGCTGAAAAGTATGACATGTTTTCTGAGCAGTATTTTTCACAGTCCAGCAATCATTTCAGCAAAAATAAAGACTAATCTTGAAGGACAGTTGAAGGTAATTCAGCCTTTTAACATAAAACAGGCAAGACTACCTGAAGTTGCAGGAGGAGAGGATGGAGACCTGTCCTCGCATAGCAGCTGGCTTCCATAATTCTAAAGAAAAGAAGAAAGCTGAACAGCATTTGTATAGCAAATACAGTAACTAGGATTTTCCTAGCAGAGACCAGGTGGGTTAACCATAGACTGTTTAGCATGTAGTCAACCAGACACGTCTTGGTTGCTCAATTTAATAATCATATTCAGTATTACTCAGATTAGAGTAGCATTTTGTACTGATAACTGTGCTATCTGAGCATGTGTTCTTACAGGTGTTTCGGGAAGCATTTTGCCTAACTCAGGAAGTGCTTTCCTGGTCCATGCCATGCACTTAGCCTCCCAAACCCCTTTGTCCAAAGACTGATTTCACCTGTGGTGGAGGGCATGACTCATCTGGTTACCATACAGGAACAGATGCAGCAGAGTAACCGTGGAATGGTGAGGTTGACACTTACTGGAGTTTGGTTAGGGTATGTGTAATTGCTGTTCTTGTATGTCCTCAGGAATGGCTCAGCCTACAAAACAAGGCAGTCTGAGTCAATGCAAAGCATTAGAAAGATACATGGAGATTTCCATTCCCCAGCCTTCAGTTCTGAGATGTCTGTAGATGATTAGCAGCCTGATGCAAATGAATCCCAGGGATTAAAAAAAAAAAAAAAAAAAAAAAAAAAAGAAGAAATGGCATTTTAAAAATCCATACAACAACAGTATAAGCCTGGGGCAATATTTTTATGCAGCCAGAACTTACATAATATGCTCAGAACCCTGCTGTGTGTGATTAACAACAACCTTGTGGTCCCACTGCAAGGTAGTCCCATTGACCTCTGCAGAGCTGTGTGACTGGTGCCATCGTTGCCTTGTTTCCCCACTGAAGCTCTGTCATTCAGTATGGATACTTGATGACCTTGACTAGGTAGGCCAAACACCCTTCCCTTGTGTTTCAGCCAACTGAGACACATGACTGTGAGGAAGCTTACTCCTAGGATAAGCTTGCCCTCCATCTCATAGTGCTACCAGTGGCAGTGACACAAACCATGCAGGGAAGAGTCAGACCTCCCTCACAGATACAGCACTCCAGGCAGCTGGTAAAGGCTCACACAGACTCCCAGCCAACCCCTAGCACCTCCACATAAACACAGACACCCTTGTAACTTACCTCACTTGGACATTTGAGAACAATCTCATCTTCTATTTGCTGACTATCCGTCTTCTTCCCTAAGGGTTCCAGCTGTGGGAAAAAAGGGGGGTGCACAGAAGAAAAGCGAATGAGTATCAGAGGGCAACGGGTAATACCTCTGCAACCTTTGCAACCACCTTTGCAGCACAGCAAGACAACTGCAGTGCACTGCACCTGTGCAGGTGGCTGCCTCCGTGCACTGCTTCTTTGTGTGCTGAAGAAACTAATTCCTATACACCATGAATGTGGCCTGATGATCAACATGTCAGGTGGACATCATCTCCCTGGGAGAAGTGTCAACACCCCTATCCTTAACATACCCTGAAATTTACTTGTTTGATGTGACTGGTTTAACAGTTCGGGTGACCTTTCTTCACATGATCACTCCTCTCCTTTGTAAGCACAATTAAGGGTTCAGAAAGATAGGACTAGCTACCTAGTAGCTCCTTGGGTTTGTTTTGGGGTTTTTTTTTGCTGCCAAGAGCAGGACGGAGTGGACAAGGAGTGAGTAACACAACCTTTAAAAATCTTACCATGTTGTTCCACAAAGCACGTGCAGCCTGCGAATGAGACTTCTGGCTGAAATGGAAACAGTCTGGGGCAAAATATGAACTGTCCGGCCACCCCTCCTAAAGAACAAGATGGGTGCTGTCAAAGAGGCAGTACATACACAACAGGCTGTGTGTTACCCCAACTGACTTCAAACCAAAGTAGCTGCAAAGGCCACTGATGCCAATAGAATTAAACTGAGCCAGAGAACACTAGTAACTTAGAACTAAGAAGTCTTTTAAAGCTTTTTAATATAGGATTTCCAAGTAATAAGGAATACAGACCACTATGACTCTGGGTGCAGAATACCTGGGCACAGGTATGGATTGCATTCTTTATTTCCCCTGAGATTCACACATTATAGTCTTTTGAAGCACATGGGCCTTCATACTAAAAGTCATTTGCCAAAGTACTGGAAGGAACTTTGAGATATATGGGGAATGAAGGGCAAGTGCTCCCTGGTAAAGACTTTGAACTAAATATTTAGCACATGGTTGTCTGATTACAGTGGAGTGGACTCAGTGCCTGAAATCATGTCTTCAAAGTCTGTGTTCCTGTTGCCCATTACCCCCAAGTTATTCCATAAACATTGTCTGCAATTTCGGATGTAAACTCAACTAAATATAACAATTATTAGGGCAGAAAACTGCTGATCACATTTGCAGCCAAGAAAATTTTGAGAAGTCAGTGGAATTGCACCAGGATTTAATGTAGGGGTCAGGTTTTTGGTTGTTTTTACCTGTGTTTTTGGCATCTTCACATTCATCAGAAACGGCTGCAAAACCACTGTGAAATCATCTTTAGTGTCATACCTTCCGCTCTCCACTAACTGGCGGGTTCTCTCCTAGAGTCAAAGAAAAGTTGCCACCATTCCTTCTTTTACACTCAGCTCATCGAGTCCCTCCATCCATTTACATCTCTCCCAAGGGTTCCCCCTCCTTAGTGCAGAAACCCAGATGTGGCTGTGGTTTCCAGTTTGTGCTGGGCAACCTATGTAGCCATCTCTGAGACAGGCATCGCAGGCTTCTTTGCAGAGGGGCAGCCTGGGGATGGCTGCCTGACTGACACAGACAGGCAACCTGCTCAGTAATTAGATCTTCTGTCAAGATGATCTTCCAGAACCACTGAAGCATTTTTGGTTTGGCTGGCATCCCATGTCGAAAGTTTGTTCCTGAGTTATCACATTCTTCGACTTAATCTGATGTCTAATGAGATAAGTGGTTAAAAAAAAAATCCCAAACTGCTGGCTTTCTGACATTCTACTTTCTATGGCTCTTTAACAATTTTTCTTCTCATCTGTTTTGCTGTTTAGTGAGAGTTGTAAAGATCTTGAGTGTACTCCCATCTCCCCCTCATGTTTTTGTATTTTTTTAAAAAATCACAACTACAAATATGTCATTAAAACAAGTGGAAACTGTCCTTCCTCCCCTCAAAATATTAGCCCCTCTGTGGTCCCTTGATCAACAGGAGGATGACATTAAACCTGTAACAAATGCCACGTGTCTTACCTGGTACCTTCTGTTAAAGTAGACCAACTTCTTGAGCTCATTAGAATTGTCCTTGGGGTTTACAACACAAGGGCACAGGAACCTGTGGGACAAGAGCATGGTGCTGAAATCTACTCCTGTTTTGTCCCCCATTCCTGAGCTGACAAACTACAGGGTTAAAAGCTCCTCTGAGAGGGATTTCTCCGAAAGGCAACTCGATGGGAGTGTTAGCTCTCACCTCTGAGTTTCTACACAGAAAGAATCCCTGATTCTTGAGCAGAAACCCATTTATTAGGGATAAATTAATGAACATAATGTGAGGAAAAGGTTCCGTGCAGGCAAGAGCTGACTGGGTGCCCATGGCAAGGTTTGGGCAGCAGGAGTGACCTCTGTGAGGAGTCAGGCCTGCCTGTGCTGGACACAGCCAGTTCCAGCCGGCTTCAACAACCCAGCCACCCAGCAGGCTGAGCCTGTCGGCCAAGGCGGCGGTGCCCCTGTCAAAACCCGTGTAAGAAAGGACAGAAAACACCAGAGAGGGAGAGGAGGAGAGAACAGCAGCAGGAATGAGGAGGCTGTGCTCCGTGGCAGAGCAGGCGCTCCCCTGAAGAGACTGCAGCCCAGGGGTGAGCCCACCCCAGAGCAGGCACACCCCAGCAGGAGCATGGGGCAGGAGTGAGAAGGAAGGAGCGGCAGAGAGACATGGTGACGTCCAGCCCCCCACCCCCTGCTCAGCCGTGCCTCACTGGAGGGACTGAGGGTACCCTGCAGCCGTACAAGGGGGCAGGGAGAGGTGTCTGGAGCGAAGCTGAGCCTGGGCATGAGCGAGGACAGGTGCTTTAACTGTTTAGCTTTCTTGGGTTTTGCCCAATACTTGAATCGGTAATTAAATATTTATGCTAGTGGGCAATAAATTCAGTTAAGTTTCCCAAATGATGTTAGAATCTCCATCCTTAGAGAGCTTTTCCAACCTGAGGCATTTTGAGTTTCTGTGAACTCCTGTTGGTCATGTTGGTCACCTTTATCCCTTCCTGACATTTTGATCCTTCTAGCATGTGTTTTTTTCCTTCTGATGCTCCATCTTCCCGGGCATGCCTCATTATTACTTGACAGTTCCAAATGAAAAAAAAGGCTTTTAAAAAATGCTGTCATATGATGACAGTAAAGTATCCCTGAGAGAGCTCTTAGAGAAATACCTCCTATAGAGTTGTAGCTGATAGGTTCAGAGTATACAAAGATCCCTACTACCTCCACACTTGGCTTAATGGAGCGCAACTAACAAACCGGTATCTTATTTCTACAGTACATCTATATGAAAAGCAATACAAACCTAGACTGTGTTTTCAGAAGTGTTTCAGTAACATAAACAAGGCAAAATTAGTGGAGGCAGGAGACAAACTCTTTTAGGTTATTTACTACTCTTGGAGGAAAAAAAAAAAAGACAAGCTTTTAAGATTAAAAGCCTCCTTCAGGTCTTTCTTCAGTTCAGTAGCATGGCATTTAATACCCCCCACAGGGTCTGCTTGGTAACTTGGCTTGCTGCCAGACAGGCAAATTTTAAATTCAGCATGGCACCTGAAATGATGGGAAAGGTTACAAGGTACCTTGATATAAGCTAATCTTAAAGGCTTCACTAACTATTCTTGTCTGACGATTAAAGTCTTGGGGATACATGTGTGCTCTAGCTAGTAACCTTTGTTAAAGAGAAAAACTACAACTGGTTATCATAAGCATGAATTTAAAAATGAACATTTGAATTTAAACACTAATTGTCCACTGACAGTTACCAGAGACCCTTTAATTCAGACCAAGAGGGTCATGTCTATGTTCCTCCTGTAAAAACCACCTTCAGGGGTGCCTGCATTCACAGGACAAGGTTATTCTGCAGGCCTGTCCAGGAAAGCAGAGATTTGCTTTTCTGAAACTAAGCAAGTCCCGTCAGAAGCAAGTCTAGGGGGACATGCTGGACCCTACTTGAGTCACCAGAAGCTCACTGAGGCACAGACCTGCCACCGCAGTGGCAGACTCATGCTGACCTGGGAGGACTGTTGAGCCATGAGGCAACAGGTAGTGCAATTAATCATCCCAGACATCTACTTGAGATACTAATTAATAACAAAACTAGTAATCAGCAACGAGATTACAGACATCAAAAACTACAGAAGCAAGAGGGAGAGTTTTAAGACTGCAGAAAGGTAAATCTGTAAATAAAACTTGTTTTAAGTGATCAATTAAAACACTCTGTGACTTAGTATTTTCTCTGTCTTTGTCCAGAGTGCACAGCTGAGCTCTTTCTGCTCTGGCTTGAACTCTCTTGCAGCATAAGTGATGAGTCATTAAAATGGCAACTCCACAAAAAGGGGTAACAGCAAGGCTGAGATAGGGAGAGTGACAGACAGACAAGTATTTCTAAATGCTGTGTTGAAATCAACATGTAGGTACATGTGCATACACAGAGGAAGGTGTTTGTTGGTCTGAAATACTAGAAAATTTCCCTTTGAGAAAAATGAGCTTCCCAAGAAGACCTTGCAGCCTTCTGTGAGCAACAGTGAGAGCTGTAACATAAATCATCTTCAAACCTCATAAGAAACTTTGGGCAGGTATTGTTTTCTGATGCATGCAGCTCCCGGAGGCTTGCTATGGGAAGCACTGTCACCAGATTCACAAATGCTCGTGGAACCTGCCAAGAGAATAAGCAAACCCATAGCCAATGCCCAGAGCACAGAGTGCTATCTTTGCCCCTACACAGCCACAGCAGACCTCAGGCAGCAGCCTGCTGATTCAGGTAGCTTGCATTATTCATAATAGAGGTGTTCAAAGTACTTTCTCAATAATTAATCCGCCCCGCATACAATACTAGATTACAGCTCCTGCCTGCACTGCCTAGTTCTATTTTAAATGCTGATGGCTGGTCACTTGAAAATGATGACTTCAAAAAGGTCCAAACAAGTTGTTACAGGTCTCAGCATGGCTTAGACACCTGATAGCTCTTTGAGTACTTTTACAATCCTCATCTTCATCTGGAATATCAGAATCTCTCTCTTAATGACCACAAAGAAATATACTTGCTTGCAGTATAATGAATGAGCAAAGCATTTTCTAGCCATTGAATACCACGTTTGTTCAAATTTGTTGTGATACTTTACACATTTGTCCACAGCACATCAGTTAAAACAGAGCACATCATTTTTCCTTTGGTAAAATACTTCTCCAGACCTTTCTGTCTTTCACAAAGATTTTCCTGCAAGCAAGCATCTTTGCATACAGCAGTGCTCCGCAGATAAAAGCAAGAAAGTAAATTCTCAATCAATGATCAGTGACTGCTTTACAAACAGAACATGATCCCCACTCCCACATACTAGAAAAGTTTGTTTTACCTCTCTGTGAAGCATGTCCAAAGCTATTTGTAGATGGTAGGTGTAGTTTTCAGGAGAATAGCGTATCTGTCGAAGCAAGAGGGTTGAATTTTATTATCAGTTTACTCAAGCAGGCACAACAGTGACTAGTGAGAGTGTTCCACATCAGCATTTATGTTTCTAACTCTTGGGTCAAGAGTGGCAGAGTCTTAGGCAAAACTGTCCTGTCTCTGCTTTTCTTGTTTCCCATCACAGCTGTCTCACTTGCAAAAAAAAAAAAAAAAATTAGCAGACACTGGATACCAGTGAGGGAACAAAATTCAGAGGACATTATAGAATAAAATTGTAGAATCATAGGTTAGAAAAAAGCTTTTAGATCACCAAGTCCAACCATTAACCAAAGTTCATCACTAAACCATGTCCCTGAGCACCGCATCTATGTGGTTTTTAAACACCTCCAGGGATGGTGATTGCACCACCTCCCCGGGCAGCCTGTTCCAATGCATTATCAGACATCACAACACCCTCCATCGCCACGCTTGCTTGGCTGGTCTTAAAAGCATGGCTAACAACTTACCAACAGGGACCATCTTTGTGAGAGATCAGTTTTTGTAAAAGTAAGTTTGTTTCTGCTGTATCAAATATTAGCAACATGCCTCCCACATGCTCCTTAGCTGCCACAAATAATAACTGGCAAAGCTGAGGCGTTTATCTGGGAATGAAATCACTTTATATACTTGCCTCTCAGTGGTGAAATTTCCCTGTTCCATTTGAGCAGTTTAAATCCTCTAATTTAATTGTCTCAAGTATCCAGCTTTTATTTCTTCACTTGTGGAACTATTCAACAGTCAAACAGACTTTCCTATGAGAAATGCCTGTCTTATTTTCAGCCTTAATTTTCTTTGATTTAATTTCAAGCAGAAGTTCATTGAGAACCCCACTGGCCTACTCTACAAAACTAGACAGCTCATTTCGCTTATTCATTTCCTAAATCACAGCTCATGAAAAGCAAGATGGTGGGCACTATTTGTAGCTGTGCAATGTAAAGGAAGTATCATTGTGATCTTTGGATGCAGGCATGCTATCTCTTTGCCACCCACACTCATGTGTGAGTGCCGTTTTGTGACTAGGTCTGGCGCAGAAGGTAGGGATGGTTAATTTACTCCTTCCTTGTTTTATAACCATCTTACTGTTCTGCTTTACTGTTTTTCCTGATCTGAAATTGATTGCACAGAATGAAAAGTATGTGCTGTGCTGCTTATAAGTAGGTAAGACTCATCACTAACTGAGGAGTCGCCACAGCCTTTCACCTCCTGTATACTTGCACATTCCAAAGGCTACATACAGTATGCATATGTATATTATATGCATATACAATATATGCTATATTACGTATGATTGCATCAGTATGAGCTGTGGGTAGAATCATTCCCATAGCACTGAAACTAGTAAGAGAGCACCAAATTAGACTTAGGAGTGAGATTGTGCACAAGGCAAAGAGGAGCAAAAACCCTTGACCTTTTATCTACAGGTGGTAAACTGGCTAGATAATGGAAAGTTATCTTAGTTAACAGCGTATCAACATAGCCACAACTATCTAATTTACAGGTGTTCTAAAGATATCACTTCATTTATCATAACATCGGGTTGAACAACCTGAAGGTCTCAGTGGTTACATTCCAGAACTGCACAAATAAGACCTACGTTATTTTGGTCTCACCCACTGAGTTCTTCCCTCTCACCCACTGCAGTGCTTAGAGACTCTAAGCCCAGGCTGGCCCAGTTCATGCTGCAGGCAGCAGGGGACTTACTGGATCATTGCAGAATTTGCATAGGTCATTTCCACCTATGAAGAGTGTTATGAGCTTCCAGTCAGTCTGCAAATTTATTCTCTGCACACAGAAGGAGATAGAATGAAACTTATTTTTAAAAAAAAAAAAAAAAAAAGGGAGAGGGGCAGGCAACATAACACAAATTTCTCAGGGTACCAGGCTACAATTCTCTAAGCATCCACAACAAAAATGAATTTGTAATCATGATTGAAGATGTAGAAAGTACTATGATCTAAATAAGGTTTACAAACTATGATCTAAATAAGGTTTACAATATCAGTAGCACTGTGCAAAATTACTTGCTTCAGAAAACTATTGCTCAAAATCCATTTGTATGGTTTTCTTAGTAATATCTTGTGTATACACTGAGTGAAGACTCCTGCAGCTCTAGGAATGTATCTTCATTGCAAAAATGATGGTCGATGTTTTACTGTGTCATAAATAATGCAGATATCCTGCTGGAAAACCCTGGAGAGCAACATACTTCAGTCTTGTTGTGAGACAAATGGCAAAGAATAGAGGGGCAATATTAACTCTATCTAACAGTACTGGTAAAAATCATAGTACCTTTCCTCTGGAAAGATTTTGCAAAGGCACAGCTAATGCAAGGTGATTGTGCTACAGTAAACACACACCTCCTTAGTTATGAGGAAAAGATTCAGATACACTTAGTACCACGTAATGGATGTTGTACTCAATATCTTAACTCTTCAATTTTGGTGCAAAACACCACTAAGAAAAGCAGCAATAGCACATCACCCTCAAGTGGTTTAAAAATATCTATCTTCAAAGGCAGAAGGCAACATATCCCAGCTTGTAAACATGCGATTCAATAATTTGGCCTCAAAACATACTTATCCAAATTAAAGGAGGGGAAAATTTTCCTCCTGCACTAAAAAAATGTTTAAAAATAAAAAAAAAAGGCACTCTCAAATCAAAGATGTATGACTTCTAATATGAACATACTTTCTAGTCAGAAAGAAGTTTAATTAGGTAAAAAAGTTTATTAGTTAAATAAAAGGTATTTGTATTCATTTCTGTTGTGTGATGTTTCCAAGCCGATAAATACAACAGACTAGCACTTGAATAGTTTCAACGAAAACCATCCAACCACTTCATTGTCAGTTGCTATCCCTTTTAATCTCATCTCAGATACAGACATCAGAGTGAAATCTTGTTTACGAGAAAGGAACCAAAAAAGAAGGTACTGCAAATATTTTTGTCCATATGTACTCACCAGAGTATTTATACTAGACATGCACACACAGTTATCTTGAAGTCTTTTTGGCTGCTTTCCAAATGCACAATTGGAAAGCCAAAATAATATCGTGTAACTTAGGTCACTGATTGCATAGCACATTTGTCAAATTACAAACAGCAAACATTCAAAGTACCAGCTGAGGTGCAAAATATGCAAGCAATCCTCAGACTAATGTGTGTTTTATAGACCATTAATCAAATAATTCCTAACAACAAATGTGTAAGTCAAAAATCAAATGATGACTAAGGGAAAGAAGGGACCAAATGTTTTTTAAAGAAAACAAGTCCATTCCTCAATGCACATGTTCACTCCACATGATTTGCCACTTGAAAATCTTGCATTCAACATCCTAGCACATATCATTATTGCTGGAAAAAACACGTGCTTACAAGATAATCATATCACAGCAAAATCCTAGCAGAGAAAAAGTTCTGTCATCTTACAGGGTGAAGTAGGTTGGGAGGGGAAGTAACAACACTGAATATACCAGCCACTTGTGGTAAAAATGATAAGAAGATAACAATTATCTGGGATTGATAGTACCTATCGCGTGCTGGTACAAATCCATTTAAGACAAAACTATAGTTTATTTTTTACTGACTCACCCTGCACTAGGGAATATTACACTGTACACTGCTGTACCCATAGTTTTAATGTTGGGCTCCCACTGTTGGCATCTGCTGTTGGTCTGTTAGAACCTAAATGATGCCATATAACTAACTTCATTCTAAAGATATTAATGATGCGTTCAAACTCACAGTATTATTCTTCATGCGGTCCACCAGTCTTCTAACCTGTGTAGGAACATCCCTAAAAATAAAAGAAAAATAAAATAAGGAAAATAAAATATTAAAAAAAAAAATAAAAAAGGAATCCTGCATAGACAGCAACGCAAAGAAGAAAGCTCTTGAATTGATGTCCCTCACATAATGGCTAAAAATACCTTGGAAAGTCTAATTTTCATTGAATTAAAGGTATGATACCCCAAAAAGGCTATATTTTGAGACAGCAATGAGAAAAAAAGAGAAAAAAAATAGCATCTGACAGGTATTTGACCACTTCGCAAATGCTACATAGTTACAGTTTTACAAGCTATACAGAAAATACTGTGCTATTACAAAATAAGTGCACTTTGCTCCTACCCAACATCAGACAAATGCTATTGATACACATATCACTGAAGCACCCGTGCATGTATCAATATTATTACACCACCTCGAACCACTGAGGCATGTCTTAGAAGAAGTGTTCCAATGAGAAGGAGATATGATATGAATTTCTCTAGTTAATTCCTAAACCTGTCACAGACTGACCATAAGCATTCCATATTTTTCTTTTACTGTCTCTGCATGAACTCTTGGTCCTACTGACAAGAGGGTTTGAATACACCTCCTATAAAACAGGGATGTTTTTTCTCTGCCTCATAATAGGGATGTGAAGATTTCTGAGTAGTGTTTGTAAAGTTCTTTGGGCTTCTTGGTTAAAAATACTAGAGAAAGCATTGCTTTTGCTGCTAATTTATTTGACTTAGATTAGAAACATTGCAAAGTCCCCATCACATTTCTTGGCCTTCATGCTAGAGATGGGCTAACAAAATATATTTGGGTTTGCCTATCAACCTTATTGCACTCTTGCCAAAGTCCTTGTTAGAACTGAGTTTTAAAGAAAAATCAACTTTTTTATTAAAATTAAAAGATTTTTCCTCTTACTCTGCATGATCCCCTGCCACAGCTTGGTTTAGTGCAGCATTACTTGTAGTCTGCTTTCCAGTGCCAATGGAATACCCTATCAGGGATGGGTTGAACTCACGAAGAATATCTGCAGAAAAAGACAGCACCCTGAAATGTTGCTTACTACAGCGGGTAGCAAATGAGGTTATAAAGATTAGACTTTAGTAAAAGATCATTAAAAAGCTTTAAGAGATACCTATCAAAAAATTAACCTTTAAGTATAATAAAAGTGGAGATTCATTGCCATACAACTGTTTCCTTGCCTTCAAGATTTCTGAGTTTCATGAACCCTGATATCTCAGGATCTAACACAATCATCTTGGCTAGCAATGCCATTTTGCCTGGCAAGCGACAATGAGTAACGCTGTGCTCACACAGGCGACTCTCATGGTGTCATACTCTAACTGCAGATAAGATGGAATCAAATCCTTTAGCCTGATCTCCCCAGATGTATTAACCCCAAAGACCCAAGATTCGTTTCTAGATCTCAGGTTACAAACCAGCCTTACAAACACCCAGATCTAAAATGCCCTGACCTCTAAAAGACATGTAAAATCTGACCTCGTAACGTGATTCTGGTCCTGCCTAAAACAACTTTCCCATACAGTCAAAATAGTTTCTTTAGGCTATGATCTAAGAACTTTGATTCATCTATTCCCAATGCATTTTGGACAGAGCTATAACCAACAGAAGAATACTGAAACAACCAGTCCCCTCGGAATTACAAAATAAATAGTTAAGTCATGCACAGCAAATTACAGCCTGGTTGTTATGCAACTTTTACTCAGCACTGGACGTTGAATACAAAAGCATTGGCTCTGTCACGCTGCAAATTGTAACTCTTTCTTCACGTCTTCTTTTGTAACAACAGATGGTTTAATAGCTGCAGTTATTTCTCAAGTTTACGGGAAAAGGCACTTACTTGCAAGTGTCGTGACTGTGCTTATGTTTTCATTTCCCCCAACACTGTTAAAAAGAAAGAACAAGGAAAAATAAGTAACTCCCAAGAGACGATGGACTTTGTAAGGCAGTGGACTAAGTAAGAGAGCTCCCCCGTACGGAGCTCCGACACGCGCACACAGCACAGCGCCCCGTGGTTGTACTGAGTCAGAGCAAGCTCTGTGTGTGCGTACACCAGTGAGGTCACGAAATCAGAGACTCTATCGTAATCATAATAATCATACTAAAAGCCCTGTATACCATCTGCCCTTTCAATTCTCTCACGTGTTTTGGCATATGTTCAAACCTAGTTGAAAGATGATAATTTTTAAAAGCCGCCTTCTTTGCTATTGTTGTCCCTATTAAAATATTTATTACTTCCAGTTTTAGTTAACAAATACTTTGTATCCATAACAACAAGTTCTAAAGGCATATATTTCAGAGTGATAAGTATACTCAATGCCTTTCAACCCCCATTTCAGTCAACTGGAAGAATACTACTAGACCAGTAAAATTCACCGTATGTGTGTGTGCTCTTTACTCTCTCTCCTTCACGCTGTAGAAAATGCTAGTATACTTTTCCCCTCAAAATGTCAGCAGATTATTATTAAGGATCAAAATATAAAAAGTTGGACTTGAACATCTCTGTAGTATTCCTTTAATTTGGAATAGAATATTCTGAAGTACTCTAGTACCTATTTAAATTTACAGAGCTGCAGTGGCTCAGATGGGTAAGAAATCATGAACCGAAAATCAGCCTGATAAGTTTGGTGTTAAATCATACAGTTGCAGAATAACACGTGAACATGATTGCTTTTTTTCAGAGTGGCTGTTTGACCTGTGTAATAAAATGCTGTATACATAAAAATCTGTACTGACTCATAACTGATAAACTGTTCTGCATGACGTAAGCAAAACTGGGAAAGAGTCAAGGAAATAGATACTGTGTTTGAAACAGCAGCAGCAAAAACCATCCCATCTTGACTTTTTGTGGACTGCTGATTTTATGTGAGAAAAATGGGTAACATGGACAACAGCAGGGAAGAGCAGACGGTATAGAAAGAGCAGGGACAGAAATGCAGAATGTGCAAGTGGTGCAATGGTGCTGGGATCTAGAAGTCTCCTTTGTGATAGCTGCAGCCCTGAGAGAAGAGACCCCATTTCGTGCATGTAGCCAGGCCTACGCCAGCCATGCTACATTGTACTCTAGATATCCACTAGTCTGAGCATTTTATTTATCATGAGTAATAGCACAACCACATACATCCATGCAAAACATGAAGTCAAATTCACAAGCCTCTATTTGATACAAAACCGACTATACATATCAAAACCCAAGAAAATGGATTCCCTCCCACTGAGGGGGAAATTCCTGGAACTCACCTCCAAGAAACACCTCGGTACTGAGTGAGGACATCCATAACATCATGGGGTTTGGATGCTGCCCCATTACCTGCCTGGAAGCGGAAGAGAAGAAGAATTCACCTTCAGAAAATAAGAATTGCCACAGTAACTAGTCCTCTGACTGACCCTGGTGAAAATAATTACAGTGTATATTAATGAAGCAAGCTATGTCATCGTCCCAAAATATAACAGTTCTCAGGAGGATCAAGGGCTGAGGGTATTTTAATTCCGCTCCAGTGAATTACCCTCTTCTATCAACTTCTTGATTAGATCAAGTGGGGAAAAAATTGGTTGAGAATGTTAAAAATATTCATATAATTCTAAATTTACATAAGCAATAAATAAGATAGCAATGATCCGGAATGAATAATTTATTATAATGTTCCTCACATTAAAAAGTAGTATGGAGATTTTATGTCTTCCCTTCTCCAGTTTCCCCATGAAAGGAGACTACAAGTATTTAATGTGGTAATTAGCACAGAACACGTAAGAAACATGAATTACGATGTGAGCAGTGAGGTAGTCATCACCAACTGGACAATCAGTCAGTCCAGGGGTAACAAGTTTATGTAGTTCCAGGAATAGTGTCAAAAGATATTCTCAAGATAAATCACCCTTGACACACCTGATGACCTATTGCAATTTTACTCAAATATTTCATTAGTATAAATGGACATGGCTTTATAGGCTTTGGTATTATCATATATATATTTACCATAACATACATATACACACAACTAGCTGCAGGATTTCTTCTATTTATGCTGCTTACTAATAGCTTTGAAGGTGAATACCTTGGGAGCTGCGTAGAATCATTGAAGAAAAGTAATTGTTGCAAGTCCACTCTAGCTGTCTGGGTTTGCTGCTGTGCAATTTAATCTAGCAGCTCTCCCTTGTGTGGCACTTTTGTGGACTTTATGTGGGAACCATGCACGGCAGATTACCAGCCGGTCAAGGTGGAATATGGAAAAAAAATATGTGAAAAATGTGCTTGGCTCAATAGGGCATAACTGTACTTACTCTATTTCTCAGGTTAAAAATTGAGAAAAGCTTTTTCATTACTTGCTTTAATGATGGCTGTCCAGTCATCTTTACTTACTGTGAGTGAATCTCCCAGAGCAGCAATCACCCGAATATCCGCCGGTTTCAAATTATGAACTAATAAATAAAAAATAAAGGTAGTTTAAGGGAAAAAGGAAAGAAAGAAAACTTCAAACTGTGATGGTTATCAGCACTTTTCCTCAGAATAACCATAAAGCATTGCAAAGACAGTATTTTAATATTCATGACAGCACCAGTTCGGAATGACAGACACTGTCAGGTTGTCAGAATTTTATATTTTTTCTTTTTACAATTTAATCTTTATATAATTATATTAAGATATTTTACATAATTATGTATTACTATATAATGATATATAATTAAATATATCAATATTTTTATGTTTTACATAAATTTGCAAGAATAATCACAAATTATTCTTGGCTATAGCTGGGCATTAGCTACAGCAACAAGGGAGGCAGTAAGATTTTGGTCTTGCCTCTGTTCTTACTCAAATTCCTTTTAACCAGTGGGAACAACTGAAAAGCAGGCACAGCTCTGGTGCTAGCACAGGGTGGAACTCTGGGGACAATCCCAGCTTCCGAGGGATGACAAAACCCACCTGGGGACAGAATTCCACGTGGCTTTTTGCACCCCAGACTGCACTGACAAGACCCACTACTCCATACATACTCAGTTTTCCTATCCCTGCAACTGCAAGACCCGTCTGCTGTCTTTTCCACAGTCACTTCTTCCTTTGTACGCGAAAGGTGTAGTTGCATAAGCTTTCACCATCCTTGAGAGAGAACTTGCATCTTGCTGTGTAACTGCTTGCGTTGTTCCAAGAAGGATCTTAAGAGCCACAGTCAGTAGTGTCTACTGCTTCCAGGAAAAGTGTACCTGTCCTAAACAAACCTGGTTCCTGTTCCCCTTCTATCATCAAATGAAGTAGCTCTACAGTGAAATTACACAGGACAGTACCTGAAACTGGAACTGTGTCAGAGGGACCCCGGTCAAAACAGGGAATATTTGTTCCATAACTTCTCTCCTGCAAAGACAGACGAGGCGAGACTTCACATTGGACTCACTATACTCTGGTTGTGATAAACAATGTCTCAGAGCATTAGATTAATGAATTTCCCACATACTTTGCATACAACTACTCGGCTCAGCCTGTCCTCAGGCCATGCCTACACCTGCCCATTGAAGGCAGACACAAGCTCGGTCTGCTTAGAAGCCGCATGGCCGTGTTAGTGCTGCACAGCTCTTGCCTACCAGTGGGGCCAGTTATCTCAGACTGTGCCATGCAGTGTTCAGCTATGCAACATTTTATGTGCCTATACTCAAAGCTAGGTGAGCTCACACCTTTTTGTGAGAAACTGAACGTTCCTGGAATATCCCAGCATGAAACCATAGCTTCGTCAGCAGGCCATGAGCCTGGCTTCTCCACACACAGCCCTCTACGTGTCAGGAGGGCCAGCGATTTGCCCTCCTGGCTCTTTTGGGTTACAGCCTACTGACGGCAGCACCCCCAAGGTCTACTGTTAGTGAAGGCTGACTGTCAGTATACCAGAGCAGACCATCACACAAGACTCAAGGACATGTGTTGGCTTCAAATCTCTCTACAGAACTCCTTAAGTAAGCTAACTTGCCTAAGGAAAAGACACTTATCTTGTCCCATTGCTTCATTTTGTTGGGTTGTTTTTTTTATTATTATTATTATTAATTAAAAAATTTATTATTAAAAAAAACACCCCACAAAACAAAACAAAGCCACAAATATAACACAGTGTTGCTTCTTGCCTCCTATGCCATAGCTACCAAAAAAAAGAGTGGTAGGTACCATTGCCCCTTGCACAATACAAAACACCCTGAGTAACTAACAAAACAGGTGGCATTATGTTAAAGTAAGAGGAGAAATGTGTATTACTACTCCAATGATGTACAGGCCATTTTGAGTGCAGATGTGGTTTAGACACTGTGTTCTGGGACATGAAAATGAACATTACCACCTCCCTCTGCACCTCTGTACCTGCTTGGGAACACTAAGTTGTACTTAGAATCGGAGTACCATGACTTAAAAAAACCAAAAACAAACCACCAAAAAAACCCCCAAGCACAGCTGTTTACCTCCAAAAATCTAATCACAAAAAAAATATATCCAAAAAACCCATGAAAAAATCCATTGTTATTCAGTTTTACTGTGGTGTAAACGAGATGAAATCAGACCCACACAGTGGTGTCATGCTGATCTGCTCTGTTTTCCTCCGTGGTAGGACTAAATGGCCCCATTTTCACTATCTTCTTATTTCAGGGAAATTAACATTGTTATCCAGATGCTTAAGAAAGGTTCTTAACAGTGAAGGCAAGACTTTAGGCTGGCTGAAGACATCTACTTTAAATCATACTCTACAAAACCCACAAAGGAGAAAATGAGCTATTAAGCATCTGACTATTCAGGCATGGAAATATGGAGCTGGAGCTTTGTATTTAGTTTTCCTAGGTAGTATTGTTTAATTAGGCTACAACACACTCTCACCCACCTGCCCCACTCCCTGGAATACATTCAGTCCATATGATGCAAATAGTCCTACTATACCTGAGGTGTTTCTTTGGCGTTTGATGTCTCTGGGGAAGATGAGTAGTTACTATTTCTATATGTGAACAAATATGGGCTTTCCTGCAGAGTGAAGAGAGTGTGTTTACCAATGCTAATGGAAACATAGTCAGCTGATATTAAAATCTTCTGGCTAGATTTTCCAAGGGAAAAAAATCTTTAACAGTATTAATTTTTGAATGAACATTGCACTACTGAAGTAAACCAGGTTAGACCTGAAAATTAAGCCCTGGTACGCTCTAGGCACAACACCACCTCTTGCCTTAAACCTAACATCAAACAAAACACGTAATTCCATTTCTTTGATGTTTTAATTGCTGTTCACTGAAGCTTTCGGGTGCCAGTAATATTTTATCACTATCAATTTATTGAAGTCAGAACTTAAATGCAAAAACATTCAAGAACTGTTCTTTGAACCTGAGATGCTCAGGCCCTAAAGATACTACTGGGCTATTGACAGCTCCAGAGACTAAAACAGTTAAATCAGACAGCAGACACAGTTAAATCACAGAAAAGCTAAATTATATAAAATACATGGATTCCATTTTATTGCTGAAAAAGATTTCAATACTGATAATGCACCTCTGATATCTGCAATTAATAAATTCAGATTAGCTAGTTATATTTTGAATAAAAAATATCTGACACAGTACGACAATTTAACTAGATTTTGTCAAAAGTTGTTTTCAGAGTTTCACCTTTATAAAATAAAGAGCATGTGTCAATGAACTTTAAGAACACTACATTTTTAACAGTGTAGTATCTTGGGCAAGTACACATTCCCCAGAACTTCAGAAAATGACAACAGTATTTGAAAACTTGGAAATTCTGTGAAGAGTATATAAAATCTCACACTAGGACTTACTCACAAAGTAAGGAAACCCTTTTACCTGAGATGGACACTGGACCTGAAGCATTTTTGTGACTCCGTAAGGCTGCTTCTGCCCAACTGGCTCCATCTGGAAAGGGAGAGAATAGAGGAAATGTACCCGTGCTGTGTGTGGGAGGGAAGGGAAAATAGCAGCAGCTCAAAGGCTCTAGTGCCTGGAGTTTTCCATCAGGTCCATATAGATATATATATATATATATGCGTGTGTGTGTGTATGTATACACACACATTTAAAAGCTTGTTTTGTTTATGGTAAATATTTATCTATGTATAACATACCACATGTTTACCTACAAAGGCAAGGAACTGAAAACAAGACCTCTCACACGATCAGTCTTATCCCATCACCATTAAAACAACCATCCACACATTAACTCTGCTCTTGGGAATTCCACCGTAAGTGGTTTTCCCCCTAAGGCACTGATCTCATGCCGCAGTTATTCAGCTGTTCACAATCAAGTTGCTATTTATCAGCTCAACCACAGTAACTGTAGACATGGTCCAGAAGATCATAGCTTAAACCATCCTCGTGATTAGTTTATGATGCAGTTTAACCTTTACTGCAATTTGCAAGCCAGTACTACTCAGCTGGGCTGGGTATGAGAAAGTAAAGGGTGGGTTGCCACAGCTCAGCCGCCACAGCTTAGCCGCCAGGACAGACCTTGCAGCAGTCTGTCCATCCTCCCAGGCCTCAGCCACATTTTTTGTCTTCTTCCAGGCTGTGAAACCATGCTCACGGACACTTGAGAAAGGCACACTTGGGAGTTCACAGTTTATAGTTGTCATATAGAAGTATAAAGAAACACCCAGGCTTTTGTGTGGGAGGAAAAGCAACTTTGAGTAGATTGAAACTTTGAAGTAAAAATGGTATTACTGAAACTCCTTGGAAAATGCAGTTTTGACTCAGATAATACAATGAAAACTTAGGTAAGTTCACATCACTTTACCTCAGAAGCAGAAAGTATAAAATCCCTAATATAAATGGAAAACTAAAATTCTTCCATTTGGTAATGCATTCATGTTGCACTAACTTCTTTCCTTCTGTTTTACGAATGCTATCTTTATGTACTCCCTCTGCTGCAAATTGATTTTGCAGCAAAGTCAGAAACATGGAATATAACACATTATGGTCACACACCAATCCTCTAGCGGCTGTAGCCCGTGCAACTAAAAGCTTGCTAATTTATCCCACCTTCCAAACTGTTTCCTTATCTACATTTTCATACATGTTAGAAAATGCCAAAAGGTGCACTCTGATGCTGCATAGAGGCTTGATAATATTTATATCTGTTGGTCTTCTAACAAGATGGAGAGGGGGTTGTTAATGAAATATTATGGAATGATTCAAAACTCAATACTGACAGCACAATGTGGTAAATACCACAAACAATCACTTCACCTGTTCAGGCACCTTGCTGGGTGCTAATTAAATTGCAATCATACCCAAAGGAGTTGGCCACTGATTTAGATTTTGACAGCTGCTGCTGCCAGAAGCAGCAGACTACATAAGAAACAGCACTGAAGGGACTGAAAAATACAAGCAGCTTGGCATCACTGATACATGCTGGGCAGGAATGTTATTATTCTATTTTGATTGTTCCTTCAATAAAAATAATGGGATAATCCAGAGAAACGGAGAAGAGGTTTACAGAACTAATATCCTTTGAAGAAACAGAGTCTGTGCTCTTTTGAGGGAGAGAGAGAAATAAAAGGAATATTCCTGAAACATGCAAATTAATGAAGCTCAGAGAAAAGATACATTGGGAACTGGTACTTTCCCATCCTCCTAGGACAAAACAAAGTAGCTATTTAATGACATTCTTAAAAAAAATACTCTTGTTCCAGCACAGAATCACCCCACAGAACATGGGACAACGGTGGTATTTCGTGGCTAGGAATGAATTTCAAACAATTGTTAGACACTTGTATGTTGTTGGGAGTTGAGTAATGAAACTGCATTTCTCCAGGAGGCGATTCATTCCAGATGGTTCAGAGACATGGTTCTTCCAGCTAAGTGTGACAGCTCCCATGCAGCAGAGCTGCAAGGTCCTGGTCAGGAAATCAGGCACCAAGGCTGCACTGTGGTCAGACAAAATGCCCCCTGAATTCCAGGACATCTGTTCTGCAGGCTGGTTAGCGTGCAGGTCTGCTCTGGTACTGCACCAGTTTCAAAGTCAGTGTACGCTCCTGAACACAGAAGAGAGGCACTGGCAGCCTCCTGTGGTGCTGTTCCTGTTCAGGTCCTTGCCTGGTTTCAGTTTCTCTCTTGGTTGTACGATAGGGGTTTTTTTTGTGGTGTTTTCTGTTTTGCAAAAAGATGCCAAACACAAAAGCCAGAGCTTCTTGTCTAGATTCTTTACACACTTCAAAGGAGCTTTGCCCCCAGATACATTTCCAGAGGTAAAATTGTATGCATTTGCCAAAAATCGGTCAATCAGGCTCTCCGTGGTAAACATCAAAGCTGTCCAAGCAAACAACCAACCTCTCTCAGCTTTTCCTAGCTACCCAGCATCATTTAGTTGGCTGTTTTCTGATGTGTTTAGCATATGAATTGCGTTGCTTCCAGACAGCTAGAAATGTTTTGGTAAGATATCTAGCCATGCCTAGGGCAAGTCCTTAGTACCTAACTAGCTCAGCTTCTTCTCAGCCAGGCTGAAGTGCAGTCCTATTGCCTTGCCACTAGATTTTCAAGGTTTTGCCCTTTGGCCAATAAGCAGGTAATCATTCCAATAAAAGAGGCTGGTACCAAGCCTCAATACAAGGTAAGAGCAGCCTGGCAGGCAGCAGGAAGCAGCAGCTCTCTGAAGGCAGTTCTCAGACACCTCCTCATTCTGCTGTGTTTGCTACTCGGCATGCCATGATCTTGATTTCTTATCAGTTCCTGATACTGAATTGTGGATTGTTCTGTTTTTAAAGCAGTCTGCATAAACCATTAGCTGGACTTCCTAGTAGAACTAGCTTGACCTTTACTAGGTGAGGACACCTGCCAGTGCTTTTTACGTTGAAAGAACATTTCATATAATCTGCTTTTACATCATGGCAGAATACCACAGGCAGACAAGAAACCTACCCAGAGGTGCCTTTCTGATGATTTCCAGCTGTATTAAGCAAATTCCACTAAATAAAAGAGGAGGCAGGAAAACAGAGAGGAAGAGGAGTTGTGAAGGGTGTACTACCCTTCCTGTAATCTTATTTCTAACCAGTAGGAAGGTGCAGTTTTGCCACATTTTGCTCTTCTTCCAGATCACCTGGACTGTCCCTTACTAGAGGAACCACCTCACACTAAGGAAAAACACTGAAATAAAGGACCATTGGTATTTGTGTCCTTTACGACGATTCCCTGGTTCTGGTGGCTCCCCAGCATGTTCACTGCCTGAGTCTGGGCAACTGGCCCTAATGCAGCCATCCTTAAAAGTACCACACACTTCGTTTTGCTTAGTTTTTTACTTCTAACGTTTCAACAAAATGCTCCTAGCAGTTAAAGCGACAAGATTAGAGTAACACACCAAAGAACGAGATGCTCAAGGACAGAGCCCAGGAGACCAAATAAAGTCTGTGCAGAAAAGGGTTAGGGACAGAAAAATGAAGCAGAGGGAAAAAAAGAGGGTCTTCTGCTGGCAGAAGCAGCAAATAAAAAAGTATCATTTGAAGGGACAGAAGGAATTTGTTGCAAGCCAAGTATAAGAATTTGAGAGGGCAGGAAAGAGAAATCAGTGCCAAGTTGACTGAGTATGTCTGCATAAGTTACAAAACTCCAGAAGATAAATCCTATCCCTCTCTCCTCCTACAGAGGATTTGGAAGAGGCACTATACCTGTTTCAGACTGGGGATAATACTGTCACAACTCCTTGTAAAGAATATCCAAGATGCCTGGTACTGGCTTCTGCATAAATTGAAATCTAAAAGGTCTGATAGTAAGAGGCCATAGAAAAAAAAAAAAAAAAAAAGAGCAGCTGTAGTCTAGACTTGGAAAAAAATGAAAGCAAAGCCTATCAGTCAGAAGCATGTGAATTCTGCTAAATGCAGAGTCCAATAAAAGAAAAGAGCAGTACTCAAAGGTGAAGGTCAGTTTACCACTGAAAAGCCCTAGAACACTTCTTCGCTGAGGCTGATCTATTGCCACAGTTAGGTGGATCTCAGAATCTGAGGAGTTTGGTTCAGTTGCCTCCAAACAATTCCTGCTTGGAGAGGCACAAAATGGGCTGACAAACTGGCGGCACTGTGGTCCCTCTCCAGTTGGAAGCATTCATTTTCTGCACTAGCTGAAATCATAGTCATCATTTAATGTCAAAAACTTGCTGTTGGAAAAACTGTGCTAAGCAGGTGTAAAGGGCCACTCTTCACAGCAAAAAACCACACACTTTGTGTGGCTTCCTCCCAACTAGCTTCAAACTTTATAATGGTTAGTATCTGAGGAGGATATGCCACTGCTTTCTAGTGTCTTATGGATCATTTTACATGATGGTGATTGTGTGATCTAGGTAAATATCTCCAACACTGAGGGGGACACTGAGACATGGGTGAGTAAAGTAACTCAGTTTCTTGACAGAGGATTGCCAGAAACAGAGATAATGTTTAATTCATGCTTCAGAAATCTGATTTTCAATGTTTACTTTGATTATTTGACTAGTGAAACTAATTGCCTAGTGGGACTAAGGCAAAACGATGATAAAGAAGCCAATGTGCATCTTATCATGGCATCTATTTTGCGATAGAAGAACTCAGGTAAGAACTTTGCCATCATACTTGGAAATGTCACAGATAACAGCAAAGGAGATAACTGGATGCAGCATCGTTGTTCCAAGGTTAGAGCTTCAACAGCTGATCAATTTTTAACTCTTTGGCTCCTACTAACTATCTAAAGTCCTACTAACTTTAGCTAAAAGATAACATCTTTTATTGAAGTGACTACCATTTTTCTAGCTGTATCATCTGGTTGAATAAAAGCCTCATCCTGCAAACCCTGCTTCTTTCAGTGATCAGGGCTACAACGGCATTACTACTGCCAGAATTAACATAAAAGGAAACAAGAACATGCCAATCTGTGTGAATTTATTTTTTGAAGGTGGTTTACTAAAAGGTGGTTGCAGTATAGAATTTTTTTTCCTTCATGCTTAGGACAATTTGGACAAACACAGGAATAGTAGGTGCTCTCAAATGAAAATCTAATCAACATGTGGACAGAAAAACAAGCAAAAAAAGTCTTTTACCTTTAATCTAACTTAATTGGCCACTGCAGATTCTTTTTAATTAAAAAAGAATACTGTATGTGTTATAAGAAGGTTATTGGAAAAAAAAAAGCAGAAGTTTTTGAAAGTTTCTAAGTCAGAAGGAATAGTAAAATCAACAACTTATCCAAAACCACTGATATCAGGACGTATCCAAATATAATATGCACTAAGCAGTAACATCCTACTTTGCTCTGGTGAGTCCAAAACCACATGCCAGCATTTTTGTCTCATACTGAAAAGCAACTCCCTTTTCTTCACTTGCCCCCGTCATCAATTTTAAACTGGAGTCCCTTCTAGCTCTACATGCATCCACTCAGTTGTACACACAAATCCTGTCAGCAGCTCAAGTCTGCAGAAGGAAACAGTGCCCTACAGAACTGATCATCATGTTGAACGTCAAGTAGGTTGGGGAGCCCATGTTTCTTTCAGACACCCTCTCCCACTCATGAGAAGGAGCCATTTGTTGGCTTTCCTCAGCTGGGCAGGACATCTAACTCTTGAGGAAGTAACAGGAGCTCTCCAAGGCTGTCCAGCACCTTTTTACTATAAGCAACACCAGCAGAAGGATGATGGTTAAGGAGGAGACAACATCATGAGACTCATTAGTAAAAGGGCTGGGGTTTTTACTAGTAAAAGGATACAGAACAGAGTAGACAGAAGAGTATAATCACTATAAGCTCAGGTTAGGATGAGCCTCAGCTGTCACTGTGCCATGCTGTCACAGAGGTAAGATTAGAAAAAGAAGCGTTTGTCACAGCTTATTTACTCCCTGAGACGTCCCTACTATGGAAATCCTTCTAAATAGCTCTTGGTGGTAAGTAGCAGCCACAGAACAGCAAGAGATGTGTCTTGGGATTGTAGGGCATTTAGCATTGTTCGAGAGCAGCCTCCCTGCGCAGCTGAGCGTAGCAGTCATGGTATGTTTCTTTCTATATTCTTCCTTCCCCTGCCTCCTTGCTACTCAGCCTGGCGAATGTGGAGTTGCTACAAGGCATCTGTACTAAGTCCAGTAAGCAACAGTGTCTGGCACTGCTCACCATGTTGTTCCAGAGGCCCACAGCCATGAAAGTATAATCTTCTTCCAGAGTTTCCTCTTGTGTCTTTGATGTGGTAACGAAACCATCCTTGCCCTGAAAGAGAAAGCATTTAAAGCATGACAGAACACTGAAGAGTATGGAAAGATGAAATATTCAGGCACAAAAGGCCCCAATCTAGAAAATGATATTTATATCCATTTCTGGCACTCTCATTAAGCCACTTATTGATGATCTCAGTTACTGTTGGTGTGTCAAGACAGATCCTGTTCTTGTAAGTGACTGCTGTAAGGCAGCAGTCAAGGGACTGCACATCAACAGAACAAGACGACCACCAGAGCAACAACAAGGCACAATCGCAGCAGTGACATACAGGAGATCAGAGACACACGCAAATGTGATAACATGAATGATTTGGAATAAACAACACTTTCTTTAGCTAACACTTACATGCATTTAAGTAGAAGCATACAGAATTCGTCTTAAGAGGTTAGGCTTATTTTTAAATGACAGTAACTGTTGTGTTTGGCAGATTACACACGGTGGCCTGCAGGTATACCACAAATCAGAAGAAAGAAAGAATCTACCTATGACATAAGATGGCATTTAAGGCAATAAGAGCAATTTACTAAGAGAAAAAGTAATGCCATCAAAGTGAAAAATCTGTCATTTACATATGGATCAGCCATCAACAAAACAAGCCTGACCCAGCAGCACAGGAAGATTTTGCAACATAACAGACCCCAACCCTCCTGGAAGACAAGTTTCTTCTCCCAGTTTACTTCATTCTGATACTGAGCTGAGGGGAACAATGGAATTACCGCAAATTCAACGAGCTGTTATGATGCCCAGGAACCAGACCATGACTCACCACCAACTTGGTTTACAAATAACCATCCAATGTTATGTGTTGAATTTTGATACCTTGTATCTGAGTAAACCATTATCTAGGAAGTAATATTTACCCGCTTCATTGCTAGGTTTCAGACAACCTGGACCTTTGAACTTCCCTTTAAAATTCAGTTATGGAAAAATAATTTCTGACATCCCAGGCAACCCTACCTATATTCATTCCCTGCTGGCTATAACAGATAAAAATCTGGACAAAATTCATTCCCAGACTGCATTAATCTCATTGCAGGGAGGTAACTACTTTCCAGCAGTTTACAAAACCTTTTTTTTTCCCCACTACCCACTTTTAAATACTTCTTGTTACCCACTTTTTGCCTTTGTTACCGAACACACAAGAGCATAATCAGGGATTAATATGCTGATGACTACAAAGATATGGAAAAATGAGCAGCGCTGATGATTTCCAGACAATTATGCCCTAATCTACAGAGATGCCTTGATTTCTCCTGGATCATAGCATTCAAAAAACACAGGATCTCTGACTGATGCTGTTTGAAGCAAGCTCCACTCTCAGGACATCTGATCCTGAGGTGCGTTCTGTATGTGCCCAGCTACCCTTGTCTTCTAGCATTACACACAGCCTAGACAGGAAAGAGCCAGCTAAATACTGCACTCAATCTCAGCAGATACAATCTAGAAAAATGGAGCAACTCTAGTTTACTCACTGGTCTGAGCAGCAGATTTCTTTCTTGGAGAGAAGGCTGAAGAACAACAGTGAAGTCATCCTTTTGATCAAACCTCGCAGACTCCAGCAGTTTTTCCCAAACATCCTGAACAGAAAACCATTTAATCAGATTAGTATTATCAGGTGGAGAGTGTAATATATGTGCAATTTATCAAGATTTAAAGTGAACTAAGATTATCCCTACCCCTAACAAACTACAATAATAAAATTCTGTAATCCAGAACAAAGACTGTAATTTAATGAAATAATCTTACACAATAATTGGAAGCTCCTTGTAGCTATGAGAAACCTACACTGATTTACCATAATTTTCTTTGAAAAAGCAGCAAGCTTAGCAAGGCAATGAAATGTCAAACTTATTGCCTCCCTGTCATTTTAAAAGGGAATTCCAGCACAACTGGTTTTGTCTTATCAGTAAGTTTCCCTCTTGTAAGTCATGTGGCAGGTTACTAGACAAGATGGATCATTTTCCTGATGGAATACAACAAATCCTAGGTTACCAAAAGCCGTATAGTCCTTAGAAACTTCAAGAGATACTAAGACCACTCAGGTATAAAGAGAACTTATCTCCAGTGTTCCTGAAGTAAGAAATGGGTTTGGAATCGCTGTGGACGTGGCAAAAGGGCTGTTACTCAACTCCCTCACTGCTATTCCTCCCTTAACTCCTCACTTGAGTCCATCTGGAAAATGATTAGATATGTGCAGCAATACGAGAGCCAAACAACACAGAAGATGCCATACCTGGTAAGACCACCTCAATATGTTATTCTCTAATGTGGAGTGTTCACCAACACAGCTGCACTGACTCCTGCCTGGATTGCTGCAGAAAAGAATGAAAAACATGAAAGACATTATGAACTTGTGATAAACAAGACAGATAGCATGAATTCTTTTAAGTTACTGACAAGCATATATTGAAGACTAAATTGCTGGATATATTGAGAAAGCTACATGGAACATCTTGATTTTTCATATAAACATAGAATTATATATATTTCCATGTCCAGAGCTTTGGATTGCTTCTTGATTTGAAAGCCTATTCAGATGACAAATATGCCAGATTTGATTAGCACAGGGTCTCACAAGCTAGCAGCATGCTCAGGCTTAAAATAGCAGCTACACTAGTTTTCAAACATTTCCCTCTCTGTAGTCACATAGGATGATTGAAAACACTAAAAATACTTCCACAGGAACTTTTGCCTTAGTATTTGTCAACAAGACCTGCATCTAGAAATGTGGATGGAAGTTCAAGGATGCAAATGCTTATATATATTAAAGGGTGGCCAGGCACTGTCAGGCAGCTAACCAATCTCAGCCAAATTTTTGACCTGCAAGGTGAGATGTGCATACTGCATATTTCTGCAGCTAGTTGGAGAAATCAGACCTCCTAAGGCTGTAGACAGAAATGATATGATACATTTAAGATTAGTGTGGTTCCAGCAAAGATATACTCATTTGAAAATGCCTGGATGGACTGCAATCTGAGAAAACTTTTTGTGGGTTTGCAGATGTAAGCAGTAAGTACCTGTCAGGATCAGGCTCTCCCTTTTTCACAGAACTGTAGCTAAACCTATAAAATGGGACTTTTCCACTAAAGTGCTTTTATCATTGCTGTTGACTGAAAGAAATACGAACTCGGGACCAGAATCTTACCCAAGCCTGACAGAAGAACCTCATAAAGTTAATGAGGAGAGTTACATGCCTAAAAATGGGGTTCACCCATTACTTTTAGTGCAGACAATGCTGGAAGGAACTTTAAATCCCTGTATCATAAACTTCAATGCCTAAAGTTAGGTACTGACATGGGACTAGGAGTGTCAGCCATTATTCTCCTCTTAGACTCTTGAAATTTCATCTTTTGGTGTGGGCTTATGTTTTTCTCCCAAAGGACAGTTCATACAAGGACTTTGTAGCCAAATGCCAAAGGTCTTATCTGGGAGATGATCTGGGCCTGAGGCCAAGGTGAGCCCAGGAATTTACCAAACAGTAAAGTACAATGCTTGCAAACTGGTGGAACTGTTCAACCAGACAAGCACAGCTACAAAGGCATGCTAACAACAAGAAAGCAAATTGCCTTAAGTTGAAAAGGAAATATAAAAATTCCTCAGAAGAAAAAAAATAATTAGATGTTATTTATTTTTAAGGCCTTCGATATATATGGCAAGGCCCATATTCCTAAATCCATTTCTTCAATCACTTACCTACATTTCCCCATTTTTCCCCTTAGTGCCTGTGCAGGAGAAATAAGCTAGAATATTCTATGCAGTTTCTTTCCACAAGGAAAGCTTCTCCTCTGCCTATACTTGTTAAGCACATGGTTATGCTGCAGCGAGACCCCGTCCTTGACTGATGGAACATCTCCTGGGTTTTAGACATGCAAATCTTGTGAAACCCTCTGGGCTGACTGTATTAGTACATATGGTGTCTTATGCCATGAGCACAGGAAAAAAATTTACTGTGGAGTAAGATGGAGTTCAATCTCATCAGCTGTAAACTACTCCATCATAACTGTCCATGTGCACACTCCTACTCCATACTAAATTGAGACATAAGCTACTCACACTTTTGTTACAAGGTACTGAGAAAGGGAGATGGATGAAAGCAACTAGGCATGCAGTTACCATAAGGAACTGACAAGTTGATATTCTCCATCCTACCATACCTTAAGCCCAAGTAGTAGCTTTCACATAGCCTAACAATGTGCTTTAAGACCAGTTATTCCTTTTGTGAACATCAATACATAGAAACTTAAACTTTCAAAGAGCCTTCAGAGTTTTTGACTCAAGAGTTGCAGGGCAGAAGTAGCACTGACTAAAGAGCTGGGGCTAGGTAGACTGTGCAATCTCATGACAGTAATCAGAATACTGGGTCTGGCTGGGATGGACTTAACTTTCTTCATAGCAGCCCATACAGTGCTGTGGTTTGGATTTGTGGCTAAAACTGTTGATAACCCACCAATGCTTTGACTGTAACTGAACAGTGCTTGTACAATGCTGCAGCTTTCTCTTTTTCCCCAACTCTGACCCAATATTTAAACATATGCTATCCAACTTGGCAGGATTAAAAGCACCTATTCTTCCTGGTAAAAATATGCCTTGCAAAGAGACTTTATCAGAAACAAAGTGGACACCTAAAAATCTTTGGCATACTTTTGTACTAAGGGCAGAAAAACTGTTCAGAAGACTCTACCTCTGTTACAAACTCAATACATATACATAACTATGTGTCTCAACGCTAGTGGGAACAGTGTCAAGAATTTAAAGAAACCTCTGTTACCTAATGTTGTAATCTTGGCATGCAAGAGACAAAGTTGAGAGCTCAGTAGAATCCACCAGATTTACAAAGGCCTTGGGAACCTGCAGTAATAAAGTTAAAATTAATCACATTATATTTGCAATTAAAGATCAGCAAATAGCAATAATGGTAAATCATGTCTACGGTTTCACACGTGTTACCTCTGGCCTGGCACTCTGCCCTCATAAAATCAATGATCTAAGTCTTTGCCAATTCTGTCCTGAACCCTACTCCTATGCCTGCCACCTAGAATAACGTTGAACATCATTCACGAAGTACTTGATGATTTCTTGACCGAGACCCAGCAATTTACTTTACATAACCAAAGTGGCTACCAGCCAGCTAAACTGAACTCAAATGAACCAGGAACTACCATTTTTGTGGCAACATACCAATGCAAAGCTGGGGATGAAAACGTCCTGTGTAATAGCACAAGCACTCGTGCATCCTGCCTCACCTCTCCCCCCAGCAGAAAGCAGCTTTCCATTTACATAATGATATTTCACTTTTACAAGTGCACATAAACAGATTCTGGAAATAATAATGGAGAGAATCCAAAGAAAATGTGTGGGTGGAACTTCACCCATACGCAACATTTGCTGAAGTTGGTCTGAGAAAAATGAACGGTTGTGGCCTGATGCAATTGAACTGTAGCAGGTTTAGAATACCCTTTAGGCCTTCAGTCCAGAAAACAAAATTCTTGGAAGATGCCATTGAAATACTTCACATAAACAGTTAATAGCCTGCTTTAGTAGTGATATAGCAACATCTAGTCTACTATTCATTAGTAGACTAAGACACAGTGCAGAGCATTTCCCAGACACCATCCTAGATAATTCTTAGCTCAGCCAGCTCAAAAACCTTGAGAAAGGCTAAGATCTTAAAATGCACACATAATAGGAAAAAGATCCATTACACAGATTTTTAATGGGCATTTTCCCTGGTCTGTAAACATCATCACCAGGTAGTTAGCAGCCTGTACACTGTCTAGGGAGCTCCATATATCTTGTTACTAAATAAGAGTTATTTTCAAGAACAGCCCTGTTAAACACAAATGGCTTTCAGATGCAGACAGATGTACAACATTTTGCATAAAAATCACCTAAAAAACCAAAGATGGAGTGGCACATCAGCTGGTGTTCCAAAACAAAGCAGTTGTCTATCAGTCCTTTCTGTTTGCATGCATCAGCTTTTTTAAATAAAACAGTGACAATGAATGGAGCCAGTGGATTGGAGTAAGCGAAATTGGTGTTCTAATTCACCTACAGTGGTACAAGCCCTAGTCCAGTAAGGAAGACTGGAAAAATCAGCAAAATATTTGGTGTTCAAGGTTGATAAATAAAACTTACCGTTTTATACAAAAAATCCAAGACAGCTTTAAGCTTTTCCAGGTTGTCCAATATGCAGTTCTTCTGTAAATGAGATGAGAGATGTCATCAAAACTAGTAGAAAAAACAAAGTTACAAATCTGGCAAAAGTCAAACCCTGTGTATTGATCTGTGTACTGAAGGGTTGCCAATGACCACTATATTCTGGGTTCAGCCTTAGCCAGCATCAAGAAAAAAACCACAGAACTAGTCTTGTAATTTAACTGCCTGTAATTAGGCAACTTAACATACAAAAAGAAAATCAAAAGACAGCGATGGGGAAGAAAAATAAATTTAGACTTAAGGTGGAAAAGGGTTGTTCTACTAGGGCATGGGCATATCAGACTTGGGTTTACAAATTAAGTACGGATGTTTATAAATACAAAACACATTGTATGCCAGGAACTTACATGACTGGATAGTATCCTTCCAACATCCCAGAACTAGCTACTCCTTTGGTGCACTATGGCAGAGAGCAGAGTTTGGGAAAGCATCTTAACCACCTGCTTTGACTGTTAAATCAACCCATCAAAAGCTTACCAGTTGTGTGGAGTCACAGAAAGAACATGGGGTTTCAGCACTAAAAAAAACTGTGATCAGTTTCCAGTCATTTTGGAAGTCCATCATCTGGGAGAAAAAAAAAGATACTAATTGAAAGACTAGGATGATAAGAGACCTATTTACTATTTTGCTTTCTCACACAAGGTTTGCTATGGCTTTACATCAGCAAGACAAACAGTAGTTCATGGCCCAGCCCTGACCATCCTGATCCCTTCCATTTGACAAACCATCCAGCTTTTCCCTAGAGGAGAGAGCAAAAGGATGGTTAAGTGGCAAACACTGCAATTAAAGCTGAACGCACGCCTATAAAAAGCTCAGGACAGAGCCAGAAATTGCTGCTGCCATTGGAGAGTCTGTCAGAGAAGATGGGCATGCACAGCTTAGCACAGAGCTGCATGCTGCTTCTTTCATCACATTGCAGCTTGCTGACAGGGTTAATGTTCCTGAACTGCTGAGACTGGGTCACACTAGTGGGATGAAGACTGGAGCAAAAATCTGAGCGCTAGACTCCTGCTTAGCTGTGCTATGCTTATTAGGCAGTTCTCGCCAATCCTGAAGAGCACTGGTTAGAACCACTCAGTTCCACAAAAATGTATGCTAAATCCATGTGCAAACAGTCTGATGGGCTCCCTGCAGAGCAAAGAGGCAACAGCAGAATCGCTTTGATGATCACATTTTCCCATTATGCCAAGACCATTTTACAAATAATATCCTCAGGTTAAGAGTAAAAGAAAAATTAATATGTAGAACTCCAGCATGGGATTTACAGAGCACTCAGCCATGAGTGATAATTCAAGCTCTCACCAGGGTCAACCACTGACATCAGCCAAAGCCTATCTAGGTCTTTACTGTCCTTTTTGAAAGTACAATCCTAAAAGACCAAGAAGAAACTGAAGAGACAAATACCGAGAATTACTGTTTTGGGTTGGTTCTCAGAAACACCTGCATAGTTACAGAGTGTAGCTAGCAGAGGTCTCGCATCCTTAACCAACAGCTAACATACATTTGTCAGAGTGGCTGAGAGCTTGGTAGGGAAGCCAACATGTAAACCAGGTGGGATACTTTCAAGAATAAAACTGTATACTTGAAAGGTACAGAACTGATTCTTATTTACAACAGAAAGACCCAAGTCCGTTAACATCAAGAAATGGCATCTTCTATTTTGAAGATATCTTTGAGTGCTGTTTAAAGTATTCAGTCACATTTCTCCATTTTTCTGTTTCAACACCAAGCTCTCTGAATTGTCCTGTACTTCAAACAAACCTGATTCTCTTTCATAAGCTTCACTATTTCTTCAGCTTGATGCAGAAGGTCTCTGAAAAGCAGAAAAGAGAAACTATGAAGGCATTGGTAAGAGTAAAGCTTTGGCTGATTTTTACCATTAAATCAAACAACATTTGAGACTTCAGGTGGGATTAATCTTTTCTCTCCTAGGTGTGTTAAGACTGGACACTTGTCTGTGCCACACAGAGCACCTGGGCTGATTAGCTCATATTCAGGCATCTCACTTTCAGATACATGCACTTAGATGCAAACAGCAGACACAGCCTGGCAGGCACAGCTCTAATTCTACTTGAGCCAAAAACTGTGTTTTGCAGCTCTAAAGAGGGAGACCTGATGTTAAGTCAGGTGATCCAGACCCCAAAGCCCACAGTGGGGTTTGTTCCTCCTGCTTCTGAAAGGTGACAATTGAGCCACAGTGGCAGGGTCTGTCCCTGGAGTGTCTGTGCAGCCTCTGCCGGTACTGAACATATTCTGTGCCCAGTGAAGTGCTCCAGCATCAGAGGCTTCCATCCTTCACCTTGCCAGCTGTAAACCAACTGCCCGGCCAAAAACCCCTCAGACTTACATGGCTTGACTGTCTGATGTCGCTCCCTTTATGCCAGGCGATGGGGACTGGTGTAGGACAGAGGGATTAAAACTGCTAATGAGAGCTGAATGACATACACAGGTTAGGCAATTTCTGTATACAAGGGACTGCTACTCTGTTGTTTCACTATAAACACAACAGAACTAAATCAGCCAGAGAACATGAAGTCTGAGGATCTCCTGGCAGGCCTGGGAGGTACACACAAGCCCCTCTGTAGCTGTTCTTGCTGGTTTTCCTCCTCACCTTCTGAAGTGGATGTTTGACATCTGAGTTTGCCTCCAGACTCAGGTCAGAAACCACCATCCCCATCTCTCACGTCAGCCCCAAGTAATGCAGGCAGATTTAAATACAGGCAGCTGTAGAAATGAAGCTGCTGGGAAGGGCTACCCAAAGACAGCCTTCTGAAGTGCTGAGGAGTTGCCCAGTTTTAACCCCTTTCACAGGGAAATGGAGGTGTCATTAAAATTCTAGGAAGAAGTTTTAGAGAGGATGACCCTGGAGCTACCTACTACTCGGCATTTCAGTGGACCTGAAGGTTTTACTTACAACGCCCTTCAATCAAGCCAAGGCTGCCTTCAGAGCCAGCTGGAACCAGCTCACAGACGATGAATTCACCTATGCGGTGCATCTATGGCAGCCCCAGTGTAAATCCTGAAGACGTGGCAGTGGAAAGAATACTGGACAGGCAAACCCACACAAGATTTCACTGGACTAGTGTGGGCAGCAAGCACACACCAGCAGAGATTGTGGCACGAGTAGCAGTAGCAGCCCAAAAATCCCTGTTGTGCACATAAGACTCTTGCAGCAATCCGTAGCACCCCTTCTTCACCACTGTTTGTCTACACAGACTCTTTAAAGCCAGCACAGGTAACTCAGCCTGGCTGTACTCATGCTCCCCAAGTACACCATCTCTTAGGCTTCCCTTACGTCCCTGCAGCGTGTTTGTGCTGCACCTGCTCTGCAGCCCAGCAAAGCCCTGAAGCTCCTGCCAGTGTGCTGTTCAATCAATTTGCTGAGTTTCAGCATGAGAGCAAAACGCACCTGCTAAAGTTTCCACGCTTACTTCAAGGAGGCTCTTTCCTGTGCTGTAGAAAGGGAAGAGAAAACAGGAAGCTGCTGTTACCCCATTTCTCAAACAAAAATTATATTACAGCACAGCCACAATTTTTTATCAGCTGCACTACAGCTCAGAGTGCATATTCATGGCAGCTGTTGACATTAAGAATGGGGTCTTTCTTTCTCCAAAACAGTCGTGTCATCAGCTACTGCAAAGAACACAGTCTTAGATCTCAATTTTGTGTGTCTCTGTACACTCTGTGTGTTGCAATAATTGTGCTTATGCATATGTACAAGTAATGCAGGGATCTCTCTGGTGTGTGCCCACATCAAATGGACATGGAACCATTTTAAAATGGTCTTTTCAAGTTTGCCTGTGCAGGGCCAAATCCTCATCTGGAATGCTGTAACTCAAAAGAGGTACACAGAGTTACATTTACAAGGTTTAGCCATATGTTCACTCACTGATTTAGGTCTGTTAAGGGGGCATGGAAGAAGAAAACAGGGTAAAGCTTGTCCATGAAGCACTGCGAATTGTTCAAGCAGAGGACAAGGTATCAGGACTCCTGGGTTCTTTTTTTTGCTTTGATAAACCCCTGCTTTCTGGTCTCTAGCTTGTGGACGATAATATTTACTGCCTAGGATTCGTCATGTGGCAATGATTCTTAATCAAGGTTATTGCAACCCTAAGGTAGTTCTATATCTTGCATAAGCACAAATAATTTCTGTTAACAAAGGACTGGGAAGGACCCAGTGTCTCAAAGTCCTTTATATTTTACTTAGCCTTTCTCCTCCTCTCTAGCAAACAATAAGAATTGCTTGGACCCAATTCTTGCACTGTGATACTGTATACATTAGTATGATGACACTTAGCAACGCTAACAATTCATTGTTACCTTTGGAGTAAATCCTCATGAGGTACACCAGATCCTGGTGTCTGCGAACAAGCAAGCAATAAGAATAGCATTAAGAAAAGGGTAAACTAGTTCTACATACTCTATTCCCCTACCATATCCCATTCCTGTCATAGATAGCATTGTGTCTACATACTATTCTCCATTGTGTTGTAATTACTCACAGATTCAAATTCTTTTCCAGAGCTTCCTTATTACAGTGTATTTTCATAGTCTGATAATCCTTTCTTAGTTACTGCTGTCATTAATGAGTTTATTACATATGGCTTAAAATAAAATTTGACTGGTTGAACTCAAATTCAGTCAGATGAAATGCTGTTCTAAACCAAATTTCTCTGGATCTACTCCTTTTCAAAAGGACATGACCTGAAGTCATTTAGATGACTTCAGTGGATGACACTCAGCCAGTATGGTGTCTGTTAAAAAAAACCCTTAACATAAACAGAGGAACTTCATTGATTTCAGAGTCTGAGGAGGAAACAGAGATGTCTGCTCCAGGAAAGCAGACATCCCTTAGCAGAAGATAATTTATATGTTTTCCTGTGGCACCATCCACAAACAACAGAGACATCAGCACAAAAAAGATTTGCTCTAAAGGGCTATGCATCCCCTATATGGGCGTGTCACCTTTCGCATTTAGGAGATTATTTTCTTCCAAAGGAGGAGGTACTTACAAGGAGGTCAGGAGTGCCGATTTTCTAATGCAAAGCTTTCATCCCAAGGAAAAGTGTGATGCCTTGAAGAACACCACCTCAACTTGAAAGTTGTTTTGTGCTAAGGGATAATCTCCCCCATTTCTTCGCAGTCGTAGCCCCTGCAATGGCTACCAATTTTTGCCCAGTTTCTACACAACCTCAAAGCTTGACAATTGTGGTTAAATGCTTTTGATTTGGCCTCAAATCTATTTCAGATATTCACTTCCAACCGTTAAGATCAGTTAAGATCATCCAAATCTGACTGTACTGGAACAGGAAGGAGAACTTTACTCAACGATTTATTAAACAAAAGTATACCTTTGTGATTTTTCTAGAGCTTCTGCCTTCTACATAGGAAACCAGTCTCTGCGGAAAACACTTTAACAGGATGGAAAATCTACTGCATTTCTCAATAATTTGTTCTAATAGTAATTACCAAAATTGTACTTTTTTCCAGCTTGAAATTTCCCAGCTGCTTCTTCCAGTTATTTGATCGGTTATGCTCATTGTTAGGAAAATCCAAGCACTCTAATCAAATATCATGGTTCTCTGCAAGAGCACTGTGATCACATTTCCTCCTGCGTGAAGTCAGCTGGGTATTTTTACAGTCAGGGTACACTGGAACACTGAAAAGCAGGTATTTCCAGCCATTTTTCACCAGAAGCCTTTGATGCTTGCGGAAAGATTCAAGTCCTGAATGCCCCAGCTGAGACCCCAAACTACATCATCACCTCACTTCATCATCACAATGGAGGAAATGGGTCACATTCAGCACACTTCCCGCTTGTACTTACTCTTTGCAAACTTCCTATTGCAGTGACTGTTTTAATGTCAGCTGGCCTCAGAGCATGAACTGCAGAAGTGAAAGACTTTAGGTTAAGAAAGAGCAGTAACCTTGAAAGAAAATTACATTCACCAGTATACTAAAACATAACTGCATTGGTTAAAATATAAGAAGAATATACAGATTGTTTTGACTGGCAGTTTTAAATCAGAGAGGATGAGAAACTACTCAGGTGTTCAGTAAATACTCTGGGTGTCTAGATGCACTGAAATGCTCAACCGTCAAGCAAGAAGAGATCACAAAACACTGCTGTGAATCATTTAAGTAATAGCAGCATCTTCAATTAGCAGTTGAAGAAACTGAGGCAGAGAAGTAATTATGAATAGAACAAAAGCCCTAAGGAGTTTGTAAAGCCCATTTCAGTCACATCCCACACATATGCATAGCTTCAAACAGCTGATTTCTCCCCCAGCCTGTTTTCAGATAATTTTGAGAGGGAAAGCCTCTACAAGGATAATATCAAACACAAACCTGAAGATGAAGGGGTCTCAGGTAACATCGCCTGCTCACAGGAAAACTGAAAGCTTCTTAGAACCTTTGACAGAAACAAATAAATATGGTTGATTGCTTAGATCTAACAAGGAAATCTGTGGAAGGAGGGGTCCTATGGGCACACAGTACCAAACTCTTACTCATGTAACAGTAATTTTAAAGAACAATTACACCTTTGCTAGAAATACATGGGAACACAGATCTGGACAGTTGCATTTTCAAATGCACTCTTCCAAAACTTGACGCTTTTTGCTCAGTTTTCTTTACTGACTGCCGCAGAGCTGGGCCTAAGCAAACAATGAAGTGTGCTGAAGGCAACCTGTTACATCCATTGCTGTAAACAGTGAGTGCTCATTCTGGAAGACCTAGTGAATGCATCTTCACATGCCAAGGGAGCACACACACAATGGACACAAAAAGCTACATCTCCAATATGCAACAGAAAAAGGAGAATGAACCAATCATGGGTCCTTGGCAAGTGGCAAAATTCCCAGGTGATCAAAGAAAGTACTAAAAGAGGGGCAGGGAACAATAATCCAGTTATCGAGTTGCATTTGGGGCAAGGATGTGAGTGATGTTACTCACTCAACATAACAGACAGCTCAGTTCCACCAGAAATATTATTTAATGCCCTCTTACACCCTAACTGTAGGTACGGCCCAACTCCAGTACTTTCTTAAAGAGAGATGAAAGACATGGCTAGGGCTTCTCTCATCACTGTGGCCACATTTGGCTAGCTGACCACCACTATTATGTAGAGGTGAAATCTCTATCGCAACAAGGGCCACCACAATCCCCACACACTCCCTAGTCCCCCGTTGAAGGGCTTTAGTGATGCACATGCTTTGCACCATTTTAGCACAAGGAAGAGTTTAATCTTGTGTTTCTAAAAGAGCAACAGAGCATCTAGGAACAAGTGTTAACCACAGTCGATCTATGTACAGGATATGCAACCTAATAACAAATGTTGCTCAGAGAAACCTTTATTTCCTGATTAGGTACTGTAATTTTGCAGCTGCAATATCACCTTATCATTTGCTTTGCATTTATTCTTTGCAGAATCAAACAGATTACAACACCAAGCTGTATTTTTCCCTTCTTCTACCTGCCTTGGAGGAAGCGACAGCCAAAGAGGTGATGATAGGTATTGAAAAGATGAAAAAAAGATAAAGCTGTACTCATACTTTACCTTTTGTTTCCCTTGTTCTTCCAGATGATCTGCATTACCTTAAAAACATTAAATGAATGAATCGTGCTATTTGTTTACCTTAGAGAAACACTTCAGAAAACTTAAGATACCTAAACCCACAGAACCCTTAGAGGAGCAGCCTTTCTCCTCTGCCCTGCTTTCCAAAGGTGAGGTTCATCCAACAACCAATGTATTTTCTTAATTTTTGCTATACTAGAATAAGCTTTTGGTTATTATAAGCAGGTGAGATCTGTCAAAATTAGTGGAATACAATGAATTCATACACACAGGTGATGGGCTGCATGTGGATCTCCTCAACCAACCTCATCCTTCACAGGCCTTTTCTACCTGTTTTCCTCTTCAGCACATTTCATATATCGCTGTAGTCTTATTCTATCCGAATTTAAAGTGATTTGAACATCTATAAGGTGGAACTCCTTAGAAAGGAGTTATTCACATTAATCTATGTCTTCCACAATCAGAGTGCAACATTGAGTTTGTTGTGAGTTTGCCACAGTGATACAGAAACAGCTGCAATTTCTTCTCTTAGTAGAGAGTATTGACAGATGAAATAGCCTGTGGAGCCAGGAGTCACACCTGTAGCTATTTCAGTAAACATTATTCTTTTTCTTTGAGTATACACTTGGATTTATACACATAGATTTTAGCATATCCTAAAATCTCCACGAATTCTGGGTCTCTGTCCTCAGCTGAACTTCAAAAGGTGCTGACAGCTGTCCCTGTTTGCCATACTGAAGCCATCAGCATCCAGCAAGTCTCATAATTAGTCTTGCTGTGCTTAGAATAATTGTCCTTTAACATCCACAACCCACTTTTGGAATATTTAGTCCTGCTGAATACTTCTGTTTGTACACCTTTCATTCCGTATCAAAGAGTAAATGCAGAGCCAGTTCAGCCTCAGAGGTAAGATACAGCTGGGTGCAGGGCAGCCAGCAGTGCTCACACTGCAAGGTGACGTACTCAGCATGAGCAGGGGCCTCCGGGTGGCCCCTGTGGACACGGGTGCCAGCGCGCATAGAGGTCAGCACGGTGGCAGAAAGCCACTACTGCTCCCCATGACCACTTCAGCCTATCTCATGAGCCACACTACATGACCACGTTCAATAACTGTCAGCAGCTTCCATACATTTGGGGTGTGGAGGTGCGTGTGTTCCTATTTGGGTTTCAGCCACGAGCTATTGATAAATTTATATTGTTTTTCCTGTACTTGGCAAAAAGTTGAGACAGATGCTACCTGGCTGTTGTGCAACATTTTGTTTAAAAATTGTGCTTGTTCAATCCACGTTTTTAGATGATGTTTTATGCAGGACAGCAACCAGAACCTCAACTCTGTTGTTTGAGATACTGGAGGCACGTGCGATGAGGGACTCATCTGCATCATGCAAATCTGTTGCAGAAACTCAGTATCTTTGAGAATGTTGACACTAATTTCTACTATATTTGAAAATAGATCCACAACTTACATTGAGGGAGAAAGAGGGTCCAGTTCCAGTTTCCAGGACTAGGGGAGTCAGGGGGTTGGGTATGATCTCTCAATATTTCAAAGATTTAAGAGTGGTTGTGTCGTGCCAGACTGAATGTCTGCCTAACCTGGGACTCTGCCTCTGACAATATCCAAATGCAGATGCTTAGGGAAAGAATAAGGAAAATACAGTTATACTTCATGTTCTGTCCTCTCAACTATGTGTGCTATTGGTCTCCCTGAGGAAGCCATTACTTAATGTTGTAGAACTCCCCGAGACCTTTCTTCCAGTATTTGTCTCTTCGTTTTTCTAACTCCCTCACACTTTTGGCTTCCTCCAAAGTCCTGGGGCAAAAGTGCTTCATCATTTAATTAGGTGTTGAAAAAAAGTACTTTCTCATTTGTTAATAACTTGATCTGTTTCCTTCTTGGTTTTGTAAAGAGTAGTTATTCCCCTGTTTCCACAAAATTTACCATTTTGCAAACGCCTGTATGTCATTATCATATACTTACTCATCCTTCTTCCAGGCTGAAGAGTCAGTCTATTTGATATCGTGTGGACATTGTTTCATAAGACCTAGGTTTTCCCACATCTCTTTTGAGATGAAAAGTCTAGACAACTGTCAAGATGCAGGTGAACTATGAACCTATACACAGCAGCAGAAATGTGTTTTCTATGCTGTTCTCTCCCTGACCCCTGAAATTGTTTGTCTCTCTGATTGTTGCTAACACTGAGCTGATGTCTTCAGACATCTGTTCTGTGATCAAGCAGTATCTAATTTAAAGTTCATCATAATATACACATACCTAGAGTAAGTTTTCACTATATATATTTCTAATAAGTTTTCATTCTGAGCATCCTGAACAGTTTTGTATCAGCAAGCTAGTGTGCCCCCTTATCCAGATCACTTCTGAATACATGGAGGGCCCACGTCCCAGTGCAGATCAATAGAAGCCTCTGCAGGTTCACTATCCCCTCTGCTCACAGTTTGAAGATTTGCCATCTGATTCTTCAGTCCCCAGCTTTGAAAAGGAGCCCACAAAGGTGTCCTCACCCTTATACCATGACAGTTAACTTCCTTAAGAGCTCTTGCTCAAGATTTGTGGATATCCAGATACATCCCAGCTGAATAATTAATCCATGGGTGTGTGCCCATTGTCACAGATTTTCTTCATAAATTCCACAGGGAAGCTCCCCTGTTATATCATATTTACCCAGAGTCAGTTCACTATGTTCTTTACACTTGTACCACCAATTTGCCTCATGCAGAAGACATCCTTATTGCTTTTGTACAATTATCACTGCAGTTCACCAGATCATTCTAAAATGGAGCCCGTTACAAAAACTGGTTTCACATTTGCCATCTTCCAATCCCAAGACCAATATTGATCCAGGAAATAGTTTGCACCACAGTTAATGCAATGGACATGTTCGTACTTCTGCTTGGCTCAATCCCTTGTGTGAATGTCAGTAAAAGAATTGCCAGGTTTAGATATTTGTTATCAATTTGTTCAGGGGTTTGACCATTCCCCAGCTTTTCCCCTGTGCTGAAAGTCTCTGAGTGCAAGGCCTTTTTTAAGCTTTTGTGCAAAAGACCGCAAAGAAGAGAGAAATTAATTTGGTTTCCCTGTTGGGCTTCAGCTTTTATACATCAGTCAGCCCTACAGACTCCCTGTTTCGGACGTATTTGAAAAAGGATTTATTAGCTTTTATTCCTTCAACGATCATTCATTGTTTCCCCTCAGATTCATTTTTGTCTTGGCTGATTAAATTTTAACCTCTTTAGTTTTCTCAGTTTGCTTTGGATTTATGCTTTCCGTAGGATGATTTTTTTTAATTCCTGCTGCTCCCAACATTATAGTTAGTCCCTTACTCTACCATTTAATAATTCTAATTTGTATTTTTAATTTTCTTAACATCACAAAAAAGGGTAAAATATTTTTCTGAAAAATTTCCCAAAATTTGGGAGAAAGATTCTACTCCTTCCTCCCCTGCTCTTAGTTAACCTGTTTCAGCTAATAATTCTTACAAGCTGCTATCAACATTTTTCCCTGAATCAAATTTTCACAGGAACTGCAGTCACCATGCACCCTTTCCCCTAGAGTTAAAAAGCTCAGACATGATCATTTCTTCTGTTTATTTTAGAAACCAAAACCCCCTGACAGTTATATTTCAGAGCACTTCACCATCCTCTGAAGACACTTATCCTCACAGTCTACTGCTAAGGTAAAGCAGTATTACTATTATAGGCAGAGAGCTGAAGCACAGAGCTAGTAAGGCTAAAACATCCACAGCATTTTTAGTCCTAGAGCACCTACAAAAGTAGCATCTGGCCCCAAGTGTGAACTTCACAGATCCAGTATAGGGAACAAAGTGTCCTCCCTACCCTGAAACTTGTAGAAATGTGAACAACGATGCCCCGAGTGCCAGGATGCTGCTTCACTCATTCACATAACCCTCCATCACAGAAAAGATGATGATCATAGATATGAATTCACAGAAAACCTCCATCCCTTGCTTGAATTTCTGTACCAGTTTGGGACAGATCTCACTGTTAGTCTAATCATTTGTCAATGTTTTTCCCATTAGAAAGCCTTAGTGCCTACCCAAGGTGCAGACCATCCCCACAACAGTGCAAACCAATGTATGTAATCTTTATCAAAAATGATCAAACATAACCAAAATTACATGCAAGATCACAGTTGTACTCACAGATTTTCTTCATCCTGCTTCTAAGACTCCTGCTATACACCCACCTTGCAACAACTAAAAATACAGGTTCCTAAATACTGTATAATGTAAATTATCAAAGGGCCTTTCAAAACTTACCTTCTGAGGGGAGCAAGCAAAGGAACAACAAGCCTAACAATAGCTTCATGATAAGCACCTCTATGAACTGATAATTCTGGAGTGCTGTCAGTTCGACGTTAGGGCTGTGAAGACAGAAATTCTCTTCTTTTTCCTCCTTTATATTTTAACAAGTTGATAACTCAGCAGCCATAAAATTTATTGGCCTCTTTACCTTTGGAAAGCAAAGTGACAGTGGTATCTTATTTCAAAGACACGTGCAATCCCAGCTTATAAATTGCCCCATCCAAGGTCAAAGGAGTACAGAAGTGGCATAATTTCTCTCACTTGTTCAGAGACAACTAGCCACTTTTCAGGAGGATTCTTGGCAAATAGGAGGACCTAGATCACGTGAGTCAGCTTCCAGGAGGGTCAAGGCTCTTCCAGGCAATACATAACATATTAATTTGGCATTAGCCTGTCCCTACCAGACAGGGAAAGAGCCTCTGTTCCTGAGGCAACAAGGGCAACTGAGCCCTATGTAACAGCCCACATCCACCCAAAGACAAAGGTTGTGCTCTTCCTCTTGTCTCCTTCCCTGTCTCCGCTCCTTCCTTGCCTTCAACCACCCTCACGCTGTGCCCGTCTCTCTTCCACTAGCTCCGGAACTGCCAGCTATTTCCCCAAGCTGATTTGACTCACTGAATCTCCAAAAACCCTAAGTCTGACTGGCTGCCAGATGGGTGTGAAGAACATCAGACAGCACAGAAGAGCATAGGAAGGTCACGATCAGAGCATGGAGAGACAGCCTCCACCCAGAGCAGCAGGGATCCATGGTGTAGGGTGGCACAGCTCTGCCTTGGGCTGTTGAATAGGAGACAATGTAAGGGATGTGTCACCCGAGACGTAACATTCCTTGATGGTGAGGGAAGAAGCAGAAAGGCACTGAGGGAAGTAACACAAACTTTTGAGTACCACCAGTCCTGTCAGCAGACATGTTAAAGGCCACCTCTCCAGCTTCAGCCCACGGGATGTAGGCAGCTCTCTTGGCAAAATTTCCTTTGCTGCGGTATGCCTCACTGGTATTTGGTAAGACAGAGCACTGGTAGACAAGCAGGATCAGTAGCTCTGCCCAGGTCTCCAAAACCCTTACTATATAACACTATCACAGTAGCCCAGTCACTTCTGTAGATTCAAATAGCACGCAGAAATGCCAGTTAGACTGTGATATGACACTCCACAGTGTCATATCATATATGAGACTCTGCTACGCCTCAATTACAGCATCAGGAACAAACCTCTGAAGAGCAGGCTACCATCCTCACACAATGTACCAGAGTATCCTCTGATCTATGGCTAGCCCATCAACACCCAGATAGAGCTTCTGCATGAATAATGGGAGACCCCTTCAGTAAATAGCTTTAAATGCTTAATTAAGCTACTGACACACCCATCTCAGGCAGTTGAAACCATCCTTCAAAGGGCTGTTTAGTTTGGCTTTTTGTTGTTTCATGACTGAAATTTGACATTCTTTGAAGGAACGTGTCAGAGATAGATCTTAGACCCGCTTCACTTTTCAAAAAACAGGAACATAATATTAATTCTGAACGTGAACAGCTATTGTTCAGAGTGACATGCAAGGAGGAACCTCCATAAAGAGGAGAAGGCATTCCTCCAGCCCCTGAGTCTGCAACTTCATCCCAGCACAAACGTATCACAGACCTCACCAGCACAAGAAGCCGTTCACCTCAGACAGAGCAGCATGGTAAAATCTGAGAGATAAGCTCATTCCACTTGGAGTTCTCACAACCTGAAACACTGTTTGACACCCAGACTCTTTTGCCTAGTAAGGTAATGAAAAATTAGCAGTTTACTCACTGTCAGGGCAAACACGCCAGCCAACAGCTCCCCTGCCTGGGCTGAGCTGAAATGGAGCTCCCAGACACATGGGCGGGATGAGGGAGGACCCAGCTGAGGCTGGTCAGGGCCATTATCACCTGTCAATCAAGGTGGCATTGCACAGCTTTGAAGTGGATGGGAGTTAACTTTGGTGGGTTTTGTCATTACATGCAAGGGTTTATGGCTGCTTCACTCAACAGAAAGCTCTCATTATCAACAAGTCAGAAACAGACTTCTTAATGAGCTGGAAGTGTTTCAAATACCAGGAAGTCTCTTCCTCATTGTACACCAAGCAAAACACAGAAAGGAAGATAGCATTAATTCATACATTTGCCATAAACCACAGCTCCATGAGTAAGTTTAGCCTTTAGGCACTGTGACATGCTCCAGAAGAGAAACAGTATTAACTGCAAGGCTTGTAAATCTTCTGTAAACACTCCTTCCCACCACCCAAGCATCAAAACAGCTTCTAGATTGAATAGCAAATAGGAAGTAGCAGCAAAGATCAAGGAATTCTGAAAGAGAAAATTTTTTCCTAGATATAGAAGGTGTCAGAGACAAATGAAAGCTTTTGCATTACTGCAAGAGCAAAGCTAGATGCAGCTTCAAAAGGCATGTTTAGGAATACCCTAGGGAACTGCAGCCATGTAGCTAATTACCTAATGATCAGCACAAAACATCTTGTGTCTTCCCTAAAGTGCCTGCTGCTGCTGCTCAGGTGGGACAAGGAGTTAGCTGGACCTTGTAGCTAACCTTGTCTGAACTGTGTGAGTCATCTTGTCACCTGCCCCAGATGGAGAAGGCTCATAACACAACAGGCACAGAAGACCTTTGTGTGGGAGTTAGTGGTGAAAAGCAAAGTTCTGTGCCTTGGAACATTCTCAAGTAAAGGACCTGTTTCACATGTCTAGGTCCAACAGTGTGAAACACCGCAAACCCAAAAGTCAGGTCCCAGTTACAGCTTTAAAGTAAGCCACACCCAAACAGATACCCAAACATATGCACTAAAACAGTAGCCAAATTTCTTGGTCCATTGCCATATTTTTAGATGGCTTATAATAAACCTAGAGCTTTACCTCTCAGACCTGGTATGCAAGTTATAGCTGGGAATGCCAAGGGATTGTTCTGCCTTGTCTTTAAGTTCTTCCTTATCTGCCCACTTCAACAGAGCTCTTCGCTGAATTCCTTTTCCTTATACCAAATACTGAAAACCAGAAACTCTGACAACCTTTCTAGGTCTTTACATATAGGACCAGCTTTTTCAAATAGAAATAATGAATCTATGGCTGTGCACTGACAGAAAAAAACCAAGCAAACAACAAAACAGACACAAAAACCATAGCACTCAACCATTCATAATTAAACCCAAGATGTTTGTCACCATAAGCACAGCCTTCTACTGAGTAAGTTAGGGAAGTAGCTTGCTCAGCTGCTAACAAGCAGGGAGGCAATATATCAGAGGATAATGTAATTGCATCCACAAAACTATCATATTACACTGGCATATCAGAGGACTTGTGGAAAAAGCAGACTGATTCTTCATTTCATTTGAAGATAGAGCCTGTCTGTGACTTGTCAGTGCTTCAGCTCATCTACTGCCTAGACAAGGCCTTAGATCTTTAATTGTATATTTAGAAAGCATATTGTTGAATTGTTCCATCTATGAGACCCCCATCTGTGATGAGTTGAACATGCCAGTACTGTGAAACTTAGTAATAAATCATACACAACAGTGAGACTTTTCACATTCCCGTGTGGTGGTGTGCCATCGCCTCCTGCTGCTGCGCTTCACGTTGCTGGTAAATTTAGTGCACACTCTGGACCTAAACAGCAGATCTTCCTCCACAGGAGAGTTCAGGGATGCAGCGGAGGGTGAGGAGGTGGAAGTGAGGCCAAGGGCAGCCAGGGACATGAATCACAGAGCAGCAATTCTACAGCAGCAGGCAGGATAGCTGCACAGCTTAAAGAAGGCTGCTACCGCCTGCTGGAGAGAATGCAAATACTCACAGGGAAAGAAGAAACCCGAGGTTGATATAGACGTTTTGGGCAGGAGTTGAAAAGCACCGCTCTGCGTGTGGGCAGGTTACTGAAAGTAATTTTTCCTAAGTTCAGCACATGACTGGAGCACAGGACTCTTCACTTGGATATTTGGGATTGACAGAGCTGCTATAGCGACCTGAGCTGAGGTGATAAATAACAAGCAAGGTCGCCACTGAAGTTATACCTGTGTTTTGGATGAGCTACGCAGCAGCCTCCTGCAAACACCCAACAGTAGCTGGAGACAGCAATATTACAAAGAAACCTCAGTTCCAACATTATTAAGTGAGTGAAACCCCATATTTCTTACTTATGCCTGCAGGAGGGCACAATCTCCCACACAGATTGTTTGATTGCTTGGCAAGGGCACAAGCCCTTTAGCCACTGACCTGAGGCTGGTATCAAAGTAAAGCACAAAGTCCATCTCCACAAGCAGTGCCTGGTGTTGCTGGGGTGCTGGTGGTACCCCAGCCTGGCTTTGCACCTTATACAGCTGGCACATGTCCCTCATGCTCCATCACCTGTCACAAAAACATTGTGTACCCTTGCAGCAAAAGCTGTAACTGCTCCTCACTGCCTTTTCTAGCAGCTTCCAAGCCTTTGATACAGGTGAGCTGCAAATCAAGCCATAGGTTGAAATCTCCCCTGCTCCAGAGAGGCAGGAGCCCTGAGGCTGTCAGAAGTAAAGAGGGGTCCTCCTGCTAGTTGTTGCCCTTCTGTAGGCCAGCTGAAGCCTGATAATGGCTGCAAGCCAGTGGAGGTCTCTGAACACCTGGAAAACAGCAAAGGTCAGATTTAAAGATCCTCTGCTACAGATTCTTTACTGACTTTTCTGTAGTGTGAGAATTTTTTTGACTCTGTTAAGCATCTTTTTGACTGTTAAGCATCTTTTTGACTGTTAAGCAGCAAGAAGCTGGGGACCAGATACTTCCCATGGCCTCATCTTCAGCTGGCCCCTCACTTATCAGATCAGGAGATAATGCTCACTTCTGAAGAGCTCTGTTTACAGCTGCAGTCTTGGGAAAGTCCTCCAGTACTACCACAGCCTTGAGAGAGCAGCACAGGCAGGAAGGCAGATAGCAAAGGGAAGCAGTCTGTCTGCTTCTGATAGACAGTGATGGCAGTTTAGAGTGTGGACCTACATGCTCTCTTCCTGTGAGTCTCTGGGTGAGTCCACTGATGCCCACATCCACTGTACCTAATTCTCAATTATGTGCATGGAAATCAGGCACCTAAATAAATACCTCTGTGAATTGAAGGCGAAGTCTCAAAGAGCTATGGTTCTCTGTAAAATGGAAACATTAGTATTCCCTTTCTCCCATTCTTTTCTAATAAGTCACGAAATTCCCAAAGCAGTGCCAGCTTTTTGCTGTTTGTATTCATGCCACAAAGGGGCATTACAGCCAGCGCTGTAATTGCAGCAGCCGTGTGGGAAGCTCCTGACTCGCCTGTCCTCTCTGAAGCTCTTCCCACATGAAGGGAAGACTCCATGGGGTCAGCCTGTCTAGGTGCCATGGTGCCCCACACTTGCTAGTCCATCTACCCACACCGCAAAACCCCTCTGTTTACTTGACTCCCCCACAGAAGTTTGTTTCTCAGCCTGCTTCTGCATGTCTGAAAACATATCTCTTTGACCTCAATGAGCCAGCCCCAGCTGTGCTGTATTCCTTTTGCATTATTAATACTTGTGCTGTCCTTGAAAAAGAGAAGACTACCAAGTGTTAGCATAGTGATTGAGATGGGAAGAGGGGGTAAGGTTGCTTTCCCTCATAAGGGATGAGGCTGTTTGACTCTTCTGGCTGCAGTTGCACCAAACATAGATCCTTACACCCCAAGGTCCTTGACGTTGATCAGGTTTTGTCCATATCCAGCAGAAGCACCTAAAGCTGGGAGCTTATAGCTCAGTACGCTCCCTTTACATACCTTACACACCACAAATTGTGGCAAACACGTCCTCCTACCATAGTGCTCACCATCAATGCTCTGAGCTGCTCTCTCCTGTTTTGTGGCTAAAAGAGCCAAACCCGGGCTGTCCAGGTGCTCTTCTTGCTCGCCAGTTCTTTCATCTGATGAGTGGAACCGCATTGCAGCAAGCCTGAGGGTAATAGATGCAGTACTTAGAGAAGTGGGTTAAAAGGCCTTTGGACATAGGCACACTTATTTTACTAAGGGACCATGCAAGGGCAAGCAGCTAAAGCCTTCACCAACTATGAAGAGGTGCTTACAGAAGCTAAATTTCCTTTTGTGAGGCAAAAAAATCACAGGGAAAGAACAAGCAAACACCATCAAGCCAATCAAACCCAAAGTCACACACACCTCAATGCTCCAGAAAGTGGAGCAGCTAACTGGGCATAAAATAAATAGGAGGGGTGGGCATACAGAAACTATAGAAGCCAGACTGGACTAGAAATATTTACAGGGCAGCCCAGAAAGGTGCCTGGAGCACATGGCCTGTTGGCTTGAATGACAGTTTGCGTTTGGAGGGTCACGTTCGCTTTTGCCAACCGTAACTCTCACAGTTGCCACCAGAGGACACCAAATTCCTACATTTTCATTCCTGAACGCACCGTGTATCCGGACCCTTCGGCAGGGACTGCAGAAAAATGTAATGGCAGTGGAGCTGTAGCTCCAGTCCTTCGGAGGGGAAGCCCAGGCCAGGGGATTCTTAATGAGACCTGTAGCTGTCCAGGTGTACCATCACACAACAGTAGCTCTGTGTCCTCCCTTACAGTCAGAAGCCGATTTCAAGCTTGCATGTTTTCAGCAACTTCACGTTTTGAAGACCAGTAGTAACTCAGAAAATATCAGTGATTCAAACCAACGCTAGATGATCAGAGACCAAAAGCCAGTGCCAGCTGAACAGATGCTCTTATCCCATATTTCCATTGAATGAGCCTTCCAAAATTCACAGCTTTGCCAGGCTTTATCCTGACATTTCAGCTGAATATTGCAAGAATGCCATCAAGTGCTAGAGGCCTTTGTTTTTAAGATGGGAAGGCTGGGCTCTGGAACCGGCTAGGGGTGCAGGCATGGGCTTGTGCATAGGATTTTCTGAACAATTAATCTGCACGTTATTATTTCAAGTGATCTCAATAAATTGCAAAAGCTGCTCAGAATCAACTGGATAAAATTCAATAAAAACACAGCAAAGTACTGTGCTTGGGAAGGAGAAATTAAGTGCACAAATGAACGACTTGGAATAATTGGTTAAGCAGCAGTACTACACAAAAGGATCTGGAGGAATTAGAGTGGATCATATAATGAGTCAACGGTATGCTGCTGTTGCAACAAAAACAAACATTTCTTTTGGGATATGTTAATGGAGAGTTATGTCACAGAAGGTCATTATTATGCTTTATCCCAAAAGAGTGATCACTCATGCTAAATGTTGTGCCAAATTTGGGGCACCAGTGCCTTCAGAAAGATGAAGTTTAGAGCAGACCAGCCAGCCCAACAGGAAGCCTAAGAAACCCTGAGGAAAGCTGGATGGGCTGGGGAAGCTTTTTCCAGGAGAAAAGAGGAGTGAAGACCGACACCCTGAACTCAGGGGGCTGCCCCAGCCAGCGGCAATTATCGTGCATCTGTTTTCCCTGGCAGCTCGGAAGAAAGATATGCAGAGGGCTCCCACATCAGTGTGGAACATAGCCAGACACCAAACCCAGGGCTAGTTTGGGTTTCATCTCAACAGGCATCTCTGGTTTTCTTAGGTAAGATGGAAGGCATGCAGGTGGGGGATGGGAGGGGTCTAGAGTTTTGATGTGACTGTCAGTAACAACCTGGAAACCTGCTTTCAGGTGAGGAATAGTCCTTTTAACACAACCAAGTGGCACACCCAGGGGTGCATACACAGACCACACCTACTGGAGCCAGCTTCCACAGGGTTGTTTGTACAGCAAGCAAAGGAAAAAATAAAGATTGGAGATGGAGCTTCCTTTCTGCCCATTCCTCCTTCCAGTCAACCTGACCTTATGAATAGTATGGCAATGCTATATTACTTATATTCTATAGTAATATTACTATATTACTTATATACTTACATTATTATATTCACATATTACTGCTTTCTGCAGCTCCTGGAGACCTTCAGGGTCCCTCACGGCTACTGTTAGATTCCCACCCCTTAGACCTGGTTTCCACCAAACACCTAAACAAATTCGGGCACGTTCCCATGCAGTGAAGGCCTTAAGCACATGCTTAAATCTAAGCATGAGCTTCAAATGATGTGTGTGTTCAATGACTTCTGCAAACAAGGCCTTAACCTTAAAAAACCATAGATAGAACGCTTTTCACTCTAGCTAGGTTCAAACACTTTCCTCAAACTCCAAGTCGAGTCTACCACCTCTCTGACACTGAAATAGATGCCTTGCATAAGAAGACTCTCTTGCTTCCTTTGCTGTAACTCATGAGCTCTTCCCTGCTCCAGGGCACGTACCTCTAGGGACAGATCAGATCTATTCCTGTTTGTTACTATGCAGAGCTAGATCACAGCAGCAGTGATAAAAGCCCTTGCACATCCTAGCTTGCTTTCTGATACTTCCCTTTTCTCTGGAATTCGCACTCCTCACCCGCCCTTGCTCCCTTCCCCCTTCCCCGTTTGCTCATACTTCTGGAAAGATGACTGAAGGCTAACTAATGAGTAAGATGCTGCTGCACGTCATCGCCTGTCTGCTGCAAGAAGGGGTGAACAAGTTCGTTTGTCCACAGGTTAAAGTGAGGTTGCCATCCAAACAAGGAGCATGTAATTGGGAGACCAAGCAGTGGGAAACCTGCCCTCTCTTCTCTCTCGTCTGCAGTGTTTAATTTCTCTTGTTTTCTTCATTGCGTACACCACTTTATGCCTGCACAGCAGCTTTCAAGCAAGGATCTCAAAGGGCTTCACAGACCTTAATTAAACCTCATAAATCCCTAATTGATAGATGAAAATTCTGAGTCACAAAAAGGTGAAGTGATGTGCTCATGGTGAAACAGTGAGTCAGTTGCAGAGCTTGGAGCAGGGTTGTGGTGATCCCAGTCTGGTACTCGGCATCTTCCCCACTTGCATACTTTACGGAAGACATAGGTCTGCTTGGAGTTCAACAGCTGCCTGACACAGCTCCCATGGCTGTTCAATCACCACCCAGGAACCAGCATCGATGGCGTTTGGTACTGGGGTACCCAGAACTGGCTAAGAGCAGAGGCCAGGTTGCAGGAGTGCCATTTACATTGGGAAGAGCCCCAACCACCCTGCTCCCCACTGGCTGCCACCCCAAAGCTCGCCTGGGGCCCAGGGCCCAGGTAATGGCCGCTTCCAAATCCCCAGGTGGCAGCCATGAGACAAGGCCAGTCCCTTCGCCTTCCCAAAATGGCAGCCTGGCATGGGAGGGTCTTCATGCCCTGATCAATGCCTGCGGGACCAATGCCGGGGCAAGGTTCAGGCTGGCGTGGGGCCCACCACGGACCCGTGGAGGCATAGTGTGGCCTGTGCCCAGGAGGTCTGGCCCCCACACCTGAGCAAGCTCCTGGCTGCCGGGTGACCCCGGAGAGGTCCACGTTCTCCCCCATTTCCCTCCCCAGGCCGCATTCTCATGCCTGTTGCATGTAGGCTTGGCAGGGCAGGGACCCTCCCAGCTGGGAAGGGACCATCAGGGACCCTCCCGGCTGGACAGGGACCATCAGGGACCCTTCTGGCTGGGCAGGAACCCTCCCAGCCGCAGTTTGCTCAGTGTGGCCCTGCCAGGCCTGGCCAGGCTGGTGGAACAGCCCTGCCCTGGCTGCCCTTCCCACCCGGCCCTGCTGCCCGGCCCGCCTTGGTGCCAGGGAGCCGGTCGCTGTCGGTGGACATCATCACAGTCTGCTTTCCAATTATAGCATTTCAGGGCTGTGACCCTGTTTAATTGTCTGAGTTTTTTAAACACTAAACGGCCTTGGCTGACGCTGGAGTTAATGATCCCCTGCAGAAGCAACTTTGGCTGGCCGACTCCCAACCGGGCCCTTGCCACGCCTGCCAGAAAGGGTCAATTAAAAAAAGACGGGAGAGGATAAAAACGCAGAAATGCGACTTAAAAGATGATGCTGCATCTGAGGAAATGACACATAAGTCCCTCCTGTCTGTGACAGATACACGATCCTGCTGCTGAGTCGGGGTTTCCCGAAGGCACCAATGGCGCTTCCGCGCCCCGGACACCCATGCCAGCATCAGGCAGCACAAGTTGCCCACTCCAGAGCACCCCTTCCCACCGACCCAGTCACTGCCTGGACGAGGGTCCGATGATGGCCGAAGACCCATAGCAGGAGGAGCAGTTCAATTCACCTGTGGTGTCAAACCTCTGCTTCTTTCCTTCAGGTTCCCCCCTCCCCATTAATATCAACACTGAAAAAAATGCAACACAACCCACCTCAAAAATGCAAACAGAATGAAAAACCCCACAAGAGTAAATAGCCAGGGCTTTTATGTTAATGCAAAAGTTGCTGACAGCATCAAAACAAAGGAAAAATCTCTGGGTCAAATTTGCAACTGATGTAAATAAGCCTATTGAGTTTCAGCGAAGAGCGCTGACTTTCATACGGCACGTATATATGCCCATACGCTCCCCCTGCCTCCTTTGCTAAAGCATCCCAGCTCAGTGGCACGACAGACACTGGAAGGGGAGCAGATGACAGTAGTGTAATTTGTACACACGCACCACTTAAAGCTCGACATTTCTATTTCCAAAAAAAAAACCCAACAAAAAACAACCAGGCGAGCGCACAGCTGCAAGGCAGCCTGGGTAATTGTGCAATGCTGGGAACTCTTAGGTAGTTAATAATTAACTCAACCTTCGGTCTAGTTCCTAACAACACCCCTAGGCGTGTCGCTCTTACAGAATAAGGGCACACGCCCTGCTGTGTCTCCTTGCTTAACAGGAACACAAAGTACAGTAGTAGGAGGTGTTTCCTTGAACTCTGAACAATTGGACATTTAAGGATTAATTACTGTTAAGGAGCTTTGGACTGGCAAACACACTAACTCAGCTCTTGGCTGCGTCTCCCAGCCAAGTTCTCTCAGTCATCCTAATTAGACATTCTGATACCATCTTTAATTATATGATCTCACATTTTTTTTTGTTTGTTTTGTTCCTTTTTTGTTTCTTCTTACACTGAACCCCTGTCTCGTGCGGCATGCCGAGCAGGCAGAGTACGGAGGGGTGAACGGGCAGTGAGAAAGGTGCCGGCTGGGAGCTGCTCCCCCCGACTCACTTGGTGCACCAGCAAGACCATGCACCGCTGGGACCCAAAGTGGTTGGGACCCAAGCTCCCTACACTGCTGAAAACACCCCGGGTCTTTCACAAGAGGGAGGAAAACGTTGAGCCTGCCACAGCTCCCTCGCTGCTGTGGGCAAGACGGGACGTATACTGTATTTGTCAGTATTGACTGCAGCCCGGCTGGAATAATCCTGCACCGAGTGGTATCCCACGCCAGCTGCAGCGAGTGCGTGTGTGTGCACATGTATATACACACGCGCTCTCCTGTACACACCTTGATCTTGTTGAAACAACAGGAGGAGCATAGTGCGTGTTATTAATGTTTTTCACCTTTGTAAACACTGCACTGCTGGGGCGACGTCCCGCGTCCCGACTTGCAGCACCCAGTGGTGCTACGGGCCGGCCTGGCACACTCCCATCCCCCTTGCCCCAGCACCTGCCAAAAGCTGCTGAAGCTGCTTCACATTCAAGCTGGTCCTGTTGGTCTGCAACATCCTCCCTTGGAAGGGACCTGGCTATATCCAAGACCCACTAACTCGATGTTGCCTTTGCTTCTGTGCACTGCTGTGTGCTGCCCACCCTCCCAGAGCCCCTCCTTCGCCCAGATGCAAAGAGGGAAGTTTTGGGTGGTGTGCTTTCAACTGAAAGGCTGCTCCGCTGAGCTGGAAACTCGGTATACCCTGAGGTCAGCTGAGGTTCACTAAGCTGAGGAACTCCTTAAATGGTATAGTCTGAAAAGCCATCTCCCTTCGCCTTTGCGAGCAGTGCGGGGATGGACGGGCGACTTCTCACCGGGACCCTTTTCTAAATGCTGAACCCCCAACCTTGCACGAATGCTGGGGGGAAGGAGGCAGCTGCAGCCTCTCTGCTTTCCCCAGTGCCAGCCTTCTCCCTGGAAATGGCTCCAAGATCCACCCTTGCCTCTACCTGCCAGCACAACTGGTTGGCCTCGGCAGGGAGGGTGCACAGCACCCATGCTTGCCCGGCGCTCCTGGGGCTGATGAGCCTGGCATGTGTCCCAGTAGGGTCTCTGCCCTGCCCGTCCTCCTCTAGGATCTGGGCTAGCCTGCAGGCATAAGCACCACTGAGCACTTCACCACCTCTTCCAAAATCGGGGTGAGGGGGGGAAGAAAGGAGGACCTGACTGTCCCAGGCAGGCAGCAGTACCCCACACAGGGAGGAGCCCTCTCCTCCCAGTTCCTTGGCGTTCCTCGATGATTCAGAATCAACATAATGGGGCCGAGATGGCGCCATTGATCCTGCTGGGCAGGCAGAGCTGCTGTATGATAGGGATTAGTAATGGCTTTCTTCCCCATGGCACCTGGTCACAGGATGCAGCCCTTTGTACAGCCCCATGGTGGAAACAGCCTTCCTCCCTCCGCATCACCAGAAACATGCCTGTGCAGCAGCTGCTGGTCCTGGGGAATCAAGCAATGGCAGCAGCTGCACAGGGAAATTAAGGGTCAGAGCCAAGTGAGAAAAGAAAAACAAAACAGGGACCAGACAGTTACCACAGGGGGAAGATAGACCTATCCTGCCGAGGCAGCCAACCATACTCTTAAAAGCAATTGCCCAGGAGGGTACTTCCCCAAGCCCCCTAGGGCAGGCAGGTCCATGTAGTCAGGGACCTTCCACAGTCAAGATGCATCTTGGAGGACCTCAAGTTGCCAAGACCTTCACTGTATAGCTCCTCCTTTGTGCCACCACAGCACAACTTTACTCCTTGCAGCTGCCTGGGGAAGGGCTGGCTGGGTGTGACAGCAGCTCCAGCAAACCCCCCACCTCCACCATGACAAAGGGCAGGGAGGAGGAAGAGCATCACTCCAGAATGAGCACCCATCCCAGCCGCAGGTACTGCCAGAAGAGCATGAACAAGGTCAAGGGAAGCACCTGAAGCTGATGTTTTAAGGCATCACTCTCCTTTCCTATTCCCTCCCTTTCACCGCAGACACAGGCAGATCTTCATTTCCTCAGCTGCCAGAAGTGCAGAAGGTAATTAGATACCAGTATGGCCTCAGAACGTTGCTCAGAGTAGAGATTTAATCACAGTCCTTGTGGCTCATAAACACAGTGTTCAGTTGGAGGCTACAAAAGGCAGCTAACATCTCCCATTACCCCTGTGACCTGTAGCAGCCAGGGAGGAGCAGAGGGTTGCAGCCCTTTAAGTCAGCATCAGCCTAGAACAAAGGCTACAGCCACCAACCTCTGCTGTGTGGGGTTCTGGTGCCACTCACTGCTGGTGCTGACGCCCTACCCTAAGCTTCGGCTTTGAGGGATCGGAGCAGAGCTGTGCCTGGCTAGACCATAGGGCGATCTTAGATGTGGAGGGATCACCTTTCCCTCTGAATTACTGAAGACATTCATGGGCCTCTGGCATGTAAGTTTTCTTTTAAGCCCACAGGCCGGCGTCTGCTGTTCTACCCTCATGAACATGAGCTAAACAGTTTCAAAACTAAGTTAAGTGCATTTCAGAACAGTAATATGATGTAAACAACTGAAACAGGAATTAAGTGAATTAGAGCATCCAGTGCTTGAATAACTCGAGCTACCCGAAGGAAAAGAACTGACCTATTTCTTCCTTTTGCCCCAAAACAGCATCATCTCCTGCTGTGGCTGCTCGCACCAGTAATCACCAGCACGAGTGATGACGAGAGTCATCACTGGGAGCCACTGATGAATTTGGCTGAGTCTGGGACCCCCATTAGGGTTGCAGAAAGGGGATGGGGGGCCTGTGGGAGTGTCTGTGCTCAGCTGATGGATTGTGCTTGACCCATAAGCTCACCTAGGATCACTGGCTGTAGATCCATATGTAGCTTTCTAGGGAACTTGAAAAACAACCTCTGCCTGAGAGAGGAAAAATGGTAGGAAAGCCTGTGAAACACATGTAGGCAACAGTTCCTGGTGCTGCCTGTGAACTTGCAGGTCGTACAGTCATGTGTGGGAAGCAGGCTCTAGATTACAGCCATGTAAGGCCTGTCTCCCTCTCTTCCCCCATGCTAGTCTGTGGAATGGAGCATGCAAAATAGAGAAATCTGAGACTCACATTGCAGCAGGCTGAACAGTTTACATTCCTGTCTGCCATGATATCCTCCTCCCAGCTTAGTCCTTATCTGTTTGACCTTGCATAGCCAGCATCAAAAAAGCTGATATTTAGTACAAAGGCATTCTGGAGTTCAAATGAGATAGCACTGCAAGGGGGAAAGACATATGCTTGCGATATACTCCTGGACTGTATGGAATCAAAAGCAGAAACACAGAATGGCTGAGGTTGGTAGGCACCGCTGGAGAGTGTCTAGTCCACCCCTTTGCTCAAGCAGGGTCAGTTAGAGCAGATTTCTCAGAGGCATGTCCAGTCAGGTTTTGAATGTCTCCAAGGATGGAGACTCCACAAACCACCCTGCTCAACCTATTGCCAGTGTTTGACCACCTTCACAGTGAAAAAGTTGTTGTCATGTCCTCTGTTGCAAGTTGTGAGCATTGCCTTTCCTCCTGTCCCTTGGTACTACCAGGAAGAGTCTGACCGCATCTTCCGTCCTCCCTATCCCCATCAGGTATTTACAGTTGGGTAAGATCCTTTCTGAGCCTTCTTTTCTCAAAGCCAAATAATCCCAACTTTCTCAGCCTCTCCTCCCAGCCTTGCCCTGTCTTGATCAAGAAAAGTCTTCCTGAGGTGTCTTGGATCTCACTACGCTGGAACACGCATGAAAAACCTTCTTTTAAACCTCAGCCTTACGAGAGAGTCCAGCAACTTCCAGGCAGGTTGATAATCCATCTGCATTGCTCCTTGTGCTGACACTGGCCAAACACCGCTATGTGGGGGCTTCACTTGTGCCACATGAGACAGAGCAGAGAACACTGGACTCTTGCAACTGAATTCAAGACCTTGTTATGACAACACAAAACTTCAGGGGGATCAGGTCATAGACATCAGTAGGAGTACGACCATAAGGTGGTGTGTCTTTTTTAAAAAAATGCATCATTTGTTCCAGTTCGGGGTATCTGATGCAATAACCATGTCACAGCTTTCCTTTGTCACATCCTTCCCACATGACAGTGGAAACATCACTTCAAACGAGCATTCTGGATGCTCTCCTTTCCCCCACACTCCCACTCCAGCTGTGCTTGCCATTAAGCTTTCTTCAGGTTTAGCACATGCTTATTCTTTCCACTGGCTGCAGAATTTCTATAGTGTTCCTGTAGCTGCTCCTGCAGATTCTAGACCAAATTAAAAAAGTAAAAATAATTAAAAATAAAATCACCAAAAGCCTTCATCTGACAATTTTCCATCTCTGGCGTTGTACATTCAGGTCACTCCTCTGGGTTTTTTCTTGCCACAAAAGCTCTGCGCCAGGTAGGGTCTCCTCTCCACTGAATACATAACACGACCAGGCTACTCACACACGCTGCCTAGAGAGATAAGCCAGTTCTTGATACTTCACTGAGAAATGTGACTGTGAGGAAAGTCCAGCGATGAGTGTCACATCATGGGAAGGGGACAGGCAAAGGAGAAGGGAAGCCTCTCTTAATTCTTGTACACACTAAAGACATCATGGGGATGTATACCAGTCCTGATGGAAGAGGCTTTGGTGCCAATGCCTCTCACATCCTTTCTTTGAAAAAGGAATGGATGATCTCTCCTCCAGCATGACTCTGCCCGCCCCATGGTAACATACAGATCCCTCACTTGCAAGACAAGATCTAGGCATTGCAGGGTGGAGAGAAGGTGAGCCTGTTTCAGAAGGAGGGGAAATTCCCTATGTGAAGTGGAGATCTAAACCAAGATGAGGATGTCAGGAAAAACACGATTTCCATGTCAATGTGGTAGAATTTGGCCTCCCACAGCTAGAAGACCGGTGGAAAAGTTTGCTCTGCTGTGTAATTTCATCCTTCAAAACCAAATTACAGTAACTGCTGTGGACATTCCAGTGTCTGTGAGCTAATGATGATAAAAGGCAGTCGCAGCCAGCCAGTGCTGGGAGGAAATCAGGTGGGAGGCCTTGCCTCGCAACCAGCATTTGCAGGCAAGCAACGCTAAGCCTTTTCGAAGGGCGCTGTCAGCAGACAGGAGCTTAGGGAGCACTTCGGGCTGGCAGGAGGCAAGCAAGAACGTATCCTCCTCTTAGCATTTTTTTTTTGGGAGGGGGTGGAGGGGGTTATGCTGCCAAAGGAGCCGGTTTGACAAAATTGAGGCTGGGTGCCTCTGTGCACCGGTGTAATGGGAAAGCCCTTTGCAAGGCAGGAAATCCTGGAGGCACTCCCCTTAGAGAAAGCTTGTGTACCATCGGAGATCAAATGGGGACTCCCCATGCCCGAGGCCCTGTGGAGATAGATATTAAAAGATGATGCTCTCAGGTCCATCAGCATATTTGCTTATAATTGCCATGCCCCCCAGAATAACTACTTCTTTCTTTAGCCCCGCTAGGATGAGCACATGTAGAAAAAGCCTCTCAAAGGCTCCTCCTCTGTGTCATACTTGACCCCGTGGGGCACCCCAAGGCTGGTTCCAGATCTATAGCCCAAACCATCCTATGTTGACTTAGTGTCAACTTTCCTACGATATGGATTCCTGACTGCTGAGCTCACTTCACACAGGCATGTGCATGCATTCCCTATTCTGGTGACTGATACCTTCAGCATTGCCCATGACTTCACAAATCTTTTCATACAGCAGCCACAGAGCTTACTTTGACATCTCTCACCTCCTTCCCCATGGCACTATGAGAGCACACGGGTTGAAAAAATAAAAAAAAGGGGGGAGGGTAGGATTAAAAAAAGAAAAAAAAGAACAGGGGTCAGGGGCCAGCAGGAAGCCAAAGCAGACATTACTCCTAAGGAAACCCATGAGTAAGGAGCAGCTTGGACTGGCACCAACTTGGCTAGCCGTGACTCACCTAACATCTCCCCACCACCGTTTCTTTTTTAATCTGGATATGACATCCTCCTTTCCTAAAGTAGGGTATCTGTGTTCCTTCCACACCAGGGACTGCAGCTTTTCTGAGATGAACAATGGAATCCCATCTTAACCTCTTTCTTACTGCCAGTGAAGCAACCATGCTCTCCATCCCCCGTTTTCAGAGCAGAAGCTTTGAGTCCTTCTGGCTGAGGAAGTGGATTAGGGGGAACAGGGGAAAAAAAAAAAAAGAAAAAAGTAAAAAAAAAAATAAAGTCACCTCAGCATGTATTTTCTAGCTCTATCACTTTCCTTTTCGAAGCCAAGATGAAAGGATTAATGCATTATTTGCCTTTTAGCCCAGGTGGTCTGCTCTGCTAGCCTCTGCCCCATTTACCATTGTTGCAGCTAACAGCTGTCTGGATTGCAGCTGCTCTAATTAAAAACGCCCTGAAATGTGCTACAACCAGGCACCTGGCAATGCTGTACCCATTTGTTCACATTGAAGGAACATGCGCGCTTTTAATTGTTCATGGCAAAGGGAGCTTTTTAATGACTTCAATTAACAGAGAGAGAAGAACTCCAGTTAGCTCTTGCTGTACAAAAGAGTGTCCACAATGTCATTAAAACAAGATTTACAAGTGTCATAACTCTCAGCAGCATAGTCAACAATACAGCCAATCATTACAACTGAGCACCAAAGGAGAAGGGGGGGAATGTCACACCACTGAGGAACGGGAGGAAAAGAAAGGAGTACGATGGGGGAAGGTGCAGAGGAAAAAAGACGTCATTTTTTCTTTTCAGTCTAGATTGATTTTATTCTACAAAATGCTACTCAGTTAAAATTGTAAAAGCAAAACCATTTTAATATGTTCTTTCTTTCATAGCAGCAAGCTTTCTCTAACAAGCTTTTTGTTTTAGTGCAAATACTGTAGGCCTGTAATTCAGAAAAATAACAAGAACAGAAAAAAGACAACACCAGATAGAACACCTCAGAGCTGAGAATCTCCAGGACTGCAAGAACGATATCAAGATTACGATGAGCAAAGAAGGGTCCCAATTCAGCAGTCACCTTTAAGAACCTCCTTGGCAGAAACTATTTCACCGCAAATAAAAAACAAAAAAAAAAAAAAAAAAAAAGAAAAAAAAAGAACAGAAAAAGAGAAAGATTACGATCTAAAACTTTTGAGGGAAAAAAAAAAATATAAAAGATAATGGTGCCCCCAAACCTTCAATAATCCTCATTGTCGCCTGATAATGACTGACTCCACCTCTGACACCCATTTTGGAGACGCCAAATATGCTGCCAATGCTTTCAATTTGCCCCCAGGACAGTGGAATCAAAATCAGGCCCCTTCTGTTTCTGAGGATCTTAAAGTAGACTTCAGTGACACTAGTAACTTATCGCTCTAATAAAGATGCACTATCCCTTATTGATGTTACTTTGAACTACACAGTATATCAAGATATATACAACAGTTTATCCTCTCACTGAGCAAAAACAACTGGATACCTATTTTCTACACATTTTAATATGGTTTTAATATCAAGTAACCACAAACAAGAAAGTGGAATAACCCTTTAATCATACAGAATAGAAGGGGAACAATTAAGTAAAACAGGATGGGATTTTATTATTATCTTGTATTCTGAGATTTGTCCTGAACTCCACCTACTGTTCACTGAGGAATGATAATGCATCTTTAGAAACATATCTCTTTTTACATTTTATACAGACAACAACAAAACCCAGAATGTTTTCTTTAAAGAATAGGAAAAAAATTACTAGCCTAAAAAAAGAAGTTTGGAGTACTTTTAATGCTTTCTTTATTATATCCAAGTCTTGAACAGAAAAAAAGATGTAAACATGATAAATAAATAATAAAATATAGATTGTTCCCCCCACCTCTTAAAATGTTTGACTTGGCCTTCCTAATGAACTTGCAAGTGTCACAATAATAAGATTTCTTACATTTCAGAAGTCTGTTTTAGGATAAAAAAAAAAAAAACCAACCCCAACAAGAAAGGAAAAAAAAAAAAAAAAAAAGCAACAACCAAACACCAGGAAGGTGAGTTGGGAGGATGTTAAATTAATGGCAGGCAGATCTGCTAGAGCAGGCACAAGACGGCTGCCTGCCAATAAATAATAAGATACCAGGGAAGAGGGGGGTGTCTTAGGTTTTTGTTTTTTCTTTTCATTTAGGACGAAGGCCAGGTGGATCCTACATACAGTAAGCAGCAAAATTAAAGGTTCAGATGAACTAAATAGATCATTTAAATAATAATTATAAAAACACAACAGAGAGCTACTGTCCCCAACATGTTGGTCCCAAATCCCATCACACCACAAGCAGTTTGAGACTTACCCAGTCTCCACACCTACAAAAAAGGAATGGATGAAGGCAATGCCGCAACTGGGAAGGGGGAAGGAGGAACTAGGGAAAAACTAGAACAGCAAACATCACCTGGAAGCTGAATGTTTCCTTCAATGCAGCTGCTACTGCTCCTCCCAGTTTGGCATTGATTAATTTAAGATGTTATTAGAAGCTTAACTGGGCCAGTCACTAGTGGGCTGACCCAACACCACCTGAAATTCCCTGGGCTTTTTTCTACTGACTCAACAACTCTCGGTCAGACACTAGTTATAACAATTCCCACATCCCCATTACATGCAGAACATGGAGACACTACATTTAGGAATTGGCAGAAAAGGTACTCATGGAAAATACCACTTTGGGGATGGGGAAGACAGTCAATTCCCAAAAAGCACACCAGTAAACCTGAAAAGAAAGCAGGGCCAGACCAAAACAGCAGCAGAGCTCAAGTTGTACCTGTCTGCCAGAAACTAAACAAAAGTAAGGCTGATCCACAAAATACAGAAGGCAGGAGGCCAGTGATCCCAACACAGACGTCCTCTGAGAGATCTGAGGGACAAAACAGGCACGCACAAAGTATTTGGGTTTTTTTCCAGATAGTATAGAAAATAAAAATAACTCTTTTCTGGGCAGTTTTACATGGATCCCATCTGTTATGACAGGACAGGAAAGGGGACCGTCCTGTCCTGTCTCTGAGAAGGTCAATGACAAAGTAGCAGGCAGTGCGGCAAGGGCCAGCTGCGGCTCCTTTTGGCAATGATTCAGTGAGCAAAAGTAACAGCAGATTTTTGTTGTTCCACTAGAAGTTAGGCTAACTTGGGTTTGAGGAGGCACCTGACTCCCTGAAAGCCCTAGTAGCAATGGTCCTGATCTCCCAGGAGACAGCGATCCTGGTCAGCTAGCCTCCAAAGTAGCTGTATCACTTTAGGACTGACCACTTGTCAATGCCACTATCTGCTCAAAAATGGGTGGCAATGACATGCAGACATATTTTATTGAACAGATTTTTTAGATTTTAGATTTCAAATCCAGGCTGGTCCAAACAAGCATCTGGGAAAATGGAGACAGAGAAACAGCAGTTTCACCTAAAGTGATATCATCTACATAAACCCCTATGAAAACAGGATCCTCTGTGCTAACTACAGGAATTTTAAGGTCTACTTTATTAAAAAGGAAGTTTTGATGTTCATATAGGGACAAGAGAACTCCTTTATCATTTTACTTATTGTGTAAGCTCAATTTGAAATCTCTAGCACTGGTGTAATGATGGAAGTGTTTAAGCAATACAGAAAAAGCCTGAATCACAATCAGCTTTATGAAACAAAAAGATCACTCATGTCTATTTCTGGCAGGTTTGGTAAATATCTGGGTTTAAAAATAACAGTAATAATAAAAAAGCAAAGTCTGCCTTCAGAGCCAAAGTCATGTCCCTTTGAAATGATTCAAGGAATAGGCAGTGGCCAGGGTTTGAGGGAAGCCAGCCCTGCTGAGTAAAAGTCTGGATCCACAAGACTGAAGCCCCTTAATTCCCAGTGGAGTTGGTGGGGACTGCAGTAATTTAGCATTTCATGAGACTGGCCCTATAATTGCATATTGCATTCCTCCAGGTCCAGCCTGACCAAGAAATACCCTGGTTTCAGTTGATTAAAAAAAATAATACATATATATATATATAAGAACAAGAAAATCTCACACCAAAATAAATAGCTGCCACCACAGCTTCGACAGGCAGGACCAAAGAGACATCCCCTAATGGCTTAGCTGGCAAGCCTGGCAATCCTAGTGTGCACGTGGTCATGGTTTGTCAGTGCCTTGACATCAACAGGAATTGAGCTTGACTCCAAGTGGGAACATATTACACAGATTGCTGTTTTCAGTAGTGAACATCAGTGCTGGAGAGCTTGTGCCCTCTGTGAGCACTTAGTAGTAGCAGTCAAGCCCACAGGTTGGAGAAGACAAGGACCCAGGGCTAGGAGAAAAGCCCTCTGATTTGGTTTTTTTTTTGTCTTCAGGCCAATCAACCCCCAAAAAATCAGATCAATTACAACGCAAAAATTACAAACCCTAAAAAACCTACAGAGGCCAAAGACCAAGGTGCAAATAATGGTAATCAATTTTTCCTCTGCTGTCAATTTGTCATTCATAACCAGAGGTTATCAGAAGTTCTGCTCTAGTTCAAACAGGTCATCACTTCAACCACGCCATTCCTGCTTGGTCAGGAGTGCCTTGTGGCCTGTGCTGGAAGGCTGGACCACTGCCTTCTCCCCAACCTTGGAAACTGGGAATCTCTGAGCAAACAACACCCCCTCGTATCAACTGGTAGATGCGTGCTGCTTGCTTTCCCAACAATGGAAAAGTCAGCAAGAATACAGCCAGCTAGTTTCACCCTCTTATCCACTGACAGTCTCCATCCTAGATTTATAGGCATGTGGTGCCACCTCTTTTTCGGTAGCATGTTCTGCAAATATGGCCAAGGGGAGGGGAGGATTTACTAACAGGAAGAGATCGGCTTCTGAGTCAGGAGCCCTGATGGGGAGGAAGATGCAATACTCCCTAGACAGCAGGCAGCCCAGGAAAAGAAAACAACAAGCAGTAGATTTGATATCCACCAAACTGGGATAAAACCCTGCCCAAAGACACTGGTAAGTGCCAGCCCAGCAGCTTTTCTGATGCTACTTTGGCCCTGAGATGCTAACTTGTTTTTTGAGGAGTCCAAGGGGATAAATGTATCTTCATTTTAAAAAAGAAAGGCTTCTACATGAGCCTCCTGCTGTCTCTGTTCACCATCTCTGTGCCCCAGGCCAGAGTTACAGGCTCTGTCTTTGCTGCTGAGTCCTCGGGCTCCTCTTGGTCCCCTCCTCTCCCAGACCTTCCAGCCACCCCTCTCCTGCCTGGGCAACCCTGTGTTTCCCACAGCCTGTCCCAAAAGGAAAGATCCTAACAAGCCTTTAAAGTTCAGAGCAACTGGATGAAATGTCATGGGATCGACAACATTGGAAATGATAAGCGCAGAGAGAGAGAGAACGAGAGAAAGAGGGAAAGAGAGAAGTTGCAAGATCAACTAACCAGAATGATCTAAGCACAGAGCACAACTGATCAGATCAATTCATAAAGGGAAGGGACGACTAGCAACCGCCTGCAGCTCGCCTTTAGTCCTGGCCAGGGGTGCTCCCCAAGTCCACTACGGCCGTGAAGAGGTTTCCATAGGCAGTTGCTACAGAAGGGACATCACCCTCTCCAAACAGTCCTGGTGCGTCAGTCCCACCCTTGCCGTTTCTTGCCTCCAGGGAGCTGGTGTTGGTCCTCACTCTCCTTCCTGGAGCTGCAGCACTTCCCCATCCTTGTTCTTGCTGCCCTTGTGCTTGAACGATCCCATGCCTGTCTCTAATCCCATGGAGGGGGGCTCCCCCCATGGTACTGGGGGGGATGTAACACACTGGCAAAATGGGGGGCCGCAGGGGAATTACAATGCCAGCAAGGTGGGAGAGTTCAAGGAATCCGAGGACTGGTCACCACTGCTGCTGCTCCTCCGGTGAGCTTTGGAGCAGGACTCGGACGGGGAGAGAGGAGACTCCTGATCCAACACATTGGGGTAGGTGAACACCAAGTTGGAAGAGCCAGGAGTGATGGCTGGTGTTGAGGTCACCACGATGGGAGTGTTGAGTGCCTCCTCCCCATAAAAACCTCCAGCAATGCTGATGGGCTTAATGACAGACCTCTGGCCTTTGTCAAGGACCAAAGAGGAAGATGGGATCTCTTCCTCCACAGGCTCCTGCTTCACCACCACCGCTCCGCTTGCTCCAGTCCGAACACTCTGGAGACTGCTGGATGGTGGGCTCCGACGTTCCTCAGGGCTGATTTTGCACACAGGGCTATGAGCCACGAGCATAAACTCCAGCTTCTCCTTCTCCTTCTGGAGCTCAGCGATCTCCTTTTGCAGCACTGACTTCTCCTCTTCCAGCACTTCAGTTTCCTGCAGACAGAAGTGGAATAAGTAAATATCATAGGCTCTGGAACTGCTCCTCACCTGGAACATGGCCATCAAGTCCAGTTCCCATCTGGCATGGGCAGATACACCCCAGACTCTTCATGAGCCAAGCAGGCACCAGGTCATTGCCAGCTGAGCATCTTGTGTTTCATGTGCCTACCAGTAGGCTATTCCCAAACTCCCCTGATCTAGGGGTTATAAATAGTCTTCTCATGAGCTTGCCTTAATTTTCTCATGGCCAGCTTCTATCACTCTGTCCTGGCCTATGACTTCACCCTTCTCTCTTGCTGTCTGCCTGACAGACACCCTGGCAGAGCACACTCAGATCTCCTCCCATTGTTTTTTGTCTTAGGTAAGTCATATTCTTTTCACCTAGATGGAGGCCATGTACAGCAATCTCTAAACTGTTTCCGTTATTTCTGTATTCTTTCTGCAGTGAATATTCCAGATTAGGTCTGACACTTGCCTGACTCCGGCACAAAGGTGTAACACTTTCATCTCCACTGGGTAGTCCCTTGACACACCCCAGGATTAATACGTTCTTTCCCATGGTCACATCACACTGATGGCTCACAGTCAATCTGCGAGCAATTAGTACCTTCCTGTATGAGGAGCTCACCGTTCCAAAGAACTCGCTCTCAGTCCTTCAGGATACGACCTCCCACTTTGCACTCCTCTCACTCCTATTACTTTAGTCATGACAATCCTTAAATTCTTCCTATAGGATGTTCTGCCCCCCCTACACTGAGAAGACCTCCCAAATTTGAGTCAGCAGCACGTTTCACTGGTGTGCTTTCACTGCTGCTGTTGCACTGCTTAATAAGATCATCAAATAAAACCCGCCCCAAGCTAGTTCTTAAGCAGGAGAGCTGGAGTCTTCCCTCCAGCCTCTTTCAACACATCCCATCCTTGACTCCACTTCAGTCAGTCCCTGGCCTCACCGTTCTTGTGCTCATCCCTACCTTCTCCAGCTTAACTAGTTATTCCCCCTGTGGGACCAGACTACACGTCTCTGTGGTGCTTCCTTTGTGCAGGAAATCAGTTACCCCCACCAAAGAAAGGTTAGGCTAAAGGATGTAGCTTTGATAGGTAGCCAAAACATCTGCCTCATTTTCTGCTGCTTTCAGATGATCCTATCATCTTCAGTGCTTTTGTCTTCAAAACCTGCCTTTGAGGCACACAGCATCTTTATTTCCACTTATGGAGGGAGACCAGAGGCAGGGAGACTCACGCTAGTTGGGAGGTTAGAAGGGAAGAGAGCTCCTAGGACATTTTGGGCGGTCAGCACTGGGAATTTAGGCTCCTGAACTCTGGGCCTGAGCCCTGACCACCACTGATATAGGAGCAATGCCATAGAGTGACCTCAGAAGGGGGAGGCAGCGTGTATTTTGTAGCATCTTCCCCAAACATACTAGCGGAGGGAGAGCAATGCCCTTCAAGCTGGTCCAAAGGGTGGGTGACAAGGAAGGAGAAATGTATGCAAAGCACATACCGCCTGGAGTTTCTCTGTTAGCTCTCGACGCCTGTTACGACACTTAGCAGCTGCCAGCTTGTTCCTCTCTCTCCGGATCCTTCGCTTCTCTTCTTCCTCAGGCGACAGCTGTGGGCAAGTGCCAAGAAAACCCACAATCAGATCTGAGCAAGGCATTCCTTGAAGTTCGTGAGGATTTAACCACAAGGCAAAGGAAAAAGGCCTGATCCAGCAGGATGCTGAGCACTCCCCCTCTTCACTGATGTCAGCAGAAGATGAAAGCACACAGTATCTCTGCCTGCACCAGGTCTTAGTAGAAGGGTGAGGAGAAGATGGAGCAGGGAGCAAGGGGGAAGATTGTGTAAGAGGACAGTGAATCTGCACCAAGGCCAAACAGATAAAAGATGCTCTCTGATTGTTTCACAACTTGGGTGGTACATTAAGCAAAACCAGAGCATGATGTTGTAAGTGCCTCTTTCTTGAAAGAAAATATCTGCTGCTTCCCACACAAAAATAGTTGTTAGCTTGAAGGTCGGCGATGGGGTGGAAGGGGAGACAGGAAAATCATCAGAGCTCCCATAAAGTCCATGAAGCAACAATGATTTATACCACCCAAAAAATCTGACCTCAGATTTTTGAGCACTCGGCAAGATAACACACTGTGCTTCTTGCATCAGCAGGCAAGGCTCCAGTGATATCAAGGGCTTCCTGAGGCCAGCTGACATCCTCACTGATGTAAATCAGGAGCAATTCCATAGAAAGCCATCAAGCGACACACTTGCGAAACCAGAGGAAGCAAGTAGGAGCCCACAAGATCTGGACAAGCCAGGCCTAGATTTTGGGGTTTGAGACGAGGTTTTAGAAATGCCAGCAGCGGCAGATAGGCTTGCACCACTGCCAAGGCGGGGGATTCGGTACAGCAGAGCGTGAAGAGGGCCAGCGCGGCCGGGCTCACAGCTACGGCACACGGCGTGCAGGAGCTGGCGCTGCCACGGGGACTCAAAGCACACAGAGGGTCAGCTGTGCATCCCCCTCCGCTGCAGACCCACCTCGTGCCCTGCACTGGAGCTCACCGGGCTGGTGTGTGCTGTTGGCCCGGGGACTGCAAACAAAAGTGAAACAAGCACCCTGAAAAGCACGTGTCAGATCTCACGTAGCGCCAGCAGCAAATATAAAGAAAAACCTTTTCATAAAAGCTTTCAGTTTTAATGCCTTTGGAGGCTGTCAAAATCGCAGATGAGACATTCCCCCTTTCACTGTCTTTTCTTTTTAGCGTTAGTTTTACTCTAACCTCATTCTGGTTTGTTTTGGTTTGCTTTATTTCCTTAATTTCGATCTTTGCCATTTCAGGGGGTTTACTTCAGCCTCTGTGCATTCACCTCGCTCAGTTCTGCTTTTTTTATTCAGGATCTGGTCCACGCCTGCGATTTCACCTGCACGCAGCACAAGCGCCCAGATGCACACTGAATGACAACAAGCACTTCTAGGACTTCAGGACACAGGTTTGGGGCCTGAAAGCTTTTCTTTTCCGTCAACAGATCACAGCACTCCATCTCAGGGTGGGGGGGTACCTCTACCCTGCTGGGCAGCAGCCAGCGGGGGTCTGGCAAGTTCCCCCGACAAAGGACTCCCACAGGCATTGCTCTCCCTGCTGCAGCTCTGCCTGCTCCCTTCCCAGCCTGTATATATGCGGGGTGAAAATGCATTGCACTCAAGAGTCTGCAGTACAGCAAAGTGTTAAGCACGCACACAGGTTCTGGGCTGACCCGGGGCATCTGTGTAGAGTTTAAGAGCCCTTTCATGCTTTAGAAGCACAAACCTCAATAAAGTATGTTGGGACTGAAATTTTTCCTCCCAGGGCCTTCAGCCATTTTAAAATTATTTGCCTCTGAGGCTATGCTTTGCAAAAATCTCATAGGTGGGGCTGAAGCCCCTAATCTGGACGTGCTTAACTTACAATGGGTCTAAAAAGGAATATTCTGTCAGCAGTTGCTGGATTTGTTTGAAAGTGGTTGCATTTGGCACTCTTCATGCCCCTGCTGTACGTGTTATCTGTAGCTTGTCCAAGCCCAATACGTGCATTCGCTGGCAGTAATGTTCATCAAAACAGGGTCTTTTCATAAAGCGTTACACAACGTTTTCCAAAAAGGCACTCCGATGTGGTGTTCAAAGCACCAGCAGCAGAAACCTGAGCCAAAGAGCCACGGTAAAGCGCCCGGGTACTGCCTTAGCACACGTCTAATCAAAAGGACTTGGCTTTGAATGACCCACAATGAACGGCTTGCAAACAAGCCACAGGCCAGGAATTGCTTGGCAGGCATCCTTCAGCAAATAACTCTGAACAACAAATAAAGTGGAGAATATGGTGATCTCTTCACGGCCAATTTGTGAACACAGAGGCAGCATTTGTCAAACAAATTAGTTGTTGCTAATTATTCCCCCAGTTCTCATGAGAGCTTCCCTGGCTTTGGACACCAGCCCTGCACGAAGGGAACCAGGAGGTAGCTCCGGCTGGTGGAAAGGGCTGGCACATACCGGAACCACCACGGCTGCTCCATCCTTCCTCCCAAAAAACGGGTCCTCAGTGCACCCATACCAGCTCCCTACACAGAGATGCGGCTCACTCTGGGCAAGTGACTTTAACCCCTTCCCTGCCTCTTAGGTCTAAACCAGACAGCGACCCCACATAAAATAATCAGACTGTGAATCAAAACAGATGACGTGGAAGTAAAAGTAGGGCTGGTGAGCCTTATTAGAAACAGACCTCATGCAATAGCGTGGGCTTGGGTACTGAGGGTTCGCAGGGCGTCTCATTACACCGCTTTGCAGCAACTCACACAACCGCTGCTTGGGAACAGTTTGGGGAGATCTAGATTATTCAGATTTTTTTAAAAAAAAATTAAAAAATTAGCCTAGCACTGTGGATAGCTGTTCACCGGACAGCCCTGGAAAAGGCTGTTTTCTACTAAGAAGAATTCACAGGGCTGTAAAGATTTCCAGAGGACAAATTGCCTGCATCTAGTCTGCCACCCTGTCCCAGCACAAGATCCAGGGTCCTGGCTCGATAGTCCCATCAGGAGGCTAAGCACAGGGCAGTAGTAGCACAAGCTAACCCATCCCAGCTGTGAAAATGCCAGTGGGCTGGGAGTAGAAACATTTCTGCTTACCCCCACCTCCCCGCTGTAAGGAGATCAAGCGATTGCATGTTTGTTGCGGAAAGGTGGATTTAGACCCTGGATATCCAGAAGGATCTTGCTACTAGAGTCGAGGTGCTCTGGGGAAGCTGTTCCTCCCTGCACGACGCTGTCTGGTACTGGTGGTATCCCCCAAAAATGAGACTGGAGCAGCGCTAGCTGCTGCAGAGCAGACATAAACCAGCAGTTGATGTAGTTTGGTGTCAAATTCGTAAAGCACCTACGTAAAAGAACCTCTGCTGGCTCAGAGGTTTCCTTCTGCCTGGAGTGGCAGAAACACTCAAATTGAAACCCAGGGCTCGACTTCAGAGTTGCACCTGCTTTTGAAACTGAGCCGCAACGCGGCCCAGCAGTGCGAAACGTTTGATGGAGATTGGGTAAATCTTGCCATACGATGAGAAAGCAGCAATAAAATCACCCTCCAGCTCACACCCTACGTCAGCCTGAGAAATCCCAGCACCTGTACAGTGCAGGGGACAGCCCTCAGCGTTCCCCCGTGGGGCCAGGGGATCCCGAGAGAGGGCGGCGGGGCGGGGGAATGTCTCTGTACACCTCTTTGAGGCACCCCCAGATGCTCTCCCCACCATGGTTACCTGCTCATCTCTTCGTCTCCGGCCCACTGTGGTCCCGATGGTTTTGATGACCCCAGGGCGCTGAAGGGCCGTGTGTCCAGCCACGGAAGACAGCGGGGGCAGCGGGTGGCTGTAGGGGTGCGAACGAGAGTAAGGGCTTGACATGGAGGTGATGACGGTAGGCTGGACCATCCACTGCAGGTCTTGGCTGGTTGTGATGGCGTTGATCGTAGGGATAAAAGCACTGCCTGATCCTGGCATATCTACTCGAAATTTCTAGGAGGAAAGGCAGGGCAGAAAAGGGAGAGAGAGAGAAGAGAAGAAACCATCAATGAAAGCAGAACATAAGCGGCTACTCAGGAAGCAGCTAGGCCCTCAGGAGTGGCACCAGCGAGGATCAAAGCAGCACCTGAAGCAAAGGCACCAGCTGCTGGCGCCTCTGCAGCAACCCGGGCTGCCCCTGCCTGGCACAGACCCCCAAGGAAGGTGCTGGGCTCAGGCCCCAGAGCAGCCCTACCCTCTCCCAGCCCCCTTCCTCATCCCCCCACACACCCCCAGCATCCCCTACGCCAGCCACTCCTCTCGGGCAGCGTCCCCACCGCAGCCACCTCCCACCCATGCCCACCGCGCCTTCCGGCATGGAGCGAAAGGGGAATTAAGGAGTTTCTAGAAAAACACTTCTCTGCCAGTCCAAAGAAAAGGAAGAGAAACTTCAGCTCTGAAATGCTGTTACCAAGCAGAGCAAAGCCGCCTTCTGCCAAAGGATTCCCCTGAAATTCGGGCTGGGTCCGCACCGGGTTTGGTACAGCAAGAATAGCAGCTTGCTTCTCGTTCGGTGGTTCTGTGCTCGTCACACACACAGGGCGAGAAAGCCGGCCCTGGGATGGTTACGTGCGAGGATATGTATTTTAATAGCAGCCTATAAAATAAGTCTTAGGATTCAGATCGGACAAGTTCCCTGCAGCTCTCTGCACTGTCTAGACAAAACAAGGCAGCAGTAAAACCAAGGCAGCAGGTAATGATCTCCTCCAAAATACATGTACACCTTGTTTCAGACAGAGAGGTAAATCCATCTGGATAATATGCTGGCACTAAACTGCAAGGAAAACAATCGCTTGTCCCCGGAGGGAGAAGTAGGGGAGAAAGAATGCTTTTGTCTATGCGGAGCTCCTTCGGGAGGCTTTCAATGGTTTGACTCAGTTTTACAGACAGACATACCAGCCATTCTCCAGCCATCGCAGGCAAGGGACAGGGCTTGTAGGACCAGCAGCTGTCACTACCACCCATTTGTAAGCCTTGAAATGATCCTGTGAAAAACGTGCGTGTTCTTGGGTCAACAAACTAGCTTCGCAGAGAAGCGAGAGCCCTTGCATCAGCCTGACCTCAGCTCAGGTAAGCGTCCCAGATAAGGGCCTTCAACACAGATTTCCTTTTCAGGGTGTGCCTAGTCAAGCACTTTAAGAGCTTTGTTAAACCAAGGCTACTGCAAATAGCATTTCACATTCTGATAACTACAGGCCAGTATTAGCCATAAGAAAGTCCAGCTGCCAAGGCCTGGAGACCAGGAGATCCAGTCTTAATACTAACAAATGCCATCTTACAGCTCTGGACAGCTCAAAACCTAGCAAGAAAGGATGAGAGGGGGAAGGACCGTGAATCAAGTTAAGCAGGTGGGGGAATTACACAGACAGGGTGACACTGGCACTAAGACCTTGGCAAAAGCCCCACCAGCACCTCAAAGATTCACCTGGAGCTCGAGCCCAACCGAGCCTCAGCATACCTACAGCTCAGAGTGCATGCCATCTTTGTGACCTCTCCCAATTAACTACAGAGATCCAGAGCTACAAACTGATGACACTACAGGGGAATTTACAGGCACAAACGCCCTTCTTTGCTCTGCCCAGTGTAGGCTGTGACCACATGGCACAGGAGAGGATACCTTGATGCCTCCACAGCCATAAACACAAAGGACCTTAACCTTGCAGAAGGGAGGAAGTGTGAGACTAGTTGAACCGCAACTGCTCAAGTCAAGGGACACAAGTTCTGCTTCCAGCTCCACAAGTGGTTTCTGCCATGACTTTTATCTACCTGCGCCACCATCCCTCCTGTACCCAAAACGCAGAGAAGAGAGAGTCCTGTCGCCATTGCAGGGACACTAGAAAGCTATGGCTGCAAAACCTTCACAGATCCTTTGGTGCTTTGCTATGAGAAGACACCTCTTGCATTCCAGAGCAAATGACCCTTTGCTGCAGTTCCAGGTCGCTGCAGCCTCCAACACCCAATGACCTGCTAAAAATTCCCATCGGAGGTCGGGAGAGTCAGATCCACCACCAAATCAGCCACATGAGATATAAGTGTCTTGACACAAAGATCAGGCTCCAAGTTATTGATAATGTGACTATTCCGCTTGCAATCACTCCTGTATTCAGCCTAGGACCCTTCTCTAACGCTGTCTCCTGGACAGCAAAAGGGATCTGCTCAGTTCAGCCACATCCCTCGGCAGCTCCACGGTGCTGGTTTGCTTGCAGACCCAAGGGAAGAGACTGGCTGCACTGCAGTCCCTGCCTGTGCCATGCTCCATCTCTGTCACCAGCTTCCTTTCTAATCCCTCAAAACATCCTTAAAAAATTTTTAAAAAAAATCCCTCCAACCCTTATTCTGTATTTTCCAAAGGCAGTATTTTTCCCAGATAACTAATTAAGGGACATGCATGCTGCTGTAACAGGCTGAGCCTTCAGATACGGGAGGCTCAGGCTACCACTGGGGTTTACAAAGCATCGCTTCCTGACCGGTCAGGCTTTCCCCACATACCTCGCCTTACCTGCTAGGACACTGCACTGGATCAGTTTTGCCATGCCAAAATGCTGCTAGCTCCCACTCTACCCAGTGACCATCCGCTCTGACCCTTGGGACACTGCTGGTTCTGGTGACAGGACCCGAATTCCCTGCCACCTCCCCTGCACAGCCCCTTTGAGCACCGGCCTCCTCACAGCAGAGCTCCAGACCTTTCCTCAAACTGCAGCTCCAGCTTTGTTGTCCTCCTCCTCCCCTCAGAGAGCCTCGATCCCCTTGCCAGCCCGGCAGCACCGGCTGCCCTCACCCACCTCCCCATTTCTGCGCTTTCCAGACTCCCTCCTGCCATTTCCTCGCCCAGGACACCCACAGCTCTCCTCTCTTGACCCGGGAGAGGCTCCTGGAGGCGTCTCCCTGCCAGTTCTTGGGTTTTCTTATCTACAAAGAATTCACTGTGCTACAGAAAAGACGGGGCGATAGCCAGATTGCAGGGCTGCTCACGCAGCACGCACTCAACCACAAAGCCACCACTCTCTTCCTGACCCAAGCAACACACAGATGAGGGTATCATTAAAAAAAAGCAACAACTAAACAGCGAACAGAAAGAGTCCTGTCATTAAGAGTGCCAAGAACTGAGGTCAGTCTCTGCTCTGCCTTAAAGATATGGGGTTGGATGGGGGCCTCCCCTGACCCATGGTCGAGAGAGTTCCCCAGCGAGTCCTGTCACAGGCAGGGACAGGCCACGTTAGCAGGTCACAACATAGGAGCACGGGCAGCATGGAAACATTTCAGGGTTCTGCTCTGTGGTTCCCTTCATCTTAACAAGGAGTTTCTATACCGCACCCCATCGTGTCTCTGCTCCCCTCTGGACCTTCACTTACACCCGTAACTGCATGTGCTGAGCAGCAGCAAAAACTAGTCCAATGGCCACGAGAAAAAACAAACCCAACAACAAAACCACCAAAAAACCATCCAGTAACAACTACTCAGGTATCAAATATAGGGTGTATAGGATGTATCCTATAATAAATACATGGCCCCTGATGGCTGTCCCATGTTGAACATCTCCTCGAAGGAAAACTGCACACAGTGCTGGGGTATCTGAGGGGAAAGTCGACCAGTCTGAAAGAGTACACAAACTCTTCCCATTAAAGTCTATGTTTACCACATGGCAAGTCAGTGATTAGGAAAATAGCATGACACGCAACTCAAAAGAAAAATGTTCCAGTGCTGTGTTGTATGGGAAAAATAATTAAAAAGCATCAAAGTTTTGGCTCAGAGACACAGTTTCCATTTAAACATGTGACTGATGCATCTTTTCTTGCTTTGGGAAAAAAAAAAAACCCAACACACTAAAGAAAAAATTTCTACAAAGCATGTTTTCTGTAGCGATAAAATTCTGCAGATCTCTCTAGACCAGAATCGGCAGAACAGCCTGACTGCTAGGGTAAAGGCAACGCTTACATTTGATCCTAATCTACAACATCTGTAAGGATCAAGGGAAAGACAACGCAAAAGGCCTTGAGAAATCTCCCGGATTCTTAAAGAAAACATTTATGTTCTCGCTAAGCCGGTGTCCTGCGCAAAGCCCCGTTTCAGATAGTAACCCTAGAAACTGGGCTCTGGCCCCCGTATCAAACACCACGCACGCCGGCTGCCCGGGGAAGATGTACAGTCCCCGAAAACAGAAAGGGGAAAACCCCAAAACAGGGGTCGGTCCCGGGCAGCCCCCAGGCTGCGGCCGCAGCAGTTTCACCACCTCCCGCAGCAAGTGCTTGAACCCAGCGCAGCTGCTGCGCCGGGGCAGCAAAGGGAGAGCGAAGGATGTGCAGCTTGCGGGGCGTTCCCAGCCTCTCAGCCCCCCTCCCCGCTCCCCCACCTTGTCCCGGCGTTTACTGTAAACCGGGAACGAGCCGGGGCCGAGCGAAATCCCTGGAAGCCTCGGTCCGCAGCCCGCAGAGGGCACCAGCGAGATGCGTTTGGAGCAGGCGGGGAGCGGCAGCGAGTCATTTCTGGTAAAACTTCTTTAATGTGAGGAATGTCACGGGCTGGTACGGTTGGCAAAGTTTAAGATTGGACTTTTTTTTCTTTCCTTTTTTTTTTTTTTTTTTTTTTTTTTTTTTAAATGATCCTATGACTTCTCGATGCGAAGACAGCAATGCGCTCACCCTGCCAGTTCGCTCGTACGGGCCACACAAGAAATAATAATATTGTGAGGAAGGGGGGGGCGGGGGGGGGGGGGAGCCCAACTCTGAAAAAGCGGAAAAAAAAAAAAAGTGAGGCTGGGCCAGCTGATGTAAACAAGTTATGAAATAACCCAGGTTTGTATAACTGGCCCGATTGTGTAATGCCTTCCCCAGAAGTGGTGGAGTTAGTCGATGTAGGCATATAAGCCGTTCTGAGATGTTGTCTCAGGAAAATGATACAATAAAAGAAAAGAAAGCCACACACCCAAAAAAAAACCCCAAGCCACCCGACCAGGCTTTTCGGTCCGCGAATTCACGCCGCTTCCACAGGAAATATCTGCCATTCTTCCAGCGCCGCCCGGCAGCGGGAGCGTGGGGGGCGCGGGGGGCGCCCCTGGAAACTCCCGCCCGGGCAGGAGCCACCGGCCGCGGGGGCGCGGAGGAGCAGCGGGCCGAGCGGAGCGGAGCGGCGCGCCGCCGGGCCTCGGCTCTCCCCCGTGGGAAGGGCAGAGCCAGTGTCACGGCCGCGGAGCCCGGGTTTAGGGAGGGGGTCAGGGGGACACGGGCGAGAAGCGGGCAGAGCGCTTCGGGCAGAGCCCGCGTCAAGCCGTCCCCTGCGCGCGTGACGGCGGCTGCTGTCGCGCCTTGGAAGTAACTCGGGCGGCACCTCCCGAAGTCCCGGGGAAGGCGGCCAGACCCACCGGCGAGCCCCGGGCAGAGCCCGATCGCTCGGGCAGGGCCGGCAAACAGGGGGCCAGAGCAGCTCCCGGCGAGAACAAAAGCAGGAAGGAGGAAGAGTGCGATGCGCCGTGTATTCGCGTTACCGGCCCCGGAGAGGAGTCGCCTGCAGGAGCACTTTGATTTCCGAGCTGGCCCCGGCCCGCCGCTGCGGCGGGTCCCCGGGCACCGGGCGGGGGCTCCCCACCGGCACCCGCGGGCGCCGCTCCACCCGTGGTGGCCGGGACGGCCCGCCGGGCGCCTCCTCACCGCGCGTCCCCGCTCGGGGCAGGCCGCTGCCTCCCGCGGCACCGCCGGCCCCGGCCCGGCACCCCCGGCCCCGAGCGGAGGGGAGCTCCGCCGCGCGTCCCGCCCGGCAGGGTCGCGGCTCTCGCCCCGCGGCGGGGCGGGCAGGGAGGGGAGGAAAGCGGCGGGGGCGCCGGGACGGGACGAAAAGGGACGAGACGGGCGGCTGCCGGCTGCCCGCGCCCCGGCACCGCCTGCGCCCCCGCGGACGGCGCCTCTCCGCCGGGCGCCCGCGCCTTCGCCGCGGAGGCAGCGCCGCTCCCCGGGCGTGGCGGTGAACTCCTGCGCCGGGAGCGCTCGCAGCGGCCCCGGAGGGACGGGGAGAGGGGCAGCGCCCGGCCCTACCTGCTGGGCTGCGCCGGTGGAGTAGGTCTCGGGGTGTCCCGGGGAGCCGCTGCTGCCTCTGGAGGAGGTGTCGAAGTTCCCGGGATAGTCCTGGTACATGGTCCGAGGTCGGGCCGGGGGAGCCGCGTCCCCGCCTTCCCGCACCGACACCCGCCGCTCCCTCGCCGTCTCCCCGCCCCCTTCTCCCTCCCGACCTCTTCGGCGCTTGCCTCTCGCCTCCCAAGGCTCGCCGCGGGAAAGGGGGGAAAAAAAATTTAAAAAGGGGGAAAAAAAAAAAAAAGGCTTTGGAGGGGAGGGAGAAGGGTGAAAAAGGCTTAAAAAAAAGGGTGGTGAAGAGAGAAAAAAAATAAAATAATAAGAACAATAATAGAGGAGGCTGAGGCAGCGGCGAAGCGCCGACGGGACGGGGCGGGAGGCTCGGCGGCGCCGCGGGAGCAGAGCGGTGGGCAGCGCGCCCCGATGTCCTCTCTCCGCGCTGCCCGGCGCGACTCGCCCCGCCGGCGGAGCGGCCCCAGGGGCTGCAGGCGGAGCGGCTCCCCCCCCCCCCCCACACACACACACCCCGCCACCGGCCGCCCCTTTTCCCGGTGCCGGGTGACTCAAGCGGGCCGTACGCCCCGCGGCTCCTCGGTAGGGCGAGCGGGAGCTCCGCGCACCCGCGGTGACTCAGAGCAATGGCATCGCCCCGGCCCCACTCGCTTATTATCCGCCCGCCGCCGCACCATGTGCACTCGCACACGTCAAACCCGCGGCGCACCGGCCCCACCTTGCCAGCGCGGAGCCTCCCACCTGCCACCGTCGCGGGGGGGGGACACGGGGAGACGGGGATGGGCCCCGCCCCCGCCGCGCCCGCCGCGCCGCCCCCGCCGCTCAGCCCGCCCCGCCCGGACCGCGCTCGGCGCGGGTCCGGGCGGGGCGGGCTGAGCGGCGGGGGCGGCGCGGCGTCGTGTTCCCGTCAGGCCCCACCTCCCCCCGCCCCACTTGGTCCCGTCCGCTGTCGCACGTTGCCAAAAATGGTCATTTGCGTCGCACGACGCGAGCGCGGGTTTCCTTGCCGCGGATGACGCGCTGCGAGAGGGATTCCCTGGCCCGGCCGCCGCGATTTAAAGGGGCAGGCACACCGCTGACAGGGCGGCCGGCGCTTTTGGGGGAACGGGGCGCAAATGTCGCTGTCACCGCCGCGGGGGGCTCGGAGGGGATTCGGGACGGGGGGGCTGCCCAGCACTCCTCCCTGCGGCCGGGCGCCTGGCACCAGCAGAACCCCAGCGCCAGGTCCGCTTCTCCCCGGCATCCATACACCGAGTGTTAGAGCCGGTTTTACAGCAGTGTTGACCTATTTATATTATTTCTATTTTACTTATTATTTTGTTTTATTTGTATTTATCCTATTGTTATTTTTTATTTATTTTTTAATTATTTGTCTTTTTATTATTTTTCTTTATTTTTTTAAATTTTTCTTTTTTAAAAAAAACTTTCGGTTTTTCTGTTTATTTTTCTTCTGGTTTTAATTTTTGTTATTTTTATTTTGTTTGTATTCCTCTCCCCCCCTTATTTTTATTGTTTACTTCCCTTTCTATACCCGTTTTCAGTCTTAAAGTAGATTCCTCTGTCCTCCTAGGATCTGGCTGCAGAGCCACTCCAGGCCTCCAAAGCAGAGTATGTCACAGGCACGGCAGGCAGCAGCCCCGGGCTTTCCTGCAGTAGAAACTCACGGGGCAAGGACCGTAACAGCCCTCCGCAGGTGGCTGTGGCACTGCCAGGTCACTGCCCGGCACAGGCTGGAAGGTGGCAGAAGCAGACAGAGCAGAGCCATTGGCACAGAGAACGCCGGCTCTTGGGTGACCTGCAGCACACAGAGCAATGATGATGTTACTTTACAGATTGTTAAAATGCTGCTCCTAGACCCGAAATGTCTCATTTTCCCACTCCCTGGAGGATTCACCCAACCCTGAGTGTGTCATTTTTTGCTGGTAGGGAAGGAGAAGTCATCTAAGTTCAGGCTATAAAATCCCATTTGAGATGTCTCATGGACAAAGTATTTTCCCACAGGAGCTCACCTGAGAGTAATGGGCTTTCCTCCCCTCACGCTGGGAAGGGAGAGGCAGCCTCCATCCCACCTCAGTCCCAGAGCTTTCGGGGAACCCTGAAACAAAGCAGCCCATCGGTGCTAAGTCTTCAGCACCTGATTTTTTTTTAGCACTGAGCCAGGCATTTGGGACTAAAACTCCTGCCAATGCTGTTTGGGTTTCAGCACCTTCATTTTCCGGGCAATTGAAATTCTCCCTCCAAATTAGCCAGCCTGTTTCATGCTGCGTCTGACTTTGGGGGAGGTGGGGACAGGGCTGTATAATAATAATATATATTTATATAATAAATGACCCCGTGTTTCCAACCCACACTGCACGAGGAGCAAAGGGCTGGGCTGGGGGAGAGGTACTGCAGCAAGCCCGGTGGGCTGTGACGTGGTGTCCCCCTTGGGCTGCACGTCAGGCAGGTGATCTGCATGGGCTGCTTTCTGCTGGAAAGGGAATTAGTTCGAGATGTGAGAGGAACTGGGCTGCAGTTGTTAAGGGATGAAGAGAGACGGGCGAAAACACGCGCTGTAATAAAGGATCTGAACAAAAGAGGCTGGGTTTTGACCGGTCACCTCCTTTGGCTCGGCCTCCAGCTCTCCTTAGGTGGTGGCTGCTGCTGCCCATGGGGTTCACCGGGCACCGGGAAACATTACCGTCACCTGGTGTCACCAGCCTTGGCTTCGCTCGTGTTTTAGATCAGGCTGGTGGGCTTGGAGAAACCACACTACTGTGCAGCAAGGAATGCAACAGTATTTGGTCCAGGGAGAGGGAGACAGGCAGAAGGTGTGGGGGGTGGGGGGCAGAGAGGGGGTGCTGGAGCATTACTGTTGAGGCATTTTGCGAGAGGAAGGGAGAAGGGTTTCTCGTTCCTCCTGCTAGAATTACTTCTATAATTTTCCTTCAGCAGATCATTAAACCTAAACTACCTGCTCTCCTCATGTTTCAGCTCAAGCATTTCGAGTGTTGTTTTCAAATGTTACTCCAGCATGGTTTTGGCACATCTACCCCATCCTGCCACATTTCCATGAGACCTAGTCTGGGAACAGCTCATATGAAATGACATTCAAGTGCTGTTTTAATATTCGGCTGCAGTTAATGTGGATGCAATTAGTTGACACTTGTAAATCCTCAAGTTAAAAGCCCTGTAAGAAGTGTAGGAAGCTGAAAGCGCACCCGAGGCCAAACCTTTGGCTCCTGCCGGTGATCTACCTCCCTTCCATGGCTGGACCGGCACCACGTTGCCCTCCGTGAGCACCTGACCCACACCCAGACACAATGCTGAATGTGTTTACAGTGACTTCACTGAGTTTCTTCTGGGCTGGAAACGCAAAACCCCTCCAGCCAAGATGGGCTCACACATACAAAGGTGATCGATATGTCCCACGGGGAAAAAATAATCAATCCCATGCTGTCTCCTCATACCCATATTGGCCTTTTGTAATACTTTATTTTTTTGGCTCAAAGTAACTCAGACTAGCCTGGCTCACAGTGCCCCAGACACATGCATTTTTAATCCTCATCCAGACCAAGCTTCATTGTGCAATAGGCTCCCTGTTTCCAAAAAACAAGAGATAACATGTACGTCTGCCTAGTCCATTCTTGCCTGAACCATAGACAAATTAAGACCAGCCCAGGTTCCAGGGCAGGAGAGGATCATTGTAAGGCAAATGAGACCTTGGCTCCTCACGCTTCTCGATTTCGGCAGCAATTAGGAGACTGAAACCCAGACCTGGGAATGCTTTTCACCCTGTTTTTACAGGAGCAGAGGATAAGGACACTCAGCAGTGGCTTAGACTTGGCCCTTGGCACACATGCAGTTAAGACCTCCTTCTCCAGCCTACCTGGGCTGCCGTGCCACCGGCCTAAGGACAAGACCATTGATTTTCGGTCAAAACCAATTGCATCCGGAGTCCTCTTTCTCCTTGCTCGTCTTTTTTACAACCCTTTAGATGTCTCCTGTGAAGAAGCCTGCAGTGATCGCTTCACCTTAAATGTGTACTGCCACCAGTGAAGGAGAGATGAGAGGTGCTGTGGCTGTCCCCGCTGCAGGGCAGGGCAGCCCCTGGGCTGGGGGCAGCTCTGGGGGGAGCGGGACTGTGTCTGCTCCGCACCGGCTCCTGGGACAGCCAAGGAAAGGGCATGTGCCTCTTCTCCCCATGCGATTCCTCATCTCCTGTTTTAAAACTCACTCTCACCTCCCCCCAAATTGTTACTATCTCGGCTGCTGTTCATTAAAAAATACCTTTATTACAGAAGCAATTCTGTCGCTTCCCAAGACCTTTTCCTCGAGCTCTCTGAAGAAGCAGTGTACACGTTTCCAGGGCTCTCCAGCCCTTCTTGACAACTCTACTTTCATCTGTGCGCAAAGTCTGCTTTCATATTGTCTCTCTAAGTGCTAAGAGCAAGTGTTTTGATGTTAACTTCTGGGAACGAGCTCTTAAGCTACCACCTCACAGTTAATTACAGTTATTTATTAAGTACTCTAGCATATCCAAGGGAGAACGGAGGTTTTCTCCTTCAAAGGGCTTCTGGACGTGGTTCGGCAAACACCTTTCACCAAGCAGAGTGCTTTTCCTAGCCACATACTGTCAGACCACAGAGCCCTCTCTCCTGCCGATACCTCGTTGTTTTCAGGATGTGCAGTGGCCACAGGGCCTCCCTCCAGCAGCCCACTTGCAAGCACCCAGCTGGCTCGTCCCACGTCCCACATTCTGGCAGGGTGAGCACTGCCATATGTCCAGTTCAGGGTAATGGCTCTAACCCTGCCACTCTTAACTGCTGATGGGTGATGAGGTGACATCGTTTAACTCTTTCCCAGCCCTTGTGCCAATAAGAGCCCAGGTTAAAGCCAGATGCTGTGATGTTTTTCCCTCTGTTGAGCAAAGGCTGGGTGATGCTGGAGGCCTGGGATGCAGGCAGGGCAGCAGCAGGGCAGCCCCGCAGCAGCATGGGCACAGACGCCTCTGGCACTGCTCAGCCAGGCTCACGGTGCAGCCGTGGTGCGGTGCCACAGCCAGCGGTCCTGCTGGCTCTGCGCAGGGTCAGCTCTGCAGAGATCCCAGACGCCGACAAAGCCAAACAGTACTTCAAAGCAGAAACAGCCTCAGACCTCTTAAAATGTTCCAGAACAAAGATACTCCCAACCCACTGAGAAGCAGGTGCAAGAAGTGGATTGGGACCAAAGGCTTATTAAGAGTGACCACGACGCACAGTTTACAGCATTTTGCCCGTGTAGGGAAGCAGAAAACAGCTTCAGGAAATACCAGCCTAGGGCCGAGCAAGCTCCCTTCTGGCCCCAGAGTACACGGGATGTGAGAGATGGGAACAGAGATCCCATGAGCGGAGCTCTAGACACCTCTTGGCATGAGATGAGCGGTCTTATCTTGATAACTGTGTTTGCCTAGCTCCAAACCTGTCTCAGCAACACAAGAGCCTGCCTTACCCCGTTCCCGCCTCTTGCAGAGACACTGCCTCTGGTCCCAGCAGCCGAAGGGCCCACTGAGGCTCATCTGCGCCGTGGCCCTGGGGCTTCCCCATGAGATCCCAGGCAGCGCTGCCAGGGCGGCCCTGGCAGATGCTGCGGTGGGCGGTGCTGTAGGGGAAGGGAGCCCTGCCCTGCGGAGCTTGGACCCATCTCTTTCCCCATTGCCCAGTCCAGTAAGGGATTTGAATATTTTCTTGCTGTGTTTTATGAGCGGGACATCAACAAGCACATTTTCTCGTGTCAGAGCAGTGGAAAGGACTGAAAACCCCAGCCCTGTTGGCACCCCCGTAGCTCAGCTCAACAGATGCTGACGACAGCATCTTGCCCGAAGTGCCCATGCTCAGATGCAACCAGGAACAGGCCCACAGCTGCGCTGCTGAGGGACACCAACCGCTGTGCCATGGCTGCCAGGAGGAGGACTGGCCCGTATCCTTGTACTGCAGAGTTTTGATGTTATTTTCTGAAGCACTTGGTGCTGGCCAAGTGGATCATCCAGCTGAGATTACCAGACAGCTCATTGTTCCTGCCCGTGTGACTCAGCCCCTCCAAAGTACTCCCCAGCAGCACAGCAGCGAGGAGGAGGAGGAGGAGGAGGAGGAGGAGGAGGAGGGAGGCGTGCAGTGCACACAGATAGTCTTCCTGATAGTGGGAGGCAGATAAACACACGTGAGTTACTGGTTGAGCTCAGATCTAGTTGAGGCAGTTTGACCTTTCTGCTGGTACAGCTCCCTTCAGCTGACATGAAAGAGTTTGACACAAGCACTCAGGGGAATGTGTGGCCAATAAGTGAGACTTACTTTCTCCAGCAAGTAATATTGATTAGCGCAGCGCCTGCAGACATGGCTAGAGGCAGTGGTGGGATTTCAGCACAGCTCACTCGGGGACTGAGTAGAAGAGACGGCTGGGATGCAAAGGTAAAATAATTTGTTGACTGAACCTGTAAAGTGCCCTTTCTGCCTCCTGCCGTAGCGAGCTGTGCACTGCTGAAAGCCTGGGAGGGAGGGAGAGGCTTCGCAGGCTAGGCATGGCGCCGGGAGTGGGCTGCTGTCCCTGCCTCATCTCCAGCCCGGTGGGTCTCCTTGTGATCGAGCACCTCTTTCCATCTTCCTGGGCACTTTGGAATCCCTGGCAAAGACACATCCATTAGAAGCACTGATGTTTTCTGAGAATTTGGGCATTTAGGACTGAAAATGGACCAAGTATCCATCTGAGCATCTGGGAGCAGCTTCTTCCTCTCTTGTCATCCAGAACAGGTTCTGCCCCAGCAATCTAGCCATAAAGGGTGGCACAGAACTGTGCCAGTGCACGAAGCCAGACCCCAACCTGTACGTCCTCACTCCAGGAAGCAGTGTGGTGGCATTCCCACCAGGCTGAGGTCCCTCCTGTCCCCTGCGGACCTACAGACACAGGTCTCAGTGAGTCTGGTGAGTCCCTGCTGGCTGCAAGTGTTATAAGCCGCTATGTAGCACGGAGCAACTGGGACTCAGCCTCTCTCTGCCCCACGCATCTTGGTGGCACCACAATGCTGAAACATGGCTCGCTGCAAAGAGTGGCTGCCTGGAGTCTATAACTGAGGCCATTGGCTTCATGATAGCACATCTTGAAAAAAGGCTCCCAGCCTTTTGCGCTTACGGAGAGCCCAATCCACACGTAAGGCAGTACCGTGCTCTTTGCCCAAGCCCATGGAAAGCCCCACAAGAGTCACAGCAGGAAAATGTGAACTACCCCGATTTTAGTTCTGTATTTATCCTGATGACACTTAAGTACCAGCAATACTAGCCAAATTCTCTGGGATGTGAGGTGGAGACTGTTATTATGTAGTATTTCTTAAATGCCCCAGTCTAAACAACTCCCATAATAAACTCCTGGCTTGCGCAGGAAGATGGGGTTTTTGAAAGCAGCAGGATGACCTAGAAGCTCGGGTTATGCGCAGTCTACATGCAAAGGCACTTTAAATTCTTTTAAAGCAGTGCTTGGTATTATGCTGGCATGAACACCAAGTCCAGGAAATTGTACCAAGCATTTATAATGCTGGGCAAGCTTTTGGAGGGTTACAGGGATGCTCTCACCCAGGATGTTATCAAATCTTTCTACCATGGCCTGCACTTTTCTCCACCTTCTTCCTCTTGCTGCTGTGTACAGAAAGATGAGGAAAAAGCAGAGCTTTTCTGCCTGTGGTCTCAGGGAAGGACCAGGAGGCATTTGCTCTGGACGAGTGTTTGTCCAGCTACCATCCCTTTAGCTAGGATGTGACCTAGGGTTTGATCACTGGGGTCATGAGGCAAATGCGAGAGCTCCCCTGGAGCTGGGATCAGCGCGGGCTGCCCCTGGCTGCAGACAACTGATCAGCTGGGGATGTGATGCGTAGGAAGAGCGCTCCCAAAGCAGGAGGGCAAAGCCCAGGTAGGCACACGGGGGGCACCCTCAGGAGCTGGCGAAGGGGTGTGGGACAGCTGCGGGAGCGCTCGGCAGGCTCAGTTTTGGCTGCATCTGTGCCCACGTGGCTGCAGGCAAACGCATCACACCCCTCGGTAGAGCATGCTTCCACAGCGGGTTTAACGACGTGCATTAAAATACCAGCTGGTCCAGAAAAAGACATGTTGTTTGTGGACGGGAGTCAGTTTAAAGAGAAATAATACGCGTTAACCTGCATCGAGCTGCAAGTGGGGACAGGCCCTGGGCTGCCGGCGGACACCTGCTGCCTTGCCCCCGGCCGGGGCGTGCCGCAGGAGGGCCGAGCTGGTGCGGGCAGCTGCAGTCCCGCAGCCCCTCTGCCAGCGAGAGCAAACCCTGCAGCATTCAGGCACAGGTGGAGATGCTGGGACCCTCGGGCTCCTTCCTGGGCTGGCTGGGTTCGGGCTGGTCCCTGCAGGCGCATCCAGCCCTTGGGGCTGCAAAGCCCCCAAGGTGGAGAAGTCCTGCTCTCTGCCATTGTGCCATCCTCTGGCAGATCATGCTGTGCTGGCAGTTTGCAAAGCTGTCTATTATCAGCACGTTAATAACCTTTCACAATGTTTAATTACTTGGAAAGGTAATCAGTCCTGTGGTAGTTCTTTAAAAAGCATGCCCATTTCACTTGCTCTTGGCAGAGACTTCTGCTTTTTTGTCTTTCATTCTCGCAATAAATAAGTTACAACTGATCCTGCTTCCAAAGGCAATACCTATTTGTAAAACAAAGAGGGAGATTGCTCCCTGGCTTTCTGGGTGGGGTGCCACAGATTCTCTCCCGTGACACCACTGTGGTGGTTTCAGGGAGACCATCTGCATTTTGGTTTTTGTAATGGTCTCTCATTTAAGGTGCCTGGTTTGACACACTCGGTCAGGTACTCAGGGGCAGACCTTTTACTTCATCAGCAGAGCTGGCCCCGCTGCTGGCTGCACAGAAATAAACAGCCAAGAAACCATACGTAAGTAGCCCGGTCCCCTCCGCTCGCTCGCTGCTGCCCGTCGGCTGCCAACAGCAGCGCTGGTGCAGGCTGTGACAGGCTGCGATGCCCCAGGCTGGGGCTGGGAGAAGGGAGCAGGAGGACCTGGCAGCTGCAGGAAGAGGGCAGGCAGATCATCCAGGTGGGTGAGTGCCACCAGGCTCTCTCCAAGGACACAGCACAAAATGGTATTACAGCAAAACATTACTCGTGATTGCAGCAAAAGCCGCTGGCATTTTCTTCCTTTCTCCTTAAGCAGAAGATTGTCAAAGGACCAAACGAAAAGCCCCCAGCAGCTTTCAAAGGGCCGGGCTTTCAGCCTGCAGGTTCCCCTACATGGAGGCATAGTTAGAAGCCTGGTCCCAGTCCCGCAGCCCATCTATTCTGGTGTTTTTCTCATTTCCTTGGAAGTCTTGACAGGTTTGTTTTCTTCTTTTTTTTTTTTTTTCCCCCTTAAAAAATTAGAAGATTTTGACAGCCCTGGGGCAGAAGGCTCTCACTTGCTAAATCACAAGGTTTGCCACATTGAAATGTAGGGACGTGCTTGCAAACAGGAACTGGCTGTCTTAGCTTTTGTTCTTGACTGTTTGCCAGAACCCTTAAAACAACAGGAGGAGGTTCAGCCACCTAAACATCTCTGCACTCGGGGGAGCCTGTAAACATGGGCATTAATATATTAGACACCATCGATGCCTTTGCCAGCAGCGCAGGCAACCCCACTGCCAGGCAGCTGGGCGGCTGTAGGACAAGAAGGAGCAGAAACACCCGGTAGTGCCAACGGTGTATCCCTCCTGGAACGGGCACCGGGTTGCGTGTCCCTCCTGGCATGGGCACCAGCTTGGGCTGACCCGGGATCCTGTGTCATTGCAGCACTTGGCGATTGTGGGCGGGAGAGAAGTGAGAATGTCAGGAAACACTGCTCAGTGCTGTGGTGTTAGCAATGGGGATAGTCCAGATTTTAGAGCCAGGTGAGTGATGATCCCCACGTTGCCCCACCAGAAGCATGCTGACAAGAGTTGGATTTGTATCAAGGAGGTGATCAGTCACGTTTTCCCCCTTCCAGCTTGTTTGAAGGACAGTGGTGGGAAGCAACAGCAAGGGACCCAAACTTGTAGATCAGAAGAGATGATCAGCAAAATGCTCCCCTTAAAAAGAGCCAAAAAGCAGCCTCTAGTGCAGCCAACAGCAGTAGGCACTTCCTCAGCACAGACCTAACCCATACCTCTCCATGCCATTCCAGGGCTGTATACCCTTATTTAACTTGGACAGCACACCTCAATCCTCAGCTACAGATATACTTAGACTTCTATTTCAGTCATAGACTTGGAGAGAGACCAGGTGTACACCTCAGACCTTGCCTATAGTCATTCCTTGGCCACTTCACTGTTCTGCTAATGTTTATTTAAACAGATGAGGGGTGGAGCATGACCTAGCAAGGGGTTGCGAAGCTCTTATAACACCCGTCCGTCAGCTGGGCTCTCGTCAGCCACCTCCCTGCGACACTTAAACCTGGGAAGTCTGGGGTGGCACTGCATCTGCCTCTGGGCTCCGCCCCAAGGTGCTCAACATCCTTCAAGTCTCTAATGCTGGGTCCAGTTTCCTTCCCATGTGTCCCAACGGGGCCACCTCAGAGAGATTAGGGTTTTGACAAGCTGCACCATTCACCTCAAACTCTACCAGGTACAAACTCTACAGCAAGAGCCCCCATCTTCACCTGCAACTCTTGGTACCAGCTTTCCCTTGGGCTTTCCTCCATGGGTCCCTGCACTCCGTTCAATTACCAATGAGCTCAGGAGCCCCAAATTATCCTTTCCTTGGGCTTCCTATCCCTGATCAGGTCTCTCTTGGAAAAGTAGATGGGATGGAGGTCAGCTCTTGCAGCACCTAGACCTTTCCTCTGCTCTCCCTGACCATCTCCTCCTGAATTTCCACCATCACCTGGCTGCATCCTGGCCAGGGGAGCCTCCGCCCTTGCATCCCCACTCTGGTGGAGGCTCCCCGGACTGGGAGGCAGCATCCTCACTCCCAATACTGCCTCAACTCCATCATTTGGGTGAAGACTAAGAAAGACACGGAGGTGGGTGCTCACCCCTGAACCACCTCCTTGAGTTTGCAGGTCCCACAAGGCGGGTGAGCCAAACTCTCTTCCCTTGCAACGTCACGGCGTTAGGTTATAAAGTTCACCTTGTCAGTAAGTAAGCCAGTCCCACCCACGACTTCTTTCCACATAATTATGGTTCACGGATACCAGGAAAAAAGGAGAGCCCCTGCCGGAGATGCTGACGTTTTTTTCCTTTCAGGTTCAATGGCTGCTTTATTGCGGTTGGGTTTTCTTCCTCCCCGCTGCTCGGTCTTTCTCTGACTGGAATCGTTCCCCTCTGAAAAAACGTGGTGACTTTTGCTGAAAAGCAGTTCTGCCACTTCTGTAGCGAGGCAGCACTCACAAATGGCACAGTGGTAGTTACGGGATGTGTGGTTTACCTCAAGACGTCACATCTCCTCCCCCCAAAGACATCAGAAGGGTTATTGCTCAAATTTGGCTTCAATTGTATAAAGGAAAAAGGCCCTGTGACTTTCACTACTACTTTTAATGTTCTAAGAAACCTTCACGCTCCCCTCCCCAGACTGTTTCAAAGGGCTATTAGCTGGTGTACAAGATGCTGCCTTTTGGTAAACATACGCATATGAAGTGTGGTCTAAAATTCCATGAGTCAAATTACAGCGTTTCCTACCTGGGGAAAGGAGTGATTGATTTCATTTGGGGATTTTTCCTAGCTGAAGACTGGCCAGAAAGCAGGGCTTTGAGTACGAGATTTTTGCTTTCTGTCCTTACATACTTCTGGAGAGCAGAAGAGCTGAAATATCCAGTGTGCCTCTTTCAGTGCCAGAACCATGATGCTTGGCTGGAAGATGGTCCCTGAGGATCCATTGCTGGGGATGGCTGTGGTCCACGCAGGGAAGGAGGGCACCGGGGCTGGGCTCACCCAGCAGGGCCACATGCTCTGCCGAGGCAAACACCAGCCCAGAAAAAGCTGAGCATCCTCTCTGCGACAGGAAAGCTGTGAAACGAGAGGTGGGCAGGCTCGGTCGTGCTGGACTTAGGCAGTGCAGGGCTGCGTTAGAGCACACAGGGAGAGCTGAGAAAGGAAACCAGCAAACCAGATCTCTCTGTCCCAGCTGAGGAAAAAACCAGCCACACAGAAGGTAAACAAATACCATCACCAGTGGAAATGCAGCCATTCTCATCTCCCTCACTCAGGCAGTGGGGAATGGTGCAGGGCTGCCCAACCAGGCTACTGGAGCTTTGGCAAAGGGCACCGGTGCCGACATGGAGGTGCACTGCGATTCAGGGGAGCACTGCTGCCACCGTCTGCCCTGGGTTTGGTCCTCTCCCTGGTTTTGCTGGCGAGGACACCCCCTCTTTTCCCACAAGCCACTCCCAGGTTTTAAAACCTTGGTCCCTCGGCAGACCCATGTTGAGCTGAACTAATGTAAGCACGACACTGTGAATCCTCAGGGCACGAGGTTTTGCCTGTGTGGCAGCTGATGTGCTTTTTGCAAACTGTTTCAGCCTTACGTGAGCCACAGTGAGTGGGGTCTGCAGCCACTGCTCCTGATTGCTGCCTGCCCAAATCCGTGAGGATGCAGGGAAGGGCAAAGGGTGCAAAGGCAAACTGCCATGGCCTTTTGCTCATCTCAGCTTTGAGAGTGCAACTGCAGTGTCTGACCGAAACCATGATGGAGCTCTTCTTTGCTAAAATAATTTCTGATTTCCTGTGCAGTGCCTGAGGATGGGGTCCCCAAAGGAGGTGCGGGCTTCCCTAATTTTCATAAAAGACACCGTGCTACACCTAATGAATGCAGGGTTTACTCATGGGTACCTTCCTCCTGTGTGCAATACCATCCTGTGATCTGCCCAGGAAATGTAGCTGGTTTCCTGCCGACAAGCTGGGCAGCGCCTTGTTCGCTGAAGAGCTTGTTCACCTGCCTATCACTCCAGCGCCAGCCTCCTGGGCTCCTCCAGGTAGGTTCTCATCCATGGATGAAAGGCGCTTGCAAAAGGGATGAGTGGCACTCACAAACCTCATGTGTGGAGAGAAAGTGACCTGCCCTGGCTCTGGCAGTGGGAGCTTGACGCCTGCCTCCCTGCCAGCTGGGATGTGGGCCGCACACCAGGGAGAGGGAAATGGTTAGGACACAACCAGGTGGAAGATGCACGTGTGCATTGAAAGGACATTATCTCCTAAGACTGAGGTGTGAATAGGGAACGAGTTCCCTTCAACAAAGCTGCCCCAGTGAGGAGAGGCCAGGGATGGGCCACTTCACTCCTGGTGCTCTCTCTGTTGGGGCTGGCAGTCTCCTGGAATGAGCTAATTAACCCTTCAATTGCTGAGGAAGCTCAGAGGACCTTAATTTAACAGTCACTGTGAAAATATTTTGCCTGTCAACAAAGTCTTTCATCCAATGATCTCAAAGAGCTTTACAAGTACTAATTAAGCTCACCAAGGCAAGTACGAATAATTATCGTCATGGAACAGTGTGGAGAACTGAGGCCAAACTTGTCCGAGAGCATCTGTCAGGCCCTGGGGACCAGCACGGAAGGGAAGCAACTCCCAGCTGCCGTGGCCACACTGCAAACTCTCCCGCAGAGAAGAGACTCAGCCTGCAAACTGGCCAAGTCTGCCGCGCTCCACTCAAGGGTGTCCTCCCCTAGAAGATCACATGTTCAAAGGACAGGAAAGAAAAATGCTATTTTCAATTTGGAATACAATGTTACTGATGTCACTATAAAAAAACTTAGGCAAAAATGACATGAAAATATAAACTTCCCATATCAGTGAGAAAGCTTTCTGAGTAACAGAAAAGGAATGCTGTTTCATTTATCCTGTGTTTTGTGTTAGTTACTTCTACACTTTCACGTGAGATTAGTAGTTTCTGAAAGTAATGGATAGTAAATCAGGTGTTGAGGAATTAGGGGCAGACTTTAGGGACTGTTTTAAAGCCAAAATGATCAAACACCATTTATGCAGACTTGCTTATTATCTCCCCTTACTATTATAAATCTCAGGGCTTGGTGCACTTTCATTTTCCTATGCCTCCAACCATCCTGCTTAGGCTGCAAGTTCAGGTCTATTTTAAAGTGATAAGGACTCACTATTATTGTCTAGTCTGAACTCTTGCACAGCCCGACCCGGAGAAATTTAACTATTTACCCTGTAGACAGCCCAACTACTTATATCACATTATTTGGTTAATTTTTGTGGATGTATGTGCAACTGCTGAAGGTCTCTGAAGTTTCTCCACCTTCCAAACCCTCCCTCATGTTGCATGGAGAGGCTCCAATCCTGGGCTCCTTGTTGGCAAATTCTTTACCTACAGGAATGTTGTGGGAATGAATATACAAATATTGTGAGATTCAAAGATATCCAAGCAATGGGGAGGGGAGTCATAAATATACCTCGCACAGATAATAGCAGCTATAAATTCTATTGCCTTGATCTGGCTTGGCACCAGTGCCCTGCAGAACTACTTGCTGTGCTCGTTCCTCTCTCTGAAGCAAGCTTCACTGTTTGTTACTGATACATAACTGTAGCATTATGGTCATCTTCTGGACTGTTCCAGATAGAAGCAGCCTTTCCAGTTTGAATTAAGCGCTTCACTTTCCAAAACAATCACAGCTGAACTGTAGGATATCCATATGAAGTGTGTTACGGGGTTAAACTGATGATTTGTCTTATGCCAGCATAACTTTCCTGCACCTTTCAGACAGCTATTTGGCCTCCGAGTTCAAACCATGTTTGACAGCTGAGCCACCACAGATGGGGCTCCAAGGGATGAACACTACCCAGGGTGAAGAAACCGAGTAGGTGACTCTGTCATAGAGGAACTTCCAGTATTGTGACTGGACTGGAGGTGACAGGAACTTCTCCCCCAGTGGGGCAAAGCCAGAGGTGGGCTCCCAGAAGGGAGCCGATGTGGGTACGCTGTGCTGTTTGTGTGGCGGTGGCACCACACGTCCCCTGCTTCAGGCACGTGGTGGGAAGGATCAGTAGGCTCGGGGTCCTTCCTTTCCCCCCCCACGCAGAGGGCCATCTGCCCTGCGGCGCTGCTAACCCTGGTGCCTCTGCCCTGTGCCTGCCCAGGCCCCCCTCACCCATGCGGCTCGAGCGTATGTTTCATTGCTGCTGAATCCCTGGGCAGCTTCAGAGAAAATGGACAGGCAGGGAGGTGGTACAGGGTTGCTGGCTGATTAATTAGGAAGGGGAGCCTCTTCTCGAGGAGCGCTGGAAACCTCCTCACCCAAGGCATCGCAAACTGAGCTCGATGAAGTGTTTCAGATCAGTGCTGTCTGTTTCCAATTACATCCGAGAGCATTTCTGCAGGGAAGAGCCAAAGTCTTGATTTATAGGCTTTTGGGCAAGGGAATGCAGTGTTTTTTATTATCTTTATCTCTAAATCTGCTCTTGTAACTTGTTGCTTACAACAAACTTGCAGAGTCTAATGCAAAGGTCTTTTGTTAAGACTTCCTACACTCAGATGCTAAAATCCTTCATTGAAGCCCAGGCTAATTGCTTCTGCATCAGATAGACAGGCCCATCCATTTCACTCTGCTCAGCACGCCCTTGGGAGGGGAACACGTGTTTTGGGACAGCACCCCCTTAGAAGGTAGACGAGCTGGAGAGAAACCTCAGGCTGAGGCTCCGCAGCCATGACCTCGGCCCCAGCCGGAGCCTAAGCACTCGCTCGCACCTCGCAGGCGCTGTGGATGGTGGGAGAGGCAGCCAGCCCGCTCCTGCGCCACTCACTCTGCACCAGACATTCCTCTGGCTGGATTTTCTGCTGCATTGGCTTCCCACATATTTATCCTGACATCACATGGGCTGGGGCCCTTCCCGCCTCTGCCCAGCGTGAGTTTGTTGTGCAAAAAAGAATTGCTTTCAGAAAACCATGTCTTCTGTGGAAGGAAAATGCTCAAATGCAGCGAAGAAGAGTTTTATGAGCTTTGCTTCAATACTTGTTGTGCAACATCCTTACGGGATTTCATTATTTATGATTTTATCTAACTACAGTCTATGCCTAATAGCTCGGAGGTGCTGTTGATTAATTTTTTCCAGCTCTTTGATGTACCGGCAATAACTTGTCCATGTTGCCCTGTGTCAGTAAAGTGGAAATTGCCACGGCACAGAGAAGGTGTGGTATCGTGAGGTGGCCAAAGCCGGAACAACTGCCCAAGTCCACATAGGACGGAGGTTCCCTCTGGCCATGCTCTCCCTGCTTGCATTGGCTGATGGTGCTGTAATGAGTCAACTCATTAAAATAGGAAAAAACGAACCCAACCAAAAAACGTTGGTTTTTGTTTCTTTTCTGGGTTAGTGAGACAAACTTGCTCTCCATGTGACCAGGTATGTACTGCAGCCATCGTGGAGGACAAAGGGAGTGATCGGGCAGTGAGGAGTGGTGGGAGGAGGAAGAGGAGGGAGAAGGGCAAGCGGGTGCAGGCTGTAAGATCATCTTTTGACACCACACCCTACGTATGGACACTGTCAGTCTAATTCCTACCGTACTGGTTCCCTCCTCGATGTTGTAATCTGTTTCTGTGAATCTTTTCAATTAGGTATAGTGATTTATTGGTTAGTAGGGTGGGTTTGGGCAACCTCCAGCAACAGACACGAAATCCATTACCGTGCTGAGCTCTGTCCTATTGCTTGCAATGAAAAGGCATGAAATTTTTTCTCCAGGAAATGAATCTTTTTCAAAGTGATTAGAAGATTATATGACTAGGCTATTGAGTGATGCAAACCTGCCCGTTTCCAAAAGCTTCGGTGTAGTTACACCACTTACAAAAGGATTTGCTTCAAGATTTTTAGCTGTCCCAGCACATTAGTTGCTGATTAACTGGAGGTCTTCCTGAAAAGAGTGCATTTATCAGCATAAACAGACCTCTTTGTTCCCTTACGTAGAGGTTTTCAGTCTGCCGAAGTTGAAGTGTTTGCCAGTTCAGATTTATTATTTCTTGTCATCGCTTCTCTTAAAGTCATCACCTCTCTGGTATTAGTCCAATTCTGTGGATTTGTCAATCACCACCACAAAGAAAACCAGAGCCAAAATAAACCTGGCACAACTTGATTTCTGTATTACAAATGTACTGGCACAAACATTGTCCACAAAATCTCCCATTTCAGCAAAGTGCTTGAAATCCCATTCACTTCAATTAGTAAGTTAAGCAAGTGCTTAAATACTGTGTTTGAACCAGGGCCTGAAGATTGTACCTTGGCCAACTGGATTTGTTGTCTTTTTTTTTTTTTAATAGTTATGTAGCTTTTAGAGGAATTTGCACATTTCCGTTCAGTCAAGACATCAAAAACTTGGGTGAGATGAAGGAGAACTGAGAGCAGATACTATGCTGTCTTCTGGCATCTTTCATTTACAAATCGTTTGTAGTAGGCAAAGCATTAAAGATTCAAGGAGAGTGAATGAAACAATGAGATGGTCTTCTACGACACTTCCCTATTCTTAAAGTTATGGGGTTAAATCTTTGGGGAAAAAAAAAGATCTTACTCAGGCAAAATAACATAAGGAAGGGAATTACTGACATACAAGATAAGGGAAAAACGTGGAGGACTACAAACAGGCTTTACTTCATGGTAGCTGACGGTGTCTGGCAATTTTATACTGTATGCTATGCCTGTTCTCTCTGTGTGCAATTATATAGGCATATCAGTGTAATGCATGGTTATTACAAAATAAACCACAACATGCTAGGAAGAACATTTTATGCTTCTTAGTTGGACAAGGCTCATCTGGTCTTAATCTGATTTTTTTTTTCCTTCTTCTTAAGGAACATCTATTTAAAGATTTTCCCCATTTAGCCAATGGAATCTATGTTAATTTGACCTCTATTAAATCAAATTTTTTCCATTATTCTCTCTGCTGATCAAAGAGCTCTGGGGCAGTTTCCTGCGAGGCGGGCATACCTTGCCGCTGGAGCAGGACAGCAGAGCAGCAGCATGCAGATGCTCCCTCCACCTTCCTCCTGCTGGGAAAGTGGCTCCCAGCCTGGCCGCCTCCTAAGCCGGCTGCCTGCGCTCAGCCCCGGACCCACACGTTTCACTCGCCCAAACCCGTCTCTCCCGGGCACGCTCGTGCTGCCCCACCGGCAGGTTTCGCTTCCCTGGGAGGCAGAGCCATGGGGCACTGTCCCTTTCCCCACGGGCTCTGGGTGCCTTGCTCAGCGCCGCAGGGCCACCCCTGGGAGCCCGGCCTGTGCGGTGGCTCCTCTTAGCCATGCAGCTGCTGAACCACAGGGCGGTGGTGGCAGCTTCTTTGCTTCTTTGTTTTCAACTGGCAGGGCTCATTCCCGCCTGGATGGGAGACGGGAGATAAGCGCCAAGCATGCCCGGCATCAGCTGGAGCCTCCGAAGAGCCCGGCTGGCGTAGGAGCGGCCCAGCCCTGGGCTCTGGCGCAAGCCAAGGCGGGCAATGCCGGCATGGCCGGCGGCGGGCTCCTGGGGAACCCCTGCCGATCCCCAACCAAAGTCAAGAGACTTCCAGCTTTAGCCCATAGTCTAAAGGGCTGGAATCTCACACCCACTGACTCGGGGCATGGCTATGCCATGTGATAGAGCGGGGTGTCAAACCCCAAGCCCACACTGGAGGAGCGCAGCCTTTGGGGCCTGCCCTGCTGCCTGGCCATGGCAGGGACATGGCCTGGTGGCTGCCAGGGTGCAGCAAGGGCAGCCGGGAGCCTCGGCGCTGCCCTTCCAGCCTGCCCGCTCCGCGGCGATGCAGGCGTGGTGCGGCGCAGGAGGCCCAGGCCGAGGACAGAGCCATCTCCCCAGCTCATGCCGAGAGGGGAACGGCTTCCCTGGCCGGGGCGGGAGTGGCGGTGCTGGCTGCAGTAGGGCCTGGCCCGCCATGGAGCCGCCGTGCTGCCCCAGACGAGTCACATCCTTGCCTTTTGCCTCAGTCCCTTGTTTGTAAAATGGACACAAATACTTCACAAGGGTGTTGTGAAACCTAATTAATTAATACCTGTCACGCGCTTTGATGTCCTCGCATGAAAAGTCCTATATAACTACAAAGCATTTTTAATGCTATAAAGCAAGAACTTCTTGCTGTCTTGCCTTGGCAAAGAGGCTGATTAGATGTTATCAGTTTTGCTGTTTACACATACAGAAACTGCTGCAGTACGGTTTGGATCTTGTTTTGTTTTCAAAGAGTAACACAGTAAAATGACGGAAGAGTTAATTTGGGGGTCTGTTCCTCGTAACTTCAGGGAGTGGCCAGAAGTGACTTTATATTTACTGTCAATGAAATAAGCTAAATAAACCTTCAAGAAAAAAAAAACAACCCACACAAAAACCAACCCAAAAAGTTGACGTATCTGTGCATACTGGTGTGTCCCGATCATACCCACAGTAACTGTGCCGAAAGGCCTTCTAGCCCATGCTTGAGGAAAAAGCCGTACTACGGGAGCACTTAATCCTGTGTTTAAATGATTACGTATGGCTTACATTTCATAGAAGTCAACTGGCTCCTAAATAAGAGCCTGTTTGGGCCAAATCTCATTGACTGTTTTCATATATCTGCCATTAAGACTGTCCCCTTTGCAGCTTTACTGCTTAAGCGGTAAAGACCCAACTTGGTGAGCCGGAACCAAGGAGCTCTGATTCCACCTTCATCATGAAATGCATGATGCTGTTCCACCAGGAGACACGATTGCAGAGCCTTGAAATGCATGATGCTGTTCCACCAGGAGACACGATTGCAGAGCCTGTGCTTTAATTTTCACTTGTTTGATAACTAATGTTGAAACAGGAGGAAGCAGCCGTGCTGTATGGCCCTTCCCTTAGAGGGCTCAATGATGTATGTGCACAGCGGAGGGATGAAAGTGCAGCTTTCCATGTTAAAATTCTCAACAGGCCTGTCCGGTGCTGCATCTAAAGATGCACTAATAAGTTAATGACAAAATACAAATGCGTTGACTCCTGTAATTTAGAAAACTGGAGCCGAGGGAGTCTTAATAATCCTGCTTTTCTTTCCCAATTAACACTGTTTACTTTCTGCATTTCCTCGACCTTGAAAAGCAATCCTGCACAATTCCACGTACTTGCCTCCACCTTTAGCCCTTACAGCATGAACGCAGCACCCAGACTGTGCACGGCTCAAGCAGCGTCACACTTGGTTTAAATTGGATTATAAAACTAGAATAGAACTCCATATAAACATTTACTCCACATTTACAAGATGTACTTTGCAGTCAGTCCTTCCCGGACAGGGTAATTTCACTGCACTCAGCAGTGTTGTTCCAGACTGACAGCAGCACAGTGCAACGAGCCTCTGCTCCTTCCCTCTCCGGCTGCCAGCACCCACTTTCTCTCCCTTCCTTGAACTCTAAAACTGGATGTAAACTTGGACATCTTGTGAATACAGTAAATACACACATGAAGCACACTGCAATGGGCTCGGGCTCCTTAACGCTGTCATTCCAGCAGCTGCTTCAAAGCTTGGGAATACCCAGAGCTGCCTGCAACCAACAAGCAATTGCTCACAAGCAATTTTTGGGTCTTTTTTGTTTTGTTTTTAATGACAATTTCTCCCTGTGGTCATTTGGACAGCATTTGGAGGGCAGTGGGATCCCGTGCACAGCAGTGTGGCTGGCAGCGCTGCAGCTGAGCCAGGTGCGCTCGACCCATCCTGCCCGGCAGAGCGAGAGGGGAAGGAGCCAAAGTCCAGCTCAGGTGTGAGCAGCTGGAGGCAGGAATAGGCACAATGAGAGGAAACTGGGTACATCGCCTTTGCAAAACCAAATAAACACCACATTTGGGGGGCAGGGGGAAGGCTCCCAAAACCCAGCTTGCACAAAATCTTTTCCTTCCCCCAGCAACAGTGGTTTGTAGAGGCTGAAGTGTTTTCACACTGAAAGCATGGCATCATTTGGGAGCTTTCTCTACAGTCTACAAATTAACAAAACCCAGGGAGTGTTTTGCATTCAATAGTTAATCACAGTTGGCTGAGTGTTTATATTTTTCTTCACTGTAAAGGCATTCTTGGTCCGCCTCCCAAATAGCTTGTTTTGTCTGTGAGATTTAATCTTGAGTGGCAGGATTAGGTGCAAAGACAAACCTCAAAACAATTCTTATTTTTCTATAGCAAGATGTCAAGATGTAAAAGCTAGCTTCCCTGCAAACAGGCCCCTCAGGCGGGCACGCACAGGGCTTCTTGCTACAGATGCCAGTCTGCCCTGATATGGTGGCCCATAAAGCATCTCATTTCACTGTTTTAACTCCTTCCTGTTTGTGAACTGCTCTTTAAATAGTCTATAAACAACTCCAAACAACTAGAATTCAATGCACGTTGGACCAGTTTCCAGGCCTAGCTCCTCCCTGAAGAAGCATCTTGTTTGTATACGGGGAGCATCGGCTCCAGATGCCTAGCCTTACTTTCAAATCCAAACATGGTTTTTCTTCAAGGCAACACCAAGGTACCTTTCATAAAAATGAAGGGATGATGCAATATGTCTATAGTGCTTCAAGTGCACAGCACCACAAATACTGAGCTACTCTGCTTAGAAATAACTTAGGGAGTTACTTAAGAGTACCGTGTTGTATAGACATCAGCCATGTTTCTGCAGCTGTCTCTACTAACACAAGCGAGTGACTGAAAAAGTACAGAATTTAAGTCTTTACACTTCTAAGATCTGAAAATGGTTAGAAATGGTGAACTATTGCCTCCCAACAATCTTTAAAGGTAGGTAATATCAGGTTGTGCTTGATTGTGCTCAGATCTATATCACAGGTTTTAAAAAAGGTAATAAAACCACGTCCAAGTTTCCTGAGAGGTATGTCTGCAGATCATTTAGTCCCGTCTTTCACTCGAAGCAGAACTACCACCAGCTGCTAGATGAGGACCACCACAGCATTGCCTACTCATAAATCTCCAGGGAGATGCCCCAACCTCCAGGGACACCTCTTCCATTGCTGGACTGTGCCTGGAGATTTGTGCTTTTGATGGCGTCACTTTTGGAGGAAAAATTTTGGTAAGTCTTCCCCGTAAACATAATCTGACAGAGCCTGAAGAAAGGAGTCATGAAAACTCCCCAAGAATTTAATAGCTTCTTGCAGCTCCCCTAATCCTGCACATATAATGCTAGACATAGGTATATACTGTTGGCGTTTCTTTCCTGTATATGCTTTAAAACCAGTAGAAATTATTCTTTGCAAAGATGGGGTCTATGTAAATAGTATGTTAAGTTCTGCTAGTAAACTCCAGCACCTTCTGAGATTTTTCTCTAAGCTGACTTCAAGCATATGACCTGCTTCCTGAGCCTGCTCCAAGGTACCTCTGGAGCAGGAAAGATAAATAACACTTCACACAGTATAGCTAATGTGGGGACCCTTTTGCCAGAGCGTATCACAGTGCTGAATACATGGTTCAGTTTTAAAAAGGACCAAATAATCCCATGATCCATTTCCAAACCACTGTAATAAAAATAACGCTAAATTCAACAAAAGGGCCATTACAAATGCAGAAGAAATACTCCTGTCACCCATAACAAGCATGACGAACCCAGCGATTAGATTATTTTTGAATCTCTTCTGTAAAGTACCCCAGCACCAGCCAATGGCAGAGACAAGGAATGGGATTCAGCTGAGCAATGCCCTGACAGACAACACACCCTCTTCGAAGCAGGCACCTCCGACGGTTGAAAAGCCTTTTCCTTACAAGCAGGCTTTCACCCAGCTTTGCGTGAGTGATCTATGTCCATGGTGGTGCTGAACACCCATCCACTGGAAGAGAGAAAGGCAGGACCAAGTTGCAGGGTTTTTTTCATGCAACCTGCCCATAATTAGCCTCAAGCAGTGGCTGAGTCACTCACAGGAGTCCCGGGTGCTATTAGGACCAGACACGCCATGGCCCAGCATATAATTATACCAGCCACCACCGCGCGGAAACTGCTCCATTTAGCTATCTGACCCCATTAGACAGAAGCTGTTACTTCTTCTTGGCTACAAGTCTTGTGGGTGCTCTGAAGATGAGCCCCATTGTCAGAGCACAGACTCATTCACCCAAACTCACCTCTTTCTTGCTAAAACCAGAAGATGCTGTCCTCTTTCCTGGTTCACCTGCGGGCTGCCCGAGAGCACCCCTGTGGTCCAGAGGCAAAGAGAGATGCTGAGACACAGCACCTACTAGATACAAGGGACAGGGAGATGAGTGCAGAAAGTCTGCAAAATGCAGCACACTGCAGTATCTTTTTCACCGGAGCATTTTGCTTCCCCTTTTCATAACGATGATAGAAAAGTTCAGGTGGGAAGCTGGTTGCTGATGGCCCCAGAACTTTTTACATGCCTCTAGGGCTAGCAATGCAAGGAGAAAGTTTTCTGCAGCATCCGCTTTCCAGTAGAACGGAGGCAGCTGAACAGAGAGCAGGCTCGGTTGGCCAAAACACACAAGAAAACACCCTTAGCTGGCAGGGCTGCACTTGAGTTGCAGCTGGATTTTGCAGCTGCCTTCTCCTATCAAGGCATTAAGAGGAAATGCCACGCTTCAGCCACAGCAGGGTGGCATTCCCCTCTGGCACAGCTCCTCTGTTGGGTACAGAAATGACCCTAGCCCCAGCTGGTGAGCAACCAAAGCCCATTACCTCCTGCAGCCTGGATCTCACGGAGAGGGAGCAAGGGGGACCTGGGTAGTGGAGGAGGCTACGTACGTCAACGGAGCCAGCAAAGGCTGTTTCGCTGCTCCTCTGAGGAAAAGCAAAAAAAGGTCAGTTTTTGTCACTCTTTGTTGTCATCCTGTCAGACCGAGTTCCAGTGAGGTTTGCTGGGAGGGGAGTGCGATGCTTGGGCTGCTGCTGACAGTGCAGTTCAGAGAAGAAACACATGGCTCCAACCTCAAGCTGCTACTCTCACACCAGTGCTACATCCCCTCTGAAAGACACAAATAACCTTGACAGCTGCTCTGATTTTTGATCAAGCATTAAAAAACTTTTGCTGAAAGGGACAGTGGAATAAAGGAAACAAGATGTCAAATTATAATCAGCTTGAATCATTTCAAATAAACACCAAGGAAATAAAATGTACCCTGTTTGCTGGCAGGCTTGATGGCTTACAAAGCACTCGCCCCACCCAAATCAAGCGCTCAAAATGGAGCAGCAGCGGAACAGAAAACCCCAATAGTGTAAGATTTGCTTTTCCCTGGTACTGCATTGCCATCCTCAGGGATAGAAAAAGCATCATTAGGGTTTAAATAGAGTTTGATGAAAACACGGAGCACCCCAAGGGTCAATTTTCACCACGGGCAGCTGCAGCACGAGGCATTAATTCTTCACCCTCTCTGGTGACAGGAGAAACGCAGGGAGCTGTAGGCACAAATAACGTTAGACTTCTAGTGTGTATTTTGCTTTTCATGCCTGCAATTAAATGCTTGCTTTACTTCCTGTTGTTTAAAACTGTATTTATTCTTTAGCACTGCAAGAAAAACCTCCTGTATTTTTTTTAATTTGCACTGGGGACACGTTTGAAGGCCCATATTGTAGACTCAGCAAGTGGCAGGGCAGCCGCCAAACCTTGCTTCCTTTGTTGATTTCTTGATGATTTAAGACCTATTTTCAGCAGCTGATCCCAGTTCCCCCCCCCCCCCCCCCCCCCCCCCCCCCCGGCCTTTTTGCTTGGTAACTACCATTTTAACAAAATGGTGTTTGTGCAATGCCTTGGAACCAAGTACTGAGCTTTTAAATGTAAGACAGGGAATAGAATAGGAAAAGCAGCACTAAAATCCCCTGCACACCATGGCTTTTCAAGCCACATGCTTAGAAATATATGGCAGAACCCTTGAGTTCTTGCAGAATAGTATTTAGACCGCTAGCCTTTTATTCCTTAGCTAAAATTACTTGCATGTTTCTGATATTTGTGTTGTTTACCTTCCCCCAGGACATAGTTTGAAATTATTTTCTGAATCTACAGAAATCAGTAAATAAAACCATACAAAGAGCTCTATACTGTTAATGTACACTGTTCAGACTTTTACTGGCTTTGCCCATAGGGACAAACCCTATTGTTTCAAAGCTCAAACAGGAAAAGATATAGTCTGATCAATGGTTTGTTTAGGTGCAGGCTTCCTTCAGAAAAGGAGAATACACTTTCCCCCTGCTGAGGCCAAGACGCAAATTAAACAAAGATTTGGTGCAAAAAATGTACCCAATGCCATCAGCACAATTATCCTCTGTTCTAGGCAACAAGAGTCCTTCCTCGGAATTATTCTGTTGTGGAGAATACAATACTTAGATTAATAAATAAAAAACAGTTTCCACTGATTATTTTTATGGCAAATAATTCTATATTTAATGCAGTCCCATAAGATGCTGGCACACACCTTGTGGCCTTGTTAAAACATAAACCTCAAGCTTGCTAAAAATAGCAGTAACTAGTAAGGATGAATCAAAATTGTCCCAGAACATTACAGACACCTGAAAATAAAAACTGAAAAGGAGATGACTTAAGGGATTTTCAGTAACATTTAAGAAGTAAGTGTAACCTTTAGGTTTAATGAGCATTACAATACAACAATTACAGAGACATAAGTAATTTAAGCAGTCAGTTTGGTGACAGACTTCATTTGCTTCACAGGGCAGGGTCAGCACCCTGTAATTAACAGTCATGGTCAGAAGCTGTGTCCAAAGCTTGTTACCTCCTTGCAGCACACCTTTCTCACAAGTCTGGAAAGGTGAGAAACTCCCGTTCTCCACTGACAAGAAGACTTACCTCCTCATCTCCATGTACTGCTGCGGCATAGATGTGGTATTAGAAATGTATTCCAGACCTGCAGGGGTGACCCTCACATGCTACTACAGGTTTCTGTCACCTGCTTGCTTTTCTGGTAGTTAAGGGCGCTGACACAGAAGGATGTCTAAGCAGCACTCCCCACTCACTACTTAAAGAGGCTTTTGACCTCTGCTAAACCCCCAGCCTTCTATTAGGGGGGCACTGCTTGATGGAGTCTGCTCAGACAGTCCCCTCTTTCCTAGGTAAGAAGCGTCTGTGCAAACCATCTGAATTAAGACTTAAGGTAATGCATTTCATTGATAAATCTTGTCTCCCGACTGCTGCAAGCACCAGCCAGGATGAGAGAAAGGAAACACAGAGAAATGTGGCTAGTGAGGGTCTGCCGAAGCACAGAAGATCCGTGCTAATTCTAGCAATGACTGCCTCTCAAAAACTGACTCAAGTCTACTCTATAAACAAATGTGAGGATGTTCAAAGACACCAACGATACCAAAACCATTGCTGATTCAGCAAATGAAACATGCTGATCAACAAAGCAATATCCAGCACAACAGTAAAAGCAATAAAGACCAAACTACATATGATATAGTTAACTTTCATTTATTCTTCCAGCTGCTTGTCCAGTCTTTCCAGCAAGTTCACAAAAAGTCTAACTTTGAATCCAAAAGATTTGGTATTACTTCTAGCACAGTGGTTTACATATGCAGATGAGTAAAGGCTTGACTGTAAGTTTGCACTTTAAGGACCTTTGGAAAATCACGCATTAATGGGGCTGAGTAACTAGAGACATACTGCATACTTTCAATCACAATTATAACAGAGAAAAATTCAGGCTTTTCGATATGTTTGTAACATTGCTATTTTTCTCCTGCGTTTTGTAGTTCTCGTAAAGCAAAGAAACTAGCCTAGGTCTGACTGCTCCTTTCAACCGCATATATCACCTAGTAGGAAAGAGCACTGGAGGTCTCTTGCCATTAAACTGGCCACAATAGATAGTATCATAAAACAGGAGATGACAGAAATAACTCCAGTGTACTAGACTACAACTTTTGTGGCTAAGCTAAATGCCTTCAACAAACACTTGATTTGATATAAATTATTGAAATTTACTCTTTTTTTCCGATGTAGTATTTATATGGTAATCATCCTTCTGGAGAGATTTCATTTATTTTTTGTCTTTCCTTCCAATACCCCATTTGTAGTGCTAACACCACCAATATATCCTTCTGAGAACTATCACGAAGGGCTCCATAAAGTACTCTGCAGGTCAAAGAGTGCAGGGTGGTTTTGAAATAAAGACAATGTTCATTAAGTGTAAGAAAAATGCCTTTTCTTCTGATCTAAAAATCGATAGGCTTGCAGACTTTCTCTCAAACACAAACAGTTTAGTTTCTAAACTTCTCTAGCTTTTTCTTAAAAAAAAAAAAAATGCTACCAGTTGTAGCATGATGCAAAATTAGACTGAAATCATAGGTTCATTTCCATATAAGCTAGTGAAAAGTTGGTGAAACTATTGAATTCAACATAAAGGAATTGTTGATTTAGGCTTTTTATATCCTCAGTGTCTTTTCTTACATGGCTTCTAAACCTCTTTAATATTTTTTTTTGTTTTAATTTTATTAAAATTTATTTTAATAATAAAGCAGTCAGTCTAAAATTACTAGAACTGAGGTGAAGGATGCATTTTTTGTTGAAAACGGATATTGACTCTGAAAAGTGGACCGCTTTTTGAAATGTTTTGCAATTGCTAGCCTTTGAATCACGGTAACTTCTGAATAGACAAAAAAATATGTTGGTGCCACTTGGACAGTCAGGTATATAAAGCAAACACAGTGTTCATGGGGCAACCACTACACCACTGAGTAAAACACAAGGTTATAAAATGCAAGATCCCAGGAATCTACTGATGTAACTTGAGGGTTTGGCTTTTACCTTCTGAAGATGGCTAGAGGTTGTTTCTATCAGATTTTGAACACTATGAGAGCAAATACTTTTCATCAGCCATCATCCTTCTCCCAACCCGTTCACAAGAGTTCGCTTATTCTTGAATATGCGTGTGTGGCTTTGACTTTACCTGAAGAAATGCAGATGTGAGACCATCCCGGTGTATTGCACAATGTGTGGTTTTTTAGCGATTTAAGGTTGTTCAGTTACAGTTTTGCTATTCACATAAAACCATTACCCTCCAAGTCTTGGTTTACAGGCAAAAGCCTCACACAATGCCTCCACAGAGGGAATTCAGGCTCAGACTTTTGGAGCTGTTTACAGCCCTCGCATAATGCAGTGAGAGTCAAAAGGGGGTGGGTCACAGAACAGAATATGCCCCCTACTTCGTATATTTGCAGTAAGGCTTCTGATTTTGTTTGCAGCTTAATTTCCAGCCAAGAACTTCAGTATTATACAGAAACCAAAATTTTGCTTACAAACTAGCTGAAAATACCTGTAGTTTCTAGAGGCAAATGATTTGCATAATTCTTAATTATTAAGCCTCACTGCTCAAAACTTATCTGCATTTCCTAGGTGGACATTTGCCTGGAAAGCACTACTTTTAAGGTCAAATAACAAGTTTTCGAAAGGGTAGGAGAATACTGCCTATCAAATAATTTGATGAGATTTCAGTGTGTAAATAGACAGTGGTGCTATAGTGAGTAATTTCAAATTAAATGTTTTCCAGTGCCACTGTATCATCTGCATACTATTAATTTAGTTCCTTTTATTTAGCAGAAGTAGGGCATATTTTCCATATGCCATTTATAAGCAACGTACACTGTTAATTTTATTCCTTACTGGAAAGTACCCTGTCTATTTACAATTTAATTTGGGAAGTGGCATTGTGACAGTTAGCCCCAACTGGTGTGCCTGACACAAGCATAAAAGAAAGGATGAATAGGTGGGATTTTGCATTTGGCATTTCAGAATTAGGGACGTAATGTTTCCAGTTAGATACACTTAAAAATTATTTCTGAGAAGACATGTTGAACTTAAGCATTACACTAAATACCTATAGCCCTACATTATTTCATCGGTTATTTTTCCAAGACATCATTCACTCCTTTGTTGAAAGTTTACTTCTTCGCAGTATTTATCTTGCTTGGAAAAATTACAGGTCTATGAAAGAGCTTTATTTTGTTATACTGATTTATATAACTAGTTCCTTGTACACTGGTACTAAAGAAGCAGAACTTTTTCGTAATGGTAACAGCAGTTCATTATAAAAACACCAAAATTGTACAACTGGAAATAAAAATAAAGCATAAAAGCATAGCATTTCATATAAGATAAGCTTTCAACTGAAATATTAAAAAAAACCCTCCAACACCCTGCCATATTAATATCAGACCAACCTGAAAGGCACTGAGAATTGAAGTGTGCAACTCATATCCATACCTGTGAGAGCAATAACCACAGTGAGACACAAACCTCCAAGGCAGAATATGGCACTGTACAGTCCATTAGGCATTCCTGGTACACACGGCAGTTTTATATTTTCTTAGGAAAAGCTGGCAATGTTAACTTAATATATAAATTACATCATATTTCCATGGAAAAAAAATAATCCAATTTACACCATCTGAAGACAAGGAAACAAGGCATAACATACAGGACACTGTTGACACAAGAAAATGTTATCACATCAAAACACGCCCTTTTAAATTTACTCCAGTGGATAATATAAAGGAATGGTGGTGGCAGAGGTAAAGGGACAGGATGAATATCAAATATTGAGTTTTAAGCATGCTAGTGAGGTCTTTGTTTGAGAAACCTGACAATACCTGAAGCTACCAAAATAATTTCAGAGGCAAGAAAGCACCTATATCAAGACAGTCCAACCATTTCCAGGCATTCTTCTTGTGGGCTGACACACGCAGACTGAAGAACCTGTCCAGTACCATCTTCGTGCCAGAGGCTGTCTAAAGCTTCCCGTTAGCAAATGCTGCCTCCTGGAACTGGGGGACAAATGTTTTGAAATATGCCCTAGTGAAAAACAGAAAATGCACGGTTAGGAAAGAGTAAATTTAGAATATGGTGTGTGCATGTATGTACCTAGGGTTTTAACAGAGAAGCATAATGTTACCATGCTCAGTCTGTTATTAGATCTCAAAAATGGGTAGTGTTCTTCTTACAAGTTTTTAGTATGCAGCAGACCCACACACTTCAGCTTTCTCGACCCAGCAGTACTACTTTCTTCAGCGTCCTCACCACTAATCTCTTAATGTGGTCAACATCAGTAACTTGACAGTGTCAGAAGAGCCTGATGGACTGTCCATATTTTATCCAACGCAAAGCTCCAGAGATAAACTGTATCATGCACTGGAAAATAAACCTTTGAATGGCTGTAGAAGTGAGAAACACTTAGATGAGCCACAAGTGTGGCTACGCCACTCCCTGCAGCATTTTATAACTGGGACTTTTTGATGCAGTTGATGTGTACCATGTTTCTGGGATAAAAAGTGGGCTTTCTTCCTCCATGTTGAAGAAAGCTTCACATATGGTATCAAAGATCTGAAGACAAACAAGTCATTGGAGCAGGAAAATTTTGAGACAAAGTCAGAATATGTGCAGGAGATAAGCTCTTTATCTGTCTCCTTACAGAAATCTTAATGCAACACAGAGTCACTGTCGATGGCAGTAGTTTATGTAAGACATAGTCAATAAATACTAATACTTTGGATGAACTGTAATTCCTTTTATTAGACTTTGAAAGAATATTATTCTATAAATTAAGATGTGCTTTGTATATTTTGGATCTTAGTCTATCTTCTTTACAAAGAGTCGAGTGACTCATAAATCTGTAAAATGAGTTGATCCTAAGTATCCAAAATTGAGCTGGAACTGTACCTTTGAGTTTATTGCACTGAAATACTCAACTGTGTACTAACCGTACTTTATGTCTCCCAATGATACCCTTTACTGCAAGTTATATTAGAAGCTGCTTCATCATTCTATCTTTGGTTTCTGCTTACTACTTTCTACACCGAACTTTCACTTTCTCTACTATTTTTTTTTAAAAAACATTGCTGTTCACATCACTGGACTTCATAAATTCCTATGCAAGAAGAACCTTCTCCTGTTCTCCCTACCAAAAAATAAACACATCTGAAGTGAGAATAACTGCAATTATGCTTATTACGTTACTGATTTCTCTGCTGGTATATCTCCCAAAGCAAAAATATGCTGATCATCTTCCCAATCATGATATGTGTTTCATAATTTGGGTAGAAGCTTCGGCAACCACCTGAACACCAGTCATACCTCCTCACATCTAGAAATGCTGCCAGATCACAAAAGAGAATGCTCTCCTCTCTTTGTGAAGTTGTACCTGGCAAATTAATTAACAGACAGCTGCAGGCAGCTTTTGTACAGAAGCTGTAAACACACACAAGATGCTGTCCAAAGGTTAAAAGAGAACGGGAAAGCAAAAGCATTTCTGGACTGAAGAGCTGAGCCCAGAAATGGAAAAGGACAACCAGCACACGCATTTATAGCATACACAGATTGTGCTGTGTATTTACAAAGCAGACTTTGATTTATAGAATCAAAGTCAGAAAGCAGCCCTCGTAATCATGCCCACAGAAGTGACTGTTCACCCTGGCACATAGGCATACATAAACCAGCCGAGAAGGTATGCCTGTCATCTGATCGTAACAGTCCAGTGCCGTTTGTATACTTGTGTTTTTATTGCATACCTCCGAAATTGTAGCCTCGGTATGTTCTGGTCAGCTCTACGTCATTTTGCTAACTCAAGGAATATCACTTGCACATTGTCAATGCCAGGATCTATCATTCTTATATTTCTCCTTGCATTATCTGTCCTAACATTTAATTACATTTCTTCTGCTTGCTTATTTTAAGTAGCTTCTTCCTTCCCCTTTGACAGTTTCTCTGCAGACTCTCTTCCATGCACATGCTCTTCTTACTGACTTGATAACTGTTACTTAAAACTTTCCTCTTCCTAAACTAAAAATTCTTAATCATTAAACGGGATATAAGCAGAAGCGTTTTCCCACATTTCCTTTCTTTTCCGAAACACCTCCTTTATAGCATTTCTGTGCTTTGTATTAAAACCATACCTACTGTGTTACATTTCAATGACTTCTATGCTAGGTAAATTCCAGAATGAAAGCTTCTGATACCACATACACCCTCCCACACCATCTTTATCTATACTTGCATCCTTTCTTTTCACTGATTCCTGCAGTAGTTTGTAGCCTTCGCTGCAAAACTAAATCTAACACCTCCCTATGTTCTGATCAGATGTACTGTTTCAAAGAGGATGTTATTTCACTGGTGGTTCATATGAACCTCTTGGCGATGTTCCATACACTACAAAAATGCCATTAGTACTTCATAATCTGTAAATGTCTACTTTTTTCTTTCCATACTTTAAAGTACATGCTTAAGTTTGCCCTTATCATCTGTGGTCTTGTCCAGACTGAAGCAAATGTAGTACCACATGTTTACCCAGGATATGTTCCTCTATTTCTGCCCCTCTCCCACACAGCCTAGGCATCTGAGATGAAAGAAATTTTGGAAAAAAAACATTTGGATAATTATGGTAATCACACACACAAAAAATAAATTACCCCCACCCCCCCAAACCAAACCAAACAAGACCCTGCAAAGAGATCTACAAGCACAATATACTTGATAGGACTGTATCAGCTACACCACATTCAATAGACTGAAGAGGAAAGACGGGGAAGTAGGAGAAAAGAGGTTAAACTGCTTCCATATTAACAAAACCTGCATTACAGGGAGGGAAAGGCAAGTGTTAGTGTATAAAAGTAATAAGACTTATTTTGAGTATGTATGAAGGAGCAGAACAGGCAGCAAAGACATTACTCATTATTAGAGCTTGCTGGAATTACTATTTTTTTTTAAATCACATGACTTCTGCAATGGAAAAGTACATTTCTACCCAGTTGCGTGCATTTCTGTGGAAATGCTACTGAGTTTTCATCAGGAAAAGGAGGAGAAGAATGAGGTACTTCAGTTTGGCTTGATCTGAGAAGAGATGTTCTGGTTTGTAGAACTGAGCCTAAACATTCAGTTTGATATTAACCTCCTTGTCTCAGAGATGATGCAGTTAGTCACACAGACAATGCCCTGGTACATCACAGGAGTCATAAGTACAAACATAACACCAGAAGTAGTCTTTTCAAAGGACATGCTCCATGAAAAACTATGGGATAAATCACAAAAATTTCTACTTCCAGGAGGCACTGTGCTACTGCTGGCAGATACATTATAGTGTCACGTTAATTGCATTATTTTTCACATATTCCAAGCAAATTTTTTTTCAGAACTTTTTGTTTCATCTGAACTTCGGGACAAAATCGTATGTTAAAATATTTGAATTTCCTGTGAAATGGAAATCCTGACATATTTTCTCCCCTGCAGAGATTACCAGTAAGGAAGAAAATAACATGCACCGATTACTGGCTGAGTATGTTTCATCTATCAACCAAATGGCATTGAGGTCAAAGTGTATATTTCCACACAAATAGGTCCATGGCATGGACATATAATTCACAACTGATTACATGAAACAACTTTAAAAGAATTATAGAATTGTCTGAAGGACAATACTCTGCTACAGCCTGGATGGTAAGGGCCTCTTTCACATGGAACACTATTTCTTTTACAAAGCTTTTAAATTGTAGAAATACTTATAATCCAGCATCCTGTACATACAGGCACAGAGAAACGGTGAATGTAAGCATTAACTTTGGAAAAAGTTAATTTCATTTCTCATACCCTATTCACATAAACCTATTCACACAAATTTAAACCCTCAATAACTTGGATCTGTGCTATACCACAGAATTCACATAAAAATATCTCAATTTTGTTTCAGACTCTTGGCCATATGATACTTTCAAGTATCTTCAAAGTGTTTTGAAATCATTATTTTATATCCACTAGATACATTTTTCAGCTCTGGAGAACTGTGATTTATAAAAACTCAGTGATTTGGGTACCTGTTGAATGACACTGAAGATGCAGAAAGCTAACCTGACCTGTGGTACCTCTAGGCTGTGTCATATGGCAGAAATCAGGTTTTGATGAAAGCTTTTTCTCCTTTCTGTGAAACACCGAGTTCCTTCTTCTGCTTTAATCTACCATGTTCTTGGTGGGTCTGTGCCACACTGACCTTACACCAAGCTCAGAAGAACTGCACAAAATGCTCCTTCAAGTACAAGAGAAACTGGTTTGTACGAAGTCTGTAGATCCTCTGTACGTGAGTGTTGAGCACAATGGCTCTGCATCTCTCTCATAATGGTTTAGATCTTTGCTTAAACAGTGTTTAAAGAATTGCTTTCTTTTCAGCTTAGAGTGGGTGCAATCTTCATACTCATACAGGCACGTCTAACTCTTTGTTGAGTGTCTTACTGTAAGAATCTATTGTTTTTTGTCTATTTGTTTTTGTTGTCTCAAATGGTCATTTTCCAAGTTCAAGGTAGGAAGTTAACAGGGTTTCTATGGAATTTTTTCTTCAGCACTCTGGAAATCAACACATTTTGCTGTAGTTAACCACTATATACACTTGATAAGGTACATTGAATTTCAGGTGCTACACTCAAGGACATCTGCTGAGAGCAAAGCACTTATCTTCCCTTCACCTTATTATCCAGTGGAAAGAAAGTCTTGCTATTGTAAATAGTAAGTATCTAAAAGAAGTCAGAATTGTATCACTCATCATTTACACATTTTCTAGTGATATAAAACACTGACTGTGGCAAAAGGTCTCCAGAAGCCCATACATGTCTAAATCCTAGGCTGTGGGTTTGCAGTGCTTAAACCATACTTGACTAAGAATTCACATGCTTTTGTGAAATTTCATTCTAATTGCAATGTTTTTTTTCCCCAATAACTCAGTGCCGGCTTTTCAAAATGTAGTTGGTAGAAAATCTGCATTGACTATTTGATAATACCTTTTGCCTTCAGATTCCTAAGCTGAAAAATCTGCAAAGATTTTAAATTATGTGGCCATAACCTCCCATCAAACAACACTTCACATATATTTATGGTACAAGCATTCTAATGCTGCAGTGCACTTGCTTTCTGCTATTGCTTTTGCTTGACAGGTGGTATAGCCAGCTACACAATGGTGTTCTAGCTACCACGCATTGTGTAATAAAGTTAGAAGAGTTGTCTAGATGTTTCGATTTCTCTTAAAATCTTCCTGTGGGAAATTTGGAGCAGAACATATTGATTCAAACCCTCTGAGGAGAAAAACACACAAAATACCGTACCAATGAGATTTCTGCTTTTTCTGTCTGGGACAAGGACATTCATCATGCGATGATGAATCATCTTCCTAAGTCATTCACAAAATAGATTCCCCTTAAATTCCTCAGTTCAAGAGTCCAAGCCTTTCAGCCCGCTGATCTCAAATTCTTCCACGCTAGCTCTCTTCGCACTCACCTGTTTTAGGTGTTTTCAGCTCAACAGGTGGGAGTTTCAAGTGCCTTTTCCGTCAAGAGACAATTTGAGGAAAAGGAAGGGGATGCAGTAATCCTGGTGGTCCACATGAAGTACTGACTTAGCTGTACAGTAACATGTCTACTACTAGCACAACATATTCTGTCTTTGCATATTATTTACTGGCAAGTAGATGCTCTTGAGCCAAGATCTTGATCTTTTCACAAAGACACATGGGCTGCCATTACTGTCTTTCACCATATGAGGCACACGTATTGTGTTCGTTCTCATCTGAAGACAGACTCAGGTTATTGTACTTGGATTTTTTTTCCTACTATTGGCTTTGAGCGCAAGCTTTATTCTTGAATACTACCCAGTATTTCAATGCATTCTTGTAAAATGTTTTGGTATCTAATGTGACTATGGCTTAATTCTGAAAATATTAGGCTCTAATTATAGAGCAACCTTAGTGTAATCAAAATCATAGAGGCTAGTACATTTGATGAATACACCCCTTCCCTTCTGCTCTCGGGAAGCCTTACAGGAAGATGTGGGGTTCTTTTCCTCAGCCTTTTCAAGCTAATAGATCTGACTTGGGCAGGCACTCTTGCAGTCATGGGGATCTCCAAGTAGTTCTATGTAACCCTTCCAACTCTTATGGAGTAGGGTCTGTAGGTAGGACACCCTCCTCCTCAGCAGTCCTCTGTTGTCCGAATTGTCCAGCAGGTTAACAGTGAGTTTGTTTGAATATTCTGCAAATGCTATTATTTACCCTGGGACTGAGGTGAGGCCTGAATTATATCCCTTTCAGCCATATTAGACACAGCTGAGAATCCCAGGCATTTGCCCCAGCTGCTGTCCATTTCTTTTAGAGTTGCAGCTCTAGGATTTGCATCACTTCACATCCCATATTCCTTTCCTTCTGCACCCTAAAGGAACTGCTGCAAGACATCTACAAGTTTCTTCAAATCCACAGAATCCTGACAGAAAAAAATCCGGTCCACAGACGACCGATCTTCATAAATTAGCTAGAATAGCAATGTTCTCCCCTTTTCCAATTAAATCAGGTGAAAACAGGAATTAAGAAGGGCGTAGGTCAGAGTAAAGGACAGCCTGAGGCTTCTTGAGGTCTTTGACCTATGCCTCCCAGACTAGTATTATTATGCTGACACTTTGCAATAAAATCTTGTTATATAAATTATTTCAACAGCATAGCCATGTTAGAATTATAAAAGAGCTTCTCCAGGCTTTATCAATGTCACCTGATTATGCACTTTTTGAAGTACAAAGTATTTTTGCACAGAGCATACATACAAACGTAGAGCACTTTTGTATTTTTACGTTCCTGTTGCAACTTGTTTTGACACAGTGAAAGCTTGTTTTGAAAATAATGAACACCTACAACAATCCCTTTTGGGTGCCAGACAAGAGGATTTGTCCTCCCGTGACTGTACAGGCACAGCCAGCTGGTTTGCTTTATGGAACCCCTAATAATTCATCTCCTGTGTAGAAGAGATTTACTGTAACTCTCCAAACTCTCTAGGATTCACTGTTTATGACAGAACAAAATCAAAGATGCCAACCTTTCTTTTTTTTATATATAATTGTTTTCTTTTAATATTCCATTTGTCAGGAGCTATCTAATTCAAGACTATCAATACTAATTAACAAAAGGAACTTACATATATAAATTGTTACATTAATTTCAGTAGTGGGTATGCATTTTAGGTCATATTCCATATGAGTGCTCACTAGGTCCTTAACAGGTGGTTATACCCTCCTCCTGCATCTCTATACCTTGCACTCAGCAAGGGCTGAATGCAGAAGTGTGGTAGCCTGCTGAAAGCCCATTCTTTTAACGGGCCTCATGCCAACATTTGAGGCATAGGTTTTTCCTTGTAAACTCAAGATGCAAGACATATAAACCTCTTTGCTATTTTTACTACATATAATGCATTAAAACCATATTTCCATCGGGTGAACCATGTTGTCTGTTTATTCACGGGCACTTCCACAGCATTCCTCACCAGGCTAAAGATACACGATCACTCACGGCAGAGCAGAATAACCCAGCCTCCTGCTTTGGGATAAGTATGGGCTAACAGGAGATTAATTCTGTGCTAGACATTTTACGACACCTCTATTAGGAGAAAATAGTTGTTAAAACAAATTACCATTCTCTCCAGATCTAAGATACTACAACGACTGAAGTGACAAATCGTTCTCAGCGCTCCACCCTTTGGTTGCGCAGCCAGAATCAGGCTGTAGCAGGCGGGCCGGCGACACGGCCGGGCGCCAAGTGGCAAAGGCTCAGGAGCTAATGAAAATCAGGACTATTATGGCATGGGTTAGGCACTGGAGAGGTAGCAGCGTTTCTAAACCACTGTTCAAATCCAAACATCACTAAAACTTACCCAAGCACAGCAGCAGGACAATAAAGGTACCTTCCAGGATTTCTGTATCGCTTCAAATATATGTAACAATACTTGGCACATATTCATGTTTCTAAACTAAACTTCTTGATGGCATGCTCTTTGGGATGTGGTTTATAATTTCCTTACTAGGCAGTTTTATCTATAGCAAATATTTTGCTTTTACGTGAAACACAATGTCTACACAGTTTTCCATTTTATACATCTCCAAAACGGGCGATGCCAAGCAAACATCTGAAGTGTTTATACAACAGCAACGCAATGGTTCTTAAATTACTGCTACTGTAACTGGCTAAACACACAAATGTAGAAAGGAGTCAGTGCACAATGCCATTATGCTGCTAGCAATTTTTTTTTTCCTGGGTGCCAAACGAATTCATCACATAATCTCTCTTCCGCTTCTAATATTTCTCTCTCTCTACCTCCTGTTGCTGCAATTTACCTACAAGGAGTGTAGTAAGCTTCCTATGCCCACTTCTACCTGCCAGTTTACAACAAGGCACCGACTGTGCAGCCAGGCCAATAGACAGAACAGTAATCAAGCACCAGGAGAGCTGGAGGTCTGCAGTGGGCAGCCATCAAAATGCAAGTCTTTTAAGAAATACTGTTGCCTTCAGCTCGGTTCAAAATATTACATGACTGAAAGTCATCTCTAGAATTACAAACCAAACCAAACATGTGCTACCAAAACCATAACAGGAAACAGAAGTAGTACAACTAGTGAAACTAAGTACACATCCGAAGTTTAAACACTGAAATTCACTCATGTCCAAAAGCTGTTTTCTGTATTTTATTAACATTGTCTTTTTCTTCTGTTAGTTCTTGTTGGCGTTATTACCATTTCAGATTCAAGTCACACAGAAAGGTACAAGAAATGGTTATATTTAGACATGTTTTTCAATGGTTTGCTGATGGCATAAGTAACAGGTGGCTTTATTCCACATGAAGCAAACAGAAATAAAACCTAACATTTTCATTTGGTTATACATTTGTGTGCCTGTTCCAAAAAACTTTGATATTGATTGATTTTATAAATAAAGTCAAGAATTCAACATAGTTCTGCCGTAAAAGTTAAGACAACTTTGGTGCCCAACTTACCATAAACAAAAATGAATCTTGACAATCTGTTCAAATCACAAAACTCCCATAAATACAACAACCAGACTAAAGGCAAAATATAGAGATCTAGGGAACTGCTGCAGAGCCAGGACTATAGATCATTATGTAGGCTGGCAATTAATGTTTATTTTAAAGTGGCAGCACAAGTAGCATCATCACTCTGCAAAAGATGGTAACTTTGGTTCCAAGAATATATGTGCTCCCAAACATACAGGCCTTTGCTGACAATTACAGATAAAAATTACAGCTACTGGACATAATCAGGGCATACAGACCAAGGCCAGGAACTATGCAAGCAGTTTTTCAGAATCATCTGGAAATTAAGATTCTGGGATTTATCCTCTCACAGGTTTCTGATACAGATATTTGGAAGTTTACAAAGGTGTATATTGCACAGACACAGCGGCTCTAAGGGTCCCAAAGCATACAAAGCAAAATGAACCTCTCACTTTGAAACAGTTTTATCGATGCTTTCTGCTTGCCAGTTCAAGAGATAAACACTTCACTTCCTTCACCTTCTCCACAATGTACAGAAATAGACTTGCTTCAGTCAGATGAAGGCTTGTGGTCTTAGATCATAGCGAATTTTGCTTCTGCTTTCTTAACTTCCATTTTCCCCCCGGGTATTACTCAGTGCTGGGGTAGCGGGTGTTAGCGAAGGGGGCACTGGAATATCCCTGTCACAGCATGGTCACTCCACTTCCTTACCAGTGGATCATGAGAATGATATTCCAAGGTCATCACGGAAAAATTCAATCTTCATACAGTCTTTTTTAAATACAGTGCTAATTCGGAGGAAATTTCCAGTCCTATGAGGTACAGTGCAACAAGCCTGCTCTATTTTTCCTATTTGCTCAAGTGCCATAGCCATATTTTTCCACTCCAGGTAAAGGTTAACTTCTTAAAGAGATACTGTTTATTCAAGACACTTAGTACTTCCTCCCACCTAGGCTACGTAAGTGCATGCTCAACTCTGCTGTTGGAGAGCAATTATCTAGCAAATTATTTCATAGATTTGAAGGAGAGAGTCAATGCCAGACAAGATGCAACTAGGAATCTCAGAATTCTAAGTATAAAAGGCAGGGTGAAGAATGAGATGAAATAAGGAGGGGGGGAAAGGAGAGATGATATAAGTAGGAGAAAGCAGAGAAGACTGGGCAAAACCGCATTGAGGAGTGAGGCTTGTAAGGAAAGAACAAGTGTAGAGACTTAAGAAGAGAGGAGATCACAGAAGTAATAATAGAATTTGAATGATCTTTAAGAGATTATTGAATTCCTTAATTGTACTTCAGAGGCAGAAATGAAGGGTTATACCACAGATGCATCCATAACAAGTCTGACAACCAGCATCCCTGAAAACAAAGTTTGCTTGCAGGTGGAAGTACTGATTTCATCATGCCATCCGCTTTGCTTTGCCAGATTGCTTATCAACCGGGGCCGAAGGCAACATACCAAAACATAAAAGAAACCTCCTTGGATATTCATTAGGACAAACCAGTCAGAAGGAAAGGGATGAGATGCCACACATCTGTGATTATATAAAACATATTAAATAAGTTATTTCTCATTGCTATTTAAAAGATATATGCTTGCTATTAGAAGTAAGAGGATATTCTTAAAAGGTCAGACACCTCTCCAAATGGGGAAAGCAGACAGAAACAAACCTTAACACTTACAGGTAAAAGCAGAGAAAGCAGATAAAAAATTATTTTGAGGAACAAATCAGCTGTGGTCCTCCAAACTAAAACTTCTCAAACAGTATAAGAGCCAGTCAGAAAGTGAAAAGAACGCGCAGAAGAAAAAAAGTCACAAGGAATAAATGGAAATCCGAGTTCACTGTGGAGGTGCTTAAGGAGGCTGCCATAGCAGAACCCTGCTTTCCGAGGGATGTATCGAAAGATCTGACTCAACTGTCAGCCAAAAAGGTAACTAACAAATCAACAAAACACATATAAGCAAATTAGCAGGCCCAGATTATGTTCACACGTGAGTGCCAGAGAAACTCAAGTGTGAGAAAGTTAAACTCTTAAACAGCTTGTAACCTCCTGCTTAAACAGCTTGGTACCAGAGAAGTGTGATGTCAGTTAAAATAAGGTCTGGGAGGAGGGAACTGTGGACCAGTAAATCTCAGGTCTGTACTTTACAAATTAATAGAGACTGTTGTAAGAAACCATAAATTTATAAAAAGCCCAGAAATAGTGGATTTGAGTAATTATGATATATTAGGTAGGAACCAAGCTTATGCTTCATAAATCTCTTATTTTCTTAAGGTACCGAAAACATGTGGACAAGAAAGATTCAAGTGACACACACTGCTCGACCTTTCTACAGGCACTTGGGAAGGTTTTTCAAAGGCTTTTAAAAAAATGAATTACCACAGCAGGAGAAAAGATCCATGAGTGGATAAATGGCAGGTCAAGATAAGGAAAAAAAAAAACAAAAGATAGGAATGAATGATGAGTGCTATTAGGGTGGAGTCACCTGAGAACTGCACATAAATGGGTGTTTTGACCTGTGTTGTTCAACATACTCCTACACGAACTACAAAAGTGAGCAAAAGAAGATGGCAAAGATGCTAATGCTAACAATTTAGTCAGGGAAGGAAAGATGAGGCACAATTATGAGGAACTACAGATGGTTCTTACAGCACTGAGAGACTGGGAGATAACATACCAGGTGAAAAGTCAGTATTGACAAAAGTGAAGGGCAGATATGTGAGGAAAAATACTTAATTTTACATACAAAAACCCCACAGGCTCTGAGAAACAGATAGTAAGGAGATCTTGAGGCTAAAATGTCAGTGTAACCTTCCGTTGTAAGCAGAAAACCAAAGCAGATGTTATTAGAACTGGAATAAAGAGAAAACCAGACAATATCACCACGTCACCATATAAATGCATGTTGAATGTACCATAAGTAAACATGCAGTTCCCTGTCTCAGAAAGAATATGACAAAAATAGTAAAGGGATAAACAAGCAGGACAAAGGCGATGAGAAACACGGAAAAGTTTTGTAGAAGGAATAAGTGAGCAGAGCAGGAGAGAAAAGATGAACAGAAGAGATGTGAAAAGGTTCATAAAATCAAAGTTTGTGGAGGGGATCAGTGGATTATTTATTCACTGCCTCTTTTCATACAAGAGCTAGAAGGAAACAACTGGAGCTGGTAGGAGGTAGGAATGCAGAAAGCCAACAAAGCTGCACACCACACATTATCTGTGCAATCCATTGCCACAGAATTTTGTGATGTTATGATGTGGGTTCAAAAAGAAATCAAACAGAAGGAATCAATTCTGGATATAGAAATCCTTGAAGAGGGTAGAACATGCCAGGAAAATATGACTACATGCTCTGCCATGCTCCTCCACAGGCACTGGCTACTGCCTGTAGATAGAGACGTGATGGGGGGCTAAATGAATGTTGAATTTGACTAGTATGACCGTTCTTTGTGTTTAACAGAGCAATTATAAATACTACCCAAAAGACAAGACCATGGAACTCACCTACTACTTTTACCTAGCTGTTTGTTTTGTAACTGATCAAGCAACAGTATTTATCTGGGCTATTAAACCACAGCTCCTTCCAAAACCACATTTCTCTCTACCCTTTTCTGTCAAGCAAGTGAGGAAATTTCTTTGCATCAGCTCCTAACTGTAATTCCATGCTCTAATATAGATCTAGCAGCTTTTAAACATATAACGGAGTTCTCTAGCCAAGCCAAATCAGACGGTTTGTCATACTATTTCCAGAACGCCACCTAACCCTGGTTATCTAGGAACCACCTATGTTAAATTCTAGCCTTTAATTCCTACAAAGCAGTTGTCTTCCAGCAAAGTGTTATTATAATCCACTTCTACCAAGCCAACTCCTCCAATCTCTTCTTTGCAATTCTCTTGTCAAAATATGAGAAACTTTTTCTCAGGAAGATTTACTACATATCAAAACTCATATATGTACAGTTCACACATATACATAATGTCTATATAAAACCACAGAAAAACTAGTTGCCTTCCTATAACAACTATACTCCTCATCTTTAAAATAGTTGTTTTTCTTTTCCCACAGTCAAAGCTTTAATGAGAAGTGACCAGAAACAAATACCCAGGCCCTTCTGTCTTGGCTGAAATCCACATAATGCATGACAGCACTGAAGATCCCTGGCAGGCACCTGTCAGAAACTAACATACCATAACTTAAGAGTCAGACTTAATTATCCAAGGAGACATTTAAAGAAAAGTACATGAAAAATACGAGTCAAGAAGTGCAACTATCATGTGTATGCACTGTACTCTGTAGTGTATGCAGAGGAACAATGTAAAAATAAAATAACATTCTAGGAAAATTCTAATTAAAAGTTGTATCTACTGTGCTTATTATATCTTACAATCAAAATAATTTTGTTACTAAGGTTTGCTGGCAAGTTAACTGCAGAACATGCTACAAGGATAAATGTAATCATTAAGTATTTTAAAACCATATTTTTTCCATTCGCCTTTCTACTTTTCCACATATAATTCTGATCAGCTGACACTCCCACAGAAAATCAGAGTTTTGATTTAATGACCTATAAAATCAAATTAACTTCTTCGTAAGCTTCAGACGGCCCGGTCGCCACATCTCTTCTCACTATAGCTGCCACAGCCTATTGGCCCTTTTGTGTTCTGAAAAAGGGCCCAACAGTAGCAATAAAATGTCAGCTTTACTCTATTTCAGCAAAGGCAATCACTTTTATTCCATTGCTGATGTGAGACTATTGAAAACCAAAGAGTTCAACAAACAACCCAGCTCAGCACCTCACCCCTCATTTGTACCTACCCTGATGCTCTTCTCCAGAAAGAATCCTCTGAGCCTTGCAAATGTTCACACACACGCGCTTAGGGAAGGGTGATGTCCCTATTTTTTCTGCTTCTGTTCCCTATTCTCATTGTTCTAAATTTCTTTTTAAGTTTAAGGTAACGTGTGACAGAGCCAAAGACAAAAAAAGCTTTGTGAGGAGAGTATATATAAATGCAAACAAGCTAGTTTTTGGAAATCTACATGCAAACACAATTTGTTACTTTTTATGAATAAGAAGGGAAAATACTGAAATACAAACCAAATAACAACAAATGGTTTATTACCTTAATTACACTTCTTAAGGAGAGAAGATTATAAGAAAGGTGCAATGTTTACGGGTAAACTTTACAGCAAGATTCAAGGTAGCACAGGAGAAAACAAAGGTTTCATGGAAACAGAGAAACTTGTTACTTTAAAAGAATCCAAAATGTAATAATAGATATTCTGTTTTAAATGTGAAAGAATTATGACTTTATAATACAAAATGGATGAGTTGAAAAACTGGTCAGTGTCAAAATAATAATATTAAAAAAACCCCAAACAAAACGTTAGGGCAGTCAAAATTTACTGAATACAAGAGCAAGTCTTGACATATTACAACTGAGTTTGTCTAAAGAGCAACACAATTGTCCCCTTTTTTCCAAATATCCTTTTATTAGACCAAAAAATGCACTTCCTCTCCTTACCAGGGAACAGAAACTTAGAGCAACCATTCTGGCCAAATAGCAGCTAGCATCTTCACATGACACACAACTTCTAATTTGATGATACTCAAGGAAAAGGTATCGCTGAGGCTGAAAATGCTACGGCCCAGTGCACCAGCCTGACACTTTCTAATCACCGCAGGCTTGTGCTGAGCACAAAGCGTACTGCAGCCACACTGGTGATAGGTATGTAGCTCACACAAGATGCGTCTGCGTATGATCTTAAGCTGCACTTGACCTTATGGCAGAGCAACAGCCAATATATAGTTGAGAGCACTTGAGCCCTTTTAAGCTTTCACCCTCACAGAGCCCTGAGGGATATGTAAAATTAACACCACATTCATCAGCAAACACCAGTGAATGGCCAGGGACGACACTGTTATTCGGAAACCAGTCTTATCAGCCACCTCGAAAGGAAGAATATGAACCCTTGGAACAACTTTTTACTGTGGTACCAGTTTTCCCTCCTCCTGTTATTTTTAATGACGAGTAGGTGGATCTATGTAGGATAAAAGAGTAAACTGAGTCTTGACTTGCTTTCCCTGAAGTATATAACCTAAGTCTACCTAGCAGCACTGGGTCAGACAGAAATGGGGCCAGAGTGCATCTAAGAACTGAACTGAATTTGTATAAACAAACAAGCTTTATTTACAGTATCCCAGGCTGAGAGTCTGCATGTTCTTTAAAGACTCCATTTATGTACACTTGAATGCCTATTTAAGCAAAAAACAAGAGAGCTTTCCCATGGAAACCGCACAGAGATGTTTTACTTCACACGTACACCACAAACAAGGCTGCTAACTTTCCATAATTTGCTGTATTTTCTTAGGCTTGCTATTGTATTTTAGGACCAAATCTTTCAGAGAAGCTGCTTACGCAGGAGGCCACAGACATATAAATAAACGACCTAAGAGAGGCAAAGCCTGGGATGTGAACTGAGAGGAAACAGCATCTCGGCAGCTTGTAAGAAAATGCTAATATTTTTGGTTTCCCTGTTTCTAGCTGGATGAACAGGTTAAAATTTTGTGTTTAGTTGAGAAACAAACAATCTGGAGGCATTTGGAATCACATTATTTAATGGGGACTTGATTCGTCCCTTAGAATTAAATCAAGCCAGAGGGCAAACCCTGGGCTAAGACAATAGCAAGCTTCAGTTACCAGATGCTATCTCTCAGTGAGGAATCTACCTCAGTGGGCCTCAAAGGAGCCAGGTGATTTAAAAAAATGCTTAAAAGGACACAGACAAAGAGAAACTCGATTTTGTGGACTTTATCAGACAGGCATAAATTGGTCCAGTTACTTCAGCAAGAACACGAGCGGTTTTTCTCTGTGAATGAAAAAGATCCTGCTAAACTGATACTCTGATTTGAAAATTTGCCTTTTAGATTTAGGTGCTATGTGTCTAAGTGTGAGTGCATACAATCTACTTCTGTATGTATGTATTTTAGGGGATTAATTTTGCTCCTGCTTATAGTTACTACTGATTGCCTCAAGGCTACAGCAAAGGGTTAAGTCCTAACTTCAAAAGAGATGCCTACTTCTGCTGGGGGCCACAAAGATAAGCAAGGATACCAAGACTTTCAAGTTTAGCCCCTGACTTGAAGGAATTAGATGGGCTCACCTGTTGGAAAAAAACGAAAAAAAACCCCACCCCACAACCCTGGGAGAAACCTGGGCACAGAATCAAAGTCCCTTTGGCATGAACTTACAACAGCTCTGCCCATGAATAAGCAGGCTGTGTTGAGCTGCTGAAAACAGAGGCAAGGATTCCAGGATGAGGAAATCTCTGGCTGATGCCATTTCAAACTTAGTGGTGCTTCTACATCCTATAAAGCAATGAGGTATACATGCTTCCTTCAGTACAGAACTAAGACAGCTAATGAACCCAGTCAGTGCAAGGGCAAGCAAAAGTTGTCCTTGATGGTGTCCTAAGTCACAGTAAGGGAGATGGTGTAAACTGATCTCTCAAGTGCCTGAGAATTAAGGGCAGAGAATTTGGTCAGATACCAGAACATCAAGTGGGAGACCCTGTGGCCCTAGAAAAGTAGAGCCAGAAGATAAACAGAGCTTCTTTTGCCTCAAAGGATGCTAAGCACTTGGGGGACCATTTGGCTAAGTGGGGAAAAGACTACATATAAGCAAAACCTAATAGACAGTATTTAGGAGCACAAACAAGTTGTCTCTGATTTATCCAGGGCTAAATTTACTTCAGCTGAGCAGGATTACATTGCTTCTACAGGCTAAGTCATGTATCCTTCTTTTCTGTTTTCATTTGGGATGTTTGATGTGGTGCTTAAACTAATATATTTAATTAGAACGTTTTCCTATATATCTATATATATTCCCATATACTTGATCCATAACATGGCTACGGTAAAAATAAAGTAGAATGCAAAAAATAGAAATTCAACACAACAAGCTATGTGTTCTATTCTAAGAAGCCCCAGCAAATATTTTTAAATGCTGTTTACATAAGGTGCTCAATTGTGTTAAAATCTTTCTTAAAATATGCTAACACGTATCATAACATCATACTTTTCTCCACACAGATTTATTTATGGTACCTACTCAGGAATCACTAGTTGTTCCTGCAAGCAAAGCGCTTTTAACTAGAGCAGCTTCTCTGTCTCTTTGCAGCTCAATGATAGTTATTTCAGACATTGCAGCATACTTTCTTCCCCCGCTTCTCATCAACTTTCTCATATTACGTATCCACTGTACAACTTAAATGCAAAGGCTCAAACATAAGAGTGAATAACCTCACAAAATGTACATGTGATAGTAAGTGTACACATTTAGTGCTTTCTAAAAGAACTGTTATAATACTTCTGAATTTCAAGTGCAGAGCAGAGAAGTCCATTTGTATACACCCACATAAATGAATGCACTTAGCAGACAGCACATAGGTACTTGTAAGCTTCCAGCTGCAAAAGAAATGCATTTTGTAGTACTGTCATTAAAAAAGCCACAGTAATGCTTCCAGTTATTGTTTCTTTTTCTTTTCTTTTCTTTTCCAACAAAATCCTCATAATATACTGTTAGAGAAAAGAAACAAGCCTACCAAAACCCAAAAAATCATATTTGATCAAGAAACGGCTCTCCTAGACGGTATGGTAGTAAAACCGAATACTACCAAAACCAAATATTCTACTACAATGCATCAAAATCCAAAATCAAATGTTACTTGATGCCCTCCATAAAATTTAAATTAGTATAAAATCTGCAAATGCTTCAGTCAATTGTTGTTTGCTTCCATCATTTCCAAATTACAGTCTCTGACCATGCCATTCATTTGATTTACTCAGCTTGAACTATTTTCATTCGATTCTTATTTACGCGTCTTTGCTAATTTAATCTTCTGATTGTCATTCAAAATGTTCATCCCAATATGCCTTGTTATTTATGCAGTTTGATGCCTTTGCACACCGAACAACTGATAATCAGCCTACTTAAGTCTCTCGCTGTTCTAACATTTTTACACTTCGCAGAATCACAATACTGCAGCAAGGCCTTTGCTCCATTCAGGTAAAACCTGGTTTGCTTCATTAGAAGAGAGGGGTGATATCTGGTACACAAGAGGGGCACCCCTGCCCACGGCAGCTTGCCCTTGCAGCAGAACCACACTGGAGAGGCTGTCCTGTCATCTGTAACTAAAGGGGATGCTCGGACTGAAGTGGAGTCTCCCCAGCCTGAAACAAGGGCTTGCAGAAAAACAGCAGAGGAAAGTCAGAGATTCTCTGTTCCCAGCCGACAGAAAAAAGCAGTATAGAAAGATACTCAGACTTTCAGATAACTTTATCAAGTTCTGATAGGACTGCCTCCTATGCCAGGGCGGTGGCTTGCTCTACCTCCTCCTGTTCCTCCATCTCTTTTTACTACAGCCTAATTCCATACCTTTCAGGTTTTTCTTCCTTGCTCTCTCCATCTCACATGATTCCCTTCGGGGTCCCCTCAACACCCACACAAAATCACGGCGTTACCTTGACTGACTTCTACCATGCAGATTACTCCTGCTGGGGGCTATCTTGTCTACTTAGACTGAAAGCTTTTCAGAGCAGAGACTGTCACCACTCTGTGCCCATACAACGCCTAGCAGAAAGGGTCATCTTTTGATCAGTCCTCTGGCACTAATGTAATAAGCATGATTAAGAAAGCATCTGTCTGCCCTCATATATGGGAACACTAGGACTGTATGAGAACAAAACCAGGTTCAGCTTCTGTAATGCCGGAAATGTACAGTTAAATCCATGAAATTTCTACTGACAGATGACCATGTACGAATGGAATATTTAGTAGGAAACAGGAATCTGACTTACTTTGCTCTCTTGGCCATTTCATTGCCATCCCAGCGGGGGCTGTAAGGGTAATTCTTCTGGGCCTGGGAGTACAGCTGGCCACTGTTAGTGAAGTGGTAGACTGACTGAAACGTTAGGGTTGGTTGGTCTCGAGGGAAATACAGGGGCAGGTCAACTGAAATTAAAAAAAAAAAAAAAAAAAAAAGAAAAAAAAGAAAAGAGAAAAGAGTCATTAAAATACACCATTGCATTTCCCCTGCCTTTTTCCCCCTGGGAATATATCATTCCTCTGTATTGATTTAAAGATGACAGAAAATGCAAAATTGATGATTACTTTTAAATATACTTCTACATTTCTTATAAGTAATTATTCCAACATAGTGCTGTATGGGATTTATCAAAGCTTTATCAAAACACTTTTGTAAAGTACATAATTTTTTAAAATTTTTTTAAAAAAAGTTTAGTTAGTGTATTTCTATGTCAATCATATTAATGTTTACACCATGATTATTTTTTGTTATTAAATAACAAACATAAGTTATTCTCCTTTATAGTGAAATTTCCTCTTTCAAAAATTCACAAAATATATTTTTTATGGTTTCCATTCAAGAAACAGGTTTATCTTTTTGTTTTAGTTAATTCATTTTAGTGCTCCCATGGACATAAAAAACATTATCATTTTCATTTTACAGCTGTCTGAAGCCTAAAGTGTTAAATGATTTTATAAAGGATGTAGAAAGAGTCAGTCACATGAGTTGGAAAAGATCTCAACTTGCTGTCATCTGCTAGACAAAAAAACCCCACAAACCCAAAAACACACTGCAAAGTCATTAATACCCAAAATATCTCACTAAAAATAAAAATCAGAACCTCTTAGTTCTCCTTGCTTATCACCGTCTCATGATCAGCTAGCTCTGGCAGAACAACAAAATGGTCTACAACAGTTAATAATATGGTCAGAAACTGGTTTTTAACTTAACTTTTTCATTGTTAGATTTATAGTTTAGATTTTCTTGGTGTACTTTTATTTTCAGGATGCTTCAGAATCTGTAGTTAAATTGAGTTATGAGAACAGACTTGAATTGTTTACATTAAATGTCTAATCTAACACCCAAAATAACGGAGGAATGTGCATGGCTTTTAAAGTTGTAGACTTCATTTATAAAGCATCTACGTCTGGACTTTTTGTTATCCTCCAAATCACAATTCTTCAATTCTGCACACTGAAAGAACTCTGCAATGGAACAATAACTCCCTGGAAATCTTAAATATTTTTTTCTATTGGTGTAGCCATGAGTGAAATAAATTAATAAGATTATATAATTCGTTCATATAAGCTGAGTTCTCAGTATTCCTTCTTTGCGGCTTCAGAGTCCTTTTTCAAGAGAAGGAAAGACTCCTAAGTTAACAAACAGGTTGTAATAGCTGCAGTAGGAATCAAAGCAGGTGGCAATATCAGGACAAACAGAATGTGAAGAAAGCAAAGGGAACATCACAGGACCAAACCCATCCTTAGCTGGAACAGGATCTCCCCTCCAGTGTGCTTGGTAATGCACTGTATTTTCTACTTTTGAATACTCCATGGAGTAGAGATTCCAGCACTTCCTTTGAAATCTCTGCCCACAAACTAAGATATCAGTGTAAAACAGGTCTTATTTTTCCAAATCCCATGCTATCATCCTGCTGGTTCCTTCATTTTTCAGTTTTTCTAATCATGTCTGAATTCTTGGATGTGCATCAGCCACACCACAGCTCCCTTTCCCCTAAATCACAAGCTCTATGCATAAAACCATTTGTAGCCATAAAGTACACAAAGCCAAATGTGATATTCTAGCCGTAGTCTCAAAATGCAACAAATCACTGTGGCTGACAGCGTTTGCTCAGTTCATGACCCAGTGTCTGAGCTACACGTGATAACTCCCGGAGTCCTGGTGACTCAGCTCACACAGCAGCTTCCAGCAGACACTTAGGTGGTAATGACATGGGCAGAGTTCTGCTAATTTGAGGGCAGATCACTGCTGAAACAAAGGTTAGATTCAAAGATTGCTCTGCCAAATTCCTCTTTATAACATGATTATTAAATAACAACCCTGAAAAACATTGGTGTATCAAGGGCATTTATCAGCAAGCACGCTGCACCACCCCCTTGCCGATGGTACATGTGTGCCACAGCCTCTGAAGGACTCCACCGTGGAAAACAGTATGAAGTAAGGAGACCGGTTCTCCTTTTTAATGTTATAAATACACTTTTTCAGCTCCAAGTGCTTAAACTCTTTTCCTCTAGTGCATCTTCTTCCTTCTTAAGTACCAATTCCTTAAAGGAAAACTACTCCACATACTTGTGTATTCTATCACCATGTGAAAGGAATAACAAACTTTAGCAAAACACTCAAGTAATAGTTTAGTCCTTACACTTAACTTTTTACTTGAGGTTTTCTAACTTTCACTAACTGTCCTTTGAAAACCTCTGTATACAGAACGGGGGCAAGCAGCAGCAGTTTTCTTCCCGTTGCCTGTAACTAAAGGTTTGCACTTAAGCTAGCGCTAGAAACACTGTTTAAATGGGTAATCAAGACATTACTTTCACTACAGAGACGCTTCCCATTTGTTACAGAAGTAACACCAAAATGTTACAGAAAAGCCACCAAAACCCGCACTGGAATTACTTATATTATAAACTGTTAAATCAGATATTCATATTAGACTTAAAATTGTGCATCCACACCTGACCAACAGCAGTATCATCCTGAACTGCAAGCAGAGTTTTGAAAAAATTGATCTGCCTTTATTTCCAACATTACCCTTCACCTAAAAATCGCCAAACTCCCATTTTTCTAACCCAAGTGCTTCCTTTATACAAGGTGTGAGATGAGGCCAGACCGAGCAAAAAAACCTGTCCCTAATTCTGGAACACAACCACACCTAAAAGACCAGTAAACAGGAAATAGCCTTGAGCTGTAAAGTGTTATACATATCTCAAGGTAGCCAGCTATTATTCCAGCAGTAGGAAGGGAAGGCAAGAACTCACTTCCGTCACAACGGATGCCCATCCATTGATGCTGTGAGTGCACAGAGTACCTGGATTTGGGGTGAAGTGTTTTATCATACATGAAAAATAAGTTAATACCATTGGTAATCAGCACTAACAAGGTGCTTTGATGATAAAAGATCAAATTCTGCTCACAGTTGCACAGGTCAATAAAGAAAGTTTTTCTTTATGTCTTCATGCCATACATAAGGTGGCAAAGGTGTTATCATAATTAAATCCCAGACAACACTTACACGTTGCCATGAAAAATGCCTCACATTAAAACCAACGCACCATGTTTGTAAATCAACACCTGAACTGAGCAAACTGTAAAAGCCTGCTCTGATTTGGCATGCTAGTTACCTAAGAACTACAGAAACATATTCATGTTGAATACAAGTACTATTTCCAAATAACAGCTGACTCACAAAGTACCCTGGTGATAAGTCTGCAGAAAATAAGCAGATGACTCATGTCTGTAAATTCCTGAAAGTACCAATAGACCCCTTGCTTAGTCATCTTTTGCTTGGATGCTGGGTTCACGAGCTCTGTAAACTATAATGAGGGATCTAGCTCTTAGTAGGACTCTCTCCCTCTTTTCCTCTCTTCTAAACAGTGCAAATTATCTCCCTAAAAATAACTTCATCTACGTAAGTGAGTCACTTCAACAAGCAAGCTTATACAAGTCATGCAGTTAGGCAGTAATATTTGGTTATGAAGGTAGAAATCTTGCTGTCAAACTCAGATTTGAAATGAAAATTATGTCAGAGGAAGTCCCATTTACCCCCTCTCTCACAGAAATAGAAACATTTCCTTTGGAAAATTTAAACAATTAGCTCATTCAGGAAAGTAAAGCTTTCTAATTCAGTTCCATGCTCGCAGTAATTTAATCCTGATGATTTCTTACTTTGGCTTTCCTAAGCATCACACTGTTAATGTAAGAGGAGCTGAAAGCAGCAGAGGAGAAAGAAGCCAATACCATAGTAAAACACTGCTTTCTCCTATGTTACAATTTACAGATAATCTTTTAAAAGTCAAGTTTTAGAAAGCCATAGTGTGGGGAAAATCATGTCTTTATGAAAGACAGGAGCAGAACTTGGAGGGCTGTTTTGAGTAATTAAGCATTGAGTAAATTCTTTGGTGATTGAACCCTAATTTTCCCACACAGTTCATAAGAAAGCAAAAGAAAAAGGACTTGCTTGTTGAGAATGAGTCATGATGTAAAGAAACTTAATTACAGTTTATAAATAGTTGAAGTTGCTCTCTTTTTGAAACACAAGAAACTAACAAGAAGTAACACAATTTTGCTTCTCTTGACTTAGTTAGCATATAATGCATACATATATTCAAACCAGTTATCTTAAAGCCAAAATCCTGATTCATTAATAACTAAGACCCCATGCAATGAATCACTAAAGTTTCATTGTTCGTTTTCTTAAAGAACAACCATCTCAGAACTGGAAGAGGTTACCTAGTTTGTTCAGCTTATGTCAACAACTCTGGAGTTGATTTTGACAGTCTTATTAACTTTAAAATAATAGCTTTAGCATCTAATTTTACAGCTTTTTAAACAGGGTATGAAATGTGCAAGTGGTGTCCCAGCAAAAGCATATACTGGTGATGATACAGGGTTTTGCTCAGGAGAAAAACGCAGGCTTACCACTGTGCTCCTCTCCTCACCTTTAAGTACTGGAGAGAAGGGAGAACAAAATCATGCTTGAAATGCACACTGACCATACAAATATTTCAAAGTACTTAGATGGTAATATTTAGAATTTTTTCCACATATTGTTCCCCTGTTTTAAAGAAAAGGTTTATTCATCCTTTGTACAGCCCTGGATAAATCTAGGTATTTGTTTTCACAGAAGTCAGCATCTACTCACTGAATGTTACGCACCGTTTTAATGCTTGGATGATACTGTACTGGTTAAGCGTTAACCTTCAGGATGCTTGAATCTGCTTCAGTTTATTGCACCTGTAATTTGTTTTGCACTCATAAACACTGGCTGATCTGGATATTTTACTGCTGAGATTTCTACCACAAGATTTCATGGCCTGCGCAACCTTAATTCAGTCTCTTACTTGCTTTATGGAGCAGCCTTCACACACAAGGTAACACAGCCTTCTTTCCAGTTCAGCTCCAGGCCGGCCAGAGGTGGCTGTTTGCTTTGCCCCCTCTGACAGACTACACCCCTCCGCCCCTCCTGCACAGCGCGGAAGCCTTACTCCGATTACATGTGTAGTCATTTCTGCATCAGCTTTTCAACACAATGTTCTAACCATCATAAGAGATGATGACAGCTACGTAAAATATTATTTTTTTTTTCACAGCACCTTCATGAGTTGAGAGGCTATTTAGGGATTCCAGACTGGGAATGAAGGAGCAAGGAAAAGACAGTCAACCTGTCTACTGATGCTGAGTGCTGGCCTGTGGGACCCAGTTCTTCAGGGACGTAATAGTAGATAGTACTTTATATAGCCAAACACAACTCCTTCCAGCGCTCGCTGACACTGTAGGTACTTCAGAATCAATGATTACTGGACACATGAAAAGTTTTGTTTTAATTATTTCACCAGAAAGCCAAGGAGGGTACAGGAAAGATGTGCCAAACCCAAATCTCCGAGAACAATCTTGGCCTGGTACTATCTGTTCTCTTCCCAAAATCCCCTGACTCACTCCTTACTTGTCATCCAGCTTTGGCCAGAGACTGCCTCTGCATTCCAGTACTTCTGATGAAATAAGTAATGGAAACAGGAAACACATATTCCAGGCTCCAGAACTGTCTCTTATTAGTATATATTCATCATCTTCTCGCTTGTTCTTTTTTTGGTTCACCGAATTTCACATTCTCTCTGCTCTTACTTACAACTGAGCTCACACTGCTGGGAAAAACAACTTGTGGATTTGAATACATTGCCTCAAACTGAAAAGCTTCTTGAACTCAGATCTCTCCAGTTTTCATGATGTGTTAATGTGGATGAGACCCATGTGAATTTACAATGCAACTCGGTGGTAACACAGATACCGTATTATATAACGGTCCTTACATGTCTATCAAGCTCTACTTTAAAAGGAAAATTTCTAGTAAATTTTCTGACATGACTTCCCTATGGGAAAGCTGTTCCAGACAGTCTACAATGGGTGAAGAATCTTCACCGACCTTCAGGGGAAAACAGCTGCCTTCAGTTTTTACACAGAAATTCCAGTACAGAAGGCCTTTCAGGAGTCATATTGATCACTGCATTCTACTGAGAAACCTGACCAGGTTCAGCCACAAGGATTTTGGGGACTGCAGTGGCTAGCACAAATCCCAGCAGGGCAGGATTTCAGGCTGCTTTGCCTAGTGAATCTTGCCTTGACTCTTGTGTGCTGAAGACCTTCAGCCTACATTGTACTGGCAAAAAAGGAAAGGGTAAGTTTGGCTCAATACACACATCAAATTACTAAATGTCACAGCTATCCCGCTTTGGTGTGTGATGATGTAGTCTAGCAAGAATGAGAGAGCAAGGATGACAAATAACATATCAATGGCATTAATGTGGGACTTAGGTTAACAAAGCACAGTCATAGGAATCTGAATTCGTTCAATATTATTAGGGCTAACATCCCTTCTGGAGAAAAACAGGTTCTTTGCAGGAGGATGCTGTTTTGAAATCAACATTTCAAAATTTCAAACCCCAAATGGAAAGCAGTTTATGAAATTTAGCTGAGACGCTTATGGCACTTTGGGTGTGTTGGTAATCACAGCTGGTTTTGAAATAATTAAGACTGCCCTTGCTACAGGAAATATCCACCCCATCGGCAAAGTCGACTCGTATAGTAAATGAGTAAGACGACTTACATACAAAATACTTCCCAATAAATTCTATGAAAATACAAGTAAATACTATGAAAAAAGAAACGACTATTTTTTGTCTTAACAGCATCAGTTATGTATCAACCGAATGTACAATACTAAACAATGGAAGATAAACATCAAAATGTGATTGTAACAATGGAAAAATGGCAGTATTTGGGATTATGACAATTTATGGGAATATATGAAATTCACAGCTTCTTGGGAGTACTGGGAAATGGGTCTGGCAACAGACAACTCTCTGAGGAGCTAGTCCTGGGACTGCATTTGTATAATCATTGATCCTCAACAACACAATATTTTCTTGATCTTTGCCAGCAAGGATAATATTCAAGAATGGGAAGAGAACCCACAGAAACGTTTAGAAGATAGGGTTATTAGAAGGTCATTAGGAAAAATTCAGCTGGGATAAAAAGGGAAGAAAAGTGCTGAGGAAGCTTTTTCTTTAGCACGGGTTTAATGCATTACCTCCAGAACATGAGCTGGCTGACAGCAGTTATTGAAAGTGCTGGCAAATGCCCAGTTTGCAGCAACCTTGGTGATGTTCATTGTGACATTAAGGAATGCTTAAAGGAATATAACCCTCCTTATTTTTTCCTTTTTTTTTTTTTTTTTTTTATTTGGACAAAAATGACTTTCGGTTACTGCCAGTCCAGGCTACATTTGAAACAAGTATTGGTTGTGCTTTTGTCAAAATTTTTTGCCCCAAAAGTATGTCCCTTTCCCTAACATGTCTTATGACAACATCACATGTATGGAAATGGCCAACTTCAAAGTCTCAGATACAGAAATGGCTATTTTTAATTCCAGCGCACTTAGACCGCCCTTAAATATTTCTAAAGAATGAAAACAATGAATTCTGATGGATTAAAGTAGTCTGACGTGTTACAGAGCGTAGATTTGTTTAGTTGTGGATTTCAGTGAGACTAGAATAAATGTTTCACTTAGTTTTCTTTGTTTTGGCTTGTTAGTGGGTTTTTTTTTTTTAATATGAAGTATGTAACCCTTTTTATTTGAAGATGACTGCATGACACTGCTGTATCTATCTTGTGGTTCTCATTCCACTGATAATGGGAACTACAATATAGTCTAGGCACTAATGGCAACAACTAGATTTTGGATTACTGTTGATTTGACTTTCTTTCAACATATGCAGATGATACAGTTGTAAAGATACCCCATGTCTTTATCTTTCTGAGTACCCCATCCTTCATACAAAACAGTATTTGAAAAAAAAAAAAAAAAAAGGGCCAAAATAGTTTAAATATCTTAGGTTACACTTATGTGCTGCAGACAGAGTATCTTAATTCTTTGTTTAGTCTTACAGAGGAACTAAATAACAGATCATATCAAGATATTCTTCAAGGAGGTTACAGCTATGCAGTCAAAGACCGTGGAAAAGTGATGTAACTTAATCCAAAACCTGTTTTATAATGGCTTCTTGCTTTGGGGTGTCATCAGCCACCTCATCTGTGTCATACTCTTTTGGACTTCTACAGCAAGACTGGACTACTTCCTAAAAACATCCCACGGAATATCTCATAATCATATACTGAGCCCAAAGAAATGTCAATGGCCTTAGAGGTATTTTCCTTCTCCAATTTCTGTAACCATGATTATTTCAATTAAGAGAAAGGCTTTTTATTTTCACCTCTCTAGCTTCAGACAGTGACATCTACTTCACTTTATTTTTACTCAAATTCTCAAAGATCTTCACTCCCTCCCCCTTCCGTTTTTATTTCCTTTTATTATTTCTGCTGTAACAGTTTCTATAGTAACTTCTCTAAGTGCTGATGAGATTGATGCTACTAAAAGCTGTTTCTTCTCCATCTGAATTGCTTGAAGCTTATACTTCAAATACATTTGCAGTGGTTATGGGTGTAACAATCAAGTTGCACCCTTTCTTGGCACAGGCTAGTGACCATCACATGTAACAGGAGGAGAAAAGGCAGAAACCTTTCCTCTTCTTTCCCAATACAGGGACGCACTGCTAAATGTGGAGAAGTTTTACATTACTTTCCAGCAGGACAGGAAGATCTCTAAAGAATGTTTTTACCTGAAAAGCAGCTGCGCAAAAACATTGGCTTATCTCACTGACACTTTATTAAGCTTATGAGGCTTGCAAATAAGTTCTTTTTCCTGTTTTAGATGCTGTCTGGGATTTGAAAGGAAACGGATCTATTTCCTTCTCATATGTGATCAGCGTGACATTAGCCTGCAGGTCAAGATGACCCTTTGCTGACACAAAAGGACCCTTTGCTGACACACAAGCTATCCTGTTCTTTCAAGCTCTGCTCCATGCAGGCTTACAGCTTTCAAATTACAATGCAGTGTAATCTTGCCTGACCCAAGTAGCCAACTAAGCCACTCCAGATATTTCTAAAGCCAGACTGAAATCTACTTTACTGCAATATAGGCCCAGTGCTTCTTCCTGCTCCTGAACGTTAAGGTTTACCACTTTTGCCCTGGAAGCACCTTTCACAGTTCTAAAGGCTTATCATTCTATTGACTTTTCACAATCTAAAGAACCAGCCTGTGGAACATACTCATTTAAGCCACGCTTTCTAGACTTCCAGTTGGTTTTGGTGCTGTCTTGTGTACACCCCATTTGAGGATGAAGCAAGATAAACAGCAGAATCACAACACTAAGCTTCAGGGAGCAGACCATCTGGGTCCTTAAGGGATCTTGCTCGCCCAATGGAAGAATCCTATGGGATGATGGTCCTGGAGAGAAGAGGGGTCTATGATCACCTCCTCCAAGCTTAGGAAAGATCCATCCTAATAAGCAGAAAATCAAGCAATATTGTCAGGAGGCCTACATGGATGATCAAGGAGCTCTTGATAAAACTCAAACATAAGAAGGAGGCACATGAGACGTGGACACTCTCTGACCATGCAGTGACTGACGTGGGAATGTCAAAGCTGACCTGGAGTTGAATCTGGCAAGGGGAATTAAGGGCAGCAAGATGGGCTGCTACAGGAACAGCAAGAGCAAAAGGAAGACTGGGAAAAACATGGGACTGCTGCTGCATGGGGCAGGGGAGCTGGTGGCAATAGAAACAGAAAAGCAGCTTAAGCACTCCCTCCTTCCCCCATTCAGACATATAAGCATCTTTGTGACCAGTTCCATTTAGATACCAGGGCGTATTTCTCATTATTCAAAAGTTAATTGAATAATGATAAGTAAATTGAAATTAATGATTTCAGAAAAGGCACACAGCAGTCACCTTTGTGTGCTATTGCCGTGTCACATATGGATTCTTAGAAAAAATTTACTTTGGTGACAAAGAAGTTGTCATTGGGTAGAAAGAGGAAGAAGATAAGAAAGAAAGATTCAGAAGAATCTTTCTGTTCTTGATGCAGCTCTTATTTCTAGAAACTTCTTATCTCTAATAATCCTGTGGTGTTCTGTATCATCCTGTGTATTTTTCTGAAAGCACTGTCTGGTATTGAACCCAGGACTGATCCATGTGAAACTCATGCTCATCATCTCCTTTCCAGACCAAAAACAAAATATTCGCTTTCTACTTGCTACTGTAAAATACAACTTGCTGTATTTCACACCTTTAATGCAGTTCTCACCTTAGAGTAAAACTATCTGTGACTACCATGTGAAACAACGTCAAAATGTGTAGACACAAGCCATAGACATAGAGCAAGAAGAAAAAGCACCACAATCTGCACTCAAATCCCAACTCCGTCAATGACTTTCTGTGACCTAATTACATTTTTTCAAAAACTGAGTGGATAAAATAGGATTATATCGCTATATGCCCATCTCAGGCATCTTTTCTTAGAATTCATTAGTTATCTGTCACTGTTCGGGCACATAGTAGTAGTACTCTAGATATATCTATTAGATAAGAAAAAGCAACTGTTCACTTTTCACAAAAGTGCAATTTTATAAGAAGTTATTATAAAACCTTTCAGTTCATTTGTTAAAGTGTGCTTGTACTTCCTGGAAGAACAATTAATGTCTACAGCAATATAATACAGTTTTAAAAGTATGGCAAATATATGTGTTTCTCAGAAATTTAAAAGGTCATCCACAGCAAAGTGACACTTAAAAATATTTTGCCAGCCCATCCAAGGCCATCATAAAATACTTGTAAAACCTAATTTCTATCACAGCAGTTGTTTCCTATTTGTTGCTGTTCATACCAAGTTTTACGAATCACCTTGTGTCCATTCTCCCTTTTTTTAGCAGAACTATAAACACACACCTAAAACTAGTTTATGTTGAGTGACATGATTACAAAATGAACACAGAGAAAATGAAAAAGAAGAAAAGAAAACTTCTGGTTTTAGGTTCACTTGCATCCATTATGAATATCTAAATACAGAAAAAATCTCATTCAGCTCATGTACAAATACATACCCAGAATGGAATCAAAGGAACACAATGTTTAATGTACTCTTAATGACAAAAAGTAAATTATCAGCTTTCAACACAAATTTCAAACTACATTAATTGGCAGTGACCCTTAGAAATAAAGGAGAAAAATATGCAATGGACAAAAATTATCAGCAAACACTAATCAATTTTCCAAATGTGGCAGTTCAGTCCGGGGATTAGCCCCCGCCTATGCCTAGTTAAGTGCAGAACCATGGGCCTGCGACTGAGGCCACTGTTCCATCACACTGCCTCATCCGCAGCACCACGGTGTATCTGCAGCCTTCATTGACTTCAGTTAAGCCATATGCATCTTGCTACACAGAAAACGTTAGAGAATGCTTTGTTTTAGGGCGATGAAAACAATGTACAAAGTTTTGAAGAGATCCCTTCCGCTCAGGGTGTATTTTGCTGTAGGTAGAACAACATGTGCTCAGGAACTTTCAAGACCAGAGTCAAAGAAATACATGGTATAGATTAAAAGTACGGAGAGTCAGAGGAAAAGACCACCTCGCGAGACACACCCGCTTAAACAGTCAAAAAATTACTCCCAAGCATAAGATCCAAAAGTCTTGTGACTTCTGCCAGCCAGTTGTGCATCACTTTGCTTATCTCCAGTTTTTCATTTAATAATGAAATGACATCCCTACACAATCTTTGCAGGCTTTTTTGATCAACATCGAACTTCTCATACTAGACTCCTGAAATACTTATTTTGTTATGCTTGAAATTTCTGCTGAACTATCCTGCTTTCCTAACACCACCACACATGACTCCATTCTCCCATACCTTGTTATTCACACTGTTATGTTAACTTTCTCCTTCTCCCTTAGTTTTCCTAGAGTTATAAATTCCTGTTTTCATTTAAGGAACAATGAGAATAAAATAAAAGCACTATGTAAAGAAGCCAAAAAACCCTCATCAGATAAAAGCTTCCAGAAGCTATTTGATGGAAATATTCCACTCAACACTGCCCCTTTTTCAGGACACAACTTGGAGAGAGAACTGTTTATTTTCCCGTACCTTTTCTTGAAGAGACTTCTTCATAATTAGACTAACTTCCCTGAAGTAAAGTCAATGTAATATTGAATCTTTGGAGGAAATTTGTCCCCCTGGAATGTGAAGCATTAATTGTGATGACGGCCAGCCACTGATATCGATGAGGAGCAGCAACTCTTGAAGCCTATCTTCCTTTCAGCTTCCAAAAAGTATGTGAGCAACTCTTACGTGACAGAAAACTGAAGAAAATGTATGTCTAAAATGACCCACCTCATTCAAAGGTTATTCATATTCCAGAGGCATGCAGGAGTCACTGAGCATATCCCAACTGCCTTAAATACTAGATCAAAACAACAAACACTTCTCACACTTACATTTAACAAGATCCATCGGTCCTGTATAAGATCGAGGGCCCTATGGCCAAAACTACAGGCAGATAAAGGTTTACTGAAACATTTACAGGAACACCTACACGAAACAGTCTCATGTTCTGGGTTCCAAATTGCTCAGATAAACAAGTTATTTCTTAAACATTTTTATTTTCTCAGTGACTGTGGAGTTAGTGTGGCAGCATGTGATTTTTCAAATAGGAATCTGCAGAAGCAATTTAAAAAAGAACAATAAATATAATCTCAGATGAAAGAAAACAGTTTTGACTTCTCACGTAAGCTCTCCTAAATCCAAATAGCAAACATTAAGCGATCAGACACACGTTCATCTAGGAAAAATCTTCCATTTAAGACTTTACCAAACCTTCTTGCTAGCTATTTACTACTAAAAAATCTTAACTTGTTTACTTGAACAGCTGCTAGAGGAATAGATGATGGGGCTGACAAATGCTCTTTAACTCTGTTGACTTTCCAGAAGTGGGGCAATCTCTTTTAAAGGTCAGGTAATATCTTAAACTACACCAGGTGCCTGAAAACTTAAGATTTAGCTAAAATCTAAGGATTATTGTTGCTTTACTGAGTGATGAGAACAGTATCTGAAGCCTAATGAGTAACTTCTGCTTGGAAAGGGAATTGATAGAAGGAATTACTTCAACACAATTTTGTTTATTTACAGTGAGTAGGCATATATTCCTCTTTCTCTGAACACCACTGGAATAAACTGCATTTCCTTTGCACAGTAGTGTACACTTGCCTTCACAGCTGCTAATGCTCTTTCCCAAAATGTACTTTTTTATTTTTAATCCTCTTCCCAAGCCTCATCGGACAAAACATGGCTACCAAATACTCTTTGTCTTTATTTTCCAAGATGTTTTGGGAGACTGTGGGCAGATGTGCTAATCCGGATCCAAAAGAGGTTTCTGTGAGCGAACGCCGATTGTTTAGCTCGGGTCATCAATCTGAACCACGTAAATTGACTGTATTGGCACAAATTGCTCTGCTGACAAACATATGCAGATAGCAGTAGCCAGCTTCTGATGCATTCCTGTTTGGTATTGACGACTTTCACCAAAAAACCCTGAATCCAGAAGTGGGTGTCCGCCCAAAGCCTGATATTCATAGGTATAACCTCCTATAAACCTGTTAATGCTTTAGGCTCCTTGTTGCTTCTCTCTCTCCTGTCTAAAAACCTCCTTCTTGCTGAGTTGCTGCTTATTTCTCACCTGTTCTCTTACAGAGGTGACCACATAACCGCACACACAGTTATGAGGGTGGACAAAAAGCTACTTCAGTCAGCACTCCCATGGCAAGAAAACTCATTGATTAACATAACTTTAGCTTTCACATGACCAGCACTTTGGACCTCCTGGGTCGCTGGTATTACCCAGCACAGAACCTGAAATTGCTTACAGTTAGCCAAGGTCAGTGGCAGCAAGTGCTCCCACCAACTTCACCCTAAGGCTGAGATCCCATACAAACTGAAGATACAAATACTGGCAGCTTCCAACATTCTCCATCCCCTGAAATATTGTTCAATGAAACAAAACCTTTTTAGTTTAATCTCTGTCCTTTTCAAGATGTCTTAAACAAATAACCACTAACACAAGCAGTATTTCATTTGCTGTTGTAACTGGTCCGATTTCTGTCACTCTCCTTTGTGCTGATAACCGCCCCCAAAGATCTCGTAAGATAAAAACTAATCTTTAAAAAGCCTATATACAAGTTGCTTTGGAGTCCTATTCTTCTGTCCATATCAATAAGGCTACTTAATTCTTAATTATGCACTGCTATTGTAACTTGCGTTTACATTCACATATGGTATAAATACAGCAAGTGTACGGAGGAACATGAATATGAAGAAACAGCTACCTCCAAAAACTAATTATAGCTGATTTATAAACAAGAAGAGAAGGAAAGCAGCAGTATATTGAATTTTACTTACAAAGCTTCATACTGAGATTTACTCGTAAACAGTATCAATATCAAAAGCACTAAACCTGATTAATGATTTCCTCTTCCATGTGGATGCATGAACTTCTCTGAATGTTTATTTCTTCTGCCATATATTTGAAAACACTTGATTAATTCTTAAACTAAACCACAAAAGCAACAGTTCCTTTGACTGCTCTTTGATCTAATATGGTAACTTTGGCAGCTACATTAATCTAATGATTAAGTTTGCAATTTGGTAGCTCTCCCGTGTTTTAAGGTAGAGTGAGTAGACTTTGCTCTTCATTCTGTAACTAAAGCACAAATCAATTTTTTTTAAGCAAGTGAAATTGTTCTGAGGTTATTGGGCTTTGGTAATTCAGAATTACTTTCCCATTTCTCTCCTTTTATCCTTAACTCAGTTTACTCAATAAAGCTATTCTGAGTAACTTCACTTTACTTGTGTTTTGCTTCCTAGTTTCCAAACTTTTAACGCAAATAATTGACAAAAAATGCTTAGTTATTTTTGAAATCTCTGAAATAAACTTTTAACAGAAATACAACTCATGTTAGAGTTTATATATCTCAAAATCTCAATTAAACCTAAAATTCTAACCAAAATTAATTTACCAGAAAATGTACTATGGTTCTTTTCATTTGATTTGCCACAGTGCTTGCTGTACGCTGACCTATTTATTCTCCTTTGAATACTTTCTTTACATACCATAGTGTGTGTGTGTGTGTGTACGTACACACATAGATACATAAAGTAGAACAGTTTTCAACTTACGGCTATCTCTCCCAGACATTTTATTAAATGCTTGCTAAATATTCAACCATAATATACATAGTTATGTCAGTGGTTAAGAGATGAAAGCCCGCATTACTTCACTCAGGAAATGAAGTGCAGGTTTTGGTCCTTTCATTGCAATATCCTTCAGCGCATGGAACATAAATGTTTTTGCAGTGGATTGTTCAACAAGCGGGTGATGCAATGGCTTACACAGCCAAGCCACTGTATGATTTCTAAGGCCATGGGGTTAATACATAGTGATAAACTCTTCAGTTATAATTGTAGCTTTCGTGCCAGTTAAATTGAATACTCTGAACATGACACAGTTAAAACTTCCTCTGTTATTTAATAGAAATTTGCATTTTGATTCCCCTTAAATCCAACATCTAGATTCAACATCTATTAAATTCTGTTATGCCACAGCAAAAAATCAAATCCAAGGGAATTTTAACACTGATAAAATTAAGCCAGACATACTGGGGAGTAAGAAAGGTAGGAAATCTTCAAGAATGCTGTACATAAAGAAGCATCATCTCATAGAAGACAACTGCCCAGTGACCAACTCGCAACTGCAGCTGAAGAGTCAGAAGATGTAATAAGGGCAATTTTTTAAAAAAATACCATTTTTATTTCTTTTTTTTTCCACAACGTAAATCATACTAACGTGATGTAAGCCTTTTAATTTCAGGCTTCAGTTTTCTAGACCTCTTACAATCATTACTGTCTGGAAATCATAGGTGATACAAAGAAAGGGATCAGTAAAACCATTTTTTATGATCTCCAATACTACACAGGGTGAAGGACTTCTCTGAACAATAGCAATCCCCACTTCTTGCTTTAAAAACTCTGGGACAAATTTCTATGATGTCATTAAGACATCATTAGTTTTCCACATGAAAAGCTACCCACATTTAAAAATTCTGTCATCTGAAATATCCCAGTGCTAGCGTTAACAAATGCCAATGATGCAGCTGCCCAGATTGCACTGTAATTATGTCAAACAACGATAATAAGTGTAACAACCAAAAATAAAGGGTAAAATGACTGCATTTCCCCAGACCAAAATTTCTTTGATACCTGTGAATTTCACCTTACCATAGGGAAAAATAATAATTGCTACTTAAGATAACATGTTTAAGGCAGTAACAAAGCCACAGTTACTAATTTTTACATGAAGTAATTCCTATACATTTATTTAAGAATGACAGCAAATCTAGCTACATATTGTAACAAACTGGTAGACAGTTTTGCCTACACAGTTTCACTCCAGGAATAACTTTTGGCTCCTAATGACAGTATAGTGTTATTTCTCATTTAATATATTTACCCTAAAGTGTCTTTACTATCAACGCATTAATTGCTAACAATAACAGAAGATTTTAGGTGTTCCCAGGTTATGTACAATATTGGTCCTCATTATTGACACTTTTGAAAGGACAAGCTACAACTGTGAACTTAAACTTGAGCCACATTACCAGAAAACTTTCCCACGACACTTTCAGCATTCTGTAAAGCAGGCAGTATGCTATTGGTGTGGATCCTCTCCCCCTCTCCAAATACAATCAGGATTTTGTGTTTTCAAAGTGTCATGGTTACATCAAAAATACATTAAGCACCAGATAAAAATAGCTAAAACTTTTAAATGGTTTCCTGTAATTGTATTTTTTCCCTTTTGAACTTGTATCTTCAAGAGGATAGACATTTATGCCTGAGGCAAAGAGTTACTCACTGTGAACGAGGAAGCAAAAATCTTTCCACATCAGCAACAGAGTAAGCTTTGTGAAGCCTTCTGCATCATACTCCACCACACCACTACCAACAACAACAAAAGAACAGAAAAAATGAATACAATTTTTACTTACCATTCATTTAAACATTGAATGATAAATATGTAAATTCTGCATTACAGGGATTGGGTTTTTTTGTTTGTTCAGAAGCTTCCAGTATGTTTTATTTATTAACAGTTACAATTTTCCAGCTAAATGAAAATTAGATTAGACTTTTATTCTTAATAATCTTATTTATGCTGTGGTATTGGAGCCTCTTACCCAAAGAAAGGACATATTCAGTTTATATAAACAGGCTTTAGAATGAAAGGAAACCTGCTAATGCATCTACAGTACTATATTGACAAAAACTGTACAAACAAATTCTCTGTATGCTACTCCAATTAAGATAATTTATTAACTCTGTAGTAAGTGATAGGGTAAAATTGAAAACGTGCAGGCTAAGAAGAATTTAGATTTGAACATTCAAAAAAGTATATATATAAAAGCAAAACATGAGGGCATACAATAGATTATACATAGAAGACTTCTTCAATAGACAAATTAAAAGTTTAATCCATCAGGAGCTGATATTCCCTAAAAGTCTCAAGCCGTATCAGGACTCACGAAGCACTCTGTATGTGAAATAAAATCATAGGTACACCTGGGCCATTTCTATACTACAATTTTCTCAGAAAAAAAAGAAGTATCTTGGTTTCATAAGGACTGAGCTTGATCGACTATCTACTCACATGTCCAGTTCAAGTCATTATTATCTATCTACAGTTACATAGATAAAATTTGGGTGCATGCTAGAAGCCACCTGTCTTCCTACCTTCGCTTGACAGACCTGAGATTTAAGGGCTCTCAAATATCCATGTCATTTGGCATCACCACTAGGAAGCAGAACCGCCCTCCCCACAATGAAAAGCACTGCTAGCCAGGCAGTCGCTGTCACGTTGGCTCCTGGACTCTCATTCAAGTCAGGGTTTAGGTGGGAAACCAAAGTGCCTACCCTTCACAGTGCCAAGTACCTCTGATTAGTTGATTTGTGAAGTTGATGTGTCATCATGCCAGCCACAGGTCTTTGAACTGCAGGAATTCAACACAACCACAACCCTACAGCCCCTTCTCCCGGGAGACAACACACTGCTCGTGTATATATTTCACATATATGAGGTGAAATAACACTGAACTTCATTCCAGTACTGCTACAGGGAGACAATCTATACACATCATTCTGTGAAAAACGACCAGATTTCATCTTATCCAGTGGACAGTATTCACACAAGCAAAGACCATGTGCTGAAAACAAGGCTTCTCCTCATGCTACAGAAAATAATGCATCAAAAGAAAACTTACGTTCCGAAGTGACTCAGGAAAGCTGCAATGTATTCTCTTCTCTTATGGTATCCCTGAATAACATACTGCACCTTAAAAAAGAAAGAAAGAAAAAAATTCAGACCTATGAAAGATTTAAAAAGGCAATGCTCCCAATTTGTCATGTATTCCTTGTCAAGATTTGTGTTTGACACGGCAGTAGATCTGAATCCTACATTCAGCTTGCATGATTTCCCTAAAGAATCCTAAAAGGCCTTTAAAACAAACACTGGATCTTGCACACAGAAGATCTTGTAAAGAAATCTCTCCACTCACTTCTGAGTGAAACTTGGTCTTTCACAATATACCCAAGTGCTGTTTAACTGCACAAGACAAAGAGCGAAGCAGAGAAATGCGGCCTTGCCTTGAAGCCTGAGCAGGAAGCTGCGACAGGCAAATCATAATTACCTGAACTGACAGTTGGTTAAGTGTCAAAATAACATTCTGGTTAGAAAAGAAAAGAAAAAAAAAATTTCACAACTGATCTTGGGTGTTTTCTGAAGACTGCACCTCCAACAGAATCTTCCTAACATGAAGCTCTCTCAAGGGTTTGATGCTGACTCAGGGAGCCACCTACTCAGCTGTGAGCATCAGTTTTTGAGGCATTCTGGATTTTGAAAGCCTTCCATCCTGGCACAGACAAAATCCAACAATGCTAAACTTGGAAGTCTTGAGGCAAAATTCTCCTTCCACCACGTATGTTTTCTTATTGGTTTGAATGGGATTACTTAGCAGAATAGTGTGAACAAGGTTTGACCCATGACAGAAACAATGCATGTGCTGTCAGGCTGCAAAAACATCTCATTTACAACTGGTTACTTCAAGTACAGTATGGTTCCATATGTGATTCCCTATGTAAACCCCTTTGCCTTCCAGACTGAAAACTAACACTGAAAAACTCTTTTCCTGCACTGAACACAAAAAGAACACGAAGAGTATTTTTCTTGGCTGTGGTAACACTAGAAAACCTTGGCTGGCAAATGCTTTTCTAAATTTTTTGAAAACATGATACAATCATTGCTGAGAGCTATCTTGTTACCCCCTTAATGTGAAATTCTACTTATAAATTGACATCTATTTAATTTATTAAAAACTATGATTATTTGGAAGGCATTGTGTAGGATCTGAGATTTTATTTTGGGAAAAGGAAAACATGGTAAGTTTGCTTAAGTGTCTTTGTTTAAGAAAGGATAAAAACAGTCCTGTGTACTTACAGATTTTAAAAACAGAGAGTATTTTTAACAGAGAACCACAACAAAAACAATTCTAAAGATAGATTCCAATATAATTATGGAAACACAAATTGAAGAAGTTTTTCTAAAAGATAAAATTATTTTCCTCATTTGGACAATTGAAGGTAAAAATAATAAACAAAAACAAATAGGAGGTCTGTAACAGGCAAATTCCTAGATGCTGGCCCCTAAGCTTTCTTTTGAAAACTACACTTAAACAATGGAGAAGCTTTCAAAATACTATACTCACTCTTTTTTGTTTAAAGAGTAAGCTAACCAGAACACAACCTTTTCAGCAACCTTAAGTAGCTATTACTGTATAAACGTCCAAGTAGACTGCTGATTCAGTTCATTTGGATGAAATGTCTGAGAAGAAAATCACTGGAAGTACTCAAAACCTATAGTGATGACTACGGTGTGAGAACTTCCAAGCGGAAAAATAATATGCAAGCTACACATTTGTATTTACTAGCGAAGTAGTATGCTACAATGTACTGGTGTACGACACAGTAACATTTTATCTTAAATTGTAACATGTCACAACAAGAAAAATCCCCTCCAGGGCCTGATTCCAAACACTCCAGTTTACCTGGAAGAGTAATTGTATGCAACAGCCTGCTTAGGTGTTCAACTCTTATGAAGAAAGAGTTCCTTGTGTAGGTCACCTTAAGCATGCACTGCTTGGGCTACCTGGCAGAAGAAAAACCACAATACAGTACAGCACATAAGGGAAAAAAAAATCGAGTTCTCCTTATTAACTTACCTTGTTTGTTAGCAGCTGGCATACTTGGGGTACATAGTCAATAAGACAACCTCCACCAGGAAAGGCTGGGATGTGAAGGGCAGACGATCCTCCAAGCGCACTAGAAACAGAAGTTAATTTAACAGTACATTACACATACAGTCCCTGGGATTTGAAAGTTGATTTCTACACTGTCCTCTTTCCCTGTGCTTGAAGTCAGAGGGCCATGACAAGGAAGCATGTATTTTATGTTGTGGTGATATAAAAAGTATTGAGTTGTACCATCTATAAAAACAAGTTATACCATGACCGACTGTAATCAAACCATTTTAATCAAGAGTACCACTAATGCAAAGCATTCTCTCAGGAAATAGTTTTTTTGGTTGTAACAGCTCTGTTTCTTCGCCCTCATCAATAAGATGTGGAGCACTGCAGTTAAGATACCTTGTTATTGAGGGAGGAGTAGACTTCGAGTCTTTAGTTATTCGAAAAGCCACCTTCAGTTGAACCAGCTAAAAGTAATCAAAATAATTTGGACTGAGGAGTAATAGATGGCCAGATGCAAATGTCAGTCATGCCATCTACTCCAGTTCTGGACCTCCCACACAACACAGATGTTAACCTACTAGATCAAGGGGGCAGTGGGCCAGAAAGATTATTAGGTATACCACGTAAGGGGGGATGCTGAAAGAAATGGGCTTGTTCAGTCTTAAGAGAACGCTGTGGAAGGGGCAGCTGAAGAGGGGAGCTGAAGGCGCATTGATGCCTTCAATTATCTACTTGAACAATACAGAGAAGATGGAGACAGGCTACACTCTGAAGTGCACAGCGACAGGACGAAAGGCAATGCAGATGTGTTGCAACAAAGTAAGTTCTGGTTACATATTAGAAACAATGTTTTCACCATTAGAGTAATCAAATACTGGAAGACAGGCCCAGAGAGGCTGGGGAACCTCCATCCTCGGAGGTGCTCAAAGCTCAGCTGAACAACTGCCATGAGCACACTGACCTAAGCTGGCCCTGCTCTGACGAGGGGCTTGGCCAGATAACCTCCAGAGGCTCTCTCCAGTCTGCATTGTTTCATGATTATGTTCCCTGATTCTATGATTTTGTTCATCTCCAGAAGGAAATAATGCAAATGAAGATTTAATATCATGCACAGACTGGAAATCTGAATGGCAAGAATCCACAGAAATAAGATAACTTGAGAGATGTATTTAGGCACCTTAACCAATTGCCTTTCTCATAGGGTGGAAGACTGAAGCACGCCTGCTATTGCTGACGATAACAACTTCTTTGGTGTGGAAAGACTTAGCACTTTGTACTTAAATCAGGTTGTGTAAGGCAACAACCAGTTGCAGTCCATGCTGCTTTCTTTTAGCAGTACTGACCTAAATCTTTCTTAGAGTCTTTTACCACTCAAAAGGGATATGAATTTGCATTAGACACTGCAGCTTACATCATTCACTAAGCATCTAGAAGCTTGTTGCGTACAATTAAGAAGCTTCAAAAGCGAAGTTGCTTTGTGGCCTTCTGTTTACATGCTGTTTCCATGAAAGATTAAACTGGCTGGAAAGCAAGTTCTTCTCTGCAAAATAAGGCTCTTCTCCAACGGGACCTGCCCTTGTATTTTCCCTTAGTACTTGATAAGATATCACTTTGGTAGGTACAAAGGTCTACAGTCATACATCCCTTTGAAGGAACAGAGCCTACATAAATCAAAAAACCCCAAACTCATAATGAGGTATATGGAAATCTGCTACTCAGGCAAAACAGTCTGGGTTCAGCAGACTGTTCACCACATGGAACAGTTCTGCAGGTCTGGATTTTGCATATGCAACGATGGAAAAAAAAAGTGCCTTGACTACACCACAGCTACATAAAAAAAAAACAAACAAACTTTTCCAGCAGAAGTAAGACTTGAACAGGATTTTCTTTTTTTAATTTTCATTTCATTCAAACAGAATTCCGTTTCCTTGCTGCTACACCCTTACTGAAAAAATTACATAGGAATATAATTTTGCTACTTGTGGATGTTAAAAACATTGACGCGTGACTATTAGGTTATTATTATTAGGTTGGAATATTTCTGAAACAGTAGTTTACTCTTAAGAAATTGGAAGTATACTGGGTCCATCAGTCATTAATGTTGGAGAATGAAAGACTTGTCCCCCCTAGAATGTTACAAGCGAGTTGTGAACCTTGCTTTAAAGACATGGGCTTTCAGTTTATTCAACTCCTTAAATGCTTATGTAAATATATCCATAAAAGCCTCCAATCTCATACACAGAGCAAATGGTACTGTCCATTCTGCACCCTGCCTTGCCTCATTTGCAACCAAATCCAGGCTTCCCCTCAGCATGGAAACACCACTGGAGACGCTCAGATGACTCCAACAGGAATTACAGGCTCCTCTCTTGGGTACCATTGCAGACACGAAATCAGGAGTAATCTCTCAACAGATTTCACATGCAAAAAAGACTCCACTCCTAGTACCACCAGCTTTCAATACATCTTCCAGACTGAATTATTATGATTTGTGAATAAAGGCTTTCCATTTTACCTGAATCCTTTTGAATTAGTTCTGAAAGTAGTCAATCTATTAAAACTTGTTGACATAAATGGGAATTCAACCCTTCTCAAATGAAAAACAGACAGCTACAAGGTGTGGTTTCTGAGAAAGAGGTCCCTCCACAGAAAGAAGGCTGGAATGTCTAGTGTAATTATCCTCTGAAAACAGAATAAAGCTGTATAGTATGTAATTTATGTTCTGTAGAAATAATTATGGGTAGGGAAAATTAAGAGTGGACAGGCATCTTTGTTGCCTCTATGGGGTCAGAGAATCTGCTTATTAAGCACTTTTATAAAACTGCATTTGCACAGGACCTTGCCTCTGACCATCTCAAAACCTTCTATAAACATTCAGCAATTAAGGTTAATCTGCCTTATGAAACTGGTATTTATCTATTATTTTTAAACACGTAAGAAAGTTATTGCTCAGAGTTTGATCTGACTATGCTGTACTATGTCTCAGTCATGCCAAAGGAACATACCTGTAGCACCTCACAATCACGGGACAGGGCAAGAGGCTATAATAATTCCTTTGACCCTATAATAAACCTGCAGCTGAAGAAGAAGGAAGTGACTTACTGAAGGTCAAATAAGAAGGATCTTTAAAAGATGCAATGAAATACGTAAAATGGAGAAAATTAGGAGAGGGAATTTCAGCATGCAGCTCAGTATCTGATGCTGCTTTCTGAGGTCCCTCAAAACCCAATTAAAAAAACCAAAAAACCCAACCAAAACCAAGTGTAAGACAAAAAACGCTGCAAGAAGCCTTATATAGTCAAGGACATTCTATTTGCCAAGAGATTTCACCAGCACAAGCTAAATATTCCTGCACATCAGACCTGCTTTCCAGATAGCTGCGCCTCTTGGAGCACAGAACTTACATACCTCTGCTTGTGATTAAGCTTTCCTTCTTGGTGTCACTGTTATCCACCCCTCACAAATAAAACACATTTTAATACCCAGGAATAAAACCAACTATTGCACCACACTATCAGGTTTGGTGATTTACGTTTTATATAGGCACCAAAAAACCCAAAAAATTGTGAAGAGATATGAGGAGGAAGTTGTTTTGACTTTAAACAAACTAATTAATATCGCTCCTCTACAGCTGCCAGAGTAAGTCTGGTTTCAGTACAACCAATTGAATTGTCTTTAATTTACACACAATTTTTTCCTAGTAACCTGCTACTTTCTAAAGGCTAAGATGTTAACAGATTTTGATAGTGGCTTCCTACAATTATCATAATTCATGAAGCAAGTCTTAGTGGATGCTATTTCATTAGGACTAGTACCAGATCATGATAAATACCTATGATCCATGGTGCTATGAACACACTGGAACACAGATTATTCTAAATCTGCTTCAGCTCTGCAAACCAACTTCATACACCTCATTTTAAGATGGACCAGTGACTCCTTTGAAGCAAGTTCCTGCCTTTCTGGGTTTCCAGAGTATCAGATGGTTCTGATCCACTGTCTGTGAATTAAACTGGGTTTTGTGAAGAACTCACTACTAAATTCAACACGAGCAGCAGTCAGCCTGCATTAATAGCAGTTTTGTTCTGCAACATGCTGAAATACATGTGCAAAGAGCTTAGCTGGAGTATGTTTACATTTCTGCTGTTGACTGGTGCATTCCAAGTGACTTGCTCTGTCTGTCCCTCAATGGATCTATTTATTCAGGCCAGCATTGAAAATGCAAAATTCTTTCCCATTTCTTGATAGCTTATAATTACATTAAAATGTCTTAAGAAATGATCCTTAAAAAAAGGCATATCATTAATTTGCAGGTCTACAGAAGTGACTGTTTTTGTTCTTGAGTATTTATGTGTAAAGAACCAGTTATTTCCCCTTGCTTAAAAAGATCACTTTACTATAGAAGAAGGATGCTTCCAAGTCCCAAGCTTAGAAGACAGGGTGGTTTGGCAAGGCAGAGTCAGAGTGACGAAGGAAGATGCTTCTACTCCCACTCCCACCCTACCCCCTTCCTTACAACTCTCCCCATGCTCTCTTGGGCTTGCCTAGTTCCCCTGAACTCCTTTCATTCACACACCTCTTCCTTGCAATCCATTTCATTTCCCCCTTTCTCCGAGCAGAAAAATGCAGGTTTCTCTGAGTGCTGGTAAACTTTTGAGCTGAGTCTGAAAAATGAGGATTATTTCAAACTACCACCTACATTTTGCAGAGTTCTGCAAGAATAAAAATAACACAGTTTATAAAGTTATGTGCTAACACAGATTATGGTACTACAGTTAAGCACCCATACAGACGTAGTAACTGTCTATATGTTTTGTGCTCTCACGGTCTCTCTCACTCTCTCTCCTACCCCCACCTCCCTTTTACCTGTTATACCATTTCCCATCTCCCAAGATTGCATAAACTTCTCTCTGAACGAAGTATCACAAAGAAAAGATGATCTGTGGAAAAGTTTGATGCTCTTAAAAGGAGGTACCTTGCATAATGGCAGTTATTTTTGCTTCAAGGGAGGAAAGAGTAAAAAATGTGTACTTGGGAAAGAGGTTCAGCACTGTAAGAAGAATCATACTTATTGCTGAATACAGGGTGAATGTAGCATTAAAGAGCTCTATACAAAAAGAAAATGGTACATAATACCGATTGAACTCCACAATATTTCTAATCCAATGTACTCTGTCTGCAAAACCCACATAAAACAGGGAAATGGCAATTTCAATGATTGTGAACGATACGGTTGAAGATTTGTCTAGCTTTGAAAATGTAAATAAACAAAAAACTTGCCTCTGCATGGACAGACATTTTACACTGGTTTAAAATAACTAAGAGCTTTTCTCTCAGCGTGGCCAATGTTAAAACATGTTCAAATCTATGTACTAGTGACAGAAAGTAGACTTTAGACTTTACAGACTATAGCTCTTGCTTTTACTAGGATACACCCTTCTTAACTCTTAAGTTTTCACCTGCCTTATTTTGAAACTGAAGCATGTTGTAGACCTACACAAGTATTTAAAGGGTTTATTACTCATGATGGCTATAAGCAAGAGTAGCCTAAAGCATGTGGAAAGAAATTCCCTTCTTTTTACTCTTTTTTTCCTGTTTTGAGACTCACGTTATGGGCTTTGATCTCCTTCCCCATTCTCTTTCTCCTTTGTTGCTGAAGTAAATAGTTGACTTTTTTTTTTTTTTCTTTTGCAGTTTCATCGCTTTAGTACATTACACCATTTGGCACAGGAGACACAAGGAACCACATCAAATAAAAGCACGTGACCACAAAAGCTGCCTTACTAACCGTGATCCCAGATTTGCTGTCAGTTCACCATTTTTCAGACTTGCTCGACCATAACCAAATCCTCCCTGTCACATGAACAGCATGGCGCTTGGCAGAAGCCCTGGGACAGTGCTTCGATCAGCAATACAGTATAATAATTCATTCTTGTTACTGAAAAATTGGTCAGTCTAGGTTTGTGACAGTGTTTTCTCCCCTTTCCAGTAATACTCCATTTAAAGCAAATATAATTAACATATTGCTTGTCCACTCCTATCTACTACATGATGAAGCGTGTCCAAAACAAAGTTTCCATTCAATTTATAAAAAAACAATTTTAACTTATTTCTACTTCAACACTGGTAAAATGGAAATGTATGTTTTCAGCTAGCAGATACAATCTGAGATATCTACACTGCTGAGCATACAGAAAAAACCCAAACATTCACAAATAGACCTAGAAGGAAAACTATGCCAAATTTACTTACTTGGAGAAAGAATCCCGGTCAAACTCAGACTAAACATCAGGCCATTAGAACTGAAAGGATAATACCATCTTTTTTTCCTTGACCTACTAGAGGTTCAGGGTAAACACCTCTGAGCTGTTCCTGCCTAGTGACTGGAAAAAAATATGAAATAATCACTGTAAAAAGAAAATACTAAAACCAGAATGTATTTTAGTTTCACAGACTGTGCAGAAAACTGCATCAGACTTGTCGAGCTCTATGTGCAGCTTTTCTGCTGACTTCATATGTTCTAGCAAGTTATTGCAACCAGTCTGTTTCTCTGCTTGCCCACCTATAATGTCCAGATGCTTATACTGAAATACATTGAAGTTTAATAACATTCATAGAATAGTATACAAGCTGTGGGATGAAGTCATCCCTAAGCGCTAATGAATACGGTTTTGCTTGGGTTATTCAAACTTCTGTATTCTGCTGCAGGTAAAATTGTAAAAAAAAAAAAAAAAAAAAAATATTGTATAGTGTATTTCCCACTTCAAACAAAGTGGCTATACCAAGGAAAGATTTAATTGTACAGATTCTGGGTTCTAGCAGACTTTAACCTAGCAGGCTTACACACAAACCATAGCTTGGGTGATCCAATATTGAAAGATTTAAAGGGGATATGAACTCTGTCCCCAGGATTCTACTCCTCCTTAAGGAAAAATAGCCCAAGAAGCATGAGATGAATAGATAGCTAACCCTATAATTAAATTAGAATATGCTTTCTTTCTTCCCTTCCCTGGCCAGTCACAGAGCTGGAAGGAGAAAGAACTTCTGCAGTATAAGGCTTTTCTTACTACTACTTGATAGTACAGAAGTCTGAAACCCCTCGTATGTCCTCTGTTGGACAAAACAGGGCTGAAGGGGCTTTTCCTTGCTTAACGGGTCTTCACATACAGAAAGGTTCTGCATAAAGGGGACTAAGAGGTTTCAACTGACATGTTAAAAGAGTAAAACACTGGGCTGCCAGCAGTGGAAAAGGGAGCTCTCCACCATCCTCAGACCTAATGTTCTCCACACAAGGATAACATTCAGCTGATCGGACACTTCGTGTTACACGGTGGCAGCACACAGTATACGAGCACTCTGCCCGCAACCGTCACCACACTGCTTTCTTCTCTGGGTAAGAGGGCCCACTTTGATAAATTGATTCATAGCTTACAACAGCCAGCCTAGGCAGGCAGGCAACTCAGCAGAGTTGATTGCCCTCCGGGACCTCCATCATACCTCAAGGTAAAAACTTCACAAAAAGTCCAAGCAAGTGCAAGAGAAATTATCAGCAAGGCTTCAATGTGTGCAGCAGTTTAAAATACAGGTTAACTTAAGCTGTGTCAACAATATCACTCTATAAAACACTCCACAGAACAGAAATTCTGGTCACTTACTCATTCTGAAAATATAGAACCAAAGTGAGAAGTATAAAAGCAATCTATTTTGAAGTGATTCAAAGTATTAAAAACCCTTTATGCTTAAAATATACAATTATTTTTCATAATACAGTATGAACAGGTTCAAAAGGAGAGTATGAAAAGTTCCAGACTATAAAAAGAACATGATTCTCTCTTATAAGGCTCAAAAATTCTGACAAATGTTGCTTTTGTGTTGCAAGTTACCACATATATGACCCCCTCAGTTCTGCCACAAAAAAACTCCAATAACAAGGTGTATCGCAACTGTAATATGTTCAGTCATTTGGGGTGAATAATAATGAAAATCCTTAACAAATGGCCTAAGAACTGAATGTAGAGACACTTTTTACAATCTAAAAAAAGTAGTTTAGTAGACACCCCACCCCCCCAATGTATTAGTTAGTAATATTAACGCTCCATCAGCATAGTATTATTTAAGGAAAACAGTTATGAGACCTGAACAAGTTGCTAGATGCCTCACTGTTAAAATTGGCGGGCATGGTTCTTGTCCCAAAGAACTTCTGCAGTCCAGTATTTCACACTACACAGCACAGTGAAGAACTGAAAAGCAGGGACTGAACAACAGGGGAGGGAGAGCACGGGTTACAGCAAGGAGACTTAAGACTTAAACACTTACAACAGAGAAACAGGTATTTCCAAAGCATTTTGCTTATTTCTTAAAGGAAACTTGGCAGAAAATTAAGAGAAATCTATGTGAGAAGTGAAGAAAAGTTGAAGAAGAGGTTCATAGAGAATTAACTGCAATGAGTAAACACCAGTCAAAAAAACTCCAAATGACCAGAAAAAGTTGTAGGAAAGAAACCCAGACAAATGGAGCTGCAGAAAACATCACTGATCGAAAAAGCTACAGATGGTAAGCAACATAGGCAGATAAGAAAGAGAATATAACGCAGTCCAGTTTTGGTTTTACTTCCAAAGAAGTTTAAAAAGTAGTAAGTGAAGATTAAAGAAATCATTTAAGATGCCAGGAGAAAGATTATGTAGCCTAACATACTGTGATTGTCTTCTGTATGGATTTCAGGAAGAAAAGCAAGTGTGAAAGAGGCTGGAGACTTGTCGCAACTAAGGCAGAACAAGATTTTGGCTGAAGAAAGTGAACTGTAACCTAACTGCAATGCTTTTTCATCGTGCACTGATTTGAGATGCCAATGCAAAACTGGGAACTTGTTTAAAATGATGCACTATCCCCATTTCTCCGTTACGTGGACTGCGAGGAGAAAAAGTTCGAGTCTGTTACCTGAAAATTCACTTTTCAACTTCCTGTTCTTCAGAAATGTACTTTTAAAGTAATTATCTGTTTTGCAGGTATATTTATAACCACCTTAACTGTGAATATATCAAAGGTGTTCCAAGTAGCATATTCTTCTAAGTAAAATAATACTGGGCATTGGCTTTTCTGCTTCAAGGGAAATATGTATTTACTTAAAGACCTGTCCCAAAGGAACAATGGCTTACACATTGCATGAAGATAGGAGCTGGGAATTCTATATTTTTGCATGAACAAGAAAAAGATGACTACAGCGCTGGTATGCTGTGAGCAGTATTCTCTGAAACAGCAGAACTCAATAAATTAATGAAAGAATTGAGGATTTATTTATTGTGAGGATCACTGGAAATTCCTCTGCACTGAAGCCTGGGTGGTATGTTACACGGTGCTTGACATCTCTTGAGATACTGATCTGCTCTTTTAAAATCCACTCTGCTTTAGTGATGGAGATCTCCCAAACAATCCCACTGAACAGAGTATTCATCACAAATCCATGTGAATCTTCTCTTATTACCAATCCATAAAGTGGGTAACATACATGAATAACAGTTCTAAGATGGTATCAGTTATATTTACAAACACATACCCTATATACCTTAAACTTCTTATCAATCTTCTGTTCAATAACATCCAGCTTACTGTATTTTGACTGTTCACATGGCAGGTAATTTTCTAGTACTTGTACCAAGCCCAGCTAACCAGCAGTGTCTTTACAATGAAGCAGAAAAATGAGTCTTCAAAACATTGTACAACCCTACTGCCTTCCTTGCCTACTGTTTTCACCTTTTTCTGAAGCACAGTAATTTCCTATAACTTGCAGCCTTTTACTTTGTATGATTGCACTTGGTTACACTGTTCCTTATTTATGTTCCCTAACCTACTAGTCAAATTACAGTAATTATCTCTTACTGTTAATCTTTTCCTGATATTGCTTAATGCCTAACACTTCTAGTGACACAGTAATTTTGTAAGCATGCTATATTTTGCCTCTGTGCTGCAATAGTTCTGTGTTGTAGACTTCTCCCACATAACCAATTTTTTTCCATTCTCCTTAGGCCAGGCAGTAATCCTGATTTGTGGAACTCTTCTATCGGAGAAACATTTTCTGTAAGAAACATCCTGTCCCCTGCATCATCAGCATCACATTTGATTAGCTTATATGAAGAACAAGAAATGCAAAGTACCAAAAGGGTAAGAAATCTTGCAGAAAAAATTCACAAATTAAACGAGAGCAACATGCTGGAAAACTTCTGGATATGAAGTTGAGCATTTGGGTCATTGCTAAGAATGCCCAAGGGAGGCAGAAAGTTAGGGGAGAAAAATGTTCTTCCTTCATACATCTGGCTTCTGACACTGATTTCCATACGTATGCAGCATGATTAAGGGGCATTCTTGCTCAGATCTTGAAATTGGCCTTATCTTATGTTCACAAACGATGTGGAATGCTACAAGTCTGGTCTGGTGCTCCCGCTAAAATGCTCCAAGAGGCCTAGTGAGCTCAAGTTTTATGTAAGCCAAGTACGTTCAACATGTGGACGCAAGGCAAGAGAACATAAGTTTTTCATGTAAACACAGCCACTGTGGTTTGACAAGCTAATAAGAACCATGTTAAACCCTTACTCATTTAACAAGATGATACGAATCTGCGCGGATGGTTTTTATAGCCTTTTTCAGAATCTTTACCACAGGCATTTGGGTAAGTGTGTTTTGCTCCTATGAACATAAATAATTAAACATTCATCCTAACGTATTCTTTTCAAAACAGAGGGAAGCAGAGCTATGCGTTGCACCGCACAAAGGCAGCCTTTGGTAGGTGGGAAGACTGTGAATAATTCTCAGAAAGAAAACACTGGCACTTTGAAACCCTGGTTTACCTCAGAGGCAACAAAGGTTCCTTCTGTAACAAGGCAGACACAGGTCTACTTTTAAAATGAAATCAGAAAGGCAGAAAATAAACCCACAGGTCTTCATTGCGTTAAAATCAAAGCAGGGACCCCATACACACACCAGAAACTGGAAATTTCATGATTTGCAACTCAGAGCAGCGCTTAGTTGGTCAAAATGTGAGTACAGGTATTCCCAGGATTCTATTTTCAACGATGCCTGGATTTTGTTCAAAGTAATTTCATTACAGCATGTGTGCTGCAAGATAAAGACTGGAGTGAAAATCCTTTTCACAAAGGTTCCCCTTTTCCCAGAACAGATGATGAATGAGTATAGTGCACATATGGACAGTCACACGAGTCAAATGTACACCTTGCATCCTGTAGACCTCCTTTAATGCAGGGCCTCTTGCCCTTAGAAACTGCAAATACTTACATGGCCAGCGAAAGACAAAATTTCCAACTTTATGTTAGAATACCTTATCACCTTTTAAGGGTTTGATTAATATTACTTAATGTTTAAGGGCTTGAGTGCATTTGCAAGTTGAGTGCTTAGATAATGGAGTGGCCTAAATGGTGCCTGTATGTCGATGTATTTACAAATAAATATCAGATGTTTTGATAAACTAGCCTTTTTAGTTGAAGAATGACATTTTCAGAAAGCTTGTCAGCTTTTAAATTACTTATGTTCTGCCTTTTAATAAGACTAAAGTTATGAAGATATTAGGTTCTATATCTAGAATAGCTCCCTAAATTTAAGCCTTTTCCTTTTGGAAATTATATTAAGGCTCTTGACTCCTATGGTTATATGTTAAAGAAAAGCTACACTGTCTCAAGCACTAATCAGAGAAATTTTCAACAAGAGTAATGAGAGTAAGGAAGGAATGGATTAAAATACAAAACAGCACGAACCTTGCTTTCCTGCTCCCTCACTCTTATTTTAAAATATTTAAAATATTTAAAATATTTTAAAGCAATTTCTCTGGGTTTTTTTCCCAACCAGTTCTTCCCTCTTTCCCTTCAACAATTTTTGTATTTAGTACTAAATGCATCAGCTATGCCAGTGTAAAACCAATACTGCTATGAATACATTCTAAAAGCATAACTAAAAGAGGTAAAATAAGTAATTGAATGATGCACATTCTATGAACTAGAATTAAAATTCACAAGAGAATTACTTCAAAGAAACCTTTATGTCAATGGTGGCTTATTTCCAAGTCAAAGATCTACCACTGGTCAATAGAGACTTATTTACCAAGATAAACTGTGTAACATATCCCATTATATTCACTTTTTGCTTGCTCCAACTTTCTAACACCTAAGTGTTAATATAATATTATTATTAGTTATATTGAGACTTCTAGATTATTGGCTGATAAATCACTCAATCTGATGAAGACTATGATGTCTTGCCAGCACTTGTGTTCTTTTATAAATTTCTTTCATAAAGGAATACTGTTTTCTCTTTTTTCTTTAACTTCTGTATTGTATGCAATGATCTCCTAAAAATATCAGCTTTTAATTGACTTGACATTTAAATGAACTCTTAACAGAGCTCTTCCTTCAATCAAAGCACTTCAAAAATTTGGCAATTTTTCACCTATTATAAAATATATGGGACAAATTTTTTATTTATTAAATCATAAGTGGAGTGACTGCTAACATTGTTCTATATGTGTCCATGATTACGAAGCTATTGTAATTATCTTGTAGGCTAAATAACAGAATGTTAACTTAACCTATCAACGAGTTACAGAAAAAGAATTTATTCTCAAGGTGAAAATACTGTAATTTTTGGCTGAGAATGTTTACAATCTAATTGCATTTTATTGTTTCTACCAGCAATAAATATTAGCATGGTGTTAGAAACTCCTGCGTTACCTATGCATATGTTTGGATATCCCGTATTTTGATTTGTTTGAAGTTCTTTAAAGCTTGATTTCTTCAAAGTCTTTAAGAAAGAGGCTATACTACCAAAGAGTTTAATTTCCTCACCACCTCCATCCCTTGTCACTGAATGACATGACTGCCAACCTCCAGCTTGCATGAGGAATTTTGAAAAAGTTATGTTAATGCTATTTAATAAATCACCATAACTACAAACTAGTTACAGTAACATATTTAAATTGTACAAATTAAAATTGGCTGTTTACTCTTCAAGATCTCTTCTTCAAATGTGCATGCTTAAAAGTTTATGATCTTCTACTTTAATGTCAAGTCCTTAAACTGCACTGGAAGCCACAAATTCTGTGCTTTAACCTTTATTCTGTCAATAGTTTCTGGGCTAAAATAAGATGAAACAGCCACGGCCATTCTTTCCCAGTCTTTGCAGACTAGAAAACACACAGAAGCCTTATACTTACAGAGGTCATGCTAGGAAAAAATGAATACTATTATACAGTAATAAAAGCAGAGCAGAACTCACGACTACTTCAGCTGAGTATGATCTTCTCAAGAAGTTCCTCAGCATCTTTCAAGCTGAAGTTTACTATTAAGTCATTTCAGTTTATCCGAAATTCTTCCTTCCATCCGCTAGTAACATCATAGTGTCAACAAAACCCCTTGGATACTAGCTGCTAAGGCAGGTTACCCATCTTCTTGCTTGACAAAATTTACAGATGATGTTGCACACTTTCTACACTATCTATCTGTAATTGCAGAAGTGCATGATTTCAGACCTAGACAAATTTGCAGGCTTTTTTTTATTGTGAAGATTTGTCACTCACAAAAGTTATTTTTGAATTTACTAAAGAATGTCAAAAACGAAACCTTCAGTTTTATTTAAATCTATAAATAGTATTTTAGAATTCTAGTTCACCTGCTAACCCCGTGGCAGGAATAGCTGTGATTTGGGGCTTCTACATGCTTAGGTTATTATTTTGTTGTGAAGACTGAAGTTCTCAGAAATCATATGCTCTTTGCTTTTTCTTCTGTTTCCTGTCTTCAACATACAGGCCATCATTGGATGTTTTTAAGTGAATTATAATGAATGTGTTAGCTTATGAAGATTTTAGGTCTGCTACACAGTTGGGAGTAAAAAAGGAAATAACAAACTGACCCTAGAATAAAAAAACACAGCTCTGAATTTAAATCTAAACTTTCCTGTATACAGCCCCTGTTCATTGGGGTTCCTTCTTCCAAATGTCTGGAGGCCTTGCCTTTAATTACTACTACTACTATAGTTTTTCTTTGGCTACTAGTCAATTTTAATTTTCTTTAAAAATTGCAGGGGTTACACTGACACTGGAGAAATCTTACTCATCTCCCTCTCAGTTTTTTCATCTTTCACTGAGAGCTCAGGGTGACAATGCAATTCTAGGATACTATACACACCCAGTTTCACTTCAGATTAAGAATCAGCCATAGGGTTTAAAAAAAAGCAGCTGTTTTGCAATGCAAATGAGGGAATGATATATTCAATCCTCTTTTACTTAGGTAAATTCTTATCCACCTTGGTTTAAAAGAAAACTGTGCTTAGAACCACAGGATTTGGATCTACTGTACCCAATACAATGTTTCCATGCTGAAAAAGAAAGCAACAGCAAAACTGGGTCTTTAGACACAAATTTATCTAATTCTGTCTTCAGAAGGACACCAAATCCAAGAATTGCTCTTATTTTGTTTTTTTTCCTTAAATACACTGGTTCAGACTTGGCATTTGTATATACTGGATACGATGCACTATATACAGATTTCAGTTGTTTTAACTTTGAACATGTAAACCCTTATCTGAATGTCTATTTGAATTTGGTGGTAAAATGAGACACTGCCTTTACCTGTACAACCACCTGCATCTGTATGGACCTCATACACACGTTCGTATACAAAATGTGTAATAGTAAGTCAAATAACACTGTTTCTTTTTCCAAAAACCCCAAAAGAATCATGATTTCAAAGTTTTTGTTCCCACATTAATAGCAGTTTGGTCCTCTTCTGCACATGTGCTGTAGCAGCACTATATTGCCAATGTTAATGCTGTACCAATATATAGACATGACCTACTAAGAGCTGCTGAATTACTTCTTCACATTGCATGAGTTTTAAAGTGTGTAAACATCAGCTATAATCCACAGATGTAATCTCTGCATTTCATTTATTCCTGAATACCTGCCACTCAATGTTTACCTACCTGTATTTGCTTATATCAGGACTATTCACAGCAGAAATAACAAGGAAGTTCACAGGTAGCACAGTAACAAAGTCTGGTTTCCAATGGACTTCTACACTGCACTGGATTGACTTTTTAACTGAGTTGTGTTAAAGCCACAGCACAGCATGAATTCACTCCTTATTAAACATCAGAGAAACCACACAGGAAAGATGTCCTAAATGCCTTTGCCAAAGGAAAAGCTTCAAACAGTGTTCACGCCTTGTAAGACATCACAGAATATATTCAGGATACAAATCTTGACTGAAGAGAGGTGGGTTTTTCCCCCTGATGTTTAATAAGGCATGAATTCTGACTGAAGCACTTCCTTGGATTAGAATATTCATAATTTATTTCTCCCATATTGACTCTCTGTTCACAGAATACAGTCAGGCAGGGGTTCCAGCCTTTCCAGGTGGCAGTAACAGAATCTACCTCGTCTGAGTAGTTATATTCATGAAACTATAGGAACTTTGTATTTTCAAGACTTCTATCCTCCTGTAATTTTTTTTTTTAAATTGGACAGCAGGCTCAAAAAAAGACTGTAGGGCAGAAATGACAGATACTTATATGTACAGACAACATGATCACACTAATTTTATAGGAAAGAAAATTAATTTTCTTAGGAAGCCAGATCAAAAAATAACCACGGTTTCCCACCACACAAAGTATCTAAGGAGTAATTACGATTCCATTGAAGTCCTTGGCAGAGCTTACCAGCAGGAATTGAGCCAAGACCTCACCCTCAGTCTATGCAGAAAACTACAGCAATTCCAAAACCAGAAAACACCCCCCAAAACCAATCCCATTGATTAACCTAAAAGCTTCAATAAAAAAGGTGAAAACCAACTGATTAAATTCACATTGCACATGCAGTTCAGAGAGAGACATGAACAGTTTTTCTTCAGATGCTTCCCAAATAAGAACAAGCATAGGAAACTTCATCCCATTAGGTAAATAATTTGTCAAAACCACTGTTGCAAGAGCTTCTACAAATGCCGCCTTAACCACAACCCCAGGACTGCTAATACAGTACTACTAATCTAACTTCTTTACTATTAGGGCACACAGGTGCATACTCAAAAGAATAAGTTCATATAAAGTTCTATAAACCTGAGGTGCCAGCGGAGGGTATAACTGCACACTGTCACAGAAAAAAAATACTGATGCCTTTGAGGGAGGGAAATCTGAATTGCTAGGACAAATATGCTAGTCCTGAGGAGGCTTCAGAACAGTACTCATTTGAAGCAGTTATCTCATATGGAAAACCTCAGTCCACAAATGAAAAACTTGTAAATAAAAGAAACAACAGAAAAATATTTATAATGGAAAACATGAGGCAGTTTCCAACTACAGCAAATTTCAAAGGTTCTTAGCATTCTCGGCTTCCAGCTTTACTGGAAAGCAGGAGTTGCTTAATACCACTGAAAATATCTGACAAACTCCTTCTAGTCTAAGTTTAGAGATGTGACCTTTCGTTTCCCCAAAGCTCCAGAGCAGGAATCTATTAGTCTTTATAGTTCAGTGTTGGACATTTTACATATTTAAGAATCTCTTCTTGGGCAGTACCCACACTGTAAAATTTGAGTCAACCAGCCAGGGTGGGGTTCTTTGTTTGTTTATTTGTTTTCAGGGTTTGTTTTTTTTTTTTGAGCTGGGAGCTTGTATTAAAGAGGAAAAACTCCTAGGATTTCTGGTACTTTCACAGTATATTTACTAATCTTGCTCAGTGTGTGGGAAAAGAAGGTGAATGAATCAACAGAAGGAAAATAAATGGTCAAAATACTAGAAGGTGATTAAAAATTGCCTATATTCACTGGGTACAGCAGAAAATAGTAAGTTGTACCACCGTTCCTTAAGTAAGAAAAGGTTTTTGTACCTTGCCCATCTCCTCCAGTATGAATTTTAAAAAATAATATAAAATGCATGTGTTGGAGAAGGTCCTGTTTTTCCAGAAACCAGTTCTCCTCATGTATTATCCAGCCCCAATGCTATCTAAAAAACATCATACAAGACATACAAACAAGAGCCACTGGTACATGTTCTTGCTGTTCTTGTTTCTTCCACCACTCTTCAGAAAACTCGGAGCAGATTTTTCTGTTCTTATACACGAAAGAGAAAAGGAAAAAACCCAGGAATTTGCTCTCAGAAGTTCTGTCTAGCAAGATTTTCTAATAAAACTAATAAAAGCTACTCACCATTTGAATTGCTACTGATTTACGGTAAAACAATTGTCTGTTACGCAAGGACAGTTAGCTCTTACAGGTCAAACCCCCTCCAGCACAAAGCAGAAATGCTGCTGTTCACACATATTTGAAATGTTACCGCAACTCTCTGGACTTTTAAACTGTTTCCATTCTGTAAGTGTACCAGATACTCCTGAATGTAGTTCTACTACTTACATTTTTTTAAACCTTCCTTTAGATCCTCACAAGAATGCTCAAAGACTGCTCATCCCTTGTTGGAGTCAATACAGGTCATCTCAAGCACTGTGCTCTCCACTGCAATGATGATGGGCACCACAAGGGAAAACTCAGTGGAAATTTAACATTAACAAACAGTATCCTAAGAGCCACCTGTACCCAGTTTTCAAGCACAGCAAAGATAAAGGTCTTTTACCCAGAGAAAACCAAGTGAACGGAGGGGTCATGGAAATGACAAATACATGATGAAAGTTAGGTTTTGCTCCTGTGAGGGCTTCCCTAATTTTTAGACAAATTGGTAATGTTCTTACTTCAGAACCTCCCTCTCAGCACATGTGTGCATATATGCTGTGTAAAAGCTATACCGACTCCTTCCCAGTTAGGAGTAGTCCTGTCTCACACACCTACGGCAGCTCTTTGAAAGAGTCACTGAAAAGTAGGAGTAAATAATTACTTCTAACAGCAAAGTCAGCAAGGGGGTTCAGTGGCGACTTGACTTGTTCAAAATGTTCAAAATGATCTGGCAAACAGGTGAGCTGCCAGGTGGCAGTCCGGTGATGCTATGTTATTGAGGGTAGTCAAGACAAGTTCCAACCATTAAGAATAATAAACAGGCTTTGAAGCAGAAGAACTGGAAGATAGCAGGAAATAGAAGATTTAACACAGATGAGTATGAAGTGATGCATGTTTAAAAAACAATCCTAACCAAAAATATAAAATTATGGACACTAAGCTGAACGTTCAGCTGATCTCAGGGTTATGACTGACAGATCAGTTAAAACATCAGCTCAGCACCAAATAAAAGGCAAAAACAACAACAACCAAAAAAGTATGGGATTATGAGGGAAGAAGTAGAAAGTTGTCTGCATGATGACTCAGTCTGGAAAGCAGAAAATGAGGGCAAGGGTATGACCGAGAACCATAACATGAGTGATGTGGAAAATGTGAATAAGCATTGACTAGCTGCTGTCTCTTCCAATACTAGTGGGCAGCATTACACCAAGGTAACAGGAGCTAGATTCAAAGCCAAAAGGAGGTAGATCGTGCAAGATGTAGTGGAGCTAGGAATTCTGTGTTCCAGTATGTTCAAAGGGTAAACTGGGCAAGTCAGTAGAAGAGAAATCTATTCAGGATTACTGAACACACATGAATCAAAGTCCCTGAGCCACCAACAGCTTAGGGCTGGAGAACTATTTGAGCAAAATATTGTAAGTGCTAACCCTGTTTCTATAAACTTCACTATCATTTGCACATGTATGTAATTTTCTAGTTGGGCAACATATTTAGATGCTACTGCAAGGTAAGTTTACAGTGATAAATTTTAATCACAAATACATCTCTCTATTAACATCAAAAAAATTAAAAGGATTGTCACAGTATAATATGATTAAAATTGATACCAATTGTTTAAATGATGGGGTTTGTTTAAAAATGCAGTGAAAGTAGTTTTAAGTGTAACCTGAACTAATGAGGGCAAAAAAACCCCCAGAACTTTAGAAGCATTGTATTTTTTTTCCCCCCCGAGAAGGTTTTAAAGTCAGCAAAATGAAAGGTGGTATACCTTCAAAGAGCTTTAGATTTGATAAAAAGAAATAAAGATTCTCCTTTGAATACCTCAACTCTGCAACAATGACCTGACTTGTCTGACATGAACTCAGGCTGGGTGGAACATCTGGAAAAGCACTCCATCTGAAGGTGTAGGACCCTGCCCTCCACTGCAAGTACAACTGATATGCCAGGGATCATGACGACATTTTTAAAAATGCACAGCTCTGCAAAACGTACTGCGCTAGCTTCCCCACCCCAGCTTAACATACAATCCCTCTAACAATATCAACAGTTGCCTAATATTACATTTCACATACCACCATGATTTGGATGGCATGTACTTGTTTGAAAGATAATTTGAAACACTAACAGTTACTGTGATGAGGTTTAAGAAGAGAGTGAAGGAAGTAAACTGAGAGTCAAGGTTACAAAACGGCTCTATTCATTCCTTCGTGGGGATGAAACAGTATGAACAAAACAACCAAACCCCAAACATTATTTACTTTGGGAAACAGAGTATGTCAAACTTCTCAAGAGTAGGAAGAGTCAATTAAGGACACAACTGGCCTAAAGACACGATCAGCAAATTCCCATGCACAATGATACTGCTGGATACAGGTATGGCTGGCTGCAAGACAGATACCCAGAGAGGAGGGCAAGCAAACCACATTCCCCAAACGTGGCAGTGATTTAGAGATGCGCTTATGAACTAGTGATGATCCACTTACAGGCAATGCTGGAGGTGTGCTTAAAGGTCTTATAGAGATCAAGACATTGCTGCTAAGGCCTCCTACATGAAGAAATGACAACAAAATTGTAATTACCCAATGCTACTGCCTGGTGCTGTTTCTGTGCTCTTTGCTTTCAAGGCACTGCAGAACATAGTAGAGATGTGGGTGATGAGAGGTCCAGCTAGCTTTGCTTAACCTTTTTGGGAGGTGGGGGGAGAGGGAGGAAAGACAACTACAAACATTTTACTTGATGTAACATTCTTCTTTGTTTGCTCTTTGGAGAGTTATAATGCAAACTTAAGTTGATACTTGAGGTATTTTTATTAATGGGAACTTGGAAGTAAAAAAATATTATCAAGTACAACTAGATAGACCAATTTATTTGATGTTCTGAAAATTAGCACACCTCAATATTGAAATCCACAATCCATGGAACAGTTTGCCATAGGGCAGCAACAATAACAGCATCTCCATATTAGCCCTGCAAATTTGGGATAAAAGCCCACAGGAATCCCCTCTGAGCGTGGAAGGTAAATTCAGTAGCTATGGGCAAAGTCAGTCCTTGGCTATTTCACTGGGAGTTCAGAAAAGGTTTGTCAGAATTATAGCATGGAAGAGACTATCAGACCAAAGAACTATCTAGGAGGAGTGAAAAGACAACCAACTCGGTTCCCAATTGCTGTTCAGATTCTTTGCTATATTAAAATCAGATTTTAAAAAAAAAATAATCAATCATTAATAGATTTCCCAGCCTTCCCTTTCTTATTAGCTTGCCGCCATCCCTGAACACTGTAACAGGTTGGAGAACTGATGACACAGCAAAAACCCCAGCAGTAAGTTATCAGAAATTTCCTACTGTGGACGAATACAGGTTGTATATTTAAGTACAAATAACTTCAGAAAAAAAAAAAAGAATATCAGAGGATAAAAAAAGCACTTGAAGTTTACAACAAAGCAAACATTTGAAGGTTGATATTATTCTAGAATTGTGTAAGTCAGAGGCATAAGGGTTCACTATCCAAGACACACTTACCATGAAATCCTGTGCTGAAAAGCAAAAGCGGTCAAGAAGAATGGAACTCTCTCACTCTTTTATGAGAGCCAAGTTTCCTGAAAAATTGTGTTGCCTCTTTGCAGCACCTGAGCTACACAACCAAAGACACGCTTCTCAAACACAAAGGAAATATAAATAATTTGCATCTCTCTTCTGACTGACCTGACAAGAGTAGCTTTTTGTTAGACATTACTGATTGCAACAGCATTACTGAAGAGTCTGCAGGTCATGGTTATATACATCACAAACTTTTCAAGTACTGCATACCAATATCTAGATTATTCCTTGTAATTAACTCATCACTTCCTATTCTCCAAGTCCTCCAAACCAATGTCATGCAACTGTTACAACTTGATTTAGCATACTCATAAGTTTCTAATATAATTGGTATCCTAAATATTTTCAGAGTATGAAAGACAAAATTGGTTGGGGGGAATGTCTTATTTTCATCCTTCAACCTGACAATACATGAAAAGCAGTATCTGAAACACACAGATTTATTGCTTAGTAAGTGACTTCAAAGTCCATGTGTTGTGGAAAAAAAGATGACATCGAGCTCTTGACATGTCAAACTTATGCTCCTATGGGTTGTGTAACACCTGCTCCAAATTCCTTTCTCTTTGGGACTTAGTTTGGAAAATGACCTAGCTAAAGCCATAGTCAGTACTTGGAAAAGCTATGCTTCAAGGAAGCATGTATTTATTCAGTGTCTAATTACTGTCAACCTGAAGAACATTTATACAAGCTTGGTCAGGATTAAAAATAACTAATTGTAGCTCCTCTAGCCAAATGCTGGGAAAGGTTGGAATTTATGTCCAATACATGGTCTGATTTCTAACTCTGCAAGAAGAAATAAAAATGCAGTACATATAAAAGCAAGGAAGTCTGGAGAATGGCTGACTACAAAGTATTATTTATCAAGTCCAAAACTTAGGGTAGATGTTTCAAGATCCCAAAGACGGAAAAAAAAAAATTAAATTGTCATACTTCACCTTGAAAATTCTACCATCTGTCTACCAGGGAATGACCAGGGAATCTTCAGGACCCAGAGTTTTCATCTTTCCTTTAATGTCAATACACATTAAAGGGGAGATGAAACACAGACAATTCCAATGGAAAGAGAAGAGGGAGAATAAAAGAGCAAAAGCTCGTGGTTAGGAAAAAAAGAACTATACTTAAAACATTTATTGCTTTTAGTTAAAAGAGCAAGGAAGGGACTTCTGGCAAGGCCTGGCAAGACAAGAGGAGTAAGCTACTTGAACAAAGTGACAGAGAAGACAGAGATTCAGAAATGTCCCCAGAGTAGCAACTTTGAGAATCTGTGGGGTGAAAGGATGGAAAAGGGAAGAGGGGAAGGAGGGAAGGGAAAGGTTGCTGGAGACACTGGAGGATTTAGGGAAGCACTTGAGTATTAAAAATATACTCATGAGATATAGTTTATGGTTTGGTGTCTGTTTTTTTTTTTACATTTGCAAATTTATTTACAGTTTCATAAGAAAAAAACCCACAACCAAACCAATCCCCAAACTCTTTGTGTTACTTTGTGTATTTTTTCCCCCTCTTTCATATGAGTACTAAGAGCTACCCAAATGACATATATTTCTCCTCCAACAGTTAATTCAAATATGCATTACACTTTCACAAATCTTTTGGATACTTTCAACATAAAACAGAGTTTAAAATAGTCCCAGTTGTGAGGTTTGAAAAATCAGTTTGAGGAACTGGTATCCTAATCAGTGAAAGTCTCTTCAGCAGGTACCATATCAAGACTGCCCAGACACTGGAGTATTTCCAAAGGACCAAATTAATTTCCAAAAGATGTTTGTCTTCTTCCTTCCTAAGGATCTAGGTCTCACATTGCATGTACAATATTACAAGCTGAGCTTACAAAGGCCTACTGCAGCAGTCTGAAGAGAACTGAAGTCAAATTTATGCCATGTCTTAGGTGTAAGACATGACAGTAAGTCCTTGAACATCAACATGTGAATTTCAGAATTTCTTTCCCAAAAGTTTGCTATGATTTCCTGCAACACAACTGCACCCTTCCAAGTGTTAGCGATTATTGTCATTCCACCACAATTGCAAAGGCACAATAAAGCAAATTTAAGTTAGAGATAGATTTTTCCTGTGCATTCAATTCAAATGTACAACTCCAAATATAGATCCTACTACCCGAAATATACTACTTGAGCTTTTTGCAAGGTTATGATAAAAGGGAAAATTTCAGCTTATTCACCCTAGCAACACACAACAACAAGTATGACCTTCCCTGTGCAGCATCGATTTTATGATTAAATAAATTTATCAAAACTCCCTTTTTCTTTATTAGACTGTCTGACTAATAAGCAAACCAACTACTTCACAGCTCCATTCCAGGTGTGAATGAACACACTGACTGGAAAACTTATGCTTCCTCAAACTAATTACTTCTTATTTCCAAGCAAAGGAGTTTGGGAGACTGCAAATGCCAAACAAGCAAAAATGACACAGTGTTTAAAAAGAAACCCCCCACAGCCAACATATACTGGGAAGCCGTCTCTGAATCATCACTGCCCATCAGGTTTCCAGGTACCCTTTCTGACCTCCTTCAGCAGAATTTGTACCTGCCAAGCCTGAAAATGGGAAACGGATTCTCCTTTTTTTCCTTTAGGATTCAAGAGTTATTCACCTATCTATTTGCTGGTATAATAAAAATCAAAATCTGGGTTGAGAAAATTACCACAAGGCCAACTTTAAAATATTACTATGGAGGCTAGCAACAGTTTCTATGTTATTAATCCAATCAGACAGGTTTATGCCTGTCATCTTTGCCCAGATTTGAACTCCTGTTGCCCAAGAGAATAGAAATTGGTGATGCAGGAAGAAATGCTTAACTGTACAGTATTATTTGCTTGTGGCTCAGCAAGCAGTTAACCACATACGTGAAGCTCTGCCAAGATGTCCTCCTACAACAAAGGAACTTAAAAAAAAATATTAAAAAATCAAGAGAACACAAACACAACCAGTAATTGGCAGATTTTGGATGGAACACTATTCACCTACTATGCGTTCTTAAAATAGAATCCAGTATTTTTACATGGTTTTAGAACTGAACTAAATGAAAAGACCTTTTCTGCTTGTCTTAACATACAATTATAATCAGCTTGCCAATTGCAATATCTATTTATCTCTATGTTTCTGAGATATTCTGGCAGGGGTCAAGGCTCAAAAAATATACTGAATTATTAAAAATACCTTTTTCATGGTGGAAAGAAATGTACTTCTGCATGTACTGAATTTTTTATTTCATTTTCTTTAGAGCATATTGCTGAAATAACAACAGTGGAGATGCCAGTGCACCTAAATGAGTATAGCCTCAAGACAGCCTACACAGCTAAGTGAGGGCAGTAATTAAGGAGGATCACTAAATGGGAAGACATTTTAGGTACAAAATTTGACTATAAAAGAAGACCACATTTCTAAGCCTCGCAACATTTATCTGTTGCAGATTGAGATTGTCAAAGGGCATCTCTTATTTGGTTCTAGTTTCCTAATAATGAAATCTTTCTGACACACATAGACACATTCACACATCCTGACTTATCCCAGAAGGGTACCAAGATGATAAACACATTAAAGTTTGTGAAAAACTTACAAATATTCAGATTAGAAGACAGTAAAACATTTTATCAGTAGAATAGCACTAAGAAAATTGTGTATACTGTATTCCTTGCATATTTTTAAATCAAGCCTGGACAAAATGCATAAAGATTTAACAAAAAAATCCCTGCTGGTACTGTTGCAGTTGAGACATTTGAAGGATGTCCTGTTATCAAAAATAAGAAAAATAAAATGTTTTTGTATTTTAAACACGAGCCACAGTTGCCAATTTGACCATCTCAGAAACATGAGTGGTTAATGCTGCAGAAGACTTTTCCACAAATCTTCTCATAGTTTTATTCTGTTGCTTAAGAAAATACCTTCACGGCACCAGGTATTAAAGGACTGTACACATGCAGTACAAATGTAACCTGTCCAAGATAACTGAGGTAGAATGAAAGAATATATGCACATATAAAAATGAGAAAAATCACCCCAAACTGTCTCCTTTAATAGGTCAGTTGCACAAAACATGCTGTTGCTACAAGGTCTTAGCACAGTGTGCCTATAAATTCTGAACACCCCTACATTCTTGACTTTAAAGGGAGTCAGCTGTAGGACCTTGTTAGATATTAATTAACAAAAAACAGGGAGTTGCCTTGGTGAAAAGTAAACAACATTCCAGTTGCACAGTCTGATGTAATACGGGTGGTTGCATATAGACTCTACCATTAAACTATTAAACAAAATATGCTGAACAGATTGGTAGATGAACAAAAATAGAATGCTAGACTTTCATAGTATTAGTATAATAAGCAAACCCAGGGTAAATCTATCCTTTTTTCTAGCATTTTAAGTGTGCTCAGTTGTACATAGAAAGTACTCAGCAACGCCAGCTGCATTGCCAAGATCATTCATTCACTTCTAGTGACTAGTGTTCTATTTCAGGGTATTTTTTTTTTTCATTTTGCTGTAGTACATGAAATTTAAGAAAGGAAAACACAAATTAGTATTTGTGTATTGAAAAAAAGACTACAAGCCTTCAGTGTACAGAGTTAAAAAGTGCAAGAGATTTCCCTGTACTACGTGCCTTGGTGTGACAAGACATAACACCACCTATAATACTGACCCAAATTCTTTGATTTTTGGCCCTGTATGGCCCTACACTGCTCTAAATTGTCATGTACTACCTGGTCTCAAAGGACCATGCATAAGCGATACTCCTCAGAATGCAGCAGACTCATAGCCTCGCTTCCTCATGCTGTCCCTTTACTGTGTCAGCAGTGAGATGGGAACTTAACTTTGTACCAGCTCATCGCGACCTCCAGCCAGAGCAAACTCTAGCTAGCAATGTATCATTAAGACCTCACCCTTCTGTGTTGCTGGAGAAACAAGTTGAGACTACCTAAAAAAAGCCTCGTTTATGGGGGACGCAAGTGCTTATGGTTTCTGTTGTTGATTCAGAGTTGAAACAGAAGAATGGCACCTCAAGGGTGAAGAGTACCTTGCTTCCATACCACCACAATAAATGGCTTACTGTTAACGACGTTGTACAATACTGCTACAGCAAACTGCACAGCTTCAATCCAGACAGACCTTTATGATTTCAAGCACTGGGCCAACGGCAGCCTTGGGGTGCTCAGACCAGACTTTCAGAGGAGCTACTCTTCCACAGAGAGTAGCAGAACTGTTCCTCAGGGAGGCTGTAGGATCTCCACTCTGGGAAGCATTCGAGACATGGCTGGACAAAGGCTCTGCTCGACAAAACCTGAGCTAGTGCTGGTGGTAGTCCTGTGCCAAGCAGGAAGCTGGGCTGGATGATTCAGAGTTCCTTTCTAACAAAGAACTCTACGACACTGATGTGAAATCTGCCACTTATTTGCTGCAAATGAATTTTCTACAAAACCACCACAGCTGTCACAGGTTAAAGAACTTGATGTATTTCACAAACTGGCATGGCCTCCAAATCAGTAAAGAAATTCACTGTACTGAGAAACACGATCCCTGTTACTGCTGAGACACGCACTCCAAACAGAACAGTCATGGAGGGGAAAAAAGTTTTTTCAATTATATTTAATCCAGGTTTGGACTAATACAGTATAATGGAATTTTTTTGCTTTCACTGTTGCATAAAAAACCTGGTATTTTTGCTTTCTATAAATGAAATCAATTAATTCTAAAGACAAATAATGTTTAAAATGTTTATTTTACATTTCTTTTAAGTGTTATTAAAAAAAGTTAATGTTAAAATGTTTTAAAGTAAATAGAACAAAGGCACTGAAACCATAGACAACGCTAAATGACTGTTCTGGATGTGCAGTGATTCCATGTATCAGATGATTAAATGGGCTGTTAGATTTTCATTGAACAAACAGTGCCAAAACTTTCAACAAGACTTCCTTTGTCGTGATGTACGTTCATCATTCAACTTCCCTCACAGTTTTTATGTCAACTGCAGGAAAAACGGCTACCTGACATGCAAAAACCCAGAGGCTCACTTCTTGAAAATGGAACGCATTTTCAGAGATGTGTGCAGAGCTAAATACAAACAGCCAAACCAGAAACAGACAACACTTAAAAATTAAAAAATAAAAAAATAATTTAAAAAGGCAGTAAGAGAAACGTTGGTAGTAGCTAAGTGAACGAAAACAAGAGTACCAACTGAAAACAACAGGATTTGAGATAGCAGGAAGCGAGTGACACAGTCCTCATCGTAACTACAAGAGAAACACAGACAATCTTTGAGCAATGGAACAAATTAAGAGGATTGCTATATAATTACGCATACACGCCACCTAACCATCTTACCATTACAGTGTAGAAGGAAAAAATATTAAACTAACAAAAACCAAAAAACCCCACCAAAAATATATATGGGAAGTCGACCAAAAACATGACCCAAAGGAATTACCTCCGCCAAACGTCCCAGAAAGCCGTCTTTGGGAGGCGGGCTGGGGCCGCGGCAGGCTGTGGCTGCTGGGGTACGCGCAGCCTCCCAGGGGCAGAGGCTGCACAGCTGTTTGGGTTACTATCAAAGGCAACCACGAAGAAAGGAAAAGGAAAGGAAAGCAAGCAGCAGCCACGCTGAAGAGCAGAACTGCTTTGCACGCAAGTACTTAACATATGGAATAAACAGTACCGAGGCAACACGAGGGAACAATTAGTCTAAACGGTTTTGTAAATATCTTGGACAACTACCAGAAGAGAAGAATACTGAGGAAAGCACTGACTAATTCAGGGGAGGGAAGGGACCTAGATGGCTTTTCTGGCCTCCTTCTGTCCTTATGTGCCCTGTATTTATATTTGAATGCTTGCATTACCCAGCATATAGGCTATTTAAGGTCAGGAAAGCATTGCAGTAGCACAGCTGCCTCCAGCAAGTAGTGCTTGACATCACTAAACCACACAGAAGAGCACAGCCCTTTTACTGGCTTCAACAGCAAATATCTGCAAGCAGAATTGTTTCGCTCTATTTGTACAGGTTTTTCCATCGCACTGTGGCGTCTGCAGCTTTGGTACTAACAGGGTTTTGCCCACTGAAATTGTTAAATAGCTGAAGTTTCCTCCTCATGTATTTTCAGCAGCCCCTGACCAGAAACTGGCTCGAAGAATTTAGTTTTAAAATCCAAAAAAAAGAATATACATTCTTGTATTCTAAAGTTTCCATTCTTGCCAAATTTAACTTGTCTTCCTCTGTGGGAAGTTTGACACATACTGCATGCACATATTAAATATCACATGAGATCTGTGATTTAAATTTTATAATATCCTTTGTTGACACACATGTATTTTTTCCAAACCACACATAAAAAAGTCCCATTTTTTTTTCCATTAACACAACGGGTACACGATTTGTAGAAATCATGAAAGACAGGAATGGTTAATAAACCACTGAAATTAAAGGATTTCAAAACACTGCTCCCCATGTTGCGTTTGATAAATGTCTTAAATAAGCATTTCCATATTTTCCTAGATAGATATATCAATGACTGCACAAAAAAACCCCATAATCCCACAAACCCAAAACCCAGAAATTATGCAAGGCAGGTGGGCCTCACAGTGCACACCAGAGTTTTGGCTCTTAATCATCCAGATCAAAGACCTGTTGGAGCACACAGGTTCCTCCCTATCCAAGTCTTAGGAGTTTCCTCCAACAAAAATCAGGGTGGAGAGTGGGATGCCGAACATCCAGGTCTTTTCCTGACACCAGTTTTGAATTTGACCAGGATGAAAACCTCAGAGGTGGATCCCACAGTTTAGCTGTAGCCTGTGGCAACTTGAAGACAGCAGAAGAATTCACTGACTTGCAGTGAAAGAGAGCAGGGAGCAGCAACGCTCATTTGAGGTACAAAAGGGGACTAACAGATACAAGAAAATTTCTTTGTGATTGGGAGAAAAAAGCTCCACAAGAAAAAAGCCCAAACAAAAAAGCTTCTTTAAGCATAAAAGGTGTATGCAACTCCTTGGATGTAAGGTGGCCCCTAGGCCAGCTCAAACTACCTCCTGTGTGTTTCTTCCAGGTTGCAGATTAATCAGGTCCTGCTAGTCTTCAAGAACTGCTTGCTGTAGAGAAATGAAAGATGCAAAATATATGGGACTTGCATAAAGCGCTGCTCTGCACAGCTATGCTTTTGGCTGTTTCTACATTCTTCAAAGATCAGCTTACACGTTTTTCCAAAAGTAAACCTACAAAATACAGCGACTCCTATTTAAAGAATTACTTTTCTTAGTTGCCTACAATCTGCACTTTCATTTAAAGAAAGCTGAAGTTTAGTATAGTTACAGTATGCCTGTGTTGGTTTTACAATTCAAGAAATCCTTGTGATTTGTTAAGGGGATTCTCCAGAGGAAAGCTCCTACGAGAGAAGTTCTCAATATTTCTGAAGGGGAATCTGTTACCTAGGAAAAAAATATTCAACAAAGTCTCAAATTTGGGAATATGTCTTTTATACTTATTCTCCAGGTAGGTCTGATACGCAAGTGCTGAAAGGAAGCGGGTGTTCAGCTACCACTCCCATGAGCCGGGTAGCTTGTGGAGTTCAGTAGTGGGACAGACAGTGACTGCCTTGTATGCCTTAAATTAAATCAGCACTACAGTGAATCACATTCTTGACAATAATTAGGGAAAAGGAAACACCCAGAAACCCAGCAGTCATGTTGCAAAAAATCAGCCATGATTTATTTTGGGGAAATGGAATCTTCCTACAATGGATAATTAAGGAGGTATTAAAGCTCCTTTCAAGGAGACATCAAGTTTAAAATGCCACTGATTATTGGCAGGAAAAAGGGAAGCAAAAACCGAAGAAAATAGAGAGGTGGTTATCTAGTACTATTGTGGGGTTGGTACCCTTATGGGAGAAAAGGAGAATGAGCCACTCTGGTAATCTTGAAAGACACACTTCAATCCTTTCTTTTGGTAGCACAGACAACGGGGCCAAGATCCCTCCGCTTACAGTTTCACTCCTGCCCATTAGATTCCCTGTAGGGCTGTTCCTCTGCCATCCTCCTCAACCCACGCTCCCCATGCCACCACGTTCCCTGCCAAAATGCCAGCAACAGGAACGCAGGTCCCAGTGAGTACTGGCAGCCTTCCCCAGCTGCGGTGGGGGAGAAGACAACAGAGGCAATTAAAACTGAGGTCTTTCACATACAACTTCATTCTGCGTTTCACCTGTTTTAGAGGTTTTATCTGAAAATCCTTAACTCTTCACTTCCAAGCAGTCAGAGATTTCTACCTACTGAACGTGACCATCTGGAAGCAAGCATTAAACAGTAGCTGACTTTTTACCTGTTTTAAGTAATAAAATAGGAAAAGTCTGAAGACAGAACACTATAATGTGCAGATCGCAATTAGAGTGAAGTTCTATGAAAACAACTGACTTAGTCACCATGTTCAGAAAGCAAGCCACATATCCCAAATACGCAAAAAATCAGCTTCAGTAAAGTGTACTCTGCTGAAAGATGGTATCACGTTCTGTAGTGGTGGGCTTGGATTTACATCAAGAACTGGGAAAAATACCCACGCAGCAACAAAAAAGTGGGTTCGAAGTGTACTCTAGGAAATTTGAGTTTTCATAAGTCTTGAGTAAATGTGCCTTTCTATACTCACTGCATTTGCTGCCAAGACTAAATCTAATTAACTCATTGTAACTACTGTTTGTCAGTCTTGGTAATTAATAACCAGTTAAAATGGATACAGTTGAACAGCTAAAGCTCAGCTTCGAGCTTGAAGGAAAACCCTCCATGACCTGCTCATGCGATTACATTTAAGGATAAGTTGGCAAAAGTCTCAGACTTGTCAGATAATTTTTAAATTTCATGCAGTCAGTAACTTTGAAGCACTCTTCCACAAGAGCTATTCTGTTCCAAAAAGACAGTCTGTGGAATTAAGCATGTTTAACAACAGAGAAACGACTGTTTCAATTGTGATTTCCCAGCAACTCTCTATTTTATTGTTGTTTTTTGAAGTAGTACTGAACAACAGCACATTATCTATCAAACCACAAATAACTTAGCTCTAGACAAACTCCAAGTTCGGTTGCCCTTCGTATAAATTTTACAAGTCACGTAGGACCTGAATTTTTCATTGTATTTTCAAGAAACACCTACTTAGGAATTTTTTAGGTTAACATTTAACCCCAGTTACCAGACCTTCTGGCTTGCTCTATCACGGCCATATCAAAAGCCACAAAATAAGAAAAGATGAGACTTGTTCTGAATTTCTCTGGTCAGCCTAACTGATTTTAAGGAAAACATTTCAAGGAGTTCAAGCTGACCCTACAGTTGGCGCACACAGTTCTTTAGGACAAAAGGTCCTACATAAAACTCCTAAAAGATTCCTATTAATTCCTAGGTATGAAAAAAATCCTGCCACCTGTGACAGACAGACAATTCAGCACCAACATGGATTGACTCTGTTCAGCAAGCTCCCTTTCTCCTACAAAAACATTTCAGGAAAGGAAGATGAAATCTGCTGTGTTTCTTATGTCTTGGGGAAGTATCTGAGAAAGGCACTTCAGTATTGCACCATGGATGTCAGAACAGCAATAAAAATACCCTCCAATCCCCAAAAGTGTAACAACATAGGCAATAGAAAAGCCAAAAACATATGATGCATCAAAAGTAAGAGTTTTTGTAAAACTAAAATGGATTTCAGTAAGTAGCAAAGTAAACACAATCTAAGAAAATAATGGAAAAGAAATCCCTATTGCAAATAGAAGGGAAGATTTCAAAAGTATTAAGTACTGGCCTAGCTAGTAACTAAGATGACAGTAATTTTCAGTGTCATTGCCAGAATTAGCTTTGACCAATTAAAAGTGTTTCTGACACTTCACTGTACAAAGATACAAGTCTAAACATATGGGCAACAGTAAAAAAACCAAGAACACCTTTATGAATAATACTGCCTGATGTCCTAAAGAAAAATTACTTTGTTCCCTTTTCCCTTCATTATCACTCTTTGTAGGAGGGTAAACACACCTAGAAGCAGCAATAACACAGTAAAAGTGCTGAGGAGGATATTTTAGAGGAGTACAGTTTTACAACGGTACTTAGAAATGCCTGTGTTGAAACAGGGATTATTGCAATGAAACATGGTATACTCATAGCATATGACAACACGAGACAGAACTGGATGTTTAATTAGGGTAGCCTGAAATAAACTATATGTAAACAAGTGAAAAAATGGAACACTAACAGAAAGATTTGTACCTAAGGGAAACAGATGTGTTTAAAACAGCTGAAATTTCTGTAGACCACTTCACTCTAGTCAAAAGTATGTAGAGGAAGGGAGTGGGAAAGGGCTGTCTTGAATCACGCTTCTGTTTTCTTTTGTAATTTCTTGTTAATTCTACTTCCTATACATATTTTTCTACTCTACAAGAAAATCCTTTAAGGGGTAAAGTACTTGGTGTACCCTGTAAAAATACTCCCTCCACCATCAGGTTACAGAACCTTAGGCACCCAAGGCTGACACTCTGAGAAAAACCTGACAAAAACCTCTGAGAAGACACAAACCCTTCTCCATCTTCAGCAAAGTTTTGCTCTGAGACTCCAGGCAATGCTGAACTCTGGATTGCTGCAAAGCATACGCCAGACCAAAACCTGCCCCTTATCTTCTATACAGAGAAACTAGTACCTCGTTACCCAGTAACACAATCAGTCCCACTGAACTGCCTTAAGTATTACAGACTCAATGATTGGGTCTAATTGCTTAGTCTCTTAACTGAAAGAAAGGTATCTTAAAAATCTCACTAACTGAACCATTTAAGGACAGCATTGACACACATCCAGCATCAAAGCACCATTTAGATGATGGACACACAATCTTACTTCTGCGACTGTTTTCACCAAGTGTTCTGTATCACCTTCAGAAAAGAAAGGAACAGGCAGTAAAGCTGAACACCCAGGATAGAAGTGCAAGTCGATCTGTTTCCCCGTCAGTCCCAGTCTACCCTGCTATCTTCTGAAGCTGTCAACAGCCCATCAAAAGGTGGCCGCAGCAACACAGATGATTTTTAGGGGACAGGACGAGTTGCAAAGCAGAGCTAGACTGGAAATCAGGTGCTGGCTGCAGTTTCAGAAGATTTGGATTACAGGGACATGGCACATACCGTATGCAGGATATATCACTGACTCGGGCATTGTGTAGAGGCATGACTAAACTGGGATTAAGGGAAGAGAAAGCCCTGCAAAGCAACAGCTATTCCTGCTTCCCATGTCTGCAAAGATGCTCTGGGATTTGAAGAAGTCACGGACTGTCTTGGCTGCCTACTAACAATCCTACTGAAATCATCAACTCAGATGAATACATACATTTCCACATGCATATAGAAGACCTTCTTACTTCTGTCTTCTACAAAGACAGATACATAAAAAAGCCTAAACATGACCACTCATTTAGACTGTGTATTCATAATCATTCTGAAACAGCAGGCTTCAACCGGCGATACACGCTCAGCAGTACAGCATGCCAACTTTAAAGGTGAATCCCTTCACAGCACCCCTGCACCTCAAACATAGCGAGAGGTGGTACCTGGCAGTGAATGGGTAACATTCTACGGTCTTCCTTCTCCAACTCCCAGCAGAAAGGACAGGTAAAAGATAGCAAACACCTTAAAGCAAACACACGTTTAATTTTTTTTTTTCTTTTCTTTTTTTCTTTCCCATCAGTGAAAAACATACAGAAACATTCAAAGTCTAAGAGTTCAGGTCAGGTTCTGCCCATATGAGAAGGTTAAACTCAGTCACCGAACTCTGAATACCACCCTCAGTCACGAAGAACCCCCTGGCACAGCTCCCAGACCTATAAAACCCCAACCATTTCAATCCCCAAAGCATGGAGCCTGACCAGTTAAGCAAAACAAGTTCTACTGACAGCTGGTTTTCTTAGCATATTCATGTCTGCGTATTTATCAGAGAAAAGCCCTCCAGGACAACAGTGTTTATGACAGGATTATTTGTGTGAATCCAGGGAACACAGCATTCACTGACCAACAGTGTTTCTACCCTTTTATCTTTTTTCCTTAAAATGTGAACCAAGACAAACTAATTTTTATTTTCTTTTTATGGACAACTCGTGAAGGAAAAATAACACACACATTTTTTTCTTTTTTTTTAATAAAAAACCCAGACTTCTGATCCATATTCGTATGTAGTATGTTGACACACATTTTAAGCATTAATATAGAAATTAGCTGTTCAATCCTGCACTGACTTTTTGGATTTAGAGTCTACTGACTTTTAATTAACGAAAATCAAATACATGATGAGTATTTTTATTACAAATATCCTTTCCATACATGTATCTAGTATACTTTCACTAGAAAGACAATTTTGGCCAAGCAAGATGCTTTCTATCGACAGGTTTAGAGACATGCTGTGTAACACGTGGAAATGTGTCAGAGGCATAAATGGCAAATATCCCAGCAGCTCCTTGACATGCAGAGGAGTGCAAAAGCAGCCTCAGAATACGTCTGTGCCTAACAGCAGGAGAGGTCAAGTGGATGAGCAAGTGAAGGGCCTCAGGTACTGACACTGCCCAGCTCTCTGAACCTCTCCCCAAGCACAGCAGCCATCAGCTGGGATGAAGAGCATCCTGCAGCCAGTCCCACACCCCGAGGCGGGAGGAGGCACAGGACGAGCTGGAGATACACGCTAACGGATGCTGACACCACCATCCTCTCAAGCTGGGTGGTCAGTCTGTGGGGTTTCCCAGCTTACCACTTCCCTCCAGAAGTGTGCAGAAAATTGTTTTTATGATACTACAGTTATGATGGTAGCTTTTAAACAAAATACATAACAAATACACCATGTTTTATTTTAACTTAATCTAATTTTTGAAATCATTAAAAGCAGCTGCTATTGGCATCTATCTGCTTATTGATGTAGTGCAATCTAGAATAAGAAGAATTCTTAAAATTATAAAATGAAAGCTTTTTGTGATCAATTTCAAATTAAGGAAAAATTGACTAGCAATTGCTGTTTGATTGTTTGAACAATTAGTAATTAAAGGAATGTTTTTAAATTAGTATGTTTTAATGAAAGAATTAAACCAGGTATAGTTATAAATCATTATTGCTGAGATTTTAATAAAATAACAGAAATGCTCCCCATCCCTAAGTGTGGGGCTGTTTTTTTACTGTAAGAACTGGAATTGACACTCTTGCAGCCAGACACCATGCCATACAAGTCAATGGAACACCCATATCGACTCGAATGAGCCACAATACTTCCCTACTGCATTTTTAACCCCCTGCTTTAATATATGAGCTTTTTCAAGCCAACCGACATCTACCTCTTATGGTTTGGAACTAAGACGTTAGTACATGTCCCTCCTTTTGCAAATCTGTCTTCCAGAGTCTATGACAAGGAGCAGCCTAAGTCTTACTAGTATTATGTTTACTATCCATCTAAAAATAGAGCAAATTTACTTTACAATAACCCTTCAGAGCAAACCCACTATATTCGTATCACTAGGGCTAAAATTTGCTGACAAGATCTGTGGGTATGTATCGTTTTTAGAAAATGCAATGTGGGAAAGCATGTTTATATGGTAGAGCTGAAAAGCAATGAAACCCCTTGAGAAAGCAGGAGATAACTCACGTTACACATACAGGCCCTTTGCTCTTATATCTCTACAAAGCTGAAACATTTCTATCTGAAAATGTTTTTTCATACGTCAGGAAAATGCTATTCCTGTTTGCTCGTTCTTCCTAAGGTGAAGAGAGTTTAGTATTAGCAAAATAATTGTGGGAATTTGCTATTTTTCCTGTTTTGTTGAGTACTTGGGAATGTTATGTTGGGAACTGTCAACTACTACTTACTCCACCTCAAAATCTGCTGCATACAAAAAGAATACACTGGTAATTTGCTTACATGGCTTTTGTAGATGCAATTACTGTTAGCAGCAGGAAAGAACTTTTATAAGCAGAACACAATTCAAATGTAACATGCCACGGCCTCAAGTCATTAAACTAATCCTCAGGCCTTCTTGAGGCTTTTTGTACTTTTGGCAAAAACTATTAAAAAAGTACGCATTGTTGCTTCAGTTCCCAAACACTGGAAAGTTAAATATCTAGACTGTCAGCCCCTGCTAAACAGAGCAGAGACTTCGGGGAAAGAACAACAGACAACTGTATCTTTGTTATTAAAGTGCAATCGAACAAACATTGAAAACATACCCATACACTTTTTCATGGCACATAAGAAGTAGCCAGTAGAATAAAGGAAGGTGCAACAGCTCACAAAGAACGCTGGTATTATGGGTTACCCATATCTAGATGCTGTGACAAGTGCCTTACAAATGCATGAGAACAGATTGAATTAGGCGAGTGAAGTATCTCAACTTTGATACATAGATAACATGACAAGGTGTGGCATGGAACTCTAGGGTTTACTGGTATGCTTTTAACATGACTACATAAGCTACAAATGACCAAACCATAAATAAGTCAGACACGTCAGAAATGTACTAACACCACTCAAATATCTTTCTGCTATATTGCTCTACATCACACGTCTAAAATCAGATATTCTTCAGGGCACTAACAGAAAATGCCACACTTTTAGGAAGACAAAGAGTTGCTTTGTATTGCTATTCTGCTTGGTATCAAAAGGTCAACACCTTTCTTAAGATACTACTGAAAGTGGGAAAATAAGCAATGTATTCATTAGCACATGGGTCATTTAGACAAACATACCTGGGTGGCCTGAAACTACATTTCAGAATCAGCATGTGACTAGACCTGAAAATACAGTGGAAACTAGTGACAGCCCATTTGCTTTTAACAGCAGCTGAGCAGAAGATCCCTTTGGAACTAGGTTAATTACATATTTGACTACAATTATTCCCTCAACTAATACTGACAGAAAGTAGTGAATTGATAAAAATATGAAAACATAAAATCTGCTAAACATATTGTGTGTGTTTGCATGTGCAATCTACATTTTCTTAAATAATCTAGGAAGTCTTACGCCTTTATCTAAATCAAATCTTGAGGTTTGTTTTTTAAATTGTTTCTAAAAGTGTATCCAGACCAATGCCCTGTTAAGCAAAATGTCAAGATACCATGTTCTTTCAGTCACACAAACTTATCACTGAGTTATTACAAAACTAGTCAGTGTTTTGTAATAGTAACACAGTAGTCAGTGTTTACTATCTTTTCTTCTCTACCTAGAAGTGTCATCACCAGTTCAGAGGAAAGTCATTGCAGTTAAACAGAAAAACAAAACATCACTGAAACAACGCTAGACCAGTTTGACTGTTGTCTATCTGAACAGTCTAACGTAGTTGTGTTTTTGAAGCAGACATGACAAGACTGAGATGCTGAAGCAAAGGAGAAGTGTTAAGACACTCTTAATTCCAGAACTGGAAGAAGAGAAATTTAATGAAAGCAGACTGATTTCGAATCCTCACCCTTCCATTTTAGGAGCAGAAATTAATTTCTCAGCAAATCTGTTTGCCAACTGGTAAACAGACCAGTAAGGTTCAACACACTTTTCAGATAGTCTTCTGAAAAAAAGTAACTTAGTAGAACTGCAAATTCCTCAAACATGGTTGAAGTGCTTTAGCTTCAACAACACTTTATTCAAATGTATTATGTTTACACAGAGAACTTACCTTCCCAAAATAAAAAGAAATTAAAGATTCCCCCCGAAAAAATGCTATCAGTATGTTGTACCATAGAAGGCACTCAAAATATACTGCTACAGAAAAACACAGCACACTTCTCATAGATTATGATGCTACAAGAATATCACATATAGCCAATGATTTTTCTTCATCCATATGTGGTCCAGCCTTAGATATAAAATAGCCAAAAGAGGATCTGTCATTTCTCCACCACACACATACTTGCAGTAATCACTATAACTTTAAGCGATTTAAAAAAACCCAGTACATTATCACCTAGCCAACATTTCTTACATATATCAGGAAAACACAGAAAAGTTCAGAGATAAAGTAGAATAAACACTACAGAATAAAAAAGTCTCACTCACTGCTCAATACGCGGGGAGAGGTACAGCTTAGGAAAAACCTGAGTAGCTTCTGCATCCTCAAAACTAACAGAGAGAAGTGCAACATCTTCTCCAGGATCTTCATTCACATCCTGTACATAAAAAATAATAAAATATAAAATGGCAAATAACAAACTGAATACTTATAAGCTCACAGATAACAACTAATGTATCAAATACCAATTTATTTCGGAGACACTTAAGTGAGGAATTTAAAGTGTAACCGTTGAAAAATAGGTTGCAAATCTTTCTTACTGTACCAGTACTTAAAAAGACATTATGCCATGCTTGATTTCTTTTAAAATACCAATTAATTATTTTTAATTATTTTAATTTTAATTTAAAATTAAATTTTAATAATTTTATATTATTATTTTTAATATTTTAAATATTAAAATATCAATTACAGTGTTAACAAGAGTACAGTAGTGTAGCTCTTCTTCAAATAGCTAAACTACATATTTCAGTAAAGATGCAGATTTCACTTTTAAGAATTCTTGGTTTCACACTAACATCAGATGCAAATGCCAAAGACATTTTTTAAATGTTATAATATCACTGAGTTATGACCACAGATTTTACATTTGTTATTTTTCAAAGTAGTATATGATCCAAAAATTCTGCTGTACTCAACTCCTACTTCTCTTGTGGAAGAAAAACGTTTTTGTTATCAGAAATTTGTATCTAGAAGTCACTGTCCCCAGGTTTCCAACAAATTAAACCCATGCATTACTTTCAGCAAAGACTGCACACTCTATACTATCAGGGGAAAAAAATAAAAATCCATGCTAAATACCATGACAGTCAATGCATTCACAGTTGAGGCTTTCTTTGTATCAGAACAATCAGTTACAGTTTTGGGATCAGCTAGAACAAATTGTTTCTGGTTAGGACTGGACATCTCTCCAATTCATAAATCACATACAGTATGAACAAGTGTTTTTCTGCTACACACATCATTTAAGCTCTTGACCTCTAGTTAGAAAGTAATGAGTTAGCAGTGCAGCCACCTTCTTCGCCAGCAAGTAATATGGTGCCACTTGCTGCTCACAAAGAAATCCTTTGACATGTTTGTGCATATGTACATAGCAACTTGCCAAGATGCATTTGTTTTCATCCGTTTTGGAAAAATTATGAGAGGAAACAGATAACCCAGCAGATACGTGCTCAGAGCAAGATCAACATGGTGCAGTGTGCCCTGGTCTGCTCTGTCCCACAAGCAGCTGTGAGGAAGGAACATGCAAACCACTTACAACACTGCAGACCCTGTCGTATCTGGGGAGGTTAAAAAAAAAAAAAAAAAAAAAAAAAAAAAAAAAAAAAGTGACTGCTCAGTGGTTTCAGGAATACAGTCTCGTGCCATTTAAAGCTTTGGCAGGACTGAAACTGTTAACGTCCAGAGAGACTAGCTGCATACCAGCTATTACGTGCAGAACACAACACGCCAAGAAACGTAGTGATAAGCTGCCCTGAAGAATGGGTCTTAAAAAAGCCTAATTGTCTTAGATGAAAAATGAGACAGAGATGACAGTGTTTTCTTGAATTCTGCCTCGGTGTGCATCTCACTTCTGACAGCTGAAAGAGAAGTGTACTCTGAAATGCCTATAAAACCAGTGCGAGCACATTACGGCTGGGAATCAGAACATGGTTTTAACCTGAGGTTGCAGGACAGCACTCCGTATGAGTGGTGAGGACAAAAGCTAGCTGCTGTCCTGCTGGGGTATGATCAGTTTATGGATGGGATTACATAACATGGCTGCACATAACAGCAACAGACAGGACCTCATGACCCATGACGTTCCCATTGTACTATCATCTACAGTAGAAGAACCACCACAGATTAAAAAGCCTTTTTCAACAAGACAAACACACAAATGCAGTCCCCCCCCGCCCAACCTTTTCCCCAGTATTTCATATATTTCCATCATTAAGGAAAAAAAGATTAAATAAAGAACAGCCTTTACTCCTGGAGCTGAGTGTGGCATTAACTGGATTTCCCCATTAATTTGCTAATTGTCAAACAAAGGAACTATTAAGACAGATTAAGTAGTAATGCTAATGATTACAAAGATATTATTTTAATGGGCATTCTTCAAGAGATGACAAGCACATATAATCGTTTGGTTGATGAGAAGCTCAACACGAGCCAGCAACGTGTGCCTGCAGCCCAGAAAGGCAGCTGTACCCTGGGCTGCACTAAAGGAAGTGTGGCCTTCCCGCACTGCCGCGGTGCTTCTCCCCCTCCGCTCCACATGCAGAGACCCCACCTGCAGTGCTGCGTTCAGCTCTGGGGCACCTAACAGAAGAAGGACATGGACCTGTTGGAGCAAGTCCAGAGGAGGCCACGAAGATGACCAGAGGGCTGGAGCACCTCTCCTGTGAGGACAGGCTGAGGGAGTTGGGGTGGTTCAGCCTGGAGAAGAGAAGGCTCCGGGGACACCTTACTGCAGCCTTCCAGTGCCTAAAGGGGCCTGCAGGAAAGTGGGGAGGGACTTTGTACAAGGGCTTGTGGTGGTAGGACAAGGGGTGATGGCTTTAAAGTGAAAGAGGGCAGATTTAGATTGGATATAAAGAAGAAATTCTTCACTATGAGGGTGGCAGCGTGGATGCCCCATCCCTGGAACCGTTCAGGGCCAGGTTGGATGGGTCTTGGAGCAACCTGGTCTAGTGGAAGGTGTCTCTACCCATGGCAGGGGGAGTGGAACTAGATGATCTTTAAGGTCCCTTCCAACCCAAACTAGTCTGATTCTATGATATAATACATTCACTCATGTATGTATAGGGTTCTTCCGAGAGCACGTTCTTTTGTTTGTAATTCTTTTCAAATAATCTGCTTCTACAGAATAGAGCCTATATGCATTTTACAAGCTACACAGACAAACCCAAATTGATTTAATCTTGCATTTAGCACTAGTGCTTAAGTTCATGTGCACACACAGATTGACACCATGCATAAGACCAGTTTCTAGAATATCATCCAGGTGCTTACTGATCAAAAATAATCAAAACAAATCAAAAAACAAAACCCCACCCCAAAACAGATTAGGTGAACACCACTACAGCATCCACTAACCCATACAGTAATATTATATTATATTATCTACACTCACTAGTGGCTTCTTTAATACGAAGATTTATGCCAGAGGAAAAACACCCACACATCATAAATCATCACGGTATCTTTGCATGTTAAGCTGCAATAAACTGATGTGGGTACTAAGAGCAATAAACTGAGACATGTTTTTTTTTCATTTACAAAAATAACATACTGCAAACACTACTGTAACTCCTGTTGCCAGCACAGCACTGCATTATGTTCATACAGCTACTGTCCAATGCAAATTTGACAAAAAAATTGGCATTCTTCTGTAACTACCACTTTTCAAGTGGATGCATATTTTCAGCCCCGAGACATGAAAATTGTAACTTAAAAAAGACCTAAACCCCCAGCATTTCTGTAGCTTTTAAAAGATGCAGTGCAGCAACACCAAGAAGCTGCTCAACCTCACTGCTCAGGTGGCTGCAGATTTACACAGACTTACGACAGCATCTCTTCTGACACCATACCGTTCATTCCTTTCAGACTTTGCTACTTTTATTTTTGCAAGAATCTGCTGGGTAGAACTGCATTCAATCCTAGTATGTCTGTTACAACTGGGGTTTATGAAATTAAACCAAAACCACATGTCTTACACATAAACTGTGGAAAGCTTTTCAACTAATAGACCTTTTTGTTGTTGTCTGTGCCAGTCACAACTTAACTCCTTCAGTGATCTCTCTCTCGGTCACCCCTACAAACCTGTTAGTGACTAGGTGAGATGATGGATCCTTGTATTAGCAGACAATGACATTTCCCCAGAACAAGGGCTGAGATCCTTCCATTACAGCAAAGCATCCAAAACCAAAGGTTATTTGAAACCTTCCTATCAAACTCCCCCCCTCTCCCATTTCTGCAAACGCATTTCTCTCAAAGAACAGGCCACATTTAAGCAGAGCAGCAAAGCAAAAATCACCTCTATTTTTATTTTTCTGTTGGCTTCAAAAGAGAGAATGACATCCAATTGCTTTGGCAATATTATTCCCTTTTAGGAAAAAAAGAGACTGTTGAACTAAAGTCACAAGATTTTTTAATATTTAACTTGCCACATTCCTTCTCGTAATTTGTATTTAATTCACAACACAATGTTAGAGGACTTTATTAAAAGATTTAATTTTATACTTAATAAAAACTGATTTTGTAAAAATTAAGAATATTTTCTATAAATGTTAGCATCCAATGTTAGAACTGCCACATTCAAGTACTATTTTATACTCACAGAACTTTTTCCACACAAGACTCTACAGAAGGCATTATTAAAGTGAACTTGCACTAAGCAAAGAACACATCCTGGGCCACAGGAATTTTGAGGTTTAAAAACTGAATGTTTGTAAAAATGCTTGAAATCATTAGTTAAGCATGTGATAATGCACATCTATTAGTTTTTCCACAACAGGCTCATGTTTGATAGCAAACCCCCCACCCCTCTAGTGCACTGCGATGTAAAAGATCCAACACAGATTTTCATGGTGTCTTTCTGCCTTCTTGCTATCACATTTTTCTTTTATAAAATAAACTTTCCCTCATTTCAGAAAATGCCCGTTCAAATCAAACAGGAAAAAAAATGGATATAACATCCAACCCTGAAAATAGTTTTCTTTCTCAAGAACTGCAAGGGGTTTCCTATGTTTACAGAATACTTTGCACAGTGTGGACTGATCCTATACTAAACCACCAAAGTGCTGCGGAAATCCAGAATATACTTTGTAAAGGAATGTGGTGAGAAAGGAACAAAATTTAAAAAAACCAAAAACATCCTAAAGATTTTCAACCCATAGGTTTGGGTTTGGTTTTTTTTTTTTTTTACTATTGCAGAAACCTTCTAGCAACAACTTAGAAGAATAAATGAAACTTTTCACAAAGAAAAACATAAAGAGAAAGCTCATGGTATTTTATTCTAATTTACCCTTTATCTACTTAGCCAGTGCAGACTGAAGTTTCATTACATTTGTATTTTTGAAACTCAAGAACAAGAGGCCATGTGAAAATACAAATGCAGCACAGAACAGATTAAAATGGAGTTTGAAGGCATTTTGGATTTTTTTTTTCCCCAAAAAAAACTTCAGAAAAAGACTTCAAGGTAAAACTTAAAATCCTACTTCTAATTATATCAGCACTGTCTAAACAGCCATTTGTTAGTTTTCATTCATATCAGTCTAAACTTACATTCAAATGCATGCTTCAATGTTTACAGCTGCTCCCTTTGCAAGATATTTAATCTTTTTACAAAGTTAGAATGAGTTGTTTATGAAAATTATCATCAAAACCACTTTAAATACACTATCCAAACAGCATTGTTTTCATGTATCCTACCTACTGTAATTGAAAACTGGGAATTTACTGGAACTGACAATTTATTATGAGTCAGATGGTTGATAGCCAGTCCAACCAAAACATCTGCTCCGCACAGTCACAACTGCTATAACCCATTTCCTCTTGTGCCTGGAGTCCAACCAAGTTGTACATTACAGTTCCTTTTCTTTAAAGATGCAGACTCTGGAAAATCAGTTATTACTTTTTCTTAGTTATCAACAAAGAATTAATTGCCTTGAAACCTTTGATTAGAGTATCCTTTGAAGAGGAGGTATTTCTGTATTTGGCATGCAAGTGTGATTGCATGTACCAAATAACAAGGCACAAACTGTAAGCAACTGCAGGCTTTTCCCAGGCAGTGGCAGGACCTGCCTTTCCATGGAAGTGGAAGACTTGAGAAGTAGGCGGCACGAGGCTTGGAGGAAAGAGCGTGCAACGGCTCGATGCATAAATCAAGGACCTGGTATTAGGAATCTGGTTGAGCGTGATGAACTGTAAGCCAAGAATGAGAAGAAACTTTGAATTTGGTAGAAGGGATGGGAAAGGATGTGTGGGAAGAGTATTGGCACACTTTGCAGAGGACAAGCAGCTTCTGGCCTGGCAAATGGACCAGAGAGCAGGGCTTCTGTAGGGCTGTTAGGGTCGTACTCTAAGTACAAACAGCAATTGGTTTGGGGATCAAAATGAGGTAAGGAGAAGCACACAAACTGTTTGACCTACTGGATGTTACGTTGGGTAAAGAGATACCATGTAGACTACTGATGTTGCAGATGCCTCCCAACCGCGTGGTCAGGCCAAAACTGCTCCAGGAGGTTCCCAGCCTGCAGCTGATCATTCCTACCTCTCCCTGGCAGTTTCTGACCTCTCAGCTCTCACAGCTGCTCAGTAATTGCCTTTGTGGTATGACTAACTGAAGGGATGGCAAACTCCAGCAAATGGAGAGAGGAAGGGATTGCTTGAAATAATATAAGCAAAGGATAAACTCAATTTACTACTTATGTGATATGATGGAGGTTGTGGGGGAAGGTGTAATGGAAAGGCAGAATATGGATGAGAACACAGCGGACTGAGGAGGTGCTGATCTTAGCATCCACAGCCAGCTCATGACAAGTGAAAGTCTTTTAACAGACACTTATTTGACTGTGGTACTACCTCTTAGCCCTACCGAGTCAGTCAGCTTCACCGAAGTCAAGTGTGAAATTTGTACTTCAAATTTTCTCCCTTCTGGAGAAAAAAGGTCTCCAGAGGAGAAATGCATGAGAATAACGTGCATTCACAGAAAGGTAGTTTATCTTGGGGTCAGACATTAATCCATGGAATTTTGCATGACACATACCTGTAATGGGACAACAAAATTTGGTTTTGAAGCTGAAACGTGAATTTCACCAGAGAAGAATACACACCACTATCCACTTAGTACTAATGGGTTACTTGCATCACGACAGTTAGCAGTTTGGCCATTTACCTCTACACAATAACATGAAAACCAACTGTTAAAGAATAAACAACTCATACTCTTACTGCCTAGCAGTTTCACTAGCCATCAGCTACATGTTCTCCTAATCTTTTTCTACATCTAATGCTTTTCAAAAACGTAACAAAACACACTAGGGGAAAGCAGGCTAAGGAATGTGGATCGGCAAATGAGACTGAGAAATCTGCTTCACTCTAGGGAGAATATGTAATTATTCCAGGAAATTCTTTCTCCTGTCTTCCAGGAAACCCACCAGGTCTGATCAAGGAGCACTGATTCTTTAAATAGGATCTTTAATGAAAACAAAGGCAGTTACCTTGCGTGCACTGCCCGTGGTATTGAAGCATTCCAAACACAGCCTCTCTCCCAAGGTAATGTAGCAGAACTCCTCAGACTGGGAAAAAAAGCGTGCTCATGCCCAGCATAATTCCTGGTTTGAGTTACATGAAAATTGTAGTCTGCGAACAACTTTGCAGAATCTGAAGTGCAAGCTTCTAGGACAATATATTGAATTTTCTTCATTAAAAAAGAATGAAATAAATATCTACTAAGCTTTAAAAAAGTATCAGCAAGACCTGCCAGTATACCATTGGGCACTGATAGGTGAACAAGAAAACAAACATTTCCTTTAAGTGTAACATCCCAGGGTGGTTTTTTTTTTATATTGTCATTGTTGGGTGTTTGTCTTGTTTTGTTTTCAGACTTACATATAAATATATTGTGCTTTTTCAAAACAAAACACTGACATCTGTTTTGCCTATACCATTTTCTTTTATTATGGTCATGGTAATTTACTGCTACTTTCACATAATGATTTGACCTTTGGACTAAGGTAGAGAATACTGTTAGGAAAAACATAAGAAAAAACCAAAAAGTTAAAAAGAAGGAATCACTTGTCCATGAAAATACATGCTAGATTCACAACTTTAAAGATTAATGTCATTTAAGTGGAGAAAAATTAATTGGACAGCAGAAAACACTGTGGTGATGCTTCCACCATAACAATACCATTTGCTTAGGTCTGCAAAACACCATCTCAGAAAATAAGGCAGATTTCTTCAAATGTCAAAAACATTTTGCTAAGTTTGGGACTCAAATTTGAAATAAATAATCTAGGTGTGGCACAGGCTAGAATTAATATTGGGTGCAGTCTAAAATTATTATTTCTGAACTGATTTCAAGTGAGCTAAAAAGTCTTCTACATGTTCATTTTTATATACAAGAGATAAAAAACATTTGCAAGCAAGAATTGTTCCATCATAGTAACTGAATCTAAGCCCTCACTGAACAACTGTATTTATTAGGTAAGTTTTACTGACACTACAGTAGGGGATATTTTATATTTTTAAAAGACTGATATGTTAGATGCTTCTAACCTTAAATTTCAATGCATTCAATGAAACTTAAGTACAACTGCATTAACCCTACCTACTCCAATATTAGGTATCACATTCAGATTAAAACAACATTTACATAGTTCGGAATGTATCTGCAAATGAATGAGAATAACACAAAAGAGGGAGAAATATTAGAAATCTAGATTGCCAGGAGGTAATCTCAGACCTGATTTTTCCATACTTTCACAAAAAAAGTGCTTTTGTTTCCTAGGACCTCAATTTATCCAATACTACAGAGTGCAGAGGAATGCTTCATTTTTGTTTTGCTTACTTTAATTTCTAAGCAGACCAGACAAGTTATAATAAAATACTATAGCTCTACCATTAAAGTAGGTTAACCTGAAAGACCTCCCCCTATTATTCTGATGAAGTTTTGTAGACAGGAAAGAGATTCCAACACTACCATCTCTTTCCTACAACCTCAAGAAAAGCACCTTGAGGTTGGCTGAAGCACCTGCCCCTGCCTTCACCAGCTGATAATGGGATGAACAGTGTTCAGAGACTCCAAAGCTTAGTTTTTACGGAGGTCACCCTGCCTGTTCGTAAACAGTGAGCAGCAGTTGCATCCACTCAGACCTACCCAATGTTGCCCTGTCTTGACAAACAACTTTTAGTCTTTAAAACAACCACAACCCAAAAAATCGTTCTTGAAAAATCAAGATCATATTTCTTCTACCAACAAACACTGCAATAAACTACTTCACAGGCATCAGTGGTGGTACCGGTGGAATAAAGGACAGCACAGCCTGAGCGACTACGTGAGAACCCAGCTGAAAGCGTAAAATTGAAACTTTAAATGTTTTCTTATAAGCACACACACTAGACAAACGACTCTTTAAAGCTTCATTGTAAACAATGATCAACTTTTTTTTACAGAAAGATTACATGTACAGTGAACATGTTCCTTAAAAAGTCATGTTAGAAAGTTACGGGTAAACAGCAAGCAAAGGAAAATAGTAGTAAAATTAATACCAGGACTAGTAACACCAGCATCTTAAATCAGGAATCATCTGGGGACAGCGAGAGTGAAGGAGGTGGCAGCTTTACTTTGTTCATCTGGGCTTTGCGTATTAGCAACACACACACTGATTGTGGGTAAACATCACACAACAAAAAAGTTGTATGTATTTACATTTGTGTCTCATGTTTTCAGTGCAGTGGAGGACTCCTTTTAGATGTTTGCTATTTTAAACTTTCATTTGAGTATTATTCAAGATTGATAATGTAATGATATAATTAATTCTAGGACTCTCAGGGTTCAGGTACTGTCTGTATTACCTTGCCACATGTCAAGGTATTTCCTTGCTAACAGCAGTCACTGGAAGATGTTTACTTCACACTTCTTTCCGCATTGCTATCTACTTTTTACACTTTGAATACTAAGAACTGTACTAGGAAATAAAAATGTAAATCAATATCCACCTTTAAAGGATGCTCATGTTCAAAGACCATGAAACAAAGACAACTTTGTGTATGTGTGTGTGTATAGACACACACACACATATAGTCTGAATTACCTGAAGCAACATGAAGTGCCTTTATAAATTTCTAAATTTATATGCATTTCTAAATGTAACAATACACATTCAATGCTCTCAGAAACAAGCAAATAGAAACAAAACCACAAAATTCTTTCCATTTAGATGACTTCTGATAAGCCACCTTCATGTCATTTCTTTCTCTGTATATCTCCCAGAGCTATCAAGCTGCTTCCCAACATGTAGTTATGATCCATTTTTTAATGTAAGCAGTTTTAAAGCTTGCTTTCCCAGATAAAGATGTGGGGACATGTGCAACATGATATTCAAATGCTTTGCTAGGATTTCACTGAGACTTGAATCTCTCTAGCCACCTCTTTTGATGAGGCAACTATAATTTATTCAGAAAGTAGTATTTGCATTCTTCTCCCCTATTTTAATGATTTCCCACCTCTTTAAAAATAGTAATGTCACTGCAGAGGCCAAACAGCAATCATCTCACGTCCAGTGGAAAATAAGATCTAATAAACGCTGCAGTACTTAACTAGAGTACAAACAGATCATTAAAACAGTTAAAAAAAATAATGTTCCTGCCAAGCCAACTTTCTAATCATCAAATACAGCTTTTCTATACATGGATATTTACATCTTATATATGTACACCGATAAAACAAACAGATGAGCATACAGGGCTCACAACTGAAAGAAGATTCAGAATTAACAATTATATTTAGGAAGAGTATAATCTATTTCTACAAGTAAGGATCCTAGGTACAGGGCTCAGTCTTAGAATGATGGAATGACAGTAATGAGAATATTTTTTAAAAGATAATGAAATGGCTCATTGATACAACTAATAAATCTCATAAGAAAAAAGTTTACATACAATGAGAGACACAGAAGTATTTCTGCAACCATATTGTGTTTGGAAGTCAGCGTGTTTAGTTTTTAAATCAATTCAACTGTTTAATAAAAGCTTTTCCCCTCACTCTCCACATATTCTTATATATTCCTGGTTCAGTGAATATCTCTGCAGAATCAGAAATACTATGGATTACATGGGTCACAACAAGAACACCAGAGTACAGCCATATCCCGAGATATATCTTCAGTGAACCAGGAAGCACCAACAAGATTTCACAGATGAAAAAGTGAATAATCAAAGTGTAAAGTAAAAACAAGAAAAGTTACACTTGCTCAGAGGTCTTTCACCATTGCAGCTTAACACTGCTGACCTGATTTCAAAATATGAAATATTTTGTTTTAAAATAAGGTGCCAATATTAAAAAAGTATTAACTGCTACAAGTTGTTTTGTCAACTGCTGTTTCCCAAGAACAACAGGGATGTTTCTTATTGAAAGTCCACAGCACTTCTGAATCATAAACTATGAAATCCCACTTCAAGTGTATAACCTTTTATGTTTCTTTCCAGAGAATATTATTATCCCTCTGTCCCATTATTACATTTATGTCTACAGGATCTTAAAAAAAAAAAGAACAAAAAAGTGTGTGTGGGGGGGCTTTTTCTGCTTTGTACAAAGGATAAGCGAGTCAGAGCATCCTGTCCCCTTGAGCCCTATTTACAAACATCATTCCAACAGACAATGCTCTTGGTGTAATCATGCACAAAAGTGTATATATGTACAGATGTCACAAAGAGTAAGAACCTATTACTGTAAAAAAATTTAAAAAAATCTTTCAGTATGAAGAAAAACACAGCTTTTTTTTCTTGCATTTGTATGAAGGTGGATCCTGCTACAGGTGGTAACGGCACACTGGATGGAGGATAAAAGTTGTATTAGTAAAAAATGATTGTGACAGTGGTCTTTCAGAGTTCACATCTGTACTGGTATATAATTTGGTGCACATGTGAGGAAAAAATCACAAGGACCGTCTCTGTTCTATATATAATATAAAACTCAAATTCTGTGACATTCTGTGTAAAGAAAAGTCTCTGGAACTTGCAGCGCATGGCAGTAACTCTCACACTTCAGCATACTGTTCAGGTGAAGGGTGATTCACCTGTTGTTGTTTACCTGGCCCAAGCGAGTGCCTGAAACACAGGGTGTCCAGCTCAGATGTAGTCCTAACAAATTCAAGTGGTAGTTGCTGGAATAATACATCACATTATTTCCAAGATGAAAGACTGATTCCATCACTGTGATTTCCCTGATTAACTGACTCAGAAAAGATCACCAGACCTTTTTCCCTACCTGCTTCATTAGTGCATCCATCACCAACTTGGGATAAAGAATTTGGAGAAGTATTGTTGCACCCTTTAACAGCATCTGGAATTGTGTTTTAATGAAAAAGATGAGGGTTCAAAGGCCACTAGTATTGACACTGCCCTTGAATTTTCAAAGTCCTTCCTGACACTTTCTCTCTCATATCATCTGTTCAAAGGTTCAAGGGATAATTTTCTGTAAATTTAATCCAACTTTTAATGCTCTCACCAGGCCCAAAATCAATTGCATATGCTCAACAGTTTCAGCACAGCATCCCAGCATGCGCAAATCAACAGAGCAGAATACCCTCTGTTCTTGGTCAGATATTAAGCTTTCTATCCATAAAACTGAGCAGTATGCTCTTGGCAAGGAAGATGATGCTGTCACACACAAGGGAGACTTGGATCATGACAACAGAGTTTGAACTGGAAGTTTCCTACCTTGTCCTATAGGACACAGCATTTGATAGTTTTACCTTCTTTTTTTTTCTTCCCCTTTTTTTCTTTGAAACAGTGAACTTAAGAAATTAAAATTACATTCCTTTCAGAAGTTTCCTGAAATAATGCAAGTTTGATGTGCAAACTTAACAGGTGATGGGATTTGCTGGATGGTTATTCACTGGGTTTCACCCTGCTGTTATAAACTAACAGACAATCGTAACTCTTCTATTTCCTACTTCTTTGTGAACCTCAGCTCCCCCACGCATCAGTTTCAAAAGAATGTGGTCCTTTGTTTGTGTCATACATGTACACCTGTACTGGGACACCCGTGACATTTCTTTGGGGGAAAAGTATTAAAAATTTTAACAAGAGCTTACTAAAAATGTAGATTCAGAAAAAAATTTAAAAATAAAACAGCAAAGAAAACCAAAATAACTGCCAGCTAAAAAAAATGAGAAGCCAATATTTAAGGTGTCATCATATAAAAAAACATTACAACTGGCAATGTTAAATAGGAATATGTAAACTCCTATGTACATTAGCAAGCTGCAATTCTGAAACCCTTGAGTCTTTTCTACTGAGAAGCCACTTAGAAAACACTTCTGTCACAGCGACAAAACTGTAGTCAACAGCATTTTAAGGATCAAGGGAGAGCAAAAATTCAAGTCACATGCATTCTGGGAATTCTCTAAAATTGCCAAATTCAGGTCAGTTTTTCTAATTAATCTTTCCACCATCAGCAACTTGCTTTTTGCAAGCCTATATAGAATTGCTTCTACTGTCTTGGCATCTCATGGGTAGAATTCCTCTTTTTTTACCGTATGGTGTTTATCTAGAAAGTAAATCTGTCTCATCTTTTACTTCTGGGGTCCAAACACAATGTTAGAAACCTATCCTACCTTGCTATTTTCTGAATATTAAGAATAGTTGAAATTTTGGCCCACTGTTTTCACTTTGTGTGCTGCATCTCCATGGCAGTCACAGAAGAAAATAATCTACATGCACGTTCTGCCCCAACCCCCACAACCACCCAATACATCAATTTCTGCTTCTTTGGAAACAGAATAAAATACTATGGAATGAGAAGGGTTGATGAAAGTATTCTAAGCTAGCTATCACATCTAATTTCAAATAAAAAGGTTCAGAAACATTGCTTTAACCATAAAGACAGCTGAAGTTCTAGCCATGAGATAAAGCTGTCTGAAAGTCCACTCTAATCAAGACTGAATACATTAAATAAAACCACTAACTAGTGGCAGTATGTTATTTTTTAAGATCTAACAGGAGACTGACTCTTCGTAGAGTCCTAACTGAAATAGCATACAATGAAACAACATCACATAGGGAATCCCATAAACAGTTCTAACGCAAGGTCTTGTAAAGTATTAGGGAACACAAAAACGTACTAAGTAAAACTTAATGTAGTTACAGAAATAGGCTGTTTCAACAAAAAAAATAGCGGCTATCCACAGAACATGGATGGTTTTTTTTGTCATAACAGTAAAAGCAACTGAAAATCCATCACCATCTTATTTTTATTTTACACCTATACAGAGAAGGGACCTTCCTTTGTATTAACTTCACAGTTCAGCAGACTATATAGCCACGGGATTAAACTAAAAATACTGCCAGCAAAGCAATTGCCACATTTTTCTGTCATGTGCAGTTCATTAGCAATATAACAACTCCTGTTTAAGTAAAAATTATACTAGACCTGACTTCTTCAAATGAACCTATCTGCATTTTCATTGATATTTGTAAAAGACAAATGATCAATTTAATAAGTTATTTCAAAAACTGTTAGAAATTCATGGTTGCACTCAATAAATTCCTAGGCTTTAAATCCAATAAATGTCATCATAATCCTAGCATCACTGAAAACAGTAAATCCAGGAAAACAAATCAGTCTGACTAGAAATACAATCTCAACTCAGACTGGTTTCATTCTACAATCTAAATACACCTCCACAGAATTACATACACTAGGAATGGACCCTCAGTTTTAGTTCTGCTGGGTACTTCTTTTAAAAGTGTAGCTGTTTGCTGTAATAAAATGTATAATATTTTGCTTAGATTTAGTCGCAAACAATTCAAGAAATAGCACTAACTGCAACCCATGGTAAATTGCCATAGGGCTGAGTATGTTAAAAGATGCTATTTCAAGAGAAGATATGACAACTGATTAATCTTCTGCTTCCTTTACACAATGTTACCATTGCAATGATAAGCTCCTTAGATATATCCATGGCATAGGCAGGTGCACATACACGTATGTATGTATACAGCTTCTTTTAAAAGTTATGCTCTAGTTACCAGATTGTCACTGCAGTAATTAGCTTAAATGAAACAGAAGCAAAGATCCTTCTATCCTCTCCAGTTTTTGCTGCTTCATTTAGGATCCACACTACAGTCTTGCCAAGTTCTGACCTTTCAGCCCAGACAATTACTCGTCTCATGAACACAAACTTCCCATTAACTGTGAAATTCAAGACTTCTCCCTCTCCATATAACATCATTAACTGCTTGGTCTACAAGAGAAGCTACTCCTCCCTCCTCCCTCTACCTACACTTGTCTCCACTGCAATGCCCAGAAAGCTCTGTCTAGATTAAGCCTTCATTCCTCTTGATCTGTCCCCAGACTCTTTGAGTTATATGAAGTAGAAACTGTTAAATAGTCTTTGGAAATAACCACTTGTTGTGGCTCCCTGTGAGCACGTGCTTTTTAGCCCCTACACTCCCAGTCAATCCATATGAACACTTCTAGAGTCTTCAAGTTTTCCATCACATCTACTTCTGAAACTGCTTTTCAGCTGCTTTTAACACTCTCCCTATTTTATCAATGGCAATAGCTGAACTTACATAAAACTTTCCATATTTTCCGTCTCTAAAGAAATTACGCCATTTCCTTTTGTCTTCCTCCACGTTCAATTCCTCAATACCTTAAAGTAGTTCATAAAGGTTATTTGTTTGGTTTGTGGTTGTTTTTTATTTTTAATAGATTTTTTGTTTTATTTCCATGGCATGTTATCTTTCTGGGAACAGAAGCTTCAATTGCTTGAGTCCCTTCAGCCTGAAATAGAAGCTAGTTACTTAAACACATCTGTCTTGGGTTTTATTCAGTTATTGCATTTACTTGACACTGGTTTGTCTTAAGGCTACCCTGCGTCCAAACAGATGTGCTTATGGTAAGTGGTTGGTTGGTTGTTTTTAATAAATATAGAACAGATACCCTTTTCCACTAGGACTAGTTAACAGCTACAGATTTGTATCTATTTTCTTCCCCCCAAACTTTTCATTTCATTCGTTCTGAGCACAGTTTAAATCCCACTGCATTAATCAAGGACAGAGTGTTCCCACATTATGAAATATTCTATGCAGATATTTTCCTATCTATGAAACAGGGTTCCAAGATGCTTTACATTAAAACTTTAATCTTCACAAGATTACTATAATTATTAGTTGCACTGTAATAACTGGTTTTGTGGCAACCACGTGTTTGATGCTCTACTGTTAAAAGAGAAGCAGTCCCTTTTATAAGTCTTTACTATCTGGAAGGCAGATGTATAAATGTACTGGAAAGTCCAGAGACATCCCTTTTTTTTTTTTCCTAATGTTTGTTTGCTTTGTATTGCAATTAACTCATTTTTAATAGCTCTTACAACAGATTATTTTGATACAAGAAAAGGAACTAACTGAAGGGCATTCTTTGCCATAGCCAGTTTCATTCTGGAACATACTGATATGCAAAGGCAAAGTACAGTTATATGCGAAAAGGGGAGAAGAGAACAGACACACCCAGACAATATAATCACTGATGCCTTGTTTGCTTAGGAAAACAAGCTAAAACTACAGCTAAATGAACAATGTGGTTTATTTGAAATTCTGAAATATGGTGGATAATAACTTGACATAAAAATCTATGAATAATTCTTTCATGGAAATGTGCTCCGAGGAAGTCAGCAGTACTCCATTCCTTCTAGAGGGTGTTATTTCCAATTGAAAAGCCATTCTTGAGAAAGAAAAATGGAAGTCTATGTTGTCATACAGATGGCTGAGGTGACTATAATGGGTAGTTGCAGCAAGTCCATGATAAGCTGTACTTAAAAGTTTAGTAAGCCTAGAAAGTGGCGGCTCAAGACTGATGGTGATATGACTATTGTTTGCATAGCTCCTCAGAAAAAGTCATCCATTCAATTTCTGAGAAAAGAGTTTAAAACAAAATGTTGCTTTGGCTTATAGGAAGGTTAAATACAAAACAGGAGGTAAGCCTGAACTGTAAAGGTTCGGAGTCTGTATAAACTGCACCTCCTTATGTGGGGGAGATCAGAATTTAGATTATTTTTCCTTTATTGAAATTACTTTTAGAAACAGAAAAGCTGGACAGCTCTTAGGGAAAGGAGAAGTAAGAAAGACTGAGCGGACACAGACATTTCGTCAGGCTATAATGTACTCCTCGAACAAAGCAGGGGAGGTCTCTTACTGCTTGTTGAAGAAAACAAAGATGATGCTATTGAAAAATTTATTTTGTACCTATGTCAGTGAACACTCATCCACACTTAGAATATGCACTACCAGATTGTGGCAAAGGTGCTACACTTCAATCTTTCATACAGTATCAACTGTTTCTTCTTTAATTCAGTTCAAGTAAGATATTCCAGTGCACTGTCCATTAACACGGATATAATCCTTTCTTCAGTTCTTCAATTTCACTATGCTTATGTGAAGAAACCTTTCTCCAAATGCTCACCCTTTATGACCTGCTAACTTGACTATACAAAACCCACTGGGGGACTAATTGGCAAGAATGTAGAAATGTGCTTCCTTTGAAGATCACAGACAGTGTATCAGATTAGATTTTGAAACAGGCAAATAAGAACTATTCTGTTGAGTCTTCATGCTACAGAAGTTCATTTCCAAGTATAGTCCATGAATTCTCCATTAATTTCCTACGAAATACAAAGTGATGTCATTCTTGTTCTATCAAATTTTAATTAAATAAACTATAGGTAAAATGTATTATCCAGAACAATGAATGGGACCACAACTTACTGTTGTGACATGGCAGGTAAATGACATGGCTCTTACAAATATTCTTCATGTATTCTGTGACGCTTGTGATCAACTGTTTCAGCTAAAGAAAGGTTTATTCTTGAAGAATATGTACATTCCCAGTGACCTAATCACTGTTCTTTAAGCTAACATAGTAAAATTATTATTAATGGAACGTCCAATAGGACAACCTTTTTCTTGACTGTAATTCTCCAGAGAACTTTAGTAATGGAATCAAAAACTTGAGTTTTAACAGGTGCTGGTGCAAACCTAGTTGCAGTAACCACAGCAACCTTAAGCAATGTTGTAGTTACCTGGTGTCTGCTCACTAGACTGAACTCATATCTTTTTATAAGCCTTAGGCGGTTTGTGAATCCAACAGTTGGATTTAATGAAACAAACTCAGGATGTTACAATCCTCATCAGAACTGAGAGGCAATATTATTCTAACAAAGAAGTTTAGTAGGTATTTGCCAACTTTGACAAAATCCCTTGTTAGTGGGTATCACCAATAAAGCAAATATTGATCTACAACTTCATTTGTTATAGATGATGCCACTTCTTATATTTTGAATCTATGAAAAATTTCTGTCTCCCATAATATTTTATCAAGACCTAACTTTTAATATTTTTTTCAACTAGAAAATTTAAGTACATATTTAAGCACCTGGAAACATAACACCACATGTGGTCTGAGGGTATCCAGCTGTGATATTAAGAAGAATAAGTTACCCTTCTTAATTATTCAAGGAAAAAACCCACACTCAAAAAGAAACAAACTTCTGACACCGCCATCAACGATAAGGTAGTCATGAATAAGGCTGATCTGCTTTGGAACCTACAGTGTTGTTCTGTCTGAAAGACAGCACTTCATTTAGGTCTGAGTCTACAATCAGAAGATAAAACAATTCCTGGGCAACATAGAGCTTCTTCAGGCATATAGAAATTCGAAGGGCCTTACAAAGGATACTGTAGGTATAATCAAGATATCCTCCACTACTACTTCTGAAAGCCAAACCGCCTTATTTATTATGCTTTCTACTCAAACAGATTAAGTAAACAAATTTCATATAAGGAAAGTCTTGCTCCCATTGACATAGCGGGGGCTTAGCAGGTTCCAGTACAGTTCAGAGCAGGTAAGGAAGAAGATGAAAGCCATTCTCTTCAGAAGAGTAAGAAATACTATGCCGCTAATCAATCAGACCTCTGGTGCTAAGGGTTGAGCTCTGTGTTGAGAAAACTTGGCTAATGCAGAAGTAATCATGACAGGTTTTGCAGTCTTGCCACAGCTGATACTGAAGCCATCAGCAATCCAGATGCTGGTAACAGGCAACTCAGCACAGGGAATACCAATGCTTGTGTACTGGATAGTTGGTGTCATAATAAAATTTCTAAGTAAGTTTCTTTCTTACGAGTGCTGGATCATGCACAGTTAAGAACTGAGGTAATTCACAAATTCAGGTTTGGTTTGATCAACCTGACACCACCACAGCCTGAGTTGCCATTTACATCTAAAGGCCTGAATGTTTACTTGCCAGTAAAGCCAAGAGAACAACCACTTAATTCTCACCACTGAGAGTCTACTTCATTTTAATGGTAGGACAATTTGATGCACACAGTTGCTCACATGGATAGATTATATAGTATTATTTCCACTGTTTTCTGCTTCATTTTGATCTACTGAACTGACATTAAATAATTGTTTTAAATAAAGCAACATATAAACATTTGCAAAGTGCTTATGCAAAACACTTGTAATCCTAAATTCATACATACACACTTTTTAAGCTGCTGGTAGCAATTCAAACTATACTTAAAATGCATTAAAACAGTATTTAGAAGATACCCTACAACTAAAGCAAAACTTAATGTTTAAAACAATTATTTCAAGCCTTTTCAGTTTGGTTGAAATTAATAAAACTGCTCATTTCTTCTCTCTCTCCAACACTGCTGTATCAAAGGATATTATTTGAATATTTAAAAACGTCTACTGAATGACAGCTCCTTAAATTGCATAAAGTTCAACCATGATAAACAAATACTGAAATGGACAAAAATTAGCACATGGAACAGCTTGTACTCACCTATTAATAAACAGCATACCAAATTTAGGTTGACAGCCACAACTAAATTAACAGATAAAGTATTATTGTATTTCATATTCCATGGCTTAAAAATCACAACTATTAGAATCTATTTTTGTTCAATTACTACATGACTCTAGCAGAACTTCATAAACCAGTTTCCCAATTTTCCACCATGGAGATTAATACATCTTATAAGTGATGTTACAGGGCTTAAAGTCAGTATTTCTAAACTTTGAGATCCTGACTGCAAAGTTCTCCATCAATGCAGCAGAAAGGAAGCCTATTAATCTTAATTCCTTTAACTACCAACTGCTTCATGAACAGCAAGAAAGAATTTCAAGTTGCAGAAGCATTTCCAGTATCATACAGCTATCACTGACAGCATAAAATTCTTTTAATAGAAAAAGAATGAAGGAGTAATTAATCTGTTGTGCCAAATTTCAGCCTAATGTTTTTATAGGAGTAATAAATCCCTGAAAAAAAGGATTCATAATATTGATGCAGAAATACTGAGACAAACACAAAACTATTAATGGTGCAAAAGACACCACTTCAAATGCTTTTACCTGTCTGAACCAGTTTTGCTGCTTTGACACACCCACAATTCTTGTATATATTTATCCCTCTGGAACACAGAACAAGCATATAACACAAAGAAGCCTTTATATATAATGCCATATAATTACCCTTCGTATTTCAGATGGTTTGAAAATCTATGTTTATGAATATAGTTCTCTGATCATGTTCCTGTTGACTTCAATGAGGGCAGAATACACCTGATGAAATAAAAAACTCAGGTCATCTCTTGACTGGCCCAAACTCCACCAACTGGGCCATTAGACCAGCCTTTCTATAAAGGCATCTGAAATATTTGTTTTTGAAGAATTGCATGCAACTGGTTTCATAACAGGAGTCATAACACTTCTTGCCTTGATTGCTTTCCAGGATCATAAACCTCCTCTTTTTTTCTAACACAAACAACGGGAAATGAATCTACTAGCTAGTCCTTTCCCACAACATGAAGTGTAATGAGTATTTCTTTGCAAAACAGGGAAGAAAACCCTTCAACCATGATGTACACACTTGGTCTTCACTCCAGACAAAACACTGGTTTAAAGCCAGAAATCAGCTTCTGTTTACGATAGTTGAGTATATCAGGCATTCCTTGTTTCCAAATGCAAGCGACTTGATTCTCACTACTGAATAATCAGTTACTCTTATTAACCCTACTATTATTTTCAGTATTTAAGAAAAACTGAAAAGTAAGAGTGAAGTCATATCATCATTCCAAGAAGTTACATGGCCATATACATTCCATACTGTGTACTTCTCCATAAACATATTACTTTATTGATTGAAACCTACATTTTAAATCTCATATTTGCAACACATCTTTCTACAAAATACACTGCAGGTAAAACATCAGAAATAAGTACTCTCATTCCTCCAGTCTTTTACGGGGGGGCGGGAAGGAAGAAAAAAAGACAAGACAAGCACTCTTAGGAATCCTTTTACTGCTGTGAAATTACAAGCACATCTTAGGCACATGCACACTTACTGGCAAGTTGTCTACCTGCCTTTGCAGCGTGTAAATGCTTCCAAACCACCAGAATAGCTGTATAACCCATAATTTGTTATAGAAAGAAATATCAGAATGCAATAAAGAAACAAAACATTATATAAATGTGAAATTATGTGTCACTAAGAAGTTTAACAATTTTTCTCTTTTCACTATTTTAGGTATGAAAACCCAAGAGATTATGTGACTTGTCCTCTCAGCATCACCTTAAGTCTCCTTAAGAATCTCTGTGGAAATCAAAACCGAATATAAAATCTGTGCTTCTCGGTCCTTCACATTAAAGTGTAGTTTCATCACAGTGAGGTACAGAAAGAGAAGACACTAACACTCACTCTGCAACAGAGGCATTAAAGTTATTAGTATGATTACTGTTTTTTTTACAGAATCTCAGAAACAATCAAATTCTTTAAAGTTAATGACATGGGGTGCATACTTATGTACAATATACCAATCTGTGCATCATACATAGAAACAAAAGGGGAGCATACTTTCCTCTTATTATGCTCAACAGTTATGGTCACTAAAGGTGAGTTTCAGATTAAGAAAATTTTTTTGACACAACTAAACTTAAAAAGGAAGCATACCCTTAAAAATGGAATGTAAATATCAAAGAGCATAAAAGTGGCTATTCACTTTTGAACTTTTAAAATTATTTCACCACCTTAAAATAAATTGTATCATTTTCCCACCATAAAAAATATCAATGCCCAGGAATTTCTTATCATTCTCAAAAGAAATACAAAACAGATTGAAGAGCAAGCAATAAATAAACATTTTGCTAACAATTATGTTTGCACACCACCAGGACGGAACTGCTCTGAAAAACTCTTCATATGCAAATGCCTGAAAACACACAATGCCAAGTTCGTTTACTTTTTCTTCACTTTACAGGTAAGCTTCTAAACACCTGCAACTGGTAACAGCCTCTAGGTATGGCGGGGGCAGAAATCAAGCCTAGTACCTAGAGCAAGATTTATACAAATTGATAAAAAATAAGTAGGTGTCTAAAAAATAACTTTGTATGTTTCTTCTGTCAGAGAAATTTGACTTTTAAATACTATTCATCTACAGCTAAAACATTTATCAGCAACAATATGTAGTTCAGACTACTTCTTCCCCTGCCAACAAAATCTTTTTTCAGACACTGTATTTCTTCATGTACTATCTGGAGGGAAATACTGCTCTGTAATAAAAATTCCTTTTGTACTTCTTTTCACTCCCTTCCAACTTATACAAACAAGAAAGCATAACACATCCTTTTATAGTTAAAAAGATCCTGACCAAGGTTCTTAATGTTCTTGGACAAGCCATGCCCACATTACCACAACGTTTTCTTGACTTAACACAGTTTGAAGATGAGGATGATGCCTTATATGCTCCAGGCTGAATAGATTCGTTAGGAAGACACGTCCTGACAGATATGCTTAAGAGATTAAGGTCATTGATTAATCAAGAAAGGAGTCCATTAAAATAATGGAATTAATATATTTGCAGATGGTTACTTAACAGGACACTGTCAAGGTATTTTTTGTCAATTTTTGAATATTCCTTTCCCAATCAGCATTGATAAAATGCTTTGTTGTATATTTGCCTAGCTTTCAGCACGTTAGAAGCTGGTTTGCAATTAATGGCTGCATAAAAAAAAGTAAATAATCCTGAACTAATAGTTTACTTAAAAATAAAGTGAGCATTTTCCTATACTTTGTCCTTCATGTAATAGTTTTGCAAGGATCTGAATGCACTCAATGCACAGGAGAAACATAAAGATCTGGGGATAACACTGTGAAAGTTTTCAGAAGTTTACATACAGTAAGCTTCCAAAATATTAATCTCAGTAAGAGTATTTTTCAAAGAATTCAGAATTAGAACACAAAGATGAACCAATGAACTTGTTTCCACTTTTTCTCTGTGATTCAAAAAGTACACTCTAATGTGTTTTGTATAGCTGTAAATATCTTAATTGATAGTACCTTCCTTGCCTTAATATGGTAATGCAGAGATTTTCATCTTTCTCTACAAATTCAGACCCCTGCTTTTTCTGTCCAACCCTAAAATAGCTTTTGTATATTAAATAGGCTGTTAAGAAGTCTTCATATTGAAATCTTACTATTGATTATCTTAGCTCAAGTGAAGGGAGAGATTTCCTTCACAGTATAAGTGAAGAACAACTCCATGGAGGAAGGAGAAAACCAAGTGCACCTTGACCTACCACAAATGTTCTTGCACTGATCACTAGACTAAAGATTTATTTTTAAACTGTATAATCCCTTAGATGGGCATTCCCAAATTGATTTTAACACTGATAGTGGATTAGGTTGCAGGAAGGAGTTTAAAATGAAATTCAACCAAATGTCGCAGTGCTAACCAAGTGTAAATATTCCACTTGGGCATTCATCCCACTCAAGCCAAATTGTTCTAAAACTTTGGTTAATGAAAAACTTTTCCATGTCTGCATGTTTTTCATTCTAATGTACACTTACTGTAATGATTTTTCCCCCTTTTACTTTGGTTTCAGATTCAGTGAATATGTGAGAGCACACTTGCAGGTGCCTCAGATGTCTCCCTTCCCTCCTCCCTCCTTTCACTGACCTGTTTTTAGTCTCAAAGATAATTAAGTTCATAGAAGTTATACGAAGATCCGCAGTCAGGTAGAGGAGACAGACAACCAATTACTGCAGCAAATTGTGAAAGGTAAATTCAGCTTGCTATGAATTGAAGCAACTGGGGGACCAACCAGTGAAAACACTTCCCATCTTCCCAACTGATAAATTACTACATGGGTCACATGCGAGAACCATAATGGCATAGCACAGAGATTCAAGGAAACAAGAGATTGAACTTGTACAAAATGAAGCTTCACTATTTCTACTGCTCACAAATCTGGTTGTTTTACTTAAAATCTTAAAACCTACATCTGTGTGCACCAGAAAATTGCACACATATCACCTTGTTCCATAAGAGTAGTCCTACTAAGCACATGATTCACTTTTTATCTCGCTGCACTGCATGGCAGCATTAATTTATTTTTTTTTTACATCCTATTTAGATCCTATACAGATCACTATTACAATTTTCCAAGTTTCCTGGAAATGTATCCCTCCAAACCTAAGAGACTGCAATTTTTTCAATCGTATATGGATCTTGTCTTCATACTAAGCTTCCAATAATTCTCAGTTCTTTTCTATTAAATTACATTTTTAGTGCTATTCCTTCTTTTTATTTAGTATTGAAGCATTATATTAATATACTGTTTATTCATATGCAGTTACTTACTTTTTGATAACAATGATAATATTTTGGTATCATTGACATAAAAGTTTTCTACACCATTCTTCTAAGAGGGGTAAATTTATTCAGTTATATTCAGAAAATTTATAAATAAAGAAGCTAAGAAAAAACTATTCTGCATACTGCAATGCTGTCTCACATGAGTCAGAGATAATATATGCCTCCAAGTTGCTTTAACAGGTATAGTCTCCTAAATCTGATACTATCACTGCCTGAAGGCCTGTAAACCAGGCTGCAGTTTGATCACACATCTTTTCAAGAAGGAACTGGCAATGTGTGGTTCAAAAAGAGAGAGAATATTTCAGTTAAGTTCCTGCCATACAGCAAAACTGATGCTGCAAGAACACAGTCTTAAAATGCCAGTCTTGTTTATTACAAATTCAGTTGCACAGCTTCTGAAAATGAAACATTTGCTACTGCAACCAGAAGAATCCCTTTGGTAATTTAGTTCCAGCATTTCTTTTTTTTTTTTTCAGGACAGCTCATAAAGTATGCAGTCCTAAAGTGCCATGTTATTAGCACCACAGTCCTTTATTTCTACCAAACAAGTTGCATAAATCCTGGTCATTAGTCTTTATTCCAAATACATTGCCTGCTCTTTTTTATGACCCAGTATCCATCTATTAATTTTCACATCTTGAAATAAAGTCTCATCAATGATTTCTGATTTTAAATTAAAACTTGCAAAAAGAGCTTCAGTTGCCATGTTAAAATGAATATTTAATGCAAAATAAACAGCTGTTAAGTTTAGTAGTTCTTGTGCAGTCAAGGTTAATTACACAGAACAAGGCCTAGAAATCACTGCCAGTTTAACAGCATTTTACATACACTGTCAAAATACATGATAGGCATGAACCAAAATGGATACATAACTAACTACATTCTACCCAGAAATTTGTGTTCCATTTGTAAACAAAGATGAAGCACAGTGTAAAGAATATAAAATTAAATCTTAGGTTTGACATTTCTCACTCAGACAGGACCATCAGATAGTCAGCAAACCAGATTTCACGTACTCTACTCCTTGCTCTGTCATTTATTTGCTTTTCAAATTTATTTTTCTTTTTACATCAGCGAATCAGTTACAGTGCTTTTCTTTCACACAGAACACAGCTGGGTCTGCGAACTTCAGGAGGAAGGTATCATAGAAGTTTAAACATCATCAGAGATACACTCCATTTCATCAAGCTCTGTAACATATATTAACAAGAGCCTCATCCTGAGAAATACTAAGTACTTGTAATGAGTTTATTGCCGAATGCAGGGAGCATCTCATTCCTTTCAGAAATGGAAACCAAATGCTTTTTCCTGCTTGGACCGATAGCTGGAACTCTGAGCCCTGGTCTTTTTACTGCTAGGGGAGAGATCTGTTGTTTAACAATATAGTTTGGAGGGGGGGAAAATTTGCAATGGAAAAGTTGTCAATACAACATCTTGTAAGTTATTGTCCAAATGCTAAGTAATGTCCATAACTAAAATCAACAGGTACTTAAGGCACTCCAGAACAGTAATGAATTTTAAGGAGGGACAACAAAATTCTGCATCAGTGGAAAAATGGCCTACGAGAAAAATCTACAGCAACTCTCCAGTCATACAACTCTCCCCGCTAACAGAAGTAGCTGGTTTTTCCTTCAAGAAAAATGTGCCAACGTGCACTGGACCTGAACGACTGCTCATAGTAATTGTGACCAATTGCAAAGGTTATAGAGAGGGGAAAGAAAGAGCACTATTCTGTTTAAAGCCTTGGAGAAGGTCTCTACTCACAGCTTAGGATTCCACTGTAAATTTGTATACACCTAGCTCCTCCATGCTTCAAATCCTGTCTAAAAAAATAGAGGGGTTTTTCCATAGGTCACAACTACTGTGAACAATACATTAAATAAGAACTTGTGAGGTGTTCAGTCACTCTTTTCATCTAGCCTACGTAGATAAAAAGAGACAATACCTATACATACATCAAAATGGTAACCTGCATATAATTTGGCCTATGAGCTAATCTAATCACTTAACAATAGTACAATGAAAAATAAGACTTAGTACTTAGAAAAAGTCATGAGTCTAGGTGAAATGAGATAGTGTTACTGATTTTTATCTAGGACACACATTATAAATGCTAAACAATGAAAATAATAATTTGGAATGAGCATGTTTATTCTTTGTTAACCAACACATTTTCCTCAGGGTTCTTGCAAATGAGATCTGATTATTTACATACCATCAGTCAGACATCAGTTTTAGTCAAGACATCAGTCACATTTGTCTAACATTTTTCTAGACCAGAAGAGATGTTACAGTCAAACACAGAATATCTGATATTTAGATATATTTAAAAAGGCACATATTTAAGCAGTTTATTAGTAAAGCTAACTCCAATAAGCAAATAACTAAAATTACAAAGAATGGCAAGAGTTGGGGCAGTATCATTAGATTAATTGTATTTCACTATATTCCTTCAGCGTAAGTCCTTCCTATCTGTATTGTCTGGGTATACTTAAACATTGTATTTGCACTCCAGGCAGTTCATTATGTACTTGAAAACCAATATTTCATTGATGGACATCTTTTTGACCAAATTTTGATGTACTGGTAACCTGTTAAGACCTAAGGAGTGTACCTAATTGCACACAATGAAGCCAAATTAATGCTCCTCCCCACTGCGCCATCTCTCCCATGGACGTGCTGTTTGCAATGATTACAGGTCCCAGCACATAAAAAACATACAAGTTCTAGCATGAACACTTAAATCATTAAAACAGAAATAGAGAGTCAACAGGTCTAAGTTTTATTTATCTTTATTTCACTGCCTCACTGAGATGCTGCTGGACAAGGCAGTCTTTCCTTTCCTTTAGCCTTCTCCATCTAAAGTCTCCTTCCAACACACGAAGTACCAAAACACAGCTTATGCAAACACACAACTACTTTCCTAAATAGAAGTTACTATAGAAATGTAAAGCTTGATAGAAACATGGCACATTATTCATTAGCAATTAGTGGAGAAAATCCTGTGCATTCTTTTGGTAACATGGGACCAGAACAGCAGAACATCCTAGATTTTAATTTTTTTTTATTTTTTTACTTTGTGTTTCACGATGTTATGATCAATGATATTATCAGTATCAATCAGACAAAAATAAATGTGGTAGATCATCCAACCTGAGACTGTTTACTGCTGAGAGTAACTGATTCAACAGTAAAGCTTTAATTTTTTTTTTAAATATATATATTTTTGGTTTAAACCTATGAAACCTAACACAAGTAAGCAGTGCAATACACTGTTACATAGTTATTTTTCAGACATGTTTAAACTGACAGCCATCAAAGGATTTTGTGTATTTAAAAGAAAAACGTTACCAGTGCAAATCACTGAATCCAAAACAAGAATGACTAAGAATCATATGAAATTATCATACAGACATACATTCGTGTTAGCACTATTCTTCTGAAAGCCAGAACAAAAAAACCCCAAAGCGCTAAATCAACCCAAGCACTGCAACAGTAAATAACTGGCACTTTTGTATACAAAATTGACTTTAAAACCTCAAAATATGAGCTGCTTTAGACTTAAGCCGTCATCTGAAGCCTAAGGAAGAAACACAATGGTATAAAGAGGCTGTGGGCTCAGCACTGAAATATCCTTAACATCCTACGATCATGCTTTATGTACTTCTGTATCTGCAAAAATGCAGATCTTCTGGTCATCAAATTTTACAGATTACTGCTATGCTCCTATTCCATGCTCAACAACTTCTCAAACAGTTTTCCTTTCAAGAAGAAACAACGAGGAACTAAAGAAAAAGTTTAAAAAATATATATCCAAGATTCTCTTCCCACTTTATAGACCACTGTACATTGCTTGTTCTACATAGTATGGGTGGACCATGACAGATAAAACAAGCACCACCATTATGTAATAACCTGCAATTATTTTTATGGCTATTGAATTCCATTCATCCTATGCAATACATAGAATGCAAATGTAAAGCAATAGTACAAATTACAAGCCCTAACAAGGCAGTAAATCTGAAGCAAGTCACGCAACATAACGTGTCTATAAACTTTCCCACCAGATGCAAAAAAGGCTTTTAAATTTCAGAAGCTGTTCTTTTTGGTTTTCTTCATAAGTTCTTTTTTTAGAAAATCAATGAAAAAACCACTATTTCTACCCATCTCAGAACAGCAAATTAGTAGTTCTATCAAATCAGAGAAAAATTCATAGAAATTGAGATTAATATAAGATTTAATTTATCAGTAGATGAGGTGGTCCTTTACTATTGCATTATAAAAATAAATTGTTTAAAAATAAGGCAACTGTCATCAGAAATACAGTTGACTGGAGATTATGATTCATATTAAGATCATAACCTATAAAAATCATCAGCTGTGCAGAACGAGCTGTTGCAGTTGACAGATCTTATTAACAAAATCTTCCAATAAACTACAGAAAAAGCTGATTTAAAATATTGCTTTTGGCTTTCAGCATATGGAGCTTAAGGTGTTCCTAACACTGCCCTGTTTTATGTGGTTTTAGTGACTAGTTACTACAAACAAATCATGTTGTTGTGGAGAAGTTGTACTAGTAAAATTTAGGGAGAATGAAGAAGACTGATCAGTTTACAAAATTCAAATAAATAAAGTATACTTTTGTAGGGCTTTGCTTCCCTTGGTTTGCGGGCAGAAGATATTGGAATAAAATCATGAAAGGATGACTAAATGATAGCTTCTGTAAGTATTTCTGGAGCTTTACTGAATTACAGCAGTAAACTTGACTCAGCTCTCCAATGGCAGAATCAGTAGATTCTGTGGCAAAGCCAGAGGGCTGATCTATTCTGCAAAACTCTGTAAGGTTAATAATTAAACTGCAGCAGCAAGACTGGCTAAGAAGCACAATACAGTGGAATAATTAAGATCTTGAACTTTTACCTACAGTGACAACTGGAACATCCTGCTAAATAAATAAATAAAACATAAAACAAACCCAAACCCCAACAAAACCCTCAAACCTTTACAGCTGACAGATCTTTTCTAAGCTATTCTGAAAAGCTGGCCACTTCAAAATACTTTATCACAAAAAACCCACTATTTTTCTGACCCCACAACTTCCTAAACTGCCAGAAACATTTCAGGACTTGAACAAGTTTGGTGTTGGGCTTGTTGGTTTTTTTTGGCCTCACTCATTATGCAAGTTCCCCTGCTTGGAGTTTGCATGCTTCTGGCAACAGGCTGCTACTCTGACATAGCCAACACACTGAGGAAAAGGAACACATCCTCAATGGTACTTCATTTAGTACTTTTGGATGAAAAAAGCGTACAGCAAAAGTAAACCACAGATTTCTGGGCACAGGCTGAAATGAAAGATTCTTAAGAGACATGTATCAATGACACCTCCGCTTGATAAATCTCCTATACACACACAGGTAACATTTATTTTCACGGCCTCTAGATCGTACAATTTACTGGCTTCAGCTACTACAAACTATTCTGTTTCGAAGGTTGCCAGTACTAACTTGCACAGACTCACTTCTAATCTAAAATCTCTATGGCTCATTATAATTGCATGTTATAAAGTTTGACTTTAAACTATTAACAGATGAAACCTAGACAATCTTCGATGATTCGATATTCTGTTTAAGTAATTTAATGCTGGTACAATAAGCAATCTAGCAAATATCATACTGACATCTCCTTTTAAAATTTAACCTATTTGCTCCGAATGCTTACACACATCTCAAGATAAGGAATGCATTACAGGATACACTGCAGGAAGTTAACTTTCTAACTCTGTCACACACTCTTTAAGTAGTATAAGATTAATAGCAATCTATGTATTAGCTTAAAAGAGCTCTATGGAAAGCATATCCAAAGTACTGTGAATTATGAGAACTACATACTATCTCAGGATTACCTGCAAGTCTTATAAACTGCCAGTTTTCCTATTTGTGAAAGAGGTAAAATGACAGCTGACAGCGCAGACATGACAAGCTGCATGTCTTGTACAGGTCCATCATCCTATGCAATATAGAAGACATACGTATGTTATGGCAGGATAGTCAAATCGTATACAGTGCACAGTGGTCTATGCTCTTTTTGAGAGGCAGCTGCTTAGCATACTGTGAAACAGTCTAGAATGAAAAGATCAAGTCAGATCTGGACCCTAATTCATTCTTGCCATTGAGTTTGTGACTTTAAGACACTACACATCAGGTTCTAGTCAGCCAGCTACCAACATCATCAAATGAAGTTTAAAAGCAAAAGGAAGCATTATACTTTTTCAGAAGATTTAGCTCATTTTTTCAAGTTAAATAGCAGAAGTACTACTTTTTATATAAGCATATTTGTGTTTTGACATTTGCAGCAATTTTACACAAACTTTAAACGCTGTCAAATAAATCAAACTGCTAAATCACAACAGTAAAGAAACCAGCCTGGAAAAAAAATATCTCATTTGACCCTGCACATTATACTTAAACGTTTGTTTGTTCTCTACTAGATTACTCAAACATACACAAGTATTGCAGTCTTTTCACAGTACTTGGAATTTGGTCTACGTCATAAACAAAAGTTGCACTAAAGTCTTTTAACAGACTTCCAAATGATGAAATCACAGTAAGGAAAAACACAAGTATGTTCTTATCTTTCAGTTTGAACTTGAGGATAAACCTTTTCCATTGACAGTCTTACACACAACTGTTTGGCCCCTGGCAATGTGTCTAGACAATGTCTGTTATTTGTTTCAGTTTTAAAAGATATGCACAAAATACAATGATCATCATAAAAATGCTCCTCAGAAAAATCATGTTTGAAGATTTTTTAAAATCTTCCACACAGAAATTAGGTCTGTTTTGCATATTTCCTTTACAATTCAATAGTAAAAAATTATTGGAAGGCTGCTGGTCACAGCATCATAGCTAAATTGGTCCAGATATTAGCTGTTTGCCAGGGCACAACAAACAGGTACATAAGAATAGGAAATGAATACTTCAAAAATTACATACAAGAAGGTGGTGGTAATCAGTGAACATCTTATTTAGCTAATACCTAAAAAAGCCCAGGGAGATGAAAGAAAAATACTTAAATGTGTTGTTTTCAACAGCATCACTGGCAACATACTCCAAGTTCCCTCATATTGTGCAATCATACCAGTTACATAATCCAGTACAATTTGTAAATTATTGAGCTGGAGATTTTTAATGAATTATCATTAAGATAGCACGTGTCCCCATAGCTGACAGAATGAAACAAAATTTGGATGAGGTATTTTATGTGCTAAGTCTATTACCTTCATTGTTACTGTGGCATGCATGGTATCTGTAAAAAGGCACAAATGTGAACTAGAGACTGACTCTCAAACCCCACGTGTACAGTGAATACTTTAATTTATAAAATACTGTGGTAAAAATTATAAATGTTGCAACCAACAGAAAAGAATTTAAGCCAAAATGAATATGCTCATTAAAAATCCAACTGCAAAAAAGGGAAAGGCAAGGTATAGTAGCAAACAGATACAGATGTTAGGATTTTCCTGAGCCAAAGCCATGTTCTTGTCACATTTTAATGAAACTTTAATGAAAGGCTTATCAGTAATGAACCTTGCAGCAGTCTGAGCCACCAGCTTGATTCTGTAGTTGTTTCAACACCTAAAACTTTCATTTAAGTCAGACAGATTTGCATAAGAGAACAAAGTAAAAGTGGATATGAAGGTCCACATTCAATTCAAAGCCTTTGTATTAAAGTATAACTTTGTATAGGGAAAAATAACAAAAGGGTGCCTTTTCCTAAATGTACTTTTTCAGTGTAAACCAACATTTCTTTTTGAACCGTTCTTTAGCATAGAAAATAAAGAATGACACTTTTTAATTCGATGTGAAGGAATATGCCAAGAAAACTTGTGAAAAAAGATTTATCTGCTACAACCATTACAAGGGGTATTATGTTTTCAAACAAGTAACATCTGAAGCATTTTTAGTAGAATTTCAGAATTCAAGAGACAGTGTACTCTACATTGCTCTTTTAATCATTCTCACTCTTCTTCATATAGTCCGCTATTCTGCCTTAAAATGCACACACACTTGAACTGTATTTAAATTTAGTGCAGCGAATACCTTTAAAATAAACTGGTAAACCCACCTCTCCAGCCCATAACAACGTATCTTACATTATTCCTTAAAAATTTTATTCTTTATAAGGAAAAAAGAATACTCTTACCACCATCAGGACAAATCTGACGGAGTAAGATCTTATGATTCCAGAGTGTATTCTCAGTAACTCCAAAGATTTTTGTAGCACTACAGACTGTTCTGACAGCTGACATCCTCAAACCTGAATACTGGCTTACTATATAAAGCTTTACAGTCACAACTGTAGTGTGATTACCTACTGTCATCAATAAAAAATTCAGAAAAGCATGACAAATCATTGGGGTACTAGGAATGATTGATGATGCAAAAATAATGGTCTTTCAATATTTCACCAGATTTTAATGCAAGTAGTATTATTTAAATTTCAAAAAAGAAGATGGCAGAGAAAGTATAACACGGGTTTGAACTTTGGAAATCATTACAGAGAACCTACTGCACACTATAAGGCTGGCTACAGGCTAGAACATACTTCAAACACATTAAATTCTGCAGTTAAACATTAAGCTGTTAATACACACTAACAGTCTTCAATTACCAACTGCTCTTCCACCTTTCAGGGTAATATATTAACAAGTACCTCCACTGCATCAATAGATGCTCTACCATGTACCATATTCCAGCAGGTAGCATTGAAGCCGACATAATGGAAAATAAACTCCTATTTTATTGCAAAAAATCAAAGATCTATTTAAGTCAAATGTCTCATCAAAAAAAAAAACAAGACGACAGACATCAACAGATTAAAAAAATCTGATTTTTTAAAAATAATTTTATTAATTTGGAGTAGAGAAAGCATAATTATTTTAACCACAAAAGAGGAGATCCAATTCTACCTGCCTTTATAGTGTTGTCATATGAGATGAGGTTCATATAGCTGATAACGTCAGAACACAATAAAGGCACCAAAGGTAACAGATCTATGACTGCTACGGAGCCCTTTCTGCCATAATCCATGCTGGAGCCTGAGTTGAGCTATTTTTCTGCCGTCAACAAACACTACTGGAATAACACAGTATTTCTTCTCCTGTGGCTACTCATCCAGACTACTCGCCACCTTCCTACCACAGACAGTTAACCTGTCAGTTCACACAGTAGAAGTCTGCGTAAGAAAGCCAAGGACTGATCAAGAAGGATCTGCTGTTGTAAAAACCCAGGCTATTACATACAAAAATACATTAATTTTAAAACTCCAAATCTAAAACATTAATATTTTAGAAATGTCAAAATAAAGGTAGAACGGGAAACCTTGATTCTGCTGCATTCTGTGCTTGCTCTTCACATTACACAACCTATATATGCATGCAAAATACACTTTTTCCTTCAGATTAATGAATCATTCAGTACTTGGGGCAAGCAGCGCTCCAGGAAGCAGTTGTGGAGCACTGATGATTTATCCACAGTATATCAACCTTGTTTAGAGAAGATAGAAGTTGTTTAGTGAGCATGACAGGGAATTACAGTAAGGAAGAGTATGCTGCCATTAAAATGTTACTCTCCAGGAACAAAAGTAGAATCTGTTTCTCTCACAGGGTTCCTACACGACAACAGTTACTTATGTAAGTCATACACCACCTTCCAACTTCCAAGTCATGCGGTTTCCCCAGAGGCTGAACAGAGGTGTAAGACAGACCTGTGACTGAAGCTATTTAACATACTGGGTATGCACTTGTCCTGAATTTCTTGACTACTTAAAACTTGTTCCTGGAAAGACCAATTAAAAATTGTTCCTGGAAAATGTGGCACTTGGAGTTCTGACAGCACAGTTTACACCACATTCTCAGTCTCCTTTCTTCCCCACAGAGCCTTTCAGAAGCAAGTCACAGCTATCCTGCAGTCCAGGTGAGCCATTGCTGCATCCTGCTTCTCAATGACATCCTTCCTGAAAAGGCCATGGCCAACCCTCTTACATCTGACTGGAAATGCTCCCATCAGGAGAAAAGGCTCTGATGAGAGACAGCAGCTGGGAGAAGGACTGCTACCATGAACACAGGAAGAAACTAAAAAAATTTGGATGCTTTTGAGAAAGTTAGGTGCAGCCTCATTACACAAACAGTAAACAGTCTACAGAAGGTAAAGAAATCATAGGACACTGATCTCAGACTACAACCAAAAATCTGAGTCAGATTATAGCTGGGTCTGCCTTTATTTTCATGTTTCTTGGCTCAAGACATCTTATTTAGAGAAACGACTCATACTTGCAATTGTGATCCAACAGCAGCTGAAGACAGTTCTAACAATAAGATGAAAAGGAGGTAATGGGATCTACACTGACATTGTCATCACAGCACGAGTTGCTAAACATTAAGTAGCTGTTCTTCTTTCCAAACATTTAAAAATAAACAGCTGCGGAAGGAGGCAGACATGCAGTTTGAAGGAAAGATGGGTGTTGGTAACATCAGCTGACTCAAACCTTGTCTGCAGAAGTTCTGCCACTTCATTCTGACAGCAATGATAGACAAAAAGAACACAGGTCTCACTGTGTTCTCTGAATATAGTAACACTGACCTTACAATGGGCTTCCACAGTAACTGCTTGAAAAAGTGACTGTCCTTTTGCTGTGAAAACCACTCATTTCAAATTAATACATATTGGTAGTTTGTCACAAGGAGTCTTTTTTCCTCTTAGCAAAGAAAGAAATATTTTTTCCCAACTCAATACTCTATAGTCCTACTTTCTAAAGTATCAGGTCAAATTAGTGTTTATTGTAAACAATGAAGCAAAGTAATCAAAACCTTCAGTTCGTGTCATCAGTATTTGCTTTCATTCCCTGTTAAGAAATGGTTATTAATTTGCTTTTCTTCTTCTACTGTCAAGACTACTGGTACAACTGGACTGTTCATTAAAAACCCCAACACTTACACAGCACGAAATTCTACAGACTCATATAAAAGAATTTTTCTGGAAATATTTAAATTTATTCCCCAAGATAATACCTTCATTGTGGTCAAGAGCTTGTAACTTACCATATTATACCTACACAAAACCCAGAACATCTACACTGCATGCCATCTTCTACAATAACCCAAATCCTGCAAGATCCTTTAGCATGATACATGTGTATCTACTGCCTGGTAAAATGGCACACATAACAGCAGTACGTCTAACATCACCTTTCCAAAACATAATGCAATCAGGTTTAGAAATGGTGGACTTTCAAACTCTTGGAGAGGAGGAGGGCAGGAAAGTCAGAGTAGTTGCTAAGAACATTTCAGTAATTCATACTCTCTCACAAATACTGTCAACTTACACATTCACTTTACCTTGAGAAGGTATGTAGGAATATTGCTGAAATCTACAGGCAACTTCAAGAGGAAGCGAGCTGAGAATTCTCCAGTCTGTGAAAAAAAGGTAACATTAATGAGACCTGGTGTCAAACAGAACCACAAATTGAACATTCTGTCAATGAAATATTAACCAGAAAAACGTGCAAGAGCTCATACCAAACAGAAGGGCTGAGATTTAAAACAACATTTCTCAATGGAATTACCGAAGAGGAAAAAAATAATCTACAGATTTCACAGATGTTATACAAGTAAACACCTTAAAACCCATAAAACATCATTGCCGGTAAGTCAACAGCAAAAAGTAGTCAGAATACAACAATGTGCCTGAAAAAATCAGACTACACTTTGTTGGGCCCTAAATATAGATTTCTCTTGGCTGTACTCATTTCCGGACAAAGGTCCGGTAAGAACTGCAAATGGTCTGAAAGCAAAGCTAAAAACCTGACACATTTATAAAAGCGTATAGACAAAATAGCGGTATCTTCACAAACATTGCAGGTATAAATGAGAGAATTTGCATTAAGGTGAGAATGTATCAAAAGTGTCCTCTGAATAAACACAGAGGAAAGAACTGAAGTAGGTGGTTTTATGTAATTAGTTTTCAGAATTATGTGACTCTTAACACCTAGACAACCATTTACTGAAAATTTGCCAAGCATCCCCTACACATTGCTCTTTTTTATGCATGAACTGTATGCAAAGGAAATAGAAAGGATTTCCTTTCAGTTTCATACACTTCCTTAAAACCAGACTTTGTCCACCTGGTTATGAAGCAATGAAGTTAGCTCTTTTTGAAAAACAAATGCATGCCTGATTTCCTCCATATTAATTTTTTGGCATCCCTATTATTTAATTCAATAAAGTAGCCATACAGCAGATATATTTGTCATGTAGATTTAGTAGTACAAAAAGAATTAAACATTTTGCATACATACGCTACTTAGTTACACGATGACAAATAACTTATAAAATCCCCCAGTACTTCATTATAACAAGCCATGGGACAAATCAAAGCTGTACGAACATGCAGCAATCGTTCTCCCACAGCAACACTTATGTACTAGTACACTATTTCCTGAATACAGTTACTGTATCTAATTTTCATTTTAATATTTTAAATGTCTTGCACATCCAAAGCGAGAAGAAAAATACTTCAAACAAGAAGTGTACAATATACAAAATTTAACAAAGTGCACATGCATCTACAGTGAATGTGTATATTGCAGTTCTCATTAAAAGGGCGAATATAAATACCATACTTGATTTAAACAGTATCATCTTTATTGTGTATACAGCTATACCTTGTGTTAAGCAAAAGCCTGTAATATGTCTAAAATAACGGAAGCATTTTTCCTATAAAATGCAGCAGTGATCCATGGAAGAGATGTAGAGAACGGTGAGAGCGAACAGGGTGCCTGGGACCTTGTCCAGATGGCACCTGAATTTCTCTGATGCAGATCCCACAATGTCTCTGGACAACCTATGCCAGTACTCAGACCTCTCAATACTCAAGGGCTTATAAGCCACACAGATATCAGAAGGATACCTTTCAGACCACTGCTTTACTACATGTAGATGATATCACAAGAACTCTATGTAGCTATGATGACAGCTTGCCAAAGCTTGCAAAAGGCAACTTTTGAAGAGGAAAGCATTTAAATTCACCTGTACTGATACTGAAGATCCACCATATGCCTTTGCAAAATAGTAAATACTTTTGCCTCCCCTCTCACTTACCTGTGATAATCCATACATTGCTTTGATCTCAGCATAAAAGAAAACATAAAGGTTGTCACTGGCCATATACCACCCAAGCACAAGCCCTTGTAACTATGCTCCACCTCAATTGCTATGCATATTGATTCAGAAAGGAACTGGCTGTATAAAACACTGAAGAAAACCAGCTTGCGGATGCACAAGTCTCCCTGAGAAAGTACTGGAGGTGAAAGCCAATGGAAACTGGCTTTCCAAAGGGAATGGTAGCTGCTAAGCAGAACAACACAGGAATGTAAGTGATTGTTTGCTAAGCACGTTATTTTCTGTGGTACTGACATTAAATAAAACTGAGAGGGGAAAAATTCTACAGAACTGGATTCCTTCGATTATTTTATGCCTAAATTAAGAAAAGTTTTCACCCCAAGGAACTAAGCACATATAGACCAAGATGATGTATTACGTAGATGTACAAAAAGCATTGCTAATATCAGTGCCAACTTGTTTCCTGGTCTACGTATCAGGCATGAACTAGAGATAACTCATTCTGCCTCCCAGTCACTATACAAGAAAAAAAATAATCTTAAATGCAAGCAAAATCTTTCCAATGGTACCTTGCCATTTAGATCATTTGCCAAAAGGGTTTGTGTGATGTTAGTTTGTAATCCACCCTACCGCCAGCCAGCTAGCTAGTACTGCCCTTAAAATTTGCCCCTGGTAGTCACGCAATAGAGGCAAAGCAATTGCACATGGAAACACTATGCCACAAAAAGTGAGCATATATTAAAAGACAGACTCTGAACCCTTTCCTGATGACACTACTTGTGAGGACAGATGTCAGCTTTCTGATGATGCATTACTTATGTATGCAGAAAAATCACTGACTTCTTGTGCACGTATAACACAAAGACTACTCTGATGACAGTCAGGGTACTCATTCTTTATTCAGAGTGAAATGGATATTATAACACTGCTTCTTGCTTGGATTAAACACCCAAAAATGCCATACATTTGCCATAAAATCCAGAACTTATTTCTGGTAAAACACCAAGTCTAATGAACTGGGATGGCCACTGAACAGATGAATGGCATCTGATCAAAACATCAGCTGCTCCAAGATTTAGAAGAAAATAAGGACTTGCAGTTTAGATCTTTTACGTCATTCAATCAAGATTATTATACAAAGTATTACTTCCAAAAGTGTTCTGGGCAGGCAGGGAGCAGTCCCTGTCCATGGTGCTTGCCTACCCAACCCCAGCTGGCTGGCCACAGGCATCAGGTCAAGTCAGATGAATTTCTGGTCACAGCACTGGGAGATTAGATAGTTAATGGGCATCTGTACCCACTGGTACTCCGTCAACATGAAGCTACTAAGCTAGATAATGGTTTACCTATTTGTCACAGATCTTGGAGAACACTTCAGAAAATGGGAGATACTGGAACCAAGATATAAAAGCAAATTTCTGTTCTATTTTGGGACACATCACTGAACTCAGGCCTTCTCTTCAAATGAAGTTTTTTAACTGATGCACTTAAGATGATTGCTTTCATAACCCTGTGCAAGGTTCAGTCATAGAAGTCTGCTGAGCCACTATCAGTTTCTGACAGACAGCAACAACAAGAATTTCAATGACTTCTAGGCAGAGGAGATAACATGCAGTTTACCTCTTGCTTTTCAGATAAACAGTCTTACTGCCCTGATCATCAAGAATGAAAAGACAGTTTTAAACTATAGGAAGAAGATCTACACAAGTTTCGTAGTTTTGAATTTCAGAACAGTAATAAACAAGCCTCTGTTGTGTAGACACCAGGTTCACAGAATCTCCAAACAATCTCTCAGAGTCTTCTTCACAGAGAATGTAAACTTGGAAAACAACGTACACACTACAGAAACCTCAAATACCTCTGCAGTGATTAAAAGGATTTGCCTCAAAATGTATTTAAGATTCATTTTGTTGGAATATTTTTAACTAAGACAGCATTTCAAACACACAAAAAAGTTCTTTATTCAGTCACCAAAGACTAACGAAAGATTCAAAAAGCTTGAGTAGATATTGCTTACCTACAAAAAAAAAAAAAAAAAAAAAAAAAAAGGAAAAAAAGGGAAAAAAACCCCGTGTTTTCTACAAACTTGAGCAGCATTTTGGCAGCTGTCAAAAATTCTGGTAACATCTCAGTACAGTTCAGAAAGCCTTCTGCATTTCAATAAACCAGTCTGATGATATTCACAGATGTGGCAGTTTGTCATGTGACCTATAGAGAATAACACTTAAGACCAAAGTGATTTCAATGATAAATTCTGATATATAAACATGTAAGAGAGATCTGAAATTCTCTGACAAAGAAAATTTTACTTGGCTTAAAATAAGAAAGCCTAGATGACTCGTCTATAAAAAGAAAAACAGATGACTGTAAGTACTGTGAATTGTAAAGCAAACACGCTTGCATCACCTGTAGCTTAAGGATGATTAAAGTGATGTAAAGCCGAATTCTATGCCCTGATAACAGGAATGCTAAATTTTCATCGATTTTTAGACTGCATCTATTTCAGAAGATGCTGCTTCTGAAGGCCAGTACATCTCAAGAGTATGTTATTTCTGAAAGCAAGAGGGGGACACATTCAGCATAAACACAGATATTTCTTGATACCCAAACTTCCCATGATAAATATATCACCAGCTGAAAAAACTGATTTTTGCAAAGCTTACTCTGTGGCAGAGATCAGTTTAAAAAAAAAAATTGAAAATCAAATCACACACTAGCCAAAATGTCTACATTGCCAAAAGCCTCATTTCAGAAGGCTGAGATGGTATACATAGTGTTTCTACACATCATGGCACATTTCCCAGGCAAAGGATATAACTTCAGGAAAAAGATAAAACAGTTTAACGTCTGACTGTTGTATGAAGACATGGCCCTGTAAAGTCACTGCTCTAGCCTATCTCACCTCCTCCTGTCCTTCTGCAGAAAATAAGTTTCAGGGTTTTTCTCTTTCCAGTTTAGGTTCTTGAAACAACTCATTTCATTTTAGACAAGCGCCAGAGAGATATAGGCAGCTGCAGCTACCAACTAAATCAGCTCAGTCATAATGTGGAACCATGCCCTAATACATCCTACCCTGATTTGCCTGGGCAGGGTGTCACACCAACACTGTTACTCTGGCTCTCAGATCTTCAAGAGCTAGCTCAAACTTCCACATAACATTTTACTGTGCTGTGTAAATACTGCACAGGCTTTTCAATAGTTTTCAAAGTTTTCATCTATAAATTAGATGAACTAACACCAGGTTGAAAAAATGTTACTCACCTGGAAAATTAGTTCAAACAAGGTAGTGGAGTGACAGCAATGTACAAAACAGGGAGTACAGAAAATGAGTTGGAGTCAAATAAAAGTTTTCTCCATTGGAAACATAAAGCATGGAGATGCACAGAAATAACTCAAGTTTTCCAAGGCAAGAGCTGTATTTATTAAAATGAAAGAATCACTAAAAGCATTTTAGCAAAAATATTCTTAAAAGCTTACCCAATTGTTTTTTTTGCCAGCATAGATTTCCATATTTTCTCCATACTGGGGCTCTTCAAGTAAAGTCTGATACTCAAACATGAGACGAGAGCTCTCACGTAATCGGCTGCACTGAAATTGGTGATACTGCTGCACAAGCTCTTTCACAACAAGCAGGAGGCATTCAGGGTTTGAAGGATTCCAAGAAGCTAAATTCTGTTAAATTAGAGAAGAACAGATACCAAAACTGTTTACAGTAATAGACAAGCACTCCCCCTTCCATACTGATATCAGAGGCACAAATGTATGTGGAAACTTTGTAGCAAAGCTAAACCATAATATTAAATGCACAAGTTGTATCATGCTTTGGAAGAAAACCAGGTCAAACAGCACAAACAAACCTTAATGTCAAATAAAAGCCCATATAGGGACCTACCAGAAAACTGATAACAAGGCTACTACCAGGCACAGATAGGAAACTATGGAAACTGCTCCATTATTCACACCGTAGGTATTGTATTGACAGAGCAAATGGGTTCTGTTCTGTTGCCTCAGCCTTGTGCTTTACTTCACCTTGACTGTCTTGTCACTAGTTGCCTTGCCTCATCCCCTTAACACATACGCCATGGACATACAAGCCTCTTCAATGCACGAAGTTTTTATTACAAGTTCACTGTATATCAAGAAACGTAGTTAACAGATATAAAATTGTTAATACAATGAAGATAACTGTGTCAGTAGCACAGTAACAATGTTATCTCTTAGTTTAACTATTCTAACATTGGCTTAGACCAGTCTTCAGTGCACAGTAAGTTTTACTCAGGAAGGTTTTCTGTGTTACAAACCATACCTAACAGGATCAATGTTGCACGCCTGTACGTGGTTGATCTAGAATGGATCAACGTTAAGGGCAGATGAGGACTCACCCTGTGCTCCTTGCTGACAGGACACGAGACAAGACAAGAGACAATACTTCAAGTATTTCTCTTTTCACTACATTTGTTTCCCTCTGAAGTCATACATATTTAAGATGTTATCAAAATGAATTTCTCACTCTCAGCACCATCATTTCAAACATAAAAGTCTAATTTGTAACATGAAATACTTCCTTGAAAATCTTGGGGGTTTTTTGAGCTTAAAAAAAAAAAAACTAAATCAATAATTTTTACCAAGGCATTTTTATTTCAAATCTTAGCACGTGCTTTTTCTGAAGTCCCCAGTCCTAGAGGGGATCAATTTTAAGAGCATCTCAGCTACATTTTACCCATCCCCATCCCCTTCATCCCTTCTCATTTAATTTAGTAGCTACCAGAGAGGCAAAGAAATCTGTGTATGCATCACCTACATACAGAAAAAGACAAAAATGAAAGAAACACAATTCAGAAATACAATCCCTTTTCTATCTTCATAACATGGCTTTTAGACCACTGTATGACTTTCAACAACATCATTTGTGATTTTTTGAATGACTACAGCTGGCACTGCTGCATTAACTGTCTACACATCACTCATTCCTGTGATTAGGATGAAAAACATACATTCCTGTCACATGAAAATTATTGAGAGAAACAGTTTTGGAAGGCAGTACTCTCATTCTTCAGAAACACAGACGTTCTTGCTTTGATAAAAAAAGAAAAAATTATAATCTTAGAGCACAGATGGAGCACTTAGGGGAATACGTACCTTTAGAGTACAGATTTGAAAAAGACCTGATGTTTACAGAATTTACAGCTTCACCCAAGACTGACAGGCACACACAACAGGACATAACTGCTGATCATGAATTACTTTGTTTTACATGGATGAATGAACAGTTCAATGAGCAGTTACAGGATTAAACTGTACTCTATTCTCCTGCTCACTATGATTCTGGCAGAAAGGGCTGCTCAGCGTGGCTGAGATGCTATCCTTGAACCTCTGCCTATAGAAGCTATTAGAGCATCACAGACTTCACAACTGACCATGGCTTGAAGTAAAAGTATTCCTCCTAAACAGTAAGAACACCTAAACCCCGGGAATATTATCACTACCATATCTTAAAAGGTAAGCTACATTCCCAAGTAAGCTCCTCAAACAAACACTAGAGTAACTGAAAGCCTTGTTCTACCTAGTCTGCCTAGCTAGTAAAAATTTATTCCCGAATGGAACCCATTTAAGCTTATCTGATTCTACAAAATACTAGAGAAAATTTATCTGGTAGACAGCATCTTCTAGGAAACACATTTTGTATCATGCAGTCTGAAACCAGACTGTGTATAACCTTAAATTTCCTGTTCCCAAGCTGCTGCTCAAATAAAGCATTTCCAGAAAGCCAGAGGATGTAATATGCCAGTAGGTATTGATATCAGCCAGACAAGTGGGAATAACCTTTCCTCCTAATGACATTGGTATAACACAATAGAAATGTTCTGTCAAAGGAAATGACCAACAATATTTTAAAAACTGACCTAAATGCAACCGAACCTTTTGTTTTTTAAATAACATTATAGAACAAAAAAAGAGCAAGAGGAAATCCATTGTCATTTGTCCAGCATGAAGCTAGAGTATCGCTCTCTTCAAAGAATTCAAGAACACTGCATCAAAACAGTGTTAATACTGTATTGCCTTAAAGGTACAGGAATTAAAATGAATTATTTGACTGTAGGATCCTTACTAAATGCCTTTCATTCAGTAACTAAAGATTCAAACAAAGTATGAACTGGTTATAAAAACAAATCACCTGGAGAGAAATTCAACTACCCACCCAGTACATACATCAATTACAATGGATTCTCACTGATGAAAGAGTAAATATACAACAGTTACAGACATTTTCTTTAATACAAATTCTGATTTAAATAAACTAATTCTTGACTTTAGAATTCTATCACTGTAGTGATTGTTATTTGGCAATTGGCCTTTACATTTCCATCCATTATGTTAACTTTGCTGAAATGCTATTCTTTTCAGAAGATCTAATTTTATAAAATTTAACACAAACACATCTGAATACAATGACATATTTATGTATGAAATTTCTTTTTACGTATATTTAAGTGCTGCCTATTTGTCCTAAGCAGTAGGTTCATTCATCCGGAAATACTTTTAAACCATTATATTGTGATCCAGTTTTAACAGTATGTCAAAATACATGCTACATTCTCTCAGTTTAAAACAGTACCTTTTTTGATCTTCCTTCTATTTTTTAAATCAGAGTAAGCAACTACCTGTAACATACCTTGCTGAAACCTAACTAAAGCACAATCTGATTTTTATCAAGTTGATGCCTTGTAGAATGTCTTCATCACTACAATTTCAGCATTATAATGATTCTTCTGAGAACATGCAAAGATTTGTCGTTTTAGTCAATGAGAGTAGTGTCCCTGCAACAGTAAATTGACCTCCTTCTTTAGAGATGAAGGATCTTCTAAATAAAATTTTATTTAGCAATGCAGTACTGTATTCTCTATTAGACTTTGGAAACAGTTTCGATCAGAAAAACCTTAAACTAAAGGCTTTGGAGCAAAAAGAAGTAGTAGACTGTGCGCTTCATTTTCTGATTGCCTGAAGCCTGTATTCAAACCCTACCCAACATAGCTTTTTAAGCAACAGTATTTTTAAATATTTAAAACATGAGAAGAACAGAGCAAGCAACCATGGTTTCTGTGTTCTGTGGCTCTAAGTTTTGCCACAAAACCCAAATCTTGCATAAAAATTATGTTCTGAATGTAACTTTAAAATTATGAGTTTTAGTTGTTACAGCTTCAGAAAAAACCCGTAAATAAGAAAACACACATAACCTCATTTTCTACAGCCAGACTGCTGGAACCCGGTAGGTATGAGAAGAACAAAGAAATAACCAGGAAATATGTAACAGCAAAAGACTTGTTCCTTTCTGTGGCTTCCATCAAAATCTCTTTCTGCTTTGCTCACTCAACCTTCAACTTTTCCCCTAGCAAAATTTATACATTAACATCGTTTTACCAAAATCACATGCATGCTGAAAAGAGAGTTTATCTGAAATTGCTATAAAATTGCAATTAAAATTAATTTTGTATTAAAAAAAAGAGCACACTGACTGGGGTACTGACAGGCTAAGTTACTTATTTCACTCAATAAATTTTTCCTAATTTGAAATGAGATTTCTGCAGACTTTCCAGAGAGTTAATCAAATTTTACAGAACAATCACTAATGCATTTAAAATAAAGAAATCCAGACTTGGATCCAATTCCTTGTCTTGTTTGCTAATAGATATCTTTAAGTGAACTCTGCAGGGCAAACTAAGTTACTCCAAAGTTAGCCAGCAAGACTGAAAGTGGCCCACTGTACAATAATATACAAGTATGAATCAACTCAAACTTTGCATCTGCAACTAGTTCTGCATTTATGCCCATCTCATATGAAGGATTACATGCACATCTCAGATTGGTTATGACTATATTTTAATGTTATCATTTTTTTTTGTCAGCATAGCACAGAAGAACTTACCTGCCATTTCTGAGCACACAGATGGAGGCTCAATTAAACAATTCACTTCTGTCTAGACACTGTTTGCAGGTCTCTCCATAATCTCCACTAAAACTAGGAGGACCTCTACACTTCAGATCTTAATTTCAACCTTCTAAGTGGCTTTTGGCTTGGTCATACTGCAGCTCGTATAACTTTCATTTTCTAAAAACCCCTGTTACCTCACCATAAGGAGTTTATTTTAGTAGTGGGTTTATTAGCCTCATAAGGTGACTACGTATTTCCTTGTGGAGACAAAAGCCTGGTAATGCCATCTGTGACAACAGGCTAATCCCTCTTGTTCCAGTTTAGGAATAAATTCAAAATGGTCTACAGGAATGAATTCAGAATGGTCTACATGAAAAGTAATGGACTGAGAACTTCCATATTATAAAAGACCACACTTCAGAAGAATTGTTGCCCACATAGCTGTAGCTACTGCCATATAGAAGATGGCCAATAACTATTTACCTACCTGTGAGTAAGCAGGTACATAAGGAAGTTGAATATTCTTTTGTGGCAGAAGCTTCCCTGGCAATTGCTAACCTTTTTCATTATTGGAGTGAGATTCAGGAAAAGGTCTTTGAGAAAATAGTTATCTAGACCTTAAGAGTAATTAACCAATAGCACACTACATCCACTAACTTCGCCCTCCACCTCACACATTGTGGCAATATAAATGGAAAAATAATATTCAGTTATTATACAGAGACTAGTAGACCATAGGCATCCATTAAACTGTGTCTACATTGGAGAAACCCAAAGCAAATAAGGAAATCTGTTCTGAAGATCTGCCAGATATTAATTTAAACAAGCTCACCAAAGAATATTAATGTTCACTAAGTAGTATAACCCCACAGATTTTGTGGGGGTGCAAAGTCAATCTTCAAATTCCCTGGCTCTTGATCCTGTCTCCTGACAGGAGCTGGCTGCATAGTAACCGAGTAGTTTGATAGGGAGAGGTTTTTGGACCATCAGACACAAGCCAAAGTGTTGAGAAAATGAATTCACTTAAAGTATGTATAAAGAGACAGAGTAAAGATATTATAAGGCCACCCACAGAGTGCAATTTAAGCTATTTGAACAGTAACTCATTTAAATGAATAGCAATGACATCAACCGGACTTCAAAAAGATACAAGGAAAATTTTTAGCCACACATTATCAGTTTTAACGAGATTTTCTTAGAGGTGAGGCAAGTCAAAAAGCCCCACAAAGTAGCTTTTCAGCCTTACTAGCAAACACATGCAGAACTTAGCTTTCCAAAGTAGCCATACTATTCAACTTTTGGCAAAGAAACCATATTTAAATTTTGTTCTGGAACATATTGTGCTTTGCAGTCTTTCCTTTATCCTTCCAAAAATCTAATCAAGAACCTATGCAAACTACTCAGTGTCCATGATTACCTATTCCCCCCTTCTTCAGAACATAATGTACCTCGTGTTCCACAAGTAGCTCATTCATAGCCTCCTTCACAGGTTATTGCTTATTTCATAACTCCAGGCAGTGTCTGTAGCAAACTACAGTTCTACACTATCAGAAAAAACACGATAACAATTTCTAATTGATTTGAAGTTGTTTTTCTTTGAAATGTGTTTAAATATCCAGGTTGCCAGAATATCTTCCAGGAATGTGATTTTAAAGGAGACAGATTGTAACTGTTTTTCCTGGCTATACTACAGGAAACAACAGCAAGATCTTATTTTAAGTTAGTGTACTTTTATATTTCTAAGCAAGAAATTAACTTTCACGAGAAAATGCCAGTAAACAAAACCTCCCAAGCCCATAACAGTGATAATGCCATTTCTGTAGAATCTTTCATCCAGAATTATCATAAAGGAAAATGTAAGTACAGATTTGCATTTTGTTTGTATCTCCGCACACCACATGCACACAACTTGCATCCTACAGTGGCCTAAAATCAGTACCAATGCAAGTTTTCACCTGAAATGAGAAAGATCACACTGGAATATCAGCACTTCTGCTCCATATAAATACAGAGAAGACATGGGTCCAGTGGTTACAGCATTAGTCTAGAAGCTGGGATATCTGGTTTCAGTCCCTGCTTTGCTACAGTCTTCATGGGCCACCACGGGGAAATTGCTCACAAAAAAAGGCACAGGATAATTATCTGCCATATGCTCACATCTTTCTATCAACAGATATTTTTCACAGTATTTGCAGGGCTGGAGTGTTATAACAACTTCAAAGGCTTCAGTTTCTTAGCAGCCAGCACTTAAACATCCTACAGGCTGCAGCTTCAAATCAATCACTGTAAACCTACATGCCATCTACTTGTCATCTTATTTTCACAGGTTCTTCATATTCCCCTCCCCCAGAGCACCACTGGAATAACTTTCTGGAGTGATCTGCTTGAAATGATCATTTCTGGGCACAAGCAAACATCAAAACTTAACATTTCATATAAACAGTTCAACTCGGGAGCACTTCTGTCATGGCAAATACAACCAAAGAACTTACAGACCATATCTGCTCTACTATATTGTGTATAATGGATAAAAAGTTTGCATAAAGCAAAGCTTGGGATAGTAAGTATTCATTTTTTATTTTTAGTGAGAGTCTGTGAAAACTGGATGCAGAAATTACAATAGCTTATAAATGCTCAGCTGCAATCTGAAACACCTGAAGGCCTTGAATTAGCAGAGCAGGAAAACAACATACTAAGAAATTAATTCTGATTTCACAAAACCACCTTATATTTTGTATAACATTATTTTCCTTCTTTTTTTCCACTTGCCACACAGTGTGATTCTTGATTAAAGATCCCACACCTAAGGTGACTTTTCTGCTTTCACTTAGAATAAACGCACTACTGTCTCTGAAGTATCATTCGCCCAAAAAAGGAGCAAACTCAGCTTCCAAAGGTTACTACAAATAATTCCTATGCCCTGCTGTAGAAGCAGGTAAGAGGTAGCTGATCTTTGTACGTTAAGGGTGCTCTGGAGATGCAGAAACTGTGAAGCTAAGCCCAGGAAAGCATTTTTAAGCTGTGTACTCTTCCTGAAAAAGCTTGCCTGTTTCTCCTAGAGCTCTCTTACAAGATACTCAGCCCCTTAAAAGCCACAACTGCCTACTATCAAAAGAGAGAGAGTACAGTACTATTTAATCTCCGGAAGACTTGGCATACATAAATATGTCTTGTTCTGCTTTGCTAAGGGATTAGAGCAAGTTTTGTTCCTTTCCAGACCTCCCAGCACACCTGTTCTCAGAAAGCAGATGGTACCTTTTACCTGTTTCTGAGAAGGAATTTCTTAATCCCCTCAGCACATATAGGATAGGGAATCCAATGCACTAATCATTAGTTAATCCACATGAGTACACAGCACCTTTTCCCTTTGGGAGTCTTACCAGAAGTGTACATATTTAACTAGACATGGCAAGTAAAAGGAACAAAGCATGAAGACACAATTCATTTCAACACAAGACATATGCACATGCATCTTTTACCTAAAGACTTACTCATCATGCACTGACGGTAACACGAACAGGGCCCAAACTCCTCAGACACTCAGTGGACCAGAGAACAGACCACTGTCTCAGTGTTAATGCTTTACCTCAAGAGTCTCTTTTTAATTAGCAAGTCTTTCACTCTTATCAGTTCTTGGGGTTTTTCCCTTCCTGTCAAAACAAGTAATTTTAGCTACAGCGAAGAGGCAGAACCTTCACAGCTAACGTCTTGGACAGCATCCACTAACATCCCTTGAGCATGTATTGTTGGGTGGCATATGCAGTTAGTTTTCTTCTAACCACTTTTCCCCCTCCCCAAATCCCATAAATTGAAATAAATATACTACATGGTAGATCTCACTGGCTAAGTAGTATTTCCATCTTTATTTTCACATCTGTACTACAAGAGAGTTTATCAGGCCTTGAAAATACAGTCACTAGAACATTTACAAAATACCATTATGTAAATCATAAGACACTGGAAATCAAAATTATTTCTCTAATATAACAGATTAATGCAAATTAGTTATCTCTTCTCAAAAAAGCAACGTAAGAACACTCATTTGGTTCCTTTATGCAAGTAAAAGCTGCATTTCTGGGAGACAGGTATATAGCAAAATTCAGTAAAACTGTATGAATACTAATACTGCAAACAAAAGACACAAGATATTGACTAAATTTGAACTATATTTCTGTAGTTATCTTTAAAAAAGAGCAGATATGCCTGAGGATCTGAGCTGAAAGATAGCAAGGGAACACAGGCATAAAAGCATGTAAAGAATGATAGAACAGAGAGGTTTGAAACAAATACAGGCTGAAACTTAGACCAGTAAGAAAAGAAGAAAAAAAAAAAAAAAAGCTTGAGCCCTCATTCATTTGGGGAAATGAATATATCTTTTCAAAATTACCCTCAGTGCAAAGATGTTTCTTTTCCCCAACAATATCTTCTCAAGGAAAGAACCTGCAGGGTCCCAAACAACTAATCCCATTGGAGAAAAGTACAATTATAAATTATAACAGAATTCACAGTCTAAAAGTTAATCAAATATGAAACTGCATTATTCAGACAGAATGATTATTTCCAACTGACCTTCTGTAATCAGTTAATTTAAAAGTCTGTTCTGCTTGCATATTCATAAGCAGTGACCAACTTTCTCTACAGAAATATGAATTAACATGGCTCAACAACTTGAATTCTATGGGCATACCACACTGAATTTAAATGTATTCTCAATTCAGGAAGACTGTGCTAGATTCAGTCTTTTCCCTTAAAAAACAAACAAACAAACAAACAAAACACAAACAAAAAAAACCCCACCAACATCCCCGCCGCTGTTCCTCCCACCCCCCAAACAAGAAAACCTTGTAAATGTGTTTCTAGACAGCTAACAAGCTGTTGCCTTCAAGCGAAGCCATTTCTTACTGTTCTACAGCTCCTGTGAGGAAACTGAGCGTATTGTGCCAGTACCACTACACATCAAGGTCAGAATCCTTTAATATTCTTTCAGTTTCTCTAATAATAATTTTTTTCCAAATTTTAATAAGACGTTGCTCAAGTAAAGTATGATTATATTTTAATTAACTGAAGCAAAAAAATACTCATAACTATAATATGAACCAGCAACCTGATAATAAAGAATTACCAATACCAACATTACTATTGTGCTCCCAGATTTCCAAATAAAAGATATTCTGCTTCTATATGTCCAGCCTGGGATACCCAACACTATATTTTTGGTTTAAACAAATGATGTCTTGAAAGTCAATGAGATGCTAGAAATCATGACACCACTTTTACCACTAGCAAGGTCTTTATTTTCTGCAAAGCAAGTATAGTATATATACATGAAGGCAATTAGTCATCAGTGTCTGGCAACTGGCAATCTGAAGTACGCTGCAGCATGTATTTTTCCTCCAATACAACAACATCCACCTGAAGAGTCTCCTGGAGGAAAAACTGATGTCTACAAAATATACTGGAAAGACACAGTGAAGGAGACTAGGGCATTACTAGATCAACCTGACTGGCCACAAAAAAAACTTGGCTGACAGACAGGCATTCATAGTGTTAACAGCAGTATGAGATATTGAAAAAAAGTAAGCAAATTCCATGGTTTCCTCTAAGTGCTTCCTAAAACTATCCTTCTCACAAAGTCTTCATGGACTGTCAGTTGCCCTTGTGAAAATATCCAGCAACATGAACAACTGATGTTGGGACGGAGGAAGTCACAGAGACACTGCCTACAAGAATCATTGCAGATTAAGTGACTCCAGCTTCCAAAGAATATTCCAAGGCCCTTCTCACCCCCAGTTTGTTATCTAATATAACCACACAGTTCACAATTTACACTTTTTCTCTCATTCATGCTGGTAGACTTCACTTATCCTTAATGCAAGGTGTATTAGTACAGGGTACTAATATAAACTGACCGTACCTCCGATGGGATATTCTCATGGCCTACGGAATGAAGTAGCCCAGAGTACCACCAGATGTTGAAATGGGCTTCCAGAGGAAATCTTGAAACGTTTGGGGCAAGTGCCATAAGGAGACTGATTGCCTAACACTATTAAAGTTACAGTCTGCACATAAACTTAGCAAACACCCTGGAGAACTGGAAGAAGATGGAAATAGAAAGTATCTAACTGGACCAGTAATTTAAATAAAACACAAAATTAAATAAAGCTGAAACCAGGACAGGGTTAAGAAACAAAACAACCAAGTCTGAAATGCACTCAGATTTCAGTCATGCAAGGGTCCCCTGCTGGCCAGCATCAAAAGAAAATATATTGGCAAAGCTACATAACAGAGGTTTGACCATACGTAAAAGTACAAGTTTAGGCATAGCCTAGGCTTTGGTTTGTGTACTGGCTCACTGACAGTCTGCTCAGCTCTTTGTCACAGCCAGGATTTGTCCCATCTCTAGCTTTCAGAGTCTCCAGGGACCACAGGGTCAAAGAAGGTGGCTACAAAGGTGAGCCGTGATCCTTCCTGCTGTGCAAGAAGTCTAGTAATTGAAACAAGTGATGACATTGCTAGCGCTCATATGGCAGCTCTCAGCTAAGACCAATAATATCTAGCTATATAAGCGCTCATCCTCCACTTACCAGAACTTCAGGATATGCCACTCAATTTTACACTAGAGGAGCAAAAGAAAGAATACTCATTCAGACATGCAGTTTGGTTCTAGCAGGGAGAGAGCAGTCTTTCTCAAGCCCAGTAGCAAGTCTTGCCCACCTAAGAAATGAGTGAATTTATCAATAATCAAGATGAATTCAACATGAATTCAAAAGGAGATCCAGAAAATCAAGAGGCCAATGCTCTGGGCTCAGGTATAAGCTAAACAGACGTAGCCTGAAAGAAACATAAGCCTAAACATTTTTTTCAGCCTTTAGATTAAGATTTAAGCATCCTGTTATTCCAGTCCAACCTTCTGATCCATCTAACTGTATGACCATGAAAGAGATGGTCAAATTCATGTGACAAATTAAAACTATCTTTTTTTCCCCCATAATATAACACTATGAATGGAAAGCTATTAAATGTGGGGGTTTTCCCATATATTGCTAGTGCACAATTACGAAGTCTCTCATTATATGCACATTAATTAGTATGGCAGAAAAACATTTTCTCCCACTTTTCCATCCTTCAGTCAAATGATCCATGCATATTCCTAATGTTCTCCTAAATTAGTATCTTCTGGACTGAAATACTATATTTTAAGAACTAATATGCTAGATTTTCCATATCCTAGGGAGAAATTGCATTATCAGAGAAGCTTGTGCCAAAAAATGAAAGGAAACGTTTCCCCACCAAGCCCTTCAAAGAACTAATGGAATTAATTTTGCATTGTACACTAGCAAGATTTAAGCAAGAAAGGAAAAAACACCTGTCTTATTAGATATTTTCTTCTCTCAAAATTAAATAAATACTATCAAACTGTAGAATTTTTTTCAATTTCTAGATTTGCTAGGTGAAAAATCCAGCCAAAACATTGTGATGAACTAAAGCAGAACTTCTGACCTCAGCATATTCTCTTCTGCTTACACGTTGAAATAGAAAATCAAGTTTGTAAATTGTGCTGGGAAATGCTGAAATTTTGGAAAAAGAAAGTGAGGTGAACACATACAGTTATTTTACACAAATAGAAAATTACAAAGTAGTACAAGGTAGCTAACTCCCTCTCAGTCCTACAAATATTAAAAAGTACTGGACAAAGAGGAGAAATAAAAGCGAAAGGCTGAAGAGAAATTCAGAAGACTGAAACAAGGAGAAAAAGGAGTAATTTCTAAATGTAGAAAGGCCCTGAAGGAAGATGAGATGGAAAGATGATAGGAAAAACTTGTGTTCTGTCATCCTCTTGAATTCATTCTGCTGAACTGTTTGTATAGTCACCATTTTTACCACATGGCTACACAGACAATCCTAACACTTGCTCTTGGCACTGTATGACTTCTGAGAAGGACCTCCTGAATGCTGGCCTCACACAGGCTGTAGTCAAGCTGGCCAGGGTACCTACCCTTGGAGAGGATTCCCAGCCAGAATCCTCTTTTGGGGATTTCTCATTTTAAATCAAGTACAAGCACAACAGAAATAAATGGCAGAAAACCTGTAGCCGGTACCTGGTTTATGACACCCCTTGTTAGCTGGGTCAAGGAAACACATGAGGATTTCCTGGGGAGACTGCGTGGAGCTCAGACACCAAAACCGGAGTAAAATATATTCAAAATTAGATTCTTTCAGGTCTGGCTTAAAGAAACACTGTACTGGCACTTCTCCATTGTTTGAAAAAAAAAAAATGGACAAAAATGTATATATACACCACAAATGCCAACACCAGCCAAATGGTCCTTCTGCTGGGAAAACATAAAAATGGGTAGGATCAATACAGAAGGACAGGAAGAAACAGTTTTCAGAATCCATGTTTGCTTTAGAAAATTAAACAGAAAACAGTACTGGATTATAAATAAGTAAAACACATCTTAACATATAAATTCAAAACATGACTGAAAAGTGAACACAAAATATGTGAATACCAAGAACTTCAAAATAAGAAAAAAACTTGTAATAAAATTCAGCATCCAATACTGCATTCTCTTTCACTTAAATTCCCCAAGCTCAGCCAAAACTAATTTAAGGCTTTCAGTACCAGAGCGGTAGGTTAGGGGTCCAAGAATGAAATCTTCTGCTGCCATCCCAAACAGAGCAACCAGAAGAGATCGTAATGCTAATATAGTTCAAACTTACCCACACATTTGCCCAACAAAAAGAACTCACTGCTGTGACTTTGAAGTCATATTCTGAAAACCATCATGCTCACCGCCCTTATGTGGGGCTTTCATACTGTAACATGTAAAACCTGCATCTTTGCCAACAATACAACAGTCAGACCTTTTAGAACAAACTAGTTCAAATGGCATTAGGGTGTTTGGGGGTTTTTGTAGTTAACACAGGAACAACTGATGCTGTTAAACATCTGTCTCATGCACCTGATAGTATACGAAGAACAATTATGGAAGAAGGAGGTATTTAAAAGATCTCTTCACTACCCATTAAAAGCTAACTCAGCAAGTTGACGGTAATAATGATTAAAATTTTGAACATGGCCACAAAAACCATTACAGTCTTCATGACAGTCATCATATAGCCAAATGGTAAGTATGGAGTCCAATAACTACAAATACAAGAAATTAAAATAAACATTGCTTTACACAAGATATACAGAATGGCAGCCAATACACCCGAGTAGCACAATTAGCTGAACCAACTCCACAATGACTAAAAACTGTACTCAGTATTAACAATTAGACAAGGGGAAATAATCTTCCCAATGCTACGTACAGGCATGAGAACCACAGTAGGCCATTCTCTGAAGTTCTGTGATGGCAAAGCCCTCCTCCCACACAAATGCAGCGCTAAGTATTCCCATATATACTAGCCCACAAGGACAGAGTCAACACCTACTAGGTTTCAGGCAATGTTAATGTCCTCTTGCCTCCATTCCCACTAAGGCTAATAGAGCCGTTTTGTCAGCAGTGGGTGGGCAGAGTAATTCTGGTGAGACTGGCTGAAGACCTGAACTAGGATGCCGAGAAACCCAAAACCTTAAACTGACAGTTAGCTTACATATACTGCTATTGTCCCCTCTTCACCAAACAGCATATACCTCAAAATCATTGGAAAAATAGGGTTAACATTTCACACAAGCACTTCAGTTATTAACTGGCTCACATTAACAATCAACTAGGCTAACATAACAAACAATTCTTGTTACTCAAACTGGCGTCATTGTAATGAGCTCCAATCTCATCCGTACACAATCACTAATCTTGTTTTGTGCCAACTGAATTTTTAATCAGAACAGAGTGAATCATAGGTTGTTTTTAAAATACATTTCTAATACTTGTCATCCAAAATGAATAAACACTAGAGCAAGGAAGAACTATTTACATTCTGAGTAGCTGATTTTATTTATGCGTGCTATACACGCAAGTATCAATTGCATATGATAGGTGAGGACATTTTAAAAGAAAAAACATTAATGTTTATTTCTATTAATGCTTTGAACATGAACAGCATCACCAACCTAAAGAAATAGCCATCTGATGTAATTAAAACTGTATGGACAAACCAAAGTAAAAGGAACGGTTGCCCCTCTGTTGAGTTGCTCCTTAAGTTCCTCATCATTCTAAAGATCAGAATGCACGCAATCAGGCCTTGCAACCAGCTGAGTAACTACTTCTGTAAGTCACGTAATGAAGCATATATTTTGCAGTGCTGAACTTAAGACTCAACCAGAGTTCCAAACCGAAGTGTCTGAATATTGCACAAGACCTAGAAGCAAGCTGAGTTTCAATAAGCCACTTGGAATTCTGCACTTGTAATACCAATTTAACAAGCAGTTGATTAGCTCTGCTTATAATAAGAGTGTCCAACATATCACCCCACTGCTAAAACACTGGCCCAACCATTTAGGAATCCTTTGGGGGGGGGCGGGGGTGAAGTAGCATTAAGTCTTTACTACAGCATCTACTTTTTAAGACGCAGTATTTCTGGAATCTTGTTTTAGCTGTTTGGCTAACAGCTGCTTAACTGAACACCTGTTACCGTGCTTAGATGAAACCTGACTCGAAGGTCTGCCTACAGCCATGGAAGCTGCAAGTGACTGAAGCGATCTGCAGCACAGCCATTCAAATGTCTTTAGGGAGGTCTACTGACAGCCTCTATTAGAGCCACATGAGCTTGAGGAATCTGGAGTTCCTGGTTCCCATTTCAAGCTAAGCATAATGCCTGACTCAAGCCATGTAACAGCATGTGATGATTTCTGCTTGGAAAAGAAAGACACTCGGGCAGATGAGAGCAGCACAGGAAGGCTCAGTGTCAGAATTCCCACAGATCTGGCAGAATGTATTGCTTAAGAGATTGTGCTCCTCATTTAATACCATCTACATGCTTTTGTGCATGGCTGATTCTGTTTGGATTGCCAGGAACTGTTGCATCAAAAGTATTTGAAGATTGCTTGAGATCAAGAGTGTTAAATCATGCTCAACATGCTAATCTATTTTTACTTACAGTCAGTAGAAAGATATGTTAACACATTAAAGTATGCTGCTAATATCTTAGAATTCAATTAAAATTATCTTCACTAAACAGCTCTGAGATCTGTGGAAAAAAGGGATTATTGAAATACTTAGCATAATAAGCAAGTTATTGCTAATATAGCATTCTGAAGAAAAACTCCACAACCATGTTGAACATTATAAGGCAAATGCAAAAGCAAAATGTCCACCCATGACACCATATAGACCATAGCTGCAAGGTGGGAGATAACATGCTCTGATAACACCAGGATGGAAGGCAGGAGAATGACAAGGACCCTTATCAAAAAGGTTACATTTTACATAGTGACTACTATAGCAAGGCATAATGAACAAAGGAAAGCTGTTCTTCCTTTCATTGTTTTTTAATTAATTTTAAAATAGGCGTTAATATCTCATTGTGTATCAAGGAGCAAACGGCTCGTCAGCGACTTTCCAAATGAAGAGGATGGGAAGTTTGGTCTGCACTTAGGCAGAAGAAAAGCAAGAATCCCCAAGTAGCATCATTAATGAACGATGTAAGAATGAAAGACAATTATGGATGTTTTTCAATCCTTGCAGGTTTCCCTGTGGATCACTATTACTAGGGACTTCTTTTCACATGAGAAATATGGTACCATATCACTCTCAGCAAGCTTCTCCATCTGAACAGCATTTCTGCAAGATGCCACAAATTATCTTTATTTATTATCTAATTTGCTATTTGTTATTAATTTCAGCTTTCTAGTACATTAAAAAGTGTTCTTCTTCCTTTAACATCACCTGCAGAAAGTGATTGTTAGTACGAATACTTCTCAGGAGGTTGTAAGATTGTGAAACAAAACACAAAAAGGGGAAAATAGAAGAAACTGATATATAAAGTGTGTGGAAACAATTCTAGCATTGTCATATAAATTAAACCTTCTCTATAAACAAGCTTCACAAAATTCAGCAGCACCACGCCTCCTTCCCGAAGGAGTTTGTGAGCTTAACAGGAAGGTGGGGGAAGAAAAGAAATGAGACATACACCTTTTTAAAATTCTGTTAGGTTGCTAAAAATAATTAATCAAACCACTTATTTTAAGACAGTGTAGTTTCTTAATATAACTTAATATGAAGGGCCTAAAGTTAAAACTAAAACCCAACACATCTGTCACATCACATGTCAAGGACATATTCAACTCTGTGGCCACTGCCTCACATTCTTCCACCATGACACCTGCACCCCAAGCACTGAACAGCCTGTGACTTACTTTTGGGGGGCTCTGAAGACATGCTCATAAAGCACAAGAGAGGCTGCAGGAGAGGACTATGCAAAGAGCCCATCCCCTAGCAAGGCCCTACAAGACACTTAGGTGCACGACTGTGCTAGTGACTCCCATATTACACTTACAGGCAGCCTATGAAGTGAAATATATTTAAAGTATAAATTGATTTTTGGTCAACTTTCTAATAAAAGCTGAAAGTTTAGAGAGAAAAAAAAAAGAAATAAGATCATGACCTACTGTGTGGGTTACCGAGCAGGAATTACAGCAGAGCTCTGTGGCAAAGGCACACTTTTCTGACACAGTGTCACTCTGCACCACAACCACAGGCACTGCATACTTACTAGAAAAAATACGCCCAAATCCTATTGACAAACAATACTGTCAACCCAGAAAAGAGCCCAAAGAGAGAGGAAAAGCAAAAGAGAAAAACACTCTGGGTTCCAAAATACCTTAATATGGCTATAGTAACTGCTAGTAACTTCAGAGAGAGAGAGAAGTATTGTAAAAGCATAACCATTGTTTGCTTCTTCAAACAATTTACCACTTGAGGCTGATTTTGAATAGTGAAGAAAATTCTTGGTTTCAGGTTGTGGTGTTTCTTCTTCCATAGTAGTAAGACTAAGTAAAGGTATTTTCTCATTGTTTATTTTTGAACCTCCCACCTTTTAAAAGGGCATTGCTTTGTCTTTATAACACCAACACATACAAGCAGATAGCTTTCTTTGACACAGTGGTTCCAGCAACATACAACCTGATTCTATCTTTCCTCATGGGAAAGAAAAATCAACATCACTACACCAAATTTTACTATTTTTTTCTAGGACCAAATGTTTTTTAAAGACACAATTGAGCAATCCTATTTGCTAAGACATCTCTTTTAAGATGGTCAGGTATTAAATAAACATCTTTTAAAGATACTCTGAATAGTTATTGTAAATGTCATCTTGTCTTGATTAAAATATTTTCAAAAAACCACACATCTATGGATTCAACTTTAAATCACACTCAAAGAAAAAGTCTTTACACTCACATAACAGTGAGATAAAAGGTGTTTTTTTTCTTTATTCTGCATTGTTAGCAAATTCCTATTGCTGAAACTATTCTAAAAAAGCCAAGTCTCTTTGCATGTTATAAGATTCTCAAACAGTGAAGTGCTTACATGCAAGGCAGAAGGATCTGGCAAAAATTCAGCATCCTCTCCGAAGATAAAATCTGGTGGCAGGTCAGGATAGTGAGCATTGAAAATTATATCCCCTGAAAAGTAATAAATGAAAACATTGTTTGCGCTTTTACGTATATGCTTATAAATGAATAAAATATTCTACACATGATACACATTTTTAATACAAAATTTGATATATACATTAAATACATTTTATGTAGCTATCCATACAATTTTTACAAAAATTCAAAAGCAAGATAAGCATCAGATGTTTTGGGGGATGAAGTCAAATTCCTGAGGCACAGCTTCTTCCTCCTCTGCAAGCAATGAAACATGAAATACATTATTGCTTCATAACTCAAATGGCAATGCAAACGCTATTGAGGGTTGCCTCAAAACACCGAGTTAAAGAAGTGATCTTGTTTACAAAAAAGAAAAGTACCACATTTAGATTGCTGTGTTTTGGATATTAAGTTAAAGTCAAATGCAAACTACTAAGATCCGGATTTTCAAAATACTGGAGCTTTTAAAAGTAGCACATACTCCCTCTTCTCCTTGCCACCCCCAAATCTTAGAAAGAATAGAGAGTTTAATAGGAACCATTTCAACTCCAAATTCTGGCCAAGACAAATGTAGTATCACACATTTAAATAAAAATATTCAAACCAACTAAAAATGGTGTTTCTACTTCAATGTAAACAGTTAGGAAAGAACAGTACTTCTCTATCATCAGTGGTTTTCATTCTGGCAGTTAAACACAGCATCCTGCTATTGAAGATGCTAAGATCTGACCTTAGAACAATTTTTTCACATATTTAAAAAGGAAAAAAGTATCCCCTCAGTCAGATCTTATTCTAGTAAGTCTCACTTCTGCCATGAAGCCAAAGACTAAAAGGAAAGAACAAAAGAACCTTTTTTGATCCATGTTAGACATGCACCCATGTGACCCCTTGGGCGCTCTAACTTTTCCACTCTGTGCTCTCCCATTACATATAGTTTCTCTTATGTCTTACTTAATTTACTGTACTAGGACAGGAAAAGTAACACCTTTGACTCTAGAAAGCTTAGGCACCAAGATTTTGCCCTATGCACAACTACGAGCATGAACTGTTTTCATAAGTTACATGTTCTCAGCAAAAATACACAATTACAAATCAGACTAAAGATTAAGGGAATAAATCCTAAATCTGAGTTTTGTTCTTATTAAATACTATAAACCAGAGAAATTAAAACTGCAGTTAACAGTTTGCCTGGCAGGGCTATGATGCATAAATAAAAAAATGCTTCTTTAGACTCAAATAAAAGATATTTAAACAATCACAATAGCCAACGCAACAGCAAATCTGGTTTTATTTCACATAAATATTAACACCAGTCTCTGCAGTGAACTTACAAAGTATAAGGTATTAAATATTTTGAATCACAAGCCACCAGTCTGTCCCGACCTAGCAGAAAGATCAGGTTTTTTAACTACTTTATTTAAAACTTACACAATACTACCTGTGGCTTACCCTCTCCAAATATAATTGTGCTGAGGTAAAACCATAACATTTTTAACCAATAAAGCCATCTGCAAAATTGTTGTGCTTAGAGTTTGAGAATGGTTACTACTATAATTTTGAAAGGAAAACCACCAAAACCAAAAAAAATCAATATAGAGTGCATTCCCTCCCCTTCTCACCTAAATGAAAGAAATACCCTTTTCCTTGCATCTCCAGCACATGAATATGTAGTTCCTCATGTGTTTCAATTCTGTTTGCCTTTATTCTCCTGAGAGAAAGAAAACTGTGTGGCATCCCACAGCCCTACCTGACCATTCCATTGTAAGAACAAGGCAAGGAAAAACTTCGCACTCAGACCATATTTATCTCATTTCTGTAGATACACTAGCCAATAATTATATCAATAGATTAAATTTCCAATTAAACACTACTACAGAATTTAGAATTACTTCAATAAAGTTAAAGCCATGGAGTCAAAGATAAATTTAGTAGGGGAAAAAAAAGTATTATACATCTTTTGCTTTTCATTATCCAAGAATATTACTTTCTCTTCCTTTTTTTCTCCTCAGGCAAAATGCATTAAATTTTGAAATATTTTACTTCACAGGATTTCAGAAGAAAAGCTAATATGCTCCCAATAGACAAAAAGATAGAAATATTAATACTTAAATCTATTAGTTCTTTTAACACACACACACACTGTTCTTTTCTCATCTATCAAAATGCATAAGCAAGTCTAACAAAGTGGTAAGGGTTGACTGCAAGTAAGTTAGGCGTTAGCTCTGAAACTGAGAAATTTCTTAAATCCTTACAGTGGCTCTCTACTGGCCTACCCTATATACAGCTTCTCCTCTCCTGATGACTTCCTTTTTGGGATATTTTTCTTTCTTTTTTTAACCATACTGTAAATCTGGTAGTACTGAAAGATATACTAAAAGTGCCACAGCATTCATCAACATCCCTGTTTACCCAAAGGCAGCAAAATTAGGAAGCAACATACCTTCCTAAACTTTTGAAAAGGATATCTATATTCTTCAGTTTTTTCTGACCCCAAGAATTTCTAAATCAGCACTAAGTATGTAGAATAAACATGTGTGCGCACTGCACCCTGGAATAAGACCAATCTGAATGGAATTCATCATATGAAGGAAATCAACCCATCTGGCTTTTAACGAACAAAAAATCCAAATGCTACTTGATCATGAAACACATTCACAGATAATAGGGAACAGTGTTGGAGCAGCCAATCCTATGTGCAGAATCAGTTTTGAGAAAATAAACTGCTCTTGTTGAATATTAACAAGGAAAAGATAGCAAGTAGAATTGTATTATTCATCTATTCAGAATGCTAACCTATCTCCTAGTAGCTACACAAATTGTAGAAAAAAAACACTGATCAGTCCCCTCTATAAACAAATTCTTACCTAAACCAGCCTTTGTGAATTGTCTTTACAGGTCAAGTAATAACCAGCTATTCACTACCATCTGCAACCAAGACACTAAGTCAGCGCAGGCAGCAATATGAAAGGATTTAAGCGAACTAAACACAGACCTGTGACTTGTCACTGGATTCCGCCCTACAGATTTTCGCTCTATGGCAATTTTTGCTATGGTGTTGCTGCTGCCTTTCAAGTAGAAGAGGATCATCAAACCTCAGAAGCTCCTCAAACTCATCTGTTGAAGCAGGACTTCTGCCCTCAAACGGTATCTGGAAATACTGTGGGATCTTTGCTCATCGGACCATAAACAATAACTGTATACAGTAAACCAAGTGTAGCTTCAACTTTTTACAGGTTGTTTAGCAGAAGTCAGAAATATTCCTGACAGTTAGAGACAACATCTGGTAGCAAGAAGCCGGGACACTTTTGAGCTTAATTTCTGACTTCACATGCAAATCAAGGTATCAGAACAGGAAAGGCAGAAAAGTCAGTATTAAAGACTCAAAGAAATCTCTTTATTAAAAGACAGTTTGGAAAAAAGGTATTTGATTGCATTAAAAAAACCCAACCCTTCTCTGTACCTCTGTGATGCTCCAGAAGAAATCCTAGCTACTACACTACATGCAAAGCTGCAAAGGACCTGTTCTCCATGAGTTTGGTTCAGTTTAACTAAGCTGTTCAGTGTCATTTGAGGTGCCTCAGGGCACATTTATGGCAGCTATGACACAAGGTTTTTCAGAGAGATCCTTTGGGTCAGCAGCTGAAAAGGCCAAGCAGGATACCCTAGGGAACCTCAGAGTTCGACACCTATAGTTAGGCAAGTGAATCAAGTCCCATTTTGCCAATAAAAGAAAAAAAGGTATAGGAAGGATGTGCAGGACAGTTACTTGGTTCTTGGGCAAAGGGTTGCAGGCATGGCTTTTGTTTTGCTTGTTCGTTTAACTTCAACTGAAAAATGCTGCTGGAGGTGTGGGGGGGAAGAGGTGTAAAAGTGGGTACAGCAAAAGAAATTAGGTTCTGTTGTAAAGTGGGCAAATCTGTGGGCAAACAGAGTAAAAGTAAATGAGCTGGACACCAAGCTGAACAAGAACGCAGCAGGTCAATCTTCATCACTTGCACTTCTGTAGCCAGGCAACTGCCTTCTCAGAAATTTTGGTACTAGAATTGAAGAGGACAAAGATCAACAGATAATACAAGAGGGGATAAGATGCTGGTAGAAATTAAATACAAGCAACACTGGAGAAGTTACAACAAACAAGAGACACTGGGTAGGTGAGAAAAGGACAGGCAAAAGTGAAGGACAAATATATACAAAGAGACTGGACCATAACCAGTAACTGCAGCCCATACAGCAGAAAGAAGGAAAGGGCCAAGTAGGAAGGCACTATGTTATTACCAATGTGGAAGCCTAACCTAAAATCTTCTAAATCTCTAAGTCTACACTTGCACATAGATACTTGTAAGGTCACTTCTCTTGATGCAGAAACAAACTATTTTAGACTTACACCTGCAAAAAGTTTGAGGGAAGTCCAGAACATCCAAGGAAAAGTGTCAAAAGAACACAACCAAAGTGAGAGGGAAGCGATTATTTAAAAGGGGAAAATACTGTTGTAAATTTCTTATTTGAAGAAGTAATAATATAATAAAATTATTAGACCCTCTCTCAGCGTTTCCCATTAGGCACATTCATTGGATAATGAACAGATTACCAAAGGAAGAAGATTAATTACTCCGCCCATGTAAAGCAAGACTCAGCCAAACGTTAGAAACATTGCGCTGAAAAATCTTTGGTACTTCGCATGACTGGGCAAAAGGATCCTTACCATACACGTAATGATTATCACCCAAGTACAATCTAAATTACAGCAACGAAAAAGTATTCCCTGTAAGAGCCTCAACTGAACCACAGCCTGTGCAAAATAACCTAATGGTGCACAGAAGACAGACTCATGCATTGCAGCAACCTAGTTTTGTGAATCTAAAAATCTTACAATAACTTTTTAAATCATTTTTATAATTGTTTATCGGCACAATAAACAAGTGTTTAGCAAATAGATTTGCAAAGCAGCTTTTAAAAGGAGGTCCAGCTCTTCTCTGCATTTATCATTTGGTTTATTTTTAATTACCTCCTTAAAGTAGAAAGCCACAGGAAGACTAAATGAACTTACTGAAAGAGTTCCATCACAGGAATAGAGCAGATGAAATTCTGTACAGTATATTACGGACAATATTATTAAGACTACTTAGGCAGCAAAACTGTGATTTCCTCCTTTAAGTACTATAACTAAAATCAGTAAGAAACTAAGAAACAGAATCAGAAGGAAGAAGAGAAAAACTAAGCTTCAAACAAGACAAAAGAAATGTACTTTGGGATCAAGGAAACCAAAGTGGTGGCAGTAGAATCCAGAGCTGTAATAATTCACATAAAACCAGTGAAAATCAGACAGAAGATGAAAATACTAGAGTTCAAGAGGCCACAGAGAACAGTAGCATTGCAAGGGCAACACATTGTTTAGTCACCGTGAAATTCCAGATGACAGCACTCAAGGACAGAGAGGGAGGCAGGCATCAGTGCCTGAAAAAGAAAATGTGAAGAGCACAGGCATAATAAAATAAAAAAAATAAATCTAAAATAAAATAAAAAGTCAGGCTTAGTAGCAAGCAGCAGTGAAAGCTTGAGTGAAAAAAGAAAACCAAAACAAAGAGATTCCAAGGTTTGCTGGAATAAAATTTCAATGACCACGGAACTGATTCTTAACGGTGTATTTTAAATATTAATATTATTCAATAAAGACTATTACAGCTTATAACTCTGCTTATGCTGACAATTTCTCCTGTGACATCTGCCTTGATGTTTTAGCAAGGAGCTGCTCTCTCCAAGAGTTACAAAACATTTAATCTCAAAATGCACAATTACTTCTCCAGAAAGAATACTGAACTTTACACAGCAGATACAGTTGTCCAGTTAGAAATAAAGGAAAGTTCTGCATACCACTTAAAATCAGCTTTGTCCCTGGAACACAGATTCAACCTCTAACAGGATATTACAGACAGTCTTCCTGGAGTTAAAACTCCTATTAGGAGCTTTGAAAAATTCAGATATGAAGAAAAGCACTAAGTTTAACACCACAATGTCAAGTGCTGGATGAACTAATAAAATATGGTTGTCTCAGATTTTAATTGACAGTCTAGCAAGAGTAGGCTCAAGTTTTCTAACCATTCTGGCCATAAACACTCAAAATTTATTGTCTCCCTAACAGAAGAAAATAAAGTAAAAGTCTCTCTGAAAGCATCACTGGAAAACTTCTGGAGTGTGATGGAAGACAACAGGTATGAAAAACTAATTTAACACTGACACAACATTTTCTCCGGTACAAAACTGTGGGTATCTCCAAAGTCTCCAAGGCTCCTGGCTGAAACTGAGTAACAGCTGTTTAGTGTAACGTTCCAGCAGCTCTGAGTAAGGTGAGCATGACGTCTGAAAAAAACAATGAAATAGCTAACTGGATCTCAAGAAAATATATTAAATAACCAACAAGCCATTCTTAACTCCAAAGATGTTTGATCTTACCAAAGCTAACAAAACAATTATTTCACACTACAGGTAGTCAGTCACTGTTTTGCCTGCAAGTACACCTTCTCCTTTCCTTTTTCAAGCAACTGTGAACTTTCTGGTCTTTTGGAAAACAGACTGTGACTATGCATTTATACTTCCCTAAAGCAGCATACCAACAGTTTTCAACACATGAGGATTCATACTAGGGCATTTGTGCAGTGGCAGCGGTTATGATTGATGATATGCAAAGATCTGATCTGTTGCAAAGAGGATGTAACATAAACCGCAAAGGAACTACACACTTCAGCCTGTATTTGGTACCACATAATGAAGACCATACTCTAGAGATCCTGAACATTTTCAGCCAATCTTTGTATTCTGGCAGATTTCGCAACTTTCCTTTGCAGAAATATTCTGCCCTTGAAAGATAACATATCTAGCAACAGCCTACAACAAAGTATCTACAAATCTCTGGTTGCACACCATGGCTGTCTTCCCCTGCCATCATTACAGTTCTAAAACCAAAATTATTAAAGCTTTATTGAATCTGCTTACATCAATATTCCACATGCTGTGAGACTGAATAATTCACAGCATTTTCAAATATGTAACGCTGAAATGTGGAGGACTATTACTTGAACTCACTGCTATTATTAGGTACCTGTGGAAAAGATACACTTGTTTACACCACCTTCACTTGGTCATGTTAAAATATACAGCACGGTTAAGATGTGTTTTGAGTTTTGTGAATAACATTATAATTGTTTTGTTTAACCACTTTTGTGATATTCAAAATATAAGAACTGGGGGGGGGGTAGGAAACTTGGTTTCTCAATATTGAAATATAATGCACAGTCCATAATCATATTTCTAGGTACTTTAACATTCTAGCTACTTTAACAGGACATTTAGAATGTTAGTATAGTCTGTACGCCTATATCCTTGCACATGGGCATTTTAATCTATTTATTTTCCTTTATGAATCAGGAACAATTTCTGCCTCCACTTAAAAACAAGTAAAGACTTAAAGCTCTCAGGACGTGCTAATAGGGCCCTGTAGAGAGTTACTACAGTCCCACAGAAAATCTGATACTATCTCTAAAGCAACGTCATCCAATTAAGCTTCTTTTCACTGCATCTTGATCACAGTCAGCTAACAAGCCTCAAGCAGAATCTACTACACATTGCACGACATATCAAGACTCAACATGTTGAGTTTGCTATATAGTATCACATTTTTTAAAAGATAAAAATTTAAATAAGAACAAACATTCTACCTGGTAGAGCAGTTGGCCATTACTTACTAAAAATTCTGAATAAATGCAGAGCCACATCCTTTTCCCCTTTTTTTTCTTAAAATAATTGCTAGCTAGGACTTACTCCATTTTTTGTCTTTGGAAAAGAACAATTAGAAAGCTTCTTGAGCCATGATTTCACACTTCTAGAATAGATAAAATAGTCATCATAGACTGATACATGAGCCTAGCTCCTCTCTCAGGCACATGAGCAAACTTCCAGAACAATTTCATGAAAATACAACTTTTCTTATAGGGGCCAAATGGAAGCTTTAATGTACTTCCAGTGATAAGAAGTTTAAATGTGGTGATTTCTGTTCATAAAGGAGAAGGGCTTCCAGTGCACTACATGACAAGAAAAACTACTACAGAAGGAACAGAACAACATTCTTAATATTCAAAACATCACAGAGAGCTGTATCACTTGTACGATAGTATCCATTTAGACTGCATCAAAGCGGTGTTTTAAATATTCACCATTTCTGTTGACATGAAGTACTTGCTCCTCCAACTCAGCTTATTTTCACAGACTCACAGGACACCTGAGGCTGGACAGCGCCTCTGGAGACTGCCTAGTGCAGTCCCTCAGCTCAGAGCAGGGTCAGCAAGAGCACATTGCTAAGGGTCATGTCCAGTTGGGTTTTGGACGTCTGTAATGACGGAGATATACAAGCTCTGAGCGCAACCTGTTCCACTCTTTGACCATCCTTGCAAAAGAGGCTTTTTAATTACATTCAAATGGAATCTTCTGTATTGCAGTTCGCGACTATTTCCTTCAGTGAGTATTGCTAAGAAAAGCCTGGCTCTTGTATCTTCACTCCCCCATCAGGTATTTATACACATTGATAAGATTTGCCCTGAGCCTTCTCTTCTTGAGAAGCCCCAGCTCTCTTGGCCTCTCCTTGTACAACAGATGCTCCAGTCCCTCAAGCATCCTTGTGGTCTTTTTCTGGACACATTTCAGTATCTCCATGCCTTTCTGGTACTTAGTAGATTAGAACTGGACACAGCACTCCAGATGTGGTCTCACCAGTGCTGCCCTAAATCTAAAATTGCCAGGCTTTGAAATTTAGTTCACCTGAAATTCTTCATCCTCTCTCATATTTCATATTTGTTAAGAAATAAAAACCAACATGACTTTACCATTTTTCAGCAACTCAGGTGCTTAGAAAACTGGTTTTTTACCTTCTAAAAACATACAAAAGCAAATTTTATTCTAATCCTTCGCAACAAAACACAGACTAATTGAAAAGTGGGCAAATGAGACAGCTATCTACAGATCCTCCAAGGGTAAGGAGGATTTAACCACTAAATCAGAAAAAACCAGTCATGTTTCTTTAATCTGTCAATTACACCAGTTAATGTTTAGTTGTTTAGAGATGCCTAACAAAATAACAGACTGACTTCTTTTATGGGAGCTTAATAAAGAATTCTTCCTAAAAGAGAAAGAAAGAAACAACAAAAAGCATATACAAATCATAAGTGAGTCTAAAAATGGTCATAAGATTGTTTTTTCATAACACTTTATTATAAATACTGGGGGGGAGGTGACTCGGCTTTCAGGACTCATGTTTTCAAATTGGTAATATCAAGGAAGGCCGCAATCTTATCTTAAAAAATTAGATATTATTACAGTTGCATGTTCTTAGAGCTGAAGCTTTAAGAAAAAACACACACAGGTATCTCAAAACTCATAAAATTAGACACATTGGAAAATGTAACGCAATACAGAACAGAAAGAAAGGCCAAGATGCAACAGCAATAGTTTTAACTTACATTTGAGTGTTTCTCCAGCATAAGGGATATGTAGTTTAAACCGATCACAGCTAGGTCCAGGGGTCAAGGATGTACAGCTAAAAATGAAGACAAGAGAAGAATGTCCTAAGCAGTTACAGATGGTAGCAAACACTAACATTATTCTACAGGGTACAAATAACTGACATAGTAAATATGTTGTGAATATTAGAAACACTCATCCTTACAATTCTGGTAAAGAAGAAAAGGTGGGAAAGATGCAGGAGGCCCATTCTCTTTTGATCAGCAGTTCTAACAGCATAAAAAACATTACAATCTCTGCCAATTATCTTCTTTCTCTTTTTAACACAATAAAATACATACACCAAGATGTCCTGGTTCGAGAGCGTTATTAGAATAATACCATATAGTCAGTCAAAGCCATTAAATTCTCTACTTGTATACAATTTTGCAGGTCACAACTCTCTATCTATGCCACAGTAACATGGTTATATGCTCCCTATCCCTGCCATCCAGATATCTGGGATGAATCTTAGTTTTAATACACCAACATTCAGTCATTTTTACCTATTTTAATCTTTAATTTCTCCCTTGTGTAAAAGTCTCACAGTAAGCTTTCAGGTGAGCAGGTTTCAGAATCAGGTATTTGACACTACGACAACTAAGCATGTACATTCATGATCTGTGACTATTCCGTATCTCCTGTATATGTGGAACACTACAACAGCAGTTGGGTCTCACAGTGTTGAGCAGGCACTTTATGAACACAAATGTTACTGAACAACCTTCATGTCTACGCCACAGATGACAAACCTTTTCATACCTTTCAAGTCGTGTACCAAAATCTTTGCATAACAAAGAACCACAAATCTCAGCTGCAAAAGAAGAAACATCAGCACAAATTGTTTCAGGAATGGTCCCTGGAGTTCTCACCACTGTGGGCTGGTAGGCATATAGCAGGTCCCAGTAGCAAAAATACTGGAAGCCCTTAGCAGTTCATCGCTTTCAGTATCTGGGGATTCTGATAACCCAGAAGTCTTCTTGCCAACCTTATATAATTGAGAACTGTTTATAGCTCCAGCACAAGAGCTAAGTTTGTTGCAAGCCACTTAAAGCTCAAAGCTAAACTGGACAACTCTAGACAAAAACAGTGAAAAGGAGGTACACAAAGGTAAAATAAGTTGCCTAAGCTCATATATCAGATCACTGGTAAAGCTCACATACAAACCACTGACAATATAATGAAACAAAAGACATGTTTATGGGGACTCATACAGAGCAAAAAGCAAAAAGATGGGTAGGCCAGAAAGTACAAAAATTCTGATCCTACCTTACCAGAAACAACACAGTAACTGTCTTACCACAGAAGAGGCATCAGGGCAAGTGGCGCAATGTTAATTCTCACTACCATACTCAACAAGCTTCAGAAAACCATTTTTCTCAGACACTGGCTCTATGGTCTTTTTTCTCATTACACTTGCATGTTAAGGAAACCACATGCACTGGTTTTATTCAGTGAGCTACATTTACTATTTAATCAAATTTGTGCCCACATCTAGCTTTATCAAAAAGAAGCAGCCACAGAACTACAGATCAATTAACTTCAAATGAAGTTTCCACAAAAATACTAGAAAACATAAGCAAACCACTTATATGCACCTAGAATCTAACATAGTAGCAATTAACAGCCTACATAGATTCAACAGGAATACACTACATTCTTCCAGTATCATCACAGAAATTAGATAACTGGCCTTGCCAATGAAAGGGAAGCAACAGATGCCCTATCTTCACTTCAGAAAGGTTTCTGCGATGTCTTGTGAGCGCACCATGCAAAACAATCTACAGAAACATAATTTAGATAGAAATACTATCAGATGTGTGCAGTGCTGACTAGAAAGCAAGTTTCAAAAAAGATTAGTTCACATCTTGCTTTGTCCAGGAAGAATGCATGGACTGGGTTTTCTTCTGGTAGAATACTACTTCGCATTTCACTGAAAGACTCATGATGGATGTTATTAAATTATGTTTATTAAACCTGCCAATGATGCCAACACGAAAGGGAATGCAGCATGCTGAATCACAGAACCAGAGCTGAAAAATGTTTTAATGATCTGTATTACTACTTTTTTAGTTACATCTAGGTAGGGCTTAGCAAGAACAGTAAGCATCACCACCCTCATTGAGAATAAAAATAAAAATCACTTTGAGAAACAAGAAAATACGATTTTTTAGTAGGTGAGAACAGCAAAAAAGGAGTACCCATGGTAGGGTGTTTTAATAGCTGTCGATGAACTTAACAGCTATAGATATGATTATCTACTTTCAAGTAATTTCTAAGGCATACATTACATAAGGCCAATTCTATGAAGCACAGAAAAAAAAGCAACACACAAAAAATCCTTTGCAAGTTCCAAACTATCTCCACAGCATCAGTTAATATTCAGTGGAAGTTTCTGTCAAGGTATCACAGGTCACAGTCTCAGGCACATTTCTCAAATACCATGAAAATAACACTGTTGCTAGCTATTCAACAGACACAAAAATTTCTCATCCTGCATATACTCTACAATCTTTTCTTTTAGCAGAATGGGCAATTTGGAAATACTTAGGGAAAGCATAAATACTCTTTAACATGAAAAATAAAAGGCTGATCTAATGGTAAATGTCCCTAAAAGCAATACTAAGTACTTTTCCTAAATTATTATACTTCACTAGAGATGTTTTTAATCTTACTGGTCTAGAAGTGATGGAAAGTGACAGTATTCCCAGTCAGGTTTTTGTGGGTCTTTTTGCCAAATTACTCTGGCTAGGCTGCACAAGAGCTTTCAATAACTTCAATAGGCTGAGCAACTGAGCAAAAATCTTTCATATGTCCATTTGAAAGGAGGCAGTTACTTCGTAGTATAAACAGTAAAAGACCAAACTCCTAAGGCAAATCAAACTTTGGTATACTTAGCAGTCTATGCACATCCTTATTTCAATGGAAAGCCACAGATAATGCCCTGGCTATGGACATCATCTCCTGCTTGAGTTTCCTTAACATACAGAACCTCTCATAATTACAAAGGGGCCCAACCCAGAAGCCTGGCCTCTATCTTCTCTAAAACATAACATTTTCCATTTGCTGATCCTTTTACTTAACATGGTCCACACAAAAGTCACACTGAAATGTAACGACTAGTAACAAGGTCTTTTAAAGATTATTTGTTGTCCTACCTTCACAGAGAATTGTCAGAACAGTAATACCCAGTGTTGAAAGTTAATTTCTGAAGCTGACTCTAGCTCCTGATAAATGATCTGCACCTCTTTATTCATGGAGAAATATTACACTGGTTTGCATATCTTCATCTAAATAGTCAATATTTTATGTAAGAAAGCCAGGGAAGCAAGAATTAATGCTCTGACACTCGGAGCAGTGGTATGAATTACTCTACATAAGGTGATTAATGCTATACCACAAGATGTGCCACAATGGTTTCCCTACTAAAACATCAAAGAATCATCAACTTGATGAGTTTCTGGGACAAAGGAATATCCTTGAATGTATCACTTAAATTCATGCTGCCCTATTTAAATGAGCTGCACTGAGACCTACAGTTGGAATCTGGCATATGGAATTGAGTATGCAAGAAACCATAGCTGAATATGAACTCTTCTCTTTCTCAGCAGATTTTAGCTAAGTTCCTTGAGCAAAAACAGCAGATTAAACTTCAGATACATTTCAGCCGTATGAAATATGTATTCCAAGTAGGAGACAGGTAGAACATTTCCTTTGTTGAGTGTTTGATGTATCTTACAGTTGGGATTGCGTGTGACTTGTTGGAAAAAAAGTTTCCTTCACAGTAAATAAACCACACAAACTAAACCAGTTATTATTCAATGAAAAAGTCATGGTCAGCAACAGATACTTAGTTATAAGTGTTCAGATTCTTTACCAGCCACAACAGGAAACAGGAAATGTTATCGAAGAGAAAAAGTCAGGAAGAAACCCAACAACAAAAAAAATCCCAAAACCTACAAAACCCACAACAGGCAAGTCACTTAGTTTTGCTGCTTGGAATAATGCATTAGCTTCTAAGTATAGGTATAGTAGACGGTATTTTTCTGTAAAATTAATCCTCCTTCCCAGAGTATTCTAAAAGCCTCTAGAAAGGCAGTTCTAGTGAGCTTAACATCAAGGTTTTCTCTTTACCAATGTATTTGGAAATTACTATTCTGTTGAATTCACTCTTCTTCTGTTTTGTTTAGACTAAAAAATAAATATCCCCTTCCTTCTAAGCCACTTTGATATTTTATAGGACTGAAGCCATGATGATAAGGAGGCCTGTGATAGCCCTAGATTTCAACACTGTTTTCCTACCAACTAGTCTTCTACAACCATCACTTGAAAGTATTCCCAGGACAAGCAGTTTTAAATTATTTGGGCTCTGGTAAGATCTTATCCAAAAATAAGTTCTGTGCCAGTTGAAGAGGCCACAATGAAACAAGAGCTCAAGCATTTACCACCTTAATCCTTAAAGTCAAGAGATGAGGGTTATTCTATCCAAAGAATTTTAAAATGAAACTCAAAACCACCAACATTCCCTCCAACCTCACGTGTTTATATCCCAAAATTCCAGTCTAAGGCTCATTTTTTTATACCACTCCTAAAAATCTACTGCTTAGAACCATCTAAATCCATAGCAAACATTCAGAAATGTCAACAGAAGTACAGTAGCTCTACTGAAAAATATACAATGTCCTTTTTATTTCTTTTCTAATCTGTGGTAAAGGTGTATGCCCCAACATTCCTGTCATATTTATTTGATGACTATCAAAATTCTTTATTAAAAGTAGTATGGAATGCATTTAGTCATTCTTCCTTCTTAGATCATATAGAAGCTTTATCACCTTATACTATCTGAAGACAAATCATCAGTGAATTTTACTGTAGAAGAGCAAACAAAAATTAAACTAAGAATTTTAGCCTCTATAATTTCAGGAACTTAATATTAAGACTGCCTAACCTTAATAGCCAAAGATGCAAAAGCTTCTTTAATCTCATGATGCCTAGGTTGCCACACACAGTGTTCTTGAGGATTAGTACTTTTTGGATAACAACTGGTTTTTGTGCACCACACTGTCAATGTAAAAGCCAAGAAAGCTCCGCACAGCATTAGAGACACCCTGACGGAGAACACTGCTAAAAAACAACACACACACAAATAAAAAGGGCAACACAACAAAGTAAATTGTGATCACTGGTTGTATTCCCAAGCCTTCCCAGCTCTTACACCTAGTATATGTTTCTAATTGGTCCTATATATGTCATATAAAGATACTGTTAGGGAAAAAGGAGTCAAGTTCCTTTTCATAATACGAGACACTACAAACATCAGTATTATTTTAAAAATTATGAGACACGATTCAGTCAGGGGGTTAGAGGCTGAAGGTTTGGTCAGCAAGCATTAAATATAATTCAGAGGCAAAGACAGGTAAATCCCCTGTTACTAATAAGAGGTAGAAAACTCAAAACTCCACCCAAAAACTCATATTGTGGCATTTGCTAAGAAAACCACCTTAACTTAAACTCAAGTAGAACAGCCCTTGTCGATGCCTTTAGACTCTTCTTTCCTCCCATTTTTTAGATAGAAATATGCTCCAGCATTCCTTGGAGACACAGTATTTAATCCCATTTAATTAAGAATTAATTGCAGAACTCACAACAGATGGGTAAGTCATCTACAGAGGCATTAAGAATAATTAAAGTGCACGGAGCAGGACAAGAGTGGAAAACAGGCCAGTGGGTAACAGTTCTTTTGCAAGGATTAGGAAACAGAAAAGTGGTGAAAACAACATTTTAGAGAGCTGACACTGATGGTGAAAACCTGTATCATACTGCAGCTCCTTGCAACAGTGCACAAAGCTTTACAGGCTCCCAGAGGCCTGCAAATACACAAGAAGAGTACTGTACTGAGCAGATGCTGCTGAAACCGACAGATCCAACCAAAATTCTGTCAATCAGGCAAAATTTGAAATGGGAGAGATAGTCTAGTCAACCAGTTTTGATCTTCAGTTCCCCTTCATTATACAGACATATGTATTACACACAAGTGAGAGGGACTTGGACTTGAAAGATAAAGATACACACTACTTCTTTTGGGAAATAAAAATCCAGTTAGTGATTGCTACTTACACACATACTTTAATTAAAATATTAACATCTGAAAACCAATTGATGATTATCCCGAAGAACTTTCCAATAGATAAACCTGCTGTTTTCATAAAACTCATTTGGACCCTAGCTGGTTTCTTCAAACTCAGTATAAAATTAAACTACAATATCAAAAGTAGTCTTTGTAATATGGATGATGATGATGAAGTTTTTGAATCCTCTTAGTATAGATGATATTCCATAGTTGCAACATTTCAATCTATAGTTATTGTATAACGGTATTTACGGTATTTACATAATATATATTGTAATATAACAAAAATAATACATAAAGTGGTATTATATAGTATAAATTCCAAGGTGTCTCTAGATATGTCAACCATATTCCCAACAGCACCTTCATGTACTGTAAGTGCTGATTTGCCTTTAGGTACATATTTATGTTTTCTTGTATGAAGTTCATCATACTAATTGGAACTTTAGGAAAGGAGTGGGATGCTAGGCAGAACACATATGCTAGGAAAACGATCCCTGCACCCATAGACAGAGATATCCATCTTGTAAAAACTGAAGTTCAAATAATTATTTAAAATTAAATCAGCTACCAGTAACCTGCTTTCACTAGAAACAAGATACAAGAGCAAGAAACAAGAGCATCTAATGACTACTGTCATTAGTAAAATAAATATAGCAGCTGTATTTTAACAGAAAATGTAGATTTAGTTAATACGAATGAGTTTGCCAAAGCAGATGTTGCAGGTGGGGAAAGCTGCCCCAATCTTGTAGCAGGTGTCCTGCAATCTCACCAAGTATGTCTGCTTCTGCTGGAGGCAGACATTCAGCCCAGCCTCTATAAGGAAAACAGAGGAAAAATACATACATGTATTTTGAAATAATTTCAGAGAACATCTACATTAAACGAAAGTACATACAAGCCCCACATGACTGAATTTCTTTTTAGCATCACAAACTCTTTGCTCATTTAGCCTAGGAAGGCTGCTTTTAGAACTGCTCTTTTCCAGTCACCACAGCAGGACAGGTTGGAAAGGGCCACCAAAAAAAGGAACATGAAGACAGAGCTGCAAACCAGCACCACATCCTACATACTTACAAGTGTACTTGAAAGAAAATCTCTGAAGAACAGACTACCTCAAAAGTTTCCATTTGTAAAACTCCTACAGTTTGGGGTGGGAGCTCATTATTATTGGGTCTCAAAGAGCTAGTTATGATACAAATTAAGAAAATCATTAATTGAAAAAGGAAAGTTTTCAACAAAACATGCTTTACAAATACACTTTAGAAAACATCTTTTATAATCGAACAGATTACCTTTGTAAGTAAGATCTTTTATACTCTGGTAACTGCCTGTAAGTTCTCTTTAAAAACTACACATGGTGCACATACTCCCCAGAAGAATAAAACAGACAGAAAAGGTAAATTTTAATGAAGGAGTGACTGAAAAAAATAACAGAAACAAGACAACTGCAATGGGATAACACTCATAATGCACACTCCAGTAGACTATGCTTTGATAAATGAACTAGTGAATTCACATTATCATAAACTACCATTCCATCACACATTCAGCAAGGAAAAGGCACTACTTCATTGTATGTAAGACCAGCTGCACCCCAAATCCTTGGAACTCCTAAGTAAAGTTTTCAAGAAGAGTATGAGGGAGTGGCAGATGCATCCTTTGGATTTACTTCTTCTCCTTCCCCTTCCATCAAAGTCCTGTTTCATATTTTCACAATTGCCATTTGATTATGTATTACTTTGTAACAAGTTAGAAAGTAATAATCTCTCATATTCTACCTCTACTGTTCACTAATTTTAATTCGATTTCTAAAGAAAAAAAAAAAATCAAACAAGGAGCAACTTTACTTTTAGATTACTCTAAAAGAGCCATTCTTCACCAAGTATGAAATTACAGTCTACCACCTGGAATTTCAGAACCTTTTGGTGTTCACAAAGAGCATATTCATACAGAAAGTCACAAAAGCTAACCTATTATAAACATAAGCTCTAAAGTCATTTAGCATTGCTCCAATACTGCCTGTAGTAGCCACAAAGACCCCCCAACTTGTTTTCCAAGTAATTTATTTCACACCATAGAACCATTTAGTTTATTGGAAAATGAAATTAATTGGTATCAGGAGAAAAACATAAAGACTAAAAGCATAGTCCATGTTTATATATTTTCACCCTTTAACTAACTAAACAATATTAGGAGGGGTCCAGTGATTCCAGGTCTTTTCACAGTTTCCTTTAAAGTTCTTTTCTAATGGCAGATTTTTAGAGCTTTCTGGTTAAGGATTTCTAATTATTTGATTTCCTAATCTTATAAACTCTCAGAGGAAGTTTATGTTAATATGACCATGAATTCAGTTCTTTGGATATGAAAGTTAGACCAAACAAGGATCACCACATTTTGATCATCACTCCATAGCTTTCAGTTGCACATACATGCGTAAGGGTAACTTCAAATTGTATATATTCATATAAAATACTACAGAACAGGAGGCACAGCAGAAAGCCTATCAAAAGATGCCAGCCAAGCAAAAATATGAGCAGTTCTCCTATTTCTAGCATTATTTTAGATTAATTACAACATTAAAGATATGGAATAGACTAAAAAGACAGGAAAATCCTAATCATATACAATCAAATACAGAAATACAACAGATCACCCTGTGGAACCACACCCGCAGAACACAAGCATGTTACATTTTCCCCAGGAATTCTGGCTCAAGAACCTCTCACCTCTCCTTGTCTTTGCCTGACTTCTCATTCTTACATTCCCACTGTTCACAGCCACCTCAACTGTGCTAACGCTATTTATTGGCCATACCATAAATCAGAAAAGTAGCCATCACCCTTCCCACGGTCACATCTAACTATAACTAAAGAAAGCAGTTCCATGTACCCTTTTCTTGGTGACAGTCAAAAAATACTCTTCTCCCCTGCAAATGCTTGTTCTTGCCCTCACAATCCAGTTTACTGTTTTCTCCCAGCACCACAGTAGAAGCTAGCCCTGGCTCATCTCTCAGCAGCCTCACAGGACAAGTAGGACCTCCTGCAAGGACAAGACTACTTATGAGCAGAGTCACCTTTTGATCCCAGAGAAAAGAGATCCCAGTTTACCCAGAGCTCTTCTAAGTTTTGAGTCTCCAACCTACCGCAAATGCCTTGACCTGTCTTTTTGCTACTTCCAACCCCTCACCTATACCCTCAAGTTCTCCTCCCTCCTGCATCAATCTAATAAAACTGAATTTTGCCCATGTGAAACAGGTTCAAACTAAAACATTAAAAGTCATATGGAAGATATAATACCACCTGAAATCTCCAAGGCAATTATTCCTTTTAAGTGTCTTCACCATCTGCAAATGGTTTGCAGTTGGCCTGAAATCATACCACTTTTACAGAGTTTAAGTTAAGTCTTATGACTAAGATTTATGGCAGCCTGAAGAGCAGAACAGATAGTCAACTATCTGTTAGTTCAAAAAAAAATTATCATTACAGGATAATTCTTAACAAAGAACACGAAACATTGCATTATTCACCCCCAACAAAAACAAAAAAAAATATCCATGGCTCAAGTGCACAACAAATGGTAAATCAACTTTTACTCAAGCGGTTGAAACCAACATTCTAGAGGAAGATGATGTAGAAAAGAGAAAGAAAAAATGTAAAGTGGGAAACAATTTGAAAGGTCACTGGTAACCCTAACTACAAACAAAAACAATTCAAACAAGTTTTTCTATTGAATAAAGAACTGACCATGCAAAAGAGAGCAACAAGCACTCTGTCATATTTTTGGTTTAAAAATATTATTTCAGTGATGTATAGGAATCCGAGGTGTGGGGTTTTTTTTAGGAAAATATCATTTTAGAGGGTTTTATATTTGGCTTTTTTGGCCTCTTCTCCATAACGGAATTCTGCAATTTCCTTTAACTCAAATTCATTGGGATTCTTTTATCTTACAATAATAAAAATACACAGTCCTAGTGGTCTAATTTTGTTCTTTCAGCCATATACCACAGATCACAAAGAAAAGAACCCGTGGCCTACACTGTGGAGTAGTTTGCCTCAGACACAGCAATTCTCTTCCCTCAGGAAAGACTAAATAAATATGTTTCCTTTCATAAACTTTCACTTTTCTGTGGATTACTTAGGAGGTTTACCTTTACCTCAAGGACTGAATTCAGTATCTTCAATAAGAACATCAATTTCAAAAGCAAATGGAACGGTTCAGTTATACATACAGCTCTAAGCATTCTTTTCAGATGCTCACTTCCGGGTAGATAACGGTTGCTTCATGGTATGTCTACATTGTGCTGTGTAGTGCCAAAACAATACCTAAGCTAAGCATCTCAAGAAACAGATTAAAACTCTCAGGTATAGCATTGCATTGGTGTGGTTATTCTGTTTCCAGTCGGATTTGAGATATTAAACCCATACTGCAAATTCAGTGCTGGACAGAGGCTACCCACAGTCAGAAAAATTAATTTCTCCATTAGTCAGAAGAGCACCATGACTGATGGCTCAAGAGATCCCAAAGCATTTATAAGGGTGCATTTAAAAGGGCAGCAATAGAGAGGTGCCAACCTATGTAACAAGAGAGTCTTACGACAATGAAACCTCCCTTTGAAATTTTTTATGCAGGCTTACATAGGAATCAATACATTATACGAAGAGGCCTGTTTTTGATTTCCCACACTGTTAGAGAATGAATGTGTAGTTAGAAAACAGATTACAGATTCTGTTTTCAAAAATTAAAGGTTTGCTTCCTTTATGATCACTGACTCACAGAAATAGTTTACAGAAGTATTCCCATTGATTTCTGTTGGCTGCAATATAAACATGGCAGAATCAGATCTTCAACACTGTTGCACACTGGTCTGTCAAGATTGACCCTCTAATCATTTCCTATGCTTTTTCAAGCCCTTAAACTGATCACACAATGCCTGCAACAAACAGGCTAAAGCAAAAATCATAATAATTTGTTTCAGCTTCATTACAAGTATACATTAGCTATTTAATGTTATGCCATGTATGTGTATATGCATACGAGAGAGGCATACATGAAGTATAATTGCATACATAAGGCAGAAAATTTACCAGCCAGCTATCTGGGAATATGTTCTTCTATACTCAGCAGAAGAACAAAAAATTAAAAGCCAGTTATTCTCAGCTTCTGGTGAAATGTAATACGTATCCAAAATGCATGGTATGCTAGAAATCCATCCAGCTTACATTAAACAAACGCTGCATCTGTCTGATGCAAGGGTTTGGAAAAGGAGGAGAAATCGGACCAGGTACGCAATTATTAGATTTTTAATTATCTTTACAAGAAAAAAAATAGAGTCTTGGATTTTTTTTCTCCTGCAGCGATGCACAATGCAAATAAGACAGACATCTGTTACAATGGCAGAACATCCTGCACAAGGACCTAAAATACATCAACGTAGGCTCTGGCTTTCAAGAAGTGTTCAGTGAGTTACCACGGTACAGATAGCCAAAACATACATTTAAATCCCTTCCTAAGGTACATCTTTCCAACTGCATTTGGCACATATATTAGTACTACATCATGCGAAGCTCTGTCTAAACAAATCAGAAAAGATACAGTTAACATCTGCATCAAATAGTTTCTTTTCATTTTTAATAAAGCATAAAACCCATAGACATTACACTCAGCTTTTTTCAAGGTCAGAAAAAAGGAAGTCACTCACCATCCCAGTCTAAAAATACCAACAAAGACATACTGTGCAGTATTTAAAATGAACAACTCTTAGGAAAACATAGGTAGTCTTTCAAACTACAGCCCAAGTTACTGTAATTATCTAATACTATATCTATATATCTAATATATATATAAAATATACCTAATACTATTTTACTTTTTAAAAGCCTTTCTTTACTCATAGCACTTGAAATTGACAAACACTCTTTCCTCCTGAACAACTTCAAGGACCTTGTTTAAAAATAGTGTAAAAAAAAATAATTACCAAACTGTGGAGAATATTTACAAAACTATTAACAAATGTATACATTACACTTAGATCTTTATCAGACAGACATTTAGCCTTTGTTTTTTCAACATTCAGAAACAAACGCAGGAGAGCATGATGGTGGAGACAGTTGTCTTTTTAGACCAGCACAGGAAAACTTGTTTGAAGTTCCAAGTGCTGCTACATAGTGACAACTCTCTTGCACTGCATCAGCGCTTCAGCCTGTTAAATTTTGCTTGAGTGACAACAACAACCTACTAGTGACAAGATTCTTTGTAGTGAAGAAATATATTTATCATCCGAAGCTGGAATGAAACTACCTACTCCGTGCATAAGTAATAGTTTATGGCTTACCCAATACAGAAGTAATGGACTTATAAGACCATACCTCTCCTAAAAACTGCCACATCCTTTCAAGTATAGATTTTACTTAGAACATAAATTATTTTTTAAATCAGCTGTTCATAGTAATTGCGTTCAGGAGTCAGACTTGTTAACCATCATACATAAACAACTTGCAGGTTAAATCCCCTGCCTACAGATATAAATGGGAATGACGGAATGTGAACTTTCCTCAAGTAACTTAAGTAGAATGTTTCAATTTGAAGTAATCAAAAGCAAAAGATCAAGCAAAAGCCTTAAATAACCACTACAGTCTTGTAATAGTATTTCATAGTTAAATTTTATTACATGAAATATGCACACAGAATCCATACTTACTTTAAAAGGGGAAATGCCCAAAAGAAAGGGAAATACCAAAGCATATTGCAGTCTACTTGATAACGCAAAAAAGTAAATCATCTCTGCTCACTAGGAAGCAGGGCAATAAAGTTATAAATAACTTATTACAGCTTGATTGTAAATTTGTATATTACAATCTACTCCAGATAGTACCACATTCTTCTGACCACTCTTCAGATAGGTTTCTTTCAGGAACACAACTAATTGTAAACACAGCTCAGTAACAAGCAAAGAGACAGAAATCAATACAGAATCAGACAGGTGCAAAGAACAAAATACCAACATGGTTTATTACAAACAAGTTATAGAAAAATTCCACAATTAATCTCCTCATAAATATGGAATAACTATAACCAAACAAGTATGAAATCTAAAATTTTGTTATGAGTGGATATCTAAAAAAAAGAAATCTTAATATATGCAGCTTTAAATCACTGTATTCATTTTGAAATTCTGGATGGTGCAACACATCAAAGTAATTTAAAAAAGAAAAATAAAGTTTGTTGAGTAAGAATAGGCTTGCAGCATAATTTGAGGCTCAGGCATGGACCCTGATGAACAGCTGTAAGGAATAAGAAGTTCTCAAAGGCAATGACCACTACAAGTATGTTTTTCACTATTGTAACACACCATAGGAATAGCAGCAGACTCTTAAAGAACTGGATTCTACATTATACAGTATTTAAACACCCTTCACATAGGAAAACATCCTCTATTTCTAAATCTACCTAATAATCATTTTTCCCGAGTCAAAATCTTTCCCATGATTATATGTATGAATGCTAAGAAAAATGCCTTAGCCACAATTCAGTTGGTTATGAGTAGATTTTACTATCTAATTAAGATAGGTCATTATTTCAAAGAGACACCACTGGAGATTAACTGAATGATACAATATATGGCAATGACTCAATTGGCAGGAGTATTTTCTTTCTGTCTAAAACAAGGCAATATCCTATGCAAGAGTTAAAATGCTTTGATCCACTCTGTCATCTCAAATAAAGTCTCTTATTAGTGCAACATAGATGTCTGCCAGCGTTTTCTTATCACCAGAATCAACACTGCTAAAGGTGCTATATTTCACATGAGACCTAACACTCAGGTTCTATTTTTGTTCACTGTGGAGCCCTTTTTACAAGAAGATAATAGTTCTGCAGACTGGCCACTTAACTTCTGATTATTTCTATTGAAGGGATTCCTTCTTTGCTATCATGCCACATTGCTCAGCTCAGTTTAGGGGGCACTCATATTTCCTTACTCTGCATCAGCAGTGGCCATATAACTCCTATAAATAGGACTTGATCCTGAAGGTCCTACTCATAGATGTAAATGTATGTATGTGTCTGATGAGACCGGTACTGTCTAATAAGTTTGTAAAACACACAGACATTATGGAACTGTAACATATTATTAAGAAACATTTACATACTCAAAGACTGCAAAACAATAGGATTTCCTTACTATGACGTATTTCCCTCCCACACTAGCAAGCAGAGCAAATTAACGTATCATCATACTTCATACTTGTAATCTAACATCAGCTCTTTCATAGAGTTCAGAAAACACAATAAAACTAAGTAGTCAATCAGCAATAAGTTAGAATAAGCGCAAAATAAGCAACTTGCTAAAACCATCTGACATACGGATTGACTTTTCAAATAATTAAAGGCTTAATATGCATGCCATTTTGAAGTAAGAATTGACTGACATGACAGGCTATAAACCTGGAACTTGATCTTGCACTGGTGAAATAGAAGGGAAAATCTTTCCCCTTTTGAGTTGAAAATGTCAAAACTAAGACTCTGAATGGACAAGGCCTCGGTGATATTACTGTATTCAGTATGTTACTCTTAATCCCTGTTAACCACAGCTTCAGTTTCTAAAACCTAAGAAATGAGAATGGATGGATCTTCAGTTGTACATTTTTTGCTATACATTGTAAAGCCCTGGTTCATCAGCAGAGTAACTACAGTAACGCCTAAATTTCTATCAAACTAACAGCATGGTACATGACAGGGGAGCAGCCATGCAGCTCCTCCCCTTGATCCCCAGGCTTCCAGATGCTTCTGTTTTCAAAGTTTATAGCTACTGAGATGATTACCTTAAGTATTTTAACAGCTTAGAGGTTATAGTAAAATTGTATTTATTTTATTCTTAAAAGTCTTCTGCACAACACACCAGTTAAAGCATAAAATATTTGCATGTTCTGTAATAGTCAAGCTAAACAATAGAAGAGATGTATTTACAGCCCCTTTCATGTAAATGTACAATCACTATTCAAAAACAAAGTTTCTGGACTAACAGTACTTATAAACGGTCATATTCATTTGAGATAAAGAACTGCTTTTTATTTAAGTTCAAATGTTCAATCTAGTACACCTTCCTCACCTTCCTGTTCCACATTTTAAGTTTAAAGCCTGATTCTGCCCCGTTTAAACTGAAGGGAGATTTGTAATTAGCGTTCTTAACTTCATTCTCCATTCCTCTAGAAACCGTTCTCCTAATTTTCCTGTTTATGTCCAACCTCTATGTTCTTATACTTCCATTTCTTCATGCAGATAACACCCATATTTGCCTCTGTCTGCTATTTCCTTTGCATTGTTATTTCTCTCTTTAAAAAAAACTTAATGAAAGTAAATGTGTACAGGGGTTTAAATAATCTCATGATTTGAGTATAAGGAAGGAGAGCAGACCAATGGTTTTCAATCCATTTCTGAACTGTCAGAGCCCTACAAAGTTTTCTTTTAGAGGCAGTATCCAACAACAACTTTAAATCTACTGACAATACAGTGGGTTGGGGATTTTGTTATTTATCAACTGATACGGGCCTCTCAAAAACATTCAGTGGAGTCCCAAAGGCTCCTACGGGAAAGGTTAAAGACCACTGAATTAGATCTTGAGTTATGGAAGAGACTTCTCTATAATTCTGTGATGCATCCATCCTATGTTAAGTAATTTTAAACTACCTGTTCAGCAATGTCATAAAGCACTACATCCCAAGGAACTTTGTATTTCCACACTGATGAGTAAATTCAAAGTTTTCCATTATAAATAAACTAACAATGATTTATTTGTAACAAACAACAAGAATCTTTCCTAAAAACCCACATGCATGAAATTCACATTTTAAAGAAAGTTCAAGCAATTGCTAATAAAGCCTGTTTAGAATAATGCTTTTAAGAAACATATCTGTAAAAAAAAAAAAAAACACCTTAAAAAATAATTCTCAGCTAAATGCAGAATCTTGATTATCCCAACTCTAGCTCCTAATAACCTCAAGCCACAAAAAAGCCAACATAAAGAATGAGGTTCATTTCTGTGGTCCAGAAAGAGGAAAAAAAAATAAAAATATTGCTGCTAGCCCTTGCGTATAGCTGAGCCTATGCCTTTAAACAAGATATGGGACAACCTCTGTCAGGTGCTGTACTTGTGTTGCAAACTCCACGCACTATTTGAATCACTGGTATTGGGTTACAGGCACAGTCAGGGACAGTTTTTAGTTATTAAAAAAAATGAACTCTTGTAAAACATTCAGGATTCATCGAAGTAAATTCAAGATCTTCTCTGTAAGATCACTGGACAAAAACTTTAGACACTTATTAAAAATACTTCTGAAAAGAGTCAGCTAGAAAACACTGCTTTACATTATTTTAATTTATTATTTTAAAGACAGGCAGCATAAGCATTCAGTGGACAGAGAGCAAAACCCTTATCTACCTCCCAACAAGCTGACACCTTCACCACCACACTACAGCTGTGTTTCCTCTCTACCTTTTTCTGTATTCCTTTCTCTTAGATTCAATAGGAGAAATGTAAGATATCTTCCATCTCAGCCTTCCTAGAAGACTAGTTCAAAAGAAAGCAAGGACTAGCGTGAAATGACAGCAGCAGATGCATAACTGCTCAGCCTGTCTCACATCATTTGCAAGCCTGAATGCCAAGCCAGACAACACTATTAACAAAGTTATAGCTCCTTAGATCTCCAACTAAATCTGTACTCTGTCACAGCACCTTACAGGGAGGGAATGGTTCCCTTCAAACTAAGTCTAAAATTCATACCTCCTTCCTGAAAAGGCATTGTAGCTACCAGAAAAGTATCTTCCAAACTGTCCATGACACCATAATAAAGCAGCCTACAGAGGCAGATTAAACAAAGTTTTCGGCAGAACTAAATTTTAAACAACAGTGATTTGTTGTGGTTCTCAAGATTTATTGGGTTATTGTATCATTCAAAATTATAAACAAAGCAGTAGTTGTACAAAAGAGGTGATTTAGACACCTTAACCTAATATAATTTCAGGCTCTGAACTCCAGTATTAAATACCTGAATCTGGGAAGCTGTTAGATGCTCAACTCTAAAAGAATAAAGCAATTTCTGATATGTCTCATCTTAAGTATTCTTTTGTCAGCCACCCTGGGATTCCCCCCTCTCTGTACAATGCCTAAACTAAACTCTACTTTAAGCATTTCACTTTCCCCATGTATTATTACTCACAGAGGTTACACACCAAAGTCCCTTTGTATATGTGAATCCCTATTACTCTCTGAAAACCATCATGAACCCTTCTGGGATTTAAAATAAAGAGTAGCTTGGCCTATTTCAAACGCTTGGCCCTACAGCCACTTGATACACTGATCCTAAGGGAGGTCAGATAGTTTTGGTTTTTTCTTATTCAGCATATTCATGACTACAGGTAAGGTCACACAAATTTATCTTCAAGTTTGTAATTTACAGAAGAGATTGAGTAAGCAAGTGATAAACAACAGGAAACAGCTATCTCACTGCTGAACACCAGCACTATCAAGTGGCAGCGATGAAAGTGTTTTAACAAGATTATTATTGCCAACAATATGACAAATTAAGTCTCCCAAACTACAAAATGGTAGTAAGACAAAAAATAACGTAGCTAGTATGTCAGCTCCAGATATATTGGAAATGCTTAAATACACATGAGCCTAGTAAAATTTAGTCCAGAAAAGACATCTTAACAGTAAGGGTTTAGGTATTCTTTTTGGATGAGGAACTCACTTACCCTGATTTCAAGTCTGTAATCCGTAAACAATTAGTAGCATCCAGTCCTACTTTTCCATTTCTGACCACACTGGAAATGAAGGGTGAGAGTGCTGGAGAAATTCTGTTCAAGGCAACTTCAGGTGACATTTTAGTACGTTCCTCCTTCCTTTTGTCTTGAGCTGCATAGGGATAGTAAGGGGGGGGGGGGGAGGGGAGGAATAGGGATAATAATTAAAAAAAAATACTAATTTGATGTAACACGCAATCTGCAAACATCAAAAGAAAAAGCTAAGCATCCGAAGAATCAGGAATGTAGAGTAACTGAAGTGCACAAAGGCTTATAAAGAAAAAAAATAAATACAGGCAATTTTTTTCTCCTACCTCTGCAACATTCAATGAAGCCCATTTATTCAATGTCAACATAAACCCAGAATTACGTCCTAGGCTCCTCTAATTAAGATACTACCCCAATGAGAAAGAGAAATAAAATTGAGGGCCATTCTGACACTCCACAGCCTCGCCCCTTCTTGTGAGCATTTCCATTAGAAGTCTGTAATTGACGAGCCACGTTTATTTCAATTCCACCGAAATCAATAGGACCAAGGCTTTATCTCTCTGTAGTCTCATTTGTAATTTGCAATAAACCTAGTGCAACCATAATCAGTATTACTTTTACAATACTATATTGGGTAGTATATATAGCATTTCACAATGCCTTTTAAAGGCTATGGATGCTTTTCTGTCAGTAGTATCACCAGACTCTTTGAAAGGCATCTTCATTCACAAAACAGATCAGGAAATTGACATACACACATTTTAAGCACAGCTTTGTCAGAAGTGCTTGCAATTGGGTGACCTTATGCTACATCAGCTAGGCCACTAAGTTAGCACACCTACTGCTTTTTAGCTGAAATGCAGAAACGGTGCAGGCACACATTTTAACTCATTGCACCACAAAACAGCTAGAGTGTGCAGACAACAACAGAACGTGGCAGAAGTGAGAAAAAAGGAAGGGTAACCAACCTATTACAATGCTAACTTAACATATTTGATTGTATTCTTAAGCACAAAAGTTTCATCTGAAAATTAACTTGACAGTTTTAGAAAACAAAGCTGTAAATGCCTCAAGGTAACAACCACGCCACTAACAAGTGGGGCAGAAGAACTCACACTTAAACTCTGACCATTACAAGGTATCTTTTAAAACATACATTTAATAGAAAAACACTAATACATACTGTACTTAGATCCTTACAAAATGCTGCATAGGGACTGCTGTATTAATAAGTGTTCTATAAAGAAAGTGTGAACAAGTCATGGCAATATTTATAATTTTCTGTTGTTTCTAACACTCAGCTTACAAGCATCAGTTGGTAACTAATGGATAGTCTATAAACTGGTAATTCCCTGTAACTGATGGCAACATTAAAGTTACACATTTTGTTCTCATGAAAATTATTCACTCTTCAAGAAAGAGTATTTATCTGAGCTATTTGGAATGTATTGGAATAAAGCAATGGCCAGGCACTTTCAAGACAAACAAAAAGACTTCCTAAAAATAGTACCTTTAATACACTGGTTCTTACATTTTATAACAGCAAAGAAGCCGAAGACTAAACATCCATGTCTTAACATATGATGTGTTCTCTTCACATAGATGACTTGCCATAACTGACAACAGGCAACAACTTAAGTTTGCTTAGCAAACACCCACAGCAATTTAAGATGCTACCTCCTGTTTCTTACTTTTCTACCGAAAATTACTGCCTACTCACCTTTACTCTTCCCCAGAGTAACTGAGAGAACACAAGCCCATATTTGACCTATTTCAACGCAAAGTCCAATGGCTTAGATTGGACCGCTCACAAAAAGGAGTTTAAACTAAAATACTTTGCACAAGAGTGGCTACAACAGGGCACACATTTCAGTCTGCCACCTCTACTGCAGGGAGAAGTAATTTCAAGCAGAGGAACAGCTGGACTGATGAAGGTAAGAACTTCTTAACCCATGAAAAGCATACTGAAAAACAAGCTATCCTTCTAGCAATCTTAAAGGTATACACAAAGATCTCAGGATTGGTTCTGATAGTGCCAGCTTTTAAGGGGACTGTAAGTGTAATGAGGGGTAGAATTGTGAGATTCACATGGTGATCAAAGTTGAAGAGACGCACCTTCCAAAACAAACTGCAGAATGAGGTTCCTTATTTTTTGTTAATAAAATATGCAGATACGGTTGAAACAAGATGTAGATGACTGCTATGCATTTTTCCTGGGTTTATTGCATCATTTCTTCAAGACCCACAACACCTTTCACATAACAAGCCAGGTACAAAATACTTAAAGGGTCGCTAGAAGTTAAAATCACTGATTTATTTTGTAAACAAAGGTCTTTACAAACTGCAATGCAGTACCATTTTCGTAAGTTTCAGTGTCACATAGTTTTTCCCCAGCTTACTTTTCCCATAGTACTGGAAACATAAACATAACAAACTCAAGGTAACTTACAAAAACAAAATTCACTACACTGTTTCCCTCCCACAAAAAAAACAAACAAACAAACAACAAAAAAAAAAACCACACAAACATTTGAAAGAAGTAAACAAAGTAATAGTTGAATCCTTTTAAACTCGGCAGCCTGTCATTACAACGTCGGGGAAATGTAACATTTGATTCACAGCCACCACAGAATCCCAGGCCGTGGCTGGGGCACCAGCGTGCCGGGACGGGAGATGGGATGGGAGATGCTCCGTTCTCCGCCCCTGGCAGGAGCACCACGGCCACCGCGTGAGGCGACACACGGCACCGGTGAGGCCCGTGATGGAGGCCTGGCAGCGCGAGGGGACCTCTCCTACCCAACCCCCTCGGCCTGCCCGGTTCCGTGTCGTCACTGTGAGGGTGCGCAGGTGTCTGGGTACGGGGCACGGAGGGGACCCACGGCCACCTCCACCTGCCGCCGTGCCCGAACACATCCCCACCTGCCAGCCCGGACCGCCACCGAGCGCCTCGGCCTGGGTACGGCAGGGCGCGCCCCGGAGCGGCCCCTGCCCAGCCCCGCTGCCGCCCCGGGCGGGCCCGGGCTGCCGGCTCACCGCCCCCCCGCCTCGGCGAGGCTCCCGGTGCCGCCCCGCGCGAAGGCGGCGCGCCCGCCACCTGAGGCGCTGCGGGCCGCCCCGCCCCTCCGCGGCGGCGGCACCCGGGAGCGGGCCGGCCGCCCGCCGGGCGCTACTGAGGCCAGCCATCGCCCTGGGCCGCACCGGCCCCCGCGCCGCCTCCTGGCCGGCTGCCTCCCGCGCCGGGTCTCCCCTGGCCCCAAGCGCCCCGGGGCTGGCGGAGGGGGCCGGGGCCAGGGCAGAAGTCAGCCCGCCTGCCGCCCGCCGCGCCGCTCCCCCGGGGCCGGCAGGGGCGCTGCTCCCGCCCGCCCCTCCCCGGCCACGGCCCGGGCCCCGCCATACCTACGGCGGCCAGAACACAGCCGCTTGGCAACGGCCGCGGCCACGCGCCCGTACCGTCCACCCAGGCCCGGCGTGCGCGCCCCCGCTCCCGCCCCGCCGCGCGGCGTGCGCGCTTCCGCCCCCCGCCGCCGCCGCCGCTCCCCGGGCCGGAGGGGTCTTCACCCGCCTCGATATTGGCGGCCGCCGCAGTGCCTGGGCGAGCTGTCTCGCCGCGCAGGCGTGAGGCTGCGGTTTCGTGGCGGCCGAAGCGGGGAGGGGGAGGAGAAGAGGAGGAGGAGGAGAAGAAGGAGTAGGGGGAGGGGGCGGTGGCAGTAGCGGCGGCTTTGCCAGCAGGCGTTCGCCAGGGGCAGCCCTCCGGGTCGAAGGCCCCCGCGAGCCGGCCGCCGCCGCCACCACCTCCCCCGCCCGTCGCCCGTGGCAACAGGCGAAGCCGCCGCCGCCGCGGGGCCTGGCGCGCAGGCCGGGTCCAGGGTCCAAAGCCCGGGCGGCGCTTTGGCCGGGCCGTGGAGCCCGGGGCTGCCCCGTCCTCTGGCGCCATGGCCGCCGAGGTGGTGGTTGTGGGATCCTGTATGACCGACCTGGTCAGGTTAGTACCCGGGGGGCTCCCGCAGGCCCCGGTGCGGGGCCGGTGTCCCGCCCTCGCTGGGCGGCGGGGCCCCGAGGTCAAGGTCGCGCAGGGCGCCCCGGTGGCCGGGGCAGGGCAGCGGCTCTCCGCGCCTCCCCCGGGCAGGCAGGGCCGGCGCACCCCGCCCCTCGCCCTGGGCCGAGGCGGGCGGGTGTCACGGCTCCCTCCAGGCCGGGACAGGAGCAGTGGGGCGGGCGCCAGGTGCGGGGCGAGGAGCTGCGGCCCAGGGCACAGGGAACCGAGGCGAGCAGTTGGCTGCGGCGGGGGCCGGGGGAGGGAGCGGCGCCGCCGGTGGGGGCGGCCGGGCCCGCGTGATGTCAGCCCTGCAAACAGGGCTTTGAAAGGAGTCTGTGGGAACGGGGTGAAGTTTGAACGTGTTGCCTGCTGGAGCTTTGATCAGCTGTCTGTAACTTTAGGGAGAAGAGAGGCTTGGGTTTGTGTTTTCAGCTGTGCTGGGTGGCTCAGTGTTAGCCCTGCCAGGAAAACAGCATTTTATAGTGACCCACATAGGAAACCATGAACTCTGATACTCTTTTATCAGCAGAGGACTTTGAAATGATTTTATGAAGGTAAATAAAACTGGTCGACTGTAAGACGTTTTCAGTTCAAAGCATTTGTCTGCACTGGAAGAGCAAGAAAGAAAGCTTAATATTGCAAAGAAGCCAGTTAGCTCTGTGAAAAAGGACATTATAAATTGCTTACATGCAGGCAACATTTTATGTGAGACTTTGAAAGGAGAGAGAGAGAGAGAGAGAGAAGGCCTCCCAAGGAAACCCTCAAAAAATTAGCACCTCTGCACCCCGAAGCTGTTTTTTTAAAGTGAAAAATCCTTTTTAAAAGAAATGTCTTAATTCCTTTTTATTAATTTTCTGGGTATTTTGCTTTTAGAATTAGGTATTTGAGTCTCTGTCTTTTTTGTTTGTTTGTACACAGTTGAAGTTTAGAAACTTAGAAAATTAAAGTACAGAAGTTCATGAAAGCTCTTGGTTCCAGCAGCCTGGGTTTTATAGTGAATACTAAATATCAGAAGAATTCAAGCAAAATTGCCAGAGTTGGCAACGAAGCAAATACTAACCTAAACTGGCTGACCTTGTCAGCCCCAGTAAAACTGCAGATCAGTCCCTGCTTTGCACCATTTTAAACACATCTGCTTTTAAGCTATATTTGCAGACTTCGATAAAATAGGATTTAAAAGTATATGTATCTGGACTGCATCAGCTTGTCCTGCTGAGAATTCTGCAGTACAAAACCAATTCCTCAATCAGCAGACAATTACATCAAAGCCTGTGGGTCAGGAAAGCATAGAATACATGATCAGAAGAATATGCTGAGGAGTAAGTACAGTTTAGGCATAGACACGTGTTGCAGAAACTATGAAAACCCTTAAATAATCATAGAACCTGTGTCAGAAAGATTTAATGTTTTATGTAATCTGCAGAACACGCTGGCAGCTTTTCAAGAAGAATAGTTGTCGTGTACGTCAGAGTAAGATCCTGTAGAACTGATCTTGATGTTATCCATGAATGAGCTATAAGATGCTTGTGTCGTTATATTGAAACAGAAAACATGGTGCTCTAACCTCAAGACATTTCTTTTCCTGTGTCTCTAAAATGTGGGGGAAAAAATAATTAGAAAATTGTCTGCCAGTTTAAGCACTGCTGACAGTCACAGCTTTGGGTTTTTTCTTGACACTTAAGCAAACAAACAAGAATATATTTTTTTCCCCTGCAAGTTTGATATGGTAGAAATACAGTCATTTATTTGAAGCCATGTTGACTGGCCATACTGTAACCAGAGATTAAACCATAGGTTCTAGCCATAGATGCTGTTATACTGAGATTAAGTGAGTGAGGAAAAGCCATTTCGCTTTTCAGTCACCTGAGAGGGTTTCTTAAATTGTACAAATATACTATCACAAGAATGTATCTTACTTGCCATTATTAGCCTCTACTTTAAGGAGCAGTTAAGGGCTTTTTATTAGTTGTAAGCTGATTTGCTTCAACAGAAAAAGAAGGGACAGCCTCATTCTTTCTATTGCTAGCACAGTACTTCAGGCACTTGATAAAATAATAAGAAGAGTGCATTTAAATTTAGCTGGCAAGAGTTTCATGTGGCTGAAATGTCCATGTAGTACCCATGTAGACATAGTTTAAATGTATCCTGTGTTACAAAAATTCTGGCAAAATTACCAGAAAGCACTTAACTGTAGGCTGGGATGTGCCTAGGTGGAGAGGGAACAATGAGATGGGGAATGATAAGCAATCATTATTAAAAGTGCTAAAAACTGCTAGGTTGGTATTAGGATTGATGCCAGGAGGGTATCTTTTGACTGTGTGTCTGGGATTTAGAGGGCTGTATATTCTGGGATTAAAGCTAGGGTTCATTTCAGCTGATATGAAAGAGCATCAGGTTTTTGCAAGTGTGTCTGTCATTTATGCTAATGTTTCAGTTTGCAAAAGACATGGACAGTAGTGATGATGTTACATGCCTATCTATCATCCATTTGGAGGAGGCTGAATAAACTGAATTAGGAGTGAGAGTCAATGCAAAGGAGGTCAAATGCATTTTTGGACACATTGTGTCCACCAGTCAACACTAAAGCCTATCTTTCCTAGGAAATAATCATACTGATTGAGACTGCCAGAGCTAGACAGTGCTGTGTTACAACTCAAACTGATAAAATACCATGTTGGCCCTTTAGAAGACAATCTTGGCCCTCTGCCTGGAAAGCTAGAAGCTCAGAGGTGCAGAGATTAAATGATAAATGTTCCCAAGTCTGTAGAAGCAAGATACTGAAAATCAGAAGGATAAGCTTCAAGCTACCATTGGACATATGGTAGCCAGATTCACCACTATAAAAAAAGTTAGCACATAATGTTTGTACTCAATACAGTAAACTAATGATTTCAAGAACCGTAACCTCTGTGTGAAATGGAAATGTATAATGTGAAGTTTGCTGTGTCTTATGTAATGGCTGAGATGGAAAAGGATGGAGACCGTCTGTTGAAGACAGTATTCAGATGTAATTTTGAGAAATAATCAAATTCAGAAGAAAGGGTAGTGTGTCTTAAAATTCTTTTTTAAGGAAGGGGCCCAGTGGTTTGCATTTAAGACACTGTTCTCATTGGAAATTCTTTTCTCATTGTCCTGTAGCGCTGCAGTGGCAGAATGTGGGTTTTCTAAAGTGAATTTAGTATAATCAAAACAACCTCACGTACATACATGCAGTAAACCACACTCTTTTGGCTTTAATAGGACCAGGAACAAAACATATTTGTGGTCACAATCATAATCAACACTTCATTGGCAATAGTGGGCAATAGTAGTAGAAAACAAAACCAGTATTATTCTATATGATCTAGATATCAAACCAGATGAGTACCATCCATAGTATTATTTAAATAGTTTCTGTTCTGACTCATATTTGCAGACTGGTCATGGCATTCGCATTTTAATTCATATTAAATCAGGGCAAGACTAAACATATAAACCAATGAGAGTCAGACACACTAAAACAATTAGAATAAACAGGAGAAACTTTGGCATGGCAATTGAAAACAGCAGAAGCAAAGAACAAAATGTAAGATGGAAAAAGAGCCTTTGGACAGTCACAATAACAACAACAGTTTTTCAGTTTAACTCAAGAGAATGAGACCACAGTCCAAATACTGGAAAACTGTGTTTGTTAGGATGTTCAAAATTCGAAGTTTTAGTTCTCTGTGGACCCCTTTCCTTCCCTCAGGTCGCTTCATTCCCTGTAGGTAGTAGAACTAAAAGTTCTGCTTCCTGTCCCCTACAGTAACAACTGTTGTTAATAGTTATTGCAAGTACTAAACTGATCGAAAGCTTTCAGCAAGAGAAGAACGACACGGCAGAGAAAGCACTGAGCTACAAAGCAGTATGTTGCCAGACTGGAGTGCACTGTGGTGACAAATTCACATCTGCAGTTAACATCCCAGAGTAGCCTGATGGACACATCGAATCATCTTCGCTAACTGAGCACAATCTCTGCTGGTACAAAATGGCAAAGGTATCTCCATTAGTGAGATTCTCTGTCTTCCTCTTAGGTCTCTAGTGGTGGTTATTGTCAGCTGAAGTAAATGGCTCCTTGGCTCACTGGAAATGTCCATGATCCAAAGCTATCTCTGTACTTTCTTTTTTAAAGAGCAACATTTGGTACAACAATTTCAGGCTTTTTTTGTGGGGATATGGAAAGGAATTTTCTAACGTTTCTCTTGAGCGAGCAGAGAAAGTCTCACATATGACTGCAGTTTCTTCTTTGCTTTGTTTCCAGGTCTTTCACAAGTGTTCTCATTTCCACCATTTCTCATGCATGCGCAGTCACAAAGTTTTTATGTTTTTTCTTGCTTTAGTGGTTTTTTTCTCTTCAGCTTCTCCTAGCAGCTGAGAAAAGTGTTCTAGAATCCTTCAAATCCATTTCATTTGTGTTTTTGTTTTTATCTGTAATGCTTCCCCTGCAGCAGCCACTCCTCATTCTAGTCAATGTGCCATTGCCAGCAGCATGGGAAAGCACAACTGTGAAGGAATACAAGCTTAGTCCAGTTGAGGAAATTAATCTTTTGGATCCAGAGAAAGGCATCAAGGCATGAGAGAATGTGTCATCTGTGAATTGTTTCATTTATGTAATAGTGAAAAATCTGGGCTTGATTTCAGAGCCAGTGCTATTCCCTTGTCTCCTTCTCTGACCTAGCAAAGTTTGGGTGTATAGTAAATGCAGGATGCGCAGGCTCAGTGTTTTGTTGTTCTGCCCTGATTTTAGGGGACCAAAATGTGGTTTAGAGAAAACTCCCCTTTGCCTTCTTTTGCCTGGCAGGAAGAAAGCTGTGTCTTGGGGGCCCAAGAAGAAAAATGGGATAAAAATCAAGTTGATTAAATCCTCAGTGAGAAAGTTGTGTTCTGTTCATATACAGCTTTTGAATTGCTGTAGTGCCCCAGACACTGCTCATCTGATGTGGGGCCTGATCCAAGCTCATCCATATCAAAAGAAGTTTTTTGCTGCTCTAAATTGTCACACGCACACCCCCTGCAAAATCTGAGTGTTCAGTTTATTTCAGGGTGAGACACAGTTTAAATGTTCTAGTGTGTTAAAAGTATTGGTGTTAATACTCCAGACCTGAAAAACTTCCAAGAAAGTTTCTTTAACAAAAAATGACAAAATACTGAAGAGGGGGTAAGCAGGGAAAATGTTTGGTTGGGCATTTCTTAAATTAACACAAATAACTAGGGCAAGGCCAGCAATGACTTTTTTTAACCCATTACAGGAGCTGCATTTGCAACCGAGGTTGCAAGCCCTAAGCAAGAGACAGTGCACCATTGATCCCAGCTGGCACTTTCTGAAAGAAACTGTTGTTTGCGTAACAGAGGATGCTGTGGGTCATCTCTTAGAAGGACTGATGGTGCTAGAACACCTGCTCAACAATTGTCTTTGGCTCTTACTCATGAAAACTTTTTTTCTCCCCTTTTCTAAATGGAAATGTGGAAGTTTTAAAAATCTTGGAAAATACAAATGTGAAACTGGTCACATGATGTCTTTTAACTTAAGCGCAACAGAAGTTTCTTTCTGGATTCTATTTAATTGCAGCTTCCCTGCCCTTTCATTTGGTGTCTTCATTTTGTATCCTAAACTACTGTGTACTGTAATTAGGCACTGTCTTTCCTTCCAGAAGCAATTCCATTTCAGCAGTAACTAATATGACTCTTGTTTTTTAGACTTGTTTATCTAGTTCAGTTTCAATAGTCTGTATTTAGTAGTGCTTTTGAGCTAAAGAATAGCCCTTGTGGTACTACAGTCACACGTCGCACCTGTACTACATGAATGCCACAGTTAAGTAATTTCTTTGGCTTCCCAGTAACCAAGAGGTAGCACTTTTTGTCCTACTACGCATTTGGAAAACTTTTTGGAGTTAGAGAAGGACAAGAAGGGCAGTTCGCTTTGTAAAAAGATAGGAAAAAGGTGAAGCGAAATTGGAGGAAGGTACTAAAAAGGGCAAAAATCATAATAATTGCAGAAAGTGTGAAGAGTCTGTGGAGTTGAGGTTGAGATAAAAGGCAGGGAAATTACAGTCCTAACAGTGACAGCTCCCAAGCTATCCAGAGGCCCCCCTTGTTCTGCTTCTTTTTGTGTCAGCTCTGTCCGCCTGCTTGCTTTCTGCAGTTTTCTCACATGGCTGCATGGCAAGGTTCAGGGAAAAGCTCTGTTTTAGTCCTGCTATCTTCTCCCAGCACCAGCATTGTGGAAGATACGGCAACCAGTAAGTCCTCTGTTACCTCCTCCGTCCCATGAATGAGTTCCCACCCGTCTGCTTCTGTTCCTACCAGCTGCAGTGTCTGGTCTGTTTCAGTTTGTAAATTGCTTTGAGATCCTTCAAGATGAAAGGTTCTACTTAAGTGAGATCATTATCACCTTCCACATTTCTCCACTCCCTGTTTTCGGTTGAAGCTTCTTGTCTCATCTCAACTTGGGGTCCCACACAGTACTCAACATTCCCAGCTCACAGCAACACAAAGCTTGCACACACATTTCAGCTTCCAGTCCGTGAGTTGTTTGATGCCTCTCAGAGTACTTCAGAGCTAAAAGTTAAATATATGTATTTTCCTGAGCTGATGCCAAAATACTTAGCACTTGCCACACTGAGATCGTACTTCTGCATTCGTGTCTGACTTCATGTTATTTTGTGTGCTTCAAGAGACTCTTCCTCCCACTTCTGAAGTACTTACTCATTCTAGGAAGCATTCCAGCTACGATGTTGTTCTGTGATCCTACACTATATTCTTATAGCCATACTTTGTTCATGTTCTTGTGGTTAAACTGTAAGCCTGTCAGGGCAGGGATTTCACTCCTGTCTGGTGTAGTGAGCTTATGGAGGGGAACCCTGACAGGGGTTCAGAGGGCTCTCACTGTTCAAAGGCTCATAGGCAGTAACACAGTGTTTGGACAGGAGAGCCCCCTTACTGTTCAAGCTGCATGTCTAGCTGTCATCTTCATATTCCATATTTTAACTGACTAGTAAGAGTTTTTCATGGTATAGTATGTATGTGTGTTTATTCCCAATGTCATTCACATTCCAGTGAAATTTCCCTCTTTCCTATGAAAGTGAGGTCATCTTAAACCTGTGTTTATGATACTGCAGTCATTTCCATGGCAGTAGACTATGATATCATCAGTGGAGGATTTTGCCTTTCCTATGTGTGTTAGCAATTAAAAATTATGGTTTGTGAGATAAAACTAGTGTTTACCAAGCTTTTAGGTTTAGTCCATGTGAGGCTGGGAAACTATTGCTTAATTCTCCAGAGAATTCACTTTGGTAATGGAGTAAATGAATCCAGAAACATTTTGATCCTAGCAGGTGTTAAGTTTTTGGGGGTGTATTTTCCTAATGGGAGAAGAAAATCCGATACTCCATCTTGTGTTCTTTCACCTGGCGAAGAACACTTGTCTGAAACACCATGGTACTCAGCATTGTTTTGTTATTCAGAGCTACTTAAATGCTTGACTTAAAGTATCCCAATTTTCTAGTCTCATTAGTCTGGCATTTTTCCCCTTTGGAGGTCAGTAAGCTATTATACACCACACACAAAAGTAAAATAATGCGGTTATCAGTCTTTTCATCTTTTTAATGGGTGCCCTATTTGCCAGCTATCGGTAGCTGAATCTTTTTGTTGAACCTTCCTAAATATGTACAGTGTTCTCGTGGCTTGGTGACAGCAGAGGCCAGTTTTCAGCACTGTGATGGCAAAAGAAAATTCACTGATTTAAAATGTGTCCAGTGTTAGAACAGTTGCTAATACTGCAAGACGAAAACAATGGATTCACAACATAATTTATTTCATCCGTTCAAATACTTCTGAATTTTTAAGCCAAGGAATAGACTTCTCCAAACAAGAGTGAAAAGAAAAGGAAAAGAAGTTAGATAAAAGTACATAGAGAAGGAACATCATCGGTCTTGGTTTTGTGATATGAGACAGAATTTGTAGGCATTTTTGATAATGTAGTTTAGTTACATAAATATACTAAACCTGTGCACATTTCAGCCTGTCTGTTTTGCCACGTGACAGAACTGAACTCTCATAAAATATCTGTTTAAATAATCTAGGTCAGGACATTAGGAAAAAAATCTCAAAATAGTGTGCCCTGAATACATACAAGACTTGCATGTGTCCATTTCACAGCAAGACTAGGATGTGAAAGGATTCTTTCTGAAATTATTACCATATTAGTGACTACAGTAGAAAGAAAATCCTTTTCCTATTGACTGTCTCTGGAAAACCATAGTGATAGCTCTGTTTGAAGAAAATTAAAAGTCAGGAAGTAATAACATTATCATCAGGGAAGAGGCTGTTGGGATAAAAGCTTATTTACCCATTGTCCAGTATCAACATCAGGAGTAAGGGGTGTGTGTTCATTTCTGCTAAAGAAAAGTGTCCTTTTATCTCAGCAACGCACTATAGCATCTGGCCATTGCTTCATGTTATAACATCCCAATTTACAGATAGCACAACTGTCGATACTGCTTTCTGTAGAGTTCTTGGACATCTGTGCATTTCCAAGTAAATAGCACACAAAACAACAATACACTGGGCATTGCCATTGTCAGTACTGCAGGGTATTCCTCCGGCTTCTGCTTATCCCAATGATACAGACTGAATATTTTGTTGTGTTATGAATGTGGCTGTAATTTCTAGCCCCAGTGAAATACTCTTTTCACCACATAACTCTTACAGGGTTTTTATTGTTTTGGTTATCATCCCTTCTTATATTGGAAATTCTTTTTGACTATTTAAAATACAAACTTCTCTTGCCTTTTCAGCCTGGAGGTGTTTGACATACAAGATTCACTACAGTCAAAGGGGATTGTCTAAAGGAACTCCTTTGAAAATATTTGTCACAATAAAAAGTTGTTAGGCACTATGTTTTAACACCCAACACTGAGAATATTGTATTTTCTCCCCCTTTATGAGCCACAGAATGATATGATTAATACTTCTGTCTTGTTAATGAATTACTTACTGGCTGTACTGTTAATGGAAATAACCATTTTCCTAGTTGCATTTCTAGACATAAATATCTTTGGGTGAATTTTAGTACTCCTGACAGTAAAAAGCTGCTGGCACAAATCAAAAGCTGCAATAAAAATTGTATAGAGTCAATGGTAACAAATTTGTGTAAAAACACTCTGGGCAGGCATATATATTACGTTGCCTCTAGGCGCTGTGTGAGCTGTTCTTTCCAGAGAAGTTTACCAGTAAGGTTTTGTTTGCTTGTCTTACATGGCTTCAGTTTTTAGCCCCTATATCAAACTGCAGTAAGTTATTTGATGCTGACGTCCTGGTTCCTTTCAAAGCTAGTATCATATACTTTGAGCCTGAAGAAAAGACAAATTATTTTTCACTAGTACGTTGCCTAAGTAGGTGCAGCTTTATAGAACACGTTGATCTTTATGACAACTAATTATAAAATAAGGAGGTGGTAATGTTCCTGAATATATCAGTCATGTGCTCTCTTCTGGGTATTATTATTTCTTCTTTTAATTTCTGACTTTAGTCCATTTTTTCTCCTTTTTTCCTCTACTAGATCGATAGTATGTCATCCCTGAACTACCTATGATTTCCCCTTATTTGCCTTCACTTCTTGTTATCTTTCTACATCACATTCTTAGAGTGCACTTCTTTTCCTGCCTCTCATCTCTCAGAAAATAACTTTTGCTTCCAAAGAATCATAACTCCCTTCTGCTAATTTAGTCTATCCATCACTTGCTGTACTTCCTGTCCTCTTTCAGACTCCTGTTTATACAAAATGCATCAACTTTGATAGTATAAACAGCAAAATGAAAAAAACATACTGATCAGAACTGAAAATAAAGGATAGGCAGACCAAGTTCAGTACTCATGTGGAAAGACAGGCATTTTCCATGTTCTCAGCTGTAACAAGAGCGAATATAGAATCAGAATCATTTAGGTTGGAAAAGGCCTTTAAGATCATCGAGTCCAACTGTTAACCCAGCACTGCCAAGCCCACCGCTACACCATGTCCTTAAGTGCCACATTTACGCGTCTTTTCAATACCTCCAGGGATGGTGACTCAGCTACTTCCCTGGGAAGCCTGTTCCGGTGCTCAACAAATCTTTTGGTGAAGCAATTATTTCAAATATCTGATCTAAAAATGGCAATGCCAACTGCCGGGGAGTGCCCAAGTATATAACTTAACCTTCAGAATTATCTTTTGATACAACATTTTGCACAACTAAATATTCACTGCCTTCCTTCTTCTAATTGATCCTGTTAGTATTACTCATTGGGAATATCCCGTTACTATTGTTCAATCTTTTATTTGTTTTCCTTTTTTTTTCTTTCTTTTTTTATTCCCCCCCACTTCTGAAAGAACAAAGTAAAAAATGATCTGTTGGGGAAAAAGCAGTTGGTGGTTTTGCTGGAGCTCATAGCACTCCATATAGAGGCAGCAAAAATGAGCAGATTTTTCTGCAGTTTTCGTTGCCTGTTGCTCATTAAATTCTGTGCATTAATGGAGACATGTCCATTGGCAGGTATCACAAGCTAGGATTATACAGAATTACACCTTTCTGCTATTTAGGGATCTGCCTTTCCCAAGGGAGCTTAAATCGTGACAAAGGTAAAGGTACTTGCCTAGAGGAGATTTCTGCCTGTCGTGGCAGAGTTAATCTTGGCCAGCAAAGCCTAGGCAACCCCCCACGCTCTGCTTGTTCTCATCGTTGCCCCACAAGCCTTTAATGTTATTGTAATCCAGGATTTATTAGATGCCTTTCTAATTAGATTGAACTTAAGATAAAACTTTTTTTTAATCAGTGAATCTAAGGATAAGATAGTTTCAAAGTAAAAACTTGTCTAGTGAAGGCACTACAAATTTAGTCCTGAAGTGATTAGGCAGTTGGACTGGATGATGGTTGTAGGTCCCTTCCAACTGAACTATTCCAATCTATTTTCTATTCTCATATTAAGTTTAAATATATTGATTACCTTAATTATCTATGATTAAGTATATGTAAGCTAATAAGTGTTTTGGTTATACTTTTCATTTGTGACTTGCATGGATTCTGTAGGAAGCACTGTAGTTGCAAACTTGATGAAAAATTTCATACTTGTCAAAATTATTGCCCTGGGTAATAAGCTTTTAGAGCAACATCTTACTGAAGGGAATTATTAATATTTGGACTGCACTGTACTTCATCTTGATGACTATGTAGTGAGAACACATCTATGATATTGCTCTTACTGCTGTAGTTTATAAAGTAGAATCTGCTTGTGTGCGAAATGTCAACGTTTACTGGTGTGTGCTTTGGGGTTTTTTTACCAGGAAAAGACTGATGACAAGATTTTGTAGGCGGGTCAGTAGGTGCCCTATTTTTTGCATGATAGTAAAGCAGAAGGACAGATTACATTGTTGATTTACCAGTATATAAAAAATTGCAATGACAAGAACACGGACCCCGTGGCCTATCCACTCAACCATATTATTTCCACTTTGTTCATTGTTGTCTGATAAATCCTTTCTTTAAGAGGCAGAGAAAAGATTAATGTTCACATATGTCTTATTTATCTTAATCTGTCCTTGGGCATGTAAACATCACTCTTTGCTTGGGTTGCAGAGGTTGTTTTGTTTTGTGTCAATTTTCTGCTTTAGCCCTCATACTTCATCATGATACAGTGTTCTATTCAGCATAGGAACCGTAGGCAGCCTTCTTCAGTTCTGGGTGAGCACAGTGTTTCAGAGACAGTCTATTCTAACATCGCCATCAGATTGCTTTGAAAATAATTATGTAACTGCAATTCCAAAAATAATGTAATCGAGAGACATCAATGAAGAACAACGTGGGAGGCAAATAAAGTTCAAGAGTAGCAATTTTGAAAATTTCCACAATCTTTCTTAAATACAAAACAGATGATTGCTAAGAATGATAGAATGTTTGCTGAGTCTTAAATATCTGAAGATAGATTCATATTTGTTTGGGGTTTTTTAATCTTCTTCAAGCTTCAAGTTCAGAGTTAAACATTCCATAGATTATGAATTCATCAATGTTGTGCCCACCTTTTCCCAAAATTTAACTGCTAGTGATGTGAGGAAATGTTACAAGTTTGTTGTCCCATGAGAAAGCTTTTCACTTTTGTCAATCAGTCAAATAAATAATTTCTTTGTGTCAAAAGTTTCATATTGCTAACATAATTCAGGAATTTTGATCTCTTGATGATGGTGTCATTTCACTGAAGTGCAGTACAGTATGCTACTGTAAATGCATCAGGACATTCATCTGTATGCCTTCTTATTTGTTTCATCTTTTAATATCTATGAGGATAAAATCTTCTGCGCAAAGGGTCAAAAGAAGTGTTTTGAAGATCTTGAAGAGCTGTGGATGTCTGTTCTTATTCTACATGTTAAGAATTTTGGTCTTTTTAAATTGAGGTTGTGACTGCACATATAGAAGATACCACACTTGTGACCCTCCTACTGGTAGTCACAGCCATTCATTTAATGTTGTCCCTTGCTAGAGATTTTTGCCAGTTGTTTCAGTTCAGCTGTTTACCATTCAGTAATATGGTCTATAAAACTATAAACCAGTTTGTCTTTTAAGAAATCTATAACTTGTGTTTCATAAAATACATATTATCTCTCATGGCAAAACTGATTGAAAAGATGCCTGCTGCTCTGCACCTATTCACCATTCACTTGTGTTGTGGCAATAAACTGTATATTGTGCAAAATCAAACGGGTTTGAAAAAAACCTCTGGATGATGGGGTAAAACTTTTGCATCTCTGCCACCATGCTTCAGCACTGTCCGGCGAAAGGACTGCTTTTTTTAAGCATCAATTATTTTATCTGTTACCAGTTTGGGTAGTGTTTCTACACTGATTGTTACCATAGGCTAGAGAGAGAACTCAGGCCATCAAACACCCAAGCAATAATGAATTATTTGAATTGTCTGAAAAGTTAATTTTTTTAAAAAGAAAAACTTGTCTTGTTCAGAGACATAGGAAGAAGAAAAAAACGGAGATTTTCTGTAATTTCTAATTGCTTCTTAACAACTTTTTCAGTCATCAGAAATCTGAAGGGAGACTTAAGAACCGAGAACCAGATAGCCCCATACTTAAACCAAGCTGTTCTTAACTAAATTCCTGATGTAGTCTCTTTATACATTTTGGGATTTTTCTACCTTCCAATAAGATGTTTTAGTGGATTGTGAAAAGGGTTGAAAGCATAGACGAGTCAAGAATATCAGATTTTGAAAAGAATTGTGGGGTTTTTGTCTCCTTGTTAGGGATTCTTTCCCATAGCACATGTTCAAATCTTTAAAAATTACACTAGACAAAACAGATCAAGGCTAAACCAAAATGTCAAGCCAGATTCAAAAGAGGTCTGAGACATTTTCACCACAATGTTGCACTAATATTCCTAGTTAGTGGCAAGAACGTTCAGTTCTGAGAATCATGAAAGCCCAGTAAATTGTATGTGCTACTAGACAGTGGCTAGTTACACCTACTCTAAACTCACAGGGATTTTCCCCATCCCAGGGAATTCCCAGGAGGGGAGAAGAGCCAGTTTTATTCAGTGATTCAAAGAGAACAGAATCAAAGCTAAATTCTAGACCTTTACATTACATTCCTTTTCATTAAGACACTTTAAAATGCAGTATTTCTGCTGCCATTTCGATACTCCTGATGATCTCCACGTTTCTTTAGCAATAAAAAAAAAGAAGTCTGAATGTTTCTTTTGATCCTATGTAAATGACAGTCATCTTAGATAATGTGATATCTAATCTAACATACAAATTGTCTTCCACTCTGAGTTGCCTGATAAGAATATTGTTTTTCTTAGAGAGAAGTATTTATGTACTTTTCTATTTTCCTTTCTCATGTACATAATTTCTCAAAAACATACTGGTACTTTATGCTTTTCTTCAATACATCTAACGAGCTAAGTATACCATATTACCTACTTAAACCTTAGTTACATAGCATTCAGTGTTTTCAATGTACAAAGTACTATCAAGTCAAAGTTTCAACATTGGCTTAGGGCAGTCTGGCCGTACTGCCGCCACAAAAGGCGCTCCTGCTCCTCCCCTCACTCACCTGTTCCTCAAGTTCTGTCCCACCCTGCCTGCTGTATAGTAAGTTGGACCAATTTGCTGGTACAAATTGAAATGACCCTTGGAACAAAAATATTTTGAATTAGGAAGCTCCGTGTGCAATATAAGCGGTGCAGGAGAAACAGTGGGGAAAATGCTGCTGAGGAGAGGGCACGGTTTTACATCAGCTTAAGCTTCATATGTCTTTATAGTCCTTTCATGTGTTGAAAACAATGAATAGACACTGGTTAGGTGTCAAGAACTGGAAGCAAAGCATGATTCATTTCAGGATTAATTTATGCAAAACCTGCTAATATAGATCTCTCCCTTTCCCCTCCTTCCTTCTTCAGACTTTCTATCTCTGAATGTGATCTAGTTACTGCTCACATGGGAACTTTTCAAGAAAACCCAGAATACCAGGGAAAGGGACATTAATGACTCAGTAAGTTGCACTTTCACCTCTGATTCAGTGCTTCAACATAGCAGTAAAGGCTTTTGTTCTGTTTCTAATGCCATCCTTACTAAGGGATGTCTGTCTAAAAATACAAATGCTAATCAGCTCTAGCCTTGAAGGGAAGTTGTGGCACACTTACTGGAAGAGAGTGTTGAAGTTACTGCAATGGTGAAATTCTTATGTGTGTACGTTATTCATCCCAAACCTCTGAAACACAAGTGGATGTATCATTCTTCATTTGCCATGAACAAATGTGGGCAGCATTGCCCTGTTCTTTACATTTAAATACTGTTTTGTAAAAACTCAGTTCAAATTCTGAGTGATTATATTCCTTTGTTTGTAATGTCCAAATTATTTCTGAATGCTTCAGTCTGAGCTTTCCTCTATAAATACGGTTCAGTAGTACGATGCACAATTTCCAAAACATGTAGTGATTTTATTTCCCATCTAACTAGCGTTGAGGGGCTTTCAAGTTTAGTTTCTGGTCATTCGTAAGATGTGAGACCTCAATATCCTTTGTACCATTTATCTTCTCAAAGTTGAGCATAATTTGCCACATAAGCAAAGAGTAGTCTGATGGATAGCAACTTACATTAGGTTTTTCAGGTCAGTGTTTTTAGATTATGTCGAGGTTGTAAACGGCTTTACAAAACATTTTATTTAACAATTCTGGAAGCTTGTGTGACAGTTTTTCTAATTAACTTATTTAGCCTAGTTTTGGAGTAACATTAGCTGTTTCATCACTTTTAGGCTATTTTGAGTATTCTTTGTAGCACCATCAATAAGCCAAGAATTTGTAGTCCTGTAATCATACAGATTACTCATCATTGCCTTCTCATAACAGAAGCCTGAAATGCTCATTAAAATTGTCTGATGTGAACCAAAAGTTAGTATAGTTGCAGAATTAACAAGAGAACAGCATTTTATTAGCAAAAAAAAAAAAATATTTTTGGATACCTGTTTCAGTGAAAGTGAAAACTCCAGGCTTATATATAGATCAGTACTCTGAATTTGTTTAATATGGAAAGTAAAAATAGGCTTCTGGAGTGGAGGATTGGTCTGAAAAGACTGACGATCATGCCTGAAATGTAATAAGGTGGGGGTTTTGTTTACAGTGAGCTACAGGAACTTGCTGCCTGTTCTTGCCTAGTCTGTTAGCCTATTTTTAAAATTGGCTAATTATAAATCACTGTTCCAACTTGATCCTTTGCCCTGTACCTTTCATCAAAACAATAAAAAAGGTCATCTCCCCATCTTCAACAAGCTATTTGACTCCCACAGGCAGTTGTTATACCGTGCTGCTTGAAACTTGGAGGCTCAGATTCTCATCTCACCAAGCCTGTTCTTTCCCCAGTACAATTATGATGTGTCCATTGGAGTTGCATGTTGATACCAACATAACTGAGAGAATAATTAAGTCATGGTCTGGTCACTGTTAAAACAAGAATAAGTATGGTCGAACATACTTCTTGAAAATGTGCATGAACTCAGAGCAGCACTATTAGCAGATGTCTGCTGGGATGTTGCAATTGTTAATCTTTGTCTAAAAATAGATTAGCTTTTTGTGGAAACAAATTCTGTTTAGAATAAGCTATAATCTCTGAAAAACACCCTAAGGAAGGAGAATGAATTGAGACTTGATACCATTTTCATACTGCAGAATTTAAATGAGAAGACCGTGTGAGCTAGTGGGTTGAGCTGATCTCTGTTTTTGGTTTTGCCACTGGCTTCTTGGCTGACCTGAGGCACAAAAAGGCAAAATTACTTGCCCAAGTTTCACACCCACAAAACAGGAATAATGATGTTGTTCTGCTTTTTAAAGCATAGTGAGATCTGTGGATGAAAGGAATTACACAAGAGCTGCTACTACTATTTCTTACCAAGACTGGTAGTGTCACAGCACTTTCCAAACTATCAAGCTACAACAAGGTCTTTTACCACCACATATCAGCACACTCTTCAATGCCAGTCCCTCTGCTGCCTTCTCCTAGTCTCACCTCATCCAGGGCACACTCCCTTTTCTCTTGCTTCTTCCTCTCTCCCTTCCTTGGCTGCTCCTTCTTCACTAGCTGCCCAACCCCTTACCAGAACCAGCCACAGCTGCACCTTATCTACATAGGCCAGCCCCACCCCTCACCCCTGAAGCCGGCCCACAGCAGTATATTATCAATGCTAATTAACCCAGCTTCATTCCTCTACATGGTACAACTCTACTGAATGGCACATAATTTTAGAAGTGTGCACGCAGTACCCTGGCAGTGGCTGAACATGAGCTTTCTCAGCCAAGTTTTGTGACCTTCATTCTCTGGTCCACTACCATCCCTAATTTGGTATCCCATGGTGAAAATAGCGATAAATTATAGATGTTACCATCAATAAACATTTATCTACAGTCATTACACCTTGTTCCCTGAAATCTTACAGTTACTCATTGTTGTAAACAACGTGCCAGATGCTGCTGTGGGCAGTTTTAACTTAGCAACCCTTTCTATATATATGTAAGGTACTATAAGTATAATTCTAAAAAGCTGTTGCGTTTTTATTTAAAATGGTTTAAACATTTCCCAACAGAATGTTCCTGGTTCTGCCTTTCTGGAAACAAAATGAGTGCTATTAGCGGTATGTGTGAGCCTTCTGGCATTTCTCTGTGTCACCCACACAAAATTAACCTGCTGGCTGGCTACTGTACACTCACACTAAAATCCAGTGTGCTCTGTTAGTGAGCATCCTTACTTAGCGTCTGCATCCATACCTGCATCTGTCTGGCAACTGTAACTACCAATGAAGCACAGACCTGCAGCAACTCCTTCAAAGCAAAAATCTTAATTTCTGGGAGTTCAGGACTTGTTTGGCTTTGCTAGTTTAATTTTAGGTTTTCTTGATATCCTAATGATGCTAAAACTTTGGACTGATGGGTGCTAGAATTGAAAATCAGGAGGAAAAAAAGTTTGCTTTATCCTGAGTATTTTCAGTAAATTGGGCTGTGCTTTGTCGTTAATTCCATAAGATTTTGCAAACACCAACTTGCTCCAGAAGTTGCAGCATAAACTCAGAAAGTAATACACGTATCCTTCATATCCTTTTCAAAAAGCACTCTGTAGGGATTTGCTGATGCAGAAGCACGTCACCTGTTTTCTGAATTGGAAGGATGGCAATTTTGAAGTTTCTGTAAGATTTCTTGGTAAAATAATGTTATGAATTAACATGAATGTTTGTCAATCTCTTCCTCATTAGGGCAGATTCCTCTGCATTCTTTCAGACTCCCCTTCCCCACGCTCCCTTTCTTTCCTGTAGGCTTTTGGAAAGCTGGCTGAGCTAACTGTCATTGACTGAACAGGTTGCTAGTACATCGTAGGAGGCCTTCCCTCCGTACGTGTTGTGAACTCATTTGTAGCATAAGAGATGGAAGGAATTACATTTTTAATCTTTGTGTCTGGAATGTATGGCTTGAGGAGACAGAAATTTTGGTACTCTTGAGTGTTGTAAACACAACTTTGAATTACATATTTTATTAGAAGTGAAAAGTAAGATTAGCCTTTTGCATTTGGAGAAATTCATCCACACCGTCTCAGTGGTGTCTTCCCTTCAACTTTTTCAGGAGATAGCAAAGCATCTGGTAGGGTTAACAAAGTTGCAGTTTTGTTTTGTTTTTTCCAAAATGGAAATTAAACCAGATACACTCCTGATGAGTCTCTGCTTGTATTAGTGCATCTGGTTCTGGGCACCCACCCCCAGAAGGATGTAGATATAATTGGACTGTGTTCAAGAAACAACAAAATGCTGAGAAATTGTAAAGCTTGATTTGTAAGAGGAAAACTTTAAAAAGAAAAAACTTAATTACGTACAGTGCGCCTGAGTGACAGCAAGGGGGAGGAAGGTCTTGATAACAATCTACAATTTTGAGGGGTGTGAACACTAACAAAGTGAAAAATTACTTAGGGTGGTTCAAGAAGGTATAATTAGATGTAATGAAATTAAATTAACAATATGTAAACTTGAGCTGAATGTTAAAGTAAAACAACATGAGCAGTGAGACCTATAGATTTATTATTTATCTGTATTGAGTTAGCACTGGGGAATCTAAGTCAGGGATCAAGTGCTTCTTTTCCTGTAGAAACATGAAACATGAACAAAAGAAATGCAGTCCCTCTCTTGAGTAATAAACAAGAAGCTTGACTGAGTGGCATATAAGGAATAAACTTAAACGGGTGGGATGTGGAGTAGAGACCCTAAAAGATCTTTCAAGTCTTTTTTGGTCTTACTGGCTGGCTGTTGGACTATTTAGGATTATAAGAATGTAATTCTTATTTTGAAGATTCTTATTATTTTCAGTCACTAATGTATGTAAATATTACTTGAAATTGGAATAGCCTTACTACGCGATTGCCAAGAGCTGGAGAAACTGTCCTTGGACATAAGTTTTTTGTTGGTTTTGGTGGGAAAGGAGCCAACCAATGTGTCCAGTCTGCTCGACTTGGGGCCAAGACCTCGCTGATCTGCAAGGTAAGCACTGACTTGCTCTTGGATTCCAGCTGAACTAAATGATCATGCATATTCCAGTAAACCTTTAGGTGACTTACAGAAAAGTTTTTAGTTTTGTTTTTGTTTTTTTGACTTGCTTCTTTTTGTTTTTATTTTTTAATCCTCCTCTAGGTCCCTTTTCCTTATCTCTGCTGACAATTTAAGTATGGAGGAAGCTGTTTTAAGAACACTGCCAGAATCAAAGACTAGTTGGCTAGAGGTTTGGCAGAAACTGCATGTAAAGAAGGACTGCAAAACTTAGATTGAGGTACCATGGGAAAAAAAATTGGAGAGAAATTGAGATGGTCAAAATTCAAGTAATCTTGATTAGCCCTCCCTCTTTATGTTCCCCACTGTTACAGTGATCAGGGATTCATTGATGACATTCAGGTGCCAGGCATTGTAGTCATTCTGAAATTTACTTTGTAGCTGATTGAAAGTCAAGACAATGACAAGCCAGTAACAAATTTGGGAAATAATGTAAAACTTTGTGCTTCAAGGGTTAAATCATTATCTCATTACTTGAGATCAGGATGAGATGTTTGCTTCCAAATTCTAGCACTTTTGCATGCTATGGGATTTTTTTGCCCACTTTTCTGAAACATCTGATATACAGCATTTCTAAAGACTGGCTCACAGACCATCAGGCTGATTCAGCTTGGCAGGTGCTATGTACTTACAATGCCTTTTTTTATTTTTGTCATTAAACATTACAAGTTTTGAGGGATAATTACTAAGGTTAAGATCAGATTTTCTCTCTCCGTAGCCTTATTGTCTATCCTGTGCTAACTGTAGGTGAAACTTCAAATTCACTGGACATACTTTGTTATTGCCATAGCTAGGGAGAATGCTAAATTTGTTGGATCATTGTCAGGGATTTTTTTAGAAGTACTGAAAACATCTCAAGGAAGCCTTTCTCTCTGGTTCTCCAATCCAATATTAAGGTAAAGAATGGTAACTATAAATCTAAATTACACCTGCAAGCATTGCTGTGGATCATTATCACTAGTTCTTTTACAGTGTGGTATTTTTTTTATATTGATAATGTTTGTGCTTCTGTAATAGTGTGTATATTTGATCATCTTTGCATTCAAGAACGATCAGATTCAAGTACAAGATGAACTGGCAATGAATTCCCTGCTAAATATTAAAGTTGGTTTTTTTTCACTCAAAGTGTGAATTTTGTTTTATTTCTTAATGGTCTAGCCTTTGCTCAGTGCGTACATGTTTCTGGAAACATTTACTTTCCTAATAAAATTTCGCAATTTCTATAATTTCAAATTACTTTCCAAAAGAGGGACATTCTGCTGAAGTGTGGCATCCTCTTATATAAAATATAATATAGATAGAGGATATCCTTAATAAGAATAGGGGTAGACATCTCAGATCAAGTGACAAGGCGTTCTTCATACCTCAGAGCTGTAAAATACAAAGGAGAGATGGTGACTATCTGGTGAGGATTTGAGAGGGGGAGTTTTAGGATGACTTACAGCTATGACTAGAGATGCCATAGAATGCTGTGGATTTTAGTGTAAAATTAAAGTACTGAGTTTAATTAGTGGAAGTTCAAACTGTTCTGCTGTGTGCTTGGATGTATCTGCAAGTGGCTCTGGGTTATCAATATGTATCACAGTAGTAGTCTTAAACTCCCCTCCTTAATTTTCTCAGTACAGTAAAACAATATATTGATGGAATAGTTGCCACTTCAAAAAGACGAGAAAGACAGTTGTTCAGAGAAAGGTACAGGATTACTGACAGGGAACTAAAGGATATAAGCGATTAAATTAATTGCTGGTGTTCATACAAGAACCCTGTTGCACTACTGAAAATTGCAGTGGTCTTGAGAGCCCAAACTCTTCAAAGTTGCTTTTTTGTTTGTTTGGGTTTTTGGAGGTTGTATGTGCTGAAAAAAGTCCTGCTTTACTTCTGATGGACTATTTGGAGTGATCCTCACTGGGTGATGATGTCACTAACCTGATAACTGCATATACTAAATTTTACTTAATCCTCAGCTGCATTTGATTCCTACTTAGAACTAGGAAGTGATGTATTACCATGCTAGGTACTCTTTTCTCTTTAGATGATTTCTAAGCCAAATTTATGTTAAAGTGCTGTAAGCCTGAATCCTCACTTCATTGTGAGAACATAGCTATATCATGATGCATCCCACAATATGATGGATATATTCAATTGTTTTTCCTTTTGTATTACTGTCATATAGTTATCTTTAATACCTGTTTCATTACCTTATGAAGAAAAAAAGTAAACACTCAAAAAAAAAGTGCATATAGAATAGATTAAACAATTGAATAGATTAAACAATTGTCAAGAGTTACATGTTTTTGTTGTATTTCAGGTACAGATGAGTTTGATTCTCTAAGCTGCTAGAATTTTAGCTGCTATCATGCCAGCTAGCTCCCCTAGCTCCACATGCAAAACATGACAGTAAGCAGGGAAAACTCCAACTGAAAAATACTCACGTAATTCCACTCATTCTAATATACAAACTGTGTGACCATAATGCTTGTACAAGTGACTGCTGTTGTTAAGAACTGAATAAAGAAGAAATGCTATTTTAGCACATACAATGATCTGTGGTCAGCAGGCTAAGGCATTTATTTTTCTGTTTACACGATAGTCCATCTAGCACAGTCTGTGCAAAAGCAGAAAATACTTAAAAAAATGTTATATAATTTGACATGGTCAGTAAATATGCCTTTAATCTAGAACGAGCCTGATGTCCAATATTCTGTCCTCCTTGCGGGTAAAGCCTGAATGGAAAGATAAGCCTTTTGAATGCACTAGGATTAACTGGGTTGGATGCAGATGAACTAACATGGAAAAAAGTTCCCAGAGGAAAAGGGCCTCCATGGAGTCCCCTCTGAGGGCTTCCCTCCAGCACTGAGATGTCTTGCTGTGAGCAAAAGTACTACAGCTGATTTCAGTTGTTATGACAGTTGAACAATAAGGGATGGCTGTCTGTCAGTTGTGTAGGACCCAGAGCTGAAGGAAGGAAGTTTCAGTTGAGCTTTTGGAAAATGGTTATGAAATATTTTGTTGCTGAAATAACTGAGCAAATCCTGAGATTTGTTGTAGAAACTTTATTAGCAGCAAGGGAGGGAGAAAGTGATACCATCAGGTAGAATGCATTCCGTTAGTACAGCTGTTAGGCTGCAGAGGTGAGCAGACTCACTTTAAATTGCAGATGGCTGCAGTCATCCAGCCTAAAGAAGTAGGAAGATGCAGCTTCTGACAACCTGCCCTGTCTGGCAAATTGGGAGTAGTCAGAGATACAGAAATATTCTAATATGCAAACAATGAATAAGATGGTGACCAAAGTAAATGTTGTTGTGGGTTTTTTTTGCATGTACCAGAGGAATGTCCCATCTGGTTAGACTGTTTTGACCTAAATTGCTGTCCTACTTCAGTAAGACTGGGACCATCCCTAATAATGCTTTAGAAAAATCCTTTATAGAGGCTGTAGGAAATGAAAGTATGTTTCAAAACATGGTTGTGCAATAGAATATGTGGTGGGAAGGATCATCCACCCATTGCACTTTAAAGTTTAGAATTCTGAAACACAAGGTTTGATCCTTGTGATCACTAGTTAGTACTTGGGTCTTCTCTGAGGTTTCTAAAGGACTGAGCTCATAAGTAGACCAATTTCTAACAGCAGGCAATAGAGGCAGCTGCTTTGTGCTTCTGGTAACTCAAATACACCGTTAGCCATTTAGTGCTGTTTTATGAGAAGATGGATCATTAGGACTCCTCATGTAATTCCTTCATTGTCTAGACCATGACCAGGATCTTGATTTGGCTTCCAATCTGAAAGATTTATTTTTTTTTCTCTTGCAAAGATATTTCCAGTAGCATTGATCAGTCTTTGATACTTCTGATACACACAATTTACTCTTGGAAGTGGAAGCACACACTATGCATGCTCAAAATGTAGTCTAACAGAGGTGAATTCAAAGCCATGTTGGCTTTATAAATATATTTTAAATGCTATTTTGACATTAAGCGAGTTATACCATTTTTTTCTCCATATATACATTTCTGTGTAATGTAACAAAAAGAAATTTTTATTAGTCTGAATAAACAGCAAGCAGAATTCTGTTCAGGTAAAAGGATTAGTGGAGCTGAAATTACAAGCTCTTTAACTTGCTGTTAGAAAAACAAGAGCATAGCTTGACTCCCTAACTCAACTTGATCTGCTGTTGCTGTATAAAGCAAACAAAAAATGTTGAATTTGTAAACAGTACATTTAGTACTGAGAATTATAGAAACCAGCAGTGGCATGTTTGTTGTCACTTTCTACTCCATAACTACAGTTTGATATTTTTCCACCGAGGGAACTTGAGATAGAAAATACAAAATAGGAATGGCAATTAAGATGGACACCGGAGTTGCTAAGTGCTTTTAATTCAAAGCTGAATAATTCAGTACATGTCCAGATTTTACAATCCCCAGCAGGTTTCAGTGTCAAGGGAACACAGTGGTTGTAAGAGGATGAAACTTGAATATAGCAACATGGGTGTAAGGGGGAGTTTTGTAATAAAGGAGGAGAAAACTGCAGAACACTATTCCTGTTGTTTATTAATGTTATTAATACATTTTACTATTATTTGTTTATTAATAAGGGAAAGTGCTGCAACACAAAGTGTTGTATTCAAATTGGATTAGAGCGTTCTGTTGTCTAAAGATGATCCATCTGTCCTCTCACCTTTCTGTCAAGAAAACCTATCCTTTTATCTTTTGTGTAGGTTGGGAAGGATTCCTTTGGCAATGATTATGTTGAAAACTTGAAGAAGAATGGTATTTCTACAGGTAAAATTATACTTTAAGAAAACCGTTTTGTTTCATTTTTAGGCTTTAAAGACTGGTAGTGGAGGGTTTCTTATTTTATTGCCTCATTGGATGTGTTTTATCATTCAAAACTATGAATAGTTGTTTTAACATAGCTGGCAGAACTGAATGAATATGGGTGAGAATGTGGGGACTTCTGAAATCAGCTGTACCACTAAAAATAAAATGTAATTTATTACCTCTAAATCTCAGAGGATTACATCAGCGCAAGGCACGTGAAGATAACTTGCTGTTATGCAATTCTTTAGGCTGGCATTAGTGATGGTAATGCCTGGTTAGAAATTGAAAAATCCAGTCTGATTATTCAACCTCAATTTCATGTTGGGAGGGGAGGGGTACAGTGGAAAAGCATTTGTCAACGCAGTCTATTTCACCTCTGTTTTGTGAAATGACAGGTGCAGTCATTTTAGAGACTGCAGCTGATATTTGTTAACACACACACACAAAAATCAATGTTAAAAGGCTTTCGGGAAAAGGGAAAATTAAGCATTCACAATATCCTAGTATCTTTGCACCTCTGCAACCCTAATTCTCTCTTGTGTAAATGTGTTGTTGTGTGCTACTTAACTACATGATCATATTTTTATTTATATTACTCTGGTCTTCTTCAGGGTGGACAAGGATGGACAGATGCAATCATTAAGTGCCAATTCAGTATTCTGTTTATCTTTTCTGTTTAATGTGCAGCCACGAGCTTCATTTACTGCGTTATTCAAATTCTGCTTTAAAGACAGAGCTATCAGTATTTTGTGGGCTTTTATTATGCTTATCAGTATAGCATCTAAATATTTCACAAATGTATATACAGGTTTATTCATTGCATATCTTCCAACTTAGGCAAGAAACCAAGCAAGGATACCATAAAAACAGTGTCTGTTAGTGTACAGTTCTAAATCTCTCCAAAGTATGCCTACCTTATGAATAAAGTCTTTGATCATGTAAATAAAACTATTATAATGCATAGCACTTAGTGAAAATGTATATTCCACAAGGAACCTTAAAACTCATGTTTTCAGATTTAAATGATTGATCTTGTAATGTTAAACATATATTTTTAAATATCTTTATAGCAGCAAAAGAAAAGTGTAGGAGAAAAATTTCAGAAATTCCATCATAGTGCACTTCACTGATAACTAGATACATCAATTGAAGGGTTGGAACCTTTAGGTCCAAGGTATCAGTTTCTGTGGACTGAGTTAAAATTATGTCAGAAGGGTGTTAGATTGTCACCCCTCTACACTGGTCAGCCCTGGAGGAGGATAGGTTGTACTGCTCGTGGGGCTGGTCCAGGATCCCAGCTTGCATTACAGGATTTGAAGACAAGGGTGATTCAGCGTGCACAGACCTTTTTTGCTTAGGACAGTCTTATTTCAGACCCTGGCTTTTCATTTCAGTTTAATCTTTGTCTAGCCTATTCCTGTTGTTATACATAAGGATACTGGGTAATGGGTGAAAATTCTTGCCATAATGCCAGTTCTGCCAGCTTCCATTTCCTGGATCCTTGTCATATGTCTTTGTTTACGTTGCTCTTCTATTTCCTAACATATCACCTTACCCCTTTTCTTTCGAATTCCAATCTGTTTCATAATTTTCCCCTTATCCCAGTCTTCCTGTTGTCCACAACCTATGAGCTGCCAGTGCTGTTCCGACCATTTAGACCTTTAATGATATGTTACTCTCTGTCCCACATTTGAACTGTGCAGCTTGCAGCTCATGCTGCTTATTTTCTGCAGGAAGAGTACTGAGAGCACAGAAGACACAAGTTCCCTGCTTTCAATTCCAGTGTCTAGAGCGAGCTCATGATGAAGTTATAATTGCAAGGAAAGTTCTGCTGTGACTGTTGTAACTCAGAACTAGATACTGGTACCTCCAGGGCGAGTACCCGCAATACTTTAGCAAAACTGAATGAGCATGATGTTATTTGTTTTTTCAGTCTTGTTCAGATTTGAGCAGATATTTAAATTGGCCACAAAAGGCACATCTTCGGAAAGAAGCCAACTTTTGCCCAACATCAAGTCCATGTTCTAAAATGTTAGAACACCAGAGCCTCTTAAACAAAAGGTCACCACAATTTGTCTCAAAGAAGTAGATTTTTCTCCAATACAGTTCAGGGCGCGGGGGGTGGTGGAAACCAAACTCAGCTTTTCTGGCAGTTTTCTACTACGGTTCTACCTACAAAAACCCACCTGTCATAGAAAGTTTCGGACCACTGGTTAATATTTGACAAATTTGCTGACAGCTGAAAACAGGTTCTTATAGTAGTATATATGGAACAATCTTTATAATAGACAGCACTGCCAGCCTCACTTCTAGTTAATTTATCTGAATAATAATCCAAAGAGGAAACATACAGCCTCACCACTGCCTTCATAGCACGATCTGCAGAATTAAATGCTGTGTTGTTTTAATATTTTCGTTTTCTCCAGTGTTGACTCTGTTGCTTCATTGGATAAAAGAAATACTTCCATGTAGGAGTAGAGTGCCTGAGAAGGCTGCATAAATAACATGCTTTCTCTAAAGCAGAGATGTAGCCAAATTAAAGAATGTTGGACTCGCATTTCTGTTTTGTGGGTGTAAATTAACACTTTTTGTTGTTGTTAGCTTCTCTGGCATTGTTGCACATGAAAGAGTAATTAGCATTTTTAAATTGCTGGAGGTTATGGGTTCATTTTAGATTTAATTCAATTAAACTGCATCACATGCTATTGGTTGAAAGTAATGTATTGAAGTAATGCATGCTGTAACTTTTCCCTTTCTTAGCATTTGTAGGTCAGACTACAGATGCTGCTACTGGAGCTGCTTCAATAATTGTCGACAGTGAAGGTACATATTTCTACTCTGAATTGTCCTTTTTGTTCTGCATCTACAGCCATAAAAGAAACCTTTGCCATGTCACTGTTAATTGTGGAATTATTTTTTCTATATCTTTCATTTTTTTCATGATCTTATTCACACTTCATTGCACTTCCTTTTTTATTACAGGCAACATTGTAGGATGAGGTGCCTAAAAGCAGCAGAATCAGATGCTTAGATTAGCAGTGCAATAGCCATAATTCAATCAGCCAGCTGATCTATCTAGTTTTACAATGACCAGTGCACAGTGTAGCAGAAAGTTAAAGCTCTCCTTTTCCACTACAACTTACGTAGCACTTTTACTATAGAATCATATAATTATGTTGGAAAAGATCTTTAAGATCATTGAGTCCAACTCTTAACCCAGCACTGCCAAGTCCACCACTAAACCGTGTCCCTAAGTGCCACATCTGCATGTCTTTTAAACACCTCCAGGGATGGTGACTCAGCTACTTCCCTGGGCAGCCTGTTCCAATGCTTGAGAATCCTTTCAGTGGAGAAATTTTTTCTAATATCCAATTTAAACCTCCCCTGATGCAACTTGAGGCCATTTCCTCTTGTCCTGTGAGGAAAGAGTTTGCCTCCTCAGCGCATTGAGTCATTATGCTCTGAATCAGGAAAATAAATTGTCCTTAGTATAAGTGGAAATATTTATGTTGATCTTGTAATATTACCACAATTCTTGATCCCAAGTTGCATCTGCAGTGATGACTACACAGTGAAATGGCCTGTTTAGTTTTCCTGTGTTAATTTTCCTTAGCCTATGCCTTTGCTTTCATATTGCAGAAGAAGAAAAAGAGGTTTGGCTTGCTTTCATATTCTTCAAGATTGCTAAATCATCCTCTGAAAACCTTCTGTTTATCTTTTCCTCAAGCAAGTTATTGAGAGCTCTTAGGAGAAACATGTGTGTCTGGATCAAAATTTAGAGCTCAGGACCAATAATGTTTTTGCAAACATAGCAAATTAAGTGTGATTGGTTTAGTTCACTTTTGGCACAGCTAAGAGCCTTCATTTGAACAGTTACCACAGCTTAGCTGACACATCAACTTGACAAGCTCCTATGTAACCTGATGGTAGTACAGGGGCTACAGCTCAAAATGGGAAAGGAAACATGACTATTCACTCCAGGAACAAACCTGGGAAGGGGCTGTGACTAAAAGCAAGTCTACACAGGAACATTCAGGAAAATTAGGCAAATTAGTTGGAGATGTGAGTTTAATTTTCCCTAAGTAAGATTAATCAAAGCCTTGCATGACAGCTCTAATTCAGAAATAAGGTAGCTCTAATGCATTGAATAAACTGGATACCGGCCTCTTACTTCCACCTCCTTCTCTTGGTTTGGATCAGCAGGTAAATTACCACAGCAACTCTGATGAAGTTCTTTCTTAGGCCACATGCAGTCACTACTCTGGCCAGTGTAAATAAGAGAGACAGTAAGAATCTAGTAGCACGCTCCCAGGGCTCACTGTTTTGTACATGTAACCATGTCTTGCACTAGGTGTGCTGTCCAGAAGGGTTGGGTAAGAAGCAGTCTTATTGCTTCCCAGTTCATGTGCATGGCTGGCTAAGATAAACATGGTCTAAACTTGAATGAACAGAGGTTGAACTATTAAAATTATAACACCATGAATTTTTCTGAAGGGTAAGGAACAAACCCATCTTGTAGATCTAAACCTTTTTAAGCACCAGGAAAAGAAAAGGGAAACTGATTCAGTACGATGAGGTTCACAGTGGGCTATCTTATATGTTAGTGTCAATGTGAAGGGTCTCCGATAGTCTTGTGATTCACGTAATGAGATGAATAATGCATAAAGTCATGTAGTTTGTTTCTTTCAGAAATAGAAAAATCTTAAATTAAGTTACTGCTGGCCTCAGATTTCATTTAAAATCTAGTAGAAGAGCAAACCTGGTCAGAACTATGCTATAAAGCAAACAGATGCACAGAATTGGTAATGGTTCGGGTTGTTACTTCTTTCTAAAACCATCTGGTGCCTGAATTGAGTAAATTGCAATAAAATAGCAGTACTTATGTGCTTTGCTGTTGCAAGAGACACTTTTTTTTTTCCTGTAGAAACCTGGCTGATTTGACCTAAACAGGTTTTACAGCACTTTTTGAAAGGCTTGTCTGCACATGCATGTTTTACCACAGTAGTTGTGCTGACATAGCTGAAACACCACAGCATTCAATGCACTGATGTAAAGTAGTTTCTGCTAGTTCAAATTATACCTAAAAGGGAAGCATTTGAAACTGGGGGTGGTGATGGTGTATTGTGTTAAGACAATGAGGGACAAGTAAAAAACATAGGTATCATCTCTCTAAATCGCCAAGTTTTACTTGCTGTATTGTCACATAGGTAACCTGCACTTTGTCTTGCCAAATGCAACTACCAGTACCTGGGGAAAATATCAACTGAGTAAAATCACAGGCAGAAGCAGGAGAGATACTCAAGTAGAAGGAGCAGACTATGATGGATGAGTGAAAGCAGAGAAAAAGAAAGCTGTAGAAAGCAAAGTCAGAGGAGGCTCTGAAGTAAACTTTCCCTGATGTTACCTGTGTCTGTCTAGCTGGCACTGCTGAATTTCTGGGAAGATTTTTACTGGTTACTGAATTGCACAGCTATAACTCACCCATCATTATAATTGGCAAAGCACCAAAAATTTGAAAATTATTAGGCACATTTGACATTCTTAAAGTTGCATTATATTCTGAGACAATACAGTATAGTTTCAATAAAAGATAGAGAGGTTAAATCCCTGCTTTAATGCAAAATGGTGGAGCGATGTTCAACAAGTTTATAGTGCTGCATTGGAAAACATGCAGCCCAGATTTGTTGCAAAGGTTCCTTCTGAGCTGGTCTCAGAAGCCCGTGCTGAAATTTTTCTGGAACTTCCGAGTTCCTTTTAGTTGTTCTCTTTTATACAACCGCCTCTTTGTATAGGCTTTGACTAAACACAAGCTTCAGTTTACCAGAACTCTGTACGCTTTGAATCTGTACTTCCTCTCGTAAGGAGAAATGCTGGTACATCCAGCTGCTTTTCTTAACATGTTTTCTTTGAGGTGCACCGCACCACTTTGAACCCAGTTTTTGTTTCTCCTTTCAGCCTGCCTTCTTTCCCCTAGCTCTGTCACTTAGCACACCTGCTAACATCGTGCAATTGAATGGTAAGAATTCCATAAAGTCATGATGTGTATTGCACTTTTGCATACAGATATGGGGGGGGGGGGGGGGAAATCCATAAGGATTATTTTTTACATGATTACCTGTGAATTTTATTGCAGTTTTGTCCATATCTGGTAGTGGTTGTTGATGGTGCCATTAAGCTGGCCTCGCTGGACCAGTAGTTTGAACCAGTGTGACAATTTCCATGTTCATTGCAAAAATGCAGTGGAGGGACAACAGAGGTTGGCAGGTCATGATTAAAGTGCTCTTAGTTATTGGAAGTTAAGACAAAGCTTACCTACACAGAACACTGCTGGATAACCCTCACTTAAGATAAGCATTGTGCTGACTTTATGATAATTATTAATCATTCATGAACAGTGAATAGGTGTTATTTTGTAAGTAAGTGTACTTTCAATACCAAAGTGCTACTAGTATTAAAAAAACGTTCAAAATATATGTTTAGATAAGGCTAAATAAACAAGGCAAACTGAGAATACATGTGCCAGCTTGTTTGAATTACACTTTACAAAGAGAAAATCTGTGTTTTGAACCTTCAGGGTTATGAGGAAAAGTCACCTGGATTTTTATAGAATTTCTGTGTATTGGCTTTCATCACGAACTTGAATGGTTTTTGTACAAGATTATGCTTCTACCAGGCGATTGCATAGAAATTAGGATACCATGACACACCCAAAACTTGCCCTCATATTCATGAGCTGTGTGATTTGGCAGCAAATGTTTTTCTTATATCGTTCTTTTCTAGTCACAAATATCTTTTTTTCCCTATGAATTATTTGCAGAAGCTCTGCAGCTATTGGTATAATTGCATTGTTTTGAGATTTTGGTGAGTTCTAAGCACTACTGATGCTTTTAGGTTCATCATCCCATTTTAAAAAGTGATCATTATTGCACTGTGGTGTTTACTGGTTTGCCTTTGAGTTTTCCACTGACACTTCTCATCTGGTGGCATGTATAAAATGGCACTTGTAAAAAAAAATCTAGCTTGAGTTGCACATCTTTCTAAGAAGTGACAGCAGCAGGTTTAGAAGTCCGAGGACAGTATTTATATATGCAACATTCACACTGTTTTTAAGTATTGATTGGATCCAATCCCCATCTGGTGTAAACTTGCACAAGTTTATCAGCTTCGTTTTGCTGTTCTAGTTTATAGCAACTCTGAATGTGGCCCTTAATATTCTAGCTGATGTCTGCAAAACTTAAAATTTGATGCTCCCATCAAAACTGAGAATTTTTAACCTAAGTGAAGTTATGTTAGAACTATTGGTAATGCAGTAAGTGTATTTTTCTCATTCTCAGTGTGGGTAGCATTTTACCTTACTTGAGCTGTTTCAAAGTTATGTGAATGACTTAAGGCTTCACCTAGAGTTAACAGAGATACATAGGCATTTCTAGACTAGTTTATCTCCCCCTCAAACAGGTATCTAAGATATGTAAGATTAAAAAAACTCTCAAAATACTCATGTCTCCTCCTTGTTGAAGGAACCTAGAAAAGTCTTTTTTAGAAATGAGTTTTCTTCAAATTTTCTAGAACGTAGGATTTTTTAAAAAACTTTTAAAAATTAGTCAGTGTTGGACAAGATGAATCCCACCCCTCTTTGCCATCTGTCTTTAACTCTATTGTCCCTGGTGCTTATTTCCCATCTGATTTCCCTGGCAAGAAATAATTGCTTTCAACAAAGTGGTTGCTGTTTATACAAAATGCTGGTGTTGATTGGGAGTGCATGGGTCTGGGTTCTGCTTTCATGCGTGCTGGTGTGAGTTTGTGGTGACTGCTGTCATTCCGTTAGTGAGGTTTAGATGGCTTTCTCTCTCCAGCTTGGGTTAAGCCCATCCAGACTGTACACCACAGTAGGTACTGCATTTCCCTGGCAGGTGTGAAAGCAGACTTTAAGTCTCTGACCTTTTGTAGTTACAAAGAAAAGCTCCTGACTGTGATCCAGTGCAGCATGGTCTACCTTGAATTTGCACATATGGATTTAAGCAAACAGTCTTCCTTATCGCCTTGGGCCATTAGCTCTGAAGTCTAATAATAATATACATGTCAGTACAGCTAAATAGTTTAGCAAGATAACGCAACAAGACATGTGGATAGAGCCTGAGATTCTAGGTAGCACAGAGTCCAGGCAGAAGTGAAATAAATTTTTTGTTCCACTGATTCCCTGCCTTTTACTGTTTGCACTGCTGCACCCCATAAGCTTTCAAAATATACACCTGGCAAAATACGTGCAATTTGCCTTTGAATGTTTCCTCAGCAGGACTCAGATATCTTTGATAGCATTTACTTGTTGCAGAAGGTTTTTTCTCTCTTTTTTTATTTTTATTTTTTTTAATCCGAGATGCCCCTCATTGTCTGTTGAAAAGCAGGGCGTTGGCTTTAAATGCTGAGGTTTTGCTTTTCATATGCAGCTGTTCTGTACCAAACCATTGACAACGGAATTGCTTTGGAAAGCTTGTGCCCCTCCCTCTGAGATCACTATATTATTCTTTCCATTGTCCTGCTTTCTTTTCAGAACATATTTAGGGAGACAAGCTTTGCACGTTTCTTATTCAAAGGACTTTGAAGTCGCATTCAACAAAAATAATGTATTTAAAAACATAAATATTTATTTACAGAGTAATTCAGTTCATTACAGAATTGGTAGCCTTTAATGATTGGCAGTCCTTAAAGGAATCTTCAGCGGGGGCGGGCTGAGCCTGTAAATCAAGGAACAACTGACTTATTGAATTTAATACCTGAGTGATTAATAATAAATTTTAATTTGAAGGCACCCATGCCTGAAGGTCTCGAGGTGTTGTAGCATAGATGAAAAAAGAAAGAAGGAAAGAAAAAAACTACAGCAAAAGAAAGTAACTTATATGTCTGAATTAAAACAAAAGAATACTTGGAACCTACGTAAATGAACCTTCTCACCTGTAAAACAAACTGTGAGAATGAAAAGGATCTTAGATGTGAGATACTTTGAGATACTGCTGTGCTTCCACACATACAGCTTTGCTTAGACCATTCTACTGGCCAGCTTTAAGGGAAGACGAGCATGTCACCCACCTTCTTCACTTACTTCTGGTAGAGCTTTCCTTTGACACAGGCATTACCTTTATGGGTTTTGGTGACAAGCTGATTCTGTTTTTCACGATGGTTAGGGACCCTAACGTGAAGTGTAGCAGGGAAATAGAGCAAGCCTGCTTCTGTGAAATCTAAAGAATATGCATAGTTTTCATGGCTGTGTGAAATATTCTCTGTTCCCAGCTGATGGGAAAATTAAAATTATTATGGCATTTTTGGCATATGAACACAGTAATCACATTGATGCTTTTCTCTTCCAAGTGCCACCAGAATATTTTAGGAAAATGCAAATATTACCCTTAGCCTATATCCCCCATCTCCACTGTGACTACTATAATGCTTCTCTAAAGCTCACAGAAACCACCAAAATAAGGCTGGGGAAAGCCCATACATGACTTTTCCCAAATAAATATATAATGCATTTGTTGTGCAGTGTAGCATTCATTAGTCCATCCATCTTTTTGATTATCATCTGAAATCTGTGGGTATTTGAAAATGTCAGCAATGCATACATTTTTAGTGGGTTTTTTTTTGGAAATCAAATTGAAATGCTCATCTGAAATGTATTGTAGAAAAGCAAGGAATTGTTTTACATACTTTATTGCAAAAGTTAATGTAAAAAACACAATATGTTCTCTTTAGGACAGAATGTCATTGCCATAGTCCCAGGAGCCAACCTGCTTTTAAATTTTGAAGACCTGAAAAGAGCTTCGGATGTCATCCAGAAAGCCAGAGTGGTTGTTTGCCAGCTAGAAATAACCCCTGCTGTTTCTCTTGAAGCTCTGAAAATGGCACATGCCAGTGGAGGTAATTTAACATAAGCCATTCTGTTTCTGTCATTTCTGTTGCATGAAAAATATTCTTTATCATGCTTTCTAAATAAAGATCCTGTGGTCTATTCTGGTGTCTGTCATACTAGTTTTATTTAGAAATGAAACAATAGCCAATAAATTCATGCTACGCTAATGAAAACTGGATTCAGTTTTAAAATTTTGCAGTGTTTACCTTGAATGGCAAATCAACCCATACCCTTATAATCTCCCCGTATATGTCTGGTGCTGCCTTTTGTCCTATTTTCATGCTGTGACTAAATACAGTATAATGCTGTTAGGTCAGGAGCTATGGGCCTGACGCTGGTATTATTTTTGAGCAGAACAAGCATAATGAATGCAAGTCAGTGAAGTTCCACACACAATAAAGTGAATGAAATGACCTCAAAAACAGACTTATGCCCTTATTCTCCCAGCATAGCAGTAGGTATGGCTGTGGTTTTCTATGTAGAAGTTAACATCCTTAAAGTAAAAGAAAATGCTTTGTCTTCTTAACTAAAACTCTTTGAGTGTGACTTGGCATGCTGCCATTGAATAGACAGTCATGGTCTGTGAAATTATTCGTAAATTGTTACTGTGCTGTACTTTTAAATGTAGCCCATTGTTCCTTCGGTGTAGCGTATACATAGATAAAAGCTGACATTTTGCTTGAACAGGATGGGGTTTCACTACTGACATGATGGTTTTTGTTGTTTAAGCGCCTGTAATGCTTTCAGTTACTCAAGCACAGTTACCACAGTATTTGAACACTAACTAAATAATTATGCAAGTGAGGCATCTATATGAGATTAAAAATATGTTGTTCACACCACCTATCCAGAAGATAAGACTGTGAGGGAATAGCTCGTAGTATGGCCAATCATGCAACAGTTCAGGGATGGAACTGGGATCAGAACTAACTGGTTCCTTGCGGCCGGGCCCAGGCTTGCTCCAGTAGATCATAACACGCTGGGTTTGTTGATTCTTCAGTCATCCTTCTGCACCGAGATCTGCTGTGCAACTGTTGTGATCACTAGTCTTCACACACTAGTGAAGATGTCAGATGTAGCAGCACTTAATCCATCACGTTCGTGCATTTTGAGCTGATTTAAGCAGTTGTGTTAGACGTGAGGCTGGGAAAGAGTGGCTTTTAAATTGTGGTGGTTATAGCAATAAACTCTAGAAAGAGAACTGCACACGGGGAAAAATTATTGTTACTTCTGTTTCAAATGCCAAAAGTGGGTTCATGCAAACCTAGTAAAAACTAAAAACTTTAGAAAACAGTAGCACCTGGAATGCTTAAAATGTGTGTATGTGTGTATGTGCAACAGAGTTTACTGTATTTTTTGTTATGTTTTGCAAAAACAGATAAAAGCATTCTTAACCTAGTGGTTAATGGACTATAGTTGAGTCATGAGTCAATATCCATGACTTATTTTGTCTGCTTCTAACTCCATGCATAGTTTTGTTAAGAGGTGTCACACTTTTGTCACCCTCATATGACAAGATGCCAGCCTGTGACAGAAGAAAAAGACAGGATATTTTAAAGGCAATTAAAAACAAAATCCAAACCTGATGCGTGGAACAGACATGCAAGCATTTAGCAACTGTAGACAGCACTATGTATCAAGGAAAAATAGTAGGTAACTGTGGGCCAGCTGTAGTTCTGTGCTGTCAGTCTGCTATCATTGGGCTGCTCCCGTATCAGGAAAGCTTTGGTTGCTTCTGCTTTAAAGCAGCAGGCTACACATGTTCAAATGTCATGTGCATTCAAATCTAAGTAAACAGCTGAGTTTGTAGCACTGTAAAAATCTATCCTTAGCCAACTGTAAATTGGTAATGCGATTTCCTTTCTTTTAGCCTGCAATACCCTCATGTATAATGCAGTAGTGCATGTTAGGATGTGCACTAGACTATTTTTGTTTAAAACAGATGCATATCCAGATGCCTCAAACCTCTGTTTCAAGGGGGTTTTTGCTTGTTTTTCTTCATTCTTAAAGAAATAAATGATAAGGCGGCAAAAGAATGTGGACACACAGGCAAGAACCCTTTGCTTCTGTTCAGTGAACACCACCTGGATCTGTAAGCTGGAAAGGGACTTATTATATTCTGACATTCTGTCATTGTGGCACTGATTATTAAAGATCTTGTGACAGTCTTGGAGAGAAGGAAGGAGGGAGGGAGAGAAGGGAGGGAGGTTTGTAAATAATTACATGAAGTGGGTATAAATTGTAGTGGAAATCTGACTGGGAAATTCTAGGGGTTTTAGTGGCCATGTGTGGTAAAGCTGCTGCTGCTTCCAAGAGGGGGACCACTTCACTGATGGGCAAAATGTTATTGTGTATCAAAGTCTGTAAAGCAGTTTTAGGGCTTCTGTAATGACAAACCCTGTAAAAGATGGCTGATAATGTCCAACCTGTTAATATTGTAGTGAAGAATGGGCTGGGAGCTGCCTCAGTTATTAAGATTCCATGTCGCTTGCAAGTAAAGGATCTATTTTTCAGGTGCTTCAACTTTTTAATCTTGGGCTGCAATTTTTCATATCAGCTGTTTGTCTGTGGATAAACTCTTTGTAATTTCTGCCAAAGCGCAGTGGCTGCAGAAATCAGTCAAAGGAAAATATCCCCCACCCTACCCCCTTTTAAATATGAATACTGGCTACCTTAAAATCTGCTTAAGACTTGGTAGCAAGGGAGCTTTCTTTTAAAAATAAGCCTTTACAACATTATGGACATCTACCTGATGTTTACTGTATTATCTGCCTTTGGAAAATAACTGCCTTTCACATGGACTTGAGGAAATCATTAGAGCTTCACAGCTAGCTTCCCTGGGAGTCTGTCCACACAGGCTGTTGTCCATTTGGGCAGCATGACTTTCAGTGTAATTCCTGAATCTGGTTTTAGGCAACTTCTTTTATACTGTTACAGATCTCTTGTAGGCCCAGAAGTGCAGAGCAGGAGCTTGCTGGATGCAAATACAAAGAGGCAAAGCTGGATGGGAATGGTGGGGATGGAGAGCAGGTTTCAGACAAGGGAAGTTTAGGAGGGATTTGCTTGATTTTTGGGGGTGGTAGAGGAGGAAGGAAGAGAGAAACTGAAAGGAGAACAAAACTGGAGAAGAGAACAGGATTTGTTGAATAGAGAGACTGGAATACGGAGGTAGAGTCGGGGAGTAGGCTGTGGGTACTGGAGGTGGGAAAAAGAAAGCGTTGAGAGGGGGTGTAAAGAGGTATGATGTGATCACCCCCTCCCGCTCAGCAGATACTAAATATGGGAGCAAACTAATAGTAATGTATTACACCTTGTTCACAATGACTCTGTATTACTTAAAACCCAAGTTGGAACACTTCCAGTGCTGCTCCAGACCCACGTGTATTTTGGTATGATACCACATGACAGAGTTTGTTTTCCAATATGTGCTGTTTGTTTGTTTTACCTAAGAAGGTATACCTTAAAGATTTGTGTTTAAATAAACTTTATTAGGGTTGCAGTTCAGAAAATAGGAAATGCAAGAGTTAAGGTTGCCTGTGAAACTTTAATTTGTCTCCTTTCTGCATATGTATTATGTTGTAGTCTTTAATTATGTGATCACATGCTGTTTTTCAGTGGTATGCGATCGTATAATTAAAGAGTTGATTATAAAACATACTGTATTGTAATAATATGAGGGAGTCAAATTAAGATTTCATTGGAAATCCTAATCCTGGCATTTTCAGACTTCTGGGTAAATGTCTTTGTTGCTTTAATACTCTTTTTTATGAGGCAGGTAGAGAGGCATGATAAAGTTCTACACTCAAAGACTAAAACTTTCAGAGTGTTAACCAAAAAGGTCATCTTCTCAGGTTCTCGCTACCCAGATTTCAGAAGTCTCTATGCATCTTCCTCTTTTAGGGAATTAGCTGGGATTCATTCAGAAGTGTTCAGGGTGTCTGAATATTAGGTGCTGTAGCTTAGATTCTAAGTAAGTATTTAAAGCCAAAAATTTAGGCATTCAAGTTGGAAGATTTGATCACTTACTACAAGGAATATTTCTAAAGTAAGAGAGTGTCCTTTATATAAAAATGATGGCCTTGTGGTTAAGACACAGGAGTATTAATCATAAAATTGGCAAAGTGAGAAACTAAGTCTGCAGACTTCCTGTGCTAACAGTGAGTAAGTCACTGTCCTCATGACAAACCTTTTCTGCTGTTACACGGGGCCTTAGGCTACAGTTTAAAGTTAGGTTAACTAACATATTCTACCACGTGTTAAGCTTAGGTCTAGCTCTGCCAGATAGCATATTAAAAATATACAGTGCCTTGTCTACACAACAGTTTTATAATGTGGCAGTTTGAACAAGTTAGGTAACACATTCAGAAGCACGTTTAACTCTTTGTCTGGACTTGCCCTTCATTACTCCATACCCCTGTTTCTTCATGTGCAGAACGCAGATAACAACACTGAAAACAAATTGCATTACTCTCTAAGGCTTTTTCCCTTGTTTTAAATAATTTAATAATTTCTTGGTTATTTTTTCTGTTGCTCTTCTGTCATGTTCCCATCATGACAGGTGCCTGCACATGAATTAGAAAGGACCTTTAATAAACAAAACTCTAGTAGTTCTATAAAACAAGGACACAGAAACTGAGAGCCACTTGTGTGTTAATAAGAAAATTGGGAGCTGTGAATTAACCACAATGGTGTTTCAGATGATGGTTTATAAATCTAAAACACCAGAGATTTAGACTTTATTTTTCTTCTTCTTTTGTTTCAGTAAAGACTTTATTTAATCCAGCTCCAGCCCTTGCTGACCTAGATCCGCAATTTTATACTCATTCTGATATCTTCTGCTGCAATGAAACTGAGGTAATGGTCTTATGTCATGTTAAAGAAGGAGTCTTAAACAGTAACATTTCAGAGGGTTTCTCTTCTCAGAAATTCAGCATAGGGAATGGGGAAACTGAGGCATGCTTCTCTTACACAGGACTTTTGGAGGTGACAAGTTTGATCCCTGACCTAATGAGCAAAGAGGAGTATTCTAAAACACCTTTAGATTGCACTCAAAATTAAATTAATTGTTTGTAGTGAGAAAGTTGTGTCCAGCCATCCTTACGAGTAAATGAGTAAAATAAATCCATAAAAGGATACTTTCAAAATGTTATCACTCAGTGGTAAATACTGAAATAGATCCTTGTCCCTGTTCTGCAGTCCCTTGATATGATTAGCAGGAATGCGCTAGCCATAGTGTTCTGACAGTTTTAAATTCGCTTGCCAGGAGGTGATGCACACATGCTGCACTTGATGGCAAATAGTAGCTTCATATGCCTCTTCCTGTCAGATCTGTTTTCAGTGAATCTGTTTCTTTGGCCTTTCAACTGTATGTTTTCCTTTTTTTTCCCCCCCCTTTCCCCTCCTTTCCCTCTCCTTTCTAATTCAAGTGCGTTGTTTCTCCCAAAGGAAATTATTTTTGTCACAAGAGACAAATTAAGCGTATCTCATAAGGCCTTCATTTAAATTTCCTATTTATTAGCATTATGCATGTTGTGCTCCTTTCCCTCACCCTCTCTTTATATAAACAGGAATGTGGGAGAAGTAACCTAGTGGATAGAAGCCGTGCCTTGATCATAGTTAAAGTTATCTCCAACAGACATGGTTTCTGCAATGAAAATGATACCTTTGGATGAAGAGGTGGGGCAAAAGCTAAGAGAAAAGCATGTCCCTGCTTTTTTTTGTCTGATGACAATGTCAGTTAGAGTAAGTTCTTCAAGACACAATTGCCCTTTTTTGAAGTTTCTGTTAAAAGCCATCACAAACCGTATCAGAAGTTCTTAGTTCACAAGACTTCTGGCTTTTAAGGGATGGTCAAAGTAATCCAAATGGACATCTGAATTTTATTCTGGGATGTTTCACTATGAGTCTGCCAAGTTCAGATACTCCAGAGCATTCAGGAATTAGCAAAATAGCCAGGTGGGAGGTGCCGCGGCTGCTCAGGCCTCCAGAAGGCAAAGTTTCCAGTGTAGCTGGCGGTGATAACATTTGTGGCTCAGACACTGTCCAGCAGATATCAGAACTCTGTTATTTGTGATGAAGAGAATGCTAAGGCAAAGTATTTATTCTTGTTCAGGGGATGCGCACAAAACCTATATGGTGTTTTCTTCACGCTTTCAGAAAGCACTTGTGCCGGGACTGTGCCCCTGGACTGGCTGAACAGTGCAACAGCACAATTTTGGGCTGAGAACACCCATATTCTCCCACCAATTTAGTAAATGTCATTTGTTGTTTGCTTTTTTCATAATGTCACTAGTTACTTCCCCCCCCCTGCAAAAACTTATCCCCCATATGTTAAAAACAAAACTTTGTTTTTCATTACTTGTCTGTTCCTGACTTTTCTCTCATTGCTCTTTGCAACACACATGTTAAAGTTTTCCCTTTGTTATACTTTATTGCTAGAGGACAGTCTTGAAAGGGACATTCTTTGAGAAGCTTGGCTTGCTGGAGCCAGGATGTATTATTATTACCACCACATGGAGAAAAGAAAATTACTTCTATTTGGAGAACAAGAAATAAAGGTGTATAATTATAATAGATCCCTGCTCACTCATCTACCTTTCCACAGAGCTGGGGGTACAGTTTGCATTCTTTTCTGGTATTTTCTTTTAAAAAGTGATTACCATTTGAAGATAGCTGGGATCACTGCATGCAATCAGGCACACGAATACGCTCTCTACTGTTGAGGAAGCTTCTCTCTTCTGAATTAATGGAAATGGTAGACCTATGGAAGAACCCTGCCAGCCACATCATGGGAGCACAGATCCAAGTGTGGGACTCTTACAAGTGTATTCTGACAAGAATAGCACATAAGTACCTTTGCTTTTAACAATAACCTTTTCATACTTTGCAATGAAATCAATTACGTTAGCACGACTGTAATAATCAATTAAGTTTGATTTCATCCTCCCTGTGTGTCTGATTTATTATTGAATTGACTTTAAGGGATTACTGTTGCCATTGTTCCTTTCTTTTTGCTGAGAAAAAGAGGAAGAATGCAACATTTGTTTTTCTTATGTCACAAGTTTGAAAGTTGTTTTTTTAGTAATTGTTATATATTCATATGCCATCTGTTTTCTGTTTTCTTTCAATGACTTTCTTTAATTTCAGATCCCTGTAATGTATGCACTTGAGAAGTTTGGTATAGAGATAAATGTTTACATACCCAAATAAAGGTTACCAGTCACATCTCTTTATGGCACTTAAAAGCAATAAGTTAATTCTACAAATCTTAAAGATAATTCTGATTTTTTTAAACTTCGTTCATTCAGCCAACTACATCTGCATTTCTTTCATCTTCTTAAATCAGGAAGTACCTAAGACTTGATGATCCAGAATATATACTGGGAAAAGATCATTTTATGCTTTTTTTTTAATATTTTATTTCCTGCAGTATCTACTAGCAGTCAGTCAGAAAAAAGCAATTGGATAAGATGGACCTTTACTCTGATCCACTGTGGCCACTTTTATTTTATGGGTCATTATTATTATTATTCTCTATGGCCAAAGTTATTGAATGTGCTGCTTAAAACTGCCTTCCTGAGATGTTCTGTTCCATCTCCATTGCCTGTACTCCTTGGTATTTCTACGTCTCAAATAACTTCCTTCTAGCCAAAATCCTATTTACATTCCAGACTTACCCCTTTTGGGATCTTTTATTTTTCATTTGGGATGTTTAGGTACTACTAGAAAGGAGAAAAAAAAAAAAGTATTTCTGCTTTATCTTTCCTAAGTCTTTTAGATAGTTAATAAATTGTCTTGGGTTTAAAGATGAACTATGTAGAGCTATCCAGTTGAACTTCTTCTAAAACATTCTTCTTAACACAGACGTATATGCTAAGACAAGATTAAATCTACACTGATTATTTGTTTTATTTTTTTTTATTGCTTGGTTTGGCTTTCTTAGTGATTCAAATTTACAAGTATTTATCACACAGTTTTACCAAAATGTCTTTATCATTCTTGTTCACCAAGAAATACCTTTAAATGATAAAATCCTATGGTTTTTGAGGATTATGTGAATGATAAGTTTGTGACAGAAGATTATGTTAGCTGTAGAACAGAATACCAGCCATTTAGCTTAAGACATCAGATACACTATGTGAAGTGTTTGTATTGTTAAAAGATGAGGAAAAGAGGGTAGTTCCTGTGGTTAGTTGAATTATTACTGAGTCAGAAGTTTCTGTTATTTACTGCCATGACAGTCAGGAGTTTTGATCTGCAGTGTCTTTGTCACAGAATAAAAGTTTTAAAATGTCAGCTATAGTTTCAGACAGCCATGAGATGTCGGGTCCCAAACATGCAAGTATCAAATAGAACATCACACTTTATATCCATTCTTCATTACATGCTTTAGGATTTAATGAAATCACATGCAGTATCTGGTATAACAGCACAGCTTGTTCTTATGGATTTATGTGCTAGAGAGAAGCAAACAAAATTATACTATCAGTGAATTATCTACCAGTAGTTTGTCTAGAAGGCTCTTCACAAGCTGTTCTTTTCACATTTGCTTGTTGCAATAATATTTTTTTTAATGTCTGGCATTACTTTCTTTTTATGTGGTTCATGAACAAAAAAACTCAGAACAAATCTTGCAAGGTTATCAGTTCTTTCTTTGCTTAGCCTGTAGTTCAGTTTTATCTTTTCCCAGAAAGATCAAACTTGTTGAGACTAGTTTGTTAATTCCCAGATGTAGCACAGCCTAATCCCTGAGGTTTCTGCAGGAATGTGCTAGTTCTCCATTCCCTTAATTCTTCTAACGAAAAATAAATGTATCCAATGTCATCTTAGTGAAAACCAATCGTTGTTCTTTTCAGTTGTCTATAAATGTTGAAAAAGAGACAACCTTATACAAGATGAGCTTTGGAATACTTACCATTTTTTTCCCCATGTATTTATGTGATTTCTTGCTACAGTATGGCTCTAGGCACAACCACAATGTCAATACAGTTCATGTGTTGTTTTTCTTATTTAGTGTGTGCATGCAATTACATAGCCCTGCAGGTTAGGAACCAAAATATATTGCACATCAGCAATTTCAATTTGATCCTAAATGTTTTGAAGAACAGCTGCTTCTCCGTTCAAAGAATGCTGAGGAGCCCTTCAGGAGAAGGAAAACTCCTAAATGGTTACAGCAAATGATTTAGTTTGTCAAGCTGTTTTTAATGCAAAATCGGGAACTGCTTTCTCTATAATGTAAAATGGGTATCAGACTTTTAAATAAGAAAGGCCTAACAAAGATTTAATTACCTGCTGACAGAATACTTCGGGGCTTCAATGGTAGAAAGCAGTACAACTAAATATAAGTTATTGTTAATTATGTTAAATAAAGCTGCAAGACATATAAAAATAATATGCCAAAATAGATACTATCCTATTCTTTCCTTTTAAGTGTTACTGTCTATTGCTAGAGGCTAGGTAATTTTTGGAAGAAATATTAATAATGGAAATTCCTGTTAATATGTCCAAAATCAAGAGATAGTATTGACTTCTACAAGATTCAGATAATACCAAGTTTATAAAACTGTATCCGGAGTTTTGGATTAGGACAGTTAAGGCAGTGCTTATTAATATCGAGAGATTAATACTAGCGGTAGTCTTTCTTAAGAAAAAATAGTTGATATCTCTAGTAGTCAAATATTTCAGAACATCTCTTGAATTTGCCTTTTCTGTTTTAGAGTAATGGAAAGCTACAATGGCACCATTATGTAGAAGTTGCCAGCAACTGACAATATATTTCAATTCCAACTTTGTTCTGAACCCCATTTTATCAGTTGCTGGAAACTGTGAAATTTCCCATATTTAGTCTAAAATGAAAGATGTTAACTTTTGGAAGGGGAGTGAATAGCTTCAAGCCAATTCATTTCAATCAGTTTTTAATTATTCTAGCACGGTAAGTATTTATGCCTGTATGTATGTAAAAATGTTATAATTTGAAACAACTGGAACTAACTTGGCTTGTGGCCTGTTCTTGCAATTGCTTATACACCATATCTGTCTCACTACTTCTTTAGGACTGTTCACATGTGTTAGAATTAATGAGGATGAGATCTTGTTCTGTCATTCTCAAAGAAATCTCCTAAGGTACAAGCCAAATTTGTAGTCAACTGGCTTACTCTGTTTAAATATTTAAAATGAAAAATATTGTAAATTATCATATGTAGTTTTAGATGGGTTAACCTTAAAAGTAGCACAGTTTCCCTATTATTATTTCTGTTCCTGTAGTACCTGGCAACATCTGCAAAGTTGTTATGGTGCTAGGTGTGCAAAAAGTAGTCCAAATGATGGACTGCTCCCCAAAGAAGTAACTCTTCTTGTTATTTCACCAGTTTATATTTGCTGAAGATCACAGGATCATAGAAGCTGGGAACAGACCTCTGGAGGTCTCTAGTCCAACCTGCTGGTGAAGCATGGCCAGTTTAGGCCAGATTGCTCAGGGCTTTGTCCAGTCAAGTTTTGAATCTCCGAGGATGGACTGACTGTGTGACCTCTGGACACCTGTTCCACTGCTTCATCACCCTCGTGGTGAAAAAGCTTCTCCTAATACCGGAATTTCCAGAATGTTCCAGCTTGTGCCTGTTGTCTCTAGTCCTACACTTTGCACCTTCAAGAAGACCCTGACTCCATCTTCTCTGTGCCCGCTCATAGTATTGCTGTAGACAGCCATTAGATCTGCCCTCGGCCTTGTGCTCTTCAGGCTGAGCAAGCCCGCTTCTGCCAGCCTTTTCTTTATATCCTGGTCCCCGGCCCCCAGACTGTCTCGGTGGCCTTTCACTGTACTATGCTGTAGTGTGTCAGGGTCTTAACTGTGCCAGAGATCCCCATACTAGATACCATGCTGCAGATTTTCTCTTGCAAATTCCACGCAGAGGATCCAGAGTATCTCCCTGAAAGTGGCCGTGTAAGCCATAGGCTGCCCCAGGTACACCACAGCTCGGAACGCTTGGCAAAGGTTCATATCAGACTTGCGCTCTCACTTTTACACAATGTAAATTAGTACTGTTGCTGAAAGAAGTTAATTGTTTTGGGTTGGCTTTTGGGGCTGGTGTAGAACTGGGGGTGGTGTTAATTTTAACACAGATCTGCTTTGCAATTCAGTTTGTTTCCTGGCCACACAAATTGTTGTGCCGGCGCAGGAGAATGGGCCATGTGGACAGGAGCGGAAGGGAAAAAAACAGGACCGATTTTTTTCTGTAGCAGTGGTTGTTTGTGTCAGCTTACTGTGGCTGGACTCCACAGTCTAAAGGGACATGGAGAGTTAACTAAGATTAGTGAGGGTTATGGCCAAAATCACATCAGATAAATTAAAAGCTTCAGCTAAATTTCTCTTCCACTTTTGTAAACAAAATTAAAAGAATTCTGTGTAGGTTAAGTATATAATATCCGCCATAGGTTTATTCTGACAGCAGTTTTGTGGAATGTTCTCCTGCTTTATAGGTCCATTTAACTGAGGTGTTTTATGAGACTAGCTGCAGAAAAATAAAATTCTTAATTTGCTGCCCTTTTGTACAGTACTGTGGCAAATGTCCACATTGGGGTTTTAGTATTGTTATTTAATTTTTTCTTTACATAACCATTAGTTATTTCCTTCAATTGTACTACAGTTTGTTTTTTAAATAAGATTCTACTGAAGCGAGGAACTTAAAAACTCACCACAGTATTTAACATCAGTTGACATTTACTGCAATCTCTAATTATTGGCACAGAATCTGTCTGGCTTCTGCTGCTTTTATGGTTCTTCCAGCTTGTTCCAGTGTTTTTTAGTTTCACCATCCTGCTGTAGATGAGTTAGATGATAGTGGTTTGAAGCAGTTGAAGATCTACTTTTATACAGACTCTGTCTGTTCAGTGTAATTTTGTTTATTGGTATAAGCAGTATAAAGATGAAAAGAGAGATACTGCAAAACCTTTCACATATCAGTCCCAGAACAATTCTTTCACTACCCAAGCAAAAAATCCTGTTGACTTGGGACACAGCAAGCACAGAGAGAGGTACGATGCTAATGCTAAGCATAGAGTATGTGTGTTTCATTAGGAAGAATATTATATCTAAATACTTCATTTACCTTGCTCATGAGTTTGCAGAAGTGTAAATACCAGGTAAATAAAGCCAAATCAGATTTACTGTATCTCTTCCAAAACCAAATCCACTTTTGTTCTGTAGACTTTGCAATAGGTAGAATGTTTGGAATTATTGCCCCTCATAATGTACATTGGAAATTTAGTTAGCCAGTTTCATTCAAGCATTTGTGTAAATCCATTTTATTCCTGTAACAACATGTGCTAGGTCTTCTGAATACAGGAATGCATAATTCCTGCTCCAGATATCTTAACATTTATGAAGAGACACAGACTCTTTAAGCACTTGAATATTAGAACAGAGTATATGTATATTTTAATACTGTTTATTATCTATCCTTGGTTACTCCAAAGCCGTTATTGGTGCACTGAGTTCTTGCAAACCTTGCAATAAAATACATTTATAAGGTTTTGTGAGATACTTTTTGAAACAAATTTTCTTATTTGAAAATACTTTTATAACTTTTCAAAAGCTGAAATAGGTTCAGTTTGCTTAAATAGGTTGCTCTGCAAGAGAAGTTTGAGCAGCATGGTGACATGCCAAAGAGAAAACTGGATAGATTTAGTTGCTTTCTTATAAGTTAAAGCTTACCATATTCTTGTCTGGGGTCAGGTTGTTTAAAAAAATGTAGTTCTAAATTGCATGTATGTGGCAACCAGACCTTGCCCCTGCAGTGCACAAGTTTACCACCCCCCCCCCCCCGAGGCCTGCCACACCAGATCTGCCTTGTAGCAACCAAATCTACAAAGCTTGAAATCATTTGTGCATTTTTCTAAGTGGGGACAGCAGGACTTGGTCCTGTAAGTTGGAAAATTGAAACCAGCAAGCACTCTGCTAATGATACTATAAACTCTAGGGAGTGTGTTGGCATCATCTGGCCATCCAGAGCCTAAGGGTGGCTGCTCTCCCCTGGGTCAGGCTGAAACGCAGGAAATGACAGTGGCGAGCAGCGGGCGCTGACTCACAGCTGGGGGCGGTTTACTTTGGGATGGCTGTAGTAGTTCCTGTCCCCAGCTGTCTGCCTTCCCTCTCTTCACTACAGGCATGGCAGTTGTTTAATCACTATAGTTTACAGTCTGTTATATCAAGAAGTATGTGCACTGAATTCAAGTTTCAGTAATGCAGAGGAAGGTAGTTTGAAATATTTCAGCAGCTGTTTCCCAAGAAGCCAAGCTGCCCGTGCAGCAGAGGTCAGGAAATGTAGCTGGCGAATAAGTTCCAGAGTAAGTTTTCCACTGAAAATAAGCCCTGAGAGTGTGGAAGCTATGCCCAGTTGCTAGGCGGTTATCTGAAAACACTTCGGACTGCGTTTTTCAGGATCCAGCAGCAACCCTGTAGTGCAAGATACAAAGTAGGACTTCGCTTTTCTCAGGCAAGCAGGACAAGATTTAGTAAAGACAGCAAAATATAGTACGTCTGTTTACTTACAATTGAAGGCACACTGTGTTATACAGGAGTACTGCTTGCTAGACTTTCAGATAAAACACGCTGTATTTTCTTCTCCCTTTCTTCCTATTTCATTCTTGTTCTCTTCCCTGCCAAAAGAAAAAAAAAAAAAAAAGAGCACATGACATTTGACAGGGCTATGCCATCAAGAAAATGTATGAAGTGGTGAAAAGGATGCTTGATTCTGGAGTTTTCATTGCAGATTTTTGGGAAATTTTGCTCTTAGTTGGGTGGAACTAGAAGAGATTAATTTTAAGAGCCAACTGGGAGAAGTTGACTTAAGGTCACCATCTGTTAGAAGAGGAGTTTATCTGGGTTTTTACAGAGCCAACACAGAAGAGCTTCAGTCTTGACAGAGGCCTATGGACATGGCCATAACAGAAATACATAATAATCTTGTAATGGGCCTTTGCCCAAAGAAGGCTTCAGCTAACTTTTAGGTATTCTTATCTAAAAATATATATTAAAGTAAACAGAGTGGTCAGAGTTGAGCAAATACCTTTTTCCTTCAAGAGCTTTTCCCTTGTGATTTCCCTCCAGCTGAACACTGAGAATTTAAAAAAGAATTTAAAAAGTTTCTCGCTTAGCGATAAATATCCCCCAGCAGTAGTGACCGAGTTACCATGTAGCATTTTTCACATTAGACCACAAACTGTTTTTGCCAGGGCTGTGTCATTGTGTCCATTTCACAGATGAGGAAACTGAGGCATGTGGGAGAAATGTGATTTTAGTAGGGTTGCATGCCAGGTAAGCTGTAGAATCTGGAACAGAACCCATGCCTCCTGTGTCTCTTGCCTAGGCTGCCCTCTGTTAGTCTGCTGTGACTGAAGTACACGCTGCTTTCAAATGAGGAGCAAGACATAGCTGAATATCAGCGTAGGAGGTGGTTTCATGATCGTCCTATAATACACGTTTTAGAAAGATATTAAATGCTGTTTTCAAATGTAACTGCTGTCCAAAAATGAATGCTGTCAGATTATGATTTTCATTTGCGTGGGTTATTTTCCAGGCAGAAATTTTAACGGGCATCCCAGTTGGCAACCTTGAAGATGCTGAAAAGGTGGGACGCATGCTGTTAGAAAGAGGGTGTAAGCTCGTAATTGTTACTCTTGGAGCAGAAGGCTGCATGATGATATCAGTAGAAGAACCCATTCCAAAGCACGTTCCTGCTGGGAAGGTCAGGGCTGTGGACACTACGGTACGTTTTTGTGGTTTAACTGTCTTGCTTTGGAAAAGACTGCTTAAGCACTAAGGGAAAGCAATGAGTAATCAGCCAAATCTTTGGGCACTAGCACAAAGACTAATTTATGATGTGAAATTGATATCTTGCTTCCAGCCTCTCATATATTAAATGTCAGGTCACTTGAGTTTTATAGTCTGTATTGTAGATGAGCTACAATTATTATACATACTGATAGTATCTTTGGGTTCCTCATTTACTGAAGTCAGTACCTGTCTCTCACTGTAATGTGTGATGCCGGTGGCTTAAGCTGCAGTCCGGTTTTTTCACCTTTGCCCATTCATAGAATTCATCTTGTCCAGAACTCAAATGCTGTGGGAGACAGGAGATACTACTGCCCTCACAGCCTGAAGCTGAACATTTGGCTCTTCTGACACAAGCATGAATTGCTTACCAAATCTAGCATAAGGTGATTAAAGACATAATTTTTACAGAATACAGTGGAAATAACCCAAAAGGTTCTTACAGCTTCATGACAACTATTTAATGATGATAGGTAAGAGATACTTGGTCAGAGGCACTTTAAGTCTCTGACACAAGGGTACTTTTTTTACTTCCTGCTCAGAATGAAATGCAGAAAGCATACTTGAACAGTCCACTAAATACAATACCCCCGTCAAAAAATAAAAACAGGACAGGCAATAGTTAAGATAGCATTGCTATGAAAACCTTACCACATTGCACATATGGGGCTATTTTGTGTTCCTAGTATTATCTGACATACATCCAAAATAATTCCAGTGGAGTTACTGAGAGCAGAGCAGGTCACATTGTATGTACTAACTATACATTTAAATGCCTGTTATAATAACGTCATATTACATATGTTCTGTTACAATAGTTCATTAAAATCTTGGAGATTTTACCATCTGGTGCATTCCATATCTGAATTGCATTAATAATAACTAGTTCTTGTAGCATGTTTTTTATCCGTGGACTTCACACTGCTTCATAAAGAAGGAAAGCAACTGCTTCAAGGATGAGGAAACACAGGCATAGAGGACTGAAATTACCTAGCTCAGTAGCATGCAGTGGCAGAGCTAGGAGTAAAGTCACTTCGTGCAACACAGAACATCATTCGTGGATTTGGACTGTGATGTGTTGATACTGTGAAAGGCTCTGTTTCACTGTTAAATTTAATCTTTTTCAGTTTAACTCTGAAACAGAGATACTTTAGCTCTATTTTCCTCTTTTTACCCCTTTGCCGTTTAGAAGTTTGACCTGGAGTTAGTGCTGACTTTGGAATGTCCTATAGTTCTGGTTAAGGGAAACATCACTGTACTGTACTGTGCATAAGGTTCTTGGTAGGGAAATACAGACACCAAACTGCCGCTGCCTGCTTTTAGCCCAGAATTAGATGTGCCAAGGGAGTGAAAGGCAGAGCTCCCAAAGCTGCCCAGAAGCAGGATTCATCGGCTTGGGAGCAACAAACACCTTGTGAACCTGGCTTTATGGTTTCTTGCTCTGAGTTGGTAAATCCACTGTTGCTATCAAAGCTTAGTGTTAGAGTTTTTCTCTACATCACAAAGAAGTGGTGAGGAAGAAGCATGTGTGATTTGCTTCTTCAAAAGAACCAGAAAATTGCTGCCAGATCAGCTATTGTTTGGTATCTAAGATATTTGCTGCTCTTGGAATAAAACAGCAATACTGAAACCACACACTGTGGCTGAAAAGTGTTTTTTATCTTGCCTAGCAGTTCAGAGTTTCATGACTGAACTAATTTAATGCTCCTCTTTTGTTTGTTTATTTATTTATTTATTTATTATAAAAGCCTGGGGTTTGAGTTTACTGAATCCTTGCCCTGCCTCCTTGTGGCCAACAGGTTACTGACTTTCACATAGCAGAGGATTTTCACAGTTAATTTTGTTAATCTACTTAAATACCAGTGGGTTGTTTTCAGTAAAACAGCTGTGCTTGGTTTGTTCTTGCAGACTGAATGAAAAAAGATGTGTTGGCCTTCCACTGTAAAAGTCTTACAGTGCTCAGACTGATTATCACTTTGCCTGAAAGCAAGTGGGTTTAAAGCAACCCTTGCAAACACTCAGCAAAATAGTGTCATCCTCAACTAACCTGGATAGCTATATTGCTCCAATAAATACTAAATGTTCTAGTAGGACATGTTATTCTCTTCAGAGGCCGGTCTGCAGTGGATTCTGCCCCAGAGGAATAAGTTCAAGCTGTAAGGTGACTTAGCAAGTAGCCACCTATCTACAGAGTATTCAAAGCTGTTCATGTGCATGCTCTTAGCATACCATTTGATACTGAACAAAAGTTGCTACCTTAAACTGTCCTAATTGAAGCATCGTGGGGGGCTAGGCTGTAATTTTTTAAGCTGCCATAATCCAGTCACATCTGGTTATGTGCCTGTATCCGTACTGACATGGTTTGAATCTGCAGAGTAAAGTTACTGCCAGACAAAGAGTTAAATGATGTGTATAACCCATCATAGGATTTGCAAAAGGTTACAGAGCCCTTATGAAAACAGTCTGTTATTAAAACAGAGTTTACCATTTAGAAGATAGGCATATAAGATACAAAATGAGCTTCGAAGGCCTCTTTCCCTGTAGAAATTTTCCCATGGCTGTTACCACTGCCCAGAGTCCTCCCTGCAGCAGTGCGGCTTCAGTACTGCCTCCTGGTCATTTCTGTTGTCCACAGCAATTGTGAAAATTTTTGACGAGAAAATGCTTGAGTAGGTACAGCCGCAAAGAGTAGTAAGAATTTGCATTCCCTGTCCCTGGTAGCGTGCTCATTCTCCATGTTCAAGGGTTTATCAGAGAGCTAAGGGTTGATAGACTCTTCCTTCTAGCCCTTGAGATGGTTAAACATAAGAGTTTATTGGCAGAACACTGGGAAAAGTTGGCTTCATCTCCTGCTCTGTGGTGGAACATGAATCTTCAAGATTGAAAATCTGGCATTTTTCACCCACACTAAATCAGTACTATAAAGGAAAAAAAAAAGCTTGTTGATTATTTTTTTTAGCACTAATTATCTTAATGTGGGCTTTACTAATGTATGCAGTGCTTCCCATGACTATTAGCAGAGCTCTCCATACACAGTCCAAAACATGTAGAGCACGAATAGTCGTTCAGAAGGAAGTTTTGCAAGACATGGTATTGTAAAGCTGAAACATCTGTTTCTCCTGTTATAGCTAAACAGTGCCACAAGCTTTTGTTAACAAAATAAACTTTCCCTTCATTTTACTAGTTTCTGCTAGCTATTTTCTATATGCAGATTTTGAATAAAAATAAGTGAATTATTGAAAAATTACCCTCAGATTTTCCATATGAAAGAATGAAATATCTGATTAAGCACACTAGCCATATCAATTTGTAGTTGAAGAAGATGACATACGTAAAAGACATTTGACACATAGAAAAGTACTAATGTATAGCTAATATAGCAAAGGTAGAACCAATTATAACCAATTTTCATTATTTTAAATAGTTGCTTTTGAATGTACTTGACCACGTGAAGTTAAGTATATGCATTTACTTTGGTTTTGGAAGAAACTGTTTCTGCTTTAGGTGAAACTATTATATGAAGTTGCATTAAAACAGCTGTGAAGGATAATTATATAATTCCATTTATATGACACTTCTTCAGTTGGTAGCTGAAGGTTTCGCAAACCAGTCACAAATTTGATAAGCATTTCACAGAAAACAATGATATCACATACACACATTTTGCAGTTGTGTGTGTGTGTGCGAAGCAGTTTGCTTGCCGCTGAAGCAGAAGCGCATCTGAGGTGGAACACGGCAGCTGCTTGCGAACACAGCTGTGGGACATGACCGAACACCGTCAGGTCAAAATTGCACTTGAGGTGAAGTGGATGATCTGTGTGATGAACCACATGATGATCCTTGATCGTGGCATCTGCTGCTGCAGTAGCCCTGAACACACCGTCCTGGCAGAGACATGTGCAGTCTGATGGCAGAGGAGGCCACGGCACTGTCCGTACTGGGGAACAAAGCTCTGCTCTTTTTGCCCCTTCACCCTCACTCTCCCCCTCTCCTTCTGACAATCATGTAAAGTGTAATTTACAGCACTATTTACATCTGTTTACATTTACTAATTATATTCCATTGAAACTGCCAAGGAAAATTTGTCAGAAGAATGTAATTACTCAAAGCTGGAATTTGGCCAGCAGTGAGATTAGTTCTCTTCCATTTTGCAAAAAAGCACTATGGGATCGTACAGAGCCGAGCGCTTCAAGTGGCAGCTGGGGACCAAGTCGAGCCCCTGAAGTACTGCCGGAGGCCGGCACAGGGCTTGGCATGTGCAGGTGGGCTTTGCGGAGGCAGCCGGCTGCCTGGAGCTCCAGGTTACTTGGGGTCTGGGCTTCAGAGAGTTGTCCATGCCAGGCCTCCTCTGGAGCTGGGCAGTCTGGTGGTCAGTGGCTACGGCAGGCTGGAACGTGTCTGCTGGCTCTGGGGCTGCACCCTGGGGCTTGGGGCTTTGCCTTTTATGTGGCTGCACCTTGCAGTTGAAGGTGGGGTGTCCTGTCAAGGGTCCGTGCTTCGAATGGGAGGGTCGGCACAGGCAGAATCTCTCCTATGCAGGGGCGTTAGTGGAAAACGGGGTGCTGTCTAAGGAAGCCAGAGCAGCCCTGCTACCCGCCCCGCCCTCACCCCAGTTCCAGGTTGCAGCAGGGACGTCACTTTGGGCACGTCTAGGGTTAGCTTTTGTAACCTCTGGTTTGCCGCACGGCCCGGTTTGGATCAGGATGCTGAATGATGTCCATACATGCTTACGTCAGTTAGGGTGACTTTCTAATTTCCATCCAATCTGGTCTTTTAAATCCGTAGTACAATTGCTCTGCCTAAGTAAGACCTCTTCATCAGCTTCTACTTGACCTGTAGGTTTACACGTGCCGGTGTTGTCATGCACAGAAGTCCTGCATTAGCACACTCACAATCAGCTCAGGCATCTGCATATCTGGCTTAGGCACAGATATATTCTCTGTAAAGGCAGATGGAGACGCTTGGGCACACAATATTTAAATGAAAATTTGGAATCGCTTTTCACAATGGTGCCCCTAGTAAACAGCAGTAAGTCCATGGTCTCCCTTCTAAATCTCATGGAGAACCCAGAATGTTTAACTTCACAATATTTCTAAGCACAATCATTAAATTTCCCATACAATTCCTTACATTACCAGCATTCTCCCTGTCTGGCTGTGCTTTTTGGATACAGAGAGTGCACAGCCTGCTGAGGGAAGCTAAGGAGATCACAGGTTGAGGTGCCATTCTTATGAACAGGAAGCTCATTTATGAGACATGATGAAATTCAAAATTTAATCTACTCAGTTATGCCTGAAATTTGATACAAGAGTATGATTTATTCTAAACAGTCCTTCTCTGTACAATATTCTCAGAGACAGATGATGCAGACTATTTGTCATAATCATAAATGTTACCATTATTTTTTCATGTCAGTTCTGCAAATGAAGGCTCGTTGCTACAATATGAATTTGTCATCAGATGTTTTGTGTTCAAATCCTATTAAGTTTCCCTCTGATTTCTTATTACAATATATTAGTTCTGGCTCTTTTACTGTGAGAGAGAATTAAAAAGGCTGTCTTTAAGCAGTAGAGTGCTCACTGGGCAGCTTTGTATTGAACTCTGAATGAAGATGTTACACAATCTTTATTTTAATAAAGCCTCACATAAGTGTATAGCTATATAATTTTAAATATGTCACAGTATTCAGGCCTGTCCAGTAATTGTGGTCTAAAGAAGGCGGTGTGGTTTAGCGATTTGAACAAAGGACTGAGTAAGACTTCCAAGGCTCTGCAAAAGACTTGCTATAAATCCTTGGGAGAGTTACTCTTCTTCTTTGTATCCCAATTTATCTGTCTATAAATTGGAGCTGCTATTAATGTGTTGCATATAAACCATAAGAAGTCTGTTAGAGATCAGAACAGAACCTGGGAGGCCTTTTTCCCAGACTTGTCATATAACCTCAGGCCATTTGTGCTTTGGGGGCTTTGCAAACTCATTGAAGTTCTGCTTAAAGTTGAGAGGTCTTGTCTGTAAAAATATGGTTTACACTAAAATTCTCTGACTTAGCTGTATCTTCTGGTTTGGAGGAAGCCTGAGCCAGAGGAGTGAGGTGGACACTGAAATAAAGCCTTAGAATATAAATAAATCCAAAACAGTCCTCCTAATAACAGCAATTCTTTGTCTCCTGACTTTGTGGCCTAACGTCTGAGTCTAAATACAACACTGTGCAATGACTAATTACTCAAAATTCTGTGCATCAGCAGAAGTGGGACTTGTGGTTGACTCTAATATTATCAAATGCCTTTGCTATTTAATAATCTTGTAGCCGTACATTATTTAGCATGCCGTTTGCACAAAGAACAGTGATTTTATTTCAGCTATCTCTCAACAAAGTAAAAATGCAGCTGGTAGTAAATGAAGCATTTGGCAGACAATGTGTCTGATGTACAGTTCTCTAACTTGCTAAGAAGAGAAAAATGTTGTTGAGTGTTTAACCTTTTCCTACCCAAGGACATAGCAAGGAGTAAAGTGACATGAAAGGCAAGGTCTTCTTTTCCTTTTTCTTTTCCTTTTCCCTTTTCTTTTTCTTCCTTTTCCTTTTTCCTCATTTTTTTCTTCTGTTTTCTTTTCCTTTTTCTTTTCCTTTACCTTTTCCTTTTTCTCATCTTCCCTTTCTTTTTCAAGGAAAGAGAAAAAGTTACTATCGGGCAAACAGCTTATCTGTCAGTGGGGTTTATTCACACACCAACACAGAGTAATTATGCCCAGAGCTCCCATTAGCATCCCGCAAAATGACAGCATAATAGCTTCCTTTCTTTAACATGCAACCAAAATAGGTTAATAAATAAGTTTAGTTCCAGTCATAGCCCACTTTCTGACTTAGCCTTCTGCATTCCCTCTTTTACAAATATGGAATCCATTGAATTTTGGAACAGAAAAACCATGAGGAATAAGTTAATCTGCCAGACACTCCAATCAGCAATCTGCACTGTAAATCTATTTAAAGCTGCATCTATTATGTCCTAAAGTTCAGCTGAACTGTGAAAGGGCACATGACTGAAATCACTGCATTTGAGTTGACTCACAGTTAAGTGTAGATGGGAATTGCTTGGCTCATCAGAAGTTTCTGCTTCTGATTCAAGCCTTCTAAAGACACTTCAGTTTTTGAAGGCTTGGTCAGTGGCCTCAAGGTATACAGGTATTCAGTGACGAGAGTTGCGTCCCTCTGCACTGGCAGTCAACTGAGAAAAGGTGGAACAAGCTGGATGCACCCTCTTTCCCCTTTGAGAGCTACATTATCCCCATTTTACAGATAGGAAAAAAGGAATGTAATACGTTAGTGATTAGGTGCTCTGAAGCACTGGCTAAAAATGTCCTGCTCTGAGTTACACAGAGAGTTGGGGTGATATAGCCAAAAATGAAGCACAGGCTTATATTGTCCCATGCTCCTCTCTTAACTTCTAGACAACATTGTCATGGAAGGAAACACTATTTATCTGCCTAGTAACTGTCTATTTTAATCTGTAAGAACAATGTAAACAAAATGAGCAAACAGAAGCGGGCTTGTACAGAACAATTTGCAGCCTTGTTTTCCAGTGGAAGATTCCACAGACCACCCAGGCTTTGCTCTAGTCCTTTTCTCAACCACGGAGCATCTAATTAAATCCCTCTCCATTCCTGACTCTTAAGTGGAGGAGAGCTTACAGTCCTGCACAGTTTCTTTCCAGATGGAAATGCATAATTTCACAGAGATACATCTGACAGGGAGAAGTGGGCCCAAGGCAGTATTAGCATTTGCCACAAATTGCATTAAATTACTTAAGGGGGTACCTAATGAAGATGTAGAATGAAAAGAAGACTAAACCCAGTATTTAGTTTTGTAAGCCCCTTCTGAGATTGCAGAGTGCCAGGCAACAAAAACTTCGCAGTAAAACTGAATTTCTGTCTCAGTTACTTTAGTGATACCAAAAAATTGTTGAATTGTTTGGGTTTGCTACACGCCATCGGTATCAGGTCACAGCATTTTGTCCCATTGCGTCCTGCAGCTCTGTTCCATATACGTGTATATGTTACGTGAAGCTGCTAAGCACCTTACTTTGCTCACTACTTCTGTACTCACAACACAAGGTAAAATACTATTCTTACTGCTGTTTTGTGGATGGGGAACAAGAGCACACAGGGACCTGCTTGTCAGTCGCAAGTGGACCTGCTTCCCTTGATAAAACCGTAACTTCTTCTCTATACTTCTCTCAAAGAGAGTTAGGACTGGAGGAAAAATTTTGTCAGGACATCAGCTGTCTCATTTTCAGAAGTGGACATCATTGTAGCTGTCCACGTAAATGAGAAAGCACGTAGCAGTGCAGAGCTGCTTTGCATTGGGTACTCCTTGAAGAGGCTGTAAGAGGTTTGTGGAAATGCGCTTTGAGGGCAGGTGCTTTGGCTCCACTACTGTCATACCGAGAAATATTCCAGTTTGGAAGTTAACCCGTTTTATTGGTCTGGACAGAAAAAGTAGGGACACTGGCAGCATTTATGCACCACTGGCAGCAGATGTTTTGTTTGGGGGCCAGAACACATGAAGGATACAGCATCCAATATCTAGGTCTGAGATAACATTCTGATGAGGTCTAGGAAAGCTGAGTTCAGAAATATCTTGAAGCTGTCTTTGTGCCCTCTCACTTCTGGGATGCTTTGGTAAAATGAAATAGTGGTATGATCTCTGCAGGTTGGGAGCAGAGTAAGAAATGACCTTTTATTGCCTCTCTTTGGCTTGCAACACAAGTCAAAATCATTGCGGCAGAACGTGCTGCATCCCTTTTCTTGGTTTGCTCTCCTCCCCTTGTCTTTATGGTGAAGCCAGCACAAGGTCTGCTCCAAGAGGATGTTCAGTTCTGGTATGTAGCTCACCCTGTGTTGGGAACAGATATTGGGCTGCCAATGCGTGCGCAGCAGACAGTGTCAGTTGTAATGGTGCAGAGCACTCCGGGATATCTGAGTTGTACCAAGGGTGGAAAGGAAGGAAGACTAACTGTGCGCAGCCATCCTTTCTAATTAAATTCCTGCAGTTAAAAATAGCTAGTGGAAGCTGGCACTTCTGGCACATCCAGAGTGTCACCTTCCCAAGTATCTTTTTCTGGCCTAAGCCGTAGGAAGTTGCAAATGTGATCTGCTGTGTAATAGTGCAGCATATTCTTGGCCAAACTCCTCATCATTTTTTACCTCTTGCATGTATGGTTAGCTTGCAAATGTCATATGCCTCCTTTTCTGCTTTAAAGCTAGCCTCTGCAGAGCCAGGTATCATCCTGGCTGCTGTGGAACATAACCTATGCTTCTCAGTTTGTGCACATCAGTTCTGGGTATGGTGAGAGAGAAGGCAAGCCTGGCTCCGGAGCCCCTTGCCTACTTAGTTACCCAGAAATGCCAATTGCAGTAATGTTGGTATTGAACTAAGACCTGATTTCCCCTAACAGACTTTTCATTGCCAAGTCATTTGGTCGCTACAGAAACCAGAAAGGTTTGTGTTGGATCACTGATATTGCATAATTAGGTTTTCAAAAGAACAAAAACAGAGAAATGAGAGTAGTGGGGAAATCAGGCTTCTTGCTTTTGCAAATTCTAACCACAGAAGATGCCAGAAGTTTTATTTCTTATCAAGGATAAAGGAGTTAATCTTTAGTAGCCTGTCCCATGGACTGAATATATTTCGCAGCTTTAACTAGACAAACGGAAGGAAGCTAAACCAGTAATTTTTGGTGATTGATGGCAGTTATGTATAGGGATGTCTTTAATAGCCAGTTTCCAGTTGAGTGTAATGATTTTGTCCCTTAGGGTTTTGTTTTGTGTATTTGTGTGTAGAGATAGACTTACAGGTATAAACCCAGCTATTCTAGAACAACTCAGCTGTAGAAAAGCAGATTCCCAAATTCTGGCAGCAGTGTTTGTCAGCTGCCCAAATGACTGTAAGGAGGCCTGGGTTTGTTCATTTCAAAGCACAAATAGGCACAGAAACACAGGGAAAAGGTAAGGAAAGTCTCTGGAAGTTCGTGCCTCATTGCTGGTGCCTGTCATTTTGCTACTGAAGTCATTAAATAGGCAGTATGTTTGTTGGAAAGATCCATTTTACAGAGAATCCCGCAAACGCCTTTCTGTCAGAAGCGGTGCCTTGGTGCTCGCCTGCAGCCGAAGACCATGGGTGAGGTGTGGGAGCCCTGTTTCCTGCCCCACAGGTTAAGGACAACAGAATGGGTGGGTAGCAGAGCATAATACAGCAGAGCAGCAGTTCTGGTTTGTAGGTCACATCTGGCTGAACTTAGAGAGAGGAGATACAACTTGAGTATTCATCGGTTTTGATGTCTAATTTTTTGATTAGACAAACTCAGTAGGAAAAGGAATGCAGGGAGCTGGCAAGAGGACAGTGCTAGAGTGAGCTCAGACAAAAAAAAACCTCGTGAAGTTTGGTGGGGTTTTTTTTCCCTCCAGGATATGTAGTTCGGAGGTAGGCAGGAGCAGTGGCTAGCCAGCAAAGGCTAGATACTGTGGTTTTGAAAGAGGCACTCGAGCATATGGAGCTTTCGTGCAAAAAAAGAATGTTTTTTTGATCAATTCCAGGCGAGATGGCAGTTGTGTCATTCTGAGTGCATCTCGTCAGATTAGATGGGATCACTAAGAGTCGTTTGGCATTTTCAGTCTGAGAGGAAAAGAAAACACATGTGGCTAGTGAAATTGCCCAGCAAGGAGATTTCCCCCTTCTGACTTGGCTGTTAGATTATGGGGTCCTGAAGCCACATCAGCCCCTGACATGATACCAAGTGACAGAGTCAGTGGCTATTTGGCCAGTTCTCTCCTGGTTGGGGAACTCATTGTTTGGAAAGGAAACCCACTGCCAGTATTTGCAGCGTACTGCCAGGATAACACGATGTATTCTGGGCAATTTCTAGTTCCATTTGTTCATTAAATGAAATTTGTGAATTAACACAGAAGCGTGAGCTTTGTTAGGAAGAAATTACAAATTGACATGAGTGTGACATGAATAATGAAGGGAGTGAAGTACTTCTCAAGGAAGTGAGATAAGTGAAGCTTTTGATTAGAGTAGGAGAGTAGCTGCATGTTGTTCAGGCTTGATAAACCAGTCTGAGAAGTACAAATCAACCTTCTGAGGAGCTGCTATATTTAGTGCTGAACTTCAACCACGACTCTGTTTCCATGCAAGTTCAAACTTCGGGAAAGGTAGCTACAGCTCCTGCAGCCTGTTCAAGTGAAAGTCCGTCTTATTTCTGTTAGTGGCAGTGTTTGTGTGCTTCCCTGTTGTTGACACATCTTGGTATATATGCTGTTCTTTGCAAGAGTGCCACTGGAGAGAGTTTTGTATTCAGCTGAAGTGTAATGAGAGTTTTCTAGTATTGTGTGTCGTATGTCTGAAGTTTTTTATATGCACTCCAGCAGAAAAACAAGCGTGGAGGGTTTCCTCTGCTGGTTTTGAGTTTCTCTGTGAGGTATGAATTTTCAGATCAAATGAAAGGAGGTCAGAGATCATAGTTCAAGTGTGAAACCAGGGAAGAAACAAGTACCATGGCAAAAGCTAAATGAAGCTTAAACTGAAAATTTACTCAGAAGCGTGTCCTAAATTGGAATAATGCCTTGCCAAAATACCTCACTCTGGTAGCGTAGGAATCAGAGTAGTGGTGAATTGTTTGGTTGATGGGAATCTCACAGGTTCAGCAACATGGATCTGTTGTTTTCAGAACAGCATGTGGAGTTCCTGGTTCATTGCTCTTACACCATTGTGTAAGAAAGAAATAAATTCATCACCTCTCATTAATGCTATCTGGAGTTGAAAGGAGTTTATATGAGCATCATCACACTGAATTGGTCTGATGATTCAGAGTGCTCCCTGTGGGTGAGTACTTTGTTGGCTTTCTGGGGTTAGTCTGTAACACAGAATAACTTTCTTCCCCGATGCTGCGTGGCATACTGGAATATTATTGCCTGGCAGAGCAAAGCTCTCCGGTGCTCCCTCCCAGATTTCATCCATGTGCACTAAGAGAAAGCCATCACCTCCCATATACATTGCAGTATTTTTCTTGTAAACAGCAACAGAGAAGCTCCTCTGTTCTGATCCCCACTGAGAGTCCAGCAGAGCTGTGGGCAACTCACAGAGGTCCGCTTACTAATTTTGGATACCTCGGTTCTGGGGTTCCACAGCTGTGCCTCATTTTCAAACGACGGGTAGCTCGTGATTCATGTGAAAGTCCATGCAAGATCAGGAGCTCTGGATTCAGCCCACAGATGTCTCGAAGTGGGTGTTCTTAACATCCTTGATCTTAAGTTGGGTTTGTTTCCTGTCATGTGAAATGAGAGCACTATTACCTGCCTTCAAAACAGATGCTGTATAGGGGCTTTGAAATGTAAAGCGGGACTGTGTGATACTGCCAGATCTCTAGATACTTTCAGCTGTGCTTTTTAGATGACATACAAATTAAAAATTGCAGAGTTGTGAATGTTGTATGTTTTGTTTCCAACATTCACCACAAACCAGATAACTTTTCAGAGGAATTCATGCATCTGTAATGCTTGTTGCTGATCTTTTTAGAAACAGGGAATAACTTAATGTAGTAGGATGTTTCAGAAAGGAAATAAAATGCATGCAGGAGGCCTTGTATCAAGATTTATCTCTCAGGAATGCAGGGGGTTAACGGTCAGGCTGATTAATCACTGTTAAGGAGCCATCAGGAAATCTGTCAGGAAGTGGGTAAAAATTCCTGACAGCTGATGTGAAGCATTGTGCGGTGTGCTTTGGGTTTGATGTTTCCCAACTGAAAGTCTAAAGTGGGTGTAGTTTAGTTACCTCTAAGTTCTCAAGACATGTGAAGGACCAGATGACATGATGCCCTTGTTCAGCTTGAGTAAGCGAGCAAGAAATGTTCCCCATGCATGGCTGTGTAAGTACGATGCAACATAAATGCAAGAAAGTCAGGGATTGCTCCTTCCCACGGCTTCCCAGAACAGTCTGGAAAAGATACAGAAAGGAAGCATGATCGTTCCCTCATTCCTCTGGTGGGAGCCCACAGGGTACAGGGGAAAGAGTGGAACGGGCAGCTTTCCCTGTGTCGAAGAGGAGCCAGAGTATTAGGACTTGGATTCGAAACTGAGTTAATGAATTGCCTGGTGTTGACCGAGGGTGAGGTTTCACAGTTGGCTTAAGCTGATCCAAGATCCTGCTGCTGCTGAAAGGAGTGTTTCTAACCTCTTTCTCCTTTGCATTGGACTAGCTGTCATGTGGTAATACAGCAGCTTGCTGATCTGAGTGGAAACTAATGTTTCTTGGTCAGTGTTGGCCGGCTTAGTCTTCAGACAGATCAGAGAACTGATCTGCCTCGCTGCTGGGCCACACGAATGCTAGATCTGATGTAGGGGAGGGTGTGGGAACATGAGACAAGGATGAAGACATGAGTGGGGACTGAGCCTTTCAGCAGTAACATAACCGTGGATTGGCTTAAGCCTATTATGAAACTGCAGTCTGAATCACTGGAATTAAGCGTGCACTGCCAGCCTACAGGGAATGCAAATGAAAATGTGTTAGCTTACACCTCCCGCCGTTGTAGAACAGTGGCTGAACACAGCCCTTCTGCACGTGGCTGGGGAGAAGGAGCGTATGGTGGGTCAGCAGCATGACGGTTCCCCAGCAGTACCCGTGGGTCGGGCTGTGCAGACCATGTCAGGCGGCGTTGGTCTGTCTTTGAGGGAGGCAGAGGGGAAGAGGAAAGGAACAGAGGAGCACCGCTACCATGGATTCTCTCTATCTATTTTCCTTTGGCTTGGGGTAACATGTTCTAGCTTGTCTTTGTGACAAGACTGCAGAAACACGCGTGTACCAGAGCACAGATTAAGCACAGTAACTCAGTTGTGGATCCAGACCCTAAAGTTCTGGGGCACAGTATGCTTCTAGTACTTCTTTATCTTCAACCCGAGTAGCTTTGCAGTACTCTCTAGTCTGCACCAGAAGCCTAACTTAGACCTAAAAAGGTGAGCCCTGCTATTTGTTTCAAGTTCATTTGATTTTTATTGCAAAATTTGGTAGTTCCACGTTAAGGATGTTTTAGCATTTTGTTCTGGCTCAAAATTCCATGCATAAATATAGGCATAACTGTGCTAGTGGAAAATCTCTTGGTAATTTTCAAATATTTCAGGGTTTAGAGGTTTGTGATCAAAGGTCTGCTCCTGTAAGCACAGCTGTGCAGAGCCCCGGCCTGTAAGGGTGCCCTACAAAGGTGGCCATCCTTCTGCAGGGGAGCAGCAACCCCAGACACCATGGGAGCAGTCACCCCTGTTAGACCTGGAGCTGAGGAAATAGTTTGAAGATAGCCAAATTAGTTGCATTTCAGGAGAGTTTCAAGAAAGTGGAGTCAGTTTAATTTAAAAACTGACATAATTAAAACTGCCGAAATATCTCCAGTGAAACATTACGGAAAAATGGGGGAGAAAAAAAATACTGACCCCCCTCCAAAAATAATAAAAGCCCAAAACTATTGGAGAGGCAAATAAATGCAAAAGTCAAAAAAGCAGCCAGTAACATTTCCAGAAATAAACCATTCTCCATCACATAGAGAATAAACGTGGGCTCTTTCAGGGAGAAGGAAATCATAAAAGTAAAGACAAAAAAAAAAAGCTGTATAACTGATTCAGCCAGGGCACAGCTTCACACCTGCACAACCACCTGGAGCCAGAGAGAGGGGTGAGCGTGTGTGAGAGCACCAGCCCTGCAGCCCCCGGGCAGGGGGTGCCCCAGGGAGGCGGTGACCCCTGGGCAGCCCATGGAGCAGCTCCCGGCAGGGCCTGTGCCCCCGCGGGGACCCGGGCTGGGGCCGGCTGGGCCCGAGGGACGGCACTCGTGGGAGGGACCCACGCTGGAGCGGTTTGTGAGGAACTGCAGCCCACGGGAAGGACTCGTGTTGGAGAAGCTCATGGAGAGCTGTCTCCTGTGGCAGGGCCCACGCTGGAGCCAGGGAGGAGTGTGAGGAGGAAGGAGTGGCAGATACATTGTCTGGTGAACTCACCGCAACCCCCGTTCCCCGTCCCCCTGCACCACTTAGGGGGAGGACATAGAGAAATCGGGAATTAAGTTAAGCCTAGGAAGAAGGGAGGGGGTGGAGGGAAGGTATTTTTTTCCTGATTTGAATGGCAATAAATTAAATTAATTTCTCCAAGTTGAGTATTTTGCTCATGACAGAAATCACTGAGTGATCTCCCTGCCCTTATCCCGACCCACGGGCCTTTCCTTGTATTTTCTCTGCCCCGTGCAGCTGAGGGGAGCGACAGAGCGGCTTCGGGGGGCACCCGGCACCCAGCCAGGGTCAGCCCACCACACACAGGTACCAAGGGATATTTTACTCTCTGAGCATTTCAGCTGAAATTATCTCTTAGCTGAGACACAGACCGTCTTGGCACAAGAGTGTCTGAATAGATCCCAAAGGCTGGAAATGTTTTTCCAGTTCCACTAGTAACCTTTCATCAAAGCACAGCCCAGGGATTCTTGTAGGGAGACATAGGCTTTCCCCACTCACGAGGAATGGATAGCGAGCGTCTTCGCTGACAGATATTTTTGTGTTACTTAGAGCTAATTTGCAGTTCGGGTACAGAGTAGGCAGGGGTACAGCAAGGAGTGTTGAGCAGATGTGACACAAAGCAATAACATCCTTAGCATAATCCAGTATCACACGGTTATGGTGCTATAAATACAAGAGGAATTCTCCGAGGCCCTATTCCATCGACAGACTTGGGCATCTCTGCATTGCCGTGCATTTAGACTGCACCAAATCAGCTTGATCCTTGGGTTTTGTTCATTTGTGCACTGCTGTGAATGCTTCTAGGAGACTATAAGCATCATTGCAAGCAGTATTGTTGATTCTAAGTTACAATGCAGTTTTTGACAGCTTTTGGACTGATGTTTTGATTTATTCACTGAACAAATAATTTATCATTACAGGCATGCTTACTGTTTCTCTTATAGTGCTATACAACACATCATTCCTTTCAGGACTTAGTAACGTACTCTTACAATGTATTTAATGGAATGAATCCATGTAATACGCAGAGTGCAGATGGACTGTGACTTCTTGAAATATCACCTCTGGAAAGTTTTCTGAGGTCCCATAACATCAGGCTTCAGAAGCCAGGGCCTCCTCCAGTTCTTAGGTGTTTGCCACCGCTCTTGACCCAGAGGACAGGCTGAGGGGGCAAAGGCTGAGCAAGAGGCTGCCCTGGAACAAGGCAGTGTGACTGCTGCAACACTGTGAACTGTAGCTTTTGGCCTTTTGGCCTCCACATCTTTTTGGTGAGCGAGTCATCTTACTGTATAAGTGAAATACATCCTATTATTCTGCGCATGATTGACTGAAAAATGCTTTACTTGCTGGAAAGACTGTTGAACAATATAGTTTCCACTTACAAAGCACTTTCCTTAAAAAGCTTCTCAGGGCATCGTCGTATAAAAATAGTTATACTAAAGTTGTGAACCAGCTTCTGACAAATCAGGACTAACAAAAGCCAAGGTATAAATAGAAGTGTTTTCGTGGGTTTTCTCTTCTCTAGAGGCACAGAATCTCAATCAGTGCTGGATTGTAACAAACAAAAATGCCCTTTTCCAGACACACAGGAAAACAAGGACCTTCCAGACTAGTGGCACAGAATATAAATAGGTTTTCAAAACTGCTTCAAAACCATAAAGTTGAGTCAAAACTGTAACATTGTATTTTAGAACAAGCCACACTGTATCAGACAATTTTTTTGATCTAATTCTTTTTTATTTCATAAAAACTAGCATCTCCTGGTTTAGAGAAAAGTTAAACAAGTTACATTTTTGTAATTGTGGAATCAAGTGTCTCCAGGCCCTCAAGGATATGAGGATTATCTCAAAGTCTGCAATGTATTAGGATTCCTAGAAGACAAATGCTGAAGATGTAAAATAATACAAATTCTGTGTTTATATTTTGTCAGTGGGCAGAATAAATGCACCTTACTGGTCATTTTCAAAATTCATTATTTTTGCAAAGTAGGTTTTTGGTTGTTTTTTTTCTTATAGCAGGTTTTGAAACAGGAGCAGCTAAACATGAAGCTAGTATTTGCTAATCCAGGATTTGGATAATCTTAATTTTACTCTGAGGCTGTTCCTTCTTCTGCTCTGTGCTGACCTTTTCTGAATCCACCAAACCCAATGTAGTTTAATCCACAATACCAAAGAGGGAAGGTCTATTTCTGTAAGCTCTTATTGCAGTTAACCTTGCGGCTGACTCAGTTCTGCTATTGCTCTTTAAGGCACGTTTGACCAGTCATGTCTGCGCAGACCAGAAGCAGGGTTGAACAGGGTATCTACATAATCAGCCTGACGCATGCCGCTGTTCTCAGTGTGGTAGCTCCTGTATTGGAAACACCCCACACACAAAGTATTTACTTACCAACAACTGAATTTATGATAACCCTTGGGGTCTGTAGTAGCTGAGCTTTAGAGACACTGACTGCTTAAGTCAATGTACGGGAAGTAGGGATTTCAGCAAAATTTACTGGCTTCAAATCCAGTATATTCTCCAATCATCCCATAATCTTTTCTCTTGAAAAAAAAAAATACAAGGGGGCTGTTTTCCCTTCTGCATAGAAATAAGCTGTTCACCCCCTTTTCCACCTTTGTAGTCATTTAACATTGTTCAGCCTTGCCAAAAGGGAGACCTCCAGCCATCTCACAGCCTTAGAGCATCACCCACAAGAGGAGAGGCACAGTGATGTTGCAGAGAGAACTTACATTCCATCTCGCCATCATCCACACCTGGGTGACGTGCGGTTAGTCTTTTTTTGCTCCAATAGCAAACGGTGCAGCAATTATTTGGGGCAGTATTTAGACACCTCCGTTAATAAAATAGATTATCAAAAAGACAGTATTCTGCTCTGTGCTGCTGCCAAGTAATAGTTTATGCTATTTGACACCAGATATTCTGAGTACTCTTCATTAAAATAGTTGTCCGCTTCCATTACCCAGTGATCACTGTATGAAAAATATTTGATGTAAAAATGACAATTCTTCCTGCTAGAGCTGCAGCATAACAGATCTGCATGCTGAAATTCTGTCTGTAACAGCAGCGCCAAAATAGCTTTAATAATTAATCATGCGCCGATTAGATTATAAACTCTGAGATGGGCCAGATTTTTGTATTATGCATCAGACAAAAGACACTGGCAATACTTAACTAGAAGTCACCTGCTCCTGCTCCACCTGCCATTGTGGGAGCACTCTGGAAACCAGAAGAGAGACAATGGCCCAACAGAAATTGATAAGAACCTTCACCCGCCCCTCGTATGTTCAGGAATACAGAACTGTTGAAACAGGTGCTGCTACAGCTGCATGCCAGGGTACAACGCTGCTTGTAATTAACTTGTAATTTGCCAGGCGACACTCCATCGCACCCCGCTGCAAGGCAGTGGTGACGGTGTCCAAACTTCAGGCAGAGCAAGAGTTAAGCAGGGAGTTCCCTGACTGGGAACACCAATGCAAACAGCTGCTGTGGAAGGGCTGGGCAAGGAGAGAGGAGGCACAGCACAGCGTGGGTGCCGTGGACGCCCATATCCTGTGCTCACCCCCTTTAGGGTCCCCTTGCAATTGTCACACTGCTCTGCCCTGTCAGCTGCTTGTAATGTTAGGAACAGATTTCCGTGGAAGTGGTATTTTTTTGCTGGAATGATACTATATGCCGCTGATTTTAGGGTAAGTAGGAGTTTAACACTGAGAACCACTAGAACTCAAAATTGGAAAATTACTTCCTAGGCTTAACTTCCAGTTAGAAATTTTGCTCAGCTATCTGAACTTTTTCCAGGCCCTTTGCTCTTGTCCCATGACTCTTGGGGCCTATTTCTTACAATTACAGAGGCAAAACCCCTCGGGGGAGATAGTCCGTATGCTGGTTCTTGAACGATGCAAGATCCTACCAGTATGTCCAGTGTAATGCTGGTATAAAAGTATGATTGAAAAAAGGGGACCTTGGAACCAGTTTTATGGTACCAACAAGAATTTCTATCGGTCACACCAGTTTGCGGGGAGGAGGGGGAAGGGGCGCTGTGGACTGAAATGAGCAAACCAAGTTAAAAATTATTTTGCCAGTTGTTGGGGACGCTACAGAGCACTGAACATCACACAACAACAGTTATTGTTCAAAAAAACTCCGGAGGCAAACAGCTGTCATTCCCTGCTGGTCAGAGCAGGACTAGTGGTGGCAGAACTGGGCTAGAGGGTCAGAGCGGCGGGGAACGGCCAGGGCGAAGGTGTGCGCCCCGTGGGCCGAGGGCTGGCGCGGGCAGGCAGAGCATCTGAAGCTCCCCTGGGAGGCACGGCCCGGGGACGGGTGGCTCAGGAGGGCCATGGCTGCCAGATGTCACTGTCCTCTGCTCTCATGGTCAAACTCAGCGCAGGTGGCAAAGCGTGCCGTGGGAATGAGAGTGGTTTACGTGCCAGACGCAGCGCAGACCTTCATCAGTGGGACCTTCTTAATGCACAACAGCCAAGTTCTGCAGGCATCAAAATGTATCGGTCTGCAACTAGGAATTTACAGGCACCACAAGCCACATGGGTTTTTTCCCCTTTTCTCTGTCCCTTCTACCACCACCCCTTATGAAAAACAGAAGTTAAATGAGAGAAAAATAGCTTTAATGAAACATTTAGGTTGAGAAATCAAAATCGGACACTCCAACAGGAAGTTTCAAAAGCAGCGCTTGTGGCAGCATGTTGCTGAACGGCAGCGCACTTCTTTACGTTTTAAGCCATATTACAGTGTGTACCTTGATTCAGCTGCTGCTGGCAGAGACAGCATCATGCCATTGGTTTAACACGGCAGACTTTCCTAGGCATAGAAAAATGATTTACATCCAACCCCTGAGCAATTCCCTGACTCCTGCAATCAGTGCTGTAACTTTTCTTTCCAGTAAATGCATCCGAATTGTTTCCCTGTGCAAGCACGCTGAAGCTTGTTTGTTATTTTATTCTAGGGAGCTGGAGACAGTTTTGTGGGAGCACTAGCCTTCTACCTGGCTTACTATCCCAACTTACCCATGGAGGAAATGATCAGGAAGTCTAACTGCGTCGCATCAGTGAGCGTCCAGGCATGGGGGACACAATCTTCATATCCTTACAGGAAGGACTTGCCTCAGGACCTTTTCTAATTGACATTGTCTAGCTCTAGGTACTGATTTTATCTTATCCCAGACAGCATTATTCTCCTGACCGCAGAGGTTCCCCTCCGCTGACTGGAAAGACCAGGAAAGTCTTTTATTTCTAATTTGAGGAATCCTGTTAGTTTCTGTTCTACAACACTAAGAGGGGGGAGCTGGGGGTGCCTTTCTAACACAGCACAGCAGGTCTCTCTGGCCCCACACACAACCACTGGGCTTGCGGCGGCCCACATGGCGCACTGTGCTGAACCACATGAAGTTTACAGCAAAACATCTGGAGGGTATCGGGCTCCTGGTAATATTATTACTTGATTTTATCAGACCTTCTGATGTGCAATGCCATCACATGAAGCAGAGCTTACCCAAAAGCCCATCTTATTTCACCAGGTTCCCACTGCTTCTTCCGTTCCTAGGAGGGAGCTGGTACAGCACTACCCCTCCAAGAAATTACACTGACTCGTGGTCACTACTGTTGAATCTGTGGCTGGTAGGTTAGAAAAACTTGCAATCTTGCCATTGAATTCCTGCTGTGGAAAATGTTAATTTTTATTGCTTTATAAAACAATAGCTCCTTTGAAGATTACAGCCTCTTTCACAATGGAAAACACAGACAATGGGATTTGCTATTTAATTTTTTTTTAATTGAGCACTGTAAAAATAACTCAAAAGATAAATAAATGTTACTGTGATGATCTATGTCCAGACATTAAGAATTTTCTCTCTCTACATTGTTTTATTCACAATGGCCTTCAAATCACAGGAGACGGTGATCCCAGTTCATTTCCTCTCTTTTCAGCCCATGTTGCCGATTTCTGAATCAGCGTTCACCCCGTCGTCCCCCCCCACCATTCCCTCCTCATGCACAAACTAAGTCCAGTCATTGTTCAGATAGAGCGGATTTTTCTCTTCTCTGTGAAGAGGACACGTTGTTTTGCTATAGGGGAAAAAAAAGAATCTGTTAAGTAGTCTGAAGTGTTAAAATTCAATTCAAAAAGCCTACATCCCTTTCTCCTGGCTGCCATCGCTGCTTACATGAGTGTGGAGAACTGACTGGCACAGCGCTGCTGTTAACCAACTCTTGAAGGAGTTTAGTAGTGCTTTCACTTTACCACATGTAATTTTTAGTTCCCAAGAGGTCCATTTTACCTCTGCAAAAATAAGTATCAGGATTTGAGTGACTGCAAACATTCAGCCACTGCTCTGTGTGACTATTGAGCCACAGCTGCTTGACGTAGGGACAAAACCACGTTCTTACTGCTTTCTACTACTCTTCAACTTCAGAGCCTGAACAAAACTGCAGATGATGAGCTGGATCTGGTCGGTCTTGCAGACCAACTGAAAAGTAAACCAAGTGTCCTGTGGATCTCAAGGAGGCACAAACGGGCCGTGTCTCCAATGCCTGATGCAGATGTTAGCAAAGTCAGTTCAGCTACAGGTTAAGCATAGTCAATACATTACTAAAAAAATAAAAATTAACAAATACATCCAAGGAAAGCTTCACAATGCCATTTGAAAAGCACCACCGTTCCACTTGAACTTCGTTATATGAATTCCTTTGAAAGCTGCCCAAGAGCAATCCACACAGTAACAAAATCTCTTCTTCCACATAAAAGTTTCACTTTAAGAAATACTGCAACTTAGTAACACATTCTGTTGCCGCAGTTAGGAGGTAGTGAAACTTGGGCACTACTGCCACTACTTCATTCTGTGGAGGTCCCAGGTTTTTGAGAAGTACAAAACATAAGGTGAAAATGCATGCCAAGTGAAAATGCTTCCTAACATATTCCTGATGTGAGCTGGTATCTAGACTCAAATTTACTTCCCTTCACACATGCAGCACTTTCTCACATCAATTTCTCACTTGTGTTCTACGACAGGCTACAAAGATCAGAGCTTTTTTTCTTAATTACTTCCAATTTCGTACTTCAACAACCTACTATGTGTTCTGCAACAGAAGTGCTACTTAGCCTGAGCTCTCCACTCTCTTCACAATTCTTAGGAGTTGCAAAGCTTCTGAAGAATCTCTTCGCACAATGTTTCAATGCAGTAATTTAAACTTTTCTTATTCAAGAAAATAATCCCAGTGACCTCCAATTCCCCTTCTGTATGGAATTCAGAAGGAGAGCCACAACCTCTGTCAGCATGAGTGCTTTGATGAGAGCATACTGCTGCTCTGGTGGCTTCTCTCACGTGCCATAAAGCCCCTGTACTGTTAGACGTGAGTATGAAAAGGTTAGTTATCTGACAAGAACATAAGATTGTAAGAAGAAATAAGCTTGAGCCACATAACTACTGGCCATGCAGTATGTTATCTACTTAGAGCTGCTTAATACATTTCTTTATTCTATAGAATAAATATAAAAATATTTTTAATAAATATATATGTATGTATATATATTTATAAAAATAAGCCTTTTTTGCTTATTAGCTCTGCCATGCTACTTCTAGCACGGTCTGGTTTAAATTCTAAGTTTCCCCAAATTAAGCTTCTTAACGTTAAATCAAGCTTTTTAATCTTAAATGCAGACTGTTTCTTCCCCCAGAAACTTGAGCTCTTAGCCACCTTTCAAAAAGCTGGGTGACGAAAAGGCAGCTTGGCAAGTGCTATAACCCCCCAGAAAATAAGATTCTTAAACTGAAAAAAATTGCGAGGACCACAGGAACATAAAAGAACCCACAAACTGTCATCTGGAGAGCAATATCATTTGTGGAGGAGAAAGAACTTGTATTTATTTCTTTAAAAGTCCATTTTGTAAGTGATGGTTAAATTTTATTGTCTAGATCACCCATGGCAGCTTAACAGAACATTTCTATTGATGCATATTTCGTGGCTGCTTGTTGGAGGTAGCACAGTCTAGCAAACCACACAAAGAAACAGAATGAAAGAACTCCTGTGTCACTCTGCTTTGCCACTGACATGTGGCGTGGCTGTCATCAGAGACTCTGATGTGTTGGGCAAGTCATTACTTTGTTTCACTGCCACAGTCTGTAAAATGAGGGTAACGTTTGTTTACTTCCCACTGGAATGTCATGAAGAACAGCAACTGTGCAATGATCTGAGTATGAAACATGTTATGACATATTCTGCTTAGATAGGAAAAATCCTGTTTTATTCATATCTTTTGCCCCACACAGTCAGGGAAGCATATAGAAAGCAGGCTGACTTCTTCCCCAAGCTCTTACCGATGGGATCGTATCTCAGCAAGACCAGTTTTTCCTGCAGTCGGAGTCTCCTGATGTTGAAACAGAAGCCTGTCTCAGCCGCACTTTTCATCCTCACCAGGACATACCTAAAGGCACAAGGAACGTCTCTGTGTCAGTGCACAGGCACACAGCAATGGCCACCACATCTGCCAGGACACGGTCATAGCATAAACAATTCAACACAATCACACAAGATAATTCATTTCAAATTCATGGATGCTCTGGATGGCAGCATCAATACTACACGCTAAAATTATAACACAGACAGCTCACTATAAACCACAAGATCCAGCATCAAGTTTAAGTAAGTAACTCCTGAGCAGAAAACCGAGAGGGGAGGAAGAAAAACAGGAAAGAAAGGAGGAGAAAAAAAAAGAAGAAAAATCAGCATACAATTGAGTCACTATAGCTTAAGAGATAATGGCAAGAGAGGAAGGATGATGGTAGTTAAAGATGTTCAGGCTGTAGATAACAGCGTATCGCAGACTATCACTTCCACATGCAGAGAGGAACCCGAGCTAATAGGATGGAACAAGAGGCGTGCAAAAGGAGAAGCAGGACCCCTTGGCACCATCCATCCCACTAGATACAGGGCTTGATGTTAACCCAGCCACAGGAAGCCCCTGCCCCACAGGGGGATTCTCTGTTTGTGGAGCGGGCTGGCTGGCAGCAGCTGCGGTGTCCCTGGGAGCAGGGCAAGCCAGGTGACCAAGAAAGCCGCCACCACGTCCCCACCCTCAAGCACGCAGAGATCTGCGCAATCTCCCAGACACAGGGAATCTTCAGAAATATCAAAAGAAAGATCAAACCCTTTAACCAGTCTCTAAACTGCATCTTTCTCTTCCATTGCAATAAAAAGATGGATATGTATCTGCATTAAAAAGTAATTTTCCTGGATTTTCCTGCTAATACAAAATGGTCTATCAAAACTAACCTTAAAGAGACACCCATTCTTCCTCGCTTGTGCAGCTCTGACCACTGCACTTCCTTGAGCTCTCCCTTGTCAGCTTCACAACCTTATTTACTGTTGAGTTCAAAATAAACCTAAAACCACTGGATTCCTGCAAGCCAACTGCCCAAGCACAGTCTAGGGATTATCCCCAACTTTTGTCCTCTCCTGTACACTGCTGCAGGTGTGATGTGTAGCATCAGCAACCACACAGACTCCTTCCCCTATACCTCACCCACTTCCTCAAAGACTCTGTGCAGTTTCCCCTTTCTGAGGGAATTGGTGGTATCAGTATGACCAGGTCCTGAAATTCTGCACCACATATCTGAGGCCAAGCCCCTTCTGAACAGTACACCTTGTTCAAAAAACTTGCTGCCTGATGAAGAAATAACTAGGAGCCGAGGCAGAAAAAAAAAGTGGAAAGCTATTGGGCCACAGGAAGAAAACCCAAGGGGAGTGCAGAAGGATAAATAATATAAGGAGATACATACTCCTGAAGTATATATGGGACTATACAAAGAACAGAGAAAGGAATGTCAGGAAAAAGAAAAAAAACCAAAAACCCAGCAACACAAAAGAGTGGGCGGGAGCGAAATCACTACATTAACATTAGTAACACCATTTTTAAAAGCTACTTTTTCACCTCACAGAAACATCCTGCTTTGCTGTGTTTGTTTCTGCAAACAGATAACAGTAGAATGCTGAGATGGCAAACTGCTCTCTTCCCTGTCAGGCGCATACTTGGGAAGTGCTTTCTTAATTTAAGACCTTGACAATTGCACAGAAATCCTCTAACAGAAGAGTCTCTTCGAAACCAGCAAGTGGTTGGTACTGGCTTTGTTGGGGGCAGATTCTTAAAAAAAAAAAAATAAAATAAAATCAGAAAACGTACCAAAGGCCATAGCTCCTGAGGCTGTGTGGCACCAAACAGAACACACTTGCACAGAATGCAGCTTCTGAGAATCAGAAGACAGGAATGTCTTCACATAAATGTATCAGTTTAGCCCCTTAGATTTGTCTAGCTAGTTCTCTTATGAATAGCATTTTGGATGCAAGTCATTCTCTCCATGCGGTCTTGTCTCCTTGCATCCACACTGTAAGACTACTGGTGTGATGAAAGTATGTATTCCTTCCCTTTTCAACCCTTAAAACACATCAGCATTTTTTACAAGTCAAAGGACTGTGACTAATTTTCTTCCAGAGCCCACTAACATCTCTCCTGAGCCGAACTACAGAGCAAACCAAGATGCCCAGAGCACTGACTGCACCCTGTCCACTCCTCATGTATAAACACACAAACATGCCAAAACTGGGAATGTTCTGCACCCAGCCTACACAAACGCGCAGGTGTCACGGCCCTAAGTAAAGCCCACAAACAACAAAAAGATCCACGCTGTACCTCAGCTTGCTCTCCGCAGCTAAACAGTATGAAAGGTAAACAAGAGGAAAATGACGTGGATAGTCTATAGCCTCTCTAATCATAAATCACAGAGGCGTGCTTCCCCTGCACAGCACACTTTGTATATTACATCTCAGCTCGACATGACAGCCTATAGGACAAAACCTGCCTTTGCTGCAATTTTAGAACCTAGCAGGGGTTTCCCACCATTCTGTACTCACCTGTGAAAAGACACGTGCGAAGGGCAGACAGGATACAGATAGATTCAAGGACTGCAATTCTTTCAGTATATTAAGAAATTCTAGAGAAACTTAGTATTTTGTAAAGTCACTTAAAGATACAAGGTAGCAGAAATTAAAAACTAGTGAGGAAAACACTTACTTAGATTTGCTTTTGGCCACTGGGTGGTTTGTTTGGGTTTTTGTAAGCATGAAGAAGAGAGAAAAAGAAGAAACAGTTATCATTTTATCTTGTTTCCTTTATACACAAGACATAAAGCTTAAGAGTTTTCCACTGCCTGCCTTTGCAATAGCCCCAGACAGATTGTGCAAATAGATTTACTGTCACACAAAAATGCCACTCATCCTTCCATCTATGTACTCCCAAGCTGCCTGCTCGCTCTTCCACCATAAGCATCTGTGCAAACACAGCACCTTGCACAACAGGCTGTGCTTGTTGCAGCCTGCAGATGTTTCCAATATAAAGCTTCGGTGCTGACCATGAATTCAGCAGACGAACACACAGTTAAGGCAGGTATGAACAGCACCGCCGCCGGGCACTGCAGTTGCACTCCCCGCTCCCTGCTCCCGCCCACCCCTGCCCGGTCCCAGCGGTCCCTGCCCGGTCCCTGCCGCAGTGCCCAGCGCAGGCACGGCCTGAGGCCCCGACCCAACCCACCGCGCCGCACGAAACAGGCAGAGATGCAATTTTTTTTTAATGTCAGCTCGGTGAATTTAAAGTAACCATAAATCTACGACAAAAATGCAAATAAAACAAACAAACAAAAAAAAAGCCCACGCAACTATAAAAAGATGCTCATCTACACTTTGTCCCGGCCAGGCTCGTTCAGGCCGTCCTGGGCCTCCGGCCACCCGCCCTCACGCCGCCCCGCACGCCCAGCCGCGGCCACGGGCACGTCCCCCCGCCCCCGCCCGTTTCCCCACGGAGCTGCCCAGCGCCGGGCCAGGGCCCGCGGCGCCGCTCCCCAGCCGCAGGCCCTGCCCCACCGCGGCACCGCGCAGCTGGCAGCGCCCCCCCGGAGGCGCGGGGCACGCCGGGAGCTGTAGTGCGGGCGGGCGCGCTGCCTGCCGGGAGGCGCAAGCCCCGCGGCGGCCTCAGGTGGGGTGAAGGGCAGGTCGCGCCGCCGCCGCCTGGATGCCCCGCCCACCCCCGAGGCCCTCCCCGCCGCCCCCCGCCAGGACCCGCTCCCTGCACCACTCACAAGCCGCCACCGTTAGAAACATAATGCCGGTCCCCGCGGAGCCGCCCCACCAGCCCCCGCCGCCGGCACCACTTGCGGGGCGCCAGGCAGAAGCGCTTCCGGGGCGCGGGGGCGGGGCGGGGCCGCTGCCTCCCCGCCCGGCAGGGCGCGCTGCGGCGGAGCCCGTGAGGGGCGGGGCCCGTGAGGGGCGGGGCGGGGCTAGTGCGGGGGCGGGGCGCGGTGCGGGGGCCGTTAACGGCCGGCGGGGCGCTGGGCTGTGCTGTGCTGGGGGTTGTGGGGTGTTGCTGGTATCTCCGGTGAGGCGGCCTGTCCGCCCGGGTGCTGCGGCGCCACTGCCGCTGCTGGGGCCTAGCGCCGTGCCTCCCCTCTCCCGCAGGCCTGCGCTGGGCCCTCGGGCGGCGGGACTGTGCCCGGCCTCGGCAGCCCCACTGCCGCCCTGGGGCCCGGGTCGTGCCTCGCCTCACAGCAGGCTCGGCCCTCGGCGCGTCCACTGATCTCCTCCGGGCATTGTTCCCTGTGGTGGGCAGGAGAGGGTACTGCCATGGCGCCAAAGGCCCTGAGGCGCTGGGCAACTAAGCCTGTCGGTATTTATAGATACTGTGCAAAAGCAGTGGGCAGGGAGGCTGGAGGGGGACACGATGGCAAGTGTTCGTGTTCTTCTGACTGGTTAGATTATTAACTGTAAGTTATTACCCTTTAAAGAATCACAGGAGGTGGGTGTCGCTTACTTCTCCCTCTCCCATCAATTAGGTAAACTGTTAATGACAGAATTCAAGTTCTTGAATATTTAGCAACTAGTAAGGCAATAAAAATGTCAGCCTAACATATTTAGATGGATAGCAAGATTTAGAATATGTAACAACATGCATTTCATTTGATACTCTGCACGAAAACAAATGGCTGACCCTATAAAAGGCTGGAGCAAGATGGCATCTCAAGGAAACTGATGCTGCCTCTGTCTTCACTTGAGATTATGTTCTTTGTGTCGATTCAATTATTTCCAAATAGTTCCTCTTAATGATACAACATTTCAATCTTTACTATTTGGCCCTCAGAAGGATAAATCTAGTAGTTACATAATCTGCCCATGAATACCGGAGTGAGAACTTGAAGGCATTCAGGATGATAAAATGTAATGCTGTAAGACTTCTTTGATCTCCTTATTGCCTCAGTCAGAGCACAGACTGAAATGGAAAGGGATTGCCAACCTCCTGACTTCACTGCCAGGAATATAAATCAACATTAAAGATGATTTTTAAATGAAATAGCAAGTTAAACATTTGTACAAACACATCATCAAATAGAGGTTATACTGCCTCTTTTTAAACCTCTTGCCTGCTGGCAAAAAGAAAACTGTTCCAGTGACATTTTCTCTGCTCTGCTGTGACAAGGGCTGCATAAATATAGACACCGTGAATTAGAATAGACTTCAGCAATCTTCAGCTTCCTTTCTAGCAGCCTCTTCTGCAGTTTTCCATAGCTATGGGTGAAAAACAGGGAATCTAAAACTGGTATATATGGCAAGGCGGTGACACTATAACACGTCCCTGATGGCAAGAGTCATAGTTAAGCTTGGGGAAGAGGCATCCTGGCTGGAGGAAAGGAGAGAGAGTCAGGATTTCTGACCCCGACTCCGATACAGATTTGCTGTGTGGGCTAGGATAAGTTGCATACTTTGAAATCTTCAATGGCATGTGCAATGCAAATGCAGATTTTTCCTTCAACTTTGCCTAGAGAAAGCAAGGCGTGCGATGAACTGTAATGCCAGCCGAGATAATTCTGATGCTTGTTTAAAGAGAAGTCACTTATGTCTCCAGTGGAGAAGCTGCGGATGCCAAACCTATCAGTGTCACTCAGAATCAAACACAGGGTGGGTTTTAATTCAGCTAGAAAAACAACAATTTGTCATGTTATAACCTAGCTGATTCTTTCCATTTTTAAGCCTTACATTCTAGGCTGGGACCTCTTTTACCTCCAGGAAGTGAGGAGATGGCTGCTCCTTGCCAAGGAAGTGTGGTAAGGTTGCTGGCACACACAGGGCAGGCAAGGGGCTTGTGTCCAAGGTTGGCAGGGGTGATGATTCTTCAAGTGCACATGGCACTTCATGTCAGTCATCACTTGAAAAAGTCACAGGAAAGGAGAGAGGGGCAGCAGATGAAATGTTTGCAAGGTAAATATCCTCTTGGCACTGTATTTTCTACATGAGTTACTGTCAATTAATGCATACAAAAACCCAGTGCTGGAAACAAGAGAATAACACTCTAAAGCCTGGGAAAAGCTCCACGTGTCCTTCCTGGTTTCCCACAAAAAACAGGCAAACAGCTAACCAAGCCAAAAAATGCACACAGCTCGGTGGACATAGTTTTAAAACAGCCAGGCTATTTTCACCTCTATTCTTGCTTTCTCTTTCTCAGCTGTTACAACTCAGCAGGGTTCTTGCTGTCCACAGTGTTAAGCAAACACTCACGGGCACTATTGTGCAAATCACTCATCCCGAATAACAGACGGATTTTTACATTCTTTCTGCATATCTGAATCCATTCTCCCAAGAGGGCCCAGAAGAAAGTGGGCATTAGCTTAATGCAGCTCTGAAAGAGGAACTGTCCAGGTCAGGAGAACAGGAATGATGGAAAGAGCCATCTAAATTGCTAAATCACTTTGAGCCAGTGACCAAATCCATTTCAGCTGCTGGCCTGTTTGAAGTGAGCTGGTAACAGCCTTTAGCCCAGTTCTTGGGTGTGACCGTGGCACACTATCAATTTATTTGCTGGCAGCCTTGTTAGAAAAGGCAGAAAAGCGATGGGCTTGGACAGTTCCCTTCTTACCTCCAGAGTTTAGTTCCCCCAGATCAGATACGGGGCATCTGGTGTGGCAGGTTAGGGCACAGCTCCATTTTCGGGGCTTTACCTGTTCCCTGCTTATTCCCTCCAGAGCACTGGTCTCTGGATCTGTTCCTGGAGCTCCTTTCCCCAGCACTAACGTCATTCATATGTAAGGGGGGAAGAACAAAGACAGCACTTGCCTGTTTTCTTGTGTGATTTTTCAATACCCATTTCCCAATCCCGACATCCAAAGTAACAACATCCTTTCAAACCGCCCCCTCTTGAAATGCCACAGTAGTCAAACAGCTGCAAATCAAAACACCTTGTAAACAAGTGACTGAAATCCCGTGGGATGCCTGAGGGCTTGGGCACGTCTCAGAGTGATTATAGTTCCTGCTATACAAATTGGAGTCCATGTAGCACAGTTTGTGCCAGCTCCGAGCTCTTGCTTTTTATTTTTAGTCCTGTTTGTCGAGGGGTTCTCATGATAAAAAGAATGACGTTCAGTATCAGTGATACACAGATTAAATTAGATGGTAGCCGGAAGTGATCGTACGACTAATCCTCCCCACTGAGACTTTTTCCACAGGATTTGGGATCCTGTGGACCTCAAGGACAGCTTTTCTCTGGGTGAATTTCACTTCCCATCAGCAGGCAGCTGAAATACTGGACTCGCATGGGACATATGTGCAAAGAAATGAATGTCATTGTCACTGCTTACGCCAACAGCTGGGACCATCTGGGACACTAAAGACAGCATTGTCTAGCTGTGTACAGCTGATTGAAGGTTGTTTTTAGCAAGCCTCTAAATTTTCTTCCCTTTTTGGGGCAACAAAACAAGTCTTTTGCCTTCCATGCATGGGGGTTTTCACACATAGCAGCTTAAGTCATCAGCAGGGCGCAGTCCTGAGACTTTTTAGTCCCCTAGACATGTCACCCACGCTTATGCTGAAGACATTACTCCTTTCTTTGGAAGAAGCTGCCTAGGGGGAGGACAGGATAGAAGGTGCATTAGGGGGAGGACAGGATAGAAGGTGCATTAGATTACATCTGTAAAGCAGATCTCTCCAGAGAACAGGATCAGTTCTCATTTGTTTTGGCTTTTTTTTTTTTTTCCACTTTAAACTTTGGATTACTTTCATTTTTACTACACCGTAAAAGAGGGAAGTACAAGCATTAATTGGTCAGCAAACACTCTCTATTGCTTAGAAACATGGAAGTCATCCAGGCAGCTTACCTAGTGCACCGTCAAAGGAAGATGGGATTGGTTGCTGTGTAGCACAAAGGGTTTGGTATTGTGGCAAAGAGTGTACCGAACCCAAAGCTGTGAACCTTAAGGCCAGTTATTTTTAAGCAGGGTAGGTAAAGGCAAAGAGAGAGATAATTATGTAATGTGAACATGATGTGGCACAGATAGGGAATGGAATTTTTTTCCTTCTATAGCTTATTGGAGGAGAATGGCTTGAGTGCTTGCACATGGTTCATTTTATGTCAAAAATCTACTGTGGAATGAATTGGTGTATCACTCCCATCACTTCTTGGCAAGGGGTATCTTCATCTTTAAGCTGGAGTGATCAGCTCTAAGGGAAAAGAAAACAGGCAGGTTGAAGTGTGGCAAGTGGATGTGGTCCTGACCTTTTTTTAATTCTGGAGGGTAAAAAAAAACCCCAAAATATTCTAGAGAACCAGAAGGAGGAGAGGGCTTTCTGCATCCCATGGCCTCCCTAAAGACTTTCTCACCTGGAGGAAGGTCATAGGCTTCAAAGCTGTTTCTCAAGTGCTGCTGTGTAGTATTGTCTTGATGTCATGCATCATTATAAACAAGTGATTATTTCATTCAGGTTTTGGGAAATGATGGGACTGCAACAAAACACCCACAGCAGTTCCCTCCCTTATTCCAGCAGGCTCTTTAGTGAGCTACATATGAGCTGTACCTCACTAACTGATGGCTGGCTGTCTGTCTATGTCTGGGGAATTTGAAGGAATATTGGTGGGTTTTATGAAGGGCAGAGAGCTGGGAAGTAGGAGAGGGACATAAATTTGCAGTGTCATGTGGTTTGATGGCTGCTTGGTCTAAGAACCACGGGCTGACAAGGCCCCAGGGCTTCATGGCTGCAAGCGCTGAATGCATCATCGCTCTTTTTTCTATGCACTTGTGCTTCTGAAGCCAGTCAGTCATTTACACCTGATAGGATAGCAGAAAAGCAGAGTTAAGCAGAGCAGTGTTCCATTCATTTCTGTCTGCTTAGCTCAGGTTCGAGGTAGACCTGGGATGAATACTTAAAAAAGATCAGAGTCATCATAAAGGAACAAGTACTAGAAATGAGGTTCAGCAAGAACATATGTAGAAATCTGTTTGAAGTCTTAGGCTCTTGCATAACTGTTTCTGGTTAGTTCCCTAAACATTTTTCATCTGCTGTAGTCCCCCTAGACCCATTTTACTTAAAAACATACAAGCAATTTAAAAGTCCTGATGACGCACAATGTGTATGCTGTGACCTTTGCATAGTCTCTGCAAGAAAGGTTTGTCTTTCCTCTTTCTGTTTCATAAGCACTGTCCATCTGGCCCTGCCCTGTCACATCCCTGAATACGAAGAAACAGTCTCCCTCCTGTGGAGGGAAGGCAGTCCGTTAGGACTATAACAATATTCACAGGTGGCCTGTTGTAAGGGATTTGTTGATGAATGAAGGTATATGTACACTCCAGCACCTTTTAGCCCATGTGAAACTCTTCAGTGGTGTCAAACAACTAGATCAAATAATTTAAAGATAGCTCAAGCTAGCTGGCTTGAAATATTCCTTGTCTGAAAAAGAACAAGCTATCATTAGACAGACCAAGGTATTCTTGGAACTACCCACAAAACAAAGCCAGACCGAATGACGTGATTTTGCCAAAAGTTATCCTACCCAGGAACCAGAAAAGCCATTCACCTTCCTTTTTCTCCCCTCAAGTCTTACAACATGGGCTCTAACCTCACCATTACAGGAAAAACTGCTTTTCCCAACTGTGAAGATCAATAAAAGACCAGGTATTGCTCTCTAAAGGTGACTGATCCCGTAACACTAGTCGAGTTCTTTAAGGGTGCCTTGCTATCTAGTCTAATCTCAGTAAATGTCCAAGGAGCATAATTGCCTTAAGGACCATATATGTAAACACGATGAAGATCTGGTCCGTAGCACCTGGACTTAGATAAATTCCTGTCCAAATATTCTGCCTGCTCACACGACCCAGTCCATACTCGGAGTGGGAGAAGACTGGTGGGTTGATATTCCCAGCCCTGCCTTGCACTAGCTTCTGATGACCTAGTTCTGGGTATCTGAAGATCTAACTGCTTCCTCAGTACAGAAATATTCTTGCATCATTTTGAAATCATGATGTTCCCACTGAAGACTGCACATTATCCAGTACTGACTGCAGTGACCTCATACTTGTATGTAAAATGGCAGTCAGGCATTTCATGTTAGCAGTAAAAGAGAAGGATTTACTGGAAAGGGTTTAGATTTGTTTTTAAAGTGTCTGTGGAGCCAAATCAATTGCAAGGGTTTTCTGAGCCGCTGAACAACCAGAGGCAATCATTGCACTTCTCCGTTGCCAATTGCAGCCTTGTACCTCTTCTAGGCAGGGACTGTCTTCTACTCCGTATTTGTACAGCTGCTAGTGTTGTAGGGTGCCACCCCACCTGATCCTCCGCACCAGTACGATGGTATTGGTGAGCCTCCACTTGCAGGACAGTCAGCAGGACACCTCCCTGGCTGCCCTCCTGGCTGCGATACCTGTGGGTGAAATACAGGCAAATGCTTTTGAGTTAGATGTACATCTGATGCCAACTGCATCTGGCAACTGTTCCAGCACTGCAGAGGACTGCCCCAGGATTTCTAGTTATTTATAATTCAGCATCAGATTGGACCCAGTTGCTCCTGGTTAGAGATCTTTTTGCAATAACAAACTAAGATTACATGAAGAGCTTAAAAAAGAATTTCACCCCTCCAGGGCTAAATTACTTCCACTTATATACAACTGTCATATCTTTAAAGGGCAAACTCAGAAAGCTAACACTGAAAAATATAACTCTACAACTGAGATTATCTGCCTGCCTTCTCTAGGCAATCATGTCTCATATCTATAAGGTCTTTCATAGCAAAACCCAAAATTCAAGCTAAGTGGATGGAAGATTTATGTACAGAGTAGGAAACAACAGCTTGGGAGGAGGTGTGTTTGAATGCTGGAGCCAGTTACAAAGACAAACCTCAAACACCATGCGACTGCTTTTACATAGCATCTCACTCATGTCTGGTAAAATCACTCCATGCTCACCCAGACTTTGCAAACTACTAGTCACCAACTGAGAAAGGCATGGTGACGTACATGTTACGGTAGCATCCGGCACAATCCACTTCCATATGTAGCTCAAGATTCATTCCAGACATTTTATAACTGATGTATTTTTCATGAAATAATAATTGGAAAGCAGGGAGAATAAGAACCCTCTGTACCAGCTTACCTGTCCTATGAGAGGTCTCATGCTGACCAGCTCACCTTTAGGGAATTTAATCAGGAGCGGAGTTACAGAGGAACATGAAGAGGTCACACTTTCTCTACACTTTTTGTGAATATTCCCCATCATATGATCAGACAGCAGTCACACTTCACATAGTGGTTGTATTCAGCCCTGATTATATACCTGGATTAATGATTAAAGCACTTAGCCCCAGGGGCAAATGGATTTCCCTGAGGAACACAGAAATTATGGAGAGGGAAGCTCAACATGTCAAATGTCAAGATGTGGAGTTGCTTATAGTCCTTTGTTCAAAAATTTTCCTATGAAGAACATTTTACTCTCTTCAGAAGCCTGGGGGACCCAGGCTTTGTCTTCAGTTTTCCTCTTACCCCTTTTCAGTGGTGGCACAGGAGAAAAGTGAAAGAAAGGAAGAGAAAGATGAGAAAAAGAGTAAAGATTTTTCATTGATTTGTTTTTTTCAATTCAATTAAATAATAAAAAAATCAAGTAATTTATATAGAAATGTCTATGGGTTTCAGATTTTCATCCAAAAAAGGATCATTTCCTTTTTTTTTTCCAGTTCTGCCTATGGAAAATATCCCCTGTGGGGGTTTTATGGTGGGTTTTTTTCCTTCTTTTTATGTGAACTCAGGACCCAGCACTGCATTGTCTTCAGAGAGCAGCACACTGAGACCAGTGACTAACTGGTACCTTGACAGCAATCCTAGCCCATTCTTCAGCCACAATAGTATCTCATATCTCCAGCTGCTCTATATGCTTTGGGTGGCTTTTCCCCAGGACTGGGCTCTGTGTGGTCCCTCCCAGGAATGATACAAGAACAGACTTTCAGAGCAAATCGCTGAAAGGTCTCCTTCATCGAGAGATTAAAAAAATCACTGCCCACTCATGTCCCTCTGCAGTTTGCTTCCCTCTTCCAGTTAAATCTGGTGTTGGGTATCACTGACATCACAAGCTGTGGGTCTCTCTGTAAGACCCTAGGTGATCCTCTGGGGCACACACCCCAAAATGCTGCTGTGACCGAGTTCTGCCCTACTGCTAGCAAGCCCTTGGAGGTCCTGATTTTGGCCCTGCATGGAGATACTCAGACACAGCAGCTTACAAGGAGTGGTATGATTTATTGGTCAAACACACTCAGCTGTGAGTGGAAGTGAGAGTGACAGCAGGTTGGTCAGTGCTCTCTCCTGAGTGCCAGGCTGTATGGACACCTTTATGTGCCCAAGGGCTTTGGTAGTGTGAGAGTAAGCTTAAAAACAGGGCATTCTTGTTTCCGCACTGCATATGTTTATATCACATACAGTTATACCCCTTTCAATAAAATCCCAAGAGCCTCCTGGGTTCATTCAGCCAGATGCAATTTATCATTTAACCTTTTTAAGCATATCTACCAGTTGTCAATCCTGGCTTCATTTTCTCTTTCTTAGAACTGGTGAGCAGAAAGGTCAAATGATGTGAAGTACAACAAAGAGCAAAGGCTGTTCGATTGATTTGATTTTTTTCTTGAGAAAGGGAACAACTTGCAGTTGGCGACACAGTCCAGGATGGGTGGGGTGTGTAATCCTCCATAACTGCTGCAATCTCAGGTTCACAGAGAGGATGGAGTAGCTGCCTGCTCTTTTGCCATTGCTTCCTGTGAGGTTGTCTCTGTTCCAGCAGGAGCCTGTAACTGACTGACTGATCAACAGAAATTAAGGAGTGGCTGAGGAGTTTGAGCAAAATTATGAATTTTCCAGTATGACTTTGGCTATCCAGAAATCCCGGGACGTGGAACAGCACACACAGACAGACCATTTTCCATTGCATTTGCGTCCAGGACTCCAGCCACTTTGGAAACATGTGCAGTTGACCCATAGGCATGGCTTGGGGAAAGGCTGCATCTCCCCAGCCTCTGCCTGTCCTGCAGGAAATGATACCCATTCCCAATCAGTGAAAAAAACAGTCCTGGCAATGGGTTGGTAGCAGCACCTGAGCTGTTTTGAAAATCTAGGCTAAAATTCCCAAAAGAAAGTGGTGACAACTAAGGCCCGGATCTTCAGCCACATGGCTCTTAAGCTCACTGACATCCTTGAGAGGAAAGTTTCCCACTGATTTCAATGAGTTTTGTGAAGGAAATTTCAGCTAAAACAAAGCAGAATACTTTTAAGATACTTTTAAGTCTCATCAGCTGCTATAGTCAACTAGGGTAATGTGCCACTCCAGAGAGCAGATGAAATTGTCTCTCTTTCCATTAGCAGTAGGTTGGCACAAGAACTACAGTTTAGGTCTTTTAGTTAAGTGCCTTAAATTAGGCAGTGCTCCTGTGTGGTCTCAAGCCGTTAATTCTCTCTGTATCTCTTGGCAGCTCTGAGATAAGGACAGTTTTATCTCCCCACGTATAAAAAAGTTGGAGGTCTTAGAAAAGAAAGCTTTATAGAAGTACAGGGAACTATCATACTTCAGCAAAGCAAGCCCACTGTCAAAGGAATCCACACACATGGACTTCTGTCTTCACCAGTCCCTCGCTTCTCTTCTCGTACAGCCACATTACCGCATTACCAGCTGGCTGTCAGTTCTGGAGTGTCCTAACCATTGTTCATTCATATTTATTTCAGCTCCAACCAGCGTTCAGTCTGGGGGCTAAGAGCTTTCTGCAAGATTGGTTTCAAGTAGACGGGCAAAGAATGGCAGCTGGGCAGTGGGCCTGTTTCCCTTCGAGCAGCTTTTGTTATGATTGTGGATGTGAAATCTGCTGATGGGGTGGAGGCTGAGCTGAGCTTCTGAACTGTCTTGTTCATCACTAATATGAAAACCTCCTCTCTTAAAATGAATCAGACCAAACCTTTATGACATTATCCCATGACCCAAAGACTGACTTTACATTTGGCCACAAGAAGAGCAGTTTGTTTTGGGTTTTTTTTTTTAGTTACATGTAACTGGGAGTGTTTCAGGCAGTGTCTCTTTATTTAACAAATGATACACGGTCATGACTGAAGGAACTTTTCATTTCCCTGTGAATAACCAGATCAAGCAGCCTTGTCTAATCCTTGTTCTAGCCTTTAAAGTTGGGACACTTTTAATTTTTTTTAATTCTCTGCCAAAATCTATTTGTAAAGTTGTTATTGCAGTAGCTTCCAGATATGAGGAAGCAAGTGCCTCCCCCCATTTGTCTAAGGGAATAAGTGAGTGGGATCACACAGGAATAGACTGAGTCTCCCCAGTGAGGCTCCTAAAGCACTGTGAAATGGTTAGTGAGTTAAACCTCACAAATCCTTCCTGAGTTAGTGCTAAGTTCCTTTCACTGGTGGAAGGCAAAGTGAGATAAGCACAGCAAAGGGCAAAAGGCATCTGCAAAGAGGATTTTGCTCCTTGAAGAACAAATGAAGGTGTGTCTTGTAGACAGTGATTTACTCAAGGTGGAGTCTTTCCATTGATCTCAGTCATTACAAACATCATAATTAGAGCTTGCTGAATAACATTCAAGAATGGTGTATCAGTATATTCAACACCTTCTGCTATCAGTTTTGAGTAACTTGCTTGTTGGTTCAGAGATTACAAAGTGAGAAGGAGCCAGTGGCATCATTAGTCTGAGCTCCTGCATACTATGTGCTGCAGGATCATACTGAATTGTTTTTTTCTTGGAAATACAGAGTAACTTTCAGGGAATTAATTTTTTTGTTGTTGTTATTGTTTGTTTTACATATTGCTAGTGAATGGAGACATCCACCAAGAGCCTTACCTAAACTGGTTAATTACTCTCACTTCTAAAAGGTCATGGTTTTTTTCCTAGTCGAGATTTGTCTGATTTCAGCTCTCTATAATTAATTTATTTATTTATCTGCCAGTTTAAACAGCTCTCCATTATCAAACCTCTGTTTTTACATTGGTGTTGAGACACTGTGATCAAGTCAACCCTTCACCTGATCTTTGTTCAGGCAGATTGTGCTCCTGGAGTCTTTCACTGTAAGGCATGCTTTCTAGTCCTTTAATCAGCCCAGACTCTCTTTTCTGTATTTTTTCCAATGTGTCACCATCCTTCTGGAATTATTCACAAATAACCTTTTCATTAGTCGAGCCGTTCTTCACATGGTTGAATAATATTTGCCTGATGAATTTAGAGTAACCTTCCTATCGGTTGGTTATATTATTTTTGAGTTCTTAACGTGAGCAGCTGCAGAGGTCTCTTATCCTACAGCTCCACTGGCCATGGAAGACATTTTCATGTGTTGTTTAGTCCTTCTTCTGGACAAGCCACTATACCACCTGCTATCGATCCCAGCTGAGCCACAATGAGACACCAACATGCTAACATGTAAAAATGTTCCCATGTCTCAGGATGGAAAGGGACATAAACCCAGCCATTCTCGGGCTAGCTCAGCACTTCTCCTTGTTTCCTGCAGATTGCCAGAATCCTTTGGTATGCAAGAAATTCTCAGAAGGAAAGGTTATTATACATGGAGTATACTCCTGAACTGTGGAACTCCTGAAAGAAGGCCACGTTTATCACTCCAAGAAGCTTCTTAAGGGGCTGCTTCAACTGATGCTAGTTACTGTATCTAGTGCTTCCTTACCTGTCAATCCCAGTGATTTGTCTTAATTACAGAATCACAGAATGGTCAATGTTAGAAGGGACATCTGGAGATCATCTAGCTCAAGCCTGCTTCTAAAGCAGGTTCTCCTAGAGCAGGTTGCACAGTCATGTCCAGGTGGGGTTTGAATGTCTCTAGAAATGGAGACTTCTCTCTGGGCAGCCTGTGCCAGTGCTCTGTCACCCTCATGGTAAAGAAGTTCTTCCTCATATTCAGAAGGAACTTCTTGTGCTGCAGTTTGTGCCCATTGGCTCTTGTCCCGTCACTGGGCACCACTGAAAAGAGCCTGGCCCCATCTTCTTGACACTCGCCCCTAAGATATTTATAGACATTGATAAGATCCCCTCTCAGTCTTCTCTCCTCCAGGCTAAACAGACCCAGCTGTCTCTGCCTTCCCTCATCAGGGAGATGCTCCAGTCCCCTCATCATCTTCACAGCCCTCTGCTGGACCCTCTCCAGTAGTTCCCTGTCCCTCTTGAACTGGGGAGCCCAGCACTGGACACAGCACTCCAGATGTGGCCTCACCAGGGCAGCACGGAGAGGGAGGATCACCTCCCTCGACCTGCTGGCCACGTTCCTCCGAATGCACCCCAGGGTCCCGTTGGCCACCTTGGCCACACGGGCACACTGCTGGCCCATGGGCAACTTGCTGCCCACCGGCACTCCCAGGTCCTTGTCCACAGAGCTGCCTTCCAGCAGGTCAGCCCCAGCCTGTGCTGGTGCCTGGGGTTGTCCCTCCCCAGGTGCAGGAGTCACCTAACCCACACTGCCTGACCTTACCGATGGGGACGTTATGGGGACAGGGTCAGAAGTCTTGCTGAGGTCAAAGTAGACAACATTCACCACTCTCCCCTCATCTACCCAGCCAGTTGTTCCATCACAGAAGGCTGTCAGGTTGGTCAGGCATGATTTCCCCTTGGTGAATCCACTTTGACTGTTCCTGATGATTACCCGGCTCCATGGAAAGTGATTGACATACTGGGGTATTTGTGAAAAACAGAAGGGTGGGCAAAAATTCAACACCATAGAAGGCTATCCTTGCTTGAGAATGTCCTCAGTCATTCTCATCTACATTTGAAAGAGGTGGATGTTTGCAAGAAAACTGTGTCTATACAACAATTACACTAATTTTAGCTCAGCAGAGTGTCAAGTCCCTTCTTAATTACAAATTAACCTGACTCACTTCTCCTTGGCCGCGGTGTTCTGCTGTCATTTGCTGCAGTGAAACAGGCTGCGGAACTTCCCCTTTAGATTTTCATAAGAAAGCCGCTTGTTCAATGTCATGTTTTAGACTTCAGCTGGACTCTCCTTTCTTGCCAGTGCTTGTTTCCATTGAACACACAGCTTGGTGAAGAAATAGCCCCTTCCCTATCCTGCAGCCTCCCCTGACCCTGCTTCAACCAGACAGGCAGTTGTGGTTGTGGTTGCTCTTGATGTCTCTGAAGCCATTGAGGTAGTACAGCCTAAACTTTCTTCCCTGCTACATGACACTCAAATCGCACCAACCTCCCCCGCCAAAGTGAAAATCAGGGTGATGGGAAAGCTTACACCTTTCGGTCCCACTCTCTTTCTGCAGTTTTGGGGCCTTGAAAGCAGCTCTCAGTGCCATCAGTATCATAAAAACAAAAAGAGCCTCTTTCTGATGCTTTCATCTAGAAGTTCAGAAAGCCGCAGCCACCTCCAGGCTTTGATCTTGAGCCAAAGCCAAAGCCAAAGCCAAAGCCAAAGCCAACCTCCTTTGTTCCCCAGACCTTTTAGTTTTGTTTTGACAGACACAAGTGCTCTTCTCTGTGCTTTTCTTCTCTCTGTTCCCCCTTCTCACACACACCCCACCTCCCCAGGCCCTGGCTGGAAGTCTTATCATTCCTGTGGGAGAACGTGTGTATGAACTTCTGTTTCATAGGTCACCAAGACAGTGCTGGACCAAGGGAGATGGGCAAGCAGAGCCTAGGTGATTTGGCCCCAGATGTTAAGACAATGGGCTTTCCTGCCATTGTTTTCGGTCAGTCTGCCTGACTGCAGGAGGCAATGCACACTCTGTCCTGGTGGCTAAAAATGCCCGCGAGGGAAAGGGAAGGGCCACAGCAGACATCTGGGGCCAAAGAAGAAGTGATTTGTTAACCATGTGTAGCCACAAATGGAGCTTTGAGGGAGGGGACTGCAAATAGCAAACTATTTCCAGATGTTCAAAGTCAATTCAAACATGCCACCTACTGGACCTGAGCTTGGAGGCTTGGTAGAGATGTAGCATCTGGCACTGAAGAACCAGGAAAGATGAGCTTCCACACTTTCCAAGGGTTTCTTGCGAAGGATGGTCCGTCCCTCACCTCTCCTGCTCTCTGGAGTTTATGATCAGTGTCCTCAACTGTGCTCTGCAGAAAGCTTTCATATAGCCAAAAGCTGAAGAGAGCAAGACAGAGGGCATGCAAAATTTCCCCAGGAACTCTGTGGGAATAGTCCTTCTTGTATTGCTTTGTGGAAGGAAAATACATCAGAGCAGCAAAGCACAGGCTTTTTAATGTGGAAATCTTGAGTCTGCCTTTCCTCTGCCAGAGCCTGCCTCATGTGATGCTGAGCAAGTAGGGCACATATTTAAATGCATCCCCTAGTTTGGGATGCTCCAGCTTCAAACACAATGGCCTCTGGTTAAGAGGTGCTGAGCAAGCTTCAGAGTCATTAGTTTCAAAATATTAGATGGTCAGCACTTCTGGAGCTCTTCCTGTCTTAGTTTCTTGGCCTCCGAGGAAACCTTGGAAGTGGTGACAGAGAAGATGGTGAGCCATTTGCCCTGTGTAGGGAAGGTAGAGAAGTCCATGACTCATGACCTTCCTAGACATCCCAAAGGTAGCGCAAGTTACTGCTAGTGAGCTGTAAGCCCTTTGCTAAGCACATTTTGTGTGCTCCGGATCTGATGGAATGGAAGAAGGCAGAACTAAGGGGCATATCTGAAGTACTGCCATGAACCTCCCTGTGTCTCAGAGCTTTTTCAGCTCACTCACTTGAAAACCTGCCTGTGCCGCTCATAGGCAAATGGAATCAAAGGAAAGAGAAACCAGCCTAATACTGCAGCAGGTAAATGTTCTTTCATACTTCTTAAGTGCCACTGAAGGCAAAGCATTATCGTTACAAAAACAGCTGCTGTTTGTCAAAATCCTTCCCTAACATTTGTGGTAGATCATTTTGGTCATTTACGTTCCGGTTCTTCCCTAAAGCTTTGCCACAGGGATTTGGGCAGGAGTTCAAGTACCTGGCAGCTGGAACCATGCCCCGGCTAAGCCACCTAAAGACTGACATTCCAGGCCTCCCCTCATGGAGAAGAGCCTTGGTTCCCTAACTGAGCTTCAGCATCCCGAGTACAAAGCCTGTCAGATTTCATTGTTAACGAGTGAGGAAATAAATTGGCTCTAATTATTCTATGAAGAGCTTAGATGGAATTTTACAGGAAAGAAGCTTTGTCTAGAGATTATAAGAGGAGCCTCTGAGCCAGGAATCCCAGGTTTTATTTCTGGTTCTGCCCTTCATTCATTGAGTGGCCCTGAGTGAATGTTATATCTTGTTTTCCCCCGGTCTGTACAAAGGGGTGCTGATATTGAACTTCCTGGCATAAGTGTTCTAGGCTTAATTAATTAACAGCAGTGAAGCAATCTGAGTTTTCAGTTGGAAGATGCCATAATAATAATCAAAGAAATATTTCTCGCTACTTTGGTGATTGGCATTCTCATTCTTTTTCATGTGTAGATGACAGCCCTCGATGAGAGAGAACAGGGCTTTCAGTCTACTAACTGGTGACTGGGTATTAAGGGAAACCAGTGTGTAACTGGGTAATAAATTCACTGAAATTGCATTTCTTCTTAGGCTGTGAAGAACAGGCAGAAAGACTTTTGCTCAACTATTTGTTAGTCTAAAATTTCCCATTGTTTTATGCAAACAAATCTTGTTGCAAATGATTCACTGTGACTTTTGTTTGAGTAGTTTCTATTCGTGGAGAGTGACTGGCCAATCAACTTACATGGTATTGTGTCTACTCTTTAAGTAGATAATGCTCAGGCTCCCAAATACCTTTCAAAACCATAAAATCACAGAATTGTTCCGGTTGGATCGAATTTCAGGAGCTCTCTAGTTTAACCTCCTGTTCAAAGGAGGAGCAGGTCGGCTACAAGGTGAGAACAGGTTGCTTAGGGCTTTTGACAGCTGGGTACTGAAAATCTTCAAGGATGGTGGCTGTGCAACCTCTTTGGCCAGTACTTGACTGTCCTTATGGTGAAAACACTTTTCCTTATAGCCAGCCTGAACATCTTTCACTTTAATTTATGTCCATTGTCTCTTGTCTTCCCACCATGCGCTGTGGTGAAGAGTTTGGCTCCATCTTCTCGATAGCCTCCTTGTAGGAGCTGTCAGGCTGTTGTTTGTCCCCCACAAAGCCGTTTCTTCTCCAGGCCAAACAAGCCTAGTTCCCTCAGCCTTTCTTAACAGGGCTTTAGCTCCCAACTGTCTTGGTGTTGTCTGCTGAACTTGCTCCAGTGTGTCAACTTTTTTCTTGCACTGGGGGTCCAAAACTGAGTTCAGTGCCATGTGAGTACCTAGGGAAGGGAGATAAACACATCTGCCAGCCTCCTGGCGGTGGCTCTCTTAATACAGCCCAGAGTGCCTTTGTCCACCTTTGCTGCCAAGGCACGCTGCTGGTTCATGCCCAGCTTGCTCTCTGCCTGGATCCCCAGATCCTTTTCTGCAGAGCTGCTTCCCCCTCCCAGCCTGTACTGCTGCAGGGGCTCTTCCTTCCCAAGTGCAGGACTTTGCATTTGTCCTTGCTGCATTTCATAAGGTTCTTATGAGCCCATTCCTGTGGAGGCCCTCTCCAGGGCCCTCTGAATGGCAGCCCTACACTCAAGCATGTCAGCTTCCCCCTGCTACCGTGATGTCTCCAAGCTTGATGAGCAGGGACTCCGTTGCCTCATCCAGACAACTGCTAAAGGTGTTTAAAGAGGACAGGCCCCAGGGTAGACCGCTGCAGTACCCCACTTGTTACCAGCCTCTGGGTAGAGTACAACATGTATCTACCCCTCTCTGAGCCTGACCATCTAAACAGTTTTTTACTTTCTGCTGGTCCACCCGTCTAGACCATAACATCCGAACTTGAATACAAGAATATTGTGGTAGACAGGGTCAAGCCTTGCTAAAGTCATGGTAAAATGCCTGCCAGTCGTGTATGAATAATAGCTACATATATGATATTTACCTGTCTGTGTGTGCCATGTATGTGCACTTTTTGAAAACAGACTTGTGAACTGCTGTGCAGTCACAGTCTAAAAGCCAGTCATCATGGCAGTGAAGTGAATTTATGTCTTACAGTTCAATTTCCTGAACATGGTTCCCATTTTACCTTTGACCAGGATTTTTTAAAGCAATCATCTTTGTCCTTACATCCAATTCCAGTCATGAGTCAAAAGGGTCTCTACATTTGAATGCTGGAGGTACTTCTAGCCATAAGTCATTCTCTAAAGTTTTTCATTCCCCTAACTTCAAAAGGAGTTCTAATCTTTTTAACCTCTGCTTTCCCCAGTAATGTCAAACATATGGTCTACAGGAGATATGGACCACCAGTAAAATCATGGGAAGCTCATGGACTGAGAGAATGGATGTGAGTGAGACACTCCAGGAGAACAGGATTGGCTCCATGCCTGGCCTGGATAGCCTTGTTAGCATAAGCAGTATGGATCTCGGGCGCCATCCACTCTGTGTGTATCTGGGCTTTAAACTTAAACCAGATCTGCAGCTGCAATCACCATGTCCTTGGTACTGATGTCCAGCTCTGTCCTGTGCCTGTCATCTCATCTCCTGTTGTCTGGAGATGTAGTGCAGAGAGTTTTCCCCAGCCATTGGGAAATAGAAGCTGTGTGTGCTTCTCATCATCTCTTCTTGCTAGCAACATTATTTTTCTAACGAAGTTAAGAATATGCTCTGAGAGCTTCTGGGTGCAGGGTGAGGCACGCAGGGAAGAAGGGGAGGTGTGTGGCCATTGTTTAACTGGGTTGGGGAGCTCACTCCTTCTCAAAGCCTTGACCCACTGAAGGAGGGTGGTGCCTAAGTGAGCTGCTCTGCTGCAAAGTTGGAGCCATCCTCCGCAGTACCGCAGTGAGTGCTACTGAACTCAGGTACAGCCACACTCAGGGCTGTGGTTCATCATGGACGACACGATACCACCCATGCCGATGTGCTGATCTCTGCCTAGCTGGAGAGAGGAGACATTCTGAACCTCTGGTTCATCACCTGTTGGAGGTCTCGCATCCAGGTACTGACTGACTAAAAAGGTTATACCCAAAAGCTGGTAGCAGAGCACCCAGGACTAGTGCTAGAAGTCAGGCCTCACCCCTCTTTACAGAACACAAATTTCCAAAATCCCATGTTTGAGCAATTCTTGTAGCTTCCCCTCCTTGGCCAGTGTTAGCTACATAATGGCACCAAGCCAGATAACTTAGAGGAAATAGTTTTTCTTTCAGACTGGCCTGTCAACTCGTGCCTGAAGCCTGAGTGTGGGCAGTGTGCTGGAGATGCACTTGTCCAGGAGTCAGGCAGCACTACAGCAAAGAAATAAAGACATGAAAATTACCATGGGTGAAAAATGCAGAGGTTGGTATCGGCGTCTGACACAGCCAGTGCAGCTTGGGTGAGTGGATGGCTGGATGCTGTTTCTAGCTGATCTCCCACCCAAAGTGTACTGAGGACCTTTGTACATGTGCAGCTTCCTCCTCCCAACAGTACTCATGAATATCATGGTAATTATTATTTCCATTTGCCAAGAGGTGCAGTAACTAGCCTAGGGCCGCTCATCAGGCTGTGGCAAAGGTCAGCCTTGTGACTCCTGGGGCCCTGAATTTTCTATGCAATTAAAGACAGAAATCCTTCCTTTACCAATTCCATGACACAGCACTCAGCGACAATCAGGCAATTGCCTGAATGGTTTAATGAACCCTCTAAAGCTCTGGAGAGAATGGTTGAATTTACTGTTGGATTTTCCAACCTTGTTTTCTGGCAGCCAGAAAATCAAATCTCTTGTAATCATCTTAACTGTGAATATAGGCACTGCAACCTGTTTTTTTATGCCAGGGTTATTTACCACAATTGGGTCCTGTAGGAGTGGGGAGGCGATCTCATCGTGCAGCCTTTCTGCCTGTGCAAGAATGTATTTACCGATGTAGTCATTGTCTTGAACCGGCTAATCCTCTGCTGCCGGGACGGCATCTGCACCACTCGATCCCAGTGTCAGAGACACTCTTTTGCCAACAGCTGACAGCGTTTCCCTGTTTTAGGGATGGGTCTGTTCTTCACCTGCTGGGGACTGTAAATGCTATCCTTGCTACTGCTGTGAAGTGAACGTTGTGTGCCTTTTGGACGTGGCGAGGGGACAGTCAGGAAGTCCTGGGAAGCCACAGGTGCTTGTGCCATGCTGTGGACACCAGCAGGTTTTGCCCGAGATGTGGCCCACAGCAGGAGTGAGAAGACCCCTCTTTGCTCTGGCTGTCTGCAGAGTGTCTGCAACCCACAGCCCAGCTGGTGTTGCCATGGTCACGTTGTCTGCCCCAGGCCCATGAATTCTGATCACTTCAGTGAAAATAATTTGGTGCAGTCAGCAGAGATGTGGGGTTTGCCGTTACCGCACCCACCCACACAGATACACACGCTCCTGCGACCATCTTCTTTGTGCCATGGTTTCAGTACGCGAGCGGACAAGTCTGCTTGTAAGACACAGTGGTATGTCAGCCAGCGGGGATGGTTACAAACGTGGCTTACTCCGGCTCTGCTTAACAAGACCTCCTCCTGCTGCTTGGAACAATGTGTTGTTACCACAACATGACATATAGTTAAGAAAAGAAAGCCAAGCACAATCCACCCAAACTTCAAAACTTCCCCCTTCCCTTCAACAACAGATTTTTCTCGTCAGGTTCAAATTATTTGCCAATGAGTGCTGGAAAATGCCGTTGCTCTGGTGTGGCTTGTATTTATTTGCTGCCTAAAATCAACAGAAGGTATTTCTGGGAAGTGAACATCAGGGGGTGCGAGAAAATGACATCAGCTTGTAGTAAAACTAAGGCTAGCTTCTTCGAGAGCTGGGCCACAGTGGTGGTGATTTCGTACTACTCCATTGCGGCTTCTGTTCCTGGGCTGATGTGCCCAGGCCGCATGCTGTAATTTCAGGTTTTGGTGAACTGAGAGTAAAATCCCAGCGCTGCCCAGCCTCGGTGGGCAGGCTGGCTGGGTCACCTCTCCACCTCTCAGCCCATAGGTGAGGTGCACTGGGAGGGCGGCAGGACAGACAGACACTTGGTGCTTGTGCTTGCTCTCACTGTTGTCCTTGAGGGAGGCTGCTACACGTTTGCAAGGGAGCCAGGTAGTGGATGGATGTTGTACAGAACTTCAGTCTCCCAGTCTGTCGAGCTTGAAAGTTTTTCCAGCTTTCAATTTTGTCTAGAGTTTCTTTCTTAAGACTCCCCCCTTCTTCAAACAGAGCCTCAACTCTGGCTGGGTCCCAGAGATAGATACCAAATGGCGCTTTTTTCCCTTTCTTTTGCTCTTTCTTCCTTCTCGTGAAGCTGGCAGACTCTCCAAACACACATCCAACCAACGCACAGTGCATTCGAAAACAGGCCATCTGGCTGAGCACTCCTTGAGAATGAGAAGACAAGAAAAACAACCCTCTTGGAGCTGGCAGCCGAAAGGCAGGCAGCCCGTACGTGGACTTGATCTCGTGGTGCAATCCAAGAGCCATCCAATCCAAGGGCATTGCAAAAAAGCTCTTTCCTAATGAGCAGAATACGGCTGTCTCCAGAAGCGGCTCCAAGTCAACAATTTGAGTGGGATGCTGTAACTCTCCTCGCTGCACATGTGCTCATTAATTAAAGCCACTTTGGAAGATGCCCCTGACACCCCCGCCGGGGCTTCCAGCCTACCCTCCCCGAAATCCTGCTTGCTGCTTTGCAGCCCCCTGCTGGGCAGGGAGCTGCTGAGCCCCAGGGGACAGGGCCATCACCATCTAGGGTACTGCAGAGCCCCAGGAGGACAGAGCCATCAGCATCCAGGGAACTGCTGAGCCCTAGGAGAAGGACAGGGCCATCAGCATCCAGGGAACTGCTGAGCCCTAGGAGAAGGACAGGGCCATCAGCATCCAGCTCTTAACCACAAAGCAGACCCATTGCATCACCAGCGAACAGCTGCGTGGGGAGCAGAGCACTAGAAGGAAGTTGCACTCCATTTGCTTTGCTGTCATTTTTCTCCCCTCTGAGTTTGGTAACAGCCAGAGTGCTCCAGGCATAAAACCACTTTGGGCAGGTCAGCAAGCAACAGGGACAGAAGTGAGCTGAGCAACCCAATATTGCAATTCTTAACTATTTTTCTGATGATTAAGGACTGGGTTCACAAAATCATGGTGGCTACGGTGAATGCAGAGCCATTAGTAGCCAAATCCCTCAACAGCAGAACAGGAAGGTCTCAGCAGAAGTACAGACTAAAGAAATTATATCACATTAGGTAGAGAACTTCTGGAAATTGCTGGCCCAGCAGGCTGCAGAGGCAGGGAGTATCAGCAGGCTCAAAACGGGATTCAACAAAGTTGCAGACAACAGGTCCTTAAATGGACACAAAAGGAAACAGGCAAGATGTACAATCTCACATCCCAATCCAACAAAGGCAACTGCTGAGACAGCACAAGGAAGAGGGAGATGTCCAGGCCCACGTGCTCCCCCTGGATAGTCTCTCACCTTGCCCCAGCTGGGAGCTGAGGGCTGGGTGGGGAGGACCACTGCTCTGGCCCAGAAGGGCCATTCTTCAGTTTTTATTGTAAGACTCAGTCCCTGTGCCAGCCTGATCTGAAGGTCATATGAGCAGACTGTTGCCTCTTTAAATTACCAGAAGGAAGCTAGAATCCGATTTTTCTCGGAAAGATGGATTTGTGGAACATGTTTCCGTGAATAACAGTCACAAGCCCTGGCTTAACTGCTGTTTGGTCTCCCAGTCGTTACATTTCACACAGTGACTGAGTGATTCATTTGACCCTTTACCTTCTTTCTTGGGATCTCCTTATTTTCTGCATCTGCCCCTTTAGTGCTGATGGCAGCAAGGACAGCTCAGCCTCTGGCAGATCATATAGCTACAGCTAAGCTAGGTGTCTGTGGGTTTCCAATGGCTAGTTACAGTTCTGCATCTGTGGATAGCTATTTCTCAGCTTTCTGCTGTGGCTTCTTGCATGCAGTTGTGTTTCCAAGGTGAGGGACTAAAGCTTTTGACTTTATTAACTCAAGAATAGACTTCTGTAAGTGAAAAATTGCTTTCTTATCTTGAAAAATTATGACAAAGGATACACAGCACCAATTCAGGTCCTTAGGAGCTCTGTTTCTGACCACTGAGTTATCAGAGACATTCAGTGCCTCTTCCTCTTATCAACATGCAATTTAGTTGTCCCCAGCTGACAAAGGTGAGGTCTAAAACTGAGATTTTGCATCATTATCTTTTTAAACCCACTGCTTTATAAGCTTTAACAATGACAGTGGGATGTTCGTCAACTGAAAAGGAAATAAAAAACATGGGTTTGATTGAGTCAGATATGCCCCTTCTTTGGGGCTGACAATTCAAACAGAAGTGGCTTGTTCAGAAAAAACAGGAGGTGACAAGGGATAGAGACCTGTACTAAATCAGAATGAAGTTCAGCAGTGCAATTGCTAAATCGTATCAGAGAGAATGCAGAGAGTAACTGGGAAGCTTCAACGTGGAAAAAAAAAAAAAAAAAAAAAAAGGGAAAGAGGCACAACGAATTAGAAGAGACCTCTAGCTTGTTGAATCTACTCCTCTGCTGTCATGATATCCCACAACTGATAAAGATCTGTCTTCAAACAGTAAAGCTTTTTATTCCCATTCCATTTTATTCTTTGGAGGTTATTTTGAACTTCACTCTGCTGCTGTTTTGAAAGCTTCTGCTAGTTTTCAGCCTGAATTTATTTATGACCAGTGTATGCCCATTTTAAGATCTTTCCTTTTTTAAACTCTAACCTGCTATTAGCCACATTTAGTAAATGTTTTAGAGCATAATTCATCTCCTACAAATATGTGTGTTCTGTTATGCTAACGTTGTCCTTTTTTTATTTTTAACTTACAGGAAAGCAGAATATGCAAAGACAAGATAAAACATGTTTCAGGTCTACATTACAATTCAGACAGAAATTTAAATCAGCTGAAGACATCAGAACTAAATGCTTTGTAAGTGTTTCTGTGCTATCGATTACTCAAGGGATAGTTACAGATAATATGCCTTTCAGTACATATTGCTTCCTTTACAGCCTTTGATGTGATTTTGTGAAAGGTAGATTCCCTTCAGGAATGTGCTTTGAGGTCTGAGGCAAGTCAGCTGGAGCTCTGGGAGCATGGTTTCTCCAGAGACCAGGTTCCAGACTTGCTTGAGATGTTTGTATAAACACCACCATTGACAAAGACAGTATATCAGGATATATTCTCATGATACTGAGAATACCAAGTGAATATCAGTTGTGCTGTGGGAGTGGCATTTGTGCCTTGTATTCCAATAAAATGAATTAAGTTTTCTTCAGGTCGATTCGGAAATTAGATGTAGAGAGTGTCCAAACCATGACCGGTGAAAAGGATGCCAGTTGGAATACTTTTCTAGTGAAAAAATGGGGTTTGAGAGAACAGATATTTTCATAGAAAGTGTTTGCTGTCCTCCAAATGTGCCCCCCTCTTATAAACCCTTAGAAGAGATTTGATTGTTGGCAGTTTGGGGATTATTTCCCTCCCTTTCCCCCCAGTGTTTTCCAGTGGAAAATATTCAGGGTTTGGGTGTTCAGCCCTTTGCTGAAATGTCAACATTTTCCAGAGGGTGAAGGAAGGGAAAAGAGAAGAAAAGAAAAACATGTTCTGACCAGCTCCAGTCAGAGCCAAATGGCTCAGTCCTGGATTTGGTCAGCGAAGTATGCTGGAGGGGAGAAAATGGGAGTGTCTTGGTTCCACACACAGCCTGGCTGGGCTGAGGGCTGCATATCACGATCCATTCGTATGAGTCATTCCAGCCGAAATTTCACCAAGGGAGCGTGTGTAGTGGCTTTTAAGCACTTTAGGTCAATATGCAGCATAGGGCTGCAAACACTGCCATGCTGCTTGCCATGGCCACTTCGGCTCTTTGTGCGCGTGTGGGATGCGCGCAGGTACACTGTGTTCAAGTGCAAGCCCTCCAATATTTCCATGACGTCTTTAAGTCACAGAGACCACAATAACCTTTGGCACCTATCCAGACCTGCAAATTCAGCTTTTCCCCAATCATGAAAGAAGAGAAAGGATTAAAATGGCATGTGCTTGTAAACATACGTGATTGCCTGTGCCCTCCTCCTGGGTGATGCTGTCCTGTGCTGTGCAATGGCTGGAATTTAGCCTTTGAGAGCCCCAGCCAGCTATGGACAGGCTGGCTTTAGGCAGGGAGAAATGCTGGAAGAGCCAACATAAAGGCTGCTAAACTACACATGCATATGCGTGCGCCGTCCTGCTTCTGGGGGAAAAGGAGTGGCTTCGTTTCCCTAACACGTTGCTGATACCCAGCTGCATGCTCAACCTCCAGAAAGCTGTCCCAGCACTTGGGCACCTTCAAATCTGAGGAAGGCAAGGGCCACCTTTGCTTCCACCTCTCCAAGGTGTCTCCCACAGCTGCAGTGGGGAAACTGGTGGATGGATGCATACCCAGACTAGGTCTTTGTCCCCCTCTAGTGACCCGATTGCAAAAGAAGTTTTCTGAGTCCTATTCCCTCCAGTAAAGATGGTCGTTAATTTAGGCCAGGATGTTGAATGGTTTCCTTTCTAAAGGCCAGTAGGACATCTAAGCACCACTGGCAGGTCATATACTTATACACCCTCGGACATTACCCATTACCAATGTAAACAATAATTAGGAGCTTGATTTTCTGCTCTAATAGACCACGTGTGCCTGCTTTCCTCCCATGGAGGATGGCAGCCACAGGCTTCAGATGACAGCCTGTGCTTAGTCCTCCGGGAGACCCACCTAGGGCCACTGTTACCAGTGCAAAAGCACATGCTCCCAGTCTCTTGTAACCAAACACTTGCTGAGTCACAGCCTAGTCACCGGTACACTTAGCGAGTCGCGTCAGCCATCTGTCACCAGCACATCCTCCTCACCGCGCTGTGACTCCATGGGGAAAACAACAGGAGGCAGATTACGTTCAGCTGAGGAGCCAGGCTCGCGTGTGTCTTGGCTCTGAGTAACCCCCAGATTGCCTTCTAACCAGTGGTGGAGGCTTCGGCTACTCTTAGTTTGGCCCTTTGTCAGGGAAGAAAGTGACATTCAGGTTCAAACACTGAAAGTTTTACCTGACTAATGAGTGACTCCAAACAAAGCCGACTCAGGCAAGACACTGTGCAAAATGTCCCTCCTACAGCCAGATCATGTACACAGACCTCCACGCTGGGGTTCTCCTCCAACCAGTGTTTAAAAAGTAGCACCAAAATATAGGGCACCCTGTTTCCTAAGGTCTTGTCCCACCTACAGCGTCACTGAAAGCCGCAAGAGCAGCCTTGTTGTGCCTCCTGTCCTGACGAACCCCAACGTTTCCCTTGGTTCAGCCGTGTGCTGGAGGTGCAGCCCTGGGGGGCACAGCCCCAAAAGGCGGCATCGCTCCCCGCCGGGTGCCGGCATTACCAATCAGATGAGGCACTGCCCAGACACGCCAGCCAGCCAGGGTGAGTGTAAGCAGTCCGGAGTAGGGGTTCACCCCGGATTTCACAAACCTAGACCCCTGTGCTGCTTACCACAACCTCCCCAGCCTCCTCTCTCATATGCTTGCAAGTCTGTTTTCCCCATGAACTCCCTGACGGACAAATCACCCACACCAGCAATCTGACCATCCTGCTTTATCCTGAGGCAACGAAAGAGTGTGGAGTGGATGTGGCCTTTTTTGTTCTGGAGCAAAAAAGTGAACTCAATGCCAGGCACAGATCCCAGGCTGTATAGCTGAAATCGCGCTTAGAGCACATAATTCCCATTTGTGCTTGTGTGCACGCAGGGCAAGGGTGGGGGTTGGCGGGGGGGTGAATATAAGAATGTAATTGTCATAATTTAATCCAAAACTACTTCTTGGAAGAAAAAAAAAAAAAAAAAAACACAACAGGCTGACACAAAACAGCATGTTCAGTTATAAACACCACATGAAAGAGCCGTATTATGTTCTGCTTGGTAACTGACATTGAACGTTAACGTTCTCAGCTGCCCACTACTGGGCAAAGGCCTTTCCAGCGCTCCCCCTCCCGTTGCAAACAAAAGCCCCCAGCCAAACTGCGGCACAGATACCAATTTCTGAGGCCGCAGAGAAATTCCACACTGAAAGTTCACTATGGGTAGAGGAGGGTGGCTGGTAGACGGAGCAGCACGGAGCAGATAGATAGCCATCTGGGACACAGGGCGCTCCCAGCTGCTGTGGGGAGAGCGCACGCACATCTCCTGCAAGGCCATAAAAAAGTTGGCATGTGCTGTGTGAGCCACGGAGGGGTTTTTCCCCCCAGATTTCCCAGAATAGGCCAGTGTATTCTCAGAGTGATGGGCCTTGCTGGCACCACGGCTGCTCCCCTTGGATGGACGCGGGTGCGCTGCAGCTGGAAGCAGCAGCAGCTAGCAGGAATGGTGTTGGGCCCTCCGCACCCTTCCCTTCTCCTCCCAGGCCTTCAGGTGGAGTGAGTCATTTGGTGGAAAGGAAGCACAGTCATTCCGGCTTAGATCCTCAGGGATGCTGACTTAACTCCGGATGGCACTGCACCCCTCAAAAAGCACCTAGGAACCTGGACACCTGATAATTCACTCGGCATTTCTTCTCTCCCTCCAGGGGCTCACCATTCCTGTCGGCAGGACCAGGAGGTGATGAGGAAATGCCCTTCAAATCCTCGCTCTCCCCTGCGGTGGGGGTGGCTGGGGTCTCATCCTAACTAGAGGCTCCACAAATCATCTGCTGCAGTCATTGCAGTAGGATATCACGAAAGAAATGCCTTCTGCTTGAAGAATATGTTTTTTAGCTTCATGCTAACCTTTATTTTTCATGGGGCTGGGTGACATTATTAGCACCCGTGCTTACTGCTGAAGTGAAGCATGTTTGTTGTAGCGTGGGTGGGAGATGGGTTACCATCAGTATGGAGGAGATCTAGAGAATGGCTTCTGTTATTTATTTCTTTTCTGTTCTTGTAGGATGTGTGATGCTGTTTAACAAAGACCTGCTTAGCAGAATCCAATTAAAATCTGAATTCCCACCCAGGCACCCTTGGGAGATCCTCCTTGCTTGCTCCAAGGGATAGTCAAAAGCAATGTAAAGGGGAAAAACTTGGTTCCCAGCCTGGTGGAGACACAGCGATGGGTGGGACCTCCCTGCTGTGTGGTGAGGTGGAAGGAGGCAAAACGTGTCCCCTACACCGTGGCACCTCGGGATGGAGCCCCAGCGGGCGTTGCCTTTTGCCCCGGGGGTGGTCAGGCTGGGCCCAGCACCGTGCCCCGAGGCAAAAGGCAGGGGCCCGCCGCCCCGCCCGCCCGAAAGGTGGAATTGAACCACTCTGTCGCTAGACAGCTACAGGTTTGAAGCCTGCACCCCAGACCACTGAGGGTCATCCGGGCAACTAGCATAAGCCCATCATCTCTCTATATGAAGCTCAAGTAGTCCTTCGCGCTGAGGTCAGGGTGAGCGCCGCTTGGGCCGCTCCAGCGCGTCCTCCGCCTTTCCCGATAAGCCCACCCCCCCGCGACGGTAGAGAGTGCCGCGGTGGCGGGAGAAACCCTGGTGGGTTCAGCCCCGTTACCGACCCAGAAGCCCCCGGGCTTGGTATGTAAATAACATGCCGTTGATTGGCTGCTGCCGAGGGCGGGGCGGGCGGGGAGGTGCTCCGGGAAGGGGCCGCGGCCCTGGCGGCGCCCCCGGCGCGGGGCGGCGGTGACTCACGGCGCTTCCCAGAAGGAGCGGGGCCGTGCCAGCAGCGGGGCCGCCCCGCGCCCTGCCCGCCGCCCTTCCCGGACCGCCGGGGTCCCTTACAACATCGGACGGGGCGGCTTGTGCAACGGGGCCGCCCCAGCCCCGGGCCCCCGCGGCGGTGTGATGGGCGCTGCTCGGCGGGGCTGGCGCGGCGGGAGCAGGCCGGGCGCAGGCTGAGCGCGGCCCGGCGGCCCTGTGCCTGGCTCGGGCTGGCGGCCCGCGGGCCGTGCCCCCGCCGGTGGGTGCCCAGGCCGTTAGGCGGGTGTAAACACGGCTGCCCATACAAACACAGGGCATATACATCTGACATGCGGGGCTCGGCAGAGAAGGCAGAGCACTGCCACATTTTGAGCAGTATCTTTTTTTTGGTTTTTGTTGGTGGGGGGGTTTTGGGTGTTTGGGTTTTTTTTATCTTTTCTTGTTTTTCCCCAGCAGTGGCTAACGCCAGATACTCTGGAGGATGTGAATCTCCCATGAGATACCTCGTAGAACAATAATATCCTCTGGGAGGAAATTCCTCCCTGGCCCCCAACTGAGGATCAGCTTATGCCCTGAAGTATGAGGATTGAAAACACTTGTAATTTTATCCTAGCGAGTGTAACTACAGAGGCTATTTTCATAAATGTCTAAACCCTTGAAAAATTACTCACTTCACTTGCCTGGAGAGATTCCTCTGAAGTGAAGCCATTTTTGCAAATGCATGTGGTTTCCAGTGATTTTTAATTAGATGATTCTTTTTGGTGTAAGCAACAAATAAAACCGTAGGCTTGTTCCCCCTCCTGCTTGCCCTGGGGAAGCTGAGGCTCAAAGCTGGTCCTCAGTGGAGCGGCACCAGGGAGGGTAAAACTGCTACAGAACAGAACCAGGTCCACAGCCCAAAGCTGAGAGCAGTTTTGTAGATATCAGCAAAAGAAAGTGAAAAATATATGGTGGGGCAGCGCCATTCCCACTCGCACCTGGGAACACTGCAGCACTGCCGGGCACAGCTTTGCTTTCACTGCGTGGCTCCAGGTTGTGACTTCACCCCGTTGGAGCTGCACCAGCTCTGGTGTCATCGGGTTCGCTGACTCCCCAACACAGTCTCGAGTGTACCTGAGGCCCCGTTGTTCGTAGTGAACAGCTCTTTTAGTAACTTAAATGTGGTTTTCAGAGCACATTTTTAATTCCAACCCAGATACAGGGTTTGTGTCAGAAGCTACTTGGAGAGCTGCTCCTGTGCCTGCCAATGCCAGGCAGGATTTTTTCTTCCCTTCCTTGGTTTACAGGACTTGTGTTCCCTGGTACATTCCTATCTCTTTACCTGGTACTTATCCCGGTAGCAGGTGGTATAATCTAGCAAGTTTCTTTTGTGCATAAAAATGCATGGGGTGGGGAACTGGGGGCGTGCGTGGGAGGACGTGCGGGGAAATTAGTCATGGGGAGGAAGAGGTTAGCGCGGGGGTTTGAGGAAATCAGGTGGCCGCAGCAATCCCTCCGGCTTCCAGCCGAGCCCGTCCTGACGTCTGCTGGGAAAAGAACGTCAGCTCAGAGATATGCTCCTGTCAGCCCAGCGGCATGTGACCTCGCTGACCAATTCAGGCTGAACAAGAATGGCTGCCAGGGGTCGGAGGAGACATTCCTAGCTCCTGTACTTCATTTTCAAGGCTCGGCTTTACCAACGCTTTCACTTTCTTTTTGCTTTACTTTCTAGTGTCTACCTTTTCTGGATCTCTTCCCCTGCAGCACTTCAAGGGGAAGGCATCTTAGGGTGACAGTGCTGCTCTCGTCTCTCTCTTGTGGCCTCTAGGATTTTTAAGCAGAGATGTCTTTCGTGTCTTGTGATCTGTCTCCCTGTGCTTTCCAGAAAAATACTACACCACACACTCAAGTCCAAATGAAAAACAGCAGCCAGGCAAAATGCTCCAGCCAAATAACCAAAAGAACCATTGGAGGGTCCAGCTCCTAAAACTTTCCTTATTCTGCGGGAAAGGGACATGCGAGATAATGAATGTGGCAGTTTCTAAAGATTGAACGGTGGAGGAAGGCGCTCGAGAGGGTCAGCAGCAACATAGGAAATGCTGCCGGACCACAGAGTTGGTAGGAAAGCAGTAACAAAGAAGTTTTGAGAATTTTCTCCTTGACCGGATGCTAGTCCGTCTAGGTTCAGCTCTCCTTCTGGAGCGGAAGCTGTGCTGGCCACTGACTTCCCCAGCAGTGGTTGGAAATAACATACCCAGGACCTCTGTGTGTCTGGTTTTCAAAGGTCTTTGTCACCCCTGACCAGGAGGCACTGTGGCTGAGTTCCTGCGCCGGACAGAGGTGCCGGTCTCCTTCTGTGAGGAGGAGCCCCGGGGGCAGGTACCTGTAGGCGATCCTTTGTGCAGTTTCTCTCGTCTGCTGCTCGGTGCACTTATGAGTCATCTTATGACTTATGATCAGATTTATAAGGCTACCAAAAATGCAAATAGGTACCTCCTAGGATTTTCAAAAGCGTGTAAATATGTGAAAAGACCCATTGATTTGAAGGGCCCCTCAGCACTTGATTTGCCTTTAAACATTTCTTGGAAATCCTGTAGGCATTCAGCTTCATCTGTAGACCAAGTATCTTTGATAATCTGACCCTTTGCCATTAGAAGTATAGAGCAAATTCAATTTATCAGCTTAATGATGGAAAAGCTTGCTCTCCTCAGTAGTGCTCTTAATTAAAGCATTTCTCAGTGTCTTTGGACCCGATTCTCCACCTTATGCAGAGAACGACAGTATGCCAAATGGGTGCAGAGCACTGCCAATTTAGGTTTGATTCAATGCCCATTCAAGTTAATAGAAATCTTCCCACGGGAATCAATGGGATTTGGTTCAGGCCCCAAAGTCAATGGGGAATTCTGATTTGGCAGTATTTTATGCCCACACTGCACCAGTATAAGCAAACAGTCAAGGTACAAAGCCTTGGAGAATTTGTAAGGGACTTCTGGGGCAGACAGTAGCCTAGGCTACTTGAACAATTCTCAGTGCCTAAGACTGTCCAGCAAGGAAGCCTTAAAACAAATCAGTCTGAACTTTTCCTGTTCATTTTTTGTAGCACTCTTACCAGTTAACAATACAGTCTTGATTTTACTTTTTTTGGTCCCAGTCTGACAGAACATACAAGCATCTTCAGTGCTTTGTTCTTACTTCTTCTTTTAACCACCAGAACCTGATTTGTGTCAGAAAAGATAAGCCTAGATCCCTACTGTATTAAAATAATTATTTGGTGTAAGGTGGGGGATGAGAAAGGCTGTTATTCTTAGCAGCAGCAATGAAATTTCAGCAGCTGATGACGTCAGTGCTAAAATGTCAGTGTGAAACAGGCTGGAACAAATTAAGAGTGTGGTGTCGTCACTGTGAGAGCCACGCTGCCCTCCGGAGGGACCGTGGTTGGATGCTGCAGATGCAGTTCAGGTGATGGGGAGACAGGCTTGCAGGAGGTTCTCAGAAGCCTCCAAAAAAGCAACAACAATCATCTCAGTACCAGAAAGGTCAAAGAAGATGCTATTTCAACATCCCTGCCTACCTCATGGCATGAGCTAACAGCAAGGGAAGGTCCACATCTACAAACCAGGTTCCAGGAACTAGTACAGAAAAGAACCAAAATAAAATCAGCCATCTTCTAGTCACTTAACTCCATCTCTGATGTCACTCCTGTGGCTCAAATCAAAGAGAAAGATGCCTTTTGTCGTGATGTGCTGCTTAAAAGAGATGTGCTTGGAGTAGAGGTGATCCTGAAACATTTATTACTTAACTGTGCTGTTGCTTTCAAAGAATGCCTTCAGGCTATCAAAAAAATGCTGAGCTGAAGATGCACAGAGCCTTAATCAAAAAGGGGTGAAATTCCAAAAGCATTCATGCTTGTTCTCAAAGAGCCTGGTCTTGCACGCTTCTTGGTTAGTCTTAGGTTGCAGTGTTAGACCCAGCCCTGCGTCAGTGGAGGGTATGGATGCTAGCTGAGAGGTGGTATCTCATGATCCTGATATCTTGGGGTCTTGAGCCCTGTATCTTCTTGGTCCAGCAGATTATCTGCCTTGTCTGCAGGCTTTGTTGCGCTGTGGGATGTGCTGTTGTTGGGGAGTGGTAGGGAGGGTTGTGACCATCCTTCATGGAGACCTGTAGTATTTTGTATGGAAATATCCGAAAAGTTGAGATTTCCTGGATTAGTGTTTCTAGAAAACTAGTACTGGTAACAAAACTGCTCTGTGTTGTTTCACTGCTTTCTAGAACTGTCTTTCGGGTGGCTGCAAGAATGGATGTGGTTACAGCAGACAGAGGAAAATACATTGCGATGTGTGCTTATCTATCAATCGTACCAGCTGTTTCTGGCATGCAGCAACTGGCTGACCACAGTAAGGAAAGGAGGATGTAATCAGTTAGCAAAGGCACTCCTTTCTCAGCAAGGACGATAAGGATTATTGGCAAACCCACAGAGAGTTACGGGAATAGAGGAATTGGTGTGCTGAAGTCACTTCCTATCAACTGGGAGTCCCTGTGCTTGGAGCATTGTGTTTGCTTTTCTCGTATGTATCTCATTGGTTGTCTGCATTAGTTCAGACACGTAAGTGCACTCACCCTGTCTCGGCACACAGAAAGCTCATTCAGATTGCCTTTGTAGTCTTTTATCTATTTTTAGGGGAAGGACTGAGAGGGGCTGTGAGCAGGGGAGTGATTCCTTACCACATCTTTACACCAGCAAAACACCTTGCTGCAGAGATATTTGCAAAAACAGGCGTGATTTAATCAATTCAGGGAAGAGGCATATGCCAACAGAAACACTCTTTTGCCAACACAAACCACGCTGCCACTAGAGGAGTATTGGTAATCCCACTCTTGTCAGCGTGGGGCCTCTGCCGCACTGGTTAGGTGCTGTATGGGCAGGCAGCATAGGAGGTTCCCAGCCGGTGAGATCACTCAGGGCTTTGCACCTCAGTGCTGAGGTGAGCCCCTGCTCCCCCATCTCAAGAGGAAGCAGCAGCCATTTCAGCTGCACCTGTATCAACAGAGAATTTATATAAACTGGAGGCGCAGGTGGTTGCTGTCGCAGTCTGTAGATGGGAGAACTGTCCGCTGCATCGTATATGGTCAGCGCAGGTCTTGATGATACCACGGGAGTATCTGGTGTCTTCTCAGAGGTCTTGCCAGCCAGCTGAGAGAGGGCTCCCGCTGCAGCCCTGCGTGCAACTAATTGCAGCCTAGCACTGAGGTTAGGAGAATGCTACTAGATCAAAGCTTCCTTACCAGGAAGGCTGGAGAGCCTGGACAAGGATGAGGTAGATCTGGAGTCAAATGTCATTGTGTCGCCCTGCTGTCAGCATTTCAGGTCTAAATATCTGACTGGTAAAAGTAGGGGAAGCAAAAGGTTGAATGCTACCTGCACTGCATCCTGTTTAGTCCAGTTTTACTAGAGCTTTGGGGATATAGGAATTAAATGTCCACAGAAGGAAACAAAGACTTCTACTTTATCTAGATTTAGAGGGTGGGGTGTGTGTGTGTGTCTGTGTGTGTGCGCAAGCATTAAGTGAAATTGATTTGTAATTACGAATCCCAGATAGACAGTCACTGGAGACAGAATTACTTTGTTCTGGACGTGTTTGTAAATATCTGTCTGTATTTTTAAGACTTACCACTGTAGGAGACCCAAGATGATCTGTGATTTCTGCAATCTCATCAGAGAGAGCAAGTGAGTGATTCCATGCGGTAGAGACATACAGCCCATGACTCACAGGCCTGAGTCACAGCATTGGGACACTTCAGCATTCAGAAACACTAGTAGTGACAGAAATCAGGATGATGAGCAAGCAGCTGTTACTCATTCTCAGCTGGACACCGTAAGCATGTTTGTACCAGTCAATGTGGCTCTGGCTCTTTGTCTTCTCGTGCAGACCTGCAGTCATCTGGATAGCATGGTGACATAGCTCACTTACCGTTTGCCTCTGGGCAAGAGATGATCAAGTCTAGTCTCAGGCTCCCAGACTGTCCTACTTGACTCTATTCGTCTCAGCATAGAGCTATCATGGCAATTTTCACTTTAGAATGCTTCTTTCATCTCTGGAGATAAGCTCACGTTACAAACCCAAAGGCATTGATCATCACACAGGGTTAGAAAGTATCTGTGTCCCTATTTGTAGCTGGGGGGAGCTGAGGCACTAAGCAGGTAGGCAACATGCTTTTAGTGACAAAGGAGATTTGTAGCAGAGCCAGGACAAAAACACAGGAGCCTTAACTACCTCTCTTAAATCTCTAACCACTGAGCCATACGCTCCATTGCATTCATCATTTCCTCGTGAGGTGGCAGTTTGGATGAGAACAAGTGCCCAGGAAGTCACCCTGTTTATTCTGCTCGGCCTCTTAATGCCTGTGGAACTTTTTTATTGAATTCTTTTCATGGCCATCATCTTTGGTGCGGGAAATGATTCCAAGAGACAAAGACTCGGTTGTGTGTGAGCACGTGTGTGTGTGTGGTTGGGAGAGGGGAAGAATAAAAAATCAATTTCCAGATGGTTGAAAGGATGCATAGCACTTTGCTATTGGCAAAAACAACCTCTTTCATTTTCAGGATGTGTAAGTCACAGAACTGCAGCTGGAAAAAAATAAGCAGAAAGGGAGACAGTGGGGTAAAAATAAGAATAACTAATGAAAAACAACCCAGCTGATATTCAAAAATCTAAGTGCTTCATTTTTATTGGGGGGGGGGGGGGGGGGAATGTGCTTGCTCAGGAGGATCTGCATAGAGCAGGTTCAAATATGTATCATTTCATTTTCTTGTTAGCTTCTTTGCTTTGCATTCCCAACTATAGCCTCACAGGAAATTCAGTCCCTGGCAAGCTTCAGCTCCAGACAGGAAGCGTTCTGAGGAATTTCTTCCATACAGGTACTATATTTGCTTGGAGGGATAACATGGTGGAGATATTTACCATGGTTGCATTTAACTAGCAGGATATTATGCATGTTCATGGAGCTTCTGGGAGTGATCTCCCTCTGCAGCCACCAGCACACCATGTTTAAACAAATTGTGTTGCTCTGCCTGCCTGTGGGAAGATTTGCATCAGATCTGGGCCAGATTCTCCTTCCTCTGACAGCAGCACGGCCCAACTTATGTCAAAGATATTTGCTGATGTCAGAGAGTATCAGAATCAGGCCTGCACAGCAGGTTTTTATCGCACGACAAAGTTGGTGTTGTGCTATTTGCATGTACAGATACTTGCAAACAGATATTTTAATAGGAGGAGTGAGTGTGAGAGGGTGCAGGCTTATGCTGTGTGTGCAGGTGAAGGAAGGTCTTTGCTCTTGCCTTTGCTTTCTGAGGGGACCAAACACCGAGAGGGATGAGCTGTCAGCACCACACCGCCTTTCAGATGCGTGGGAGGTACTGAGTGTGACCAATTGAGATGCAAGCTTCCTGCACCCCTTGGGGCTTGCTAGGGATGCTTTCCCACCTTTCTCTGCAAGTTCAGAGTGGGGCTATTCTGCTTATTAGTCCAGAGGGGACCACAGCAGTCTGAAAAACAAGTGCCATAGCTCCCTCGGTTGCATTGCTAGGTAACATCAGCATCATCAGTTAACGGTGATGCAGTGAGCTGAATATTTCTTGATGCACCCAAAAGAAATATCCCTTCCTTACCAAAACACGTGAGTGCTTGCCAGTCTTTAAAGCAGTTCTCAGGATACAAGGTGTGTAGAGAAAAGGCTGATCAGTCTGAATCACTGTCTCTCAAGAGAAACGTGAGGGATTAAGTATATGACTGGGAACAATCCTGTGCTGGCAAGGAAATGGACTGCATGACCTGTCTCAGAGATCTATGATTCACTGCAAATACAGAGAATGAGCATGAAAATGTGTAGTAACATGCAGTGGTACCTTGCCTGCTATTACAGCACAGCCTCCAGCCAGAGACAGCCCGACCATGTTTACAGGTGTGCTCTAGTAACAGGCTTTTTCTGTGGGGAGCCATGAAGACAGAAGAATGCCTTCAAAGCCTTAAAGGTCTCTGTGCCGCCCTGTCAAGCTGTGGAAATGTAACTGTGTGTGCAGCGCTGAAGCATGCATTTTTTTTTTTAGGGTTGGGGTTTTTTTGGTTGTTTCTGGGGCAGGAAGCACAAGTGCAGATCCTCCCACTAAATGCTATGGGGGGAAGAAAAGATTCACAGACTCCCCTGCCGTGTTAGTGAAAATGTAGCTTTGGCCTTTAGCGCCCTTTATTACATAAACACAAGTAGTGTAGACATATTAATCACCCTGCCATTGAAGGAGGAACAGAGCAGCAACCTCAAATGCCACCCACTCCCCATTCTTGCTCCCATTTGATGTTGCTATTTTAAGCCACACATTATTTCCTGCTGTGATTTTATTTTTTTTTTTGCCCAGCTTCTAATTCTGGCTCTGAGGTAAGCTGTGACATATGTATCCCTCCTCTCCCCCTCCCCGCCTTCCTCCTCCCCCTGCACCCACGTCCTCTTTATTGCTACTGCTTTAGAAATTTTATCTCCATCTCTCATAAGCAGCCGGGTCCCAGAGGTTAGTTATTGACTGCCTGGAAAATAAGCAAAAAGGCTGATCTTCCTGCTTTTGGACTTGAGTGCAAACACTACTGGGGCTGTGGTTTGCGGGGTAGACTGCTTTAAAAGTGCTGTTGCCCTGCTATCCCCTCCTCAGAGAGGTTAGCGTTGCAGAGAGGATGGTCTGGCTGGGAAGGAAGGCTGCTGCTCAGCCCCTAATGATAGGCCATGGCCGGTGTATTCCTCTGAAGAGAAGGGTATTACACCAGTGGCATGTGCTTTGTGGACTAGAGGAGACAGGACAGAGCTCAACTACCCTACAAGGGGTTTCTCTCCTGAGCCTGCTTCTGTGTAAAAGCGATCAGCAGATTTCTAGCCTCAAGCAGTCTCTCCCCAAGGCAACTGCCTCTTCCCGCCTGTGCCAGAACTCAGCTTATGTCTTTCTGGTTCTGCTGCATCCACGTGTCTCCTGTGGCTTTCAGCTGCAACCAGGTCAGCCCTGAGGAAGGCTGTAACTGCATCAGTCTAGGGCAGATGAAGAATGGAGGCTGCAGTCCCAGGAAGGGCCCAGCGCGCCAGGCAGCGGTGGCTCTTTCCCTGCATGAGTGCGTGGCTGAGCACTGATAAGAGCTCTGCCAAAGTAAGTTTGAGCCCTAGGAGGAAATCTGAGGCCTGCTTCTGCACCGCAGTTGAGGAACATTACAGGTTTGTCCTCTTCCACACCCACTCGCCCCTTCCCTCCCTGCCAAACAACCTGTTAGAGAAAATCTCCTCTGCCTGGTTGGTTGTTGCTGCAGGCGCATCCCTGCTAGCATAAGAGGAGCAGGCTGGGTGGCGGTGGGCTGCTGGCAAAGCCCCAGGACTTGCTTATACATCCAAGGAAGCAGAGGTCTGGGCTGCCCTCAGCCAGCCCTGGTGTATATATTTCACACAAACAACCTCACGCCTTTCCCTTCCTGTGAGTTGCATTCAGAGTTGCTGCACGTGGCTCTTGTCTGCCTGGTACAACCAATAGCTGTAGGAAATCCCAGGCTGGGTGGCTATGTGTTCTTCATCCTCCCCTTCCCCAGACAAGGATTCCAGTTATGCCCGTTCTGAGGTTCCCGGAGAATGGGAGAGGCAGAGAGAGCAAGAGTGAGAAGCCCTCTGCCAAGTGGTTTAATGTTAGTCACAGCTGCTGGAAGTCTGCTGTGCTCTCTCCAGGACCGTTATTTTTATTTTCACAGTCAGTTTCCATGTGGATCCCTAGAGAAGGCTGAGGAATCACATCCCAAGAGCGGGCTACACGCTAGCTTTGCACATCTGCACGCTTTGCCGTTTGTTTTGAAGCAGCAAGGAGAGCACACCAGCCCGTGGAGCTGGGCAGCTGTCCCATCGCAGGCCAAACCGCTGCCCTCAGATCCCTGCTTGCAAAGAGCTTGCAGCTGAATCGAGCAAGCTAATTTCTTAGTGGATGGGAGGGAGGGGAAAGAGCCAGGCTCACGAATTGGGAGTGATCACACCAGAAAGAAATGACTGTTTTTCCAGCATAGTATGTCCCCATGGGCAGCTATTTTAAAAGTTTTAAAAGTTATTGCAGAATAACTTCTCCCACAACAGCAACACTGGAGAATTTCCCCCTCGAGACAAGACTCGAGTAAATTGGCTTCACAGAAAATCACCCCACTGTGGGGTCTCACACCCAGAGCTGCGCAGCAGGAGCCAGCCAGCAGCTGACAGGCGTCTGGTGTCCTGGGGGAAATGTGTTGGATGAGGACAGCCCTCCAAGGACCAATGTCCCTAGGACAGCCACTACTGCCATCCTCGCTGGCACAGGGTCACAGCACCTTGGGGGGGGTGGGGGTGGTGTCTGTGCAGTGGAGCTGACTGGGCACAGGAGCTCAGGGAGGGAGAAGAATTCAGTTTATGCTGAGCATTGCCTGCTTGCTAGGACCATCCACCAGAGGCCAATGCAGATACTGGCCGTGGTGGTCACTGGAACAATAGGAGTACTGGGAAGGAGCCTGTGGTTTACAGATAAAGTGGCTGTGGGGCAGGGGTAGCTTAGGGGAACTGGTGCAATAGGCCATATGTGTCATGGCATTCGAAGTATGTGATAAATAACCCATCTTTGGGTTTGGTCAGGCTATTGCAGAAACAACAACAAAGATGTTAAAGAACCCAATCACTCCTGAATACCCACAGTTCGGCATCTGGCAATGACACGAGTTGGCGGAGATTTCATGGCCTGTGGACCATCCACGCAACCCCAAAGCCTGTCTTTCCTCGCAGAGCTGGCCTTTATGATCAGTCTTGCTGTATGCTCCCTGGCGTGGCAGCAACCAGAGAGGCCCAGCTCGTGCGAGGCAGAGCTGGCAGGAGCCCTGAGTGCCTGGAGAGCCCCCTTGCTGCTGGCCCGCCATTGTTCCTTGTCCAGGCAGCTCAGCTGTAGCTCATCTAGGTCAAGAGAGGCGATTCAGGAAGATGTTCCCTGGGAGCTCTGATGAGATCTTCTCCTCCCAGGGCCCTTCAGCTGGGCTTGTTCCTTTTTCTCATTCCACACACAGTTTAAAAGGCTGTGTTTGTAAACACCAGTCTCCAACTCACAGCCTCTGGGGCTCCGGGCAGGAGGCCAGGGAGGGATCTAAGAGACGGTAGACAGTTTTAAGAGGCTGTGGCGTCCGATCGCTGCTGTGGAGAAGACACGCCTTGCAGTTAATAGCCATGATAGTGGGAGTCACCTACAGTACCAGCAGGTCTCAGCACTATTTTGTGGCTCCCTGAGGCTGAGATTGGGTTTCACTGAAATGACCTCTTCACATGCCAAGGTAAATTCTGGGTCTCTCAGGCCAGCTCTGCCAGAATCGGTGGGGAGTTAAGCTGCGTCACCTCTAATGTATGTACAAGTTCAGTGCCCTGTGATGATAAACACCACAGTGGACATGTGTTTGCATTTGACACAGTGCTGGTTAAATATTCACTCTGTTCAACCTCTCCTTCCCACAGATCATTCCAGAGAGCTTGGCCACGTACGTGGACTTGGGCACTCCCATCTTACTGGGGAGACAAGGACCTACTGTGGCACAGCACCTGCTCACTGAACGCAAGCCGGATGACCAACAGTCTGAGCTGGTGGCAAAGAGGGTCTGCCCAAGCCTCCCAGTCTCTCTTTGCCTTAATCCTGTTGAAAATTGGTTAACAGGTGCCATTGTTTGGCATTTTGACGTTGTGGAGCAGTGACAAAGCTCTGTCACTGAGGAAAGGCTAGAGATGGTGAGAGGCAGAGCTGGGCCCACCTCTTCCCACCAGCTGCAGCACTTGGTGGGCAAGGGAGGCAAGAAGAGATCTTCACCCAAGCACAAGTCTGAGCCTGTCCGTATGTCCAGAATTGCTTCTGTCCACACGCTTTACCAGCAGGCACATTCATGCACAGATGCAGCTGGAGCTGTCTGGGTCCGGGCAGCGTGGGGAGCGTTAGCAGCCTGAGCGCACATGGGTATCTAGTGCAGAGCTACAGCTGGGAAGCAGCCAGCAGTCCAGACAGGCGGTGTGTTGGCTGCAGCGTTGGCTTGTCTATACCTGAGCTCATGCCTCACTGCACAGATGCAGCCTCTGTGCCCTGCATCCTGAAGGCCTGGAGCTGGGACGGCTTTTGTTTTCCCCATGCGGGTAGCTCTGCACTGGACTCCCGCAGCTTCACACTGTGTGTGATGGCTTGTACCTGGGTCACGCGTTACGCCTGTGCAAAGGACTTTGCTTCTGGGGGAGCAATGTGGAAGGCCAGGCCTGGCTGGTGGGGCCAAGCAGGGAAGAGGAAAGCCAGTTAGTTGCTCCTTTAAGTGAAGAAGCCGACAGGACTGCAGGGAAGGAGCTCTGGAAGCTGTGTGTTTCTCTCAGTGCCTCAGGGGCTGGTTACTAAATTTGGTTACTGGGCTTAAATAATGCAGCGTGGCAGAGCCCAGTGGGTTTGAACATTGTCATATCCAGATAATCCTCTTCTAGGTGGCTGCGATCTCTTGTTCTCTGCCACTGCTATCTGCACAGAAGCTTGAATGTGACGTGAAACATCATCTTAAATAATTATAACTAGCAGAGAAGAGCCAAAGCTGCAAAGTCCCATCTATTTCCACTGTGCTCTGTCTATCTATGTAATTTCTAAGGTGCCAATCACCAAAGCATCCAAGCACTGTCTAATCTGGATCTGAATTCCCTTGGTGCTCACGGAGGCTTGAAGCTTAGCATTTTATGTGAGACCATCTCTAATTAGCCAGCATAGGGACAGAGCTGCATAGAGCAGAGAAGACTCCTATTGCTTTATGATTTACCGACCAAGAGCCCAGCTGGGTCAGAGGAGTCAGAACATCATGGTCACTGCTGGCCCAGGAATTATTAAATCCTCTTTCTGTTACTCCAGGGAAGGCAGGGCAGGTTTACCAAGGGAGTGCAGGGAGCCATGGTCCCCTGCCCAGCGTGTTGTGTACCTTCTGGGTCATACAATGTGGAAGTAGGGGCAGATCTGCACAGTCTGGGCTTCAAGGCTGCATCCAGCTCTGGGGCAAGAAGAGAAAAGGCCCTCTGCCACCCCTTGCTGCAGCTCCAAGCCTCCCCATGTGGAGACAAGGGAAAAACACAAAACAGGAGCCAGTGACCTGGCTTTGCACCATTCAGGAGAAGGGGGAAGAAAATTATTCACCCAGCTGCTCTCTCAGCTGACCTGCTGCCCCACACTTTCTGCAGACTTTGTGGAACAGATTGAAACCTGCCAGAATACCAGTCATGGCTAACACAGGGAGTATTAACAGTGGCAAAAACAGTGGCAAAAAAAACCCCACTGTATTGAGCATACCTGGGGAGAAATCAGATTAACCTTTCCTTCATTACCAGGGAAACAGTACTTGTTTCCAATGAGAACCTGCCATGTTCAGGCAATGCTGTAGTGGTGAAATTACTTTCTGTCTATCAGGTTGCACTTAGGAGAAGGGTCTCTCTCAGCCTCTGCCCAGTCTCCCTGATTTGACGTGACACTTGACAGCAGGTTTTCATGGCAGAGGATACTTAGCAGTTACTGGGAGAGAGCCTTTCCAAATCCTGCTTATAAGCATCACATTTCAGTCCTTACAAACGTGCAGGTCCTCCCCACCCACCCCCATCGATCAGCCCTATCCTCCTTCCCCCACAACTGCTGGAGTATTTTTAGTGACATTGAATAAATACATGTTAAATCTTTCTCTATTAGCGACATGTCAAAAATTAAAATGTAAAGCCTGCAGCAAAGCCAGCTTCATCTAGGGCACTTGCAATGCTCGTACCATTGTTCCCAGCCTCCTGGGCAACCATGTGCTTTTCCTTCAAGCTATTCATATTCTCTGCACACCCTTTCTGCTCTTCTTCCCCCAGAAATGCTAGTGCCACCTTCTGATGTTTACTCACCAACTATACCCAAGCCTCCCAAACTTTATGCCTAGGAAGAATCTCCAGGTTTCATCCTCTCCAGACACATGTCAGACATGCCCTCTCCAGACATCGTGTCAAAGATTCCTCAAGACCCACTGTAAATGTCATTGGATTTTTTTAGGCCCTTGCTCAGGCCACTGTATAGCAACTCCAAATTTGCTGTCATAGCTAGGAATTGGCAGGTAGGAATCCAAGTATATCCATAACTAGATTTTCCATCCATACCCACAACTGTCACCTTCTTCCACAAGATTTCCACTCTTCCATGTACATTGGCTTCTCAGGTAAACTTCAGGTCTGACTAAGCCATGCCCACTCTACCAGTCACCCCACTCCTTTATTTCAAACCCTGTTTCTCCCTAGAAATCCTGCCTCTCCCCCACTGCCTCTCTTGCTTCAGCTTTTCCCTGCCTTATGCTTCCCCTTGCCCTTCTCCTGACTACTCATCCTGTCCCCTTCTTTCTCTATTCTCCTTTTCAGTCTACCCTGCCTCCCAATCTAATCCATCTTCTTCAGTCAGAGATGGACATCTCTGCTGTCTCTGGTGGTTCAGGCAAACTGCTTGCATCTTCTCTGAGCTGCCCAAGGCAGGAGCTTGCTCTCCTTTGATACTACCTCTTCAGGTACCTGGTATGGATCAGCTTGGCATCCAGAGCTTAAGGAAAAGTCTACACAGAGCTCACAGCCTGTGTAACTTAACAGGAGGAGATCAGCTCAGAAACTCTGCTACAAAGGAGCAGTGGATGATGGATGAGGTGAAGCTTGAGGTAAAAGACACTGAAATGCTACAGCTATCAAGCAAGCCAAAATATTTATGGCTGTGAATTGCAGGGCGACTGATTATGCAGGGCAGGGAAAAGCTGCCATTAAGGAGAGGGAAATTGCAAAACAAACATCCCCTTTGGATATTTAGTAGCACACCCAAAAGATTAACATTTATTATATCTCCCTATTAAGAAGCAAGATGCTATGCTGCTTTAATTAACTAGGTGGGTTCTCAATCCTCAATTGCCTCTTTGCAAGTATCAGGTGAGACATCAGGGCTGGTGTTCCCAGTGGCATGAAGTTAGGCTCTTCTGGTTAGCAGACTAATCCTGAGGCCCTGCTCTTCAAAGGTATTTAGGTTTCAGGCAGCTGATGTTATTTAGATGCTTAAATCTTCTAAGGCTGTGAGCCTTAGGAGCTAAGAGGTTGGCTGTGAAACTCCAGGTCGCCTGGTTCAAGTGTAGTCTATGTCAGTCTTGATGGACAAATGTTACTGTTAGGTGTCTGCATCATGTCAAATCTCTGAGACTGGGTCGTTCTGCCGTTGCCTGATGTAGCCACTTTTGGCCCATTATTTCTGAAGGAGGGGGTGATAGCCAATGTCAGACTCTTGATAATGGGTTTGATGGTCCTGTAAAAAAATAACTCATGTTATTTTACAGCTATTAATTCAGACAAGTCAGCCTGCTGCTTGATGGGTGTTTTGTTTCATTTGGGGGAGTGGGGGGGGTGGGAAAGCACACGGAGAATTGGTGCCTTTCCCAGACTTGCACAATAGCGGAGTTGGAATTGGGCCCTGTGCAATTTCAATTACTCTGAGTTGCAAGCATTAACTGCTGGCCTGCCTGCTTTTTATTGTAGCTGTGGAAGGAGGTGCAGAGAGCAAACTAGCTGCCATGGTTTGGATGTGATGGAGATGCTGCCAGATTTTAGTAGTTTGGTGACTTTTTCCATAACAGTTCCTGGAGTCACAGCTTTCCCAACACTTGGCAATAGGTAACAGTGATGCACAGGTAAAGACTTCTGTTTCGTGGTGCAAGAAATCTATGAAGACAGGAGCAGGAAAGACAGACTGAAGAGACTGCTTCTTCCACTAGTGTTCTTAATTACCTGCTTGAAGAATGACATTGAACTCAGACCCTCCCAGAGGGAATGGAATTATCTTAATAATGGAATAGACTCCTTCCCCAGACTTGCAACCAGTCCTTTATTAATGGCAGGATCTTCCCCTCCCTCCCAGTTCAGCACCTTTAATCTCTCTGGAGTCAAGCCAAGCTCCTCAGATCTAGGAAAGCAAAGGGACCAGGTTTCCTTAGTGAATCTTTGAGCCAGGAGAAAGAAAAGCTCTGATATTCAGGCTCTTCCCATCATTTTACACCAAAAGCATTCTGTCATCAACCTGGTGAGCCAAGATAGTGGTGGAAACCAGGCTGAGTACTTTCTGCCTCGTGCATCTCATTGAAGAACAGTGGGCAGTTTGGCTGGGGATTCTTCAAGCAGGATGGGGCTGGATCACACCCTAACTACCTGGAGGCAACAAAAAGCCTGAAGTGCTTATCAGCTTTTCTCTGTTTCCTGGGTTGCTGTACTTCTCCCAGCTATCAGAGTGTGGTGTCCAGGGGCTCCCACCAGTTCAGTTTTCCGCAGCTCACAAGTACAGTGGAGAAAAGGGCAGTTACAGGGCCTGCTCTTACACTGTGAGGTCTTCTCAGACAAGGAAGAGTCCTGAGGTTCCAGCAGTGCATGGAGGGTACTGAAACTGGAGCAGAATTGCTGTAGGGGTGATGAGTGGGGCTGTGAGGATGACTTCTTGCAGAAAAGTTTTAGACAGGGATAGGGGCTTTGAGTCCACCTGTATCATGCCTAGGTTTTTGCTGAGCCATGTTACACTGCATGTGCTGTGCTGCTGGGATGCAGAGGGGTCTGAATTGTGGGGCAAGAACTGAATGTTTTAAAAGCCATTACTAAAGCATGTCAGGGTATTCCCATGTGTATACCTTTGCTGAAGGTACGGAGAGAAGACAGATTTCCTACCTGCCTTTCCAGTTTGCACCGCTGTGGTGCTGAACAGAGCTGGCTTGCTGCATGCTGTTTTGGTTGTGAAGATACAAAGCAGCTGGCCAGCATCGCTTAATGGTTCTCATGCATTAGGTCAGTGGGGGTCTGCTGAGTAAAGAGAGCACCTGAAATATGACTAAAACCCTGTTAATTGAGTACTTAGAATGGCCAAAACAAGGAAATCTTTAGTAAGTTGCTTCAGCAGATTTTGTACCTTGGTAGGTCGGGTGGGGCAGGCATGGTGGGTGTGTGGTGGACGTTGTCTTTTGCTGCTGTTGTGGGCAGAAGAAAGCAGGACTTGCCTTAATGGCTCAGGTAAGGCTGCTGGGGGAAGACTAGTTCACTGAGGAACAAGTAATAAAGGGAGCTGGCATGAACAGAAGTGCCTAATGCTTTTTGATTATATATAAAAAGCACCCAATGCCTTGCTCCCCGGGGAAGAGCTCCAAGGTAATTGTCAGTCTGGCTGGCCCCTGCCCTTTAGTCTGAATGTGCCCAAATGGGCTAGGGGTTTTATTTTTGTATTATTGCATTGTTGTTCTCTCACTCCCTTGTGCTTCCCTCTCAGATGCCTGTGGCTGCCTCTGATGCTTCCCTCCCCTGTTTTTGGCCTTTCTGTTGGGCAAACTTTGAGGTTTGCCACCTTTCCTTGCTCCTTTTCCTACATCTTTTATGGTACAAGAAAGCTTTTGGTTGTTTCTCTGTTTGCATTTCACTCTCTGTGGGATTGTGTATGATGGACAATAACGTGCGAATCCTGAGTTCTACTCAGCAGCAAATCAGATACCTAGCAGGGAGCGCTCAGTAAGCAAATGCAAGGTACAATGTGAAAAGAGGGTGTTCATTCCTTGTATTTCTCAGCATCATAAAGACAAAGGTATTTGCTGCTTCCTTCATGATAAAGCTATTGGCTGTATTTACTTTGTTCTCGGTTCTTATGCCACATGTTTTATCTGGCAACTTCCAAGAACCTTACCAGCATTATTTATCTAAATAAATCTCACGTTGCTCCTGTGCAACAGGCATTTTCCTCCATTTTGCAGTTTGGGGAGCCAAGGCATTTAGAAGTGAATTGGCTTTTGCAGAACTAATCTAGCTTTAAGAAAGAGAACAAGAACCTCATAGTCCTGACTTCATTAATGGAATGTTCTCCACCTCTAGTTAATCGGTAGTCTGATTTTCCTTCAGGTTATGACCGTAAAAAGATCCAGTTGCCATTTTAAACACATATAATTAAAGTGCCTGCCTACACAGGGACTTTCATCAGAATGCTCCAGCCACTGCACAGGTGGGTAGGATGCTGCTATACTGAAAATTATGAGGCTCAGAGAGATTAAGAAATGTGACCAAGGATTTGGAAAATGAAAGCTCACCCTGTAATACAAAAATTTTGATTCTTACCGCCTTGTTCTGAGTCTTAGACAACACTGTTTCCTTAAGGGTTTGGGGTTTGGTTTTTTTTGGTTGGTGCCACCCCCCCAGATTTCCTAAGGGTTGGAGGGACAAGGAGATACTCTCTAGGCAATCTGCACATCTGCTAGCTGGTCACTACGAAGTGACAGAGTTAGTGACTGGAGTGGGTTTTATATGGACCAGCTTGGCTGTGTCCTGGAGCTTGGAGAATACAGATTTCACCTAACTTTTTTTTCTTTCTTTCTCCCCTCCCTAGTAGTTTATGCTGTTGAGATAGGTTATCCTCCCTTTTCAGTAAGGGAGAAAAAGCAGTTGCAAGTGGTGAAGAAATAGGGAATGACTGTGATTGTCTTAAGTGCCTTTCCTGGAAAAATCCCTTTCTGCCATAGAGGTGGCCTGAAGACACTGGTACATCAGGGCTGCAGTGTTTCCAGTAACCCAGCAGGATTTGGTGGGTGGAGGAAGGGGAAGGAACTCAGCGAGCCGTGACAATGGGAAAATCTTGGCAGGGACTTGCACACGCAGTCTTGCAACTGGCCTCAATGTCCCAACTGTTACAAGCAGGGATTGCACCGGGGTGAGGAAAGCGGACAGAAGGGTGTGTGAAGGCAACAATAAAACCCAAACCCTGGACTGGCGTGTTCAGCTGAGGCCTTGCGGTAAAGCGAGGAGGCGACTGAGGCCACGCTCCGCTTAGGCTCAAAGCCACCGCCCTACAGCTGTGACAGGAAACCTGGAGATACCCCTTACCCACCGAGGGAGAAGGGGACTGGGGTGGGTTCGGTCACTGCATGCTCTAACACGGGCACCAGCGCTGCCGTAGTCGAGCGCCGGCTTCCTTCAGGTGGCCCCGCCTGGGGTAACGGTGCTGGGCAGGGGGCGAGGGCTGGGGGGCTCCAGAGCCCCCTGCGGGCGCCCGGCTGACGCTGGGCCGCCTCAGGGCACAGCCCCACCAGGCCGCCGCCAAGCGAGGGGGCAGCTCGGGGCCGCGGGCGGGCAGCGGCCGGGCGGGAGGCCGCGCCCCGCCGGCCCGTGAAGCCGTTGAGGCCGTTGCGGCCGTTGAGGCCGTTGCGCGGGCCCGGGCGGCCGTTGGTGCGCGCGCCGCTGCTGCCCCCTGCCGGGCGCGGGCCGGCGCCTCCGCGGGAGCCGGGCCGGGGAGCGCCGCTGAGGGGAAGGGCCTGCCGGGGGGCCGGGGTGGCCGCCCTCGGGCTGCAGGGACCGGGAGAGCGGGCCAGAGGCCCCGGGAGGGCTTGTTTTTGACGGGGGGATATGTGTGCCTGCCTGGGTTCAGGGCTGAGCAAGGCCTCGCTGGGCGGCTGCGGGCAGGGAGCCACTGCCAGGGCAGGCTGCGCACTCCCGCCTGGCCCCTCGGCCCTCCAGGCCCTCCTTGCTGCCCTCCCGGGCACGGCTCGGCTGGGCCCTGCTGCAGCTGCTTTGATTTACAGAGTTTCAGTTACAGAGTGCCTTGCCTGATCGTGCATGTGTATGACTCTATCCCTGCAGCAGTTCCGGCAGTGCTGTCGAGGAGTGGGTCATTTCCTTTTGACTCAGCGGCATCAATCACGGAGTATATTGCTCTGGCTTGGCTCGTGTCTTCAGCTGTGAAGACATACTCTCCTGCTCACACTTGGGCAGCTCGGAGACAAGCCTTGGGCTTTTGTTTTGCGGGCCCCTTAGCACTCATCGGGCACAAACTGCAGCTGGCAGGCTGCTATTCCCCAGCCTTCTTGTTGGCCATTATATATCCCCTGCTAATTTAAAGGTGTCAGCATGCCTCGTGGGCCGGGCGAGTCACCTTCAGGGTCCTACTGAGCAGGCTTTCCAAGCTCAGACTGCCCTGCTAGCATGGAAGATCCACTGCACAGAACAACAGGCTTCTATGAGTGTCCCAGCGTTGCACACCATGCAAAGTCAGGTCTTAAGGCAGCAAGTTTTAGCTCATGCTGACTCAGACACCTCTGGGACAATGAAACATAACCTAAATCCAAATATTGTCCAGACTGTTTAGTGGCTGTCCCTTGCACCTAATATGTGCGCACGATATTGTCTTATATGAACAAGTACATGATACAATTTATATGAATGAAAGGTTTCTCTTTTTTCAGCACAGAATTTTTACTTTGTAGCTCAGGCTCTTTCCTGTAAAAGTCAAGACCAGCTACCGCTCACGTTCCACCGCTGAAGCAAGATGACTGGATGGACAGAGGATACTATCCTATCCATGGATAAACGGGAGTGGTCTGAAGGCTAAGCCTGTTAATAAATACCCTATGCCTCCACATGACTCGCCTGGAGCAGTTTTGGGGAAAACCAGCTATTATTATCAGGGGAAATCAAAATGTATGTTGTAATTTGAGACACATTCAAGGTCCTATATGTGCTATAGGAATAGGCCCACAATTGCTGTGCCGTTCCTGTCATCCCTGTGTGTCCTGTTTGCCTCTGCAAAATGATGTTGTGGGACTGACAGCAGACAGATGGGACAGAGAAATGGCTTCCAGCTCTGAAGAGCTGCAGTGCGGTTTACCGTGCAGAGCAGGTAGAGCTGGTGGTTCAGACTCCCTTCCAGCAAAGTGGACATGAGGCGCTCAGTCACAGGAGGATCCTGGGCCTTACACTGCTCCTGGGATCTGCCAGTTCACATGCAGCATAGACGTGAGACAGTGTTAGAGATTCAAAAGCAAAGTCAGTCCACAAACAGTTCTAAGTGTGGATGAATACACACTCCAGTTGTGGAAACGCATGTGAAAATTACCTCTAAATATTTCCAGTTAGTCAGAATAAAATCGCAATGTCTGAGAATGTAGAAATTCAAGGTTAACCTGGAAGGGAGGAATGAAGACGCTTGAAAGTTAGGACTGCTGATGGCTAGTCAACCAGCAACACAGACACCTATCTGCCACACTTCTGCCAAGAAGGGAGGAATGAAGACACTTGAAAGTAAGGAGTGCTGATGGCTAGTCAACCAGCAACACAGACACCTATCTGCTACACTTCTGCCAAGAAATCCTTCCTATGCAGACCAGACTTGATATTTGTAAGTATACTGCATAAGTGCATAATATTCTACATAAATGTGTGTGTATACATATATATACACACATTTAGTATGTACTACCTAGTGTATAAGAACATATAGATAATAGATGTGCACGTGACAGGATTTTAGGGTTAAGTCTGTATCAGCAAATATTCTGGGACACTACAACTCCATCGTCTATGAAATTAATAGCTGATTCCTGTTAATTTCTTCTTGCCATAGTTTTGGCCTGTGCCAGTTAACACACTTCCAAACAATTCTCAGGCATGACTGAAGGAGTTAGTGTGGGCCAGGGGCCGTTCCCAGCAACCATTTGGATCCAAAAGCCTAGCTTGAAGGATGAAAGAGTTTAAAGTTATGGGTGCAAGCCATCCTGTGCCAGGGCCCTCAGTGCCAGAGAACAGTCCTGGGCACGTTTAATTTACTGGTGTAGACATAGTCTAGGAGCCCAAGGGATTACGCAGGGTTTTAAGGGTTGCATGCCTGGACTTAGATACTTGATTTCACCCGAGATCCATTTTATGGGACCTTGTGTTTTTTGTGGACATGGACCTTGGTCCTTTAAATATTCTATCACCTTAGCTAAAAGGCTTGCCTCCTGGTGTTAATGACCCTTTAGTGTTTTCCCTAAATAGCAGATACCCAGTAGAAGGTAAAGTGCGTTGTAATTACAGTTTTATTATTGCTGCCTTCATGACAGTGGCATATAACAACAGTGAACTTTGTTTATCGTTACATTTTGTATATTTTTTTGGAAGAAAGTCACTTGAAACATAAGAGGGGGAAAAAAACCCTGTACAAAATGTAATTTTTCAAAGCCTGGCTAATTTTCATCAGGCTTTGTAGAAAATAGCTTCCTTTGCCTTCAGGTAAAACCTGGAGATTTTAAGATTACGCTGATTTTGCTATATGAAATTATGGAGGGACTGACTAGATTTTGCAAGAGAACATCCCTGCAAGTGGATTCAGTTATACTGATCCTTGTGGTATAACTTCTCTTGGGAATGGCGCTATCAAGTTTCCACTATACGAATGTACTTGAGCTTTTCGCTTTTCTATGTCCTCTGAAGAACGGCACAGAAAGGTGTCTGACTGATAGCAGCATTGATATAAAGGAACAAAACTTCTTTGGTCACGATGCTAATTACAGTACTCCGGGTCACCTACTTTTCCTGACCCATCTGTCTAGTCTAATCATGGCTCTTTCTCCTAACTCTTTCTGGCTGTTATCCTCTTAGCCTGACTCTTTCCATAACTTGAGTCTCATTTCTGTCAATGCAGTCACCACATTCACCACATTAACATCAGAATACGTAGGCCAGGGCTGAGGTGAACACTGACATGAGTGTCTCTTCTTATTTGTGCAAGTCTGGTCAGCCTGGTGGGACTGCCACTCTACTATGCAATATGTGACTTGAGTACCCAACTGTCCCAGTCACAGCCCGCTTGATGTGCGGGTGGGTGTTGGGACAACTCTGATACTGTGATGATGATACAGTATGGTGGTGACAGCAGCAAGGAACGGGGCAGAAGTATATTGAAAGACCATTTATCTGTTGGTGTGATGAGTGTCCACCATATATGCAGCAAATTTGGCTGGATCTTCAGAAGCTGTCCTTTCAAAGGTTTACAGCAGAGAAAAGGAGAGGGCTGGGGAGTGATGAGATTAGCATCTGATCCTTTAGACCGAATCTGTCTGTGCTATTTGTGTTGCAATTTGCTACACAGCTACGCAGGTCTCCCAGAGATGGAATCCCAAGCACCTGCTATATTCGCTGCTGTGAGCAGGTAATTCAGGGGATTTGATTCTATGTATCTGGGCACATTACCCATCTAGGGGGGAGCCAGAATACAGCTGAGTAGATCTGGCTGAGAACGAGGAGAGATTTTTCAAAAATAGGTTCCAGAAAATTACTCATTAATACCTCTAGGAACCCTGGCTGTTGTGTGGAAACTAAGACTGAGAGAATTTGTTTCTGCATTGCCACCTCTGAATGCAGTCAGGTTGTATGGGCCATACTTCTGTTCTTTGAGGGCTAGGAGACTGGTGGTGAGGTGTAACTTGTGTCAGGCTCTAGTGTCCACCTCTCATGCACTCAGACAAGGAGGGGTCATCCTAGGATTTGTAGGCAGACCTGATCCTTTCACTCTGGCCTTTTGCACTGTCCTTGGGCTTAAGCACTGACAAGGGAGCATGCAGAGCCTGGGACCAACAGCCCGGCTGGCTGTGCGTGAGACACGGAGACCTTTGGCTAATAAAGCACAACTTCCTGCTTGCGTGTGTGCTTGTCAACCTAAAGCAGCTCGTTGCTGCTATGTGGTGATCCCGGTTCTGCCCTCAGCCCATGTGGAAGAACAGAGACAGAGCTGGGAAAAACCAGAAACCCCTCCAGACCCTTCACCCTTCTCCTGGCAGTGCTCAGTTGGAAGGGGCGAGCCCGTGCAGAGGCGAAGTGGCGGTCTCTTGTGCCCTCTGGGGGCGGCTCGTATGCAGTACAGGCAACAGAGAGCGTCGGGTGCAAGATCGGGCTTTTCACAAGGGTTCTTTTAGCCAGCCCCCTCGTAGAGGAGGTTTGGAGGACAGGAGCAGGCCCATGGCTGTCGTGCCTCCATGGTTCTGCCAGATCCTGCTTCTGTTCTGACAGCACCTCTTAGCTGAAAGGTTTTACCCTGGAAACAAAGAGGCATAAGAAAGTGATGTATGATAAGATTTTCATGAAAATATCCCACCCCCACCCTTTATCTGCCCTTTGTCTTAGCCCATCTTCTCTTGCCCTCTTTTTTGACCATTTTTAGTGCTAGCGTGCCTGCATGCAGAGCTCACGATTTCTGATGCCAAACTCATTTCCTCCCTCTCAAGGCCATTTTCATCCTTGTTTACACAGCCATCCTGCCTAAAGAATTGTTCCAACTGGGATTTCTGGTGGATAGCTTGCAAATAACTGTCCTTAGTTGTGAGAAACTCATAAAGGTTTCAACATTTGGCCTCGCTCTCTAGAAGAGCCAGGGTGGGATGTACAGATGGAAGAGTTCAGAAAGCAAGAAATAAATGACATGCTTGTGATTTATTCTTATTACAAAATCTAAGGCCGCTCCTTCCTTGGCCAGTCTAGCAATCTGAGCTTTTGAGGCAGAGGCTTGTGAAGACAGGTTGTCTTGTGCTGTTCCTCAAACTGCAGTTTTACTGGATGCTTCGACCCCTTCGGTTTTCTTCCAGCTGGTTTGTGGCCACAAATGCTCAGTCATTTTCAGTTCTACAGTTGTTTTAAGGGCCATATATTTTACCTCCAAGCCTTTCCCAAGGATTCTGCTGTGCTGTCACTCCTGCAGAGACCTCAGGCAGTACTTGTGGTCCTCTCTGCAGCCTTCCCTGCCATGCGAGGAGCAGCTCAGTAGCACAGGTTTATGCTCCGACTTCAGCAGACCCAAAACTGTCTTCCCTCCCTAGTGATGAACTGGAGCCTGGCAGCAGCTGCAGAGGGAGTGCGGGCAGGCTCACAAGAGTCCTAGCAGTTCTGCAAAACATCACCAGTGCCTGGCTGGTGTTTTCTAATAATCTGATGGCAATTTGAGAGGTCTGGCCTGGTTCACAGTGAGGCACTGTGGCCAGAAGTCCCCCAGGCTGGCCCAGACAAGGTAGAGCAAGGGTACAGCCTGGCTGTTGCTCTCTTCTTCCATGTACTGTGACCACAGTGGCGATGAGCTGCAAGGCAGCAAGTTCAAGCCTGCACCTCCTGGAAATTCTTCCTGGAATTTCTTTCCCTGGCGATATTAACTTGGTTCTTTTTTCATTTTCCTTAGAAGCACTGAAACTAGATGGGGTGCCCAACTAGGGGAACTGGGAAACCTCTTTGATCGAATGCTGTATTTTATTTATACACTTGGGATAAGCCCAGAGACTGTCTGGGCAGCCAGGAAGTTCCAGAAAGGAATTTCCCCCCATCAAACTAGCAGCCACAATATTTTCTCCCTTCCTGTGCAGAGACTGTGTGTGCTCATTTCCTAGCACTTTTGCTTAAGAAGTTTCCCACTTTTGCAGGAACCTCGGCTCTTTCTCTCTGCTGCTGCCTTTCTAAGCATTGTAGTTTGAGGTTTCTTGTCTTTGACCTAAAGACCTCAAGTCTGAAGCCGCTGACAAGTTGGTTGGCCCTCTCTGTGGGGGTAGGACGTATCGATTGAATGTTTCTTTCATCTTTGGACTGACTGCTCCTGGCTAGCTATATGGCAGGGCTCAGAAACACTGCGTAATTGCAGCTGAGGACTGTTATCATTAAGGTGTTTGAAAAGGAAGAGATGTGACTGAATTGCAGTGACTGTATTTGAAGGAAAGAAGGCCACAGATCCTTTAGCCAGATGAGATTATTCCTCTTCTCCAGGGGTTAGAGGGAAGAAGCTATCTAAAGCAGAAATCAGCATTTCTCTTTGCTTGTGTTTCTGAGGAGCCAGGCTGCTCTGCTACGCTGGAGCTTCTGGCCGGCCAAGATAAACTGCTGGCCCTGTGAGTGCTCTCCAAACAGCTCATTGCCAAGTGGGTGTCATGGGGCCCCTTCCAGGCCCGTTTGCAGAGGAACAGATGCTGCAGTACCAGCTAGAGAAGCACAGTGCAAATGGGCTCGGTAATCCTGCTCTCCCTGGTTCTTGGTGTATTAGCTACATGCTGACTTTCCAATTGCCCTTAGCAATTTGCAGGGAGAGAATGGGCAGCAAGGGAGTTATAACAGCAATGGGGCTGCCCAGCAGTGCTGTTAAGAGGATCATCTCTTTTCCTCACTGCTGTCACATGGCCTGTGCTGGCATGGTCATTGTTTCTCTATTAAATAGCAGGGATCAGTAATTTCTGAACACCTTTCTCTTCAATTTGTTTTCTGCTTCTTTTCCTCTTTCCATGGCAGTCAAAAACCGCATCTGCAAAACCATGTATCTCATTCATCACTCAGATATGCTTAAAAGAGATATATCTAAAAAAAGAACAAATAGCTGTCAGTGTCAACCATCTCAGACCAGCCCTTCCTAATATTCCCTGAATGTCTGCAGTGTTTGCATGACAGCAGCTGGCTCAGTTCTGGGACAGCTTGTAGCCATTAAGATAACAGTGGCCAGTTCTCACCTTTGGGTGCCTATAGCCTTAGTGAAGGGCTCCTTTGCGACCTCACGTTGGATGTTTCCCAACTGCCTGCCCCACACTCCTGATACAAAGACCACACAGCCAGAGCTCAGAGAGCACTTGTGTGCACGGCAGCTTCACCTCTGCAGCTGGGTCACGGGGGGGTTGTGGTTTGCGTGGTGGGGACAGCTTACGTTGGCCTGTGTTAGGGCAGACATTGCACAGAGGCAAAGTCAGAGATGATCCCTTCTAGAGGAGCCTGCAGGCTCAGCAATTCACACACTGGGAGGAGAAATGCCCTCTGGTACCTGTCCTAAGTGATTGGTGGCTGGCTCAGGGATAGAGTTAGGTGCCGCTTTGTCTGTTTTGCCAGTCATACCGTTCTGGAATACAGTCACTGAGAATGAGAATACAATTCTCATTATTTTTGCGGACTGTCCTCCCCTGCTTTTATCCACATACATTGGACTGTGGCTGAGACATTTGGTGGATGGCCTTGGTCTGTGGTACCATTCAAGAGGGGCCTGGCTTTGGGCCCACATCTTCCTCCGGGTAAGCTCTAGGCTCAGCTTTTATCCTGCTTCTGCCTTGCTATTCTCTTTTATCATTGCCCTTGGCAGACAGATGCTTCTTCCGTGCTTGGCACTGGCTGTAGCTCCAGTGTCTGTCTCGGACATCACCCAGTTAGGGTCATGAGCGAGAGGGGATGGATGGTTTTCGGTTTTCCGATCTCCTTTGGTGTGATGAGGGAAGACCCCCAATAGGTGGCGCTTCTTCCCTGGATGTTGGGGTGGGTTGTTTTGCCTTCAACATTGGGATGTTCACAGCAGCATCCGCACAGATTCTGCCACGGCACATTGTGCCGGGAAGAGAGGCCGAAAAGCAGTCCAGTGTGTGAGGGGGCCAAGCAAATCCACAGGTGACTTCAAAGTGTGAAAATGCCATGTCTTTCCTTATGAGAAGGCTTGGCCAGGCCTGCCTAATGGAGCCTTCTGCACCCACACACATTCCTGTTCTTGCATCTTGCAGTGCCAGTGGTGCACCCTGGGCAGGATAAACTGCAGAAGGTATTAGATTGTCCTATGAGCACAACAACAAACACAACTCAGAGGGAATCTGTGCATTAAACTAATCCTTGCTGCATGTCTTCAACCCTCCTACCCGTCTCCCCTATTGTACTGTTTGGCCAGGATTCCCACAAAGCCATGTCTCCAAGTGAAAGTAAGATGCAGCACACCAGAGGCTCAGGCAGTTCTCCAGGGACATCTTCCCCATGACAGCAGCAGGCAGGAACGTGCAGGTATTGTGGAAGTGAACCAGGATCCTGGCTCAGCTCACAGCCTCCTGCCCCCTCCTTGTTGCCACAATGCCACATGCTTTTGCAGAGGAAACTTGCCACTTGCCTCCCTTCTGCTCCTGGTCTGGCCATGAAGAATTTAAAGAGATATTCAAGCAGTGCTGGAGCAGGCGTGTGGACTTACCCTAAATGTTATATGATGCATCTTTCATATTTTTATCGTGTGACCAGAGGTTTGAACCCAGTAGGCAGATCAAAACTCCAGGGGGTGAGAAATCCAGAGGAACCAAAACCAAAGCAAATTGATCACATGAAATGCTTGGGAAGTGAAACCACTGAATTTTGCATAGCTCCAGCAATGTGATCTAGTAGCAGGCTAGATTACAGTCTGGGAGCGTACGGATAGGGGTCAGGAGATACCACTTCTATTCTTGGGTCTTCCACAGCTTTCCTCACTGACCTTTAGAATGTCAAGTAACTTTCCTCTGTCTTAGTTTTCTCCTTTGGGAATAATACTATTACTTAACCCTGGAAAACATGTTGCTATCCTTGGATAGAAGTTACTTGGCAGCATTCTGCAACTTGTGTGTGTGTGGAGGAGCAACACCTCCAGACCCCTCAGGAAGCTTTATTTCCAGTATATCACAGAATCACAGAATGGTCAGGGTTGGAAGGGACTTTTCATCTACCGGGAACCCATCAGACATGTCAAGCCTCATCCTCGGGGCAAGGGTCACATAAGACAAGAGCTGCAGCAGCAGATTGCAGCTCTGCTTTCTGCAAGTGCTTCTTTTCCTCTGGGGGTCTGCTAAATTGCTTGTGGCTGGTGGCAGCGGTATGTCACTGTGCTTTATTCACAGGAGAATCCTGCATGCTGTGGATTAATGGAGAGCTTGTGATCTGTCAGCCAGTTGCTCCTGGCATTGCGGTTGTGGAGCAAGAGAGAGCCCATGTGTCTTTACCGGTGCAAGGTGTGAGGTTAACTGGGGAGGAACTTGTGTTTCTCCTGAGCCTGCTGGAATGGAGATGCTCATGGCTACGCAGTCTAAGAAAACTCTGGGAGCAGGTGTGCATAACTTGACCCCAAAAAGACCTGGGTGTACCCAAAGTTGGTGTTCCTGGCTATTCTTGTAATATGAAATGTAAAGCAAGAGAGAAAAACTGCTGTACAAGTATCTGCTGAAACACATGTAGGCAAAGTTGCAGAGGCAGAGTTAATTCAAGGAATTATATTATTAGTTTCTCTTACATCACAAGTGTAGTGACAAAGCCTCACCAGCACCTGCTTTTGCTGCTTGTTGTGAGCAGCGCTGGCCCCGGAGCAGGTTAGAGGGCCTAGAATGAACCCACCACCAGGATGTGGTCACTGCTGCTCTTCTGTGCCTTCATGGAGCGGTGTGAGTTCAGGTAGAGGCTGTGACGTGTTGCAGGTGGGATGGTGGGTTCTGCTTTTCTCTGTTTCAGGGAGATTTTTCAGCTTCATCTGTTCTGAGACAAACAACTGGGCCCTGGCACGTGCCTGTCCCAGTGCTTGAACCCAGGGAGCCCAAATATGGAAAAGCAATCATACCCAGTAGTTTAAATTGACTGTGGTTTATGGGTCATATCTTACAGATCATTATGAGGAAAGCCAGTGGCTCCAGTGCCGGAATAAGGAATGAATAAAGGTTTGGGGAATTTGGCTTTATATGAAAAAAAAAAAAAAAAAAAGGTCTTAAGTGACATTCACTAGGGTAAGAAAATGATAAGAGGTTCTCAGTTGTCAGGCTTTGGGATATACCTTGATTATCAGTTAGGGATCAGGAGTAATTCTTACCTAACATTAGATATATGATTACACATCTATATGGAGCATTTCTATTTTTGTCTAGCATTTTACTCTCTCCTGTCAGAGGCAGGATGCTGGACTAGCGATCTGCTGATGTACGCTATTCCCTGTCCTTCTGTATTCACGCAATAAGGAAACTAGAAGTACCTATGACATAACATGAGTTTTTAGTTAGTTTTGAGCTTAGAGTTGCGCATTTAGATGGTGATTTCAATTTGATGTGAACCGGAGGAAAATGGGTGAAATAAGTTCAAAGTGTGAAAGCAGAACTCACAGAGCAAGTATGGTTTAACAGATGGTTTGCAACTGCAGGCATCTTCTAAGAAGGCACTATCCGAAAAGTAGAAACGTTTTCTGGCTCAGACTGTGCCTGTTGTACTCCTTCATAAAAATACTTTGCTAACTGGAGCTGAACTGAGGCCCTTTCCCCTGCAGCAAAGATGTTCTCCTCTTTCTTTTCCACAGTCAGCATTTTATGAGTGCTCTTTCCTTATCTTGTTACAAGCATGCTGGCTGAGAATGGGGAACCGATACGTTCACCAGCCTGTGCTCCTCTGGAATTTGTACACAAGCAGAGACCTCCTCAGGGCTTCCTAACTTGTCCTAGGAGGAAGTTTGGGACAACAGGCTCTGCTGGCCCTAAGGGGCTGGTGACAAGCAAAGGGGACCTTTCACCTAGACACAGGGAGCGTGTCGCTGGCACGGAGTTGGCAGGGGGTGAAAGCCCTTCGTTGTTACTACTGGCAAACGTGTCGGTGTCTTCTGTGGGTTCAGGGAGGCTGGGAGCGTACCGGTCAGCCCCCAGTAACTGCCCTGGCCGCTTTGCCAGGGGAGCGCTGAGGGCCTGGCGGTGGAAGTGGCACACCTTGCTGCACCCGGGGGCAGCACCCCGGTACCACCCCGGCCCCGCGCCTGCCTTTGCTGTGGGAAGAGGCGGCGGCGTTTCCCTGCAGCCGCTGCAGGCCCTCTGCAGCCCCCCCGGGCGCTGAGGGGACGCCGGGCGGGGTACAGCTGCCTCCCTCGACCTGTGCTCCGCATCAGGGGGCAGGACAGGTCGGTCACGGCATCCCGTTACCCTCCTGGCGCGGAGCGGGCTGCGGTCCGGCACAGGCCGTTAACGCTCTAGCGGCATCCCGAGCGGAGCCCGCCCCGGTCGGGGCCCCGGTGACGCGGCGGGCCCGCTCCGGCCCCCGGGCACCCTCCGGGCCGGTGGAGGCGGCACCGGCGGTCACCGGCGGGGCCCCTTTAAGCGGAGGCCCCGCCCCGCCCCGCCCGGCCAATGGGCGCCGCGGCTGCCGCGCCGTTTGTTACAAGTTTCCCGTCGCGGGCAGGGGCGCGGGGCGGCGGCGCCCGACGGCAGCGGGGCGCGATGCCCGCCTGGGGCCGCCGGCGGCGGGGCTGACGGGCGGGCGGGAGCGCTGCCATGAGTGGGGCCCGGAGCCTCGGCTAGGCTGTTCTGCCGCCCCGCAGTAAGCACTCTGCGCCCGGTGTCCCTTGTCCCTTGCAGCACGCTGCCAGCTGGTTCCTCCCTCCTTTCTGAAGCGTAACGGGGGAGGGGGTGGGAAGCAAAGGAAGTTTGGTATTTATTTTTTGCTTTGGGAAGGGGGGTCCTTCTCTCCCACCCCCCGTGGAGGGCTGTAGGACAGAGTGCGGTGGCGGAGGAGAGGGGGGCACAGCTGGAAGTGGGCTGTCCGGAGCCGCCCCGACCCCCGCCGCCGCGTACCTGCGGGTGCTGGATGCCAGCTCTGCGGAGCTCCCCCGAGCCTAGCGGCAGCCTTAGCAGCAGCGGCTCGGCAGATGCAGATGCGTGCGTGTGTGTATGCTTAACCCTTTCTTGGCTCCTCGGATTTGTACCATGCTGAAGATCCTCACCAAAAAGCTCAGGAACCAGAGTTTAAACGAAATTCAACCTTTCCAGCTAAAGGTAAGAACAGCCGGTTTTGTCTAGGCTATTTCTTGCACCATTCAGGCAACTAATAAGGGGCCCTGAGAAGCTACTAACTCGGAGTGGTTGTTACGCTGGGTCAGTTTCCTCTCAGCCAGTGTGCTCGGTAGGAGCTGGCCTAGGCTGTTTCTGTTACCGTTCCTTTGCTCTCAGAGTTACCCTGCACAACTCAGTAGGCGATACAGAAAGGCAGATAAAGGCAGATGTATCTGTCCTTCAGGAGCATTTACTTTGAATGGGGTTCACGTTTGACTACATGGGTATTCGCCTCTCTGTCTAGTTAGCTTTGTATGTGTGTAATCTGTAGTCTCCCAGCCCTTGCCCGGTTAGAACCCCATTGTGCTAGGTAGGTACTGTACAGACAAGATTTGCCTAAAATGCCTTTCAGCTTGTTAGTTGCATTTTTCTCCCTTTTGGTCCTGAGGGCCAGAATCTGAGCTGAAGTTTGCAGTCTGGCTCACTGCATTGGCCCATGGCTTTCCAGGTTCTGCTTACACCCTTTCTTAGTGCTCAAAACAAAAATGAGGATCACAGATTCAGGATAAGGAATATCTAAGCCCGTCCTGCCAAATGCAAGGAGGAATTTTTGAGCCATATGCAATGGGATAAAAATGGAGTCATGATAAGTGAGTTAAAAAAATAACCAGGTCCTGATCTGGTGAAAGTGTTGTGAACCAAGGGATGCCCCCTGAAATCAGCAGAGTTACTCTGGACTGGCATCAGTGCTGCGGGAAGCGTAGCGCCTGGCCCCAAATCAACGAAGGGGTCTGGGAAAAGTAGCAGCCCTCGTTGGCTGAGTTGGGGGCTGGGGATCTGTATATAGACTCTAGTGGAGTCTTTTGTATGTGTTACACAGAGGCAGATTGCCGTGTGGCTGCACTTCTGCGCAGTCACTCTGGACAGGCTGATGGCAACTTTGTTAGAAACAGTACTGATGTTTCCTCAAAGTTTGCTGGGTCTGTGTATTTTTTCCTGTGGGGAATGCACATTCTGTGGCTCTTGCGGAGGCAGGATTAGATTTTATTTTTTGAAATAGAATAAGGACAATGCTTTAGGCTGTAGTGGACTGATTCAGTGCAGAGTATCTCTGCACAGGCAGTGGGGGATTTCTTTTGAACGCTGTACTTGGGGCCCTGTGGCTGTGATTGCCTCCTTTAGCTTTATTGTTTGTCTTTGAGCCTCAGGTTGTGAAACCGTGAGGATCTTTGGAAGGAGCTCTCGGGTTATGTACAGCCTTCAGGATGCTTGGAGGCATGTAGGAAAACTCACAGGAGTGGGTATCTGCAGCCATTTTGTTCGTATTAGTGCCAAGGTTTTGTGCTGCAAACAGGTGGTCTGCATTTTTGCAGGCTCAATAGAGAAGGGAGACTTAAGCTTGCACTGTTTCTTGCAAGGCTAATTCATAGACCATCAGAGGTATCGTTGCAGCCTGCTGTGGGGAGTGGTACAATGAGTGGTATACATGTGTATGGGCAGAAAGCCAGACTTTCAAACTCTGGGTTTATATATGTTTTGTAGGCCTTTGGGGACTGACTGTGTGCAGCTGCCTGGTCTTGGTTGAGCCTCGTACCAGCATACTAATTGCTTAACAGAGTGTGCAGTGCTCTCTTAGGTGTTGGGCCAGATCTCCGTGCAGGTGTGTGGATGCAGGATTGGTGTCACAAGTGGTGAGTAGTGCGGGAGCTTCCTGTGGCTGCACTGTGCACGGACCCTGTCACCAGGCCAAGTGTCCTGTACCATCTCCCTTTGCTGCCCTCAGATGATGTGAGGCTGCCAGGCACAGACCGAACTTCTGCCTTCTCGGCTTCCTCAAGCTGGTCTGTGTGCAGGTCTGTATGTATTCTGGCACGTACGGTAATGTGCACTATTTAAAAGATCTAGTCTGCTGTCATTGAGAGCTAGTGAAAAGTTAGGTGTGAGCATAAAATCAGGTCTGTAGTAGCACAAGTGGTGAATGAGCAACTAATTTGGGTAGATTAAGAGCTGATTTGCATCTACCACCCAAACCAAGAGCTTTCTGAGCTTTAAAAAGTGTGCTCAATTGCTCTTCTCCATTACCCACTTGCTTTTGCAGCTTATGACCTTTGTTTGAAGTTCCCAAATTCAAGGGAAAATAAGCTGCTGTTGTGTTTTTGGCTGCAACAGTAGTGCCATTAGGGAAAGTCCTGGGAAGCTGTCCTTGGGTAAATTGGCAACCCATTTTTTGTAAGCTTGGGAGATTTGACCAACCTTGGATTGGCATCCAGGCTTTGGGAATCTTCTCAGGATGAAATTTCTGCCCACTGTAAAGATCTCATTTTGGTATCATGTGTCCTGAATTGTTTCAGTGTGGCTGTGGTAGGTCTTCCTAGTATTCCCCCACTTGGAGAAGCTGAGAGGCTGTCATTGCCTCTGAGTGAAACCAGGAAATATGCAGACTTTGGCTGCTGGATGTAATGAACTTTTATTTTGTTCCCTACTAAAATTGGCTGTTAGGTAAGGCTGCTCAGAGGGCTTTGACTCAAGAGGTGTGCTGGTATTGCTGAGGGAATTGGTGTCCCTTTATTGCCCTTTCACCAGAAATCACTGTAATGGGAAGGGAGTGGTTGACTGATGCTTCACCTGCTGTTGGGTTAGCACCTGCTGCCAGCAGTCTCTGGTAAGGGTGGCTGGGCTGTGAAGTGTGGTAATTAGGGTTCAAATTTGAACCCTAAGCCTTGGGAGACTGGTCCTGCTGACCTTGCTGTCTCCCCACTGGACACTTGTGTCCCTGTAGTGGGGCAGTGAAGTGGCAGCGTATCCGCTCCTGAGCTGTTGCGGTTCATGTTCCAGCCCATTGGCTTAGAGTCCTTCAGCTGCTGCAGCTGAATCCAAGAAATGATTTTGAATTGGAGCCTTGTGTCTCAGCCTGTTGTTCCACCTCTTGCTTCAGTGGTCTGGTGTTATTTGCTAGAGATTAGGCCACATTCAGAAACCTCCAGGTTTTGGCTGGCTGTTAGAAATCGAGAGCCAAAAGCAGGTCTGACTTTACAGGTTAGGGCTCATCTTTGATAACAGTTGGCGACTGGGTCTGTTCCAGAGCAGACTTCAGGGGACCCGAGAGGAGAATGAGAACACGGGGGTGTCCTGTACTGTAGTGAAATGCTTCAAATAAGGAAAGTGAGTGAAGCCTACAGCTCAAGGCTTGAATTTTTCGTTGGCTGTCCAGTATTAGTCTAGTACAATATTTTTACTGTTTTTTTCATAGTTTTGACTGGTAGCCCTGAGAAGCCCTTCCTGAACTACAAGTCAAATTGTTCAAGGAGATTTTAAAATGCATATCCTGGGGTTGCATGTGGGTTAGTGTGATGGAGTACTGATACTGAGCTCTTAGAAGTACTGTCCAACTGACTCAGTTTTCTAGGAATGGAATGTCTTGTTCATCCCCACAACTTGGCATAGGGGTTTCTTACACAAATGCATTTCTTCCAAATCCCTCTTCAACTCTTGTGCCCTTGCATATTTGTGTAGTGGCTGAAGTGTAGGTGTATTTTCTAAGCTTTGTTTGCAAGCAGGCTCCTTGGGGCAGGGAGCATCTGGTTGGAACAAGTCTGTGCATTGCCAGTCAGACTAAGCCCTTAATTAGTGGCCCAAGGTGTTATCAGAATGAAACAGTTGGATTGTGGTGTGTGAAAAAACTAACTGGCTGGAACATGTAACTGAAGAAAACTGAGTACTTCAAGGGTGGCAATTCCATTCCAACTTTGCTGTTGACACAAACAACTTTAGAAGCAGTACAATTAATGTTCTAATACTCAAGAGTTGTTAAATTACTTATGTACTTGGCATGTTCCTTTTTGTCCTGGGCACTTCCTTAATGTCAATCAATGAAATGAAGCTTTGTGGCAGTCTGTTCTGGTGACAGAGAACTGCATTTCTCTGCTGTGTCATTTTAGCCTTATGCTTGCTTACAAGGGAACTGGGGACTAGGCGCTAGCAAAGCCACCATGTCAGCTCTCTTCATGCACCCTTGCAGCTTGTACATGTGCATATGCAGCACTGGTGACCAGCAAGTCATGTCAGTTATTTTCTGCTGGCGTGTGCCTCTGGAATCAGCTATGAGACTCCAGTCTGGCTGGCCAGCCCTGGGAAGTGACTGGGTGATTCTTCCTGTATGAAGGGGGTTCAGCTGGCTGTGCAAAGTGAACCTCAAGCTTGCAGGCAGTGACTTCTGAGTCACTGTTCAGGTGGCAGCTGATTATTCTGCAGAGCCAGGAGTGTATTATTTGAATTTTTTCCTCCTCAGACCAAAAAAGAGTGAAGGAGCATTGTTATTATTGATGCACAGTGGGTGTGCTTTCAAAGATCTGTGTAAGGGCTCATGCTTTGTATGAATGGGGACAGATTGATTTCCTTCTTTCTTTAGGCTGACTGCTTGTCACGTGCTCACCCCAGCCACTGGTCTTCAGGCTGGCTGAAGACAACTTGGCACAGTGTAAATTTAGGTTCATCTGTTTCGTGTGGTGTATGAAGGTTTTCTGTCCTTCATGGGTTTTTCAGCACACACCACCAAACAGGTTCATTCCTCTAAGGCTGGAGGACTCTGTTTTACATTGAAACTTTGCTTTTGCTCCTATTAACACCTGGTAACATTAGACATTTCTGGTTTGTCTGGAGGGGCACATGCCACTTGCATGAATGTAAGTAAGTATGGTTTTGGCTGCTGGAGTATCTATGAATGCACCTCAAGTTAGGCTTGTGATAATTTGGACTAAAATTGTATTATGGGTTAGAAATGCTGTGATGCATACTTAGTCAAGACAAAGAATAGAACAGGCCATCACAGTCGTTCAGAAACCTTAAGTTTTCGAGACTTACCCCTGAGGTATTGTGAAACAATAGGCTGCAATTCTTTCTACTTGGTTTCTAAGGTCTGAGTCTTCAAGGGTTGTCCTCTTTCCTGTGCATATGTCCGGCACTGATAATCTCCTGTAAGACTTATTTCCAGAGTGGGACTTCAGATGAATTGCAGGTACTGCAAATTCAGCATAAAAGGAAGTTTATTGGTATTGGGATAGTTCAGTGAGACATCCTCTTAGCTGGTCATCTTTATGACTGATAGGAAAATATGGGCTAGATGAAAAAAATAAAATAAATTCCACCCCCTGGTGTCATGAAGAAATCTCATTACTTTTCCTTGTATTTTCCAATTCTTGATTTTTATTTGAATGAAAAATTGAATTATGGAAATGTAATACCGTGTATTTAACTTCTGTGTTTCAGTGAAAGAAGATTAATCCATTTTGCTTTGCTGGACAGTGCAGTTTTACTTCATTTCCTTCTGTCATGCACCATCTTACAGCTCCTGAATTTATGTTGCACTGTTTGGGATGCTAAAAGTCTTCCTGAGCAGGAAAATAGTTTATATTTGAAGTGCAAAAAACAAGCAGACCCAGGTCATCATTTTAATTATGGCTCTTGAAAAACAATGGGTTCACCTCTTTTAAAAAGTAAAAAGCAAGGCTTGCATCTGCTTAGGACATATCTGCAGAGTGGTGGGTGGTCAGGGCACCACTCTGCTGTAGTGTGCCAGTCCGGCCAGCTTACCTGGCTGTTTCTGGAGCATGTCTGGGGTCACAAAAGTGTTGTTGGGATGCCACAGTATAGGAACCAAGGGCTGTGTTCCTTTTTCAGTGGGAAATACACAGTGTAGGCAGTGCCAACCCCTCCTACCCCTACGCATTTATCTGTAGCCCCTGTTCTCCTGTTCAGTGGGATTCAGGTTGCCGGGTGACCCAACTCTTCCTAGCAACCAGCATCACAGGTATGTGTGCTCTCAGGGCTGTTTGCTGCTGCAGTAACTGTTGTACGTGGCCGTGGGCAGAGCCTGTTTGTCCTCTTGCCACCATTGACCAGCAGAGTCAGCCAGCTAAGCTGTTTTTGAATAGGCACCAGCACCACCCACAACTGCTCAGCATGAACACCCAGGCAAGGATTTAGAGAAAAGCCAATTAGTTTTGACCTTTATCTGCACAGAAAGCATTCCCTGTGCAGTACAAACTGTGCTGTGACCCAGGCCTAAAAGTTGAGGTAAAGGACATATGGCCCGATGTGACATACACAGAGCTGTTTCCATGCCAGTGTGGGCGCAGGCCTGCCCAAGTGGTGGGGACACAGGTGAAGCACAGTTAAAGATGGTTTTGTCTGGACCAGCTTGGTCACTCCTTGGGGGTGGACAGCTCAGGGTGCCTTTGGGAATTTCTCCCATCTCTTGCTGTGGTCTTCTTGCTTTTCAGACCTGTTATAACCTTCTTCCTGCCGTGAGCTGGTCTGTTTGGACATTGACCTGGCCTCCATATACTGTACCCCAGTATATACGTAATACAAATTGTTCAGTTGTTATAGAACAGGTGTTTTGACGCTGGGGCATCTTGGGAGCTGGCTGAAGCAGAGGTAGCAGATCTTGCATGGTGAGCAGTCTCTTTTTGTCCTCTGTAATTCAGCACACCAAGTGCTTTCTCTGCCAGGTGAACTTTTGCTGTTTGCTATCTCTTTGAAGATAGCCCTAGCAGAATGGCAATGCTACGACAGAGTACCCTTGTGTGGGTACATCATGTGAAGAGCTCACATGGTTACCTCTCTAGTCCAACCTTGATGGCTTCATTGAGGGTGAAATACTGTGGACACTTACCAAAACCTCCTGGTGGACCTGGATGTAAGAAAATTGGTAAGAAGATTCCTGCTTGGAAGATTTGCACCAAAGCTGCATGTGCAATGATCCACATCCTGGGTCTTCCTAGGTGTTCTGGGTTAGCATGGCAAAATGTCATCTGCAGGTGCCAGGAGATAAAAGCCCAAAGAAGGTTCCATGAGTGACTATCAGCTTTGCAAGCAGTTAGTGTAGACCAATCTTTGTTTCAAGCTCTCGCCTCTCTCAGCACTCTTAGCCAGCCAGTCCACCATCCAGGCTTACTGTGGAAATGAAGTTCTGCTGCAGAGCCCCTTCAGCTTGCCAGGGTTTGAGCTGTGGTGCTGGGAACAGAGGTCAGTGTCTGTGCCACACTGGCATGCATCTTCTAAATGAGTGTTGGCAGCGAGGAGATACGGTAAAACCTGGGGAGGTAGACTATGAGACTATGGATTGCCTTTCTCAAATGAGCTGCCATTGTGTGGGACTGGAATGACTGGGTTGTTTGGTGGTTGTATGCAGCAAACACACCTGAAAAAAGCCCATTACAGCTTTGCCTGGGATCACCTCCCAACCTTTGTTCCAGCATAAGCCCATATAAGAAGACCTAAGAGTTCGGGGCTAGACATGCCTTCTGAGGAAAAAGAGGAAACAAGTGCCTGAGCCTAGGAGTCCTGAAGAGGTTTTTATTAGTCATGTCTCCCATTTCAGGGATGGGTTGACCTGAGGTTTGTTGCCTGACTGCACGGTAGGTGGTCCTTATCTGAATTTCGATTTGTGAAAGGACAGGAGATACCTGGATAAAGTACTCCCAAATCCCTCAATATTCATTAATGTCTACAATGAGAGTAGGCAGACCTTGGTTTCTGACATTTCTAGGGAACAAACTATTGATTTGCCTTCCATGGCTGATTGATTTGGGCTACAAACTTGGTTTTGAGCCCCTGATTTCAAGGAGATGACAGAATTCAATTTGCTCATGGCATTAAGATCCTATCCCCTCACACATTTTGTTCAGAAATCTGTCTCATCTTAACTCCTTCCTGATGGGGTCACATTGTTTCCGTGATGCAGGCTGGTTTTTATATAACTGATGTCCTTCTTGGCATCAGAGGCCACAATCTGCCAAACTCTCTATGGGCATAAGATAAGAAGATCTCCTCTGGTTGTACAGGGAATTTCCCATCTTGAGGAAAGGTGCCAGACAGGCAGCTAGATCCTCCAGTTTGCTGAGAGTGTGTGTCTGGATGTAAGCTGGGAGAATATAAAATAATCCTTCCGTATCCTGTCACTCAGTTATTGCACACAAAGCCAAGTGATTGTTCCAGACAGTTGTCTGCCGCCACGCTGTTTTTGTGTGTGAGTTTTCATTTTTTTTTTTCTTTATTCCTAGGGGTTGATTATTCCAAAGAAATAAAAGTTCTTTGACTGAAGGCTAATTAACAGGAGAGAACAGTGGTATTTGGTATGGAGCATATGAAGTGAAAGAGGCTTAAGAAATTGGCAGCTTCCATGTGTATATTTTTGGTCATAGAAAACCCTTTATTCTGGTTTGGACAGAAGAAGCCACTCTTGGGGAGCCCCTTGGTGATATTTCGCAGAGGGCTGCAGTACAATGCAACTTTTCCCCTGTCTTGCTCCTGAAATGGTACGTGGGGGTGCCGATTTAGTATGTGGTGCTTGGACACCACCTCAGTAGCTATCTGTGGCGAGTGAGGTGAGCTGGAACCAGTTGGAATCACACAATGCCTATCAGGAAAGGATCTGGTGCAGTGAGAGCCACTGTAAGTTTTTATGTGGTCCTAACTCTTGCTTTGAAGATGCCTGACCAGATGGAACAAAGATCTGGCCTTGAAGGATTATGCTATATTACTGGCTTGCTCCATGATAAAACACAAGTAGTTTGGTATAAATCCATAGAGATGAAACAGCTTTTGTCAGCTTGCACTCAGAAGGGTTAATGTGGAATTTTTTTAGAGAAGCCTGAAAGTCTCATGTGCTCCAAATGCATTTATCAGCCTGACTGTAAGGCATTGTTCCTTGTGTTTGCAAATCTGGCTAATGTAGTTCTTTATGGCTGAGCAGAGGTGAGTGTCGAGTGAGGTCTCCCAACACAGGCAGCTTTGCAGCTAATGAAGTATCTCAGGGCAATGGCAGTTGCCCTCTCTGGGTCTTCTGAGGAGGGAATGGAAAAACTGCTTCCAGATGTGCTGTTTATGCCAGATGCTGTCAGCTGTACTTCCCTGGAGTACAGCATGGAGGGGACCCATGCAATGCTCAAGAGTCGCTGGGAACTGTCACAGAAGCTGGCCTTGTGCAAAGGGACCTCTTCTCACCACAGCAGTGTAATAACTGAGCTAGGCCAGTGGGGATGGAGTGTGAGTCAGGAGGGGTGTACTTAAATCCCTGTGGCCAAAGCAGGAATGGTTGGCACTGATGCAAGCACCATCTCCCATCCTCCCGTCTCAGCACCTGCATTACAGATAAGATTAGCTATGCTATAGGTGCCTCTCCAGTTCTAGGTGTCCCTTGTACTGTCTTCCCCTTATGTCTGAGAGGGTTGTCAGCCTGTGATAAATAGTGCAGCTTTTAATCTGACTGTGTTTGCAGCTGAGGTTCAGCAGCAAATGGGCTGTAAATTACAGATGGAGCTAAGTCAGTGTATCTTAATGCAGGGTGGATGAGCCCCCTCCCCCCCCCCCCCATGAAGGTCTTTAATCCTTCAGGCTCCTTCTTGTCTCTCTGGACTGCTGTGCTCTGTGGTGTCAACACTGCTGAATAGCACTGTTCCTGCAGGGTGTGAGCCAGGGAAATGCCAGGGCTCCATGCTGCGAGCTGTCGGAGGAGCTGCCCTCCTTTGCAGAGGGATCTCTTGGCAGCACAACCATTTTGTAGGTTGCTGCTTCTTTCTGATGGGTGCTTCCCGACACTTTACCACTGTTTTCTTTGCTAATGCCCTTCTGAAGTGTGTATGTAAAATGCTATTTCCCTGCAGAGGATGAGAAAGTTAACAGGTGAATGCTGGTCTCTTAATAGGATCCTTGAAACCTGGATTCGAATTAGCCATAACTATCGCACCAGCAAAACTGCGAGTAGAGTGATAGAGCTGATGAGAAACTTACTGTGTTGGTCTGTCACATGCAGGTGTCTGCCAGCTGAGGCCAGGCTGTGCTGGGTATTTGTACTGAGCAGAAACTGATTGGTGGGAGGAGAGTAGGAATGTTGCTGGAGAGTTACTGGGACGCGACGCATCTGGAAGCTTTACTTGCGGGTAAAAGTGGTAGTAGAGGAGTGTATGGTTTCTGTCACCATGGTATGAGTTATAAACCTTAACCAGCCTCTTAAGCTAACAACATGGGGTAGTTTGAGAATTTTGTAAAAATTCTTGCTATCGGAAAGGATGATACATATCACAGTGTGGAGCTGCAGCATTCTCCTGGCTCCTGTACTGCAGAAGCAGTCTTACTTCATAACACCTAGTGGTCCAGGAAGGCAAGCAGGGAACTGGAGGATTAAAGGCTCTACCAGACCCCATCCACCTGCTGAATGAGGGCTGTAGTGACTTTGTTCCATCTGTAATTTCTATATCGTGCAGGGCCCCAAACACAACTGCAACTATGTTTATATGAATATTCTGGTTCTCATAGTGACTTTGAGTATAAATAAACTGAATTGAATTCTCTCAGATCTGGAGTATTTTGGGTGCCAAGGACCAGAGTCTAGGTGTTTTCTGCCTAGGAAGCTTGTTAAAGTCTCATTTTTCAGTTGGTAGCATTCCCTCTGTGTCTTCTGTTGTCACACAAGTTTGATAGCAGGTGGGAGGAGCATGTGCACGTATATGTGGGTGCCTATACTGTTGGTCTCTGCTGGGCAGAAATGAGTCTGTTCTAGTCTCTTTGCAGCTACTGCCTTCTGGAGGTTTATCTTGGGTGGAATTTAAAAGGTTGACCTTAGTTTTGCTCTTCTAACAGTGTTTTCCCAGAGCCTTTGAGAACAATTTGGGATGGATATGAGTCTCAATTGTAGGCATCAACTAATTCAGTTCCCTGTGATTGAAGAACATCACATATCTGCTGTTTCTGGTGACTATGGAGTCTGTGTGTTCATGCATTGTAGGCTTGTTGGTGTTATATACCATACTTCTCTGGAGCAGTGGTTAAGCTTTTCTATTTTGTGAAGGCTCCTGGTGTTTTCATCTCTAGTCTTACCTTGCAAAGTCATCTCAGCTTAGCCCTGGGAAGAGCAAAAGGAGGTTTGATGCCTCTGAGTGCTGCAAGAGAACTGATACTGGGCAGATGAGAGAATGCAGAGTCTGGCTGTGCTCTGTGGGTTTCGCCTGAACTGTATTTTGACTGGTCTGTGTGCCCCTTCCCAGTGCCAGCCCACTGCGCTTGTCTCTGCAGAGTTCTCTGGTGCACTTCACTTGCAGATGAAGATCGTCAGGCCTAGGGCAGTGCCCTGTCATCTCTGTACTTCTAGTCAGGTTTGGCCATAATTGACTCCTTTTCAGGAGCTGTAGAGCGTAGATAAACATAATCTCACCATGCAAACGGTATGTTCAAGACATTAATTTGTTTGTAGAATTACAGAAGGATGTGAGAGAGGATTTAAAATGGTAAGAGGACCACGCATGCCGCCTCATGCCCACCCACCAGTCATATCCTCACTGTTCTGTGTAAGCCTCACGCTTTCCTCTCAAGATCTGGGTAACACAGCTTAAAAGCCCATGCTTCTGGGAATAGAGTGCCTCAGAACAGAAGCTCAGTGTCCGTGTTCTCAGGTTAATGACTCCTACCACTTGCACCCTCAGAGTTGCCGGTCACAGTGTTTGCTGTGTCTGTAAGGTAGGCATTCAACACAAATGACATCTGTGTCATTAAAAAACTGTGGACTTGGCTACCCAGAATGACTGCTTCCCTCAAATCTCTGAAACCACTGATGGTCAAGCAGAGTCTAGACCCATGCAGAAGATGATGTGTCTGACTAAATGTGCAGCATTCCTACAAAAGTAGGAATTTTGCTGTCTTTTGGCGTGGGACAGGCCCAGAAAACAAGGGCCTAAGAGTGCTGTGTCCCACTGGCCCATCCCTGCTTTTGCTGACTCCGCCAGACAGCTGCTCTGTCAAGCAGGACAATGTTTTAAGGGTTATGAACCCTGGGTTTGAAATGTAGCCATTTGCAAGGGAATGAGGAAAGGAGTTTGAAGGCAGAGCTATTATGAAAATTAAAAAGGAGAATAATAATAACAATGGAAAAAATACTTTAGAAAGCTTTTCCAAACTAGGGCTGTTCTGGCTGAAACTTTAGCTGTTGAAGGACCCCAGCTGTAAGACCCAGATCTAGTCTGGGCAGTCATCTCTCACTTGTGGATGCTTGAAGACTGAACTGAATTTAATCTCTTAACTCTGCTTCTCTTGAGGAGAGAGCAAGCATTACAGCCTTGTTTTACTAGCATAAATTCTTTCTGTAATGCGGAATATCTCTAAAATAAAATTTAAAGGAGAACTTGGGAGAAGTTGGATGTTAATTTGAAGGTCTGTTTGACTCATTCCTTCCTTCCTACTCATTTTGTTCCATGGCTCAAAACTGCCTTTCCGTCTCTCATAATCTGCCTTGTTTTTCCACTCTCTCTAATTCACAGTTTCTTGTAATTGGGAGGATGGCACCTCCCTCATTCAAGATCGGGCAGTGTCCCATGGCAACTGCAGCAATTGTTGACCTGGAAAAACAACACTAGGGAAATTTGTAAAATGTTTTTACTAAAGCAGTTGGGATGGAGAGGAGCCAGCAGCAGAGCCCTGTGCTGCAGGATGCCCTTGTCTCTAGGAGTTGCTTGGTAGCCAGTACAGCAGGGAGAAGGTAAGTGAGCACTGTTTTCATTTCTCCAATCTGAAGTCTGAAGAAATGGAAATCGGTTCCCCATAGGAGAGATATTGGCAGTCACTGGTGAGCTCATCATCCCTTTCTGCTTTTGTGCCAGGAACCAGTGAGTGAGACCAACTCAGCCATGTTTCTTTCCAGGGCACTTGAAAGGGGCTTTACTTAGTTGTAGAGATTCCCTGGAGTGCCGGGACTCATGTGAACGAGCCAGTGCACAGCTTTATATGCCATAGCACAGGCCTCTGCTGGGGAAGCCACTTCCCTGGAAGTAAACTCTTTCCTGGAGGGAAATTGGGAATGTTGCCCCCCAACCTGTGCATTCTTGATTCAAGCTGGGAGCAAGGGGTTGCCTGTGGTCTTGTTTGCTTCTCACACACACCCCCCTCTGCTGCACCAAGCCACCCTGTTGGTGTTTTAGTTTTTCAGGACAATCCAACCATTAAGTGAAGCCTGTTGGGAGAGATTTGTTCTGCCTTAGGAGTGAGATTCCCTTCTCTTTTGTAAGCTCCCAGACGATTCTTAATGTAATTGCTTTTGATCATATGATAGCAGGTTAATTTTTCTTTTGTAAGCAAAACTGAGAGAAACTCCACTTTAACAGGGTGGGGTTTTTTTATTGTCTGTAATTTCAGGGCTTTAGAGTTTATGGGTGATGGGGCCCTTTAGGACCTGGGCAATTCTGGCTGCAGCTATTTATCATTACTCAGTTGACAAGCAGCAGTGTGACAAGAGACAAAGTTTTTTCTCTCTAGCTTTTTCTTATATCTACTAGTTTGTCTTTTCATGTTAAATCTCCCTCAAGGGTAGCTAAGCTTTACACTCAGTTCTCCTTAAATACCATCTGGTTATTCTACACAAACCCATCTTTCCGTACTGGAGATTGATGCAAAATCAAGTGCATAGGCAAAGGACTCCTACCATGCCAGATGGAAACATGGACAAACTTTCCTAACAGAAGGCATTGGAGTTGAAGGACTCAGGGGTGAAACTGAGATCCTTGTCAACAGGAGGCTACTGTCTTTGAACTCCAGATCTGATGCATTTCCTGAAGAAAAACGGGAGGGTGGATGGGCACCCATCCTTTTTTCTGGCTTGTTTTGTGCCATGACTTGTAAACATCCACACATCTATGTGAAATGGATATTTTTTCTCTTTAATTTTGCAAGTTAAGGTACTGAGCACAGTTCTGGGCAGCCTGTTCTAGTTGACCAGGCTTGAGCAGGGGGCTTGGGCTAGATGATATCAAGAGGTGTCTTCAGATCTAAACAGTTCTGTGACTTGTATGCTGTGAATGAAGCCATGATTGAGTGGGATCATTGACATGGAGATCAGTTTTTCTGCTATGGCAGCGCCACAGTTCTGAGTTTGTGAGGAAAACAATACTGTGCTGCCTCAGACAAAAATAAATATGTGGCTAATATAAGACAGGGACTGTACAAGGGAGGCTGGAGGCCTGAACACAATACTGCTGTGTTTAGTGGAATGCTTTTGAAGAGAGGAAAGTGTTACTGTTAAAGCCTGGGAGGAATCAAGGGAGAGAGCATTTATCTCCAACCAGTCAGAGCATTATTCTTTGATTCCCTATATCTTGATAGTTTGTAGAAATTCTTTTTATCCATACAGACAGCCAACTCTTTTTTTTGATCTTCTGTTAACCGTTGCCTGTGTGGTGTTTTATGGTAAGGAGTTTCATGTGTAAAAACTCTGCAGGATTAATAGTTAGTGTGCTATGAGTGATGGTTCTCTGTTAGAGAACACAGGAGCTAGGGTCTCACACATAGGATCTTGAGAGACTGGTTCCCACAACCAGGATATAATTTGTGGAAGGGTTTACTAATAAAAAGAGCATGTAACAATACTGAAATAGAAGATCTTGCTAAATGACAAATGGGAGGAAAATGATGTGAAGACTTAAGACAAGTATTCACATGTATATAACGCATGAAATCAGAGATAAGGACTTCTGAAAGACAGTGCAGGTCATGGGACATCAGAGGCAATGTGACTTCTGAGTCTTATAATCAGTTTAGTTTGTTCATGTGTAAAATGTACAATTGCTGGATTTTAAGTCTTTTTTTACAATTAGCCTATGATGCGTATTAAGAGAATATTTTAATTTCTGAGGGTATTGTCTAGGGCAAGGGTATAATGACACCAGTGGGTATAATGGGAGAAATCAAGTCTGAAAGTTGAGAGAAATTTGCTACTGGTATGTTCTTACCAAAAGAAGAGGTGGGTGTCAAGAAGAGTGGCACAATAGGTGTGTCTAATTGCCTTGATTCTGGAAAGCACTTGATATGTTGCTTGTAAAAATTGTGGTTGGGTAAAGAGTGGGTGCTTGCTTTTCCATGGCTAGCATCAGGAGGATGCTTAGCAAGACCGGAAACTCCTTTTTTCCTGTGAAGCTTTTTGTATTGTCCTACCATTTGTATTTCCTTGGGATAAAATATGGGGCCAAATCCAGAGACTCGGTATCCTCTTGTCTGAAACAGACTTTTCTTGTTCAGAGCACCTGCAAAGCCTCCGGAGAAGTGTTCGAGGCAACTTGCAGGGGATTAGCCTTGGGCTGCCTGTGGGACTGGGGAGGACTTAGCAGAGGACAGTAGGGGCTAGCAAAATTGTGTCTATCTGTCCTGGGCTTCCAAAATATTCGCGCCTTCCCATACAAGTGCAAAGACCTTCAAAATGTCAATCATTGACTCATACAACTCCGATCTCAAGTCAGTGACATTGTGCAGTAGCTCTTTGGCCTGGATGTGCTAGATGTCATTGCCTCTTTTTTGGAAGCAGTGCCATGCTGTGTGTTGACATTTACATAGTACAAAAACTGGAGCTGATAGGTTTCCCACGCAGAGCTGTTAAACCTCACTGGAAACCCTGCCATGTCCAGATGAAAGGTTTTTATGTGGGAATGAGCCACAGACTAAGGTCAGTACCTCTCGAGATAGAATTGGAGCCTTAGCTTTTGTGATGAAGACAGGACCACTGTCTGTCTGCACAGCAGCTAGCACAATGGCACCTCAGTGTCAGCTGTCCCTTCTATGAATGACCATGGCACAAACAAGGTATTATACCTGTTCTGCAGGCAACTAGAAGTCTGTTAATTTGGCAGTGTTCCTCAGTGACAGCTGCTTTTATTAAATGACGCATGGGTGTGAATACGTACAAGAAAATTGTAGTTACAGTCAGAAAAACAATCCCTGCGTTTACTTCAGGAATATCAGCAATGGGGAGAAATCTGTGCCATTTTCCATGGTCATTTGACAGTTGGGAAAGTACTTTAAAGGCTAGCAAGGAAGGAAAATATTTTCTGATTCCTTAAAGGGCAAAAGGTAGCTTTAAAAAAGGAGGAGGAAAAAAGTGGCAACAGGCTTTTGGGGGAACAAACCCCCCAAACACAATCCTGGAGGGTAGTAACAAAATAGGTGTGTTGACTTAATAGTTGTCATTCAGTATCAGTCAGAACTTCTCCACTATTCGTATTTGCTTGCGTCAGCTGTATGTGTTTCATTGTCACGATGGTAAGTGTAGTTGCTCTTTTGGGTCTCTGGGAGGCTGAAATGCTCCCAAGGATGTTTCCCTAGGAACAGTGGTAGAGGTGAAATGGGTCCGTATCAGTGTAATGGTTGCATGCTGCCTCATCTTCTATAAAAGTCAAGCATGCACATCAGACACTTTTAAAATGGAAACACGTCTGACCTTTTGAAACCTGTTGTGGGCAAGTAGGTTGTGAGACTCAGCTAAGAATGTTGGGAAAGTTCGTTGGTATTCTGACTAAAAAGGTGTAAGGAATAATAATTGATTATTATTATTCCTTGCAGTGATCGTGTTACTCCAGAACTGTCTCTTACAAACGTTTCTCTTGAATATTACATTTTCCTTTGACTTGTTTGGTTTTGGCCATTGCCAGAGACACATTCTAAGCTGCATAGCTCAGAGGTTTGATCTAATAACTTCCAGGTATGCTTTATACAGCAGAACAAAAGTTACTTTAGGAACAAGGTAAGTAGGGTTTCTTCTACATGGGAAACTCGGCAGCGGTGGTATCTGTCTGACCTACAAAAGCTTGGTTTCAGATCTTTCAACCTGTCTTGAGAGGCAACTACCAAATTTGTTCAGTGTTCAAACGTGTTTTGAGTAAGTGGTTATTTTACCGCAGGTGGTCTTGTGAAGCCCGTGGGCTGACCCAGAGCAAATTTTCCTGAAAATTCCTGATAAACAAAATGTGATTTGTCATTGCTACTGGAGCATTTAAAGGTGTTCAGTGGTACTGTAAGATTCTGCGCTGGCAGGGACAGCATAATGTTATTGTTTGCATTTCAGTGAAATCCTGTTTCTTCTCTTTCTATTGCATTCTTCAGAGTTTTTCTGTAGGGAAAGCAAGGTTCTAGTCTTTGGTGACTTGTGTGTGTGTGCCTTCAAAGGGGAAGTATGGGTATGTACATATGACAGCTAAAGTTAACATGCCACTTCATTTGTGGGTACCTTGCAAGATGATAGAGCTGTTGACAGGATATGTCTTTATTTCGGTGGTGGGTTTTGGAGATTCAGTTGTCCACGTGATGTGGATGTGGTAGGCCATGATGGTTATAAGCTGCTTGCCTGGCGACTAAGGGCAGGGTTTGGCCGTTGTGCTTGGGGAAAGAATTGGCGGTGCAGTAAGGTGGAAATAGTGGCGGTAGGCTGTGTGTTTTGTGTTGCTGCAAGTGAAAGGATACCATGGGAGATTGAGGTTGGGAGATGAGGATGTGTATACAGGGAGGTGCTGCGTCCGGGTGTGTGTGGGTAGGTGGGGGGGGATGCCTGCAGGATATGAGAGGGGGAGGGTGGGGGAAGTGGCTTGGGCGCAGCAGCAGGGTGATGTTCGGTCTTCACAATAAAACTTTTTCTTTCTCCTTGCCCTCTAGATCTCCTACCCCCCAAGTGATGATGACAGCGATGACTCTGAGGGAGAGAACCAGGAACTTGCCCAGATCGACAGAGGTAAAGGGATGAACTAGGAGGGTCCTGGGATGATGCAACTGAAGTAGTCAGTTTTGCTTTTCATTTGTGCTCTGGGAAGTGCCTCTTTTTTTCTGTCCCCAGTGTACCACAACCAGATGCATTAAATCAGTCACCTCCAGGTCTTTGGGACCTCATAGAGAAAAGCTGGTGGTGTCAGATGTTGCAATCACACTTTTCTTACCAGAGACAGACATTGTTAATCATATGTTAAGGCCCCAGTGCTGCAGACATTGGGCAGAGAAGGTCTACAATTGGGCCAGCAGCAGAGCTGGGACTAAAAATTTATCTTCTATTCCATGCTTGTGCACCTGCATCATCTTTGTTCTAGGCGGCTTCTTCCTTGCCATTTCAAGTCTTGATGTTCACTTTCCTCACTCCCCTGGGCTCAGTCTGGTTAGCTCACTCCCTTCCTCCTGTACTGTTGGTATTGGGCAGCCCTATTCTTGAATCTAGCTGATAGAGAGATGGGCGCTCTGCTATTGTATTTGGACCTGGTATGAAGCAGCTTAGAGCTGCAGGTAAAATCTGTAGTAAATGCATCTGTTGAGCTATGCTAAGTCTCTGCCATTTGTGCGTGCCCTGTGTTTTACTGTTGTTTAGCCAAACTTGAGCAAATTCTTATGCAAAGGCAGAAGTTAAATTCCTGACCCACAGGACGTGTCCTGTCAATTCAAATTCCTGCTCCACATACTTAAAATAGAAAGAGCTCAGCAGAACAGGTAAAGTGTGTCCAGCCTATGGCTGAAGGCAGGCTCTCTTGTATGATGAGCCTTGTAATAGAAAAAGGATTTTTATCTCCAGAAACCAGATCTCTATTATTTGAGCCACAGATGTGCCGCTTAAAGTAATGTAACTTACTTGCTTCCTTTGTCCTGAGAACTAGTCACTAGAACTTAAATGTTCTTAGCTAGAGGAAAATGCCTAACGACACAATTGTGAGATCATGTCTTCATGTTCAGGGGATGAGGTGGGTGGCAAGTCCATGTTCTTGCTCTGCAAGTAGACTTTCAGGTGACAGTTTGCAAGGGAGTGTCTAGCAGTCTGGTCTAAACAAGGTCTGGAGACTTCCAAAGGGAAGCATTCAGCTGCGGAATGTTTCTTCTGGGGAAGAAAAGGTGGGAAAACAGCTCAGAAGTTTACTTGAGATGAGATTACAAAAAAACAGGTCAGGAAAAAGCAAGCCTAGTTTATTAGGGAGTGGGACACAGACATGCTCTGCCACGCACATATCTCCTCCTCCCACCAGAGAGAAGACGGAATTGTACTTTGACCCCTCTGGCCACCAACCAGCTCCAGAATCAGGAGAACCAATGCTGCAAGGTTCGGGCCCTCTTCCACGCCAGCCTGGACCGCCACAGCTCAGAAGAGGAGCTGGAGCGCATCAACCGAGAGTTTGCTGCCGAGAAGCGGAAGTGGTCCCAGGTCAGCAAGCTTGCCTGCTGCAGCGACAGCAACAACACGTCCTCCAGTGATGACGAAGTGAAGAACTTGTGCGCGATGTCCTTCCGGCCTGTGGCAGAGCAGGCTGATGGCCTGCACGCTAGCTCAAGCCCCGTGCTGTTCAGTGCCTCCCCTCCCAAAAGACTCCAGCCCCTGGTGCGGAGCCCAGCCTCCAGACCTTTACTCTTCACAAGCGTTGGGGCGGGCTTTGAGCAAGTCATGCCTTGTAAGAGACATCGACAAGGATATGGGGATAAGGTCAGCAGGCCCAGCCTTGACCTGGAAAAAATGCAGCAGGTAAGGCAGAACTTCATATGAGGAAAGCAGCAGCATGTGAGAGAAGACAGAAGAGGGTTATTGAGGCAGAGTTCAGTAAATCCATAGGGTTGCTTCTTGTGGTCATGTCTTCAGGGGCATAACTGGTACTTCTGCTGTCTGTCTAGGATAAACTAGGCCTAAGTGTGGACACCTCTCTTTGAGAAGTAAAGCTGCTGCTGTTTGAGTGGCTTTTGGTACAGTTGGGCTGTTCTCTTGCTACCCTTGTTAGGCAGGCAGCACCCATACTGCCCAGGTCATTGCATGACACAGGAACAAAAAGTTCACTTTTGCCAAGTTACCCCTGCTGCCACGATCTGACCTGTACCATTTACTTCAAAATAAATTGTTTAGGGATGTATAAATAAATGTGTTTGTGATGGAAGTAGTTGTAGACTTGACGATGATGATTTTTTCCATAGTTGTTGTCCTCCTTGGGCCCAGGTCTCTCTTTGCCTTCTAGGAGTTTCACAGCAGTGTAAAACAGTGCTTTTTACCTTCTTAACGGTTAACAAATACAAACTGTTTACAGTTTGCTCTAGATGCACTTACTTTTGACTTTGCAGGACTTGTAGGGGCCTGAGATTGAGGTGTGTAAACATTGGGAGTTTGCCTGATCCCTGCAGAGGCTGGGAAATGGGGCATGCCTGGTACTGGTGGGGTGGGCTGCCCTGTGCAGTGCCCATCTGGTGCCTCTTTCAAAAGGCGTTGCTGTCAAGTTAGTATTTCAGTTCGTTCTTCATTATTTTTCTTTCTTGCACTGGTGTGGTGTCAGTTTGAAAGAGTATCTGCAGACATCTGCTGACCCTGGTAAATTGCAGTGAGTTAAAGACGGTTATTTTCAGTTCTGAATTGCCTCTCATTAGGGAAGAATTTCACTGCTTCTGATTGGTTGGATGTAGTTTTAACCTTACTAGTTTTAACCTAACTTTAAGCCTACAAGATGGACCCACTGAAAGAAAGGTCTATGTATTTATTTTCCAAGATCTAAAAAGTGAGACCCCTCCATTTCCCCATTACACTGCTGCTTGTTCTCAGTCCTGCTGGCAGCATACATCCCATGAATACATAATGCAGTGTCTTGTGGTTTCAGTACAGTTTTCCTCACCCCCTTTTTGCCCTTCTAGCCAAGTTTCTGCTCACAGAACATTGAAAAGGCCCAGTCTTGCATTTCACATCACCCAAATCTTCTACTGATACTGACAGGCTTTAATTAGTCTCACATCCTAATGAGAGGAGAAGAAAGCTGGTAAGCCTGTGCCCAGCCTTTTTTTTTTTTTTTTTTCAGAGTGCATGTGAGTAAACGGAGAAATGTTCCTTTTGGCCCAGGTGCTTTCTCTGATTTGGATCCCAGGCATAGCATCTACCTGCTCTGCCTTAAGTTCCTTTCAGCAGTGTGTTTGGGAGTGTGCTGGTGAAGGTTAGAGGCTAATTTAAATAAACTTTCCAAACTATTGTGGTTTTTCTGGGAAACCTTGTGAGAACTATATGCTTCCTGGTAAATCTGCTCTCTACACTTTTGGCTTAATTGTGGCAAAGATTTTTGCAAAAGAAGTTGAAATCTGGAGTAGAGGTGGGGGTGTAGTTTGTTGTTATGGGGTTTTTTTGTAAATTAACATTTGTACTGTGGATGTCATTAATGCTTCTAGGTTGTGGAATCCCTGTTATAAAGCAAGGATATTCAGCTAGTGGTTTTAACTTAAGTGTACTTTTTTGGGGGTGGGAGAGGGGTGAGGGTGGTAGGAACATGCAAAGTAGGATGCAGCCTGAATATTATAACAGTGTTTGGTCACTTGTTTTATTTGTATAGTTTTAACTGGTTATTTTCAACCAGTAAGATATGGAAGCTTTATGATGACTTCTTGCTTGCTACTTGTTTCTGCTACAAAAATCGTGATAGAATTAACACTAGTGTTGTAGGTTCAGTCTTCTACTGCCATTTGAATTCCCAGCTTAGCTGAAATCAGTAATCTCATTTCCTAGGACAGTGATCTGAAATCTGGGTTTGGCTTTGGGTTCTGCCACAAAATCCTTGTATGAAGCTGGGCATGTCGTCTTCAGTACCTCCATTCCCCACCTGTAAAATGGGAATTAACTATTTTCCTTGTTTCTTGGTCTGTTTTTATTCTCCAATAAAAGTGCCTCTTTCTAACTGCCTGGCTAGCACCTGGCATCATGTGTTTTTTAGTCAGGTAAACAATGCAAATGGGGAAAGATAATACTGAATTGGCCACTCTATGGCTTCATCTGGGCTCTGAACATCAAGGTATTCTTGCTTGGTGATTCTTATCCTTAACTGTCATGTGCTTGCCCATGAGAATACAGCCAAAAAGCTTGATAAGATGGAAACTTTTCTGAGCAGCCCATAGGTTTTCAGTCTTTCTCTGAACCTTGCTTCCCATTCCTGCAGCTCTGTGGAGCTGAGAGATGCCTGATAGTCTGTCCGGATTAATTTGCACCAGAAGCAAATATTTTCTGAGACAAGACACTTTTGGATGCATGATGTGTTATGGGTTACTTGAGGGTGGATGAAGAGATACAGTGCTTTGCCTTTGCTTGAAGCTCTGTTTATGTCAGATGGTGATGGAAAATTGGTACAGAGAGTTGTGGTGTGGAGTAGATCTGTGTTGGGATGCTTAAGCTATTCTTAGGTTTGAGCAGACGAGGCAGCTTTTGCAGGAAGGCCACTGATTGGTGGCATGTGGTGTCCAAATGTTTTCCTGTGTTCCAGTGAGTTGGTACCTTTTGGTGAGGAAGAGGAGCAAATTTGGGAGACACAAGTGAGTCGGGGGCAATCTGAGTGCTTTTCAGGCATTAGGGAATTGTTGTGCTTCTAGCTCCATGGTCTGTAGATAAATGGAAATCTCCATCATCTGGGCTTGCAGTTCAGCCTCCCTTCAGCAGGAAGGGCTGCACAGGAGTAGGTTTAAAAATTCCCTTTTTGGTTAGTTGCTAGGCCGTGCTTTTCCAGCTTCACGGGGCAGTGTGATTCTGTCCTTTTGTGCCCCAGCCATGAGTTTAGACAGTTGACGGGTGCATTTCCCACCCTGGCTGGCTGGTCAGTTGGCCACCCAGCCTCTTCCCTATTGAGGCTGAGCAAGGGCATTTCAATGCATGCTTTCTTCACTCCTCCAAAGGACTAGAAAATTAGCTCAGAAGACTTCTTTCTTTCTTTCTTTCTTTCTTTCCCCTAATTGGGCAGAAATACCCTGGCTCGTGCAGACTCCCATGTTGCTGCAGTGAATGCCCTCTCCCAGCCACCCCTTGATCATGGTCCTTGGGCAGCAACGTCATTACATGCAGGCCCTGCTGCCAGCCACTTGCTATTTAGTGAAGGCTGTGCATGTCACAGAAAGACCGTGGCTACTGTCACCCTGTTAACTTCAGCAAATTTGGCTTTTTTGGCAATGCTGAGAGCATGAAGTCCAGGAGAACAGGGACATCCTTTGATGACTCAGGGTGAAGGCACCAGGGGACACAAGGGTCAGTTGAGGTGTAAGGAAGTCCAGGGTGTTACAAAGACTCCTTGGAGTTGCTGAGCTCATTCCCAGGGGGGTGAGAATAATTGGTCTTGGCACATTGTGTAAACAGATAGAAAGGAAGTAAAGGGTTCACCCTACTGTGCCGTTCAGTGGGACTGCCTGGAGCTCCTTTTGAAATATACTTTCAGCAGCTTGAGAAGTCGGAGTGTAGCATTTGCTGGGAGAGATTGTAAGAGATCTCTCTTGGAGGAGAGCAGCTTTGGGTTGGCATGATGAGCAACCAAAATTGTCCTTATTTATGTGTGGGTAGGTGCCTGGTGAGGAAAGCATCGTTTTAAAAGTACAAGGCAGAGAATTTGGGTACATGGCTATATTTCCAGTTATGCTAGGAAGTTACTAGGTAGTTCTGAGCAAGCTGTGAAACCTTTCTGCCATGGTTTGCCTGCATGTATGAGTAGATGATATCAATACCATTGTCTTACAGAGGCTTAACACATTATTTAAAATGCTTTGAGCTGCTGGGATGAAAAAGCCAGCACAGAAAAAACATCCTGTGCAAACATTTGAATTTCTCACTGCATAAGGTGAGTGGAAATTTGTCTTGTGTTGATGCTGAGCATGGCCTGGGTACAGTGTGAGCCCTGATCAGGGCTTAGCTGTGTAAACCCAAGCCCAACAGTCCTTCTGCTGAATATTTGAATACTGGCATTTCAGTTGGATTGGGCCCCGCAGGGCGATCAGCACTGAAGGCTTTCTTTGGGCTGATGCTGGTTGCACAGAGGCTACAGGACAGCACTTGCCACTTGTGACCATGGACCAGTGTGTGACCCCTGGTACTCTGGCATCTGGGCTTTGGGCTGCTAATGGCTCCAGGGTGAGATTTCCATATCCTTAGCACAGCTGGGCTTTGCCCTTGCCTGTCTTTCCAGGACTTGACAAATAGCTTCCAGATAGAGAATGTGTGAGTTTGTGAGGCCTTTTCACCCCTTAGCCTTCTATTTGAATCTGGGCCTTGTGAGTTCCTGAAAATTGTTATCATCTGTTTGCCCGTCTGAGCTTGCTTTGGTGCTGAGGGGGTGCAGGTGCTGGTGGTAGTTTCTTCACTGTCTCTGCCTTGGGCCTCTCTTTTCGGAGTGACTGAGCAGAGTTCAGGGGCCTGTGTTAGGCGTAATGACTTACACCATTTCCTAAGGGGCCCAGTGCCAGGACTTCTCTCCCAGGTGTGAAAAGTTGGGCCACAGCAGTTCTTTGTCCCTGGGTGCAGGAGTGCTTGTTGAAGCAATATAATAAGGAAACTGTTGCAGAAACCCATTGCGCCACTTCAGAATGAGAAATCCTGCTTCTGTCAACCTCCTGCAATTTTGCTTTTTTTTCACCCCCAGAAATATTCTACAGCAGCTGTTCCTCCAGCACAGAAGCCCCTGTCTATCTCACCCCTGCCAGCATTTGGCACTGAAATAGCCAGCAAAACAAATGCTATTTCTGGCTGCCGTGAGACAATCCTCACATGGGAAAGTTTGGGGCCGAAAGTGATTGATTAGATTGTCCAGTCTGCTTGCCTGCAAGGATGTAGTTTGGTGGCAGGAAGCTTGGCGACTCTACACATGTCCCATGTGAGTAGGTGATGGGGCGTGGTAGAGGTGTCTCATTCTTCGGGCCTGTGGAGGAGCTGAGGAGATGTTCTCTTCTGGTTTGATGTCTGTTACAAAGACTCTGGCTCAGTGCCACGCAGCTGATGTCTGGTTTGCTGATTAAGGCATTTGTAGTCTGACAGTGGTGGAGAGTCAGAGGGTGGGAAGGGTGGGTGCTGACTGGGAGGTACAGAGAGAGAGACTCAATAGCAGGCGAAGGCAGGAGGAACCCCACCCTGCCCCAAGGAGGCGATCATGACTCTGCCAAGCAGCAGGTATCTGTCTCTTTATCTGTGTCCCCAAAGTGTTCCCTGGATGATTATCTAATCTGTGCAAAAACACGCTGTAATGGAAGTGTGTGCACTGTGTCCTGCTGGCACTGGATGAATCGGAGCATAAGAGAGCAGTAACCCAGGTAGGACTTAGCCTAGCTGCTTCCTAGAAAGGATAATGATTTTCTTTTCTTTCCTGAAGGAGGCAGGCGAGTTGACTAGGTTTTCACTGATGGCAAGGCTCAACTGCTGCCATGGTACCAGCTTGTCAATGCCAAAGGCAAGGCAGGTAGGATAATATATTCCTAAACTTTCAGCGTCAATCAGCATGACAGAGGTTAGAGCACTCTCACTGAATGAGTGAGGTTGGAAGGTACACCTGGAGGTCATCTTGTCCAACCTCTCTGCGCCAGCAGGGTCACCTGGAGCTGGCAGCCTAGGACTGTGTCCAGACAGCTTTTGAATATCTCAAAGGATGGAGACTCTGCAACCTCCCTGGGCAACTTGTATCAGTCACACTCACAGTAAGTGTTTCCTGATGTTCAGAGGTAATGTCCTCCTGTGTTTCAGTTTGTGCCCATTATCCTTGCTCGTGGCCCTGGGTACCAGGCTCTGCCTTCCCTTCAAATATTTGTACACAGTGATGATTCCCTCCCTGAGCCTTCTCTTCTCTGATGGAGAGAGATTCCAGTCCCTCACCTTTGTGGCCCTCTGGACTCTCTCCAATACCTCCATGTTGCTTTTGTTCTGGGAACCCCAGAACTGGACACAGTACTCCAGGTGTGGCCTCACCAGTGTAGAGTGGAGGGGAAGGATCACCTCCTTCACCCAGCTTGCAACATTCCTCCTAATGCAGCCAAGGATACCATTCACCTTCTTCACAGCAAGGGCATGTTGCTGGCTTATGTTCAATCTAGTGTCCACCAGGACCCTCAGATCCTTCTCTGCAAAGCAGTTTTCCAGCTGGCTGGCCTCCAGCATATACTTGTGCTTGGGGTTGTGCCTCCCCAGGTGCAGGACTTCACGCTTCCCGCTGCTGAACTTCACATGGTTCCTTTGAGCTCGTTTCTCCAGCCTGGTGAGGTATCTCTGGATGGCAGCACAACCCTCTGGTGTATCAGCCGCTCCTCCCAGATTTATGTCATGAGCAAACTTGCTGAGGGTATGTGCTGTCCCATCATCCAGATCATTAATGAAGATGCCGAACAGGACTGGATCCAGTATTGGCCCCTGGGGTACTTGGGAGCTGCTGGCCTCCAACTAGACTTTGTGCCATTGATCGCAGTGCTCAGAGCACAGCTGTTCATCCAGTTTTCAGTTCACCTTGCTGCCTACTCATCCAGCCTGTACATGAACAGCTGCTCTATGAGGATCTGTGTTCTCTGTACACTGTTGAAATATGGAATTGATTTCTGTGCAAGTCTGCTCCAGTTCTGTTCTGCCCCATGATATCTGTTGATAGAATGTTCACCTTTCAGGTGTGCTGCAAGCAGACTTTCATTCTGATCTCATATATCTCTCCCTGGACCTCTTCTACCATTGTGTCAGCCCTGGCACAGAGTGTGTTGGCTTGTCCGTTCCTATGGCCTCACACTTCTGCTCTTATCCCTTAATCCTTTCCTTTCTTGTTTTGCCTGAGTGCATTTTTGATCTGGTTTTGTAACTCATGCAAAGGGGCAACAGTTCAAGCAGGAGATGGACAAGTGAGCCACTATGTGAGTGCTTCTGTCTGGAAATATTTACTTATCTCTTTTTCCCTAGGTATCTGCCCATGTAACTTGGCTTTTGTTTCCTGGGAGCTTGCACGTTGGTGAATATAGCTATTTGGACTGCCATGGGACCTAAGTACCATCTGGGCTGTCTCCAAGTGTGGGCCAGTACCTAGAACATCTGCTGGAACATCTGAAACGTAGTTCCCTTGAGGTGCTGCTTTGAGTCATGAATGAGTGGGGATTAGGTTGGCCAGGGTGGTTTGGAGTGTACTGGAGAGCTTGGTTGAGGAAAAGGAAGATGTGGGAGGAGGAAACTGGATGTAGCTGAAGTTTGGAAGAGTATGTTTTGAAGCCAGGAGAGATCTATGGGGTAGGAAGGGGAAGAGGAGGGTAAGAACAGGTGGAGACAGAGCTAGAGAGAGTAATTTTGTTGTATTAAGATTCCCAAAGGGACAATAATAGCACCTGGAACCAGTGGCAGTAAATTATGAGCCTGAGGTGAAAGCCCAAGGGCTTATCATTTAGATTGGCAGGCTTGCTGGCTACCTTCCCAGCCCTGCTGTCTTTCTTTTTTCTCTAAGCTCTCAAGCCTGGTAAGAAGGTATTAGACTAAAGCTGATTCTCTGGCTGTAGACCAGAGAGAAGGGATCAAATGGGCATATGGGCACCACTGGCATGTGTCCTTGGGGTGTGACTTAGGCAGAAGTCCTGCGTGATGCTGGGGATACTGTGTGAGGTGTGACTCTGAGGGGTAGGTGGGCCTGGAGGGAGCAGATTTGGGGTGAGTGGGAAGTGTTCCCACCTGAAAGTGGCTGCCAGAGTCTCTGCATGTGAATAGACAAGGCTGGGATCTTGACCTCTAGTATTTTTCTCTCAAAGCTACTTGAGAAAATAATTCCTGCTGAACTAGCAGAAGGAAAATCCCATCTCCCATATCTACTGGCAGTGGTTTATGGTGGGCTGCCAGCAGACCACAAAAACCATTGCTCAGCAAAACCTAGGGATCCTAACTGCAGCAGCAACACGGCTGGTTAGTCTGATCTGAGCTGGGGTGAATGGCAGTCACAGAGTAGGTGCTGGTTGGATACCGAAGGGTGGCTGTCCCAAGGGTGGCCGTCCTGCAGTATATCCTTGGGTTTCGGCTGTTGTGAGTCCTTTTTGAAGAAAGTTTTTGAAAGGATGTTTTGTTTCTTTTTTAGATACAGTACAGTGCAGAAGCATAATGCCAGCACATTCTCTTTCCCATTTTCTGAATTCAGCCAAAGTAGCCTCGAGGGCCTGGCAGATTAAGAAGTTTTGCTGCAACCTGTTTATGCTTTCCAGCAAGACCAGTTAGTAGACATTGCTTGGAAGTAAAGGTCAGGACTTTCTCAACAGGGCTGGATTGTCCTCACCTCCCCGAGCCATGGTGTGTCTGGACTAGAAGGGCTGCCTGGATTGGGTCCCAATGTGGCTGTTGAGTTGGCTAGATACCTCTCCCTTCCCACTGCTCCCTCAGCATGTGGCTCATTGTGATACAAATATCTCATCCTTGCCTGGGGAGAAAAAGAGTTTGCAGGTGGCTTCACCATATGCCGTCACTGCCTGTGTTGTATTTGGTCTGCGGATGAATGGATCTCTCTTCAGGCGTGGTACGTTACATCTTTTGCTTATGCTAGCAACCTCTGAAAAGTAGAAAGCCTTACTGTTCAGTGCTTTGGAGGACTGGTGAGGTGAGCTTGAGGGGACTGGAAAGGGTAAATGGCTATTTAGAACCAAGCTGGTTATTCCTCATGTGGTCCAGAGAGTGTCTGGTGGTGGTGGCAGTGTTCTGCTTGCTTTTCTGACTTTATCTAGATTAAGAAACTGAAATGAGCAGAAGAGATGGGTTAGGCTTTTTGTTTTGTTCCTACCCTACCACCACCACTAAGCACTGAATTCCCAGCTTAAGCACTTACACAAGTGACCAGTTCCATAGAAGTCAGCATCCACAAGGTAACAGGGGCTGCTACTGCTTAAAAGTTAGATGGTAAGGGACTTGTCCCAAGCACTACACAGAAGTGATGGTAGCAAAGAATGGAAAGAAAGAGCTTTTTTTTTCCTTTGCTTTCCACTGGCACTGCTTAGCCCTGTGTCTCAGAAGTAGGATACTTTCCTCATCCAGCATGGCTTGGCACTGGTGATCGGGAGGTGACACCAAGTGTGCTTGCACCCTACAGTCTCCCTGTGGGGTGCTGCCTGTGAGTGAAGAGGAAGGAGGGAGGTGGTAGCACAGGTTTGGAAACAGCAGAAACAGGGCACTCGCGTGATGGTGCAGACAAACTATGAACGCTGGACATTTGTGCTCCAGTTTTGCCACTGCAGACTGAAAGTAAGCAGTTTGTCCTGGAGCATGTCTGAGACTTGAAAACATAGCAGCTATTACTATTCAATAGGCAGAAGCTGGCTGAGCTTTTAAGGCCAAGCCCATGACTAGAGTAAACACTCCAGGAAATACTGTTTTTGAGTCAAGCTTTGGTGTGGTAGAATAGCCAGCCTGGCTGTCAACAACGCAGCTGTCCTTGGCGTGGGCTGGGGTTTAGCTCTGATTTTCTGCCTTAGCTCTGAATAGCCGCCCCATTGTTGGCTCACATGGGAACCGCACTGCTGGGCTCTGCCGGCACTTTCTTTCAGCCTGTTGATGTCAATGGGAGTTTTGGGCACTGGTCCACAGCTCATCTCACAGGAGGAGCCACTCAATAGAGGCATCTACTTCTCATGTAGACGGAGACTGAGTTCAACCAGAGCAGCTTCACTTCTAAAACTCCCTGCTCTTCTCCAGAGCTGCTCCCACAGGCACGCTTCTTGTTGAGCTGCAATTGGTTTTGAGGAAATGACCGGTAAGTCAGAGACGAACTCTCCCTTTCCAAGCCAAAAATATGCAATTACCTTTTTTCTAAATTCAGGGTTTCAAAAGCATAGGTGTCCTGGGGGCCTCAGGTAAATAAAAATAATAATAAAAAATCACAAATGAAGGATTTGTCTTAAGTACCTATTAAGTTTGCTGGTTTTCCTCAGTGAAAGTAATCTTTTCAATCTCCTGTTGGACTTCGGCTGCTCATGCAATTTCCATAGGAATTAATCTGCAAAACTGGGAATCTTCTAAAGTGTTAGGAACTTAATGTAAATAAACTCTCTGATCATGTCTATGCGAGGGCAAACTAAATTTTTTAATTCTAAAAATGTGCTTGCGTTTTAAAATCCTGGCTTTTCTTTGGAAGCTGTAATTTCACCTTCATGCATTTGACTATGGAAAAGAGAGGTTGAGCAGTTATACAGAGGGTAAAACTGAATTGCTTTGCAAGTCACTTTGTGATCTTATTGTAAGCATGCTCATGTTTGACAGCATAGGTCTTCTTTTGCCTACCTGTGGAGACTTGAGGAACTCCCTATCTTGCATATTGCTTCAGAGGCTCATCAGATACTCCTATAGCCTCTGACATGATGGTATGCAGGCATAATATGATTAAGAAACAAGAACAGTTTCACCAGTCATTTTCCAAATAGCAAAGCTAGTGAATCTGTGCAGTTCCTAGTACAGGTAGAAATATCCTTAAAATGGAGCCAGTCAGATGTCTGTTTCTCACAGCTGGAAACATGTAGGTTGCTGTGTTGTAGGCGATGTGGTTTGCAGCTGGGGAAACCGCCATAGGTCAGGGAATGCCCTGGCTTGGTTCAGGAAAGTCCAGTACTGCTATTGTTTGCTCTATGTGCAGGAAAGACAAAGCTCACACAAGAACACGGTGTGCCTGCTAGGTAAGACTGTATATTGAGCGTACCTTAATGTAAGTCTTGAAACCTAAGCTGTGGTGCTTTGTTCAGAGCTCTGATTGAAATGGCACAGTGAGTTCATGAAAATACATTGTAGTTCTGAGTTTGGTGTGCTATCAGATCAAGCTTTTAACTTGTTTTCAACTTAATATAATTTCCTGTCATCCTCTGAATAACGTCGTCAGCTCTATTAGTTTCTAAGTGGTGTTAGAGGAATGAGTATAGTTACAAGCAGTGGAAGTGGTTGGTGTTCTTGGAAAACGTTTTTTAAGCAGAGAGAATTCTAGTATGACATCTTTCTAGTATTCTTGTATCTTTCTTTCATCACACTCCTAATGTTCTTGTCAAGGCTGACTGCTACAAGAGGTGTGAAAGGCACTTCTGATGTGCAAATTTTTGCCGTCTGCATGTTGCACTCTTGCTGTGGGCAGTTATGCTGAACAGCCTATGGAAGGACCCTAGAGATGAGTGAAATGGTAAACCACAAGAAGCTGAAAAAAAATCAGATTTCTGTCTCATGATGTGGCTGCTGGTAGGGTTGGAAGAAGAAAGGAGCAGTAGCTACTGCTGCAGCTGTGCAACTTGCCTATGTTTTTTGGTCCACTGTATAAATCTCTGTACTGAGTTGAGGCACAGGTTCATTTGCTTTCCAGATGCAAGTGTCCAAATCCTTCAAACACTTTCAAAACTATTCATATAAATGTGGTATAAATTTTTGCTTTTATTATCAACCTTTCTCTGCACAGAGAATCTTAGTGAACTTGGCCTTGAGACATTCAGGTCTGCCTTTGTACTGTGCTTTTTCTTCTTTTAATTAGATGAGCTGAACTTTTGCCCTTCTCCAGTGTGGTGGGTGAATGAACCCTCTTGGTCCTAGAACATAGCCATTTCATAAGCATGAGATGGGCCAAAATCCTGAACTGAAAAAAGGAAACACTGAAATGATTTGTGTGTTAAAACTGATGCATGTGTTATGAGCACTGGCATGTGTTATACAGGCTCTGATATGGATCTTACAGGTTTATTTCCAACTATTTGGAAACTGGATCTTGATGCAGACAATGGAGTGGCATACATGAGGTCAGCAGTTCTCTAGTTCTTTGTGTGCAGCTTTGGGAGCAGCTCCGAAGGGTTGCCGTGCTCTGCTAACAGCTGTTCAGAAGGGTGGTGGCCTGCTTCTGGCTCTGAGTTGGTACATCGCAGCCGTCATACAGGGGAGGTTCAGAAAGTTGGCAGAAGTAATGGGTGCCACCACAGGACACATGGACGTGGAGATGAAGCCTAGTGCATTGAAGTGTCCAAGGAAAAGCACTGTTTGCTGAATTGGTTGTGTTGCTTCTGGCATTGGGGAGGCTTCCCTGGACCAGCCTCTCTGCTATCTTGAGCCACGTGCAGCCATGAGGATGTGAACAAAGGGGATGCAACAGGGTATGGGAATCCACGAGTGCTGATCACCAGTGCTGAAGGGAACTGTATACCTGCTTAAGAGGAAGGACAAAGCACCAGGCAGGGGTTACTGGCTCTTCTGAAGCCCTTGCAAGCTGTTCCAATGGGTGCAGACCTAGGCCAGCCCTTTCAAAGTTAGTAGGTCAAACCCCATCGCAAGCTTCAACCTGCAAACACCACCCTAAGCCCTGTGTGCTGTGTAGCATCGTGCTGCAAGGCAGGTGTGAGCATTCTTAGCTTACCAAGAATTGGGAGAACATTCTCCAAGCTGAGTGGTTAGTTACATGCTGCATAAATGGATTAGCTCCCTGGAGTAAGAGGCCTTTATCCTATTAGCTAGTTAGCCACTTCAGCATGTTCCCTTTTCACTAATGTGTGTGTGAGGTTCCGCAGGGTGGGGGAGCAGGGGAACAAGTAAGTGGTAGGGTGGGGAATGTGGGAACAGGTGGTTACACCATCATTTCTCTCTACGGTTGTTGATGTTCTACTATTCCCACTTCACAGATGTCTTTTTGAAGACAAAAAATTGTCTCTGGTTTGTTAATCATCTTCTGGCCTGTAATTTCTAATATAGTACTTGTTTGTGTAAAATTATTTTCATGCGCTCATGCAAACAAATGAGATCTCACAAATAGGCATAGTCATGTGAAAAGATACTGAAATACGCTGTGGGGCTGTGCAGACATGACATGTACACATGGGTGTGTGTCTTGGGATGAGGAGGAGTGGGACTCTGCCCTGTGCTCAGAGTCTGGAGCCCAAGCAAGCTCAGTGGCTTGTGGCGTTCGTGTGTTTGCTTGACGCAGGCTCGTTTTGGCTTGCCAGAGCTGTTTATGCAGTCAGTCTACATTTGATGTTTTTGAAGTTTCTCCACTGTGCACGAATCCATGTTCTTATCTGAAGATGTGACCTTATATATGTTTTCCACTTAAAGTTGTGATTGCTCCCAGCAGCACCTGCTGAACCCAAGGTGAGGGTTCCCATGGGGTAATGTCCCTTGCACTCAGCTGAAGAGAGGGTGGGAGGTGATTCAGAGTCACCTTTTAAGGTCTCTGTTGTGAAGAACAGGCCATACCTGTCTTCTAGGCCACTGAAGAATCCTTTCCTCATTTCATGCAATGAGCATACCCCACATTACCCTGTTTCTGAGCAGCTCTGCCAAGACCAACACTCTAGCTAAGAATCTGCTGAAAAGGTGCATATTCCAGGTTCTCCCCAGACAAATGCATTGGTCTCCATTGGATGTTTTCTGTGATGGATTAGATACACTTTCTGAAAAATCCCTTGTGCTAACTGTACCCTTTAGGGCAGTTTTGGGGCTGACAAAAAGGCGTTCAGGGCCAAGAATTTATACCTCTAAACATAAATATTTTTTTATCAACACCTGAAAAATTCAGGTTGGCTCAAAAACATGAAGAAATTGGCTTAAAAATCTGAACTTGAAACAATTTTGAGCTGAATTTTTTCTTTTGCCTTCCATGTGTACAGCTACCCTTTCCTCTGCTGCGGCAAACCTGTGTGAGCATGCAGTCTCTTCTGGAAATCTGATGTCCCAGATGCCTAGGCTGTTTACTTTCTGGCTGGTATGCATGAGTCCCTGTAGCTTGCACAGAGCCTTTGGAGCATCTTGTAGTTTTTTTCAGTTACCTGAGAATGGGGTAAAGGTAATTGGGCACACATGCCTGTAGTGCCTGTGTCCTTTGGGTTTGGAGCAGCCATCTGTGGATTCTCTTCCTCTTTGTGTCCCTGTAATGTACAGCTGACAAAGGTCTGTACCTTTCATGATTTTAATTTTTTTTCTTCTTTCCCAGGGTACACGGCTGCATGACTTTCAGAGCCTTCTCTGTGTTTCCCTGCTTAGAGGAAACTGTTTGCTCTACTGCCTGACTTGTGCGAAAGTTTTAACCCATTCTTGGTGCGCTTGGGGACAGTGTTTAAACAGCAAATGGTGGAAGTGTCAGGGGCTGCTTATTTCAAGTCTCCAGCACTGCCATCTCCTATGTGCTGCAGCAGCACTGAGGGGAATGGGATAAAGCCGCAGGAGGCAGTGTGCCTTCTGCCCTAGCTCTGCCTATGCAAAAGTCCGTGGGGAGGGAGGATTCTTTTGAGTCACGTCTGAGCCAAGGCTCAGTTAACAGTCACAAGCTGGGACTGCAAAAGTGAGACAAACTATAGAGACATCAGATGATATGTTAGACTAGACTGGACTTTCCCTGTGGACAGCTTTTGGACCCAAGGCCAGGAATGGGGAGAGTAAACAGTCACGTTGGCAACCCTGAATTAAAAGCTGTGTTAGCTTTTTGTCAGGAGCTGCTACCATGCCTGCCAGCTGTGAAACTAGACCCCCCATGTCCATTTGCACCCTTTCTCTCTTCCCAGGCTCTAGTGAGCAGGAGGAGGAAGTCCAGTATTTGAACATTGGTAACTTTGGCATGTGCAGATGAGTGAGAGGGAATTAATGAATCCTGCCCTCTCTTTATATTTTTGTTACTCCACAGGTGCTGGAGTTTTCAGTCAGGTCTGTTTCCTGCACAAATGGAGCTTTGCATTTTTTCCCGGCCTCAAAGAAAACTCAGTGAGGGATTTGAGGTTGGCGAGGAGTGAATAGATGAACCATCTGATGTACCCTGCAGATCAGCAGACTTGGACTCTGCCAGACCAGCAGGGGAAGCGGCTGCTGAGCCAGAGATGCTTCATACAGAGTGTTCACTTCCTCCATCCCCAAATTAAAATCAAAGGGCTAGTGGTAAAAGTGCCAAGGCAAATCTGGCCCATGTTATATGTGCCTGGGAGGACTGGGCTTCTGTACAGATCCAGAGCATGTCTGGAGACTGCATGCTACAAAGGTGATGGAGCAGTAGAAAACCAGTTACCTACAGACAGATAGAGAGGTGGTTTGCTTAAACCATAATTGTGTAAGCGAGTAGCTATGTTTGCATTAGCTGTGCCTCTAGTGTGACATTCAGGAAGAACTTCAAAAAACAGCCTGTAAGTTCAATAATTTTGTCTGCTTTCTGGGCCTCAGGAGCGGTGGGAATTCAGATGCTCTCTCAGGTAGTAGACCTTGCTGGCCAGGCTTTGACTCGTGCTCTTCCATACCAGGCGTTCACCAGGCCCAGCAGCCTGGTGCCACTCTGCAGTGGTGACTGCATCTTTGGTGATGACATCTCTCCAGATGAAGATGCAACTGGCTTGTGCTGATTTAGAGAGCAATCACTTGTGGGATTGACTTGCTGTGCTGCCGGTTAAGACTCACTGCAGGGCCATTTTGTATTTGCTGTAGGCGCTCTCCTATTTCTTTTCAGCAGTGACAGCTGAGCCCCTCCCAGTAGTGCACAAAACGAGGTGACTAATGACACCATGTTAGAGGGGATTTTGGTGACCACAGAAGTTACTTTGTTGTGGTTTTCATGGTCTGCCACTTGCTGTGTGTGATCCCAGGCAAATCCCTGTGGGATGCTTTTTTGTAAGGCCTTGTTTGGTGGAGGTTTTTTGTTTGTGGGTTGTTTTTTTTCTGTTGTAATTTGAATTTGTTCTTAATGAGCACTTAGTAATCAGCATTTCCTCTGCTGCCTTGTCCAGAGGCACTAAGCATAAGTGTTTGCACTATATGGAGACACTGGATTTGTGGCACTTGTTGGCAGAGGTGCTGCCTGGAAAACTGGGGCTACCCTGTCTGGTAGAGATGGGGGCCCTCTATGACAGTGCTGAGAGACCAAATGTGTTGAAGTTTTGAAGGGGTTTCAGACAGATTGAGAATAAATGTGGCGCGAAAAGCATTACTGGCTAGTTCAACTGAATCTGAAACAGAAATAACTTTCTAAAGAGTTCAGAGGCTTTTCAGGATATTCCATAGTATCACCACAGTTTACAGTCTTTGGATGCTGGGGTTTGCTTTTGTAGGAGGGAACTTTGGCCAAACCACTTGAATTAGCCTGTATTTTAAAGTGCTGTGAGGCTGTTTAACTTCTGGTGGAGCAGTCTGCAGACTGTGACAGATGATAATTATGATTTAAGGCTGTGGCTGAAATACAGCCCTCCTGGTGCTGTGCTGCTGCAGGGGCTGGGCAGGGAGCTCATGTCTGTCTGGCACATGGATGTGCTGGGTAGCAGCCTGGCACCCTTGGTCCCAGACAGTGGGGTGCTCCTCGGGTGTGGGGCATCCCTGGCGATGCAAATGCAGAGTACCCTCAGGTGACAACTAGGAAGGTCTGGCCCCTTGTTTCTCTGCTGATGAAAGTCATGTGTACCTGAGATCCTGAGCCTGGCAGGGGGGTAAGGTCAGCTGGTGTTACTTCAGTTTTACAGCAATAAGGAGAAGCCTGTGACCTGTTCTTTCTTCCTTATTGTTCTTGCACTGCAGAGCTATGAGGTGATGCCCATGTCCTAGCAGCACAGCCCCCAGTGCCAAGGAATTTAAAAACCCAGTCCAAAATCAACATACACAGTAGCTTTAAGATTTTCTTTTTTTTGCTTGTTATCCTCCTAAACCGATTGGGAGGGCAGACCCAGCTTTGCCCCTTGTGGAGTACCCATCACCTTGTTGGCGCAAGGATAGGAGCCGTGGCTTGGCTCCCTCATGCCATGCTGTGTGGGCATGGAGCACTGGTCACCTGGGTGGGAGATGTGTGCAAAATCAGAGGACACTGGGCTATGGTGTGTTAGCCTGGAGGTGCCTGCAGCTGTCAGACTGGGTCAGCACCAAAAGCTTCAGCCTTGCTGTTGAGCTCTGGCTGGGGAGTTGCTGGGTTTCACGCCTGGCTTGTGGGAGTGCTGCCTTTGGGGGTGGATGATCCCCTTCCTTTAATTCAGCCTGTTCTCTAAAAGGGCCCTGCTGAAATCCTCCTCTTCACTGGTAGCGTGAGGCTGCTGCTGGCTGGGCTGCTTGTGTGTCCTCCTGCGCTCTGGTGGCTAGCAGCTGTGGGCCTGTGCCCCTGTAGCCCCCTGGGCCGTCTACTCTGTGCCCTGTGGTGGGACAGCGGTGGGACTCAAGTCAAGTAGAAGCTTTGCAGCCACAGCATGTGGCACAATAGTCACTTTGTGCAGAGCCCCTGTCCTCATCTGTCCACTGTGCTGCAGATGCATCCCTGCCCTGTGCCTTAATCTTCTGCATGCTCTCCCTGCCTGAGCCGTGGTGGGGCAGGAGATGGGCTTTGCTCAGCAGCTGGCTGATACGGAAGGCTACTCCTCCTGGCCCAAACCCAGCTCTGGGGGCTGGTTGGGAAGGAGGTCAGGCAGGCTCTTTGCTCTCAAATGCCGTCCCAGGAGAGATGGGCCGTGGGGCTGTGCTCCCCTGGCCAGCTGGACGCATGCACCAGGAGTGGCATTGGGCTGGAGCTCACACATTGGCGTTGCCTCTCCACTGGTGTTTGCTTCACCTCCCTGTCACAAGAAGCACCTGGCTGAGACACCTTCAGCCCTCTGCTTACTGGGCCATGGAGCTGCTTCACTGCCTTGCTGTCATTTTTTCTCTTTATGGACATCACATGATTTGTCCCTTCGCATCAGCCTTCCGCTATGACTTAGAATGCAGTTTAGCCTCACACTGTAATGTTTCTTCTTTTGGTTCTCATACACAACTTATGAGTCTGTTTCTATATTTTCTGTGATAGACATTCAAGCTTGGTCTGCCTTGTTCCTGGAAGACTCTGGGCAACTGGGAAGCTGGCTGGTAGGGTTAACAGTATGGAAGTAAAACAAGAATTACAGAGCTAAGGAAATTCTGTCTTAAAACATGGTCTGCTTAAAACTTTATATCCTGTCAAGAGTTTTAAGATGTCAACAAGTGACAGACATATCCGTATCTTCAGTAAAAGTGCACCAATCCTTCTGTGGAGGATCCTTAGCAAAACTAATGAAAGGCAGATTTCTGGCCTGCTTGATATCTACATCTGGTCTTTGAGTCAAGTTACAGCACAATTACTGAATACAGACTTTTTTAAAACTTTGAATTTTATTTCATTAAATATGTGAAAATCCCTGCAAAATTCTTAAGTTGCAACAAGCTGACTGTATAATGAAACATTTGAAGTGTGCTGATGTAGTGTAAATTAAATGAGTGAAGTTGAACTGAGAGTTCCTGTGCTCTCTTGCATGGAATAGACAAAATTGGCTTGAAAAAAACCAGTAGTAGTTAAACTGCATCTAACTCTAAACAGGCCCTTAGGTTTAAAATGACAATTGGATAATAAAATTAAATAATAATAATAACTAAAAAGAACCAGACACCACCAGTAGACAAAAGAGCTGTTGCTTTGTCCTATGGAGGTAGTGAAAATAAAACCATTCTAAAAATAGGAATGTGCATATAAAAAAGATGTAAGATGAAAGGGTTTTATTAATATGCAGGCTGACATTTTGCTTTGTGTGCTGATTTGAGAGATTGTTCAAACTCTGAAATACTTGAAAATTAAGCAGTGATGCCTGCCTTTAAGCTGTTCACTGCCAGAATTTTAAATATTTATTTTTGAACTGCAGTAGTACGACATAAATTCATCCTTGAGGATTTCACTATTCCTAGCATGACCTTGCATTAAGAATGCCTGTATTTTGTTTGTTAATATATATTACAATCATATGGATAAAGTGGTTTGTATACAGTAGCTCTGGATACAGTAGCTTGTGTGTCTAAGCAAATGCATGCATGTACCACTTCCCATCTGGGTTAGTTCAGAATTGCTCGAGTCAGTGTTAGAGGACTTGGAGCACTACTGCTTAACAGGAGATGTCTCCTGAAGCAAGGCTGGACTAGAGAGCTGTGTTCTGAGAGAGGCAGGGGTGGTGGTCCATCTCTGCATTTAATGTGGTATTTTGATGTCACAGCAAGTCCACTCGTGCCAGTTCAGGGGTTCGTTACCACACATCATTCAGTAAATACGTGACCTTCTAAGTGATAGTTTCCAGTCCCTGAAACTTCGTTTTGAATCCACGTCCAGGATGGAGAGAGTCACTGGGTTATGAGCAGAGAGTATTTGTGTAACAGGAGGTGAGATTGGTGGGAGGGTCCTTGAACTGAACAAATTGTGCTGTTTTCTGGGAGTTTAACCCTAGAATGTTCCAATTTAGCCTTATTTTTAGTGAAGCATAACTCTTGTGCCCTCAAAAAGACTTTCCATGTTTCCTTAGTCATGTAATTTTCTCCTCTTAAGTAGAAGCCACAGCAGATTATAAAATAAACTTTCCTTCATGCAAATAATAGTGCTCCCAGGCTGTGTCAGCTCTGATGCCAGCAGTTCTGTCAGAGACCGAAGGAGGGACTTTTTGATTGAAATAAGGAGGCTGAGTACAGACGCTGCCTCTTTCTCTTCCAGTTCCTTTTCTGCATGTGGAAGAAAGTCTCAGAAACCAAACTTTATGGTTTAGTCTCAGCTGTGCTGCTAACGTTCTCAATGACCTTCAGCAAATCTCCGCTCCTGTATGGCTCCCAGAAAATAACTTGAGGAAATAAAACTGCACTTCCAGATTGGCCTAGTCCTTAGGAATAATCCCAGGGTTACCAGACTGAACGTGTCACCTTTCTTATAGGCCATTTCCCCTGGCTTAAGGCTACTGCAAGCCATGTAGTCACATAAATGTTATTTCAGCTCTGCCTTGTATCTGTGTAAATAGGAGTTAATGAGTTGAGTATCTCGTGGCTGGATCCTGACGTGGAGATCTCCAGAGGGAGGATGAGGAGAGGCTGCCATGGAAAGTCCCTGGCTGTTGCTAGGCAGCGCTGTGTTTTAGCTTCCCCATCTGAAAGTCTGTGCTCAGGTTTGGCAAGGAAAGGGAAAACTGAGGGATGGAAAACCATACAAAGATGCTTGACTGATTTTGACTGACTTTTTATGTAAAGCATGACTTTACTGTGATGGGTGCAGAGTGTGTGTGAACTGGAAGCAATTTGATCAAATAGAATAACATTTGATAACTGGCCTTCTATGTATTCATTCTCAGCTGCAGTATCATTTGGCTGGCTTGCGCTCTCTCCCTCCTTATGTTTTTTCTTTTAGGATGAGACATCTCTTGGACCATAACAGTGAAGCTGGAAGAGGGCAGCACAAGCAGCCCTGCTCCACTTCCAGTCTAAGTGGAAGCAGGAAAACCCAGCAGTTCCAGAGAGCTGCTTCTGCTGAGGTTTATGCTCCAGTTTTACAGGCTATGGATGACGGGATGTCACTTCTTCATTTTACTGAGTCCATCAGGAGGCACACTAGAGAATGCTATTAACTCACAAAAATTATGTAGGGCAGCCTGCTCTTGCTGCACAATGCAGCCTCTTTGAACTGTAGCAACAGTGCAAATAGTGGTAAGATGCTCATGTGACTAAAGCTCATCACAACAGCACCATTAAAAGAGCACCTCTGTTTTCTGCCAGAAGCGTAGGACTTGGGATACAGCTGAGCATTTGAATTCGTCTTGGTAGTCTGGCTGGTTGTCCATCTACCCACAGGCTAGTTTAAACTTTTCAGTCACTCTGTTGTCATCCTGTAATTGCTGTCTCAGTTGTTCCTCCCTATGCCTTCTAATAGAAGACCAGAATGAGTAAATTTAAGGCCTTGGTGCCCATGCTAATTTGTAGTTGGGAAATAACGTCATTTGTTTCTCTGCGAGGAGTTATCGAGGGATCTGTGGATAGGACCTCGCTAGGCACTGGACCCTGCTGGACTGTACTGGGAGGTGGTGTACTTGCTTCCTGGCCAGCAGAGTTGTGTTTAAAGGTGCTTTTTCCCCTTCAGCAGAGGGTCCAGTGGTGCTGCTACTGAGGCACTGTGGAATTTGATGTCACAGCCTCGTTCCATCCTTGGGGGTTCAGCCACTGTAAAGCTCAGCTTTACAGCAGCCTAGAGAAGCTAAGATTCTCACCCAAAGTCACATCAAATGGGATGCAGCAGGGTATGTCCCACCGTAACAGTGCTCTTCCTCTAAAGGATGGGGCTTAAAATCCAGAGTCCTGATTCTCACTTTCATGGCTTAACCCTACTTTGTCTCATATGTTTTATCCCACCAGTGGGCTTGTGGCTTGAGCTATCTAGCTTACCCTTCCTCATCCCTGCCAGCCAATGTTTCACAGCAGTCTAGAAGAAAACCTTATGGAGAGACTAAGACTTTGCAAGGCCTCACAACTCCTTACTCTGCCCTTCCCTGCACCACTGGGGTTTGTCAGCCCTACCAAGTTCTTTCTCCTCCTCAGCTTTCTTCACTGTATGGTTGCAGGGGGCCTTAAAGGCAGAAACACCACAGTAAATACCAGCCTTACAATAACGGCCTTGCAGCCTGGCTGGGAATGGAGCTCTGCGTTGGTTTATAGGAATTCCTGGAGAATTACTTGTTTAGTCGGACAGCATGGGCTTGGGTTAGTTCAGTTCAGCAGTTCCCTTTGTCTCCTTCTGCCTGGTTTGTGCAAAGACCTGTTGGGTCCCTGTAAGGTTAGGAACCTTGGTGCTGTGCTGATGCCATAGCCTGTGCTGCCAGGTCAAACCTGGGGGTAGAGGCATCAGGCAAGGCTACTGTTGAGCCCTTTGATGAAGAACAAAGCTGTCACTTGGATTCACCTGCTAAAAGATTAAGAGAAAAAGCTCAAGATCCTTGCAGCACCTCCCTTCTCCCCCATGTTGCTTGGACAGTGAAATGCACTTTCCTCAGGCCCTGAACTACTCATGTGCAAGTTTCAAGACTTGCTGTAGTACCCATCTTTTTTTATTTTTTTTATTTTTTTTTTCTCCAGGCATGTCAGTGGGCCACAAGTGTGCTGAGGGCTGGGTTTTAGATTAAGGGGGCTGGTATGTGTAGAAATGGTGGGTGGGTCTTCTCCAACTCCCTCTCCAAGTTTTGGGCAGCTTGTGGATTGGAACTGTAAAGACATGCTTGTGGAGCATAGAGTGACAGAAGGTGGTGGAGGAGTGGGACTTCTCTCCCTACCCCCCATCAGTACTTCCTACTGGAAAAATATGTACTGTCACCTGAGCACTGTTCTGTTTTCGGTGTTGGTTTTTTGGGAGTGGTTTGTATATTTTGGGGGGGGTTTAAGCTTTTTGAGTTTCCAAGGCTCCCTTTACTCTGTTGCCGTTGTCTTGTCTTCTATTGGAAAAAAGCAGGAAGACTACAAATGAAAGGAGAGAGGAAGTAGAAAGGTCTCACTATTTCCATATTGGTAAAACGGTAGGATGTCTTTCCATGGGTCTTCTGTGTTAGGAACTTGATCTAAAAAACACTTCAGTTGCTTTGCTAAAGCGTGTGTGCAGGACGGAGAGCGTTTTCCCACACTTCACACAGCTTTCCAACTGTTAAAAGGGTAGAAGACAGTCAGGAGCTAGGAAAAATTACATGATTTCTTTCAAAAGCTGATGGAGAAAGTTTCTTCCTGACATGGCTCCATCACCAAGTTTTTCACTATAAAAGATGTAGTTGAAGTATTTTTTAATGGAAAAAACTGTTCTTTCTTGAAGCCTTGCTTTTCTACTTAGAGTAATTTTTTAAAATTATTTTTTTAGGAGAAAGAATGATTTTAGTTACTTGCCAGCTTTCAAAGCACTGCTTCAGAAGTGGGATAGAGCTGCAACTCACTTGTTTATTTCTGTAGTTACACAGAATAATTGCTGTTTTAAGTATATCCTGTTTGCTAAGTTGTGTGGTTCATGTGTTATGACAACTTCAATGGCTCTTACAGTATATAGCAAAGGGATTTAGGAGTGTGGGCAGGTGCTTTTTACCTTGTTCTTTAATTCTAAATAAATAAACATAATGAAAATAAAATAATGGGAACATCCACATTTGCATTAAATAGACTTTTTTTTTTTTCCTTCATAAAAGGAAGGTAAATTCTACTTGCTTCAGGGCAAAGTCTAACCACTAATTGACAGGAATTAGGAAGAAACTTCCTTTTAGGCAGTTGTTCCATCTTTCTCTCTGGAATTTCTTGTATCTTCTTTTGAAACCCAGGGTATCAGCCACTGCCAAAGGACTCTGCAGGTTGGGCAAGACAGTCTCAGATTAGGCCGATTACTTGATGGCCATCTCTGGTAATCTTAGTCTTTCCTATCTCACTTAACTATCCATCTTGTTTGCTAATTAAATGTTGATGAAAAGAGACTCCCTACAAGCTCCTTCTTTCTCTTCCCTCGTGCTACTTCTACTAATCCCTGGATTCTACTTCTCTTTCAGAAGATGCTGCTCAAGAAGAATTGTGGAGCGAAGACTAGAGTAATTAAAATTCGTGTAAGTTGCCCTTTTCTGGTGCAGTTCCTTCATCTTTCCATGTATATCTAAATATGGTAATTCTCATTGAACATCTATGCCCAGAAGATTATTTATGGAGGTTTCCTGCGGCTTGATCAGCTGCATAACAAAAGTCACTGATCTGGAGTATAGACTGTAGTTGCAATTTAGGTTAGGTACTGACAAGGCTAATAATGCATTGACTTTTCCATTTTGGAGACTGGGTTCAAAGCTTCCTTGGAGTGAAAGTCTACATTCCCTGCTGTGAGCTCATACAGTATGCATAGCTGTCCTGTAGGGTATCATCTGGAACCTTCAGCACCAAGGGAGGTGCTGATCTGAGGTAACAAGTGGTGTTCAGTAGGGGTGAGGGGTACTGGTAGATAGCTGTGGAAGAGGAATTACACTTGCGTGATGCACTGGTGTCTGCAGAACTATGTGTGTTGTGGGACTAGGTGGTGGCAGATGAGTTAGATCGTATTTGGCTTTGTAGCTGGGATGACACTGCAGTGTCTGAGCATTTCCTACTCTTGAGTGCACACCATGCCTAGCAGGGCTGTTTGCTCAACTCTCCTGTCTGTAGTCTGTGCTGCCTGCACCTCAGAGTCTTTCTCTCTAGTACCCCATCCCCTGACTCTTCAGGCAACCCCCTGTCTCTTTTGTGGGTATCTTGGCTTTCTTTTGGTCAGCGCTCTATGGCGCAGCAGGAGATGTGTGTGTGACCTTGCACTTTGCAGCCAAAACAAGTGCCTCTGTCCACTGAGCCCCATATGACTCTCCATGCTTGCAATATACAGGCAAAACCAGATCAGAGTGAAGAAAAAAATACATCCTTTGTGATAAACCTGCTACTTTCACTGCAGTAATTACAGCCTTGCAAGAGGGGTGAATGGCAGACCACGATCCTTCAGGGTTTACGCCTTGCCCAGCAGGAAATGGGACTGATGCCTTTGGTACCCAGAAGTGCTACTCTTTATGGACGTGCTGTTGGGTGCCCCTGCCCGTCACTGCTTTGTGGCTGAATCTGGTATTTGAGAGGAGGAGGAGGTAAGGCTGGCTAGAGGCTTTTGCAGAGCTGGGCTGTATTTCTCCAACTCCTTATATACCTTCTGCCAGGGTACTTCAGTCCTGTCTTCCAGCAGCCCCACAATGACCTGATACTTCTGATTGCACAATTAATTCTGATCTGTTATATATTCTTTTGTGCTTCTGCCTGGATTGTTTTCAGTAGAGCTGTCTCCTCATGTGCCCTGTGAGCTCTCCCCAGACTGTGCCTGTCCTTCAGACCTACTAACAGGCTTAATCCTGCTGCAGTGTTTCAGCGCAACTTGTTTATCACCTTCTTTTGTGCCTGCCCCACGTGCTTTTGCTGTTTTTTCTGGGTGTCCCTGGACTGCAGCTATTTCCAGTGCTGCTGGGTGGCAGTCCCCCCAGTCCCTGAGGTGTCACCGGTGCCTCAGTGTGGTGCTTTCCTCTGACACCTTGGGCTTATTATTGTAGCTTACTCTTGTGCCCCTGGAGAATGAGAGGCAGAACTATCCCTTTGCTCCCTACTGAGCCCACGTCAGCTCGCACGAAAATAAACAGCAGAAGCTGAGAGCACACCATTCTGACAGATGGCACAGAATCCATGCTTCTCTGGCCAACCTTGCCAAGCTGGGGCAGTGCATTGCTACCTGAGGTGCTCATGTGGTTTCCATGACAATAGCATATGATACTTCACGGTCTGCCGGTAGCAGAACCGTTAGGTAAAGGAGCATTTTTGCTTCCATTTTTCAAGTGATTGCAAGTGCTGACTTTTCTGTACACAGCTTAGAAAGGAGGCAGCAGGTCCCTGGCAGAATATCTTGCTGAGATGCCTTAGCTCTGGAAGCAGCTGAGAGGTCAATATCTCTGAAGTGTGATGCTGTGTTAATCATATAAAAGGAACTCTCAATTCAGTCAGTAAGACATGCTTGGCACAGGGTTCCTTCTTAGTGTTGCCCAGCAGCAGGACAAGAAGTAACGGGCACTAGCTGAAATGCAGGAAATCCATGTTGCCCTGAGAAACTGTGGAGTCTCTGACCATGGAGATAGTCAAAGCATGCCAGGACACGGTCTTGGGCAACATGCTCTTGCTGACCCTGCTTTGAGGAGGGGGATTGAGCTCGACTATCTCTAAAGGTGCCTGCCAATCTCAACCATTCTGTGACTTCTGGCTCGTGCCCAGCATTCAATCATGGAATTGGAGCACACTGGGGACTTTATTTCGCTTGGGAGGGCTATTCTGAGGCCCTACTGAATGTGGCCTTTTGCAAAGGATGATAGCAGGAAGCAAGGTGAGAGGTTGGTTCTCAGTTGCTGAGGGTCTAGTGACAGGTTCAGTCTTGGGACTTTGCCATTGCAGTGAGGGTGGAAGAAATGAAGATGAATCTCATAGCAAATGGTTTGATGAGCTGTTACAGGAGGAACCAGGTAACTGTCTGTGTGTCTGAGCAGGAAATACCACCACACGAATCAGTTTGCTTGTGGCTGTAGCCCTGATTCAGCACATGTAAAGAACATGTGGTCTCTTTCTAAACTGAGGTGGACAGCAACATCCAGACAGCATACAACTGGTTGGAGATGCAGTGAGTCAACTGATCTGAGGGGCAGACAAGCTACCTAATGGTTTATGCCAGGTGTTTGAAGCCAGGATTCCTCCTTTATTCCTCCAGTTCTGCTGCTGAACAGCTTGAAGGAATAAGGGTTGTGCTTATTCCCTCCTGTGCAAGGATGATGAAGACCTGCTAGTAACACCAATGAAGCATTTTCATTTCTTCTTACTGAGGACAGTGTCTAATGTGGTTGTGAGATAGTGCGTGCTGTTAAAAATACCCTCCTTCTCATTGATATTTTGGTTACCTTGACATTTCAGGCCTTTGCTGGCATGTTAGGATGCAACGTGTTGTGCTCTCATGCATCATCCCAACTGTGTTCTTCCTCCCTCTTCTGCTGGAAGAGTCTCCCATGGGACGGTGAGATGGGGGGGCAGCGTCTTTATCCCCTGGCTCTGAAACACAGTTTCAGCCCTTGGAAGTGTTCATGGTCATTGGAAGTCTTTTCTCAAGCAGGTGACCTGGGTTGGGTTTTGCTTCTCCACATGCTGTTTTAACACTAAGGTGTCACCTTGTCATTGTTCCTTGTGCTTCAGCTTCCCATGGGCCAGCTCAGGCAGTGTTAGGCCTACAGCCTTTCCACTTGCTCAGCAGTTTGTAAGCAGGATGATGGAACAGTGATGTGACAAGTCTAAGAACCTAGACAGATTAAGGCAGGGAGATTAATAAAATTCCCAAATATGCAGCAGCTCTGTTGTGTTTGAAATGTGTTCAGGAATAGAAGCTGTGAAAGATCAGGGCCTGTAGTGAAGAGAAAACAGTATTAAAAATCTTGCTTCTGTTCCCCCCAGTAAAGGGTAATAGAACAGAGTCAGCCCCTGTGCTGGGCTGGTGAGCAGAGATAAATTGGAGTGACAACATGTGTATGAAGTATGGATTTGTACATAATAGATATATGTGGCACAGCATGTGTCAGCGCAAGGTGAGAGGTAGGTGTGGGCATGCTTGGGTGTTGCCCACTGAGGTGGGCAATGTGTGCGTGCAGACCTGGTCACTGGTGCCCCAGCGTGTCAGCCAGAGTAGTGTCTGTAACTGGAAGCAAGGCACAAGGTGTAGATGAGGGGTGCACACGTGTGCGTGGGTATTTTTGCATCCAGAGCATGTTTGCATGGCGCAGTCAGGTGTTGCACGGAAACACTCCCATAGTGCAGTAAGGAGGACTGTGCATGCACGTGCTCGCAGGGTGTAACTGCCTCCACCCTGGGCCAGGCGTGATCGGCTGTAGCCAGCTCTGAATGCAGACACCAGTCTTCCAGAGGCTTTCTATAATACCACGAGTCTGCAGTTCTCCAGGCCCTCTTGGGATGAGAGTTACAGGTCTGTCATCTAGTCCTGTTCTTGTTCTTCTTCCTTCGCAGACTCCTTCCTGCGGTCTCTGAATGGGATCGGTGGAGCTGGGCTTATCTCAGCAGCGGTAGGTGGGTAGAAGACACAACTGGCAAGCCCCTGGGTATTTCAAGAGCTCTTGTTGGAGCAGGCAGAGAGGGAGTAAAGATTTCAAGGCCAATCTGATAACCTGGCTGATCAGAGAGATGTTTTCTGCTATGTAAAAATAAAACAAGAATTTTAAATCAGGACATAAACCTCTTGTGCTCTTGCCTTGATCTTATCAATGTTGAGAACGCCCTCTGCTTGGACAGGGGCCAGATCCCTGGAATGACTTCCCTGTCTCTTATCTCTTGTGTCTGCATCCCAAAAGGCCACTGCAGAAACATGCTGGGTTTTCTTCCCCTAAAACAAGGGACCTTTTCAGCTTGGAGCCGAGCAGGAGATATGCTGGCCAGAGCCGCCTTGGCAGATGCCTGAGCTATTCACAAATGTAAGGCGTACTAGGTGACAGAGCAGTACCGGTTCTGGCTGCACAGCACAAATAAAGATTTCTAAAAAATCAGAAGACTTTGTGTGTGTGTATACATACGTGTATATATACTCATACATATATGTTGCCTCTTCCATCACAGGCTCCCAAGGTGCTTTGCAAGCATTGCTAAATATAGCATCTCAAAGGGAGATAAATATCTTAATTGCCATTTCAGAGTGAGTTAAACTGAGAAACCAGCAGAGAATGTGACTTGCCCAAAGAGACAGTGTGAGGAAAACTGAAGTCTGGGTGTCTTTGTGTGGCTGAAGCCCAAACTTGCCATTTAGAAGCAATGAGAGAGACTTATCTCTCTGGCCGGTCACATCCTTGGGTTACTTGCTGGGCAGAGGCCCCCTCATGAAGATTTTAGCATTATTAGTTCCTAGGCTGGCTCTTGTCCCCTGTTGATGGGCACACCTCTGCTGAACAAAATGGAGAAGGTCCTCTGCTAAATGAGGACATGGATATCCATTTTCTTACTGGGGGAAACCAGCTTCCCCCGTCCTTCTTCCAACTCAGTCACCAAGCTGCCTGCTGAAGGTCTCTGTGCAGTGACAGCTGGCCCCGGAGAACCCTAGCCCTTGGTCTGAATAATTACAACAAAAGGTTTTGTCTGGAGTTTTGTCAGTGTGGGGAAGGATCCAGTGCAGATAAGGTGGGAATGTCCCTGTCTGTTAAAAAGTATCCCAAGCATCTGATTCCGAACCTTGTTTTATTTAGCATTGTTTTTATTGGATTTCATGGCAAAAGCTAACCAGCCTGCAGCCCGGAGAGAGGGACTGTCACGTCTCTCTCTTCTGCTTCCTTAAAGAACTTTTATTGCTGCCTGCTTTTCATAAATTCCTGCCATGTATGCCCTTGCACCCGTTAAATCATGTAAGTGCTTGCAGAATAACCAAGAGCTCTGTAATCCAGAGAGCTCTGTGGAAGCTGTGAGTGGCTGGTGAGTCAGGAGGCTGACATCTATTTTCAGTGCTGTCTTTGCTCTGTGGGCTGATGTGGGTTGTGGCTCTGGTTTAAGAATGGGGGGTAGAAAGGGGGTTAGAATTGAGGTGCAGCCCAGTGACTGCTCCTGAGACAGCCCTGTGTGTCAGTGGTGGCTGTGGCTTGTGGCACGGTGGTTCAAGGGGCTGGGGAGCGGCAGGGCATGTTTCACAGAGAGGGGACTTCTGGGTCACACCTGGGTAACGGAGCAAAGAGAAGGGGGTAGGGGATGGCAGAGGGTCACAGCAGCTCTGCCACTGTTTTCTGGCAGAGCTTCAAGTCCCAGATGGCTGATCAGGCATGTCTCCTACCACCGCATCCAGGCCCGCTGCAGTTGCTCCCTTCTCCCCTTTGTTCGCGTGGCTGTGGGAACCTGGCACACGTTGCCTCTCCCAGTCCCCAGAGCTGTAATCCTCTTTTCCCACACACCTCTCCCATAATACACCCACTTCCTGCGCTTGGCTTCCACGGCTGGGGCGGTTTGTCCAGAGGCAAGCACACTGTGTCAGCATGTGTTCACAGCCTGCTCATGCCAGGGTAATTAATACTCACTTTGCAGTTTTAATTTGGGTTCCCTTTAAGTTGAAAGCAGCGTGCTGCGCTGTGCCAGCCTGCCTGGCCAGAGGGAATCTGGTTGCCCTGGCCTCGTGCGAACTGGAAGCTGCACATGCCCAGGGACACACCACGCGCCAGGTCTGTGAGAAGCATGGTACCTGAGGTTCCTGTCCCAAAGGACAGCCGGGGCAGCCAGCTGTGATCCCTCTGGAGGGAGGATGTTCCTGCCACACAGGGAGGGCTGCAAAGGGAAAGGTGGGAAGGAAGGAGAGGACAAGGTCTGTACACACAAGTCACTTGTGTACAGACCAAAACCACTAAGGGCTCTACTTGGATGTAGTTGAGAAATTGAGAGTCACACCGTCCCATGCCTGTGTCTGTGCTTGCATGGAGCTCCTCATGCCTGCTCCTTCTCCTGCTCAGGCATGGACAGACCCTGTGGTGTGTGCAGGAGCTGCTGTAGGCAGCCGTTTTCATATCGGGAGGAGAGAAAGTGGGGACAAGACACAGCTCACTAGTAGGGGGGTATGGCTTCATTCACTTGTTCCTAAGAGATTTGTGTGGCCTTCAGAGCGTGATCTTCACTGGGACCCTGGAGTGGTGAGTTCCCCAAGTTGGCCAGGGAGCACTGACAGCCTGCCCCTCTGAATGACCCATCTGTCCCTTTTCATCGTGCCACCTCCTTCCTTCAGATTGTCAGGCAGGCAAAATCAAAGCTTGCAGTCAGCTTTCTAAGAGACACATTTCAAAGTCATGTAAGAGGGAGGAGAAGAAAGGCTTATCACACTCTTGCCAGCAAGGACCCATAGCTGAAACTGGCCAATTTCTGCTTTTGGGCAAGTGACCAGCAAGCATCTGCTAGGCTTTTTGAAGTACCTTCCAAAAAAGTTGAGTGTTGTCTGTCTAGTGGCACCTCTCTAAGTCTGGTAGTTGCCATATGACAAGTCTGCACATACGTTTGAAAACGTTTGATAGATACTGTTTTTTTCCTTTCTAAGAGGAATAGTGATGTGTTTGTAAACTCTTGAACTGCTCTTTGCAATGTGGTCGCATAGAATGAAGTAGGTATTAGGCAGCTGTGTGTTGGTGGAGGAAGACAGGCCTTCCAGTCTTGTAGGGGAGGGTAGTGGACAACACAGGAAGATGGTGCTAACTGCAAAGTTCTGTTTTCCTTGTCAAAAGAGTGTTTGGAGCTGACCTTTCCTGTTTGTGGAAGAGAAGGGAGAAGAGTAGTCTTAAAATGAAGTTCTGTCATGGCCTATCTCTTAGCTATCCCCCTGAAATTAAACTGCGTATGAACCTAGGGGTGGAGGAGAGACCTTCAGGAGGGAAGAGATTTGCCTTTGAAAAGTAATTCTTTGCGCTGCTCCAGGTCTGTGACTGGAGTAAATTGTCAGAGGCCCTATTGGAGTTAATGAAGAAGCAGTTAAATATGAGTTGTTGTTCCACTTGAGGAACTAGTCCTGCTTGTCAGCGACTATTTCTTGAAAAGTGCCTGAAGGAAGACTATAATTGAAAGGAAATTACCTCTCATCAGAAGGTCGCAACACCTAGATGTTAATTAGTTCATCTTGGCTGCCTGACTGTGGTGTATGTATTATGCACAGGAGAAACTGAGGCACAGGGGATGGGAAGTGGCTTGGTCAGGGCTGTGTCTGGAATTACAGTTGTAGCTAGGAGCACACGAGGGTCCCCTTCCCTTGTTCACAGCTGATGGTTTCACACACTGAAGTGTCACCAGTTTCTTTTCTAACCGCTTGGCAGGGGTGAGAGGAAGGAGGATAAAGTGGAATTAAAAGCAGCTTACCTGTAAATGCTTCACTGTGGAGCCCGAGAGCCTTTATTCTTTCTGTGCCCTGCCTGAATATTGGTACTACCTTTGGCTCCGTCGACTCCTGGGCAAGGCGACTGTCTCACAAACAGGCAGTATCGCAGGCAGGCATCTGTCTTTGCCAAGGCTCTTCTGGGGATTTATTCCTTTCCACACAGGCTGGTGGTGGGAATCGGATGCGCCTTTACAACTTGCAATTACATGGTGCCTTTCATCCCAAAGGACTTTTAACAAGTGAGTCTACAGACTGCAAAGGGATCAGTCACCCACCGCTGAGAGGCATCCACCACTCGAAGGCAGCGTCCTTTAAATGGAGCTCAGCAGTGGTTCCCAACCGGCGGGGCCCAAGGGTAGGAAAGAAGGTACTCCTGTGCTGGATTGGCCCTGAGTAGGGGATGGGTTGGCAGAGTGCACAAACTGATCTGATCTTGAATCCCGCCAGGATACTAGAGCTCTTATGAAAGAGAACCAAAGAGTATTAAGCAGGGCTTAGTTCTGTATCACCCCTAGCACACCACTCCCTTCTAAGATGTTGTTGTGTTAGGTAACTTCATTTCCCCCCTCCTGTGGGGATTGTCGTTCCAACAGCTGAAAGCATGCTTGGAGCTGTGCTCACTTTAGCTTTGTCCAAAGAAGAGAACCACGCTTCTCTGGAATCACGAGTCCAAAACTGTTATTTCACAATCTGCATTTGGGATACTTTCCCAGACTTCGCAGGGGTAAAGGATGGGTTTCTAGGAGGCGTGTGGGTTTGTATTAGTAGATTTATCCTTTACCTGCTTATGTTTTTCTTGGGCACTTTTTCCTTGCTGAAATGTACAATTGTGTTACAGGTGGATTTATGGAGCAGTTGCCCTTTTCTCTGTTTTCTGAGGGCTACTAACATGGTTGAAATTCTGCATTTCTTCTGTGGTGTCTAATCTCACTGCTCTTCTTTGAGGCACCTGCATCCAGTCGTTATCTGTAACATCTTTAGGTGTGCTGCTTTGTTAATGTGCTTCAGGTATGTTTCAAGCCTGGTTGCCTATTTACCACCTGTATTTAATGGTGATAATGCAGTTGGTGCCTACAGTATGGGTTTGCAAGAGTATATTTGTAGGTGTGTGTACATAAGGAAAGAAGTGTGAGTCCAGGTGCATGCTGACTAGTGTGTGTGACTGAGGCTGTCTGCGCATAGTTGCTTGAAGCATGTGTAACACAAGCTAGCTCGCTTAGGAGCTCGTTTAACTCAAATGAGGCACGTGATGAGGCAGCATGGGTATCTGTAGATACTGAAACTACCTTCTGCTCCGGGCAGTTTTGTGAGCAAGTGACGAGCTGTGCTCCCTCGGACTGTCCCCTGCATGCTGGTGGAGTTCAAGTCCTGCATGGCTTGAGTTACGAGGTGAGCAGACAAGCAGGGACGGCTCTCCTTGTGATTTCCAAGTTAGGAGGAGGTCTGTGTGTGCACGGAAGGATGTGGACAAGTGACCAGGGAAGTGCATGTCTGCTGGGGAGAACCTGAGGCATGTGAGACCAGGTGAGCATGGCTGTATGTGATGGAGCATGCATCTAAGCATGTGTGCCCTCCTGCCAGTAGCTGAGTGCTTGTATCTCAGGCTGTTCTCCAGCTGCGTAAATACATTGCTTAACAAGTTGAGGGCTCTGGTTAATGATTGCCATTAGTGCAGGACCCATATTAGGCTCCATTTTGTGTGAGTTACCCGGCTGCCCAAATGCCATTAGAGTGAACGCACCAGGCTTCAATGTCAAACGTGAACTGTTTGCACTCTAAAGAGCTTCTGCAGGAGCTGGCCTGGGGTTGCTCAGCAGGGGCCGTAGGCAGTTTTATGGCAAGCTCCCTGGGGTCTGCTGCAGCAGCAGCAACTCTTAACAGCCTTCTGTAGTCAAAGTGATGTCCCAGGCATCACAGGCTGGCGCTGGGCACCCAAGGGGGGAGGGGCGGGCTGGCTAGGACACTTGCCCAGACTGCAGGGAGGCAGCTGGCCCAAGCGACGGGGTGGGAGGGATGTGTTCCCCTCTCTGGCAGCTGGCCCTATCCATTTTCTTTCTGGGAATACATCTACAGAGCTTTGCCTTGTGCTGCTCATCAGAGCCAGACCACCACATACCGTGATCCCAAATGGTGTCACGGACTAAGCCAATCAGGCCTTGTCATCTCTAGAGCAGGATACAAGCTCCAAAGAAAACACGCTCTTCTCCAAGAAGAGAGTGGAGTGATTTGGTGCCAGTGCTCGCTCTTCCCTCCAGCAGGGTCCCTAGCAGAGGTGCTGCAATGTCAGTCATGGGGTAGGTGCAAGACAGTCCTGTTACTGCTCAGGGTTATAAATAACTGCAGAACAGTCAGGGTGTTGCCGTGAATGAGGGCAGTCGCATTCCTGCCTCTCCTCTTACAACCTGCGGTGGGACACAGGGCCCTTCTCACCCTGCCCTCACCTGCTGTTGTGGTAGCTGTGCTGTTGAAAGCCAGCCATCATCTTAGGGCTGCTGGAGAGGTACCATGATGAAGAGGCAGATTTAGGTGTAGTTTGAGCTTTACTTGCAGCTGCCTGACCACCTGTGAATCTCTGCATCCTCCTGCATCTCTTTAAGTCCCTGTCCTTCTCCTCAACCCTTGTTCTGTGCCCACCTCCCTTGCAGTGCCCTGGAAAGGCTCTCTATCCCATACATTGGTCCCAGAAGAGGGTCCAGAGAGAAACCCTAGCACACCTTCCCACTCGAAACCTGGTGAGTTTCGTGGATGACTTTTGTCTGTTCTCTGGACCCGTCTTTTCCCAGCCTCTTCTTCATCTGCCGGCCGCCAGAAATGAACAGATTCAGCTGCTTTCCCTAATCCTGTCTGGCATTTCAAAGTGGAGGGGACTGCCAGGTTCTTTGTGCCCATTCCCTCCTGGCACTGGCAGGGGACCTTCTCTCTTCTGGAGAAGGACAAATGTGCTGATTTATTCTGCCCCTTAGCTTTCAATACGGGTTGCTATGTTACCCTCCAGCTCTGAGGCTTGCCAGAGCACACATCATATATAACCCCACAGCAGGTGGCTATTGAGTAAAGGCCCTTAAATCTGCCTCTCTTGTTTCTTATGCTGCTGGCCAAGGTGTCAGGGGGATGTAGCAGGGCATGATTTGCTGGCTGAAACTCCAGGCACAGCTAATGCCAAGCACCATGTTGGCTTTTTCTATTCTCAAGTGCCCATCTTAATTTGCAGAGGACATACCAACTAGGCAGGAACATGCTGCCCGCATTGGCTTTTAAAGAGGCCCTTTCTGATACGAAGGCTTGCCTCATGGGGCCAAGCAGTGACCAAGATCCTGGAGGCAGATACTTTCAGATCCTGCTGCAGTGACTGCAGCACCCAGGACCTGGCTCAGACTCTTCTGCGGCACACTCTAATTTGATATGACTGTTTGGGTAAACCTGACCATTTACACAGCTTTCTGGGAAAAGTTGTGCGTGCTTGTCTTGTGATGACAAGTTAAAACCCAGCCAGGATAGAAGCAGGTGGTATCAAAACATCACTTTGTTGTGCTGTTATGTGGTTGCAGCTGTCCGAAAGAACTGATTTTGAAGTGCCAAAATGAACCTCTATCTTAAAGGAGGTGGTAAAGTTGGTAATTATTTCTAAAAAAGCCTAATTCTTTGAGGAACAGTCCATTAGTGCAGGCTGAGCAAGGGAAACCACGGTTTTCTAGGCTAGGAAAGGCCTAGAAGAGGCAGCAAGGAGTCACATAATACCAGAGCCAAGGCCAGATCCACTCTCACTGGATTTTTTTCTGACCTCCATGAAAACAATGGTAAAGCCCTTCCCAGCAGTCATGGAAATGAGATGAGGGTGAGGGGCATTTGCATGAGTTTCTGAGCTGCTGAACTCCCCAGCTTGTGACACTCAGTGGCTCACAAGTATCCGTGGGGAATGAGCTCTGCAGGATCATGATTAAACACTCTGCAGACCCACAGCACAGTGAGACCTCTTCTCCTGGCCAGAGTGTCTGTGAAGCAGCTGCCCCACTGGTGTTTCTTCATGCATAAGGAAAGAAACAAAGTTCCCAAGAAGTAAAAGGAAAGCACTTCCTATTTAACAGTGGTATCACTTCTTTGGCACCATGATCCCTCTGGGATCCACCAGTCCCAGCATAGCCTAGGGGGGAGCAAGCATTTCTGTCGTGTCACACAGTGCAGGGAGTGCACGGGTATTTCTGCCCTCCTTATTCTCTATCTGCGCTGACCGTGCTCTGAACCCCAGGAGCAAAAGGGGAGAGAGTGGTCTTTGGTGGCCATGGTACAAACCAAGGCTGTAAGACTTCCAGGTGGGATCTTTTCCTCCAAGCATTTCACAGCCGTTCCTCATTGAACTGTGGAGTCTGGAGCCAAAACTCTGGAGAGTTTCAGTCTGTCTGGGACTTTATAGATTAAGAAAGGGTGATTTGTAAATCCTTACTGGAGCACTGGTGAAAAATTAGACTGAAGAATGAGTCTTCAGAGATGACTTGGTTTATCTCCTTGCTCTAGAAGTGTAGTAGATCCTCCTTCAAGGCCAAGTGAATCTGAATTTAGCTTTTCCATGTGGTACTTTCTGGCAGTGATGCTGTTCTGATCCTGGGACTCTTAAGTGCATCATGGATACCCTTTTTCACTTGGGTCCTGGTCATGTGGATCCCAGGGACCTCAGTCCTAGGGATAGGGGGTACACAAGCTTTTTTTTGAGTGGTAGGAGCAAGGACATGAGCAAAGTGCTTCATTACGTATATTAGTGCTATTTGCTGCAAGTCCAAGCATGACCCTCCATTCAAGGAGGTGTGATTGTACCAGAGAGGGATGTGACAAAGCACTTGAGGCAAGAACTTCACTGTTTGCAGCTTGTCTGAGCGCTGACTTTGTCCCTCTTTTCATTCCCTCACAGAGCATCAACGGAGGCCGCCCACCACCCCACTTTGTGTATGATCCATCCACCTTTGCCTTCCGTTCCCTCAGCACCTTGAAGCCGCTGAGCCCAATAGCTCCAGTGGAAGAACCGTCATGTGCCTACTGAAGGAGTTTCTCCAAAAACCTCAGGAACTATCAACCAACCACCTGCCTGGCAGGGAGAAGGGGAGGCAGCGATACCCAAGGGCATGGGTGGGAGAAGAAGGGGACAATGATACATCTTTGCAATGCAGCCTTTCTGGCAGCAAGAAGCATACAGCTTTGCAGCAGTGCCCGTTTTCATACCTTTGTTGTATCTGAATAGTGGCAAAGGGAGAGATTTTTGTCTTTCAGGGCAAAACAAACCAGTCAGGTCCGCAAAGCGTGAGGGCAGCCACCAAGGCAATGTCAAACATGGGGATGGTGGTAGTTGAAGATAGCCCTGAGGGGTCCAGGGGCTAGTATGGCCTGCATGGCAGCAGGGATGAGTGATCAGTGTGTGAATCCAAGCCCAGTCAGTTCCCCAAGAGTACCTGGGTCTGCAGTACTTTTCTATAGACCTGACCCTTCTCCCACTTAGAAGTGAGCTTGGGACTGGAAACAGAGTCTGTACAGGGCTGCCCTGCAAAGCAAGAAGATCCCTCTCTGAGACTCTTATAATTGCATTCGCTTCAAGTCCTCTTGAGTGGAAGACCCTAGGAGAGGGAGGTGGGAGGGGGTAGCTGGCACATCTGGCTGCGTGTTCCATCTGGGCTGCTGGCAACTCAGTGACACCATCTAAAATGGGATTGAGATGGGAGGCTTGAGCCTCCCACTTGTGGATTGGATATTAGATTAGAATTCTAGAATGAAAGGTCTGTGTTCAGCCATCAAAGAAAACACAGCATCAGTCCTCCCAGCATCACCAGAGGGAAGAACTTGAGGGTGACTGCGTGCTCTTGGGGTCTCCACTCTGCTGAGGCTGTGTTCTGGGGTATATAGCGCTTCTCCATAGCATTGTTCCAGTACCCTTCTGCCCTAACATGATGCTGAAGGTAACCGGTATCGCCAAACTCAACCATATCTAAAGTCTCCAGCCAACTTTCTGCTCCCCTGGTATGCTGGCTTTTAAATTCAGGTAGGCTCTTCTTGTGTCGGTGGAACAGGTATTCCCAGATATAGCATGGAGTGGGAAGGAGGTCTCTGTTTCGTGGCCACCTGTTGGTAGAAGAAAAAGGAAGGGATTTGGGGGGAAGCTGTGGGATGTTTTTCCGTAGACAGTCCTAAGGCAGTTAGGACCATGCTAGGCCTTGCTGCCACTGGAGTTTGAGTGGGATCTGGCCTTGAGGCACGTATGTGTTTTGTGCCATAAGGCAACAGCTAATACAACAAGCTCTCACCTCTCTTGTGAGGCAGAGGAACAAGGCATTTCCCTTGCTGCACATGGTGGAGAAAGTAACCTCTTTGTGTAGGCATTCCCCACCTTGAGCCTGTATCTGGCTGAGTGCAAGGGGGAGCAAGCGGTTTACTTCTTGTCTGGATCAAGAGGAGCAACTGTGAGTAATATAAAATATTTTTTGTTTTTAAATCTGCTCCTGTGTGGAGGTCTTTGATGCTACTCTTTGGATGAGACCAGTGGTCAGTCTGGCTGCCGGTAGGGGACCACACAGTGAGCCAACATTCAGTTTGCTTTCTGGGCCCTTCACTGAGACCCTTGGGGAAAGCCCAAACATCTGAATCCCCCGCCTCTACCCTTCTCTCTCCCTAACTGCCCCTCTCAGGCAGGCAGAGCAGCTGGGCAAGGTGGTGAGGGGACATCTGTCCTGATGCTGCCCCAGCTCTGCCTGCTTTTTGGCTCCAGACTGGCACAGCTGGGCCACCCTCTGCACCAGCACCACCTCCAAGGGGTTGCTTGTGTTTGCTGGTGAAGTACTTCTGGCAGAGCATAGTGGTTCCCTGCAAGAAGTCCCTTTGTCCCACAGAGGCAGATTCCTCTGCCGATTCCTTCTGCCCCTGTAGAGACTCTGCTTATCCTGTTTTGATGGCACACCTCAGCTTTTTAACTGCTGCCAGATCAAGATGACCAGTGCAGGACAGGAAGTGTTGCCCCTTAGACCAAATCCCTGTGCTCAGAAGGGACAGCTGTAGCCTGGTACCTGTCTGAAGAGGCACGTTCCCCATGCAGATGGCTGGGGTGGCAGCACTGTGTGGCCCTGCACCCCCAGGCTTTGCTCACCAAGAGCTGCTGAGGTGCTTGTCCCCAGAGGTGTGTTTCTGCCAGCCCACAAGTGCGGCAGGCTGCCCTCCCCTGGGTGGGAGCAGGCAACAGGGATGTCGTGCCGATATCGTTGCCTTTTAGTACTTTTGTAACTTTTCTCTTGTCTTTTCTTTTTCAATCAGAAGGAAAAATAATAAAAAAACCAAACAAACAAGCAAACAACCCAACAGTGAAATAAAGTGTAACGGCTGCTATATTCACACCGCTGGTGAGTCTCATGTGTTTGCCATCTTCCTGGTGTTTGTGGGCAGGGGTGGAGGGGGGAATGGAGCAGCGTGAGCTATGGCACAGCACTGCCAGACCCAAGCACTCCCAAATCCCAGGCCCTGTCTGCAAGAGAATTTCTTTGAAAACAAGCTAGCAAGAACTTATCTAAATGAATGCTAGGTTCTTTGCATGTAAGAGGAGCTCCCCAAGCAGCTGCTCCCTCTGAGGCTGGCCCTGATATGGTATATTGCCCCTCACTGGTGCTTCCCTCCCCAAGAAGGTGCTTTGGCTTTTGAGTGACCTGCCTGTTGCTTGGGGGTTGAATGTGTCCTGGCTGGAGGTCTCCATCCCCACTAAAGAGAAGGGTGGGTGACCACACAGCTGGTCTGTCAGCTTGTAATTTTAGCGTCAGCAAGTCTTAAATCTCTGTCCCAAGATTCTCAGCAGTCCTTTTGCTTACAGCCAGAGCACTCGTGCTGCTTTGTAGCAAACTCTAGCTTACCCCTTCACCTGGATCTTTCTCTAAAAACTCCATCTCAAGTACTTGTATGTGCATTCACCACCCCTTGCTATCTCCCTGAGCTAATTCCTGTCTCCTCCGCACTCCTAGCTCAGTATCTCAACCAGCATCTCACAAGGCTATTACCTATATCCCCTTTTCCAAGGCTGCCTGAGAGATACTAACTAAAATTCCCTTAGCAGTCCTATTTAGACTCATTCCCAGGAGGCCACCTCTTCCCTCCAAATTCTTATCTCCTCTAGGCTTCCTGCCATCTCTGTCATCTTGAAATCCTCCCCTCTGTCAGCTGCAGCTCATTGTTAATTGGCCTTGGCCCATTTTGCAGGGGTTGTAAGGTGGACTTGCTGGCTCCTGCAAGCCCTTTGCTCTCACATCTCCTATACAGAATTGCTTTTATTTGTGATGCTTCTTCTAAAACGGCCCGATTGCTCAGCACAGCCACCTTTGTGGCCCTAGATGCTTTTCAAAAACACGGTGTCCACTATGGCTCCACAAACCCTGATCATCTGTAGGCTTCTGCCAGGTCAAGCTTGTTTATAAGTAGATAAATGCATAGAGAGTATGTGTTGAACTTGTGTCAGCCAGGCTGTAGGTACGGACACACCTATCATGCCGAAGCCAGAGTACAGCAGGTGGAATGGTATAAAGCTGGTGTAAAGCTTTGCAGTGTGCAGTCAGCAAATTGGCTGGGGGGAGCTGGGGTGTAGAGCTGCTGCTTCTGCCTGCAGGGCTGTACTCCGGACCCCAGCACGTGTTTGGGTTAAGTCCAATTGTGCCCACCCCTCATTTCTCCCTGGAAGCTGGGCCTCTCTGTTAACAACAAAACAGGGCAGGTTTTGTGGTAAAACACAGCGATAAGCCTTGATACAGCGACAGCTCTGAAGCTAAAAGCAAGCAGGTTAGTGGTATTCGCAAAGATCTTACGAGGTACGTTTCAGCTGTAGTTACCAGGGTAGGTGGCAAAGGGGCCTGAGGACGTTGGCCTCATTTGGATGCTAGATGCTGGCATGGGGGGTTTTGCCAAAGACCACTGTGGAAGTCATCAGCAGAAACAAGGGAAATGGGAGCTGAGCTGTGGTCTTCTGAAGGCTGTTCCTTGCTGTAGCCACTGCACCCCGTTGCTGCCGCTGGCATACAGCAGCGCAGGGCTGCTCACCTCTGTGGCTTCCAAAACACTTGGTGCAAATACCTTCTCCGCTGCTGCAGCGGGCAGGGGTGCTGGCTGGGGTGCGAGCAAGCACTTTTTGAGCATTGCCAGCTTGGTGTAGGTCCTTCGGGACCTATGCTTTGCTGAAGCTCCTGCCTCCAGAGTTAGTCCTCCCACTAGGTTTGGGTCATGGCTCAGTGGGGGAGCCTGTAACTTCTAAGCTGAGAAGCCAATCTCGCTTACAGACGTGCAGGTGTTTCCCTTCAGAGCAGAAAACAAACCCTGTGAAGAGAGGAGGACTGTTGTGCCAAGGTGCAGCGTGGGCACGCTGAGCTCAGCTGTATTAACCATCTGCAGAAGGGTCAATGGAGACAGGCGGCTGTTTGAAGAGCTTGGCCACATCTCTGGGATTTGAGTGGGGCCATTTAGGCTAATACTGTTCTCCAGTTAAAGTAGATTAATTAGGTTAATGCTATGGCCTTATAAAAATAACAGAGGGGAACCAAGCTGGCAGCAGTGGCAGAGTTGTTGTATGTGTACCTTGATACAGTGAGTTCCTTTGCAGCCAGTGCACAAGAGTGGCTCTTCTCGTGTTGTCCAAATATTTTCTTACACATGTATATACATGCATGCACACGATACATATATGTATCATACATTTCTCTGTATGTTTCGGTTGTGCAGAAATCTCTGTAGTCTTACAGTCACCCACAAGCAGGGTGCCCTGTGCCCACCTGCGGCTGTGTTTGGCAGGGCTGAATGCAAAGCCCACACGCAGCACACTCACCATCTGTGTGCTACGAAGCATGATGATGCTTGGAAAACACACCTACTGCCCCGCTCCCCACTGCGTGCCGAGTGTTGACCTGTCTGCCTACCTGCCAGATTGACTAGGAAAACGCTCAAGATCAGCAGTGCTGCTAGGGCCAGGGTTCTCACCCCAGGCTAGATGGAGGCCACTAAAACACGTCTTGGCACAGAAACAACTAAGAAGCAGAATTTCCAGCCGGACAGATCGTCTCTTTCAAACAACTTACGGCTTTCCTTTGCGTTTCCTGAAGCTGTATAGCATGTTGTGGCAAGGCGTGGGGTGGAAGAATGCATTCAAGGGTGTGGATCAGGTTGGATGGGGTATGTGCTGATACAATGAAAGCGTATAGACACAGAGTGCATTTACAGTGGCATTTATATGGTTGTGGTGTTGATATTTATGGCGCGTTATTTTAAGCGTAAGGAAGTCTTGGAGAGGTAAAGGCAACAGGCACACGTGCAAGGAAGCACGGGCCTGGCAGGATGGATGCTGGTGGATGTGTATGTGAGGCACAGGCAGAACAGCTTGTGCTGGGAAGGAGCATGAATGAGGCCGTGTGTTTGCAGGTGTCTGCAGATAGTGATGCACAGAGCATGTACAAATAGATTACATATGCTAGGGCAACAGTGGTGAGTATTTCTTAGCCGTTTCTGCAGTCTCAGCCATTTGTTGTAACAACTGGCAAACTTTTGGAATGTGTCATGTCAGTATTGTTTAGGAAAAGTGAAAAAAAAAATTACAAATGCCTGCTCTGTGTCCTTGAGGTACTTGGGAGCTTTCACCATTGGATTAAAAAGAAGCAGGCACCTGGACACCAGTGACTCAAAACAAAGTGACCTCATTACAAAATAGAGAGTGATTGTATACTGTTCCTTCTCAGACAAGAACTTCAGGGACATCAAATACAAGTAGCAGGTGGCAGGTTCAAAGCAAACAACTGGAGGCAAATCTGTACAGAGTGCAGGGTTGTACTGGGGAACCCTGTGCCATAGCACGTTGTGGCTGCTTGATATTTGCATGGCTCCAGACCTGAAAAGAAAGGAGAAAAAAAAAAAAGAAAAAAAGAAAAATACTCCACAGGAAACACTACACGCACAAATGCCACCTCTGGCTGAGGAAGGTGGTGAGGCAGGAGGATTTTCTGGGGTAGGTTGCTACATGCCAGTCCCATCTCACCCTCCTCTGTGGCAGAATCCGCTCCTGGCAGGGTTCAGGGTGGGCTAGTGGCTCCAAACCGGCGCGTGCACCAGCAGTCACCTGGCTATGCCAGCGCTTTCTTTCATGTGTGCCCGCTGCCTTTATTCCTCCAAGACTTCTTCCATGATACAAGGCCTCCGTGGTGACTTGGCCCCTCGAGGTTGGGGATGAGCTGGTGCAAATGCTGAGCTGCTGGCATCAGGGAGTACCTTGAAACCTGGGCCACTCACTGGTTTATCTGCATGGCTGCAAATGGGCATCCTGCAGATCCCCTCTGCCCTGAGCGTGGGGGTGCTGGGGCCCTGCTAGGAGGACCCCAGGTTGGTCATTGGGGCTGCCTGGCGTCCCTCGTGTCCCTCACCACAGCCAGGCTCAGCCTGAACATAGTTGTTATGTGCTGGTCGCCAGGGCATAGCTCGGGCTCAGGCTTCCTAAGCGGGTCAGGTCTGTCCTGGGTGACAGGCCAGTGTCCAGGTGTCGCAGGGGCAAAGTAAGTTTGGTTTGAGCACTGTTTCAGGCTTGTGATGTATATATATGTAATATACTTTATATATGTACTGTACTTTTGAGGTGTAGGAACATGTTAGGACAAGTGTCCTCCAGCAATTGCTAACCCTCACATGGGAGCGAGCCAGGGAAAGAGGATGCAGCTGTAGCAGCAAGGCTCTGCGGAAGGGGTACCATCAGTGATGAGGAGAACGTTTAAGCACGTTGGTATCTCACCATTTCCTGAGCTGGATTTTAGTGGGCTTATTCAAGAAAAGGGGTGCGGAAATAAAAGATGTAGATGCTTTGAGAGCTAGCTCTGGCTGTAGCTGCGTGCCAGCTTGGCAGGACTTGACCACATGTTTTCAGTTAACCCAGGACAGGATGTGCAGATAGCTCCGGACATATGAGGAGCCCAAAAATCTGTTTTCCTTTTTGTGGCTGCTCACATCAGTTCCTACTGTAATAATAGCTCAGTCTGTTAGTGGGTTGGCCAGCATTGATTGCATGTTCCTTTCTGAAACGTTCACAGCATAGTAGCTCCGAAGTCAGATGAGTGCAGGAAGTGAAAGTGCCATGAGAGTGGGGTGCCAAGCGGGGAGACGAAGGGAGACAACAAAGCCCCTTTGACAAGGAAAGTGGTTACCATCTGCAATGGGAGGAAAGTTGCTTTCTGCTGAAGGGTCCCCTGGGAGCTCTGCTCTCCACACCCTGGCATGTCCTGCAGACACTCCAAGGCAAGCTAGCCGGCATCTGGCCTCAGCGTAGAGCAGGCTTGGAGCACACTGGCGCGCCGTGCCCAATGGAAGGCTGCTCAGCAGACCTGGCTGTGACAGTGTGACCAAGCCAAATACATCAGGGCAAAACCTCGACCGTATACAGCTCTTGAATGCTGAAAGCCTTTGTGAGGTCCTCAGCACAGAGCCGCCACAGGCCCTGTTTTGAAGAGAGATGTTTTGTCCTTTCCTGGCTTTAAACAGTTCCCCAAAATAAACTCTCTGCTATTTACCAGCATTGTTTTCTTTCTTGTGTTTGAATGCTGATAAATAATCAGACCCATTATATTATATTCAAGTCTGCTCTGGTAGCGAATAATTACAACAATTAGTACTAAATCAAAATGCTTCTGTTTCTCCTGGTGTCATTAGCATGTCCCAAACATTTTGTTCTTGTGGTTTAAAGTGCAGTAATAACATAGCCCAAGTTCAACACCCGGTTGAGTGGAGCTTCCCAGCACAGCAAGCTTCCCAGCAGTGATTGCCTCTGAGATGCTGCTAATTTTCAATCATGGTGTCAGATCCTCTTCTACCGCAGGGAGAGCAACTGCTTAGTTTGTGATTTACCCAATTTATTCCAGTAATAACCGGGCTGGCTGTGTAGCCATCTGTCTGTTTTATGTGCTCCTCCTGCGCTCCGCCTTATACCACCATGCCGGCCGAGCCGTGTCACTGTCCTTGTGGCAGCAGAGGGAGAAGGCATTGCTTTGCCCCGGCCATAAAGCAGGTCTCTGTGCTCTCAGAGAAGGGTACAAATGTTCCCCTGTCTACTCTGCCCAAAAGCAGCAAGTGATGCCGCCCCTTTCTGCTGACCTCTGGATGCCAGGGCTGCCAGCAGTGGTGCCTGCTGCAAAAATTTCCACCAGGCAGGGTAGGAAAGATCCCTTTTGAGGTAGGGCACAGTGGGTTTGTCAAGGTTTCAGCTGCACCCTGGACCAAGCAAGGGGAGCTGCAGCTGGTTTGTGAGGGGAAAACTGAGGCAGGGACCAGCTAAGGCAAGGACTCAACGATAGTGGAAAGATACATAGTAGTCTGAAATTGTGTCCACAGGTATGAAAACCATCATGGTCACATGGCTCTTGTTTGTGAAAAAACAACACTGTATTGACTGGATCATTATAAAGCCTTTAATTGAAGAGCCAAGTCCTCTCTGCCCTGTGTAATGTTACTCAAACAGCCCTGCACACAACTCCTTCAAAGCAGATGTTAGCCAGGGTACAGCCCTAGATCAACAGTCGTTCAGGATCAGTATTGCTTGAAACCACTGGGTAAAATCAAATATAAATAGAGCAGAGAGCATCTGAAGCAATTAGGTTCTCGGGGGAGATTCAATCCCCATAACGAAGCCAAGAAAAGGGGAGATAATGCATCATTTCTGTAATGCAGTGAGGACATGCAGAAGCTGGATTACTCAGAAAATGCCAAGCAGCACGTATGTTTCATATTAAATCACCAAACCTTTCTATCTCCTGTGTTATTTCTGAGGCTTTCATTACTGTGGTGCTCGACAAACTAGGCTTGTGATTGTCTCTGGGAGATGGTGCAATATTTGAGGTAAATACAATTTACTTCTTGTGCACACCAAAATACTGAATCTTGCTAATATTTTTGAACTGCAGTGGTACTGCATGGAGGGAAGATCCTCCCTTTGGAGCTGAAACGCAGAGCAGAGTAAGCAAACAGTTAGGTCCACAGAGAAACTGTTGGTTGTGTGAAGACTTCACCCTGCATCTCTGGAGTCTGTCCTGGTCTCACTGCAAGGAACGTCTTCCCTCTGAGGTGCAAGGTGCACTTCCCTAACTCCCAGGGTTGTTTGTCCATAAACAAGTTATTTGCTACCAAATTTCCCAGCTCTCAGATTCCCTCAGTGCTGGGGATAGGGAGGCTCTGACCGTCCAGACTGGGCCGTGAGCAGCTCAGCTGGCAGCTCAGGCACAGCAATGTGCCAGCCGACCTCTGCCTAACGCTGTGCTTGGGTTTTGCCCAGAGCCTCAGCTCCCTGTCATGTTTCCTTGCCATCTCCTGCTTGTCACCAGGCTGCTCCCCTGCCCTGGCAATGCTGAGGCACTGCTCCTCCCTGCTGCAGAGCACCTCGGGCTCACACCTTGATGGAGGTCCCTGTGGAGCACCAGCAGTGAGTGGCTGGGCAGGACTTGCATCACTTGCCCACCCCAGAGGCACCACCTTCCCTCAGGAGTGGATGCTGCCCCTGTGCTCCCCGCAGCTGCTTGCAGACTGTGTGCCGCAGCGAGGCTCTTGAGGGGCTGGAAAGGAAACCACGTTTCTACTCGTGCTTGAAAGGATTTTTTCCTGAGGAGCCGTGGTGCTGGCTGCATGTGGGGCACGGGGGGCCAAGCCCGGGAGATTCCAGGGCTGACATCTTCAGGCTGAGTTTCCACCCAGGGTTGACAGGGCTTTACAACTGTGGCTGAAATGGAAAGTGAAGTGGGCGGCAGAAGTCTCTGCGCTACCTGGGGTGCTTGAGGTAGATACTGCAGAGTGATTAACCACCCAAATTAATCCTAGGTGGCTGGGATCATCTGAGGTGTCAGTTAAAAGAAGACCATGTCCTATAATCTGTGGGTCATGGGAATCCAATCTCTTTGTGCCTCTGCCCGCAGGCAGCGCTGTCTGAGGGCATGACCATGAATGGGATATTTAGACAGGATTGGCACCTTGCGTCGCTCCTTCAAAGAGCTTTGTCCATATGCCAAAGTGTGTTATAACTGTTCTTCAGCAGGGTGGGGAGCTCGGGCAGTTGAAGGGCTTTGCCCAGTGTTGGGCTGAGCTATAGGAGCCTAGACTGCAGCCCTGTCCAGGCTGGGCAGGATGAGACCCAAGAGTCCTGCTGTACCTCTCCAGCCCCTCTCGTGATTGAGACCAAACCTTGGGAACACAGGCCAGGAAGGAGCAAAAGCTACTTCATCCAGCTCCTCCAATGTGGGCTAACCAAGGGGACCCACCAGAGGCACCTCCTGCTGCTGAGCTGGGGATGCTGCCACGGGTTTCTTGCACAACTAGGCCTTTGCTCTATGAGTAATACTGCTGCTCTGTGGCGATGAGGCTGACCAAGGCTCTGGGGCTTGTTGCAGGATGCCAGGAAATGCTCTGGCCACATGCAGTAGACCTTGGTCTTCTCAGCCGGGGCCACCTGCTGCATGGTTGCCTGCAATTGCAAGAGGCTGGGTGCCACAGACAGTTAACTCCTCATCCCACCATCCTATGGCATCTTGGTAACTCCTCATCCCACCATCCTATGGCATCTTGCAGCTGCCTGGAAAATCGTTAACCCTTTCCTTACAATAGCCACACAGAAATTAATCTTTTAAGGCTTGCACAGTCTGAAAGCCCCGTCATGCTTTGGAGGTGCTGGCATTGCCTCTGGCTGATGACTGTGTCTCCTATGCAGAGCCCATCGGCGGCCTGGCCTCGACACTCTTCTGTAACCCGAGAGAACAACACATTTTCTTTAGGTGCTGGCACAGCTGGACAGTTTATGTACTGCAAAAGAGAGGAGCAGTATTTCTTCCATCTGAAAAGGAAAAGTCTCGATCTCTGAATCACTCTGTCGCCTCCCTCTGTATTGGGTAAATAATCCGGGTTTCCTGGGCTTAGGCCAGGAAGAGCAGGAATGGAAATACACACGGTGTAGCTTACACCATCCTTTCATGTCACGAGTTTAGCTGGGCCAGGCTGCTGGGGGCGTGTGGCAGTGTCCACCATGGGGACAGAAGGACAGGTCCCATCCCTCTCCTCGATGCTGTCTGCGTCCAGGAGTCCCATCACAGCCACCGGCATGGACTTGCCCCTGGGTCTGTGAAGGGCAGAGAGACCCTGAGACCCTTGCCAGGCGGATAGGGACATGCTCCTCAGGGACTCGCTTGGAGTGGGCCACTTCGCTGAATCTGGGACAAAAAAGGGGAAGGCAGGGAGGTGGCACTGGCCAGGGCAAGAAACAGCTGTTCCCACTGTGTAATCAGTTCCCAGTGAGGAAAAGCAAACAGCAAAGAGCCGCTTGATTTCTCTTTCCTTTTCTTCTTCCTTCTTTTTTTTTTTTCCCCTTTAATAATGCAAGAGGGAAGAGTGAGCAGCAGAGACCCACCTGCAGCTCAGAGGCGCGTGAAGCAGTGCCTGCGGCCGCAAGCAGGGCTGGCAGTGCCAGGGAAGAGCAGGCGCTTCTCCCTGCGGGTTTATAAACTCTTGGCTTGCAAACCAGGAGGACAAAGTGTATCACCAAAACAGCATCACACTTAATGTCTGGGTCAGAGAAGCTCCAGCTGGGCCTGGGCAGCCCCTTCTGCCTCCCCACCCCTTGAGAGCTGGCCAGCAGCCGGGGGCCAAACTGGCACCTCACCCCCAGCACTGATGGGGAGGTGAAGGGACCGTGGGAAACCCCGGCTCTGGCTGGCTGCCGTCGGCTCGGTGGCAGTCACAGTATAAAAAATATTTCTCCCTGCACCATGTCCTCCCCATCCCCACCATGGTCTGCCTCCAAGGCAGCAGTTACTGGCCGCCCTGACGGAGTGGGGACTGATGGATCAGCCAGCTATCCTGAGCATCTGCTGGTTGGACGTGGGGACTATGGAGCAGATGATGGGAATTACAGCTGGGTAAACTCAATACTGTATTGACCCCATGGGGTGTGGGCAGGGTCCCAGCCACACAGGCATGCAAAGCACCAGCTCTGCTCTGTCCTCCCCAAAGGTGGTGCCTGGCACTGCCAGGGCTGTCCCTGTGGCACTGGTGGGGTGTTAATGCAAAGTCTTCCCTTACATTCCACCCTGGCTCTTCCCAGGCACCCTGCCATAAAAGCAGCCTTTCCCTGCATGCCCCTGTGTGTTGCCATTTATTACATTAAAGGGGAGAAGGTGGGCCTGGCACTTTCAGGGATTTTGGGGTGTGATGCTGGGCAGTCACTGAGGTGGGCCCAGAGGGCGGCGGGACTAGGGAGGCTGGCTGTCACTCATGGTACAGTGCCCTATGTGCAATAAAAAACCAGCAGCCCGTTTTGGTCAAAGAAAACACAGCCTTTTGGAAACGCCTGCCCTAAGAGGAGGCGTTGCTCCCAGAACGTCCTACAGCCCCCAAGTAATAACGCTGTAATCTGTGTCAGTGCACACAGTTATCTGCTATATATCCGCTATTACCAGCCCCAAAGATTTAAAAATCCCAAATAAGGCCTCGAATCTCACAGCACTGGCTTAAAAAATAGACTAAAACCTGTGCAGTTTGGTGTCTGATTGCTCATCGTCTGTTTGGGTTTTTCAAAACTTTTAGATACAACTGGGCTGCATTTTCAGCTTTCCTTCACATCACAATTGCAAGGTCACAATAATTACTGCAGAGAAGGGAGTGACAGGGTTGTTTACTTTTTGAAGGAAGCTGAGATTCTCATACATTTACATTTACAGGGAGGGGGCTTTGGCAGTTCTCTAGGCTCTGAGAATCTGTTAAAAATTGTAAGGGCCAGTGATGTGATAATAGACTAACTTCAGACCAATTTATGTGTGTGGTTACCGATCACCTGCTCTGAATGAGCCAGAGTGCCTTTTCAAGGAACGCTGCACGTTTGCAGATGTGCCAACAAAGCACCATTTTCACTGGAAATGTTGGCAAGGAAGGAAAAACTGAAGTGCATCTGATTGCCCTGGAAGGCATAAAGGCAGACTGATAAATAATCAGGTGGTGAACAAACTACTTGGCAATAAATGATGAGGCAATTGCAGTGCAGTGAAGGCCAATAAGAAAATTCGATGTCACGCATGGCTTTGGTTTGCCAAAGTGTGCTGCTCCCTGCAGAAAATCACAAAGAACTGTAAAAACAGAATACATTCATGCTTCAGCTGGAGACTGAGGCAATAATCATTATGGTGAAGTAGCAACAGAGCTTTTGGTTGGCCATCCCGGTTCCTCTCCTGAGGAAGACTGCCACACATTGCCTGGGAGGCTGGAAGCCGGGACACAAAGTGAATGCTTGCCACCTCTTTATGTACTCCAGCCTCTGAGCTGCTGTGGGGCTGGAGCAAACCTTGAGGCAGACCTTGAGGGTGGTCCCACAGGGGCCATGGTTTTGCACACTATGGTCCTGTCCTCGCTTTCTCCCCTCCCAGTTCCTCCACATCAAAGTGGGGAGCGAGCCATTGGGAGAGGCTCAGCACAATGTCTCCTTTGAGGGAAGTCAACAGCCGCATTTTGCTGGGTATTTATGGGCCCTAGATACTGCTCTGGATTTGAATGGAGAGGAAGGGGCAGGAAGAAGTTAAAAGAAAAAAAAAAAAAAGGAGGAATAGTTTGGATGGGATGAAATAGGAGCAGCCTGCGTGTCAGATTGGTGCTAACTGAAGGCAGTGATCTGTACCCTGTGTCAGCATCTCTAAACACCATCAGCCAGGGAGGTCCAGCTGGTCTTTCAGCCAGGGTACTCCAGCCGAACTAGTCCCAATCTTCTCCAGGGTTGCATCCCACTGTCCAGGCATGCAAGTGTTTGCTGAGAAGTTCAGAGGAAGTTATTTGTTTTTTCCCCTGTTAAACACAAAATGCATTCCCTTCACCACAGCCATAGGAGGAGGCAGCTGCTCTTGGCAAACAGAGCCATGCTAAGTGCACTTGCTGGAAGTGTTTTGACTTTGTTTCTGAACACAACCCTAAGTGTAGTAATCCTCAGATTTGGCTGCTGGCAGCGTGGTGTGGTGGGGATGTGAGGGGCTGGGGGGACACTGGATCCATCTAGGGAACAACCAGAGAGGAAATTTCTGCAGCAGTCTATTGCCACTTCAGGAACAAGCATATGCATCAGTATGGAAAAATATCAATACACAGGGTTTAGAGCCCCAAAAATGGTTTGCCGTGTGCAAGGAGGGACAGTACAAATGAAAACAGAGAAATCTTCCCAACGTCCTTGCGGGGAGATAAGTCAGAAGGCCAGGCTTGCTGCATGAGTGAGAACCAGGGAGCAAGGCTTGCAAGCCCCTGGTACCTCAGGATTTGCTCCTGACCTTGCAGTTGCAGGCAGCCAATACTGCTCATGAAGCCCTGGGCCAGTGCTGTTTCTTGCTGGGCATCCTTAAAACAGAAGCCCCCACAACTGCCAGCCTCCGGCTTTGTTCCCACTTGTCCCAAGTTGCCGAGCAGAGCTGAGTGTCCCACAGCAGCTCCACCCTAGAGACAGCCACCCTTGCTAGGGGAGATGGGGTTGTGTCTCATCAACACTTGTGAAACTCTTTGGGGTGAATTATAGAAATATAATGATTCCTTCTGGAGGAGATTTCCCAAAGCTCCTGACTAATCCAGTCCAACTTCGCATTTCCCTCTTTACACCGTCTGTCTGTCAATCAGCATGAGGCTGCTGATGGTGGAGTGGCAGGGCAGGCCACCTCCCTCATTTGGAATTAAAAAAGAAAATCTGACCCTTTAGAAAGAAAAAAATCCTAAAAAGAAGAAAAACAAAGCATCCAGCAGCTCATGTTGGAGACGTTATGAATTTGTTTTGAAAGCAGTCCTTTGGCTGCAGAAGGACACAGGTACCTTCCTCTAACAAAGCTGGAGGAAAAAAACCCACCGTCCCTCAAGTTCGGGGCGCTCTGGAGGGCAGCCACACTGAAATTGTGATTAAGTGTTTTGGGCCATGCCTTTCACTGCAGCCTGCCAGATAAATATTTACAGCTGACCACAGAGAAGCAGAGGGGGGGCGGGGAGGAGAGGAGAGACATCTGTAAATTCTTTGGAGCCTTGCTGCGTTGTAATTTTAATTTAGTTCTTTTTTGTTGCTTTTCCATCCACACATCGTTGTCTCTTTCTCAACCCATGGATAGCTAAAGAAGAGATTTTTGGGAGAAAGAGGTTACTTGTAAAACCTCAGGGGACAGATCCTGGTTTCAGTGACCGTGGTGTAAAATCTGGAGCTTTGATAACCAATGCTACAGAGAGCAGACAGCAACCTTTGGTTTACTAACCAGAGTAAATGTGATGTAACGTTATTGATCTCTGTGGATTTACTCTGAGTCTTATTGCCTCCTCCCTTGTTTTCTTCACAGTTGTCCTTATCCTTGTAAAGTCAGTGCCTATGTGGCTGTAATGTGCCAGTAAATCACAGTGTTACACCCACTCCTCAATGGTGTAAATGACTCCCTCCGTTTGGCCTCTGTTCTCAAAAGAAAGCAATACTCCGTGCCCAGTGGGAGAGCTGGTTATCAGCAGTCTGGAGCATCTCCTCCCACTGACCCTGGCCTGCCAAGGTGTCCTTAGCTGAGCCCTCCAAAAGAGGGGGCAACCAAGAACGACACATATAAATGAGGGCCCTCAACCCTGGGGGCTCTCTGCATTTTGATGTATGAGTATATACGTCCTGCTCGGAAACATATGCAGGAATCTGTAGCTATAAAAGCCACTGCACCACCCTGTAATCCAGCCCAGATGTGCCTCTCCTTTCATGGCCTACTCGAGGGACCCCTCTGAGCTGAGGCAGGCAGGGATGGAAAGCATTGTTCAAATTTACTCACCCCAATGAAAAGAGACCCACAGCAGACTGCTCGCAGAGGTCCAGAGCAAGAAGGCTGGTAGAAAGGGTTGATTTGGGGGGGGGACGACTGGAGCATGAGCCGACTGATGCTGGCCTGCGCCATCATGAGATGCCTTCTGAGGTCATCGGTGCGAGCCAGGAGCCTGGCAAGCTCTGGGCCTCCCTGAGAGACAGGCGTTAACACGTGCAGTGCAAATCCTGGTCTCACTTGAGTTCCCAAAGCTCGGTGCAAAGATCTGTGCAGGCACCTGAGCCTCTGGTGATAATATGGTGGGGCTACTCACCTCCATCAAGGCTTTAAACTTGGGAAACAGAGGCCAGTTAATGAGACTCTGGGGTGGACTTTCCTGCTGATCTGTTTGGGAGAACAGGGGAAAGACTTTATGGTTTGTTCTAGGTTGGATTTGCAAGGAATTTAACAGGATCTCCTCCTCCCCATGTGGTAGCAGCTCGGGCTTAAGATTTATCCCTGCTCTTATCGGTGACCTACCAAGTAGCCAAAAAGTAGCATTTAAAAAAAATGTCTGCACTGGCTGCAAAGTCATCTGGGAAGTTACTCTTTCTGTTAGTGTCATAAAGCTGCACAGCCCTAAATAGAAAGCGCAGAGGCAAAGGTCTCTTCCCCAGGGCATTGCAGCCTCAGCGCAAAGAGTGTGGTTCTAAAGCAAGTCAGAGAGTCGAGGAAGGAAATTTATGGCTGGGAAGATGGATAAATAATACGCCAAGATCAACAGTAGTGGTAATGTCAAAGTGTACTGAGCAGAGTCGCTCCACTATTACAGGGCTGTAACCGCTCGGAAGCTGTGGACTGAAAGAAGCCAACTGCTACAGAGCTGCTGCGCTGTCAAGGCCCTGGCGTGGGCACCACCAACGTCTGACAGCCTGGAGAGGCTGCTTGAATGCGAGGGAGCAGTGCCGCATGCCAGCCACTGTCTTCCCCAACACGATCTGACTCCTGGGGTCAGCGCGGGGTTGTGACAAAGGCTAGAGTTTTACAGTCACGCTCTCACGCATCACCTCGCAGTGGTGATGTGACCTCATGGAGTGCTGACATGGCTCTGAGTCTTCATTTGTAGACCATCTGGAAGCCTCTTGGGCCTCCAGATGTGATGAGAGGAGGATTGGGATTTGTGTAGCTCTTGGAGGTTTGAAGGAGACACAAATCAAGATCTTTGCAGATTTTTTGCTGCTTGTCTCAGCTTTTCCATCCTTCTCCTTCTGTTTGGCTTTTCTCTCAGCCTGGAAAGGAAAGTCACTCCCGTGTTTACTTTCTCTGTTCCCTGCTCAAGATGTGAAGCATGTCCTAGGTCATCCCTGCTAACGGATCATGTAAAGGAGTGTTGGATCCATTAGAGGAAGTGTCTTAAAGAAGAAGTTGGATAAACATGTCAGTAGCAGTGTAGGGATAGCTGACGCTGTCTTGGGACCGATGCTGAACTAAACAACCTCCTGAGGTCTTTTCCAGCCCCAGCTTCTGAGCTCCTGTGATCCTGAATGAAGAGCATGAAAGCCAGGACCTGGGAATGCCCTTAGGTGTTTAGAGTGGCAGCAGCCTGCCGTGCTTTGACATCTGCTTTGTGCTCATGGGCATCATACCCCTGCTGTGCAACGTCCAGCCACCACTGTGCAGTGCAATGGCTTGGTGGTGGGGTGGCATCTGGGGGGCAAACTGTGAGTAGGGAGGATCAGAAGTGACATCCCCTCCATTCTGTGCTGCACAGAGGATGTAGCCGGTGTTCAATTTCATATTTATTCCTCATGTGAACTGTCTTAAAGCAGAACGAGTTGTTTGGGGGAAAATGCTGGCCACCCCAACCCCTCCCAGACACTGTACATCCAGCCCCAGTATGTGACCTGAGACACCAGAGACGAGCTCACCCCCTTCCCTAGCGCTCAGGGTTTGCTCTTTGAATGCTCTTGAAGGTCCAGCACTTGGAGTGCTGTGATTACATGTGGCTTTCATCTCCTCGTGTCCCAAAAGCGGTGACAACAGGGCTCCTGAGGCGAGAGGAAGGCTTGCATGTAGCCTTCAAAGCAAACCAAAGAATTCAACCCTTTAGAAAAATCCCACATTTTACCAAAGATCTGATTTTGGTTGGAAGACTTGCCTGAAGCTTGGCTTTGACAGTCCTGCTAGTTACAAGACCTGGATCGCAGTGCAGACTTCGCCGCTTCTCATGGGCGTTCGGCTACCGCAGCGCGTCGGGGCTGCAACACCGCTGGGCCCTGGGGGCTGCCGCTGCTCTGGGCCCTGACAGAAGGCGGGAGAGCCTGCGGTGTGTCTCTGTAAGCCTTTGCTGCTGTAGCTCCTCTTAAAAGGACCGGAGAGCAACCCAGGGCCTGGATCACTGTTTGCTAACGCCCTGCAGGTCGGGGTGTGCTGGGTGGCTGTGCTGCAGCGGGGCAGGGCTGTGCGAGGGTGACCCGAGCAGCGGCTGCCGAGCAAGCCCCTTCTGGGACAGCTAGAACGAGCCTGGAAGGTTATTACGGAGGGACCCATACTGGGCGGCGGGGGATGCAACATTTCGCTCAGCCCTTCTGCCTGTGACACAGACCTGCATCTGTCCAAACACCAGTGCTTCCCTCTACTTGCTGCCCCGATCCGACGAGGGGCCGGCAGGGCTCGCATCCCTCTCCACGGGGTCGGAGGGCTTCCCGCATCCCCCGCCAGCCTCGCTCGCACTGCTTGCACTGGTCAGGTTCCAGGGTTTGGGCTCTGCGTGTGTGCGCTCGTGTGTGCTTTTAACTCACTCTTCAGTCTTTCCAGGAAATTAATTTGTGTCGGATGACTGGGGTTTGTCCTTCCTTTGCTTTTTGGAGGGCAGGCAGTGGAGGACACTGTTGATTCAATAAGCTGCAGCTATTGCCCGGCTCCTCTGGCCCCACAGCTGTATGTGCCTGGTGCAGTTCTTCCCCAGGCAGCAAGTAAGTGGGGGGAAAACTCCTAGTGACAACCCAGCTGTTTTGGGCACAGGTGGCAGGAATGAGCCCAAAAAGCATCTTGGTTCTGGAACGAGGTTTGGGCACCCTCCCTTCTCTCTCCTCCCCGGCCCCTTTCACTCCTTTGGCTGGGTCCATGTTTTGACACACTACCCAGACGGACAAACTGTATCTCCATTAAAAATTGCAGGGAAGAAACTGAAAATCTTGTTACTGAGCAAAAGGCAATTGAGCAGGCAACTGAACAAAAGACAATATGGCAGCAGGGAGAGAGTAGATTGTTTAAGACCTGGCATGGACATCTAAGCTGGGTATTTCTACTAAAACACTAGTAAGTCAAACAGTGATACTTAAATCAACTGTTATCCGAGAATCAGGAGTTTGAAAGGGAATAAAGGCTTTTCAACCCCTCAGAGCTGTTGTTTCAGGCTCTCTTCAGACTCAGGAACACAACATTGCTTTAATTAACCTTATGTCACACTGCGTGTGCTTTCCTATAAGGACAAGAGCTGAACTCTTCACCTTCAGTAGAAGCTGGCATTCTGGAGTCTGAATAATTGCTTGCAAAATGGCAGCATAGCAAGAGGTTGGATTATCGAGAAAATGAGCAAGAATGAGAGGCAGTGACCTGTCTGTACCCCAGGGTTTAACACCATGCTTCAATCTCCAACATGCACATCACACAGCAAATGCTGTAGCTGATCTGTGTGCAGCTTAAGGGGTATGCTCCCGGACCTCCTCGCTCCTACTGTGATCCTGTCACGTCATGTGAGTCAAAGAGGTTTGATCCAGGTCAGCTCTTAGTTGACAGTCCTCAGAGGAGAGGCCAGGATGTCACCAGACCCGACAACCTCTTTTCTGGCTCAGCATGATCGATCACCCTAGCCTACCCTGCAAGGCTCGATGAATATTAACTCCTAGAGACTGATCTGATGAAATGGGGACTTCACATCACCGTGACTGGGAAATACAAGTGCAGGCCATGCATTCCTCTCACACCAGATTTCACTCTTTTTCTTTGAGCTGTGGGTATTTTTATTTCTTGACCCAAATTGCTGTGCTTAGGGGTCATGCTTCTTTGTTAATCTGCAGCTGTATTGCTGGCTCAGGGGAGCTGTATTTGGGAAGTAGGTGGGTGATGCACCAGTGAGTAACGTGCAGTTCATAAACACTTTGCATCCCTTCAGCTCAATGGCTGTGGGAGGCACATGGACGCAAATGTACAGCTAATAGAGTGGCGAAGTGATCAGTGCCTTGCTATTTTTTCACTGTCGACAATTGTCTGTGAAACCCACAGGCAAAGTGTCCAGAACAGGCTTACACAAAGGATGACAAATAGCTATTGCCCTCACTTACCCTGCTAGTTCAGGGCCTGAAGTCTGCATAGTAGATCTCATGGACACAACCCCACTGATGGTCCCTTGGGGGTCCGAGAAAGACATCATGCAATAAAGTTTATTTCCTTTTCTCTCGCTGCGCTTTAAAAATAAACAAACTCTAAAATTGCTTACAACCACTTCCTGCCCCTACCATTGAACAATTAATTCTTCCACTGTGAACTTAAATTGTGCTGTTTACTGTTTTTTCAGAGTCGTCACATCTTTTATGGTGTTTTTTCACCAAAAAGGCTTTGTTCACATATGTGTCTCTGTGAGAGTGTATATTGCATATTACATCCAGCTATGGCCTCTCTGATGTCCATCTGCAGTGGCAGGGGAACAACACGCGGCAGCATGGTGGGTCCAGCAGGATGTGCATGTGCGTTGGTGTGTGCATGCGTATGCAGTGGGGGTACCACGCTGCAGATCAAAAGGAAAATTAATCTCCAAAATGTTTAGTTTATAAAGTATATTGTTGTTGCACTGCCACCTGAGGTCTTCAAAGGGGTCCAGATTTATTGTCTCAGCACAGCTCAGAGATATTTATTGTAGATTAAAAATGGAAGAAATAGGAAGGGGGTCAGGCATGTAAATTACTGAGTAAAAATAGGAAATCTTACATTTGTTTGCTTTATGAGTTTGAGGTTTTGTTTTCTTCTACCCTGCTGGTGCTTTTTCCCCCTCTCTCTTACATTAGCTCCTAAGAGCCAAGGGGTCATGTCTGTGTTTTCTTGTGTGGCCACATGGAGCATGTCCTGACAGCTCTGTTATCTCTTAGGTAGAAACTGAGATTATCCAGGCATGGCTTTTGGAAAGGAAAACTCACTACAGACAAATCTGTTTTGCTTTTATTACTGGAGGTATCGTTTAATCTCAGCCCCTGACTGTGTCTCTCCCCACAACTCCTCTGCTTGGAGGAAAGTCATTGACTCAACACATGACAAAGAAATTAAGTCTCCTTTGTGGCCACAGATTTTAAAGAGAGGAGCAGTCATCTGGATCCTGCTCAACTGGTTGTGCGACACAGCCTAGAGAGCCTGAGCAGTGGTACCCCGCTGGTCAGCGAGGGTGACATGTCCCCAGCACGATGTGCCCAGGCGCTGGCTGTGACACTGCCTGCGGGCAGGCATAGCAGGAACCCACACTGCCGAGGAGACCCTCTGCCTGGGTCCATGCAGGGGGGTTGCCCAGAGCTTCAGCCCTCACTTAGACCTTGTACGCTGACCTTCCCCACCAAACGCCTGGGCTGAGGCTGGAGGAGGACACCCCAACTGGGCAGTCTCCAGTCACTCCTTTCTGCAGTGCGGCTGGGGTGATGATGGGGGTGGCAGGGGAAAGCATGGACTGTGAGGTGGAGAGATGAAAAGCATGGAAATACAACTTCTTTTCACCTTTACTTGTTAGCATTGAGCTCTTTCCCCCAGTTCCAGTGGAAAGACAGAGGTTTGTTTATGCCATCATGATCTGACTTTGGCCTGGAACAGGACAGGATTGTCCACTGAGGAGAAATTCAGAACTGAGGGAAAACCTAAGATCTCATGATACTTCTCCTCACTGCCTTTTCCTGATTGTCTCCTAGGTGAAACGGGCTGGCTATGTCCTCACTGGGGCGCTGGCTATGACTTGCTAGGCAAAATCTCTGGGTCACCATGCAGAATCAACAGAACTTCTCCAAAAGCTCACACTGCAGGTGGAGAAGACAGCCACGAGGTAGGAGATACAAGCCGAGAGAGGGAAAGTGAGGTGCTGAAGGCTTTTGAACCAGAAATGGTACGGAGCCACTTGTGCTTGATTTATGGCAGTTGATGCTGAATCATACTGTCTTTGTCAGTCCTCTGAGATGCTCTCTGGTTCTCCAAAAAGCTTTACTCGGCAAAGTAAATTCCCCTGTGCAGCTCTGGGCCTCTTCTGACAGCCCTAGGTGATTTTAAAGATCTGAGATGCAGGAACCTACATTCTGTCACTTGAGGGGAGCATCACCTTCATACTAAATGTGAGCCTTAGCTGTGTGAAGCTTACAGCCACAGCTGTGAGGAGAAATACTTCATCCAGGCGGCAACCCTGTTGGGTGACGGAGCATCCCAAACTGATCGCCCGCTAGTGCTCATCTTTCAGCGACTTCAGCTAGCTGTCTGGTAGCTTTCAGCTGAAGAGCTGGAAGCCATGCCGTCTTGCAAGACACCAGGGACCCCACTCAGCTGTGTTTGTGGTAGTGGTTAATCTTATGGGCGCTCACCCCACATCCATCTTGTCCCCCTTTACCTCTGCATCCTGCTGTCGGTTGCAAAGACCACCACATGTTCAAAGATCGTTGTCTCCAATGAGGTTTGTGTATGGATTTTAATATCATAATTACAGCATGTAAACAAAACACCACTTGATTATTGAAGCCATATTCACTGCAGCCAAGCTCCCATGCCAGAGATACACATGAATTTAATTGCTGTTAAACCTCTGCAAATGTATTTGCAGTAAGGCGCTGGTATTACTTAACACACAGATCAAAACAACTACTGAGATCTAGAGCTGATGCTGCAGATCAGTCGGTGCGGGCTTTGGCTGCTTCACTGTACAGCCGATGATCAGTGGGATGCTTCCTGCATGCTGGCAGCTGGCAGGACTGTGCCGTGCCCGTGACATCCAGCTCCAGCCACGGGTCAGACCCAGCCAGTGGTTTCACTTCAGCTGTCCTCCTCACTGGAGATCAGATCAGACATAGCTGCTCTTAACAACCAGGGGCCGGGCTGGCTTTCAGACTGACAGTCAGCACCGGGAATAGCCTTGCAAAGGCTGGCGAGGCCCCGGTGCGGCCATGGGGGAGAGCGAGGGCGATGCTGCCCTTGTGCGGGACGCCCACCCCACCAGTCAGCGCCCTCGTGACAGCCCCCCCACCCCTCTGGCTGCTCTGCTGCCCGCAGCTTGGCTGCTTAGTTCTGCTGCTGACATCTGGAGCAAAAGCATGTACAAAAGACTATACAAAGCAAAAACATGCACAGAAGAATGAGATTAGGTTCTTCTGAGCTTCTTCCAGACTCAGCCTCCCCCAGAGCTCTTTGCTATGTTTTGCTTTGTACACTGGGAGGAGAAGAGCTTGGTTAGAGAAAAAAAGAAGATGTTTTACAGATTAAAGGACCTTAGATCTGATCCAGGTGTTGCTTCCCAGGTCCTTCCAAACTCTGGTGACACCAGAAGACATTTTGCAGAGCCCAGAGGTTGGTGGGGAAGCCTGGGACAGCTTATAGATGAGAGATTTCCCTGGCCTTTCCAGCCTGACAGCCCAGCGATGGCTGTCTTTGGCTAATTGCAGCAGGACATCTGCAAAAGCAGTGAGCTGTGCAAGTAGGAAGCCTTGTGGCTTGTGGACATCGACAGGGAAGCCTCTGGATGGCCAGGCAGCAGCACCACAGTGGCACGGAGCCTCCTGCTCTGGTCCTGTCTCAGGAGCTCCGGGTGCAGAAGGGTAATGCCCCCCAGGCATGCCTTTCTGTGTCTGCCAGCACTGCCCACCTCACCAGGGGGAGTTTCTGTCTCCTGACAAAACCTCTGTGAAAATCTGAGGTACTGTTGTCCTCATTTTACAGACAGATCCTCAAAAGTATTTGGACATCAAACTCCCAGTTAAACCCAAGAGAACTCAGTACCTAAAGTGCCTACCTGCATCTAAGTGATTTGCTGATAACATGTTGAAAATGAAATTTGGACCTTCCAGACCTTTAGCTGGTGGCCTAGCCCAGAAGCATCTTTTTCTGCCAGAGTACAGGTCTGTGCTCCCACACCGGGCAGGCAGGCAGCGTGTGGCTCGCCTCTGCCTCCAGCCTGGCCGGTGCTCCCCTGTGGCACTTGGAGAGCCTGGGAGGCTGGTGAAGGGGGAGCTGCAGAGAAGGGCTGTGCTCACAGGAGATGGGACATCAAAGTCCTGGCCACACACAGCAGGAGATATTCTACAGCTTGCTTTTTTTTTCTTTACAGCAACGGGGTGCCACCCTTGTTGTTTTTGGCAGTTCCCAATGGGAATAATTACATCGTGCATGCCTTAAATTCCCTCTTTTGCAATGACAACTGGATGCAATTTCCTTAGGAGTCTCACAAATGAAGCTCTCACATTGTTGGAAGCCATTCAGTGAGTGCTGCAATGTGTTCAGAGGTGGCTGCTTCTCAGCAGGACCCCAAGTGGTTTCCAGAAACCTTTCCTTAGCCTGTCAATGTACTTTGGGACCCACTCAGTGGGTGAGTCCTGGGCAGGGTCTTTCAGCTAAATGCAAACTTGTTAGTTCTACACTGCAGAATACCAAGACGGCCTGGTTGGAGGCATACACTCATGTATGGCAGAGTGTGAGATGCGAACCTGGAGGTTTAGAGATTTCGTATGTTGTCATGAGTGGGCTCAGGAAATGCCAAACCAGAACTGAAACCTGCACTTAAGGTTTGATTCTGGTTCATGCTTAACATTAATATTACTCTTGCTAATGAAATGTTCCCTGAAATAGCTCCATGGAGCTAAGGATAGGTCTCTGCAGAGGATTTTATGACCCGGTTGCCTGTGATAGCAAAGACTGGACACAGCCCATCAGGTCCCTTCCATTCGCATTGTCCTGTGATTAAAGAACAAGACTCACCAGAGCAGGCTGCTCAGGGAATCCTCCACACAGCAGCAAAAAGCTTCAGCGGTCGTTGTTGTGGGGCAATGACTTGTTGTTGGACCTCATGCCTACGCATTAAGGTGGTCTGTTTGGCAGGAAGGGGCAATAGTCCTTCTGATCAGGAGACATGGAGGAAAAATAAGTATGTCCCCCAGCAAAAGACTGCAGGACATGGAGGAAAATGCCCTGATGACAACGGAAAGTACCACCTCTCTCCTCCCTGCACACTGCACTGTGCTTAAGATGGCCAGCATTTGGTGCTGCTTGTTCTTCAGATTGCCCCTGTTGACTTGCAAAGACCTTCATGCCAACACCTCACCAAAGCGCTTGACCACTGGTGTCTCTGGGCAGCTAATGAAAGAGCATGATAACTAAAGAGACCTAATGAAGCCCAGCTCCTGCCAAATGCATGGTCGAGTGATCTGTGCAATGTACGGCGAGAGCGGAGAGGAGGGAGGATCAGGAGAAAAGACAATGCCGCTCGCTCAGACTTGAAAATGAAGGTCCAGGGGAGGTAGATGAGAGACAAAGAATGCAAAGGAGGAACAATGTGTGTTGTGGTTGGAGGGAAGGCGTAAAAGAAAGAAAGAGCATGCTTGTGTCATCTGTAACTTGGGAGGGAGGCCTCGCACAGATATTTTATTCCAAGTGCCTGACCTGTTCTCTGTCTGGGAAACACCCGAATTAAATCAGATATTAACCAAATGCTTTGGTCTAGCTGGAAAGCAGAGTGCAGTTATCTGGAACAAGTGAGGCAGAAGAAGCAGACCCTCTCCCCGCTTCCCTTCTGGAGTGGGACCCTGCTGGTCACAGGGATGACATTAGTATTTTTTGCCAGTTCTCTAATTCAACAGGCTCAGGGGGCATCACTCTCCGGCCACCCTGAATTCCTGCAGACACTGCAGTGGGTGGTGGGGAGCAGGAGCAGGGACCTCCCAGGTCTCAGGTGAAAGCCACAGTCAAACACCACCTCAAAGAAACTTTTCAAATCGACCTGGATAAAGAAATGACATCTCAGTCCTCAAGCATGGTTGGCAAGGAGCTGCCTGGAGGGGAGGGCATGGACTGATGGTGGAGCAGCGAGGACATTCTGGGAGCCGTGGTGGCTCCCACAGAGCTCGATAAACAGAGCTGCCCTTCCAACAACTGGGCACAGAAGTGTCACACAGGTACTGTTGTGTTCGTGTCACTGTTTTTCCCTTTTTCTGACAGTTGTAGCACCTCAGGTGTCCTTACGGCAGGGCAGTCATCTCTCCTCTCATGCAGCACAGTGCTTGCCAGCCTGTGGTCCGTGCAGCTCTCAAAGCATCTGAAGGTGCTCAGCGAATGGTGCAAAATACAACACAGACCATAACATTCCTGCATTTGCAGTCCCACGTATGCAATCAGAACTAGGGGAATGCAAAGGAATAAACAGACACCCAAAGGTGAGCATAATTTTTCCTTGGGCCTTAAGTACAAATCACTGTGGTGACTCTGCCATGTGATGCCTTCAGTGTATTCGGAAAAGGCTGGGCAGACCTTTGAGTAAAAGACATACAGGGATGCCGTTCTAATGCATACAGGGTAGAACCTAGGAGAGCAAGATGGGAGCATGGCAAGCGTATGGTCCTGAGGTGATCCAGGCTCTCAGAGCCAAACCGTGCCCTGCCATCTGAGACTCTGCAGTGCCTAAGGGCGGCTGGTTGCCTTTGAGGAGTTCATCAAGGCTGTACTGCATTTCTGTGGGTGCTGCAGGACCATGTTCTGAACAGCATGGCAGGCTGGTGCCCCGGGACACTGCTGGTCATCCTTCATAGAGCACTGGGGGCAGGGCAAGAATGTCTCAACCTCAATAGATCCAGCAGGACAAACCCTTCTTTCTGTATACAGAGTGGGAGTCGGAAGGTACTGGCCATACTCAAATCCAGGTACAGGATACGATGGCTGTCCAGTCCCTGACCTAAGTTCTATCTGGTTTACTTAGTTGCTGTGAAAAGAGGGAATTTTCCCCAAAAGGAGGGAACCAGGGCGTTCTCTCTGGTTCTATTCCATATCCCCTAGTGATTGTTTATTCTTGGGGAGCATCACTACCCATCCAGTCATCAAAGCGTCAGGTACTCATAGCCAAAGTCCTGGCCTGGGACCATCACCGCCAAAAGTGGAATCGTCTGCTTTGTTGTGGCCCTCTTGGGTTTTGGCAATATTTGGAGATACAGCCCCACGCTGATGGTGCCTGTGTGGTCTAATTACCTTTTACTGCTACTCTTGCCTGCCTGCTTACTCGCACGTTAATTTATTTGTCTCGAGATGCGCTTGCGCATCTGTTCCTTATTTCCTGTGTATGCATTTGTTTTCTCGCTAAATACTGAAAGGGAAGGAGATGAAATGCATTGAAGATCTTGATTTAAAGCTTCAGCCTTTCTCTAAATCTGTTAAGAACTGTTTTCTCATCTCCCCCTCCTCTCTACCCTCTGTGATGGCAGTGAGACATCCCGTAAAAGCATAGCAAGCTGTGATGCAGACACCGAAACAGAGACAGACCCCTGTTGCTCCACTGACCGCAGCAGATAATGGGCATTATCTGCCCTGCACCTGATCCTGGGTATATTTTTTGTGGTATCTTGACCCTGTAGTGCAGCATCATACACTCACCATTTGGTTCTTCCATCAGCTCTCCTGTGTCATTTTGGAGTTGATGACAGCACTGGTGGTGATGCACAGGGGCTAGCCCAGGATTCAGCTTGTTTAAGGCAAGGAAGAAAAGATGTGAGCAGGACAGGGTAGCTGCATGAATGGCCAGCTCCAACAGCCACTGGTCTACCTGTCCTGTGGCTGCCGAGCTGCCTTTTCCTTGCGACACTTTGCTACAGGTGTGCAACTTCTGCCGGTGGACCAGACCTAACCTGACTTCATGATGGACTTCAGCACGTTCCTTCTCCTTCACTTGCCATGCTCTGGCCAATGGAGCCTCATGTGTGTGTATTTTGGAGCAAGCATGTGCTACTAGAAGGGAGGGGGCAAACAAAGGTCAGGAGAGGATGGTTCCCTGAAGAGATGTGACACACAGACTGCTCCAGAAGGTCATAGCCTGGACTGGACCTTCTTCTTCACCAAACTGTCTTGTTTGGTTTACTCAACTCAGTATCATAGGAAAAAGGAGGGCTGAATAGCTGCTGGTTGATCCAGAAGGTTGGTGCGTTGGCAGTTGGTGAGCAAAAGCTCTGTCAGCACCCATCTGCTTCCCAGTCCCTTAAAAAGGGGCTTCTTTTGGTGGTGGGCAATGTCACTCCTGGTTCCCCAACACCACATACTTGTCAATCCATGCCACCTCTTGGTTCAGCAGTGCTGTTGCGATGAGAGGGGTTTGAGTTGGCTGGGAAAAGGCACATGTAAGAGAGGTCACTGAGATAGGTCGTCCCTTCCCACTGCTACTGAAGACCTGCATGACAAGTAGAAAGCTTTCCCTAGCAGGAATTGTGCCACTCTGGAGTTTACTGAACCATTTCTCCCATGCTTAACCCTGACGTTTGTTTCCTCTCTATGACACTGAAACCGCCAAAGTCATGGTAACAGCATTTCTCAGCTGCTGAAAAGATCTTTACTTAGGCTGAGGAAGCAGCTGGTTTGAACAGGCTGTGCTTAACCACTCAGCTCACTTGACACCTGCCTGGACTTGGACTGGGAGAGGAAAAACAGAGACCAGCTTGTGCCCACCCGCTACACTGGGCTGCTTCAGGGCATCCTGCCATTGCATGGCTCAGGCTCATGTGCTTGGGCCTCTGAGGACCAGCAGAGGCAGGAGAGGTCTGCACGACCTCTGCAGGCCCTCTGGAGAGGCAGTAGGACTGGCATCCTTGGCCAGGACAATTCCTTTCAGGGGAATGAAGAACAAACGCCCCTTGCCTTTAATATCACTGGCAAAGGGAGGTGGCGGGCACCTTGGAGAAGCTGCTCCCTCACCTGCAGCACATGCAAACTGCCTACTGGGCTGGCAACCACAGCTGGGTTGTAGGAGGGACCCCACACATCCCTGGTGTCCCTCCTGGCAAAGCCAGCAGGAGCTGTTGGTGGCAGGGTGTGAGCTGAGGACCCCTGCAAGGCACCCTGGCAGCTTCCCCCGCCCCGGCTCGCCCGAGGATGCTGTGCCATCGGAACCCAGCCTGCCGCGTGGAAAACCCCTGGCTGTGCCATGGGACCAAGTGAAATATTGTTTCCCAGCTTAATGGACAGATTTGTTATGCATACAATGAATTACCAGCTCTTTCACTGCAGTAACTGTTCACACATTGTTTCTGTGCCTCTTTCGCTGTTTTTTATGATTCATGCTGTTCGGTTGCCCAGTTGACATTTCCAAAATGAGTTTTTTAAGCTCCAGCTTCCCCCCTCCCCCCCTCCCCTTTTTGTTTGCCCGGTTTATGGGCCTGAGAGAAGTGTTTCCAATCACGATAATATCTTCATGCTTTGTTGACAAAAGGTCAACCTAGGAATAAGCCAAACTGGTTTTAGGAAAAATATTTGCTTATTTAGTAAGGGGATGCGTGTTGGAGACCAAATTTATGAGGGTGAAATTGAGACGGGTTATTTAAAGGATTCTGAAATGAAAGCTTCCCACCCACTCACAAGGGGAAGAACAAGACCTATAAATTTCTTTAAGCTGAAGGGAATGTAGAAATAAACCAAGTTTCTGTGCGAAAGGTAATAGGATTTAAAGCAAGAACTAAAACCAGAGTTTATGAGACAACATCCCATTCACTCCCTCATGCACAGCACTCCATTGATGCTATTATTCCTTACAGAAGAAAGGTCATAATTTTCCCCAATATGTGACCTTCAAGTTCCATGAGAACCATCCTCATCCATTGGCCAAACACTTGCCCAGACTCACAAAAGAAAGATCCAGCAGCTTAGCTGGTCATGGAAATCTGTTTTGTAGCACACTTTCTCTAGTTTGACTTTCAATTATAGTTCTAAGTTAGATTTTGCAAATCCTTTCATGAGAATGGCCCATGCCAGGAATCCCACTCAGTTCCTCAATACAGGAGGAACGATCTCTTCATTGAAATTTGCATGAGTAACATTGCTGAACACGCGTGTCTGGAGGATCACGTCCAAAAGGTCCTCTCTCTTTTTGCTGAAAAGACTAGCCAACAGTGCAACAGGTTAAGTAAGTCACCCTTTTCCATACATCCTACATATGAAGAGGGAGTATACCTCATAAATACATACATATGTCTTCATGTATTTTAGAAATGGATATGTGTATGTGTGTGTGTGTATGTGTATGCATATACTTATATATGAATTAGAATAATTCAGGCTGGAAAACACCTCTGCAGGTGATCATATTTAATCCCAGAAAGCCAGCCCAGCCCAGGTCAGGTCGCTCAGGCCCTTGTCCACTCGAGTGCTGAGCCCCTCCAGGTGTGAAGAATTTTTCCTAATATCTAATTGGAATTTTCCTCCCTGCCACTTGTGACTGTTGCCTCTGTCCTACCACCCCGCACCTCTGAGGATAGTCTGACATGTAGGTGTATGTGTGTATATATACACATACACACATATATATGCATATTAGCATATGCACGCACATGGTTTCTTATGTTTCTTCCTCTGTGCATCCAAGAGATAACAAGCTAAGTGGAGCCTTGTCTGCCCAGTGCAGCTGTTCTATTTCTAGTAAACTCCAAGCGGCTGCAGAGAGGATCTTGCATTTTCTTCCTTCTCCTGCTGTTGCACAGCTCCAGTTCCTTTGTATTATTTAGACACACGCCCCCCTCACGGCTTGGGACATGACTTTTGTTTCCTCTTTAAACATGATTATTACAAAATACAATTTGGAGCAAGAACTGTAGTTAAAAAGCCCTCTTCTGGTGAAGTCCCATTGACACTGGGTGCTTGTTAAAAAACAAAACAAAACATTAAGCAAGCCTTCACAGCGACTAGAGACAAAGACAGGTCGTTATTAAAAGAGTTTAACTAACTGGTTTGGGTTAACCCTACAGTCATGGCACATTTCAGCAATTTCCAGCTAGAGGGCAGGCAGGATACAACAATGAAGTCTGATTTGCTACAGATTTTATACTGTTTTTAAACAAGGTAACAATATCGTTTGTAGATACCCTACATCTCTCTCTGTATACAGCCACCACAGATCAGCTCTACTGGAGAAGATGTGTCATAAAACGCTGCTGGGTACAGGAGCTTCTCAAGCACAGCTGCATATATCTTGGGCTTACAGCCATAAGAAGAATGAAGCCCATTTATCTCCCGGCATACAGGCAAATGTGAGGAAGCTGCTTGATTGTGAAGCAATCCTTTTGCTGGGGAAGCCAGTCCAGATTTCACAGCCGTTCTGTCCCCGAACAGACCATAGCTGGTGTGATCTAGCCTGTGAAAGGATGATTAGGGAGAAATATGTGGCCAGTGCTCACAGGCACGGAATCTATTTCTGATAGAGTATAAAAGAGATTAAGCTATCGTACCTGTGGACCACCCAGCCAATTCTCTCCGTAATGGATGTTAGAGGATTTTTTTTTTTCATTCATGCTTTTCTCATATTATAAGGTGAAAGCAATCATACAGTCAGGGCTGTAACCTCTAACCATTACTCCGTACTCTAGAAAGAGCACAATTTCACTGTTCTGTCTTTGGGGAACAACCTGAGCCTAATCTGAGGCAGGATTTTAATTACCCAGGTGCCACAACAGCTAACCAATGTAATTTTTCTGGCTGGCATAATAAAACTGTATCTCCTGCTCGTCTGCTATCTCTCAGCGGCCCATCCAAGTATCTAGAAAGCTTTTCCATAGTCATTTCAAGCACAGCTTGAATCCTGCCTTTTCCTACACAAGAGAGGTCCTGTAATCCTCCCCTCCCTCCCACCACCCCTATCTTCAGGCAGAGGAGACCCTTGATGGCACCTTTCAATCCCAACCAACAAAGCTCTTCACAAAAGTCCTAGACTTGGTGCCAGCGTCTGTCAGAGACATCGAGGTCTCACTCATCGAGTGCAGCTGCATTTCTGTGAAATCAGCCGCATTTCACTGCTGGGCGCATTGGGCAGCAGGAGGTAAATGCCGTAGGAAGGGCAGAGGTTGGGAATGAGCCCAGATGCAATCTCAGTAGTTGGTTCTGCTTGGGCCTGACCCAAAGCTGTTTAATACTCATTTTGAGTATTTTGAGCGGCAGCGGAGAATCTGCAGAGCATCAGCGCTTCACGGCACGCCGCCTTGCCTGCCTGCTTCGCAAGAGCAGATGACAGTTCTCAGGCAAATCTGCTAATCTGGAGAGAGAAAACGGTTTCATCTGTTTTGCGGTGAGACACCTGAGAAGCCGAGAGCGCTGTTCCAGGAGGAAGCACAGGGAAGGTCTGTGTACTTACAGCTGTGCTTTCAACACTGGAAAATAAATCATCTTTCCACCACAGACCCCATTATAATTACCCTAGCATGTAAGAGCAATTAGGATGTTAGTGCCTTGCTGTTACGGAGCAGCCTGGATTGCTGTTTCTTGAAGAGGTGTAGTGGGAGCGGGGTGGATATTTATGGTTGGGGAATAAAGAGATGAATGAGTAAGTTTTGTGATTTCACATCAATATTCCTCTGGCTTTTTGCAAAGAAACGTCATCCCACCCTACCATGAGCTGACGGTTCTGCCATTTCTCCCCAGAAGAAATTTATAAGAGCGAATCTCCGACTTTCCCTGCCTCTGCCCTGGTTAGGGAGCACAAGAAGGGGAAGCCTTGGCTACCCGGCTGCCTGGTGTCGTGCCGCTTCAGACTGCCAGCTCCTAACCCAGCAGCCTGCCCAGCTCGGCTCGCGTGGCCGACGTTCCTCCTGCCCAGGGCAGCTCCCAGGCTGGGCACCGGCCCTTTCAGCTGGCTCCTGGAAGAGGTAAGGGCACAGCCTACAGACTCGGGCTGGGGCTGGAGCTAAACCAGGCAACCCAGGTCCGGCCAGAGATACTGCCTACTTTGTTCTGCACTGGATGGACCCCAAAAAAGGCTCCCAAAGAAAAGGGGCAGTTGGGAGACAGGTGCCCAACAAAAAAATATTTGGCTCAGGTGCCACTGGGAATGGAAGCCCCACTCAAAACTTCAAAATGCAGATTCAGATTCAGTTTCTGCTTGGGGGAGGTTCTGGTTTGCTTCAACTTCCAGCAAAACCACTTGTGCCACTCAGGAGCGGGATAAAATTTTGAAGGGGATGTTTTGAGGTACAGGTAAGGTGGAGATGGGCTTGAGGATGAAGATGAACAAAGGAAGAGGCTCATCACAATGTGGTTCTGCCCCACGAGGAATGATGAAACTTGAACTGGATTCAATGTGCAGGAGCAGCAATGGCAGAACGGAGGAGCGCCAGCAGCAGTGAAACAGACCCAACCAAGTCTGGTGAGAGAAAAGATACAAGATTAAATTAAATCAGAGAAAGCTACTGACAAGAGATAGCTTCAAAAGGTGTCTGCTAGTCCCTGGATTCTGCATGAAAAGAAAATAATCGATTGCCAAGCAGGAGAAAGTGTAAGAAGCCACGAAGTAAATCTTTCCCTTTTGGAGCAGACTCTGCTCCATGCATATTGCTTATGCCAGATCTTAAAAATTTCCTTATGCATGAAGATTTTTGCAGTTCAGACGAATACCAATTTTTGTCAGAGTCCATGTGTTGCATTTAAACCAAAGTACTGCACACGTTGCACGCTGACCATATGGTCAAGACTTCAGCAAGTGTATCTTTATATAGAGGGATATAAAAATGAGTCCTACAAAAACGGAGGCTCGGTGCCTTTGCCTTAAGTCTGGGGGAGCTGGTGAGCCTTCTACAGTGTGTCCAAGTGCTCTCATCGCCTGGGCCAGCACAGGTGAGTTTTGATCTGCTGTTCCACGAGGCTGATCTCAATTAGACCTCCCTTGAGCAAACACCTGCAGGTGGATTCATATCATATGCTATTCTTAGCCTGCATATCTAGGTGTTACAAGAAACTGGGTTTGAACAGATACTCAGCATAAACAGGAGAGTCTCTCAAAATGCCCTAAGACTGCAGTTTCAGCAGACTGCATCCAGCAAAAGCATGAACCTGAGTTTCAAGTGGTTTAACAGGTCAGAGCAGAGAAACAAAGAAATATATTCATGGTCAAAAGCGTGCATACACCTGCATATACAACCACACAGCTGTACAATCAACAAAACACTTCCACAATTTAAAAGCGTAATTAAGCAAATTGGGCTGATATAAGGACCTTTCCTTTAACTTAAAGAATGTTTTCCACATCTTACCTCACATTCACTTTGAAAATGAAACTGAGAACTCCTAAGACAGCACTTCATTTTCAGAATATAAAAAAATAACCTACCCCCCCATCATGTCTACAGCTATGCTGAGTGTGTATGTATAATTCTGTGCTCCCGACCAGCAGAATGTGTTGCTATGCAGGTATCAAAATATATATTGCTTTATGCATAGAACTGCAAACCAAAATATCTTGCAGCCAGCTGCCCAAATATTAGGTGCTCATGGGCCTTTGGGCATTGATGCCCCATAAAATTAAGAGTATTTATTAGGTGAATACAGAACTGGAAGTTTTGTAGCAGTGGAAAGTAAGTATGATAATGAGGTAAACACATGTTGCAAAGAAAATACCAACTAATCGTGTGCTCTGCGCAGGAAATAGCAGCTTTAAACAATCCCTTCTTGAACGCTGGAGCAAGGCCTGCGAGCTGACTACAGGATGCTCTACTTGTTAATGACACATCTCTGCGTCCCATAGCTTTTTACAGTGCTATAAATCCAGTTCGACAGGTGGGTCACCAAAGAGGCGTTGTGTTCCTTTGAATGCTTTGAAGGACCTTGTGAATGCTCCTTTCCATTCCAGAAAGTGGTGTGTTACGTGTAACTTCAGTTTTCCTTAGAAAAGCAAGAGGAAGCGTTCTTCAGGGGGGCATACCCACAGGCACAGCCGGGGGTCCCTCCTGCAGGTACCGTGAGCTCTGTGCACCATGAGCTCCATCTGGAGGTTGTTTGCTCTAACCTGTGGTTTGGAAAGAAGTGGAGCGAAAATGAAACAGGTGCTGGGTCAAAATCACCCAGCCCCAGGGGTATCTGGAAAAAAAATGGCCTTGCAAACCAGAAGAGCTGGCTGATGTGGTGGGATGAGCTCCGTTTGCCCAGGGTGGTGGGGGACCTGACAGCTACGCCTGAGATACAGCCTTTCAGGTATGTTTGCTTATTTATTGGTCAGTGCAGCAGAGAAAAGTCAGGAAACCCAGCACGCAGTCCAGATTGTCTTGCTAGACTGCTTATGACAAAAGCAGCCACCCTCTGAAGCCCCCAGGGTGTGTGTTTGAAAGTCTGTCTCTACCCTCACCCTCAAATGCAAGGGTGGTGGTGGAAGGGGCATCAGCCCGACCCGTGGCTTCCACCAGGCGCACACAGCAGTGAAAATGGTCATTCCAGGGGTTCGGGGCTAGGCAGTACATGGAGAAGCACAGGTTTGTTGATTTGGGTGAGGTATCGCTGCATGAAGTTCACAAAGCGCTCGTTTGGGGTGTAAAGCAAAGTTCTGATGACTTATGCCAGGTGTTTGATCTGTCTCGAAGCTGTCCACATGCACAGCCCCAGCTAGACTCTTCCACTGCTCATTTGAGCATCACGAATTCAGAAAAAAGTTTCAGACTGGGTCAGTACACTCATATGACGTCAGAGAGGGCCGAGATGTGGCCAGGCTTTCTGCCCAGCTACCCTTATGGTAAAAGCTGCAGGGAGTGGGGTCCACAGGACCCTGCGGCCCATCTGTGTTCCAACACTACAGACAAAAAGCGGTGCTGTGTGACCGAGCGAAAACCCACCACAGATGGTTATCTCTATTTTGTGGGAGGTCTCACAGCGCTTACAGGTCTGACTGGTGCAGAACGGTTAAGAGGACTGGTTAACATGGACTTCAGTCAGCTGCTTAATGACACCGTCGTGGGGCTATGCTTCTCTAATGCCAAGGGCTACGATGGCTGCTCAGTTGTCAGCTTCTGAAATACAGAACAAGTGTGTAATTAATCATCCAGGGTGCTAAACTGATGTGCAACTAGAGTTTTCATTTTCATACTCTTTAAATTTTTTACCCTAAGTAGTCTTCCCTACATCCTGGCTATCAAGGGCTGCAAAAGTTATTTCCCCCATTTTTTCAGCGCTGCCGACAATCAAAGTTACGTAGGCTGTCCTCCACCATAAGGCTGTGGCAGGGTGCACAGCATGGTGCTTAGGGAAAAAAAAGCAATTCTTGACATGTACACAAAGATCATGAGATCTTTGACTTGCAATAGAACTGAGTTACTATTGCCAGCAAGATGTAGAAATTTTGAGGGAGGCCTGCAGATGATACAGAAATAAGATTATGGTGATGGTCTGTCACACAAGAGACGAGAGTGTAAGTGATGAGAAGGTGAAGGTTTATCCTTTCTGTATAATATGGTGGCCCTTACTTACATGTCCACATACTGGTTTTTGGCTATCATTGGAGGAAAAAGGTGTTTGGCCACTGACATATATACCTGGCCAAAAAGGGAAATACTCAAACCTGTCAGGTGTTAACACGGCCGTGAGTATCAAGACGGAGCCTGCTTCTGGGATGGCTGAGTAGATCATTGATGGGATGACAACAACTTTCAAATATAATGGGTGCTTTTTCCACGGTTGTACTGAAGGCAACCATGAAAGTGACCGGAACCGTCCGGTGGGGACTGCCTTGGCATATTCATACCACACAGTGCAACAAAAAATGGCCCACCTAAAGAGAGCAGGCTTTACCATCAGCTCTGTATGGGAGCACGAGTGAGCTGCTATGAAAAGAAACAGATGGGGAGCTCATGGTCTCAGCCAGGGCCAAACTGCCCAGGGATGTGCTTTCTGGCAGCCAGCCAAATACCATTTGTCTGTGCTACAAAGCAGCCCCTGATGAAAAGACACATCGCTATCATTTTGCTAGCCTCTATCCTTTCATCAGCAAACCCGAAAAATATCCTCTTGGGAACCCAGAAGTCCTTTTTTTGAGAATTTCAACACCTACTGACCATCTACTTTGGGATGGTCAAAGTAAAGGTCTATCCAACTTCATGGGCTCTTTTTCCCTCTGTTTCTCACTCACATAAACGGCAAACTATCGTTTCCCTTGTGCTTCACTGCCTGAAACCTGTCAGGCCCTCTGCACCCACAGCGGTGAGCAGAAGTCCCCTGCAGACCCCTGGTGCATCCTGAAACTAAACAAGGCTCTGGAGAAGGGCTAGAGAGTCTGTGAAACCTATGCGGTCTGGCGTTTTGAACGGAGGGGCAACAGCCTTTCCTTGGATTAGGCAAAGATACGCTTCTGCCAGAAGCAGGAAGCCTCAGGCTGCCCAGATGCTGACAAAAAAAAGCTAAATATGTTGAAGATTACAGGCAGAAGGAAGATGCTGTTTTGCAGGTTGAGCATATAAAGTAAAACCCTACAAAATGCCAAGCTGCCGAACTGTTTCAGATTCTCTGTGGGGTAAAAACTGGGTGAGCTCCATTGCTCCAACACAACCATTGTGAGAAACAGAGGAGTTGTACGGTTATCCCTTCTTCCCAGCTTCCGACACGCCCACCTGCAACTTCTCCACGAGGATGCAGCCACTGCCTGATGGAAGCACACCAAAGGACATGTGACCCCGGAGTACAAAACTAGCATTTCTACAACTTTCCTTGCCCCTGTATGTTTGTGCCTGGAGTTTTACAATCCCTCAGATGCCCTGGGTGACCCTTGGCTTTACCACAACACAGGGACAACTGAGAGCCATCCAAGGGACTGGGCACCACTCCCACCCCCCCAGTTGGTGACTGTTTAGGTGAGCTGATGATTCATGACCATGGTACTGAGTTGTGGTCTCCAGGTCCCAAATCCTACCACTACTTAAGCACTGCTTAGAAGTTAAAGGCTTGACTTCAAATGCAGCAAACAGAAAAAGATGCATTTTTCTCCAGGAGCCCAGGCAGGGCTGCGCAGGGACAGGCAGAGCTCTGGTAGCCCCTTGGTGGCCTCCTTAGAGGGGCCCACAGTCCCCACACTCCAAACAGGGTTTGATCTCCAGCCTCAGAAAGTGTGTGTGTGGGGGCATGAATCTGCCCTTTGCTTTTGTTTAATAACTTCCATTCACATTTAAACTTCTGTTATTCGTTCCATTACCTGTTAGCAAAGAGTGTTTATCCAAGTTATATCCACACTTTTATGGATGTATATTTAAATTGTAATTCTTAAAATATATATTATTCACTATGCATATGCTATAAGGACATATAGGAAGCGCATCCATGAACAATATTTACAAATACTTGTATCCTCCTTCAGACAGATATACTCATATCTGAGACAGAAATGCCGATATTGTTATACTTGAGCACTCCCTGGGTCAAAGGAAACAGCTGGCCAGGCACCCAGAGGGTGTTACTGGGATCAAATGAGCCGGACCATCTTGGAAATTAAATGACAATCAATCACAGAGCAGTATGGGAATTGATAGGGCCTGGCCTCGTGGTCTGTGGAGGCTGCCACTGCTGTGGCAGGAGGGGGCTTCCTGCACTGATGTACCGCTGGGCAGGGGGAAGAGGATTAGGTCCTTCCAATAAATGTTTGCAGCATTGGCACCTCTTTATAAGGACACCTGTTCATGTGGTGTCTTTATAGTCACAGCTCTAGCAACCTTTGATGGCAAGGAATTTCATACCCCAATTATACAGATGTTCAATACTATATCGGTGATAAATTAAGAGCAGGCATGCCTTAAACTGATTAAGATGGTGCTTTGTGTCGTGACAGAAAAAGAACAGGCTTTGTAAGCTTTTCCAGGTTTTCCTTCCATCATTTCCTCTGTTCCCCTCCGATTCGAGACGAGCAATGCCAGCCTCTCCACTTCTTTGGCATTTCTACACCTTTATAACATTGTACACTCACCATTTCCAGTCAATGCCATACCAAGTATTCCAGCATCTGCACAAGGAAGAAGCAAAATCAGTTTTCTTTTCAAATTAGACGTTTTTTCCATAGGACAGAAACAAAACCCCAACACCCTCAAGTTTTGGATTGCATTTACCATGTCGGTACTTTCAAACAGCAGCCACAGAAGCAAACCAGTATGTTTCTCATTTTAATTGCATAAAACCAACACAAATAAAATTTATCAAGCCTGTAAGTATGCAGAGGTGTTTGGGTTTTTTTAATCCTTTTTGTATACTTTTATTTACAAAAGGAAAAATGAGCCTACGGTTTCAAGCCAAATAAAAACGATAAGGCTAAAAGTGGAAGAAGTGGCAGAAGAATGCATGAGTTTTTACTTTTAAAAAAGTATCTGAGAGACAAACAGAAGACACACAGACACAGGGAGAGCTAACGGCCAGAGTGGCTGCTGATGCCCTTGAATTTGGTACAGCGTCTGAAAAACAGCTCTTTCATCCTCCGCTTAATGTGCAATGGAAGAGTCCAAAATAGAGTCGTCCTTCAAACCTCAGACATACTCTGGGGCACTTGAAGCTTAGTAGCCATATTTTTCATTGAGATGAGTCTTGCCATCACCGCTTTGACCTAATGGACAAAGAGGAAGAGTTGCATTATTCCCCCCACTTCATCCAAGATAACTGTGTATCCAAGTATGAAATAGTCTCTAGGTAGCACCAGTCAAGACAAGTACAAAAGGGATAAGAAGTCAGACTGGATATTACAATTCAAATTCTTTTGATTTATACTTATAATTCCTCTTAACCTTACCAACAGCGTCAAGATTACATCATATATTCTTGTTTTGCTTTTGGTTGTTTTTTTGTTGTTGGTTTTTTGTTTTTTTTTTTTAATTATTGTTCTTGTTGTTTTGTTGGATTTTCTTCTTTTCTGGTATCCTCATTACACCAGCTTAGAAGATAAATTGTCTCACCAGCAGGCAGAGACAGAAAACCGAGCTCCCTCTTATGGACACAGCTCGCTTGGCCATCCCAGATCACACACTCGAGTTACTACACTGGGTATTTTGTTCCAGTGGATTAATATGCCAGAGAAGTGCAGTCTTTTCACTGAAGGATGATTCACCAGATTACAGTCCTCTTCAGTGAAATTTATTCTAATTTTTCTTACTCCCTTTGGAGCCTGCCAATATTATAAGATTTTATATATTAACAATGACAGCCTTAAAAAAATGTAGTAATGAACCTACCAAATGAAAGCTAAGCTTTGAACTTAATACAAAAACGTCAATGCATGAAAATTAATTTTCCATTTTAGAGAAACCAAAAATTCATTACACTGCTTAAGAATAGTCTCACTTAGCTAGAAATACTCAGGAACTAAAGTAAAAGATTTCTTCAACTGTAACATATAGTGGATGTGTTCATCGATTATACAGTGCCTTCACCAAAGTGCCACCACAACCTCTCTCCAAAACACATGACCCAAAGTCTGTATTCCAATGATTTTTGCCAATATTTGCAAAGATTTTCAGATTTCACAGTTTTACAAAAACTGAGAACACTAAGATTTCTGGAAGATTTATCCCTAGTGAAAGTTAGAGCTTGTCTTTCGACGAGATCATCGTATCATTATGTGTGGATGGAGTTAGCACTCAGGTGTTACAAAACAGAAAAATGTCCATTGACATGAAGCTACTACAGATATGGTCTGTATTTCACTGCAAGAGTTGCATGGCCGTACAATGAACATAGTGCATAACATGCCAGAAAACATCAGGTTCTGGGTTAAGTACTCCTCAATTACTTTTTTTCCTCAAGCAGTTACAAGGACACCCTGACTACTTAGTAGGTCTTGAGTTGTAACACTAAAAATGGTAAGGAAATGGTTCATACCTGGAGGAGGAATCCATATGCAGTAGTCTGGGTCATCATCTGGGTACTGTGAGGAAAAAAAAGGTTGCTGGACCTGCAAAAGGAGAAAAGATTTTTAAGGTGCTGCACCCCTCCATCAATGGTCACAGCAGCTCAATCTCTCATTAATTCAGAGACAAGTATTGAAAGGTGAGGGTTATTTCTACAAGAGTCAGAGATGAAAACAATAGTACAGAGGAAAGAAGAAATATCAAACTCTCAAATAGCTCCACTTTATTCCCAGTAGAGTCACAGAATAACAGAAATGCTAGTGAGCTGGGACCTCTGGAGTTCATCCAGTCCAATCTTTCCCTCCAAACAGAACCACTGCCAACTGCCCACTTCCGGACAGTTTAATCTTATCATCCCGATGTTTGGCAGTATCATTTGACACAGAATTTGTTTATGCAGGGAAAAGCTTTAGAGTGGATTTTCAAGAAGTGCTTTACTGATTTCAATGCACAATCCCACTGAAAACTTAAACCTGAAGTTGACTGTCGACCTGGAGTATATAAAAGTTCATGCTGTTACATAAAGATAACTTAGTTTTTCAAAAGAAAAGAAAACCAAATTTTTTCAGGTCTCACTGGCATCACTGAAATGTTTGAAGCAAACCAAAACAGATCACTTGCAATGCAAATGTTGACACAGTAACATCTTTTTGTCCCTAGATTTTTAAGTTTTGCCACATCAGCATAACTCTCTCAACCATTTTTGTTTTCAACAACTGCATATAGCTATCAAAAAATTCTAGAGTGCAAGACTTAAGAGCTCAAAATGTAGTCAAGTTACTCAGCACTGATTTGCATTACCCTGTAGTATCATGACACAGCCTTAAGTTATGCAGTTGAAGCAATTTTTCATTCCCTAAAAAATCCTTCCTTCCCCAAATTAAACTCTAAAACAGTTATTTTGGAAGACTAATGTTTTCCAAAACATTACAGACTTCAGAGTTGAACAGTTTTTAAATATGGCTTGTGAACAGTCACTTTAAAATTGTTTTTCCAGTTTGACACGACTCAAAGCTATTTCTCAGATATTAAAAGAGGAAAAAAAAAAAGCTGACTTCTGGTTGGTATTTTCCATGCAAGATCTGAGCCCAAAGGCAGAGACAGCATGTGGAAAAAGTGATTTGTGATGGGAGAGAGAATACAGCAAAGCCATCTGGAATTTGGAGAATGTTCAGTGTTAGAGTGAGCTCTGCGCTGATGAGAGGTGCTGACTTGACTGCCTCAGCATGAGAAGCTGCCTTGTTCTCCTGTATTCATAGAAATGGTACAACTTGGGCTTTAACAGCATAAATTTACTCTTGCTTTCTTTATCAACATACTTCATAAGCCAGCAACAAAAGACAATTGTAAAGGCTGTGCCTAGCTAATCCTTGGGTCCTTCACCCAAGTCCCCAAGGACTAACAAGGTGACAGTAAGCACACATAGGTTGCAGGGAGTTAAGTTTCTTTAAATAAGCGATGCAGGGCTAAAATTAGACAGCCACCACAAAGAAATTGTCATAATGGTCAGAACTCATGGTCCACCAAGTACAGTAATCTTCTTTGATGGCAGTCAGCGGAATGGTGGGATGCACTCTAAGGGGAAGAGCCTCACAATAATCATTAGGCTAGGAGCATGCTGTCAGAGAAGTTCCTTTTGAGCTCCTGGAAGGCAACAATTGCCTGCATTCCAAAACGCGCAAGGCTCATATACTTTACATTTTAATATAAAATCTTATGCACAGGAGGAACAGTCTGGTACATTCACACAAATTAAGTAATAATTTGGTTGCAAAAGACAATCTCTAAGACTCATGTCCTTCCACATCTTACAGAGAAGGATGAGGTTAGACCATGGCAATACAGACTAGCTACAACTTCAGTACAGCATGTTCTGTGTCAGCCAGTCCATGCTTCCTAAGTTACTCTCCAAGGAAAGTTTTGCAGTGACATTCCAACACCCAGAGAGCACCCATGTTCTACAACCTTGTGATACAGGAGAAGCAACAATTAGCAGAGGCTAACTGCCAAGTGAAAAGGTGAGAAAAATAAATTTGTGATTTAATTGAAGGCCTCTATCATGCTTGAAATGCTGTGTTTTATCTTTTCATTGGAGACACCAAAATCTGCGTCCAATGGTAGCGTGTGGTTCTACATTTGGGTCTTAGTCAGCAGGAAATCACTACCGACTCCAAGTCATACTCAAATTGTTACTATTTCACTAAAAAAGAGCCTACTAGATAATTTTGTGAAACTCTTTAAGATACAGGAATCAGTTTCATGACTGACCTTGCCCGAGTTATTGATTTTCTTAACTTTCTCAGATGTCTCTTCAGGTTTCTTATACTCTGCCTCAGATGCTGGGAAGAAAAAAGACTTGTATTATGACACATCACAAAGACACATTCAAAAGATAGCTCACTGAAACAAAATTCACACTTCAGACTGCTGGACATCTCCTTGTTTTTCATAGGTTTATTAACTTAAATTTAATACACTGTCAGTCATCTACCTGAATGCAGTTTAGTAAATTGTCTATTTGGGATTCTGTAACACACTTTAGTTAATGTTTCTTTTTAAAAATATATTATCTACCTGTAATCACTGCAGTGATTGATTTAGAATGAAACAGTAGGAAATGTACAGGACCAACATGGTTTTTTTATAAAAAAAACCAAACAAACACAAACCAACCAAAAAAACCCATTCATACAAAAGAGAAAATAGTATGTTTTGTTTTTCTGCCACTTAAGCCACAAGAGTCTCAATATGTCATGGATTAAGTCTATGGCTGAGATGAGGAGGATGGGACAACATTCTTTAGTCTGAACTATGAAAAAATAGAAAATTCACACAGATCTCCATGTTCAGTACACTGAACAGTCTTCATTTTGAGGATCTGATTTATTTTTTTTTGTGTACATGTAGAGGGGTCATATGGGTCATTAATAGATCATTAGCTAACATTATATAGTATTTATCACTATAAAAGAAAGTTCTGTTTGGTAGTGCTAAGAGCTACTGCAAGAGAAAAAGGAGGGGAAAAAACATGTTTATGCTCCTAGATTAAAATAGTTTTTCTTCTCATCTCATATGATTATTTTTTTTAGAACAAAGGATCTCAAAGCAGTTAATGGCTATGAAAAGCAAGGAGAACTGAAACATAGCTGAAGTGACCTGTCTTCACCATGTACTTACCACTTCCTAAGCAAAACACAAACTTTCAATTCTAGATTTCTACAGGCTCTAGATTAGGCTTCCTTCTGCTCAGAGAATTCCGTAAGTCCTTTAGACAGTTTCTAAACCCACATGCTACTGTACAACAGAGTCTAAATTGTACTGCTCACCTTGAGATTTCTCCCGTGAGGGTCCCATCCGAGATTCATTCCTTAGTACCTTTGGCTCAGGCAGAGAACGAACCCCTGTAACAAAAACCAAAACACAAACAGAGCGAGGTGAGCACCCTGCAGTAACCCTGATGAGCACATCCCTCAAAGTACAAGAGGGAACTCTTAGGAAGAGCTTGTCTCCGAAGTCCTCCAAATTATTTTGTCCACCAAGTCCATTGCAATACCATATTAAAGAAATACTTGTGATTAGTTAAAACATACTTTTCAAGAGCAACCTGTCCAGCATTAAGACAAAAAGTTATCATTAGATTTCTGGCATGAGGTTTTCAAATACACCAAGCTGATATAGAAAATGAGGTAATGGAGATGAACCACACATACTAGAAAATACCTCTCCATTATTGCTTCTTACCATTATTTTTCCTCCTTACAAATGGATCTGAAGCTTTACACACATTTGTTTTCTTATTAAGTTACTCTCCCTGCCAACAACACATTGTAGTTGTTTTCATATGGAAACTCAATCTAATGAAAGCAGGGCTTATCGGAATAGGACCTTTCTTGCATTCAGGAGATTTCTTTTATTTCAGCAAAAGCATGGAAAACTGACTGCCAGGCAGAATTTCAACCAGAACCATGTGAAACTCAGCTGTTGGCACACAGTCTCTGAACTCATGGCAATAATCATGGAAAGAAAAGCTGCTGGACAACCTGTGACTCGAATGTTAGCAAACTGACATAGCTCTGAAAAATTCAGCAGTAACAGTCTCAGCTTCGTTACTAGAAAAATCAAAACCAATAGTTTACCATCCTGAAGGGATTCTAGATTCTTGTTATTACAAGGAGAACCATCAGGAGCATTAGTTTCTTTTCCTGTTTCTTCCTCTGTTGTCATTTTCATTTCCAGGTTTGATGCTCTGCTGTTTACTGCATCTACTTCTTGCTCCTCCTCCTCTTCTTCCTCTTCTTCTGGTCCATCATCTTTCATCTTTAACAAGCTTTCAGGGACGTCTGGACGCTTAACAGGCAACTTCTGTGGGAGAAAGATGTGCATCAGTGATAAGATAAATAGAAGTTGATGTCACAGATACTCATTACAGGGGAAAGCATGCATATTACTGTCACAGAGACAGCTGGCAAGGAAACACTCTCAGGGTGAGGGATAGTTAGATCTTAAGGAAGAGTTATTAGTAGAGATGGAAATTAAAACATATGTCCAGTCCATAGACAAGGAGGGCAGCCTTTTCATAAGAGGGACACTGGAAACTGAATCGATCTTGGATACGATCTTAGCTGTAAGATCAAGAAAAATAAAAGACAGCTGAGGACCTGCTGCTGAGCTACAGCCGTGGTTCAGCCATATGTCCCCACACCGCCTCTACTTAATCCACCACGTGCTGACCGCAGCTGTGCTCCTGGAGACTGGCTGTACAAGGGCACAGAACAGCAACTGCTGGCAGCAAACAACATCCAACAGCCACTGTTTGCTGCCCTGCGCACCTTCCACTGCCACAGGCTTGCGCCTCCACGCTGTTGCAGGCATGCGAGAAGACAGTTGCCACCTACAGTCTCCATAGCCGGAGAAGGTGTCTGAGAAATAAACTCAACTCACAGCACTGAGTCCAGCTTACCCCTAGGCTTCCAGTTTTCAGCTTGAATTTGCTCCCCCCTTTCATTGCACCAAAGAGAGGTAGGGTCATCTTTTTAGGCTTGCTCTCTGCTTGCAGACTGTAACTCCCACTCCTAACAAAAATCAGATACAAAGGAAAACAGTTTACGAAGTATCAAACAAGTCCTATATTTACAAATGCAAGAAAAATCTGCAAGTTACAAGTGGATATATAAAAATCCTTAATTTCTCTCTTGCTTGCAGCATTCCAAGGAAGCAGCTGCAGGAGACTACTCCTCCAAGCTAAACATGTATTGTAGGATTCAGACACCTGCCATAGCAGGAAGCAATGAATAAATAAGAAAAAAGAAAATCTGTATCACAGACACTCCCTCAAATTCAATTTGCATGCACACACTTTTATATATATGTATATATAAAAACACACTCAGGGGCCAAACTTCAATTTAAGTAAATTAATTAATTAAACCTCTAATCAAGCTGACACTAGCAAATGATGAACCCAGCACACACCCTCTTGAATGAATGAGCCACTACACTTGACTTCCAGGTACATTTCACAGGGTGTAAGTGGCTTTCATGTATATAGTACCTGCAAAATTCTTCAGTTCCTGTTGGATGCAGGTTGGAGAAAAAAAATAACGAAAAAAGCAAGACACTCTACTTTGAATGCCTTCCCCCTCTCATCCTCCCAGTGCGGGCTTACACCACAACACTGGAGTAAGTGGAGTATCTGCCTCAACCATAGATGCTGCATCAGCCAAAAGGCTCAGCAGCTCTTTAAAAAGATGAGCCAGATAGTCCAGAAAGCTGTCCTGCTTTTGGAAAGCCATCTATTGACTTTGCTTGCACAACTGTCCATGGATAACAACAATGGTGAAACTAACTACTTTATGCTTTAGCCAAGACTTACTGGGGCTTCAGCTCAGGGAGTTCTGCCGGCTTGACAAGCTTTATTAATCCTTTCAGCCTTTGTTGCTCTTTCTTTAGTTCAAATGACCGCAAGTGAAGCTTCTTTCGTGCCACACTGTCCAAGGTGCATCCTGATTTTATTTCAGTCATGAATTCATCCAAGGAATCTTGAGCTGCTGGCTGGGACTGGACTAGGCAAGGTAAAGGGAAGATACATATTGTTACAGGTGAGAAGATGAGAGCTATACTCATCAAATCCTACCTTTAGAGAATGAGGTATGTAGAAACAGCTACCCCCTATGCAAGTTTCTGTTGAATGGTGAAATAATGGAGGTTGTTAGCCCTGGAAAGATGAAAGCATTTCTCCTAACAAAAGCCTGACAGCAAACTTTAATCCACTTATATAACAAAGCCTCTCTTAAAACTGAACGTTTCTTTATGTCTAAGTGTCTCTGTTCACCTCACTTCAAGATCTGCTGTCCCTAAAAAAGTGGCTTACAGGTTCTTTTTGTAGTCACAGGCTAAAATAAACACACCTACAAAGAATCCCACACCACTGCAAGGGGAATCCCATTGTGGCTTTCCTGGAATGTTTATGTAAAACATTTGCAAAGCTCAAAATGAATCAACACATAATACTGCCTCCTACCCCAGGACAACTGAGTGCATCCAAGAACAGTTTCACATGTTAGGCCAATCACACAAAATTTACCTTTGTTTTGAATGGATTTTCTAACAAGGTAACAACTGCTCTTTACTTGAAAAAGAGTAACAACAGTCTTTCTATACTTGAAAATTTTATTTCAAATATTAATAATTCTATGCATATTTGACTGATTAAAATAAAACTCAGGAGGAAAAATTAAGGCTCTAATGACTAAGAAAAATAAACACAGAATTATAACATATGGATTTCAAATAACTAAACAAAAAAACCCAGAAAACTCCTTTCTTGGGCTTGAGCAATTCTTCAGAAGTTTTTACATAGTGTTCAAAAATAACTTGGAGGCAAACGGGAAAATAATTGTTAGAATTTTAACAAGCCTTTTGACAGGCAGTCTTCTGCCTTTTAATATTATTATATGAGAAGTGGCAAACCCTACATTTATTTGCTGCATTATAAACATTTGCACAATGTACATACGCGCAAGCGTAATTATGTGGCCAAGGAGCTATTTTCAGTTCAGCTCGAGCTAATGAAGTAGCACTTAAAATTTTAAATGTGTTCAAGTAAAATAATGTTTATTGTACATAAACAAAATACTGTATTAGTTATGTATACATAAATGTATACGTACAAATAACAAAGTATTAACTCAGGTTTACATGACTTAAATATTGAAGTCTGATAAGACTCATGTTTACAAGTGGACTCAATTGAAAAGGGTATTTCTGATCTAAAACAAAATACAGTTTACAATTTGCAAATACATGAAAGCCACCACAGTAACTGTTCAAAGATATGCAGAATTAAGAGGCTTCAAAAGGTAACAGTTGTAGCGTCTCCCTCCACGCAAACATGATGACAAAATATGTCACAAAAGACATTCAGATAGAAATACTCTTTTTTTTTCGTCACCAGTATTTATATGAACCAAGACAAAACACATCAATGAAAAACTACTGTTAACAAAATGGTTAATAAGTCTGAAACACTCCGCAGGCAGGAGCTGAGCTGAAAGATCATTTAATTTAAACATCGCATTTCAAAGATACAGTTCAGTGTCTGGTCAGGTAATTCAGAACAATTAAAGGTACAGTTCCACAGCTCACTTCTTTAGCTGTGCAACAGTGTCAGCGCTTCAGTCAGTGAGTGATCTTCAGTAAGTCAGATCACCCCTCCTTGCAAACACAATTCTCTGCTGGATTCTACCAGCAGTGCCTACGATCGGGTAGTTCAGCTTACAGGGTTACTGTTAGCATTTGTTACCTGCTGCAGCAGTTTTCCACACTATTGAAGTAATATTTGACATTGCCAGGAGGTAAATCAATCATGGCTATTATACTTTACGTTCTAGTGAAAAAAGGCTATAGCGCTATTTACTGCACCATCAACTTATTGATAATTTTCTTCTGAACAGGCAACCAAAGATGAGACTGAAGAGCTCTATGTATCTGATTTTCATTCAGCTGCACCAACGAGAGAAAGACACCAAGTCAGTCCCTCGGTAATTAGTCCTGAAGAACGCCAGAGAACAATTTGTGAACTTCTACTGCAATTTTTAGACAACCACTTAATTTCTCCAAGTGCTTGGTAAGAGGTGTTGCAATTTGGCTTGTCATTCACTCAGTCTCTCTACACCCTTGCTCTTAGGCTACAAATAACCATTTAGAGCAAGCAAAAGTGTGTTAAGGTTTCACAATGTACGTAATGCAGCAGCCCTACCAGACTGCTCATGACAGTGTAAAAAATCATGCATGATCAGTACGCATGCTCATGGCTTACACTTATGTTCAACATCTGTGATTAACCTGAAGCATCCAAATAAGAGAAACCACAAGTATCCAGAAAACGCACACAAAGTAACTGATGATGCAGTATTTGCTATGTTCAGTTGTGGCCTAGTTCTCAGAAATTCCCACGCGATACTGAACTACTCCATATTGCAGTACGTGCTGAGACTGCCATTTTTCCAAGGCTCTAAACTAGCTGTGTAACCAGTTAAAATTTACCAAACCATCACAACGTGTATCAAATCATATGATGTTAGAAGTCTATAAATGAACTGATTCTTCCTGCTCCCGGCCTCTACTACATGATTTAACAATCTTGTTGAGAAAACTGTCAACAGAAACAAAAGGCATCGTAACATATAAAAGCTTGGAATTGTATGTCTCTGACAATATAAAGCGTTAGCTCCTCTTGCTAGTCAGTCGTTAACTACTTATCAGAACAGTCACGCTGAAAACCAGTCCTTCAAACACACTGGACCGACCCATCAGAACGCTCAGTGAAACAGTACTGCTTTCTGAATAGCGATCTGGCATAATCAATCGCCAACAAAAATTTGATACAAATGAGTCTTGGTGTGGAGCTGAATTACTAGAAACAGACATATCCGTACGATGCACAAAAGACAGCCCAGCCCAGACTGCTGATAGGCTGCTTGGAGAGAAACTCTTCGGACAAACTGATGTTGCAGCCTTCATTAATGCCAACTCTGTCAAAAAGGTTTGTGTATGAAAAACCAGCATAAACACATTTCCTTTATGCCTGCCTTTTATTCCACAAGACATCACCAGTAACAAAGCAAAATGCAGCTGTTTGTATAGTATGCTTTCAAATCGAACTCACTACCAGATACAACCACCGCTACAGAAAGGCTCTGCCTTCACAGACAAAGGCATAATCCTAGAACCCGAATGGCACCCTTATAAGCTAGCATGTTTGCTGAACATACAGGTTCAGTGTCAACTGCTTTGGGTCCACATTTCTTTTCCCACCTTTCCTTTTTAAGGTGCATTTGCTATGACAGAGGTGGAATAAAAAATACTGTCTTTTCTGTCAGCCGCTTGCTCTTCTCTTATAAATGGTTTTGGAGGGAATGGAAAAAAAAAAAACAGTGTTCCTCAAACCAGGTCAGTTTCACTAACATGGGCAGATAAACAAATAATGCTCACCTTCTTAAGCTCCAGGAGCTTGTACACTCACCTTCTTACCTTAACTTAGATGTTGCTTTCTGCATTCATTAGCAGAAAAAGCCGCATTCATTAGCAAGTGACTATACACACAGAGTACATAAACTATTGGATGATGAAGAGTGTAAGAACCCTTTCCAGCTGACTCAGTGACCTGCACATCTTCCTACCCCTTTGTGGAAATGGGCACTAAGAAAAAAAGTACTTAAGACAGAAATCTGTAAGATACATTTCCATCTCTGTTTTCTTTATGGAAAGCACTGCAATCAAACTTCATGCCTTACCTTTTCCTGAAGCTTTTAGCTTCTCCGTTATCTCAGAAAGCTCACTTTCAGCTTCATTTAGCTTTGTGACCTACAAAAGAACAACGCGTTTAGCAGACCTTTTAATCTTCTTAAAACGCCCTTTTAAAAGCTACTCAAATATCCTACCAAATTACCTCCATTTTTCTACTTCTGATCTTTGGCCAGGAGTGTCTGAGCTGAAAAAATTATAGTCTAGATTGTTCCTAAAGAACTTATCAATCCTTTCACATACTGTTCAAATAACTTTATTTCTGAAACACAAAAATATGTATAATGCTCCTGCAGTAATGTTATACCACCACCATGATCCTCCGACCCTCCCTATCCCTGCTCCCCCACACTCTATTGTCTGTGTAGGACTTTTAGTTGTCATATGCCTGTCAGTCCAGGCTGCTTACTCCTTGAAATAGAATGAGATTTTTCTTTGGAATGTGCCCTCTGCACTTGAAGGCTTTCAATTATTTTCTGATGCTTTAAAACTACTTTAAAAGTATCCTGCTCTGGCGTCTCATTTACTGACTGCCATGATTCACCAAGCAGAAGGCAATACTAGACAGGCAGAAGCAAGGTAGCAGGCTTCTGCTAGAATAAAGCAAGCAGTATTTCCAGTTATTTATAGATATCATTCCCAAATCAAAACCCCATTATTTTATTCTAAGTTGGCCAATTGAGAGCTAAAGATCTGCATGATATCAGAGTTGAAGCTAACAGAGAAAGATCAGGAAATATTTTTGATTTTCCTTCTTAGTAATAATACACACAAGAGAATAAGTCTGGCATGTCATAATAATTCTTCTTACCAGGGAGTCGTAAGTCTCTGGCTTTTCTTCTATTTTACCAGCTTTTTTCATTCTGTTCAGTCGTTTCTTTTCTACGGCACCAGTTCGATCAAGGAAGGTGTCATCGTCACTGTCATAAAAATCCTCATCTTCCCAGTTCTTTGATTTCCTTTTTCGGGATACTAGGAAAGGTAAGGAAAAATGCAAGAAACAAAATTATTTGTATGCCACTGAGCAATAAAACAAATTCAAGATAATCTCAAATCCCTAGTTCAGGGCTATTAGAACGATCACAACGTTTGACTAGTTATTCACCTGCTTCTTGCCTCAGTACTCCACGAGCGTCAAGTAGCCTGCAAGCTTCCAGTGCACACTGTATCATTGCTTCCTTCTTCTTTCCTGAATGGAGAATCTCTGCCACCAGCTGCTTCCCTGATGCATCATCCACAGGCAACCTGTTCAGTTTGAAGGATCAAAGAACAGCCCAGATATAAACAGCTGTTCAGGGACTCTACTCAGATATTTCTTTTATCACATCGGCACTGTTCTTCCCATTTCATTTGTCATTTTTTGCAGGTTAAATATTTTCACTTTTAATTTCATACAGTACTAATCAAAACACAAGCATGGATTTCCTAGAGCATGCAAGTAAATTTTTATTTCACTAGACCAAACAATAATGCTTCCTATACTCATTCCATCAGGAATACAAGAAGTTAAAACATCAATCCCTGAATCATTTTAAGCACCAGTATCTTGCATCCGCAGAACACTAGTAACAAATACTTTCCATGCTGAAGCAAAGGTTTCTTATGAAGCATAATCATTGCAGTGTTGTACCTACCCATTTGAGACCTATCCTGTTGACTTAATTTCCACCTCGCCTTCTTGTCTTGTAAAAGAAGGTTAGTGGCCTCTTGCAGAAACCCATCAAAAAATGCCTCATACCATAGAAGAACTGAAATTGAATACACAGTAGAATTTTTTTCTCTCCTCTCTCCCATTAAGAACTGAAAGATAGTTTCCTACTTTCTTCTCTCTTATTCCAACTTCACATATTTCTCAAAGTAAGGAAAACTGAAAGAACCTAGACCCTTGCTTTCCCGATTTTCATCTCCGTAAACCAAATACTGCCAGATGAGAAAGAAGCGCAGACACTAGGTGCTGATCCTTCAACTCCTGTTTCAGTATGTGGGCTTAGGTCTGATTTCAGCTAGCCTCCTTGCCAAGTGTGATAAAACACATAATTCCTTCAGCTTTTGTTTGTGAATTCAATGAAGCCAGTTTCTATGTACAAAAGTAAATGGAGATATACATACTTGATCCTGCATAGCCAGCTATTGTGCCCACGATCATCATATTCATATTCTAACTCTTCTCCTAAAGAGGAAAAGAAAGTTGATGCAGTAACCAAAAATGAAATAAGCAGGAACAATCTTCACAGCAGAGAAGAATGTCATGGTTAAGCAAAAAGAGATAAAATGTGCTTGTTACATATCAAAGGCCTAAATTTGCCATTTTTTCTTTTTTTGTAGTTCAAAACACAAATAATCTTGCCTCTGTATGTATTAAAGCAAATGACATTGAAATAACAACAGTTTACAACCTGGATTCACAGATATTGTTTATCTTGAAAACAAATTTTTCACTTTAGTACATAAGTGAGTCATCTTTAAGTTTCACTAGCAACCATCAAAAGTTACGTCCTCAATCCGGTCCCTGGTATGTACACACACACACCCACCCACACACCCCCTCTGCCGGGGTCTGGGGGGGAAACCAAGCAGCCGCAGATGACTGCCTGCCACTTCATCCGCGCACTGGCCCCTGATTAAAAAGTTTGAGGACCCCTGCTCCAAAGGAATACAAGGTGTCCTCTGCAACTCCTAGTTCAGGAATATAACTAAATCTCAGATACACAATGGTGAGTTAAAAACCCACCAAACAAAACCCAGTCACTCCCCTCCCCATCCCAAACTTGACCAAACAAGAAACCTTACTCGCAAGGTAACAGAAAAGAGTTAGCTCCCACACCTTAATTCCCAAAGAAAAGCATGAGCACAAATGTCAATTTCAGTAAATAAAAAATTTCTATTAAAAATAAAAAGAAAAAAAGTACCTTCTCTGTCAAAAAAGCCTTGTAAGGCCTTCCTAGGATCTTTCATATAGAAGGCATCTTGTACATCCTGAAAATCAATAGCAATAGGGTTTTCTTCAACCTCATCCTCCTCAGCATCCTCCCCTAGAAGACGACATACAAAGAAAAAATGGTGAAATATTAGAAAGGCAACACCAGTATATCTTAACTTTCATTAGTTTGAAAGAAGTAGCAGCTCTATCATCCTAAAATTATTTCCCTTAACTTGAATATTATTTCTGCACCCAATAAAAAAAAAAACTTGCTTCTTTTTTGCTATTATTCCATTTTAAGATACAGTTTTGCCAATGAACTTCACTGCAGTTTCCACTCTTTCAAGGGTTTATGTGCTTACACATTTCCATTCAAAAAATCAACTTGTTTTCTACTGAAAAGCTCATTAATTACAATTTATGTAGCTTAAGATCTGGACTTCCTGCTTAAATTTAAAGACAGTTATACCGCATAAAAGTCTTGAGCAATTAAATTTCACCTCTGGGGCAAAAGCGTGGACATCTAAACTCTAGTTTCATGGCCTTTTATAGGCATAGGCAAACCATTCTCCCACTTAAAAGGAGCTCTAGCACACTCCTCACCAGATAGAAGCCTGCCTTGTTACAGCACCTTTTTTTTTTTTTAAAGAAAAAAAGATTAATTTGTACTTTAAATTTGTACTTGAGAACTTCCACTGGATTGGACACTTGGCAGCCACCTAGAAATTCAACCCTAGTGTTCACTGAAAACTGGCTTAGAGACCTTCCAAGGCGTATCAGCTGATGTGTACATCATCACTTACCCATTCCCCACGAGCAGCTCATATCACTGTTCTGACTCCTCTCAGTTCTCTCTTCTTTTTCCTCTTCCTCATCAGAGTCCTCTCCCAACATTGTCTTTTCTAATTTTGCTTGCTGCTGCTTACGCAGCGCCTTCAGTTCAGTCACAGTTAGTTCCGACTCAGACTCCTGGTCCTCTTTGGGTCCCTACATCAGAAACACTAACTTAGCAGAAGTGGTTTTTTTTAAAAAAAAAAAAAAAGAAACAAGTATTTTCATCCCACATGCAGATAACATACAGTAACATAAACAATTCATTACAGTGCTTGTTAAAAGCGGAATTATTAGTCCATTTGTTATGGCTTGCTTTCCCAAATACATTAATTTTAATGCCCTTTCCAAAGGGGAAAGGAAGAAAGGATTGTGTACTTGTAGTCAGACCAACCTCCAATATAACTGTATTTTAAAGGCAGGAGGCAAAGGTTCCCATTAGTGCCATGTGGGAGACTCCGAGGAACGAGCAGCTTCCGAAAAGCACGCGTGGGGCACGCCAAGTGCTCTTTAAGTTCCTAGTAACCAACGTTGCCCTTGTTCTCAACGAACCGTTCGCACACGGCGCTCTGTTGCAGCGCGATGCCTTCGGCACTCACCGCACCCCTGCCGCTGCCGAACCCCCAAACCCACCAACGCCCCCGGCGGCGCTGGGCCGCCCCCGCAGCACGGCGCCTCGGAGGGGCCTTCGCCCCGGGCCCACGGGGGATGCGGCTGGGGCCGCCGGGTAAATCCCTGAGCCTGGTCCCGGGAAGCCTTTACCACAGCCCCGCCGGGGCCGACCCACCTGCAGGAGGAAGAGGCGGGAGCTGCCGCCGAAGCGGAGCCCGTGGCCCACCCGCACCCGGCAGTAGGTGCGCGGCGGCACCCGCGCCTTGTTGAGGAAGGTGCCGTGGGTACTGCCCAGGTCGTACACGTAGAAGCCGGCGGCATCGGCGCCGTTGGGGCCGTCGGGGGCGCAGCCGGCGCCGCGGTACTGCAGCACGGCGTGGTGCCGCGACACCGAGGGGTGCTCCAGGGCCAGGGCGCAGCCGGGCAGCCGCCCCACCAGGAACCAGCTGCCGCCCTCCAGCCGCACCGAGCCCAGCGCCACGCCGCCCTTCAGCACCTCCAGCCCGTAGCCGGCGTCGGCCGGCGGGCGGCTGCCCCACGGCGGCTCCTCGTAGCGCGGCGCCGCCGGCGCGGCTGCAGGGCGGGCGGGCGGCGGGCTGGGCCCCGGCTCGCCGCCCTCGGCGGTGCGGGGCGCGGTGGGCAGCGGGCGGCTCGGGCGCTTGAACGCGGCAGGCTCAGTGGCAGCCTCCGTCTCCATGGCCTCCGCCATCTTCCAGGGTCCGCTGCTAAATAGAGTCCTCCGGGGACGAGCGCCGTTGCAGCTGCAGTACCGAGGGTAGGGCGCAGCTGGAGCGTATCGCGCCGCGGCCCAAGGGAGCGCTGGGGGCGAGGCAGGGAGGCGGCAGTAGCGGCGAAGAGGTATTACCCGTGGGGGACGCTCCTCCCGGCACCAAGGGGTGCTACCGGTGGGGGACCCTTTTCTGGCGGCGGACCGGGGTCAGCTTCCGGCGCGCAGCCGGAAGTGCGGCGGCGCGGCGGGGGTGCTGTGGGACGGCGCGGGGGGCTGCGCGCCGGCTGGGCCTGGCGCCGGGCGGGGTGCGGGCCGGGGTGCAGGGCAGCCGCGGGCCCGGAGCTGGGCCCAGGGAGGGCGGCGGGGCCTTGTGGGGACGGTGGCCGGGCCGGGCCGGGCCGAGCGCGGCCCCCAGAGTTTCTCCGGGCAGGTCATTGCGCGCCGCGGGACCTGCGCAGTGCCTGGCCCAGGTGGGCCCGCACCAGCCCCTGTTGCAAACAGCAACAATTACCGCCTCACGGGTGCGTTTCTTTCTCCCCACCCCTAGGAGAGGCAGCAATGTTCTCTTAAATGCCAGCGTTGCCATCGTGGGAACTGTGCTGCTGAGTGAGGCTCTGAGTGACAGTTCTCTTGACAGTGGTAGCTCACTTTTTTTCAGAGCGTTACCCCAGCTCCTGCTGCTGCCTAGAACCTAGCGCTCTTCCCTGCCACAGGGCTCCTTTGTACTACAGTATCGGGAAGCCTTCCGGGCTCTGAGGACCATACGTGACCTGTGTAAAAATGCTGCGATACTGGGGTGAGATTCCAGTTTCATCTAACCAGGCCAACCGCAGCTCCTTTGACCTGCTTCAACGTGAGTTTCGTACTGTGGAAGTCCAAGATCCTCCATTGCATCAGCCATCTGCAAACAAACCCCGGCCGACCACCATGTTGGACATCCCCTCGGAGCCCTGCAGCCTCACAATTCACACCATTCAGCTCATCCAGCACAACAGGCGGCTGCGCAGCCTGATCGCCATGGCTCAGGCTCAAAACCAGCAGCAAGCAGAGGGCATAAAAACTGAAGACAATGAACCTCTGCCATCTTGTCCGGCCTCTCCACCTCTCCCCGATGACCTGCTTCCTCTGGATAGCAAAACCCCCAAAATGCCATTTCAGCTGAGGCACAGTGACCCGGAGAGTGATTTCTACAGGTGTGTTGGTATTTCTTTGAGTTAGTTCTTAGCTGAAGGAAAGTTGAGTGTTTTAAAATACATATGAAGTTACGTTGATTCCCATAGGCTGAAGGGTCAAACATTTGTATGTAAAGTGTAAAGCAGGCTTCAAAAAGGAGAGATTTAGGTTTCTCCTGTGTCAATAACATGCACATTGTTTAAAATAAGCGTGCTTTTGTTTCCTGACTATAAAATGTGGATGTGTAGTGCTGATTTCTGTCTTGTTAGTGCTGTGCTGGAAATTTGTGAATGGATTTGCTATCTTCAGTGGTATTTTGACAAGTTTAGTTGCAGGATGTGAAGTCTCTTCTACTTAGGTCACTTACAAGTAAACTTGCCTTGTTGTAACTGAAAATTCAGAATACTCATGGCTGAATTTTGGCTGTTTAGTTGTAGGTTCTGAAAAGATGATTTGGTAACATTGGTAAGATTTCAGTTGCCAAGGTCCTGTGACATAGTAGCTATCACATTTCACCCTGTTTGTTGCTGTTACTCTGGTGGAGATGGTGATGAGTATGGGTAAAGGGAATTCTTGTCTCTGATACTGGCTCCACCAGCCAAGGGCTGAAGAAAACGTAAAGGAAAGCTGCATTGCTTCTGCCTCAAATCTTTGATTAAATAGTATTGCCACCATCTCCCTGTCAACACCTCTGACAAGCACTAAATTCAAAAGGTGTTGCATTTCTTACGGATCTCGCGATATAGGTTATATGTGTTTAAGTTCAGGGATTAATCCTCCCTGCTTTAACTTTCTGTTCTTAGATTAAGGACTGTGCACCAATGAACATGACATGGGAGAGGATCATATATGTTAGTTTTTAAAACGGGGAAAATGTGCATCAGTGGAAGAATTTATCAGTTAAATGCCACTGAGATCTTTAATGGCCTGAGATTTTATAAAATGCTTTTTATCGAAAGATGTTGCTTTTGGTAATGTAGTCTTTCTGAACAGTAGAGTGATTTTTTTAAAGCTGTTTGTGGAGGAGCACCATCATCCTTCTTCGGAGAAAAAATTCGCTAGAGGTGAAGGAAAATACAGTCCTGTGAGAATAAAGTCTGAGCCCTGTGACTCCTGCTCTTTCTGGCCCTGTGGTTTGTAGAACTGACCAGTGTTCTGCTCTGTCCTCCCCGGTGGCTTCAGCTTTAGGTTCAGTTTTCTGTGGTTCTGTCCGTGTGTTGGGCGCTGCTTCCTGTTTTTGTTGTCCCTTCGAGTTTCTGGGGTCCGCGTAAAGAAATGTTATTTAGCGGTCAACCACATGGGGGAGTTTAAGGACTAGATTGTAAAAACTGGATAGATAATTTTGAAATGAAATGTTTTATGGCTGACAGAGTGGATTTATAATGAGCTGCAGTGTAGACTAGAATTTAATTGTGTGCTTGCTAAACCAAATACATTCCAGGAGGAAAGCTTTGAGTTTGTTGTTGTGTGTTTGTTCTTAACTATTTTAAGACGCTTACATGAGTTAAGAACAGCAGGTGCTGTTTAGTAGCAAAAATAAAGTTATATGATTTGCTGATGTTTGCTCTTAGTGTGTAGAAAAAAATTAAAGAAAGACCATTTTCCCCCTTGATAAAACATGGTAGCGCTTAATTTTATTCTGCCGTTGTCAGAGTATTTGACTAAATCCATATTTTAATTCCATTTTTTTTTTGCAGTAACCTGGGTCTAAGAAGCAGTGATAGGTATTTTTAGACATAGGAAGAAAGGAAGATAAGAGCAGCCAGCCTGAATCAGGCCACAGGTTTCTTTAATGTAGACATGTCCTCTTTTGTTTCCTTATTTATTCATTTCATCCTTTGACCCCACACTCTTGTCTTTTTGTTTTGTTATCACCTGGATTCATTTTTGTTTTCCTCCCTTCCACCCTGCCTCACACCTGAAACCCCTACCTCCTCATCCTTTTTGAGATGAGGAAGTGGCAGAAACTAATTTACTGCTATTTTCCAGTTGTTTTCATCCCCTCAACATCTGTACCACCATTAGTTTTAATCACTATGCTATTCCTTTACTTTGTTTTCCCAGTTTGTTTATAAATAGGTTGAAAAAAACTTGATTCTGGCACAGATCCCTGAGGGAAGACCTGTACTTCACAGTGGAGATCCTTTACATACTTGCTTGGTGGATTTGCAGGACTCCAGTATATTTATGAAGCAGGTTTTCCATTTACAGGAGTTGTCTGGACTCTTTATGAGTATAACGTATTTACCCATGTGTCATCTAATTCTGTTCATATAATTCCTTTGGATTTCCCTGATGCACCAGAATATATCAGGCTTCCCAGCCTGCAGTTCTTCACATCTCTTCTGAAGCTATTAAAAGAAAATGTTTTCTTGGTCCTCATGGGCCAAGGCAGTATAAAGCAAGAGGTGACTCACCACAGCTATTCAGCTATTTTATCCTTGAATTCCTTTAGTATTCCTGGATGAATTACCATCTGGTCCTGGTGATTTGCAAGTGTTAATGTTACAGTTCTTGGAATACACAATAACAGATTAACATTTGATTTTGGTTGGTACAGAAACAAAAGGTAAGCTTAACTTGTAGTCAGTGAAGAATGATGAGCAAGGAACTGTAGATTTGAAACCACCATTCGAACAGGAAGGTCTTACCATAATATGCCTGCTTGCTTTTCCTTCTTCTCTGTTCAACTTCCTCTGATTAGCATGGATCCGTCTTCAAAAGAAACCTAACCTACTCATCACGTGCCTCTTCAGATGCTTTTTCTTGTGTGTGCGTGGTTGGTTTCTTAACAGATATCTCTGCCATTCTCTCATTTGTGTTCCTGACTATGTTGGATGCGTGTTTTGCATTGAAAGATAATCTGTGAACAAAACTGGGAGCTTGCAATGGAAAGACAGTTCATGGCAGAAAGGCTTGAAGTTAAGTGGGAAGTAGGGGAGTGCATGTGTCGGTGGGGTAGCAGGTTTAATATTGTGGAGGTTTTGGAGCAGTGGTAATTAGAGCAAGCAGAACATACTTCCCCTGCTGGACTAAGGACTCTGGCTTAGCCCCAAAACTGTCTGGTCTTCTGGGTTGTGCCACTGAGACTCCATTTTTTTTTTGCCATTATCTCTTGAAGCAGTTTCGTTTTATGTCTGTGCAGCCTTCTGTACATAGCAAAGAGATTTCACTAGAGGCTTACTCTGGGTGAGGTGGAAAGAGGCCATTTTCCAGAAGGAAACAACTTTCTGCTTTGAGTTAGTGTGCTGTGTTCTTTGATGCACTCTCTGACTAGTATAACCTTATTTTTCTAATGTTCTTCTTTATTTTACAGTTTGGAGGAAAATGGCTCTGAAGCGACCTTGTTGCACCTCATTTGGTAGAAATTCAACTCCACAATGTAATGTTTCATAAAATTGATGTGTTCATAGGAAAAACAATCCCTCCCTCCATCTGCTGCTAGCTTATGCTCACCTAGGAAGGAGCAGAACACTTCAATCCGTTACTGCAGCTGAGTGAACCTCAACTGTCGATCCTTGTACTAACTTAGTCCAAACACTTTCTCCTGAAGACAGTTGTATGGGAAATGAACCACAAGATCTCCTGCCCTCTGAGAAGAAGAGCCTTAGAGGAGAGGAGCTTAGGTGAATGGATTGTGGTGCCTTTGGGGAATGACTTGTTGTCATTTTAACTGACTGACACAAAAAAACGTGCCTTTTGTGAGTTCTGAAACCTTACTAATTCTGAAAATAAGTCTGGTTGCTATAAATGGACAGTTTTTTTCATGTGTTCTGTTGTGAAGTTCTGTGTGTTGCAGGTTTGCTGGTAGTGGTGGGAAAAGGCTGGGCTTTGGGTCTGATGAATTCATGGCTTGGCAGGTAGATTTCTGTCTGGAGCATCATCTAGTGTTGGTGACCCATAGGTAAAGATTCAGAGCTCTATTGGAAATAGAAAATCGAAGAGTGACAAGTTGGCCAGTATTTGTGAGAAATTTCACGCTATATATTCTGTAGAGATGGTCACCTCCAAGTCACAGGCCTAATTGCCAGTCATCTTAGTCGCTGGTGACAGAACTTCAGGGATTGAAGCGCTCTTGTTTACTTGCAGCTATATGACCCTGGTAATACGTGAAGTAGGTTTGGCTTGTGCTGCAGAGGGTGGCATTCTGCGTAATAGTATCTGTAAGGGTGCTTTTGTAGGTGTTGTGTATCTGGATGAGGTCTAAGACCAAGGCTCTTTAGCTATGATCAAGTTTGCTTTTGGGAAGGCTTGGCATTAGCAGAACATGGCTGCTCTGAACTTAAATTTGTCTATATGGCTGTTTTTGCTTATGCGCATTCTTACCAGACAGTACCTGAAAGTTAAAGAAGAAGAAAAAAAAGAGCATTTTTCTCATGTGTTGGTTTCCATTAACATCTACAACAATATTTCAGTTTTTGCTGTCTAATCAGGATTTTAATCGTCTTCCTCTGCTGTTTACTGTGGGAAACAGGAAAACAAGAGAAGAAAACATAAGAAAAACAGAATAAAATTGATTGACCTTACCAACAACAAGAGGTGGGGATTTGGCTTTGAGTACAGTACCTGGAAGTTCTTTTCTCTCTGTCTTTAATTGATTAGATTTCAAGTTGATTATATCCCTTTCGGCACAGTGACCTAGCTGCATTTTAATGCTGGCAATTAGTTTCTTTTCCTCTAGGAGCTTAGAAGAGATAGAACATTCTCTGCTGCTTCTGAGCAGTGATATGCATTGCTAAATGGTTGTTGTGTTCTACTTTACAAGTGGCTGAGTATCCTGCTAAGGCTTGCCAAAATCTGTGTCTAGTTTCAGTTTGCCCATAGTGTTTTGGGTGAATGGCAGAGCATCAATAACAGCTCTTTTTATTTGTCTCTATTAATAGTAGTCTGGTGTTCGGTGGGTTTGGCAGCATAGGATGCTCTCAACTGATGGCTACTGGACATCTAGGTACATCCTTTATAATGTGCTAAAAAGGAAGAGATTGTTTTTTATAGCCATACATTTTGGTGGTGGTTTTATGGTAGGTTTTGTTTAATGGTTGTTGGGTTTTTTTTCTGTTTTAACCTCCTGGTCCGAGTATTGTATGAGACATATGGCTGTTTGTGACCTTCAGAAATCTGTCGCTGGCAGGTGGAAGGGGGAGTGAGGGAGATGGAAAAACAGTATGGGTGACACTTGGTTTATAAGGGAACTGATGATCTTTTAATTCATCTTGTCAGAGCGCCTGCTGTTGTCTTTACGAAGTAGTTACATAATTGAGTAGGAATTGGGATGTGAGTAATTTTCCAGCAATTAATAACTGGGATGAATCCATGACCTGAGATCCACATGCTGTTCTTAATATCCACTTAGAAATATAATCATCTGCAGCTCTTAATACAGTGTGATTTCCCCCCCCCCCCCCCCCCCCCCCCCTTTATTTGAATAATCAGAAAGTGCTGAACTGGTGTTCTTGAAAATAATTATTTTGGTCCTGATAGGTCTAAGTTTAACCTTCCATTTTCACTCCCCTGAAATGTTATCTTTTTACTGCTATTTTTCAGTGATTTTCTATGGGTGGGTTCTGAGGATCAGGGAGAGCTGAGGCTCTGTGACCCGGCGGCTCAGTGAGACTGAAGGATCCTAATACACTCAGAGAGACATAGTGAGAATTTTATCAAGGCATCAATGATGTCTGTGTACTGTTTAATCAGGTCTTGTTACTGGAAAGAGTGTGTGATGATATGCAAGTAATGCAGGGTGAGAGCAAGGCAAACCTCGGGATGGGCTGCGGAAGATGTTGGGAGAAATTGATCAGAAACAAATGAAGGGTGAAATTGTTAGCTTAATTCTGCCATTGGTGCTGAATGGAGCGTAAAACAGTATATAAATACCATACTTAGCAGAAGGGAAACTTGATTTTTTGACATCGGCATTTGAGGACTGTGTTACTGATATGGGCAAATACATTGTATGCATTTAATTGCAACTTGAGAAATCTGGTAGAAATATGTTTACCTTTCAGAGGCCTTGCCTTATCTCATCTTCTCTTTTTCTTATGTGGAATTTCTAGTTGTTAACTCATCTTGATGAAAAATTTGGTTACCTGACGGTAAAGGAAGGATGTTTGAAGTGCTTATGTAAGTTGTTTTCCATCTGCTCCGTCCTGCGTGGTCACTCCTTCCTGCTTAGCAACACTGAGAAGAGAGGTCTCAAACCCAAGGCCAGGGAATGCTGCTCTGCAGCAGAATGTCTCCAGGCCTCTTCCCAGAGCCTGGTGTTCCCTTCTTAGGTTGCATACGGGGATACTTCTTTCGGTGTCATGCTTAGTGGCTACTGGAAATGAGGGCAGGGAAATCTGCGTCTATTTGGCTATGGTGTACCTTTATGAAATGTGTGTGTATCCCTTTTCTTGCTTTTTATGTGTGTCTTTTGCATTGTAAATTCAGATCTTGTCTATCCCAGAAGCCTTTGTATCTGACTATTAGGCCTGTGACATCAGAGATAATAAGGAAGAGAAATGTAATTAACTGAGAGGGGAGATGATTTGCATTCATGTATTTAAAATGCCTTTTTTTGTTTGTGTCAAGGACCCATTTAATTCACGTCTCCAGGAGAAAAGCTCTTGGGTGGGAAGGGAGTTGCTTCAGGGTTCAGAAGATTTGCATCCCACATTCATGAATCACCCAAGGAATCTTGTGGCATTAGAAGGGAAAATGAGAATTGGCAGTGCAGATTTGGAGGGAGGGGAAGAAGGGAAAGCAGATAAACCCTTACTGGGTAGTGTTCATATGCAATGGAGAAGCAGCGGAGAACCCAATCAATCTACTTTCCCTTTGTGCAATCACCTTATTATTGATGGTATCTCTTCAGCTGATACGTTCCTTTAAGTTTTTGGAGGTATGCTATTTCTCTCTTTTCTGGTTTTTAGAGGAAAAGGGGAGCCAGTGACTGAGCTGAGTTGGTCCTCCTGCCGGCAGCTTCTCTACCAGTCAATGGCCACTATCCTGGCTCACACAGGCTTTGAGTGTGCCAACGAGAGTGTTCTGGAGACCCTGACAGACATTGCCCACGAGTACTGCTTGAAGTTCACCAAACTGCTGCGCTTTGCTGTGGATCGAGAAGCTCGACTTGGGCACACCCCTTTCCCTGATGTCATGGAGCAGGTCTTCCATGAAGTGGGCATTGGCAGTGTGCTCTCGCTGCAGAAGTTCTGGCAGCACCGCATTAAGGATTATCACAGCTACATGCTTCAGGTGAGAAGAGCAGTAGGGACCTGACAGCGCCAAGAAATGTACTCCCAGTACAGTTGCTTATTCCCATCTCAAGTCCTGGGTCTTACTTGGGTAAAATCCGATTAGAAAACCTCTTGGATGTGGATGGGAGTCATCAAGGGAAAGAAGATTTTTTTGACTGGAAGACAGAGCCCCTTATTTGTGTCCCTGCTGAGGCTAAGAACGCTCTGCTGGTGGTTTGTCTGGGTTTAAGAGGTCACTCGGATCTAGAGTGGCCCAGACAAAAGTATCAAGTAGAGGTTAAATGGGTACTGACTGACTAACTGAATTTTCTGCTTTAATAGGATATTTGGATGCTTACCAAAGAAGCAAACAAAAATTACTAGGCTGTACAGTGGCTTGTGTTTGCTTAAGCAAGGGGTGACTTGCTTAAGCTTTAGGAGTGTGGGGTAGTATTGTACTGATGTGGATTGTCACGCAGGTGGCACTCCCGCTCTAGAGGGCACTGTGCTTCTGTGGAGAGAAGAGGAATTGTTAAATTCCTTGGAATTAGAGGCATCATGTAAACGCAGGTTGTAAGAATAAGGCTGTGGTTTCTCTTGGTCTGTGCATTCTGTGAAATTACGGATAGGCATTTTGTTTGGATGATGTAAGACTGCCTGTTGTGAATGCAAAGATTTGAAGTGGGAATTTTACTCCTACTCATCAAGAAAGAAGACTTGAATCAAATAGGTAGCCTGTGACCAAAGGCAAAACCTGCCATCCCTTCCTGTTTGTCACATTATCTGAGTGCTAGTTGACTCATCTTGGAGCAGCTACCTTGTGCTCCTTCTTTTCCCAGAGTTAGCACCTTGTGGCTTACAGAGGCAGTATAAATCAGACACACTTATAAGTGCATGTAATATATAAATTGTGATAGACTCTGATGTTTGTGCATTAAAATATCATCACTGAGATCTGTCTTCATTAAAACCATTTTTGTTCAAAAAAATGGTTCTGTTCAATTTTTTTCCAAGTGGTTTTTTTTTTTTTTTCAGATGTTGTGTCCTTTTGGAATTTGGGTTTTCTGCATCGTTCTGCTGATGCAGTTCACTCTCATTCTGCAGCTGGTCATTGTTTCATTTGTTCTTTTCTTTATGGAGGGCTGAGGTCCACAGTAGCCTCTGTATTTGGAAGTCTTATCTAGAAAGGAGGTATAGGCTTTGCTATTCTTTTTCTTACTTCTGCTGTTAAAGCCTTGGGCTTTTCCTGAGCACAGTTCGCTGACTGTTGGGATTCAATGGTATAAACTAGCATTTGTTAGAAGCACATGAAATCTGAAATTTTTAATTTAATTGCTTACCGTTCTTAAGTTTCTAGAAGTACAGGGTAGTTCTAAATCTCATTCCTGTGTTTGTTTCACTTCTCTGACTGGAGAAAGCTTCTGTTTTTTTTGCTGTGAATCTGACAGAAGATGCCCAGGCTTTGCACAGTGGTGACTACAGAGCTGGTGAATATCTGAGCTGCTTGTTTTTAATGCTGGGGTGAATTTATTACTGGTGGATGGGGGACAGCCTTATAGGTAGAACAAAGAAACTGAGACACTTTGCTTTTGTTTTGTGCTCTGTTTAAATTTCTGTGCCTCATCATCTCTGTCTCTGAAATAAAGGTGCTCATATTTATCAAGCAGTTAATGGATTAAGCCTCATATTAAAGTCCCTTATTACAGGACAGAAGGTGTTCTTAAAGGGGAAAAAAAATCTTTACTGTGTAGCTGGTAACCTGTTTACTTGTTTGTTCAGGTCAGATGTTAGTAATACTGTGGGAACAGAGTGCACTGCGATGTAATTGCCATCAGGCTCTCTGAAGTCATTCTGATCTTTCTGGCCTCTTTTTCACCCTCACTGATCTTTGACAGGTTAGCAAGCAGCTCTCTGAAGAATATGAGAAGATTGTCAACCCTGAAAAGGCAGCAGAAGACACAAAGCCTGTGAAGATTAAGGAGGAACCTGTTAGTGATATCACTTTCCCCATAAGTGAGGAGCTGGAAGGAGATCTGGCTTCTGGTGACCAGTCTTTGCCCGTTGGAGTCCTTGGAGCTCAAAGTGAGCGCTTCTCTGCAAACTTGGAAGTAGAAGCTTCTCCACAGACTTCAGGTAGGGTTTTCTTGCTCTTCCTGGAAACAGTCCATCAGCAGTTCCATGTGATCTTGTTTACATTTTTAATAGCAGATCCCATTGTGAGGCAGGAGAGGGAGAAGACTTTTTTAGGTTTTAGTAAAAAGATTTGAATGGGAGTGAAACCCTTGCCTGCTTTCTAAATACAAACCCAAAGAATCAAAGATATCAATTACTGGGATTTGTTAAATATTTACTGCATTTGCTGACCCTGTAGAACACAAAATGCTTTATATGATGTTTCTTTTTAGGGGATAGTTAAAGTTCTTGGCTTTGTTATTGGTGTGAGGTATTGTTTTTCTCCAGTGCTGGCCCAAGGGCTTCATTGTTGTTTTTTGAACTAGGGTATTTCCTGCAGATGTGACTACCAGGAGGTTTTTTTTTCCAGTTTATTGTAACAAAGACAAATGTAACTTTAGGGTTTATATATATGTATATATTTTAGTTTAAAAGAGACTGGAATTTTATCTATATTTCTGGTAAGGAGAGTACTGGCTACTTTTTTCCTTCCCCCGCCCGCCCCGGGTAGTTTTGGATTCTTGCCCAGAGATTCATGTTACTGAAAAGTTGAAGGCCATATTCCTTGTGACTTGAGTAAATTCATGACCCTGTATAGTTTAGGCACTGAATGAGTTATGGAAATACTAGTGGTATTTGGTGCAGTCCTCCATACTCAGAAGTCACCGTGGTAGTGATAGTCACTGTTTTATGAAAGCGTATCAGGGACTTGGGTGAAAGGGGTGCGTGAGTCTCTCCTGTTCCAGCAGGTCTACCCCAAAGCCTGCTGTCATTAGCTGAGGTTGTAGAAAGTGAAAGGGTGAATGAAGTAGCAGTGTTATGGAGACTGTACTCTTTTCGTCAGTTTCATCCCATGATGTTGGCATTTGAAACACACTGGTGGCCAATGTGGGAGAATCTGCTACTGCTGTGACTTTTCTATATCTGTGTACAAGTTTTAGTCTGTGCACTGTTCAGTAGTGCTAAATTTTCTGGAAAACGAAGATGATGTTCTTCTCTCAAAGAAAGCCAATTTTGATTTTTGTATAGAGCCTTCTGAAGTCTGGAAATCCCTGCAATAAAAACTGTTTCACCTAAAAATCTGGTTAAAAAACAGTGAAACCTGTCCTTCTATTAACCCCAAACTAAGTAGCTTATATAGTGAAGTTAAGAGTGTACCTGTGAGTCCATTAGTTTTGTTTTTTTTAAATAGCACATTCTGTTGAGTTTTAAAATAGCACAAATGCATCTGATCTTTTTCTGGAAGCTCATATTGCTTTCCACAGTACTTCTGAAATGTGAAGTGCTCACATTTTTGTGGGAGAGGGAGCAACAGGCTCCTCTGGCCCGTCTGGGGTTGCAAGCGATTCATCTGGAAAGCTTTGTATTAGCATGTACCACTTGAGACCCAGAGGTTAGCACGCTAGCTGTATATTAAACGCCTCTTGCCTCTCTGATACCAAATTGATGTATTCTAATTAAGAACACAAGTGCTGTGTTCCTCCCTGAAAATCTCTCTTCACTTCACAAGGGCCTTTGGAAATCTCTTAAGTGTGAGAAGCCCCAGTCTAGAGCTGGGCAGGCTAGATAGTGTAATGTCATAGGGAGTGAGGAAAAGTTGCTGCAATTAGGTCACCACCATCTTGAAAATACAAGTGTGAGGCCCACAGAGAGGGCAGTAAGACTTCAGTGTCTGTGGACAAAACTAGTTACAGCCTTTTGTGTTCTGCTTGTGTTTCTGCATATGTCTGACATTGCGGTTGTGGGCTAGCTGCTTAATTTCATTGCAGCTGGGGAAATGGAGGCAAAATCGGAGCCCTTGTTACTCCACCCAGCAGGATAACATGAGGATTAGCTCATTTGTAAAGTACTTTGAAGTGAAAGTGCTTTGAAGATGCTTAAGTACTTTTAGTCATTAGTGACAGTCTCAATGACAGGTGATAGAGCTGAAAGGAATAAGACTGAGCAATGAAGAGCAATTGATGAAAGACATAAGTTTAGTGGTTGTCTTTGATTATTGTGTAGACTGGAGCTGCAACTCTGTGGAACTGATACTTTAATGATGTATGCCATTGTTGTTAAGAGGAATACATTTGCTTATAATTAACATAAAAAAGACTTTTCATTAAGGCAACTGGACACCAGCAAGCACTTTTATTTTGGCTTGCTGTCCTAGTGTAGGCTGTTGCAACAAAGGTCTCCTAAACCCTGGTTTGAACTATAGTGCTCTGGAAAAGGTTCCTCACTCCTTCATAAGGGAGAATTCTCAGTATAAACACGTGGTGGAAGATTTGTTCTCTGTGTAATTGCTAGTAAAATGGGTCTATTGTTAATAGTGTGTTGATAGTAGGGAATGGTAGTAGGTTTGGCTCAGTACAAGAGGTTGGGTTGTGTTTTCAAACTGTAGCCAAACTCCATAAGACACAAGGTTTGGAAAGCTTACTAAAACTTTTCCTAGGTTTTCTTTTATTTTATTTTCCATGTGAATTTAACCCCACACAAAAGGGACCAGATGTAAAAATGAGAAGACTTCAGCCTTTATTCAGTTCTGGGCTGTTTATGCCCATCTCAGCAAGGAGCCCAATTAGTGTATTTTTAATAGGATTTTTGTCTCTCTTAAAACTGTAAATAAGCAGAAATAATGCAATTTATAATTACTGCTCTTGGGAAGAAAAACAGTTGCTTTTATCAAAAAATGCAGTTTCATAATATTATATGGAAAATCCTCAATCTGCTCAGGTTGCACACTAGTCCAAAAGTTTTAAAAAACTAAAGGGGGGGCGGGGAGGGCAGCAGTGTGGGAACTGTTTCCTACCAGGGTGTCTGTGAGGTTGAGCCAGGAGAATTTATTTCCATTCTCCTGAAGGGTGGGATGAGACCTGCAGGTGTTGAGCGGAAGGAGGCTGGCAGTCGCATGCCTGACTGCAGCTTTGATGTCCCTGAATTTCCATGCTGGAAGCAGTGTTTGAGACTGTTCATCTGCCTGCTCCTCTGCCCTTTCACTTCCCCTGCAGAAGTCCAGTGTGTGACAGCTTAAAGGAGATTGGTGACATTGCAAGGACCTCATCATCATGAATGACTTCTGGACTGCCTCTAAGTCCTGCTTATCCAGGGTCTAGTCCACGTGCTGTTGGTGTACTCACTGCTGCTGAGATGCTCCTCAAGAGGGATGTGGTCTCTCTAAGTTGTTTCTCATGGAGAAAACAGTGTGGAGGATTGCTGTGAAAGGATAGCATCATATTTTTTAGAACAGCAATTACTGAGCTTTTAAAAGGAAAAAAGCCAACACATTTTTTAATTTATTGTTTCACAGTGCTTGGGTTGTTTTGCTTTGTTTTCCCCGCAGCCTAGTTCACCAGTAGCTTTGCTTTTGCTCCTTCTTTACCAGTGCTGCTGTCCTTTCCAATCTGTTCATGATTTGCCTTTTTACTCAATTACTGCTGTGTGCTTTTCCTTTCTCTAGGGGCTGAAGTGAATGCTTCCCCACTCTGGAACTTGGCACAGGTGAAAATGGAGCCCCAGGAAAATGAGGAGGCTAATGTACATGGCCATGGGGTCCTAGGCAGTGATGTCTTTGAGGAACCGATGTCAGGCATGAGTGAAGCTGGGATGCCACAGAGCCCCAATGGCTCTGAGAGCAGCTATGGTTCTCATTCTGCTGACAGTCTGATGGGATCCTCGCCTGTCTTCAACCAACGCTGCAAGAAAAAGATGAAGAAGATGTGAAAAGAGACACTATTTTTATTTAGTCCTGATGGTATGTAACAGGCTCGAAACTAAGAGAGTACTGTGATGGCTATGATTCATAAACAGGGCTGGCCCTGGTGTATGAGGGACCTTGCATAAAATTATTATGAAAGGTTTGATGGGTAGTGCACTTTAGCTCCCCTCTTTGCCGGCTTCTGTACTCAATCCTGACTCACAAGACTGAAGATCACCCTATGCATTTGATAGTGGCACGGCTTGCTTTGGCAGATTAATAAGGACGTTGCCAGTGGAAAGTGGTTGTGAAGAGATTTGCTCAGTCATGGAATCATTGAATAATTTGGGTTGAAGGGATCTCTTGATGTTTCTAGTCCAGCCCCCTGCTTGAAGCACTGCCAATTAGAGCAGATTGCGCAGGGCCTTGTCCATTTGAGTTTTCAGTATCTCCAAGGATGGTGATGCCAAACCTCTTTGGTCAGCATTTTCCCATAGTTCCCTCATAGTAAGAAAAAATGTATTTTTGCATCTAGTCAGAATTTCCCATGTTCCAACCTGTGTTCATTGCCTCTTGTTCTCTCACTGTTCATCTCCAAGAAGAGTCTGACCGTCTTCTCTAACCTGCCCATTAAGTGGTTGTATACAATGAAATCTCTCTTTAGCCCTTTCTCTTGTTAAGTGTGAAGAAAGCAAGCTCCCTGAGCCGCCTCTTTTATGCCTTGTGCTCCAGCCCCCTAAACAGCTTTGTGGCCTTCCACTGAAATTGCTGCAGTGCTCTTCTTGAAAGGTAGAGCACAAAAGTGGATGCAGTCCTCCAGATACGGTCTCACAAATGCTGAAGAGAGAAAAATAATGATTTCCCTCAGCGTGCTGGCTATATGCTTGCTGACTGTTGTGGACAACAAGACAATCTTAAGTCAGATCACTTAAGCGGAGCTGTCAGTGATACTTATGGTGATGTAGCAAAGATGCTGTAGAGTAGCCTCACAGTGCCATGAACCAGCTCCTTCAGTGCTTCAGATGCGTCCTGTCTGGTTCAGTGGACTGACGTATGCCCAGTTAGCTTAAGTTCTTGCTAACTCTGTCTTCCTCTACTGTAGGTAATGCTTTATTCCCACACACTCTGCTCGAAGACCCAGGGACCTAGCAGGCCTGAAGGCAGACCTTGTCAGTGAAAACAGGCAAAAAAAGTGTTGAGTACATCAGCCTCAAACTAGGAAGAGCTTCCTTTGTCGCCACATTGCTTGCATTGTTGAACAGTAACCCCATGTTTTCTTTAACCTTTATTTTGCTTTCAATGTACTTAAAGAAGCCTTTTGTCACATTTCATTTCAGTTTCAACTCCAGCTGAGCTTTGGCTTTTCTAACGGTCCTGGCATGCTTGGGCTGTGTCTCTATATCCCTGCTGGCTAGCCCATCCTTGCTTCCACCTCTGTGTTTAAACTCAGTCAGGAAGTCCTTGGTCATCTTTGCTGGCCTTCTGTCAATGCCTGCTTTAATTTCTGCTTGTCAGAAAGAACTGTTCTACTTTGAGAAAGCTATCCTTGAAGATAAGGCAGCACACTTGGGCCCCTTTGGGAGGCCTCATAAGATGCTGCTAAGTCATTCCTTGAATAAACCAAAATACGTTGTGCTAAAGGTCCAGGACTTGGTCTTGTACACATTTCTCAGGATTTTAAATACCACAGTTCCATGTCTGCTGCAGCCAAGACCTTCACATTCTCCACCAGTTCTTCCTTGTTAGTCCAGCAGAGCTTCTTCCCTAGTTTGTTTCTCAGTCATACTGTCAGGGAAGTTAATGCGGTTTTCTGGAGAGAATAAAGTAGCTTTTACTATTGGTGTGAGCCAGTCCTGGCAATGCAAACTTTTCCTTTGCTCTTACTGGATTGAGTGCGGCAACTTTAGGCTGGCTGGGGTCTCCTATTCAAAGTTGTTATCTTGACAACTTAGTCTGAAACAGAATCTATTTTGCTGCTTGCTTTTATGGCTCAGCTGACTGATGACATTTTTTTTGTTCTGCACAATCCTCAGTTGATCAACTCAGTCTTTAACTTGATTCAGTGAGTATCTCTCTCAAAAAAGCTAGAATGAACATGAATCAAGAATGAATAGCCACTTAAACTGGCTTTATACCTGTAACCCCTTGGGATGTTTGAGGGAGATTTACCAAATCTCCCATTTGTCCTTAAAATCGCAAGTTTATCTTCAGAAAGAATGAGCTCCAGGCATAGTATTTTTGTTTCTGTATAACAGGCCTAGCTTTAATTCTTTTTTCCTATCTGTATTTCTCTTCCATTTCTATAAAGTGGAAGCCAAACATAAAATTCCTCAATGTCTAATAAGAATGTGTGACCACAGACTTTTATGGATATTGGAGTTAAAATTGTCCATCACAGTTCTAAAGGTTTCTCCTGGGAGGTAAATTCTAGCAGTTTGAAGCCTAGTCAGTAGTAGAAGAGCATACCAGTGTATCAGGAGATCTTTATTTTGATTCCCTCTGAGTCACCATTAGGCAAGCTGCAATGTCCCTGTTTTCTCAGGTGTGAAGAAAGAATAGTGGTATTTGCCTCTTATAAGTGTGTTTGAGATTTAGTTACTATTCAAAAAAGGCATTGTGATCATTCAGAGAGTTTTGTGAGAGTTGTGAGCTTTTCTTCCAGTTCAGGAGGACTGTAGCTGGCTGGAGAATGCTTAGATTGAATGTTACAGACCTATATGATACTGGTTTTAAGGAAGACTGCTTATCACGCAGAAGTACAGCAAAACTGTGCTGTTCAGCTGCCCAGGTACAAGGAAGGCATTTGAGGTGGTATCTTCTTACTCAGCTTTAGATGTCTGCATCTCAATTTGTTCCTCTGGGCCCCATTTGGAGCTGAAGATAAATAGTCATTCTTGGGTCACCATTCATCTGGCCTTGAAGTAGAAGCATAAAGCAGGTCAGATGGGTGGCATTTTTAGAAATGTTTCTTTTTCCTTTGTGTGCCCATAGTGTGTTCACCTTGACTACCTCAGCTGAAGATATCCACACCATCAATATCTGAGTTAAGTGACCTGACTTTAGCCCTTCATGTATGGGAATCAGAGGAGACTTCATCCTGCTGGGCTGATGCTTTTTCTTTTTTACACCTTTAGTAGAGCTTGCTGTTCAAATGGTAGTACAGGGCTAAAAGCAGACTGCCCTTCTTGCCTAAACCAGCAGATCCAGTGTTCTGAGAGAATGTGCTAGGCTGGGGCCTTAAAGCTCAGGCTGGTTTAGCCCCTGTGTCTTTGATACTGTGTGAGAACACCTGTCGTTGGGCCTTTCCCCACAGATATTTTGCCAAACTGTTTTAGTAAAGTATTGTTGATGCTGGGGCACCTATGCAAAGTCCCTTGTACTATTTTCAGGAAGTAGAAGACACAGTGACTGCTGCCAGCATCACTTGCTTATTTGCAAGATTTCAAGTGGGCTAGAAAAGAAAATCTAGTGTTCTCCAGGGCTTTGGTTAAACCTCCTAAGTATCAATCTTAAATGCTTTCTTTATATTGCTCACGTGCAGATTTTGTCTTACAATTGTGTTTTTTTATTTCACATCCCTTTTCCACACCTATTTCACCCTGTAACACGCAGTCTGCAATAAGTCAAGCCTGAGTGCTTCAAGTATATTTAATACAGTGGAAATTCACCCTCCTTTGATTCAGCTGTGTTGTTGCAGTGTAAGAGAGAAGTGTTATTGATTCCCAAAGATGGGATGCATTTATATGCAGAGGTAAGAAATGCATTGGCATCACTTGTACATTTAAAAATGATGACAGAGTGAAATCTGTACCTCCTGTTTCCCGATTATGCTAAGTGTTGCTTCTGACATTTGTGTGCTTGACGTTTTCTTTTATGCATGTGGAAGCTTTACCTTCTGGGTGAGCCTTTCCCCTCTGAACATTAATAGTCCTTAGATTTACAGTGGTGTTCCTCATGCACGAAATGGTGACATTTCAAATCTAGCTCATGAGGTCAGATACAGCCAATATGCTCTTTTGATGAACCGGATAAGATTTTTCTAGGTGTTAATGTAGCCTTGGGCTGCTAGTGAGGAGTCCATTGACCATGTAATCCCCAAATTTCAAGCCGTGGTGAGGTTATGCAGTGGGTTGGAATGAAGCTCTGCTCTTGCAGTTGTCGTTTTTTGCTGGTTGCTAGTAAAATACTCTGCTGACCCACCTGCTTCACTAGTCCACAGTTTTGTTGGTTCTTTCATCATCTCCCTTCTCTTTCCAAAGGCGGGTGGATGGCAAATCGGAATGGTGAGTATTGACCACGTCCATATGCAGTAGCATTGATGGCTTTAGTGATTGATTTTGCCATGACTGAAATTGGTGAGAACTTTGATAGCAATTTGGAGAGCAAGATCTGTGAATTGCTTGGCTTTTGAAGTGTTTTGCATGGGGATTGTACAGAACTGTAGTTGAGAGAGCACTGTGTATCATACTCCTTTTCCCCTCTAGCAATACCTTTTTGTTTCTTTTGAAGAGTTTTGTCTGGTATCCAGCAGAGTTCACTGTATAAACGGCAGTGTAACAACTTCAGTATACAGCTGTCAGACCGTGCTACCTACTGATTTAATTCCAAGACCATCTATGCTAATTTGGATATGCATAATGCTGTGCAGAAAAAGAGATGTTTCCTGCATAGATATTTACAATTTAAAAAGAAATCACGAAAATAAGATTGAGTAGTTGAGGCCAATCTGATTATGCGCTCAATCCTGAGACTAATGCAGGTGTTATGTGTGAAGGATGTTTTACTTAAAACGTTTTTGTACATGCATGTGAATGAAATAGGTAACTTTGCTTGTGTTTTTATGGAACAAAATTGCTTGGAAATATTTCACGGTTGGCTTTTTTCCTTGCTCTCCTGGAGAGAGTTTCTTCATAATTTCTAAGAAAATAAAATTTAAAAAATCATTCAGAAATCCTAAAGGTGTTGTGTGGATTTTTTTTTTTTTTTTTTTTTTTTTTTTAAGAGTGGTGCTGTGAACCCAAAGGCTGGTCTTGGAATTTTGTCTGCCCTTATGTGAGGTGTTGGTCTGGAGTAGACTTTTTTTTTTTTTTTTTTTTTCCCCAGGCCTAGATAAAGTACTGAGATGATACCGGTGTTAACGTCACAACTAGAGAGACAAGAGGTATTATTCCAGAAACTGGAAGTCTTATTTTTCACAGGTGCCAGTTCTGGTGAGCCCCAGAGGTGATATTAGTACCACAGTGCTAGTATTGGTATTCATCTAGCATAAGCAAGTGCTATTTCTGAAGCAGCCTCTTACATATACTTCTACTACTTATATCACCAGACCACCTAGGAGCCCTGCTCCAAACCTTGGCTTCTTCATGTGCTGGTCTACTTGTTCTACATACGGCTTTTTGCTCAGGGACTGCTTCGGACCGCGGTGAATGAAGCACAGCGTATTTTCCCCTCTGCTCTGCCTGTCATAGCAGCGCTGAGGGAGGATGTTTGATGCTTGATAGCCCTGCTAAGCAATTGCAAATAGGACGCCATGAATTAGGATATAGGCCTGTGTTGCTTGCCAGGAAAGAGAGAATAATAATCGCAGTGCTTCACATTGCCCCGTGCCTGAGAGCAGTCTGCCCACGCGACTGCCGTCCTCCGCAGCCTATACTGCTGAATTCATTTCCTAGTCCGTGGGTGAATGGGGCTGTGCTTTCCACTTCCCTGGCAGGGCCTGGAGCCAGAGGGCAGCAATCACCGTTCGCATCGCACCCCACCAGATTAAAGCCCGAGCCCACCTGCATCCCAGCTCCACCTGCCTCTGCTCCAACAGCCTGAAGTGCCTGTGCTGTGGCAGCCTGGAACGTGCAGGCTGCCGGGAGCCTCGATGGCAGAAGATCGCGGTGGGGGGACCCTGCATCTCTGCCACCAGGTCGTGGGCTCGCAGTGCCCGTGACTTGCCCCCTGCCCTGCTGGGGATGCGGTTTGGGCTGGTGGTCCATGGGGCCGGGGCGGCTGTGGCCGCGTGGTGGTGCTGGCCACATGCTGCTGCCGGGGGGATGCTGCAGCCCAGGGAGGGCTGCTTGCAGCTGCAACAACAACCTCTCCCCTCCCCCCAAAAACCCCCAAACTCCAAACCATGGCATTTTCACTGTGTCTTTCATATTGGAGATTAGAATCACCTCTTTGTTACTATGGAAACGCTCGCATGAAAGAAGACGACCTCATTATGAGTTATGATGAAAACTCCTTTGGGGTGGGCTCAGTGCCCGGCACTCTTGCAGTGGGGGGAGTGGGGCTGGGGATCTGTTGTAGGGGGGTGGGGGGCTGGTCACCCCTTTTGCAGTGGTGCTCAGCAGTTTGCAGAGCCTGTGGGTCTTTCCTTCTAGGCTCAGCAGGACAGAAACAGCCCCTGCTCCTGGACCAGCCCTTCCCCATGGGAACTGGCTTGAGAGTTGTGGCTGCATCACTTCTGTGCCTGGGCTGCACATACACTTGCTCTGGGGTGTGTGTGTGGTCTCATTGCAATAGGCAGTAGGACCCCAACAGTGAGCTGGACGAAAGTCTTGGGTGTCATGAGGGGTTTTCTTTGCTCCTGGTGTCTGTCAGGGCACTGGCACCCACTCTGTGCTTTTCCTTCAGATCTGGGCCGCCAACTCTGAGCCCAAATGGTCCCTATAGCTGTGCCTCACTCCCAGCATTGTGCGCCATCCAAGCATCCTGCTGCTTCTGCTCACCCTGCCCACCCCTGGCTTCTCACCTAGGTGTGCCCCCATCCCTCTCTTGGCCTGCATTGCTCGTTCTTCTCTCAAGCTCCTGCCAGATTTCTGTGCCCTCACTGCCCAGCTTCCTGCAGCACATTTGCTGCTCATCTGGAATTGCAAAGCAGACTTAGGAAGCAGCTTTTTTCTCCAAGTGGAAAAAAATCCGATAAGATTGTTTATCTTAGTTTTAGCCAGAGTTTTGGGGTTTTTTTGGGGAAGAATGGAAGGTGGAATTTGGATGTACTTTGAAGGAAGGGTGCTCTCTAAAAAGGGCAAGTTTGGCTGTGATGAAATTTTGGGGAGGTGACCCTCTATCCTTTTGCTAAGAGCATTCCATGGTCCCCTGGGCTAATCTGTCCCCTTGCCCATGGAGTCCATCTGACTGGGAGGCAAGGGAGAGGTGGGATACTGGATTGTCGGGAAGCTATGGACTTTCAGGTCATGTGCTGAGATAATCTGGGCTGTTATTAGGATTGAGTGAGTGCTAATGACTTTATGTTCCTCTTGAGAACCTGTGGAGGTTGGTGAGAAATGAACCTCTTGTCTCTGGTGTAAATGTTTTCAGCTTTTCTCAGCTGCTCCATCTTGTTGCTGCTGGACAAACGAGTGATCCAGCATGGAAAGAGTGCTGGATTCCAGCTTGGGCATAAAGCTCCTCCATCCCTGATGCCTTCAGACAGAAGGAGGGGGAGAGGCAGGACTTCCACAGTAGGAGGTCAGGCGGGGGGTTGCTGTAGCAGCCTGGACCGGCATGGACCATGCCCTGGGATCTGTGTTGCTCCGCTTTCCAGAGCTGGTGTTTGTTAAAAGGTAACCCTGTGAAAGGCTTTATGAATTACAAAAGCATACCCTTTCTGCATATCCATTTCAGAGTAATTTGACAAAGGCTTGGAAAATGATGTGTGTGCCAATACTAACACAAACAAGAAAAGCGGGTGTTATTTGGGGGTTTTTTTGCTGATTTTTTTTTTTTTTCCTTTCTTCCTCTTTTCATTACATTTTCCAAGTGTGGAGCAGCCACAACGTTGGTTTTGGTGTTCCTGATCTTGCTGGAGAAGATTTCATGTGCTTGATAAACGTGACGTGTCTGCTGCTGCTGCAGCTCCTTTGAAGACTGTGATGCTGAATGTTGAGCAGAACCTTTCTTTTTCATCTGCAATGCCCAATAGTGAACGGACTTAAGTGAACATAACCAGACCAGTTTAACACTCTCAATCTTCCCCCATTGTCATTCTCTTGATTCTTGTAATACTATAATTTTCCTATTATCCAAGTCGATATAAACTCTTCTATTATACAGCAGTCCTGAATTTCTCTAGTAAAGAAAAGAAGCAAGGAAGCTAATTGCTGCTAACTCTTAATGCCTAAAGAAAATGACATGAAACAATTCTAATCTAAAAAGTTTTGGTTTCTAAAACCTTTCTAAGACTTTCTCATACCCTCTAAAGAAACAAAGGCACACCTCCACTTCCCAGCTTCTTTGATGGTCACATGGAAAGCAAAGTAGTTGCATTTATATTGTGGTACCTGAACTACATTTGTCTGATATCGCTGAGACGTCACAGCCCTATTAACTACAGATATTCTGTAATTCAGTATATTTTTAAACAGGCAGGTAGGGTGAAATATAATTGTTTGTCTACTGAATGGATTTTTCTGTGGGAAAGAGTGAGCAAACGAGTTACATCTCAGTTTATCCAAATCTTCTGCAATGACTTCAAAGAAGCTTGAGAAATTAAATGAATAAAAAGATACTCTCCTTCATGTATTCATATCCTCTAGCCCAAAACTTGGAGACCTTCCTGCGCTCATTTCATCTTCAAAAAAATGAGTTTTGCACGACAGATCAGGGGGAGCTCTACAGCTCTCAGCAGTGATTTCTCTTCCTCTTTGTCTTGTAATTCTGTTTGCACGCTTGTTTTTGATAATCTGTGTTCTTCTTGAATTGGGTGCAAAATGCACTTCCATAACAAAGGAACATACTTTTTATAGAACATCTAATCAGATACCCTATAAGATGCCTATCTTATAAGGCATCTAAGTAGACAGAAGCATGCCTTGAAAAGGTACTAACTCATGGCCGGTCCTACTGAGTACTCCTGAAGCTAGTGGGAATTAAAGGTGCCTGGTCTTGCAATTGTGGGCCAGAAAGGAGATTGCTTGCTGGCCTGGCACAGACCCTTATGCATAGACTGTTTATTTTGTAAATTCTTCATGAGTCTGGCATCTTCCAGAGTCTTAAGCGGTTTCAGAACATTCAGATGGAGATGCCGGTGCTGTTCGTGGGAGTTTCTAGGGTGCTTTAATAAGGCACAGGGCTAGTTTTGCAGAGTCATGCTGCAAGTAGATGTGTACCTGTGAGTGCCAGTGTGGTACTGTGAAAGAAGTGGAGTTTCCTTATGGAAAGGCAGGTGGATGAGACAGTGACAGTCTGTGCAAAAACATCTGTGAGCAGCCTCACCCAGAGAGAAAGCATGAGCTCTTGGAGTGTCTACTAAAAATTTATACAGGGGTAAAGGATCTAAAGGTGAAAGGAAAGGCAGAGAAGAGAGAAAGATGTGACAAATTCTTCTAGGAACTGCAAAAGTTAAAAATTACAAGTCTTGATTCTTCCTTCTCTCCCTGCCCTGAATTCTGCTGCATCTGTGAGATTACGCTGATTCAAAGTGCCCTAGGAAAGACTGAAGAGACGGAGAGGGCAATCTATGTTGGTATGTGTCTGGGAAATACTGATGTGGTTAGCATTTGTCTATGCAGAGATGTACAGAACAGTTATTTATGTGGCTATGCAGTTACCGTTATATCATTACAGTTCCCAAAGGATTTTGAGCAGTTCCCATGCTACTTCTGTCAGCATCTTGGCTTCGTGGGATGTGTGACCAGAAGAGTTTTGGGTGCTTGAGAGAACCATGTATTGCTCCTAGTCTTTCATCTAGCAATTCAGATAAGCATGTCTGTAATTTTAAGTATATGAACAACAGGGTGTGATGTGTTTTGGATTATGCGCATACCTCAGTGCTTTGCTGCATAAGAGCAGGACAGGAGAGTAATGAGCAAAATTTTTTAAAAAAAGTTCTTCAGGCTAAATTTAGGTCAGGATCTGCAGTTCATGTCTCTGGACACCTGATGCCTTTAGCTAACTGGCATGACTGGGCTGCTCCAGGAATGATTTTTTATTCCACTGATCTGACAGCACCCGTGGTTTTCTTATACACAAGCGTCCACATCACTAAATCACCTCTGCCATCGTTAGCGCTAATTGGCTCCCTTGCTGTAGCCTCAGAGGAGCATTAAAAGTCTGAATGGAAGCTGAAGGCCCATCTCCCCACAGAATGGCACTGGGACAACCTGTGAATCTATAACGACTTCTGCTTTCACATTATGCTCCCTGGTCTCACTACAGAGAGGCTTTCAAAAGCCACAGCTGTTACTCTCACCGTTTTCTGTCAGGACTGAGTTTGCCCATACAGAAGTTACACTAGTAGTTGTTTGCTTTCAGTCATGTTTTTCTGCTAGTGGATGCCTGTGTGCAGTCTGGTGCTCTGGGCAGGCTCCAGCCCCTGGTAAACAAGAGAGACAAAACGGGGACGTGAGCGGAGTGGGAAAGCAGTTGGGTGTTGGCATGAGGTCAGTCTCTTGTACAAAACAGCACCCTTCATTTACGCTGTGTCATGCTTTCTGATGTATCATATCTTCTGATGGATAAGACAAAGGTAGCACTTTTTTGACAGACTGAACAAAGCTTATGCAAGAGTAGGTCTTTTTACAAAAAAATTCAGGACCCTTCTGAAAAATACCTAACTGTCCTGGATATTCTCTGTTTTACATGTAAACGTTCAGTGTGTAATCCTGAAACAGATCTTCACTTCTGAGCAATAATTCTTTGAAGACTAAGTAGAAATACAGTCTTTGTCTTGCAAAGAATTTTTCTATCCTTTTCCAAAAGGAGTGATAAGCTTCTCACCTTCATAAAGACAAGAGAGAGGGAGAAGGGGAGAGGCAGAGCTGGCATCTGCAGTTCATGTATCTGAATTAGGTTCCATTATTTATTTTATATAACCAAAGAATCTTGAAATCTGCTTCTGAGAAAGGAGAAATGGAGCAGGCTGCGGAGAATGGAAGCATCGCTATTTCATTCCAAGGAAAATAAGGGAAGAAAAATAGAGTCCCGCCAACAGAAAAACAGTGCTCTGTGTCCTCTGTCACCTCCCATGCCATTCCCCCAACTACAGTGGAGTCCCTAAGGGAAACAAAAGTAACCAGAAGGCACAGAACAAAATTCACGTTTTCAAAGCCTGTTCTCAGCTGAAGCTATTTACATTCTCTCTTTATCTTGTCAGTTCTAAGCCCTGAGGATCTTCCTGTCCTTTTCATTTCAACGTGTGTGGGTGAATTGTAGCATCCTTTCTGCTGTCCTCCACCTTCTTTAAGGTCTTCTCTTGGTTTGGTGGTGAGATGCACATAGATTTGCTGTTTGGCAAAACACAGCATCACAATTCCATACTCAGCTCTAAATCTTATGGTTTTGTTTGCATAGATGAGTGGGCTGCTACCAGAAGAATCTGGATTGGCAGCTCTGAAGGCTTTAATCCTATTTTCATCCACAGAGCAAAAATAAGGCAGCAGCAATGTGACTGGGATGAATGCTGTGCTGGCTAACACCGGGGGCTGAACTGGGAAATTCCAGAGCTTAAAGGCATGACCCCCTTTATAACCTGAGCTGAAGGTCGGAGGTCTGTAAGAGACCTGTAGGCTCTAAGGGACTGGACATGCAGAGGGAGAGCTAGATCACAGACTGGCTGCTCAGTTACAGGAGTTCCCTCTGAAAATTAACTCTTTCCAAGTGTCTGGGATTTACAACATCGTGAATCCTGTGCGAATCACTACCTAAGTAATGACAGTCATCTTACTGGCCATATCAAACTGTGATTCAGTCCTAAACCAGAGGAAAAACAATCCTTAGGTCAAGTTAGTCTTAGATTTACTGCAGATGCTACTGGCATATTCACTGGGGTTGTTTTACAGTATTGATTCTTTGTGGTTGCAAGGTTAGTTGTGCCCCTGGCTGTCCCAGATCTCAAGCTTCTGTCCATCTCCAGGCCTTGGATGAACTTGGATGAACTGGTCCTCCTTCTCCCACGCCCTGGCTGGAGTCCCCTGTGCAACAACACAGTCATCCTGCAACAGGTCTAGTTCATAGCTCCATAGAAATATAGAGCTGGAAGAGGTGTAGAAGGTCATTGCCTTGTCTCATCCAAGATTACTGGTATGCAAATCATTCCTGACTGAAATTTGTCCAGATCTCTTCTTGAAGCTCTTGAGTGATGGAAGATTCCACAGATGGGAGACTCCCAGGCAGCCTATGTGACCACACTGCTTTCGTATTTTAAAAGTATTTTCTAATGAACAGCCTGTATGCTTTTTTTGCTGCAGGTTAAGGTACTGCAGGGTCTTTTGCTGATTTTCTATAAAACCACTATCTGACCCACACGCTTCCATCCTGTTTTTTGTGCTGCTAGTCGTTCAACAGTGTAAAATCTTGCACACGCACTTCTCTAACCTGTTCCTTCCCCAGACCATTTCCAGCCTAAGGTCAATCTGAATCCTGACCCTGTCCTACACTGTACGTGCAGTCCCTTGCAGCTCAGTGCTAGCAAATTTAATAAGCATAATCTCTCTTCCCTTATCCAATCTGTGGTGAAAAAGCTGGATAGAAGCAAACCAAGGTCAAGACATGCAGAACAGTTTTGGAAAAACAGGCGAATAACTGAAGGCAGGTCACATGATTCTCAAAGCTAATACTTTTTGGTTTTTTCCGGTAAGTACCAGGATGTCTTTATCCGGAAAATCCTTGTTTGAATTAAAGCTATTTATTAATAATAATATTCTCACTAGCTGTCATACCACTTGGATCTTAATCACTAGGTTACAGTTCACTATTATTAAATTATTGCACAGGACAGCATGGCTTAACTCATAGCCTGGATCAGCCCTAGGGCCACTTCCATCCAGGTGGCTTACCTCTCCCTGAAGTGTGCTGCGTCTCTGTGGGAGGCATTGCACTGGCCCCAGATTGGCTGCGCCAGCCAGGCATCCTTCACCAGCCAGGACTGGGACAGCTCATGGCAGCAGCTCTCCGATTGACAGAGGCAGTGGCAGAAAACACAGGGTCTTCCTGGGAATGTGGGAAACATTCCATGGTGTAAATCTTGGCAGAGTTCAGCAGCACGATGTCGAGTCTGGTAAGGATGGGAGATTCCACTTTGAGGAGCTCTGGCACATAAGTTTCACAGCCATAGCTGATGCCTGCTCATTCAGAGAATAAATAAAGCTGGATTTAAGAATTAGTACATTTATGAGGTGGTGGTTTGTTTGTTTGTTTGTTTTCCTGGGTGCTGATGTCATTCACCCAGGCCTTAAGAAAGGTATCTGAAATAACTGCTTGCAGAAAACCACAGGTAGGTGTGCAGTTTCCTCCTTTGCCCATCTCTTCCTACTCCCAGCTTGAAGTGGGGGTGGAACATGCAGCTGGAGAGCTGTTACAAAACAGGGATCAGGCCTCCTTGTTTCTCCTCTACCTGGGTCATTAGTTCACTCTGTGACTATAAGCAAATGCCTTATGAGTCCTGAGCCACAGTAGTAAAACAGGGATAAAAATCCATCCAGCCCTCAATGAATTACTTGAGAGACTGGGGGACCGTCAGTAGTCTGGCTGCTTTTACAGTCTGCTGAGGAGTTCAGGACCATCCCACAGGACTGACAGCTCAACGAAACACAGACCTTGTCCCCAGCCTGTGGCCAAGGGTTTCGTCAGTCCTAAAAGCAACACTGGCCACCGGGCCCTTCTTCAGCTGGTAGGAAGAAAAAGATGCCAGCGACGCACATCTCAGCCCAGATATGTATGAGTTGTTGTGCTTATCATTACCATTGTTCATTTGCTGCAAAGCAGGTGTTAGCTCAGAAAAACCATAAAAGCTGCATTCTGGATTGTTTGTTCCTCGTTAAAATGATCTGGGCCCCTGTGGGCATGTGTTGTCTTAATATTCTGGTGCTGAGAAGTGCGGCATTTTCATAATGAAAGCTGTTGCAGGAAAGCAATTCCGACCTCAGATAAAAGGAGAAGATTACACTTGCCACTTGAGTTATGGTATTAGAACAACTGATTTTATTTGTTTTCATTTCATTTTCCCTGTCAGCTGCTGCTGAACCTCTGTGCAACATTCTTCAGAGATGTTAATTGTATTTTGTGTGTCTGGATCCCCCTAAGAAATGACAAATGTTTTCACTCACAAATTAGATGTCTCTTTTCATTTAAACACCAACAAGGAAAGCCAGTTTAAGAATGGTGGAGCCGTTGCTCCAGCAAAGACCCTGATGTGTGATAGAAGCTGACAGATAGATTTAGGGACATAGAGCAACAAACTCCGTGATGGGAATGTAGATCTGTAAGATACTCATTCAGTTTTTCCCTCAGCTAGTTCACAAGTGAGAAAAAAGGGCCACATCTATGCAGTGGGACACAGTAATAAAGTAATTTCATTCAGTTTTCAGGAATACGGTCACCTAATTTATGTCCAGCGTTGAGGCAGACACAGCAACCTTCAGACAAAGTTCCTGGGGACACCTGTAGATGCTTTGCCTGAAGAAAGTCTGGAAGGCTTTTTCTAAGTCTTGAATGAATGAGAAGTAGGAAAGAACTGGTAAATAATATGCAATGAGATGGGGAGAATATTGAGTACATGTGTCTGTGCAAAGTGGGATGTAGGGAATATATTGTTGGGACTCTGAACAGCTGAGCTGCTGAATGGAAAGGGAGGGTGACCAGAACAGACCCTGCTTTTCTGGCAGAGGCACCTAGCAAAATTCACGCGATGTTACCAAATCACGCTGGAGTTGCACCGAAGCATAGCCGTTTGGCTCTGGGAACTCAAGCCCAGGCTTGAGACTGACAGCAACACAGCCAGGTGTTTCCAGAACAGCTCCTTTCCCCACGCTTGCCGATGGCTGCAACACAGCTGCTCGGCAGGTGTTAATGATTCTGTCAATCACTCTGGAGAAGAAAAGACACAGGCACAGCATACTTCCCTCTTTCAGGCAGCTTTCCCCTCCTACCTTCTGATTCTGCATGGCTAGATTGCGTGTGGAAAAAGAGCATACAAACAACAGGGAGGCAGTGGAATATCTTCCCCTCCTTTGCAGGTCAGTGTCCGACACTTTTTTTTTTTTTTCAGAGCTGGAGTGATCGTGTCTGTTTAGGGTCTCAGTTTTTGTTTGATTTTTGGCTCGTGGCTCTCAGGTTTTCTGGGCTAGTTTTGTTGTGCTCCAAGCAGAGGCAGCTGCGCAGCATTCAGGCAGCAGACACTTTCTGACCAGCCTTGTGCTGCCATGTGCGAAGTGTGACAGGCCTTGACCAGAGTCAGTCACTGTGTTCATCAGCAAATGCTTGAAGGTGACTGCAAATGCATGTCCTAGCCACATTTTTCTTGCCTTGATCCTCAAGAGTAATGAAGTCATCCTGTAGTTACTGGAGCAGGAGTGTCAGCTGCTGTGGATCCTGTTGGACCGTGGCCTCAGCTTACCCGTTGTGGAACAGACCGTCTTATCTGCATGCTGGGCCAAAGCAAGTTCCCAGCTTCACACTCCTTTGTCTTTACCTGTCATACTACCTGTGGCTCCAATGACTTCTCAAACGGGAAGTTCAAAGGAATTTAAAGCAACCTGGGTCCCCCTTTTGACTTGTGCCACATGTAACATAGACCCTTATGGAGAACGATGGCCCGTTAACGTGGAAATTAGCTAGCCACCGGGCTCTGTGCTGGGATCAGCCAGGAGGCTGAGGGGACGGCGGCTGCGACGCCGTCAAGTCTTTCTGTGGCAGCTGTGCGTTCAGCCCTGTTAAATGAGAGGGTTGCTAATATCTCCCCTATTTATTTTCTAATGTCATCGGGCAACAGGTGGAGCTGCAGGAAAGCTAATTCCCAGGGGAGATGGCCCTGGCTGCCTGCATCCCTCAGGGCATGCCTCCTCAGGCACTGAAAGCACACAGCATCTGCAGCACAGCCTATGGACTCTAAACCGGGTTCTGGCAATTCTGCCTATGCTAAGTAGCATCTGCCTCCCTACGCAGTCCTACTGCAATCAGCAGAGTAAGTTCGTACCTGAGTGAGGAAGTCAGGCTGGTCCTCAAGAGCTGTGAGTTAAAAGTCTAGCAAGCAAGCTGATTTCCATAAAAACAGAAATGAGTCAGAGAGGGGAGAACCATATTTGAGTGCAAATGCAAGCAATTACCTCAAATCCATTACTGCAATGGCTAGAAAGGCTTTTTTTTTAATTATCATTACTGAAATGCATTAGTGATATCTTTTTTTAAAAATGCAAATGTACACAGCACAATCCCATCTATCTGCTAGAGCATGAAGTAACCCCACTTCAGTGGTACGTGCAGAGTCATCTGTGGAGGCTCTTAACCACCGACACAGAACAGTACAGAGGAATATGAATGAAGGCATTACTAGGGAGCACTTGAGAAAGTCAGCTGTGATTCGGGACCAACACAAATATTTGCTCAAACTGAAAGCCGAACTTTCAAAACAATTTCTAGGAACACCTGCCTGGCACTACCAGCCTTCCTGGCCTTGACCTGTGCTGATGTCCCTCTTGCCCAGAGGACTGCTCTTCTCTCTTCTCCTTCCACAACAGGCCCTTGGGAGGATGCCTGGCTCAGGTGTGGGACTCACAGGTCCCATCATCGGGTACGGAAGCTAATCTTGCTGCATTTGCAACTACAGGGTTAAAATAGATGGTCAATGAATTCAAACTCTTTTCTATGAAAAATGTGATGACAGTGAAAATGTTTGGGTTCATTCGAGCTGGGAGATTGTGGAGAACTCCCTGATTGTCAGTGGAGTGGGTTGATTCTTAGTTTGCTTTTCTCTCCATCTTCTTTCTTCCCTTCAAACAAGAAAGAGACAACAAAAGAGGATAACCCTCAATTACAAACTATAACAGTTGTTTTGGCTGGGTTCAAAGTGTGCAGATCAACATTTTGGAACCCTGTTACTGACCTACAAGGTGCATGGTGCAACCCCATGTCCTGCAAACCACTTTCACATCTCCCTTGTATTTCTTTGAGGGGAATTGTAGCATCAAGCTGAGATAACAGTATGCAGCATTACCTGTATGAAACCAACCTTAGAAACACACAGGAGGTTCTCAAGTATAGTTCAGAGATGATCAGTCCCCTGAGGGAGACACCCTGCCCTGGTGTAAAGAAGATCAACTAGCCATGTAACTCAACCCGGTAAGCCTGATTACAGCCATTCACATTTTCCCAGTGCTGGCAGAGCCTAGGACATCCAGGAAACATGTTCTTTTGGTGTGCTGGGGAAAGTATCCATGCCTCCTAGGTTCTGAGCGTTGCTGCTTCTTCAGTTATAAATGTGGGACCTAAACTTTGCCTTCCTTGATAAATATTTGCATTTGTAGGGTTTTGCTGGTGTGGCTGGTGGCATAGGGGCATCAAGCTGTGCTCTCGAAGCTCTGCAGCCCCGCTGCGGTTCTGGAGGAACTGCCCTATTCCTGACATAATTTGGTAGGAAAATACCCGGAAAAGCATAGTGTTACCAACAGGTGCATCTTCCCTGGCAGTGCCTTGTTCACGCAGAAACGCTGAACGGCTCTTCTGGCAAAGTCTGTGTACAAGTATAGTTTTATTCACACCAGTAGCTCTGCTAGTAGCTGAGCTGTTAGTGTGATGAAAAGGCAATGCCGCGTGACAGTTGGCTTGTTTGAAAATACAGGGGTTTGCTTCATTACACAGGTAAGGTGAAAACACAGGCCAGCCTCTGCCTCTGAGTACACTCATGGCTCTCACCGAAGGCAAAGTAGAAAGAAATAGGCAGCAGGGGGGTGGGACGGGCCATTTAATCCTCTGTGCAGTGGTTTCCCCAGCAGGCAGGTGGTGGATTCACCGTGTTTGGTGCTCGTAGACGTACCCCTGTACGTACATGTGCGTGTCATTTATACCTTCCTTCAGGGGCCTCAGTGGGTCTGAATCTGGCCCGCAGGTGATACGGAAGGCATTGTCTGCTGGAGAAAGATGTATCATATTTTATACTTGTTGTTTTGGATTCAATGAGGTGACAAATATAAGCCTGTTTTTTATTACTGTTGGCTGCTGTATTTCTCACAACTGCTTATCGAGGGTTGTCTGACAAAGACAGAAAATCCTGGGTTGTGCGTTTCTGTTATTTATATGCAAGGCCACTCTCTGTAATCCTTTCAGAGAGATGACTGATGCCCTCGGCCCTGCCAGCTCAGCCTGGCACTCATTTGTCTGCACAGGGTGCTTCCATCCCCCAAAACGGTGTGAGATGAGGGTGCTTTCAGCTGGGATGCTCCCCATGTCTTGCAAGCCCTTGATTCAACGGCACTTTAAACCATGTGCCAAATTTTAAGCATACAAGCAGCCCCACCAGTTTGTGGTTCAGTTCATGGACATGGCTGCTTCCACTGAACCCACGTTGTGGACAAGGAGAAGACCTGCGGGCAGCTGTGGTGGGTGGCCCCGTGCAAAGTCAGCCTGTGCTGATGCTGTTGTTCAAGCACTGCTTGGACCCTCTGGCTGTAGGTGCAGAGGGCATCCTGAGCCCAACCCCTGCTACCACCAAGGTGGGCTTAAAGTCACAGCACCGTGATGCTTTGGTGATGGAAAGTTGGGGATGCAGTTCTGGAAGGATCTGACAGCAGGAAGGGGAGGTGCCATTCCTTGCCTGTGGGAGCTTTGCCAGGATGTTTCCACTGAATTTGGGCTCATCTCTGGACTTAGGAAATGGGGGCTGGTTTCTGCGATGGGCCCAGAGCTGGTGGCTGGGGCACTGCCTCGGTGGCTGGATGTCCTCTGTTGTCCTCTTTCTGATCTACCTTTGTGAGAGGCATCTTCCACTCCTGGCATGTTTTCTGTGTGGGAGTGGGAGAGCTAGCAGGAGGGAGCAGTTGCCTGCCTGTGCTTCCCCAGCAGAAAGCTTCTGAATGGACATGAAACACTGCCTTGAGCCTCTGGCTGGTGATGGCTGCCCTGCACTGTTTAAGTGGCATAAGGAGGCAGTGCCGGGTGAGGGAACTGCATCTGCTCGTTGCATGCACCACAGCCCCTCAGAAAAAAAAGTGGTGACACTGGCTTTGAGAGGAGAGCCCTGTGTGGTGGGTCTGGAAGGATTTCATGGGTCAGCATGTGGACTGCTGCCAAAGCAGGGAACGCTGGGGTGAAACAACCAGAGAAGGATGCAGTTCATTTCAGCTCAGGATGGACATCAGTTACTGACACAGTCCATTAGTGGAGCTGTTTATTATGCCAACTTAACGGTGTTTTCTGAAAGAAAAGGGTAAAAATAATCAATATGCCCAGTTCATTTTAAAACAATAAATAACCACAAGTCTTTCTCCTGCCTCATTTATAGTATCGCTCTTGGCTGGGATAGCAAAAGGTGCTGTGCTGGGTTGTTTGGCCAGCAGAATCAGGCACTACAGCTCGCTCTGAACTCTTTTCCTGCCTCCAGGAAAGAGATCCTGCTTCTCGAAGGTGATACACAGAGCAGCTGCAATACCATTCTTTGACCCGGGCTTTCACATCCATCGTTACTTCTTGCTGCAAACTGCTTTTTCTCCTCCAGCCATTTTAGCATAGCAGGTCCCAGCACTCACTGCCCCAGTCCACAGCCATGGAAATTATTTCCTCTATTCATTATGTCTAAAAGAAGGCTCTGAACCAGAAACTCCAATGCTTGGTACAAGGACTGTGAAGGCAATAAGAAGACAAAAATGTCTCCTAGTGAGCCTTGCCTCAAAGCCTGAATTGTTTTTTGCTTTGCCGTGCCCTGAGACGCCGTGGTCAGAGGGGTGGGCAGGAGCCACAGCAAGCCCAGACCCCCGGATTAGAGGCTACCCAGTGCGTGCATAAACTGTGCTTGCAGTCTGGAAGAGATCAAAGAGCATTTCTTTAGTATACTCTCATGTAGCACGGTGTAGGAAACATGATCATATGTATAAAACATGGGGGTATTTCCTTTTGCTGTGCTTTAAGAGTGTAATTTTACCACTGTCGGCTTTCATCCAGTTTTCTCATGAGTCTTCTGTAGTTCTTGAAAATTCATGGGATTGGTTGGGAAATGGTATGATTAATAAGAATACACTAAAGATGTTTTCTTTTTTTCTTTTTAAGACCTGTTAGGTTTCTAGGTCTGCTGTATCTCATTGCAAACAGAAGGAGAAGAAATGTCCATAAAATAAAAAGAAAGCTGAAGATCTAGGTGGTGGGCCTTTAAGACACTGTAATACTGTAAATATTGCAGAAATTATGATGAGCTCATAGCAGTTTGTGAGAAAAATCTGTCTACTTAAAATACAGCCTCTCAAAGATTGGGACCATAATTTAGTCTTGTGTGTGGAGAAATATGCTCTAAGTGCTTAACAAATTATAAAAGTAATAATAACAATTAATAATAGATGAAACCTGAAGAAAGATAAATCACTGCATTAGAGAACCCAGCAAAAATCTTTTTTTTTCTTGTCAAGGATCCCATGCTGACAACTGGCATCTACTATGGCAGCGTATGCTGGAAAAATGCTCTGAGATAGGGCTTGGTTACAGAGATTTACAAGCTGGATGATGGGAATCTGGCCCACAGCATGACAGCCTCATCGATCAGTGACGAACCTTGCTTGGCACAGCTCGCTGAGCCGTGAAGCAAGTGCTGTCTTTGTGGGGGTAGAGCATGGCTTGGGTGCGTGGTGATGGTGTGTCTGGACCCGGGGTGGATGGAGAAAGGTGTGTGGGAAGGGTTTTGGAGAGACTGGCATTACAAAGAGGGGTCTGCGATGAACCAGGGCTGTCAATCATGGAAATGACCATGATGTGATCACCAGATCTGCACAGGTAACTGAACAGAGAAATGTTTTCCCGACATGGTCTATGGGAAAATGAACGGGCCCCCTGTGGACTTGCCAGCAGCTTTAGGTGAGGCTCTGCACACCTACATCCTCCGTCTGGCTCTGGCTGATGGCTTGTCTCCCAGAGTGGACAAGCAGACACCATCCTGCATGGTCATGTTAAGGCACATTTGTCCTCAGAGTGAGTTTGCCAGCCACGTGGGAGCCCACAGTGGGTTGCACGCATAACGCAGATCACTCCCCTGCTTGGGGCTTGACCTCTCGGTTTGCTGATCCCAGAGGGAGTAAACATGTAGTGCAGATGCTGAGCAGAGAGGGCATGTCTTGTCATTGCCAGCAAAGCAGAAGTGCCAGCTAAATGGCTAGAAAGTCTGCTCAGGGCACACCTGGAAGAAGAAAAAGCCAAAGGTCTGTGGAACTTTAGACATATGCTAGCATTTCCCTTTCCACTTTTAGCATCCTTTCAGAAACACATTTCTGCTGGGTTGTTCACTCTGAACTGAACAGATCTACACATTGGAGTTTGATTTTTAGTTTTAGAAAGGTTCTTTTTGCTATTTTAAATATGTAAAGGAGACATAAAATAATAATAAATTGCATTTTTTTACTATGTGAAGTCCTTTTTACATTGCCAAAATGATGAAAATTGGCCTGAGTGTAAAATGAGCCTCAGTCCTAAATTGTAAATTGTTGTTCTTCTCTTAACCTCTGTCATCTTCTCCGAGTATGAGATCTTGAGAACTGGCTCCATCCTCCTTCAGTGTTTGGAAACTGCTCAGCACTTGTGGCAGGCAGCTGTAAAAATAAGCAAGTACAGCATGACGGGTTACAGCCTGGGCTTTGAATGGGTTTGAAGAGACAGTGGACACAATGCCCAGCTCAGGGGCGTATCGTTCATGTCTTTCAAGCAGACAGAACTTTTAATGAGAAATTATCAATGCAAAAGGTATTGCAGAAGATTTCTAAGCTGGCTAGGGATGCAGGGAGATTTCCTTGCTTCTCTCTTGTTTCTTGATGAAATTCTCATATTTGTTTTCCTGCTGGAAAGTTTTACATAATGCTTTCCTCACTTCCTCAATGCAGTCCTTATGCTTTCATAAGGGCTTTCATAAAGACCTTTCAGTTACATAGGAAAAAAAGGTCTGTATTTCCACTGCTCTTCTACCACAGCTAGACAGAAAGCTTTTTTGCCTCAGTTTTTGATGGTGTTTGCATGTAACAAGGCATTTAAATCCCAGTTTAATCTTTCTTTTCTTCTTTTTTTTTTTTAATGGAAGTGGAAACCTTTCCTATACTTTTGTTTCCACTTCATCTTTTCCTTTTCTTTACCCAGGAAGGTTTCTTTACCATCCCTCCCCTTGGGCTGAGGTTTCCATTAGGATCTACTCCAGGCTCCACTCGCTCTGGTTTTCTGCTCACAGCTTCAGAGACTGTAGCACAAGGTGATGAAACCAGTAAAGAAGGAATATCAGGTACCTATCACTATTATTAGCGGTTACTACAGTTTCCCAGGATGATGAAATACAGCTCTTGGCAGAGCAAGGGCATCCAGGAGACCATGTCTCTGGTAAGTCCACTTTGACCAAGCTTTGCACAGACACAGGGCAAAATGGCAGTAATTGTTCCTGAATGAAAAAAAAAAATATCTCAGTTTATACTGTGCGGTACAGCACAGAGAGGGGTGGCATGATGAAGCAGGTATGATCAGTGTGGTTTCAGCGTGGCAGGAAGGAGGGACTCCCCTGTGGAAGGACATTTCTCCTTCTGAGCTGAAATCTGGAGCAGAACTGGCCTGTAATGGACCAGAACAGAATATCAGTGACATAAAAGTTGTCTGGATTCAAAATTGCATCACACTTGATGAGAGCATCTGTCTGTACCTACCATTGCTGTGCTCCCCATGGTCCCAGTTACTCAGGGATTTTAATGCAACCTCTTTTTATCAGCTCTTAACTGTACTTGAAGGAAGAGAGAGAAGGGAAAAAATTTAGTCCATTTCCATAGCTATATCTCCTTTTGCATAATCCGAATGATAATCTGACACCAAAGTTTCTGTAGTCAGTTGTTCCTCAGAAGGGATGAAGCAAGAAAAATTTCTTGATGTTTCCAATTACAAATGTAACGATGTCCACAGAACAGAAAGCAATATCTGTCTGTAACGCAGACAGGTTGGAACAGAAGATGTAGAAGAAGAATAATAGAAATAAGAGCACAACACACACGTACAGAGATGCTTCTGACATCTATTCCCCAACAACCCTCTGTCATTATTTCCTGGAAAACTCAATTTGCTTGTTTGGGGATGAAAAAAGGAAAAAACTCAAAACCCAGAAACAAAGAACCATGTGGCTGAAGAAGGGGAATGTTCTTCCCTCCCATGATCTCCAAGGTTTTTGGAAAGCTGATCCCTATCACACAGCTGGACATCCTTGTGGGATCTAGCAACACATAACTCCTAATGACAGGTAGCAGATGGCATTTGTTCATTTTATCAGAATGTTGATATTGTTAGTTTTGTCAGCTCTTGGACCTGACTCCCATGTCAGTTACATTAGCAAAGTCAGGCTGTTGCTCTGCATCTTCTCTGGGGCTGCCAAGGACAGAATATGGTTCACTTTGGGCAGTCAGGTCATGTAACATCTTTCTTGTTTCTCTGATTGCAGGAAGCAATTGCCCATGTCTGGAGGGAATACGATTGGTGTGGTAAAATTGGTGCCATGCAGAATCACAGAACAGTTGAGGTTGGAAGGGACCTCTGGAGATCATCTAGTCCAACCCCCTGCTAAAGCAGGTTCTCCTAGAGCAGGTTGCAGAGAGTCACGTCCAGGTGGGTTTTGAATGTCTCCAGAGAAGGAGACTCCACAGCCTCTCTGGGCAGCCTGTGCCAGGGCTCTGTCACCCTCATGGTAAAGAAGTTCTTCCTCATATTCAGAAGGAACTTCTTGTGCTGCAGTTTGTGCCCATTGGCTCTTGTCCTGTCACTGGGCACCACTGAAAAGAGCCTGGTCTCCTCTTGACACTCGCCCCTAAGATATTTATAGACATTGATAAGATCCCCTCTCAGTCTTCTCTCCTCCAGACTAAACAGACCCAGCTGTCTCTGCCTTCCCTCATCAGGGAGATGCTCCAGTCCCCTCATCATCTTCACAGCCCTCTGCTGGACCCTCTCCAGTAGTTCCCTGTCCCTCTTGAACTGGGGAGCCCAGCACTGGACACAGCACTCCAGATGTGGCCTCACCAGGGCAGCACGGAGAGGGAGGATCACCTCCCTCGACCTGCTGGCCACGTTCCTCCGAATGCACCCCAGGGTCCCGTTGGCCACCTTGGCCACACGGGCACACTGCTGGCCCATGGGCAACTTGCTGCCCACCGGCACTCCAGGTCCTTGTCCACAGAGCTGCCTTCCAGCAGGTCAGCCCCAGCCTGTGCTGGTGCCTGGGGTTGTCCCTCCCCAGGTGCAGGAGTCACCTAACCCACACTGCCTGACCCTACCGATGGGGACGTTATGGGGGACAGGGTCAGAAGTCTTGCTGAGGTCAAAGGAGACAACATTCACCACTCTCCCCTCATCTACCCAGCCAGTTGTTCCATCATAGAAGGCTGTCAGGTTGGTCAGGCATGATTTCCCCTTGGTGAATCCATGTTGACTGCTTCTGGTGACCTTCTTCCACATGCTTTGAGATGACCTCCAGGATGAGCTGTTCCATCACTTTTCCACGGATGGAGGTGACGCCGACTGGTCTGTAGTTGCCTGGGTCCTCCTTCTTGCCCTTTTTGAAGACTGGAGTGACATTGGCTTTCCTCCAGTCCTCAGGCACCTCTCCTGTTCTCCATGGCCTTTCAAAGATGGTGGAGAGTGGCCTGGCAATAACATCTGCCAGCTCGCTCGTCACTCATGGGTGCATCCCATCGGGGCCCATGGATCTGTGGGTGTCAGATTTGCTTAAGTGATGTCTAACCTGATCCTCCTTGACCAAGGGATAGTCTTTCTTTCTCCAGACTTCCTCTCTTGCCTCCAGGGTCTGGGATTCCTGAGGGCCAGCCTTGGCAGTGCGAGCTGAAGCAAAGGTGGTGTTCAGTCACTCTGCCTGCTCTGTGTCCTTTGTCACCAGGGCACCTACCTCATTCAGCAGTGGGCCTACATTTTCCCTAGTCACCCTTTTCCTACTGTTGTACTTGAAGAAGACCACCTTCTTGTCCTTGACATCCCCTGCCAGATTTAATTCCAAATGGACTTCAGCCTTCCTTGTCACCTCCCTGCATGTTCTGATCACATCCCTGTGTTCCTTTCACATGGCATGTCCCTTTTTCCACATTCTGTAAACTTCCTTCTGCTGTTTGAGTTTAGCCAGAAGCTCCTTGCTCATCCACTCAGGCCTCTTGCTTATTTTGCCTGATTTCTTACTCATAGGGATGCCCTGATCTTGAGCTTGGAAGGAAGGATGCTTGAATATTAGCTAGCTCTCTTGGACCCCCATACCTTTTAGCCCTAACCCATGGGATTCAAGAAGCTTGTAGGTTCATTTTTTTGGTCACCTGTGGCATTTTTGGGCTTCTGTTTTAAAAACAAAATCAGCAACCTGTTCCTCTCTACTAATTTAGTCTTATCTTAAACGTGTTCCTGCTTCCTGAAGGCTTTTGTAACCAAGCCTCACAGGCTGTTTGACTTATCAGATGCAGTTGTAGATGATAAGGTGATGACTTATAGGAGCGATTAGTCCAGCCAGCGGAGCCACTGGACACAGCATGGTTTTGCCAGAGTGGTTTATGGAGAAATGTTATCTATTTAGACATCGGTCTTTCCTGAGCTTGTTTTAACATTTTTTTTGAATCTCTCCCCGCCTCCCCTAAAGTCCCCGATCCTGGTGTCTCTCCGTCGGGGGCTGTCCCTACCTGTCCTGAGAGTGTTAGTGCTGTATGTCTGTCCAGGGCAAGGGCAACACAGGGGGCTGTCAGTTAACACTGTGAAGCATTCTCTGCTCCACTTCTTGTCTGAGACACCCGAGATAACCTCAATATAGCACCAAGTGTCACAGAGCTGAGTGTCAGAGAACATCAGGCACTTCACAGAGCTCATTCCCAGGAGCTGCTGGCTAGGCAGCTCTGTGCACTGGCAGCCTGGGTACAGCCTTGGTACTTGATAAATTGGGTGATGCCTTGAGAGCTGGCTCCAAGAAATAAGCCACACATGCACAGATACGTCTGGCTCAAAGGAAGGGAGGCTAGAATGACTATCAGCCAACCTGATATGTTGTCTGTTTTGGACTTCTTGGGGTAGATAAAGGCTCTGACATGATGTAAATCAATTCCCTTTCCTCTGCCTGACTTGGTCCTGCTTGGTTTTTCTTCCTGCCTCCATTAAAACTCTACATGGCATTGCCAAATGGCAAGATTTACATCCCAACCTGGGTCCGCCTTCAGCAGCAGCCGTGTAAGGTGGCTTGTCCTGTAGTGGCTGGAAATGCAAAGGAAGGGCACCGCTTAGTTTACTTCAAGTTTATTCCTGTTTTGAAGATTTTTCTAGCTTGTTTCCTGAAGGATGGGGAATTTCATGCAGTTTCATCATTTTTCATCATCTCACAGGGATCTGCTTGTGGCTTATTGGCTCTGTCCTTGCAGCCAGGTGGGGTGGGTGAATCAAGCCAATGACGCTGTTGTAACAGTTAAAAAAGCAGTTTTATTGACTCTGTTGCTTATTTTCGTTTGGGAACTGCTCTGAACCAGGTTGACAAAACAAAGGTAATCTGTATTTCTAGCAGGAAGGCTTGCTGGGATAATTGCAGCTCTGTGTGTATGCTGACCAGCCCCTTTCACTGCATATGCAACTTTCAAATGTGTGGAGTGACAGCTTCTTTGGGCTCTAGCCAAAAGACTGGGATGCATTTCCCCACCACGTTTTAGTTAAGTGGAAAAGAACAGCCTTCCCTGCACATAGCGTGTCATGAAGCCTGTCTTGCAGGAGCTATAAAAGCCAGGGTCTGGGGTCTGTCTCCGCATGAGTGTTTCAAATACTGACCTGGAATATGCATAAAGCTACGCCAGAGCCCCAGCAGTGGCTATCAGGTTGTATTCAGGCAGGCTGTGGGTGCCAGGGCACAGAGTCGGACACGTGGGTTTGGCAGCAAGAAAGGGGGTGCTTAGCCACAGGGTTCACGGGAGACCCTGACCTGATTGTTTCTGCTCAGGTGGAGGTCATGCATCGTCTAACTTGGTTAAAATTCTATTTACTGCAAGTGAGGCAAGTACAGCCTAAATACTCTGATCTCTAAGGATGGTGTTTCAGCTCCAGCATGTAGCCTTGGTTAAAACGCATTGACTTCTGGGCTGGTAGGCTGCTGCTGGGAACGAGTTTGTTTCAGGCTTTGTCAGGTACTGACACAAGCACAATGCAGCCACATTGTGCAGTGCTGGAAAACCAGGGAGGATTAATGGGAAGTGAAAGTGATTCAGCCCTAGGGCCTGAGAAATTCTCCTCTAATGCCAGTTTTCCAGCTGAGCAGTACCTTGACTTTAGTGGAATTACCCCTGATTCATACCAGTGTACGTAAAAGTCCTGGAGACAGACCAAACTGGGGCGAGTTTTGCATCTGCCTTAGCTTGCTGCTCACATTTTAGTTTTCCAATATCAAGGGTGACTTGGATACCAATCCTATTTTCTCTCAAATCCCAGAATGCAGGTCTGTGGAAATATGGTTTGGATTTGGGCCCCATCTCTGACAGCCAGTCCTGTCTAACTTCACCATCCATCTAAAGAAAGCATAAACCTGAGCAGCTGGTGCCACTGAGGAAAACAAATGAAATTTGAAGGCTGTGTTAGGTTTAAGACTGGAGATAGAGACTGGAACAATGAGAGGTTTACAAGCACGGCTTGCTTTGTTAATAGCTCAACAGAGGAGACATCAGTTATCTTAATGTGATTCCTGCCCTGGTAATGTTCCTTTAAGAAGAGCGAGACATAGTGAGATACTGTAAGGTTTCATTCCCGCTGATGGGGTCTTTGCTGTGATGTTGTTATTCTGATCAGCTTTGGCATGGTATAAAATCGCACTTATTCTCCAAGTAATCCGAGAAGCTCTTCAGAATTCATGAGGTTTAAGTCCAAATAATTACATTTATTGATCTCTGCTATGTGAAGAAAATTTTCAATTTATTGCAGACTTGTTTGGTGTTAGACCTCAAATTAGGCCATGTCAGGAATTTCTCTTTTTCTGTCTCTATTTTTTGATGATTTTGTTGGGCATGAGATTGTTCACCTGATAATAAATGCTGTCAAAAGTATTGTCACTGACAGGTAAACTGGGATGCCTGGTGCCAGCAGCAAGCCCCGGGCCAGGCAGATGCTGTGCTCGTCCAAGGGGAGGAGAAAGGGGCTCAGGTCTACATCTCAAATCTCTGATGTTCTGCTCCCCACCCTGCCATGGCCTCATGGCAGGAGGCTGGGGGCTGATTGCTCTGATCGTCTCTGGAGAATGAAACGGGGATAGTGCTTCCTCCAGTACGGTGAGGTTAAAGCCCAAGCACTTGTAGATCCCCAAATGCATCCTCTGCCCAAAGGCTCCTCCTCTAGGAAAAGGAGGCTGGTGTTCCTGCTGGTTGTGCCAGAACTAAAGGGGAATCACCAGTATGGCTTAGCAGTGGCTATGCTATGGCTCCATCTAGAATAATTCCCAGAGGTACCAGATCTTAATCTTTGCTGGTCTGGGGCTGCTGTAAAGCACAAGTGGGTTAAAGGTGTCCTCATCCCCATTAGCCCACTGCTAAAGGACCCTGAAACCACAGTGAGGGAGACAAACACTCCATCCCTGAGAAGCAGACATTGCAGACCAGGCCTGAGGTGTGCAGACACAGCTCCAGGTGTACGTACATGTACCTTGGAAGAGATGAAGTCAGGCATCAACAAACTCATCTGGGCAGCACAGTTCTGTCAGCACCAAACTCTGGGTTTGGAGTCAACTACAAATGACCAACCCAGTGCCTGCTTGGGACCTGGGATGGATGGTAGGGTCCTGGAGAACTCAGGTTCTGGACACAGAATTGTAGAATCATTTAGCTTAGAAAAGATGTTTAAGATCATCAGGTCCAGCCGTTAACCCAGCACCACCAAGCCCATCACTAACCCAGGTCCCTGAGCACCACATCTAGGCATTTTTTAAACACCTCCAGGGATGGTGATTCCACCACCTCCCTGGGCAGCCTGTTCCAATGCTTCATCATCCTTCCAGTGAAGAGATTTTTCCTAATATCCCATCTAAACCTCCCCTGGTGCAACTTAAGGCTGTTTTGTCTTTTCCTGATCCCTTGTTACCTGGGAGAAGAGACTGCCCCCCCCGCCCACAGCCCCCTGTCAGGGAGCTGTAGAGAGCGATAATCTCTCCCTTGAATCTCCTTTTCTCCAGACTAAACACCCCCAGTTCCCTCAGCTGCTCCTCACAGGACTTGTTCTCCAGCCCCATCCCCAGCCCCTGCCCGGCTCTGGACACGCTCCAGCCCCCCAGCGTCCCCCCTGCAGTGAGGGGCCCAAACCCAGCCCAGGGTGCGAGGTGCGGCCTCACCAGGGCCGAGCACGGGGACGGTCACGGCCCTGGCCCTGCTGGCCACACAGTCTGTGACACCAGCCCGGAGCTGGTGGCTCCCTCGGCCCCCTGGGCACACGGGGGGCTCATGCCCAGCCGGCTCTGACCAGCCCCCCGGGCCCTTCCCCGCCGGCAGTTCCCAGCCCCCTGCCCCAGCCTGCAGCTGCGTGGGGCTGGTGTGACCCAGGGGCAGGACCCGGCACCTGTGGAACACACACATTTCTGCTTCTGAAGGTAGGCCAGCAGGTCCCTGACAGAGCAAAACATTTAGTGCGAGCTTTGCCTTAAGCATGGACATTGTCCAGGTGCTTAAAACAAGCATGTTTTACAGAATTGGCTAGCTCAGAAGTTCAGAAGCCAAAGCTGATGCATATAAAAGCCGTGGCAAAAGCCACAGGGATGTCTCAATATCCACTGCATCATGTGGCGGCTTTCTGCTGGGGAGGAGAGGGCTGCACAGGTTGCTGCTCACTGCCTCCCTTGCCGCCGGGCTCTGCACCAAGCCCTTGGGTGGGGTGGCTCGGCAGGGGTTCCCCATGCTGGGGGCACTGGTTTGGCCCGTCAGCGGCCACAGGAAGCCATCCCAGCACCCTGGGGCCACGCAGCTCCCTGCCCTGCTGCTTTGGCGGGGTAGCGTGGGCTTTGCTGGGGCTGGGGAGCAATCCGGCAGGCAGGAAGGGAATGTTTGTGCTTTGGGTTTCCTGTGAGACTGGAAGGTGTTGGCAACAGTTTAATAAATGATGCCTTTCTCCAAATATGCCTTTAAATTTAGTTCTCAGTTTAATAAGGCAGTCCTCACATGTTCTTTCAGGGCACATGTATTATTTAAAAAACATTTATAAAGGATTAAAGTACTCTGGAGCCCCACTGACATGAATCTCTGTCATTTCCAGTGCCAAAAGCCAACACAGTCCAGCTCATTCTAAGAAACCCTTTTCATCTGTGTGTTTAAATCTGTCAGCGGGAAGAGTTCTAGACTCACAGCCTTTTGTCTATCTACAGGAGATTGTATGGGGTCTTAAATATTGCTGCTGTCTGGCACACTTCTGGAGTATGGGCTTATGTCAGAAACACCATCTTCAGCTGTTCAGGGCCAGCAGCGACCTTGCTGGGCAGTGGGAGGGTGGTGACCAGCTTCCCTCTGGTCCCACGTGAGCACCCCTTATTGCAGCCCAGTTGCGCTGCCGTAGGCATGCAGCTGGCATTGGGGTGCAGCAGGGCTCCCTCCACTTGGGCTGACCTTGCTCGCTCTGACCAGCAGAGCTGCTCTGTTAGGCAGAGGGGGGACATGGCAGGAGGGGCGGGAGGTCTCTAGTTTTCCCACAGAGCTAAGTAGAGAAGGTGGGATGACAAGGAGAGCGAGCCAGGCTGTGCCTGTGGTCTCAGCCTGCAGAGAGAGGTAGTGGTGGGATGGACAACAGCCCAGCCTTGCTGGGCCTGGGGGGACACCTTCCCAGGAAGTGTCTGTACCTGCACATGGGGACGGTGACAACCCTCGAGCCACTGGCTGGGCTCCATCTCAGCTGCCTGCTTGACTCCATGTGCTGGGGAAAGTTGTGGGGCTGGGAGGCTGGAGAGATTTCTCCTCACCATCAGCATTGTAGAAAGCAGTTGGTCATTAACGATCAAAGTTTTGCTGGCACCTAAGATCTTTGCAAATTATTGTTGTGCGCTACTCCTCTCCTGCCCTTTCTTTTCTCTGTGCTCCTTCCCCCAGGCCTTTGATTCAATAAATCAAAGCTTAGTGCCAAATCTTGTTACATTCCAACTTCCCTGTTATTCCATCTCTGCCCTTTGGGAGATGAAAGTTTGGAAATGTGTATAATAATGAGGGTTGTGAGATGTGAATAAAAGAAAGACATGAGAAATGTAAACTAGGAGGATGATCAAAGATGATGCATTAGCTGTGATGATGAACTATATTGTTTCTAATAGGGTGGCCAAACCCATACAGAACAACAGGAAAAAAATCCCTTCTCTAGTGCTGCCAATAAAGTCTCAGCCTGCATTGAGAGGAAGCCGAGAGTGAGTGTGATACCTGCACTCACCTTTGGTGGCAGGGGTGGATAGTCTCAGCTCTTGAGGCAGCTGAAGGGCTAAAACATCCAGCAGAGCTGGTGAAAAATATCATAGAATCGTAGACTGGTTTGGGTTAGAAGGGACCGTAAAGATCACCTGGTTCGAACAGCCCTGCCATGGGCAGGGACACCTTCCACTAGACCAGGTTGCTCCAAGCCCCATCCAACCTGGCCCTGAACGGTTCCAGGGATGGGGCATCCACAGCTGCTCTGGGCAACCTGCTCCAGTGTCCTGCCACTCTCACATAAAAGGATTTATTCCTAATATCTAATCTAAATCTACCCTCTTGTATTCCTGTTTCTTTCATATTTTTTTTAATTAGGCAAGAGGAAATAACATTAATTATATTGATTTTATCTTTTATTGTTTAACTGCCATCTTTGGAACTTGACAAGGTAACAAGGTTTTAGTATGAACTTTTTGACTTTTCTCTCTGCTGTTCACCCGCTATTTTCATTTTCACCATCCTATTTTTTTTTCTTCAGCAGAGTGAAGGGAAAATAATAGAGGTGTGAATCCAACCCTTCACTAAGTTTTTAAATGTCAAAACCCCCAAAAGAGGGAAAAAATTTCCTAATTTCCATTGGAAACCTTTTTCTAACAACTTTTTCTAAAAAAATACCTTCCCTGTCTCCCAGGCCAAGCAATGCTGTGTCCTTCACCATCTCCTCGGTGCCATGCTTCCTTAGCTTCTGTCTTTCTTGCAGCTGTCTTCTACATTTTCATCTGCTTCAATCTTCAGGTCTGGTGCACAGCCCCGCATACCAGACACCAGCCCAGCCCTCACTGGGGTGGGAGAGCACAGGGAGATCTCCTCATGATTTTTGCAGATGACACTGAGTAAGAGATGCCAGAATGAGACTGGATTCAGCTTGGGTTTGCATTTCACTGTATCCTGAAATACATGCTTCTAACTTACCAGTTATCCTCTGTCCGATGTCTCAGCGTTTCCTTTCTTTTTTCCTAGTTTCATATTTTGTTGAAGGCTTTATGGAAAGGTGGCTTGTTGATTTCAGACCACTGCTCCAATTTATTGAGATTATTTTGAATTCAGGTCCTGCTCTACAAATGTGCTCTTAAATGAGAATGATTTGCAGATTTTATAATGCACACTCTTCTGTTCTTCAAGTTACTGATGAAGAACTGGAACATATCCAGGACTGGGACAGATTCTTCTGGGATCCAGATGAAATCTCAGACTGGTAGTTAATTACTGAACCTTTGTCTGTTTACTGTTTTTCTCCTACCTAGCTGCACTGATGGAAATTTCATGTAGGCCAGTGACTCCCACATCATCATCATCTGTGAATTGCTGATGAGCCGCAAACCCATAGCACATGGTCTGTAGTCGATCCAAGGAAGCATTCTTCCTTATGAATGTTTTCTTATTAAAAGTTTAATGGTAAGGACAGACAATATTTGCAAGGGAATTTATGGCCAGTAATGCTCAAGGGTCCAAAAAGCCAAACTACTGCTAAGCTAGACTGTACTTCCTTGGTTTGCTTATGGCCATGTGGGACAATATTGAGAGCTTTGCTGAAACGTATTCCTACTCCTTCTTCCTTACCCACAAAGCTAGTTACCTTGTCAAAGAGGAAAATTAGTTTTCTCTGGAATGAACAACTGATTTGACGTCCTTTTCATTGAAATGAACAATTGAAATGATTTTTTGCTTGCAAAATTCATTATGCTGGGCTGATTTTTATCAACTGGTTTTCCTTTGGGTTTTTATATATTGATCAGGTAATAGCCTGTGCTAGTGTTTTTCCAGGGAGACTAACTAGTTTACACTTTTCCATGTTCTCCTTCTTCCTCATCTGAAATAAAGATATTATATTTGCTCTTCCTGTGTCTCCTGAGATCTCTCCCATACTATGAATTTCAGGGATGAATTCTGAACAGATCAGAGTTTTCTACAGCTGGTACCTTCAGTGCTTGAGGGTGGATTTCAGAAGGCACTGACAATTTGACCATATCTCATTTATCTCTGGATTTTTTTCTTTCTGGCTTACATTTCTGTCCCCTTGTTTGAATCAATTTTTGAAGTGTGTTATGAAGCCTGAAACAGAGATGGATTAGGCTACTTCATCCTTCTGTATATCAGCCATTGTTTCCTCTTTTCCCATTGAATAATAGCCTGTATGTTCTCTTTTTCTACCTCTGCTGACAACCTAGCACTTTTACTTGTGGCTTTATGCATGTTACTAATTGTAATTAATTTTGTGTTTTAGCATTTCTGATTTTTATGCTGTTCTTTTATGCTGGTCCTTAGCTTTGTGGTCTAGTTTTCACTTTTCCTGTAATTTCTTTTTCATTTTCAGGTCCCTAAAGAGCTCTTGACACAGCTATAATGGTCTCTTGTTCTGCTTCCTATCCTTCTATCACCAATGTGCTTTAACATGTTTTTTCTCAGTAACTGCCAATTTTTTTGCTCTCCTCTATGCTTAAATTCCCTTCTCTGGAGACCTTATCTGCCATGTTGCTGGAATCTGGGAGGGAGAGTGCAATTTCCTTGGGTTCCTGCTAATTCTGCCTCTCTTTCAAGGAACAGAGGGTGCCAGCGTGTCAGAACGACTGCACCCAAATGACTTCCCAGCTGAGATTTTTAACTAGCAGCTACCTACTGGTTGCAATCAAGCCTAGAAAAGTGGCTCCACCAGCATCTTCCTTCACTGTTTGAAACAAATCCCCCAAACATTTGAACAACCTGGCATACTGCCTGTCCCTGCTTTACTTCTTTTCTAACGTTTCTCGTGCCAGATGGATATTGTTACCCACTGCCAGCCACAGTGCTGCCCTTTTGCTGCCTCTGTTAATTTATAAACACAAGAAAGCCAAGCTTCAGCTTCTCCTTGGTGAGATGGGGTACAGCAGCATTTTCTCTTTATCTCAGCCTTAGTCTTGTCTTTGCTTCACTTCAAAAGCAAACCCAAAAAATCCTTGGTTTTGGTTTTGTGTTTGTTTTTTGGGTTTTGGTTTTTTTTACTTCAGAGTCAGGTTACATGCGATCCTCCATCTGTTTTCATTCTGCCAGTCTTTTCCTGGGCAAACTGTACTTTCCCATCCCAACATCCCAGCAGTAACCCATCATCAGTGGCATGTGATATGACTCCCTACAAGGAGCTCCCATTTTTCCTTGCTGTTGTTCATACTCCTTGAGTGAGTACAGGCCACTCACCTGCCCCACATGCCGCCCTCACGCCTCCTTCACCTGACATCGCACATCTTCCATGCAGCGTTTCCTTTTCCTCACCAGTAGGTTTTGCTCCCATGTCTTGCCAACTCAGTGAAAAGCCACTGGCACCCAGAGGTGGGCAGGTGAGCATGTGGGAACGTGCTTTTGCTGCTCACCCCATGGATGCACCCTTCGTGCTCCCACCCGCACAGTCCGGGGAGCAAAGGTGGGTCCTGTGGATAGCCAAAGGACAGCATATGAGGCAAAACTGTTAACTGGTTTTCACACACAGTATTAAAAAAGCCCCAGTGTTTTAGTGTCTGCTGTGAAATTTATTGTTTTCCAATAAACTGAAAATGCTTTGGTTAAAACCAACTGCTTTATCTGTTTTATTTTTCCTTTTCCTTCTCTGAAAATTATCTGGAAGTTTTGGGGTGTTTTTTTGTGGGTTTGTTTTTGAGTTTGGTGCTTTTGTTTGTGTGTTTTGTTGTTGGTGTGGTTTTATTTTTTTTTTTAACACCCTTAAAACACAGAGAAAAGGACACTGTTCTGGATAAATGTCTATTTTTCTGTAAATGGGTTTTATAGAAGGTATTTAGCTGGCACTATAATTTAGTGATTTCCTTTTGCTAAGTACAACTTACCCATCTTCTTTTCTTTATCTTCTCTCCCCAGCTTCCCTGGAAGGTGCTGGGAAACCATCCTGCAGATCCTGTGATGCTATCAGCTGCATTTACAAAAACTCAGGTAAATATATTTGCCCTTTTTATTCTCAGTTTAATTTTATCCTTGCTTGTTTTAATATGAGCAGTTCTCCTTATCTAAGGGTGGGAGGAAGGAACTAAGAAAAGAAGAAATAAAAATCTATAGCAGAAAAGCCTTGCTAAGCAGGGGCATTACCTTCTCCTCTCCTTATCTCCTGTCTTCCTGGTGCATATCCAGGGGAGATTTGAGCAGAGCAGAGGAAATCCACTGTCTTCTTAGCTGAACAGTGGGAAGGAAGGGAAGTGAGGTGAAGAGAGAAACAGAAAGACTCCAAAATGAGGGCAAAGGAGAGAAAAAGAATATTAAAAATGAGAAGAGAGTGTGCAGAGAGGGATATGATGAGGAAAATAAAATCCTTGGAAGTGTGTCAAGAGGAGCCCCAAAGAGAGAGGGAATGATCTTGCCAAGTAGTCTGAGGAAGGACCAGTGAAGACATTGGAGGAATCACAGCACTTTTCTTCTGCCCTGGCTCGGGACTGTGTAGCTGAGGGTGAGAAGGCATCTGAGGAAATTGCAGGCAGTCGGGATGAGAGGACAGCAGGCTCAGGGGCTGCAGCCCAGCAGTGTGGTGAGGCAGCATGGTACCCAGGAGGAGGGCTGGGGGGGCCACGCTGATGCTGTGGGAGGGAAGGCAGGCCACTGAACGTGGGGCAGGGGCATGCCCAGCTCCCCATCGCATGCTGCTTTTTAAAGTTCATGTAGTACAGCCCGTGAGACTGTAGCTGATCAGTTTTTGCCCTCACACTGTTCAGCTGGTTTCTGATTTCACACAACAGATGTCTACAGCAGTGGTACAGCTGCTAGAGGGGCTGGAGCAGGGCAGGACAGAGAAGGGAGTCATGCTGCTGTGGTGAACTGCTGCCTACTGGGAAACACTGGGGAAACCAGTGCATCCTGTGGTGTTATGTGCCTCTGATAATGTAACTTCTAGATCTTTCTCGGACAAGAGACAAGCCTGTGGTGTATCGTCGGGGACTGATGACATAGCACCAGCTGGGCACCGGAAACAATTTTGTGACTGTCTGCTGGGGAGCTAAGGGACTCCAACCATTTGTGTTGGCTGGCTGTCTCAGTCTTCAGAGCCAAATTCCTGCATGCCCTCAGATTGCTACCCGACTTGCTAAGAGGTCCTTCTTTTGCTCTGATCCCGTCTGCCAGCTGTTACCTGACAGCACTCCTGCCCCAAATCTGACACCGCTGGGTCCATCAGATCCATCTCTGATGGCCAAACAGACATCCTTTGGCCAGGCACCGGGGAGCCACCCTGCTCACCAGGCAGCCCATGGACAGGGCTGCAGCCTCGGAGCAGGCTTCTGGGGTTCTGTCAGCTCGGGCAGAAGCAGCTTCTGTTTGTGGTTGCTGAAGGCTTCTAGTTGGGTCTCCAGCACACTGGCTGAGGTGCTGTCTGTGAAATGAGCAGAATGGGGCCCTGGCCAGGGCCCCAGGCTGCAGTTGCAATATTGATGAAAACTGCAGGGAGCATGGACTCTCCCTGGCTCTTTTTCCAGCCTGGAAGTGCATGGAAAAGTCAAGGCAGCAGAGCTGGCACTGCAGGTGTCCCAGTGCCGCCTCACTGCTGTCCTGGCTGGGATCAGGGGACTCAGATGTGACAATGAAAGTGCTCATTATTTTTCATTTTTATTGCAGGTGTAACTTCTTCATAGGTTAGTAAATTCTCATTTTGGGGCCTGGTGATTAGTTCTGATCTGGTCACTATCAGCTTGCCATTATCTCCACCAATGATGCTTCCTTAATACCTCTGAGAGATACCAGCTATGGGTTTACCTACCAGCTGAGGAGCCCACAGAGAGCTTTGTGTTCCCTCAGTCTGAAAATTAAACATTTGGATGCTGGTAGCTGTTCTGCTGGCAGTTTTTGTTAATGATGAAGAATTACCTATTATGCTAGCGTTAGGTGGCTTTGACAATTCCATTACATATTACTAATAGTGCTATTAATGTATGGTAGCTTATCCTTGTCATTTGTGTGTGTGTGTGCATATATGTCTGGGTGTACGTGGATGCTCAGTGGGAAACAGTAACAGAGACAACAAATTCGTTGGCAGAATGCAGCAGCCACTGCTGTCACCTCTCCCTTCCTCCAATGGGGAGACCACACCGGCATAGTCTGCCAGGGGAAGACCTGGCTCTGCCTCTGCTGGGAGCAGAAGCAGGAGTGAAGTTGAATGATGTGAAAGATGCTGATCTCTGGTACCATGGCATCCTCCTCTGCTGTGTAGTCTATTTGCAGCGGTACAGGGGTGACCAAGCAATGGAGGGTGCAACTGCTTTGCATTGCCATGTCCTCAGCAGCAGTTTAGCTCATAGGATCAAAAAATGAAATAAAATTCTTGCAGTGCTGTCATAATATAAAAGACATTGATATGATGTGCATGTGACTAGTGCAAAACTAATCCTTATTTCAAGGTTTCATGGAGGTCGTACACATGCAGCCTTGAGGGGAAGGGATGCATGGGATTAGGGGGACTGCAAGCCAGAACAATTGGGGATTTTTGTCCGTTCCCATAGGTAATGTAGGGATATAGCTAATCTCTTCCCAGGTGCTGAGTGGGCAGGGATGGGTGGCTCAGCCCAGGGGCAGGCTGCCCTGCTCGCCTCCCACAGCCCAGCGGCATGGGCAGCTCCTGCCCAGCAGGTAAGCTATCACCAATGCAGAAAAGAAGGGAGGGTGGCTGCTTTGGTTTTACTTCTCTGAGGCAGGGAGAGAGCTTGCAGCAGCCCTGTCTCTAAGCCCTCTGCCTGACTGGAGTCTTTAAACATCTGTTGATGCAAACATCAGAAGCGTGTGTGTCCATCCACCCTTCTCACCCCTCCAGTATCTGGACAGTCCAATGTATGTAGATTTATCCCAGCAAGGAGGAGAAAAGGTGGAACATGTCTGCTGTCCCCAGAGTGCTTTCTTTATACAGACCCCTTTCTTTTCCTCCGTACCTGCCTAATTTGCGGATGTTTAAGAGCAAAACTCTCCCGTACAATGCTTTGAGCAGCACCAGGATATTCCAGCCCTGGCAGCACCTTGGGGGTTTCTACACTGCAGTATGAACATTAATACTTTGCCTCACTGTCTTCTGCTGATCTGGGAGCAGGACTCCACTGCAGGGCAGTATCAAAGGCTTTTGCAAGACACAGCTACTGTCTTGGGCTGCCTTCTGGGCTCCAGCACTTGCTGGGGTCATGGCAGTCCTACAGAAGCTAAGGACACAGCCCTCACTTGATCTCCTGGTCTTTCCTTGCATCCCTCTTACAAGGAACCATCTCCTGCTGTCTTGTGCAGTGCTGGGAGTAGGTTTAAACATGTCAGGCCACCTAGTTCTAGCCTGGTCTTTTCTCTTAGTGTTGGTGGGCCAGAATAGGATGAGAATGTCACTCTCTTTTTTTCCCCAACAATTTGTCTCATCATGAAATACCTGGGATTAAGTTTATGAAGCTTCTGAAAAAACACCTCCCTGTCGTTTTTTTCCTTCCCGTTGTTTTGATCTTAAACCATCTGCAGAAGAAATATGTTTAGAAATAGCTTGTGTATCGGTGCAGGTGAATTTTTCTGTGTCTTGAAAAATGGAATAATACTTTCCTACAGCTATTGATTGTCATTCCACATCCATGCTGTCCTCCTAACTTCAAATCAATTTGTGCTTTACCAAGCTCTTTGATGTCATCTTATGACAGAACGCTAACTTTTCCCCTTAAAGGCTATTTATCTCTGTCTCTTTGTAAGGTCAGTGAAAATCACTGTACTCTGGCCCCCCAAAAGTAATCCATCTAGTGGAGGAAATGATGAGGTAGTATTATGTCTGGCAGTCTTTTTAAACAAGTCCTCAGAAACATCAAGAAAAAACTGATAGATTTGGACAGGGAGGGGGGAGTTGGGGATGTTGCAAGAGTTGTTTGAAAGCAATCAAGGGAAAGCTTGGAGTTTATATTCCGGGAATGTCCCCTTTTCCTGAATCTATTTACAGATACTTTCTGCTGCTACTGAAGGGGGGGTGGGAAATTAATAATAATCCAAGCAGGCTCCCAGGTGACGGCTGGCCATGAGTCTGAGTTGGAAGGATAATTTATCTCCTCCGCCACTTTGAAGCCTTTTAGCCTGGGGGAGATCCCTTGTCTAATGAAATTAATTGAATGCATCTGCAGTCTGGGTACTTCATCTGAATTTCAGTTTTTACCTCACTTAGAAGTTGCCAGGTATCCACTCACCTCCAAAACGCCCAGTGCCAACATAGCGCGCATCATGCGCTGCTCAGTCTCATGCAGAATAAAGCCTCAAGTTCAGAAACAGCCTCCTGCTGTCTCTACCACTGTCTGCCTGTGTTGCCACTAAACTGCATGCACTGCATGTAGTCAAATGATCAAATACAGTTAGGAAAAGTTTTAGAAGAAACTGTCACAGGCCATTTTTAAGCGCAAAGTGATAACGTTCTGGAAAACTTCTGAACAGCAGGTTGCCAGAAGGTAGAAGATTGTAACTGGGAAAGGGTTTATTTTCATCCTCTTCTTATGTTGTTCACCTCTATGTTAGTTATTGACAGTTATTAGAGACAAGACACTGGAGCAGCTTCATCTTTGGCCCGACTTACAATAGTCATTTCTGCACCTGCTGCTGGCTCAGGAGAGTCCAAAGCTCTTGGTGGAAATGATATATCAAACATAAATCTCCGATGCCCAATTAAAGAATCCCACACTCCTTTCCCCAAGAAATGTACAACTTTCAGACCAATCAGACACTAAGAAAATGAGAAACTAAGCTGTACACATCCTTGTGGCTGCTTGTGTCGCAGCAAAGCACTGGATCACTGCAGGAGCCCCCTCGCCTAGGTGGGAGCTGCCTGGGAGCTCTGCAGGGTCAGGATAAACATAGCTAGGTGTCCCCAGGAGCAAGTTGATCAAAATGTTGAAGAAATCAGTAGAAAGGAGAGCCCCACTTTAATGTAGGTCTGATGGGGAATGATGAAGCATTTAATTGACCAAGAGGAAATGGGGGAAATTGGTGACAGGCAGTGTAAGTTACCATAGATGGCTAGACACTGTAAATGGGATGGTGTCATTTCTTCCTTTTGCTCCTGCTACAAGTCCACAAGAATGCCACTGTTATCTGAATATGCTTACATTTGTTTTCTGTTCATTTTTTCTGCAGCCTTCTTTTCCCTTCCTTCACCAAGCTGCATTCAATTTCTATGCTTTTCCTTTGGAGCAGATTACCTGATTTTATACGGATTTATTTGTACGTTACTCTGAGATTGCATAAAAGTGCCAGCAATGTGACAGTGGTTTGTGTAGGCATGAATGCTGTATTATGTGGATAGCCAGCAGCCCAGCTTCATCCCAAATAGATGCAGATTTGTTATGTATAGATGTGTGCTTATTTGCTGAATACTTATGTCCTGTCAGCTCTGGGAGCTTCCAGGAGGCAGTTGTGTTTGCGTGACAGTCTTGTTCCCAGGAAGAAATAAAATGCTTGTGCAGAAGTGCTGGCCCTTAGTCATATGAGGGAGGTTTTTCTTTTCCCATGTAGGCTGCACTGAAATTAATACTGAGAAAGCCAAACTCTGAGTAGCAGAAGCCTGATTTTTTTTGTGTGTGTTGTGTGTGTGATATTTTATTTATTTCTTTTTTAGAGGGACCTCTAGCTGGTATGTTCCTCTCCACCAGTGAAAAACAAAATGATATTGATAGCTGGCTTCTGTTAGATTCAGTGGGAATCTGATGTGCTTCGATGCAGTGAGGTGGCTAGGTGAGCATCTGACCATGCATGTGTCCTCCTCCTGAGGCATGAAGACACACTCTTACCTCTTTTGCTGTAGGAGGTAGTGCTGTTCTGCTGTGCCTTGGCTATTCTGCAAAGATATGTGGCCCCATTCATGCATAGCAAGGTAGAAATCCTGTTCCCCTGTGTCATTTCTTTGCCTTGATGTTGCAGAGTGAGCTATGTATTGGTCATGTACTACAGGGCTGACTGTGACCCAGAGAGACCCTCAGGATCCTTTAAAAGGGGTGGTACAGGGAGCATTGCCATGGCAGGGTTTAGCAAGCAAGAGGTGGCTTTAAAGACGATGTGTGCAAAGAAATCTCCCTGATTGGAAAGTATCAAATGTTTCATGTTGGAACAGGAGTTCATTCCTCTGCGTATGAATTTCAGTCCTATTGGTTCCAGCTGAGGTCCAAAGTTTGCGAGTCTCATCCTGGTGCGCCACGTTGCAGGCATTATTTATTTAATACATCTTTTCTCACCTGTCACTCCCTATCCTGTTCCTCGTCCTAACAGGCACCATTATTAGAAGCAATTAAACAGCCACCCCAGTTTCTATTTCTGTATTCTGTAGTGCTCAAGTACATAATCAGAGAGTGGATCAATACTGATGCCTGTTCTGCCTGCCATGCTCCCCTCAAGTGAAGAGGCCATCAGCAGCAAGGGGTAGCAGACTGGATATGTTTTTAAACCTCACCAAGGTTAGCCTTGACATTTGCTAAAGGTCCAAGAAAATGTGACACACCCACCCCTCAAAAAACCATCTCTTTCACTTTTTTTTTTGTAAAAGAATATAAACAAGAGAAAATGATGCAACATTTTTCCATTATCTGCACCCCTGTTTAAAGCAAACGTTCTTCCCCAGATGATGTCTAAGCAAAAAAAAAAAAAGGGCCAAAGTGAATTGGCTTTTATAGCAGACATGAAAGGTGCACCAGTGCCCTCTGTAAATACAGACAGTGTTTGATCTGTCTGGATCCACTGTGCAATGAGTGAGACAGCTTAATGACAAAAGATTACGCCATCCTGGAGAACTTCCAGCTCCTAATCCCGAGGGGAAAACAGCAAATCCACCTCAGCTCTGCCAGAGGAATTTTAACGCCCACTTACAAAGCTGTGTGGAGGGAGGCAGTGTGCCTCTCCCTGTTGCTGCAGGGACCAGGGCCTGAGAGAGAGGTTCATGTGCGGAAAGGTTCGGGAAGTGCCGGGGAGGAGCCCTCAGGGGCTCTGCTGCCCCATGTCAGAGGAAGCTGTGGGACATGTCCAGCAGGAGGGAACCCATTGCCAGAGGGGATGGATGGGAGGTTGCTTGTGAGCAAATAGCCCTGAACAGGCTTATTTTTCGGGCTAAACCTACATTATTCATAGAATGTGTAAATCTAATTGAGTTCCTGGGAAAGAATGCTCCTTTGTCCTCTCTGAATGTCATACAACAGTGGGATGATGTGGGAGCAGCAAGGGAAGGACCTACATATTTTTCTCTGAAGACCTATTTTCAAAAGCTACCTTGGTCACACAGGAAAGGAGTGTGGTCCAACAGTGGGGAATCCAGCTCATGAGTCTGCGGGGTGCTGAGTAGACTCAGCTGTAGTACTGGTCACTGCACAACATGGGCTGAAGGGCATCAGCAGAACTGAAAGGAAGTGTTTGCAGGGTTTGCCGTCCATATACTGCTGCAGTCCTCCTCCCATAAGAAAAACCACTAAAAATAATTCCAGCAGAATTGTATTTCTCCTTAGTAAGTGTGCTGAAGGCTGACTTAGCATGGTAGGTCTGACTGATGTAGATCTGGCAGCTGAGCAGCAGCCTGTCCAATACCTGCAATCAAAACTGACGTATCAGAAAAAAAACTTTAAAAAGAGGCTTGTGGGACTCTGAATTCCTTTAGGAGAGGTGAAGTTTAACCAAACATTTCTCCAACTGTTGTTGTGGCTGTCAATGCTCCTGTCTGCCCAGGTAGACCTTCTGCTTCTACAGCTTTGTTTCACACCTGTATTTTAGAAGCTAGAGCTGAATATAAAGGATGCAGCTCTTCAACAACTATAAATGATGTAGCGTCTTTAAGTCAGACCTAATGTTGCTAATTTGTACCACTGGAAGGGCCAACCTCCCAGATGATTTTTGTGTCATTCCTGCCTGAGCATCATTCTGAATAAATCTGGACTTGAGTGTGAACCTGGCAGCTTCTCTGAGGGCAGGTACACACCATGAGGGCTGCTGGACTCAGAGGCAAAGGAATCTGTAAGTATTTTGTTTTGTGTGAGGATAGTGAGGATTGACATTAAATCTCTGATGGTTCAGAGATCCAAGACATACCAAGAACCCAAAAAGAGTTTACTTCCCTTTCATGAAACAGTATCAATAATACCATATACTGACACAGAATTAATGATGTTGATATTAGAATCAGAGATTGCAGTTGAAATCCCAGGGTCCCAGTCCCTTTGTACCAGCTGCTTCCTGTACACGCAGCAAGAAGCTTTCTGCTTTACAAAGCCGATTGCCTTCGTCCCCCAGAGAGACAAAAGAAGAAAAGACCTAGAGAAGGGAAATGGTGATGACAGATGTAAGTGAAACCGATATCTGAATGGTAGTCTAGTTGTCCTCTCTTCCAAATGCAGCTGCTGGAAAAATAATGCAAGCATTTCTTTGTGACTAGCTAGAGGATGGAAAGGCTACGTTAATTATATGCCAGATCTGGCACAAAAGTAAAATTAACAGTAGTCTCCTCTGCTGCGTGAGGCATCTGGATTAGTTTCCTAAGGAAGATCTGTGACTGCTGTAGAAAATGAGACAAGTGCTAGTATAGGAGCTTGGCTTCCCAAAAGCCCAGTAAAAGTTGTATTTATTCGGTTTGCTGTCTTTAGTAATGTTCATGTAGGCAGAAGGAATACAGAAAGGGATATTTTGTTGTAATAAATACAGAATATTACGATTTCCAAAGATTAAACAAATAAACCCTTTGCATCTTTCATGGAAAGACAAAACAAAAAGTTAACCTTGGTCAAACTGACTTCAGTCTTTTCTACTTAAATATTTTCTGCTAGATGAACATGACTGTGCTCATGCAACCTTGTGCCGATAGGGAACACAAGACTGATGGTGCCAGCTGAGTCAGAGGAGAGCCTCTGCTTTCCAGAAACACTGTGCAGCATGAATATGCTGGAGACCTAATGCCTGTGAGTGGTAAGCTGGCTCAGTTATAATGATCCTTCCTGGTCAACAGTGAGAAGTTTCCTGGGAAAGGTGTATGTTCAGGGCAGGAAGACCAAAAGGCAAAGCCTTTCCTGTGCAGAGCGGAGCAGTCCTGTGGTGGAGAACAGCCATGGAGCTGAGTGGTGCTGCCAGGTGCCCCTGTTCCCCTATGTCTCCCCATACTCCTATTGCCCTCCCTGCTCTGCTCCTTGCCACAAGCCACGGAGCCCTTGTTTCAGTCCATGATGCTCCTTAGCTAGGAGAAATTCCTGAGTTTCATTGCAACTAATTAATGGCTTTTTTAGTGTTGCTGGAGTGAGGGATAGGTGGGAGCGTCTCTCTGAGTGAACAACATGGAATGATTAGGATCTCTCCCTCTCCTCTGCCACAGCACCAGCTCATGCCCCTTCCTCTGGTCTGCCAGAAATCACATTTTTCCTCATATCCAGGATATTCTTGCTGACCCAAACCTATATAACCCCCTCAACTGCGTGACTGCAGTGAGTGTGCTTCCAGCTATCTGGGAACGGCAGAAGGGAGGTGTTTGACTGTTTGTCCAGATAGTGGGAGCCCTCTGAGCTCCTCAGACTTCATGGATGGTCAGTTCAGGTCAAGGTGATGATTTTTGTCTACATGTATTTTTATGCTTTGGCTTCTAGGTACCTGAAGATTTCAGTAGTCAAAGTGACAGGGCTTCAGAAGCTGTTTGCTGGACCGTGTGCTCCCCTGGATCTTGAACTGTCTGGATTTGATCATCAGCGAGGATATTTGCATGGGTATCTTGGATACATGTGACCTGAATGGGTATCCAGGTTGATTCTGAAGTGATTTCTCTGGGGAACAGAAATTTGTTTCCTATGGCTATTACTTTGTCTGCTGCAGAGTGTCTCTAAGCTGCCATTTAGAAGTGATGTTTCACTGTTTATTACTGCAAATGTATCCAGAGTTTAAAGAAAAAGTTGCATTAGCTGAACAGCAAGGGAATAGCAGAGATCTGTGAACCTTGCTGCCTGCAGTCCTCTTGCTCCTTGCTCAGTAGTGAGATGGTCCAACAGAAGCAGCCCCCACCAAACACCACATCGTGAGTCACCATATGGGGCCAGCGGGAAGATGTGCCATAACTGCTGGCAGCCACAGCCTTCAGGAAAGAATAGCAAATAGCATCTCATAGCAAATGATGATGAGACAGGGTCAGGGCATGCATCATTTTTGTAATGTCGCTTGGTACTTTCCAGCTTTCCAGCAGCCAGGAAAACAAATTGCCTCTGGGCATAGCAAAGGTCAGGGTTGCCGTCAGCTAAGCAAAATCGCTGGCGGTAATAGTCCCGTCGACATTTCCCTCTGCAGCAGCTGCTGTCAGCACAAGGTGCTTTCATTAGCTGTGGGCTGGGCTTTGCTGGGATCATTTTGTATTTCATTTCAGTGAGAGACACTTCTCACCTGTCATGTTCCTGGTGAGCTACTCCCCCCAGTGCAGCAAGGACAGGGGATGAGAGGCTCACAGAGACAACCTGCATTACAGTGAGGTGTTGGGAGTGGCCAGATGCACCATTGTTTGCAGGGTGGCAGGAAGGAAAGCCAGCTGGTCCCAACAGCCCTTTAACTCTGCAGGTGCCCCTCTCAATGGTGCAACCCAGAGGAGTTAACATCTCAGCGTAGGTGTTCACCTTGCAACTTCTCTGATGGGAAAGCTGATTTAGTAGGTGCCCCTGCCCTGACCCTTTTTCCTCTGCACTGCTTCCTATTTCTCCTTTTCCCCGTTGCCTTGCACTGCCATTATGGTTTTGGTTTTGAAGTTTGGTTTTAAACACCTTCCTTTCTGAGGGCTCATTACTAGTGTGTGCCAGATGCATTGAAATGTCAATAAATGGTCCTGCAGCACTGCTGGCTGCTGCTGTCTCTTCTGGTATCGTCAAATTAAATTGCTAAGTGTCAGCCATGGAATGTGGGACATACTTCATGGGTCAAACCACTGTTTGTCCCCAGAGGCAGCCTCAGTTTGGAACTAGGTATATACTTGTAACACTGCTGCTTCTCCAGAGAATGGGAGCAGATAGGCAGGGACCTGGCTGATGGGATGAGGGACTTGAAAAATGGGGTGCGAGCCTGACCTTTTCTTCAGTTCATGGCAGAAACAGCAGCAGCAGAGGCTGTGCAGGGGAAGAGGAGGGCTCTGGGGCTGGCAAGCCAGCTGCCAGAGCACTGTTTTCATCTTGCCTGCTTTGTGATCAACGTATTGGCTTTAACATCTGTAAACATGGACTGCGCTTTCAGAAAGGGAAACAGAACCCTTCTGTGGCTGCAAAATGCAGAGCTGGGAGACACGAGTTCTTCCTCGTTTTCCCATGGACTTGATAGTTGGGCTTTGCTGAATGACTTAGTTTGAATGACTCAGTACATTGTGCAGCGATTTGCAACAGGGCACAACGTTGAGTCAGGTACTGATGCTCTGAGCTGGTAGGTTGCCACCTGACTGAAATGACTACACCAAGTGCAGGGCTGGCATTAGACCCCACAATCCTCACCACCTTGGAAAGCAGCTGTCTGTGAGTATGAGCTGAATAACTGCAAACCTGTGACACTATTTACCAGTGTGAGAGCTCCTTTTACCTGATATTTGAGAACTACTTGCCCTGTGATATTGAAGTCTGGGACTCCCTTAATGTTGAATAAGAACTCCTTACCTAATAAAACAGCCCAATGACTTGCAATTGTGTATTTAGCATCTAACTGAATGGCATCCAAAAAAACTTCTTTGCATTTTTGCCTGCATCATCTTGCCTCCTTTCCTGACACGCTCCTTTACCTGCCCTTGCTGCCATGCTCTCTTTTAAGTAATTTCTTATGATCTCTCCACCATTAAATTAGAGAAACAACCCAGAGAGGCATCATGGATCTCAGCTATGTGTTACAGCCGTGTAAATTCGCTTTGACATTCAGCCAGCCTTGATTTCTCCCTGCCTGCAATGGGAGTCAGTGAGCTGGAGAAGAGGAGATGGTTTGCATTATGCAGCCATGACAGTGAACCAGCATGAGCTTCGTGCTGCAGGGGAAGTGCTTTATGGGTCTGGTTAGGTAGCAGCAGGCAGGGAAGCTGAAAATTTGGGCTTTGGAAAAGGTGATCCTGGAGTGTGTGTGTAGGGTTTGAAGCCTGAGCCTGTGGCTCCCAGTCCCATGAGACTGTGCTGCTTCCCTTTGAAAGGGGCCAAGCAGTGTATGAACTGGTTTAACTAGTAGCCATATAAACTGTGGCGACGAAAACCCAAAGCCACTAGTCAAGGATAAGAGGGGATAACTCTAACTGCACATAATCACATTCATTTAAGTAAAATTCTTGGGTCTGTTTTATTAGATGAATGATCATAATTGCTCCGTTTGGATGTAGAAGCTATGAAATTGTTTCTTAACTATGTTCATCATTCCCCTGTCATTAGAAACCTCATGAAGACAGCATTACTGCTACATTTGTAGATAAAAGCTACACACACACACGTGTGCGCTTAGTGCAATCATATCTATGGCTGGCGAATATTAACAGGGTCAAAAAAGCAGGCATTCAAAATGGAAGCAGTGCCCAAATTAACACTGCCCACGCAACTTATGGTCTGTGCACCTGTGCTCTGATAGCCTTTAGTTACATTATTGCATATGTTTTATGTCTCCTTTCAGGGCTCAGGATACACAGCGTCCATTTAACGAGCAGCTGTTCAATATTTTGTTTTACTACCACTGACGAAGACACATCCCCTTTCCTTATTACTGGGAGCTAATCAAACCCTGCTCTGAGGACAGCATGAATCATTTCCACTTCTTTTTTTTGTGCAGTGCTTGCCACTGATGTATCTGAACACTTTCCCCTTTAATTTGTCTTTGGATGATGGGGTGCTGTTTTCTACTCTTTGCAACAAGTGAGCTGAGGGAAAAAAAAAAGTTGAAGGGGGCTGTTAGTTTTGGATGCCCATATGTGATACTAAGAGCACCTTGTAAATAAGCTCTGTTCACAGCGGGACACCACTGTGGTCTGCAGCTGCTTTTTGTCTGCTTCTGCCAAGCAGACCTCCAGATAAAGTGTCAGGGAGCCACAAAATAGCCACATGAATAAAGATTACTTTAAGTTGCTTGCGCAATGTTTAACACCCTTTTGTGTTTGCAGTCACTGTCTTCATTCTCTGCAAATCTTTCAACTTAAAAAAAAATAATAAAAGAGACAAGATGCTAGGATAAAAAGTAAGGATGAAGGAGCATAAGAGGTCTTGTAAAAATTCCTTAGGAAGCGGAAAAAATCAAATTAAATTAGCCGGCTAGGGACTGCATTATAATTGCACAAAAAGATTGCATACAGATCTTCGTTTCTAACATTTCTGTCCTTTGCATGCTTTTGCTGAATTTGAGACCAGAAGTATGTTCTTTGCAAGTGGGTGTGCATGTATGCCTGAATGTATGTGTGCAATTCCCTAAATTTAAAAACAAAGTAGCTGAAAACAAGATTTCCATCATGTAGCAATACAGGACTGGGTATGAACCATCACAAGGTTTGGAACATTTCCGTTGCACAGCATGGACCTCCAGCTTCTGAGTTAAAGGAGTGTCTGATAGCAGAAGAAGGTTGTCATCATCAGCTTTAATTCTCTGTAGGGGAAGAAAAGACACTCACTTTGTCAACATCTATTCACAGATCCTTGCCTTCAGCAGAAGACTGGTGACAGTCAGGAGCATGGGCTCCCCTTCGAGATTCTCAAGGTCTGGTGTTCTGCAAACTCTTCTGCCAGTGAAGGACAGCATTTGTTACATCTGCTTTGCTTGCCATGGCAGGAAAAATGAAAGCAATCCAAACAAAACTGGTAGGAAAGACAGAAAATACATGAGCGTTCAAGAGGAATTTTCTAAGTGCAGCTGAATGTGGCAAAAGATCTGTCATTTCAGCTTCTTTATTCTCTGTATGGGACTTGCTGAATATTTGTCAAAAATGTACTGTGCTGAAGGTTTGATTTAAATACATGTTGTTGTGGGCTTGAAAGATAGTTTTATATAGAGAAGAACCTCATTAAATGGCAGTAATGACCAGAAGTCCCAGGGTACACTGATATATTCACAAGCCAGTTAATCAAATACACACAGGAAAATATACAGTGACCCCTAATGAGAATGGTGCCTGAAGCTGTTGTATTGTATTTGTAATTGATTTGAAAAAATTTTTTGTTTAACTTATTTTTGATAACACATGACACCTCAGCTAGAGAATGGGGAGAGAGCCCTGCATCTTGATTCAGGGGTATTCAACAGCGAAGTGTTTGTGAGTGAGCTTTTCAAATCATCTAATCTAATCATCAAGTAAAACAGAAGCTGCTAGACTTTGTCACGCCTATGTAGTGATTAGAGTACTAAATGGTTTTCATGAGTGCTAGATATTTCAAGAGAGGAGCAGAAGCCTCACAGAGGGCAATTCTGGAATCAGGTTTTTTTCCTTTCACCTGTCCTCTTTGCATGTCTCAGTTATTATTTCCTAGTATTATCACATGTTGGAGGCTACTCCTAGTTCCGTACAGAAGTAACAGCCACTGGAGCTGAAAGTCTGGTTATGGAGTGAGGCAAGACAAGGACACGAGCAGTGGGACTTTCTGGTCACATTGTCTTTCACGGGACCATCCTGATGGCTCCTGTAGAAGTGCTGGGTATCTTCCAGGAGGTATCTCTGAAGGAGATTGTTTGACCAAGACAAGAGCTGCTGCTTAGAGAACATACACACAGAGGTGGGGAAAAAAGGACAAGAGGCAGCTGCAAGAAGTGTGTGTAATCAAATCACCGAGAAGGCATTGCAGGTAAGAGAAGTGTGGGAAAGGGATGCAGATAGTACATGGCAGGAGGCTTGAGCAGAGATGCCAGCAGGGGCTCTATCTGTTTGTATCTTGACTTCATTACAAAAAATGATGTTGCCTACAGAAACGGAGACAGCATTGTTTGATGCCAAGAGGTTAGTTGCATGTTATTAAATAAATCATCTTCCTGTTGTATGATGAGTTCTCAGGTGTTTTTTTGCCTGAGGTCACCCAGATTCTTTTTGTGAACAGCTGACTGTTGCAACACAGCAAGCTTTGTCTTCCTGTTTACTCCATCTTCACTCTGTCTCAGCTGTTTGAGACTTAAATTATTTCCTGGCTTGTGAATCTCATTATGTATTTTCTGTTTCTTGGAGTTATGCTTCTTGTGGAAAGCAAAACTGCAAAGGAAATTTTTCTCAAGGGAGGTACCACAAGCCCCCAGGAGCCGTTTAGTGTTTTGCAGAGTGACTTTGTCTCCTACAAGAAGTCAGCTGTCTTGGCTGCTCTACAAGCAGGAAGAAGGGGACCACTGTGCTACCAGTAATGAACAGGATGCCATAGAACAGAAGATCTTGCATCTCAATGGGGTTGTCAGGTTTGCTCATTTTCAGCTAAAGAGTTTTGGGGTTTGGTTGAAAAGAGCATCCAAAGCCTCCTCTGTGCTTTACAACAACCTCGATGACCACAGCTGGCTACCAGGCTTGCCCTGGCCTCAAGAACACGGTGCGATAACCTTAGGGAAGTCATGGCTTTCCATAGGTCTAGCTGAGGTTCTCTGCACACCGTTGTACCGCTGTGTTGGGTTCAGACCACCAATTTTTGAATCTCTAGCATAAAAAAGCAGAATAGTTTCAGCTGCTTGTACTGCAAAGAATTTGAGTCTTGAGCAGGTGGGTTTTGCAGAAGTTGCCTACTGTATCCTAGATCTGACAAAGCTGGTGAACTGTTGACAGTTTGCTTTAGAAATTACGGTGAGCTGTTCTGGACACATCTAAAGTAAAGAAAGAAAATGCTGTAATTTTATACATATATTTTGGTCAACTTCAACTTCTTTAAACTTCTAGTACTTGAAAGACATCTTCAGGTACCTGCAGATAATTTGCATCTTTTGAAAAAAGGCACGGTAAAAAAGGCAGAGGTCAAGTTATCAAAGAAAAGGGGGGATGCTATGGGTGAACTTTGCAGCAAACTTCCCAAGTGTTTCCTCCACCCATACATAACCCACGATGATGCTGAATCATGGTGAGAAGAATCTTCTTTCTATGATTTTAATGATAATTGCCGATATGCATATGAAAAAACAGGTGCACGTTTGAAGCAGCATTGGTCTCATTTTCAATTTTACTTTTGAGTTTGAGTTGAGATTTTTCCTTTTCTCTGTTAGCTCCCCAGCCAGGCTCTGAAATATGCTTTATGGAAGATTTTGTATGGGACGCCTATCTCAGCTTGAACAGAACTCATTAATCTTCTGTGGCACTGAACCGAAAGGATTAATGAAAACGCCTCTTCTGGATTTGTAGTTATTTTGACCCTTCATTTTATTTCTAATTTCCACTTTGAATTATTACTAATAAAACTCTTGGGACTCACCACCCACCATGTAATTAATTAGTGATAATTTTCCAGTGTATTGGGTGTGGCTGAGGTGGGGTTAATTTTCCCCACAGCAGCCCCCCCAGTGCTGTGCTGTGTACTGGTGGGCAGAAAGGTGGTGATCACCCACCGGTGGTTTGGCTGCTGCAGAGCAGCTCCCGCACAGCATCAAGGCTGCCTCTCCCACCCTCCCTTCCGCACCACCGGGCTGGCGGTGGGCAAGGTCTTGGGAGGGGACATAGCCAGGGCAGCTGTCCCGAAGTGACCAAAGGGGTATTCCATACCACGTGACATCTTCGTGACATCTTCTCAGCAATAAAATCTAGGAGAAAAGAGGGGGGGGGGGGAGCATTAATTATTTATGACATTTGTCTTCCAGAGCAACTGCTACGCATTCTGAAGCCCTGCTTCCCAGGAAGTGGCTGGACATCACCTTTTTTTTTTTTTTTTTTTTTTTTTTTTTTTTTTAAATTTTATTTTCTCCTCCCTGTCCTGCTGAGGAGGGTATTGATAGAGTGGCTTGGTGGGCACATGGCATCCAGCCAGGGTCAGCCCACCACATCCAGGAACTGGATTGCTCCATGGATTAATTTTTAAATCACTGGTGAGCTTATTGGGAGTCTTGTCATCAGCAGGGTGCCTCTCCAAGCCACAGTTTCTGGAGGCAAGCCATTACATGAGAGCCTCTGCTTTCCTGAAAAATAAAATAAAACAAAAATTAAGGTCTCAAAGTCTCAGGTTGTAACAGTAAGCCTGAAAGTCTGACACAGCCATGTGCTAATTCTCACAGTTCAGGACAGAGAAAGGAAGAGAACAGCATTGATTTGTAAGTCTCATTCTTTTTACAGTCGTGATTCTTGGGTATTTGATTTCTGATTTTTTAATTCCTCAAACTGTCACCCTCAAGATTTCTTCAACAGTTTGGTCATGGTGGTCTTCCAAGCTAGGCTGCTGATGTCCTGTGCAAAAGGACATTAGGCAACGCCAGAAAGAATAGGACATCTCAGTCCAAGTCTTAACCACAAGGTATCCATTTATATTTGTTCACCCAGGGGTTTCAGGAAGGTTGTATTTGTGTTGTAAAGGCAGCTAGTTCTACCTGTTTACAGGATGGGGGGGTGGGTGGGGGTGGGGAAAGAAGAAAAAAGAAAACCAAGAAGGATGCCTCTGGTATAAATTAGCTCATCTTCAAACTAAACTTAGGAACGATAATTTGATTTGTGCCACCCAAGAAACCTACTCTTGGCCCTCACTGCAGTCTGTCCAACTCTTCTCTGTCACACTAAGCAAAGAAATTCTATCACAAGGAGTGGTTATTAAACCTGATATTTCAAGAAAGCTGGCTTTTCCACCTAGTAATAGCACCTATATATTTTCAAAAGTGACATACTTCAAGGTTAAACACTGACTATGATTTTACAAAAGCTTGTATTACCGTGGCAGCTTTGTGTGCAAACATTTGCAGTTAATTGCAGGAAATCTGAGTGTAGTGTCAAGGCTAAAGAAACAGGTAGAAGCGATTTACACTTCAAAGATTTCTCAATAAACATCAATCCAAGCATCTTACACTTGTTTCCACTATAGCTTATATAGGTGTAAACGAGGAGTAATTTTATTGAGGGCATGAACTGTGCAAAGCTAAAATGGCACAAAGCAAGCTCCCTGAAGACTGTTTTGCTTTAGCAGAAGCATTACTGGGACTTCTTATGACTGGAAATAAACCATTTCACTTAGTGGCTAACACTGAAACCTGTGCCAATATGTTTGTATTTATTTGATGATGTGCCTTCAAACAACCATGTGGAGAGAGTCTGACCATAGGTATGATTGGGATAAGGATTTTTGAAACAGTTATGATAATACCGACTTCTTCTGTGGAGGGGTGCCTAGGTAGGGAGAACATCAAGTGGCCACTTCGTATTCTTGTTATTAAATAACTGTCAGCTGAAGTAAAAATAGAATTGAATGGAAAATGTAAAATAAAAAGTAAAACATTCTCTTAAAATGAAAACAACCTCTGAACTGTGGGGTCTGCCAGTCAATGGATGTTCGTGTTTTAGGGCTATCACGCCAAGATCCACAAGCTGCAAAGTGTTAACTTGGATATGTAAATTTTGATTTACTGACTGTTGCAGTGATTTCAATACTAAGGGCATGACAGTGGTGTAGGGGAAAGGGGAAGCAGACCCACTCTGCATTGAAAGTGGTACTTTAGCTGTTCAAACAGTTCAGAGATGCCAGCGTGGGATGACACTGCTTTCCTTTCTTCCAAGGGATTTGAATGGATTACCAGCACGCAACTCATCTGCAGGCTGCTGGTCTTTATTGCCTAAGAAGTTGCCTTGCACTCTCTTGTGTGTATAGCATGTTTGTAGAGCAAGTCGGGAGTTCTCTGCAGTGGCATTGATATTTCAGAATAGGATATTATTATCTGACCTTGTCATTCAAGATTCAGGGGATACATCTGAGTGTGAGGTTTTCTTCTTAAGATTAGAAGCACGGACCTGCACAGTGTATGCATGAGTTAGTCTTTCATTATTGGACTGGTAAACACTGCCATTTTTGTTTGCAAATGCAAAAACTGAGTAAGCTTGACATTTCTTTTAGGACGCTTCTTGAAAGACAACATTTGCAGGTGCCTCAGAAAAAAGTGGTGTGTGGGGAGAGATTTTGAATGAACTTTAAAACTGCTTAGTATAATTTGAAAAATTTAACACATGCACAGACACATGCTATTTACATCTAAAGACTATCTGTGATATTTATTAGATTGCAGCTATGCCTGAACAAAGGAAACAAAGAAATTCTGCTTTCCCCTTCTTAATAGTACTAGTGCAATGAAATGGCAGTCTGGATGGGAAGGATAAATCTGGTTTTATTGTACAATCTGACCAATTTATCTGATGGATAGTTCAGTTGATGATCCTTCTGCTAGTTACCACAGGTGATTAGTGCTGTGTAAGTTCAAAGTATTTTGGGAAGATATGAGCCCAGTATTCCTCTCTGAGCCAGTATTTTTTTTGAATTACAGAAAAAAATTACACTCAGTCATTTTGCCTGAGTGCTTCAGGGACAACTGATCACACAGCACCGTCTTGTGTGTCAGTGAAATGTCTTTTCTTCTCTTTGAGGTTCGACTTCATTGCTCACAATCCATGGCAAGGGGGGGGTCAAACGAGAGGATGGGCATGGCTTTGGAAACATCATGATGATATTGCAGCTTCTTCTAACCCACAAATTACCTGTGACATTTCACTTAAAACCTAAGGTGACATAAAAGAAGGTATCCCTGGCTGGAGCAGCATTGACAAATACACAGGACAAGCCTTGCAAGAGAAAGGTTTTTTAAAGTTAATTTTGGGAACAAGAGATTTGTGGGGATGGTGCTTCTCTCAGAGGAGTGAGGAGAAGAAAGGAAAGGCTCTCCGAACCTCTGGTCCTACCAGTGCTGGCTCTCACTCCTGTTTGTGCTCCTGCCTTGAAGCAGAACCTTCCTGAGGCACCGCCGGCACTACCCCTGCCTCTGCTTCGTGTTGTGCCCCATCAGGGCGCTGATCCCAGTGCTGCTACAAACCGAAGGAGGCACAGGGTGAGTTCATGAATATAAAAGCCCTCCAAGGGGGCTGTGGACATGAGGGTTGGTTGCAAGGGATGACAGACTTCCCAGGGAGGAAAAGATGCGTGAGGAGATGACTGGAGACTGCTGTGACACTGGTGCTGCCATCCAACATGTGCAATAGCAAAATGAAGCTGTGACTGGCCAAGCATCAAACTTCACTGTTTATTAATATTGTCCATAACTCAGGTTTTTTTCAAGCTGCAAGCTGATTAATCGTATTCTCTTCTTGCTTAACATTTCCCCTATAGTTTCAAACAAAGATATTATCCTTAGGCCTTCCTTTTAAAATGTGCCAGTGCGTAATGCTGTTTGTGCAAACTGGCCAAGGCAGCTACATTTTGAAGCAGATGTAGGTTTCTTACACGTATGTGCAGACAAATTGCGAGTCAGCATGAGCTGGTGCAGTCTGATTTACCTTCTCTCTGGAGACTCTGGTCTCCAGCCATCAAATTACCTCTGAAGACTTCAGACCAAAGGGTTTTCTTTTCAAGCCCTTCATTAAAAGTCACCTCTTCCCAGGCTCATGCAGGTCCTGCTCCTTCCCCAGAGATATGCTTACCAGTGAATGACACTGCTTGGGTACTGCTAAGTAGAATATAAACAAAACAGAGACTCGTCCTGCCAACCAAGGTGCTTCAGAAATCTCTGGCCCTGATACACTGGCCAAGTCCTCCAGCTGCCTGTTGGTAACCCCAACCTGTGGTGCTGCTTGGTGTGGAAACAACATTACGGCAGATATTGATAGATGCCTTCAGGACACAAGGCTCTTCTCTTATCCCTCTGTAAAGCAAGCCGCACTATTTCTGCTCTGTAAACTAGAAGTATTTATGCTCCTGCACACGCAGATTTGTTGCCATTGCGCTGTTTGTAGTCCGAAGTCAGATACGGGATTACTGCAACATCTTCTGTACTGTTGATGCAACAGAGCAAAGCCTGTCCTCTTTATTGTAGAATTAGGATTATAACATGTAGGATGGAAGAGACATTTCAAACTTGAGCAAAACCCTGCCCTGTTACTGTGTTACTGAGTCCTCAGAAGGTCTTGAGAAAGTCATCTGATCTACATCTTCTCCTCTCCTCTGTACATGCAGAGACTGCACCAGTTCTGTCCCTAAAGCAGAAGCAGTGTGGGCTAATTAATGAATATTTGTAAAGTGCTTTGAAGAGGAAACCTGCTACATCTTATAATTACCTGATACAAGCCAAATCCCAGGGCAGCACTCCAGATGGCTAGTGCTCCATCCTCCACCCCTGCTGCTGAGGCCAGTAAGGGGAGTGATCCTGTGCTCTTCCAACAAAGCGCACCGGGAGCCCCTGGGGGATGCGCATGAGGTTTTCTTGGAAATGAGATTTTATTTTTTAAAATGAAAGAATAATTTTGTTATCTCTGCAAAACTAGATGTTTGAAGTCTGCCTGTTTCCCTTTGATCTTCACTGCCTTACTTTTTTCATTTGCAGCCAGACCACCAGGCTGAAAGTAGCACAGAAGAGGGGGCAGCTGGAAGGAAAGCTGAACAAGTGCCTATCCCAGCCCTGCTTTTCCCATTATGCATGGCTTATGGAGAGGTGATCTCCTTAGCTGCCTTGTTGCAAAAAGCCAGAAGGGATTTCTGGGTACTTCACATGCATTTCTAACCTTAAAAGCACTGATTGCTATTTTTTTTTTTAATGGAATAAAAATCTGTTGCTGCAGAATGTATCATGTACAATGCAACAATAAGTTGCCCTGAACACATGGAGCCTGGCTTATTTCTTCAGCCATGCCAAGACCTCTTACCACAATTGCCTTTGCTACAACAATATTTTTTTCCTTAACTTTAAAAGCTGTCTCTTAGTGAGCTATTTATGTTGCCTAGAAGGAAAAGAACGAGATTGCATAAAATTTCAGAGAGTGCATTCTGTGATCAATGTATTTTGTAAGAAAGGCATTCATATAACACAGGGATAAAAGTTGGGAAAGGGTTCTGAGAAGAGCCGAGGGGATGATCAGAGAAAACAGCCCTTCTGGGAGCTTAAGCTGTTTGTTTTTCAAGAGAGAAGGTTAAAGTTTGGCTCGAGCAGTCTGATTACAGCATTCATTTAATTTTCAGTCTCTGCAGTTCAGGTGTCTATCTCTGAGCGTAGCTGAACCACACTGAAGAAAGGCCTGTTTCTCATCCTGACCATAAAGGTGGCTCAAGCAGATGCAGACCTGTGGTCTGGTTCACCTTCAGTCATGTGTTCAGTTCATAAGACAAAGAGAGTCAGGGACTGGGAATTAAAGCTGGTCTGGTTTATACTGAAAATATTAAACAGGTTCATTACAATGAGAGTAATCAAAAATCGGCATGATGTAAAAGGCATACGGTGAATTCTGCTCCATTGTAGACCGGAAAGTCTAGGCAGATTGTTTATCTTTCAGTGGTGACTCTATTCAAAGAATAGTGAATCTGAAAAAGTCCTCTAGCTGATGGCAAATAAGAGGTCAGCTTAGATTATTTGGATGGAGCTTTCAGGCCAAATGAATCCTTCTGCTACCTGTTCCTGTGAAAAGACCCTAAAGCTCAAAGTGAAACTCAGTATCCACCCAAATTCACGTGGCTTCCCACCGAAACTATGGGGATCAGAAAACAGCAAATTCTTCTAAGAAATGATGCAGCAGTCTGGACTGTCTGAACATGTTTGCAGAGAAAAATGGATGAAACTGGGAAACTTTTTTCTTCAGTATTTTGGGACCTGACATGAATTAGATTCTCATGCATGCTAGGAGACATGCCCTGCCCCAGCAGCTTCAGGCTTGAGGGAATGTCTCCCTGTGCTTTCCTCCTGCATGGCATCATGTATGCATGTGGGCTGAAAGAGCCTGACCTGGGGAGATGTGCAATAACAGTTAAAATTATCAAAACTGCAATAAATCCTGCTCATGGAGCTGTGATGAGTAGCAAGGGCAAAGATCAAACCTGAGAAAAGTGTTACTATGGGTGTGAAACAACAGAAAAGAGAGGAGTCTAGACACTGGAAATTACCAAAGAATCACAGGGCAGCAGTGGTACTTCCCTCCCCTCTTCCATCAAACATGAGCTTGTCTCCTCTTTCAAGCTGAGAATTTGCATCTTGTCTCTGATCAGCCCTCAAAGACAGCCTCTTCTGCTGCTGGTAAAGGTACTCAGCAAGCTCTTTTTTTTGTTATATTCCTTGCCTTTTGGGAGGACTGCATGTAAACATGCACAAATACCTCATTATCCTTTGCTAGGGCTCTCATTACAGCTCCCCTTGGTGCAGCCCGACAGAAAGGTTAGGCTGCCTGATTTGCAGAGGTCTGCCACCTCCCTCACTGACCAGTATTACCCCATTATTTCCTTGTGCTCACCTGGGCTTGACCCACTGTTCTCTGTCTTGGATAGCCTGGAAAAATATCTGCTCTCTACACAAGAAGCTTTCAGAATACTGTATTGAATTATTTATTACATACTCTGTGTTTACATATATCAAAATACATACATAAGTATTCATCTATTCATATACATGGAGAGTCCCTGTTGCTTGTGTGGTTATGTAAATGGTCTTATCCTGAAGATGTGCCAAAAAAGCGCCTGGTACCAAACTGGTCCTTCACAAATCCCAAACAAGCTTTCTGTTACCGTGAGTCCCTTTGTGCATGTGCTATCACAGTATATCATTTCAGCTTTCTCCTCCCAGACCCAATCTTTCCTCTTGAACCCTCTCCTTTCCAGGGCTAAATACACTTCCAGATTAGGCTGTTGATTTGCACTTCTTTCCATGCAGAACCTACCTATGTGCCAAACATAACCAATATTTTAGGTTCTTTGGCCCTTATCATCCTGTCTAACACCATCTGCTGTAGACAATCAACTTGTCTACTTTAGTGTGCTCTTTGTGGACCTCTTTCTCTGTCAATTTTATGTTCACACACCAAAATAATGCAAGCAATATTGGATCATAGCTGTGCTGATGCAGGTCCTTGTGGCTACATCTTCTTCCCTGAGCTGGCAAGAGCTCTTGACAGAAGAACATTTGTGGATTACCTGAGATACAGGGGATGGAGAACCTCCATCAGAAGGCAGGGACTCTAGCTTTACTATCTGAGTACTAAACCTGGGCTTTAAGGATATACATAATGAAGAAGCTCCAGTGGCCTTTTCATAAAGAGCCTAAACCAGTGGTGGTTTTGGCAGTAAAATTGTTTTTCTTCTTTCTTACCATCAGTGCTCCATAGCAGGGACACAAAGCTCCGGTTTCAGAAGCAAAACCAAACATCTTCTGCAGTTGTCTGTTCTCATTACAGCCTTAAAGTTGTCAGAGGAAGAGGTTAAGGCTGTGTCGATTTTGGTTTTTGTTGCTGTCTTTGTCAAGACAGTGAATTGTAACAAAATCTCAAGACCTGTTCTCTTCTCATTAGGTGCTCTTTTCAGCCTGAGAGTTAGGGGAGTTGTAATGAAAACAGACATCGATGCAGAATGAGCATGTTCCTACTGCTGCCTACCCCAGTGCCAATATAAGTAATTCAAATTCTTGACCCTGCTGGAGCTTAGAGATATGTTTGTACTGAGTGGAGAAAGGGAGACATCTATTCTGGGTTCAGCAGCCTCCAAATATTCCTTAAGGCAAGATATAAATGAATATATAGAAGTCATCAAGCAAAAAGACAACACCATGAATCAGTGTTTGCCTCATTCACATGTGAACAAAGTCTACCTGAGTGTTTGTGCATACAGAGAAAACACATCGTTAAGCAATTCCTTCAAAAATGCAGTGGCCAGATAACATGAGGTTTTAGTCATCACTAAAAGGGATGGGAGTGGTGTCTTCAGCTTCAACAGCTCCTGGTGCTGAAAGAAAGTCTTAAAACTCTGAAGTCTGCCTCTGTTTGGAAAATACAGCTGTCTTTCCAACAGGAGTTGTGTTTGGGAGATACTGTCGAAGTCCAGTGCCTAGAAACCCCCAGCCCAAGCTCTCAGGACTTGCTATACCTTCTTTCATGCATAACAGGTTGTGCCCATTGTTGCAGGACTGTAAATTAATTGATTACAACATTGTCTGAGACTAAAAATTGCTCAAACAGTGGCTGGGACTGATCCAGAAATCTGCAGGCATGAAAAAAGTTGCCATGTATGTCTGAGATGTGTTTAGCTGTCAGCTGCCTTCATAGTAGCCCAGGGATCCTTGCAGATGGAGCAATAATGCGTCTTGAGTCATTCATTTTCAGTACTCTGATTGCAATGGTAACCTGATCTGTGGTCATAAACAAGCCTTTTTAACTCCAGGTTTCTAAAACCTTAATCTGAATGCATGCTGTAGCCTCACAGAGCTCATAATGACAGCTAGCATTATATAAGTACACTTGCTCTTTTGAGATGGTAACATATGAAATGCCTGCATTAAGGTGTTAGCTCAAAACTACATCCCATGGATCAACACAAAGCTGTATGATTTCTTACTCTTTCCATAAAGTGATCAAAGCAAGTTATGTTATTGGAAAAAGTTAGTACAACCTTCTGTACACACTGCCAATCATCCTGAACGTTGGTGTTCAACCTGTCTCCTGATTTGGGTGTTTTGAACTCCATTTTGTGATATCATTAGGATATTTAAGCTGGTATCAACAGTTCATCTTTCATTAAAGCTGCTCTAAGACCTATAGTGTTTGATGCCTTAGTAAAGCCTTTATCTGAGCGATATAGGAAGTGATCAGTGCTCAGAAAGACCAGAAACATGTTAGCAGATAGGAAGGGACCTAAATTAATTCTAATCTTGCTAATGCTATTTTGGCTGTGTGCTCTTTTGACTTAGTGTTAAGGCTTTGAAAATAAAAGGTTAAAAAACATTAGTTTTTTGCTGGACCTTCAGTTCCAACAGGCTGAAGTTTAGGGCGTTTCATCCATCAGGATGTTTTTTTTTAGTTTGTCTGTATTGAATATCTGACCATCGATATGTTTTAAGTGAAGGTGGAGATTAGATTTAAGGTTTACTTAGGGGAAGAGAACAATGGAGAGATGAATGTCCTCTCAGTCTTTTAGCATTTGCAAACATCATCCCTTATTCTTAGTGCATGTTCTAAAGAAGGTGCACCATGAAACTGGACTCCTTATTTTGTACTTTTCAAAGCTCCAGCCCTTAGCCTAGAAAATGGCACCAAAATTGCACAGTATCACTTAGGCCCTTCAGATGCAAGTGTTCATCCTAGTCCAGTGGAATCAAAAAGATCCATCAATAAACCAGATTAGTTGCCTTTTCATTTTCAAACTATAGACTTAGTTTCTACACTAACTACAGTCTTGGATATAACAACAGTTAGCTGAAATGCAGTAATCCTTAAACCCTTGCTTACAATGGTCATGTGTACCACAGCCTAACAAACAGGAATCTGGAAACCCCACACCTTGTTTTTCTATCCCCTTATGTGAGTCATTATGAGCTGAAAGTATGAAACAGGTGATACTAGCTGCTCTACAATGTCTCACAATACACCAAATGTGGAACTGATCATGTTTGACAGATGACAGCAGGCACCACAGAAAATCTGGCAATAAACCTATGTTTTGAGGTTTACTTACCTTTTTCTCTCCCCTTCCAAATCCCTATCTTTAATTAAACCTAAAAATGATACCTTGGTGGCTGATACCTTCAGTGAAAGTACTGACCTTCTTGACTTGAATTTTGAACTGAGAGAAGTAAAATAAAGTTTATCCCGCCCAACAAGTACTCCAGAAAAAGTAGTTTTGAAAGACATTTAGTGAAAAGGGTTGGCTGTGGAATTCAGCAAGTAATTAAAAGTTTGCAATAGAGACATTGCCTGCTATTGCATGCCTATGTATAGATACATTCCAAGATGTTAAGAAACAATGACAGGTAGCCTGCCTAGCAAGAAAAAACATTCCCCAGATTTCAACATGGTCTCTAAGCTTAGCGGTGGCTGAAAACAAATGTCCAGGGCCTTCACTAAGTGTAAGTCATTGGTCCCTGCTGACAGAACCCCCCCACTCCAGGTAAGCGGGTGCTGAAAGTGCAAGGTGAAGCCTGAGCTACTCGAGCCTGCTTTCTGTGCCCTACCATGGAGCTCATTCTATGTGTGTGCTGTAACTACAGGTAGATTACTTGTGCCCGTGCCAAAGGTGAACATGGTGAACATCCCTGCTGACATCAGTCCTCCTTCTAGCCCAGCATGCCGTGAGATCTCCAATTAGCCGTCATTTCCTCTTCAAAACCTTGTTTCAAAGTCCGAACTACAGTGTGGCCTGAAAAGGTGAAATAGCCATCAGCTGCATCAAAATAAGTTTGGTTTTTTTCTAATTTGAGCACACACCCATGGCCCTGTTTTCAGTCTGGCTGAGATTTTGTAATCTATTAATTTTGCAGGAGTGTATTATTGCACTGCTGCTGACTTCCAGCTTCAAATGCCAGGGAACAGCCTAGGGACTCAACTTCCTGCCCTATGGAGAGGTGTCCCCAGAATGAAGGACAATAGGTCCTTCTTGTTTGAAACCAGGTCTGATGGTCCCAGGAGGGTGTTCTCTTTCTGCTAGTGCAGCTTTGGCATGGGCAGGACTGCAGTCATGTATGAACACCAGGGGAGCAGAAATGTTTCAAAGAGAAAGCCAGGAGTGCATCAGAGGCTCAGACTTCTCATTTCCTTTGATTAACGTCTTCATTGTACTGAAGCAATCAGTATGCAAGTTTGGGGGGAAAAGAAGGGCAGTTTTCCCTTCAAAAAGACTTAGGAATGAGTGATGACAAGTTCAGACTGATTGATCCAAAAGAAGAAACTTCCATCTTCCTCTAAGTGTCATCTCGCTTCACTGAGAGCAAAGTGAAATGCATGCACATAATTAATAAAGTTAATAGAATTTAGTGCCATTTTTAATATCAGAAACAACTTATTCATAGAGGTGGCATTCTATTCCTCATGTTCCTTCTAATACAGCTACACAACTGATATACCTAATTTTATAATGTTAACAAACAATTAACAGCCAGTGCAGTCATGCAGTAATGTGGTTATGAACATTTATGTGGAATATTATAGATATAAACCGCCATGAAAAGATAGTGAACCAATAGCTGTAGCCTAAATCACCCACACACATACACAGATACACATAGACAAAGGCAAAATGAGAAAGAAAAGTGTTGGGAATGATATTGCTTTCCTAAATGGAGTTAACATTAGCATGCATGTGTTATTACTTACAAAATATAAATGATGTTGACAACTCCTTTCCTAGACCTATGTGTGTTTTTCCTGAATTTAAAAGAATCCACAGAGCACCAGCAGCTCATGCAGAGCCACTTGTAAGAACTGCACACTTTACAGCCTTCCTAATTAGACTGGCATATGGCTACAGAGCTAATCCTCCTGAAGAGCCCTACTCCAGCCTCAGTCAGCTTTTTCAGCTAACTCCCATTGGAAAATTGGAGTCCTCCAACAAAACAAGACTTATCCAAAAAGTGGATCATGTATGGAAGCACGTCTGAGAGACAGAGACTCTTTCACAAAGTGCTTTACTAACTGCTCAGCTTCCCTTGGGGTAAAGGTACTTAAATTTTGTCACCTCTGCTGAAAGTTACCTTGACAGAGTGATCTGGAGAGAGGCCAGGAAACCATGGTCCAGACTACTGAGAGAGTTAAGAATTAAAAAAAAAAACAACATCATAAATTCCCCCAGGCCCAGGTAGGGCTTGAACAGCTCCTGGCCAGTGACAGAATAACCAAAACCCTTGGGAAAAGCACCCACCTCCCAGAGGCACATCGGTTCTTGCTGAACAGAGACCACACAATGCTCCATCATGTAGCGCCAAACCCAAGGGGCTTCTCTCCAAGGTCTCTGCTCCCTCTCTCTCCTCTGCTGGATGTGACCTACTTAAAGCCAGCTCCAGAGAGGAGGCAGAGCTGATGTCAGCCATGCAAATCAGGCTGATTTATATTCTGATGCAATCAGCCACAATCACAAAATCCACTTAGCTGGGTGAGGACTCCAGCTACTTTGTTCAATTACACGATTATCATATTCCATTTAATCCCCAAATCAATTCCTGTATTTAGAATTATTTAAGATGCTTCAGCAATTATACACAATTAGGTCCTATCAGTAAAGTAAATAAATGATGTGATGTGCCAATCAGATGGCTGCAATGGCAGCTGAAGGAAAAGGAGTTCCTGAGTCTTCAGCTGAGGATGCAAACGACTGATTGAGTGTTACAAAGCCTTTTATTACTATGTTGGTGAGATGAAAACCATGCAAGACCAGATCAGTTGTTAACCATTCAATGGTTTCAGGACTGTACTACCTCAAACGACTGCAAAGGTAATGACCGCTCTTTTTTGTTGGATCACTTGGCCCTTTCATTTCCCTGTTTAATATCTATAAAAGGCTCTGAAGAGATGAAACAGAAGAGGCAAGTGTCTGATTTTTCCCATGGTCAGGAGCTTCCCACAGCCTGCAGAGGTGGGGGTTCAGACAGGTTTCAGAGGAACAGGGGCAAGCAAGAGTAGACTGTCTTAGTACTAGAGAAGAAACCTCCCGTGGCAGCAGAGGGGGTGTTCCCCGTTCCCACAGGGACCCCGTGCAGGCTCACTGGCCGGCGGTGTAGGACAGCATCCCCTCCAGCCTTTTGCAGTCTTCTTTTTCCACAGCCAGACTGGGCTGTTTCAGGGTCTCCTGATTCACTCCTGGCTTCGCTGAGCCTGTAGTTGTGTACAGCCTGTCACCATCACGAACATGCTTTGCTGTAGGAAGAGCCATCATTTTTTAAATATCAGCTTTGCTTTTTGGCCATTTTAGTTAATTCTTGTAGCTTTTACTTTACATCAGCTTGGATATCTGGCTTTCAGGCACAGAAAATCATTTAATGCCATCCCACGCTGCCTTGCAGAGCAACAGGCTTTAAAGCAGGGACCTGTAATGCCAAAGTGCAGCTTTCTACGGTTTGAGCTGAAAAGCAATTCCTTCAGCTGGTAGCACGAGCAGACTATTGTCTCCCACGCAGTTTAAAAGAAGCATGACATGGTGTACAAAGCTATGATGTTTTATTTAAAAACAAAGGCTATTTTATCATCTATCCCTCCTCCCCTTGAAAAACGGTAGACCTAAATGACTGGACAGCATCTTTTTCAGCTGCTGAGTAGGAATACCAGCAAACACACTCACCTACAGAGCTGCTGTGAGGGGAAAACACCGTGTAATTAGTAGTTGTAGTAATTACAGTAATGTGTTAGATTTGGCAGAACCAAATTGCATCTGGTGGGTTAAAAAGTCAGTATGAAATAGCCTTTGCTCCCAGGCAGAGATCATAAAGTGTCAGCTTTGTAGCCAGGGCCTGGGGTGTCAACCCCACAGCACCCCCCACACACTGTCTGGTGGCTGGGCTTGGCTTTCTCTCTCCACTGCTTGGCCAGGGATGGGCACTGGGAGAAGGGGCTGCCTGGAGCCCTTTCTGATCAATCCCATGTACACAAAAGTGCACTTGCTTCTTTTTGGTGCCTGAATTTTCCCTGGAAGAAAGCAAACTAAATCTGAAACTTTTCATTTAGGCTGGTATAGGTCAGGAATGACTCACTGGGCTCAGCGGGCTAAGTGATATCAGCAATCAACCTCTTTGTACTCTGCCCAGAGCATGCAATTAAATAGCTAATGGTTAGCAGGCGATTGCATTTAATCTGTGTTCCCCCAGTTTGAAGTGTTATTGCAGGGGAGATTGTCTTTTGCTCTCAGCCTTTCAATTTGTCTTCCTGTTGGACATTGAGAAACATGTCCTCAAGCGAATTCTCTGCTTGCAGCAGAGTAGGCTTCCCGGCCATGCTGTCCACCAGCTCCCACCAGTGCTCCTGCACAGCCCATGGTGCAGTCAGCTCCTTGCCAGCAGCTAGGTGCAAAGATTCACTCCTGGAAGTTCAAACTGAGGTGGAGGTTCTTTCAGTTCCTGCATTTAGTGGAGGACTTACAAGAAAATATATTTTTCTCAGGCTTTTGGAGCAATCTCCAAATTTCCTCTGACTGAGCTGGCAAATAATGGTGTTGGAGCCAAGCAAAAAACAAGGTCGGGCTGCTTAAGAACAGGAAGATGACTTGCCCTTAAAAGTTGGTCCTCTGCACTCTGTCGTGACAGGACAGGGGGCAAATATGTTGCCTGTTCACTTTTTTTGACTTTTGTTTAGCATTAAACACAACAACATGGGGCAAACCCTGGATTTACTAAATGAGAGATTTCACAAAAGGAATGTGAACTCATCAAGAGACAGACATGAAAGAGGAGCCAGGAAGAAATTAGGGAAACTTTTCAAAGGCCACCCAGAGAGTCAGAACGTTGCAGTCAAGATGCCTCTGGAGAAGTGCTGAAGTCCTGCCCTGTTCGCAGACCAGAGGGGGGAATCCTCTGTACAGCGGTACCCTGTCAGCTGTTCAGCTAGCTCCCGAGTACATCTGACTGTGGAACAGCAGACCACCGAGCCACTGAACAGTGCTAATCTGCCACTACACTTTCACATAATGGATTTCAGGAAACAAACAGAGAAGTTTCGGGGAAGGATACTTACCTACAGATCTCCACATTTCCTAAAGCAAACAGCTGGAGTTGGAAGAACTTTGCGATTTTCTAGTTGTGGAGGATGCTGAACATTATGGATGATGTGCTGAGAAATATATTAAGTACTCGTCTATGTCCTGCAGATGATGCTGCAGTCACTCAGGCATAGTTATTAAGAACCAGCCCAAATGATATTAATAGAAGTAAAACATTACTGCTTAATGATACTGTGCCATTAAAAAAGCATCAATAATGGCAGGATGGCATTACATATATAGATAAGCCATTGAGTGTCAACAAACTAATGAGTTATATTTATATCCCCGTACAATAATGTTTATCGACGTGGTTGTGGAAAACAAGGGAGACTGTATGTTTTATGGGCAGGCCTAATATTAGAACTAATTGGAGTCTGTGAGCCAGAACATCTCCCTCCACTAAATATGTCTGCCGCAGAAATCAGATGCTTTCGATGGCTTTGCTCTGAGGCTGTGTGTGGGAAAGTGCTTTAAAGAAAGAAATGTAGAAATGACCAAATCAAAATTTAACCCATTTTCCTCATGGGTATTCTTTCTCCATTTTGCATAATTTTGTCCTTCTTAAAAAATGATTGAGTTAGATGTTTCTTATTTTTTGAGTGGCCTAAGCTAAATCACCTCATCTCTCTTCTTCCCTGTCTGCTAACTGTTACGAAGACCACCTTTGAAATTAATATATTACTCATTACGTCAAGTGTGCACTCTACAGCTTTGTAAAAGCAATTAGCAAGGAAGACTGGCAGTGATGCACACTGCAGATGTCTTCTTGGATACCCAGCAGCATCTTGAGCTGGACACAACACTTCCGTCCAGAAATCCTTTCCCTGTTTGTTAGACCTTAATGCCTCAGTGCAAGGAGGGCTGCTGTCACCAGGAAGGGTTTTGGGTCCTACATGACTGCCAGTCACTTACAAATGCCTCAGAGATGGCTGTGGGTGACTAGGGTTTGAAAAAAAGCTAGGGGGTTCTTAACTAGCCACTGCTGAATTTGTAATGCTATCACCTTAGGCCTGTTATCCTAAATCTGGGTTCTCCACCTGGTGTGCGAAAGCTGACCCACACACAGAGTCGAGGTGTTTGTTCATCACATGTCTGCGCAGAGGTGGATGCAAGGGAGTAATCTACAAAGCTAGCGCACCTCAACGCATAGAAGAACTTTTTATACACTTTGAACAGCTTTTTACAATTATGTTTAGTCACACTTAATCCTTACTGATTTTTGCAAGCCCTGTCTCCAATTAAATGTACAGCATTCTTTTTTCTCGCCGCACGTTCGATGGGGAGGAGGCTTTCTTAGCAGGGGGCTCTTTTTGCTCAGGGTGGAACTTTTAGTATGCTCATTAGGATAGTCCACACATAGATTCAGTAATTTTCTGTTTAGTCCCATCAAGCATTTGGTTCTCCTTGAGCTTATCTTTTTGTGTCACAGCTCAACATATTTATGGTGTCTGTTCCTTCTCCCAAGGCCATGTTTTGTTAACTGTTTATAAAGGTTTAACTAACATTCTCTGCTTTTCAATTTTTTCTTGTTTTTCACTATAGATACTTACATTTTTCCCCTCTCTTTTTCTTTTTAAAAGTAAATAATTCTTATATCAAATCCACCCTTCCAGACTGTATAAGAGAAGAATTTATATTTTTCCCTTGTATTAGTCTTATCTTTTCAATAATTGGTCCACCCAAGATCAAACAACATCCCCAGGTACATTGAATTAATACCTATATACTTACAAATATTAGAACTCTGACAATCACAATGCATATCACTTTCTTTATCCATGAACTTAAATCTGATACCTAAGAGGCCAGCCACTTCCATGTTTCAGTAAAGCTAATAGTAATGTCATTCTTTTGGATCTGGTGTTAGATATTCTATCACTTTGATAAACATAGCCCACTTCAATGCTAAAGCCATGTCAATCTAATTTACTTGTTCCTTTTGAGGCTGGGAGATCAGGGGTATTTACTTCCCATCCCTGTTCTTCTATTCCTTGGCTTATATTAAAGGGCATATTTATCCATCATTTTCTCCAAGATACATTAGAAAGGCTTCTGGGGAGTATGTGCAGAACCAGCAATTGGTTCTGTTTACTATTTGTATTGTTTTCTGTATTTGTTTAAAAATGCATATTTTCCTCCCAAGGATCCTTTATTGGCTGCCTCTCAGGGCTCCTGCATTGTTCATCACTGTAACTAAGCAAAGGATATCAATTTCTAGCACCATTTCTTGTTACAAGCAAATTAATGTTTTTTTCTGGATGAGCTCTATTACTACTATTCTTTTTACTTCTTATTACTATTATTAGTATGCAATAATACAGAATTACTTCTGAAGTACAATATAATTCAAGATATGGTTTTCCTCTTTGAAAGCAGAGGAGACACCTGGCAGGGCCAGTGCCCGAGCCAGGGCAGATGTGGTTTTGCAGCTCTTAGGCTGAGTGAGGAGACCTATGAGTGACTTTTCTCACAAGGCTTTGATTCAAAATTTGGCCATCGTTGCCACCATTCTCCTCTTCCCCTGTTTTTCACAGCGACTGCTGTGCTTTGTGCAGATGCCCACCATAACCACAGGTGGGAGGAGAGGGCATGGGTCCCTTGGGGGATGCAAACAGGTGTTTGGTACCTGTTAGCCCTGGACAGGACATTTCAGGGAACCCATGCAATTGGGTCACTAGGAAGCTCTGGTGATCCAAAATGGGCATACTAATTGATCTTAAGTGTTGGAAGGAATGTTGTCTAAGTTGCTCTCTGAGCCTTGAATGCCAAGGGTCCACCTAAACAGGGTTGTAGGCCAGATGGTGTTGCCCTGAGGTAATCTGTCATAATCTGAAGTCACTCAATGGCTGTAATTTATATGAAATTATAACCTCACTCCATGCAGAGGCATGTCCTTTCATGATAAGAAGTGACCTCGTGTCTTGTTCTTGATGGACAGATATAACATAGATGCACAGACAAATCTGTGCTGTTTGCAATGCCTGCTGCCTCGGGATGGAAACCAGGGGAAAGGCTCTGGAAATTAGGGCACTAAAGCAAATTTGTCTTCATAGTGGTGCTGTACCTCTCTGCAGGAGCTGGTGGGCGTCCATGCACTGTTCTTGCTGTGCCTGTTCTGGGGCATGCAGGAATGTTGGTCAGGCTTCTCCATGGTTACTGGCTTTTCAATAGTAGAGTGAGTGACCTCAAGGCAAAGAGGAAACCCAGCCCTTCTGACTTAATATTGTCAGTCCCACGTGCAATTGATTTTATAATTCAAAGTAAAATGGCACCTGCAGTTGCAGTCAGATTTGCTGAAAAGCCTGTAAGAGGTTTCTGGTGGTAATATCTGAACTGCTTAACTGCTCGGTTTACTTGTCCCCTGGCATGCAGGAGCAGCATCACCCTCTGAGGGGAGATGGAAACCCCTGAGCTGTTTCTGTGTGTTGCTTTCCAGACAGCTCACGTTGTTCTCCTGTCGCTAGTACAGAAGGCTGTAGCTGGTGCTCCCCATGAAAGGCTTAAGATATATGAATGCTGTGGTAATGTCTGACCTTTATCTCTCTGTAACGATGGGGGCATTTATTACAGCTTCCTTCACTCTCCACACGTTTCTGTAAAAAATAATGGGGCCCCGCACTGGTGCCTCTAGTTCTTCCTTGTATCCAAGAAGTGATTAACACAACAAAGTAGCTAATTAAACATTTTGTCAGTGTGACATTCAGAAATAATTGAGATTTCTAATGATAGTGCTGTGATAAATGAAGGAGTTAATATATTCTGATGGCACCCAGACAATGTGGATAAAACGATCAACCTGCATCTTGGTTCCTTTTCTGAGCATCCCTTTTTCTCCTCCTTGAATTCCTGTTGCTTCTCCAGGCAGAGCAGATCTTGGAGCTGAAGAAGCTGAGATCTGCCCCAGCTGGGTATCTCAGTAGAGACAACCTGAAAATAATAGAAGTCTCATTGTGGTCTTCCTGAGTTCCCATCAGATCCTGCTCCCAGGAAAAGGCTTGGCTCCAGTGTACCTGCAGCCTTCAGAACCCCTCTTCAAAATGATTTCTCTGTATTAGAGTGTGCAGGGCAGACAGAAGCATGGTAGAAGCAAGAGAAGAAGTGACACAGAGACACACATGCAAACAAGCACAGCTCACAATGCAGCCAGCTAGACGGGAGGAAGGAGAATCGCCATCTGGCTGGAGCAATATGAGACTTTTATTGTTTTCCTCTGCTGCTGACAAGCTAAAAAAAACCCCAAACCCAACCATAGGAGGGAAAGCATATCTGATGAACTTTAAGGGGACAGAATCTGCTCTGCTTTGTGCTGGTGTAAATCCTGGCTTGGTCTGAATGAGCCACCATGCAGATGCACCTGGGCACAACCTACTGCAAAATTCGGCCCTGGAAGGCTGTAGAAAGCCAGATTTTGCTGCAGCTGTGGGGTGATTTTGTAAAAAAAGTATGTTAATTAAACCCTGAATGGCATTTTTATTAAAAGTCTTTGAGTAAATGTGATACTTTATCTCCCTCCTGGTGTGCGCATGAATTTAATGCTCGAAGAGTGTGTTGGCAGAGCTGGAGGCTGAATTCTGTTTATTCATGATGTTCTGATACCACCATCACTGCTGCTGCTGTTGCCCTAATGAGCCCCATCAGCATCTCAGGACAAAGACATTTACCCACAGAATGAGCTTGGCCTTGTGAAGTCAATAGGATGTTAATTGTGCCTTCTCCACCCTTCTTCCTCTTCACCTCCCAGACACTCTAATTCTAGCTTTCAAAAATGTTTCCAGCCCAGTACTTTGTTGAATTCAAGCCTACCCCAAGAAGAATAGTAGTTTTGACAAATCAGTGTTTTCCAATGAAAGGCTGATTGAGCTGAAACATTTCCAGACCAGCTGTACTAAGGACAAATTCATTAATATATGCCTTTGAGCCTGCTTTGTTTCAGGTGTCACAGGAAGATAAATGCTCTGAAGTTTCTCCCACATCAGGTGATGCGCTTAGTTACTATTCCAGCAGGGCCACGCTGGAACTGAGACAAAATGTGATTGTGGTGATCCAGGCAGGAGCTCAGTAGCTGGAGGTGGCTGATAGTCATTGCTACTCCTGGTCAAATGCACACTGGAATTGCTGCTGCTTTTGGAGGCGGTGGATGTGGGGACTGCAGGCTGTGATGGGATCTTTCGTCCTGCTTTGAGCAGGGGTGGCTCTGTCTCTGTCTCTCCATGCCTTTATCTGCCAGAGGTGAATGCAGCTGTTACTGTGATAGCTGGCAGCTGCTGTGAACAGAATAATGTTGCAGGCTGACATTTTTTCTGCAGGCTTTCCTATTAAAGATGGAGTTAATGGTTGGTCAATGGTTGCTCTTCCTTTAGTCTTCAGGAGTCCCCAGGGATCAATGCAAGCTTGTATATTGTCATGGTTTGTACGTTGCGGGCTTGGAAAAATAAGATCATGCAAGAGAATTCACCCTTCTCCTCCCTCACACTTCTCTCTAAAGATACTGTGATTATTGCAGTCTTGTTACTAATTATTTGCATTTCAGATGCACAGAAGAACAGCAAAAAAAAAAAAAGAAAAAGAGCCACCATGTGTGGATTCTTAGCGTTTAAGCATAGCAGTATACACTGCTTGCTGCTGTTTGTTGTGTTTCACACACACGATTAGCACACAGAACTGCACAATCAAATGCAGTATCTCAGCAGAAGGTTGGTTTCCGCCAAGCCTTGGCCTGCATGTCTGGCTGAAGACCTAACCCTGAGTGATAATCAGGAGATAGTGTTTGCAAGGTGTCAGGTGAAGGGCTTTATTGAAGAAAATGCCTCGACAAAAGCGATGTGAGAACTCCCGTTGTAAGCTTCATGGCAGGAAGCACTGAAAGCACACAGTAAAACTACAGAGCAGCACTTACTGAAGCAACAAAAGCATATACTTTTATCCCACAGTATGTAGCAGACCCATGGAATTAACTGACATGGAATAGATAGGCAATAGAGTTCAAAGGATGGTCGATTTGCCATATATTCTATTTGCCAGAATCAAACTCTGTCAGAAGTAGCACCCACTGTTCATTAAGCATTTGGCAATGAGCAACCTCCGTCCCTACCTAGACCTTCACTGAAGCAGATGCTATATTGATGCATGCAGAGAGTCACTCCCAACCCTAAGGTATAAAAAAATCTATGTATGAGTTCAAAGAAGGGATGGCAGTATCGATAACCAAATCTCATTGTAGTTCTACCTTTTCGATGTTGTTGTTTGTGCTATTTTTAAAAATAAAAAGGGGCTTGGGAAGAAAGTTTCCTGAAAGAGAATAAGCAAACAACATATCTAATGAGTATTCAGAAAGTATGGATTAGGAGAAGGACATTACTTTTCCTCTGAAGTTTCAGGTGGTGGTTGCTAGAGACTGGGCAAAAGGTACTGTTGTCTGATACAGAAATTCTTCTGTTTCTGTTGAGAGAAGTACAAAATAGACAAAAACTGGAGAAATGGGCCAGAAAAGGTAGTATTCATCATATTGTCTTTTATTTCCATTGCTGATTAATCAGACATTGTGAGACCAACCACTTGTAACCATGTGACTGTTTTTAAAAAATCAGGAGCCTTTGAAATAATAAACGTTCACCTGATTTGTTTTCAGTTGTTTAATCTTTTACGGTTCACCCCGTGTGCTCTGGGTAAAATCTGGTGCAGCCAACCCAGCGTTCCCTTGCAGTCCCCGCTATACCAGCGTCCTGCCCGGGGAATGGCTGTGCTGTGTCCTCGGCAGGGTCTCAGCCCCACGGGTGCTGGGGAGCACCAACAGCTGCTCCATCTCCAGCTGCTGCCGAGAGGAACTCATTTTAGGGCTGAGGAAGGCAGAGCTGCTCATCCATCCATTTTTAGCCTTCAGTGCAAGTCACTGCCCACCATGGGGATACGGTCCATCAGAGTGCATCTCACAAAGGCTATTTGTTCAACATGAGCTGCGACCAGGCACTTGTAAGGGGTAGTCCTTCAGGCTGTCTGATTTCATTGCAAGCAGAGGCAACACAGGAGTGAGCAGGGAGTGTGGGAGTTGAAACCTGAGGAAGGAGCAGAGGGGAGCCAAGGCAACTCATCTCTGCTTGGAACAGAAGCGAGTACCCGACATTGACATCTGATTGCTGTGTGCCATCCATCTGAGTATCCCTGCAGAGCTGAAGTTGTATTTTCCTCTCACAGGGAGGCAGTCCCAGCAGAAAAGTGCCAGATGCCAAGATAATTCGAAGAAATGGGAAGAAGTGGGCTATTTACTGGCCCGGACATGCTTTTAGTTTCAGCTGCTATAATTTTCAGCTGTCTCAATGAATTTAGGTCAAAAGGTCTGCTATGCAGCTTAATCCGGACAATATCAGGCTGTAGAAAATACTTGCTGGGTAGCATCAAAGTAAGGGTGATGGCATTTATTGTATTTCTTCTGCCCCACATCTCGTGTGCAGTCCCTCTCAAAGGCAGGATGACATGTGACAAAGCGTGGCCAAATGACTGGACACATCCCAAGCTCTGGCTGTTAGCGAGCCTCTGAAATGGGCCACTGCTGCTTTGTGTGCTCCCTGAACGTGGGCAGGATGAGTTTAATTCCTCCCGCATTAATGAGCTATCACCGAAGGAGCTAAACAGCAGTGGAAATAACACAGAGAGGAGGAATCTGGTGATGTTATGGATCGGGAGATCGTGACTAGTTTTAGAGCTTGGATATAGAGGTATTTAGAAATTGGCATTAGGACTGGGAATTCACACAAGAGGCTTGTCAGCAAAGGCAGTTACTGGTTGCTGTCACACGTGCTAGATGATCAGATCCCCGTCTTCCCCCTGCCTCGGAAACTCCGCAGCTATGGGCTCTTCCTTCCCTTAGAGGGAGCTCCAATGTCACGTTCCTTTCACTTTCTAAGAGGACAATTCATGTGAATGAGCACAGGTAAATCTAGCATCTGTCTTTCCCCTGAATTGAGTCCTGCTGCTGCCACTCCTGGAGTCCCCATCTGTATGTCTGCCTTGAAATCCCCTTATCACAAAACCTGATCCTTATTCTGTGACTCTCCTGTCTCAAGCTACACCAAGGCTCTTAGGACTCACACATGCCTCAGGCAATGCTGTGGTCTCATCTCAGCTGGCCTTGAGAACCTTTCCATGAAGACCAAGCACAATGTATCTGAATTGGAGCCTCATGGACTTTAACATGAACCCTGAAAGCATGGGTTAGCTTGGCATGAAGGCTCCTTAAACATGGACACTCGCGTGTGGGTACACACGTCTATTCACATACATGTGTGTTCTCACAATAAATATTTCAGTGTTTTTGTCTGAAAAAGAGAAAAAAAGTTTCTTAGGCAACTCTCCCACTGACCCAACAAAAAAAACCCCAAACCCAAACAAAAAAAAACCCAGATATTTTTCATATAGAAAAAGTGTTGCACCAGAAATGTAATTCTATTAGAAGACTAATTCAATGGGAATTTTTTTAGCAGCTCAGGGAAGCTTCCTGGCCTTTTACTGATCATTTGAGTGATCAGTTCCCTACCTCTAATTCTTTCCTTGATGTTATTTTTGGCTGTTACATATTGTCATTAAGGCATAGCAGATTCTGAGGGTTAGCTTCTTGTGTTTGTAGTTCAAACTTCAGGTAGAGCCTTTCTCTTTCTTTCAGATGTAATCATGAATATTCACAGCTGTGCCGAATACTGTCCAGGTGTTTGCCTATAAATAGTCACAAATCATTGTTGTGTGTGAGCATAAATCTGCGTTATCTAAGCATGAATGTGAAATTGTCTAGATAGATCATGAATATTCATTGTCTAAATGGACTGAATTGCCCATAAACTCTCTCACATTTTAGCAGCTTGATCTAACGGTTCTTTCACAATAAGTCACAGCTTTACAAGTGACTGGTCAGAGTGGAGACAAAAAGATTTATCATCGAGCACAGCGGTTACTCATGATGTTCTGATCAATGTATGAGGCAAGCACAAAGTCATTCTGTGTTTTCTTTCTCAGTGTATAAAATGAGCAGGACATGGTCCCATCAAACTCCACTCCAAATTCCATATTGTGTGTTTTCACGCTTGATTTTCTTTAGGCTCAACTTGATTCCTTTATAAGTCAGGGCAAGATTTTCTTTCTCTCAGAACCTCAGTCACAGTGTACCTGGGGCTGTATCACTTTGTATTGCTGTAAAAGACCAGCTCTGATGCCAAGTAATGAAGACTTAACCCCAGAAAGTCTACAAGAGGTGTAAGGTCCTGCTTGTTTCTGTAGTTGTGCTAGAGCTGTTGTGAAAACCAGGAGGAACTGGTTTATTCCTGGGCTGCTTGAAAGGCATTTGGTGCCATTGGAAAAATACCAGGGGCAATGTTTGTCTGCTCCACACTGGACCCCTGTCTTACCTGATAAACACCTTCTAACAAATAGCCACATGGTGAGGCAGGATTTATAGGAAGAAGATAATATCTTGTACTAGACCATTTGATAGAACTGGGAATATCACTCAAACTTTAGAGCTTTTAGAGATCTACAATGCCCAAAAAGCACTTGTGGGTTTTTTTTCGGGAAAAGATGAGGGGATGTCTCTACCACATGTAAGTATCTACCTCGTTTAACCTGTAGATGTCTAATTTTAAAGGAAGTAGTCCTATTCTCTGTGCCTCAGTTGCCTTTTGGTGAAGTGGGTACTGTTCATTGTCCTTTCCCGTGAACTGAGAAGGAATACACTATAGCATGAGGTACCCAGAGATGGAAATGGCAAGCATGAGAAGAAAAGGTGTTTGTGTCTGTCTTTGAGAATCCAGGAAGGTGACAGGCACAGGAGCAGGGGAGGCGAGATGGTACATTTTTGCACTTAACGTTCTCAGCCCCCAGCAGTGAGTGACTAGTGACTTCATTGAAGAAATATCGCTGGAAGTCCCTCTCCATTGTAGTTTAATTGAAACTCAGAACGTTCTGGTTCTCTTCATCTCAGATATAGCCAGCCCAGCCAACCGTTGCATTTCTCTCATCGCTGCTGCTGCTTTATTTCCTCCGTGAAATGCTCTCTGGGCAGTGGGGGCAGGAATCACCAGCCAGCACAGTGGTCAGGCTGGCTGTGCTCAGTCCAAACTCCACTAGAGCTCACTGGTGGTGTGAGTGAAAGGACAATTGTCCATACCAATCAGGATACTGTAAAAGCTAGGAGTTCTTACCTAAACCCATGGAGATGTCAGGAAATAAGCTGGCAGTGTTTGCTTTGATGGTACAATCCTTCTAACATGCTTTTTCCTTAATGGAGGGTTTCCTGTAGAGGAATTGGGTGCAGTGAAAATTCTCTGAGGTTGATCAGTAAGTACAATTTTAATACCAGTAATAATAACAACATGGTAGACTTCAGAGGAGCATTGTTCCACTGCTGAAAGAGAGATGATTTACACGTGAAATGAGAGTCCTTGACCTAGAGATCAATTTAACTTAATTGCTAATGCCATTTGTTCTGTTTGTCATTGCAGAAAGTCAGGGTGCTGTATTTTTCTAGTCCACCTTTCTGTTTTTTAAGGAAGTATAACTGGGCTCTGACACAAAGCAGGATGACAAGCAGTTAAGATCCCTAGATGTTTGGTCAGATGTTTCTTTTCCAGGTCTGTGTCCTTTGCTGCAACCCAAATGACTTCTTCAAATTCTTTCCAGTTTTCACTTACAGTGATGCCTGTGCTTTGAGCTAGTGATTTGCTGAAGACAAAAAAATCATAAAAGCTCGGACAGACAAGAGACGTGGGCCTGGTCAAATGGAGGGAAGAAATTGCTTAACAGTAAACAGCACTGCATTGTGCAGCACCTTTGGCTGACAAGAGGACAGTGGCCTAAAATCCCTTTAGGAGAAGATGAGGATCAGGGAGAAAAATGAAAAATGGTCTTAAGAGCTTCCCAGAGCCAAAGCAGAGATGAACAGTTTACTGGCTCATACCTGCAGGACAGTGACATGCTGAGTCACTTTTTTTAGAGGGAACACTAAAAAAAACCACCCAAACACCCCCCACCCGCCACCCCCCCAAAGATTAAAAAAACAGGCTGTACTCTTGTTCAAGAAAAAACTGTCAAACTAAATCCCATGGGAACAAGGGTGATCCTGACAGGATCCTGCCCATGCCTCTGGGAAGCATTAGCTGTGCAGGCTTGGGTGTACAGCAGCAGGATGGAAAAGACCATGTTAGTGCTGGGAATCACAATGTGGTCTCAAGAGCCGTACAAGACCTGACTAAGATGTGAAGGTCATGATTACATCTCTCCGAGACTCGCAGGATCTGAGCAATGTAGATGCTAAAAAAAATAATGATTTTAAGTAATGTTTCATCTCATAAAGCTGCTACCTTGCAGGTCATTTCAGCCGTCTCAGGGTACTCACAGCTGTACTATAGCATGTAATAACTTGGGCTGGCAGTTGAGAAATTCCGCATGCCCCCAGAAAAGGAGTGGGACTGCTGGCAGCTGCGTTGGAAGCTACTGGGGATATCAGGACTGGCTGCTAAACCCACTCTGGGTATAAACTGAACACTGAAAACATGGCAACATCACAACTTTGCAAAGCCAGGACTCATTAAAAGGGCAATTATATTTCCTAAATGCTAACACCAAAGCAACTGTTCAGCATAGCTTGGGAAAGGGGGATATCTGTATGACTGAGCCAGAGCATGTAATGCTTGAGCTGTACTTTTTCTACCTCTCTGCACAAAAAATGCACAGAAACTGGTGTTCTACTCAGCTGTACTTAAATCAAAGACTCCCAAGCTTTCATTCTGGGGAGCTATATCTAAACTGGCAGGTTGCTTGGGAACCATCAGAGACTCACTAGTCCTATTGCCACAGTCTTGTAGCAATGACAGCAATTGCTATCAAGAGGGAAAGATGGATGCTGCATCTGAATATGCTTATAAAAGGCTGCACGTGATCAGGTGCTGTTGTTTTAGGAGAATGCATGTACACCTGTTTTGGCCTTGAGCTTCATTTGCTGCACTCTGTTCTTCTGTTTTCCCAATGGTACCTTCTTGAGGGAGTGGAGTAACAAGTAATGTTGTGGCCCTGATATGAGTCTCTGCCCTGGGAAGAAATCCAAATCTTTGAGTGTGTCGCTTACTTCAGAGTCAGATCCTGTCACATAAGAGCCATGTTTCCAGAGCATCACATTGAATATGGCTTTTGCCCTTCTTTTCATTAATACCTGTTTTCCTCTCCATGTGTCCAGATCTATGAAGCTGTGAAAATGGATGTGGATGGCCGCACTGCACAACAGGCTGTGATGGAATTGACCCATTTAGCTGTTGAACTGCATGTGTAGTGACGGGAATTACCCTGCTCTTTCCCGAATAATAAATCTTTACAACTTCAGAAGGTGTCCTATACCATTAGCAAAAGTTTCCACTGAAGAAGTGGATGAGAAGTTGAACACCGATTCAACTGGGAGTAGGATGTGTCTTGCTGTTGGCTGAGGACGCTCAAGCTGGTTGTTTTATGAAGATAAAGTGTCATGAGAAAACCTTAAATAGTTTGTATTCTCTGATGTTTTCGGATGAAAATAGCAGCTTGAGTTTTTTCAGGCTTCTGTGTGCAAGGGGCAGACCTTGTGTTCTCACCTTGCAAATAGCAGGACTGTAATTTGAACATTGTTTCTGCGTAAAAACTGATGGAGAGTTGAGAATGAAGTGTGACATTGACAATGTCCTTTTAACATTTTGATTGGCAGGTCTCTACCTCCTGCCACTCACAATACTCAGAGAGGAAACTATCTCATTAACAACAAAGAAAGAAAAAAAAAGCAAGCCATTGCCTTGTGTCATCTGAGCACAAGTTATAAGACTTTGCTGACACCTGCAAAGGTGGAATAAATACCTGCGTTTCAATCACTGGGAAAAGAAGCCCATGTACATGCTCATTAGGGTTCAGAATTCAAATGTTCTGTGTAGGTTATTCCTATTAAAAAATTAACAACTCAGCCTAGGACAGAAAAGCAAATATAGTGATCCAGCAGTGCTCTCCCCCAGGAAGCCAGTGACCAATGACATACGTGTCAGGGGCGTGCAGGCTCTATGGGCTACTCAAGCACAGGGAGCATCAGGCAGAGCATCCTGTAGCTGGTAAGTAATAAAGGGTAGGTTTACATTGCTGTAGACTGTATGTATTTGGCTTGAACTGGACTGCATGGGTACCTAAAAGGAGCAGAGCCCAGCCTGATGCAGCCTCTGCCTCTGTGACTTAGTCAGAGGAGGAGATGTCTCTCAGCTCTCCCCAGGGACTACGAGCACTTGAGGTGTGGCACCATGGTGTGGGTGTGCATTGCTGGGGGCTGCCTGAAAACAGCAGGACCAGGGTGTGCTGGGGGTGTGCAAAGGAAGAGGTGCGAAACCACCACAGAAAACACGCTAATTCAGATGCAGCAGCAGTACAGCACTTTCTGCCTGCCTGCCAACGGCGATGGCAAATCCAGGTGCCCTTTCACAACCTCTGAAGCAGAACGCAGCATGTAACAATGGAGAGAGAAATTAAAGCCCCTCAAAGTAAAACTGAGGGGAACGGAAATTAAAACTGAAGGGACAAGCAAGGAAGAATTGCTGAATAACCCTTTGGAGCTGGGACATTCAGGTACGTGTTGCAATTTGGGTGGCAAGCTGCAGGGATGGATACCTGTAGTGGTCCATGCAATGCTTTAATTACATTGCCTGATTTTTTTACAGTGCTTCAGATAATATCCTCCTTCTCAAGTTTGCAGTGGCACTTCTCTATTCTTTGGACCAAAGGCTATTCATCTTTTTGTTTGTTTGGGGATTTTTTGTGTATTTTTTAATCACCCAGATGTATTTTTCCTTTAGGGAAAAATAAAATAAAACCTTACCTATTCTATAATTAGAATTCAGGTTAATCTTCCTTGGACTGGTGTTTTTTCCCCCTCTATAAATATAGGTAAGAATTATTAAGTGAGAAGCTAGAATACAGAGGGGTTCTGTTGCTGCTTTTTCCTAGTGCTGCTTTGCTTAATGGACCTCAGCAAAATTTCTTCAGACACCATTCCTTCCCTCAGTATTCCCCTTCATCTCTAAGAAACCCAATGCTTAAGACAATCTCAGAAACATTTCCAGGACAGAAGGCAACAGCATGAAAATTTTGGAAAAATAGCCCCATTTTCCACAGTATGAGCAATAGCAGTTAAACTACCTCCTCCCTGCTGGGAGGGCTTGATGGGCCCTTTCCCTGATCAGACAGATCACCTCTTAGAAAAAATTATCTGTCGTGCTCATTCCCTTCTTGTTCTGCACAGTTTCTGAACTGCTCTCAACATCTTTTTGGTGGTTTTCTCCACACCATGTCCACACTAGAGGGGCCAAACCATGTCGTTATCTGTCTCAGGCTGATATGGTTAAATGGAGGGCTTCTGTGCAAAGCTAGATTTGACCCTCTGTAGAGTTTTTGGTAGCAGTGGTGTCCAGCAGGTGATTACTGGAGCTGGATATTTCTGCTGTGTTTCCAAGCCCTTCACAAACCTTCATCTGTGTGCCTTTGCTTCCAGCTGGTTTAGGTGGTGGTGTGCTCTGGGAGGGAACAAATTCTTTCTGGGAGCGTGGTAGGATGCTCAGAGCTCGGGGCTTTTGGCATGGCTGTGACGTCCATCACTAGCTGCATTGTCCCCCACAAGATGGTAGTCTATCATACAGGCACGCACTTGCATCAAGCCAGATCAGCTCCTTTTCTTGTGCTGTTCCAAGCCTTTTTAAGCTTTTTGTTTGTTTGTTAGTTGGTTGTTTTTTTTTCTCTTTGCAGAGCATAGTGTTAGCCGTGATGAGTGCTCGGGATCTTCTGCTTTTATGCTGCTTTACCTTCCACAATAAAGTTTCTGTTCTCTCTGCAGTCCCTGCTTCTCTTGCTGAACCAGAAGAGGAAGCTGCAGGCAGTGCCATGGAGGAGGGATAAATAATAACTTGTAAATTAATCCCAAAGCAAGATGACTTCAGTTACCACAATCTTTTCCATTCTGTTTTCTTGCTTTAATGCAAAATGGAAGAGATCCACACCCCACTGGAAATGCAGGTAACTTTTGTAAGGCACTAATACCACTTTATGGTAGCATCCTTATCTTGACACCTTAAAGGAAACACCTGAAAAGGCAGCTGTTATATTTCCTAGTATGCTTTGCCCAGCAACATGGGTCCTTTCTCTGTTTCCCCTAGTTTTGTTTGTAAAAGAATTTACCTTCTCTTAAATAAATGCCAAAGATTAAGCTAAACAAGCACCACTTTCTGACCCTTCTCCCTGGCTCTCTGCAAGCCCCATGGTCCCAGTGGGTGGGTCTATCCCAAATCTTAAGGCCATCTGAGTCTTGCATGGTGTACAGACTATATGGTCCCCTGGTCTTGAATACATCTGGGTGCTTATTATGAAACCTGCTGTGTGCAGGTCAGCTCTGTAGCAGGAGGGCAGGCAGGATACACAGCTGTATTAATTACCAGCAGCTCACTAATGACTGTCTTTACCCAGTAGAGAGAATGGCTCTTTTCTTGGAGGTGAAAACAGTTATTTGGGTGAGAGCAGCAAGAACGAGAGTTCCCGCAGGGATGTATCCTACAAAAAATATATATTATATTCAGTATAGCTGAATGGGATACAGTGTTAAACCTTTTTTCTGAGCTTGCTTTTACAAAGACAAGGGATATGCAGCTGTACCAACATCTAAACAACACCAGTTCATGCAGCGACATTTTATGTAGCCTGTTTTTAATATTCCCCTGTCACAGTATAATAGATGCACTTGCTGGAGAAAACAGAAAATTATGTGGTGGGCTGACCCTGGCTGGGTGCCGCGTGCCCTCCAAAGCTGCTGTGTCGCTCCCCTCAGCTTCACGGGGCCCGTGGGTCGGGGTAAGGGCAGTGAGAGATCCAAAACAGATTGACTTGGGGAAATTAATTTATTACCTATCAAATCAGAGAAGGGTAATGAGAAAGAAAACCAAATACTCCCGAGTTCTCTGCCTCCTCCCCACAGCGGCGCAGGAGACAGGAACGGGGCCGGGGTCAGTCCCTCACACGCTGTCCCTGCCGCTCCTGACCCTCAGGGGAGGCTCCTCACCCCCTGCCTGCCCCAGCCCGGGGTCCCCCCCACGGGAGAAGGCCCTCCACGTCATGGTGATGTTAGTCCACTCACCTGCTCTGCTTGCTTTAGGGAACTGACTTTTGATATACTGAGTAATAAAGACCCAGCCACTTTTATTCTACTTTCGTAGCTGTAATTCTTATCTTGTCACCTCCTGGGGTCTCACGGAGAGCACTACATTGCATTCTCCCATGAATCCACCTTCCCCTTGCGACTGCAGCTGTTTCTGTGCTAATTACCCTGCCTAGCTCAGTTGGTTGAGTGCCTCTGTTATTAAATAAACACTGCTGTTGTATCAGCCTCTGGTGAATTTCTGGAAGCGCTACCCTAATGCTTGGAGCATCCTGCTGCCTCTAAATCTTGTGGGATAGATGTGGGAGTATGATTTGGTGTGTGTATGTTTTTATAACATTCATATTTTTACAATTGCTTCTGTAAGTGAAGGTTTTTTCTTTTTTTTCTTTTTCATTTCCATTGGACATCTGTTCTTTGTTGCTGTTCAAACTTTCTTATTTCCTAAGGGTCTCTATTTTCTGTGTTAATATTGCTCAGCAGGAGAGCATATTAGGGACTCGTTCCACCTATGTAGGAGGGCTAAACCACAAAGTATGTATTCTGTGTTTCTATAAGATAAAGAATGTCTCTGAATAATGATGGGCTTCTATCATCATGTAAGAGGAGATGTATGCAGACAAAGACTTGCAAACCCAACTCCTAATGGTTTCTACACCCAGCTTGTTCAAGCTTGACTCAAAAGGGCCTTGTTACCTTCTTTTCCCTTGTGAGTGTGAAATGCTCTTGGCTTGATCTGGCACTGTTTGACTTTGGCTTTCCTAGTTAATTTTCCAAACACGGGGAACTGGGCTCAACCTCTGCAAACTGAACCAGTGTCTGGTAATTTAACCCAGACTGTTTTACACATCGTTGCCAGCGACAATCAACTTGCCTCTGGAATTTAGTGGATTGCTCTAGAGTTATTGTGTGGTACAGCTGGTTGAATAATGAGAAAACTTGTATGACTCTGTCCTCCTGAATGAGATTCATGGCTGTTTGCAGAGGCACTGCAACTCATTAATCACCAATATCCCAGTGGCTGCTGGGAATTTATGAAAATGTTTGCAAATTGTAAATGTTTCAAGAATACATTCTGGAAATGAGTTATTTGCTATTTGTCATTCATTGGTCTCCTGGCTGGAGGCATATCTCACATAGAAGTTTCAGTCATTGGGTCCAAGAACAAAAATTATGCCATATGACTATTCACACATCATGAGTGACTGGGAACGAAAGTGAGCCATTTGTGAACAAATTACATTTTGGAAATTATTTATCTGTACTAACGGGCAAAGATTTATAAACATGAGTTGAATTGTGCATGTTTGGAGCAAGTCAATACTTTTCCCTGATGCTTTCTTCTTCTGTCCAAGAATCTCATTTTCCATTAAGATACATGATATATAAACACATAAAATTTTAGTCTCTTGCCTGCGCCATTGGGAGAAAAATCTTCGAAGTATGAGCAGGATATAACGAATACAGTAATGTCTTCCTGAGCCCACAAATAACCTGGTCCCTGCAAGATACATGAATTGCCTCATTCATCTCAGCTGAACCTGGTATCTGAAACTTAACGAGCTTGAGAATGATAATGACTGAAATATTAACGTTAGTGTTTTGGTGTTTAGTAAAGTCTGCAGAAAAGGTGTGTGTGGGAAATGGCCACATTTGAAAGACTAGGAGAACCTGGAGTAAGCAGCAATTTACAAGTAGGATGAGTCTGCAAGAGAAGTGGAGCTTGGGAATATTTCCTTCACTTGATTTTCCTAGCTTCAATCCCTGCTTATGAATATTGAATGCTTTGACTAGTTTATGAATGATTCATCAACACAGGCACATACACAGAGTAAAATTGGGAAAAATGTTTGCTTTCATGGGTTTTATTTAACCACTGTTTTGCTTGAGACAGAACAGAACTCAAGGTGCACAGAGGGATTGACAACGAGGTGCAGCTGCTGCGAGTCCCATGGGGAGTTTAATTTTGAATGTTACTTCTCCTTTCATCAGTAGCTAGTGGTGGCTTTTGTGCCCTGATGGACAGATCATGCAAGGAGATAGGTGTCATGCCATAGGGCTCTGAACCTGTTATCCTCCTCAGAGAGCTTTGCATAGTGGCAGTACAAGGGCTGTTGGTTTGCTTATGCATTTCCTTTGCAACGCAGTTGTATCACATCTCTGTCTGAATAATCTCACTCATTATTTTCAGGAAAAGGTAGAGGTGCCACAGGAGATGTTGAGGGCAAGAAGAGCCTCCCATGAACTCATGGGCTGGGATATACCAAGCCCTTTAATGCTGGTGTATTCTTTCAGTCAGGTCTTGCAGAACCTACATCAGGCCCACAAGGTGGAAAATCCCTCCATCTCTCCGTGCAGTCCAATTCTATCCCACAGCAGCACTGCAGCAGGATTGGGGATGAGGTGGGGACAAAGGAGGGTCCAGACATGTCCTACATTCACAGCTGAAAAGAGACATAACTAGAAATAAGGAAAGCATCTCATGCATCTTCTCTTCTAATGTATGAGATGGAGTTCGGCACTGGGGATGTATCTGCCACAAGGGATCATGGAAAACAGAATGCTCCCCTTGCACATGAGTGGTGTCTGAGACCATGGCATGGGAAAGTGGCCACAGTGGTGAGGCAGAGGGCAAGACACAGCTCCAGCTGCTGTGGAAGGCGAGGCAGAAGGCCATGTTAGTGCATGGCACTTGGCAGTTGCAATAACAGGGCTGGTGCTGGGAGGAGGCAGAGCTGTGTCTGAGTATCGCTGAAGGCAGACAAGAGCTGTGATATCTGCTCCTGTCTCTGCTTAGCTTCATGTCTCTTTCTTCCCCAACCCATCTGTGTGATGAGGGTAATGATCATTACCCACCTTTTGGGAAGACAGAGGAACGAGACTATGTGAAGAACAAACAAAAAACATAGTCAGTCCAAATAACAGGGAGGACCTTATGAGGAGGTCTGTAAATGTAGAATTGAAGTGAAGAAGATGTGAAATCAAGTGCTTTGGGTGTTTTAGGTCAGTCAGAGGAAACCTGGGAAATGCTGGACCAGAGAACATACAGAAAAGAGGAACATCCTTTCAGGAGACAAAATGAAGTGGATAAAAACTGATAAGGCTTTTCTGTATTTAAAGTCTTTGACTGTGTAGATGGGTGACTGTTTACCCTGCTGTTGTCGGCTCCATTTCAGTGATGGCCACAACACTTCTGTGTGTGGCTGGGAAAAAAAATAATAATAGAACCATCTGGAAGTAATGAGTCAAGGATAATGTAAGATGACAGTAATTAATTCTTTGAAATGAAATTCCACAGAAGGGGGAAGAAAACAAGCAGAAGAAGGCTTGGGAATTATGCCAGCTGGGAAGCACAGGGGATGATTCTGGGAATGTACAAACTTCAAATCCTTTGGAAATCCCTGCACACACTTAGGGAAGGACCAAAGCTGGTCTGAAGGTTCCCAGTATAACATCTGGGTTTGTAGGTGAAGTTGCCTGTTTTGTTTGGGAAGCATCACTTAAGTATAGAGTTTTTATTTGGTTAGTTTATAAAAGAAGGTTTTGGGGACACAGAAGCAGAGCACATTATGGAAAATGCTACACTGACAAATAGCCTAGCTCCTGATTCTTCGCGTTGCATATATGTTAGCTTGTCCCTAAACCAGTCTTATATTCAGCTCATTTAGACACCTTTAACTCCATTTGATTTTAAAAATTATAAACTATCTTTTCAATACAATGCTTTTCAGTGACAGTCTAGAGCAGCTAGAACCTCTCCAACGGCCAGGTACAGAAGTAGTGGGCAAATCCAGTGAAGCATGGTCTCAGACTTTTCAGGATTTTGAGTTTTTGCAGGATCACCACCCACATGTTCTGCTGATCTTAAAGTTAAAAGTCTTCCTTTATGGCCTGGGAATGGACAAAGGGTTCAGGGATTTCCATCCCTTTTAGTGATGGATGAATTTGCCATACCTGAATGGGACCCATCCTGGAGGCTCAGGTTTTACCATCTGTGGTCATGGTCTGTGTTGGAGGTGCAACCATCTGAGTCAGTCCTTTGGCCCCAGGCTCTGGGGTCCTTATCGCTCTGAGATTGTGTCTCACTTCTCCATGGAAGAGGACGGTGTGCACCTGTATACAATGAGGTCCAAACTCGTTCTGACACTGGAAAAGCTCAAGGCAGTAGTTTGAGCAACCCTTACCCTGGATTTTCAGGAAGGCTTGGGTACAAGCCTTAACCAGCCTCAATATGCAGACCCCTGTAATTTGGGCTAAAGGGGTTTCTCTGAGGGCTGGCAGCAGCAGTATGCTGTGATTTGCAGTGCAGATCAGTTGACAGAGGATGAAATAACACACACTTTACAAGTTATTTATTTCTGGCCCTCTGAAATCAAGCCTCAAAACTCACCTTTTTTTGTTTTAGAAGAGTAACAACAGGTTGCAGCAGAGAAGATGGATGCTAGAAACGGAAGGAAAGATACTTAGGCTGTGTGTGCGTTGTGCAGTATGGGAAAACGCCCCCAAAACCCACTGATGGGCACAATTAATTTTCCCTAGAACTGCTTGATACACACTAAAGACACTCACGTGGCAGGTGTATCGTGTGGGTGTTTCGGGTACCAATGGCATTTAAACGACTATGCTTAGGCAACTAAATTGCTCCTGGCACATTTAGCTGCACAGAGGTCTAAGCCATTTCCACACCCTGCACAGTGTCTAATGTGCACAGACCTTAAAAAAGTTTCTATGTGCCCCCAGGCCAGCCCCAGAGGAGCTGACAGACACTGGAGCAGCTGTGGTGCTCTCAGGTCAACTGCTTCAGGTCGACCCGCTGTCAGCTCCTTCTCTGGTAGCCTTTCTCCTTCCCTCTCTCTCTCTTGTTATGCCCTGCTGGGTTTTTGTTCTTGCTGCAGCTGTGGTGGCCGCAGGTTAATTTTCTGAGCGCAGAAGCAGGCAGCGTTGTGCTGTGCTCCTTCCCAAGGATGGGGGTGTCCAAAATGGGTGGTGGTGTGTGCTGGATGGCCAGATGATCCTAATCTCAGGGCAGGTCTGCAGTGGTTTTAAGGAACATGTCCAAGGCTAGATGGGAACATGGACTCCATAAGTAGTTCTCAAGGTCATGCTCACTCAACAGCCAACCCCAAATGTTGGAGGCATGAAGATGACTGACTGCTTTCCTTGTCCCCTGTCATTCCCTGGGTGGCATCCCTTCAAGCAGAGCACGGCTTACTCTTTCTCTCCTCATCCTGCCTTCTTGTTTCTCTCTCCCCAACACCAGTCACCCGCTCTTTTTCCCTTTCTTTCCCAGGCTATTTTAGCACCAAGTTTTTAATGCCAATTTGGAGACAGGACTCTTATTCCTCCCCAGAAACGGTTGGAAATGCAGCTTCACCCCATACAACCTCTTCTCTCAAAATCATCAAAGCTGATAGCAGCATCACTCTCCTGCATCCTGCCTGCAGGTTTTGGCTCCCCACAGATGGAGTTTTCATTTAATCAAGCTCAGACTGAATGAAAGCAGCACTATTAATTAAACAATGGCCCATCTGGTACATTGCAAATATCTACACCACTAGGAGATTAGTATCAATTATATCAGAAGCTGGAGGGATGCTAAGACCTGCAGAGACTCACTGTTTGGGTTGTGTTAGAAACCAGACAGAGGGCGAGTGTGGTCCAGTGGAGAGATCTCTGGACAGCCAGCAGGGAAAGCCTGATCCTATTGCCAGCTGCGACACTGATACATTTTGTGCGTCTGGACAAGCCGCTGCTGGGAAATTTTCTTCAGGTGAAAGCTGAGGAGAATTTGGTGTCATTCCCAGTTATACCGTTGAAAATACTTCCTGCAATACTGTGCTCCAGAATTTTTCCACTATAAAATGCTGTAAAAATATTCTCCTGTCTTCAGAACATGCATTAGGAGCTGCAAAGAAAACTGTCTAGAAGGACTAGGGGTAAAAAGCTGCAACATGTGGTTTCAAATCCCTAGTTGTAGTGTTCCAGTGTGGTGTGCCATCTCCTGGCTCCAACCCAGGAACTCTCGCCTTATCAGCTGGAAAGATCTCACTCTAAGCTCATACTTTGGAGAATGCTGGTTTGGAAACTAGATTACTTTCTCTACAAATCATATACCAGCCTACTGGTGCAGCCAGAGATGTCCCAGAATTCTTACGTGCATCGTTTGGTAACAGCAACTACCCAGAAATCCAGGAAGGCCGATTGCTGTGGAGGCACAGAGATGATTTCTGTCACAAGAGTGGTGAGTCTGGCACAGCTGGCACTGGAGCTGTACAGATGTTGAACCTCCACTTTTGACTGTGGTGGCAGTGCTGGGTTTGAGTGAAAATTCATCATGGCAGAACATGTCATGGGATTTGCTTATGAGAGCACAAAGAGGTGGGACTAGAATTATATATATATATATATATATATATAAAAGCCGGCTCTATCATGTTATTTTTAGAGCAGCAGGCTTTATCAAGGCAAAGAGTTATGTGCAGTAAACATTGAATGGCTGTGATGAATAGCTATTCAATCAGAGATGGAGAAGTGTCACTTCATGGTAAGAAAAGAAAACCTATGTCAGTGCTAGAAATAGTGACAGTAGATTTGTTATCAGATAGAGGAGCTTTGCTATCTTCCATGTTTTGCTTTCAGGGACACTTAAAGGTCACAACAGGGGCTTCCTGAGCAAAAGTCCCCTGTCTAGGACCCCAGCCAACAATTCACACTGGGCCTTTTTTCCTGAAAGGCAAAACTGATTTCCAATTACAGGTCAGCCGACTTTTTCTTGAACGGGAATTAAGTCAATCAGATGCCAATAATATACTTTATTTTTTCTCCCTTAATAGATTTCAATAATTACTTTGGCTTCAGGCTGAGTAAATCCAATGTCAGGCACATTGGCGTGTTCAGATTTAAAGCTGCTTTGGCCAGATGGAATAAAGTAAGTGTGGGAGAGCTGACTTGGAACAAATAGAAACTGTCCCAATCCTCGGACTTAATAATCATCCTGGCTTGACAGGGTTTCAAGGCTAGAGGAATGCTCAGGTGAATAAATGCTCTTTTGCATTTCCCCACTCCTGAAAGGCTCCTCAGAAGTTTTGTGTCCCAGATGAGGCCATAGGTGGGTAGATATATTGGGACCTCTAATGGGAATGCTGCTCCCCACATTAGAGAAACAGTTTCATGAGCCGATGACAGAACTTTGTGCTGCTCAGTGCAAGGATGGGGCCCAGGTGCAGCCTCACATACACTTATAAAAGGTGTGAAAAGGAAGGGCTTTGGGCTTGGTTCTGCGGTTTCCAGCTTATACTGGATCCTGCTGCAGGGGACATAACTCTTGTTGGGATGCAACAACAGCCCAGGGGAAGCTTACTCTGGGACATGGCTTATGGGAAAGCATTTTGATGCAGCTGTCCATATTATCCTGCAAACAACTTGCTAATTTCCTTTGCTTTTAGGGCATTAAGGACATAGGGACTTCTATTCTGCAACACAGACAGCCTTTCTCTTCTCCCTTTGTTGCAATTCATTGGGATTTGGAGAGAAGGATGGCTCATGTTTGCAGGCTACCGAGCTGCCAGCCCTCTTATGCAGGGAGAGTTGTCCTTGGCTTGACACAGGGACACATGAATGTGGCTGGTTTGTTCCTGCAGAAGTCAGACTCCCTGCTCCCCAGTGTATAATGGAAGAGTCTCCCTTGGGAAAGAACAGTTGTATGAGAACAGCCTAGAAAAAGGCAATGGAAGGAAACAGAAGCTCAAATGCTGTTTAGCTGTAATGCCTTCTCCTGTGTGCTATGGGGCCTCCCTGAGAATAAAAATTGAGCTGGCAGCTGTAGCTGAGGAAACCTTCAGAGAACTGGCATCTTCAGAAGCCTCACAGATCTAGGACCATGAGGAACAAAGAAATAAAGTTGACCTTGTAGATGCATCAAACCTATGCAGGATTCTGTGAGATTTCTAAGGTAAAGGCTCTCGTATATCTAATTCAAGGCAGGCAAAAGGCCTCATGTCTGCTCCAGGCTAATGGTGTACATCTGAGCGGGTTAATTATTTTCTGCTGACCTCATCAATCTCAGGTCAAACCGGTGTTCTCAACTAATTGAGGGTAAGGCCTCCTTGGCAGAGAGAAGGGGTTGTATCCACCTCTGAGAAAAGACCTGGGGATGGTACACAGCCATGTAGATCTTGTTTGCCACATCTGTCCCCTTGTAAAATCTACATGTTTATTTTTATTGATGTTTTTATAGTTTGACAAATATTTTTCTGTGAAGAGAAACATAATTAACTTAAGTCATTTATATTAATCAGAAGGGGGAAAAATAATGCAAAGTGGGTAATTTTGCACTGAACAAGTTGGGTAACCTAATGAATATAAATGATGCTGATTTATGTGTTTACGGAAAAGTAACACTGGGCTGGGGGGGTGGAGGAAGAAAACAGGCCAGGAAAATGGACTGTTAAATGGTGTTCTATGATTTCTGTGGAGTCCTGCTCAAGAAGTGTTTCAAATGTAAATGCAACTTCTCAGTGTGCTTACTGGGACTAAATTGTTGAGAACAACAAAGCAAGACATTATTAGATTCACTTTCCAAATGATGGGATGACCCTCAGTCCCACAAATGAGCTGCACTGCTAAGTGTTTTTACTCATTTACTTGGCTGGGCAAGGCCATATTTCTACCTGGGAGATGGTGCATTTTGCAAGAAAGCAGATGCTGACCACTGCCTTCTCTCTGGGGCTTGCATCAGATACTGGTGGGGAAAAACGCAGGGTTGAAATTTCAGCCTCATGGAATTAGTCTCAAAATTCCTATGGGATTCAAAAATGCCAGACTCACCTGTAATGCACTGGGTAGCTGTACAACTGGATGTATATACATTGAGGGGAATTATCCCTAATCCCATTTGATGCCCTAAAATGAGCATATTGAAAGCTTTGTAGGTGTGTATGTACTGAAAAACGTCCTGCTGTTTAAAAGAAATGCTAAAGCCAATAGAAACAAATTATTTACCTTCAAAGCCACATCTAGCTTAGTATCTCAGACCTGGCACAGGCACTTGAAGCATCAGGGGAAAGCTAAGGAAATCCTAATGTACCCCAGCAGTTTCACAATGGACTCTCGTGTTTTTTCTCTTCTAAATGAAACAGGGGGAAATCCAGGCATAAGGCTCTTAGCTTCACATCTCCAAGAGGAGTCATTACCTCAAATATTCAATGCCCTTTTATCAGAACCCGTCACAGCTCTGAACATGGCAGTCTCAGGTTCACAGCTTTGTTTGCTCAGGTTGCCTAACACAACTAGGTTTTGGAGTCATATTTTATTAATCTTTTAAACAATCAATAATTAAAAGCAATATACTTGGTTGGAAAGCTCCTTTTATCCCAGAGGATTTCAGAGATGTTTGCAGACTGCGTGCGGGGAGCACAGGGAGCAGAGAACCACCTCTGTTCTGGCACAAGGTAGAAGTTTAACAGTACACGGCTTAGTGTGTGCTGGAAAGTAAATGAAAAATATCACTTGCTACTTCATCTTCAGCAAAAAATGTGGGGAGATGAAATATAATGATTCTGTAATGTTTCTGCAGGCATTTGTCCAAGACTGCAGAGCACTCATGATGTTATAGTGAGGATGGGACTTGGGTACTACTGAAAGTAAATTCATCTTTAGCAAAACCAGCCTGTTTGTACCTTTTAATGCTTGTTTTGATGCTTGTTGCCTGCCCTCACTGGTGTGGGGATACCGCAGGTACTGCTGTGTTTCCTCAGTGCCTTCAGCAGGCAGCACCTGGCAGCACTCAGGTGGGTGTTGATCTCCAACAACTCCAAAGGTTTGATCTGAAAACAGAGCAAACAATTCTACCTGTAATGGTGATTAAGCACAGGCATCAGGTACTATGGGAAAGGCTTGTGTCTGTCACCAAAATGTTGCGGTCCAAAGTGGATGTTTTCTATAGATCAGGCCAAACAGAAATTAATCAGGAAAGCCCTAATATCTCTGTGATGTGGGAGGCTGGACTAGATGATCAGGATGTGGTTTTTTTCTGGCTCTGCTGTTTGCAAAATGCTTCGCAGTTCAGGCTTACAGTCCTTTCAGATTCCAAAGTGGTTTGCTCCCAAAAGGAGGGATCCATGCCAGTTGTTCATTTTCAAAACTCTTTGCTTTAATGTTGCTGTTCAAGCTTTTCTGCTAATATATACCAAGAACTGTCCATTTTCATTTTAGTCTCAAAGGTTGCTGAATAGTTAATTCGAGGAGCTTTAATGAAGAATAAAAGAAAAGTACCACCCACAGGCAGAGGACTTGCCTGGTAATCTTAATTGGCAAAGCTTGTCAATGTTATAAATGATTGAAAGACCTGATGGCTTTCCGGGATCTGAGGCACCAGGGCATCTTTCACTGTCCCAAGCTTAGTGTTGGTACTGATTAGGCTTTACAGGGAGTTGTAAGAGGCAAACCCCTCTGTCTGCTAAGATCTCTTATATCCCTTGTGTTAAACATGGGAGACGCCTTGAAAGAACGAGCAGAACTAGCATACAGTGTGGTGTAAACACCGGCAACTTGGACTGTTAAATTACCAGGTGAACCACACTCAGCGTAAGCCTCTTTCTGCACCCCTGCAGTGTATGTTTATTGAGGTCTTATTCTGGTGCAAACAGATCATTGCTTCAGCTTGCACCTGTGAGAACCTTCTGGACCTAGGCAAAACCTGAACTGCTTCTCCGGTGCAAGTCATGCCACATCAGGCATATCATTGCTGTTGTTATTATTACTAAATCTGTTCACCACAAAAAATGACCAGTGGTTTGGAGTGTGAATTTATCCATGGGACTCTTGGTACCACCAGACCCTTGAACAGAACCAGATGGAAGCTGCTCAACAGCAAAATTCAGTGCTTTGCAATTTATGTGAATTTACAGAAGTCCCAGAGAATTGCCTTTCTTTGCTTCGCTGTTTACAGTCTTTGGACAAAGAATACAAGAGCCTGTGAAAACAGTCCCTGTTGAATGTTGTCAGAATAGTGATTGGTTTTTCCACAATGTTTAGCTCCACGGTCGTCTCTTCCTGCCTTTCAGGTAAACATGCAAGTGGCGTTGTGCTGTAGATAAGTGGTGTCGTCTGGGAGTAGGCTTTAATAGCGTCAGCTCCGTGGCAGCCTCCCACGCGCAGCTGAGGTGGCACGGTTTGAAGTGTGCTCTGCTTTTTTACACAGAAGTGGGGATAAGACTGGCTGGTGGGAGTCAAAAAAACCCAAATCTTGGTTTGTTTTTCAGAATAAGTTTTGATTAGATAATTACTCCTGCAGAGACCCAGCTGCACTGCCTGAATTCAGTTTCATCTCTCTTTAAACACTGCCACCTATTTCTGTTCCTCCTTCCCCTTCATTCTATGATCCTGGCTGTGGCTTTACCTGTTCTGTCCTTGAGTTTCTCTACAGCTGAGAAAAACTCCCCAGCGTGTGCTACTCGGCATCAGGATGGTCTCTTCCCTCTCAGCCACTTTCATCTCTCCTTCAAATGCACCTTTCCTCCTGCTCAGCTTTTGTTTCTCTGTTGAGCATTTTATTATCCTGAGGGTCAAGGGCGCTGGATAAAACCAAAGGATTTAGGCTTTCATTTTCCCGTACAGAAATTTTCAAGGGGCTTTTGTGGAGTCTTCCAAAGGATACAAATTGCAAAGCAAAACACTGCTTCTCCTTTTGAACACCAGAGATTAAGCGTATGGCCACACAAACACCTCACATCTCGCTGCATGTCAGCAACTTCACAGCAGCTGCTGGTGTGTATCCTCTTTTTCCTTTGTGCAAATGAAAGAGTGTGCCCCTCTTACCGTGGGAAATAAGCCACCTCTTGTTTGCCACGGGCTAAGAGCACACACAAGGTGGGCAACCATAACCATGCAGCCGGTGTGCTGCAGTGTGCTCTCCGCCTCTTCGCGTGATACCTCGTTCATCACGAATGTGACTCCCTGTCACCCCACCGACAATTGCATGAAGCCTTGAACCCTCCTGTTCCATCTCCAGTCTCTGCATCTCACTGACTCCTTCTGGTGTTTTCTGTCATCCACATTTCATATTTCAGCAGCCAGGGGAGCCACTAAAGTTATTTCTGATCTGAAGAGCTGAGAGTGATAACCAGAGTACAGCAGAGCTTTGATTTCCAAAGCACTTTGCCTACACGCACATGGCAGATGACAGAAAGTTGGTAGGTGACAGTCTGCATTTTCCAACCTGAAGAAAAACTGCCCACCTGTGCTGAAAGGAACATATCAGCTATGGCTTGTGGGTGAAGTGCTGTGCCAAGGGCCATGCTGTGCACAGAAGGAATGGCCTTATTTCTGTAGGCACATTGCCTCATACTGGGACTGGACTAAGCAGTCGGACATGGTCCTGTATGACACAAGAAACCGTCGACTGCTGGGAAAATTTAAGGGCTGCAGGCAATCTTTTTGTTGTCTTTCTTTTGCATCTAGTATATAGTTTTGGCCACCACTGAACAGACATGAGAAATAAGACCCATTCCTGGAGATCTGTGATCATGAATATGCTGCTGGAAGTGTGTTTATCTTGTTAGATGTGCTATCTCAGTTGAATTTCTATATAGAAAATGATGGCGAATATTAGTCAAAAAGTTTGCCCTGGGGAAATGATGCCTCTTACACAGGGCTCATATGCCTTTTAAGATCCATTTGGCAAAAAGGTGCAAACAATTTCAATGTCATTATTTTAGCTGATTTTGATCTTACTGAGACTTTATACTTATTTCAACTTACTTTTCAACAGTAATCTCTTATTATTGTGCAAATATGAGCAAAGAATTTATGTTTTACAGATAAAAACTCTGGCACAAAAGAGGAAAATGGTAAACTCAAGGTCAACTCTAGACCACAGTTCAGGACTTTTGTTATATGTCTTGGTTCCCCTAAAAACACCCTTATTTTTTCTCTCTGCTTCCTCCCTGAATTTTTACTACCTATCTTGTATTTTTGTATGCTGCTCTGATGCACTATTAAACAGCTAACACACTCCTTCCCTGAGGCGTATCACTCAGGTGGTCAAATTGTCCCTGTGTTTCAAAGTCTGCAGAGCATTTTGAGGCTTTTCCTGGAAAAAAAGATGATCCTGAAGTTATTTCTGGAGATAGGAGCATGCCAAAATGACCTTGACTTTGAAGACACTTCTGAGACCAAATGTTACTATAGTTGTAATGCACTGGAATAATAAAGCAGCTGAATCTTTGGTCAGGAATTCCTAAACTTTGATGTTTGGCTCAAGTGCATTTGGAGTCCTTTCTAGACAGTTTCAATGCTGAGGATCCTGCTGGTACACAGTTGTCCGCAGAGTATGCACCAGTATTTCTTTTATGGGGGGTGTTTAATATCCAGAAAAGCTAAGGAACACAATGTATATTTTCAGATATTTACTTTCCCATGGAAATAATTACTGTAGCTAGCACAGTGGTCCTTGGCAGCGCTGGAAGGCTCTGTGTGATTCCAACAAGACAAGAACCATCAGTGTCTCGCAGATGATCATGTGCAAGGATCTGCAGCAACACTAGGGAAAAAGCTGGAGAAGTTTTTTTGCCTTTTTTTTTAATAGGAAACTGATGCTGAAATGGTCTTTTTGTGATCAAATGGACCACAAACATTTCTTGTTGCCATTGGTTGTAAGGGTCTCATGACTACTACGGACTGAGCACAATTTCTGAGGTTGTCAGATGTGCTTATTCATTTGTTCCTCACATGCTGTTTTAAAACTGTACCTTCATCTAGTGCTTCACCTGAAAAGTGTGTCTTAACACTGTCCACTGGCAGAATAGGAACAACAAAATTCTTATTGTCCCTGTCAGATGCCCTTGAGCAGCTGCAAACTGGGGGTGGGTTGGTGGTGGTTGAGGGGCTTTTGCCATCAAAGAAGATAGGCTCATCCAGGACTGAACTGGCAGGGCATTCATATTCCCATACCATCATGCAGATATTCGCAGACAATTAAGCAGGGGAAATGAATTTAAAATTGAATACTCTTTGGTACGGCTTCTTGAAATTACTTTTATTAATCAACATTGATTTTTAAAATATTTTTTACATAATAGTGTCATAATTTTCCTGTTAAAGAGAGTAGCAGGGAACTTGGCAAAGGCTTGGGAGCTAATGAATCTGATTTTGTATTCCACGTGCCATGGCCCAGAAGCCAGGCTATGGCAGATTTCTTTATTGAACCTTCAGGCAGGCTTTTTGCGAGAGTCATTTTGTAAATGAGGGTTTGTAAGCCGTGACCATGGAGAAGGATCATTGTCCATAACAGTGGATGGTTCAAAGGCCTGATTAATAGTAGTGAACAAAGGCTTTCACCTTGAAGGTCACCAATTCAGATTTAGCCCAGTCTGACAGTGACAGCAACTTCTTCGTTTCTCAGAACCATAAGGGACAAGAATGATGGACAGAAAGTCAGGCAGCAAATTGCACCATAAAAATATACACAGGAGGTGTGAGGGAGAATACTCGCTTCTCTAGGGACTTCTAGTGTAAGGGCTTAATTTGTCTGCTAATCTCCCCAGGGACCAATTGTGTTAGAAGGCTCTGCAATGCCTGTAGGAGAAGCCCCTCTCTATATGTGGTCCCTTTAGGGAGCATAAATGAACTAACTAGCTTAACTGGGTCATGTAAGTACTGCCCCAAACACAAGCCCTAGGGACAGGCTTGCTGGGAAGTCAAAGGAGCAACTGGGTGTCACCAAGAAGTGTTTTTTTCCATGCAGCATGTGTTGTGGCATGTGAGGCTGTGTGCATAGAGGGTCTACAAGATTTTCTCACTTCCTTGGCATAGGTATTTCCTATTTCTCTACGTTGCTGTATCTCTTTCTGTCTTTGGATTCCTATGTAATTCCTGTGTATTTCCTGGACACAAGTTGTTTCCTGCAATCATACAGTGCCTGGGTCATGGAGGAGAGCTGAACCTCTTACTGTCTCTGATTGCTATTAAAAAAGAAATATGTTGCACAGTGGATAAGGGAGAGATAATTTCACTGGTGCTGCTTGTGCTGACTCTCTTTTGTTGAAAGATGTTGGGGAATGCATTATGACTGCCAAGAAGATGTGACTGGAACAGATATGTGCAAATTCTGGTTTCTTATAAACATGCAAATCCTGTGAAGATTTGTTCATGAAATGAGAGGTTGACCCTGAGGAAATAAAAAGATTCCTTACCACCTTTAAACGGATTTATATATACCTACTGGACTAATTGGCCAGCCAAGAATCCACAGAAGATTAGGAGGAAAACCTAGATATTTGCATTCTGTCGTGGATCAGTGATGTGGCTAGAGGTCAAATGAGGGGGGAAGACCAAATAAAGCACACAATAAAGTGGATCTCTAGGAACGGGGAGGAACTTGCAATAAGGCAGTACATTGCTGATTAAGCAACAGCTAATCATTCCATTAATCAGAAAATCAAAACCAGACTGCTAGATGATTGGGTCAATGCACTAATTCTCATTAGCAACAAAGGGAAAGAAGGGAGAGAGGGGTGGCTGGTGTGCCTTCCTCATGCTGCTTTCTGAGCAACTTGGGAAAAAAAGGTGCCAGCAGAACATGAATGTGAAATAAAGTGTGAAGGATGGTGTAGCCATGACTCCTAGGACAATGAGGATGGGGGTTTCTGCAAAGGACTGAATGAAGTAGTTAGTAAACTCATCTCACCATCATGGAGTAGGTTTGCAGTTGACAGTTAGACACTACTGAAGCCGTGCCTGGAGATGAGCTTACCTTGGCCACATGTATCTTCACCCTCCGAGTGACTACATGTGAGGAAAAAACACTGTGAGCATTGTTATCTTAATAATGTGGAATAAATCCTTTATTTGAGAGGGTTGTGGCTCTTGAATTAGGGTTGGAGGCCCTGGCATTAGACACTAAGATTGCACCTCCAGAGAGATCAATGCATCCGTGCAGGCAAAATGGAATTTTAACTTGTCTGGAAAAAAAATATTGCTCACAATGATATTTCCTTATGCTTCTCAAACACTTTTTACCACACACCTCCAAAGTGCTTTATAAACATCATGAATTTAGCTTCAAAACATGCTTTATCCTTCTTAGCGTTGCCTCGTGCTCACCCTCGTCCCACTTTTGTATGTTACTGTGGAAGGTAGGGCATGAGTTGCAAAATGTGAATTTAACAGTGTACCACTCACAACTGGAATGAACCGCCAACTGCTAATTATTCACTGGAAAAGTTCATGGGTAACTGTGAATAACAGATACATCTGAGAGTTTTCCAATCTGCCTCTGGAAAATTCATATATACAGAATGGCAACATTCATTGTAGGATTTATTTGTTGTGAAGTGTTTACTTGGCTCTGCTCCCGTGTCTATAACACCAAGCCAAGAACAGTAGGACCCAAACAGGCTTTCTTGTGAGATACCCAGAGCTTCCTTTTTCAAATCTGGCCAGGAAATACAAGAACAGCTTTTCTTGTGGCTTTTTAGTATTTCCAGTCTCTGATCCCCGAAGCACAGAAGCAGCAGAAAAACAAAAAAGTGGATGAACAGAGAAGAGGTTCCTTAGAAAAGCTCTTTATCAAACAGAAGTTACTGGTACCCAGTAGTTCTTTCATCAAATCCAGTCTGTGCCTGTGTGTCATCTTGCAGTAAATCACACTGAACAGATATAGTGTTCCTTTTTGGATCCCGCACATTTTGAAGCCTCCAATGAAACTTCAGGTAAACGCCTAGGGGTGAGGTGGAATCAGCACTGACATCTTTCCTGAACCATTTCTTCAGTGTGACTGGAGAGAAGTAAAATATATGCTGCTGGAATACTGCAGCAGCCCTGCAAGAAACCTTTATTTAAAGACACCTGCCGACACCCAGCACTGTGCTGTCAAAAATCCACCTGACCCTGCCTAGCCCAGATGTCAGCTAGATCTGTAGACCTTCTCTTGCCACCTCTGTTCCTGGATACTGTGCAAGGACTGTCAGCTTGAGCTCTCTGGGGTGGCTTTCAGTGTTGTTGACTCTAAAGTTTTTGAAAAGAAATTGTCCCCGAAATCCTTAGTTTGGTTTACAGTCACAAATCTTAAAACTTCTGGGGATATTTGATATTTTTGGCTCTGGTTATTGAGCAGTTTGTGTACCCCAGTGGTCATATTTTCACATGACTCAGCAACTGCGAGAGCTAGAGATGAACAAAAAATAAAAGATCCTCCTGCCATCTCTAGACTCCAGGAGCCAGAGGGTTAAGTATAGCACTGGTTTCATGAGAATGGGCTGTGCTGGTTTTGGCTGCAGCAGAGTTAATCTTCTTCTGGCGGAAAGTGAGCGAGTGGCTGTGGTGCTCAGCTGCTGGCCAGGGTTAAACCACGACAGTCCTTTTTGGCACCCAGCGTGGGGCTCAGAGGGTTTCAGAGAACAACAGATTTGATTAGAATGTGCCAAATCAAATTTATAGCTGTTATTGCTGTTTAGCTATTAATTGGCAGGCTTCTGTGCTCGCCCTAGGGCTTGCTTGCATTACTGTATATTAGTCTAGTGCTCGTTCATGGCTGTTTTTTGCTTTCACTGCTTGCTGTACTCCTTATCACCTTACTGTGCTGTGCCCGGAAACATTTTGATAACAGCAATGGTAATACGCCTGGGCTGGCAGATGGCCAGGGCATCGCTGCTGTTTCTGTGCTGCTGTACTGGACAGGCTGGAACTCCAGTGTCAACTGGAGCCAGAGGGACTGTCACCTGTGGATGCATCCATGTGGGAGCAGGACACCTCAAAGCATCTGTGGTTGTGGATAAGTCCATGCCAGAGTAGGTACATATTGAAGTGTCTGTGGCCCTGGTTATGCCTGTGCTGCAGCAGGTATGCCTCTGAAAGAATTGTGGCCCAAGGACAAGCCCGTGCTGAGGAATTACACCTTGAAGCATATGTGGCTGTGAACAAGTCCATGCTACAGCAGGTGCAGCTTTAAGCATCAGTGGCTGTGCATGAGGTCATGCTGGAGCACCTCAACATGTGTGGCCATGGGTAAGCCCACAACAGAACAGGTACACCCCCAGAGGGGTTGCAGCCATGGGTAAGGCCATGTTGGAGCAGGTTTACCTCTAAAGGGATGGTGGCTATGGGTAAGGCCATGCTGGAGCAGGGCTATCTCTGAAGGCATTGTGGCCCATGGATAAAGCCATGCTGGAACAGGTGCACCTCAAAGCGGCTGTGGCTGTGGATAAGTCTATGCCGCAGCAGGTGTGCTGCTGAAGGGGCTGTGGCTCATAGCTGAGGCTCCAGTTGGAGCAAGTACATCCCTAAGGGACTGCAGTCTTTGGGTAAGTACAAGCTGGAAAGGGCAAGGGGCAGGATTGCATTGCAATGTTAAACCCTATAAACTGGCCCAAAGGGACCAGAGATGGACATCGCAATGCAAATACCTTTAGATTTTTGTAACCCATGATTTGAGTTGCATGTTATAGGAATTATTATAGCAGGAACCACCTGAACTAATGGAGAGCAAGTGCAGCAGGGACCCGACTGAGCTGGCTTTGGTGCCCAATAACGACACAAAACACACCACCTCTTCTGTCCTGGTAACCAGCATAACAGGTGGAGCCCAAAGTCATGGACTAAATGAACTCAAAGAACATTTTGTGGGTATTTGTGGACATTTTATGGACTTTTCACAGTGGTGGTCCATAGACTAAGGGAATGATATCTGTGTATTATAACAAAGAATGAGAAGGGTGGTGGTGGGTAATGCAGATGTATTGGGTAGTGTGGGATGTGAGCATGATGTAAGTGGTATGGAATAAAGGGTGGAGAATATGCTGGTTTTGGCTGGGGATTAGTTTTCTTCATAGTAGCTAGTATGGGGCTATGTTCTGGATTTATGCTGGAAACAGTATTGATAATACAGAGATGTTTTTGTTAGTGCTGAGCACTGCTTGCAGAGCCAAAGCCTTTTCTGCTCCTCACATGACCACACCAGTGAGGAGGCTGGAGGCACAAGGAGGTGGGAGGGGACACAGCCAGGACAGTTGACCCCAACGGGCTCAAGGGATATTCCATACCATACGGCGTCATGCTCAGCGTATAAAGCTGCGGGAAGAAGAAGGAAGCAGGACACATTTGGAGTTTCGGCATTTTGTCTTCCCAAGTCACCGCTATGCGTGCTGGAGCCCGGCTTTCCTGGGGATGGCTGAGCACCTGCCTGCGCTGGGAAGTGGTGAATGAATTCCTTGTTTTGCTTTGCTTGCATGCACAGCTTTTGCTTTACCTATTAAAATGTATGTCAACCCATGAGTTTCTCACTTTCACTCTTCTGATTGTCTCCCCCTCCCACCGGGAAGCGGTGAGCGAGCGGCTGTGTGGGGCTGAGTTGCTGGCCGGGGTTAAGCCATGACACTGGAAAAACTCATTCATGTTCTTTCTCTGGAGACTGGCCTCATATAACATTTTCTTCTCTGTTTCTAGCCCATGTTTTTCAAAACATTTCACTCTTCGTTTTCAGCCTATGTGGTGACTGCAGATGATCCCAACTCCTCCCTGGTCCCCTGCCGTGTTTTGACTTGGAAAGCATAATGCTTTTAGGTAGCATGCTTGGCTGCCTAAAGATGCCACCTATAATGGGGAAATAATCTCTTGAAATGGAAAGGGAATATTAGCTTGGGCTTTGACATGTCAGATCTGAGAGGAGAGTGGAAATGTTCTGGCAGTGGCCTGAGGCAGAGCCAGGCTGGCAGGGTTGCCATGGCAATCAGCTTGTTTATCACATCAAGGTCCCTGTAATGAAACAGCAGAAGATGTAATTCAGAGAGCATTGAAAGTAAAATATACATATCAGTGTGTATTAGGTTGCAAGAAAAGTGAGCAAAGAGATTGAACTGTCTCAGTGGTTTATGAATAAATGGAAAGACTGAATAAAACTTTTGGTCTGAATAAAACAAAGGGCAGATTTTTCAGCAACTTCAGTGTCAAGAGGTGATACTGATCAAAATACAGGTATTGTGGCATAAGTACAAACTGAGAAGGGTATTCAGATGTGCAAATTAAACTTATACTCAATTCGCGTGAAGAATTATCCTATGTTGGTGAATGATAGCTTTTCTATTCCTCTCATTTTCATTGACGGAAAAGGTCAGACTATAAGAAATTACTGTTAATTTGGGCCTTGATTTGAGTGGAGTGAAATAACCCGTAAAAGCTGTGATGGCTTATTGCATAAGACAGTGTTTGCCTATAGAATATAGATCTTGTGGGAGGATCCAATTTTAAGAATGGAGCTATGGGATAGTAACAGATGGATGCTAAAAATTTTTTAATTCTTGCACTGTTTTTGATATAAGCACAACTCTGTGCTATGCAACATTTAACTGGTTACAAAGGGTTGCAGGATCAGCCACCCAGTTCAATTTGGAAGAAAGGCAAAAGATTTGATTGAAAGAAATGGGCAGCTCCAGACATCTGTTTGTACGAGATGTCTGCTGTAAGTGCTAACCTGCTTAACTAGGCTTTGAAGTTCAGGCCACACGTTACTGGAAAGTTTTTTTCCCCTGGATTCATGAAAAGTTTCTGCACTTCACATGTGACTTCAGAATCAGTAGGTGCAAATGACTCGTGCAAAAACCACGAGTGTTACACAGCCAAGCATGGGAGACCTTGAGCAGGGAAATGTGAGCAGAGACCCCCATCCTTCCCACAGACCCTGGGACCCCGGGTGTCTCTGCAGGCTCTCTGCCTCCCCATGCAAATGGCCTTCACATAGCTTATTGACTGGGTGTTTGCATGCACCGCTGCTTTAGTTTGCCTTGGAAAACTTCAGAAACAGAGAAATGAGTGCGTGAGAGGAACTGAAAGCTGAGAGTCAGGGTCTGCTGTGGCAGTCTTGCCATAAAGGAAGACAGGGGTCTGGAAGGGTTAAAAACACACACAGCTAAATAAGCCTAAAACATGCACTGAAGTATAATGTTATAACTGAATAAATTATATGCTTCAAAAGAGCTCTGCTTACATATTTAGCCTGTGCTGGCTATGCATCTACTCACGCCGTACTGTGTATATTTGAGTGACTGGAACAATTCCCGAGGTTAATTACTAAACTAACCAAAGGCCTTGATTTATTTGGAGCTGATGGAGACCACTGTACTTATTCCTCAGATTTATCAAGCAAACACAATTATGTTGGTCATGACACATGGCTTGACTAATAGCACAGGCATATTGGAGTAAAAACCCTTTGCCTTGGCATGTGTTGCTCAGCCATGGAGAAACTCTCATGCGCCATAGGATGGGAGGTGATGTGGGAGGGAAAGTAAAGACCACCCGCTGGATATTGTCCCTGCTGCCTTGCTTTTAAATTACATTGCATAACTGGAAACTACAGAAATATATGACATTATCTTCTTCTGAAGCTCAGGATATGTTTGCAAATAGTTCTTGCTAAATGGATTTCTGATTGCAGGATACAAAGCAGTCTAGTTGTCTATGGCAGGTGGCTCAATGAGCTAGATAAGCGCACACCATTGAGGTCTTTGAGATAGCCTCTGAACCAGCTGTCAGTGAACTTCCACTGTAGTTTTCAGTGGGAACAAGAGCTGTGAATAGCTGGAGAAGAATGTCTCCAAGTCATTTGAGAAGTCTGATGTAAGCTGCTGATCTAACGTCTGCATATTGGCCTTTGCAAAGACTGGCAGATGCACAGTGTCACTGCATGCCAACAAGCCACTGCCATGTGAATCAAAAGTTCTTCTCACCAGCTTGCCTCCTCTCCAAGCCAGTCTTGGTGCTTCATCTCCTCATCTTCCACTGCATGTTGCTGCACGCTGCACAATTTTCCTTGTGTGACAGAAGGTTTCTCCAGGAAGATCTTTCTTTGTGAATATCTTATTAACTATGCATTCTGATAGACACGCATAAAATCACAAACCTGTAAACAGATATGAAGGCAGGGCAATGAATCTATCATTTCCAAGGTTGGTTAACTTCTAACCTGAAATGCTTTTCCACTTCTGAAGTAATAATAATTATATCCTTAAAAAATGTGATTATGTTCCTGATTCAATACTAACTTAGGTGTGCGGTTATGGACATCCCTATTTAATAAAGCCCTTAAATATATGATTAAATCCTGCTGAAGCCCACTCTTAAGAGTTTAGCTGAAGTGGCACTTAATTCATTACTGCTTTAATATACCCTCTGTTAAGTCCTATCTAAATATGAAATAATGAAGCAGGAAGTGTCATCCATAACACCAGAACGATGGCATTTATTAACAGAGGTAGTCCTGAGCACTATCTACTTTTAGAATAGTTCTTCCTTTTTGGTTGATCGGGGCTGCATCCTGGCTGCGCTGTAGGAGCAATGGCTGCAGCACCTTTGACATTAAATTTCTCAGCCTCCTGTACCATTTTGGCTGTGAAGAAGGGGCTGGCAGTGGAGGTGCAGTACCAATCTCTGAGCATCCCATCAGGTGCCGTATAGGCCCTGGCAGCAATAGTGGTACTCAAATGCCAGCTGGGGGGTGTGCATGGGGACATGTAACCCACAAGCAGGGATGTGCAGGTGCAGGTCTCACCAACCTCCCCTGCTTCTCCCTGGTCACTGGATTCATGTCCTGCCCTTTGCCTCCCACTGCCAGCTCTCTGCCAGTGACCGAATTTGTGTTGTCCCTGTGCTTGGGCTTTGCTTTTGGCTGTAAAAGTTGAACAAGACAGCCTGAGTGTCAGATGGCTGCCCAGTTTATCTATTTTCAAGTGGGAAAATGGGGGACCTGATTACAGAGCTAATGTAGGAAGACTTGAGCTAAGAAGCTTGAGAACTGCCGATTTAGAATAATAAGTTTCTTAAAGAAAAGAAAAGAAAACAAAAGAAACCACCTTTGAAGTGTGGACAGGCTTTATGATGATGCTTCTACATTTTGAACATGTGGGTGTTTCAAGTAGCAGGATTTGACAGAAAAGCCAACCCTGCTTTATTTACAATCTCTTTATCTTCTGGAGACCTGGTATACTTTAGCAATCAAAAAACAATGTAATTTTGACAATTGTTTAAAAAAGAAGAAAAGGGGAATGGAAAATAAGTTAAAAGCATTTGTTTGTCTATTACATATTTATTTTATGCATTTTTGTGATCAAATGGGTGCTTTGCCAAACTTGCCCTGGTCACAGATATCGGCCTCCCTTTCTCATGAACTGATGTGAATGAAATGTTCAGTCATTTGCTGGAGCGTAAGGCATTTTCCTTTTTTAAGTAGGAGCCAAATTGCAGGAGTCAGTGTGTGCCAAGGAGAAATAAGACAAATGAACCTCTTCCACCATGCCAATAAGCAGTCAATGCAGTCTTTGAGGACAGGTTATCTAGATGCATAGAGCTTATGACGTAGGCACCCATAGTGCTATAAAGTCAAGGAGCTTAAAATCAGGCAGATAAACCACAATTAAAAGAGGTGTTTCCCATGGAGAACCACAGACAGTGGTCTGCAGCAGCAGGTGGAAGAAGGAGAGCTTGACATATATCTCTATACCACTAGGAATGCATCCCAGTGACATCCTATACTACTTGCAGTGTGTTGAGCCACCTGGTCCTCTCCCAGGACAAGGCCTGGTAGCCAGTGGGGGACTCATCCAGCGAGAGAGGCCGCTGTTACTGAGCCTCACTTCATTATCTGCTGGCCCTTCGTTTGGAGTGAGCTGCATTTTGCTGCAGCTTGTCATTGCTGGGCCTCGTCTGCATGCAGGAATAACTCGCATTCAAAACACCTAGCTGTCCCTGTGCGGCACTGGTGAGAGCTGGGATCGCCGGTCCCTTCAGTAAACTCCTGCATGTCTTAAACGGCTACTGATCACCGCTGGCCCAGGGAGCTGTGCTTGCTTCCCAAACTCGGTAGAGGTTTCCTGGCTCTAACTCCCATGAATTATTCTCCCTGAGCCTGAGTTGTTTCCCCAGATCCTATGAAGGGATCTAGGGATGCTATGGCTGAAATACCCTAATGATTTAGGATTGCTATGACTTAAAATCCTAATTAGATCCCTCTGTGCATTATGACTGACTGTCTAATTGTGGGATGGCCTGATACGCTTTTCAACAGGACTTCTGTCTCATGCAGTAAACATAATTAGTCCTGCTATGGGAGCTCCCTTTGGCTATATTTCCAGTTCTCAGATGGCCTCTGAGTACACACCTTGTGCCCAGAGTGCAGGTTAGGGAGACACTTGGATGTGTATCAACCCCTTCTTATGCCCTGATGTCCCCGTAAGGAAACTTTGGCACACAGCAAAGAAGGAAACCACTGAATTCTCAAAAAAAGTGTCTGGTGTGGATAATCAGGGAAACAGGGGTTGTGAATGCCCCTGCAGGTAAGGCAAAACACAGCTTACGTGACCCTTACATGTGGACATTTGGGAGCAAATGTACACAGCAAATGCAGCAGGGATCTGGAGAAGGCGGTGGATGGGGTCGTCATGGTTGAATCAGTGTGATGCTTCCTGGAAAAATGGATTCTGCCTGTACTGCAGCTGCAGGGCTTGTGTGTGACGCTAGGCAGAGAGATACTAACTCTGTTTTCCATATCCTGCCTGTGCACGATGCGAGCTGCAGAGTCTGCTTTGCAAAACAGGGGAGAGAAATCAGCAACCAGACTCAAAGCAATTAAAGTGCCACAAAACCTAGCATCCCCTACCAAATCAGGACTTTCAAATGAAACATCCAGCACTGCTGGACATTTCAGATGTAATATCTCACTGTCTCAGTTCCCCATCACCACGGGAAGTAACAAGACCACATAATTTCTCAAGATTTTTTGTGTATATCAATTAATTAGGTTTTGCAAACCACTCAAACACTGTAATGATGAATGCTTTAAAGAATTTATGATTAATGTTGTCTTCAGATTAAGTCTTCACAGGGTACATAAATAAGGCCTGGGGCCGTACACAGAAAAATGAGGATAGAATGAAATACTGAACAGCTCCTTCGGGGGGGAGCAGATCTATTGTGCACTGCAGGTGGTGAGGGTGCTTGGAGGTGACATATGTGGGCATGCAATTAAAGACCATGACAAGCGCTTTGCCCACACAGGGCTGAAGCAAGCTTGCACAGACCTCTTTTTATTGTTATCTTTGAGTTGCAACTTTTCATATTTTTAATTCAGTGAATGTGAGGGGGTTTTATGTACTTCATGTACCAAGACACAGGCACAACTCAGAGTTAATTTGTTTGTGTCTCGGTACACAAAGTACATTTGAAAAAGAAGAAAAAAACCCTCTTACATAAATAACAAATGCTGGAAATCACACGGCTGGTAGTGACATGTTAGTGCAGCCTTGCCATGAATACTATGGGGGGCATGGTGCCCATTAAGGAGTAACAATATAATATTCTTTCCCGGGTCATGTTGCATAGTGTTCCTGTGCAAACTCCTCCTGCCTCCAGCCCTGGGTATGCATGGGATTATCTCAGCATCCTGTATTCCTGGGCAAGGATCCACTGGTGAGCCATCTGCTGACTTGTGAGGAAGGACTGACGAGCCAGCTTTCCCCTCCATCTTGTCCACTTCAGAATTTGGGGGCTAAAATGGTACCCTGGCTTTCTCACCACTGTTGGCAGTTCAGCTTCAATTTAGTGTGAACGTGACTCCTGCGGATGCCAATAGCATTAAAACACTGGGCTATGCTTTCTGGCTCAGCTGGAGTGTTTCAGGAAGCCTATGGCGGGTGCTTCCAGGCACAAATGGCATGGTCATCCAGGGGGCTGGCACTAGCCCTGCACCCCCCCAGTGTCAGTGCAGGGGGAGCAGCAGATGGGGCCTGCTGCTCCTGGAGACATGGCAACTGAGCTGGTGCTGCTGGCAGAAAGTCCCAGGGAAGTAATTCAGAATAGCTCAGGCTTCTCTGTAGGATGGTCTGGGCTAGTGATGAATTATCAAACAGGAGCCAGTGAACTTCTAACCTTGAGGTTTACTGTTCATCCCCAAGGCTAAATGAGACTAGGTTGTAATCCAGCTGAAGCTTAGGTGTCTTCTATCCTGGCTTCCTTCACTCAGGTGCCTGCAAAATGTGGGTCAAATCATCCGGGGTTGTCCTAACCTCAGAGAGCCTCCACGGGACAGCGAACAGAGCATCTCACCTGCTGAGGGCTTCAGGCGTTTTTTCTGCACTAATGCTTCTGCTATAGCTCTTCCTGGGAGACCGACCCAGGATTAGCAATGGTGGATTTCTTCCTTTCATCCTCCTTCCCTGCCATACACACGGTCTTGCTGCACAAGATCTGAGCACACATTGGCACAAACCAATGCTTTGCTGTGGAGGGAATCCAACCTATCCTAAATTACAGCTAAGCCAATCAGAGCTTGCCAGTTCAGTTCAAAAACAAACAATCCCATCTAATTTTCTGCATGTATGTTTTCCCTGCATATTCTTTAGCTTTGCCTTGGCATTTCTATAGCAGCAGGAGACTATTATCTTGTCAACAATGGTCTATTGCATTGACATTATCTCTTAATTACACAATTACTTTGTTATGTACTGTAGTACGAGTAATAAAACATCTGAAGTACTTCAAGCAAATATAGTTTTAAAGGTTTAAAAGAAAAAAAACCCAATCAACCCTTGATTCAAACTCTTTGCTAAGTGTAAGGACTTTTTGTTCTCTTCATAGGTTAAGGTAGTAACTCTACAATTAACGCTAGGAAAGGTGTAGATAAAATGTGTTTTTTGTTAGGATTGGGAAAATGGTGCTGCATCTCATCCTAAAAGACGTGTCAAGTGAACCGGGCTGCTTTCTTCACATCACTTGACATATCGCCATATGAGCCCTCAAAAATGAACTGGGTCCAATCCTGCTCCCGCTGTGTGTCTAGACTCATCCTGACAACACACTGCATGGGCCAGCCACGCCATGGGGGAAGCGCTGGCCTGACTGCAGTCCTGGGTACCTATGGGGTCGCATCCCTGCACCAGATACACACCTGTGAGAGCTCTGCTGGTTTTTCACTCCAGAGATGCTGACCTGGGATACCATACTGGCACTGCTGTTGCCTGAAAGTATGCTGGAAACACAGCCCACAGCCAGGTACTCTGATAAGCTGCTCCCATACCTACCAGGTTATCTCTTGCTGGCAGCTGCATCATGCCCCAGACTTGCTCCCAACAAAGTCAATGATACTTTGTTGTTGACCTTGAATGACAGCAAATGCATGACTTTGTAGCCTAGACAAACCTGGCACATTTGGCAAGTATTTTATTCTAGAAACAAGTCTCCTTAGCCCCTTAAAAGTCTAACACTGCTGACTTTTAGACTTACTACTTTTTCCTACAAACCTCGCTTTGCCTCCTGACAACATCAATATCTTAAAAATAAATAAATAAGCATACAGTGCAAGCACCTAAATTGAAAAGCAGCAGTTGGCAGAGCCATACATCTTTAATCTGGATTTAGTCAGCCAGATAGAGTGAAGTTTAGCAAGACCCCTCAGGCAAATCATTCAACAAATTTACTGTACTGCACTTAAGAAGTCCATCAGTTCTTTCCCCTTTAGACAGGTATAAAAGAGCCACAAGGCAGGAACGCTTCCAGTCACCACTCCTACAGCTCACTTCAGCCTCTCTTCTAGGATAAGGGAGGAGGGCAATGGTGGCTCTTGGTTAAAGCTTTGTGTGCCAGCACAAAGGAGGGGGCAAGCTCCCAGGGCTGGTGGGGAGAAGAGGTGGGATGAAGCTGGAGGAACAGCCTGTGGGTGCAAACACCTGTACCAGTTTCACTGAGGTCCTTGCATTGTGTCAGTGTCTCTCTGAGAGGAAATGCATTTGCAGAGGAGATTCCTGTTTCTACAGAGGGTGCTTGTTTGGCTTTTCTTTTGTTTTGGGAGGACCATACAGGGAGGATTTGGGGAGGATGACTTAAGCAGGACTGATTTTCATGTTTCATCTGTGCATTTCTAGCACTGCCAGTCAAGGACTGAAAGATGCTTCCAGCTGCTCAGCTCCTCATCCACTCCCATTGCCAGAGAATTTTAACTGGGACCCTTTTCTTCGAGTAGCTATTTCTAGTAATCAAAAAGATATCATAACGTTGCATTACTGAGAGATGGAAGAGAGAGGAAAAAATGTAGGTCTGTTATACATCACTTGGGGAACTAAAACCAGCAGCTCTGAAGTACTATCTGAATGTTGCAGTGATGAAGAATGAATAAGGCAGTGAGCAGAGCATGTAGGCTTTTACACCAGTCTGTTTCCTTCCTTGGGCTTCTCATCGAGTTTGCAACATGCGCTTTAACAAAGATTCAATGGCTGTTTTGCACTGAAATATTTACCAGAACAAGAGATAAGTCTAAGCTACACTGAGATCTCAGCCCCCTGTGACATACCGGAGGTGGGTCTGAGCCCATTCAGACTTTGCAAAAGTGTGAATATTTTTAGGAAGGATTTTGGAGGCAGAAAATATTAGCATTTCTGTGGGAAGGAATCTTGTGCATGGAACCAACAGGGAGTGAGTGACAAAACCAAGAGGGGAATGCTTTTTCTTTCACAGAAATAAATGTTTTCTAGTAGCCCCTGGATAATGGGTCAGAAAGCAGATGAGATTCATTTGTCTTTTGAACATGTTCATGCCCATGTGGCTGTGTGTTGAATGCACTAACTGCTCTGGCAACACTGGTCTCAGACACTAAAAATGTTTTCACAATAGGATCTTTGTGTTTGCTCCTTTTAACTTGATGAAGATATAATGCCAGAGAAGTTCAAAGGCAGCAGGTGCTGAACCTTGGATCCCTTTTTTTCCCCAGATGGTTGCAAATATCAGCTGTCAGCTAGTTTATGCAAAATAATTCCTTCTGTACGACAAGAATAAACACTTTTCAAACATCTGCATTGAAGAAGAAAAACAGAAGACGATGACAATTAGAAAGATGGGGGGTCAAGGACAGCATAAACACGTAAAATGTCTGGGTAGACCTGTAAAGAAAAGGGCACGCTTTGTGAGCTGTGCTGCCACAGGTGCTGTATACTATGGACAAATGTGCTTATTTTCCCCTTCTTCTCTTTGGCACTGTGCTCAGATAGGTCCTGCCCTCCTGTTCCACCTCTGCAGCTCAGTGAAAAGTGATTTGTAAGTGTCTTCTAAGACATCTAATTTTTCGAGCCTCTGATACAATTTAGTTTCCAAATGTTCTTCATAAAATTTGATATTTTGTGGTTAAAGATGTTTATTCAAGTGTAAAGAGCAATCCTTTGTTTTGGCAAAAAGTCTATGTGGAATGAATTTAGATTGTGGTAGTTGAGGTTGTGGTTTTTTTTTTATTTAAAGGTAAACATGAAATATTTTGACATATTTTAAAGTTGTTTAACTTTTTGTTCTAATTAAAAAATGCAATGAAAATGCAGGTTTTTTGAGCAAAATTCCTGACCTGTTCTGTTATTGTATTTTGCCTATTCTGCATATATGATGTTTTCAGCAATAAACAGCAAACAGCCCTGTAGGATCACAGGGGAACTTTGGTCTTTTCCTCTGCTCTGCCCTATTCCTCCTGGCTAGGACCTACTCTACAGTATAACGTAAACATTTCTTTTTTACTCTCTTTCTTCCTTCTTCAGTCTTGCAGCCTACCCGCCTCACCCTGCTCCCACTCTTTTGAATCTTTCTGCTTTGTCTGCGTTTCTGCAAATGAATCATTATTTTTTGCATCTGTTTTCGTTAAAAGGAAAAAACAAAGCAAAACAAATGAGCTCTGTGAAATGTCAAGGAGGCTGTTAAACAACAGTCTTGAAAATGGCGCCTTAATTGCATCACTAATGGGAGTTTTTATCTAATTGAAAAGCAATGAAGCAGATCATTTTTTTGTTGTAGTTTCCATTAAGCACTGCCCGAGAAGTGGAGAAATGATAAGGAACCACAAAAGAAATCTTTGCAAGGGCTGGGGATCTACTTGCCAGAGAGAGCAATGTGCCTCCCTGGGGACCTGGCTGACCATTTTATTTGCCATCTGAAGTGTCAATGCTGCCTACAAAACCCAGTGGGAGGTTTAAGGAGCCATAGAGAGGGAGTGGTGGGCAGTCACTAGGTCTGCATCAAAGCCATCTATTCACAGGGTGGGATAATACCAGCTCAGGTGCAGAGAACTGTAAGCCTCAAGTTTCTGGGGTTTGCAGAGCCTGTTTTTATAAGAGCTGCATTGTTTGACACCACCTACCTGTGCGTAGCTCATGTGGGCAGTCGCAGTATCAACTCTATTTTTTGATAAACTTTAATGAAACCTTGGACCATAGATTTAAGCACATAAAAAAGGTACCACGTACTTAGGATACCTATGGGCTCCTATACCAGACTAACTGCCCATGTGAAGACTGACTCGCACATATACATGGGCCTTGACATGTTTGTGAAGCACTGCAATTACCGACTCTGGGATGCGCTGGGCATGCCGTCCCTCTGCAATTCCATTTCAAAACACATGCACAAGCAATCAGTGTCTCTCCTATGAGAGTGGATAAGCTTGTGAAAATTGATCTGTGCTTGTCCAGTAAGTCCTGCCCTACCATCTCAAGAAAACCTTGGCAGACTCAATCAATTCCACAACAAGCAGCAAGCTGACAATAAAACTTGAGGAGTGGAGCCTGGAGAAATGGCATCGTACATCCAGAATTTAATAACATGGTCCTTCGGGAGAGAAAATGAGGTGGGATTCCCACCTCTTTGCTCTGTGCTCCTTTGGGAAGAAGCATACTGTTTGGGGGGGGTTATTGGGCTGTGGGAATGGGAAACAAGGGACCCCTCTGGTCTGGTAGGTTAACACCATTGTGCCAAACAGCTTTAGCAGTCTGGCCTTGGAAAGGATATGGGACATCAGCAGCAGCTCTTCTTGTCCCCTTGTAGAGGTGCAAATACACCACATCTGGTCCTGGGACAATGGGGATCCAGTGCCAAGGCTTCTACATGATCAGTTATAAGAAAAGCCATATGGTTTTCTTGCCTTTGGATGTGATTTCTGTTTGAAATTAGATATCACAACAAATTTGTCTGGAGGTTTAGAGCTTATTCACACCAATATTTATGAGTGACTGTGGTGGATAAATGAAACAAATGGTAGCCTAAATTGTGCTAGGAGAATATGAAGGATCAATTCAGCAAACAAAACAGGCTCTGATCTTGTTAGCTGTACAAATACACACAAAGCACATTCAGAGAATAATAAATATCTCAATTCAGCAGCTTCTTTCATCCCCTGAAACTCCCCTAGAAACCGTGTACCCAGACATAGATCCCACCAGGCACCTCTTCGGCTATGTATAGTAACTGCAAGTGGTGCACACAGCATCCTTCCTAGCAGCCTGTCCTGCAGGTGCTGCACAATTAACCCAAATCAGATATAATTGCAAATTGAGTAATTGAGTAGCAATTGTGTAGCAAATGCTGCTCAATTGTCCAAGCAAAGAACAGACTATCCAGTGAACTGGCTGGGGAACATAGCTTGGCAGAGTGCAACCCCTGTGTGGAGAGCTGGTGTGGATAATTTTCTTTTTATAGAAGAGTGTCAAGGGACATTTAGTGATAATAGGTGAGAATACTCAGAATTTGTGTCTCATTTGAAATACCTCTGTACCAACAGTGGACCCAGTCTGTAATGATACACTGGGCTGATGGTTTGGTAAAGACTCTGGCAGCAACACATGATTTACTTTTTCACCTGTACCTCTTCCCATGCCAGTGTGTTTATTTTTTTGAGAAACATTCTGACCTCTAACAACAGGCTAAGCAGAATTTCACAATAATTAATAAAACCAACTGGGCAAATTAATTTTGCTTAAAAACAAAACAAAACAAAAACCCAAACCTGATTGGGATAAAAAGTCTCAGCATTGACAGTCTCCTCAGGGAAATTCTGCACAATTACCTTTTGATATCCCTGGCATTTTCCAGCAGCAGAAATCCTGCAGTGTTTCTGAAACAGAAGCTGCTGTGCCAGCTTCCTCCACACAGCCTGGCTCCACGGCAGCTGTCAGATGTGCTGCTGGGGGTCTGCAGCTCCCAAAGTTTTTAGGCACCGCCGCTGTGCATGGTGCCTTACTGCTGCACCACAGAGGGGTCACTTGGTATCAGGCAGTGATCTGGGCCACGGGACTGGGGTCCAGGAGTGGTTTTCAGACAGCTGCCTTAAGCTGAAACTTACGGGTGGTGATTTTGGGGCAACCTCTGACATTTCTGATAGTTCTGCAGGTACAACTCTGGGGATCAGAAAAGGGCTGTGCTGGGAAAACAAACGCGACAGAGTGGTGGCATGCAGGGGTCTGCTGCTGGGAGGTGCATCTCTGTGGCAGCAGGTTAGCCTCCTTCTGCAGATGGCAATGGAGGCATGGTGGCCTCCGGAGGCTGAAGTCCTGGCTCAGACCTTCACAGGCTTTTGAGGCTCCTGCAGTGAATGCAGGCAGAGTTTTGCTGTCAGTGAGATGGGGAGTCTTGGGACCTAATGAGATGTACTGTTTGGGGGCTTGTGGCTAGTTGTGTCCCTCCTTCATTTTCTTTTATCTTTTCATTTTTAGTCAGATAAAACAGTGCAAGTGAATAGTAGAGGTGTTGAAGGAAACATTTTTTTTTTCTTAATTGTGATGTTAGCAAAATGATGCATTTCACTTTAAATGAAAAGTACTATTTGAGGAACAGAAAATGTCCTGGAGACTGTTTTCTAAAAACGAACTTCTATTCTTTCCTTCAAAAGATGTTGCCAAGAACGTGCTCTATTTCTGTCTGGCTGTACTGAGGATATATACAAATATTTCCCCCCTAAAGAGTAAAGAGAACTGTGAGTCTTTTCAGGTCACTTTCCATGATCCTCCCTCCTCTCCATCACCTTTTATGATCACCCACCTCTGCTGTGCCAGTGATGCAGCCCTCATCCCTCACTCATGACACTGCCATAGAAGTAATCCCACTCTTGCAGCCGTCTCCCTGTGAATGGCATTGCTCCTCTCTCTCCTGTGTGGTGGCACTGCCATCAAGCGCAGGGGCTGACTGTGCACAGGAGAGGCACCTTGGATGGGGCCTCCTATTATAGTCCATCAGACTCCCCTTTAACATGGCTCTGCCCTGATTTCAAGGAAAACAAGCTATGGGTGAGGGCTGAACGCTGTTGGTCAGCCGGAGGCTGCTGCCTCCTTGCTGCCTCAGGCACCCCCAGGTGCCCACTTGTACCTTGCCCACCCTCCGTGCAGTGGGTCAGTGCTCTTCTGGGGGCGGGGGGGGGGGGGGGGGCGCGGGGGGGGAGGCTTTTGTCCTTGGCATTAGCCTCACTCTGTACAGACAAGCAACAACAATGTTTTCAATGGGCTGCCTAGGCTGAAAGTGTGTAGAAGTATCTTCAACAGCCTCTCTCAAACTGAAGGGCTCAGCCTGCAGAGGTGCTTACAGCGGAAACACTGTTAGAAGGGAAGTAGCAAGAGACTCTTGGAGCTAATAATGATGATAATGTTACAGAACTGAAAAAGAGGAGATAGAAGTCATTAGGAATGAAAGAGTTATTTAAGTAGAATAAGAAGGTATTTTTAGAGAACCTGGATAGATTAGCAGGGGGAAGGCTGATGAAAAAAATGTATCTACACAAATAGGCTTATCATTAAAAGTTGAATTAGTAAACATAGTTAAGAGGATTAAAGAGAAAAAAATTAAGCTAAATAGCTGAGATAGGAATAGTGCAATGGCTTTGAGCAGGTTGTGGTTTATCAGCCTGCAACTTCTGCTCTGCGGGCAGAGAGCGCAGAAGAGCTGGTTGAGCAGCAAGCCCTGTGACACAGTGGGGACATCTGTGCTGGGCATCTCCTGAGGACTTCTGCCATGGCACACGCCTGTGGTGAGGCTGTGCCTGAGACACAGGGGATCCTCCTCGTGCCAGGGATGCCGCTCCAGGTTTTGGAGGTAGAATTCCCTCTTTATAGGGCCTGTTAACAACCTTCTACTAGAAGTTGCATTTCTGCAAGCAGTATTTCAGTAGACACTAGGGACTGTATTTTCAAACATGAGTGTTTGCATTTATTGCCATGCTTTTTTCTAGACAGATATTTGGGCACTTATGGTGCTTAAGCATGTAATGATGGCATTAGTACAATGTGCTTTTTAAGAAAATCTGGGGGCAAACCCCATGACAGTATAGACAGTATGCAACTTGACTTCAATTACTGGGCAGTTTCCTTTCTCCTTCTCATATACTTACCTCTATGAATTGTTCTGCTGGCATTACTAAGTGGGCTTTGACAGTCCTTTGGAGAGCATCTAGGTCTCAGTCCTCTAGCAGCACTTATTTACTGTGTTTTAAAGCTCCTTTTCATGTAGAAAGGTAGTGATTTCCCAGTAGAGACCAGTCTTCCAGAGGCATCGCCGTGACTGTAACCCTTGGACCCTGCAGCTCACATGTTGCAGAAATTCCATGGGTCTGGATGGCAGAAGTTGCAAATCCCAGCTCTTAGACAAAATGCAATACTGGCAAAAGTTGGACTCATTTTGTTCATACCTGTTGCACTCAGTGTCCAAGCCATTAAAAGGACAGCTTTAGGAATAGTTACCAGCAAGGAAACCTCCAGGTCTTTATGTATGTTATCCCTACACAATCACATGTGCATACAGCTTTCGTGATTATTTGATCCTTGCAATAATTAAGACTATTTCTTGATAAAATACAGGGAAAAGGGTTTTCCACTCCAAAGTAATCTTAAATGTTCACCCTGAAACAAAATGTGCTATGCTTTGAGTTGTCCAGGCTTCCCAAGAAAAGCAATGGTAATTTCAGTCCTATTATGTGAAGTTTATAAGGGTATAAGACGTCTCTAGCACTATACTTTCTGTTTGATGAATCTCATTCTATTTGCTGCAGTAGTTGCTCAGGGTTGTTCTAAACATTTGTGTTAAACTCAGGGGAAATGAAGGGGTACAGAGCAAAAAGGAGGTCTCCATAGCAAACAGTCAAGGAGAAAGAGAAACAGCCAGGATGAAGCGGGATGTGCAACTGTTTCAGGAGGTGGGGCTGAGGAATTATGGGAAAGCCTGTGCAAGGGCAAGCAGGACAAAAGAAAGAGCAAACACTACCTCAAGACCCCTCAAGCAGTAGGTTTTCCGAGATCTGGTGGCTTTATTATTGTGGCTGGGCTGTAAACAGTTGGCAGCAGTGAACAAAGGCTGGCCTCAAGTTCAGCCCAAAATTTCAGTTTATGATGTGACCTGTTTGATTTCTGTCTTTGGGAATTGTTACTCTTGCATATATTTATGTGTGGTTCTTATTCCTGTCATTTACTACAACTCAGTTATCCCCACAGGCACTGCAATTACTGGGGGCTGAAGCTTTGCTGATACTCTGTGGCCTGTCCTAGGAATATGAGGTGCTGGGTTCAACGTGCATATGGACTTGTATGTAAAGCCGGTGGAGATGGAAAATGCTGTTCTGAGGCCATCTGCAATGCCTCAAGAAAAATGTTCTTTATTTTTGAGTGAAAACAAAGCCCTGTGAATAGCCCTGTGAATACTTTTTCAACCATAACAGAACTCTGTAGAAACACTTCTTTTCAGATTAGAAAAGCTTATCAAGGTATTTTTATTTTTCTGCTAAAGCCTATTTCCTGGTCTAATGGGATCATCTCACTTGCCTCTCAGAGATCTTCCTGATGAAAAAGACCCTTAGTTAAAGCTAATGTTTCCATGAAATGTTTCAACTTTGACAAAACACTGCATTTCAACAAAAATGCTTAATCAAAAATATTCTGGCCGGCTCTACATACGGCAGTCCTTTTCATTAGCATTACAGAAAAAATATTTTCCACAGAGCTACTTATATTCTTAAACTGTCATTTTGCCAGCAGTGAGCATTCACGTCCTGCTGGCTGGCACTGCAGCCCGGATCCACCGAGATGTAAATCATGAAACCTACATTAGCTTCAGCGATGTGCTGTAAGAAAACATTTATCCCCTGAGTCGGCCTGCCCCAGAGGAGACTCTAACACATTGATTTGGATTTCTTTTTGCGGTTCACTGTCCTGCATTCCTCCTCTGTCCTATTGTTTCCTCTTGCTCCTTTGCCTCCACTTGAGAAGCTGCACGTAACAGAGAGCAGGATTTTTTTCCTCCTTTAGCAAGCCTGACTGAGACTTCCATTTCTTGCCCTGCTTGTTGATCCAGCGGAGCTAAGCTCATATCCTTCATAATCCAACACGACATTACAAGGGTCTCTGGGGACTATCCCTGCACACTACATGAATGAACAGTCCTATAAATGGTCAAATAGTTTTCCACCACTTTGACCTCTCTCTTGTGTTGCTCAGCTCTCAGAAAAAGAAGATTACTCTGTTTCAGCCTATAGCACATTGAATTTGAAGAGCTCTTTTGTTCCCTGTTCTTTTTAATGATTGTTGATAAGTTATAATAACCATTTCATCAAGAGATGTCTGTGCTTTCTTCACCGTGGGAGATGCTGCTGTTGCTGTTCATGCATGGGGACACTGAGTTGGAAAGAAGTTACAGGTGTGGCTTTTGTGATGCTCAGCAACTGCCACCTACAGCTAAAGCTGTGAGTTCTGGAGCAACCAGCCCTCTCCTCCTGGGCAGAGCCGGTAGCAACACCCTTCAGAGAATGCAGCCTATTTTCCTGTGAGTGCAGAGAAGGACAGTGGCACAGCAGTGACCTCTGGGACTAAGGATCAATGTCATTTCCTTGTTGTCCCTCTGACCATGAGGCCATTCACCTCTCACCTTGGAGTAAAAAGTCCTCTACAAAAGAGCATTTGGGCAATCAGCAAGGACATGGATGTCCGAAGTGGGAGATGACTCCCGGGGGTTTGGTGCAGGCTCTGGAGGCATGTGTCCCAGCTGGGTGGTCCCTGCCAACTTACTGGCATTTTGTTTCCCTGCTGCAGGACCCAGCCTCGCTCCCTGCAGCCCCAGCAGCAGGAAGGAAACATTCTGAAGGGTTTCAGCCCAGCAAAGGCTGCAGGAATTATTCCCCACCTTGTTAACTTTGCTGGAGCTTTGCTATCACCTGGGTGCAAAGACCTATCAAGGGGATTTCTGTTGCATTCTGTGAGCAAAGCATCTGCTTTTGGGATAGTTCACACCAGGGCAGATGGTGTAATCTTCCAGCCCTGCTTCTCTGTTCCCATCTCTATTGCAACCCCGGCACCCTGAGGGCTGTACCTATGAACCACGGAGGAAAAATGCTGGTCCTGGAGTCATCCCGGGTACTGCCTCCCTTGCCTCCAGGAGGTTTGTCATGTGGATGCAATTTATGAGGCAACAAGGCTGAGCGTGTGCTCCCCTCACTCCAGGCAGCTCCTGAGCAGCAACCAAAGAATCCCTGTTTTCACCAGGGCTAAAATGGTTTGGACATGAGCCCATATCTCTTCATACTGACCTCAGCATACCCTCTTTCTGGGTGCAATATCTCATGGGAAAGACTGCCAGGGCCATTGGCTGATTCTCCCTCTAATTATGCTGTGCAATAACAGTGAATAACACTGTTTGAAAGTGTCTTTTCCCTTCCTAGCTCCAGATCTACTCTTTCCCTTGCTTTTTTCTCAAGTATTTTCTCTTTAAGTGCTTTGTGGTGCTCTCTCACCCTTCTGTGCACACCTGCCATGGCTATCTTTCAACCAGGGGGATTTGAAACGATTAAGCATGCAGAAAATATTATCAGTGTCCTGTTTCCTCCAGAACCCTGAAAAATACAATTTTCTGGTATTTTCATATATTTCTCACTGCCTGCTTGCAGTGCCTGACCTGCAGAGACATTTTGGAAAAGAGGATCAACACCTTTGTGTAGCTGTTGGCCAGGCAGTCAGAACTGAAGCTGGAATGCCATGAGTAGAGCTGCATCCCCCAGTACTGTTTTCTGCAGATGGAGAAGCCAGCCTAGATAAAGGGGAGCAAAGACATTCCCTCCAACTCAGAGCCAAAATGAAAAGAAAACCCAAGTTTAAAAAAAAAATTTTTTTTGTAATTTTAATAAATTTAGTTTTCTCTTTATTTTATTCTCACCTTCTGAACTTTGACTGCAACAGCACATGGAAAGGATCACAGCAGACTATCCCTGACCAGGAGGACAAGCATAGAAGGTATATGCAGACAGAAGTGTCCAGTTTTAGTGAGGCCATGACTTGCAGGACTCCGAAAACTTTTACTCTGCCCTAATGGGAATTCTCACAGAAGCAGGAAACTCAGCCGCTGAATGTAAAGCACCTCTGCAACTGTTAATCTTTGTTATTGAACCTCCCTCTGCCTCACACACTTACTATTTGGCCATTCCTTCCATTTTGTTTTGCAATGTTGGTGTTGGTGTCTCTCTTTCCTGTAGTAGCACACCTGCTTTGTGATCCTTTTCCATAAACTGTCAGAGCAATTAGCCTGGGACCCTCCTTTCCTGTAGTTAACTTCCTGCGCTTACAAGAAAGTAGAAGAAATTATTTGGGGGCTAGTGATAGCTGAAAGGTCCCAACCAGGGCAAGGACATCTAGAAAGACTCAGCCTGTATTAAAACCAGCCCCATCAACCCCCTGCCACATTGCTTGTTTTGTGGTAGAAATGAAACCTCAATTTACACCCAAGGAGAAAGAGCTTTTTTTCCAGCTACTGCACCGATTTCCTGCAGTGACCTACATGTACTCTCCATCATTTTGAGTCTATTACATCTCTCCTTTACATCTCTCCAACCTAATCACATCCATTCCCCTTCTTAGCTGCAGCTTCTCTCTTACCACTGTCAGAAGACTTCTTCTCCCTCTTTTAATCTCCAGCCTCCCTGTCCCCCTGCCGCCAGAGCAGCAGCCACAGCTGGCTTTTCTCCCCCTCCCCCCCCCCCCGGCTTCCTCCTGCAACTTTGCTGCCCCTGTCTGTGCCTTGCACCCGTGCAGCCTTGCCTGTGGTGTGCATCTGCAGTTGCTCTGTGTGGTCTTTCACAGCTCAGCTCCTCTTGCCTTCCCCAGGAGTCCTTCAAAGACACTTCACAACGGTTCTGACCATGAAAATAATGGTGTGTAAATAGTTTCAACAAACAAATAAATAAAACACTTTCTGTTTTTGCTCTTTCCAGAAAAGAACAGAGAAATGGACACTAGGAGAGTCCTTGGGGGAGGGGGAGGGGGGGAGAGATTTTTGTGAATGAGTGGAGGGTCAGATCAACCTCTTAGTTTCCAGTGGACAAAACATACAGCAGCGCTGTAGCTGTGAAGATCATACAGGGTCAGAGTTACATGCCTTCCTTCTCATCATCCTTTCAAATTCTGCAGAAATCTCTCTGTTGGATTTTATTGCTATTTTCTGTGGCAAATTGAGGTCACTCTGCTGGGGATTGTATAACATTCACAAGCATGAATGCGGGCTGATGCTGCCTGCCAACCTTTGTGCCCAGTGGTGGTACAAGACCTGCTGCTGGTGCAACCTCCCACATGTGTAAGTTCCTCCTCAGGCTGGTTAACAAACACTCACCTCTTCCAGAAGCAAAGGATCGTGTTCTCAACCTCAGCACCCAGCCGCTGCATTGTTACTGTAACAATAGTGCTATTGTAACTGGAAGGGGGTGACGTTTTCCAGGGATTCATTGAGCAAGAAAGGCTCCGAAGTGTGTGAGACCTGAAATGAGCAACAAATGACAATTCAATATAAAGTCATTCTCTTTTCTTTTGGGAGAGTGAGAGAGAATAATATGATCTAATAAAAGGTATTACATTTCAACCCTACATACCTTGCCTCTCCAACACAAAACCAGGCTAGAACAACTTAATTTGGCCAAGACGCAGGTTTAGCAACTGGTGAATTGTTTCTAGTTGGGCAGCAGGCAGTTGGAAGTGTTGGAGGCAGTGAAGGGAGTTGAGAATATGTTTATCCAGTCCTGGTGCTGATAAAATCAACAAGCTTTCTTCTCCTTGCACCACCATTGCACGGACCTGTGCTTGTTCACGTGTTAAATGTGCAGGCATGACTGCTTGAGCCAAGGGTTACTCAGATACCTGTGTGTTTAACTGCATGCACAGCTGCAGCATTAAATATTCAGGCAAACAACTCCTGCAGCTTTTGCCTCCTTTCAAAGTGTGACCCAGTGAACCCCTGCAGGCTGCCTGAACTGCGGCGAAGCCTTGCCAGTTGGGCACTCTATCTGTTTCAAAGGCCAAGCTATCAAGTCTTACACACCGAATCTGCAATTCAAACAGACTCCTCTTCACATTCCCCAGCCTGCATTTGAGACATTCACCCACAGCCTCGTAATCTTGCTCCCTCTTCATCGTGTCACCTGCTTGAGAAGCTGAGATCTGGCATGGGTGGAAGGTGGTGAGACAGGGTCCTCACTTTCCCAGCCTGTGACAGCTTCCCTGGGAGGATGTGACCCCATTTATCACTTATTACATGTGGGCTGGGAAAAGGAGAAAACACCTGCTTAGACTGTTGTTAGCTTAGGAAGAACCTGGGTTTTGCGATTAAGGACACAACTCAGGGCTCCTGTCCTCTGGCTCTGGCTCTGACACAGATGTCCAGGTGGCCTTGGTCAAGTCACCTCACCTCCAGGGGAGTCTGGCCCCAAGCTGTTTTCCTCCATCTCGTTGCCTACCTCACCTCTTTGTGTCAATGTGCCTGTGTAACCCTGAGGACTGCTACTAAGATGCCTGCGCAATTAAAAAAAGTGAGCTCTCTGACACTGGGATTGTGACGGATCCACCTGCCGTATTTTCCACTTTCACTGGGAAAAAAATGGGGTGTGCCACAAAAGAAACCAAAAACCAACAATGGAAATCTCTGCTTGACTTTGTCAGTTGGAGCAAAGAATTACACTGGCTGCCACAGTATGTGCTGCCTCATGTGACACAGTGCTGACCCCACGCTTCTGCAACACCAAAACAAAGATATCCCAATTCCGAGAGTAGCTTTTGTCACCACACTCTTTTTAGGTTTTGGATCCGTAGTTCCAAGATGGGAATACCTTTGCCCTGCCCACCACTCGCCTCCTGCCCAGCCCATCGTAATCTATAGGGGAGCTTGAAGAGGACACTTGGATTTGCTCACTCTCTTTTTTGTCTGTGATTTGAAATCTGCTGCATTTCTTTACTGTTGGAGAAAAAAAGATCTTCCTGTATATTAATGTTAAGTCTGTTTTCACCCCACGCCTCCATCCACATCTCCTCTCATTCCTTTTAAAGACAGCTTGACTGCGGGTGTGAAATACAGTGTGGGGAGTCCGTACATTACTTCCCTTGAAGTAAATTAAGATTTTTGTTATTTAGCCATCATTTTGCCTGAGCTATTTACGTAGCCTTTCCCAGGTGCAGGCCTGCGCTGTTTGCTGGGAGATTCAGGACCCAATTGAGCTGTCAGTCCCCGCTTTCCTTCTCAGGGTAGTCGCTTCAGTGCAGCCACTGTCAGCCTACACCTGGGTGCAAACCAAACCAGGTTTGTGCTGAATGAAAAATGCAGCCATTACAACACTCCATTTTCATTTGCTCACCAGATCCTCCAAGGAGACCTCCAGCTATCAATTATTTGGGAAATTGGAGCCATCTGTGGGGTCCAGGGAGCTTTATCTTTGCATGCTGCACACTGCAATGATATGAACTGGGAGTCCCATAGGAAAAACACTTTTATTATTTAAAGAGCTATTGGCTGTCATTGCTTTGCCCTCCATTGAGGTCTCTGTAGCTTTCTGATTGCCTGGCTGTTTAGCTTTACACTGATTTATTGTACTTACATAAATAGGATGACTAATGTGTTTTCCAAATGGCAATTCTACACCCAAGTGTAACCCCCCTCTTTGTTCTGCGTGAGCCCTTGGGTGTTATTTTCTTTCCCGTATCCATCCTGAATTGCCTTGTTTCTCTTGGGCTTCAAGGGTGTCTCCAGTATCTCCAGGAAGCTTTGCTTGCATAGCAGCAGCCGCTCATTGCTATGCAAAGGGTTGTGGTTTCAGATCCTGTCTGGATTACTGAGCTGCTCCCCATGTGTGGCTGCAGAGCTGCAACCTCACCAGCTTCTCTCCCCGGCAGAGGCTGGGAGACTGTGTCTGGGATCACCGTGTCCAGTTTTGTTCCCCCAGTACAAAAAAGACATCAGCAAAATGGAACAAGGTGGTCTTGGTGAATGATCACCAGGATGGTCAGGGAGCTGGAGCACAGCATGTAAGAGAAAAGGCTGAGACTGGGTTTGTTCAGCCTGGAGAAGAGAAGGCAAAGGGGGATTTTGGTGGTCTTTTCATCTGGCTAAAGGAGGGTTTAGGGAAGATGGAGCCAGGCTCTTCTTAGAGGTGCACAGTGTTAGGACAGGACGCAAAGGATACTAGCTACAGCAAGAAAAATTCTTTTTCATAATGCAGAATAAATTCCCAGGAAGCTAGCACAGCACTAAAACAGGGCCCAGAGAAGCTGTCAATCTCCACTGCTAAGGAAATTCAAAATTCAAGTGGACAAGGCCCTGAGGATCCTGCTCTAGCTTTGAAGTTGCCCTGCTGAGAGCAGGGGTTGGAGCAGACAGCATCCTGCAGTCCCTTGCAACCTGAGTTATTCTGCGATTCTGCCCTCTGTCCCTGCCTCCCAGGAAAACGCTGGGCAGAGGAGGGGAGCCTGGCCCAGCTCTCCTTTTTGTGGCTACCCATGTGAAATATTGTTGGGAAAGGAGATCTTGAGAGGAGGGGGAATATAATTCCCTCTCCCTATTAACAGTACCTGGCGTGACTGTCTTTTCCATTTGGCCAGAAATGTTTCTGCAGGGAAAAAAGAGAAATTGGACCCTGCCTCGCATTTTCAGAAGTCCTGTGCAAATGGTCTGACTGCCTGTGCAGTCTCTGCTGAGCTGGGCTGAGCTAGAGCTGAGCAAGTTGTGGGAAAAAAGCAACAGGTCAAACAAACTTGTGAGGAAGCTGTCCCAGTTGTGAGTTCAAGAGAGAGGAGGGGGTTTATTTATTGCATAAATCACTGTCTTGCGCTGTCTCTGTGTTTGTCTGTGGCTTTATCTATTAAATGGAGCCATTAGAAGAACCAAAATGCTCCCCAGAGTCATTCAGGATGAAAACACTTTCCCTGATGTCCTAGCTACTTCTAACCACCAGAAACAATTTCCTGTCTCTCTGAGGCCTTTGCTACACACAGTGAGTAAGTGATGGGCTGGGATGGCTGAGTGGTGCCATCCTAAATCTCTGCTTTGTCGCGCGTGATGAGTTAGAGTAAACGCAATAAATTGTGGTGTGTTAGTAATGTGAAAAGCAATGAAGCAAGGCCCAAAGCAAGAGCAGGCCACTTTGCAAATGAGAAGTCTGCAGCTGATAGTCAGCAGTGATCAGAAAGCCATGGCAGGCTGGTGGCAAATTGAAAGCGGCTGCAGGCTTTGGTCCAGTCTCTTGCCAGAAGCATGTGTTGGGTACAAAAGGGCTGCAACCGGTGTGCCTGGAGGAACATCCTCCAGCAACCTCTGCTTTCTGCTTTTAGGTGCTTCATACACATCTGGATGAAAACGTATTGTTGGAAGCCATCTGGGGGATCTTGGCTCTGGTATGAGACTGGTGCAAGTGTAGTAAGTAAACTTGCTCATTCTTTCTTACCGTGTTGCTAGCAGAGTTAGTGGGAGTATTTCATTTAGTGTCAACACGATTAACAATCATTTCCCCCTCAGTCAAAGTCTGCATGAAAATCTTTTCCCTTAGAAGACATTTTCCTGCTTCTCTGCTCTGATGGGACCTCAAGCCAGACCGAGAGTGGAGGTCCCTCTGTCCACGAGAGCTTATGGTAAGCTCTGCCAAAATTCAGGTGGTTAAGCCCCCAAAGCCAGGTTGGTTTAGGATGCTGACTAGAGCAATTAACTTTCTAAGAGATGAAGGAAACTCAGATAAGGCAAAAGAGAAATAAAGGGCTTTAGAAAGAAGAGTGACCTGACCGCAGTGTCTTTGGCCCTCTACCCCTCTTGGCCCTGCTCAAGGTCCTGCAGCAACAAACCTGTCACTTGGTCCCATCTCCCCCCTTCCAGCATCTCCCTCTTCTTGCAGGCTCCAATCTCCCATCCCCATGGAGGCACCTGGGTCATTGCCCCAGGGAGAGCCGTGTCCCTGCCCCATCCTCCAGCCAGCCTCCACCCAAAGCGACATCTCACAGCTGCCAACAAGGAGATAAAACAATCCACCTCATGAAAAAGCCCTGCTCTTCCCTCCCAGGTGGGTTGGGCTTGCTGCTTGGCCTCCTGCAAATGAGCCCCCCGGGGCTCTGGCAGTGCAGGGGTGCCTTGGCTTCTGAGGGGTGCCTGCGGTGGCCGTAAGCAGGTGTGGGAGCTGGCGGCAGTGTGGCAGTGGCACTGCAGAGCCCTGCGAGGGTGTCACCGGTTTGGTGCTTGTGATCCATGCTGAGCCCCCTCGGCGCACCCCGCGATGGCACCGGCTGGCGGGGACACGGCTGGCACTGCGGCATGGGCACAGCCTGCCCTAGCTGCTGGGGCAGGGCAGCCTGTCCAGGGCACCGCAGGCAGGGGAGCAAGGTGAGAAGTTATTCAGTTTCTGAGGATGCTTTGGACAAGAAAGCAGGTTTGTGGTGGGGTGAGGAGCATGAAAGTGCGATCTGTGGCAACGACAGAGCATTTGTCTGCTCCTGTGCCCATCTCCTACACTGATCAAAATATTTTTGGACAAGAAGCATATTTCCACATCAGAAATTTAAAAATTCTGAGAGACAGAGAGAGAGAGATATACCTTTCTCTCTTTTCCGCCCTCCCCACAGCTCACATTGACGGCTGATCTCTCTTTGTTCGACTTGTACAAGACAGACAAACAGCCCTGTGGTCAGCCCATATCTCCTTCAAAAGCCAGCCAGAGAGCCCAGGTCCCACCTACTGCCTTCCTTGCACTGTCAAAACCTTGCAGTGCTCCCCAGCCCCATTTAAGAAATCTGAAGCTGTGACCATGTTTATTCATTCAGTAACTGTATGAGATTTATTTTTTCCTTTCCCTTCCCTGACCTATGTTGAAGCATGTTTACACACTCATGCATGCTGGCAAGCTGAAAAACATGCAGGCTACAGGGAGCATTTCATGTAACACCTTTATAGGATTAAATATTCAAGCAGTTCCATTAATCTTGCACTTAGCTGCACTGAACTGCATTACTCTCACCAGTGACAGCTGGAGGAACAAGTGCCCAAACACATTGCTAATGTGTTTACACTCCCTTCCTACTTTGGAGTTCCTGGTAGTCTAATCTGGGGAACCTCTTACGATGCCAACATCCACCGCTGGAGACTGCTCAGTCCTCAGCATCCTTTGCAAATTGTTTGTTGAAAAAGATCCCCTCTTATTACTTCCCTTCCTTTGCCTTCCAGTGGGCAAGCAAGCAGCAAGCAGTTTGATCCACAAACTGTGCAGAACACGAAAGCAGGAGAGAGGGAATGTAAGCAAATGACCCAGGCAGAGGGGATCCAGGTCCTCACCTACCCCCTTCTCCATGGCTATCTCCTTCCAACTGGGATGCAAATCAGTGCCTTCTTGGGTCATGGCTTTGAGATGTCAGTCACAGTCTCCCAACCCATTTCTTATCCCAGCCTGCTTCTGCCCAGCTTCCCCACCAGCACGGATGTGGTTGCACAGGTTTGGCTGAGAGGTGCTGAGTGCTGCACTGGTTTTCATACATTGAGGCTCTGGCTCAGATCCATTAAGCACACCTTGTATTTCCCTGACTCCTCTGCAGTTCCTGTCATGTACAGGAGCGACAGCACTGGATGTGAGAGGTGGTTCCTGTTCCCAGCCATGCTCTATCCTATTGCAGGACAATGGCAGAGTATGTCTACTGAAATTAATGATGTGTTAGTAAAGTTCACACAGGTGGGAAGAGGAGAATCAGGCTTCAGGTTTGTGTGCAAAGTATAATCATCTCGTGGTTTCTGCAGGCTGCATAATGAACCTGCCCAATGTAAAAATAATGCAGTTTCTTGTGATTCTGGAACGCCTCCTCATTAAAATTGTACATTTGCCTTTCTTTAAAAAGTGACATGTGAGAATGTGTTTATTGCATCATATTAAAAAGCAGAGAAAAATTGCAAGGACCATCTCACATTGCCAGGTACAGCAAACACTGTTGGCATCCCTAATATCAAAGTTTTTAATTTGATAGTTTATATTCCATTAGCATCCCTCATCTATCAAACCTGAAGTGCATAAATGTAGCATGGCATACAGTACTTCACATTTGCAAAGACAGTGCTGTGAGGTGCATAAGAAAATATTTCTTAAGGCTCTAAAAAAGCCATTTTCAATATGATCTTGTATTTGCAAAACTAAAAAAGGACACTGGAAGTGGATGGGCTGTACCAATATGAAAAAACATTGAAGAGTTACATTTTACAGACTCCTCACAAGCACCTGTCTGTTTACCTACTGACTGAACAATTGCCTTATCTAATGAGCCCTCTAGTCTGTTATTGTACTGGCCCCCAAAATATCACTAGCACTTGTTTAGGAGGCAAGGAAGAAAACAGTGCCCACAAACACACTTCCCTGGAGGGAAGCTACTTCTTGGTGTTTCAGATCGTGATCAGCATGTGATGAAACATTGGTGTCCTTAGTCTGGTGAATCCTCTACTTAAAATTTTCAAATACTTAGAGGTCTTTAAAGGTCTGTATTTTGGGGTCTAAAATAGGCAATCCCATAAAAAAGGATGATTTTTTAGCTGCCAGGTGTCAAGTGCTCTCTGAAAATTAGGGTCCTTTTAAAGGAGAGTACCAAAAATCCCGCTGTCCTAAATCACTGCATGTTTTGGGAAATGCTGGCTGCTGGTTTTGGAGGAGATTAATAACCTTTTGAGATGAGTGCAAAATGTTATGTATCTTTTCATTTCTGTGCAGAAATCTGTTGATTCAGACTCCCGTGGCAGGGAATGCAAGGCATTACACATAAGGTTAGTAGACCCCTGTTACTTACTTGATTTAATACATAATAGGGAACATTCCACTAGTCCATTTTACACTAGTCAATAACATAAGCACAAACAGTGGCTGAATAAAATTAAAAGAACACAAAACCCCTAACACAACTATTCGTCTCAGCAGCATACTGCTGTCCAGTTGGACTCTGTTGCAGAAAGCCACTCAAGCAAGGTCAGACTTTGACAAAGGACACATACTCTGTGACTACTTGAGCTGCTCAAGATAAAGTGAAAGTAATCACCCATGATTCAAGATAAAAACCTGTTTCCACAGAGATCCCAATCCTTTCTTCCTCTGCTTTGTGTACGGCAAGTCTTACATCGATTCACCTGTCATTAGACAATGCTTGGACCATTTCCTGACTTAGCTACACAATATCTTCTCTTTGAAGGGAGATTTCATCTTTGGTGCTATAAATAGCATGATGGTCTCTGACTCTTATATGCCCTCAGTAGTAAATGGGATTAATTTAACACTGGGATGGTAGGTGCAGTACGGGGAGGGATCACTCCATCACTGCTTGACTGCTTCAAACCACTGCTCTGTAGGCTAACCTGGTTTGAAGAGGTATTGCCTCAAATCCTCCCCCAGTTTTGTTCCTGGCTCACAGGGGTGGTACCTGTGGATGTGCTCACACTGTGGTGAGCTTACATGAGCCAGGGCTGCTTGGTAACACTTCAGATGGTGAACAAAGTGGGCGAACTCAGTCTTTCTGCCTCCTGACATTCTAGGGGACCCGACTTCTCCCAGAGACATCAGGAATCTTGAAGCTCCTGGGACTGACTGGGAAGCAGGAGGTACTCTAAGCACTTGAGAAAGTGCCCAGCTGGAAGTCAAGATTTTGGGATGCTCCAGGTGGCAAGTCTTTCCATAGTGCACTTCATCACTCTTCACCACACAACACTTCAGGGCTCAGCCTGTATGCAAGCCTGGTGTCTAGGGAAGGAGCTACGGAAAAAGCTCTGCTTCAAGTATTCATGAGATTTGGGGCCAAGTGAGCAGGCTGGGATTTGCACTTGCATTTTATGCTCTCCCCTGTCTCTTTAACTTGGACAAAACAGAACATCACCCAGCATGAGAGAATCCCCACACGGATTTGAAGTAGGCAGTTGAGCCAAAAACCTGGATACAAACACAGTCTGTGCATCAGAGTGGGGATTTGTTTACAGCCCCAGAGCACCTTCTGTGTCTTCATCCCTGCCCAGTGGAAACAAGCAAACAAAATGCACCAAAAAAACCCTCCAAAAACCACCAGGAGAGACTTAGCTACTGTGATTAGCAGAAATTTTGCAAGAAACAATGGAAAATGACAGCACGCAAATCCCAAAAGGTGTTGTTTCAGGCAGTGCTACAGATGTGAGCACAGAGAGCAGATGTTTTGAGACCATTCGGGAAGGACTGAAGTCAAACAAAATCAGTTGCGTTATGCTAGTTTAGAGCCACCAGGTAGAGCTGAACACCTTGAACCATGAATCCTGTAGACCCTTCCAGCAGTCATCAGCAAACACCCACACGTGTGAAGAGGCTGAATCCCCCGCAACTCAAATTGATACACTCATATCAAATGCACTCACAGATCCCTAAAGGAAGCTCCTCATGAGCTAAGGATGACAGGACATCTGCCAAGAGCCATGTGTTCAAAGTAAACTCGTTCATGGTTGCATCCATTTCAGAGTGGGATTTCAGCCCTGTGTGCAGGGGTGGGTTTGAAGTCTGTTTCGGGGAATCATTAAATTCTTAGCTCACCTTTTCTTCTTCACAAGATGGCAATGTTGGTATTGTTTACATGCGGACTGAAGCGCTGTCATGTCCTCACCTGCTCCAGACCTCCTGTCTCCATCCATCCAGTCTCTATCCTCAGAGGTTTCACATATAACTTTCAGCTATAGTCAGTACCACAGTTTGTTTTGATAGCTTCAGTTTGTTTGCATCTCTGCAGTCTTTGCATTTAGTGAACTAGTTACATTGTACACCACGTGCCTGGTTGCAACCTAATCTTCTGGCACTCAGCTTTCATGCAGTGTGCCCCCTTGTACCTCCTTCTTTTCCCACAGTACTGCTGGCATAGATGGGGCCAGCTTCAGGCAAGAGTCCTCTTCTGGAGGAGGCAGATCCTAGGCTTTTAGGTCACAGCTTCAACTCCCTTTTCTGTCTCACCTGTAGATGTCAGGGGTAAATTGCCTCTGTAATTTCCTTCAGGATGTCCTCAAAAGAGCACTGGAGGCATCTACGTTTACCTGTGGAAATCCAGCTTTTGGAAAACACAGGTCCCCTAATGCAACATACAGGGATGCAGTTGGAGTGTGGCAGGCTGGAAGTGGAGTCTGCACAATGTTTCCGTGTGAAGGGAAAATGCATTTCTGGAAGGGGACAGCTAGCACCTTTCAAGCCCAACTACCCTGTACATAATTAGCACCTCTGGTGTTGTTGCAGATGCCCTTTAGCTCTTCTGCCTGGGCCCTGAGCCCAGAAACAGGCCAGCACCATTAGGTCCCATCTAAAGCGAGACATCCGTCTGGGGCTGCAGAACCAAATCACAGCCTCAGGCGTTGTAGCCCTGTGGTGCTCCCTGCTAGGCATATCCCATGAAAAGCAGAGTGTGCAGCATGGATATTGGCCCATGTCCCTCCGGAGTGGTGGCAGCAGGTGGTGTGAGACCCTGCTCCTCGTTCAGAGCACAGGAGGCTCCCACCCATGTGCTTTGGGGTCCTGATGGCTGGTGCTGGGGTCCCACACCTCTGCTGGTTGCTGCTTCTGGGGAAAACCACTGTCGTATTTCACCCAAGCAGGCAAAAGCAAGCTGGCTCAAGACCAACCTGTGGTGTGAAAAAGGAAACCAAATGCAGAAGAAAATCGCTCTCAGTTTCAAAAGAAGTTCATTGAACTGGTCCCAAATCACAGCACCTGGTCTACCTGTTGCTGCCTTAAATATGCACAAATAGAATTGTGGGCATTGCATGGCTAAAGATACAGAGCGACACACACACATTCAAATAATTATATATGTATACATATGCATTACACACACTTGAACTCACCCATATATTTATATTAATAAATTTGAACTGCATTTTTATATAATTCTGTTCTACTGCAGTGAAGAAGGTGAGCTTCTTTTATTGAAACCAGCACATGTGAGTTTTTCAGAGCAGAAAAACAAAAGAACAAAACCCTGCAACCTCACACTGCCCAAGAGTGGTTTCTAATTACAGTCACTGTTACAGATCACCACTGCTGAGGGATGCAAAAGAGAAAAGCTGAAAGATGATGGCAGAATTGCTGGCAGCTTTCAAAGCAACCTGTGGACTGCTAATGCAGAGTGTGGAAAGCTTTACTACCGAAAGCGTCAGAGCATGAGAGACCAAGAGAAATAGGGAAGGGAGGAGAATACACTGGCCTGTCACACAGCCATCAACAGGGCCCCAAAATGAAAACTTTTCAGCTACATTTAATCATTAACTAACAAACAAGCAAATAACCTGAAATGTGAGCTGCTAGCAGACCTATGAATAGTAATAAGGATTTCTGTGAAGAGAAGAAAATAAATAATCAGAAAAATATATTTGACATTTATTCAATAGTTTGCTGAAACATTCACACCATAAACCAGAACAGACCTAGTCTCAAGTATGGCAAAATAAATCTGTTTCAGTGCACACAGGGAGCTGTAGGACCAGAATCCAGATAACTGAGCCTTTTTCACTGTTTTTTTAATACTGGTTTTATGGTATATTTACTCTGCAGAGTTATTGCAGCACAGTGGAATGGAGAATGAGTCTTAGTACATTAGATATTTACAGAAGGAAAGCCATTCAATGTTAGCTACTACATAAGTAAGAATTGTCATACAGACCAGTAATACCACCCCAGAGACAGACTGCAACTACTAAAAGTTGTCCCTTTCTATGTTTATTAACCTTTAGCTAGCATTTATTTTCTAAACTAAACTTCAGGGGCTGTCCTTGTTTTATTTTTTTTACTTATTACAAAAGAGTAATAGTTTTCAATCTACAACATCTCAAGAGAGTTGAACAGAGATGGCTATGACCTGCATGGAGGCAGATGCTCAGAGGAACATGGGCTTCAGATAGAATCCTGCCCTGGGCAATATGGGACACCTCTGGGTTAAGAAAGGAAAAACAGGAGCAAAGGATATGCAGGTGATGGCAGGGCTCAGAATATAGCAGCAATAGGGGACAGTCATAAATGGTACCAGCAACACCCTGTATATGGACAGCCTGGGCATAGGAAAAAATTGTAGGACCTTGGAAGTGGAGCTTTAGTCTTTTTTTCTCCCATCCTTTAATGGGTAGCGTAAGTGCCCTTTCTGAGAAAAAGCTTTGTCCATTGTCTTGGGTGCCAGGTCACAGAGTCATGATGCCCTAAAATGTAGTGAGGAAACAACTAACACTAAATCTGGCTCTTTGAGCTCACCTGCAAATCAATTATGTGCACACCTGTCTGCAAAGAGGGGTGTGCCCAAAGCCTCCCACAGCTTAAGTGTGGGGGAAGATGAGAGCTCCTCAGATGAGTATGGATGGAGTGAATGGCTTGGTGGAGTGTGAACTGGCTGCAAAGGTACATTGCTGCGTGTTCTGGAGCAGAACTTGTGTGGATGAGCGATTGCATATAACTGGCACTTGTGTATGCAATGGGGGATCTCACTTGGGGTCTGTGCCTTTATATGCCACAGGTAGGATCCATTTTTCTTAATATCAGCCATTTAAAAATTATCCTGAGGTCATCATCTAGGCTTGTGTAGGTAGTGAAGAGAGGGAACAACCTAGGATGTGATTGATGAATTTGCTTCCTGAAGTGCTTTTCTTCTGTCTCATCCAGGTTATTTGGAGAGTTGTCTAACTTTAAAATGGTTGCAATTAAGAGAGGTTTCCCACTCTCAATAGGTAGGACTTTTTGCTGGAGGTGTGGATGGATTCCTCCAAGGAACTTTGAGTTTTGAGGCATTCTACAGGGGAAAAGCTGACAAAACAAGTGTTAAACAGAGAAGCGGTCTCAAGAAGAGACATGAGGTTAAACTGACCTCAGACCTAGTGAGAGTCTAAGGCTTAAACATATAGTAGGTCTTTAAGACAGGCATTGCATGTTGTTGTATTTAATTAGTTGCAATGAAATAATGGGATGAATGAATTGTACTGAAAGTTGAGTTGCTGCCACATCAGTACTGTCACTGCTGGGCCAGAAGTTGGACCTAGAAGTTGTGGTTTGTTTGGTTTTGTTTGTGGTTTTTTTTCTCTCTGTACCAACTTATTACAGAGTTGCTGTATGTTCAGGCTGGGGTGCGGACTGGTCACTCTGTTCAAAGAGTTTTTATTTAGCTCAAGCCTATCTATCAGTGCCTCTGCCAGACAGTGGCCAAGCTCTGAAAGAATGTGGTGAAAAGCAGATGCAAGTGGAAAACCTTTGCACAAGCGGATGCATCTTCGATGAGTTCTGCAGCACTGTGTTCCATTTGACTCTGTGTATAATGAAGATCAGCCACTGTATTTGCTGATCTACAAAATCAATAGCTAAAAACACAACACAGATGCTATAGGAACTCTGGCAAGAAATGATAAGGGAATGAAAAATTAAGAAGAACCTAAAGGAAACCAAGAGCTGAGGTTGATAATATTAAAATAAATTATCAGATTATTAAACCTTGTCCACCCAAGACAGAAGTGTTGCCTTCCACAGAAAATTCTATTTTTGCTGGAGGGGAAAAAACCCAAAGGATCAGGCTGGAATTTTTCTATGAAGAAATCTCTAGCTGGGTAAACCACAGAGTATCCCAAGGGAACTACAGTTCAGCTGACTCATTGTCTCGCTCTCATATATGACATATGCTCCACAGCCAGACTTCAACCCCTGCTGGAAGCCTGTGGGAAGGAGATTTGCAATACGCTACCTCCCTCTGTCAGGAGGAGAGTTTGGAGTGTAGCAGGAGAGATCTAATAACCAGACATTATGATTTATAGGCATGGAGATGACATGGTGCCTCAATTAGAGCCTTCATTAGGCTCCCTGGCAGCACTACGATATCTAAACACCTGGGTTTTCAACCAAAACACTCCTCCTTCTCCCACCCCCTCCAAATGAGAACAACTTCCTCCTGCAGCACTGAATTTGTTATTTTGGAAGTTCGTGTACCACCTATCAGGGAGCCCAGTGACAACATCCTTCTGGCATTATTGTGATTTCCCCAGTTTTTTCTCTTTTAATCTGATCCTTACCTTTCTCTCTCTTGTAGCTGCAATTTTCTTCCATAACTACCAGCCTTTTTGTGTTCTCACTTAAATAATCAACATTTTTCATCATTGTCTTGTCATTTTTTTGTACGCCTCCTGTAACAGGCATGATCATTTCCACTTGCCCTTAGCCCCTTTCCACATGCAGATACTGACTCATGGCTGTTCAAGCCTACGCTTATCCCAACATTAATATGTTTGGGAAATTAATTCTGGGTTTAGACTTGTATCCAGGAGAGCTGAATCGGGTCTGGAGTTTTTTCTTTTTTTTTCTAGATCTTTCTATGTCATGTGATATTATTTTGGCCTATATACACTTTCTTCATGTATTTATTCAGTATTTACTTGGTACTAACTTTACCCCAATTTTGTTCCACAAGAGCATCTTTGGTGATATGGGGGAGCCATCATTTATGGATGGGGAAATGAAGCACAGAGACATTTGCTGACTTGATGAAAGTGACAGTAACAAAGCTATAGCAAAAGCAGGGAATTAAACTTCAGTGTCCTGAGCTCAGGCTTAAGAATGGACAGGTCCATTCTTCAAGGTCAATAAATGAATGTATCACCAGGCATATACTAACAGGTGGTTTTGGCAATGCTATCTATCAGAAAACCCTAAACATTTCACCCAGAATTGACCTGCAATGTCATCTGTTACATTTTTCTGTTTTGTGATGTGGTTTTGTTTTTGGTTTGGTTTTTTTTTTTTCCTCTCTCTCTTCATGGAGGAGAGAAGGAACTTAATTAAAGAAATGCAGTAAGGCACATAAGTGTTGCTTCTCATCACACTCAGTCCAAGGCTACTGTTTTTTCAGGAGGAGAAAAAGGCTTTCTTATTTCAGGGAGCGGGAACAGTGAAGTGTGCTGGCTGGGGAAGATTAAGGTTTCACTTCTGCAGGCTGCTCCCTCAGTGCAGAAGAGGAACAGGTGTCTCTTCAAGTGTCTCACTGAAAGGAAAAGCAGACTGCATTACCAGCTTCTAGCAACTTGTTTTCCACCACCATTTTTAAAATTAATACGTTGCTGTGCTCTTTTCTACTTCATACAGCTTGTCAAGGACTTTTCACATTACCTAGAAATAGCATGTAATGCTATGTTTTCATAAAAATAGACTAAATAGCTTGTTGCTGCTGGTTAAATACTGTCTACTTAACTCCCTGGTATCCAGATTTTTGCAGAAAACAACCTATATTGTCAAGAACCAGCATTATTTTAGAAATCTTTGGCATAATTGTGATAAAACATGTTAGATACTTCAGGTGTTAAGAAGCAATTCTTCCTTTATGAAATGCCTTTGCTGCATGTCATTGAGGACTTTATACAGATAAGGTGCAGCTGAATCTGTCTGCCTGCTCTGGGTGTGTTGGTGCAGTGACCATTTAGCTGGGTCCATGGGCTGAAATCTTTGCTGACACCTTTCACCGACACCAGCTGAATAAGCGTGCATTACCCCAGGTTGCATCAGAGTGCTCTCTGCACAGCGCGTAAGCTCTCCCCTGGATGTAGGTTGCAAAGTCCTTCAGTTTTCTTGACATCTCCTCCACCCATAATACTTCTCTAAAGACAGCTAGTAACATTTGGCCTTAAACTAGATACCTTTTTGAAAACCTGCCAGCCCCCAGTGAGCTCCCAGTGGAAGTGCCATTTCTTCTTGTCATGATAATTTTGTTGGTCTGAACAGCTGCAATATAATTCCTTTTTAACCATATCAGTGCTCTTTCCTTTTCACCCAGGAAGCAGCCTAGGTGCTGTTATGTTGGCATTTCCTTCATTTTTGTCCTTCTGCTGCTGGGTTGGAGAATCTAAGACAGCACTGTGGATTTTTTTTTGCAATTTGGGTTGCTCGAATCTCATGCATCATGAAATACCTTACTACTTGTACTGATTTCTAGGCTCATTTCAGGTATAGAGATGAAGACAATGTAAAATGACAGATGGACATATACAAGAAAATTGTTGATATAAGCAACTCTACACTAAGGGTTGTCATCATAAAATGGCACATATTTTTGCTAATATTATTTGCACAATATCATAAAGTGGTGATTCTCTGTGGACTAAAGTATCACTTCACTTTGAGTGTCATAACTTGAAGTAGATTGAATAGCTGATTCCCAACATTTCTCGGTATGTATAACAGTTGAGATGCATTCACTGTCTCTGGTTTCTCTTCACAATTGCTTGTATTTGGAGCTGCTTAGAAGATTTACAGCAACATGTCAGGAGCCTTTCTTTGCCCCCTCCCTTAATGCCTTTCAGAACAGGAACCAACAGACTTCATTTACTACAGACTGAGCATCTTCCCAGCCTTATGTTGAAACTTTGTATGAGCAAAATTTCTGGTGAAAAGCATTTTTTTATTCCCTGACTTCACAGGCATGGCATAAGCACAGTTGTAGAGGTTTAACCACTATTGCTTCTCAATGTTTATGATTCTGCTTTATAACCTGAGTGACATTTACATTTATGCTTGAGCTAATAAAAACTGTGTGCTGCCTGTGAAGGAATTGGATAAGTTTGTCTCAGAACATATGATGGTTTATCCAAGCCTTTGCTTTTCTAGAAATCTCCAGGATTTATGTTTTCTATAGAGGACATGGGGATTGGGGTGGTTTCTAAGGCAGAGAGGGCCACTGGAGAAGGACTCTTATTCTGATAGAGAAGAAACTCCCCAATCCCTCTCTACCACATCAAACGCACAACAACAAAGTTTCCCTGTGCCCCTGTTCTCTGGAGCACATCAGGAAGGCAAGGAGGTAGTTACAGGCTGGGAAAAGCACAACAGCTCCGGCAGTCCTGGTATGCTGCTTCAAAATCCTTAGCAGCAGCCAGGATGTGTCCCAGTTCATCCAAGGCATGCATCGCAGTGGAAGGGACAGTAACATGCTTCAGAGACAGTAAGGGATGGTGTTCAGGTACAAGAAAGGCCAGGATGGTAAGATGAGTAATAGCTTTTATTAGACTGGCCTATTTAGTTAGGAAAAATGGACAAACTGTCAGGTTTTAATCAACCACAAACCAACTGGCCAGACATATGGCTGCATAAACCATTATGCCCTGGCACTTTTCCATCAAGCATTTGTCTGAGAATTTTGCATTATAAATCTGGAGAACTACCAGCTTTACAGAGACAAGAAACTACATAGGGAAAATCTCCTACTGGGATGCCTTTCGGTAAGAGGGCTCGGACTGCTTGGGGTAGCTACCAACAGATTCTGCAATTTGCTGCCTCATTTCATTTTCCCAGCCTAGTACTATGTAATCAATAATATCCTGCAGTCCCATAGACAAATACTGCAGACAGTGTACCTACCTGGGTTTGTGTTGTTTACTTTTAGCTGTGAATTTCATTATCTTGTAATTTCCTTACTTACTGCTCTACCGGGGATAACGCTGGGTTAATCTGTCCCCAGTTCTTATAATCTGGTAAGGAAAGCTTTAACAGTAAGAAATTATCAGTTTTCTAATGCACGTTATTGCTAGTGTAATTGAGTGCTGGACTTTAGTTGTTTTTTTTCCTATCCGCTTTATTCTTCTGTCCATTTGTCTCACTTTTTCGAAGGTAGGGTTCAGGTATGATATTCTATATGAAGGTGAACTCTGAGGTCCATCTGGAAAGCAGTGATTTATATTGTTTTCTTGTAATTTCTTTTCCCATTCCTAACCCTGGTTTAATACAATTAAGACATTTTAATAGATTTACAATATTTTTTTACAAGATTCAGCCTGGAGAGAATACTGATCAGTTAATTACACTTTATGCCCTTTGGCTTTAGCAAGAGAAATAAGAGTAGCATCAAGGTAAGGCAAATATTAGGTGGTGTGCTCTTATCATAATGAGTAGTCTTTCATAAGTTAACTGAACTTAGCTAACCAAGCTGACACACGATTGGGGTAGTGAAAACAAGGCTGACATATTAGCAAGGGAATGAAAAGGAATTCACTGTAGTTCACAATATGCAAAACCAGATGCATAATATTATTAAGGAGTTAAAGATCACAACTTCCCAGTGGGATGAATATTACTGTTGCAGAGAGACTAAAAACTGAGCTCATGTTCCCCATAAAAAGTCATATAAAAAGGGTGAGGTTTTCAGAATAGGTTGGTTAGGTTTGTACTTTAAGAGCAAGTTATTTAAAAATATTGATGTGAACTGCTTCCAATGAAAGCAGTGAATAGCTGAATAAAACCATAAAACATCTTTTCAAGGCATGTCAGAAGCAGTCTGATTTCAGAAGCTATGAGACAAAATCAGGCCCGGTGTGACCTGCTTTTCTAAAAAATGAAACCACTTAATGTGGATGCCTAAGTAGGGATGTAGGTTCTGCGTATAGATATCTTCATTAAGAAGTTGGGTTTGAAAGTCTGTTACTCTCCTCTGGATAAAGTTTTTTACTGAAGACCTGGAGTTGTATCAAATGTTTACGTGGCATGTAAAAAAAATCCATGTATCCTATCCAGCCGTCACTATATCTGGTGAAAGCTATTACTCACTCCTGAATAATACATATGTTTTTATCCTGGTTTTAAATGAATCATTTTGGAATGTGAATATAAAACAGAAGTCAGTGACACTCAACTTTCATAGCCATAGCACAGAGGATACCTGATCTAGCTCCAGAACGTGTTTGAACGTTGTGTATTTAAAACATAACCAGTGCGAACTTCATAGTACAATTAACAGAAATGTAGGTTGTTACTCAATATAGAAACTAGTCTGGATTTATAACTAGTCTTCTCCTTTCACTAGAAAATAATGAACTTAATTACCTTCTGTCTTCCTCTGGTGTAAGGACAGAATAACCCAACACAATTAATCACGCAACGTTGGGCAAATTCCTATGCTGTCAGTCATATGGTCATGGAAATCAAAAGGGTTAAGAGGCTGTGGACAACCTGTCCTTCACCAGGCAAGATGTGCTGACCTAGTCTTTATGCTTTCCGCCTGGAACAGACTTCTGTTCTTCCATACCTGCCAAATAAAACTATTTTACACACATCTCACTCTATAGTATGCAAACAAGTTGGATTGTTAGTCTAGATTTATAAACGCAGTGAGGTGTGACTCAGTGAAGGGAGCTCTAGCTTATTTGACTTAGAGAGGAGATATGTAAATTGCCAGTCATCTTCAATAATTTAGTCTGATATGACATTATGATGAAAGCTGAATAAACTGCCAGCAGCTGTGGCCTTCCCTTCTGCACTTATGATTTACAATTAAGACTTTGTTAGAAATTATTTAGTGGACTTCACTGTCTGACGGAAGAAGCTTCTCACATGGCTATTATTAATACTCCATTAACAAGCATGTGGTGTTAGCTGAAAAGAAAAAAGCAATTTCCATGAGAGGAGGCAAACAAGTCTAAAAGCTCCTGCCCTCTTTGCAGTGGAATAAACGTGACAAGCTTGCTGTGAACACAAAAGACTGAGACGTTAGCAAGACAACAACCATTAAGCTATTAATAGTTTTCCTTTTTATTGGCTAGAGTTTTAAACAACACAACACAATTCATTACATCTTTCCTGATACATCTCAAGCTGGATCCTGAAATGCTTTTCAGTGTTAAATAATACAACATAGTAGACACTATAAATTACAGGAAATGGTGGTGTGAAGGATGTTGGATGGTGAATAATTCACAAAGACTAGAACAGAGCAAGAGGGGAACAATGCTGGAGCATAAAATACAGGGGAAAAGAAGTTTTCAGAGGAGATCTGAAGAGTTAGTGGAAGAGGCATGTGGATAACTGGCTAGCTGAAAAAGTTCACATAGACGTAGTCCAGCTGGTTGGACAAAAATGCACATCGCTCTCAGCTTATCTGAAGTAAAGCAAAAATACACTATCCTTGGCTGTTCTTGTTACACAGTAACAGGAAGATTGTGGTGGGAAAAGAATGTTGCAGGTGGAACAGATAACTACAGAAGAGAAACTAGGGGCGGGCTTGATATTTAGGCAACTAACCAATAATGAGCTTAACTTTTGTAGTATGTATGAGCTAATTATAACAAGGTATAAAAGATGACTGTAAGGCACAATAAATGAAGTCTGCTGATCACTCATATTGAGTGACTGTGTCTTCCCTCCGTCGCGACGGAGGCAGGCTCAGGAAGCTATTTCAGATGGCTTGAAAAGCAATTTCTAGACCAGAAATGGACCCATATTGGTAGAACAGACCATTTGTGACTGAGGTGGAACGGCTTTAATTAGTGGTTCAAAACTGTCCAGGAAATTTTGAAACAAAATGGCTTTTAGAACAAACCTTTAGCATGAGTGGGGCATTCACTGCTCCATGTGTCTCCAGGGAAGGTCAGAGAGGAAAGACTGCTTCTCCAGTCCTGGAAGAGATCACACTTTTGTCTGGTGCTGGAGCAGGTTTCGAGCAGCCTTGCCTGATCACCTCCTCCAGCCTTGGCTGAGGGTTTCACAGCCAAATTATACATCCTAAGGAAAGGAGTTTTACCATGGATGAGCTTATGTTACCCTGAGCTCTAGAGTTGCTGCCATAATAAAGAGGCACAGGAGCACTTCTGGGTGAGTAATGAGCTGCTAGAGACAGCTGATGTGCTGGCCTCTTGAATGTGAAGCAAGGGACTGCCATGATGTGTTTACTACCACCACCAGAGGAGCAATCTGGGATGCCATTGTGAAGTGTAATCAGTAATAAATGATTAATTAATGATTTTTAAATGGGTCGAGTTTGATATGCAGTGGTGAGGACATGAATGGAGCAATTATTAAAAAATTCATGTGTTCTTGGTCATAGAACTGATAAAAAGTGCTATTCGATTACAAAGTGGCAAGCAGTTCACTTGCACACTGCATTTCTGGTTTTAATTGCCAATAAATGATGCTGTGCCCATGTTTTTCAGGCTCTCTGAAAGCACTCAGCTGCCATTTAGTGCTTGTGGGCACACTGGCAGAGTATATTTTCCTGAATGCTTGGAGACTGATTTAAATGCCTGAGGTGTAGTCTCGGCTCTCCTCACCTCTTCCTCCCTTCTCTAGCCTCCCACCCCCAGCTTTTACAGTGTCAGTCAGCAGAGCACAGACTAGGAATTAGGAGATTTAGCTCTTCTGCCATTTACCTGGTATCTGGTCTTCAACAGATCAGAGAGACATACATTTAAGAGTTACTCCATTGCTAAAGTGGAGGAAACGATGTAATCGCCCACCTGCACAGAGCACTTTGATATCTAAAGATGAAAAGTGTTATCATTAATTTCTGTTTTGGAGAGCTTTGCAGACCTGAAGAGCCTGATTTGTGCAGTAGAGCATTAAATCCTGTTTTTCTATAAAGTAAAAGGGAAGACAAAATATAGACAGTTGATTCAATTTGGGCCCCCCTGGCGCTGCAGTTGCAATTTTGCACCAGCAGAGAGTTATACCTACTTCACTGCAATGACAGTAGGGACATAGATTAGCAGCTAGGGCTGTATTTCCAGGTATGGATTGAGAGTGAAACATTTTTTAATACCAGTACATGAAATTCAATGTGTATGCTAAAGAGAAGGTGAGATAATTTCTCAGTAAAGGAATTGCTTCTGCATGGAGGAAGGTTTGTTCCTGCAAGCTGATGCCAGCTGGGTTCATCAGAGGGTATGAACAAAGCCACTGCTTGGTTAGCAATTGGGAATCCTTAGGTCCCTGTAGCTTGCTCTGGGCTGGTCATCAGAGCAGTCCTGCTGGAGGCAGGGAACAAACACAAACTTCCCCAGGCAGAGGAAGGAACTGAATTCCTCTCTCCAAGACAGTAAAAAAATGCTTGAGCCATCAGATGTCAGGGTGTTCTGGGACAGAGCTCTCTGCCCCTCCGGTGCAAGCTGTTTTGCTTCTGCATGACTTGGTTAAACTTCCCTGTCCCGGCACGGCTCTGCAGGGCTTGTATGATTATAGAAAGAAAGGTGATTTCCAGCCACTGCTCAGAAAGGGGCTTGTGACATAAAGCTACAAGTCTAAGAGGTCAGGTCGGTTCAGGTTGGTGAAAACAGAGGCATGCCTCAGTGCAGGCTGAAAACAAATGTGGGTTCTTTGAGAGTGGGTTGGAGGCCTCAGAGCTGCTTCTACCCACTTGCCCTGGTGATGCAATCCTGAGCTCCCCAGCTGTGTTGGTACTCCCTGTAGGACAGCAGGCATTTTGTGTAGGTTTGGGAGCCCTTCCAGCAACAGGGAGCATAATTCCTCTATGGGGGCTTACTCCTAAGTTTGAGCAATGCTGCGAGTTTCTCACTGCTCCAAAGAATCCCACTTCCCTGTTTTCCTGTTTGTCACTTTACCAATGGATTTTCTTCTCCTTACTTTGACATCTGGGGTGAGAAAGTTTTTCACCAAAACCTGGCTCCATTCCACACATTTCTGTTTGTTCTAAAGAAGCAGCAGTTTCCAGGACTTCTAGGCAAAGAGAAAAACCTTAACCATAACAAATTTTATGGTAAAAACAGACACTGAGACACAGAGAGCAGCAGCAACTAAGGGCTGTTCCTTGGGGCATGGAGTGGGAGTTCAGCTGAGACTCAGCATCATGCTCCAGCAGGGTCCCTGCTGATGGGGTCTGGTTAAATACCGTATATCACAACGGAAACCACTCCTGTAGGGTTCAGGTTACAGACTGAAGCTGTTTCTCACTCCTTCATGGACAAATGCAGGGTACTCCCCAGATGACCCCCACTGCACACACCGAGACACAGAGAGGTTCAAGAAACCCTAGAGAAGTCAGCTGAGCTTCTTTTCCTACAGGGGTGCGTGTGCTGGGGGTGTCTCACAGCCTCTCTCCTGTGCCTCTATGCCTGGCATATGTTTTCAGAGACAGGTGGAAATCGCCAACCTAAAACTAGGGCTGCCTAACCTGGCAAATAATACATGGGTGGATATTTCTCCTTGCTGGAGTGCAGGTCCAGATGAAAGTTGTTGGGTGTGTGCTGGAAACTCAGGCATCTACAGGTATATAGAGTTTCTCACTGGAAGGCTTTTTAATGTCTGTTAAGGACAAAATAAAAGGTAGGATGGAAGAGAAAACTAGTAACAACTTCATTCCAAACTATCCATATCCAAGGCACCTTAAAAAAACAGAACACTACTAAAATCATTTAAATCCCCATCTAGCTGTAGGAGCCTGACAGCAGCAAGGAGCTGTGGCCATGATGGGTCTCCATCCCTGTTCCTTGAAGGATGAAGTTCCAAGCAGAGCCTGGGGTGAGTACAGGAGTAACCTGAACATTCTTCCAGACACATAGGAAGCTGGAGGAGTTATATAGTTTTTGGGTGGCAGGCAGAGAACAAAGCATCTTTGACAAGAGGAAGGTGAGTTTTTAGACTGTTTGCCTTGCTGACAACATTAGCATTCTGGGAAGTTGTCTTGAAACTAGGAGTGGGATCAGCCCAGATCATTGGGCTGTTGGTTACTTTTTGCAGCTCTTGAAACCATGCCTATGTGACAAAGAGCACAGGATTGCTTGCATAGTTATTTTCAAGAAGTTTCTTGAACAAGTTTTCAAAAAGTTTCTAGAACAACTGGTTCTGAGACCTTTGGTCCTGCAGGTTTGGGATCACTATGCCAATCTCCTTTAAGTGCATAAGAAAAATTCTGTTCTCCCATAGAAAGGAAACCATTTTATTTATTTATTTATTTTTGTGCCATGATAATCTTTGGAAATAAAATCTAAACCTGTGAAAATGCTGGAGAGACTATTAAATCCAGGCCAGTTCAAACCACTTCATCATGAACAGGATTTCAAAATGTTTGCCAGAGGGTGTTTGGTGTTCGCCTATTTCTGATTCAAAGTAGGCTGCAGCTGCAGGTTGCACAAACAATGATGTGCTGGAGCAGGCTTAGAGAACCTGAAATTTGGTATCTAGTTTTGATCTTGATGCACTAAAGCTGTATGCCCTTGAAAGAACAGCTTCTGTCCTGGATTCTAGCCTTTCCCCATGGCAGTGTGAGCCTTTATTTGTAAAGAGCCTTACAATCCTCATATAAACAGTAATACTGGGAAAAGAGGTAGCAAAAGTATTATGTGTGTATTGCTTATGGGAGGTGAGAGAAATATTTGAACGCATTAGATGGTGGGTGAGTGTCAGATCCAAGTTTTGAGAAAACAAATCTTTGTAGAGTGCTCTTTTGCCCTGCCAAATCCTCCTCCTCTCAGAAGGCTTTGGTCTGAAAAAGAAAATTACCGGGCAGCTCCAAAGGAGTAAGCTGGTTCCCTGCTGGAAACAGCAGATGCCCAAGATACCACAGTTGCTGCTCTGTGCATATGCTGATTTCCCCAAAGGCATGGCCTGGGCTGCTCCCCTCTTCGTCTTTTTCAGAGGAAGAAAGACTCAATTATTTTCATGCCAGATGCACATGGTCATGCACGCTCAAGCCCTCAAACTGCAAAGCTCTCATTCCGCGCCGCCCCCAATTGAGCCTCCAATCTCTCTTTAGAATTCCTTCAGAAAACATGCAGTCCCTTAAGACCTGAAGACGTGCAGAGATGTTGTAATTCTACCAGTCCTGGACATATGATTTATTCTCATCACCTTGTCCATAACCTTCCATTCATTTTCAGCTTAGTTGCAGCTCCCTCTCTTTCTTTTCCCCTCCCATCTTCTATACCCCCACTAGGCTTCAAAATGAGAGATAAGTTTCAAGAAAAAGAAAAAAGAAAGCAGAAAAAGCAAAGAGAAGGGTAATACCTTTTCTACTCCAAAATGTTCCCTACTGGACTCCAGCTTATGGGAGCAGGGCATTAGTCCATAGGTAAAACCTTTATCACTAAGATTTTCTCCTTAATTTACCTATGGTGAAGTTCTGAAAGACTGGGAAGCTTTTTTCAGGAGGGTAGGGCAGGAATTCAAGGAGCACATGGCAAGCAGGTCTCACTGATGCTCTGCTCGTGGTCTCAAAGAGCATTGGCTGCAGTTGTTTTGACTGACTGGGAAATTGCATCTTCTTTTTACAGATGGTGAACTTGGCTTCCTTACCTCCTAGTTCAACAAGTCAGCAGCAGCAGAAAATGCCTCTGGTTCGAGAATAACTATCAGCTTGACTTGATTTTGTTTCTGAGATTTCTCTCCTTTCTGCAAGCTTGGTGCTGTTCCTCCTGAATAGCTGGCTCCACTGTGAAAACACATTTATGTTTAAAGATATCCCACAGAGAACTAATGGGGTAGGTCAGAGAAGCATGCAGACACAAGGGTGCTAGAGTTATTACCCTCCTAAAACATTTGCCTCTATTGCTACTGCTACTGAGATGGCTGCCACGTTCCCTGCCAGAGGTGGTCCAAGCCTGGTGACTGCTGTGCTGCATGATGCCCTGCTTTAGGAAAGACTGCAAGACTGCAAACATGACACTTTGCTCCTACCAGCGGCCATTGAGTGTGCTGGGCACCAGATAACCACAGGAAACACAGAAGAATTGGAAATTAGTGAAATATCTCTTCTGTCCACTTTCCTTCCTGGTCAGGATGTCAAATGTAATGGGTCACACCTCCCTCTGCACATGGAGGGGGGTGATTTCTTATGTCCATGAACAGCAAAATTGCTAAGACGCTTGCAGGAAGAACAGGCCCAGAAACTTCCTTGCTAAAGAGGGATGAACTGAAGTAGGTTAAGAAGATATTGCCCCCGATTAGATGACTCCTCACTCCAGGCTGCAGAGCTGTTGGAAAGCTGTTGGACCTTCAGAAGGGGATGACTGCATTTTGCCTACCTGAGCACAGGGCAACTTTGCTAGCAGAAGCTCTACCTGACAGAGACCCTCCAGCGCTGAAGGAGCTCCACTACATCTAGACACTGGAAGCAATCTCTTCCAAGTTCAGAAGACCAAGCCCCTCCTCTTTCTCAAGTCACTTGGCTCGTACCACGTCGTATTGTGCCTCACAACAGGGGAAGGCACATGGCCCTGTGGCTTTAGAGAGGGGGTGAGCTTTTCTGTGGTCACTCAGAGGATGGGGACAGGGCCACCTGCCTCTGGAAAGGCACAGTCTCTCTGGTCTGCTGGGGTGTCACGCACACTCACGTTTCACACCAGCCAAGCCCACTGCTGGCCACATTTCCCTGGCAGACTTGTCACTACCCGGCTTCCCTGCTGGGGTCTGGTCTGTGCTCACCTGCGCTTCCTGGGGGGTCTGATGGCTCATGTCATCGTTGCCTTGGTATTCCTCCTTTTAGACAAAGTCAGTGCTGGCAAATGGCTCTGAGTTGGCAGCCCTGGGAAAAGAAGCCCACCGTGCTCTTGGTCTTTATTGTTTGTGCTGCAGTAACGAGCTAGTGAGGTCGGGACCTTCCCAGCTGTGTGCCCGCTCTCTAGCAGGTAGCTGGTGAGAGGCAGTCCTGCCTGGATGAGATTATTCTCCTAATAACGAACACTGGGAGAAAGAGAAGTCTTAAGACACTCCTTTACAGAAAAACATCTGAACATACTGATTTGCTTCCTCAAACTATCAGGAAAATTTTGGGGAGTACCAGCAGGTGAGTACAGGTCTTCTGAGGACTGGTGTAGTGCAGCCTTCTCGCATCTGTATTTCTCTGTAACAGCTTTGTCTTTCCCTGCCTTTTGCCACACCTCTGGCAGCTAGGGAACAGCCCAGACCCCCTGACTTCTCGGCGTCATTGAGAAGAGCCGCCCAGCTGCACTGATGGAGCTATTTGTGGTGGCAGCTTTTGTGCGGCACCACTGGGGCTCAGGTCAGTAAGTGGAACATCCAGGAAGCTTTGAAGTATTTTTCATCTGGAGATACTGATTTATCAAAAATTAAACTCTATGTGGGACTAGCTATCCTTTTGGAAAATAGGTTTGTTTCTTGTATTTCAAATATTTTTTATGTGTGGCTTTTTTGTTGTTTTTAAATGGAAAAAAGGTGATGTGGAAGTAAAACTTTTTGGTTTCCATCTCATTGCGCTACTTTTAAAGATTAAAAATTCTCATGAGGCTGAACATGATGTACATTCAATACACATCTGGTTAGTCACCAGATGGATGTCATCTGGGAAGGACTTTCACTGTTGTTTGTATCAAAGATAGATATCACTTAGAAGCTCACAGGATAGGTGTTTAGGAAGCATGTTGCTGCTGAGATGAATGCAGATATTAAAGGTGGGGCTCATTTTCCCTTTTCAGCCATGGCTTCCTTAGCTCTTTTCATTTAAAAACTTGAGCTCACCTACTTAGCATTTCCTTCCATAGCAGTCAAGCCAACCACGAAACCAGAACTGCTGCACTTGGCACTGCATAAGTCTGAGAATTCAGCTGTCATTTTCCCATTTCTCTATGATTTCCCCTGAAGCCCGACACTCCAGCCTGAAGTTCCACCAGAAAGAAAGCTTTATTTAGTGTTGTCTAGAAAAATAAGTAGCTAAACAAATAATCAGCTCTGAAAATTCACCCTTATTTTATCACACGTGCTTGAGGCTTAAAAAAAGTTTTCTTACAAATCTCAGATAACAAAATGAATATTATATGACTGGAGCTTGCTCTGCTTGACGGGGAGAAATTTTTGACTTCTCTGTACTACTTCCAGTATTTATGAATTCTTAGGTTATTTCTGGTTGAGTTGCACCTTACTCTTAGTTTTTCCCTTTCTTCCCATTGTAGAGTTTGGTATTAGTATTTACTGTTCCCTTTATCAGGTTTGTATAATACAATTGCTGGTGAAATATACAATAGGTAGGAAATGAGAGACTGAGTATTTTCATTGTACTGCTTTACAATGTTTTGTATTAGCTGATGTAGATGAGGGGTTCCAAGAAGGGACTGGAGGGCTGGGCATGACTCCCAGCTCTGCTGCTGGGTGGTTTCAGCAATTTTCTCTGTCTTAGTTCACTTATCAATAAATACAGACTATGACACCCTTCATCACTGTTGAGCACTTTGCTATCTACTGATGAAAAAGGCTGTAAAGACTGTGTAATCAAGGAGGAAAGATGGTGAGAGTGAAAGAGAAAGAAGTTGCACTAGGTTACAGAGCAGATGAAGTAGATTAATCCTACTCTATCTCAGGTTCAGTATGTTTCAAGGGAAATACAAGATCTGACTTCATGCAGCCTTCATACTTACAAATAATAAACCAAACTTTCCACTGCAGTATCCTTCTTTGGATTATGTACACTGATATAGTGGTTAAAACAATCACTTTTCACAGCTTATAATGGCAGTTCGCTTGGTTCTTGTACTTGACCTGGTTTAGATACTGAAGCCAAAGCACATGTATTTTCACTCTTGCCTTGCCTTGTCTTTATTTGCAATCATGTATTTCTTTCCTCCAAAACCAGTACCACTGAGGGGGAAAAAAGAGTCTCTGAGTGCAGTTACTGAAGCTGCATAAATCTTCTGAGGTGTGGGCTCTGAAGAGACAGGCATGAGGTACTGTGGATGGATGTATTGTAGATGGATTTGTATTCAAATGGACTTCTAGTCCTCAGCTTCTTTCAAGGAAGGTGTATATGTGAAACACCATCTCCACTGTTCTTTTCACCAGTGCAAGGTCAATTAAACTGATAACAACAACAATAATAATAATAATAATATCCCTTGTGGGAAGTGTAGTAATCATCAGGTGGAATAGTTCTCTCTCTTCTCCCATGCCTGACCATACAAACAGTGGTTTGACCTTTGAGTCAATTAATAACGTTGAACGTGAAAGACCTGGAAAAGAAACAAATGCTGCACTGACTTTCATGTGTTGCACTTGGCTGGCCCCATCCTTTGCTGGCAGGGAGCCTCAAGCAGCAGCGCGAAAAGAGGTCAGCAAGGACCCACTGCATGGCCAGGCAAAACTAGCCAGGCAGCCAAGAAAAGTGAGTTTCCATGCTGTTGCTTTTGGTGGTTTTATTCCTGGGTGTATCTTCTGCATGTCAGTAGCAAGCTCCTAGCTCTGATTCCAGTTACTATAAAACAGAAAATTGTAGTTTGGGGTATCAGGACAAAACGGTCAGTTCCCCTGTGCCCATGGCAACGTGCTTTTCACCTTTCCCCTGCATCAGTAACCCAGCACAGCCTCCTTCACAGTTAGTCACTGCAGGGATCAGAGGGGCTTTAGTTCCTCAAAGAATCAGGCAAGCAAACCTGTAGCTTCTGCAGAGAATTGCCTGCTTTCCCTCCTCTCCACATCCCTCATCTGTCCCGTGCTCATACCCATCTGGTGCTTGTCTACCTGCAAAGCAGTTGGTAGGTTTTAGGGGTCCCTTGGCTGCCTGGCCCACACAAGATCTGCTTTTCTTCACCCCTGCTATAAACAGATGACTTCTCACTGGTGGTTTTCACCAATATCTGTCTTTTGCTTTATTCCCCACTCCAATCTCCATGCACAAGCCTCCAGGTAGGAGGACAAAAATATTGCCATATTTCAGCCCCTGTGTTTCTGACTTTATGCCTATTGATAAGTGCTCTTCCAAGGGACACAAGTGCACATGTAGTGCATGTAGTGCAGCTGAGTCAATAGCTTGCATGCAGGTGATGAGATGCTCTTTCTGATGGATTGAGGTGTCCCTGCAACCTTACATGCTTTTTAGATTATTTTTATTTCTTTTGTGTGTGTGTGTGTGTGTGTGTGTGTGTGTGTGTGTGTGTAAAGGCTTCAGGCAGTATCAGTTACATGGGAAAGCTTATGAAGGACACGGAAAGAAGTTATTAATTTCTGTTGGTGTCCTTTGGCACCTCCTCTCCTTTCTGTTTGCAGCAGAAAAGGGCATACAAGCTGGTCTGGAGAGTCATTGCCCTTCCTTTTTATTAAGACATTAAGCCAATAATAAGTTTGTCTACTGAAAATTCAGAGAGCTGAATAAATGATTTATGAAGTGCTTGGCATAACAACTTGTGTTGCCTGGAATGAGTCAGTCTTTCCAAACAACCACAGAGGAATTATCTCCTTCCTTTCTTCCCGTCTGCACATTTAAATGTGGCAAAACCCCAGATCTGTCTGGGAGCTTATCAGCATCTGCTGAGAGGCAGAGTGAGAGTAGGTCTGAGCTTGTCTGCACCAAGTGATGGAGGATGGCACAGAGAGGCAGCTCTGGCCTTGGCTGCCTGGCACTACCCTGTCCATGGCAGATCAAGGCTGCTCCTGAGCTGCTGAGTCCAATGGAGAGCCACATGGCACCTTGCCCCGGAGCTGAGTGCTGCCTGCATCCAGCTGGGGCTTCTCACGCCTCATTTCCCCCCCTCCATGCTATCCCAGTATCCCATTAAACACCACAACTGCCCTCATTCACCAAGCTGTCACTCCATTTTCATTCATGACCCACTTTTTCCAACAGGCTCCTGTAAAGGAACTGGCATGAAAGCCTCCCAACCCTATGTGAGCTACAGTGCCTCACTTTTTAGGGGCCATAACATGAGACATTCATATCATGCAGACCACTCACTTCATCTTGGGGCCAAAAGCATTCAGAGTACTTTTCATGGGCTTTTCACTAGGTCCAGATCCCACAGCTGTCTCCACATCATTGAAGCTATATGCCTATAAACAGCATTAATATTTTTTACCTGACAATAGATGGTGCTCTTTCTATAATTATCCGTCTCCGCAGTCCCTGCATATACCATTTTTTTACTTAGAATGAACATAATAGATTATCTTTGGTTTTGGGCATTACAAGATACCAAGCAGCAATGGTAATAAAAACCACCTGTAAACAAACCTGTAGCATAGATAAACTCTCTGTTATTGCTGATCTGCAACAAGGACTCAGAATAGATCCTCAAATATTAAGTGCTCAGGTGACGAGGAGCATTTAGATAGAGGGATAAATACAACAAGTCACAGAAATAATAAGGAATGATCCAAATCTCTTCCCTAGCTTGCACCAAACAAAGCTTCAGCTGGTTCAGAAAAGGTTTGTCATGGTATTTTCTTCATTCTGTGTTTGAATAAAAAGGAAGGAGATGCTAAGCAGTATCAAGTAAAATTCCTTTACACTTTTTTCTTTCCTGTATTGATTTTAACTCTTCGTAAAGTCCAGAAAAGAGTTCTGGGCTTTCAGTACTTAAGAACATCACAATTGTAACTAAAATCCAAGACAGTAACTTTTCCTAGCCAGGTTTAGAGGAGCAAGAATCATAAAATACCTAAAATTTACCCCTCAAACAAAACACAATGAATAGCATTTAAAACAGTACCGTGACTTTCAAGCAAATACGGCAAAGTGGTAAATTTTTTGGCCTGGCTTCCTCCCATGCTTCATGTTATTTGTGCCCAAATGAAAGGCTTTAGCCCGACACCAACCTCCAGTCCTTTCCCATTCACATAGGTTGCATAACACCTCTAGTTTTCATTCTAAATTGATTTTATATTTGAACTTCAACTTGGAGGACCGGTTCCTCAGGCTCTTTAGAAACTGAATGAGAGGCTTTAGAGACTGACTGAGCAGCATCTCAGCCCTTGGTGCATTTGAGCCCTCCGGGTATATTCCTCAAAAATGCCCTTGAGTGCTCACAGCTTGCAGCATAGAAGTTCTCCAGCTAATACCTGCCTTTGTAAGCACAGCAGGAATGTGTGGCCTGTAGCTCCTTGAGGGATGCATCCAGCTGTCCTGCATCAGCCTTAAGCTGAATAGCAGTGCTGACTCACTCCTCTCTTACCCTTCACGCCGTGCTGTGAGCCCTCCTGCTCTGCTGGGAGTGCACTTGGGGAGGCTTTAACGGTGGTTGACCCAATGTTCTCAAGTCTGCAAGAGCCGCACAGGAGCTCCTGCCACCTACTCCTACACATGTATCTCCAGTGCTTAAATTAGGAGAGTCTTGCTAAGGTAATGTCTTTGCTGGGTGAGGAAAGGTGGACTTTTGAGGGGAAAGTCACACAACATGAGCCAGGAGCTTTGTGGTCTTTCTTCTTCCTTCTGTTATTCATCTTCTTGCTGGCAGGTTATACTAGTCTGTTGGCCTTAGGGGCTTCAGTGGTGTTAGAGGTCTCATGTTTCTTCTCTCCTACTGATTTTCTTCTCATTTGGACAAATATGCCATCTCCTGTTGCTTATGTTTCTCCCCCCCCCCCCCCATCCCACTTCAACAGTATCTACAAATACAACAGGATAAATTCTGGTAAAAAGGGCAATTTGTGAAAATATAAATCTAACTAATTAACTTTCTGACTTCTAAGAAAAATCCTTAGGTTAACAACATTTAGATAAAGACTTTCCCTATAAAATGAAGGGGAAACGCCCTACTTTTTTCATGGGAAGACTTAACATTTCTGACTGTTCATGTTAGAACTTGGTGAGAAACAATCCAAAGTGCTGAAATGAATTGTAGACCAATTAATGCTTTAGCCTAACAAAAATAACAGTGTCTTATAACCTTGAAGATTTTTACCCTTGTATTGTACTGGGATAAATAAATTAAAAATTGAAGTGACAATCAGAATGACATAATGTTCACTATCCCTATCAAAAGTTTGAATTCTGATGAAAAGGGATTTTCTGGGGAGAGAGGGGGAACATTCTGCTGGTAAATGATCAGGTAACCTTTAACATCCACCAGGGCTGGGTATACTGTAAGGAAAAGAGTATCATGCTGGTGACTTACAGATGTCACTCTTTCTTACTGATTTAACAATACTTCCATTGTTCCTAATATCCTTAATTTCCAGGAGACGATAGAGGTTTGCCTTAATGTAAGGTCTAGACTGCAAAGGCCAAGTCCTGGTTTCATTTATATTTCTGTAAACCATTAGCGTCTTTGCTGAAGTCAGTGGGATTATTAAATTTATGCCCCTATAATTAAGAACAGATGTTGCCCTGCGATCTCTAATGCTCCATGTACACCTAATGTGTCGTAACTGGTAATCACTGAGGAGTATCCCTGAAGAAGGCACACAATCATATTTTGGTGGAGGACATAGAGGTAGTCAAATAAAGCAACAGTGAAATCAAATGACCTTTCAATCTGTTTATGAAAGACTGTTATCTCCGCTTCGAGACAGCTGGAACAACAAGTAAGAGAACTTAATCTATATCCCAGAGAGTCTTTGCTTCAGTGAAATCCAAAGATACACACAGGCTCCTCAGCTGTCATGGTCCTGTTTGTTTTCTCTCTACAGGTCTGAGCACTTGAGGAGCTTATGTCTTTTGTGTGCTTAGGGTGGGCTCTCATCAGCCCTTCCCCAGAGAAGGATTCATCTGCAATATACTACAAGCAGTCCTTGAGCAAAGATATAAAATGGATAAGGATTAGCATGATAAAAAAGAACTTTCTTTTTTTGTTGTACTGCAAATAAACCTCATCACTGGTTTGCATGCTTGGCTGCTTGCCTTAATGCAGTAAAAATCTAACAGGATGTGCCATCCTGTCTTTCTGCAGGAACCAGTGGGCCACATCACTGAAAAAAACCCCATCCTAACTATCCTAGTCATACACTTTACCTTGACAAGGTAAAGTGTATCTCCTACACTTTAGTGGTGTTATGGAGGTAGATGCATGGGCTGGAGGTTTTGAGCCTTAGGAGCCTCTGACCAGATAGATCTCATATAGAAGGTCCAATCCTGTAATGACAGGTTGAGTGACAAGGGACCACAGTGCCTCATGATTTTTTTCCCCTCGAGGGGGTGAGAGAAAGCCTGACATTTACAGGGGCTCGGACGCACTCAGAAACTTCAGTAAGGCAAGGCCTAAGTGCCTGTCAGCTGATCCCTTGTCACAATGTTCCTGTGCGCTCTCTTAAGCTGTGGGACATACGACATGGTGTCTGCTAGTTTGGCTGGTGCTGGCAGAGGAAGGCACTGGCGTACATGCTCACTGAGCACCCTCAGGCATCCTGCTCGCTCCCAGGATGAGGAGTGCTAAATGTTAGTGTGTCTGCCTTGGTCTGGCTGCCCAGCTGGTGTAACACTACTGAAGCCAAGAGAGCCAGACTCTGTGAGAGTGTAAGCTGGCACAGATCCGCTGAAACAAGTGGAGCCACCACGAATGCTGGTATCAGCCTGTAATTTGTCTCCTGTCAGCTGTTCCTGGGTTTGGCTCAAATTACTGTTCTGGAGGAGAAATGACCCTGTTTTCCAGTTCCCACAGCTATACAATCTTTGGTTATGGATTTCAGTTGCTCCTTGAAGGGTGCAGTTCAGCCCTGTGCATATCTCACAGCAATCAGATGCACCAGAAATTCTGCTTAATCCAATAAAGGGCCCTAAGGCAGCAGGGAGAGAAGATCACAGTCCGAAAGGATGCAATTAAAGCTTTAATGACCAATGCAGTCCGTTAAAGAGAGATGGAGGAATGGAAGCTTCTGACAGGATTTTTAGTTAAGATGATTATTTTAAATTATCTACTGTCAGTGTTTTCCTGGGTGTGTGAGGTGTCTCACTACTGCCATGCATGCCGTGCTATGCCAGGTATTTAGCACACAATGTAAATGGCATGCTATGTGTGCTGGTTTTGGCTGGGATAGAGTTAATTTCCTTCACAGTATCTAGTATGGGGCTATGTTTTGAATTTGTGCTGAAAACTGTTGATAATACAGGAATGTTTTTGTTATTGCTGAGCAGTGCTTACAGAGCCAAAGCCTTCCCTGCTTCTCACACCACCCTGCCTCACACCACAAGGCTGGGGGGCACAAGAAGCTGGGAGGGGACACAGCCGGGACAGCTGACCCCAACTGTCCAAAGGGATATTCCATACCGTATGGCATCATGCTCAGCATATGCAGCTGGGGGAAGAGGAAGAAAAAGGGGGGAGGTTCAGGGTTGTGGCATTTGTATTCCCAGGTAACCATTATGTGTGCTGGAGCCCGGCTTTCCTGGGGATGGCTGAGCACCTGCCTGCGGTGGGAAGTGGTGAATGAATTCCTTGTTTTGCTTTGTTTGCATTTGCAGCTTTTTTTTTTTTTTTTTTTCACCTGGTAACCTGTCTTTATGTCAACCCATGAGTTTTCTCACTTTTACTCTTCTGATTCTCTCCCCCATCCCACCGGGAGGGCAGTGAGCGAGTGGCTGTGTGGGGCTCAAGTTACTTGCTGGGGTTAAACCACAACACTGGGAAATGGTTTATATCAAATAGTGGCACGCTAGTACAGGAATACTAAATGCCTTCTCATGCTTCAGCATGCAAATCCTCTTCTTTCTGTTGCCACCAACACACAAAAAAAATATTAGTAGAAGAAAGTAGATACTGCTAAAGTGGCTATGAAAATTTGCAAACACCAGGTCTATGACTTTGCACCAGTGTCAGAAGGGTCAATCTTTTCCACTGGCTTGAAAAAATATTTAATTGGCTAAAAGGGCTCCCTAGCAGTTTTTTAACTGAGGCTCAGTCTAAATTTTGCTGTGCTCCGATTCACTAAACCCAGCTGCTTAGAAATATCAGCAGATTCAGGGAGTGTAATTCCTGTCCATAAATAACTTTGTGCCGGTTTTGCATAGGAAACAGTTAAAAGGACTGGTTTCTGAAGAGAAAAATGTTCCATTTAATAATTGATTTTTTTTTTACATCAAAAACACTGGCTAAGATGGTGAGTCACCAGTAGCAGCATCAGTGGCTTGCATTTCAAAGAGCTGCCATAGAAAAAACATGAAGAGTTAACCTGGTAATAAAAGTTTCACAGCCCATGCAGCTTAAATTATTCACCGGGACACAAACCCATAATCATAAATTATAATGTTATGAATGACTGAGGGTTTCTAACAGGCACAATGTAAAAAAAAAAACCACACTATGCGAAACAGAGCCATTGTCGGACTAATTAAATGTCTTATAAAAGGTTCTAATATCTGACTGAATTCCCTCATCTCTGCAGGTGTCTTTGCAAGTTAATGTCGGCTGCCAAAACTGGCCAGGCTTGAACTGAGGTTCACGTCTGTTGTTTGTTACACAAAGCAAGGCCGGGGAAGGTTTTTGGGGAAGAAGCTGCTTTCCCTGGGCAGGAGCAGGAGGCAGGAGCGCTCGGTGGCTGGACTCAGGTAGACACAACCCCTGAGTGTCCCTCAGTGGTGCAGAGCTCTGTCTCAAGACAGATGAACCTCTGTGAAGACAGCTGCTTATTCCACTGACTAAAGTATAAGAGGGCTCATCTCAAGAGAAGGGTGACTCTGCCCAGCAGGGCTCTCAAGGGGGAGTGATGAGCCCTAGCCTTCAGCCACTCTGGGAGTTACTCCTCACATGGAGTTGGAAGTGGGTCCTGGGAGAGAAGGAAAGCTTTTGAGTGGGAAGAACCCTCACGTGGCTGCCTGAAAGCAGAATTCCTGTCTTCAGGTCACCCAGGAAAAACCCCTTAAATTTAAGAATAGAGGGGCTGACCAGAAACAGAAATTGTGCTGTAGGTTAGAATGAGAAAAAAAGAAAACAAAAACCAAACCAAAAAAACAAATAATGGACAAGGCACAGGATATCTGTAACAGCTTCCAGCCTTCAAGACCCAGAAGGATTAGGAATATTGTAGGAGAAAAAGAGAAACAGCTGCTTTCTGCTTAGGAATTTTAGGGTTGAACTGGTCCCTGAAAATAGAAAATAGTGTGGAAAGATGACCTGGTTTTTAGCATTTTCAGTGTTGAACAATGTCTGTTCTTGTGATGCTTGCTGTATCGTATTGCTGTTTTATAAAGCTTTACTGCTTAAACACATGATTTTGAATGATCTACCATTTTATTTGTGTCTGTCCCCCATGTTGGGTTAAGCCACGAGCCTGGGGGAGCCAGCATGCGTCCCAGGAGCACAGGGAGGGTCCCAGACCCCTCAAAGGTGACACCCTACATAGCATGGCACTGAGAGCCGGCTGGTGGGAATCCCTAAGCTCAGAGGAGTCAGTCTGTTCTGTTGCACTGGGGTACCTTCACGACTTGGCCAATTTGGGGAGCTGGAACCTCTGTGGCCGCGATGGAAGTCCCTACTCAGTTTTGTATCTGTATTCCAGACCGTGAAATGGGTGCAGCTTGTTAGAAAGTGGTGATAGTGTGACCAAAATTTCCTACAACCCTGACTTGATCAGGGCTTTGGGGTGGAGGTGTTCATTTTACAAATTCCAGGAGGCAGACCACAAAGCTTTTAGTTAAAAAAACAAACAGACCTTTTAGTTAAAAAAAGCTTTTAGTTAAAAAAACAAACAGACAATAACAAACCCTTAAAAAACAGCCATTAAAATAAACACTAGTCTATTACTCTGTAAACAGAGAAAAGTGCCAAAAATCAAAATAAACAGAAATTGAAGGGGATTATAAACTGACCCTGCCAAGCCCACTGCTGCCTTCCCTCCTGCTGTGGGTTCAGTGGCTTTACCAGAGACAGTGAACCATGCACAGTCCTCTTTTGGCCCCTGTCAGCCCAATGCTGTGATCTGCCACGGAGATTTTTTGTCTGGACAGTTACCGTTTAGGCAGGTGACATGCATCTAGGAAAAGCTGCTCTTCAATGACAAATCTTAGGTGATCTTCAGTACTGCAGCTGTTGTGACTTCTGCAGGTAGGTTTTAATGCAGTGTCCCTTTGGAGAGGCACGAGGACCTTTGCTGTTTCAGTGTTTCAGCGCCTGGTGAATGTGCTGGCAGGTAGGTCTCTATCTCCCAGCTAACCGGAGCTAACACACAAGATAAACTGCTCTTGTCTTAAAAAGAACAATACCATAAATAAATAATCAAACAAAACCTGAGATGGGTTCTAAATCTGTCCATGCAGCGTTTTTTGGGTATCTAAGCACTTTTATGCCATGTTGGGAAAGTTTGCTCTTCAAAAACTGCTTCAATTTAAATTTTAGTACCTAATAAACAGTCTGACCCACAGCTCTGTTCTTTAATGAAGCAGATGGAGGCTGTTTCAAGTGTCAGCACTTGGAAATTTGTGATTGTGATATCAGGAATAATATGTCCCTCTTGTTTGAAAGTGCATCTTCTGTGGTGGGGTGGGCGGTGATCAGCTGAACCCAGAGGCTTCAGGAGCTCTGAACTGGGCCAGTGCTGAGAAGTCCTCTGTGTGCATGTGTGTGTGTATGGGAGGAGCATGAAGTAACGTTATTTACATGTTACAGGCACAGTGATCTCAGTTAATAATTTTGAGTGGATGAGAAAATAGCCCCAGTGGTGGGAAAACAGACTTTTTGGGGGAGTGGAGGTAGTTTACCATGGCAGATGTGTGGAAAGGATGCAACCTGCTGAGCAGTCATCCCAGAGCAGCAGAGGGGTGGCAGCGATGCTGCGGAGGAGCTGAGGGAGGGTGGAGAGCCTGGCACAGGAGACTGGGGGTGTGCAGGTGAGGACCCAGGCGTGTGAAAGTATGACCTAGACAACTGTTGGGGATGCAGTCCTGGGGAAAACAGGGCAAAAGCAATGGGTCGTATGGAGCATTAACTTTGAATGTGTGGGACAGACATCCTGAGGCAGTTTGTGGTGGCTGTGGGTGTGAGCATGGGGTCTGGAGGGAAATCCATGAGGGCCACCAACAGCCGCTGGAGCAGAGCATATGTGGCAGGGCCATGGGGCACTGGCTCAGGCCCTGGCAGAGAACAAAGGCTTAAGTTGATGTTGTGTGGGGTAGCTGATGTGGGGTAATCACCCTGTGAGGAGTGGATTGTGGTCCTGCGGTCTTGCTCGTGGCAGAGAGATGCTGGATCATGGGGACCACTTAGCAGGATGGTGTGAGCTATGTCTCAGTGCTGGAATAGTTCCCTATCAGGGGAGTTAGGGCTGATTCCTAATTCTTCATAAGAAAAACTTGTGGTTTCATTTGTATCATTCTTTTATTTAGGAAGGGGTGAGGCAGCAGTGCTGAGCTTCATTTCCATTCATCCTATATCTCTGTGTTAAAGGCTCTGCTGTTCTTGCTCCATAAATTCCACTATGGTCTCTAACTCCTTGCCAACAGCCAAAAAGTTATCTGCTGAATCAAGCCTTCTGCACTGAAACTTCCAGGAAAGTGAGGGAACAACACAACATCTCTCACCAAAATGGCCTACCTATTCTGAGCAGCTGATTGAAAAGGAAACATCAAGACAGAGAGCTGCTTAGTCCAGAGCTGGATAGGAGAGACTGAGAAAGTAACTTCCCCCCAAAGAGTCTCTTCCCCAGGCTTGCTCTTGTGCTGGCTTTGTTCCAGTATCTCCCTTTAATGTTAATACAGACAATAAAAGCAGGCAGACTGAAAAGGCTCCTTTAATATACTACTCCAAGTACCCCCCAGACTGTAGTACAGATGGTACTGGTGTGATTACTTGCTTTGCAGCTGCTGTTGGAAATTTTGACTTCTTTATACCATGTAAAGTTCAGGCCAGCTCTGCTGAACTGGATGGTAATGTGGCATGGAGTAACGCTGGCATCTGCGGCTCCCTCCAGTTCTCAGACCCTGGACTCAGAGGGGCAGATCCTGGGGAGCTGTGGGTCAAGGCAGAACCGGGGACAGGGAAGCAGGAAAATCAGAACAGCTTTAGGAGAAGAGAGGTTGGTTTGTGGATGTGCTGGTACCTAAGGTATCAGGGAAAAAAGGATGGTAGGAATGCAGACAAGTCCTCCACTGCTGGGAAGAGCATGAGAAGGTGCACTCCAGTGCTTAAATTAGTTGATCTCTTTCCCACTCCCCCTCCTTTCACAGCAAGCCCATTTCCTTCTTGCAGTCTTTCTGTCACAGCCTTCCCATTCAGGTGAAACAAGAAGAATGATTTTTCTCTTAAAATTCAGCAGAAATGTCAAGGCTCAGCTCCTGGTAGAATAAAAAGTGCCAGACAGTGGCAGGGCAAACATCTTAAAGAAATCATATTGTTTCTGGAACTGTAGAAATGCTACAGACAGCTCTGCATAGAGAGACCTAAAATGTACACTCAGGGAAGGCACCAAAAGAGCTGTACCACAGCAGTGCATGCACATCGCTGCCTGATGCTGGACGGAGGCAGATGGGCCATCCATGTGGCTCAGTCCTGCTGTTCCTGCTTTGCTGAGTTCATGAGGCTGAATGCTGAGCTTCCAGGGGCTGTTCTGACCCTGCTGCTTCCTCTGTCACTCCCCTTTAGGCTTCAGGGGACCATAATGACAAATATTGTGCAGTTCTCAGACAGCAACTGTTGTCAGGACATGTGTGCTAATACTCTCTCCATCGCCCATCAGACACCGTACTGAATCTGCTTCAGCGCCGATTGCCTCTTACCAGCTATTTCTCTTCCGTGGTGTGCGAAAGGAAAGCACTTGCCCAGCAGCCTAACAGATGACTTTCCCTCTTCTCTCAGCAGAGCAAACCTGGGCTTGGGGTTTCCTGAGAGAAGAGATCTTTGTGTTGGAGTGGACAGAGAGATCCATGCTCAACAATCCTCATCATCCTGTTAAGTAAAAACTTCTGGATAAATAAAATAATGGGCTGATTGCTGCCTTCTGGTGATTTCCAGGGCTTTAATGAAGTCAGGGGACTTTAGCTGATTTATCCTAGCTGTGGGTCTATTCCAAATCCATTTATGTGGTTAAGCCAAGTAGAGCATATAAAGGAGCTGTATATACTGCTATGGTGGCCTCTTTTGTCTCCTCTTGCCTGCTTCACAGGGCCTGATCCCTCTTTATGCTGGGGAGATGGTGTAGGAGGTCAGCGAATGAGTGGACCTGACTCCTGTTTCTTTCTTCCGCGTGCTGAGGATGTGAGTGATTCTGCAAGGACTCCCAGGATTTATCACTGGAAGACTTAAGCTCTTTCTAGAGTTTTAAATGAACCTTTTGCATCTCAGATGATGCTTGTAATAAAACTCCCGTCTCCTGGAACAAGTTCTGCAGAGTGCTCTCTACCTCCTTGCTCTGAGTGCTGGAGAGCTCTGGCCTGAGCCACTTTGGGTGGCTGCAGAGACCACACTGTCTGGGAGCTAGAGCAATGGAGAGGAGGTTCAGGCTGTAACTACAGACCACTGAGTTTGTGGAATATATCTAGACATATGTGAAGTTAATGATGAGCAAAACTTGCTCTGTTTGTTAAGCAGATTTGCTCCTCTGACGGAAACCAGATTCCAGCCTCCCAGATTCAGAGGCTTAAAAGTGGATCAAACAAACGTAGTGCAAAAGTGAACTGAATCTGGCCCCTGCATCCCGCTGAACCCTCCCCTTCCCAGGATTTCAGTTGGAGTGAGGGAGAAGGGTATGAACTCTCATATCCCTCCTCGTTTGAAGGATCTGTTTTTACTGTCACATTGTTTATTTTTTTAAGAGAATAGAACAAAACAAAGCCCATTATAATATTTTATGATGCTTTCTCACGAGGCAAAGGTTTATGAGATTGGGCCGAGTGCACTCGGGCTATGTGCTGGCGATACCCAGTCTGGGGAGAGCCTGCTTCTCTCACACCCCCTCGTTGTCCGTTGAGAAAGCTTCTGCCAAATGGTCTGATGCTAAACAGTCCCCAGATGAGTGATCCCAGTCTCGCCGGTTTGAGTCCATTACTTTAATGGTAGTTATTCATCAGTAATGAACCATGCAGTTAACTTGTCAGAGACAGCATAGCTAATTGAAGATGAGGCAAGAGGTTCTTTTAATATTATTTTTCCTCCATTTGCTTTCAATACCTCTTTGCTCCTCAATGAGACCTGATAGAAGTTTTAATTACCTCTGAGAACAATAACTTTATAAAGGCCCTACCTCTCTGTCTGAAGCAGTTTGCCTAGAGATGAGCGATGTTGTATGTTCAGGTCTCTGAAGGAAGCTGAGTTTGGCAGGGATGGTAAATTCTTGTTATCCACTGAAACCCCGGTGTAGTAAATTTTTAAAACTATTTCCATTCTGGCCAATCTGTCTTACCTTTCTGTCTGTTGTAAGTATTTCTCCCCCTGTTATCTGGGTGCTACACACAGAACAGTGTAAGCAGAAATATTAATATCCCTATGAAATATTCCTTGCCCTAGTGCTCTCATCACATTTCGGGTATGGATATTTCTTCCTCCCTTCATTACCTCGCCTTTCATGTTTCTCTTCTCTGCACAGGTTATGCGTCTTTCACAGGTTATAAGTCTTTAGGCAGATGATGTGGAGGACAGACTATAGAAGAAAGCTGAGCCCAGACCTTTCCGTTCAGCCCAGTCTCTCCCACAGTATCAGCCTAGATGTCACAGTAGTGAGAGCGTTAGGAATACATGGATGTGTGAACCAAACAAATGGTGCTCAGCCGTTGCTATAATGGCACTACTATCTATTTCACAATATTATGATAAAACGTTCCCAAACATATAGAAAACTTTTCTTGGGGAAGACTGGTGACAGAAATCAGTAAATTGAGAAATACATATTATGTGGAGACTTGCAAACTGTTTTCATTTTACAGAGTTTTGGATTTCTTTTTGTTATGTTCAGAGTACACTGTTTTTAGATGATGCTCTAGACATTCTTTGAGTTGCATTTACCAAAAATTAAAAATAAATCTAGCAAGGATTATGAAAGAAACAAGAAATAAAAATTCTTGATGGTCATTTCAGTGAGGATTCTGAGTTTGCTCAAGAATGCCATTCAACACTTCATAAGAAATAGACACTATAATACCATGTTTGCTTTCCAGTGTGTTTAAATAAAAAAGCCATCTACCAATGAAAAACTTCTGCCTTTGCAAAAATTCAATTAGTTCTGCTATATGTTTGAGAACTGGCTTGGATTAAAAAGCACAATGACTTGTCCTCACACCCTAAGCTTGCCAGAGCTTACATAAGTTCAGAAAGGAGTTTAAAAAAAACACAAAATTTTTTTCATCACTTCTTGTCCTTTTTTAGCCTTTTCGTTTTTGTCCAGAAGGACACTGGCTCTATATCTTACGAATTTCAGCCTCACCCAAGATGCCACAAATCTCAAGATGAATTTTATCCTCAGAAGACCTGTAGCCCATGAGTTGGTTTTTCAAGTGCTATAACTTCTTAGCTGCCTGGAGGACTTAGGTGGTCCCTTACCATTGAAAATTAATGGGAGCTGAGTCTTCAAGTCCCTTAAGTGGATTTGAAACTTGCAGCCAAGAGATGTAGAGAAGCATCCCAGCTTGAATATCAGGCTGAAGCTGTTTTTGTCTCACCAGCACTGCCACGACCCCACTGAACTCTGCTGCCTGTAAGTCCTGCTGATCTCTTCACCCTTTTTCCCCACCCACCCATATACATCATGCTAAGGGGTGGCTGCAGAGAAATAAAGCTTTTTGATGGCCTCTTGCAGATGTCAGGGAAGTTTCTATGGAGATACGGGATGATGCAGTGGATTTCTGCTGGGGGCAGCTGGGGAGGACTGGGCTCATTGGCAGGGCTCAGCTCTTACCAGTTGTCATGCTCATGGGTAGCAAACAGCAATGCTGCATGGCCGAACGCATGGCTCTAGGTCATGCCTTTCCCAATTAGCTCACCCCTGTGGTGCCCCATCCACTGTAATTTTGGAGTCAAGTAGAATACCTCTGGGAGTTGGGTGTTGTTTTTAACACACAGGCATCACAGCAAATCCAAAAAATCATCACCAAAGGGGCAAAATTTCAAGTTCAGAGGTGAGAAACAGCATGCCATGGAGCTCCTACTAATCTCTGGGGATAGAGGGAGATGAGTCAGTCATAAAAGTATATTTGGGTAATTCAAAAGCTTTTGGAGAGAACATTTTACTCTTTTTGAAGCGTTGTTGCTTGGATGGAGCTGGGGAAGACAGACAGCTGGTGGCTGCCCATCTCTGCCCATCGGCCCTGGCACCAACCCCACACCTCCGCCTCCTCTGCCATTGAGGCAGGAGCTGGCCTCCAGGCACATGAGGAGCTGGTGCAGGGTATTTTTATAACAATCATGTTTTCCATTTCTCTCCAAATGAATATTTTCAGGAAAATGCCCCCCTTATCAAGCATACTGTATCATTTCATTGGTGCAGTGCTTTTGGGGGAACACAGGGAAATAAATAGCCTGTTGGGCATGAGAAAACAGATGCTTTTTTCCTGGGAGGAAAGGAGCTGCAAAGTTAAAAAAACCTCCCCAGAATCACAGCAGAGTCTCTCTATCCCAGCGTGCAGACGTCAGCCCACAACGGGTACATGAGGAAACTGCACAGCAACCATACACAGGCAAAAGGGTCCTCTCTGGGACACCATCCCAGCTAAGAGCTGTTCTGGGCTTCCTGAGCCAGGATTTTTTTTGTGGCTTGTTTGCATTCGTTTGTTTGACTGTGTTTTTACGGTTCCCACTTCATCACTGTTAGTTGTGACCAGCTCTGGCAGGGAGGACAGCAGTAACGTGGCAGGTCCCTGCAACACTATGCTGAATTTTAGGGCAGATGTCAAAGCGCAATACTTTGTCTGAGCTGGGGATGTGAGTAAGCAGGCAGTCAAAGAGTGTTCAAGCCAGAATTCTGGCTAAGGCCGAAAGGAAGGCTGTATGAACCCTTCTGCAGTTTTAAAGCATCATGAATGATCTGTGATGGGAACTTCAGTTTGACCCCTCAGCCAAAGAAGGGTTTTTCCCAGCAGCAGAAGGGCAGTCATGTTGTGCAGAAAACCTCAGCTTATTGAGGTGTAAATACGAGGCTTTTCATTACCAGTTGATACTTTCAGAATGACCCACTAAAATTGTTGAAAAGCCATTTACTACCAGGTCTCTTCTCCCCACTTCTTTGGAGCAGCAATGAGTGTCGCAGAAGACCAAAGCAAGCTGTATTTGTTGCTGTGCTTGAGCCGTCACTGCTGAGAATCAGGAAAGTTTTCCTTAAAAGTACTCTGCTGTGGTGGAAAAATAACAGTCACTTGGCTAATTCACTGTGACATGTGTCTGCTCCCTTCCCAATTATCATGTCATATTGTCTCAAGCTTATGAGCCAAAGGAGTCTGTCAGTATGCAGGGTCTTGCAGGGCCAGCAGGCTTGAGAGATGGCCTGTTATCCTCCTGTCTTATTGCTTGAAGGCACTGGAGTTTGGCATGTACTTTGACTTAATGTAGGAACACCCCTATAGCTGTCACCATCTTTTTTTTCCCCAGCCCTGTTCCATGTGAGGCATGTGTTTTTTGCTACCTTAAATGACATGAAATATAACAGTGAGGTAAACAGAGTTTATCCTGAGGACCAACAGCTTGTCCTTCAGAGGCATACTTGCTTCCTCCCAGGCTGATCTGAAGATGGGGGCAGACTGGGATATCAGGAAGGGTTAGAAGGTAGAAGTGGTGGTAGCACTTCATGGGATGTAGAAGAGCATGATAAGGGAGCAGGGAGTGGCTGACAAGGCAAGCAGTGCAACGGTAACCACAGCAGCAGGGAGGTGGCTTCAGGGAGTAAAAGGCTGTAAACTGTGTGGGAGATGATGGGTGTAAGTGGCAGCAGTGCTTGGCAAAAGCAAGGACAAGTTAATTGTGCCAACTCACCCTAAGAAGGTGGCAGTGAGCCCCCTAGGAGTTATGTGCTGCAGAGAAGGGAAGGTCCCATGGGTGCTTTCTATTATCTGCTGATATTTTGGCATGGAACATGAGCTGAAAGTAAGTCACTTCACTGTCAAGATGTGAGTTAACCCATGGATGTGATGGTATGGGGAGAAAATATTCATGTACTGTGGATCTCTCAGAGCAAGAGTGGTGCTGTATCTGTCAACTTCTGCCCTTGCAGAGCTGTGCCCATAGCAGTCTGCCTGCTACATCACAGGCTGTTGTACTTGTTTCCTTTTGTATAATGCAGCAGGAGGTGAAGAGTTATAGTGTGAGATAGGAACACACATGCTAGAGCCAGCCTTGCAATGGGATGGCTCTTAAGGTGTCCCTTGTCCATTGCACAAGGGCAAGAAAGCACCTGCTCTGAGTCCCTCCCATCTTGGTGTTTGCATATGTTCATATTTCTGCTCGGCTCTTTTATTTTGCAACAAAGAGTCAATGAATTCCTTTCATTTAGCAGCTATAAACTTAATATTAAAAAAACCAAAAAACCAAAAGAACCCAAAAACCAAAAAATCAAAAAAACCCACCAAACCCAGTTACATATATCTGATCTAATTTCAACAGTACATGCAGAAATGCCTCCAACTTAGACAAGCTTGGTGTGAGCCTTCACTTGGTAGGAGATGTCTCAGTCACTTGATAGAGCAAACTGCAGACCTCATAGAGATACACAGGAGAAAGAACAGGTTTTGATACCTAGGACGGACCCAACTTTATTCTTATGAATGATACCTGGCAAGATGTTTGGCTGATTCTGCAATGGTGAAATACCATTGGTTTGAATGGGGCTACACTGATTTCTGAGTAGTTTAAGTCCAGTGTGATCATCTCCATCTTGTGATCAGCTGTCTTCCTCAGAGCTCAAGCAGCTGGAATCATGCTGTCACCCGATTTGCTCACCTTTCATTTGGAGAAAAATTGTTAGCTATGTGGTGCTGTAAAATCTTGGAAATGCCAAATCCTAAAATTTGCATCTGTGGAACACAAATAAAAAGAATGCCCAAATGCAGGGTTTTTGGAGTTTTGGGCTGAGTTTTTTTTTCTTGTGATTATGATTAAGCCTACACTTGTTATTTGTAGTTAAGTATATTTCTTTACCCAGGGACTCCTGTCATCAACGTTAACCTTGGAGCTGGAAGCTTGTAACTCATTTATTTCACTCAGGTCTGCACTGCCAGCCCTTTTGAGCTACTCTCGCTTGCTGAGGGGAGCTTCACAGCTGTTTAGGGAAGCCAAAGAAACAGCCTGTGAGATTTAGCTGATACTGCAAACAACGTGATGAAGTATCCTGGAATTTGGCTGGGAAACCCTGTCTGAAATGGATGTCACAGTTTCTATGTAGCCATCTGCCATCCATCACTGTCTTACACAATATAAGCCTTCCATCTAAAATTACGGGCCGGAATGATATTCCTAGCAAGAAGCAGAGTCTGGCGCTTTTTGCCCTTGTGGGGTCAAAAGTCTGCTTGGGGCCAGACTCTTGAGCCTGATGTAGTTGTAAAGGGTGGGAAACATGTTCAGAAGTGCATGCTACTTTGTTGTGGATTCATCAGTTAAACCGAGTGTTTCCGCTAACACTCAAACACGGGAGCAAGGTTGTTTAAAGGTACGATGGGAATGTAGGAACTAGTCGGGGCGTTGGCTTTGCATTGCCACAGGAGATGTTATCCCTGACAAGACAGAGAGTGTGACCTAATGCCAGGTCAGCGCCTCTGCTTGGTGACTTAGCAAAGAATGGTACTTAGACTGCCTGTCAGGAGGGAAGAGCTGGGGCCTGTTTTCAGGGATGGAACATGTGAGATCCAATGAGACACTCAAGAATGCTTCAGACTAAAGTGAGGACAGCAGACAATATGTCTTCCCCATTTTTTGACTTCTTTTTCTAGTTGTTTTTTTTTTTTTTCTTTTTCAGAGCCAGCATGTTCTCTAACCCAGTAGTTAATTACTACTGGTGTTGTACGTGACTTTCAAACTTTTGATTGCTCCTTGTACCCACCAAAATCCAACAAGGGTAGATCAATATTTATCTGTTGCAAGAAAAGATATTCCAAAACAACATGCAAACTATGTCTCCTTATTGATTTGTTTGCCTTTGTCTTTTGAACTGTCAAGGTTTTAAAGCATTCTTTTATTTTAAAGGCACTCATTTCTAAATTCAATAAAACCAGAATATTTTCCCACTGGGATCTCCTATTAAAATCTATGCATTTAGTACCACTGGCTTGTAGTTTTCTTATCAAGCTGATTTAATTCTAGACAGAAGACGTAAGAAAAGAAATGATCTTAATTGCTAAGGATGTTAAAAAAAGAAGTCAAAAAAGATAGCTTTTTACTTAAGTTACTAGAGCAAAATAAGCAATTTTGCTCAGAGAATGATAGAAACAAGAAATGGAAAAGGTCAGTAAAGATATCTTCTCCCTTTACCCTCATGGTCAAGGCTCAGCAACTACTGCAAACCATTTCTGGCAAATTTTCAACAGACTAATGGTATCTGTCTAGCAAACGGGTGAAACTCACCCTTAGGCAGGGATTCAGCATAACGTTTATGACCTAGCCTATGACCTACTGCTTACATCATTTAAGCTCAGGGGGATGAGATCTTCATTCTGTAAACCTAATGTTTTCTCCAGTTTTTCAGAGTATATCCAGGAGCATTATTTTCAAAGGTATTGGAAATACTCCCGTCTGGAAAAGTTTGCTGAGGAATATCCTCTCTCAGGCAAACCACAGAGCCTTAAATCAAATAATTATTGTGTTCCTGCCTCATTAGTCTGTAAGGTGAAGGCCAGTGTTTGTCACCCTGACTCAGGTGGTATATGCAGTGCTCCCCTAGGTGTTTGCCTCAGTGGCTACGCTCCATTGCCTTGAGAGGCAAGGGCTCCTGAGTATCCATCGGTGAGCTCAACACTGAGTGGGTTAAACTGTCCACAAAACCAATGTATATCTATCTATCTATCTATCTGTAAATCTGAGTTCTCTTCCCATTCATCTACAGCTAAGATTAAACTAATCTCATTCAACTTAAAGACTGGAAAAAAAAATTCCTGAGTATCATGTAGGATCCATGACAGTATTGAACAGCAATCCCTATAGGCATTCAGCATGGGTCAGAATATAAAGTGAAATACTTTCCATTTTATAATGAAGTTTGCATTCAAGCAGTGTATGGTAGGATTAATCAAGGTGTTTGGCTTTATCTCAGTTCTTTGAAAATTTAATGCATATTTCCTAAGTGTGAAGAACCACATGTACCTCTCATTCACAAACACTTTCTTTGCTCCCAGGAGCTCAAAACCAGCCAATGCCTTTACCTTGGATTTGATTTGTTTATATTTATAAAGTATTGAATTTGCAACTATTGTACCTTCTCATAAGTCTCACAACAATGCTCATTACCCGAAACTGCATAAAGAACTAACTCATTATTCTTTTCAGTGTAGCATCAAGGAAAAAGGCGTTTTCCGATGAATACAGAGTAACCTTTATAAGGGTCTGCCCATGCTGCACCTGCTTCTATAGCTGTTTTTGTGCAGCCCTATCACCTCCTTAAATAACAGCGGGTGGGCTGACAAGAGTATTGCTCTGTTGACATAGGCAAAAGTACAAAACCACAAGAATATCTGTCTAAATACTGACAAAAGGATCATGGAGACCCACATCTTGTTTGTGGCGGAAATCAGTAACGTTGATACTCAAAAAAGAAAACAAAAAAAGGGGGGGGGGGAGCGGAAGAGGGCAAGCATAAATTCTTTAGTAATTAGAGTAAGTCTTTATCTTCATATCCAGTGATATCCTGGGGTACGTTAGGAGGAGCATGGCCAGCAGGTCGAGGGAGGTGAACCCTCCCCTCTGTTCTGCCCTTGTGAGGCCACATCTGGAGTGCTGTGTGCAGTTCTGGGCTCCCCAGTTCAAGAGAGATGGGAAACATAGAATCATCTAGGTTAGAAAAGACCTTTGAGATCACCAAATCCAACCATTAACCAGTGTCTGCCAAGTCATCACTAACCCATGTCCCTAAGCACCACATCTATGCTTTTTTAACACCTCCAGGGATTATGATTCCACTCCACCCCCCGGGCAGCCTGATCCAATGCTTCACCACCCTTTCAGGGAAGATTTTTTTCCCTAATATCCCATCTAAATCTCTCCTGCTGTAACTTGAGGCCATTCCCTCTTGTCCTGTTGCTTGTTTCTGGGAGAAGAGACTGACCCCCACCTGCCTACAGCCACTTGTCAGGGAGTTGTAGAGAGTGAGAAAGTCCCCCCTGAATCTCCTCCTCACCAGACTAAAAAAACCCAGTTCCCTCAGGTGCTCCTCATAAGATGACAATCACTGCCCTGGCCCTGCTGGCCACACAGTCTGTGACACCAGCCCAGAGCTGGTGGCTCCCTCGGGCCCCTGGACACACGGGGGGCTCATGCCCAGCCAGCTCTGACCAGCCCCACAGGCCCTTTCCTGCCCCTCCAGTATTACTCAGCTTCTGACACTTTTGATAGCAGTGGGGTAGAGTAATCGTTAGCAAACTTTGCCCTTTTTGCAAGATCATCTGTGTAAGATCTTTTCCAGTTTCTCAGACTCAGTGGCACAGTGCTCACTGCATCCTGCTACTGGAGGTGAGCATGCACATCCTTAATTCTCTGCTTTTCTGAGTAATTCAGTTCATAATCTGCATCTCAGTGAGCAGCCCCTCTGGAAGTTAATTAAAAGACAAACTGCAGCACAGATCATTAGTTTGCACATGGACCAGGAATGAAGAATCACTGTGGCCCTGCAAAATTAGCAACAGATGCCCAAACAAATCTCTAAGCAGACCTAACTAGCATGCCCTGGCAACAGATCTTGTCTGTCAGAGCACTACTGTATCGCAACTCAGGCAATAGCAACAGTACTGGCTCCATGTGATTTCTTATTATGTAATGTATCAGTTCAAACAAAGTAAATACGATTGCTAAGAACATATAGCAGGCAGCAAAATGTCATTCCAGACCTTTAATGTGCAGTAAAATTTTCACCTGCTTTCTAGATCAGAGCAAGAGTTATGCAGCTGGCAGAAGTGATGGGGAAAAGTGGCCAACAGCCTCCTGCTAGTAGAAGCTTCCATCCACAGAAGAGATTCAACATAAAAATTCCCATATATCCAGCTGGTCCAGAATGGCTGCTCTCAGTGCTTGTCTTTTAATTGTTCCTCTGAACACCTTCATGTTTTTGCCCTCTGTTCCCCGCATGTGTAGGAAAAGATAACCCTCCACAGCTATTACTTTTTTTTTCCTCTCCATCACAGCAGTACTGCATGCTTCCTTTGGCTCTGAAACAGAAAATATTTCAAATCCAGAGAGGTTTTCTGAGCCTTGCTGCTACCTGTAGCACTCTTTGCTCTGGTTCACTTCTCTCTCTTTTTCTCTTTCATTTCTCTTACTTGTCTTGCATTGATTTTGGAAGCTCTTTGGGCCAGGGACTGTATTTTTGGTCTATTTGTACAGCAGTTACACATCTCGGGGCTGGAATCTGGTCTGGGAAGGTGCATGCAGCTTATAGCCCTCTGAAACCTGTGAAAACACAGGGGTCAGCCCTAGGGAGTTTGCAGATGGAAGTTTTCTCTCCGTGCCTTTTCATCCAGTCAGGAGACAATAAACAGGCCAGCAGACAAGGGGCAGAAGGTAGCGTTCTGACAAACTTAACAGAAATCTTTCGAAAAGCAGAGACATTGCCTTGCTATGAACACTGCTTCCTCAGCTAAAAATTCAGACTGGAGAGGGTGGTGGGGGAAGAAAAGAAAACTTTGAACAGCTTGGATGAGTAAGTCAATAAATGACTGCATTCTGTTGCCTCAGAAAGAAATGCCCCAAGGAAACAGCCTAGCTGAGTGTCTACTAAATAGCAAAGAAGAAGAAAAAGAAAAAAGTAGAGAAATATTTCAGTTGCTATTTCTCACAAGAGAAAATGACAGCATATGTGGAAAGAGATAATACAGCAAGATTAGGCTGAGGTGGGATGGGGAAAGAGAATTGAAGTACTTTCTGTAAGTAATGTCAGAAAAGCAGGTGAAAAAGAAATCAGATTTGAATTATACTGTCATAAAGCTATAGTAACAGAGCTGTGCATCAGAACAGCAGGATTTTTTTTTGTCTGTGTGTGCCAGCACAGCCAGGCCAAGTCTCCAGACAAGAAGGGATCTGTAGGAGTTAAGACTGCTCAAAACTGCTTTCTCTCATCTTTCCCATACAGGACTTTCCTGCCATTGGTCTTGAATTCAAATCAGCACTTTATCAGACTGTATGTACACCCTGAAGGGAACCATGCACATGCCCCAGTACAGAGATGGTACTCAGCCAAGGTATCCCTGGAGCCAGGCGTTAGAAGGACTTCTCACGTTCTGAACACAGTATAAATTAGTGACTGACTGCAACCCTGAATTTCTGTGGCTCACCAGCACACCCAGTGCTGCGATCAGACTGACTATGTCCCAGTGCAAATTTTATGTACACGGGGAGAACATTTTCTTGTGGCAGCCAAAATCCCAGGTATTTACACCACAGGGACACTGCAAGGAGGATAAGTCTAGGAGACTCTGGCCTTGGGTACCTTATTTTCCATAACCTTGCAACTTGTAACATGATGACGTTAGACACAAAACACAGAAAAAAAGTTATTCTGTTCTGTGCTGTGATTCGTTAATAGAGCAATAGTAGGTCCAAATTTTCTACCATCAAGAAAGGCACAGCTAGAGAGTTACAATGAAAGAGCATTTGATGGAGAAGCCACTAAGCTTGACTTGTGCCAAATTCTCAATGAGCATAAATCAGTACAGCCCTGCTAACTTCAATGATGTTGATTTACAACAGCTGATAAATGAACTGTAAATGCTTCAGTTTAATTGGGGGAGAGAGAAAAAAAAAAGAAAAGGGATACTCTTCTGTAACTGAGCTAAGAGAAATGGGAGTGCATTTCCAATGGTGACAGTTTTTACAGATGCCTCGATAGGGCAGATTCGTGCCTGGGTCCTATTAATACATAATCCACAAAAGCAGCAGCTTGCAAAAGCAGACCTTGGACTGGGACTGAGTAAGGCTAAGAACAGAGCTATCAAGCACAGGATGTCTTGAAAGAAGCAATAAGTCGAAAATGTACAGCCAGTTCAGAGAAGAAATTTAAAACGATGTTTTCATTGCAGGAAATGAAAGGGCTGGCTTCGCATCTGCACAAAATGCCATAAATCCCAAAGGACTGAGCACATGTAATTGGGCAGAGAGCAAAGAAAGCAGCTTGGACAGAGTGTTAGCACAAGCTGCTTAGAGAAGAGATTTAAAAAGGAAAACCATGAATATAAGTAAATGAAGTCAATAAATGAGAACAAGGGAGGCTGCTGAAGGACATCACTCGGAACAGGGCAAGGGGTTGCTAGAAAAGAAAAAAAAAGATGCAGCAAAGCCCCACAATTTTAAAAGGACAGGCAAAAATTACATCTGGATTTGCTATAGCATTTACAGGAGCAGTGCCTTTGCTGTGTCTTGGTAAGTTTGATGATGCTGATGGAGGCACACCGTAGCATACCAGCTGAGGCTCTGACTCAGTGCCTGGCTGTACATCCCCAGCCAGCTTTAAATAGCCCTCCCGAAGTGCCTTCTGTCATGGTTTGTATTAAAGCCATGGCAGAGCAAAATGGATAAAAGCAAGATTCTGGGTAATGAGATGCTAACAAGGACTACAGTTTTCAGAGGTTCCCAGAAGGTTTGCTCTGTGATGTCAGTTAAGTAACCATTCCCTAACTAAACTTTGTCTATTTGTACAACACAGAGCTTATTCTGCCTCTCAGCATGTAACCTTCAGGCTCAAAAGCTCCAGGTAAGATAGAAACCCAGTCAAAATGACCAGAAGTTATATACTTGTCCTAGGTTAATACTAGTGGTGCCCTGAAGACTTCATTTTTGCTTTATGTAGACAATTAATATGTGGTAGTGTACCAGTGTTTACACTTACAGCATTCAGTAACATTTCAGCAGGTTAATGAAACGTAACCTGTTTTATCTTGTCCCGACTCTCTGAGATCTTATGGAGAAGCCAAATGTTTTGTGAGAACTTTTAAAAATGCCATGACAACTAGCAAGGGAGATAAACTACCTCCACATCAGAAAATAGCATCTTTCTCGCCATCTTATCAAATACAACTATATAGCATAGCATACGAAGTATGTGTAGGCTGAAAAACTGATGAGGAGACTTTAATTTGTAAACAAAGGTAACTGGGACGCCTGATTTGTATAAAAGTACAGGATACTGAAACACAAGACACCCTCCATCCCCCACCAAAATGTCCCTTGTACCTCCAGGGGACAAAACACATTATGCAGATGTTTGAAGACTTGGTTTATGGCAGCTATGGAGTAGGAAAAAGAAAATTAGGGATCACCCTAAAAAACACTAAACCTTAGGAGGTATTTTTCCTCGAAACATTACCACCTTGAAAGCAGCTCCTTTTACAAGTTCATAATGGTGTAAGAAGCATTTGTCAGAGAAAATTTTCCTTCAGAATGTCGCTTTTTGAGCAGTTTGTGCTGAATATAAAGGCAATTATGTAGCTTCTGGATGCAGACACAGAAAACTCACTCTAATTTATACTGCTTGAAAACTAGGTTTAAAGCAGTTTAAATAGAACTGAAATCTGGTTTCCTGAGTCAAAGGACTACCAACAGTACCAAAAAAAGTTGAGATCCCATCTGTGTCTTCTCCCAAAGAGAATAATTACAAATATTCTTCATACGGAAGGCATGATAGCTTTGAAAGTGTCAAGAAAAATGTGACAAGCACAAATACAGAGAATCAAGCAGTGGTAAAGCTAAACTTTCAAGTTCTGGTAGGATCCTTGGTTCCTGCCACCAAAGGGGCATTCCATACTACAGAACGTCGTGCTGAGTATATATTGGAGTATATACTCTAACTGGGGGGAGCTGGATGGGTCCTGCCCATCACAGCTCAGGACTCGCTAGGCATTGGTCGGTGGGTGGTGAGTAACTATACTGTGCATTGTTTGGATTTTTTTCTCCTTTGGGTTTTATTCCTCTCTCTCCTTCGCATTAATACTACTACTACTACTATTATTATTATTATATTTCAGTTATTAAATTGTTCTTATCTGCACCCATGAGTTTCAGCTTTTTCCTGATTCTCCTCCCCATCCCGCTGGGGGCAGAGGGGAGCGAGCAAGTGGCTGCGCGTGGTACTTAGCTGCCATCTGGGGTTAAACCACAACGATTATGTGTGTAAGACTTCATGACCCATATCAGATATGCATACTCCAGAATATTAGCTTTTAGAATAATCTGTAACATTTCAAAGTAATTGTTCATGTGCTTGGAGTGGAAAAGAAGATTTTGATAACAAGCATACCTAAATTATGGTCCTATGGCAATGCTGGCTTCCAACATTGTCCTACTGCAGAGGAGCCGCCTTGCACATGTAAGCATGAAGAAAGCTGCAACTGCTCAGCTACCTGCACCTGAGCCTCCAGCTGAACAGTATTAAATACATTACACTCGCCACCTGGCTGAGCCAGGAAAAGAGAGAAAGCAAAGAAGTATCTGGGGTGACACAGAATGCACTTTAGCTCTGAATTAAAGTGGACAAAACATGTGTGAACTCACTGAACTGAAAAACTTCTGAAGTACCTCCTGATCTGGGGAAAGATATTTTGTTCATAAACCTGTAGCAGAGGACCATAAAAAGAATAATGACCAGGAAAATAATTCAGTTTGGTGGAAACTCTACTTCCTGTTGAAAACCTATTCTCAGAGAAAACTCCCGGCTAACCCTTTACTCGACAGTCCTGGAAGCAGGCATTGAAAACACAGCAGATCTCCAGCGACTTGCAATAAGAGGTTCAGAGCAGGTAAGATAAAACTACAGGGGAAGAAGGGATTGTTCTATTCCATTAAGATCAAAGCCTCTCTCTGAAGAGCAAGGTCTCCAAGTCATGTTGAAACAAGTTATACCACATCAGGTGTTTGTACAGCACTTAGAGAGGACGTGATGCAAACATCATCTTATAATCTGATTTACATCAGCGCCTCTATCTCGCACTCATTTTGAAGGTTTTTTTCAATTCACTGTCTTGTGAGAAAGTAGGCACTCCAGCCATTCTTTATTATTTTTAAAATTGTTTACTTTTTGAGGTAGGAATTGTCTCTGAATATACAAGTGCAAGTATAGCCAGCTATGATGAACAAAGATGACCAGAACCTCAACAGGTGTTTCTACTATATTATTAATTATTACTATAATACTACTATACTATATAATAGCATTACTGTAATACTATTATATTAACTATAACAGTAACTACTATTATAATAGCATTAATAATGTCTATGGCAGCAGATATAATAATAATACCCATTACTGCCACAGAAAATGGTGGCTTAGTGCTTCTAATGCAGGCAATCTTCCCTTCCCCTCCTCTCCCCAAGCAAGTCCTGCAAAACTAGCATAATTTTTTAGCAAAGAAAGGCCCATTTAAGTTAGCTCCCTGATTATTCCAACTTGAATATGCAGGTCTTTGAACTAGAAACTCGATTATTATATTAATAGAAAGAAAGAAAAAAAAGGTCCTTTTCAGCACTTGATGTGAGACAGAAGCACTGTTGCATAGGGAGTATGGGCCCTAACTCAACAGGAGCTGGGAGCTGCTGCCTTGCACAACAGTGTGACCTCTCTGATCAGGGCTGATGGGAGATGTCTTGGTATCAAGCACCACTTCCCAGCTCCTGCTGGATTATCCTGCTGAAAGAAAATGGGCAAACTGTCTCTCATTTCCATGCAGATTCAAAACTCAGCTGGGGCTAAAGGAAGGTAAGGCAGTGGCTCGAAGGAAAGGTACCTCTCTGTTTCTGCAAAGGGAAAATCTCTGCCTCACATACAGTCAGCTCCTCCCTTGGAGTGCACACAAGACTGGTGGGTCCTGCTCCATTTGGAGTGAAGATGTCTTGGCAATATGTTACCCCTGGGCAGGGCAGAGATCTGCTTTTCCTCCTAAATTTCTAGTACAATGGTAAGAATCCAGCTCATCATGGGATGCGAGCTTATACAGTGTTTATTCTCTTGGCACTGTGGCTGTGAAATGCAGTCCACCACGTACTGCAGGGTGGTTGAGGACTTATATTATTGTAGCATAAAATGTACAGTGTCCTCTGTCCGTTCCTGTTCCACACATCTTCCAGGCTGCCATATGAGCTGGCTAGCAGGTAGCTCCACACAGGGGTCAAAGGCTGAGTGTGCGTTCAGAAAGAGCTCCCTTGCCTCCCCTCCATATTCTGCTGTCCAGAAGGCACGTTGCCAGAGCAGAGAGAGCTTGAGGGATGCTTTATTGCCCTTGTCTAGGCTACAGATAATGAGGAAGGTCTTTAGTCTCCAGGGCTGTCAATCCAGCAACTTCTCATCTGCATTAAAATTGGTCAAAAGATGTTTTTAAAAGAAAATATAATGAGGGGATGCACTTAGGATAATGAAAAGCTTGGCTGCTTTTATATCACTTCTCAGGCACTTTGTATCTTTCTCTGACAAGAGCTATTGTCATTCAGGGCAGCTCATCAGCTCCTTGTGCTGGGAGCAGATATGGGCTTGGCACCTTCTTCCTCTCCTGGTGACAGCCAGATATACGTTCCACTCATTTCCTCCCTGATAAAGCTTGCCATCCTGCATCAAAGCTCCTCATATTTCATTTGGCTTGTCAGATAGAAGCCCCTGGTACAGTCCGTTTGTGAAGATTATTTTTTGTTTTGGCATTATATTAGCAAAGGAAATTTCTGAGTTGCTTTTCCCTTTTCCTCACTCTCCTTGTTCCTGGATAAGTGTATGCCTGCTGTAGCCTCCTTCATCCAGGGCTCTTCCAAGTACTGCTACAAGCGCTGATGAAGTCTTACTACTCCCTTGTGTGACCTCCAGGTGTTACTATCTGGAAGTGAAACTTGGGTCTGAAGAAATGACCAGCCTTATTTTCAGAATCAGTGAATGTCCGCTACTTCCCTGGGGTGTTGTCCTTGACATTATGGCCAGGAATGATGTGACTGATACTACCAAGCTAATCAATGACTGCTGTAAATAATAAAGGGAGCCAGGAGTTCAATGCTGAATTTCCTTGCTAGTATAATCTGTCTTTTTTTGGTTTTCTTAAGCACTGCCAATTTGTGTGTGAAGGGAAAGAAAAGGAGAATGTGTTCCCTCTTAAAAAATAAACCAGAAAGAGTGGTTGTGGTCCTCCAGAGGGGCAGTTCAATGCACATCTTAATGGAAATGATTAAGGCCTGGCTGAAGTGCCAGTTTGCTATGGAAGGAAAGTGCTACTTGGAGAGTGCCATGGAGACATCAGATCTTGGCATGACAAATAAAAGCTGTGCCATGTGGCAGGAGCAGAGAAAACAAAGCTTGGAGAGTTAACATTACCTGTGTGTATTATAACCTCTGTGGAGAAAAGGAAAAAGTGCATTGGCTGGCCACCTTGGATTTCCTGGTAAAGTGATTTAATGGAAAACTGCTACTACTAATCACCATTGGAACATGTCTATTCACAGCAAAACCTTGACTGGAAATGCATATACACACCAGCAGAGCGAAGATGAGGAAGGAGCTTCCCTTTTGCTGTGCTGTGTGGAGTGTGGATTCACATGTGATCCATCGAGATAAGTTACTAAATCTGCCTTGCCTCTGAGGTTCCTGTTGACCTATTTGTCCTGAGTTTGAGCTACCTGTCTTTCAAAACGGCTGCTCTCTTTCACCATGCATTGGAGACTGTAATGGGTACGGGCCCATCTGCAGGCAGAGGGAAACCTTAGTCCCTTGCCCTCAGGGGAAATTATAAAGTCCCAGTACTGTGAAGGGCTAGCAGGTGCCGGCAATTGGATGGAGAAGGGTGAAACAGGGGCTACAGGAGAGGCTGCAACCTGCTTCAGCTCTTGTGTAGAATAAGAAGACATCCTTGTTTCACAGTGGTTTTGCTGCAAAGGTAGAATATATTTGTGAACCTATCAAAGAGTATGGCAACAACAGGCCTGTGAAAAGAAACACAAACTGCGTGATTAGGATAAGCCCCTTCCCTGTTAACAAGGTCTGCTCCAAAATTATTCAATCAATATGCTGTCAGATTACAGAAAGAAACTTTTCCTGGATGGTTATGGTGCTCACACTACCACAGCAATATATTTACATTACTGTTCTGCTTTAATTTAAGCTCCTAACATGATCTACTAAACTGCTAGGTGCTCAAGTTGTTGTGTTGGAAGCTGTTAGAAATGCAGAGCACTACTAGTTCCCAATAAAACTAGAGTAGTTAGAGCTGAAGTCAGTCTGGCTTATTATATTTGGCTTCTGTATCACCAGTCTGTTTGTCCAAACATTTATCTTGCAAACACACTCAAAGTGTTTTCTGTTTGTTTTAATGCAAAGGGCAATGTGTATAGGTGCCATCTGAAAAGATGGGCATTGTTTTCCTGTCTGACTTGTCTGCACTCAGTATTGACAGAAACTTTCTTCATTATTGGTATACCAATTAACTGACAGATCACATCAAGAGTAACAGAACTGGACAATAAAAAGAAAGTAACCAAGCCAGATAATAGTCCCTTTCAAACAGCATCACTGTCTTTCCCTGTCTGTAAAGTTGGGACATTCTGAAGGGGCTACTCAGTAGCCCATTAAGGAGAACCATCTCTTCCCTCATAAAATTATATTTCAAGCCACTATCTAGCAGAAACCAGTCTATCTGAGCTTGAGGGAAGACCAGTCATAATCAAAATGGGGAAGAGCTGCAAACTGAAGTGTCAGTGACCGTGCCAAATGACTTGGGAGCTCTGGCCAGGAGCAATGCCTGCACTGGGTCTGCCAGCCCTGGCTTGGCTGAGGTTCCTTCTTGCTGAGGAGATGCTAGGTCTCATCACAGCCAGCTAAGGAATCCTTCAACAAAACAATCTGATAAATACCCCCCTTTCAGCTTCTCCTTCTAGTTACCATCTTCTCCCTCCCTTCCCTAGAAACTCTTGTTGTTGAGTGTAGTGAGCAAATATAATTGAAAAATATTTGCCAACTTTGTAGCAAAGTGCAGGGTTTTAAGAGCTAATACCTTTGAGTCATGTAGTTGTTCTAACAACATCTGAATGTGTAATCTGGGTTGTCTTTAAGAGTAGCTGCCACTTTACACTTAGCTACAACTACCGCACAGAGGCACGCACACATGTACACACTGTGCTCTTCGTGTAAGATTCTTGGGTTTTTCCTACTTATTTTCCTAATTTCCTCTTGACTGAATATCGAGGGGGTGTTCAGTCTGTGTCTTTCCGCGTCCACATACTGTTGGACACTATTGTAGAGCAGGAGCTATAGAGGTGAAGGTGTCTTACCACTCTCTGTGGTGGCTTTCCACAGGGTCACGTTTTATCTGTTCTTTTCCCTCAGTCCTTCTTGCTTCCCTTGCTTCTGGGCACCCGGCACTGGGGGAGGACAGAAGGTGGCAGAGCCCCCAGCTCTCATGGGAGTGGGATATAGACATAGAAACTGCCTCTGCTCTCCAGGCAGGCTGCCAGCCCAGCTCCAAGATTTCCCAGCTGCTGCAGTTCAGACTTCAGCAGTTGTCAGGGTTGACTGACTTCGAAGCCTGGTTCCTGGCCAAACCAACGTAGGCAGCTCATCACACTAATCCAAAACTGTAATTGGGAGGTAGGAGGGGGCAGTGGGAGAGCGTCTTATCCCCACCACAGCCCTGAGTTTTTGTTAACTTAGGATTATAAGAATAATTAACAAACCCAGAAGCCTGTCTCCTTTATTTAGTTAGTTTGGGTGTTGTAGCTAGTAATCCATTATTGTCTGTGCAATGTATTCCCAGTCCAGCCTCTTATCAGAGGTGCTTAACTATGCAGTGCACATAAGGATGCCCATCGGTATTGATATATAGATTCCCAGCACATCTATTGTGTTTTACATGCCTTGCAATTAGCTTTTGCTTTATCTATTGTGTGCCTACCTCGCTGTATGTGTGCCAGGAAAAAGAAGTCACACTGTGGAGGCGGGGGAGAAGGTCTGAAGAATTACTGAGGGAAAGTGGAAAGCAATTTGCACTCTGAAGAAAGCCGTGCAGGGCCAGATCCTGCCAAATGCTGCTGCTGTGGGGAGCTGCAGTAGCACCACACTGCCCAGGATGATGCCTGCTGCAATGGGGCACTGGGAGCCCAGTAAGGCTTGCTAAGTTGGGGTGTGCAGAATGGAGCAATGCTGGAACACTTCAGCAACAGCGCTGGCGTGCTACAGTCATCAGATGGCTGGGAGAAAAGAGATATGAATGGGGAAGACCGGGAATTTCTCCTAATGCTCTGAAATATGTTGAATGCAGGCAGGTTGTAGCCATGGAGGCAAATAGCCCAGCAGGCAGGGCTATTCTAAGGGGTCACCATCACCTTCTCCTTCACAGTCACTGTAGGTTTTGCCTGCGGACCCTGCTCCCTCCTCTCACCACTTGAGCACCCAAGTTTCTCTCACATGGACTTTCTACAACTGTGAGTCCTCAGGGCCTCTGCTAGCAGGCTTCCCACCTGAGCCCAGACCCTCTTGCTGGGGACAGATTGCCATTTGCTCACTTCCACAAAGGAGGACAGGGCAGAGGCATGGATGGGGGCAGGCAGTACCTGGGCACACCAGTGGGATCTTTCCAACACCAGTGTGCTCCTTGGATTTACTGTACTCCCTCGTTGGGTACTTCATAGGCTGCATCAGGCACACGGCCCTTCTCCATCCATGCTTTTCCCTCAGTAGAAACACATCTCGTGCTGTCCATGCTCTGAGATGAACTAGACATCACTTAAAAATCCAGGTCCGTGATTATATCTGGAAGGGTCAGGTTTGGGTTGCAATTTTACAGGCATAGTCCAATACACAACAGGTATCTGAAAGCCTGCTATCAGAGCCTCACTGAAGTGTAAAACTCACTGGGCTCCAAAGAGTTTGATATTGTTAGAGGGTCTGGCTGCCAGCCTGGGCCCTGCTGTGAAGCCCACCCTGTGTGCTGTGCCATGGTGTTAAGACTGCTCCTGGGGGCACTACCTGATCATTCAAATCTGGCTTAAGACTGCACTGCACCGAAGTCCTATAAGAGAAGTGGGCTGCATTTTGAAGATAATTAGGGCTTGCTCCAAAGCTTCTGGTAATATACTTAGTGATAAACACAGTGTGGATGGTGAATCCAAGTAATTTGGCCATTTCTGCTCTGCTTTGTGCTGCCAAGTGAATGGCACTGGAAGAAGGCCCCAGGGCTCCAAGAATGGCTCAGGGCAGGATGCTGAGAGAATCCCCCCACAGGGCAGTGGCTTGCATCGTTGGGATCCCTCTGCTTTTTGCATTGCATGATTGTTTAGACGTGGCAAAGCAAGAATATACTGCCAGAAGCCCATAAGGGGTGCCTCTTACCTATACTCTTACTTTTTCTGAAACTGTGTCAGGCAAGGGAAAAGTGATTGGACTGACGCTTTATTGCTGCTTTCACTGGGGTCTGGAGACCAGCATTCATCCTGCATTGCAGTCACCCACTCTTGTTGCCCTAAATGTACTTCTGGGATGTGCCAGACTTGGTCTCAGCTGTGGTGCTGATATGATATGTTGACATTGCTGGTACTGGCTTGTAATCAGCTATAATTGGTGTTGAGGTGATAAGGAGGAGATCGTGGACCTCTGAGATTTCCTAAAGTTCCTGTGGGAGCAGAGCAAGGTGACTTTCTGCTGACTGGATATTACCCTTCTACCATCACTCTACCAGTAGACAGTTGGCAGATGCTGCTGTGCTGCCTTCAGGTCCAACTGCCATATACCCTCAGAAAGGAGGAGGGCGAGAGGGGCCAGAGGGATTAGGGTAAGGAGTAAGTCTGGCTGAAAGGAATGGAGCTGCTACATCTATTTTTTTTTCCACTGTCATTGGCTTGTGTTGTTTCTGTGCATCTTTGATTTGTGCCAGGGTGAGAGAGAACTATAACTGACTCCATCTGGCCCTTTACCTTTAATTACCTCAATGACACTGTTTTTCATTTATTATTTGTCACTGGTCCACATCACTTCCAACCTTGGACACTGATGTAAGTGGTGGTTTCTCTTGTCTCTAGGAAATCAATGATTAGTACATACAGGAGGAAGGGGTGAGTGGTCAATGCATGAAATGTGGAGAACTGGGACAACAGTTTTGAGAAGGTGTTGGGAAGTCAGTGAGGATATGCAGGGTGAGATTGCCAACTGCAGCTGCAATGTCTCTGTAAATTATTCTACTAATAAAGATTCCATTCAATTTTACAAGCATGGTGTCCTTTTATATTATTATCCAGCATGCAGTACATGAAACATCCACCAAATTATCTAACAGAAAATAAATCTGTAGAAGTGCATAATAAATCCCACTGTAACATCTTCAATAGCCTTCTTAACAAATGGTCTAAGTCTAAGTGCCAAGGACTATAAGATTACACTCAACCAAAGACAGAAATGAATAAATAAATACAGTATCGATCTCAAATTCCACTAACAAATCCACTTCTATTTCAGAGAAAAAAAAATCAATCCCTCAAGGCATTATCAGATTTCTTGTTCTTATTGTTTTAAAAGACCACCAGCTAGCCCAGCCTATGCACAAAGTAGGTATATTTAAAAATGGGGGTAAAGAAACATGTTGCAAAGAAGAAAGATGTATGAGATCTCTTCATGTTTATATATCAGCTTGGGGACTCCAGGTTAGAATTATTTGTAGGGTTTTTTTCCAACTGCAATCAAGAATGGACAGTCTAGTACTTGGGAAAAATCAGGACATAATTTTCCAAAGTCTTGGTGCATTCAGGCACATGATTTCTATTAAAATTGATGTGAACTAGGTAAGTTCCTACCTGGCTTAGATATACTTCAGCACAAACCCATTATGTGTCTGATATTTGGAACCTGTTTATATATGTTGGGAAAGGCAGGGCTTACATATGAACGATGGTGGTTCAGGGCTTGGACAACTCACCTTCCAGCCTATGCTTTTTTATGAACCTCAATATTCCTGGGCAAGTTCCTGAAAGTTTGGAGAGATGAAGGGCATTTACGCGCATACACATCCTCTGAGGAAGGTCAGATAGGTCCTAATCTGCAGTTTGTAGTTGGTATGAAACGCTGGGCACAGGGCTTGTCTAAATTTCTTCCTCTTCCTAGGGTGAAGAGCTGCATGAGGGTTATTGCTTTGGATGAATGATGCTGAAGTCCTTCTCTGAGCAATCCCATCCTTTCTGGATGGCTGCCTCTGCTCTCCAGCCTAGGTGTTGGCAAAATGTGGGACACCAGTGTTTGGTACCCTCGTGGGATGTGATCCCACACATAGCCTGCTTCCCAGTGCTTGCTCTGGTAACTGACTTCTAGGTAGATACAGGTTATGATACAGAGAAATGATTGCTCTCTGCTCTGAATTTCTTTCTCAATGTATTAGGCACTCTAAAGATACCTTTTGTGGTCCCAACAGTGGATGTCGTGTAATGTTCCCAGGGTTAGTCTTGTATATGGTGTTTTGATTTGCTTGAATTCATCTCCTAAATTTCTGATTTTGTTTCCAAAGAAACTTCTCTAGATCACTTGCACTGACTGCATCTGCTCTACATCTGGCCTTTACTCTAGGCAGCTCTTTTTAAATTCTCAGCTCTGGTAATCTGCCTTTGCTGTGTCTCATTTCTTGTGAGGGAGAGACCAGCTGGCCACAAGTCCTGTTTTCACTTCTCTGTCTTCACCTGTGAAATGGAAATTATAGTGCTTTCCTGACTTTCAAAGATATTAAAGGGATCATGCACTGAAAATCTTCAGGTGCTGAGACATTTTCACAAAAGGACCCGTACAGCTTTCTGAAAGTGGCAGAAAAGGTGATTTTTTACTGCAGCAGTTTATTGAATGAGGGATTCTTTTAATCACCGCAGAAGATTTTGCATTGTCAAAGCCCCATTTAAACATGACTACTAGATATCAAGGCCAAAAGAAAAAGATATCTCAGCAGCACTAATTAAAGACAAATTAGCAAATGTTAGCTGTTCCTTCAGTGGAGGTCTTTATGTTTCTAAATGTCTGACAATCATGTCCATTCCTGCTGATTGTTTCCTTGCCTTTCTTGCAATATTGATATTATTAAAAAGAATATTTAATTCATAACTCCCCTCTATCCTTCAATAGTCTGGTCAAATAAATCCTTTTTTCTTAAATACTTCAAAAATATTTGCTTGGTTAATATGCAGGGCTGTTGGAGGATTTTTACTCAATTTAAACTGTAATGTTCAGATCTGAATACAATCTGAAAATATTCTTCTTCTGATGCTGCCGGTATTTCTTTCCCAGATCATCCGTGCCCATTTATTCTTTCAAATGGCATTTTTAAACCATTCTCAGCTTTAACTTTGGTGTAATCACTGGAGCTGGGTGGGCATGTGTTTTTACCTTACTTCAGTGGGATTCAGTGCAGACATAAATATCCAGCCATCGGAGTCCAATTACATGACCATACGCTTATAAAATCTTTTCATTACCTGTGTGAACACTGCTGCAGTCTCTGATCAAGGCCTTTACACAGTCTTGTAGTGAAAATAATCTAACAGGGTCCATTTAATTTCAGCCGAAAACCCACACCTTACTGCCAATAATGTCTCAGTACCCTGAAATGGGTCCTTTTTTGCTTATCAGAACAGGATAAGAAGGAGCCCTTCTGTAAATTAAAGTATTAAAGTTGGTCCCCGATGGGGAAACGATGGATGCGTGCCCCTCAGTAACTGCAAATCTGAGATGAAAACAACCTTCTTGTAAGAGATCAGGTCTGATGAGAGGACACTGAGAAAATTGTTCATGAGGACAGGGAAAAGAGAAATGACTTTGGAAAGAAATGATGGAAAGGACTGTTAAACAACTTATGCTGCATAAAAGTAAATTATCTTATCTGATCTCACCTGAATAGGAACATCTCCATGGTCAGTGGGAGCATCTGTGGGAGGTTAGAGAGGTGCCTGGAAGCATTACTTCAGTATAAACTCAGAGGCTGAGTTTGCTTTCCAAATGGCAGGACCAGAGCCCATCTCAGTCTTGGTTACAGCTGGTACACAGTAACACAAAGAATATGGTCAGCATCTTCTAAATTTTCCTACCTTGCTTGCATTTTTGAGCCACTATAATGACCTTGGCTTTCTCCCTTCTCAGAAGAATTTTTGGTCTGCTTTTGGGAGCCAGAAGGTAATAAAATTAATGTAGAGACTCCAAAGTTCCAAGTTAAGAACTTGCACAGTGCCAGGCATCATGCAGGCAGCCAAGACCTGGCACTGCCGGTGCTGGCAGAGAAGCTCATTTCCCACCACGGCCAGGACAAATGTTTATAACTGTCTTTCCAAAGAGCTGTGGCACTTGGTAGTCAGAGGTATGGCTGGGGGAAGACTGGTGAAGCCTCCTTTTGCAGATTTGATACTTTTAGAAAAACTTTGAGTTATTTTATAAATGAAACTTTGGAGGCTTAAACCCAGATAACCAGATGATCTGACAGCTGGACTGCAAGCCAGGGATTTCTCAGTTCTTTTACCGTCTCTGGTGTTGATTCCTGTTGCGGCTGTCAGCTGCTGGTTCCTTCATTGGTAAAGGCTAACAAAGGTTACTAAAGTTTTTTGAATCAGTTGTTACATATGTTTAATTTAACCTTTTTTTTCCTGTGCTTAAATTGTTCATGAAACAATCCTGATTGCATTAGTTTTTCATAAAGTATTCCCTGAATATTTTATGCAAACAAGTTGCAGCCAGTGAGGTACTCATCCATCTGTTTTAGTTAATTATACAGACCCTAGTTCTGGAGGCTTTGAGAAGACCTCACAATCTTTACTGAGTATTTAGCCTCAGAATATCTCTCAAAATCAAAGTCACACTCGCTGATGTTACTGGTGTTGAAGTAATGCTACCCAGGCTGTAGGGCTGGTTAGAAATAGCCAGAGAAACATGAATACCCACATCAGCCTGGCTCAGAGGAGGCAATTATCCCCTGCCTTTGTGCTGTACAGCATAGCCACAGCCACATGTCTGAGGTAATGAAGTCGTGAATTCGGACCACTGAGTTTTCACTTCACACAAAGGGAAGAGGAGTGTGAATTTAAATAAGGTTTAGTCATGAATGCAGGTGGCCTTGCTTTTTTTTCCCTTTATTTTTCTCTTCATTTGTGAAGGGTATTAGCTCCTTCCTTAACAGGCAAGTGACACAGAAGAAAAAACTTCTTGCTTGCAGCTGAGAAAAGCTGGAAAAGAGCACTACAGGGAGAGCTATTTCCCAAGTCTTGGGAGACATGCCCTGTTCCCTCCCCTTGTCTTCCACCTCTCTTAGTCTCTTATGCTTTCTTATTAATACCTACTTGGTTATATCACTTACCCTGTAGATATTTTGCCTTGTGTCTTTCTGGCAATGCTGTAAAGGCTTATATGAAGTTTAAACATCTTTATGGTTAAGGCTGTGCCAGCATGAATCCATTCTCATGGACTGTGATGGCCATGCTGTGTAGACAGTCAATCTGCCTGAAAGGCAGCATGTTCAGGGGTTGGGCAGTGACATGCAAACCAGTGAGCAGCAAGGTACAAAGTCTGCAAAGCGCATCTAGGGAGCTAAGCAAGACACACTATAACTTGTTCTTAATTCCTAAAAGTGCTACTGGCTCGAAACTAAATTATAGGTTTTCAGAGCACAGAAAACCCCAACCTCTTCAAGCTGGAATTAAAGAACAACACTCTTTGGACATGATTGATTTCTCATGGTCTGCAGGACTGGCAGGAGTGTAAGGTCTTACACTTACAACCTGAAGGTGGCTTCACCACTGTGTCCCATTTATAAGTTCCAAATTCAAGTTGTACATAGCAGCACACTATATACAGAGGAATGAGAATATGAATGCCAGAGACAGAAGGTGCTCTCCTATTTGTATGCATCCCTTCCTCTGCAGTCCTTCCCAGCAGCATGGCTAGCGATGATTTCTGCCAGTGCTCGTGGGGTGGGTGCTGCCCAGGAGCCGTGCTGCTGCCCAGGGGCCCTCCTGCAGCTTGATATTTACCTGTCACACCAGCATTAAGCATTTGCATTTTGCTCCCAGCCCTGCTCCTTGTAAGAACAGTTAGTGCTTTTACAAGGTGTTAGATTGCCTCTTCTGAGAAAACCAGAAGTCGGCTCCTGTTAATCTACAAGGCTGGTGTAGCAGGGCTGTGGCAGTACCAGCTCCTGCCCCAACACTTGCTCGTCTGCTCTCCGCAGCCTGCTCAGGCAGGGCTGACTTGCCTTCTGACTATTTTCTCTTCACGCTGCCAAAAAGGTGCCTGTTTCTAGGTAGTAGCTAAATCCTGCCTACTTGAAACTAGGGAGAGGTGGCTTTGCTAGCTTTCATTCACTGCCCAGCATTTCTCTACCCCTTATGATCATGGTTAGTGATGCAATGGCAATTGCCTGTGTGGGGAAAAGCCTTTTGTCTCTTCATGTGGTCTTGTAATATGTCACGGAGGTTTGGGCACAGGTGATCTCACATACTGCACTACAGGGTTGTTCTTCATCTGCTGAATTATTAAGAAACTTGCAGAGGGGATTTTTTTTTCCTCATTTATCTCACCTCTCTTTCCTCCTGCCTTCCATCCAAAGAAAAGACACCTCTTTCTTGTCACCTCTCATTACCTTACAGACAAAGGAAAGTAAAACAAAAATTATTCCCTGGTTGACATACTCCTGAAGTTTCTACTAAGACTATAATTTGAGTCTTATCATATAAGAAGCATGTTCATATAGCAAAGCCTAGGGTTTGGCTGTGCTAGTGATGTTCACCAGACCCACATGTCATGCAAAAAATTTTGTGAGAAGGTCTCTAAGATTAAAGTGCAGGAGGGACAAGGTGGGATGTAGCTCCCTGAGAAAGGGCTGGCAGCTAGTGCAGGAGGAAGACCCCATCTGCAGAGAGCTGGGGAGATGGACAGCTGCTTGCCTGCCAGAAGAAGCAACATCTGCAAGAGTTTGTTTCTTAGTACAGAGTTGAAGCTACAGAGTTAAGAAAAAAATACTTGTACAGTGGGCTGTTTAGAGAGGTTTGCTCCCAGAGCCATCACTCACACTTTAGAAGAGCTCCAGTGCAGGAGCTGGACTACAGCTGACCAGAGCAACCTGGATCAAAACGAGTTTGAGTCTTTCTCCTTTGAGCTATCCTTTTCCCCTTTACCTAACCCTGTCTTCCCCTGATTTCACGAGCACAAAAACTCAACAGCAGATAATCTGGCTGCTTTCTCTCAGCTTGCCAAGGTTAGCAGCAGCCACACCAGTGTGTCTTTTTGCTTGTCATCCAGTAGCTATAACAGAAAGCTAAAACAGAATAGTCAGGTTTCTCTTTTTTATTTCTTTCACTAAAAATTTGCCCTTTCTGTTCTCTGATAAATTAGTAAGGAGTTTTTGCTGATGAGTCTTACCATTTTCTGCTCTTAAATCCCAGGGCTACCGAGCTGTGACAATTTAAATGAGTGAGATTTCTGGAAACTGATGAGTGCAATTTTAAATGTCTCATTGAAACACATAATCAAATCCTCCTTAAAGCTGCCTGCAGGACAGCGATGTTCCTCTTTGTGGATGCACTGGCATTTTTCTCATTGTGAGGAATCTGATTAACTCAATGAAACTTATAATGCCAATGGGCTGTTGTTGCTTGTTTGTCATGGACTATGTCCAGTGGATACTATCAGTAGCCCTTTAGATACCTGTGATGTCGTGCAATACTCAAATGACAAGATGTAGACCCACCTTTCAAATATTTCTGTGGTATGCATATTTAAATGCTTATTTTGGTCCATTTCTACAATTACTTAGTATCACAGCACCAACTGACCCTGTCTGGAATTTTTGATTCTTCCTCAACATGTTTACCTGTACTGAGTACTGAACATATTAAAAAACACTTTATCTCAAAAAGTTCAGTGTCTACATGGACAGACCAAGCAATGGCAGGAAAGAAGTCTTTTTTCTCCATGTTGACTAATGGGAAAATATTGTTCTGTGGGACTGGAGGAATTTTTATCTGTCTCTGCTAGGGGCTTCCTCTATAACCTGAACAAATCCCCCAGGACCAAACTCAGGTCATTTATTTCACCGAAGCAGGTGCTTAAGTGCTTCCTATGCTCCCCCTGCCCCACCCCAAGTTTAGGGCAATGCCGAATGCATCATCCTGCCTTCTCTCTGCCATCTAGGTCACCATCTAGGAACATCTCCACAGCAGCAGCTCCCCTGGGATGGAGAGGGAGCAGTATTTGTACCACTGGGTAGAGGTACTTAATGATGGATGCCCAGCCCTGGTGCCATCAGAGCCTGGTGACTGGATTTATCTTACTAGTTGTAGGTGTCTCTGCTGTGTAGAAACTCACATCTGCATAAGTTGCTGTGTTATAGTGTCAATGTAGAGAACTAGACACGTTTAGCCCTGCTTCACCTGACCTATCTCACACTCCTTCTTTAGGCTGAGAAGAATGGCACTCTGGAAGCACCTATTTCTGGTCATTGGCTCAGCCTCAGAAGCCTACATCTGTTCAGGTGGACACCATCCTCTGATCTTCTATTCAGCTCTACACCGAGCAAAAAGCATGAGCTGGTTTATGCTCTCCACAGTTTCAATCCTTGAGGACTGCAGCAGCTGAGATTTTCAGCTCTGAATCTCTTTCCATTTCATCCTTTTTCTCCTGGGACAGGCTCATTCTGTGCCCATGCCTCATTTGCACTCGTGTAACCAAGGACTTCTCATACTGAGACTGTGGGTAGAAGTTAGTGGTTATAAAAATAAGACAAATGTAACATCTCAGGGGCAACTAAGGATTGAGACCAAGAAAATGCTGAAGAATGAGGAGGAGTGACAGACAGCTGAGTTGGAAAGTATTTCCCTGCATTCAGGAGCTGGCTGAATTTTGCCTAGATGGGACTGCTTGGAAGTAGGAAGGGCATTTTTTCCCCTTGAAATCACTCAAGAAAATAATTACTTTTGATAGGGTCCATTTCTTCATCTCTCTCTTTTTTTTTTTGGCTGGAAGTGGGTGGAACCTAGATGATCAGTCAGTCAGATTTTATTTCCTGGGAGAACTTTCTATTTTGATCACAAATTAAAAGGACTCCTTTGGGGCTAGCATGTCACAGAGGGACTTAAGAGTCACTTTCTGTAACAAAATTTTGTTTTGTCATCAGTAAGTCACCTCCCTCTTGTCTTGCTTTCCCTCTCTTACACAATAAACTTGTAAGTGCTGGTGGGCAGAGTTTGCTTTGCCTTCTTTGTTTGGACAGAGACCGCGACCATGGGGTCCTGATGGTGTGGGGCAGAGCAGGTACTCAAGTGCCTGCTGGCCTCAGGGTGAGACACAAGCTTGCAGGAACCCAAGGTCCTGCTGGCCCCCCTGGTTATTTCCAGCCCACTACGGGTGCTGTGCTGATGGGCATAGAGGGTAGAGTTGAGTCAGAGGTGACATTCACCGCCTTGAGACAGCGTCAGGATCTGGTAGAAAACACAGTGAGCCCAGGCAAGAGAGAAACGGACATGAGAAGCATTCTTCACCCCACATTGGAGTTTAAAAGGGAAAGGAGGTTTCTGTTTTAAGTGTTTTGCAACTCCTAGCTCCTTAAAAAAAGAAATGAGGTACAGGCTGTGGCATATATTGCAAAATATGGTTGCTTGTGTAATGGCTTCTCATCTCGCAGCTGCGTACCGTATACTGCTTTGCCAAGGTGCTGGCAAGCATTGTACTGTACTTTCAGGAACGTGTCTAGTAGCTGTAAAAGAATTTTTGAGGGGAATAAAACTACAAGACTCTTAGATGAGCAAATATGATAAATGATAATGTGCCATTACTCATATTTCTTTTTCACTTGAAATATCAGAACTATGACCCACAAGTCCAGGAGCAGAGTTCCAGGATTTTTATTCCTGCCACTCCTGTGCTATCTCTGGAGATGAGCAGCCTGTAATTGGGGTATTATTCACTTCAGCAATATGTACTGTTGAACCTGCCTCTGTTAGTACCCAGCACCTGAGCAGTACAAGTGGAGCTGCATAGTCAGCAGCAGTGGGAACTCTAATAACAGCCTACAAAGGATGCATAAACTGCATCAATAGCTTCCCTTTATGTCTGCACTGGAGATGGGCAGGAAAACACTATATTGATATAATTTTCAGAAACATTCAGCATCCAGGTTTAAAATGAAAAATAAGAAAATTATATTTTTTAGAAACAATTACAATTTTATGTAGGTCAGCTGATGCATTTTGTTCATATCTGTGAGCACTGATTTAATTTAACCCATCCAGCTTTTTTTGTAGATAAAGACAATGCTTGCACATCACTTTGTGTTACTAAAAGTTGTATAAATACAAACTGGTGTTTAGTCAATTCATGATGAATAATTCATTAGATAAACAGAATCTAGGATTTGATTTTTTATTCCTTTTCCTGTTCCTGAACTGCCCACAGACAGCATTTTTTCTTTCTTCGTTTGTTTCCTGGTGAATAATTCCTGTAAATAATCCTTAATCTATATCATTCTCTGATCAGTTTGACAAGAATATGCAAAGTTTCAACTAAATGCTGCTTTTTGTTGGGTAGATGTCATACATTGCTATGCCATGCTCTTCTGACATGCATGCACGTTTCTTTCTTTGCTCCAGTGATCTTGTCTGTGAAGTTGCTCGTGAACAACAGGTGGGGAAGAAAATGAGGTGAATTCACTTAGTCATTCTAACTATTTATATTACAGTGCACTTTAGGACTCATAATTCACGGATTCACAAAGTTAGATATTATCCATGCACATAGTAGAAGACAATTTCTACGAAAACACTTTGCATGGAGTAACCAAGTTATTTTTTTAAAGTGGTACCTTTGAATAGAGAGGAGATTTTTAATTACTTTTAAAATGTGGGGCTCACAGGTTGTTGGAGGCTTTAGTGCTCCAGTGCTGTAGCAGAGATTCCCCTGCAAACGATGGAGAGGACCATGGTGGAGCAGATATTTCCGTACAGCCTGTAGAGAAGAGGAGTGAAAGAGTGGCTAGCTGGGCGTCTGGCTGCTGGCCAAGGTTAACCCACCACAGAGAAGCCAAAGTCCCTGGATGAGGCTGAAGACAACTGACAGACCCAGCAAGGAGCCAAGTGAAGCATACAATAAAGAAACATGGAAAACAGGGAAGCATCTTCATTTTCCTCTTCTCTAGGGAGCTTGTAGCCTAGTTGTCAGGATGCTTGTGGAGGAATGTCCTACCTGCACTTCATACTGGTTCTATAGTTTGTTACAACCAGAAATGCAGAAACTGTCGTTGGAAGAGGGACTTAAACACAGGATTCTCCCCTCCCATGAAAACCGTGAGCTGAAAAGGCAGCTTCCTTGCTACTTCCTTTGCTGGACCAGTGAACCTTCTATTTATTCATGCCAGAAGGAGCAGCTTTGATAAACAGGCTGCAGAGAGCTTGGATGCTCCCTTGGTTTGTGTTTTGGGCGTTGCCCTAGAGCCAGGGAGACGGGCTCTGATGCAGTTCACAGAGATTCTCCCTGCTGGGTGAGCGTTCACCGCGGAACTTCCCTGCTGTCATCTGAAAGGAAGAGAAATGCTTTTCCTTTTGCAAAGACTATTCTGGTAACTGTTTTCACAGTGCATCTTCGGCCAGACATACAGAAGACAGTTGAGCTTTTAGATCCTGGTGGGGCATCAGCACAAGCCCTGTCATGACCATGTCACCTCTGGCCATGTCAGAAGCAGGATTTGGAATGAGAAGGGGATTTAAGTATTGAAAATGGAGGAGCTTTTCAACATAAAACACTGCACATGCAGCAGTTTGGAGCATTGCAGAATCTTCCTATGTCCCACTTTAAATGTTTATATTCCTTTTTAGGTTTGAGCAGATTTAATTTATCCAAGGTAACACAAGGAGAAGGGAACTGGTTCCACATATCCTGAGCTGCAGCCCAATTGTTTACACGAGGCTACTTCTAGAGTATCTGTGGCATATTCATGATGCTATTGCTGCAGCTCCTTTCCTAAGAAGGAGCAAGGAGACAGAATGAACTGAAGCCGGTGGCAAGAGCTGGCGCAGAGAGAGGGACTACAGCTTTTGGTAGGGAACGGAAGAGGAGAAAAGAAGGTACATAGCTGAGATCAATTCTCTTTTGGAGGCAGAAATGTGCAAAAGGTAACTGTCCCCCTCAGTTAAAAGCAGGAACCATGCGGCACCAGTGAAAAGACAAAGGAGACAGAGCAGGCTGAGGAGCCTACCCAAAATACTAAAAGTCCAGGATCAGCAGGCACAGACCCAGCAGCGTCAGCACTGGAGGTTGTCAGGAAGCGTCCACACAGTCAAGTACTTGTCTGCAGAGAAATTTAAGACCAATAATCATCATGGTGGGGTAGGAGAGTGAGAGGGGTGCAGGGGGAGTATGTAAAAAAATATGTATATGAATAAAAATTGGGTTTTGTATTGGGAAATTCTGTGAGGACAATATTTTCCTGCACTCTGCCTGTGAAACTCCTGAGCAATTGTTAAGGATCAATTAATGGTGTGCTGGGAGCAGGTAGGTGACTGTCAGAAAGAAGGAAACGCCCCTACTTTCATTGCAGTTTGTAGCAAGATTAGAAGTGGCTTCTAGAAGCCTGCGAGAGCTTCTGCTGGCACATTGCAGGTTATAAACAAGGCAGATTTCACTTCCTATCACTGACTGACTAATTATATCTGCATAGTTCAAATGAAGATGTTCTGAGACATCCCTTTGCAGGTAGAGCAGAAATGCAAGCCTCTGCTATTTGATCTCTTCTCTTACATTTCCATTTGGTATTCATCGAAAGGAGCAGCGAATAAACCCAGAATCAGTACAGGCAAATGCTGGGCCAGCTTGGCCCATGCAGCCCTACCCTGGCATCTCAACCCTGCTCTGCACAGGCATATGCTGATATGACCTGCCCTCAGCTCCTATGTAATTGAATTGTACCCTGGATTTTCAGTTCAAAGCAAGCTACAGTTAGTCCCATAGGAACTGTGAGCACTATGTGTCATGTTATTTGGAAATACAAAAAGTCAGAGATGCTTGAAAAACTGTGACTAGGAAAGTTTTGTGTCTTGTTAAAGAAACATCCTTGAACTGGAGGCATGTGCTGTCCCAATCTTGTCTTCCAAAACACAGACCCTCTGCTCTGCCAAGATCCAGACTCTTTTGAGAACATAATGTAAAATATGATGATTCACCATGCATGTTTGTGTGGATCAGAAGCTTCAGCAAAGCTCAGACGCACCCACTGCCAGTGCCAATATATGCTGGTTTTTACTTCCCTTTGAGTGAACTGTAGCCTGTGCAATGTTTGCTTGAGGCGTGCAGTGTGTATTGGTATCCAAAACTGCCCAAGAGGAAAGCTACTATATTAAATTGCGAGTTCTGCAAAGGCCCTTTCCATCCGCCTTTCTAGGAAGACACACAACCAGTTCCTCTCCTTCCACTCTCTCCTTGTCACCTGTTACAGTAGCAGCTTCATTATCCCATTAACAGTACAGGTAAATATTATTTGTGGAGTGAGTTACTTTGGTTCATATGCTGATTGTTATCTTATCACAGGCTCCAGTCAGAGCCATTTTAATGATGCTCAAACAGCTGAGTTATTAAAACAAACCCAGAGGCAGCCAAGCGTAAAGGAGCTGGAGTCGGCTGAAGAGACAGGGCTGGAGCACTGCCCTCCTCCTCCCAGCAGCAGTGCGCAGTGCGGCTGTGGATGCTGCTCTGGAAGAGCAGGCTAATGCCTGCAGGCTCTGGGAAGGGCAAAGAGCTCTTTGAAGACTAGGGAATGCTGTTTATAATCTCAACATTAAATTGTATTTAGGGTGTCACTAAAATCTTGTCCCAAAGCTTGGCCCCCTTTGCTGCTGTGGTGGTACAAATGTCAAAGGTAAACATACAGTTCTGCCACAAAGGCAAACATGTTCTCCCTACCACACAGCAAGTCACCACACTTAAGGGCTTGTGACACAGATGTATGATTGCCTATTACTACTCTGGATAAAACCAACTTTCTTATGGACAAGGTCTTATTATAGTTAAGTTGAGGTCCTCCTCTGGTTTACTCCACAAAGATGAATTTTACTTTGGACGTACCAAATTCAGCTGTGCAAGCAGACAAGTGTTGCAGTCCATTGCAGTGCTCATGTGTGTGTGCTCCCTGCTACCCTGGTGCCTGCAGGGAGTGAGGACATTCCCAGATTTAGTGAGTTATTCCACCACCAGAATAACTGTTGTTTGTGGAAGGGGCAGGTTGGCGATCCTGGTTATCCGTTTGAGGGTGTCACAAATAGCATACTTCTTACACAAAGAAGGAAAGCTCTATGTTTATGTTCCATAAAGGGACTAAGATTTTGATTTGATCTAGCAAAACCTAAAGCTTCTCCTGCTCTGATGGGGGTTACACCATTCCTCTGAGACGGTGACACTCCCTAACAATGAGAAAAAGAATTTGGTCTCCTATTGCTGCTCAGCTCCTCCCAAGACCAAGCCCTGAGCAAATGGTAATAACACATTTGTCTTTGCAGTGGATGTATAAAAGTTTATGCTGCATGATTCACATGAAAGAGGAGAGAGAGTAGGAGTGAGATGGCCACTTCCCACTTCATATAAGACTTTGGAAATGTAGGAGAATGAATTAAAGTAAAACCTGTAGATCTATAGGGGAAAAGTCCATCTTTCATCCTTTAAGAAAAGACATGTGCTCAGCCTGCAAAATCTTCTCACTTGCACTTCAGGTTTAAGACCCTTTGTATGTCACAGGAAATTCTTTCCCTTTATAATCTTCTTGCTGGCCTATAGGTAATTGAACAGCAGATCCACACAGTAAACCCTTCAAAAGGAATTAGGATTACATATCTCATATTCACCTCATTTTACCCTTTGCAGATGTTGAACGCAAGGCATCAGTTTCTTCCTAATCCACACAACTCAGATATGTGGAGTTTTCTGCAGAGACACTTTCTTCCTTTTCCTTCTTTGCCTAGCAACAGTTTCAGGAGACAACCAACGGAACTCAATTATAGAAAATATAGCCTGAGAAGCAGACATGGCTCTTCAGGAGGGAAAACTGAGGTCTGGAAGAAAGAAGAGACAGAAAGTGGGAAACAGATATAGAGGTGAGTCTTAGAGGACTTGGCTGGTGAAAGAAGATCCATAGGATGATATGCAATCATCTTAGTATTTCCTGAAATCGGCTACAAGGCAGATAAACAGGCATCTCTCCACTCATTGCCAACAAGCCTGGAGTAAAGGACAGAATGCGGTCACATTCTACAGGTACAGAATGGCTGCAATACAAGGGAGAGCCTTGAATTTAATTAGTGAAGCACTTCATGGAGATAAACTAAAAAATACATCGATTAAAAAAAAAAAAAAAGAAAAGGAGTTTCCTGAATGCACTAAGCCACCAGCAGTAAGAAATTTGTCAATGCAGTTACCTAATGGATTGCAAAGTCTGTTATCTCCTTGGAAACTGGAGAACATAAGAGTAGGACTAAAGTTTGAAAATCTTTACCTACGTAAGAACGTATAGGAAATGGAGAACATTTTGAAAGCAGTAACTTTCCTCTAAACCAGCTGCTAGGGAAGACATATACATTATTTGAAAGCTCAGCAAATGCAGCTGGAATTGTGTCTACATGGCACAACACTGCAGGTCTGCTCCGCTCCAGAGTCTGCAGCAGCACAGGAAGGCCTGCTGCTTTGAGATTTACTGAAAATCACAGCTTAGCTGAAGTTGGCGGAGATGTGACCTTTCGTAGGAACTAAACTCCCCTGCCCCTGTGCCAAGGAGTACCAAAGGCCACACTGGTGGGGTAATGCAAATGGACAGAGCCTCCTAAAGAAGGCGAAAGGTCACATCTCTACTACAGAAGAGCACAGGGATTCCTGATTCAGTGACATGGGACTCCACTGAATTGCTAAGGTGATGGGAAGCCATGTTTATGAGCTAACTGGAAGCAGTTTACCAGTGTGAGCAGGCTGCTTTCAGGACCTGACCTGCCATATGCTGCATTGTGCAGACAGCTCCTCAGATGGCTGTGTTTTAGGAATCCCTCCCTCCCTGTTGTGAGAGGTTTGCAAGTCAAAGCCCCACTTGGAAGGCTTATTGGGAACGCATACCTGAGCTAGCAGTTGGTCGTGTTCCCCAGCATAAGCAAAGCTGCACAGAGCTTTGCCTGAGCTGTTTGCTGGGTCTTTATTCACTCCAAGTATGATGAACTTGGGTCAGCTTCTGTGATGGTGAGCTGATTCCTGAGTCTGTCTAGTTTTAGCCAGTCTATAGGATCTGTAACTACCAGAGTGACTGTATTTACCATAGGTGATGTCTAATTCAATCAGGAAAATAGTATAGAAAGCCAGGGAAACAGGCTTCTCAGAGCATGGTCTCTTCTGAAATACAAATTTAGACTCCACAGTGGTTTAGAAGCTTTTGGAAATGTTCTGTGACTAGCATTTTTACCATGGGAAAAGCATAAGAGTATTTGTCTTGACCAATATTACTTTCTAATTCTATTTTGCTTTCTCTCACTTCGTTTTTGTTTGTTTGGGGTTTTTTTTTCTTTTTTTTTTTTTTTTTTCTTTCTTATCTTTCTTTCTGTAGTGTCAGTCAGTCTCCATATTCTAGCCAGGAAAACCTTAGTTGTACTTTACTTTCTGTGTTTGCAGGGAATAACTAAGACTTTTCTTCCATCCTGACAAATAGACATCATAGTTTCTTTGCCCTCAATTTGTTGCAGTGCTATCAATTTCTCATTCATACAGTTGCTGTCATGCTACTCCAATGGTTGATTTTTGGGGGACAAACTGAGGAAGGAATAAAAACTCAGGGACTGATCCAGTTTGGTTTACATGTGATTTCTTGAGGTCAGAGTGATCTTTCTGAGGAACAGCCAGGGTGCAAACCTGGCACTGAAGCTAAGGGCATCATAGCTCTTGCTATGGTGTATGAAATTCTTCAACGTGGGTCAACAAAGTTGCATCATAACAGAGATCTCTGGAGGTGGAGAACAGAAGAGTGATGGTGGTATGATCCCTAGCATGTTGGTGTCAGCTTGAAGGTGTCATTATTTTAAAACTGACCTGTAAAAATTCCTTGTATTGTGGCACAATCCTGCCATGGGGAGCCAAGATGGAACTTGACACCACATGAGCAAATGGTTCAAATTCAAAAGGTAACCATTTTTTAGAAGCATTTTCTTTTCTTGTTTACTGGCTTGGTGTGTTTTTATATGGATCAGAGGCACTTCAAAACTCTACCCAGCTGAGACTTCTGCCGGCAGATGAGTGGATAGCTAGATTAGAAGTTACCAGTAGCTGGTCTTGCAAGTGTAATTGCAAGCTCAGCAAAAGGCTGGATTTTCACATACTCCTGTGATTTTAATAAAACAAGTACACAGCATACTGTTAGGAGCTGCAAATGCTGCTTGTGTGGCTCAGGCTCAGTGAAGTACAAAGCTAAGAAGTCATCCCTTGTGCCCATAAGAGATCCTCATGGAGTTTTATTTTTCTATATTAAGAGGGAATACAGGAAGCAGAGCACAAGTCCCCAAAGACTATCTGGGAAACAAGGCTGCATGTGTCTCTGTCACTTGTATCATACTCATTTTAATGTCCTTAAACTTCAAAATGTGACCCAGAATTATCTATGATCAGCAGTAGGCAAGAATTTGTTGTTCATCGTGTGCTTGTCTACCTGGATCCTTAGTTGTACCATCCACTGAGCTCAGAACAGCTCAGGGAATCAAGGGAAGTGTGGCTCAAAGACAACTTATAGCTGTCCAAACTGGCATTCAAATTGGGGAGCACAGTGAAGAGCTCACTTCTGTGGTCCCATGACCATGCTCCCAGTTTGTGCCAGGCTATTTGCCTCCTTCATTCTGTCCTTACCTTTAGTGGCATGCCTTTTAAATGAAAGAGTTGAGATGAACACTACAGTTCTGAAGGTGGAGGCTTCACGCAGTCCTGTGAATACCAGAAAAGTCCCTACATATGCATAGAGGAAAACAGGCCTTTTCATGCAGTGCAAAGAGACAGAAGTAGGTTCCACGGTCTGAGCCAGTTGCATGCATCTCTCTTGGGAGTATTTGGAATGTATTCTTCACCTTGACAGGAATAGGTTCTATGACGAAATTGCGCCTGGTTTCTGGTCCAAAGCAGGATTTTATCGTTACAACCAGTCACAGGTCTCTGCTGCAGAACTCATCTGTGAGGAGTAGCAGTGACAAAGGGAAAAAGAAATGAAGAGGTGCATCATTCCTTGACAGTTTCTGTGCTCCATGCTGGAGGTAACCGTCACTAAGGGGAGATTAAGGGCACTTGACAGCTGACATCCTGCTTGGACTTTGCAGTCATTGCACTTCTTACATCTTCAGCTTTGTAATTTCACCCTTTAATGTCCATCTCATCTAATGCACTCACCTGATATCCATGGTGCAGCTGTTCGGTTCTTTCCCACTTGTCTTCACAGGTATGAGCTGGACACCCAGCCTGCATGTACCACTATCCATCCGCAGAACAAGAATTGGAGAGATGAGAGACTTTATGATCACAAAACGTCCTTATATGTAGATAGATAAAAGTAAATAGAGATCTATTGGGTCACAACAATCCCATGCAGCGCTGCAGGCCTGGGTAAGAGTGGCTGGAAAGCTGCCTGGTGGGAAAGGCCCTGGGGAGGGGCTGGTTGACGGGTGGCTGGGCATGAGCCAGCTGTGTGCCCAGGTGGCCAAGAAGGCCAACAGCTCCTGGCTTGTGTTAGAGACTGTGTGGCCAGCAGGGCCAGGGCCGTGACCATCCCCGTGCTCGGCCCTGGTGAGGCCGCACCTCGCACCCTGGGCTGGGTTTGGGCCCCTCACTGCAGGGGGGACGCTGAGGGGCTGAAGCGTGTCCAGAGCCGGGCCGGGGCTGGGGACGGGGCTGGAGCACCAGGCTCACGGGGGGCGGCTGAGGGAACTGGGGGTGTTTAGTCTGGATAAAAGGAGATTCAAGGGAGAGACTATCGCTCTCTACAACTCCCTGAAAGGCGGCTGTAGGCAGGTGGGAGTTGATCTCCCAGATAACAAGCAACAGGACAAGAGGAAATGGCCCCGAGTTGCACCAGGGGAGGTTTAGATGGGATATTAGGAAAAAATTTCTTCACTGGAAGGGTGGTGAAGCATTGGAACAGGCTGCCCGGGGGGGGGAGGTGGTGGAATTGCTATTCCTGGAGGTGTTTAAAAAACCCATAGATGCAATGCTTAGGAACATGGTTTAGTGATGGACTTGGCAGACATGGGTTAACGGTTGGACTTGGTGATCTCAAAGGTCTTTTCCAACCTAAATGATTCTATGATTCTATGATTAAGGAACAACAGGAAAGTTGCAAAGTCAAGCACTGAGAAATCAGAAAATGTCAGCATCAGAAATGCTTATGCAATCTTAATTTGCCCTGCTTGTGAATATACATTATAAAGTTTTTAATTATACAGCCAGATCTTGTTTCCAAGACCCTGTGGTAGTCAGTGTGCAGGGCAGTAAGTGTTCTCTTGCTGAACTACTAGTTAATACCTTCCCTTCCCTTCATGGCTCAATGGGTCAATGGGTAAGATTAGCCTTTCAGTTACCATGTGCTGGTCAAATCTGAAGACAGAATGGACCATTTCTTTCTCTCTTCAAGGATTCTCACCACTCTCACATTTCAGTGTTTCAAAAATGGTTAATGTGTACCCTGGTAAAGAGAGACACTACATTTGTATGCAGCAACAAAATTTAACTCTGACAGTTGGCATCCATGCCCCAAATGTAAAACTCTGTGTTTGATCCACTTAGTAGTGAAAGGGATTCCAAAATACAACTTGTACAATAACAGCACCTCCAGATTCCTACAGTTTTTAGGAGGAGGCAGTGGAAACAGGAAATAGCAGAATCAGAAAGTCTCTAGGCTAATGCATAAATGGATGAGAGGGATAATTTTGGTTAATCACACTGAAGTAACCCAGATTTATTACAAAAATGGTTCCATAAACATAACGATGTTGGAACTGATGCTTGGTGGAGTCCATGTTTATTGTCTTTTGATGACTTTTCTATCAAATGCACTCTGTTTATAAGTAACACTGAAGTATTCAATAAATACACTGAAATCTCACCCTGACTGGCCAGCTGGACTCTTTTTGGCTCCAACATCATTGCTGGTAAGAGGCTTGGGAGTGGAGCTTCATTAAGCTTCTGTTGACAATTCATTGAGCACATTGAAACCTGGTTTTCTCTCCTATGGCTGTTGGGACTTGGCAAGCCTAACAGGGCCAAAAGTTCCTGAATCTCATTACTTGGTGAGTGGGACTCAGAGCAGGAGAGCGGAATGGAGTTTTTCTGAACAAACACTGCTGGGAGCACATTCCGAGATCAGGAGGGATTCGTCTTACTTATCCTCCAGCCTCTGAATCTGAGGTAACTTGATTAAGGTAATCTTTAGGGTCCCAGAGAGGGCAAAGTTAACCAACCACAAGTCATCCTCTCTCTGCTAGACAGTTTATGAAGATGGATGCCTATTTTGAGGCATCTGTCTTTATCTGTTGACTACAGGGAAAACTTTGAGATTAGATGAGATGTATAATGTTCAGATAGCTCAAATCTGGGGAGAGAAATCACTCCTAAGGGCCTGATTGAGCCTGCTTCTGTGTTATGTTTTCCGTTCAAAGGACTAATATGTGCTTCATCTAACAGTTTCATCACATTTAACCTTTACCCGTATAAGATCCAGCCTTTACTCAGGTGGGAGGAATGAATCAGCCTTGCTGGAACCTGAAACTTTCTATTATGCATAAGCATAGTATAAGTCCCAAACCACTTTTTATTGGATGGCTAAATATCATTAATTGTATTGATGAGGGGGAAAGAGAAAGGTGCAAAGCTATGCACACTGATGCTGCAGCTACTTTAATTCAATGTTAACTCTGTCAGACTGCATTATTGTCCTGTATAACTAGAAGAATTAAATGTACAGTCATATGCATATCTGTCTGCATTCTGCTTTCTGTAACAAGGAAAGAATGAGTCCTTTCTGCTCTTCATCCCCAGCTTCCTTTCATACACATGCTCATGGTACACACATTTTTTACCTTGCAGGCTGACAATAAAAATATTAAAAGCTCAAGAGAAAATCACCTGGAGGACAATGCAAATCTTCACACAACAAATAGCCTATGTTGTGCTTGATGGTCTCTCCTTTTTCTGTATCCTCACATGTCAACACAGTGTAGCATAGAAGTTGGGAACTGAAAATGAAAGAAAGAAAAAGAGAGAGGGAGAAGAATAGTCCTAATGAAAACAGCATAGTGATTGATAAAATAATGTAATATTACAGTGTTCGTAGAGAAGAGCTCTTGAAACTGAAATTATTAATGACTTCAGAGCTGCACAGTTGTAATATGTGAAAATAGAGCTGCCTTGAAAACAAAAGCTAAACTCAAATTATATATACAAAGTCTGTTCAGGGAGAATAGTTTTTTATTCCACACTGGGTGGTCATAACTCTCTAAGATTAGTGAACTCTAGCAGGATTGGAAGGTATCAACAGTGATGTTAAAAGAGCTGCTGTCAAGTGCTTTCTATAGATTTTAATTTCTTGTTCTTAGCTCTGACTATCTATAATAGCCCTTTTGAAGTTCGAGAACACAACACTTCCCTGCTGGGATTATCCTCAACCATGTAGCACGCACAGCTGATCCCCTTTTCCTTCATCCCCACTATGACTTATTCATCACATCAGAGAGCCTGGAATGTCTCTCAGTTTATGTTCCTTCCTTCCCAACACAGGATTACTACTGAAGATGTCAGCAGAGACACAGTAAGAGGCAGAAAAAAGCCCTACAGAGCTGAACACCCCCAAAAGGCAGAGTGACGATGGGCAGAATGCTGCTCTCAGCCAGCCAAGCTCATTGCCCATTCAGAGAACTCTGCTGCGTTACTGTTCTGCCATAACTTTGTGCATTCTTGGTCACCTAGCCTCTTGGTGCCTCTACTTCCTCCTATAAAATAGGATTGTCCTTAATAATACTGATGATAATTTATTACAGTGCTGGAGTCTGAACAGAGCAATGTTTTTCTACTGTTGTAATTGGAGGCTTTCTATACAGAGGGCTGACACCCCTCTGTATAGAGAAGGGTGCAAACAGTAGACACTAGAGCTGTTTGATCCTACATTGTTGGGGGTTTTGTTTATTCCCTGAATGAATTGATACAGGTTGCATGCACAGCACTTTCAGGATTATTGTCAGAAAACAGCAATAAGGTAGAGTTTTAATTGTGTATTCACTCACAGAAAACAGGTTTGAGGTTTCTGTGCTCTTGCACTTGGGGAAAGTAAAGTATTTGCATTGGATAACTAAGGCTTACACTTCTGTGACTGGAGAATAGAAATACTACCACTAATCATGGTGTAACTGCATGGCTCTCTTGTGAATAGCGAGCTGCCGATAAAAGCAGTCTTGCAAAAATATCATCAAATAATTTTGAATAACAAACTGTTCTGAAGCATTCACAATCTGCTTGTGGCTGTCTCCACAAAGCACAGGGAAGACCATTAGGCAAATTATTTACTAGCAATTATTCAGCCAGATTTACCGAGAAATAATCTTCTCAGAAACTGGAGCTCAGCATAAGAGCCTTCATTTTATGATTTAATTTTTCCCCGCATACTGCCATTCCATGCACCTTTTCCTCACCTCTGAAATCCTTAACCATGGGATTCGGTTAAAAATCTTTACTTTGAAGTAATTAGTAGTAGCACCTTAAAGTCCCAAAAGTAGCTTTTGCCTGCAGCAGGAGAGGTATGTACGTATTTTGGATGATAGTCCCAGCTCTCATCTCCTGATTAGAATAGGACTAACAGACTTAAACTGCAAAAATAAGAAGGTTGTCATATTTGCTTTTCTATTCCAGTCCAAGGCTCACAAACAGCAAAAACATCTGCAGAAGAATCCTAAGAAAGTAAGGAATGGCATTCAGATCTCCTACAGATAACAGACATCTTAGTTACAGCACCATATATCTTCCTTAGAAACGGGAAATAAAACCAGAAGAGAGAAAAATACTCCCAAATCTTCTCCAACTCTTCTCCAACTAACATATGGATCATGACACTCTGTGTGCAGAGAACTGTTTGTTACAGCAATATGACCTTACACAGCTTCACCTTATAGAACATTCCTCCTCCCTGCCCAGATCCTCCTCCCTCAAAGTACTGGCAAAATTAATGGAAAAAAATGGTATTGGAAGGGAGAGATCAATGAAGAGGTTATAGTAAAGAACAAAAGGGAAGTTGTCAGTTAGGATTTGCAATGAGAGAAGGGAATCAAGGGAGTTAAGAGAAATAGCAAGGCTGTTCTCTCACCAGGTTCTCAGAGGTGTGCAAACACAGTGCTCAGGGGCATAGGGAGTCAAGACTAGAGGGCAGGAGTCTCTGAAAACAAAGCTTTAGGCACTGGGGATCGATTTGAGTTTTGTCATCTGCATTGTATTGCACCTGCCCCTTAGCGAGCATGATGAGGCAGGATGCTCCCAGCAAACAACCACTGCTGCTCCAAAGGTTTCCAGGACACTGTTGTGTTTTCTTCCTCCCTTCTGGAGCTACAGGCTGCCTGGGGCACTGAGCATGAATGTGTCAGGGCAGAGACAATACTGGTCTGCATGCACTTCCCTGCTTATTAAAGCCAGCCTGGCGGTCTGCAGCGAGTGCCAGCTTCCTGCTGTACCGCATCTGTATGCTTGTTAGCATTTCATTTTGGAGCATGAGAGCACTTCAGAGGCTCCTTATTTGAGCAGTGAGGACCATAAACAGTACACATCAAAATAAGAAATGGACAGAGGCAATCATCTACCTCTGGTGATTGGACATCCTTGTCATCGGGAAGAGTTCTTGCAGCCTGTTAGTTCCCAAGACTAAACTGATATTGTAGGTATTAATTACCATAAGGAATATGCTGCTAACTAAATGCTCTCTTGTAGGCACTTTGGAGATGCAGCTGATTTAATGCATGGCTGCTGATTGGTGCTCCTGGGGGCAACAGGTTTCTGCTTCATTTCCACCTCATGGTGGGCTGTGTGTGACTGAGCAGTCTGGCTGCTTCCAAGCTCAGCATTTGTAGCTATCCACGGGTTTTCTACTCTAAGCTGAAGATGTTGATATGACTGAAATTGTGGTGATGCCTTAATAGAGATATCAGGTGGAAAAAAGATTGTCACTGGTGGGTTTTCCATGCACTTACAAGGAATTGTAACTGCTGTGGTGAAGTGGGACTGTTTTCAGAGATGTGTTAAAACTCAGCGCATCTGCTCCCAAATATGATTTTACTATTAAAGTCAAACCATTACAACCGCTAATCCAGTGTATCTAGCAGAGCTATGGGAGGGGCAGAGGACTCCTCTGTGCTATTTGAACTGTGACCTGTGTATAGCCTTGGGAGCTCTTGCTGGCAAAGCTATTGAAAGGTTTGCAATTGGAAGTCCTACAACATTTGCAAAATCAACAGCTGAAATAAAGAAAAAGTCTCCGTGCCCCATATCTCCCAAGCTGTGCAATACCCTCTGCGCTGGTAGCTACTGGCAGCTTTCACTGAGACATGCTAAGCCAACGTATCCATGGGTACTGTAAGTTGTCAACAGAAGTGGAAGCCTGAACTTACAGCACCAAAACTGACTTGTTTCTTTCTGAGCTAAGAGAGCACTGCACAACTAAGTCATAAGCCCTTGTGTATGCTGGGGCTAGCTGTGACCCAGCTGGGGACGTCTCCATTAGTTCTCTTCCTGGTGCCCTGCTTACACGTGGTACGGGAAAGTCCCTGCCCTGAGGAACTTCAGCCCTGCCATTAGGAAAGGCAGACGAGGTAGGGAAGGGAACAGTTGTTTTGCCAGTGTTCTTTGACTGACACAGGGAGCAGGTAGAAATTATCTGTCTGTGTGCTGATGTCCACGAAGTCCTGGTGTTGTTAAGCCCATTATAGCTGCACCATAAATATTCTGCAGCACCTTTCAGCAGAGAATTATTTTGAGCTTGGCAGAGTTCTCCTAAGGCTTTCTCTTCCTCCTTTTCCTAAGCTCTCGGCTGAGCTCTGAGTTTACCACAGAAGGCTTGCAATCTGCAGCATTCACAATAACTTTTTGATTGTCTGCAAATACCCATCTCCTTCATATCCCTCCTGCCAGCCAACTGCCTGCTGTGTATGCTTTATGGAGATTTTTGTGTTTTTCTCCTGTTCTGCTTAGCAAACATGTTTGTCCTGGCCCATACTAACAATTGCTGTGCTGAATAGCTATAATGAAAGACATGGAGAGAAAGGCATTCAGTTCTTCTTTGGGAAACCTGTAGCTGAACTGCTCATTGCTGATATTTCCAGGTCATTATCGGTAGTTGTGAAAGTGTAGGAAGAAAATGTAAAGGACTGCCTGTGTTATACCCTCTGCAGGTCTTCCCCAGACAACGCAGCTGAGGCTGGCTGGGAAGGCACAGGAGAGCAATGTGTTTCATGAGCATCTCTCCATAGGCAGCAGAACTGCCAGCCAGAGGACAGCAGTGCAGCGAGGCTGGCTCTCCCCAGACCTCTTTGCCTTGCAGGTGGCTGGACATCCTGCTAGGCAGGACCACCTCCACCTTGCAGTGCTCCCTATAGAGCTGCATGCCTGTAGGGAACAGCAAAACACGTTCTCTTGGGAAGACTTATTTTCTCCATAGTTTTCCTCCTGTGTCAGCTTCTTCTCCCTCATGACCCCAGCAACTCATTAAGAGCAAAGAGGAAAAGGGAGGCATGCACAATGATCTAGGCTGAAGGAATTCAATGCAGAAGGAATGCTGGAGAATCCAGTGGGGGTAGATAAGAGAATAAAGGCACACCAGCAGAAGAAAGTAGGGGTGTATGAAAAGTTTTTAAGGAGGTATGGATGTATGAAGGGCATCTGAGAGTGAAGGGTTCTGTAGGGAGGAAGGGAGCAGTGAGTGCATGAAGGACACTCACAGATGAAGGAAGTGAATGCAAGATGTAAGGAGGAAAGGAGATGGAAAGGGAGGGAGGAAGGGAGGAGGTGGGGGTTGCATACAGAGGGTGAGTGTTCCCTGTGGAGCTGAGGCAGGCTGGAGTTGGGATGAGAGAAACCATGGCAAGCAGAGAATTAATAGGTAAGGGCTGTCCATGTGCATGTATGTCCTACATGTAATAACAGAATGTGCCTCCAAGTCTCATGAAATTGCCTCTAACTTCTCTGAGAAAAGGAATGTCTGGGGAAATAAAAATAATAATAAAAAAACCCCCTAGATATAAAAAGAACCTGACAGTGGGAGTAGGTTGTGCTTGTGGGTTTGACAGAACTTGAAAGAAAACATGGGCTCCGTAACATTATTAATCAGCCCTGCTGAGACCTGCTGCAGATGGTGTTGCATGTTGAGCTGAGAGGGGTGATGCTCAGCTGTGAGCTGCTGGCCCTGGCGGAGGTCAGTGTTACCTGATTCTGCCAGTTCTGCTCCCACAGCAGAGCCCAGCCTGGGGGCTGGGGACTGGCCGGATCTCAGTGTTGCACGGGCAGTGAGAGGGCACAGGAGAACGCTGGAGCAGGCTCCGTGCTCTGTTCCCAGAGCACAGAGCCTGTGCCGTCGCTCACCTGGCAGCAGGCAGGGAAAGCAGCTGCTCTCTGTTGAGAGCTCAAAGTGTTTGTGTTTGCGACTCCCTCGCCTGCTCATCTCACATGTTGCTTTCTTTGGCCTCCTCAGCCTTCTTCTTGCTTGAGAACTGTTATAAAAATAAAATAATCTTTTAAAAGGGCATTTTTAAAGAAAAGAAAGGCAATACCATTGTCACACAGGAACCCTGCATTTTGGCATGACTGCCTGTATTTGGCATCTACATTTTCATATATAATGTTTAACTGGAAAACTAACCTGGGATTTAGGATCTCTTTTGGCACTGTTCAGTTTATGTAGTATGAGTACAGGGATGATTTGTGCGTGCTTGGGAAGCAAACACCCATAAGGATTCACCCTGTAACTATGAGGGCAATCAAACAGATGAATGGATGAATTTCTTTGAATGGCCACGCTCAAAGGTCTTCCCTGACCCCCTCATCAGGAGCTAATCTATTCTAGCAAGTCTGGGGAATACTTAGAAGAGACATCATTCTTCTTCCCTTTTCTATGCACCGTTCACCTTCTCTGCCTTTACTGCTTCTAACCTTGCCTGCTGTGGGTCACTTCTACTGCATCTATTGCCCTGCCTTGACTGCACTTTTAGGCTCTGCTCTGCTGGTCATTTTCTCTCACAGCCTTCCCAGTAATTCCTCATTTGGTATGCAAACACTTACACTTCCCTCACAAGCAGCCAAAAACATCTAAATGCTGAATTCTATCACAAGACCCAGGTTATTAAGATAGAATTACTCCTTGGTATAACTGAAGAAGAAAACGACAGAGAAGCAAAGTTACATGTTGGCACCTCAGGGAACCCACTCACACCTGTGCTCATTGCAGCATGCAAAGGAAGGCTCCCAGCAACTGAAGCAGTGCTAGGAGTCAGTTCTGATACCTAAAGTGGTGACCGTTGTGTAGGGCTCTGGTCACTTTAGTGAGGACCCCCTTAGGTGGGGGTGGCTGGCTGCACAAGGGAAATGGATGAGCTGAGGTTCTGCAACCTCTGGCTCCTGCTGTGCTGCTGCTTCCCAGAGAGCACTTCAAGTTTTGAATCAAATCAATCTTCTCTGCTCCTGAGCCTTTGAAAAACCCTGTGAAGAAACTCTGTTCTGCCCATTTACCCATGATAGAAAAAAGGATGGCAGGTGTTTAATGAGTGTTAATAAATAACACTTTATTTCCATGGTAACATTTAAGCCATTAGGCAAAGACATTTTAACAAACACAGGTGCCCCCTCTGAAACAGAAGAGTGCAATGACAATGCATTTCACCTAACTATAAGAACTTGTCCAAGGCATGTCCTCTGGGAGCTATCTTGTTCTAAACTCCCTCAAGAGTCAAAGCAAAATAGAAGGCTCTCCAGAGAAGATTCAACACACCCTTCACACCATGAAAGCTCTCTCTTTCCAGTGGCTGCAGACAAAGGGAGTGATCCCATAGGACTATCCTCTTTACCCAGGTACTGCACATTATCTGGGATGGGTCCCAGCTGAGTAGGTTCTCTCGCCACCTGCATTCATTACCTTTGCTTTTTTAGGGTGGTGATGCACCCTCACAGCATCCTGTTGGGCACTACCATGCATATTATGCTCTGGCCTCCTAAGAAAAGTCATAATAGCTCTTTTCTTTTGTCTCTGTGGGCATGGTTGGTGTTTAGGAAAGGCAAACTCCTGTGTTCTGCCTGAAGTAAGTGCTTGATGAAGAGTGCCTGGCTTCTAAAGACATCTATCAGAAAAGGTAAGCTAATATAATTCATAATGGGGAGGTGCTAATGTAAGCACCAATAAGAGAAGATAAGTGGTTACCTTGAGTCACTGTTTTATTTTGTCACTGTTTTGGGGATGTGGGAACTGTGTGCTGTCATTCAAGATGGTCTGAATCTTAGGGACTCACAATGACCCTATATGAGTTCACATATGTGCCTCATGCATTTCTCTTGGAAAGACTTTTGAAAATGTTACTGCGTTCATTTTGTTTTTACAATCAAGCTTTGAAAGAAAAGAACACTGCTTGGAGTCATGGCTCTGGCTTCCCAGAGGTACTATGCTGTCATGTCCGATGCCCCTCTGAGACTTCAGGTGACTCAAATATGTCACAGGACCCTGCCACTCTTTGCAGAACCTTGTCACTTTAGTGTGGGATGGAAGTGGAGGCAGAAACTAAAAATGTCTCAGAAGAATAATACACTGAAGTCTCTTACTGTTTGTGTTTCTAATCCTTTAACTGCATGCAAACTCCTCTTCAAAGCCTGAGTTTCCAGTACAGAACAAGATCCTTCTTAGTGCCATGTCACTGAAAACTCATTCTATTAAAGGACCCTTGAAGCATGACAAGGTTTCTTTATTGGAGAATGCACTGATGTGGCTCTTCTTTTGGCAAACACAAGATTTTGGATTTCCAATCCTTTTCATATTCTCCAACATGTATTCCTGGTGTGGTTTCCCAAGTACTTTCAAGCTTAGGGTCTACATAATAAAACATAAATGATTTGTCAAATTTATTAGTCGGATACTGTCAGCTGAGAGATCAAGAATGAAATGGGGTTTGTATTCCAGCCAGCTTCCTGTGCTTCTAGTCCTTTGTACCCCCAAGCCTGGGTTTCTCAGAGTTTTATGTGCTCATGCACCCGTGAAAACAGTAGCCTGCACTTACCTGTGTGCTCAGTAGCTGCATTCCTGTATTGTACCAACAGTGTACAAAGGATCTGATAAGCAGTTAGAAAGATGCATGGGCCAAATACAGCTCTCACTAATTAGAGTGGGGAAAAAAATGAAGTAACTCTGTTTGCTACAAGGAAACGTTCTCACTTGTGAACTCAAAATCCTGCCTTCATTTCTCCCCAATTCCCTCCCCTGTCCCTTTCCCTCCCCTTGCTGTCCCTAGACTGTATGACTCTACAGCAGAGTATTTCAACTACCTCTTACAAGTAATACATTCAGATTACAATTTTCCTACAGAGGAAAGATGAAAATATATGGTGTGTCAAATCATATATTTTATCTGTCATCTAAACTGTACAGTTTTGTAATATCCTTTTATATTTTATAATATTATCGTGCATTTTAGATACTGTGCCACATATTTCAGACACCCACTGTCGGTGATGTATTATGCCGGATAGACTCATGCTGTAACAACTTCTCTGTTATTTTTATCACCTTGTAAGACGATGAAACTCTCAGCCTTTGGCTGTTGCTTGACTTGCCTAGTGTAACCTGGTGGAAGCCACGGGAATAGACAAATGGTCTTTTCCATAACCATGTGGCTAGAAAGAGAAACAGGAGGTGACCTGAATCAGGAAAAGCGCCATCTGAAATGGTGCCATATTCAGTTTCTCAGCTGCCAGGTATCCCAAAACAGACCTCTTGCAGCTATTGCGCATCCTGTGCACTGTAAAGCAGCTATATTCTTGTGCTGATTCAGCACCATTTCCTAGGAGCTTAAGCTGGCTCATAGGCCCTTTCATTCCTTTGTGGGAGCGGGTATGTAGTGTAGGTCTAGGACTCGTGCTGAATGCTGGGCTCCTAGTCCATGTGAAGCTAGGGCAGTCTAATTTGTTCAGTACACATGGATTGTACTGAAATCATGGTCATGTTGGGCTGTTGGTGGTGGAAGCCACTAATTGTACAGGACATGTATTAGAGTTGATTGGCAGCGTTTTAAGCCTACTCTGTACAAGTGAAAGTGGTCTGGCAGAGCAGAAGGCAATGGGTAACAGATGTGAAAGGACATCTTATTGCCTTGCCTGGTGACAGCTTTACTAAGAGCTGGGGTAACTTACCATCTGCTGGGTGCTCATCTCTGTTGGCCAGTAAGAAGGGCAGAGCTCTGGTGCTGGATGAGACCACAGCGAGATGCATGGTGGTTGTAACTGTGCCCTGCAGGCGTGAGACTAAAAGTTCCTCATGTCTGTAGCTCTGTTCATAGCCAGACAAATGATAAGGCTGGTCTGGCCTTTTGCATATTAATCAAAGTCTCCTGCTAACTCGAAATATTCATGTCTTTTAAGATTAATCACCACAGGGAGATGTAGACAGCTTCAGACACAATAACAGCCGTTTGGCCCTCTGTCCAGGTAAATCTGAAATGCTTCCGAAGTCCTAAAACTCAATTTAAGTTTCCTTGCTTTCGAAGCAAGCTTCTTCCTAATTTCATCCATGAAATATCAAGAAGAGAATGCAAGTTTACATATTTTTGCCACATGAAAGTTCAAGAGGTACCCAGAATTCATTGAAAGAACAACCTGCTGTAACATATCTGGCCAATCTCCCACCTCAAGAGACATAAAACCACCATGACTTTGGGATACTTTACCAGAGTCCAGTTATGCCACTGAGGTGTTTGTCCATCTCTGGTTTAAACCTGGATATGATAAGTACAGATTATTCTGTTTTCTTGTTTGGAAAAAATCATGTAACATGTTTCTGGGTAGACTTTAACCATGGAGATAACAGAAGTTGTCATTTTTATTTCAAGGTTAGAGAAAAATGGTAGTGGATGGGGACGTGATTTCAGGGGCCCACAGAAACACAGCCCTGGAGATAAAATGCCAGGAATACTGACAAAGCAAAAACAGCTCAAGGGATAATGGGATGAGCAGCTTCTGCCAATCTGTTTCCATGCCTCAGACAAATCTTGGCCCCACTCTGAGATGCTTCGTAGTGGAATAAACAGCTCTTCTATGAAAGACTGAACAAGCCACATGGCTATTTCATGTGAATGGACTGCAGATGTTGAAAGTCTTCAGCAACCTTTCAGTTTATCTGAACTATTAGAAAGTTCTCTCTCTCTTCCCCATTCCACTGGTCAACTGATGCACCACAGCTGACTCTGGACCCCATCCTCCTCTGTCAAAAAAGGATAAAATATTTTTCCTTCTATGTGACACTGTAGACAGCTACATTCTTCTTTGAAAGCTGCAAGTTCATACTTAGACTATTATTCACCCAGCTGAAAAATAAGAATTCAAATTGGAAGTGTTTAGTCGATTTCTAAATGTGTGCCCTGGAGGAGGTTCTCCATTTAGTGAAATCTGCCAGAAAATAAAACAACTCAGACTCCTATATAGTTTCTGTGGGCAGGTGGGCTTTAGACAGCATGACGATTAAACTGCAACACCTAATGTGATGATGCTTTTTTATATCCAAAGTAATTTTTTGAATCGGCTCCAGAATTCTACTTTCAAAGAAAATATAGCTTAATTTAAAATGAAAGTAGATGAAGCTAAGTGCATCTGGGGAATAGGTACCAGTACATGTCTACTTTTTTAATATAGATTATTTCATGCTGTTTATGCTGGCTAAATAAAAAAGTATGTAAATATCTCCATCGATATACATATTAGGGATATATATTGCACAGTGGAAGAAAAAAAAAAAAGTGCTTGAACAGACAAACTCCTGAAATATAAATCAGGCTTTCGGCTTGTGAGTAAGGTACTGGTACCACTGGGAAAGGGTTAGGATAGCAAAACATCTCTGTCTATCTGTTGGTTCTTTTTCACAGGCACTCTTCTTGCAACATCAGATGCCAAGTTTTACTGGCTGTCTTGCAGGAAGACAGACATTTTATGGTCAGAAGTAAGTTGATAGACTTTACACCTGATGAAGCATGTCATGATAATCGCTTCATCGCAGGACCAGTGGCACTTTAAGGAGCGTATAATGAGATGGCATTAGTGCTGTTCTTCCTGTGGGCTCTGAGGCTGTGATGCCAAATGGAGATCAAAGTGGTGGGGTAAAGGGCTCTCACGCCGCTGAGCAATAATGATACCAATATATGAAATGGCTGCTATGCAACATTTGTGTCGTCACTGCACAGGGAGTCTGTAGACCCCAGCCTACCATGCCCAGCTGCTGAACAGATGTATTTGGTTTGTGTGGTGAAGTTTTGGTAGCAGAGAGGTTACAGGGGCAGCTTCTCACAGAAGCTGCTAGAAACTTCTCCCACGTCAGATGGAGCCAATGCCAGCCGGCTCCAGGATGGATCCACCACTGGCTGAGGCTGAGCCCATCGGCAACAGTAATGCCTCTGGGATAATGTATTTAAGAAGGGGGAAATGCTGCTGCACAAATGCAACTGCAGCCAGAGAGAGGAGTAAGCCTATGTGAGAGCACCAGCCCTGCAGCCCCCAGGCCAAGGCGGGGGGGGTGGGGGGTGTGTGCTCCAGGTGCCAGAGTAAAGTTAAGCCTGAGAAGAAAGGAGAGATGGGGGAAGGTGGTTTTAAGATTTGCTTTTATTTCTCATTATCCTACTGTGATTTGATTTGTAATAAATTAAACCAATTTCCCCAAGTCAAGTCTGTTTTGCCCGTGACAGAAATCACTGAGTGATCTCCCTGCCCTTATCCCGACCCACGGGCCTTTCCTTGTATTTTCTCTGCCCCGTGCAGCTGAGGGGAGCGACAGAGCGGCTTCGGGGGGCACCCGGCACCCAGCCAGGGTCAGCCCACCACAGGGGAACAAGAGCCAGTGGGGATGGCCAGCGTGTGGGGAAGTGACACCCTGTGGGGATGGCTGTGGTGTGCAGGGCTGGGAGAGGAGCCCGCGGCTGTTTGAAGAGTCCTTGGTCTTGTTTTCCCCCTCACTGATCTCTTCTAACACAGCTCTGTTTTGGGGTACACTCTGATCAGGTGGCTTCATAATTATTTTCTTACAAGTGCCTTTTGAAACTTATTAAGCAAGTAGTCACAGGAAATTAACTGAGTTTTATGTTCCAATATAAGCTGAGGCGAGATATTAGGCAAAGCACAGCTGTCAAATTCTTGATTTTAAATTTGAAGTGTAAGTGCTGCAGTTTGGGGCATGGTACAGTGCACAGATGCTGAACCTCTGCTAACATGCAGAACTGCGCTCAGCCTTGACTGTGAAGTGACAGCTGACACCCTTGTCCTCATGTTAATAACGCAGACCCTGCAAGTAAACACCCCTGAATTCTGGGTCTGGATGCATTTAGCTTTGTGTATCTGAACATTTGCCTTGCTGGACTGGGATCTGTGACAGTTTTTCATCTGTTCAGAGTTCCAGGCTGTAACTACGCAAAAGAAAGTCTTGCTATATCTCAAATGATGGTGAAAGCTCAGGTCTTGGACTGATTTCTGCTCCAAGATTTTCAGCAGTTTCAAGTCTCCTCTTTCCCCCCATGCCAACAAAATTTAGGTATTTAGCCTTCCTTGTGGTCTGGGGGGAATGATGGACACCTCTCAGAGGCTGTGCAGCAAGTGTGGCTAACATCATGCTGATGGGAGATGAAAGCAGCTGTCTTAGGTTTGGTTGTAAAAGGGGTAGAGGTAGTTGTCTGGGATGGGGAGAGCAGACCTTGGGCAGCTGAGGTGCACAAGTGCCCATCTCCCTGGGGCAGTTATCACTTCGCTAGGTTCTGTCTTTTGCACAACTCTAACCCTAATTTCTGGCTCAGGCTGAGACTAAGAAAGACCACTGCCTCTGGTCTACAACAGAAGCTTCCTCTCAGCATTGATCTCTTTGCTGCTCCAAATTACCTTTGGCTGCCCAGTTCCAGCCCCACTCCAAGGGCAGGCTGTTGAATATGATTCAACTTCTGTGTAAGGTAAAAAAAAAAAAACAACCAAAAAAAAACCAAAAAAAAAACCAAACAAAAAAACCCCCACAAAAACCCCAAAACCCCAGTCCTCATGGGCTTATTTTCCTCTCCCTTGTGTTAGTGAGGTATAACTGCTGAAACCCAGTTGGTTGACTGAGATAACCAGCCCAGTCCTCTAATGCAAATCAGGATATTTTTGTTATATAGGAAGGGTTAGTAAGAATCTGAAAATGTCAGTTAGTTATGTGGCATTATGTGGATGTATAGCCAATCTGGAATGTAGACGGCTGTCTGTGGTGTTTTTGCCTTACCCTTTCTCTCAGGAGCAGGGATTTGGCTATATGCTCTGCAGGGATTTCCCTGCATGAGTGCAGCCTCCATCTGTTCAGTGATATCAGCTCTCTAAGGCTTCTCTGCTGCTGGGACAGCACGAGAGGAGCTGACTCTTGAGCACCGTTGTGGTCACTCACTTGAGTAAGTACTGCTTATGTGAGCAAAAATAATAGAACTTGTCCCTAATTCTTTCAGAAGGGCCTTTCTGTGAATTAAAACAAAAAATGGAGATAAATAATTGTGGCTTTTCTTATAGATTGTGTGTTTTACTAGATCATTTCTTCAACATCCCTAGTTTCAGCTTTTGCCCTTTGTCAATGCACATGGCTACCAGCAGCACTTAACATGAATTTACAGTCATCATTCTTCAATGGCTGTCTGATATCATGGGAGATAGCTTGCAGAACCTAGATCCCTGTGGTACTTTGTCCTGATCTGTTCTTGTTACGGTAAACATTAAAGGATGTCAGACTAGCAGATTTTGTGACTTGCACAAATTCTAGGAAGATTAGAAAATAAGACTGTTGTATGAACATCTCTACTGCAATTGATATGGCAATTGCATGCTGTATTAGAAGAAAAGAAGAAGAAAAAAAAGTCTGCAGAGCTGTACTAAAGAAATCTGAACGCACAAGTTTCCAAACGGCAATTAAGAAGAAAAAAATCAAGAGCTAGTGGTTTCCTAGCTGTCAAATGCTAAATACTATCCAGGGGTTATTGACTATCTGATTAGAATGAAATGGAGCTGAAATGCAATTGATTCAGGAATAAACAATGCATCTATTTAGGGTGACGGCCACAGAAAGCGTAAGTGGTGAAAAGACTCCTCAGTCAATTTATCAGGGGTTTCTGCAGCAGTTGCTCATATGTATTCAGTATCTTCTCTCAGAATACACCTTCTCTCTACTCTGTACAAAAATGTAGTTTCCTACTCAATCTTTCCGAAACTAATAAAGGCCCTGTATACATCACAGAAAGTCATGCATCTTATATCCAGCAAGGACTCTACTTGGAGCAGGGAAAAGAGCATTAGCCTTAAAGCTAATTTGCTTACTTTTTCTGTACCTCTTGGACCACTGACTCGGGCAGCATTTTCTTGCCCTGGGAACATTCAGTTTACTAGCCCTCACAAATTCTTCTTTTTTTCCTTTTAAACAATCTTAAATAACAGAGGTAATTTAAAGGTCCATGCAAGACGCCTCTTCCTTGCAACTCATGTTCCTTGTCTAGAAGACAGTTTTTCTTGGATTATCCATATAAGACTCTGGTGTCCTCTTTCCTCTGTTCACAATGAGATTATGACTTCATGGCCTGTTTATACTGTTCTTACAACCCTGTGCCAGCACCCTGGACTTATGCAGATGAGGGAGCAGTCACGTTGGCTCTCAGATCCCACAGGAAAATCTTTTCACCAAAGTGTGTTTTCACCTGCGTTGGCTCCAAGATGTGGCTGGCTGCATGGCCAAAGGAGTGCTTATGTCAGGGCAAGGGCTGGGCAGGGATAGGAACCACAGGACTAGCTTTTTCAGCATCAGTGACTGGCTTAAGCTGCTCTAAGTAACTTCAGTTTAAGACTTCTAGGAACACCATTGCTACCTGGTTTTCCTGAGAGGCATGCAGTCTCTAAGTGGTGTAGATGTATTGAGGTCTGTTTAGTAAAAACATATCCTATTGCCCTATATTTTCCCAATCTGGTTTTATCAGGAGCAGGTCTCCTACTTTAAGCTTTGCATCTACCAAGCTGCAATTGGACAGTTAAAAAAGACAAAGGTCTTTTGGTGAGGTATCTCTCAGCTTTATGTGGCCACTTGTATATTTATTTTTAAATTGATTGATATTCTCATCTGCTGGCCCATAAGCTCCTGGGCTTAGTTTATGCTAATGACTGACAAGTTTTGCAATTCATCAAGAGCTAAGAACAGACTGTATTTGGTGAAAAGTTCTGCTAGCAATCTGTATTACTCTCTCCCCAGTCTGTTTTCTTTTGGGTAGGGAAGACCTGAAAAAATTATGCTTAAAATCTTAGCACATCCCAGTAGTTTAGAAAGGACTCTATGCTACCATTGTTAGTATTTTCTTCCAGAAAAACAAAATGGAAAAAAACCCTATTTCTCACCTTGTATATCTTGACGTGTTGGCTTGTGGTTTGAGTGAAAAATAGGAACCTTATGAACAAGAATCTTATAAATAATAAAAAGATGTAGCTTTGCCCATTAAAACAAAACCAAAAAAATCAAGCACAGTGTCTACTGTGATCCACTCTTCTAAATCAGTGTCTCATCAAAAATTAGCTGGGTGATTAGCTGGTGAGTTACAAAGCAAATGTAAGCTAACTATAGGTAGTACAATCATAAACCGAAGTGAGGCCTTGGTTTTACTACCTTTTGTGGCATTAAGGAGGTTAAGATAAGTTTACGCAGTGACCTGTGCATGACGGTAGAGGATTATTTTAATCTAACATAGGGACATGTACGGACGTTTACTACCTAAAAGGTAAAATTAATCAAATTCAAACTACAAACTGTTTTTTGGGGGGCTTTATTTTGCAGAGAGGTTAATTTACCACTGGAAGAATTTATACGGTTTATTTTGTAATTAGTATCTCTTGAGTCTTTACATGAAAAGCTTTTTAGATTATATGTAATTAAACAAAAGTTATAAAGACTTTAGAAGAATGACTTGATGAAGTTTTGTGGCTTGCATAAGTCAGACTACAGAATCATAAAGGTGGCTTTCATCCTTCAAGTCTGGGCTATGAAGCTACAGCCATAGGGGCTGAACAAACTGACTTTATTTAGTCCAAAGTGTTGCTCCCAGAGCCTTCTCAGGCCAGAAGCTGTCATACATGGAGTCTCAGCCTTGCATGGAATAGGAAGAAATGCTTACTTCTGGTGCTTTCTAGGAGTTAGGTTAATAGGAGGATGATGGGGGAATTATAAGTCTCCTACCACATTTTAGGACAAGAAATATATGTCTCAGGGTCTTACAGCCCTTAGTCTTCATTCAGGTGCCTCTACCTTGTTCTGTCGATTGCTGAAGCTACAAACGTATCCAGGGGAGCAGCAAGGTGATACCCCCCTGGATAAACTGATTGAGAACCACCTTTGAGTTTTTAAATAGTCTGTATCTGTGAGCTCCTCCTTCCCAAGTCTCTGTCGGTTTCTGCATTGGGGATTGCAAGGAGGCAAGCTTGGAGCGAGCTAAGCTCCATGAGCGGCATCCTGAGAGACCCCAGGGAGGGCTGAGGTTTTGCCCTGGGAGAAGGAGGACCTAAAGGGGTTGTGCACTCATGTTCAGGGAGTACCATCTCAGGCTGAAAAAACAGAAAGCAAAGTGAAGGCGGGGGGGGGGGGGGGGGGGCTGGTCTGTCACTGGTTTGTGTCTGTCGTGACAGCAGCGTGTGCTGCTTGTCCCAGTGAGACAGGACCTGTCACGCTTTCTCTTACATGTATTTACTTGTGTTTGTTTCAAGAACAGGAATTGCCTCACTGAACATTGTTCCTGAGCCAAAATCTAATAATTAATAAACCGTTTGCACCTAAGACGTAGGTATATTAAAAGACCTTTAAGAAACTGAAGTAATTTAATTGTGCTTCAAAATAGACTTCAGGCATTTTGTGCCTTACGAAGGTCTTCTCTACTTATGAAGCAGCATTAAAAGGCTTCCTTGTAAATGAGAATACGTTATTTTATTTTTAACAAGAAAAACTTCTGGTACCATGCAGAGACTTTTTAAGCGTTATTCTCTCTGAAGGTCTTTACTGGATGCAATTGAAAGTAAAAGGAGCTTTTCCAAACTGGAAAAAAACCCTCACTTTTGAATTCCAAGCATTTTAATGTTTCTGTTTTGCTTGCTTTTCATCTCTGCTTAATAATATGCTTAATAATATCAGAAAGGATTTCTATAACGTGGTTGCTATGGTAAAAGCAGACCTATGTCCCATCACACAAACCTTGAACCACTATTAACTGTTTAATGTTACTGGAGCAAAGGAAGGTATGAATAGCATGTTAACACTTTCAGAACCAGCAGCCTTTCAACGTAATGGTGTTAGGCAGAGATTTTCCCTTTCATTAGGCAGATTTAGGGCTGTTCTTCAGTGCACATCAGGTAGCCAGATGGATACTGACAATGCTTTTCAGGCTGTCTTGCTGAACTTAGATCTCCTTCTGGCCCTCAGATGCATGAATTTGTCTGGCATGTTTAACATAGGTTATAGAGTTTAAATGAGGCAAAAATGATAACCTATGTTTGAAAAACTATTTTTTGCAAGAAATACAAACTGGTTTTTAAGACTTCAAACCCTGCAGAATTCATGTCTGTTAGAAAGAAAAAACAAACAAACAAACAAAAGACCCACTATTATGCTGTTTAATTAACCTGAGAGCTAAAGGGATGAAGGTAAAATGTTGGGTTTTTTACTGTGGTTTCTGCCAGCTGGTCTTTTTGGGCCTCTGTTACCTAGAAAACTGAACAGCTTTCTCTCCCTGTCACTTCTGGTCGCTTTTCTGTATGCAAACCTGCAAAGGACATTGGGACTGTGAGAACAGACTGAGACGTTGTTGAAATAGATGGCGGCTTTCCACTATGCAAAAAGAGCTGGTCTCTGCCCTTGGATGCTTGTACATCAGGGACAGTAATCGATCTTGGTGAACAAAATAAATCACTGTTGTCAGTTGCACTATCAGGATGCTGACAGCTGATTTTGTTGTTGTTGGGCTTTTTGCTAATTTGGTTTTTAATAAGTATATTGAGTTTATTTAAGAAAAAACCCAAATGATCTAAGGAGAATAATTTATGTCAAATTTCCAGATGTTGTGGATTAGCACAACACCACAGCTTGCAACGAAGTGACACAAATTTCAGTTAGCTAAAGATTTCACCTCTCTTCTCTTTGAGAAGCATTTAATCTTATCTTTTCAAAAAGGGTTACCTCCTCAAAGCAGTTTATTTAAAATTAGTGTAAATTCACAGGAGAAGCTGGCTGGGTGTCCATGAGTAACCAGATATTTTGTATGGGTTTAGTCCTTTAATATAAAGTAATAAATTCTCCTAGTGTATAGCCAAATTTCTTAGTTTAGGAGGTGTATATCTGTCTTTATACATTTTACCATCTTTGAATAGAACACTGATCTTCTTGAATTGCATAAAAATTGCAGCCTCCACTGGTGATATCTTGCTTCATCTTCCACCCTTTGAAATAGAATTAATTGTTTAGTGGTGCAATCTCTAAAACAGTGCTTTGAATTCCTTCTCAGATTATAGCTTTTTATCTCTCTTCATATCAGTCCTCCAGCTTTATTGCTTTTTTTATACAGCTTTATTCTACTCCTACTTATGGAACTTTGCTTCATATATGTTGAATAAAATCTGCTCTAGCTGTTTATTTCTGTGTTTGATTAGTAATTAAAGCTGGGCAAGTTATTTCACTGCTTAACCGCAAACCCTGTTGAACAGTCTGCAGCTGAAGGATCAGCTGAAATAACCACTCTTGGACTGTTTGCTGAAGACTGAGGAACTATAACAGGGTGAAGGGGAGAGGGAAGCATAATATGGAGGCATCTATAAGGCATAAATGGAGGCAGCTATAAGGAACAGGTAGAAATGGAGCAGAGAATGGCAGCATGAAAATCAGATACAGGTGAACAGGAATTTATTCTTTAACTACTTTTTTCTTCCAAGTGGAAAAGACTCTGTCAACTTTAAAATGGTGGTGGTGGCTCCTCTGAGTGAGTCCAGCCAGTTGTGGACCCTCAAGGTCTGTTTGCCTAGAGTGCTGGATGAGTATTTTCAGACAAGGGCAAACCAAGCTGCAGAGAAGTATTTTCTGTATTTCATGAACCACTGGGTAGTGAACAGGGGCCCAAGTAGGGTGAGACAGTGACCGTGTCTGTGTGCTTAGGCCATATGCACATACGAGTGCAGGGAACATGCTAGGGATCCTTAATATGTTTATTTAATAGTATTCTTTGACACTTTTTTTTAGCAAGGAGTGTTTGGATGCTGGATGTGTGTATTGTCCAGATCATTTCACTGATAATACATGCCCTGGCAGTTTTAGCTTGTGCCAGCTTGCAGTCTCCATGATATTGCCCAGGCACAGTTTGCTGGTGCAGGCTGTGCCAAGAGCCATTTCAATAGTGTGGCCAGAACTCTGTCGGCTTTGGAGCCTTCCCCATTCAACAGACCTCCAGTGCAGTCCCTGGAGGCTCTGTGCCTTCAGACCCCTGCACATGCCCTCATGCCACCACCTGGGTGTGTGAAACATACTCCTTATTTTTTACTATATGTAATATCTTTCTATTTGATTCTTCTGATGGGCTGCAACACAGACTTCTTTGTATTTCGGAGTCTATTTAGATTGGAAAAAAGGAAATGAAGCAATAATTGTGTCTTATGGATCCCATGTGGTACTCTGTGACCCTGGGAGGCCCAAGACCAAATGCCATGAAGTGTGGACACACACATGCAGCCAGTCTATGTTATTTGGCCTCAGGACTGCTGTGTCTAGCAGTATGGACATAATCACTGCCTTAAATTGTGGTCCAAACTTTGGAAATGCAAGAGGAATAGTAACTTCCTTTTCTTCTGGTTGTAATACTTGAGGGCTGGTTTGTGCTGATGTTTTTATCTGCTGATTATTTCTACTCACGCAGAAGAAAAGTTAGTCTAAGTTATTTTAGAAATGCCACAGTGGTTGCTTGACTCCTTCAGCTCAGAGATGAAGGGAACTCCTGTACACACGCGCACTTACATACATGCATCCATATTCTCTCCGGCTGCATGCAATACCATTCTAATGTACCCCTGGGTCTGGTCTTGACAGTTAGGCAGAAGCTTGCTAAAAAGCCTGTAATAATAAGTGTCAGCTTGTGACTGCAAACATCTCTGTTACAGTACTGCTAGAAGCCCAAGGCAGGTCTAGCAATGTAGAAAGCACAGATCCAGAGGAGCAATTAAAGGAAAGCAGTCCAGCGAAAAGTTATAGGAATTCCTTCACTCGGGAGAGAAGCCTTGATTTTATTCTATTTTTTTCCTTTCTATCTTCAATCATGTAAATCAGGGCAGGTACCCTTAGTTGTACAAGAGGAGAACAAGGTTTGGGGAGGAAAATTATTTTGGGAGCAGTATAAATAAACCTAGGCTGAGGTAGTAACAGATGCACCACTGCGCTTCATAGTGCTGACCATGCACTTGGGTGAAGGGCCAGCTAGCTGACACCGGTGAGCGAACAGAAGGCCTACCTCATTAAGCTTGGACTTGGGGAAGAGTTAAAGGACATCATTAAATCATTGAAGCAAAAAGGGCCCTAGAGCAAAAGCCTGAGAACAGATGGGGGTTTCATAAGAGGAGGAGGATGTGAGGGAGACTTGCTTGATACTGTAGTACCAGTGCAGCATTTGCAGGGGGAAACTAAATGAGAGCTGAGAAATCGTTCACCACAAGATGGCAAACAGTCACAGTTTCAAGACTATCTCAGCTGGAGAAGGCTGCCCTAGTATGTACCCGACTTTCCCTCTCAGGTTGATAATGGATTTTTCCAGAGGCAATTCCCATAAAGCCGTTGGGACAGTCAGACATGAAGGGGCTCGGCGGTGTTGATGCAATGTGAAGCTCGCTGGGCAGCCCAGTGCATGAATCTGTATCACGAGGGCTTAGTCCGAAGGCACTGAAACCAGGGAAGTCACTTGACACTAAATTCAGTGGGCTCTTGCGTGCTGCTCCTCAGCAGCCTGGCAAAGCACCTTAAACAGTCGCTGTGCTGGAGCAGTTTCAAGGAAGACATACATTTTGGTTAGGGGTGCCCTTAGTCTGAAAACTGACCATTAGTTCTGCTTACCAGAAAGGTTTCACCTGGCTTGCAGTCCATCTTGTTTTGCAACAAAAGATGCCCAGGGCAATGGATGGTGGGTCCATCGCCCCTCCTTGAGGAAGTGGAGCTGCTCAGCTACATGTGTTACCATCCCCTTACTGCTGACTGACCAAAAAAAAAACCAAAAACAAACCCAACAAACCAAAAAAAAGCCCCACAAAAAAACCCCCAAAAAAACAACCAACCAAAAAACCCCAAACAAGTCTTGTGTACCTCAGATGGATATATTTCAACCCAAACTTAACACAGAAACTGATGTGCAGTTACGGGGTTTGTGTGTACTTACAGCAGGGAGCAACGAGTTAGCTGTTGTGTTGAGAAATATGTGTTAAAATACATGCAAAGAAACCAAAATGAGCTGTCTTCTCCCTGTGCTCTGAAAGTCCCTGTTAAAAGATCTTTAAAAAAAAAAAAAAAAAAATCATCAAAATGTGTAGCCTGACATGAGCCACGCTGAGGAAGGTATGATTCTCACGTGAGGATTAAATACCTTGCACTTAAGTTCAATAATGATAACAAATAAAAACCCCAGGCATTGTTGTAACCTTCTGCTATTCCCAGGTGCAGAGCACAGCTGCATTTAGATCTCCAGCAAAGTACTCTCTGCCTTAAACTCCCCATCTGCCCAGTGCCTTTCTGTGGCCACTAAATCGGGCGCTAATGGCCATCTCCAGATCACACCATGCGACTAGAACAGATGGCCCTTGCTGCCACCATCACTGGGGTTTCTTCTGCTCTGTAGTGCTTGTCAACTGAGATGTTAAGTTTGCTACTCGGTCAAGAAACCACCTCTGTGTATGCTGACCACAACAGCCATCTGGCTTGGGAGAATGAAGTGGTTTTAATTTTGGTTTTGCCCAGCTTTGAGTTTTGTTATCCAGGGACTGGCAGCAGCCAGTTTTTGTCCCGCTGATGTAGACCATATTCTAAACAGGCTTTGGAAGGAGCCCAGGTCTCTGAACAGAAGGGAAAGGGTAGGACACTGACAAAAGAAAGGTGGGGGGAGAAGGTGAATGAACCAGCTCAGGGATCCTCCAGAGCCACTGCCTCACCATGGGATCAGTAGCACAAACCCCTTGGGCACCTTGTCAGGTCAGGAGGTCTTTTGCTTCCAAATACTGAGAAAGAGCCTATGAAGCAGAGAAACAAACCCTCACTGTTTGGATTACTACAAGCAGTTAAATATGTTGTGAAGGCTTCTGCTTGCAAATCTCTTTCCCACACACCAGCATGGTGGCAATGGTGGTGTCCACCTCTGAAGGAACGAAAGATTCACAAACAAGGGCTAATTTTCTCTGCTGCAGTTGGGGGATGTTAAAACCACGCTGCTGATAATAAGGTTTGAGTGCAACAGGAGAGGCAGGATGTCAGTAGCATTACAATAACAGGCACTGCAGCAAGCGAGGCTTTTTGTCTGATAAAGTGCAGTTTCCCGGGAGAAGTTGGAGGCTCTGAAATAAGCATAGTATGAGATTGCCGCTGCTGACTGTCAATTTATTAACTCCATGTAGCTTGCTAGAGACCTTAAGTGTTTGTTGCAAAGCAGAATTTACACTTAAATGCATATTACTAAAATATATAACTTATATTTAGATGGCATCTTTCATCTTGAAGGGACCCTAAGCTCTTTGCAGATTGTCTCTAATGGAATCATTCAGCCACTGGTGACATATCATCATCTCTGAGGCATAATGAAGCAGCAAAACTGTTACAGGGAGAAAAGAATAACTTCTATTGAAAGCATGTGGGAATTCAGGGGGTTAGAAGGTAATTACACCAAAATGAAGATGGTTGTAGACAAAGCTGCAAAGAATAGTTAATACTTTGAGAATAAGAAGCTAGAGTCCTGGTTTTTGCTGAGGCAGAGGAACAACAGCAGCAAAAGCACCACTGTAACCCCACCTGGCAGGAGCTTTCACCTCTGTAATCCTCTGGACCAAAGCCTACGGCCCCTCTGGGGTTTGTTGATGTGAGCGTGCAGCAGCCAGCCAAAATGTCTGTCCTTAGTAAGGGAGGAGAGAGCCAAGCCTTTCCCAGGTGCAGCTGGGTGAGTTTGTGCAGTGAGGCAACAGCCCACGTCCAGGGACATCCCTGCAGCCCTCGGAGGTCAGCGTGGCTGTGGCCAGCCTCCCCAGGCAAGCCCAGAGGGCATGGTCTCCGGGGTGCCCCCACCACACCAGCTCGGGCTGCAGCACGTTTCGGAGCACAGTGCTTTGCCATCTGCCGTGCTAAATTCAGCCTCTTAAAATGAGTCTGATAATGCAAGTAGTGACCTTAAACATGTGAGGGCAAGGCTGGGCAGGAATGCCATTTATGAGTTTCTGAACCCTGGAAATAACACCCAAGGCAACCCAAATTACACATATCTGTATCCTTGATACAAGGTATGTTTTTTAATAGTGGTAATAACAATTAGATTGTAATCACGTAGCTTTCCTGTTCCTACTGCTTAGACTTCACTAGACCCAGTTTGTTACTCATTTCATAAACACTGAGAGCACAGAGTGCTGGAGCAAGGGTTTGTCCTCATAAATTTGAAGTACCTTGTCCTCAGGTTTCAGAGGCAGACAGTCCCAGTCTGACATTTAGTCTATCTTTGGCAGTAGAATTTGCAGCATTTGAGGGGAAAAAAAGGCAGTCTGAATGCACAGGATTTCTGTGATTTTGAGTCTTGACAGTTGCTAGAGAATCAAACGGATGCTAGGTGACATTTTTTGCTGGGAATTTTTTTCCCCCATCAAACGTGTTTATTTTAAAACTAGGTTTTGCCCATTTGTTTTACTTAATTCTTGCTGTATCAATAGAAACACTTGTTTCTCCTTTCTGAAAAACTCAAAATGCTGGATATTTGTTTTGACATTTTAAAAATTAAACTTTCCAATATTTGCATTTAGAATCACTGTTAATATTATCTTCTATGTTTTATCTTAAATATTTAAAACTGTCTCCAAAACAAATTAAAATGTTGACTTGGTTCAGCCTTTAATGAGTTTCTTAGATCAGCTTTTCAGTTCAATGGAAAAATGAACGTGTATCTCAGACTTAGTGAAACAATTTCCCCAATCTGTTGGGACTTACAGAAAACAGAAAAAAGCCGGAATCTGCACAACAGTATCAGTAATCAATATATTGACTAGGTGGAATATGCAGTTTTCTGCATGCTAGTTCCATCACAGACTTTTGGAGTACTATGAGTCCATGATACTGAGTGAGTGAATGTCTCAGCTGTGAAGCCTTAAGCTATTTGTAATAAAAATTAATCTGAGTGGAAGAAAATCTCACATGTCCCTCCCTGCTCGTGACTCATTTCTCATACAAAGCACCTCTTGACTATGCTTATTTGGGAATTTTAATATTGTGACTGATAAAAAGCTGCTAATTCTTTTCTTGCTACCCCCAGAAATGCAACATCTGAAAGAAGAGGAAGAAAAGTTTATTCTGGTTGAAAGCATAAATTTATCATTTCACCACCTCAGGCTTTACCCTCAATTGTTTTGCTGTGGTTACTTGCCATGTTTGACCTCTGTTTTTCGCTAATGCCACCATTCTTTAGCATTGTCTTTGACTGCTGCCAGCATTTGTTTCAGGGGCAGGGTACTTCCAAATGCATAGAAATAAAATTGCAATGTGCAGTTTATGGATATACAGCTTCTGAATGTGTGAAGAACATATATTTATGTTTATTTCTAGTTGTTTTTTTTCAAAATCTAGGAAGGGAATAAAAAAGAAGATCCCCTCAGATTTCATTGTTTTGGCTTTGCCCTGAGCTGAAAGGAGAGGGCCCCCACAGTATAGTTTCCAGTGTGTGGTTCATTGTTTTTAACGATACCAGTAATGGGTCTTTCATCACTCTCCCCAAAAGGTGGTTCCAGCCCAGACATTTTAATGGGCTGCTTGCGCTGCAAGAGACCGCAGACCCTGAAGATGAGTTTTAAACAGCAGCACCGGACACATGAGCTATTGCAAACCACTGTTGGGAAACATGCACAGATGACCAGCTTCAGTTTCCCTGTGCACTTTCCCATACATTACAAGCACCTGAAGAAATTCCTGCCTCCTTTGGTGCTTCCTTTTAGCCTTCTTTCCCCACCACTCTCCACTGATACACAGCAGCACCATGTGCTGAAACGCCATGGAAGTGGACACCCCCCCCCGGTGTCACTGGGTGGCAGGGGGAGAGAGAGAGGTTTATGACAATTCTCTATCCTCCTAAACAGCTTTGATCACTGCAGTTAATAAAACACTAGCATGGCCAAAAGAAGCGGTAAAGAGGCTGCAGTAAGGCTCACTTTCTTTTAGGATCCATGTTTCTTTTGATTCTTGTAAATGCCTTGGAAAGGGGAACAGAACAGCTTTTTGTATGAACAAAGCAGCTAGCATTTGGAGATTCTTCGATGTGCAGCTATAACGAAATTAATGACCATCTTTTTCCAGTCTTGTGTAGGTCAGCCAAGCCCTGTATTTGTTAAGTCCTGGACATTTCATGGTGTCAAACTTTTATCTCAAACTGAGGCGATAATGCTAATTGGGCCTGAGGTCCAGTGTAAGGTTGCCATTTCATATTGCCTTTTGATATTGCCTGAAAAGAATGGGTAAGTTCTGACATGGTGCTCTGACATTTCCCAGAATTTCGGGAAAACATTTCAACTGTTTTTCCCACCCATGCACTAGGTAAAGGGGTCATCTATTGAGATTTTTTTTTTTTCCCCCTGTGACTGTTTTGAGTTTTACTGATGGGGCTGGAGATCTGTCGTCTTGACTAGGAACAGCCTAGAAACAAGATTAGCTGACAACTGTCCTCCTCCTCAAAACTGACTGTGTCTGTATGTGAGAATATTTGGGACTTTAAAATTTCTCATGTTGAATGGATGCTGTAAATGCAACAGAAGGTTGGTTGACGGAAGCCCTTTGGCTAATGTCAGCTGGAAAAGTAGCTGTACTGACCATATTTAAACACTTCGCTGAATCTACCCCGATGACAAATGACCCGTAACTTAAAAAGTAGATTGCAGTTTTCCATACTCAAAAGCATGTGCTCAGGGTGGGGGTATGCCTGCTTTTGTGACAGGAGAAGGCAAGTCACTTGGAAAGTGCAGTTCACTCTTTTGCAGTCAGTGGCGGTTTGTCCTTGCTGTGCCCTTCACAATTTCTGCCTCTTTTTCTCAGAGATTATCTATGCTGCTCTAGCTCCAGTTTGACCAGTAAGGAGACAAGTGGGCCACGTTTATGATATGTTAGACAATATGGTATGTTACACATGTTAACAGAAGATGAATTAACTTTTCAGACAGATCTTTGTAAATGGTTCAGAATAAATCATTTTTTCTGATGTATAGCTAATGGTTTGGATTCAGAATCAGTTGTTTGCTGTCAGGTTATGTGTTTGACTAAAAAACCCCTGCTTCCTACAATATTTCTGTTGTTGAGCACAAATATAGCAGCTTTGTGGCATCAAGTCACCTTACAGGGTGGTTGGATGCATTCTAAGAACTGCAGTTGGTGGGTATTTTGAGGTAGGTAGGATTAAATGTTAAGCTCTTGCCCTTTCTCATTGTTTTGTCTATTGTCAAATTCTGATGAGTAGCATGAGTGATAAATTACAGAATTTCAGTATTTATAGGAAACTGACAGTTTAAAAGTATGTAATTGGGCAGATAGTTTCATCTGTGACAGCACCTACTAAGCAAAAAGTATCAGTGATATCATTCTACAAATACAGAAATTTGGCAATTATCACTAGCTTTTTTGTTATTAAGAAGATTGATAAATGCAGTGTAGCTTACCTTTATAAATAACATCCTTCACACACATGGCACAAAAGGGCTTTATGGAGAGCGGAAAGATAGAAACAAAGTACTTATGATCCCAGGTACTTATCCTGTATAAGTAAGAAGGTATAATTAATGGAAACAGATGAGGCTTAAAGTAAAGCATGATGGACTTTTAGTAATGGAATAATTACATTGTAGAAAGTCCTCTGTGTTTCTACCTGGTGCTAAATGAAATCGGAAAAGTTGAGCAGTTATGTCACCTGACATGTAAGACCACCTTCCATAACAGTCATTAATCCATTCTGCTGACTTGCCAAAATGAAAAGTAACTGTGAAGAGCCCAGTCTGGAGGGAGGTGATGGGGCAGCCTATGGTTGAAAGCTGGGAGAAAGAGAGGTGGGAGCAGGGATACTCAGAGAAGTGGGAAATGACAAGGATGGAGGTGACCAGGGGGGTGAACAATTAATAGAGAGACATGAATTTTTTTTGTTACTTCTGAAATATTAACATATTTTCTACCTAGGGGCTGAGCTGAATTAGCCTAGTTAATTGCTAGTACAGTTCTACTGACTAGAGGTCAGTAATATGGATCTCTGTGACAAATTTGTACAAGAATAACATCAGAGGGTTATGCCCAGCGTAAGAGCAGTGTGACATATGTGAGCAGAGCAAATGAGCATATCGAAAAATTTCCCTGTCCATTCACTTTGATTTTCCACATCTGCTAAATAGAAGGAAATTGCATTAGCCAAGAAAAAAGAGTAACGGTCTGTTTGTTTGTTTTGCTGGGTTTAGTCTCACATTTCTCTTTTCAGAGGTGAAGATGCAGGTGGTTTTGTTTCCTTTTTTCAACCTCTATGAACACTCCTGAGCTCTGTGTGATTCTTCTCCGTGCAAGACTGACGAATGACAATGCCCCTGACAATGGACTTAATGAGGTGAAAGTCCAATTAGCCTACTGTAGTCTGTGTGGGGAGTTTGATATATAGATATGACACTGTGTAAGACTAGGGTCAAAAATATCTCTTAATTTTTCCATGTCCAGATCATCTAAACTGCAGCAGAAATAAGCTTGGAAGAAAGAGAAATGGGACCTATATTCTCCAGACTAACTAAGGACTTGGTCTGAACTGACCACCTAAAAAGTGTTGGGTTGTTTGTTTTTTTTTTTTCAGAGAGTGAATAGCTTACAAGTCTTCTTTTCCTTAATTTTAATGAAAAACAGCCAAATAGCCTAGTTATTTATTTCGTCTTAATTTCTCACAAGATTAAAATTTTTGAGAATCTCTGATGTATCTCACCCATCAATAAGTCCCGTAGATGATGCTATGGAGCCAGCCAAAGTTTGAGTCATCATCTTCTAGTTGCTTGGTGGTGATACTGGAGTTTATCAAGCACCTTCCTTTCAGCTATGGCTGTGTCCCTCACTGCTGAGCAGGAGCACAACAGCTGTGAAATGTGTTTAGAAGCAGGTAGAATGATTTATGTTATGAATCATGACAAGCGTGATGAGTTTACTTTTTCTGTATTATAACATCACTTACGTGGTACAAGCACCAACTTCCCACTAAATTGCTGGAGGCTCAGCAATATGATGCTCTATTTCAAGATCTTACAGCTCTGTGGGCAGTGTCCCCTTCTCCAGCTGAGACACACTTACATTCAACTCCTGCCTCACTTTTCTTTTCTGCAATTTGAGTTTGGTCTCTGTCCTCTGGCAGGTGCTCTCTCCGCCTGCCTGGAACAATCCAGGTCCCCACTTCTTTCTCCCTATACTTAAAGCTAAATGGGCTGAAGGAAGATGCTTTTCTCTTAATGGCTTGCTCAGAGTGTGAGACTTTATTAACTGCAGCTAGGTAACAGTTTGGTTCAGCTCTGAAACTCAGTTTTTTTTCTTTTAACTTGATTTGGCATGCTATATATTTATTTATTTTCATCTACTATCTCACTATTTTTGGAATACAGCTGAAGTTGGTGAAGTCTTATGGCTGTGTATTTACAAGCCAATTACAAGAGCCTAGAAAATAAGAAAAGGCTTTTCCAAAGCAGGAGGTCTCCTCATCAAGGCATTTTCTTCCACAACACTATGGGGGAAAAAAAACACATGGAGGCAAATCTGAAATTAAAATAAACAGTAATTGTGCAATCATTAATTTTATGATCATATATTCCTTCTCATCTTTATGCTGATATTATGCATGTAAAATAAGTTGGCAGTTTGCCTTAAAGTTGGAACATTATATGGCAGGGAAAGGGCTCCATTCCTCAGCTGTTGAGAATGACTCCAGTGAAATTGGTCGCTGCCACAACAAACACAGCTCAGCTCCCCTGGTGCCTATTTCTGCCCCAGTCAGAGAGCAGCAAGGAGCACCATACAACATCACAGGGTCCATACAGTTCAGTCCCAGCCCCTGCTCTTTGCTGGAGGGTCTCACTTACATATAAATCCTTCCTGGATTCCCCCTGGTTGCTTTATTCCATATTTTCAGTAATTTTCCCTAATGAAACAATCTAGCAGAACTAATCCAAACATGGGCTTAATTAATCAACATTTGGCAGTCTATAACTCTACGCTCCGGTCCAAATTGCTTGTGACAACTTTCTTAATGCACAACCGAAATATCTACAGGGAGTCTCTGCCTCAATCAGCTGGCTGGATAGCACATCTTCAATTTATTTAATATATTTTAATGAAGTAGCTATCAACATTTTCTCCCTAACTACCCACAAAGCATTTTACAGCAGAAAGTAACATGTCATCTTCAACTCACTTTAAAACAAAACAACAGTCTTTTGTAATACAGTGATGTCTTTCTTCGAAGTAGAGAAAAGGAAGTCACTGAACTGAAGAGCGGGTGGGTGCTGGTCATAAGAAAGGGCTGAAACTGAGCATCTGACAAATGCTCTCAGGTTTGTTTAGTGCTCAACATGACCCAGCTGTACGACTGCAGAGAAAACCCAGATTCCATCCTGACCCTGCTCTTTTTTGGCAGCCTAAGAGAATAGGGCAAGAAAAAACAAAATCTTTTCCTGATCCTTTAGACATTCGGTTTTGCTGTCATGCTTCAGGAGAAGAAATTGGGTCCACTGCAAGTTTTATGAACAGAAATAATTCAGCCTTCTTTAAAGTTTCAACTTCTCTTTTCAGTTCTGGTTGTGTTTTGTTAAGGTGAGGACACAGTTGTCTCATCATATGGTGCGAGTTATTCGTGCTCTAAACTCTCAGGCAGATATATACTTGAGAATTGAAATTCCAGGTTGGATCCAGACCTGAATTTAACAGTCAGCTCTTCTCTTCAGAAAGGCTTAAATCTGATCACCAGATCTAAGCACTCCTGACCTGGGAGTGACTTGATACATATATGTGAACATGGATGTGTGGTCACAGCATCCCTAATCTGCAGAGGATCTGCAGGAGGACAAAGACAAGAGGTTATCAGTCCTGTGTTCCACCGCTGAGGAAATAAAAATCTGAATTGTGAAGAGAATTTCTTATGTGACTTCATACAAATCATAAATACTTTCTACCCTTTACTTTCATATCTGTAAAATCAAATTCTGAACTATTTCTCATCTTGAGGAGGACTTCAATGAATTTGTGCAGTGACAGGGGTGGTGGAAATTATTTGGGTAGACTGGGTGTTATCTGATTTAGAAAGTGTTATGTATGCCATGTCTATGGGTTTCCGTGTTTGCGTTCTGTGACTTGGGTTTCAGTTGGACCTCCATCTTCCTACAAAAGTTTGGGAACAGACACAATTGACAACACAATTTAATTTGTTCAGACATCCAAGAACTTGATATCTTAATGAGTTCAGACGTCATAGGATCTATGAATCCAAAGATCAGCAGAGAGTGAGCGAGTGAGCAGCAGCCTAGAACCTGTGAGTGTGGTCTCTGCACTGGCAGAGCACTCCCTGGGCATCTCACAGGCTGCTGACGGTTGCTGGATTGCAAAGGGAGAAGCAGGGGGGGCAGAACCCTGCTACTTCAGGTGATAGACAGGAATTATCACACCAGCTTGTATCTGAAATTATTTCAGTACGCCAACTGGAGCTCCTTTTAAAAACATCAGGGGGAAGAAAGTTGGTATTTTATGCCTCTGCACTGAGCTTCCCCAGGAGGTGTCATGGCTGGGACTGGGATCTCAACGAACACGAGTTCAATTTCTGCCCTGAGGAAAGACTGCTGGGAATCAGTTTTGCCCCATCTGTTGATTGTAGATAAAAAAAGCTATTGGTTAGGAAGCATGTCTTCCATCAATCTATCCTTATTGTGCCGTGCCAGGAGAGCCTGTAGCATTTCTCAGAAAGTTATTGAAAAGGGGGGAATTTTGGTCAAGCAATCACCCCATACGACCCTAGGTGGTGGTTGCAGCTCTCTCTGCTTGCTTGCTGCCAAAGTCGGACAAAGTCTTTACATGGAAAAGGGCAACAGTCCATGGTCTCCTTGGGTTCCCTCCAAGTACAGGTCTCATTCTACCACCTTGGCTACCAGTATAATGTGTTTGTGTGAGGAGTCTCACAGACTTCTGTTCCTGGTGTTTCTGAGCAGGCCACTATGTGAGTCATGGGAAAACGTATACTCTTCTTACTGTACTTCATTAAGTAACCAAGTTGATTTTGTGGGGTCAACTTGCAGTAAAGGGTGCTACAGAGAGCTAGTCAGGCTATCGCTGTGATGGAACTACTCACACCTACTTGTGTGGATATCTAAGGAGGGGTGAAATGGTATGTATAAGAGTAACTTCAGAATCAGCAATGGTGATGAATTCTATCAAAGAATCCCAGAGCAGCCGGCTCAGTGGCATTTTTTTTTTTTTTTTTTTTTTTTTTTTTTTGGAATGTAAGAATGTTGCTGTAATTCCCAAAGTGTGGATGTTTGTTAACACATCCCAGTGTTCAGAAAGGGCAAGTGTGGTAACTAAGATAAGCATAGCACAATTAGCCTGATAAGATTCCTTGGCAAAAAAACATAAAGAAACTGATACAGGAATCAGTTGATGTGAGATTGAAGTGTGGTAATAGAATTAATACTAGTCAATATTTTTTTTTTTTTAAAGATAGAAAACAGATCTTGTCAAGGAAACCCAATTTCATTCTTTGATGAGATTATAAGTTTAGTCGATGAGAGAAACTGCACAGACATAACACATTTTAGTATGGTATTTGACTCAGCACCACATGAAATTATTTTCACAAAAAGCGCTATGCTCTATCATAAAGTTAATACTGAAAAGATAAAAGCCAGCTATCTGACAATTTTAAAATCTAGCTGTCAGCAAGGAAACGTCATTGAATAAGGATGTATCTAAGTAGGGTACAAGAAGCATCAATATTAAACCCAGTCCTATTCATTATTTTCATCAACCATGTGACAGTCAATAACAATAATTTTTTTTTTTAAAAAAAAAAGCAACCACAAGAGATATACTGTTGAGTGGAGTGGTAAAAATGATGACATAGTAGCTACACAGGCAGATCAGCTTCCATTGGATTGGGTGGGAATGCTCCCAGCCCAAGGCACAGCCAGATCTATGTAAGAGGCATCAGGCTCTGTATGGGTGGAAGGGCAGTGCCTTGGACAGCAGCAGAAAGGAGCCTGAAGCACTGTTGAACAGGAGGTCCAGCACGAAGCAGTGGAAAGGAAGAGCAACACAGTCTTTGGTGTATGAATGGGAAAGCAGGGGGAGGCTTACCTCCAAAATGTGGCCTTGATGAGACAGATGATAGAATCACGGGCACAACTAGCATATTTTGGAGCATATAAATGAGCTGCAAATGCCACTTGAGGGCTGGAGAAGATGCTGCGGGAGAAGAGCTGTTTAGCTTGTCAAGAAGCAGAAAGGGAGGTGAGGTTATTAAAGACCACGTCTCTGTCAGGAGAAGTCTGGGTCTGAGAGGGCACTTAGCTTAGCAAAGTATTACAAGAACCAATGGCTGGAAACAGAACCCAAACAAATTCAAATGAGAAATTAGGGAAAAAAAATTAAGTATAGGACATGAATTAGTGGAAAAAATGACAAAAGGAGAGTTGTGTTTCCTTTCTACCAACATATTCAGATCAAGACTTGATGCCTTCCTGAAAGATGTTCTCCAGTCAAGCATGAGTTATTTGGCTTAGCACAGGGGTAACTGGGTGAAATTGAATGGTCTGTGATACGTAGGAGCTTAGACAAGCTGAGATATTGCCCCTTTCTGGCTTAAATCTCTCCGAATTTATGAATATTTGAGTTAGATACAGTATGTATTTTTGTACTTGGTTAACATGTATCTCAGATGTGATTTATTAAAGCTTTCCACCTCTTCAGTGACATGTGACGGCCCGTTGGAGGTCAGAAACAGTGGCACACACACTGTGGGCTATTGCTCACCCAGTCTGAGCAATGGTTTACTGATAGTGTTTGTAAGCAGTGGTTACAGTGGATAACAGCCCATATGATGAATTATTTCTGAGAAAATGTTGGCAGAATCATTTTGAATAAATTTGTATCAGACCCCCATGATAGTTCACAACAACAACAACAAAGGCTTAAACTTGCCAAAACCTTTTTTTTTTTTTCTTTTTTTTTTTCCCCAGCTTTGACATCAAAAAGCTCATTCCTTCCTATTACTCAAGTGGGGTAAACCACTCTGACGGGGAAGGTGAAACTTCATCTGCTGACATCTGCTGATACACAGCAATACACTTCTAAAAGCTGTTGCGTATTTGGGGCTTTTAACACTTTTCCTCTGCTTTTATCACTGTTTTCCATTTTGCAGAACATAGACCAGTAAAGTTATTTGTACTGTGTATAGATAATTATTCCTTGTTCAGCACACTCACATGAATGACCACTGCCATAGTGACTGCATTTTTTCAGTGGCTCATGCATTCACTTATGTATTGCAGTGTTCCCCAAACGCTGCCCTTTCTTCTTATTTACCAAACTGAAAAGCAAAATATGTTCAATAGATGAAGGTTAATAACTGGACTGATTTTTGCATGGTGCTCAGCACTCTGATTTCTAGAGCATCACTAAAACACATTTATCTTAAATCATGGAAGTATATACATTACAACTTCATGCATGATGATTTTTTACTAAACAGTTTTATATCAGAAATACTTTTTTTCCATGTAATTTTTAAAAAAATAGTCAATGCATCTTGCCCTTGGTAAAATACTTAAATGTGTGCACATGTGTATTGCACACCTGTAGCATAGCAATCTGCTTTTACTGGGTTGTCCGTAGTGAGTTTGAAAATTTAAGATTAATGCGCTTCCTCAAAGTTTTGTGAGTTTTACAATGCGGGGAAAGCAGCTCACTGCCTCTCAGGAGTTTCAGCAAACTGCCTCTTGCTCTCCTGTGATTATGCCTGAAGTCCTGGAGACTTTGTTCAGAATATTTTGGTTTTGGAGTATTAGTTCACGTTAGATTTTCCTCCCACTTTGGCACCAGCTATCTCTGAGCTGGTGCAGTTTTTGTCAAGCGCTGAATCTGCACCATGCCTGACATCCAGTGAGCAGCCCTTCAAAGTGCAGAAAGGCTGCCTTACTGGCACTGTCCAGTCCACAGAACACCTCTGTGCATTGCCGATGTAAAAGGCAGAGAGAGCCACTTTCCAAGAAACAAATAGGCATTCCTGACTTGTGTCATCCCTGCAGGAGTCTTCCAGTGAGGGGGGTCTGATCTGTGTCACCCTTTCCACAGGATCCTGTTTGGGCAACCTGAACTTCCATCTCCCAGGCATGGCAGGAAGTCTGAGATACCCGTTACTCTGCCTCCCAGTGAGGGATACAGACAGGGAGGTTTGTCAGCAGCCTCTTCAGTGTCCCAGAGGGAAGATTTGTAACTATAGCACCTTGTAGTGCAACACACAATGTTCTTGTATTTGCCATGTCACTACCTGGCTGGCAAGGCTGGAGTTAAAGGCTATGGAGTGATCATGGTTTTTCAAACTTTAGGGTTGGATGGTATCTTTTTATTTCCTGCTGTGCTGCTATTAAGGAAAACAGCTGTGCATGCAGTAGCTATTTTCCATTCTGAGTTCTATTTGTGACTTCTGCATATGACTTTAACTAGAAACCAGGGTGAATCATGCTCTTACTCCTTTAACTCAGCCCCCTGCAGAAGAGGTGTCTGTAAGCCATTACTCAGTCCATATGCTACCTAGTCCCTAGCTGATTTTCATGTAATTGGACTGAGTCTAGATCTAGATGGCATGACAGTAGTATTTTATTATTATTATTATTATTTTTTGTGGGTTGTGGTGAGTGTTGTTTTTTGTGAGTGTTATCTTGCCTGCTAAACTTCCTGGCCAGGCTGGGCAGCCTGCCCTGGTGGTAGCATAAATCCATCTGGAATCAAAACAAGGAGAAGAAAGTTCCTGTCAACAAAGATAAGACACATAAATAATCATCTCAGCCAAGTATGTGTAAGAGACTATATGAGACATATATGAAACCAAGATATGCAAAATAAGAGTGTCATCGGATAGAATGGCAGGCCACCAAGTCCAAAGAGTGTGTGTCTCTGAGTGTCAGTAAAGGTTGTGGTAGTAGCATGCAAACCCTTGAACAGTTTTGGCAGTCTCATGCTTTCCTGGTGCATCATATAATCAGCTCAGTTTATCAGAGCTCTTTTTATCTCTACATGCCGTTCTCCATCAGGTCCATTTCTCAAAGAGGCAGGTTTGATCCTCGGTTCTGCCAGCAGCTTCTGTATCTCAGCCATGCCTTCTGTTTGAGAAACTTTACGTACCAGAAGGTGTTTTAATTACTCTCATTACTATACTGCCTATATTGACTGGTTAAGTAGTATCTCACGCTAGGGTGATTTCCTCGTTAAGCCCGGGATACAAGCTGCAAAACAGAAGGTACCATACGGCAGATACAAGAGTCAGGACAATTCTCATGGGAAGATATAATTTTTAATGGTTTCTTCTGTTTATAAAATAGTTGCGTATGATCTTACCGCTGGGCTAACAGATGCTACAGAGTCCATCCTTCCACAGCCCTGGTCAATGCACCTCCTTTCTTATGTGCCTGCACCTACTTGTGGTCCAGGTGCTTCCCTGCAGGGCTTTCATCCTCAGGCTCATGTGGCTGTTTTAAAGCAGGATCTGTGCTGACCAACTTTCTGCTTTCAGCTGCTCCCCTCTCAAAAGCTCCTCTGAGACTCCTCAGGCCTCTCCTAAACCGGTCTTTGTGTCATTCAGGACATCAGTGCCTTGTATTTTAAAGGGTTAATGACCCAAGCCATGTCTTTTTCTGGGCAATGGAATTTTTTTATGGCAGACTGATGTGTTTTGACTCTTTGTATTTGGCATCACCCCCAAAGCTGTTATGGCCCTGTTCCCTTTGGCATTCTTTAACCATCTCTACTGTGGGGATCAGTCAGGGTCTTTCAGATCAATCCAAATACCTTTTCCTATTACTTTTTTTATAATTAAAAAAAACCCCTGCAACTGAGAAATCACCTTAGAGGATCTTACCTTTATATTGACTGGGACAAATAGTGTATGGAGGTAAGGTATATAGAAATGCACTGATGTCCCATTAATTCTCTAATTCCAGTAACGATCTTGCTGATTGTGCCCGTCTTCAAATTTGTGTTGTCAAATCTGCCCTCTTTTCAGCATTTGCTTATTTAAAGAAATGAGGCCCTTACCAAGAAGCTACTCCGCTACTATTTCAACATCAATAACTACTGTACAGCTATTACTATTAATTCTGTCAGTTAATGAGTAGACAGAATTGTCCTGAGTAGGAGAAGTATGAAGTAGGACATACGCTCTGTTGGTTTTTTGTCATTTGTTTCCTGGAAAGCTGAGACAACTGAACTAATGAAAAGATCACCCAGTGGCCTCACTGATATTCCTGGCAAAAGAACCCAATTAGATCACAGTGTTGTTGCGTTTATTCACCACAGAGAAAGGAAAAGCAGATGCTTGCTTTGAGTTTCAACCTATCTTAAATATTCAGAGGTTCCATGGTCAGACTCCTGGATAGATACTGACGCCCAAGCTGCCTGCTTCACAACTGGAAAAGCAGCTTTTCCGCTGGCTTTCCTCACAAGTAGTATGAATCGTACAAGACAAATTCTGCTTTGTGTTAACTCCCTGGAATGTAGTTCTGTCCTCTGCACCCTATCAATGCTCATTTTCTCAGTCTGACTTGGAGTGAAATTTGGCATTGCAGCTGAATCTCAGGTAATAATTCTGCTGATGATACATAAGTCGGGTAGCTTTCAGTTCCTTCTTTCATACGTGGATTGGCTCTGAGCTACTGGGAGGAAAAAGTAAGTGAAATTTGTCACTGACAAGGTTTAGGATATGACTGTAAACCACTGAGAGCTCAGCTTTCTATCTTTTTCAGGATGCATTCTTTCTTCATCTTTGGATCATATCACAACATTTCTAAGGGGATATTAGGGTTTCCTTCAAACAGAAATTTCCAGGAACACCAGCAGTCAAGAAGGTAAAGTAACTGGAGTTTCCTTTTACAATACTGAGATTCACTGAGATAATGAGCATGCACAAATATTTCCAACGGAAAAATAAAACAAAAAAGGTTAATTAGGCATAACACTTGCAGAAAAGCCATGAGAACATTACACTTGAAATTTCCCCAGTAGCCCTGAAGTATCTTCCATAATATTTACAACAAAACCTGAAACTTGTATGCAATATAGAGAGGAAAATCTGGTTTGTTATACTTTTACCTGCTGTTCCCCCTGTAACGTTCCACCTATCAGATGCAAATAGATACCATGCATTACCCACTAGATCTTGCTAATGAATATACAAGGGGTATTTTTACATCCTGGCAGTTATAGGAAGACCAGAGATTATGGAGAAGCCAAGAGTCATAGGCTTAATGATGGTCACTGTCTTACTTTCAAGAAGAAATCAAATAGTGAATGTTTCTGTTTTTGACAGAGAGAAATACTGCAGTCACCCCTTGCATTTTTTTACATCTTTTAAATGGTTATCTCGTCCAAAAAATCCATATAATGAAGTCACCCAGAAGTACTGTAGTAGGAACGGTAGCCATTATACAGGTATAGCTGCGTGAGGGGGTGGGCAAGAAGAGAGAGAAACTGAAGATCTCTTCCCAGTAGTGCATTATCACAGAGCAAGGATCTCAGCACAAATTATTCTCTACCCATTAAAGTACTTTCATGGACTGAAATAAGCAAAGCTGATTCTTCTTTTGAACAGGCAGCCTCATCAAATATTCAATACCCAGGCGTATACTGATCATTCTGCATTGGTTGTTTTTCTCCAGTCCTGTTCCTCCCAAGGTCGTCTTGCATCAGATTTCATGGGCTTCTTTCCATGCCATGCGTCCTGAAAGGAGCAGCAAGTTCCTGCAACAGGAGTAGGTAGGGAATAAATAAAACCACAACAAGGAATTAAAACAGGAGTGGCAAAGGAACCTTCCTTTCATCTCCAGCCAAAAATCAGGTGTTACAACTACTGGCAGTAGGGAAGAAAATGTGAACAACGGAGGATTTGGACAATTTATACTCCCCATCATCAGCTTGGCACTCAGATGTCCCATACATGATTCTTTGCCTGGCCATCCTGTCTACATTGTTAGACAGCTGGATTCAAAGCTGGTGCAAATGCGTGTAGCACCAGCAGATTCAGAGAAGCTATGTTAATCTGCTCTGAAGGAGAATTTGGACCTTGGTGATCTAATTTAAGAAAGGTTTGCAGGCACCCAGGGACCAGCGTTTCATTATTATTCCTTCTCAGTGGTTGTGTTTTGTATTTATACCAGCAGAAAAAAGAATCCTACAAACCTCTTGCTCAGCAAGAAAAATAATAGTCCGAGAAGTGCTGGTTGTTATGGGATACTTTTATTTTCTATTAATAGTCACACTTCTAACCCCAGTGTCATGATTTAGTGTTTGAAGTAATGGAGGCAATAGGAAGTCAATTGTATGTGGGAAAGGCAGCTGGGAAAGTCTGGGACAAACACACAGAGGAGAACAAATGTTACTGGCTTGATGTTGAGGAAAGGTGAATGGTATCCTGGAAAATTAAAAGTCAATTTTAAAGTAATGATATTTGATGATATAGTGCTGGGTGGGGGTGGGGGGCAGGGAGTGGAGGTGGAGTGCTGCATGAATATCAGTCCTCAATTAACAATAAGTAATTCCATACATGACTGCTTATAGTTCACATTTGTAGGGGAAAACTGGAAAATACAATCCAGGCTTGTATGTCCCAAGGGTAGGGGAAAAAATCAGGACAAAAGCCTATTTTAAAAAATATTTTAAACCTTGTTGCTTTTATGTATCCTGACTCATGATGCCTGACTGTTCAGGGCTGAAATATTGCCAAGTAGTTAAAACTCTGCTTTCTGAGGCTCCAAGTAACATTAACTCCTATGTGTTCGAGTCCTGAAAGTATTTCTATTTGCAGAGTCCTGAGAAGAGTGTAAGCAAAGGTGGCTGCAGCTCAGCCAGTTCCCTTCTCTTACTCCTGTACCACTTCTGCAGACACCCTTGTTCCTCCTGGCACCCCTGAAGACCCCAGAATCACCAAAAAAGAGGTCTTCCCTGTAGCTTCCTGGTGCAGGTGATAAGTCTCTTTTTCATCTCCCTCAATTTATGTTCTGTTCTGGTTTTGAGCACAGACCTTTGGGGAGCCTGTTTGGTTCTGAGCAGCTTTACAATAGGTTTGTTCAGTGCTATTTACGTTGAAGTAGAGGGACTGATGGCTGTTAAAACAAGTTACTTCAGAGGTCTGGGAGGATGAGGAAAATGCCAGACTCGTGGTATTTTATGTGTGGGCTTCACCATAGATAAGTTAATTCAGTGCATCTCACTTTGTCACAAAATGAATTAATATACTGCACAAAGTCATTTTAACTTTTCAAAAAGAAACACGGCTATTTGTCATCTCTCTACACTCCGTACTTTCTCTCTGACCTTTGATTCCACTTGTCAAATAACTGGCAAATGAGCTGTCTTCATATGAAGACCTAGCAAGCTGCCTGCATGCCCTGGTCTCTTATGTGGAAGAGGATTTACAGAGTTCAGCTGTGACTGATGTTTCTGCTTGAGATGGAGTCTGAAACTGCAGTAGATGAAGGTTTTGGGCTGGATTTCAGTCTGCTGAATTTTCACAAGCAGTGGGTTTGCAAGATGTTTCCTGAAATCAACTGATTTTGAAAGAAGTCAATGGGACTTTCTTTCTCTTTCCTCTACACATTTTTTTTTTTCCCCTGTACTTACTGCTAGAGTTTTCAAGTATCTGGTTCTTACCTTGTGGTCTGAAATCTGCTGGGAGCAGATATTATCCCGACATTTAATTATATGTGAATTGGCTTTTCCACTTTTGAATGCAATCTGTATCTGATCTAATCTGGATCTGAGGATTTCAGTGTAATTGGAGGTGGACAGCCACGTGTGGGTGCATACACACAAACACACACGTGCCTAGGCTCTATTTTTTATTAAAAGAGTGTTTAAGTCTATTTAAAATTATTAACAAATACAGGTAGACTTCACCATACAATTTTGGACAAATAAGCATTTTGTGGATTTAAGTGTCATTCACAAAACTGTTGTCTTGTCCTTTTACAAGATAATTGGGTAGGCTGTTGGGGTTGTAAGAGTTGTTCACACCTCTCTCTCCTTCTCCGAGGATGAATGGATTTCAAGTAAGTCTTCTGTCCCTCAGGAGAGTCGCCCAACTGCTAGCTATTGTGTACTCTGAATTGAGCTGTCCTTTTGAAGCTCAAAGTTGAACCACTTTGTATCTGCCTTAAATATTCACAGACTCAAAGTGAAAAACTGACTTTAGCCAGGAGGTTAGACTTATTTATAAGGTTTCTGGTCTCTGTGCCAGTGAATATTTAAAGAACTGCTACATCTTCTTCAAAAGACAAGAGCAAGATAGGAGTGTCTTCAACTATTGTTCAGTTCAGTGGTTATAACAAGCTCCTGTGAGTAGGAATCTTTGGTTAAAATCCTTGGTTTGAACATCATTAGAGAAGTCCTGGACCCCATTCAAGTACAGTGGTGCAGCAGCCACGCTGTAGTGTCCTCCCTCCTTTTCATTCACTTTCTGAATCTGCCCCTCAGTTTAACCAAATACATTTCCAATTGCTTTATTTTCACTTTGGGCAAAATGCACTATTGGACCCCAAATGTGCTTGCAATTTCAGCCTTCAAAAATGAATGCAGTTGCCATTAAATGTTTTGTATTTCAGCCACACACCAAACCGTGGCACCCTCACGTATCCTTATATGTAATCCCACCCTTCCAAACCTGAAGTGGTGATAAAATGCTCCTCTCTTCACTCCAATGCACTCTCCACTCTAATGTAATCTTCCTGTCTACTCTGTGTAGCTTTTTGGGGACCTTTGAGAAGACAGCAGATCTTTCTATCTGTTTCTTTTACTGATACTCACCTATTTTTTGAGAACTGACTTCACGAAGGATTGAAAATACCGTAATATAGTTGATGACTGTAATAAGAGGTATAGAATAGATGGGCAGTGGATAGATTTCTGATGCCATTTTACTGATTTCACCCAATCACTTTATGGCTTTTTGCATTATCTTGCACTAATTTAGGAGTCCAATTGCCAGGCTGAGGGAAGTTAAAGGCAACATATTCAAAGTTTTCCTTTTAAATCGCTCTCACTCCATCTTCCTTGGCTCCCTTTCTCCTCTAGCAGGAAGAAATGACAGCTATTAGACAGCTGCATAACCAGCTGGTTGGAGGTCTCCAGGCTACTGATTGCTCTATTAAGGACTATGGGAAAGTCAGTGCACTGTATCCTAATGTACAGGCAAGGCATTTTCGAGCTCTGCCCGCACTGCCGAATGCACGGAAAGGGAGCTATCGACCTGTCATTCTTATGAACCCAAAATAACCAGAGAGCTGGGCTTCGCAACAGCTATGCGAGAGAGCATTTTCTCTATAACTCATTTCTAAAGCACTTATCAGTTTAGTATTTAAACTGCCAGCCTAAATCCACTCCTAGTTCTTTCAAAAGGCATCGGTTAATGTAACGCTGAAGTAGTCTGGTCATAGCACAGCACCGCAGATGAAGGTGCGTCCAAGCAATTTGGCTTTGTGGGTTTCTCTCTGTAACCTTCAACTCCATGTCTGTCGTTTTGCTTACACTGGGAGAGGTTAAGAGCAGGCTGGGGGCAGAGGCACTAGAAAACTCTCCAGCAACAAAAAGGGAGTGGTGTGGCCCGTAGGAGACCTCTGAGCAAGTGCTGAGGCGGAATCTAACCTGGTAAGTGAAAGAAAATCATACGGAAAGCAGATGAACAGAAAGAGCGTGCTGGGGGATATTTAAGAAGGTGGTTGAAGGAGTGTCAATGTCTCTCTGCCTCATTAAATGCTTAATGTTAAATTTTTGAGCATGATGAGTGGTAGATGAAGGGATTACAGTCAAGTGGTGAACACGTGTTGCCGCACCTCCTCAGTGCCACAGTGCACAAATGCCTGGAGCCTGACGTGTGAGCTCCATCCTCAAGTGGGCGCTGGGGAGGGGGAAAGTAAGCTTGTGTGTAATTAACTGCAAACACAGCAGACAACTGTTCTTTTATTCATTTTTTTGGTCTTTTTAGAATGTACTTGTAGGTACTTGTTCTGTGCCTCAGGCACCTTAACAATCAGTTACAAGTCACAGGCTAAGTAAGGGGTGTACCTGTGAATAGATCCAGTGCTGCTCGGTGCAGCTGTAGAGAAAGAGGAAAATTGATGGCTTGCACAGAATGATAACAAAAACAGGGGTCTGACACACCACGTGGGTACAGCTCCCCTGAGAGACAGCATCAGCATCTGAAGGAGGGAGAGGCAAGGATTTCTAAGCTAAAAATGTCTCAAAGAGGCGATGGCTTTGTAGGTTAAAACCATCACCTTGAATTCCACATGGGAGCTTAGCAGAGGTCAGAGAAATGCATGGAGCAAGGTCTAAATTGCTCCCAGTGTGCAGCCTGTCAGGCTGCAGCATGCTGTGCTGGCTTCAGGCTGAATATTTTGTAGGTGTAGCTGTGTGGCGAGAGCATTAAAGTAATCTAATCTTCTGTCCTGTATAATTGTGGCATGGTCACAGCGGGTGGGAAGAGGTGCCTGCATTATGCTGGGTGTAGATGGAAATAGAAGCCCTTGTTCATGGTGGCGGTTTGGCACTGAGGACCAGGTCCTGGCTTGACCAGTGTCCCCAGCCTGCATGCTTGTTTCACTGGTAGGTGTGTTACACCGCCTGGCTCCCCACAAGCCTTTCCCATCCGGTCAGACGTGGCCGGGCTGTCTGGAGCCCCTTCCCACATCAGTGAGGCAGCGAGTGCCTTGTGCTTTGGAGCCAGTGAGGCTCATCCCCCAGATTATTTAGTCTGTTCCAAACCACCTGCAGCCTTTTTCCTTGTGGCATGCCCCAGCTGGGAACCTAGCTGCTCTGGTGGAATACGTACAGAGAAACAAGGGAACCTACAACATGCTAAGAACCAGACCTTAGGTAGGCTGGAGCATGCCGTGACCATGCCTATTGCTCTTCATTGACTATAGTGAGGGCCTTGGGCTTTACTTCTTAGGCATAGCGCGCCTGGATCTAAAATTTTTGATGCTTGTAGCCATTTTCTTGGTGACTCCTGGCTGGTTTTTGCACAACTAGCATGGCGGGGCCTTGAGATGCTGAATTCAGTACCAACCATGATGATGCATAGGTGGTAACTGCACAGAACGTCAGCTTTTAAACCCTTCCACCATATTCCTTTCTCTTTCTGCTTCTTGGACCACCTTCTATTTGACTTCAGGATGTGCACCAAATTGCAAGGGGATTAGCACAAAAGACCTTGTAAAGTTTATTGCTGGGTTTATATTCTGTTGTCACCTGCACGGGTTTGTGCTAGCAGGCAATCTGGAGCATGACATGTAATGGCTTCATGAAGTGGTTCTCTGGCTCGGATTCTCTAGCTCCCTGTCTCTTAAGGTTAGTACTGGGTGGTACTGTTTGATGGTTCAGTGTCACCAAGTGCTATGCTGTCATTTCCAGTGCTTGCTTTTTTTGTTTAGTTTCCTAAATATCCTTAAAATTTTCTTTTTTGCTTTTCCTGGCTCTATCATTTCATGCTGCAGATCCTGAGGCTGTAAACACTAGACCACTCAGGATAAGAAAAACTCCTGCAGAATAGATAAGTTAAACCTCTCCAGAAGCAATCAGATGTCTATAAGCACTTCTGGCTCACTTGTGGATTCTGGGGCTCCCTGACTGGAGATAAACTGGTAGGCAAGATAACCCAATAGGTCTCCATGTCATGCTTACATGGTCATCTATTTTTATTTGCACACCTATAGGTAGAGCTGTGGGGACCATGTGCAGCAAACAATTTATTTGATGGATTAGGCACTCTTTTTAGTGTGTGTTTACAGGCAGGCTTTTCTCATTGTTTGAAATGATCAAATCAATGGTTGGTGTGCAGATGTTTCAGCAGCATATTTCTCACCAGCTAGTGCCTTTTTGGTGAATGATCACTGCAGTCACATTGCATTTTTGCTGCAATGTACTTGTTTCAGTCCCAAGCAATGTTCGTGATGGCAGCTCCCACAGAAGTAACACATTCATATGACACTCTAGCTGCCTTATGAGCATGTGTTGCAATAATGTTCAAGAAGAACAAATACAGCGAATCAAAAAAAGAACACTTACAAAGCTTTGTTGTATAGTAAATTTACCAAAATACTCGTAGATAGATTTTAGGGAGACCAAAATGCTTTGTTAATTTGGGTCAAATTTAGTGATTAAAAAGGAAGTATAGAAATGAAAGACACTTCATTTTGTGACTTTCTAAATGATTTTTTTCCTTTTTACTTTGAATGTCATCTTTTATTTAAAAAAAAGTCTAAATGAAAATCATTAGAAAGAGAAATTCACTTGACAACAAAACAAACTATTTTGCACTAAAGTGAAAAATATATTTGTAGTATATTCAAGCTAAAACTTCAAGGGTTATACTTTAAATTAACCTAAATTTCTGAGGAACTTCCAATATGATTTTTCTTCTTTTTCTTTTGTTCAGCAGGCAAACTGGGGCAGGGGTTTCTTTGCTCTATTCTGGAATACCTGTGATGGTCGTTACTCAGCAATGCATTAGGATGTATGCTTTAAATCCATTCCTATTCAGCAAATTACTTACATTCATTTTAAGATTAATAGGCTTGCTGAAGAGCGAGAGATGATGGGACTGAAATTCATAAAAATTATTAATGTTTATATTTTACACTTATGTTACTGTTTTTTCCAGGGTGCTCAGTCAGGATTAGGTCACTAATGTGTAGCTCATCTGTTCAGCTACACACACTGCAAGTATGTAGGACAGTTGATCTTTGTCCTAGGACTTAAAGACTAAGAGGTAAAAAAGGAACAGCTAGAGCCAAATATGGAGAATATAGGTATGCACTGTGTGTTGCTTTAGAACAAAAAGGTTTTTATCAGCATACAGCTTAACCTGCTCTTGGTGGAAGGCACCGTGGAAGAATCAGGACATGTGGAAGAGTTCAGGGAGGGACAACAGTGGTGTTACAGAGCAGAATGGGCACATCCTTAGAAGTCAGCATTTAAAATCAGCATCCAAAATTTGTTCAGCTGTACTTAGATATGCTTTTTCAGAGAAACTGAGCAAACAAAAGCTCCCACCAGCATCTAGAGTTTGGTCAGACCAAAAGTCTCTTTAGCTGAATATCTACATCAGTAGGCACTTTCAGGTACCTGGGGCAGGAGTGGGAAAGGGTGAACATAGAGTAAGGTCACAGCCCCACCATCTTAGGGACTTCTTGAGCAAACAGGGTTTCTGTGTTTAACAGCCTGTTAAGAATCTGACTGCTCACTCTTTTATTTATACAGGTCTTGTCCTCCATACATTGGGCTACAAGGAAAAACACACAAATGTCACAAGGTTTAAAATAAAGCAAAGGATATGACTCAGCGTTGTGATCCCAAGTGGAGCTGGGGTAACGGAGAAACAAAAATAGCATTTGTGAGCTCATGTTCTCTAATACTTTTCTATATCATTTGCAGCTGTCTTGTAATCAGCAGAGAGATTCCTTAGACCATTTGCCATCATTATAAGTAATTCATTAATCAGTCATAAAATGGTCAAATGCCTATGACCTTCCCACTGATTTGTTGCAGAATCATTAACCTTTGTTTGAATTTTTGTCTGAACATTTCTTGGACTCTTCAAAGTACTCCAGACTCCTCCTGGAATGAGATCCAGCATTACATTCCTCTGAGTGAGGCAGCTGTTGGCAGGCAGAGGTACATACCCCCGAGACATGCCTGTGTATGACTGGAAGATGACAGAACTGCTGTAATCCCCAGGTTTGAGCTACTTAGAAATAAAATGAACCAGAAGGGCTTTTTACATTGATTTCAGAAGATGATTTCAATTATTAAATAGCTTTGGATTTCTCTTGTTGAATTGGCACCTAAGCTGGATGGTACTTTCTCTCTTAAGCTGATTCTCATATTGCATGAGTAGCTATTCTTCACAAGTCAGAGACTTTATGTTTATGAGACTTGTATTAATTTTGAACCATCTTGTCTTTTCATACAATAGTCTGGGCTTGTTATCCATGTCATCTTAGGCACAGTAAGGTAGTGGGGTTTTGCTCTATGCTACAACCACAGATTTTTGCATTGACATGTGAATATCCTCCCAAGTAATGTGGTGAAATAATAGTATTAGGTCTGGGAGATGAGATGTAAAGTGGAAAAGTAAAAATAGTCTTTCAGGTAGATCTCCTTAGACTCTGTTCATGTTTCCTGTTTTTATAAGAAATATGGAAATGAGCTGTCAGGACTCTGGGGTTAAGGTCACTCCCAGACAGCCTACAATATAGATGTAGCCATTGCATTTCCTCTGCTCACAAAGCAGAGGATGGGAAAGCGTTTTTTGAAAAAAAAAAAAAAACCAGAATAGAAAATCCCTTGGCTTCGGTATGGATTTCTGGATGAGTAATTATTAGCAGTAACAACTGCAACATCAACAGTCATGCAATTGCCTTGCTGCTTTCTCAATGGTGAACAGCAAGACACAATGTGCATCTACTAGTCTAAACAAACCAAATTTGATGCTTTCATTCACAAACATAATTGCATATACTTACAAATCAAGCTATTTTATGTGTTCAAACTGATGTGATGATAGCAACAACTGAAAATGCTTATGGATGTTCTAATTGGAAGAAGCAAAAGGAAACCGGTTTTGCATAGGCTGCGCTTGAGGATGGGTTTTCAGTATGCAGTGCTATGTACAGTGCAGCCTTACTGCCTCACTCAATCTCTTTCCCTCTGTGTAGTTTCATCACTCAGTTTCTGAGTGCCATGCACAAATTACCATTACAAGCATGTGTATATATTGTATAAACAAAAATTACAGCTTTGTGAAAACAGCACTCTTTTGGTGCCTGAGAGTCCCTGCAATCACAGGGCGTATGTCAAGTGTATCAACACATCTGGAAGCATAATCCTTCCTTCCTTAAAGGGGATGAATATAACTCATTCGTAATAGGGCCCTTACGGCAATAAAGGTTAACTGCACACTACCACGGCAGCTATTATAAGGACCTGCTAAAACCTTAAAAACCTCAGTTAGATTAACTGTTCAGGGGTTTGAAACAGACCAATGCAATCCTGTCCTTGTACAATCTATAAAGCATGAGTGGGAGGACTGGTTAAGGCACTGACGCTGTGACAATACGCAGTAACTCAAGCGTTCATATCCAGGTTGGAGCTCATCTAAATTGTTACCTGTGAAAGCCGCAGTACCGTCTTACACTATAGCAACCGTGGTCTCCTGGGCTATGCAGCCTGAAGGACCAATAGAAAGTTTTCACATTATATTTCCAGGGCATGCTTTCTTTTCTTTTCCCTTGAAGCCAGCCTGCACATATTTCTCTTTTTAAATGTGTAAGTCTGCCCAGTGCCACTCATCTGGACACCTTGCTGTGGCTTAATGGCCCCTGTGCACAGAGCAATTCTTTGCTCTTACCAGCTGTGCTGCTGAAGACAGCCTTCATCAGAAGCCATTTCCACCCCGTGTTATCATACCGTTTATTTCCAAAAGCTGAGGTAATTATGTGCGTTACTTAAAATGTGTTTTTGTATGTGTGTATGAGAAAGAGAGCAGGGAAAGCACCAGGATGAATTTATATTTGTTGGTGCACTGGGGGAATGGTGAACTCCTGTGGTCTCCAGTGGGGACTTGTGTTCTCCTCAGGTGTTGGCTTAAAGCATTCCCACTAGAAATTAGAAGATAAGGCATATAAGCACAGAAGCTGAGCTCAAGTCTGGCAGCCTAATTTCCTATGTCTCCCTGTCTAAAAGCGTTTGCTAGAATTTGACCTGAAGAATCCCGTTTTTCATTTGGTCCAGACCAGTGTCATCTTCTTAGCAGTATTTTGACCCACAAGCTATCTGTGGCGACACTTTGAGAACTTTTCCTTTAGTCTGAGCAAACTAAACTGGCTGATCCCAATTGCCAAGGTGCTCAGCTTCTTGTAGTGTTCCGTTTCATTGCTATATGTATTTCGGTCTTCTCTCACCTCAGTGCAGTATGTTAACCAGAAAGGGATTGGTAGCCCAGCTAATGCTAATATGCAACCTCACCCCAAACAACAACAACAACAACAACCCCCAAATCCTCAGCCATATCCTACACAAGACTTCTGTTGGGTTTTTTTTTTCAGAGCAAATGCCTAGAAGATCTAAATTAATTTTATTATTGCCCTGCCAGGACAGGTTCATTACATCTGTCTGTCATCATTTCTATGTCCTGAATTCCTAAATATCGGTGCACAAAAAGTCATTTACAAGTTAACCCTGCCAGTGCCTGTCTTACATGAGATAAAGTGAATATTACTTAATTTATGGAGGGGAAAATATAGATGGACTGTTATCCAAAGTAACCCAAACTGTGCAGCACAAATACTGCCATACTTAACTAAGTTTCAGATATTTGGAGAAGCATCCAAAACGGTGGCCCAGCCGGGGGGGAATCCAAGTCTTGGTTACTATCCCTAGAGCACTAAAATCCAGCATCTTAGATGAGGACCCATGGGGCCAACCCTTGCCAAGAAAAGTTTCCCCCATTAAGAACCTGCAGTCTTGATAAGGGACATCTCAAGCCAAGTGATAAATCTTACGTCTGTTGAAACAAATTCTATCTGAAGATGCCTCCAGTGTTGTGTAGAGACCAGTGCCAAGTGCCAGGAACATAGTGGGGGTCAGGCTGCTGTGAGCATCTAATACAGGACTCAGCTGACAGGCAGGGGAAAGCAGTATGAGCTGAAGCCAAACTGGAAGCCAGATAGTGAAGGGTGTGATAAAGGGAAGGGATGCAATTACGCGGGCTTGATCTGCCCGTGCTTTGCATCAGCCAGGACCCCACGCCTGAGCACAGCACTAGGCATGTCCCAGAGCCACAAATATCCACTGGGGGTGGCTAGCTGGCGCTGGGCTCAGCGGTCACTGTGGTCACACAGCTGCCAGCCAGGTCCGTGTGTAGGTCAAGGGAGTTCCTTTCCCTCATAGTATAGGCAAAATAAGCTTGTGTTACGTGCAAAATATAAAAATATATCCTCAGCTGAGTGCTTTTCAATAAGATGATCATGAAGGTGATAAAGAAAAGTAGATCCACACTTGCTTGCAGCAACCTCCATATGTGATCTTTCTAAAGGAGTCTCTGCCTTCTCTAGAAAATTTGTATGGATGCACAAATGAAGAGGTTGAACACCCCCCCGCCCCCCCCCCCGCCCCCCACACTTTAATCATTAGCACCAGGCAGTCACCCTTCCACGAACACATGGCTTAGCAAAACAAAAAGTATGCTCTGCAGAAAGAGCATTTACTTCTGATTAGACAATTTCCTGGGAATTTCTGTATCAGTGCCCCCAGCAGAATCAAAGGGCACTAGTCTTGGCTCCTGCAGAGACATTTCAAGCATTCTAATCTCCTTTTACTAATATCACACTTCTGTGTTATAACATTATTTTTCAGTTGGGTTTTTTTTTTCTGAGAAGTAAAATGGATTCCAATATTATGGAAAGGGTTCAGACCTAGCGGCAGTAGGTATAAGATGTTGCTGTTCTTTCTGAAGCTCAGTTGTACACCCTAAAATATTAAAACCCAGAGTGACTACTGAAATCAATGGCAGTGCTGCTGATTTTAATTACGTGTTTTTACTATAGGTTTTCTTTTTAATTTATTTTTCTGACACATACAGATGATGAGACCTGCAACAAGAAATGTTTACTTCATCCATATCCCCAGAACCTAGATCACCAAGTGTTTTCATTACAGGAGGATTATTATCATTTTATTGTTTTTAATGCCTTGAGACATTTTGCTAAAGTGCTGTGCTGCAATACAAGAAGACTGTATTTTTAACCTTATATAAACAGGTAGTTGTGGTTTATGTAAATGGAGGAAAGGAATCTGGTCCTCAGCATACCTTTGGTTTTCAGCATAGCCAAACTGAGTTACTAGTGGGAATTTTCCATTATGTCCCGCTTCAAAGCATTAATAATGGAAAAATATTCAAGTGGACCTTAAGCTGACACTTCTTCTAAGGTCTGACATTTTATGGTGAAGAGTTCTAGTCACCAGAGAATGCACATAGTTCATTTTGCTCAGCCAGACTGGGCTGAGCAAAGAGAATGAGTGTAAATACTTGCATTTTAAATTAAGTACTGATCTTGACATTATTGTTAGAGGGTTTCTGTAATTGTAAGTGTGGCCCAAATCTTTTGCAATCATTTGTGTTGAAATGGAGATTCAAAGCCAAGTAATTCAGTAGGATACAGTGTGTGAAAGACAGTAAAGCAGCACGTCGTGGCTGAAAAGCTTCCTTGGGGTCCTCAGGGGTGCCAATAGCAAGATATAGGTACCTAGGAAGTCTTTCAAACCTCAAGCCTACTGGCAAATCCTGAAGGACTCATGGAAATTTTAGGTTCTTGTATCTGTTTTACAGCCTTGAGACAAACTGAATATTCAGAGTAGCCTGATGGGGTTCACTGTGAAATGTCTAAAGTCCTTACAGCTTTTCTAAGAAGTACTGATTGCTAAATGTCCCTTCGTGCCTCTATCCTTGCAGTGTTGCAAATATGAGTTCAATTCAGTTGTGGCTGAGAACTGGTTCCTTCTTAAAATTTGTGCCTATGACTTGATTCATTAGAGGACTAGAAAGCAAATCACATTTTGATGGAATAGTAAGGTTTTAAACCTAGCACGTCTGATCTAAATGTATCCATTAACTGAGCTAAAAAAACATCCTCTGTTATGCAAGACTGTAGCGTGTTCATCAGCCTGGAAGTGTGGCCCAGATGCCATCAGAGGGAGACACAGCACCACGCTGAGGAGGAGGAGGAGTAAGATGTTTGTCTTAAAGTAGAAAACCTTACACGTATTGGCAAACCTATTCTGAGCAGGAGGTGAATCTGCCTGGGAAGGGTTAGCTCTTTTTCCCAAAGGGACTTCCCCTCTACATGGGGCCTGAATTGCTAGTCTTGTTCAGCTTCATGTTCCACCAGGGACCAAGATAAATGGAGGCTCAGAGTGTAGTTACACCATTCGTTTCCATTTATTCAGACCTAGCATGGCATCTGCATAGCTCTACTTTACGCTGTGTGCACATATTTTCTGTAGTTACTTACCCAAGGTCATGGGAGATCATCCTTGCTCTTCCTGATGAGTAAATAAAGCCACAGCAATATAATACACAAAAAGCACAGAAAGATGAGAAAAACCTATATATTTTTCCTTAGTTTAAGGTTTTTCCACTTCTCTGCATTTGCTTCAGGCTGTCCATATGAAAGGAGGGCATCCACAGGAAGAAAAGTTGCACAGTGTGAAATCAGATGCATAAGGATGCAGGAACAGCTTTTGTGCAGGGAGGATAGAAAATACATTTTTCCTGGTACTGCAAAATTTTTTTCTTCAAGTGGAAGAATCTCAGCATAAAATGAGGACTGCAGACATTTGATATTAACCCAGAATTGAACCCAAGACTTCTTCCAGATACTGATATTTATTTGTTTAAATGGGGTAGCTCATACTTGTGCATTTTTGCCTGTACTTCCATGCTTTCAGATTCTCAATGAAATGATGAGCAGAAGCAAAAGACACATCAGTGTTGTTCTTGGATTATTTTTGGCTTGAACTGAAGCAGCAGGTGGTTTACATCAGTCAAGGAAGCCTGCTTAAGAGGACTGGGGAAATGCTCAGACTTTTAACTGCTTTTGGAACCAAACCTTGAATTCTTGGCTTTTCTGAGCTCACACATTCTGATATCCATCTGCCATATTGTTAACCTTTTGGAATCAATGCTTGTAAATTTATGCAGGGAGATGCTTATGTTCCAGATTTATGCTAGTCTTATTTAACTAACTTTCAGGGAGTCTCCCTACGTAATTCCTATAAATGAAAATCAGGAGAGGTGTATTTATGTCTATCATTAAAAAGTGAACCTAACTACTAAACTGTTTACAAGAAAGGAGACACTTCAGCTCCAACACAGTGAAAAATAGATAAAGGCCTTTAAGCAGCATACTTCATGTTTACTGAAGGCAACATGACCTTCTAAAGAACTGACAATTTATAGTAGATGTTTTGGCCAGCTGTGAAAAATACATCTGTCCTAGGCCACTAGGTTGTCAAAGATATGCAGTAATTTTCTGGCAAAAAAGTGAAGCATCTAAACTTTCCAGTACTCCTTGCATTGTTATTCTCATGCTATACATATGAAATGACCATTTACTTATCAGCTCATACTCACCTTAGTTAGGAGAGGAGCTTCTTTAAAAACAATTCAAAATGCAAAATAATGTAATGTGGCAAGCCAAATTTCCTTAATTGTGTTATTCTGATAAGGATGCAGGCTTTATTATCTTCCCTTACTTCATTAAGATTACAAGGAATGTTTTCAATAGGCATTTTTTACCACTTTTCTATACTCAGCTGAGTAAAATGAGTTTCATGACAGTATGTGTAGGAATCCCTCGGCCAGGTATAGAAAAGAATTCTGACCCTTCTGCCACCAGCCATGTATATTATTAAGTAAATGGATTATTTGCTACATATTTCTCATCTATGACAACACCCAAGTTCAGATGCAGGCCTCTTTCTGCAACAGCTGTGGTAGCTGAATATAGAAAAAATTGTTCAGCTGTGAACCTAGGAGAAATACTGGAATGCGGCACAATGTGATTTTTAGGTATGAAGCTAGGCAAGTCTTCTGATTTTCCACTTTCTGCATACCAGACTTTTTCACTTTTAAGAATCTGTCATCTGCAGAGACAACTGTCATTTTGTGTGGAAAAGCTCAGGGGTTTTGTGATAGAAAACACATGTGGGTCATATACTTGCTCTTGTATTTTACTTCAGATCTTTTCTTCATTATTATTTTTCAATAATCTCAATGAAAGACATTTGTATTGGGGGTATAATTTTTTCTCTGTAGGTAGCAACCATTAACACTAATGAAACTTATTGTTCAAATGCAGATTGATCACTGTCGTTGGTGCCACTCACACATCCTACGTATCACTCTGTGCAGTACTCCTATAGCTCCAAGCAATCTAACCGGGCTTTGGACCCACTGTGCCAGACCCTGTGCAGGCATTGCAGAAAAATCACTCTTACCCTGAAAGCTTCCTTGCTCCAGACATCATCTGCTTATGAAACATGTAGCACCTCCAACATAACCAAATAAAGACACTTTTGTCATTCTCTGCAACACCCCACATCCCAGAAAAGCAATGGGAGCAGAATCACTAATGCAGATCTCACATAGACAAAGGCATCATCAGTATGGTCAGGCTGTTATTAGCTTTGCTTGCTGCTGTTATGACTATTCTTACTTCCTGAGTTCAGCTGGAATAATGCCCTATTTAGGTTTTAGGTTCCAGCCCAAAGTGTTTTCTGTATCATTAATCTGAGGGGAAATGGATTTTTCATTTATTAGAGTCCAGATATAAAACTCTATTGTGGCAGGTCAGAGAAAATAAGAGGGAGGAAGATGCTGCTCTCAGTCCTGCATCTTTGTATGCTCTTCCCTGTTTTAGTGCTTTGTAAAAGCAGTGTTTTTTTTAAAAAAAAAATCAGTATGTAGGCTTGACGTTTTCTCCTACTTTCTTCCAAAAAAGAGTCCTTGTCTTTTGCTCTTGCTTTTCTTCCCCCCATCCCTTATACCAGGCAAGCAGAACTCTGTGTTCAGTGCACCTTTCTGTCAAGGTTTTAGGTAACATTAAAAACATCTTGTAATGCACAAATGTCTTATGCATTGGAAACAAAACGCTGGTTCTTACCATTTCATATCAAGAGCTTTCAGTTAACTTGAACATGCAATGGCAACACACATTTGGATTTGGCTAGAGTTTCTAGAAGCTGAATTGGATTGATTGTTATCTTTTTGTAAAGAAGTAGCTGAAATTCAGATATAAGGTTTAATTTCCTTTGAAGAGATAATGTCAATCACAACACATGCATTTAATAAGCTAGCTTAAAACCTGTCTTTAAAAATAATACTGTGCTGTAAAGTAATGGTCAGAAACCTTGTATAATAGGGCTACTACACATTGTGTGCTACTGATGTGAGAAACTATAGTTTCCTAAGAACACCAAAGAATAAAGAAAGAATCAAGGAAGAAATAGAAAAAGTCCTCTTCAAATCTTGAAGCTGTTTTTCTCCACAACTGCTGGCTTTTTTCCCCCCCTGTTGTTCCTCCCCTCCCTTCCTCTCCCCTCCCCTCCTTCACACCTTTCCCCCTTTTGTATTTCCTTTTTTTGCACAATGAAACCTCACAAATTTATTTCGATTTCCATGTGCAACCTGTTTCATTTTCTGGTTCTGGTATGTTTAATACCAGTACATTTAAAAAAAAAAATTACATTCAGCAACACAGTGATATAATTGCCACTTCCAAATTCATCTCCGCTTTCTGTGAGGGTTCCCAACTCTGGCAGGATAAAGAATTTCATTTTTTCTCATCTTTCCTCCAGATTTATGTAACTTTTAGCTCCCATCTAAAATCTCATCCTTTGCCCTTTCTCTGTCCCCCAAGCACACACGTAGACGGTATGTGAATGAGCTTTGGAAAGTACCAGCTGGCTTGCATGGGCATTTTTCCCCTTGATATTCTCTTTGATGTGAGACTCTGTTGACATATTTTCATTGCCTGCTACAAAAAAAAAAAAAAGTTTGATGTAGTAAATCAAATGTTGCACTGCTGAGTCTTAAAATGATAGCTCCTTGGGATCCTGGGAAGAATTTAATTAATCAGATTGGTAAACAGGTCTGTGAGATTTAGGCCCAGGAAACAGCACAGGAAGAATTAGGGGGAGAGAAGACAAATTTGACTTACTGCCAAAATTGTTATCCAACTCAGTTAAATATGGTTAACGTGACCTGAGTAATCACAGAAAATAGGGCTGGAAAGGACCTCAGGAAGGCATACAGGTCCTTCTGGCCCAATACAGGATCTCACATACCTATCCTATGCATGGCAAATTCTTACCTAATCTGTGCTTAAAAGTCTGCACTGTTGGATATTCCACATCTTCATCAGGCAATTTGTTCCTGTGTAGTGTTTTTATTGTTACAAAATTATTTCCTGGTGTTTAGCCTCCATTTCTTTCATTGTACTGTTTCTAAACGTTCTTGTAGGAAAGTGGTTCTGACCTCACCTCACATCACATCAGTTCAAACCACAATAACTTAATTGAAATCAACAGTGGGAGACCATCACAAGGTGAGAAGTAGGCCATTATCTTTTAAGATCCTCCCAGTAGTGCTAAAGGAGGTAATACCTCACAGAACACAAGCATCTCGTGCTGGGACTTGGACAAGGCTGGTAACACAATAGGGAGCTGCTTCTGCAAACAATTTCTGAGGCTGCTTCTTAAGTACATGGGCTGCATGAGTCTGTCTCTAATATGAGCAGGTACCATGTACTTTTGCTTTTGAGATATCCAGCAACATTCAAACTAGCTGATTCTCTTGTATTATGATTTTCCAGCTGAGATTGAGGTTTTTGGAGCCTGTGCTATCCCAGGAAGCTAGAATAATCTTGCCTTTTCTCACACCAAAAAATAAAATAAAATATATTAAAAAAAAAAAAAAGATAAGGAATGTGTGACTCACAATTTCAATTGTTTTTCTTCTTTCACCTTCAAAACATTTTTTTGGCTTGTTTGTTTTTCCAGGGAAAAAAGCCTGGAATTCTGAGGTCATGACCTTGCAATCCAAGCAAATGTTCTTCCCTTTTTCAAATAAGGTGGCTCTGTCTGCAGGAATGTCCTCATCTCTGGCACATCAGTCACTTCTGAATGGACCCCACCAGAGTTTCTGGTTATCAGGCAATGAGCAGACCCAAACCTGCAGCAGATGGCTGTCACTCTCTGCTGTGACTGCTTCAGTGTTGTCTGGGAGCAGAGCACAGGATGGTACTGGGTCAGTAATACCTTATGTGTTTCACCCCTGTCCTGGTTTCGGCTGGGAAAGTTAGTTTTCTTCCTAGTAGCTGGTGCAGTGCTGTGTTTTTGATTTAGGATGAGATGTTGATAACACACTGATGTTTTAGTTATAGCTGAGCAGTGCTTACAATAAGTCAAGGACTTTTCAGCATCTCATGCTGCCCTGCCAGCAAGGAGGCTGGGGGGCACAAGAAGCTGGGAGGGGACACAGCTGACCCCAGCTGGCCAAAGGGATGCTCTGTACTGTATGGCACCATGCTCAGCATATAAACTAGAGGGAAAGCTGGCTGGGGGCTGCTGCTCAGGAACAGGCTGGGCATCTGTTGGTTAGTAGTAAGCCATTGTTTTTCATTTGCATCACTTGTTTTTCTTGGGTTTTATTTCTCTCCATTTTTGTTGTTTTCCTTTTCCTTACAACTTATTATTACTAGTATCATTAGTATCTTTTATTTCAATTATTAAACTCTTCTTATCTCAGCCCATAAGTTTTCCCACTTTCATCCTGCTGATTCTCTCCCTGATCCCACCAGGGAGGGAGCGGGTAAGTGGCTGTGAGGTGCTTAGTTGGTGGCTGGGGTTAAACCACGACAACACCAAACATGGTTACCTAGAGGGACAAGTAAACACTCGGAGAAAATGGTTATGAAGTTTTGGATGTGGCTTCCCTGATTCAATTCATATGGGACATCTGCAATGCTTGTGTGTGTGAGGTTTGGAGAATTGCCCTCTCTGAAGGGAACAACATGGATCAAAACCCATGCTGAACTAACTTGCCATTCACTTAGTGCCAGTAAGCTCATAGGGGGTGAATGTGGCTTTATGCCTAGAGTTTTGTGACAGAGGGAGTGGATCGGTCCTGTTTAAGGTGTGCTGTAGTGTTATAACAGAGAAGGAGATCTGTCAAGGATCGCGTTTGCATCATGGACCCAAAATTCCTGTAATTCAAAGCTCAGCATCAAAACCTAATCCTTGACTACCTCAGTTTGAGCTGTATCTAAACATCATTTGTCCTCTTTGGCTTGGGTGGTCGTTACGGCCCACTCAGGAGCTGGGGGTACTTCCAGACACTTGCAGGTCAACCTAAGATCGCTGAAACCGCCAGGGAGTTGGTGGTTCCACCCGCAGCCCGCCTTCCTGTTCCCAGGGTGGGGCACTGGCAACAGCTCCTGGAAGTCTGGGTGCGTGCAGGGGGGCAGCCTTCGCACCCCCTCCTGCCCTCCGACCTGCCGGAGCACTCCCGCACCGCAGCCGCAGATGGCAGGATGCTGTTAGCTGCTGCCCGTGGGAAGAGCAACGAGCGAGCCAGGCAGCTTATAAGGATGGAGGAGGCACAAGCAGCATGTTCTGGCTTTTGAGCAAGGAATGCTGATGAGAAAGAAAATGATAAATATTTGCGTTCATGGTTTTTCGTTTTACTTGCTCGTGCTTTACACTCAGGGAACATTTTCCTTTTGGTATAAAGTGCTGAGGCAGGTTGGAGAAAAAACCATTTGACAGCCTCATTTGGCCAAGATTAAGTATACAGAAATTCATTTCACATATCGTTGCTCTGTGTTCAAACTAAACACCACCACCCTCCTTTGGCCTAATTTGTTTGTTTCAGCTGGGCTTGGCAGCGAGGTGAACCCTAACGCAGCAAAAGATAAGGGTCTGAACCAGATCGGTCCACGAATATACTTGAACTGCAGGTTTGTTTTGTTTCCACACATTCTCTCTTTTTAGCTCCTCTTTCTTCATTGTCCTTTCTTTCCCCTCCCATTTGCATTCAGATTAGGCTGGTCCCCCCTTTTCTATCATGCTGCCTGTGTGTGATCTCAGGGACAGACTTAAATGCAGGAGAGGTTGCATCCGCTGTGCTGATGTGCCTTGCAGCAGCCAAAAAGCTCCATCCTAATTGCAGCACCCAGACCCCAGGCCAGCAGCACGCCTGGCCTTTTCGGCAGGGTGCTACCGTGGAGCCCCTCGAACATGCAGGCAGTTTGCAGATTCTGTGCAAATTTAAACACCGAGCTCCACCAAATCAAGACCATAGGTAACCAGCCTGAGAGATTTAGGCAAGTGTCAAATATTTTTCCAACAAAACAGTGAATTTTTGCCAAACTTTGCAGAAACCAGAGGTTCCAAGGTGTCTCAGTGGACTACAAGTTTACCTTTTTAGCCAGAGAAGTCATAATTTCATTCTCGGAATTTGCACCCCAGTTTTGCTTATTGATTTTTAGCCCTCAGAAACACTTGTTTTAGTGAATGTGAGTTAGTGAAGGCAAAGCAGCAACCTGGGAAATGTTGATGAGAATGACTACATGTGAGAAAAATAACTGGAAACTGAAAATAGGGCAAAATAAAATGAAAATTTCTGATAAATTGTTATAAGATGCAGATCACAGGTAAGGTGAGTGTGGAATTGTTATCCACGAAATCCCACAACAATAAAACTAGAGAGCACTTGACAAAAACTAGTAGGAAAACAGTTCAAAATAGGTAAAGAAAACAGCTCTTTACACACTGGATAGGGAACTTCTGGAATTTTCTGGCCCAGGAGATTGCAGAGGCAGACAGCAGCAGGGGTTCAAAATGGCATTACAGAAATTCCCAGACAACAGAGCTGTAAATGGACACTTAAAGAAACAAGTAGGGATTAATTCCCTAACATCCCGATCCAACAGTGGTGCATGCTGAGGAAACACAAGGGCACAGGGAAAAGTGTCCAGGCTGTGTGCTCTCCCTGGATAGTGTCTCACCTTGCCTCAGCTGGGAGCAAAGTTCTGGGCTGGGGGGACCACTGCTTTGGCCCAAAAGGGCTGTTTCTGTGCTCCAGTAGTAGGCATATCTTGGGAATAAAAAGTACAATTACCTACCTATTTGTCTAATATGCAAGATTTTATTCACCGCATTTTACATCACTAATCAGCTTTTGTCTAGGCTGAAAAGCACAACACATTAAAAATAACCCCTACTATTATAATGGATATTCTGGAGCAGCTTTTTACTCTAGCATGTTGGGTTTGTTTGGTTTTTTTTCTTCTTTTTTTTCCTTTTGAGAAAAATAAAATTATATCTTTAATTTAATTTATTTAACATTTTGGGTTGAGTAATTAAGAGCCTTATGAAAAGCCATAATGCTCATCTAACAGAGGAACTTAATCACAGTTCTGTTAGGCTTTCTTTAAAAAAAATAAAAACCCTGTTAAATAGATTACTGCTTTTTTAATTAGATGGTTTAATTACAGCTTGTTAATGGAAATATTACATAAATAGCTCTCAAAGCCACACATGCCCATGCATTATCACAAAAGAGAGAAGTTGCAGGTGTCCCTAAAGAAGCAATTTTCAATACAGGTAAATGGAAAGAGAAAAAAGAGCCAGAACAAAGCAGCTCCTAAGTGGTGCAGTAGCATCTTCATACAGGTAGCAATGGCTGTTAGGATGTGGTGATGCTACAGTGAGTTTACCAACTTAAAGTTGGTTGCCTGAGCGTTTCAGTTCCAGAGCTTTCTGTGTGCTTCTTCTATGCTGATGTATATCTGCAACTGTAATTCTCAATCATTTTATTTATAAGTCCATCTAGCTGTGCTGTAGAGTCACATACAGCTTTATCGCTGGAGGTTTGAGCGGTATTTCAAGGCCTTTCTCTGTCTTTGTGTGCCCTTTAAGTCACAGCTGTTTTACCATTAAAATGGGGAAAATAATTACACTGTAATGAAATGCATTCCTCTTCCTCCAGCTTTCAAGATTCCAGTTAAAAGATGGAGTTGTTACATGATTGCTATCATACACACACAATAGGATTCCTATGTGTATATGCAGGCATGTGGACACCAACACATAAACATTGTGCTCTGTATATGTGCGTTTGAATGAACATTCATTGGCCAAAACACCTATTGCTCCTACTTATATCTGTTTGAATGCCAACCTTGAAAAACCAGAAAAAGTGCAAACATTCAAAGGACTGTTGACCAGAAATTCCAGGTAAATTAAACAGGGTTAAAACCAAAAGTAACCCCAAGCTCTTTGTCTTGAAACATACACTCCTGCTTGGACATGTGTGCTATAAAAAGCATGGGAACACATCCAGGTATCTGTACCTATATTTGCAAGTGTGCGCTTATCTCTATTTAGTAAAGAAATGCAGAGTGCACTCACGTGCTGCTACAGTTGGGATTGAAGACATACCACAAACTGCAATATATACATTTGCAGCAGGATTTAAGATTGGTTGGTAAGGTCTTTAAATACTGAAGAGAAAAAAGGTGGTTATTTGAGTTTGAGTATATTTGCTAGTTATGAATGTGGAAGGAAATATTTCAAGCTTCCCAGATTATAGCAAGAGGACAAAAAAGAGAGTAGAATAATTCTGGCTGGGCCGAAGAAATAGATTGAAATGAACTGCAGAGCTGCACTGATTTATACTAAAAGATGAGGCATCAGTGAATGTACGATCTGGTAAATGGTGTTTGCTTGGAGAATGGTAGGATTAAAGGATTATCTTTTATTAAAAAAACCACAATATCTAATTTGGGGGTTTGGAGGATGGCATATTTCTTCTTCTGATGAGTCATTTCTATTCACAGAAGCATGCACAAGATATATGGTTCATTGTACTGACTGTGACTTCTCCAAAAGAACTATATCTGTCCCAAGGAAGATTATGAAATGTAGGCCTTATTTTCCTTTTCTCTCTTTCTAAGAACTTCTTGACTGGGTCGATTGGATAAATACAAACTTGTTAATTCACAACCGTTATGTGATTCCTGATAAATAACCTCTACAAACTCAGCGTAATGGAAAGTTTTACCTTATTCAGCAGCTACGAAGAGGGACTTAAAAGTCTGATAAAGCCTGTAGCTGATGGAGAATTTACCTGAGGGAGTATTGGGCAATTGCTCATCTGCTTGGACAGTCTTGTCATGTGGTTTCGTGTCATCAGCAAACTTGCTGAGGGTACACTCTGCCCCATCATCCAGATCATTAATGAAGATGTTAAACAGGATCAGACCCAGTAATAACCCCTTGGGCATACTGCTAGTTACTGGCCTCCAGCTAGGCTTTGTGCTATTGATCGCAACCCTATTCCTCTGTCACATCCCCTCTGTGAGCATTTCTTTAAATCCTTCTAATATACCCGAATGGCTAATCTCACACTTGGGGAGGCCTGGGGAGAGGGCGCTTGTGGCCTGGGCCTTATTTTGGTGTTTGTACAGCTGCAAGGAGGTAAAGGCATCTGTTGAGGGACTAGCCTAGCTCAAGAGATCTGCGTTCAGCACACAGTTTTATACTACCTCACTTGAAAAAGTGCCCTAAACTGCGTTTCCACACTACTCAGCAACCCCTTTTTGTCAGCTAACCTTTTAAAAAGGAGCACTCCGTGTAAATCCTAGGGAATGTGCAATGTCAGCACTAACATGCATGCTGGAAGAAGAAAATGAGAAGTCATAGGGTGGTCCAGCACTGCCAGGGCTTTGTATTCATGCAACAGACCACTTGCTGCATGTGAATGGGAGGATTCAGTGAGCTGTAGGGGAGACTGCTCTCCCCCTCAGGGGTGTCTGAAACAAGCCATTAGCATTGCTGCTCACAGTCTGCTTCCACAGAGGCTGGCAGAGATAGCCAGAAGAATGCACTGAAAACAGTTTGGCAAAGGAAATGTATTTGCATCAAAAAATGCAATTTCCTAGAATATGAAGGGCTTTTTTTAAAAAAAAAATAATAAAGCAGCTTATGTCCGTCACAAGCCGACCTCTAACTGCAGCTGACTCTTGACTCTTGGGAGGATGGTGGGGAGCTGTTGCGTGTGATCATTTTGAGGGGAATTATTACAGGTGAAGTGTCAGAATGTCAGTATTACCTGAGAACTTGAAAACCTGCAAACTTGTACTTCTACTTGTTCTAACAAAGGAAATGTGTCTAGAGAGGGATACTTGCATTTCCTAATGCATTCATGACTCTGTCAGTTCATTTGCTGTTTGTTAGGCAGGAACCAGTGTTCTGTCAGAACTATGTTTCTGTTCACTGCTCAGAAACCAGTTGGGCCATCCTTTTTGTAGTAGGAAATCTGGTCCCAGATAGCAAACCTTTGTCATCTCAAGCATGGACTAATTCATTACTTTTCTTGTGCTCCTGAAACTATCTGGGAACTTCTAGCCTGGAGTGAAACTCTGCAGAAATCCAAATAACATTTTCCATGACCAGCAGATTATATCAGTGTTCAGCGCACTGCACTGACCACTAAATGGATTTTCACTTGAAGTGTCAGGCAGTGGTTTGGACTTACAACGATTTGACTTAATAACCTGCAATGCATTCCTCCCAGCTCCGGAGGGGAAGAGATGTTGCATGGTGGTTAGTAGGCTTGCATACAAAGTTATGCGTACAGTATTAGAGGTCATACTTATTTGAAAAACTGCTATACATTTAGTATCATAAAAGATCCCTAGATACCACAGTAAAGAATTAGATAGGTCCCAATATGAGTAAAGATCATTACGGTACTGCAGATCCTCGGTACAGTCAGCTTTTCCATAAATCAAAGAATGCCTCAGCATGGAGCTATATGCTGAGGGGGTTTTGCTTCAATCAGTACATCAATAGTTTAACATACCATAGAACTAAGCAGTGTAACAATTATGATCATTTTCTACTACATTAGTTGCCAGAAACCTGTGCATTTTATAGGAAAACCACCATATATAAGGTTTTGTTACATTTAGCTCTTCTGATGATGTATTGGTGTGTGAGAAAAAGTGTTGTTGGTGAGAAGGGAAGTCATACAGGTGAGAGTGACACTTGCCTTGGAGAAAAATCTTTCCCCTTAAAGAAAAACAATAACAAAAAAGTAGGAAAGTAACAAAAATATATGCTCACAGGTATACTGGAGGGAAAAGCCGCATCAAAGGAGCCAGAACATCTTCATTCAGTTCAACCTCTGGTTTGATTTTGGTGCCAAGGCTGTAATATCTCCAGATTTTCTCTACCAGGACTCTGTCAAGCAGCTGCTAAAAGACTGCAGATGATTTTGATCCTACTTTTGATCTAAGTACCTTGTAGGTTTGCTGGTATAGCCCAGAAAGAACCTGGGCTCGGGAAGCAGCACCATTGTCTGCTGATAATCCCAGCACAAAGCTGTCCTCCAAAGATCTGCTGCAGCACCCTCCTGGACTTCTCTCTCCTTACTTTTACGTGGCTTCCTGTCACTGTCTGTTCCTGGCTTGCAGCTCTCAATATGAGCTCCTTCTCCACAATTCTGCTGCCTAGGAGAAGGTCCTGTCTTGCTTCACGTCACCATGTCTTTATCATGTCTCTGCTAGAAGTGTGCCTCATCGTGCTTGTGTTTCCTTTCTCATTTTCTTTGAAGTTTCTTATTACACTCATAAGTGAAAACTGTGTTAATTTTTCACTTTATAGCCTGGATTAATGTAATTTATATGTTATATTTACTGCTGCCTCTCAATTTTTAATCCCAAATCATTTTAGACAACAGTTATTTTGAAAGATGCTACACAGGATGAGTTTTATTATGTAGTCTTATAATGCAGAACAAGAGCAACTTCTTCCCTTTCACATTATGGGCTTCTCAGTCTATTTTTTTAGCGCCTCAAACAACATGACACCACCTATGAAATGGATAAAGTAAAAGGAGCTGTATTGTGAATGATTTTGGGGGTGACAGAGAGAACGCTATACCCAGCCTTCTTGTAAGACATTCACATAATGTCACCTTACCATTTGTTTAGGGAGAGATCCTAACACAAACTGACCAGCTCTGTACAGGAAAGTCATTATGTCCCAAGGTTTATCTGTGGGCCTCGTGGTCTCTTCCAGCCTTGTGAATGGGGAGGGGTGGTTGTGTATCTTTCCTACGATGCTCTGCAGTCTTCTATCTGAGAGAAAAGAGGTGGTGGTTGCTCACCCTGGTGGTCTTGCCAGAGCAGAAGCCTGACCTGTAAACCCTGTGCACAGGAGCAAACAGGACATAATTTGCAGCTCCCATGAGATACTGCAACATTGCTTCCCAGTTAAAACATTCTGGGTTTGGTCATGTGGCTTTTCCAAGAATTTCCATGAAATGTACTCCCCCCACCCACCCTGGAGCTATTCTGAAACAAAAGCAAAACCATTTTGCAAGAGTTTCCTTAGTGAGTTTTACAGAAGTGAATTGAGGGGAATTCAGAAAATCCTTTACGTTAGTTTTGCATTTAGGCACAGGATAAACTAGCCATTGCCCATCTGGCTGCATTACTGCAGGGGAAAGAAGTGAGAGGACTGCCTGGCGAAGCTGCTTTGAGCCTGCCTGGCATCCATGCAAGGTTCAGGCTCCAGCCCTTCTGCTGTTTTCTCCCAGGAGCATTACTCATATCCTGCACACTTCTCCCTCCTTGGATTTTACATTCTTCAGATGCTGGTACCACTATCCTAAACGCAGCCTTCCTAATCATTTAGATGTCCTTCACTGTAACTACAGCAATTATGTAGCACTTGGGTTTACTGGGGGCTGTGAAAACATATGCTAATTAATTATAACTAATTATACATCTTTAGATTTTTAATCCTTTTTTCCACACCTCAGATTCCCCAGCTTCCTAATTTTTTGTTTGTTTTTAAAATTTGTTTACTAATTGATGGAGGAGGAGGAGGAGAGGGTAATCTGGCATAATATGTCATTTTTGTGTAATATGAAGTTTATTTCAGTTACAATTTTAAATTTTCAATGCTTAAAACAGGACTGGGCTGAATAATTTGTCTGCTTTCTCCATACTGTCAAGATCTTAAATCAGCTAACAGGCTCAACCCTGTGTCTGCAAAGTTTGGCTAAAGCCTCCATTTCCTTCAGAATTGCAATGTCCATTTGAAAAGCCATAGGGCCACTTCTCTGTTGGATCCTGCTGCTTTCAGGTGCCCCAGAGAAACCTCTCATGCAGCACCCTCAAATCCAACACCAGCAGAATTCAAATCTGAACATTTTGCAGGTTCAAGTCTGAGAAACTAAAGCAAAGAGATTGGCACTGCCTCATCCTGGTGTGTAATGAAAATTACTTTCTCCTTAACCAAGTGTGAAAGTTAATTCAGATAAAGAGTGAGACAGTAATGAAATGGAAGAAATATATTTTAACTAGAATGTCAGCAAGATAACACAAACCAAATCCTGAACTCCCCGCCATGAAGGTTTCCCCATTGAGCCCTCCTGCCATTGTTCCTCTCTCCTCTGATTGCTTTTAAGTAACAGCCTCTGTCTGGCCTTTGTAAACAATCCTCTCATTACAGGTTGGCTTGAAACATGCAATCAGTTTATTAAGGTATTTTCCAGGAGAAATTAGCAGGTACAATAAAGTGTAATTATTCTGGTGCTCATTAACTTTTAAAACCAAGAGGTTGACCACGTGTCACCATGGCTTCTGCCAACCTCAAGCAATCAGTTCCATGGCTTTCAAATTACAGCAATATTAAAATTAATTCAGGCTAGGCAGGCAATAACATTTTTAGGAAGACTGAAAAATCAGAAATTATCTGCATTTTTCTCTCAGAAATAGTCTTTGAAGCAACAAGAGAAATTGGATTTTTGATTAGGCGATTTTTGGAGTATTGTTGATATATGTGCATGTGTGTATGCATGTGTTATTTGATCCCTGAAGTGAATACAAATTCTTTATAAAAATGAAAAAGTAAAGACTGAGAGAAAAGGCAAAAATCACTATGAATCTTTCTTTAGATTTAAGATCTATACGTAGTAAAAGATGGACAGCTTCTTCTGTTGAAGAGGAAGACCACAAGGCAGGGAGAATGAGTTCAGCTGGGTGTCATGAGGGAGCTCAAGGCTCCTCAACCACAGTTCCTCTGTGAAACATAGACACTAATGTGAGAAGTATTTTGGGTTTGAGTTTTACAGTAGAAATTTCCAAGTTTCTACACAAAATAAAAGAAGCATTTTGACCATATTCAGTAAAATTTTAGTTCATATTGTTAAGGATCAGCCATGTTGGGGGAATTACTAATGTCCCACAGCTCTTCATTTGTAACAGAAACAAGCTTGGTATATGTCGACTGTTTCCTGTGTGTCCGTGTGAATTACCAAGCATGACTGGAAATAAATGACTATCTGACAGAAATATATGGAAATATGAGGATCCAGCTATTCTTCCAGGATGGGAACTCCATTCATTGCAGGGCAGAAAGAAATTATGCCAGGCATTTGGAAGAGGAAGGCTTCTTTTTGGGGCAGAGAAGAACAGGGCTTTTTCAATAAAGGAACTGATGCCAAAGCTGCGAGCTTTGCTGTAGCTGCTTTATGAAGAAGAAAATGATATCCGTTGTTGAGGCAATCACTGCAACATCCCTTTATCATCAGAAAAATTACATGTAATATATGACAAGTAAATTTAGAAAACAAAAATTTCTTTCTTCCCCCCACCCCTTCTGTGTGTTTAAAGCCAAAAAGTGAGGCTATGAAATAATATTAAAAAAAGAGATCTTGGCATTTTGTCTGGATCCTTTTTCAGTGAACTTGATATTTTGGTTTCTAGCACAAAATTACTTTCTTCAGCCTGCTAGAAAGGTAACCCTGCCAAATGCATGAAAAGCACACCACCTCTCCATTTCAGAGAAAAATAGAGAGGAATCAGAAGTCAGCTGGTCATTATTGACGTTGCATTGCTCAGAAGACAAAAAGATAACACAGCTGGTTTTCTCTGCATTGTTGACAATATGATGTTTCCAGCAAACTAATCAGAAATGATTCAGAAGACATACTGAGAAAACACAACAGGAAGAACCATATTTCATTTTTGCAATGTTGCTTCTCATGTACAACCAGATTTTAAAATGATGTAGAAATTAATAGCCTCAAAAATCACATCAGATTGTTAATGAAGTCAGAAAACTCAGCTGAAAAATGCTATTTATACCATTGTGTATTTATTCCCTCAAAGGTCTTCTTTATAAAAGCAGAAAGAATCTTGTCCTCTAACTCCTGTTGCTGTGAGTTGCCTAGTTAACTCAAAACACATCAGTTTTCTGGTGAATACTTGCCAAAGAACACGTGCTTCCATAGAAATAATTTCTTAACTAAAGTATGTGAAAATTTGTTGTATGTATCAGTTATTTTGATCCCTTCTGGAAAGTTGCACACAGACTGGGTAGCTGGTTACTATATGCTGAAACTGTGCCTTATCTCTGGCATAAATGAGACAGTGGATTGCTAAAGAGCTGCTAGCAGGGCCCTATGCAGGGAAGGCTGCCGGTCCTAAGGAATGGTAGCTTCTGGTTATTTCACATAGCCGACCTGAGTAGATGTTTAGGATTTGTTACCTAGAAGGCTAAAGTCCCACAAATATTTGTGCAGTGTGCATGCACGGAGGATTGTACAAGCGCATATTGCAAAACAAAACGGGACAAATTAATGAATATGCTCTTACAAGTGCTACCTCCCTGGGGAGATTTAAAGCAGAGGCTTAGAGGAGAAGCTGTTTAAATTTGAGCTTCTTGAGCTATCTGGTTCAGTTCATGGAAACCATTAGTAGCAAATGCTAGCGTCAGGGACAGTAACTGCCTATCATCATATTGCACCCTTGGTGTTACTACAGACAGATCACTGCACCACGTGAAAGACCCAGTTCTTGCTAAGCTTCAATGTCATTAAGGTCAGAAATGTGAAATCCTGACTTTTAAAAACTGTGGCTGGGCCTTAGGAAAGCATAGGTGAAATGAAAGCTATGTCTAAGTGAAGGGTTTCACTGGCAGGCAAAAAAAAAACCTGTTGAAGGGATTTCATTTTACCTGCAACATTATTCTACATTTTTCCTTATTAGATCCCTGACTAGGTCTTCTGCTAAGATTTAATCTTGTCCTAGTGTTCATCTCATTAATACCTTTCTGTGCTTTCAGTTCTAAATTTGGATTCCCTCTGTTCAACGGCTGTTCTCATCTTCCTTGCACCTTGGTGGAGTGAACTCAATTTTGCTGCCAAGAGGGAGCTGCATTTAACCAGCTGATTCCCAAAGAGATCCATCAGGGCTCATTCTGGCAGAAGAAATTCCACAAGGATACTAGCACTCACTCTTTCTCTCTCCCTCACATCCTTTTTACTTGTCTTTCGCTTCAATACAGCTACACTCCATTCATCAATCCATCTGTCTGTTGATTTATCTCATCCACCTGTCCTTCCAGCTCATCCATGTAATACATCCATGTATTAGTCACACAGGGCCATCAGTCAAATTCTTCCCATCAGTGTTTCTATCAGTCAGCTTCTTCTGTATGCTTTATTGGGTTAATATTTTCTCTCTTAATATACTGGTGTACCTGCATAGTAAACTATTTTATCTTTACACATAATTACGTACATTTCTCCACGAGCGCTAGATATTAGAATATTCTCTGAGCTAAGGGCAGAAGACAGAAGGAAGGATTTTTTTAAAGTGTGAAAACAGAAACACTTATAGCAATGAGAACTAAACAAAAAGGCATCCAGTCCCTGTTCAAGATGCAACAGTAGGGCTTCCCATACCATGTTCCTACCAAAGTTTAGGACTTTGGACAAACCACTTTGCAGCAGAACAAAACAAAAGTGGACTTTACACAAGTGTAGAACTTATCATGTCCATTTGTCGTATGATGTCACAGACACCCATGCCTATACGGTGGAGGTTTACAATAACAGAAATTTCTCTTGAGGGAGGATCAAAAAAGTCAACTGGATACTGTGTGCCTGTGAATAGGGAGGACATAACAGAATACAGGAGCATCTAGCTGGGCTCTATAGTTTGGATTATATGTTTTATAGGATCTCATGCAAAGCCCTGAAGATAACAGTGGCCGTCTGTGTAGCCTTGCAAAACTGTCTGTGTGGTTCTGTGTTGAGCTTGAGAAAGAAGAAACAGTTTGAAAAAATGGAGAAAATACAAATTTAGACAAAAGAAATTGTGACAAGATTGGAAGGTGAAAAGGATTTGATCATAGTCTGATGTATTCATAATAGCAATATAAAAGATGGAAAGGCAAAACTAATTCACTGTATCGGAAGATGAAGGGATAAGAAGAAATAGTTGGAAACTGTGGAAGGGAAAAATTAAGGCTGATAACAGCAAAAGATTCTTAAATTGAATTCTTACGGTACAGAGCCACTGGAATTAGATGGAGTGTTAAGAGAGAGGAGGAATTGACCTAGTTAACAGTGAAAGAAATTGGACAATAATGAGAAACACATGTAAGAAGGTGACTTTGGGTGTTTTAGTCACACTGATTGAAGTGCTTTGTAGCTCTTGGTGCTCCAGGTTTTGATGCATCAGGATATGGAAGTCTGTGAAGGTCCAAAAGAGCTGTTATATTGTACCAGCAACTTCCTGACTTCGAATTTGGGCATGGTCCAGCAGGCAACAGCCTTCCACATGCACATCTCTCTCATCCTGTTTTCAAAGGAAACATCAGGCACGGGGACACAGAGAGCCCTGGCACCTGTGCCTGGTGCTCGTGTGGATGAAGTCGGTACCCTATGACACAGCATGGTCCAGCTAGTAAACCTGATGAGGAAGTTATCTTGCCTGATTTCAGGTATTAATACCATGGATGTCTATTGATGTCATCGTTGTACTAAGCTCCCATAAAACCACAGGAGCGAAAGAGGCTCTCCTAGAGCACGATTCAGCTCACCCACATGCAGAAGATGCCAGAAACAGGCTGAATGGATTCCCGTCCCAAAGTTTCTTTCTGTTTGTTTGTTTGGTTTTTTTTTTAATTGTAGGCAACACCTGGGCAAGGGGCTTAGATTTAACATGAATATTGGGAGGACTGGTCTGTGAAAAGATATAGCTATGACCTGAGACAGTTGTAATCTAAGGTAAGAAGTTCTAGAAGAAAAAAACAGAAAAGAGTGAAGGGAAGACATAGATGCAAATGTAGTCGCTCTAAAAAGAGCTAAACAGAATTAATTATCACTTACTTTCTGCAAGATTCAGTTTAAAAATATGGTCCTGGAAAATGAAGAAGGCAGAATGACCTTACTAGCTTTTTTTGTTCTTTTTTTTCCACTAACTTTCAGTCTCTGCAGCCCAGGTGGAGGAATGGCTGAGCTCCATCCTTCCCCAGTTAAAATTAGAAGGCAGTGTCATAATATGAACCAGCAAATGTACTTGGGGTTATTTGGCTGCTCTGAATTGCTGGCATAGGATTTTTGTTTGTTACCTTTTCTAAAGCATTTTTTTTCTTTCTTTCTTTTTTTTTTTTTTTTTTCTCTTTCTTCTCTCCCTGTAAGGCTTCTGGTGCATTTTGACATTTGATTATGTATGAAGTCTTGTATGATCATTAATTAGCATTCAGAAGGAATACTTCAGTCTATGCATATTATTTGCACAGGTCAAGTATTCCTGATAAGACTCCTCAACTCAGACAAGCTGAATTTAACTTAATTAAACTATGAATACTCATGGAGAAAGTAAAAGCAAGCTTGCCCAAGCTTTTGTACCATGGAAATGAGGAGAAGAGGGGGCATGAAGGATAAGTGAGCGGGAGGGAAAATCATCCCCAATCGTAAAATAAAGAAACGAGATGTCATGAAATGCTTGCAGCTATTCCTGTGCTCTCACTGTAGGAAAGAATGGGGAATGACAAAACTTTTTAGAGTCATCTTTCCCTAATGAACAATCCAGGAAATGTATTGGTTTATTTTTGGAAGGAGAATTAAAGTGGCCAGAAATATTTTAATTGCTAGTACCTCCAGGCACCTGTAAATGTATGGCTGCAAAATCTGCTGTGTCACTGCAGTCAGCCCTTTGGATGTATTGTTTCCTTTTCCTAAAATTAAGGGCAACAAAACCATTGTAAATAGAACTGTGTTTCATTGTGACATGTTGTTTCAGCAGTGTCAAAATGTTTCTGGAGAATATGTCAATTTTGATGAAATTTTCATTGGAAAAGGCTGAAACAAATCACTTCAGCTGTCTTGTTTTATTTTGGTAATGTCAAAACATTTTGTTTTGCTAAGGTAAAAACATATTTTGACTGCACCATTTTGATTAATTGATTTTTTAATATACATATTAATTTTATATTGAATTTATATGAGATTTTAAATGGTCTAGTGCACTGAAGGTTGAACATCATGTTTTCATATTAACAGAATAAAGTATTTTGACACAATTAAATTAGACATTTCAGCATCAGCAAACCAAACCAAATTGATACTACCAAAATGAAATATTTTGGTAGTTCCAAAAGCCTTAGAAGTTTCTGTAGCTGTCAGAAATGTGGATATAAGGTAGTTTTGTTTGAGATCAGGACAAAATATTTTTTTTTTAAGCAGAAATTTCCTTCACAGCAAAATTTTGGTGTCTCCTGCCTCTAGAAATCAGATGTATTAAGCCTAGAAGTAGTTAATCCTTTGAGATACACCCCCATTTGCCATTTAGTATCTGGGTAGGGTAATTACTTGGGCAATATGTGATGCAGAAGATACTAAGCTCAGAAATTAGTGATAGAGCATCTGAATATATGCTGCTGTATGCACATCAGTTCATCAGTTAAAGGGTAAGACTTTTAATGTCCTCTACTCAGGCAAATGTCTACTAAGAATAAACAGTTTGTTACTAATGAGCGTAGGGTTTCCTTTAATGGGTTGGCCAGTCTATACTTTTTGATATTTTCTGTTTCCAGCTGTTTCAAAAAACAGTGCAAACAAGATACAGAACTGAAATAGGTTCTTTTTTGTCTGAAATACTGACACAGCCAAACCCAGAAATCATCACAGGGGACTGATGACTGAAGAATACAGAAAAAAAACCAGGGGAAAAGTTCTTATGTACCAGTTGGATTTTTTTCCACTGCCTTTTTCTCTTTCTCAGTTTTCTTTGAGATTCTGCAGAAGATACATTTTATTAGTCTAAAATATTTATCTATATATAATAACAATAACGACACAAAGGCTAAAGGTTAGTGCCTTTAAGCTTAGATGTAAAGCCAAGCCCTAGACTGGTTCTTGCACTGTTATGTTTACTGCAAATTATGCAGATACAGAAGTAGATTTTGAGGTACACAGACAGGTTTTAAAGGCAGGGAGGCACACTCCTGAAAAACACAGAAGAAGGAAGCTAATCTGAAAAAGTCAGTGTGGCCACCTTGCCTCCAAAGCTTTGTGTGAGGATTCGCTCGTCAAAGTGACATATGGAAAACAAGAAATGCATCTTCAGCTTCTGTGTCGATGTTTATAAATATTATAAAAATCTCTAAAAATGTGAAATATAGGCATTTATCAAAAAATTTGGCAAATGATCAAAGAATGGAAAATAGTGTTCACAACAATGCTAATTTTTGAATTTAACAGTTTAGTTGCATATTTTATCAAGCTTGCATGTTTGAAAATATATGACCTGTCGTCATAAAAAGCCACTGTAGTAATACTGTGTAACTCCGTAATAGTATAAATGCAATTCTCCTTGACCTCCAAAGACAGACAGTCTTGTGTCCTGAAGCATGAAAATGGTGATACTTTCTCTTATGATATTTTCCTGGATAACAGTCACCAGATGCTAATCTTGTGCATATACCTGACAAATCCTTTCTTCAGATTTACAAAGCTTTTTGCCTTATTGAGAGGAACAACACTGTGGAACTGAGAGTTGCATACTAAGCAGATTAATTTTACTGATTGTTATACCAGAAAATAATGCCTTCTTTGTCCGTTACAAATCTGCTGCCTATAAATGTCATTGACTCCCTGTACATGGCATGAATAAGCTGGTCTTCCCGATGTGGGGCATGTTTATATATCTTGATGTTGTCTTCTTGGCTTCATCTCATGGCCAGGGCATCTTTGATCACTCGCTACCAACAAACATCATGAAAATATTTTAAGATGGAACATGCTGCAAAAGCATAATGCAAAAATGCCAGAAGGCCTGCATGGATGAACAAGATGCTCCCAGACAAGCTCAGACACAAAAAGGATGCTTACAGAGGGTGGAAGCATGGACAGGTAGCCTGGGAGGAATACAGAGAAATTGTTTGAGCAGGCAGGGATCAGGTTAGGAAAGGTAGAGCCCTGATAAAATATCTGGCCAGGGATGTCAAGGACAACAAGAAAAGCTTCTATAGGTACATTGGTGATAAAAGGAAGAGTAGGGAAATTGTGGTCCCTCATTGGAAGGAAAAGGGAGACCTGGTTACCTGGGATATGGGGAAGGCTGAAGTACTCAAGGATTTTTTTGCTTGTCTTCACTGGCAAGTGCTCCAGCCACACCGCTCAAGTCACAGAAGGCAAAGGCAGGGACTGGGAGAATGAAGAACTGCCTGCCATAGCAGAAGGTCGGGTTCAAGGCCACCTAAGGAACCTGAAGTTGCACAAGTCCATGGGACATGATAAGGTGCATCTGTGGGTCCTGAGGGACTGGAAGATGAAGAGTTTAAGCCACTACCCATCATATCTGAGAAGTTTTGACAGTCCAGTGAAGTTCCCAATAACTGGAAAAGGGGAAATATAACCCCCATTTTCAAAAAGTGAAATAAGGAAGACCCAGGTGAAGTACAGGCCACTCAGCCTTACCTTTGTGCCCAGGAAGATCCCAGAGCAGATTCTCCTGCAAACTCTGCTAAGGCATATGGAAAGTAAGGAGGAGATTGGTGGCAGCCAGCATGGCTTCACTAAGGGCAAATTGTGTCTGACAGATTTGATGGCCTTCTATGACAGGGTAACAGCACTGGTGGATAAGGGAAGAGCAAGTACCAGGTCATCTACCTGGACTTGTGCAAAGCATTTGACGCTGTCTTGCATGACATCCTTGTCTCTAAACTGGAGAGACAAGGATTTGATGAACAGACTACTTGGTGGTTAAGGAATTGGCTGGATGGTCGCACTCAAAGGCTTGCAGCCAATTGCTCAATATCCAAGTGGAGACCAGTGACAAGTGTCATTCCTCAGGGGTCAGTATTGGGACTGGTGCTGTTCAACAACTTTGTTGGTGACATGGACACTGGGATTAAGTGCACCATCAGCAAGTTTCCTGATGACACCAAGCTGTGTGGTTTGATTAACACACTGGAGTCAAGGGATGCCATCCATAGAGGCCTTGACAGGCTTGAGAGGTGGGCCTGTATGAACCTCATGAAGTTCAACAAGTCCAAGTGCAAGGTCCTGCACACGGGTTGGAAAACCCCCCTGTATCAATACAAGTTGAGGGGTGAGGAGATTGAAAGCAGCCCTGAAGATAAGGACTTCGGGGTGTTGCTTGACAAGAAGCTTATCTTCACCCAACAATGTGTGCTTGCAGCCCAGAAAGCCAACCAAATCCTGGGCTGCATCAAAAGCAGCGTGTCCAGCAGGTCAAGGGAGGTGATTCTCCCCCTCCATTGTGCTCTCATGAGACCCCACCTGGAGTGTTGCGTTCAGCTCCGGGGCCCCCAACATAACAAGGACATGGACCTTTTAGAGTGAGTCCAGAAGAGAACCATGAAGATGGTCAGAGGGCTGGAGCACCTCTCCTCTGAAGACAGGCTGAGATAATTGGGGTTGTTCAGCCTGGAGAAAAGAAGGTTCTGGGGACACCTTACTGCAGCCTTCCAGTACCTAAAGGAGCCTACCAGAAAGATAGAGAGGGACTTTTTACAAGGGCATGTAGTGATAGGACAAGGGGGGTGGTTTTAAGCTGAAAGAGGGTAGATTTAAATGCAGTATAAGGAGAAAATTCTTTACAGTGAGGGTGGTGAGGTGCTGGAACAGGCTGCCCAGAGAAGCTGTGGATGCCCCATCCCTGGAAGCGTTCAGGGCCAGGTTGGATGGGGCTTGGAGCAACCTGGTCTAGTGGAAGGTCTCCCTGCCCATGTCAGGGGGGTTGGAACTAGATGATCTTTAAGGTCCCTTCCAACCCAAACCGGTCTATGATTCTACAGTGCTATAAACTCTGCCTCTGACCCTTTGCATGTTTCCAAAGCTCTTTACCTGGGGCCAGTGTTTCAGATGTGCTGCAGTAGGGCCTCAGCTAAATCTAAACCTTTGACCTGAGAGATCTCCTGGATTAACCACCATGCTGAAATGGCCTGCTAGGCAGGATTTTATTTTAGATGCCCAAAGCTAAGGTTAACAAGGTCAGGAGGTGTGAGCTCATTGGGGATTAACACTGATTTCAGAGGCAAATTCTGCAGTTAATTTCCCTTGCAGGTTGCAGATATTAATAATGCAGGAGACATACCCAAACGGATGTAGGCATTGGTATAAAAAAACATTATTTTCTCAGAGAAGGGACTATCTGAGCAGTAAGGACAAACCAAGGGGGAGTGACATGAATTTGTGTTGAGTTCCACCCTGCTTGCTGCTGTACCACCCTGAGGGAGGACTGGAAATTAGAGAGGAAGAAATCCTTTCCACTGCCGCAACTGGAAAAATCTTTCTCCATGTGCATAGGCAAACATAAACTTTGATGCCTTTCGGTCTTTCTTGGCACTTAGCAGTTCACATGTCTTGCCATAACAAGGAGCATGGCATGTTTGTTCAGATTAGCAGTGCTGTGTCAGTAAAAAGGGCATAGTACTGAACCCCAAGGGCTAGAGGTAAGTGTGTGCTGCTCTCTGAGGAGATCTTTTTTAACATATTGTGGTATTTAAAAAAAAAAAGGCTAAAGATTCTGGTTTGTGCTCTTTTTCTTGCAATAATGATATAGGTAAAAGGAAAGCTTGCATACAGGAGGAGTAATGAGGTTGGTGATGTGAGGGTGGAGGCCAGGAGGTTCTGGAGGCCAGGCTTTGCTACAAGCAGTTCAGGCAATTTAGCATGATTGGTGGTATCAGGCTGCCTCCAGAAATCCCTGCCTCCGCTCCTGTATCACCCATGCTTTGCTCACAAGATGACCCTTTCTCCCACTTACCTGGACTCACAGTCAGAAATTGGTTCTCCTGTCTTCCTCACATCTCTCGCTATATTCTCTTCCCTGTTGCTGTGCATTTGGATGTAATCCCAGTCCCCTGGCCATGCCCCAGTGCAGAGCAGGACTATTTAGCATCTCTCTTTCCTTTGGATAGTAAAGCATGGTACAGGTATGAGCATGGTACCTCACTGCTGTGTGAGGTACAAATGAACCCTTGCCGGATGAGAAATATGGATTGGAATCAGGTCAGGTGCAGTGCACGTCTGGTTCCCTTGTTGCTGGGGTTTTTAATGGTGTCATGACAAAGGAAAACCCTTTGAGCATTCTACCAAAGCCACATAAACATTTATTATGATTATGGTTAGAAAATCCTCTTTGAATTTTCTTCATATGAAGTTTCTTCATATGACTGCTAAATTAATCCAGCTCAATATAGTTTGGGGGGGTTTACAGGAAGCTGTCCATATTATATGTATAAAAATCAAGTGAGAGGGAGAAACAAGAGAAAATCCCCTGAAATACTTAACTGGGGATTCAAATTTTGGAGAAGGAAAACAAACAAACAAACAAAAAAAATGCTCCAGTCTTCTAGACTAGGACAGTGTTTAACACCCTAATATAGCTCATTACCTAGAAGTACATTAAATCAGGAAAAATGACTAGGGTAGACACCCATAGAAGTCCTCTGGGACTACCACATGATCAGTCCACTGGGTGTCATTCTTGACCCACATCTCGATTAGCTTTCAGCACTACCTTCCATGCTTCAGAACAGCAACTGGAAGCTGAACTGTATGCCTGAAAGGATCTGTCCCTGTCCTCTCCTCTGGCCTCTATTGACAGAAGGCATTTACAGCTACATTTCCCAGGAAAAATCTTAACAATCGATACTCCCTCGTGCTACAAAATCAACTAGCTTAATGTTGTCCATGTGTCCTCATTTAAGATGAAGTTGCTTGGAAGAAACAAAGACTTCTTCAAAATGTGCAGTTCTTCTCTGCTTATAGAAAGAGCAAGTGTGTTAGCAAGTGTGGTTGCTGTTGGGTTTGAGCAGTTCTATCAAAACCACTGTCTGTACAAAAATGAGCTTCTCTCAACCCATGATCCATGTTCAAACCAGCCGTGGAGGTCACTGTTTTTACATAATGAAAGGAAAATGGTTTTTGTTGTTCTCTCTACCAGTCTGTGCTTTAGCACCATGCTTATCTAATACAAAAACATTTTCCTTTGAAAAATTTACATTTAACTCACTGATGCATTCTTTCTGCACTCTCAGGTATGAAAGAGTCAGTGATTTTTTCCTTCTTTTGAGAATAAAAGCCCTGGTGCTGTAAATAAGTATATGTTTTCTCCTTTTGCTAAAAAGCATGAGAAAGCTGAGCTGACAAGTATAAACAAAATACACAGTCTACAGTAATTCTGCACAATCAGGCATAGAGGAAAAATAATTCCTCACCTTGCCAGTACATAGCCACAGAGCAGTGTTTGCATCTTCAGCAGCCTGAAACAGATGAGTTCTCAATACGACCTGAAGGCTGGTGAAAGGAAGAAAACCTCTGTAATGGGTAGGTAAGCTTTGGCTTCTGTTAGGAGTGAGCCGCATTTGGACACAGGGGAGGGAATCTGTTCTCTAGTCTCCAAGGTGTGAGCCCTGGCAGTCCAGGGCAAAGCTCGGTATAACTTTTTCCCACAAATAAAAGAAAAAAGAAATCGGTGCAGGGATGGGCAGGGACAGTGGGAGAAGGATTTCTCAAGTAAGATAAGGATTATCAGAAATACTTCCATGACAGGCTGACCGCGAACACTTGCAGCTTAAATAACTAACAGGAGTAAACCAGATATGAGTCTCAGGTCTTTATAGCAAGAGAGGGCATACTAGGATGAATCCCAACTTCTCGCTTCTCTCTCATGCTTCACAAGGGTATTCTTCTAAATATGAGTACTTACAGAATCACCTGGGGCTGGGAATGACACACATTGTGATGAATCTGGGTGGCATTTGTAAGTAATGGCATGCGGCACCGTGTGAAAAAACCAAGAAACTAATGAAAATGTCAATCAGATATTTCAGTTGTAGCAAAGAAGAGTTGATGAGCAATTTTTTGTTTTGTTTGGGTTCTGACTGATTCCTCTTTGCCAAGCTGTTTTCTTGCTCTTATGCTAGCTGGACAAGGAAAGAGAGGAAGTATTAGTAGAGGAAATCCCTGGTGTTTTTTGCAGAAAAACAGGTTGTGATTTCTCACGTTTAATGAAACTGATGCTTTTTCTTCTCACTTTGACAATGTCTCTTCTGATTAGAGTCCAGTAGCATGGTAATGGCCTTTACAAGCTGACACATATGTCAAACAAAAATAAAAGTTGAGAATGCCAAGGGGAGGGGAGATGACAGGTAACAACAGGAGTGTTTGTGTGTGTGTGTGAATGCTTAATGAACTGGCCTCTGGGCATGTGTGCCTTTAAAGGGATGGCTTAAAAAGAAGTAGAGGTGGAAAATCCTGTTGATTTTGTCCAATATATTACACACTGTGTAACCCAAATGAATACATAAATACACAGGAGTAACTTAGTGTTTTATTTCCTATGAGGCTGCACTTTGAAAAAAGGAAGCAGGGAAAAAAAAAACAAAGAAAAATGAGCAGTTCTGACTTGATTTTGTATCCAGCAAAGACATGTTGAACTTTTTTTTAACAAAAAAAAATTATTAGAAGAAGTGTTTGGTATGGTTACATTTTCTGAGAGATGAGTTCAGCATACGAGGATTTTAAATATCTCCTTTTCCTATGTTATGCTTTATTTCCTGCTCATCAAGATCTGGCATTGTGGTAAAGCATCAGCAAGCAACACGTCTAGCACCTGCCTCAGGTGTAGCCCTGCTCCCCTATCTTCCTGGAAGATTACGTGTATAATTCAGGAACATCCTCACTGTTTTCAATGCTATCTCTAGCATAAAAGGAAGGATAAGTTATCCAGTCCTGACAATGCAGTATTATTAAACTTTCTATAATAAGGCCTCAGTTGAATGGAATATTTTGAGACCTTCGTGAGGGAGGGTTGCTCTTTTTGCCTCTTCACCTGGGAAACAGTCTCTGCTTAACTAACTGGTTCTCTGCTTTCACATAACTTTCATTCATTTCAGCACTCATTTCAGCAATAACAAAGCTTTGTCTTTCTACCAAAGGAATTGAAAACACCCTAAAACATACATAGGTAAACTTCATTAGCCTTTTTTAAGGGAGTAATTTATTATCTCTGTCAGCAAAAAGTGAAGCAGAGTTGTGCCATTTTTTTAAAAGCACGTTTTTTCCCCCCTCAGGGGTAATAGGCATCCTATGCTTCACAACCAGTCACTAACCCCTAGAACTGGAATTAACTAACAGTAAGGCAGCTGTGCTCTTTGGCAACTGAAATATCAGGTTAACTTATATTTCAAAGTATCAGGGATATTTTGAGCTAAGTTTTCATTGACTTGCATGCTTTACAGATGAGATATTCATAGTGACGTATGCCCCTTGGATAAAACAGACCCCAAAATGAACATACCCTTGTTAACTGCACAGGTACCTGGTTGTACAGGTCATTATTTATTTTGTAAATGCAGAAAGCTGATGAAAATGATGTGTCTTTTATTATGAAAGGTTCAAAAGTGGGAGTCTCTTAAATGCATCGAAACAAAACACAGACAAAATTGCTTGGCCTGACTCTTCACTGCTTTGCACTGATGCAGCTTCATTGACATCTGTGGTATTGCAGAGACATATAGGTGGTGAATGCAAGGGGAACACACAACCTTATCTAGCACTGATGTCCTCTGTCATAACTCACATTTACTGAGCAAGACACGATAAAGACAATAAACGCTGCCTAAAACTACCTTGTCACGATTTCCTTCGCCTTCCCTTCCTCAACTGCCTAAGCTTTATGAATTTTTTCATGCTCTCAGCCAGAAGTCACATTTCAATACCTCAATTAATGGGGTGGTGGTTTTTGTGCATTGCAGCTGGTGTTCCAGTGAATTTGCCTGCAGTTAACTTGATGGCCAGCTTTGCTTTAAGCTGTATGTCATCAATAATAGCAAGCGACAATCTTGCCATTCCGACAACTTGATAAATCGACTGGGCTTCAAAATAAGTCAATTTCACCTGTCACAAAACGTGGCAGGCCTTCTGGTTTAAATCCTCAGGTTCAAACATTTCTGACAGAGATCTCAAAGCACATGAGCTGGCAGGCACACTGGGCAGGTCAGGCTTTTGATGGAGCAGGTATTTACAGCGCGGAGGAACAAAGGGTGTGTGGAGGCGTGGAGTGGCAGCTTTCCCCGGCTATCCAGGGTTGCTTGCTCTTTTATACTGCTTTTAGAACAAATCAATTCTCAGCGCACTCAAGCCTTTCATGTTAAACAACTCATTGCACTCAACCACCATGTGCAATGCTCACATCAGACACCCTCATTAAGACAGGTTCCTTGAGGCTCTCTGCATCAGCAGCCAGAATCGTAAGGTTGTTTCATCTGAGTTTACTTTAAGGCATTGTGCAGTAAAAATGAATGGAATGGGCCATTTCTGTGTGCAATACTCTACTTTTGCTGTGCAATGGAGAGACACCTGTGCAGATGTGCCTCAGTGGGCTTAGAGCCGATGAGACAATCCTGTCCTCTCACAGCGCTAGAGAGGGCTTATCAGCAGTCACAGTTTGTGGCCATCAGGCATACTGTTGTAGGTACTCTTGGTGGTTTCAGGACCTTTTCTGCTGTTTTTATTAAGAAGGGGAGTCAGAATCTTCTTTTAAAGTAATTTTTTATTATTATTTTGGGGGATCAGTGGTAACTATGCAAATGAGTATTCAGGCACCTTTGTGGAGCTATGTCTTTTGTTATTTCACTCTAACTGCCAAGTAAATGATTGCAGTCCTCACCAAGAAACACAACTCCATTGCTAACATTTCTAAGAGTCCTCAAGGCTTTGTTCTGATTTTACAGTCATTTTGTGTGGTTTGATATTAAGAAAGTGACAGCAATTCCTGTTCCATTCTAGACTGAAAAAAAGAGTGCAATTTCATTTGTACATCTATAAGATTGCTATATGACTCCAATCCGGTTGTACTGAGCTTGCTTTAGAAGCTATTGAGACAAATAGATACTTCCAGATCGTGACTCAGGTGCCTACTGCAGAATGCCTGAAGCCAAATCAACACCTCAGGCTTATGCTAGCACAGCTGTGTAGATCTGGGCTGGGAAGAAGAGAAATCCCAGGCAGATTTAGCTATACTAACATTCATCCTACTGTTGATCTAGTTATCCTAGCAAACCTGTGCTTTTTTTTCTATCATAATAGGCAATTGTGCTGTTACAAAGGCATGCATGCTTTCGAAGGAACACTTTTCCATGTGCTAAAAGGAATACACTCTTGGGGTTGGCTTCAAAATAGCAATACAGCTTACTAAAATGCCATTACAAAACTGTAAGTAGGGGAAACCTTGATTCCTCCAGGCAGTGGCATTTTTATGTTTGTTTCTCTTCTTTTTTTTTTTTTTTTTTTTTTTTTTTTTGCCGTTATGAAGGAAACTGGATTAATATGGAGAGAAATGGATTAAAAACATCTGGAGTAAGTAACATTCTGCTTTTTCTGTGCCTGTAGCAATTTGTATTTGCTCTTGATGAACATTTGCATGAGAAGTGTTACGTTCACATGAAGTAGAGCTGACTTTTTTTCCATTTAAAAAGAAAAGTATGATTATGTTGATATTTTTTCATAAAAAATGCACCAGATATTTATGAAACCCAGAAGAATTTGATAAGCATCTATGAAAATTTTGAAATAATTTATGGAGATGCTTATAATTTGTCGGAAATTTAAAATCTTAATAGAAATGTTTATATAAACAGCACTCACCATTTGATCAGCTCTCAGAAAAAATTAATTTCAAACATACAGCAGAAATATATTTATAGCAGAAGCTTACTGTACAATACTTGAGAACACTGAATTATCAAGGAACAGAAATGATACCAGAGGATTTATGTACTAGAGGAGATGACCAATACATACAGTTTAAAACAGTGGATAATTTTTAACAAATCCGCAAACTGAAATTTGTTCATTAAAAATAATCTTCTGAATACCTGTGAACATTGAATCACAGTAATGTGGAATGGGAAAAGACCTTAAGAGACCAAAATGGCTCTCTGCTTTACCTTGCATCAAATACACTGTGAACATACCTACCAGGTATTTGTACAATCTATTCTTATAAAGCTCCAGGGAAACATCTCTTGCAGCAATCCCTATGGAGTCTATTCCTATGCTTCAATCTGGTTTAGATTTTCCTGAACATATCAGGCTTTTAAAAACCAAATAAAATTCCCACAAACTCCTCCTTTATTTGTTTTCTATCCTTACTGGCTCTAGAGAGCTATTGATTTTTCTTTCTATAGTAACTAATTGTAAAATAAAGGAATGTTACCAAGTCTTCCCTTAGTCTTCTCTTTCTTAGCCTAAACAGTTTGGTTTCTTTTAGCCTTTCCTCACAGGTTATGTCTGTTCATCTTCTTAACTTGCGGCTTTTCTTACTATACCAATTTCCTTTTATCTTCCTCAATATGTGTCATCCAAAACTGGCGACAGTCACCTGTGCCTTGCTACTAGCATCAGTTGAACTGGAATCATGACTGTGGTTTCTTCTGCCCAGTGTTCCTGTGTAATACGGTCCGGTATGAGACCTTCCCTTTCTGCAACAGCATCCTACTAATTTTATCACACACAGATTGTGGTGTGCTGTACTCACTGGTTCTCCTCTGTGCAGTCAGCTGTTCACTTGCTTTACTTTGGCCTTGTGCTTACTGAGTTTCTTCTTATGGATTTCAGAGTGGCTTTCTAATTTTTCAGTTTTATTTTCAACTCTGTCTTCCAAGGAGCTGACAATCTTGTCCAGCTTACTTTTCACACTTTTTTTGTAACATCCTTATTCTGGTCAATTAAAATAATTCAAAGCCAGGCCAAATGCCTGTGATACAATGCTTAAAAATCCTCTCCACTTTGACCGTGAGTCAATTGTTCTGACTGCAGTTTTGCATTCATTTGAAAACACACTTCCCTGGTTTTCTTATGAGACTGGTTTCTAACATAAAGGAACTGTCAGTGGTCTGAGTTTGGTTTGACAGGAAGGTCAGGACCATAGACTCACTTGAGAGTAGGTGGCTTCCTTGGACTTTGGAAATTTGCTTTTCTGATACACGTGCTTCCATTTAACAGAGCAAGGATATCAGGACTTGCTTGTGTTTTCACACCACGTCTGGGTCACTTCTAAAACCAGTGATGTTTTTACCTTGATTAAGTTTGGGTTCAACTTGCCTTTGTTGGTTTTATCTGACGGATTTTACAATTCCTAGGGAATACTATATTTTCAGGAAAAAAAAAAGAAAAAGAAAAATCATAAGCAGGTTTGCACCTAGTGCAAAACCCAAAAACCCAAAGCAAAACAAACAAACAAACAATTAATTTTAGGTAAGGGAGCAGTGAAGACATATCATAACTTTGAAACACAGTGCATATCTTTTTTGCTTGCTGTTAGAGCATCTTACATCTATTGTTCCTCCTAGCTGTTTTGACAAGTAACACAAGGGCCCAACATATGTGATGAGCTTCACTGTATCTCATAAATAAAGCTTTCACGTCTGGAAAACAAGCATTGCTGGTATTGCAAGAGTCTTCCTTTTGCCTCAGAAAAACAAACTGGCAATTAAAAAAGGTAAATTCGTCAGCATGGACTTCAAATCACTATTGTCTTCTAATTGCCCCTTTTAAATTTTGATTTTATTTTTTTGAGGCTGGGCCCTAAATCTAGCTTTATCTAGGGCTGGGACATCTTATGCAGGCAACTCAGCACAGCTGTGAGAGAGCATTTTGGAATGGATTTGCATAAATGAGCTTGCCTCCAGGGCTACTCTCTTTCTCCACAGTTGGTCTTCCTGCTTCTGCTCATTATCTCCAGTTTTCAGCATGTCTTGAAATTTCTGCCAGGCACAGTCTAAAAGACTTGCAGGATTGAAAGCTTCCTTGAAGAGGGTTAAGAAATGTGGGAAGATGAAAGCAAAGTCTTCTGGTGTGCTGGAGACCTGCGGAGGAACACACAGAATCTGAAAGGGGTGATAGAGCAGGACCTCGGCAGGGCATGGGGAGACAAAGAGCGGACAAGACCAACACTTTCTCTTCTGGTGGGACTGTTTAAAAGCACTTCTCCTTTCTGTGCCCTTCTAGTGATCCATGAGCAATCTTTGCAAGTGTGGGCATGCCTGTTCTGCATGAAGACGCTGCTGTATAGAAATGTCAGCTCTGATGGCAGTATGAGTGGCCTAACGCAATTACAGAGCCTGGTTCCAGGGGAGAGCTTGTTGGGTGCTCACTTGAAGAACGTAGCCCTGTACTGTCTCATTCAGCAAAGGCAGGTTGCCAGAAAGGGCCATGTGAGGAAAGAGTGATGTAGGAGCCTCTGGGGAGCAAAGCAGGGGGAAATGTTGAGGGGAGAGGATACAAAGCAGAGAGAAGAAAGGTGCTCGGAGTGCAGGCATATACAGCAGGTTTGTTCTCACCATCCTTTCCTGAAGGTTTTTACTAATTCGTTTAAACTCCACTGAAATTTGCACATATAGAATCATAGAATCATTTAGGTTGGAAAAGACCTTTGAAATCATCAAGTCCAACCATTAAGCCAGGACTTCCAAGTCATCACTAAACCATGTCCCTAAGAACTCTAACTACGTGTTTTTTTAACATCTCCAGGGATGGTGATTCTACCACCTCCCTGGGCAGCCTGTTCCAACGCTTCACCACCCTTCCAGTGAAGAAAATTTTCCTAATATCCCATCTAAACTTCCTGCACACTGACTGTGGGTGCACTCGATCCTCTTGTCCAGATCACTGATAAAGACATTAAACAGAGCTGGTCCCAGTGCTGAGCCCGGCCGGGGGAGCACCACTTGTGACCAGCTGCCAGCTCGATGTAACTCCATTTCCTACCACTCTGGGCTCCGTCACCCAGCCAGCTTTTTAGAGTGCACCTGTCCAAGCCATGAGCAGCCTGTTTCTCCAGAAGATGCTGTGGGAGATGGTACCACAGGCTTTACTAAGGTCCAGGTAGCCAACATCCACAGCCTTTCCCTCATCTACTAGGCAGGTCATCTTGTCATAGAAGGAGATCAGTTTTGTCAGACAGGACTTGCCTTCCATAACCCCATGTTGGCTGGGCCTGATCTTCTGGTTGTCCTGCACATGCCATGTGATGGCACTCAGGATGATCTGCCCCACAACCTTCCCCAGCACTGAGGTCAGGCTGACAGGCCTGTTGTTCCCTGGATCCTCCTTCCTTCTGGTGGATGGGCATCACAGTGGCTGGCCTCTAGTATTCTGGGACCTCCACAGTTTCCCAGGACTGTTGCTAAATGATGGAGACCAGCTTGGTGAGCTCCTCTACCAGCTCCCTCTGTACCCTTGGGTGGATCCTATCTGGCCCCAGACTTGTGTGTGTCTAAGTGGAGCAGCAGGTCAGTGACCATTTCCTCCTGGACTGTGGGGGCTTCATTCTGCTGCTCCTTGTCCCTGGCTTCAAGCTCAGGGGGCTGGGTACCCTGAGGGAAGTGGGTCTTGTTAATAAAGTCTGAGGCAAAGAAAGCATTAAGTACTTCAGCCTTTTCCTCATCCTTTGTGGCAATGTTTGCCTGCTGTGTACAATAAAGGATGCAGAATATCCTTGGCCTTCCTTTTATTTTTAATGTATTTGTATAAACATTTTTTGTTATTTTTTCTGGCAGTATTCTGAGTTCTAGCTGGGCTTTCACCTCTCTAATCTTAGCTCTGTATATAAAGGACATTCACACCTATGCACCCACTTACGTGTGTTGCAAAAGGAAGTGAAGTTACTTGGTTGTTTTACTTCTTTATATAGATTTATTTTAAAAGCTTTTGCCCACTGCACTATAAATATAAATGTCTATTAGAATCACATTGCATGATGTCTATTACCAATATAACTGTCTATTAGCATCGCATTGTGTGATGTATATATGTGGATGCATCGCATGCTTGTGTATTAGGTATCCATACAGATCTACATGCCTCTCTCTCAACAATGTCATAATCTGCACTGTATCATTATAAGAAGCTTTTATACTGTTTTAGATGAAAGTTGTCATGTAAATCTAGGATTATTCTTCTTCAAAGTAAACAACATGAAATAGAAGATGTTCACATCTCAAAGATACACCTTGAAGTTTACAGAACTGAAGGGTGCAGGGGAGATTATTCTCCCAATTTGTTCCAGGTAAAATAATAACTTTCAAGAGTGAGAAATGTATTGTAATTTTCATGATTAGTCTATTGTATTGTACTGGGGCAATAAATGACTTTAAGCCCAGCATCTGTCTGGTTAAAAGTTAGAGGCACTTGATTTTAATAAATAATTTGGACTTTTTCTAAAGTGGAAATCAAAAATTCCTTAACAACCGCAAGTATTTTTTAAAAATTATTTTCACATAATAAGGTCATTACCAAAGGGAGAACTGACTACTTACTGAGACAACACATTGTAAAAATTACTTTAAACAAGCAAGAACATGGGATCATTCACTGAAGTGTGAGTGGAAAGAAACCAGCTCCAGTTTCACAGTGCTTGAGGATGCAGAGTACACTCTTGTAGTGAAGCCCAGGAAAGAGATTTGCCAGCCTGGTCCAGCATGAAGTGATGGAAAAGGGCTGGATGCCTCTGCTTCTGTGTTTGGATTTGTTAGGGATGGGGGGGGAGGGGCTGTACAGTAGTGGGTGGACCTTGAAAGCAGAATGAGGGAAGAGACACTAGTGCTGGTGTTGCCCGGCCTCTGTCCTTGTGGCAGTTCCCACGCCTCACCTTGGAGATGTGACAGGACCATTCACCATGCTTTTGCAATTTGCCATGCTTTACGAAGGGGCAAGCAAAGCCCTAATGAAGGCACTGGTGCAATTAGGAGCATTTTTTTTTTTCCTATGAGCACCTTGGTCTGAGGAACATGTGTGTGTAACAGAAGAAGCTGAGGATGAAGGGGGTCTCTCAGTGTGACCTGAGTGTTTCAGGAACAACAGGAACAAATCTTCCCTGCTGGCAGTCCCTCCTTATACAGTTGCTGTTTATACTTTGAAACTCTGAATCCCCTGTGCAGAATCACTGTTTTTATGCTAAAATTAATGTAAGCATGATTTTGTGCTATTTGGCATTGCAGATACTGGTAACTGCAGATTTTAGATGGACTTCCTCCAGGAAGCATTTTTTGCAGAAATTTTGGAATCTCAGGTTTAATAGCTACTATTATACTGGTATCCCTGGTCCTCCTCCTCCAAAAAAAGTGTCTTCTGGCTATTTTTTCTCTGCAAGTTGGGGGCCAACCCTTATCAAGAGGAGACTGTGAATAGCTTGTTGTGTGTAGGACAATCAGCCATTGACTTTTTGCCCTATTGCTTCAAGCACAGCTTGTACTGACATGGAGGTGGCCTACTGCACCACTCTTTTAAAAGGTTTTACACTCTCAAAACCCTTTCTAAGGTGGCATGTGACAGGAATACACACATACATGCATCTGCAAGCGTCAGTAGACCTTGTATCAAACTAGCCATGCTGTCCATAGGGTAGAGTAAGTGCACATAAATCACATATTAAATAACTACAAGTAGATAGTGTGAACAACGTATTTTAAAAATTAGTCTCTATGAGTCAGCAGAAATTTTCATTAAGATTTATTTTACCATCTCTAGTTATGAAATCAACTTGCTTGTATTCTGCAGCACAATGAGATGACATTAGTTGTGATCCAGTGGTACTGATTAGACCCTAATGTATTGGAAAAAATGTGTTTTATGCCACTAAGTAAATCAGAGACTTCTGTGCCAGCTGGAAACTAACACCTGAAGCCATCTGAACTGTACTGTTCTCTGTTGCTTGTGGGACTGATTCCTCTTCTCATGGTGGAAATATGAATATTCAATATGCAATGCACATCAAAGAGTTTTCTTGTTTATCTTTTCTAATTGTTGTGTCACATTTTTAATTTTCCTCTCTTTATAATTTAGTCTAAATAAAGACTGTGGTATTAATTTAATTTTTTGAGAAAAAAACCCCACCACCCTGCAAAAGCAGACATGCATTGCCCTTCCTCTAATCAATTTTATAACACCTTTTTTTTATTTTATTGGCTTAGCCCCTTGAATGAAATTATCACTTCCTGATGAGAGACATATTATAGTCTAGGCTGTTAAGCCTGCCAAAGCTTGTCGCTATGGCAGGACTGTGTGTGATTGTCGTACAATCTTTCTGCTCCTCAAATTTTACCAATGACAACATAGGTTTTTCCCCAAGTATTTTCATGGGGGCTTCTTATGAATGACATAAACACGGAAGCTTTTCCAGAAGCTTTTTTTTCTCCCTCTCCTTCCTGCTGTAAAAAAGGCTGCCTACAGTTGGGCACAGAGGCGAAAACAGGTATTCACACCACCCTGAAAACAAACTTGCCCCTGTGGGGCCATTCTTCCCAAGGCTTCTGTTATGAGGAGAGCTTGTGAGGTCTGGGAATGCAATTAGGGAAAATACTAACATGTGTGAAATTGCCAGGTAAAGCAGAGACATCAATCACTGTTTTATTTCTCATAGAGCTTCTCAGATGCAATAACTCAGAAGAAACCCTTGATGTTTGTATGAATTCAAGCCATCATAGTTTATATAGGGCTACATGTATGAATTACTATTAACAATATTTGAAGTTTTGTAAAGTATAATAATACAGAGCTTGATTACCTGTCTCATATGGACAGGTTTTCTTCCTTCTTGATTTTCATAAAGTTGTTCATGACTGTCACCCAGTCTGGGGCATGGGGATATTTGATCTCAGGGGTTGTCTGCTCCCCATACAGAGAGATGATGATGATAAGTTTCTGGTAAGCAGGGTACAGAGAAAACCAGCTGAATGACAAGGGAACTTTGCTACTAATATCATTAAAGTGGTAATTGTTCCATAACTGATGATCTGAAAGCTTTGGTCCTCACAAAAGTGAGTGCAGACAAAAAGAATATTATGGGAACACAAGGAATGGGCTCCGTAAACACAGAGGACCTTCATAAGTGGCAAAGCTTGTTGAAAGTCCCATGTAACTATAACAGGTTTTGCCCAGATGTTACTGAGTTTCAGATAGTAGATGGAGTCACGTGGATAGTATCATAAAGATTTTTTAAAACAATTATTTGCATTCCATTGTAAATGAGGATGGATTATCCTCTTCTTTTTCTATATAGCTAAAAGTTTCTGTTCTCACTTCTTCAATATCTGAAAGCTTCATAACCCTCAGTGGATCTTATCTTCACTGCACACCAGTGATAGGACTTGTTATTATCTCCACTACCTATTCTATAGAAAGCATAAATAAAGAAAAACTAGGCAACGTGCTTGACATCACCCATCAACTCACTGACCAAGGCATGTTCCTTCCACTAAGTCAGGTGAACGATCCCTTATCGGTAACTGTCCTTTCTCCACACAACATTTTTGTCATGGGCTGAAGTCAAACAGCTTTTTTTTTTTTCTTTCTTTCTTTTTTTTTTCAGCAGTGAAACTTATTTTTGCCTTTGGTGTTTTACCACAGCTGTTGGGTGAGGAGTAAAATATATCCACCTGTCTGAGCTAGTCACAAGCTAGTTCGTGCCTCTCTTTAATGCAGGGCACCTGTGCTGCCTTATTCTCTGCAGCTGACTGTCCTTCTCTGCCCACCTCATAAAACCTGGGAAATCACCCTTCCCCCATCTAACTGTTTGGCTGAGGAAATGCTTTAAAGGGTAAAATTGCAGCTCCTTCAAACTCTTATTCACAGAAGAACTTGAGCTTTGATTTATAATTAGAGCTCTGAAAACCTTTCATTACAAAGCTGGGAAGAGCTGGGGAAAAAGCTGTTCTCATCTGTTTTCCGCCTTGCTTCACTATAAACCTGGTTCACATCTGTCCCCTGGCTCTGTGTTTGTAAAGTCTTTGATAGTACTGGAATGAACCAATTTCAAAGGGAAATGGCATGCATCCTCTTTCCCCATAATTTCAGGACAGGGATTTTTGCTTCATTTGAAACCAGTGAAATATTCAGGCTTTCCGTGCGGCTTTAAGAAAGGGCAAAATGTGCTCTCGGCCTTGTAGCCTTTGCTCCGTTTTCTACTCCCTCCACAAACAACACATGTTATATCCCTGTTCTCCAACCCTGATGACTCTGGGTGTTACAATTTCAGGTGGACATGGGCTGAATATCTGTCTGTTCACAAAACAATTGTCTGTGCTCTTGCTCATGAGCTGCTCTTTCGCACAATGCTGCTAATGCCACTTCTACACACAATGGGAGAGAAGAAACCCCACTGCCGTGAAAACACTTGAGCTCCCTCTTGGTTTCACTCCCTCGAAAAAAAAGAGTCCACACAAAAGCCCACGTGTGAGAATACATCTTTACATGAATGAAAGGATGAGCATAAGCCTTAAAGAAAAACATTCCCTCTCCCTACACATCTTTATATATCTTCATAATTGTTTTCTGCTCACATTCTTTGACATCTCCTTCCCTTTCTTTCTTTTCTCTTGCTCTCTCCTAGCAGTAGTCCTTTCCCAAGATATGTGTCTTCAGGTTGTCAGTATGGCCTTTTTTCTTTGGAAAAGATAAAACCTCTTTTCAGAACATTTGTAAAGAGCAGTTACAGAAATGCATAATCTCACAACATCCAGAGGTAGGAGCTGTGGACAGAAACTTGGATTTGGAAAGTCTGCATTAGTTCTGCGCTGGTTTTAATCAACCATGCTGCCTATGCCTGTGTGCCTATGCCTCGACTGAAGGCTCTAAAGCTTGCTTTCAGTCCCTGAGCCCCCTGAATTTGTACTTGCACCGTACACCCTACCACATGCTTTATCAAGCCTCCCCACATGAGAGATGATATTCTAGTGCTAGCATTGATCCTGTACCATGGTGTCATGTACAATGCTATGCTCAGCTCAGCTAATCCTGTTGAAAAAGAAATAAAGTCTGTGCAGCTATTGTATCTCTATCAACTTTTCTTATTGCTTTTAGCAATTAGATCTGAAGTCTTGGAGGCTAATATTTGTGATTAATATATGCACATTAAATGTATCATTCCTTCTGCTAGTAGTTACATGCCTTGGATATTTTTGTTTTTTTAATGATATCATGTGGCTGGATGTCACTGGTAATATTCAGGTATGATAGAGTATTGCTTCAGTTAGTACTTTGTGAAGCTTAAGAGGGCAGCAGTTTCTCATTTTCGCAGTCATGTTCCACAGATAGCTATACTGGAATAATGAGTGATGTGTTTTTGATGATTTATCCAAGGCCTCATGGTGCATGGAAAAAAAATATATTTGCAAGTAGATAGTGTATTTTGAGTCCGTTTTGAATATGCAGGTGACAAGAAAGCCCTTGTCACTAGAGTTAGAGATGGAATAAAAATTAGCCCGAAAACTTTGGGTGTATATAAAATTTGACAACAAAACCAAGGAAAGAGAGGAGAGGGAAGATGGTTCTCTGTGAAGTCATCAAGCATAGATGATACCTCTATGGTCTACAGCTATGATCTACAGCTGAGTCATCATTACTGCTGTGTGATTTATAACCTTGAGGCTCTGGACATCAGTGTTCAAATATTCCAAGACCTGAAACTCAGGTTTTAAGGGAAATGCTATTTTTGCCTGCAAATACAAGGGTCAATCCTTTTAGGAACTGAAAAGTGGATTAAGGTGCCAGTAGAGCAAACCCTTCGTGACTTCTAGGGGGAAGCGGTGAGGACAGAAGGATCCATTAATTTTTAGAGTACAATACATAGCATATTGCACGGTATAGGAACTGTGATGCATCTGGTAGGCTGGAGGGAGGAGGGATTCTCTGTGTAGCCGCCACCGTACAGAGAGGGGCACTGGGTATGGCAGTGCTTATAAGACTTCCCTTGAAATAAGGGATGCGTATTTTGAATGGGTAAGTTGGGCAATCACGTTTTTGCTCTGTGGGTGGGAACACTCAATGTGACTTAATCAATCACATGACAGGCATATCAGGTTTGCTATCTTGTTTCCAAATGTGATCACTAATGGACACACCACAGCAAAGTGATAAAATGGACTTGGCTGGCTGGGCATAAAGTGCATATAAATAGACCATTTAAATATCTTCTCTAGCTAAATGTACGTGACATTTTAGAACAGATACCAAACTACATACAATACAAATGTCAACTTCTGTGACCTACAAAAGTCAAAATACACCCAATCCACTCTTCGGCACAGGGAACATTGCGTAAATATCCATATGGATTTTGATTTGTGGTTTGTCCTTCCAGGGGCAGGAAAGTGAAAGGGACAGTTTAGTAGCTGGAATTAAAAAAAAAAAAAAAGGACTTCTCCATGAAACCATCTGACCCTCCTGTAGTTGTCTTAGAGTCTCAGGAATAGATCTTGAAGTTTGAAGTCGACTGCCTTGTTCTTAAAGAAAGAGCTGAAGGGGACTGTGTTTTTGGTTGTTTAGAAAGAAGGAGGTGGGACTGGACTGGAAGGCTAGAGCAAATTGTATGTTAGTAGCATAATGGCATCATCATCCCAAAAAAACCTTATCACAGATTCACTCTCCCTTTTCACCTGTTTACTGAAACAGCTCTGTAGATATTGACTTTTATTTCTACAATGTTCTGATATAACTGTCCTCATAATCTGCTGTAACTCAAATATTCTGAATATTGATACCCCGTATCTTTTAAAATATGTAACCCTTTGTCATCCAGAAGTAAACAGTAAACTCTTTGTGTACAGTTTACCCTGACAACATCAAAAGATGGATATAGAGATAGCTATCACAAAGGCTTCAGTTTGAGTAGTGGGTATACTAAAATACATTCAAAACCATCCAATAAAACTGAACCAGTAAAAAGTTAATTTTATACTTTCAAATAAATCTGGGCAGTAGGTATGCTTAGGGGAAAATAGTGAATAAGTGTAGACTTTAATAAAGACAAAAATCAATTCCAGATAATACTGTTCCCCTTCCCCTCCTTGGAACAGACTGCATTGCCATCACTGTCAACTCTGTCACAGTAAAGACTAGCCTACGAGCTGTAACATCTCCCATGTGCATATCACTAATTAGCTGCAGCGGAGAAGCATGTTCGGATTTTAACTACACAAAATAACAACCCAAGCGTACGGATTATGACAACAGACAAATTTTAATGTCTTGGAATCATAAAGTGTTGGTAGCTGTGGCATTCCCCAGCCTACACAGAGAACAAGGGAAATGTTTTATACTCTTATTATTTCTTCTGATTTCAGGATCCCAGGGGCTTTTCAAATGCAGAGTGACATTTATTGCAGCTCCTTGGACTAGCCACAAGGTCTGGACATTGCTTAGGTTCCACTTAGGTGTTTAAACAGTGCATAAATTTTCTGTGTGTGGGTGGATTGCACTTCTGGTGAAGCACGCCTCCCTGGGAAATAGGGAAAACCCCCTTTGCACATGAGGAAAGGGAAGCATTAAGGGCTGAAATTACTTGCCCAAACTCAAAATGAGCTGTAAGAAAAGCTGGCAAGTCAAAAATCTCCATACACTCATGAACTTTTTCACAGAATCACAGAGTGGTTGAGGTTGGAAGGCACCTCTGGAGGTCGTCTGGTCCAGCCCCTCCTGCTCAAGTAGGGCTACCTACAGCAGGCTGCCCAGGAGTGTGTCCAGATGGCTTTTTCTCAAGGGATGGAGACTCCAAAACCTCTTTTGAGCAACCTGCGCCACTGCTCAGTCACCCTCAGTACAAAAGGTTTTCCTTTTGTTCTTATGGAACCTACTTCCATCCTACCTATTCTTTTTTTTTTCCATTCACCAGTGGTAAGACAAGTGCCATGGTGACCAAGAAACTCAGTGGTTCTTTGCTACCTTCCCAAAATAGGAAGAAATGCAGTGACAACTTGCCTGTTGTCCATTTCCCCCAAGGGAAAAAGATGGCCTGGCTACCAGTTCCCCACCTTGGGAAGGTCAGTGAGGACATGCTATGAGAGATTTTTTCATCATGAATTATAAAATCTGAGTCTTCCTCTGTACATTGTCTGTACTCCATTGTCTGTACTATTAATCAAGGTGTGCTGAGGATGAAGAAAATCTGGTTTTTACTTCCGTACTGTACACAACTTATTTAGGTGAACAGGTCTGTAGGCACTTTCTTCCTCCTCACCAACATAATTTCATTTTGGTTTTCAATCTTTATTTATAAAGTGACCTTACTTTCCCTTATTGCATCACTGCAGATCTTCTTTTTAACCTATTAACAGCCTTCTCAGTTCTTATTGCCTCTCACCTTGACTAGTGTTATTTTTGTTTTTGCTTTTGTCTTGGCCCATATCAGGCAATGTGACATGCTGCTGTGAAAATAATTTTCATTGTTCCCTAATGGTCCTACATGACCATTAGGTCATGAACCTTCATGAAACAGCATGAATCTTCTTCATGTTGTTCAGTGACATAAGTCCCTGTTACAGCTGAAGTAGAAAAGAGAGAGGGATAAGGGAAGCAGGAATGTAGCAGAGTATTTAGACTTGCAACACACTCAGATTCTGACACTCCATGGTACGATCATGTGTAAATACCAGCTTTCATCCACTCCTCCTCTAGCTTAAACTCTACTATTTACTCATTGTTTCACACCTTTCATGAACTCATCCTCTGTCCTCCAGTGTACATAATGACAATGATTACCTCTCAAATCTGTTTTTTTAAAAAATATCTTTGATGATATATTCTGTCATCTCTTTGAAGGTTTCTCTCCTTTGCTTCCCCCATCTTCTTCCTCAGTGATGACTCAATTGCTGAGAGCACCCTGAAGAGATGCATGAAATGAATTCCAGGAACTCAGTATAGTGAGAGCATTCTGTAAAGAACTGGATTTGGCTTTATACATATTTGATCGCAGCATGAGCCAGTGGGAGGAGAGAGCCAAATGAAGCATATTTCTTTGCTGTTCCTGAACTGAGAAAGCTGTAGAAAACCTCTTTGTTCAAGTGGAGGGAAAATTCCTGTGTGACAGGGAAAACACGAGAACATCATGTCATGCTTGATAGTCACTGTGCATGCCTCCTTTTATGTTTAGAGGGAGTGAAAAAATGGTCTAAACCCCTTTCTGGGGATTGAGAGAAGAATGTGGAATCAAAGTGTCTAACATGCTGTTGCATGAGCTGTATACCAGAAATGAGCTGAGCTGTAGACCTGAAGGAAGTTCCTTGCTGGACACAATGGGGAATGTCATTGGCTGAACATTGGTTTGTAATGGTGATCTCCCCTCTAGAGACTGTTGAAAGAAGCCGGTAATTAGAACTTGGTTTTGTTGGGGGGGGTGGGGGGGTGGGGGGGTGGGGGGAGGAAGAGGATAAGGGAATCAGTTGGGAACAAGAAGCAGAAGGATGAGGCAGTGAGGCACGATGGTTTTTGCTGTTGTGGAAACAGGTTAGGGCAGCTTCTCTGTTGATATCAACACACCAAGGTTTTATTCACCTTTTACTGCTGCTTCTCACTGGCCTCATAAGATGAAGTCTTCTTGGGTCTCCCTTAGACAGCATAAGTGGAAAAACTGACACATAATGAAAGAGGATTAAATGCTGGAGAGAGAAAGGAGAGGAGCAGTCACCCTTTTGCAGGTATTGTGCTTAGAGGTGGCTCTGAGGGATACTGGGGGAAGATCATGCATCTTCAATGGTGTCACCTTCAGTCCAAATCCATATCTCTCCCTTCTGCCTTCAAATGTCTCTGACTCTGCTACTGACTAGCTGTTTGGCTGTGGGCAAGTCTCTTAAAGTCTTTTTTTATTACTGTTTTATCTGCTTACCTTCTGCTTTATTGTCTATCTAAAACTGTTCATGGTTTAAATACTGACAAGGCTATGACCCTGTACAAGGAAAGGGGTTTCCAGGTTCTGTGGGGCTCAACACTGAAGACTGAACATGCTAAGTCACTTGTAAGCAACCTGCCCAGGTCAGAAATACGATGTGTCCTGGCATTCCCAGCTTTGGCCTGGGAAAGAGTTTTACTCTGAGGAATCTGATAATTCAAAGAGAAAATAGGTTTAGGATTAAAAGGGCATGAGGGAGACCATTTCTGGATAGCCTATGTGTATATTTATGCAAAGTACATTACCTGGAGTCTTTTGAAATCAACCGTTAAGAACAGCATCTCAGTGAGACAGAAGTCTGTAGACAGCATGGATGCGCAGGCAGTAAGAAATAGATGTGAGACTTGGGAGATCAGAGAGACCATTCTTTATCCACAGCCAACATGCTGGTTTTGTCACTGAGTAAATCAGAGTCCTCATTGGGCCAACCAAAATCGATACCTCAGCTTCCTCCTTTTAGTAAAATTACAGCAATGAACTTTCTTTTACACTTTAAAGCACAAGATCTACAGATTAAAAGTTCTATTATTTTTGTCATAAGGTATGGGTTCTTCTTTAAATATCATTTTCATGCACAGTTCTTTTATTCTCTTTTTTTCATAATTTTTTTCTTAAGGATCCTTTCCTCTTATCCCTTTTGTTCCTCCTAAGGTCTCAGATGACAGCATTTTTCATTACATTCCCTACCTTTTTAATCGCTTTGTCTCCATTTATGTAAATTTGGCATGTGAACTTGCAAGATGATGGAGTTATGAAAATCCTTAGAGCCTGTTTTAAAACCTCATGAAGGTCTAATTAAGTATTGCACAGTAGAAAAGACATATTTTCCAATGTATGCGAAAAAATTAGATTGATTGACATGGTTACTAGGTCTTACATCCAATATTTCCTGACACAATAAATTTCTGGTTAACTGGGATTTCAGAGTGACTTTTCCCTTCTGTTGCACGTGGTGGCACGGTTTAAAATAACTCAAATAATTCTTGGGTTTTTTGTTCCTTATCAATGTGAAGAACAAAACCAAACATAAGCCATTTTACTTCCTTCCTGTCCCCAGGCTGTTTGGTGGTTGTTGTTTTTGTTATTATTATTATTACTACTATTATTACTACCGCCATTTTCTTGCAAGTTTAGTCTTTATTTTTTCTGCTTGCTATGTAAAGAGAATGAGAAGAGAATGAGGAGAGGAACTGTTTGAAAGTAAGATTATCCCTTTATCACAACAAAAGTAAATCTCCTAATCCAACTGAAAATTCACCATCAGCTGAGATGATGTCAAACATGACAGCAATGGAGAGAAATCAATTCTGTCTCTACTTGCTTGATTCAAAGAAATCTAATGTGAAGATGTTGTCAGTCCCACCACTGCTGTGGCAGCCGAACTGGGATCTTGCTGGAATTCAGAGTCTACATTTTTACTGCTAAATAAAATCTCCAGGGACCATTTTTTGGCCTGAAGAGCAATAACACAAACTACCTGCATCCATACTTCATAACACTTTGCTCTGAAAAGAGACACATTTTGGCCCTGGAAACATCAAAACTAGCTGGGACAGTGCTGGAAGATTTTGTAGGGATGTGGGAGCCAAAATTGTTTATATTGAGTACAGGAAAAAGTCACTGGTATGCTCTGTCACCTGGGCTGCGTGCTTCCTCCTTGGTCCTTGTGCTAGCCCCTGACCCATGCCTCACTGTCATTTTGGAGAGTGCTAGTGGGCCAAGCCCATCTCAGGGCACCACTTACAGAGGGTGATTTCATGGAAACCTAATGGCTGCACATTCTCCCTAGCTCTCTTTTATTTAGTGGAGGGATTTAGAGTCTCAGTAGGAGGATGTCTTGTCAGTGCTTATATCCATGCTGTCTCCAAAAAATTCTGGGGACTTCTACTCAATAGGATGCTCTGCCTCAGAGCTCACTGTTAAGTGTAATAGCTGGTTGTTTTGACAGGCAAGTAGATCTGGGTGAAGGAAGTAAGTGCTGTGAGCTTGAAGAACTGATTCTGTAGGAAATACGGGCTCTTTCTGCCCCAATTAAATTCCCTATCACCTTTTCAGTGTCAAATGATGAGTGACAGAAAGTTTAGATATAGTTAAAAACTCCCACTGAAGCTGCGGGAATGATGCTGTGGAGGGAAGCCTTGCAGGCTGTCCATGAACCATGGTGAGGAGAGTTCCCCTCCCTCCTCCGGATGGGTGTCTCTGTGCTGTTGTTGTCTGGGTGCTGTGGGAATGTGCTGCCATGTGGTCTGCAGAACAAACATTATACAGTTTTTATAATTGGATAAAAGTCCTTGGTACTCTGTGAAAAACTCAGCATATGTTAGTTAAACTGCGGAACTTGGGGTCTGAATAAATAATTGCGTGGCGCTAATTTTCATGGTCACTTTCAGTTGCAATCATCTTTTCTTTTACCCCCAAACTGCAAGGCATCCTCAGGCCACTCCTCTGATTTACACTGGAGAGAGCTGTATATCAGTATTGCCTGAAAAAAATAATGACATGAAGTTTATGATCCTTCAGATCAAATCTCTTAACAAACATTATACAAATGCTGTTCATCAATAATAAAATGACTTGGGTTTAGAGGTCTGGAAGATGAAGATAATATATTGGAGAGAGAAGAACTGAATTCATAGAAATTATGAGGCTGAATTTGTTTATTTGTTTATTTATTTGTTTATACTTGCAAAGACAGCACAAACAAAGATGAATTACCATGTAAAAGATTTCTAAAAGCATAGAAATGATATTCTAATGTCCCAAATTAGTCAGTCTTTGCACTATCAGGGTTAAAGTTTATGGATAAACTGAAGAGACCAGTCTGCAATGGTCAGAAAAATCAAGGGTTTTTTGTTTTCCTTTGCTTTTTGGATACAGAAGTGGTTATCAAGGGAACTCTTGTATTGGGATCTTTGCCACAGATAAGTCACAGTCATTTTGTGCATTGGTATCTGAGGTCAACGTATGAATGTCAGAGCAGATTTACAGACCATATTTCATTTTTCCAGAAGCATTAGTAGATTGTGGTGATAGAAGAGATCGCAAAACACTCATTTAAGCTACACAGGAGCCCAGTAGAAACCTCTTACCACCTTTTTATAGATGGGGAAAAAGTACAAATCATGTGTGCAGAGTTGTACTGGACAGGTGCAAGAACCTGAGGACTCTCCTTTTCTGTGGCAGCTTCACATCACTTGTTCTATCACAATGAAAAAATCCAGCTGGAGTTTAGGTTTGGTTGTTTGAACCCGCTCCAAATCTATAAAACACGTATCAATGTATTTGATAACTCATCAGTATGGCCTTCCAAATGAAAGAGTGCCTCCCCTCTGTGCATCTGACTGAAAGTTTTTCCATGGGGAATTTGAGTTCCTTGTCTACTGGCCCCACTGGGACCTAGAAATATTATGGACATAACAGATACAATTAATAGTTTTGCAAATCTAGTGAGATCTAGTATTGGGAAAAGATTCAGTTTTATGGGTGTCTTGTTTAAACTAGATCAGCTTGGCTGTATTTATAACAGGTTTCAACAATTGTCTTCAAAATGTCAAAAGTAAAACTCTCAGCTGACAGTAATTTCACTCTGTTCCAAGCAGCAGCAGAGATAATAAAGCAACAGGAGGGACCATCTTGAATTAACTCAGAACATTATTACACTTTTTTTATTCTTACCACTTTATCAACCTGGAAACCTCAAGATAAAGCAAATTTTCCATTGTACTAAGACTAAATCCCATGCTGTACAAGAATAAGTGCATAAATAAGTAAAACAGTATTGTCTTGACTTTACAGAGAAAGATCTGAAGCATGCAAAAAAATATGTGCGAAAGGTCAAGCAGGAATTGGGCAGTGTAGTGCTGCAAAGCAAACCTGGTTTCCTGAGTCTTATACGTGCATCCTAACTACATAGATAACCTTCCAGCCTCAGTCACGTAGTTGCAACCCTTATATCTGAGGGGATAACGCCAAGAAAACAGCATCCTCATGTATTTCTTACCTTGTAAATACATGCATGGTGCAGCTAATGCATTTTCAGTTGCACTCAATTTCACTGAGCCCTGATTGAAATCCAGTAACTCCTTATGGCTCCAGTATGCTTTGAAATGTTTTCTGAGCTGTCTGTGGCAGGAAAAACCTTGTCATTTCCATCTGCAGCTGACTTGTCACAACTTTTACCCTTCATGAGAGAGTCTCATTTTCATTGCTAGACGTGTTTTGAAAGTGCCTTCCTATACTGAAAGCAGAGATCCATAATGGACTTCATTAAGGTAGAACTGTTTTTCCCTAGGAGGCTTCAAAGCATTTTTCTCTGTCCTGCATGCTGCTTTATCTGGCAGACAGGCATGTCCTTATTCAAAAGGGCATTCTATAGATAGATGTTTCACACTGAAAGATTTTTTTAAATAAAATATCAAGTAAAATACACCTCTCTAAACTATACTCTGCCTGTAACTTCTCTTAGTCCATTAGCTCTCAAAGCTACGGAAAGCTGGGTCTTCTTTTACTCCTTCCTTGTGAGTGAGTGCAATTTCTAAAGTTTCTTCTAAAATCTCGTTATCAGGGAAGAGATTTTTAAGTTATTTCCCCTCTCCTTCTCCTTCCTCCTCCAAAGCACAGTATTTGTTTTTAGTTTTATCCATAGATTTTAGAGGCATTACTTCATCTGAACTTTCAAGCTATCTGGATCTCCCTATGAGGCTGAACTTTCCAGCTTGATTGACACCTACATTATCCTCCTTCTCCATCTCTGTGCATCAGAGATGGTTCTGACTTCTGTGGCTCAGCGCCAAACCAATCTCATTTTTCCAGCTGGGAAATACATCATGGAGGGGCTGAACACGTAAAGCTGGAACTACCCTCTTATTAGCAAGATGAAAGCCCAGACAAGCTGGAGGCAATAGGACTTTCACTTATGGCTGCAGTCCCCAGATGCAACCATTCATAGCTCTGTGTCACTTTTCCTGTCATGCCACCATAACATCTCTTTTGCTGTGTAGGTGATGGCTTCCTCTTGCAACACTGTTCCTGACTGCAGTACAAAACATGGGTAGCTCTTTTTGGACAGGTAACTAACAGGACCACAAACTGGCAACTAGAATCACAGGGCACAGGATGTTTTCCTGAAATGGACCTCTCCCTCAATGTTCAGCACAGCTCTAGACATGTCTGGATATGCAGAGAAACAAAGATGGCAATGAACCATGGAATTCTTAAATGAAAAAGACCCCTTCCTCAGTGATTGAAACAATAATCCCAAAGGCTTCTATTTACATGGCATGCAGATGTAACTCTTTTGGATAGGCAACCTTATCCACTACTGCCTGGGAAGAAAAGCAAACCCTCCCGTTTGTTTCACACATCCTATCCTATCCAGAATCAGCAAAGAGTATGCAGTGGATGGCTTTTCCACAATGATCTCATCTCATTTGTTCATCCACTTGGCTTCTTAGTCCTGAGGGCTTTAACATGCTGGTGTCCCAAATGTGGGATGGTAAGTGAGGCTCTGCCCTAACGATCAGTTCATGATCTAACAGGCTCTAGGAAAGTGAATGTTTGGAGAATCCTTTCTGCCACCCATAAAATTTGGCAGCAAATGCAGGCTCACGCATGTTAGCTTGTAGGTAGAAGAAAGACACGGACAATTCGGGTTGATGTGGTGGGGAGGGAAGCTCAAGATAAGCATGTGCCATTTCGCAATGGAGAAACCTTTTCCTGCTCATAGTATTTGTCTTATTAAAGGAGATAGTGTGTTTTCCAGGTCACAGTTTTTTTGTGGCCACGAGTTTTACTATTACCCTTCTAAACAAGGTCAATCTTCTGCTTGCTGTGAACCATTTATTGTCTTCCTCCAGTTTGCTTAGCTGTCATTAACCGTAATCAATGAAGGGAAGAGCTGTCACAGTCATGATTGAGAGGAATGACATGGGTACTGCTCAGTCTTTGGAAGACCAGGTTTCGTGAGGCTCATGCAGAGCGCGCTGCTCATCACTCAGTCAGATGATCACTTCCTTGTCTGTCAGACCCTACCCTAATATCATGCCACAGTGAGAAAAATGGATGTTTTGTGCGGTTTGAACATGATGTTGCTTTGGCCATTAGATAGCTCCTGCAGAATACATTTCTCTTTTCCCTGCCTTTGCATACAACCACACCTACACACAGAGAGTATGTTGCATACTGTGCTACAGGCATTTCAGCCTTGCAGTGCTGAAATTACCCATCCCCACATCTAGCTTTGCAAAGAGCAGCTAGCTGCTGAAAATAATTGAATGATTAAAAGAGGGGGATAAGTAAGCTCTCCACTCCTAAACTGCTAGTCTGAGGGCAGCTCAGTTCAGTCCCCAGCTTCCCAGTTCCCAAGATGAGGCATTTCACATGAGTTATGCTGAACAAAATGATGCTGTGCCCAGGTTTTTGATCTGTCTCTAAATGAGCCAATGTAGGTCTTGAGCACAGCACAGCTCTGCCTGTGTTGTCAGCTCTGCTTCAAACAATTAGGAAAACTGCACTGATTTAGTCTGCACAGAGAGACATGCTGAAAAGTTTTCACTACTTCCAGGCCTGGACTAACCTGGATGGTGATGCTCAAGGCTCTGTAGGCACAAAAGTTTACACAGAGCAAATTAGTGTACGCCCAAAATGCAACTGTATTGCATGGGGTTTTTCACCCTTGTGCCTAGGCAAGTCATGTATCCCAGATTCTGAAACAATATAAATTAAGGATTTAAATACCTGGGCTGATTTGTAGAGATTATGTACAATCTTATTTCTCATTGACTTAACTGTGGACATTCATCTGAAAAGAGAAAACAAACCTGGGACATTTAGTGCCAATTTTACTTCTTTCTGCTTACCTGCCCCAGCAATGATGAAGAGGCACTTTATCTAAGTCTGTGAGTGTTTGAAGTACTCTTATCTTTCAATAAAAAACAAAAAATATTTCAATTTGTACACCAAATCTACCTATAGAGACCTCATTATTGAGTTATTGCTATTATTTATAGTATATAGTTATTCTCTTCTGCCTTAGCATTGTACAGGTAGTAGACTCCTTTGTATGCAAACAGTATCTGAATCTCAAGGATCAAATCTTGCCTCCAGTTTCACTGATGGAAATCAAGAGTAACACTGTTAAAGTTACCAGAGTAATTATGACTTTATCCTCAGGCAAATGAGAACAGAAACTGCTTTTTGCTGCCTAAGTGGAAGGTTAAAGAATATTTTAAACAGGCTAATTTAAGAGAACAGGGGGGCTAACACTGACAAATCTTTTCTATATTACATCTAGTAATATGCTTTACACTTAAAATGAAACATATGATCACAAAACAGTGGAACCAGTTGCCCACGTAGGATATAATAATCTTAGAGGTGACAACTGAACAATGGACTCCAGGCCCAAGCTGAGAAAATAATTCTTTCAAACAAGATTTTACAGTTACCCTTTAAACTCTCTTTGGTTAAAATGATCAGGCTGTCTGCCTCATTTTAGCTGATGTAGTAGGTACATCAGACATATACTTTTGGAGTTCTGAGAGAAAACTGTTCCTGTATTTTTTGTTCCTTTACTGTTGAGTGTGCTGTCATCTAGCGCGGGCACACACCCTGGTTCAGGAAAGTGGCTGGATTCTTTTGAATTGTTGGCTACAGATGAGAAATTACAGGGAGCATCTTTGTGGCCATGAGGGTGAGAAGCAGTTCTGTGTGAGAGTTGGGGTGGTTCAGCCTGGAGAAGAGGAGGTGCTAAGGAGACCTTACTGCAGCCTTCCAGTGCCTAAAGGGGCCTGCAGGAAAGTGGGGAGGGAATTGTACAAGGGCTTGTGGTGATAGGACAAGGGTGGTGGTGGTGGTGGTTTTAAGCTAAAAGAGGGTAGATTTAGATGCAGTATAAAGAGGAAATTCTTTACAGTGAGGGTGGTGAGACACTGGAGCAGGTTGTCCAGAGAAGCTGTGGACGCCCCATCCCTGGAAGCATTCAGGGCCAGGTTGGATGGGGCTTGGAGCAACCTGGTCTAGTGGAAGGTGTCTCAGGGGTTGGAACTAGATGATCTTTAAGGCCCCTTCCAACCCAAACCAGTCTATGATTCTATAATTATATTAGGGTATGATGGTGGGATCAAGCATTCATAGGTCTCATTTGCTGACATGTAGCAATTTAAAGTCCTAAGTTTCTTGTTCAGGAGGCAGTTAAGTGTCATTTTGAGAAAATATTTGATTTTTTCTGCTTTGAAAAGGCATGGATTGAAATATTTTCCTGAGCTGTGGCCACAGGGCCTACTCCAGAATCCTCCCAAAAATCAATGCTGAACATCCTGGTTCACTGTTATGTCTCTTGAAAAAATGCAGCAATCTTTGTTGTTCAGTAGGAATGAGAGTCCTGTATAATTAAAATAGCACAGTCAAACACTACAAGAAAGTTTCTGTGAATAAATACATTTAATCTGTTTATGTCTATTGAGTTTAAGTGCAGCTGTCTTGTGTATTCTCTTGGTGTTGCCACCTGAGTTTTGTGTAACTGGCACAAACCTGAAAAGCAAATCTAAAATCTACCTGCATATATATTTCCAAAATTCAGAAATTTAAATCCTCACATATTAATATTACCATTGCAAGTGATCATCCAATCAAGGAAAATGAATCATTAACCTTTCTAAGGTATTCAGGTTGAACTTCAAAATATTTGTGGTCAATACCAGACTTCAAAAGATTTGAAATAGTATCATTACAAAACAAACGTTTCTGAGGAAAACTCAATTTGCTGATGAATATTTAGTTCACAGGTTAAGGAAGTTGTCTTCAACAGACACACTAAATAACAATAACAGTAAAACATACATATGTGATCTTCCCCACTGTTGCCACAATAAAGATGTAAAAAAAAGAAATTAGAAACGAGAAAGTCTGTTAGCACATATAATTTGCTCACTGTTTCCAGACTGATTTTCTACTCCTGCTGACATCTATTCTTCTTGATTTTTGTGATTCTAAGTTTAAATTTCTTCAGGCAATACAGTATCCTTCATGTCCTCTGGGAGGCTATTCTTCAACCTATTGGACCAGAAAAGAAACGTTATTTTTTTTTAATTTGCTGACTGAATTTTCCTCTGAACAGTATTATTCAGTGACAGTGGATTATGTTTCCTTTTACAGCCTTAAATAATTCATTGTATCCTTGTTATTTACAGTCTTTGCCTTGCATGACCTCCTTTTACCCCAACTATTCAATACTTTTATATATTTTTTTTTTCAGGAGTCCATCTGTCTCTTAATCATTTGTTATTGCATTTCTCTGAGTCCTTTCCAATTTACTAGCATCCTTCAGGCTCTAAAAGACTTGTGACTTTATGCAGTGTTCTTAGGGTGGGTAAACCGTCCATGGACTTAGCACAGCCTCTTTGGTACAATATCCTTAGCTTTCAAACACACAGCATCTACCATTGCCTTCAGCATACACTGAAATACCAGTGCACTGGGAACAGTAAAGTAAGCAAAGGAGTGAACTGAGAAGTCAGGGTGTTTTGTCTCTCTGGAGACTCCCTAGTCAACACTAGGGTGAGCGATTCATTTGCCCTAAACAAACAAGCAGGTCAGCCCCAGTCATTTGACTGGCTTTGATTTAAATTCCCTTTTTCTTTATTTTCTCACCACCAAGTCTTTCCCATTACGTTCTCCGCAAAGAAGCACAAATCTTTCCCCCTTGGCACTGGTTTTGTTGACTATATATCTTTAATTAATATTTATGAAAGGGCTGCCCTGGTAACTCCTACCTTGGTTATCATTTCTGCCAAGCTTGCACCTCCCACCTGCTGCATGCAGTGTCCTACAGTTTTACACTTGCTGTCCCTCAGTGGTGCCCCAGGTCAGGGTGGGCCATCTGCACATACAGTACTCCCATTTGGTTAGCCACAGCATTCTGCAGTTTCTCATTTTGTTGTCTCAATAGCAGCACACGAGTCGGGATTAGCTATCTGTGCCCGCCCCTTAGCACATCTTATTATGGAGCACACCACATTCTGTAAATTACTATGACAACTTTTGCATTGGTGTGCCTCAAAACTAGGCATTATGGTAGAGCTCATCTGTTATCTATAGCACTGACTATTATTACCATCCCCTCTGGAGTGATTCAGCCCTGTTGCTGGTGCAACACAGTTCTCATAACTTTTGGCTCTGACTCCCCTCTTCTGATCATCAAAATCACACTGATCTTTTAAAGAACCACAATAATAGAAGATCTGCACCAAGAGGCATCAATTTGGCAATTTTCAGTCACTGTTAACTTGGTCCATCTGAAACGCTCACCCTTGCTTTCATAAAAATGAGGTGATTTTAGGGTTAAAGTGGAAAATGATGGTGAAACACTAGAGTTCTAGTCCAGCTCGAACAGATATTTCGCATTACCATGGGCAAATCACTGGCCTCTCTCTGTACGAAAAGATACCAAACTTATACACCCCCAAAAGACTGAGAAGTTTGAGGAGGGGGTGTGACAGATGCTCAGAATAGTTATTGTTGGAAATTTCTTTGAGACTTCCTGTCACTCTTGCCTTTTAATTGTAGCCAGCGTAAGACAGCTGTTGCTTCATACAGCCTTTGTGGGCGTGTTTACAGCGGCAACAAGCAATAAGACCTTTGTCATCAACAGAGGTGCTAGGATATTCCGGGGGGGGAGGTGGGGGGGAGGTGGTGAAAGGGTGAAGGAGGTTAAGAGACCTGAGATAGAAGCTGCTTATTTCTGAAAAACCTTAACACTCACAAGATGAAATATTTACCTTCTGTGCCACACAAGAAAAAAATCATTATAGCCCGTATTTTAGGTTTTAGTTTATCTTCTGATATCTTTTAAGATCAAAGCATTAAAATTGTGACTCAATGTATAATACTTAAGTTTTCTCATACCACAGTCAGAAACTGAAACAACCTTCTACAGTCAGTTATGGTAACAAATCTCGCTTTTGTGAGCCACTGTCAGTCTCATTTAGAAAAGCAAAGACATCTTTTTAAGTTCTCACTCTTTGGCTTTCAATTTATCTCAAAACTCCCATGTATTAGACTTTTAAAAGGAGTAAAATTAGTAAACATGGTCATTTATTATCCAAAACAATGTTTTACTTGTGATCCATGTTGGGGAATGTCTATGTTCATATAATAGTAGTGGTATATCTAAATATAAAAGAAAATTCTCTGTGATTTCTTCCCTCAGATATGCTGTCTCACATCCAGGGCCCCCACTCCTGGTTAATATGCAGACACATGCATTTCTCCTGCTGCTGGTTCTGGTGAGGACTCTGTTAAAGATGGATTTGCTTTCTGTTCCCACAGGAGAGTGCATATAGAAAAGGAAAAGATGTTGCAAAAGAAGTCGTCTTTGTAAATGGGTAGTAGATAGCCTGATGTGTTCCCTATAAGATATTATATTAATAGTTTTTGGAAAAAGAAAATACCATGAACCTATTTCACTCACCATTGGCTGATGAGTACTATAGGCTAAAAGTTCTCCATGGTCTTGGGAGGTTTGCTGTTGCTATTAAAACACTGATGTTCAGAGAGGAAAGACAATCTTCCTTCCTTCCCCTGATTAATAGGAGCTGTCTTCTCTTAATGCCCTGTGCAACTTAATTGATAAAATCTTTCAACCTAGTTTCACTGGTGGTTAGTATGTATGGCACATCCTTAGCATTTGTTCTGTGTGCTGTATTAGAGAAATATTCAGAAAATGAAAAATTACTGAACACAAGAAAGCTTCTGAAAGGGGGAAGAATCTGCAGGCTCATCTCATTTACCTGAATCTCCCAAGAGTGCAAAATTTGAATGGATGCGAGAAGGTTTTCTGGTGACATTCCAGCATGACTGGGTTTTGCTTAGACAGAGCCTAGATGCTGATGTATTTCAGTGTTGGACAAAAACAAAAAATACTGTAAAGGGGAGGTAGTACAAGTTTTTGTTTTTGCTTGCGAACCTCAAAGCAGCTTGAAGTTTGGCCTGAATTTTGAATAAATGTTCAGGTTTCGTATTTTATTAATTCAGACCAGTTAATCTAGTCTTAACAGCACATTCTGTATTTCCATATAAAAGACAAGACTTCTGAGGCATGCCCTCCCAACATTTACTCTGTGTTTTGGCTGCCAGAAGGGCTGGAATAGTTAACAGTTCCTTTTATTTTCTTTTTATTTCTTCTCTTTCTCCCTCTGGATATAAAAGATTGGTACATCCTCTCTTTTTATTTGTTATTCTTGCCCAGGCAGTGTCCTGGATATAGAGTAACACTGTAGGGTAATAGTCCAGAAAAGTATTTTTTTTCCTGAAAGTATGTGAGCAGTTAACAGTTAGAGGTTCAGGAAGATTGTTGCGATGCAGTCCCACACTCGGTGCTGGGAGCACTCGGTATTGTGAGTATGCTATAGGCATTGGCTTCATCGGAGCTGGGAAGTTACTGATGCTAAGGCCAGAACAACATCTGTGTCAAAGAGGCAGGGCTCTGGGTTCCAGCAGCGGGACCCTGTGGGTTAACCACAGAACGGGGACCGCTTACTTGTGGGACTCTCATCTCCCTTTTACACTCTGACAAGGCAACTAACACCTGCTTGGAGGTTACATGGCAAGGGCAATGTAACTGCTGCTCTTCTGGAAAGGTCGTTGTCTAAGAGACCAAATGTAGACTCATGCACAGGATGCCCAGCAGCATGAAGCTGCTGTGTGAGCCAGGAGACAAGGAGCCAGGAATGGCCCCTTGCACAGAGCACAAGTCAGGGCAGAGCAAACAAAGCTTTGCCTCCAACTGGGGACACACCTCGTACGAGCATCCTGACATCCATGCTGCCTTAAGCCTGTGCTCTGCACTAATAACCTGATTCTATCAAGGCACCATCCTGGGAACCTTTTTCAAGTGTAACCAGGAGGAACCTGTGCTTGTATGCCAGAGTCGGATCCTGCCAATGTGGGAGCAGTTGCTGCATAGCTGAGATGACAAAACCTGCTTTCAGCCGCCAAACAGCTTGGGCTGGCTGAGTCTCTGTGGGGGCTGGAGTCCCGGCAAGCAGGCTTGGGGATACTCTGTGACTGCTGTAATTCAGGCACGCAACAGACATTTCCAGTGAAAGAACCCAATTTAACATGGGCATTACCTGCTCGAGCTGCACTGGGAAATGTCAGGAAAGATGAGTTTTGGCTAATGTGCTCAGTGACACTTGGTAAAGGGCAATGCAAGCTAAGGGTAGGCAGACTAATAGCTGTGATGACGTTTCATGTATCCATGATTGTTTTTGCTAGTCTGGGAAAGGTATATACTTATTTATGCCAAGATAACTAATGGCTGAGCTCGCGTTTCCTTCACTGTTGGTCTCACTAAGACTGGACTAGGTTTTGTGCCTACTGCTGCCTGCAGATTTAGCTATGAAAAAGCAGATGACACCAGTTTGGATCTCAATAGTAAGCAGAGCTCCCATATGAAGCACAAATATTTCAGAATGTTGTAATTAGAGCACACTAAGGGAGCTTGGTGAGAAAACCATTTTTATTGGTATCATTAATTTGCTAGTTTTAGGAGGAAAAAATATGAAATGTGCTTTTTAATGTTTTAACTGCCTTCATATATATTGCTGTAGGTACATAGAAATGGTGGAATGAACACAGACTAGAGCTAAGAGGGAGCTGGAAGCCATCTCAAGAGGTCATCTTAACCCATCCCTTTACTCCAAAGCAGAATCACCCAAAGCATCCCTGAAAGGCATTTGTTTTATCTGTTCTTCAAGAACTTCAGTGCAAAGGTACAACTGCTTCTTACGGGAAACTTCTCCAGTCCTTCATTAGCCTTACTGTTAGAAAATTTCCCTTACTGTCTAATGCATTACCCCCTGTCCTATCCACCAGGTGCACAGACAGATTTTTATTCCTTGAAGGATGCTTTTGCATTCTGCATTATGTTTTCCTGACATCTTTTCCTTGAGCTGAATAATTCCTTTTTTCCTTTATTTTTCGTCTTTTTTCCCCCTGATTGAGACACATTTTTTAGGTGTCTGGCCTGATTCTCACCAGTCTTCTCAGACAAAATGTTCCATTCTCTTTTTGAAATCCCATGTCTGAAACCAGACTCAGTATCCCAGCTGAGGTCTTAGGAATAGAAGGGATATTTTCAGCATCATAGATCATATCCTTGTTCATACACCTAAGGGTGATGTTAGAGTTTGGAAGCTTTTTTGATCTCTATAATATGCCAAGATTAATTAAAATTCACTTTGTGACTACTGTGGTCTTAAGAACATATCTTGCAGAGTGATCGCTTGGCTAGCTCTCTGTCCTATCTGAAGTAGAGTATTCCTGCCTGCCTGAAATACCTTGCACTTGAGTTTATTGAATGATACCTTTTAAATTCCAGACTGATTTTCTTTTTGCAAAGATCATTTTGTATTCTGTTAGTGTTTTCTGGAGTGCTGCAGCTTTATGGCATCTGCAAATTTGGTAAGTGCACTCTATTCCATCACTGGGTCTATGAATGGAAGTACAGACAGCAGGATAGTACCAGGCTCTCTGACACTACACTTGAGACATCCTCCAGTATGACAGAGGACTACTAATCTGGATTTGCCAGGACAGATCTGTAATAATGCATGAACATTGCTTAATAGTAAGAGTATGTGCTGTGCCTATGTCTCCAGGAAAATCTGAAATATCCCTCATTTCTCAAACTGAACCTGAACCAAAACTATTGTTTAAAAGTCACCGATTAGCCTCAAACTAAACTGATTCAAACTGCTGATTTTTTCCTGAAGTGGAAGTGAACTTTGTTCTGGGCAGCTTTGTGGATCTCAGACTGGAATTAATGGAAAAGACCCTGCTGCAAATGGATCTAAACTGACACTGAAATTAAAGAACATTGATTGAATTCCTTTACAATAGTATAATATGGACTGCATTTCTTTAGCTTGCCCATGAAAATGCAAGGAGATAGTGGCAAAAGTCCCTCCTAGATCAAGGCAAGCTACAGAATATAGAGGTAAGGAGATGGTAGCATGTGCTGCAGCCAAAGACTGGGACATGCCCGAGCTCCTTGGTCACCCTCTCACCTAAATGCAGAGACCAGGATATAGTTCATTTTGTCCTTTGTCCCCATTCCAGCCCCAGATGCTCCTGCTTCCCCATCCACAGAAAGGGAATAAGAGAGATTTCTTTCTCGGGCATGTTTTGGTGCTTAAGTGAACTCACAGTCTGAAGCTTGTCCGTGCCCAAGTTATGTGTCAAAGTACCCAGCTTCATCTGTCACCACCACAGCAAAATTGAACTGAAAGAGCAAGAGTAAGTACAGCACCTAGCATTTTTAATTTCTTCCTAAAAGCAAGCATAAATATGTAAGGAAGACAATTCTGCTGCCATTACACTACTTGAAATCATGGATCAAGTTTGACATTGGGGAATTAAAGCGGAGAGTGAAAATTGCCCCTTCTTTAGCAGCAGAAAATATCTCAAGCTACATTTTGAAATACCATTTTCACATGCAGGGATAACAGAGCTCCAAGTGATGGTCTGAGAGCCACTGGAGAAAGTATATAGGGCATGTTTCCAGTCAGTGTTACTGAAGACAAACCACAGCCCTGAGCGTTTCAAACTTTCTTTGTGGGGCCTGAGAGCCATCGGCTTCTTAAATGCTATCAAGGGAGGGGACTGTGTAGCAGAGTAGACCTCTCCTATCTGCTAGTTCCTACTGTTTTGTATAGGAGGGGACAGACAGGATCACTTAAAGGAGTTAGACAGGTTTGAGTGTCAGGATTGTGACTGAAATAAGAATTTTTTAATGCGGTTATCAGGACTGTGCTTTTTCTCTTCCGGAATTTTAGTAACTATTCTACAGTTGCCACAATTGAAGGTTGTTTATAATTCATTACCTAAGCTTTTCTCTGATTAATTTTATTCTTATTGTTAATCCTTCATTCTCTTCCCCCTTCGTGAGGTTCAGACGGAGCTAACTTTTCTCGTGGAAGATTAGCAGAATAGCCCATCAAAACTAAAAGTGACCCTGAATGCTAATCCATCTTCTAAACCAGACCAAGTCTGAAACTGCTGGATGGTTTCAGGGTGTTTAAAGGTTTAGAGATACTTAACTGCTGGGAGCTCAGCTATGCAGAGGACATTTTTGCCAGCACAGCGCTGGCAGTCTTAGTGGATGGGATTTAACTGGGGAATAATCTTAGAAAAAATTAGGTAAATCTAAGCTCTAAAAATCTTTAAGATGTGCCCAACAAGCCTTCTACTTGAAGAATTGTTGCCATCATGAACATGGCACTTGCCAGAAGAGAAACCCTTCCTATACCTAAATGTAGCAAGCTAAAAGGAGAAAAAAAACAGCCAGAAGGGTTAAACCCCAGGCAGGTTCCCCCTATGATGGAGAGATTCTGGAGGGTCCTCGGAGTTTATAAGGGTTTTCACTGTTGCTTGTTCCATTTTACTTGGAAGGTGCCCAGACACCTAAGGATGGTCAAAACTGACCTGAGTTTCCCTTACCTGAGGGTGCAAAATCTGACAATGAATGAGATCTTTACCTGGGCTAAATCAGAGTAGTTTCATAAGAGTTTGTGGCCACTGCTCTCTGCCTCGCATGGTCTGCATGGTTTCTGCTAGAAAAAAAAAACAAAACCAAACCTGACACAGGGACTCACACTGTGTAACATCTCACATCTGCAGCAAAGCACGGAAGAACAGCTCTGTCTGCAGAGAGACAGGAAGGCTTCTCTTCACTTACAGGTGTAGCACAGAATGAACAGACCTCACCTCTTTTCAGTACCATTAGCTGCATACTCCCCAGTAAGTAATGCTAATTTATACAGGGCTGCCTAATGAAATCAGTGTCTATGCAATGATCTTGTGCTTTACAACTGCTGCTAAAGGCTATTTGACCATACTTTCCAAAGGTCAGTGCACAAAATCATAGCTGAAAGCAAAAAGTACCAGAGCAATTTGCTCTGTCCAATAAGGATTGTGGTGAATGAAGGTTTCAACTTGGTTATTGGTGATGTGCTTTAAGTTGTCTTTAAGGAGAGGTGCTTTTTCTGCGATGCAGACAAAGAATTCCAGCCTCTTTGCATGATGCACTTTCAACTGCAATTAAGTGGTGCCTATTTTTCAGCTGAGTTAGGTTAGAACAAATGGCTCCTTCTCTGCAGAAAACAAAATACACAGCAGCAATGACAATAAAAATCAGCTACTGTTCTGCTGGGGGAGGCTGCTGCTGTAGGAAGCTTTGTCGCTGAGCTACCAGCCCTCAGCAGGACCACTGCCTTGGAAAAAAGATACTTTTTTTCCAAGGGATCACAGATGAAGTTCAGAAAAGGTCATTTGGTAGCCCCCAACCCTCTTGCCTACAGCATGTGACAGCTGAGACATGTAATTACTAAACTAAATGCATGGCAGCATCACTACTAGGATTAAAACCAAATGCTTCACTGGCTTTTTTCCTTGCATGTGGCTAAAGGGTTAGTGTAACCTCTGCCTTGATACTGCTTTTGTCTCCCTATGAGCTTAGACATCACAAATTTCTTATCCCTAAAGCCTAGTGATTTATAAGGTTTGGACCCTGAGTTGTTACAACCTTTTCTTTTTTCTTTTTTTTTTTCTTATTTGTATGGTTTACAGCATGGAGTCACCATGTTACTGTGTCCATAGGAAGGCTACTAACTTAATTTTTTTTTTTTTTTAATTGAATGAGTCAATAGTTTGGAATTTATGGGATACAGCTGAGATCTGTTACTTTATGTTTGACAAACCACTTATGCAATGGAAATCACGAGCCATTTTCTGCTGAACAACACAGCACTGTCTGAATTGGACACTGAAGATACCTGTTTGTCCTCACATCTTATAGGAGGAATCCAGGCAGAGAGCTTGTTCTGCACACTCATTTCTAGATGGGTAGAATTAAAGGAAATGATCCCAAAGTTTTGGGTAGAAGCTGTAAAAATATGCAGACACCTAAAGATGCAGAAGATCTAAGTGATTTTAATGAACCATTGATTTTTGTCTATTCTCTTGTGCCTTTAGATGCTAAAGAACTATTAGAAATCTGAACTTACTTTTTTAGAGCCTCAGCTCCTCATCCATGAAATGGGAACATTCTTCTTTTCTCCATATTCTTGCTATTTGTACTTAACCTTTCCAAGCCAGGGGCATCTTTTGAACTTGTGCAACAATATATTTCAGGCTTCTGGAAGCTACCATAAGCCAAACAGATAAAACCAAACAGATAGAAAAGATTTCATCACAAAGTCCATTGTAATCCTATTCTGTTCTTCAGGAGAAAGTCTTCACAGAGCCCAAGGGGAGAACAGTCTGTGGAGCATCTTCCCTCCTGAGCCACGTGGTGCTGGCCTTCTCTAAGGAATGAGATGCCTGGGGATGTACGGTACAAGGAAGCCTTCCAATGTGATTATCAGAGTCTGGAGATGATCAGAGGGTGGCAGTTTCTAGATCTGCCACTATCACTCCTTTCAGTTGCATGGCATTCTGTTTGAACATAGCCTATTCCTTGAAGAGAAAAAAGCACTCGTGGGAAATGGGGTCTCTAAAGAAACTGAGTGGTTATTTAAAAAGCCCACTTAAAGGGGCTTACTCACAGACTTTTCACAACAGTTGCAAGAAGATTATTTGCAGTAGGTTGTGACTGTCCCACCTGAGGCATATTTCTTAATGCTGGCACCTGTACAGCCTTTCTGCTACCTGTATATAATGCATGGCTAGGGACTAACACAGCCTAGGTCTCAAAACCAGCCTCACTCAAAATGGGTGGGAGGATTTACAATTGAAATAAAATACAGTATTATGAGGGTTAGGAGTTTTTATATAACAGAATGGAAAGATATTTACCCAAGACAGAGAGACTGTATTATTAATGTATCTACATGCAGTATAGATATGCCAAAAATATCCTATTTTAAATTCACTTCCAAAACATCTTAATCCGATTGATGATCTCTAGCTTCTTATATTCAAATCAGTTTGAGATGTGAGCTGAGTGTCTTATAAAGGAAATGCTGGTCAAAAATACTGAAACCAGTGTCTCTGGGTAGTTTCCATCCTCAAATCTCTCCTCATTCAAACTGTAATTTTCCTGAAAGTCATTTTAGACTGCCAATAGCATCCTTCTTTTTTTTTTAATCTTATTTTTTTTAATTGAGTAAAATAATTTTCAGTTTGAGGGAAAATGTACGAGAATATCTCCTTTTGTTGGTTTCTTTGTTTTTGTGCTTTTATTATCCACTATATGGATGGATTAGCTATAGGCATGTTCACATAATTGAGAAACAAGAAAACATGCATGTTCTTTGGAAGATTAAGGTAAAGGCAGGATAAGAAGAGGGTGACAAAGACTCTAATGGGATTTGTAAAGCAAGGTACAGGTGATGTAAATATCAAATATATGTTAAAAAAAAAGGAAAAATGAAAAGTATAAGTAGTAAGGGAAGGCAAAGAAGGTAGAAACTGTATGAGTAAACTGTGGATAACATGTGGAGATATAATTGGAAATATGCCCCAATTCATATACCCAACTGCTCCATGTTAAAATTTTGCAGGCAACCCTAACCCGTGTTTTGTGGCACTTTGATTGCTTTGACCTCACAATTTCGGTGTGCATGTGTACGTGACACGTGTAGTACATTATGTGCCAGTCCTATGTCATGTGAAAAGATGACTTGGACCAGAATATAGAATTGCAATAGGTGTATGTGGAAAACTTAGAAAACATACATTTTAAGAGATATTGTTACAAAACCAAACATGCAGCAAACGGGAGATTTTTCAGTGATGCCTATCTCTTTTTTTCCTGGTCTGTGCAATGGACTCTTTTGTATTCTCTTATTGTTTGGCATCTCTTACCTTTATTTTGATTGCCTCAAGGGATTGTGTCTGATACCCTTTATTTGCACCATTTGGAGGGAACAAAAGGGAGAGGAAAAAGAAAATTTGTTGGGACTGATACCTTCCAGTCAGAATTGATCTTTTCTACTCCTGTCTGTGACTTGGTGGTTGATCCACAGGCTGGACCATTTTTCCATCGCTCCCTCAATCTTCTCACCATCTCACTTGTGAACAATAGGATGACTGTTAACTACAAATATTAAAATTTCAATGTTGTTTTAATTTAAAACAATCAATTTCCAGATCAAAATAACAATCAGTGGAAAAATGGATTGTGAAAGACATATGTAGCCCATGGTCTAACAGTAAGAATTGGGTCCTTACCTGACAATTACATCTTTTGAAATCTCTGACAATGGTGGTCGCAATAAATTCCTTTTATTTTTCAGCACTGCCAATGACTATTCTGCTGAACAAATATATTGGACATGTATTTTTCTCTGTACCCAGTGCTGTTGTGTTCCTATTTCATTCCAGCTGGACATGTGTCAAGTAATTTTCTGTCTTTTAAGAGATTAATTCCAGAGGGCATTTAGCACACAGTGGTTTTGTGTGAATCTCACCACTTAGAAGTCAGAAGAGTTTAAAAAGAAGCTCTGCTTAACTGTGCCCATCTGCTCCCTGCATGTTCACACATGGCTCTGCTCCCTGCTGAGATAGATTGCATGTGCTTGAGCAGGAGCAGAGTGGGAAGGAGCATTTCCCTACCCAAGCACAGCTCTCTATAAGGCGTGCAAACTGTGATGCCCTTGCCGCACCATATCTGGGACCCCTCTCCCAGAAAAGATGGTAAAAATCCTGGACATGTGCTCCAGCTCCTGAAATTCATGGCATTGCAGGGCAGTCAGGCAGTTCTGCAAAGAACAGCCTTTAAAGTCTTGCAATCTTCACCACTTCACACACACTTGCTCTTGAGTAAGGCCTGATAAGGATATTTAAAGATCATTGGTGTCACCAGTTGCTGTAGCAGACACTTGAGAGTTTCCCTTTCCTCTGCTTTTCCTTGCATTTTTTAAAGCAGCTGAAAGGGTATGCGAAATATGGCAGGAGAGAAGGTCTTACCTTTTTACATGAGGACAAAACCAGCAGGATCTAATGATGATGTCTAGAAAAAGAAAGGGGCAAATCTGAGAAAAAGTGATCAGATCAAGTTCCACAATAAAGATCACAGGAATTTTAGAAGAGGGGAAGGCAGAAAACCTTGGATGGAATGAAACACCTGTCTGTCATTTTGCAAAAACTAACAGTCAAGCAAAAAGACTGGGTATTTTGGCAGTCTTTGGGTCAAAAAGACCTGTGAATGATAAAAGCTGCTGCCAGATGACTCTGTTCTTCTACCCACTAATGATATCTCACTGTCAACTGTGAATAAAGCTTGTAATAAACAGTCCTTTGAATTCATAAATCAGTTAGTGCTGAATCTTTTCTTCCAGAAAAACTCCCACTGACTCCAATTGTTTTGGTATTTGGTATTTGCTAACGAGAAGCCTGGTCTGTGGAGTTTCCCCCTCCCTCGTATGGGAGACTGTAGTGAGAAGCAGAAGTACCCAGTACCTTGCAGGAGGAATCCCTCAATCGTTCCCTCACCATCTGGGAGAAGTGTCGCTGTGTCACAGTGAAACTTGAATCAGGATGTTGCCATGGCAGGAATAATTTTTACCTTTGGTCTTTTAACTTACACACAGGCACCCTGTGAAGAGTTTCCTGCACATCCTGCGGAGCTGAGTGCCTCCTTGCTTCTGGCCAGGCATCTACCAGCATTTTAAGGCAACTAAAGACCTTTGTAAATGTAGCCCAGAGCTCCTAACCACTGCAGTTTTCTTGAGAGAGTTGTTGTCTGCCCTTAGCTCCCACGGTGTTTAATTCAATGTGAAAGCACGGGAAATCCTCAAACAAGAGACATGTCAGTAATAATTCTAGGGGAAGTCTTAGAGTCTGACACTTTCCAGCTTTCCAGAAGACTGTTCCAACCACTTAGCCATGCTTTGCAGGACAGGGAACAGGGGGTGCTTAGGATTTGCTTTGCCTCTGCTCTTAACATTTGTCCAAAATGATTTCCACTGGGAAAAGATTTAAACATGCAGATGTCCAAACTGCAGACCCTGCTGATTTGCGTAGTTTGGTTAGAAGTACAAAGTTTCTGGATTGGTGTTTTTGTGTTTTTTTGTTTGTTTTTTTTTAAGGGGATGGGGGGTGGAGATTGGGGCAGGGCATGTGTGAAGGAGGGAGCATTTCACATCTCTTTTTCTTGCTGATTTTAGTGACTGGCAAGTGATTCATGTATGGGAGAGCAACAAAAGCCCATGAAACTCCTGTGGCAAAAGTAAAACAGGGATTGCAGGGTGCACATGGGGTAAAATACTCATACCAGACCATTAAACAAATGATTTGAATCCCAGCTTTCAGGATACTTTCTGCTTCGTCTAACCTGTTCAAAAGAAAGCCTTTATCCAAAGAAATGTGAACAGACAAAGCCTGTAACAAAAGCCTGCCAAAATCTTGTATGAGATTCCTCCAGTCTTCTCTTCTTTTCAGTTTGCTAGCAACAGAAGCAACTCAAAGCAAAAGAGTGTTATAATCGTTTTATGCCTGCACGTCCCTGGCCCTCGCATGAATGAAGTTTGCAGGGGGAAGCTGTGTCAGCACTGGGAAAAACTGATGCGACTGCAGTTCATCTTTACCAAGCTTATTGTAAATTCTGTTAGTAGCAGTGTTAGTGTTTCACATACTCATTGTAAAGGCATAAGGGACAGGTCCTGTCTCCGTGCTCTCCCTCTCCTGTCCTCATGGGAAGGATCACGTTCTCAGCCAGCGTAAACTGTTATAGCAACACTGATGCCAATGAAGTATTGTTTACTCCATCCAAAGAGCTGATTCACAGGCAGTGAGTGAAGGAAAAAAGACAAACTGCATCTCATGGTACACTAGAATACTCAGAAGTTGTTGATTTCTGTAATCTGTCTTAGAGTTGACAGAAAGCAAATAACACAAGTCATTGCTTAAATTTAGTCACATAAACTAGGGAATTCTAGCCTTTTTCAGACTCCAAACATGTTTTAAAAATGCAAACCCATTCTATAAAGCCAGCTGACTTTATTAGCAATGTCCTGTGCAATGATCTGTGCTAAGCCTGGCTCCAGGACCTAACTCTTGCAAAACACGTGTGGTAATTATTAAGCCTGTTGTATTAGCAGCTTTAAGCAGCTAATGTTCAACAGAGTTGTTGCTGAGTTTTAGATTATTGTTTCTACAACTGCAGTGTTTGGAAAACTTGGCAATAGGAAGTATTTTCATCTGTTCTTATTTTGCTGTCATCGTAATAAAGATCACAAAATTAAATTAGAATAACAAGTATACTAGTAATTAAAAGATTCATTCAGTGAGGCTCTCTTGGAAAAAAAAATAAAATGTCCAGGGAATCTACCTGTATTTCTTAAGACTCTATGAAGTGTCATTCTGGGTCACATCACAAGTCTATCCAGCCCCAAATGTTCCTTCCTACAGGGATCAGCTGCAAACGCTTAGGATGAATGTAAGAAACAGGGAACAGAGAGGGTGGTTCTTCCTTGGTGCACTAAGCCATCTTCTTTAAAATTGACAAATGCTAGATGTTGTATCACTTCCATGACATTTAACACCACAGCCCCAGGAGCTGTCTAGGCCAGTTTTGAATATGTTTAAACTTTCACTCACCTCTACGTCTTGTGATAATGAGTTTTGCGATTTTTTTGTAAGTTGTGTAAAAGTAGTTTTATTTGTTTGTTCTTTCTAATAAAAACATTGGGGCAGCTCTAGTTCTTATATTCAGTCAAAATAGCTTGTAATTACTGCTTGTCTGCTAGTTAAGATTGTGTAGACCTCCTTGGTGACTTCCTTCAGTCTTGCATTTCTCAAAATGAAGAACTGCAGGCTGTACTCACATGGAATCTGTACTGTATTTCTATTCACCCTTAGCATGACTTTAAAACTACACTATACTGTTTCCAAATTGATTGAATTGGATTGTGTTCAAGATGTGAGCATTCGGTGGATTTATAAAGCTGTGCAAAGATATTTTCTTTTTTTGTTTCCCATACTATTCCTAATAACTTTGAACATTAGATTTGCCTTTATGATCATTGCAGAATGTTGTGCTAGTGTTTTCAGAGACTCATTCAAATATTTTCTGAATGATGATAGCTAATTTAGAAACCATCATCATTTATGCCTGTTTACATGGGAAGTTTCCCTTGTGTATTACACTGCATTCCATCAACATCACAATTTCTTCTGCCATTCTAGTGCCTAGGCAAAGAATTTCATAAAAATTAATACTCAGAAAAATTGTAATTTGGAAAAGTAGGAAATGAAGAGTTAGACTTTTCTGAGTCCAAGCATTTCAGTCCAAAATCAAATATTAAATTTTCAATGAGATGTTGAGAAGCTGACTCTTCTTTGAGTGACCATGATGATTCTCGGTAATTAGATCATAACATCATTCATTCCTCTGTTCTTTCTCCCATACACTATTCCAGAGCCAGACAAGAATTTTCGTATGAAGCAAGTTGTATCTGAAGGAATTTAAAGAGAATGGTCTTCAGGTGAATTGTGTTGGGTTTGCTCAAAATACAATGTATTCAGAAAGCAAATTTATATTTGCAATTATGAGTTGTAGACTTAGGAACACACTTGTGTTTGTTGAAACAAAAAAATCATATGATATATATCAATCAAAGTTAAAGAACAGTATAAATTCTGACTGTTAAATATTCTTAATGAGTCACTTAGCAGCAGCTCCAGACTAGGACTCCAAAGTCTTATTCTAATGCTGAACTTAACAAGCTGTCAGCAACCCACTCAAAAAGTGTGAAGTTAAATAGCTGCAGAATTGGCTTTCCAAATTTGTACACCTGTTGTGTTCTGCATCAAGCAACGACAAACTTGAGGAATGGACTGCCCAGTGCTCAGGCAGGAAAAAATAGCAAAATACATGAGAAACATTTTTAACCAGGACTGACTTAGTCAACTCTAATAGGATTATTCACTTAATATTCCATTCTGAAAATAGATAGGTAGCTAGATTAATTTTATACAACTATATTATTCCACACATTTTAATGATGGTCTACTTATATGAGGAAATATAGAGGATTAAGGAGTGATTTAATAATTTCATCCTTAAATAAGTTTTGGAGAAAGGCTGAAGAGTGAATATTGTGAAATGTTTTCAAGACAGAACAGAACCATTCTTTTCTCATTTCAAGACAGATAGAAAATTTAAATGGAAGGAAAGAGGTAATGGAAAAATGCTACTTCCTGCTTTGCCTAGTTGTTACTGATGTCACCAATGACATCCTAATGTTTCTGGTAATTTAAACAATAAGAAAAGCTACAGCCTTATGAATTCTTTTGTAGTAGGCAACTATTCTCTATGGCAGTATAGACAATATATTATATATGGTACAAAAAGTACCATAGTGCCTTATTTACTGTAGTAGTTTAATGGTGACATAGACTTTTACTTTATTAACATAATGCCAGCTTCCCTGTTCATAACTGGGTAACCAGCCCACAGTTTATATGCAGAACACATATATCTCTACTATATGGGAGGGCAGGAGGGAAGCAAGTAAAAAGAAGGGGGAAGAAAAAGCTTGCAGTAGTTTAGGTTTTTATTCATGTGACTGAAAAGCAAAAGAACTGAGCAATTATATGAGCACTTTCAGTTTTGTAAAATTGTCTGCTGCTGCATTCAGCACTGCAGCAGCTTTGATTTCACCCCCACACCTTTAGATCTCTGGGAAATTAATAATGTGAACTGTGATGATGCTGTATGTCTGTGCCAGTCAGGACACCATCAGTGGCACTTTAAGCTTATTTTCCCTCTTTGGGAGAGCATTGCAACGTCTAAGGACTCTGGTCTCTGAAGGGCAGAGAAAGGACAGGATGCAGACCGGGGTTTTGATTGGAGCATGTCCCTGAAGTCAGTTACCATACAGAACAGGATAGATTCCCTGTCTCCCTGCAAAGTAAGCTGCTGGAAGGAATTGCACATTTTATTTTAATTAAGAAATTAGAGATGAGGTTTAACAGTGTCCTACTGCATGCTCACAAAAGTATACTTGCACATCTGCGAACCAGGTATTTGCCAAGGTTACCATATGTAATACATGTTATAGAAAAAAAGAGATTTTTTGAGAAACAGGTGAGTGTTCTGGCTTGAAATCCACCAATTTTTCTTGGTTTTGCTGTGTCATATGCAAAAAAGGCTTTTACACTGCCATACAATCAGAAAACATTCTCTGGGGTTTTTATGCCTCTCCTGCTGATTAATGAATGGAAGGCATTCGAAGCGGCTGTCTAAAGTGCTCTTGAGCATGCTAGTAATTGATTTTTAGCTTATATTTGCAAATGGATATATTTTTTGTACTCCCTCCTCAAAGGAAATAAACTAGTACAAAACCTGAAGGAGGTCCTTGCTTGCAAAGGATGCTGGCTGGCCAGCCCTGTAGAACTGGAACAGAGGCAGAACATATATAAAGTCAGAGTGTTTTTTTTTCCTTTCTTGCCTCAACAACATACACAGTAGGTAGAAATACAGGTGAACTGGTCATCTCTAACTCCTTCCATTGCAGCTTCGCCCCTTGTAACATTTGCTAACAGAGGACTAGGCTCCAGGTCACTCACTTTGTGGCTGAAGGAGCCCAGTGATGTGGTATTGCCTTAACCTTTGACCTGCCATAATCTCACCTTTCAAAAGTGGAAAAGTGGCATTTGGGACACTTCTGTCCTAGAATTGGGTGGAGGACCTGGATATTAAACAGTCCAAAAGCCTGAGATTACTGTTGTACAGTTTCTGAAAAACCATCTCCTTTGCTGCTTCCACAGAGATGAACAGTGTTATTTTACAGCCATGTCTTATGGAGCTGAGGCTAGCCATAATCTAGTTCCTTTTTTTCCCCACTTAAACAATGCAAAGGAGACTGGACATAATGTTACAATTTAATCATGCACTTTTAAGAGTTGTCAAAATCCACTCCATGCAATACAAACAAATGTATATCCTACACCCGGACTGTCTCAGTCCTTTAACTTTAAATGTGGTCTCAATGTTGGCCATGCAGCCTAGACCCAGCAATTTTCTGTTTTTTTTTCTCAGAAGCAGGAAGCATGTCCGGTTGTTAGCACATGATGTTCATGTTTGTGTGAAGTGACGACATGCTGGACAGATCTGGACAGTATAGCAACATGGGAGCCTTGAGACCATACCATTCCCCATGCACAGGATGTCTTGTCTGGCTTTAGACTGAAAGTATTCCAATTCCTTCAGCTGCACCACATGAACCATGTTGATATTTTACCAGATTTACATCCAAATCTAAATTCAACAATTCCATTTGTTTGTTTTCTTATTAATTTCTTCCCTGCTTAGATTTCACAGTTCCCTTACTGTAGAACTTCTAACAAAGTAGCTCAAGATATCGCAAAAACTAATGGGAAAATCTAATAGTATTCCATATTCATATGTGTATGAATGTAGAACAGATAAAATGAGTAAAAGACATGGTTGCAACAAAATACAATTTCTCACTTCCAGACCCCAGCTGGCATGAAATGTAGCATGTAGAAATGCAGATGGTTCTGTTCATAACCCTGGCTTAAGTGGTACGCAGAAATGTGACCAATAAAAATGATTATGCAATATCAGACCTGTGTAAAACATGTATGGATGAAGACAACATGTTGTGATAGAAACGGGCAAAGCAGCTGGCACCAAACAGCTGCATCTTAACTCCAGAAATTGCTAGGACACTGTGTGGACCGGCAGTTCCCTGAGGACTGGAGGTCAGGAGAATGTGGGAGGTCGCCTGGGGTGGTAGGGCAGGATCTCAGTATCCAGGGCCCGTCCCACGACCCCAGCCAGGGCGCAGGGCAGCAGGGAGAATAGGGGCAGCCCCGGCCTGGGCATCAGACACCTCCTTGGAGATGGGGACTGGCCAAGGACAGGCTGGGATGTCAGCCTGTGGGTGGGGTCAGGATCAGGCCTGGTGAGGGGAAGCTGCATCAGATACAGCCCTGGTACGTGCAAATACAGACTGTTAAGAATATTACCATGCTTACAGGTAGAGACTGAACGGCGGTGCATTTCAGAGAGATGCTGCACAGCCTGCGTCTTTCACTGTCTTCTGAAAGTGTTGCGTGGTGTGCTGTAGCCTGTAAGAGGTACTTGGTATCTGAGAGGTCCTAATTACTGTGACCACACAGAAGATTTGTCTGCTGGAACAGACTGTGCCACTATAATGAATATTTAAGCCAATGTTCTGCCATGAAAATAGGCTGTGCTGCATGAGGAAGCATTCAGCTGCAGGCAGCCAGTGGTGGGCTCCCCTGAAACTGGTCTTGTGACCACTTATTAATTAGCAGTTTGCATACTAGTGATATGTGCAGATGATACATGGTTGAACAGCAGCAGCAGCAGCAAAGGGCTGGAATTTCAGAGAAAGAAAAAAAAAAATTAGCACCAAGTCTGAAATAATTGAAATGGGCAGTAATACAAAGTGCAAGGGGCAAACAGGGAATTCTCTTATAAACTCACAACCATTCTTTGGAAATGAGTAATATATTTGTGTATATATAGTAATTTTTAGAATTTATGTCAATGATCAATGTCATATGAGCATGGAAAAAGCAAATGTCAATCTCTCCTGCAGGAGGTAAGGTGTTCTCCATGGGGAGGGGGGATTGCTGTCACCTTTTGGCAAGGCAGCCAGCAGGCAATAGGTGGATGCCTGGGTACAGGCACAGTCAGTCAGGTGAAGGGAGGAGACATGGAAGTGGGAAGAGCTGCAGGGAAAGGAGGATTGGAGTAATCATGGATGCAGCTTGTGAGAGGAGGCCTGGAAGGAGGATATTTTCTAGCTTGGTAAAATGAACATTGAGAGACAACATGGTTGCTTTCAAGGAACTCATCAGTAATTGAATACTAGATAATAAGGTGCAGGACTTGTTAGCACATGATAGGATTTTTACCAGTGTTTACATTTTTCTTGTGAGCCTATAAACAATGCACTTCCTAGTGATAGACATAAGAATAAGTCATTTTCCTGGGAGACTGAAAATCTAAATTGAATCATGTTTCAAGATTGAATGACATAAGATGCCTTTGCGATGAAATCAGCTGTAGGTAACGGTGAGATCTAACTGTTGCTTTTGGCTCTGCTAATACGCCAGGAATGAGATCTGTTTTCAGAGCTGTCAGAGAAGTTTCATAGACTGCCAAAGTGAGAAGTAGATTATGGTCTGCCCTGCAATCACCATAGGTATTTTAGCACAAGTGAGTTTCTGTGCATCTTTCCTAATGTGTGAAGTGCAAGCAGCGTAGACTTTATATAGCACACAGACGTACTTTGGCAACCCATAGTGTTGGCGATGGGCTAACTGGGGCATGGAACTTCCTTTCAGAGAAAACTCCTCAGTTTCTTATGCAGCTTTCCTTCCTACAGTGTTACATATTTATATGCACACACACTCACCCAGCCTTTTGGGAACTTTAGAGTTGATCTTATGGAAGACATTTCTGATTCTACTACCTGCACCCAGGCAGATTTCACATGCCATCAGACAGCCTTATTTGGTGGCTTTTGGCTCTTTCATATTGTCCTGGTTTTGGCTGAGGTGAAGTTAATTTTCTTCTTAGTAGCTGGTGCAGTGCTATGTTTTGGATTTTGTATGAGAATAATGTTGATAACACACTGATGTTTCAGTCGTTGCTAAGTAATGCTTACACTAAATCAATGAGTTTTCAGTTTCCCATGCTCTGCCAGTGAGCAGGTCCACAAGGAGCTGGGAGGGAGCAGAGCCAGGACAGCTGACCCCAACTAGCCAAAGGGATATTCCATACCATACGATGTCACACTCAGCATATAAAACTGGGGAGAGAAGGGAGGAGGTTCGGCGTTGTGGCATTTGTCTTCCCAAGGTCACCGTTATGTGTGATGGAGCCCGGCTTTCCTGGGGATGGTTGGACACCCGCCCACGATGGAAAGTGGTGAATGAATTCCTTGTTTTGCTTTGCTTGCATGCACAGCTTTTGCTTTACCTATTAAACTGTCTATCTCAACCCACGGATTTTCTCACTTTTATCCTTCTGATTCTCTCCCCCATCCCCCCGGGGGGGGGGAGTGAGCGAGTGGCTGTGTGGGGCTGAGCTGCTGGGCAGGGTTAAACCATGATACAGATACACACTTATCTCAAGTCAGGAATGAAGGAAGAGCAAGTCAAATGCAAATACAAAATGATAAAAAACAGGTAATAAAACATAATTGCAAAATATGTTGTGTTTGAGCTTGATTTATGTTCACCTTTCTGAAGAAGCCCTTCTCCCATGCTTATTGTAAGCATTTATGTTCATTCTGTGATTAGACTTTTTATTAGGAAATTAATTTATATCTCATTGTATGTAGTCTTGATGATTGATTAGAAGTTGCTGCTATAGAATATCTGTTTCTAAAAGTTCCAGTGATGGAAGTTGTGCAGGGGCAGGTACCTACCAGGACCTGGTCTTTTTAAGATTTGAAAGACATATTGCATAAACCAGCTGGCAGTTCACAAGCTGGATCTCATTCCCAGGGAGGTGTTCAGGCAACATGTGCTAATGAAGTGGCTTAAAATCTTCTCTTAAACTTGCTGGGCATAGCACTAGCCAGGTGTTGTGCTGTGACTTCTGTGGAAGTGGTGGTGGAGATGGGGATATGGTTCCCTAAATGTCTGAGGTTTATGTCCATTTGTACTTATTTCAACATAGCCACTGGCAAGTTGTCATGGCTAGGTTCATCTACATGCATAGTCAAGATTTCACAAATTGTGGAGAAGGGTCTGAAGAGAGGGGAGAAGTGGTAAGCAATAGTTTTTAACAACTTGCAAAGAAAAGAAATGAGATGTTGAACACAACACTGTCATTGCAGCCATGTAGAAAGAGGGAGGACCTAGCATACGAGGTCCTTGGAGAGCTAGTTGAAGATCTGTACTCCATGAGAAGTTATTGAACAAGGAGTACAATAGCATTGTACAACTTGGACGTTTGAAACAAGACTACAGAGTATAAACCAGAACCAGACATGCCACTTTTCTTTCATACTTCATATAACATAAGGCAAAGTCTTTCAATCATGTAATTTTGATTATTTTTTAAATTTTGGGGATTTGGGTTGTTTTGTTTTTTTGGGGGGTTTGTTTTGTTGGTTTTGGTGGTGGTAGGCTTTTTTATGAGAGAGGTAGTGGTTATATTTTAGTGACTATCAGCAGGCAGAGATTTCTACCCCGGGAAAAAGAAACTCTTCTATTTTACTGCCTGTTACAATAAGAAACACAAACACAGGTTCAAATTTTCAAAATGACTTAAGAAACGGAACCTTTTCTTTTGGTGTTAACCTCCCTTAAAACAGCTCAAAGAGGTACATATATTTTTTCAGTATTTGCTGGTTATTTATCCCATGAAAAACAGGTCTTCTAAAAAATGGAATCCCTTGTGTTTCATTTGAAAGAGCTGGTGATCTAATTTCTAGCTATAATGTTTCATGAAATATGAACTGCTTGTATATGTCAGCAGAGAAATTAAAGACAAAGCTCAGTAAAAGATCTGATCAAATGAGAGGAAATTTTCATTGAAGAATCTTTTTATTAAACTCTTGTCACATATATTTGGTCTGTAATACAGTATGATTTGATCTAACATAGTATAATCTAGCAGGATTATTCATCCATTATGAAGCAACTATTCTTACAGGATCAGTGACTTATTCTAACTGTTTTGGAACCAATGATCAGAAAATAGAGAAAATAATAGAACATTACAGGTGATCTTATAGCCCACTGGTGGCAAAATATTGTGTCACAACGAATCAGAAGATGACATCACAAGCTGGAGTGATGAAACATCATCCTGAGGCCAGATTTAAAACTTTTTATGCTCCAAGTGTCTTGGAAGTCAAAGGAAAATATATCACCAAAATATATTCCACAGGGTTATTGACCATTATGTCTTTGACCAGGTTGTATTATCCTCCCGGCCTAAGGAAATTTTTAGATCAAAACAGCTTCAAACACATTCCGAAAGTCAGTATGTGGTATAAAATTTTAGAATAAAAATCTATGAAAGTTAACATTTTGTGTAATTCTTGTTTACATGAGACTCAAAGTATGCATGAGTCCCAGTACATAAACTGTATCTTTTGAAATTTCAGAGCTGGAACTCAGTCTGATTCCTTCCTCTTCCCTTCTTAGAACTCAGAGCACTGGCAAAAGAAAAGCAGATAATTTTATTAGCTACGGGCATGTGCACAAATGGAAAGAGGCTGAAGCATTCATTCGACAAGGTGCTATGCCTCGAGCCTGGAGCTGCGGGTATAACCCTGTGCCCTTCCACTAGCTCCCTATATGACTTTGGGCAAATCACTGCTGCACCTGTGTTCCTACAGCTGAAAAAGGACTTTGCAGTGTCACTTTTTAAAGAGCTTTAGACATGTCTCACATAAGAACATATTTTTACATAGAGGGTATCAAACCAGATTCTTCTCTTGTAGCATCCTTCTGAATCCATTGGAATCAATAAAGTCATATGGATACATCTGAGGTCTTGTATATTCCAGGAAACGGTCCAAGTCACGGACTTCGTTAGCACCTCTTTGGTTACAGTTTGTAGCAATGACTAATTACTGATCATGGGCATGGATGTTGCTGCAGGTTTTCCTTGCCTATACTTCCATCCAAGTGGTGCTTAATCACTCAGCCAAATGAGCAGGTCACCTATTTTCTGGTACAGGTAAGTCCTGTGAGGCAAAACCCGGCATCTTAATGGTCACATTTTCCTCTTGAATGAAGAAAATCCAAATGTTGACAGAACCTCCTGGGTGAAGCAGTCAGTGAAACCTTGATTGTCCTTGGACAAGAGGAAGCTCCAGCACACGTTTAACTGAAGTGATGCTCTTTTGATTTCTGAGGCAGCTCTCAAAGCAACTTGACTGAAGCACATGAGCTGTTGTTTCAAGGGAGAGGCCCCACTGCGATGCTGAGTGAGGCGTTAGGAGAGGGCACCCCCATCTCCCTCCAGCCATCCCCTCCACCTCCTCTGCTGTACCTAAGGGTGAGGGCTATGTCAGGTGCCTCCAGTTTTTCCTACTGGTTGGGCAGGGCTGTCCCAAGCACAGAAAGAACAAGCAGATGTGGGAGGAAGCCAAAAGGATACAAGCAGCAGCCAATACAGACCCTTGAGAATAAATCAAGGAATTTATTATTTGGCTTAGATGGTCATCCAAGTGTGAGTGATACTAGGGAATGTTTTATATTAACAATGGTTACACTTGCAGGCATTTTTACTCCAGAATTAAAGCTTAGTTTCTGTCTCCTTTTCTTGCTTTAGATTACAACCTTCCAAAGCAGAAAGAGAGGGAGAGAGAGGTAAAGAGAGAAATAAATTAATAAAGACAGAAAGAGAGAAAGGTAGAGAGAAAGAGAAAGAAAGGAAGGAAGAGACACTATCATATTGTCCAAGTGTTTATAAAGACAGTTATAGTGGTATCAGTATAAACCTGTGTCATGTAATAGCTTTCCTAAATTGACAAGCCTTGAAGGTATAGGAACCTCAGCCTTTTGTGTTTTCAAGAAAAAGAATTTGCTAGAAAGTTAAAGACAAGAAATGTTTTCCTTTCATGTTTATATACTTCCATTTAAGTCTTTTTGGGAACTGTGAAAGTAAACAAATTCAGGAAAATTGTTAAGATAGCTAGAGTCCTTGCAGTAACAAGATACCGGGATAATAATAAATGACACAGTTATACAGTTCACCAAAGGTCTATTGATGCTTTTCAGACCATAGAGGTCTTATTTCTTTGCCTAGCCTGTTTTCTACCATGAAGATACCATTGGGAGCATTATAGCAATAGTTTAGCAGCTAAGGCAAGGAACTTGGGAGAACGAGGGGAGGAAGAATCTCTGTTAATCTTGTAGAGGATATCTGGCTAAAAGTCTGTCCACCCACTTGGAATTAGGTCACGGTAACCTGAACAGAAAAGAGGTCATTCAGACTTATTGAAGGATATAGGGGGGGGGCAGAGGTCCCCCCACTTCACAGCTGGCATACCTTAGAAAGAACGAGAGATGACAGCTCGATAAGTAAGATCCATAATATTAAAAAGAAATAGGCAGCTGATAGACCTGTATGGAATGGAAAAAAGCATAAAATGACAAAATATAGTGAAAAAAAATTAAAAGACATGATACTCAGTTAATTTTTATCAAATTATCTAAGTTGTCTGTCTGGTTACTTCTGTAACTTAAGTGAACATTGAAATGCCGAGATATCTGATAAATCCCCTGCAAAATATATCAAGAAATACTTGAACAGTTCGTCTTTATATTCATCAACTCCTATAAAGTCACAGTGTAACAAGGTAGTGGTCAGGCTTTCCATAAAAGCAAAATGGAATATAACCAAAGTGGCTTTGCCATATTTTATGTGAAGTTCCTCACAAAATCATCACTTCTTTTGGACAGCCTTCTTTTAAGACAGGAGTCTCCAAAGCTGCTGGGCGAGCAATGTCTGCTCTGAGTGGCTTGAAGTTCTCTGTGTGTGGCTGACATCTCTGTGAAATTAAAGAACAGACAAATCAGCAGGTATCACTCCAGGACCATTAGCATGTAGACCTGAGATATTAAGATTCAGTCTCCCCATTGCCTTGGATTTCCCACAAATGGTACTTGCAGCTATGTGATGAGAATATAGTGATGTTACATGCCCAAAAGGGAGGGTAATGTAAAATGGGGAAACTAATGGGACTCATGGAAGTAAGTGTGGGATACAATCACAGCTACAGAGCAGAATGCTTTGAATGTCAGGAGTTCACGCTGGAGGGTTTTGGGTAAGTTCCTTTTGAGAACTGAAAGAATTAAAAGTAAGGCTGTAGTTAACCACCATCCTCAGACAGTACTATATTCTGGGAGAACAGCAAATGTAGTGCCTGAATTTAGGAAAGAGGATAAAACTGATCCAGGAATTATGGACTGTTAATCTGAGCTCAATAGTGTGAAAAGCTCTAAGAATAATTTTTAAATGGAACAATAATAAAATATGAGTACGAGCATGGAAATGGGACAAAATATGATACAGGGTTGAAAAAAGCAGATTGTGGCGTATTAACCTAGTCTCATTTTTCTTAAAGTAATTGGTTTTCTAAAGAAAGAAAGAAAATATCATAGAACTAATTCATCTGGATCAAAGTAAAGCGTTTGTTAAGGAGTCACAAATAAACTAAAGAAGACAAGAATTCAGTGAAAAGCTTGAGCCCGGCAAGAACTTGTCAAAATGAAGATAACAGTATGTGATCCATTAAAGGAAACTCTCAAGCTGGAAGGAGGTAGCACAAAGCTCATCGGACATCTGTCTTGGTACCAGTCTTAAAGACTTTCATCCCCCAAAGTTGGGTTTGGCTAAGTGTATTTGGCTAATTAGTTAACCAGTGCTCAAATAAACTTCACCACAAAGAAGAAAGTGGGTGAGCTGGCAGGCTGGAGTAACAGAAATGGAACTTCACTTCAAGGTGCAGACTCATTCACAGCATGGACAAAGGAAATAATAAGATTTCTGTAAATAGGTCAGATTTCATTCCATGAAAGGAGCAGGAAGCCAAAAATTGTTTCATGCATTAGTGAATCACAGGGTGAGTACATCATGATTAGCCACAGTCATATCACATCATGTCAGTCATGATCGTACTGATGCAGTGCAAATGTGTACCAAGAAAAATATTTCCAGTAAATATCAGCAAGCGTTAATCCATCACAGCTCTACTAGGATCTTGTATACAGTGCTTCGTATGATTCTGCTTATGCGTATTCAAGGACGCTGTAGTCAGACTGGAGGAGGTATGGAGCAGAGATAAGAAAATGGAAAAACATCCTCTGAGAGAAGGCTGATAGCATGAATGAAACAGGGTCAGTGTCCCATCCCAGAGTGCATAAAACCACAACACTGGACAGTGCTGCTATTTCAGGGTGCCCTTCATCTCCCAGCTGAGGTTCTGAACCCTCAACCACCCTCATTTGCTTCAAGTACTGCTCTCTGTCTTCAACAAATGCATGTGGGAAGCAAAGAAGGTATTCAAATGTCCACCAACAGATGTTGGAAATGGGCCTGAATTGTAAGCCCAAATCAAATGCTTGTGAATGCCTGAAATGACCATGATGAAACTATACATTTTATTGGAGTGACCCCTATTGTAGAGGAATGCAGGCAGTGGGTTGATTAGCATTGATAACATGCAGCTGTGGCCTTGCTTCGAGGGCAGTGGGTTGATTGACATGGATGATGTGCAGCTGGAGCTCGTTCCTGCTAAGTGGTTAAATAGCCCTGAAGAGTATAGGAAAGAGAGGCTGGATGGAGGAAGAGTCTGGAGAAGGAAGAACTTGCATGTAGTGGAGATAAGGAGCAGTGTGGTCTGGCCTCTGGAGGATGGAAAAACAGCACAGGTAGAATCTGACTCACGGTAAAGCCTTGGTGTAGCTTGCTTGCGCTGTGACACCCTATGTTAGCTGCATCATATCCAAATCCTGTCCCAAAGAGAGCACTTGTATAGCCAGACAAAGGTGAAGTCAAGAACAGCAATGATAATGTCAGGGACTTGGCTCACAGTGATATCTGTGAAGCCACTGGATGCTTTCAGTCTCTCATGCTTGTACTTTATTAAGTATAATTAGTTGAATAACTGTCTGCCTCACCTACTTACATTCCAGGAGCTCTGGGTGGGATCTGAAATGTTTCATATGAATAACTGAAAAGGGCAGTGGTGTTTAAAATGCTGTAAATGTAGCTCAGGTTTAGATCTGCCTTGAACCTGTTTTCTCTTCCTTACATGATCCAAGAGACACAGAGAAGGTCTACACCTGAGTCTACAGAGTGGATATTTGAGATTTACTTCTTAAAGGTTTTTGGTGAGGCAGCTCTTCTGAACCAGCTGTTTTCTTCCTGAGATGGCAGTGTCTGCCTCAAGATTATTTTTTTGCTGCAAAGGTGTGTCAAATTCCACCTTCTGCTGAGTTCTGGGATGCTGATAGGTCTCATCCACTTAGCTGTGGGGTTGCTGTCATGTTGGCATACGAATACCTGTCTCGTGATGATTTCTCAAAGCAGAGATAACTGCAGTCATTCACAGCTAAGAGAAGCCTTTCTGATCAGACTGATATAGTGGCAAAGACAATCTATTGTTTTCATACCCCCAGATAATTAGAATAATCTGGCTGGGCAAGCAGCCAAGATGGAGTTTACATAGAGGATGCATTCCTCCTAAGTTTGCCTTTTTAAAATCTCAAGTTTTGTTGAAAGATTTGGCTCGTCATAGTATCTCAGTCTTCTGAAGCCTGTGTTGGAGCAGAAGGAGAAATTTAGCAGTGGACAGAAGTAGGAGTCCTTGTTAAGAAGGTATCAGGTGTGTAGGTGACTTCTGGGTCTGGTATTTACATGCGTAGAGGAACCTCTCTGTGTGTGCCCTCAGCTGGTGCCACTTTTCTAGAGATGAGGGGCTTATGTCAAGACTGATTTCAGTGAGGGCTGCCAGATGAAATGAAAGAAGTGGGGTCCCTTCCAGCCCTGACCAGTTCATTTTGTGTAATGGAGGAGCTATATCAGCCAGCATAGCTGCTCTGGGGAGTAGCTGTTTGTATACATTTTAAAAGCCAGTGGTCACTGTGTCACTCTTATTTCTAGGGTGCTTAAATGCTGCCTATGAGCGACCTCTGAGGAACCTAAGGGATGCAGCTAATTTCCAGCAAATTACACAGTTTAATTGGTACCAGAAAAAAAGTTGAGACTTGTAGGGGAGTGAAAAATAGAGCATATCAAGACCCTCTGTCATGTGTTGTCTCAAGCAGTGATTCTCAGAACTTTTCAGCTGTAACTTTATTTAAAAGGATCTAGTAACTTTATTACTATAAATAAAGAAAGCCTTTGAACAACAAAGTTCATGTCAGGTTTATGTCTCCTAGGATGGTAAACAATGCACTACCATTTCTGGGTTTGAGATAGATCGTTATTCACTTTCTATTCTTGTACGCCTAATGTAAAACCAGATTAGAGCCTTTGTGAAATATGTCCCTCTTTCTTGTGTTCCACTCTTCATATTATTAGAAGTACCCATATAAATGATTTATAATGTAATACTAGTTTCCAAAATGCTTTTATGCTTGGAACTATAACCTCAGAATGTTGCACTGTTGTATTGCAATGGGTTTAAACTGCAGCTACTACTTCTGAAATATTGCTGGACCTCTGCCTTGCATAAACATTTGCTGCAAATCCGTAATGGTCTTCTGCAAGTGTCTGGTTAGAAAGTATGAGAAAAATGTAGATCCTTTCCTAAAATCTTCAACATATAGTGAGGAAGAGAGAGGAGAATCCATACTAATTATTTATTTAAAATTTCAATAGTACCTACAAAGATGAAAGGACATTTTATTCTGTCTAGCACAGTGCCTATGGTTTGAGTAGTTCACTTGGTTTTGCCATCTGTTGTTGCAAGCTTTCATCAGATCAGAGCCAAGATTTTAAATGAAAAGGGAGATTATATATGGCTCTGCATAAAAAAGGTGTGAAATCAGTGGTTTCAAGTACTTCAGATATAAGATCTCCAGAAAATCTGTAGTATCCTGCAGGTCTGTTGTAAATGGTGAGACACGATCTAAGGTTTATTCAGTGCTAGAAGAAAATACAAGGGCATTTTAAACTATCTGAGAAAACAGGTGGCTTAACAATGAGTGAATGCTTTTCTGAAAATACTGCAGAGGCATACTGCTACATTTCAGTTAGATAGGCAGCCCTTGTTATACAGAACACGAAGCATTACAGTTCTGAACACTTCAGTTGCAATATATTAAGATTTTTTTAACCATGTACTCTGTTGCTTCTAACTCTTTTCGGGGAGAGATGCAGGATCCTACTCTAGTAACCAGCTGCATTATCACCTCTAAACACTCATATGACTTGGAAAGTCCTTGTAGATGCTCTTTTGTGACTGGTAGTTCAGCAATTCATTCCAGATATTTTGCTGGGCAGGATGTGGCCCTCACCCTTACTTTATCCAGCATGTATTATTGCACTCCCAGGTGTCTCATAAATCCCTTCTCCCGTGAAAGAAGAGAGAATGTACTCTGAGTTGAATTAAACTGTTTCTCCAAGATGACACAGGCAAAAATGTTCACCAAAGACTTTTTTTCACTGCAGTACTGAAATTACTCCTCTGGTTCAACCTTAAGATCTACATTTGTTTGCCCTGCTTGACAAATACCTGTAGATGTACTTTGGAGTGGTGGCTTCAGTCTGAGGTCTTACAAGACCAGTTGTTCTGCTATGTCTATAACAAGCTATGAGTGGGTCGCTGCTCATCTGTCTCCTTTCTTCTCAGAGCCTGAGCCCTGATGGCATGAGTGCTGACTCCTTTTTTTACACAGCCCTCCTGGTACTCAGCAACCCTTACCTGTTATCCCAACAATACATTTTTGAATCTTCAAACAAATGTATCAAATGTCATCCCTCAGATGTCTTTTTTCACCCCAAATCTCAGCTGAAAATGTAATACCATTCTGCCTTGATTTGGATCCACTTCCCCTATTATGTATGATTATCCCATAACTTGGCTGAGGATGGAGTCCTCATGGGAGAAACACAAAGAAAGTGAAATCAGAAGAGTTGCCTGTGTGTAGGCAAAATCCATATAGGGAAAGATATTATACACACAGAATGGGAGATTATCTTTCCTCTGCTTTCAAGTATTCAGACTTAGCCTAAATACAGAGGCTGCGTCATTCTTTGTGCTGGACTCTGATCACAGCTGGAACACTACCACAGGTATGTGTTATTGTGATAAAACAAGTATTACTACACAATTAGAGCATCATTATGTTGAAAGAGAAAGTATTGCCAGAAGGGAAAGACAACACAATTATTTTGCCAGCCTTTAGTTCAGAGAGATTTGTTGTTTTAGCTCGATTGGTTGTCTGAAACATTCCAGTTACAGGAAAAAAAAAATTCCTTTGGAGGCTGTAGTCTGCATATGGATTTCCTAGGTAAAAAGGCCACTGATGCATCAGCCTTTTCCTTTGGAAAGATCCTCCTTGAATGATAGAAATCCTCTGCTTATAAAAGACCCACCTTATGTGCTCCTTCTTTGCAACAAACCTTTGGTTTTTAGTTTGTTTCTTGCAGCCTCAGCATTTTGAGGAAATGACCTTTTTGACTTTCTACAGAATCCCTGGGACTGACCTCTCTGGAAAATGCCTTTTTTTTTTTCTTTCAGAATTCAGTAAGCCTAAAATGGTTTTGCAGTTGCCAAAGAAGAGCAGGTGATTAAAATGCTGTGTGTGTGGAGGTGCAGGTAAAACATCGTACTCTGGGAATTCACAGTGATGAGATCAGCCTCCCTCTCTCTCTGCTCTTCTCATGCCAGTTTTCCTCTTTTTCATCCTCATTTCTCTTCCTCTGAACCCCCACTTTTTTCCTCTCTGTCTTCCCACACATAATATTATTTTTAAGGTAAACATTCTAACAGTTGGATAAGGCATCAGCCCTCTGGGGTCTCCACGCTTAACAGAGTGGCTTTGGCACCATGGGAAGACTTGTCAGACTCTTTGTGGAACAAAAGACACTCAGTTGCGGTGTCTTCAATGCTGCTGTTGCAACACAATAAAAAAAGACATTAGAATAAATGAAAAGGAAAGAAAAAGAAAGGGATGGTTTGTGTGTCAAGATACAAAGTACAGTATTGGGGGGGCTGAACTTGGAAAGGAGGCTTCCCATGGAGGAGCATTTCCTCACCCAGCGCTGTGCTCTCTCTCTAGCAGCTGGAGCTCATGGCAATGATATCCAGCTCTCCGAGGGGTAGTAGGGTAGGGAAATCAGGGTTACTGTTTCTGGTCATGCTTCTGGGGCTTGGGTCCAACACGTGGTTCTCATGGTGTGTGTCCACAAGCGAACCCTTTCTGCTGCACCCCATCCTCCAGCAAGAGCTTTGTGATTCTCTCAGAAATGTTGACAGCCATTTGGAATGATCCATCTGTTCTTCGCACTGCCAGCACCTCTTTTCTCTTCCTCGCTGTCACTCATTAGTTACTCACACTCGTTTCCAGCTCAAAAGGCTTTCTGGTTCAATCTTCTCTCAATTACCTTCATTCCATTTCTGTACATTGCTGTCTTCTGCCCATTTATCTACTGCTGGTTCCCAGACTACACCCTAGTTAGCTAGGCACTTTCTGGGTATGTGAGCTCCATATATCACTGTTTGCTCTCCTTTTCCCTACTCAGGCTGGTGCTCATTTTCTTTAGGATATTTTATGCCACTCTGGTTGTGTACTGCAGCTCTGAAGTGGGAATAAGTGTAATTGATGCAGGAAGAGATTTTCAAAGGCACAAATGGTAGCCAGATATCTGATGCCTGATGACTCTGGATGGCAGCTGGATGCCTGATTGGTGTTTATGCCTTTGAGCGTGTCCCCCATGCTTTTTAGATTGTAAAACACTTTCAAGAATCGCAGAGAATCAGATGCACAATTAGAGTTTCTTTTGACTTCACAGGACAAACTTTCTCTAGGGCTGGACAATAAATGCTCTGCTTTTGTTACCTTTCTTCTTTGGGGCCAAATCCAGAAGTCATCTGAGTTGATGGATACGTACCCAAATAAGAAAAAATCCCATTAAATTAGAATATTCAGATTTGAAGCAAAGAGCTGTTCATTTGTGTGGAGGCTAGTGTGTGATTGATCTCCTTTTTCACTGTTAGTCTGTACACTTTGTATAATTCCCCATTTCAGAATAGAAAGACCAGTGTCCATTTTTAATTGTTGTTGCATACCCATGCTAGCAAGTGTCATCTGATAACTAATGATACTAGAAGTGTTAAAGTTTTCTACATAGAGAAGAAATTACTGAAAGTATCAGATCTCAGATTTCATTCTATTTACATTTCTGTTTTCTTTTAAGATTGTTTCATTCTCCATACCCATTTCAAACAGATACCAAAACCACTTTGTGTCCTGTCTCATCCTATCATAGCTCTAGATGTGTTAGAGGGAAGTTATTTTGCAGAGAGACCAAGCAGCTAGAGAAGCAAAAAAGTTCAAAACGAGGAGATGGTGCTTACGTTTGAATCCAGAGAGATTAAGTTCTTCAGGAAAATAGAAAGACAAAAAATATTTCTGTTTTAGAAGTGTTTTCCCAGAAATTCTGCTAGCATTGTATAATTCAAATTTTGGACTCAGTCCAAAGTCTGAATAAGAACCCCCTATCGCAGAGATGTAGAAATACGACAGTAGTGATGCATTGGCTTTCAGATTCAGAGAGAACAACCAACTCCGGGTTATCTACGATGTCACAAAGCACCATTTCTCTCATTCCTTAGCATTCACTGCTTCTCTGCAGCCTTGGTAGGGAGACTGCTTCCCTCTCACATGCACTGTTCCCCAGCCTGGGCATAGCAGGCAAGAATTTTTCTTAAACAAGAATCATATCAATATTTTTTCAACATGGCCTCTGAGTGAGGGATTTTAAGCACAAGTGTAAGAACTACCAGAATGGCCTGGGATTGAACTGGAGACCTCAAGGAACAGGTTGCAGCAACTTCAGTCAAAGCTTAGCAGATAATGCTAGAACTGTCTTTCTTCCCTAAAGGCTGAACACGGAGGAGGGAAAAGATTCAGAAATAAATGCTCACTGGTGGGCTGCAAATCCTAGGAAAAGGAGGCTTCCAATGTAGGGACTCTTCATTCAATATTGTTTCTACCCTACTGCTAAAAGCAGTTTAAAACACTATTTTAGCCATAAATTCCTCTGCATTTTTGAAAAGATTAAAATGTTTCTGAATAACCACGTTACAATTTAGCCAACACAGTTTAGCTATAAATGGAAAGAGTCTCATTTACACTGAGATTCTTTTAAGACCTCTTTGTGTGGGCAGAGTGTTGCAAAGTGCAATTACACTTCATTAATACTCACCTTAAAGTCCCTTACAGCACCAGAGCAGTAGAAAGTCATTACTGTGAAAATAACCCAGCTGAAGTACTCAATAGTCTCAATTCCTATTTGTATTATGGCCAATTTCCCCCACTTTGTCAATATAAAAAGACAGCAAATTCTCTTTACCTAGTTTTTAAAGGCTTCCTTTTAGGAAGAAAGCAGTGTGGAAACTATTAGCATAAATGAAAATTGGGCCCAACATCCATATGTTTAGTTTCACATTTCTGAATTAATCAGAGGAAGGTGGCAATAAAGCCCCTTTTCAATTAAATCTGTTTTGGTAGATTGACTGTGTGCATGCACATGGGTGTGTGAAGAGGGCCTGAGGTTCCAGCAGCTACACGGTCCAGCTCCCAGAGGCTTCTCATGGCCATGGCCAAGGCAGCCTGAGGACAAGGGTCATTCAAACAGGGCTGACTGGAGAAGTCTCTGGAAGTACCGAGTTTCTTTGAGCAGCCACACTCCATCCAAACTGCTGATTCCCGTGGCAAGCCCCACTCTTCCAGACATCTAGGGTAAGAAAAATTTCAAGATAGCCATAGGAAACTAGAAAATGTTCTTCTTTTATGACTGAAAGTAGAAAGCTGCCATTCAGAAATATATGTCCTCATGGGGAGGACAAGCTCTACCTAAAGATTCCTGATAGATGTTTATCCAGACTATTCTTCAAGGACCAATGGATACTCCACAACCTCCCCACACAATCTGTTTTAGCAGTTCATTACCTTTATATTTAAAATATTTAGTTTGGCTCTTCCTTGTTGCAGGCTGAGATCTTTACATGTCTTCTATCTGCGATTGGGAAAGGATTCTCAGTTTCTTCTCTGTGCCAGACTTACAGCATCTCTCCTGTCAGTCTGCTTGTCTCTGGTTTGACAGGGCTCAGCTCACCCCGTGTTCCCCCAGGCCAGGATCACTAAGCCTCTGCTCGTGCTTGCTGCAACCCCGTGAACTCTTTCCAGCCTATAGCCTTCCTTAAACGAGGTAACACAAACTGGCAGAGACCTTACCTATACCTGAGAGAGAAAGAAGGACAGTCCCATTGTTATTACTGTTTTGTTTTGCCAATAAAGTGCATTTTGTGAGGCAGTATATGACCAGGAACTTTGAACCTCACCACCATGTTTAGTACAAGTAAAGCCTGCTCCATACCACATTACCCATCTTCTGTATTTATACGTCTGTGTAGGTCTTTCCTTGCTGGATCAATTCACAGCTGGTGAAAGAAAGAAAGTTGGAGATGAGAAAGAGCAAAGGCACTTAAAATATTGTTTCTGGCTGGTTTGTGCTGGATAAATTCCTTGTTAAATAATCAAACCTTATGATCTTGATCCTCTGATAATTATTTATGAATGTGATATATTGACATTAGTTATTTGAACACTCCTGTTTGAAATGCTGCCTGAGAGGCTGCTGCTTGATAAGCCAGAGTTGTCGGAATCTGAGACAATAAGCTGCGCTCCTGAATATGTTCCCAAGTTTGCTGAGACAAAAGGGCCCTACTTGATTTGCATTTACGTATTTCATATGTGCTGCTTCTCTCTGAGTCAGTACTGAGAAAGGCAAGGCCTCTGAATGCTGTTAAGGGATGCGGTGGAACTGGAAGGCAACTGATTACTTGCTATAGCTAAAGACCTCTGGCTTTTTTCATAAGAACTGAGGTGGAAAACAAAGAACCCAGAGAATCACATACAAAGAGTTAAATTTAGGCTCCTGAAACATTCACATCGTTAGGACTTGTCCTGCATTATTGCAGAGTGTTGCTGAGGATTGTTAAACAGTTGTCATGGTCCTCTTATGAGAGAGTTTATTTTCACTGGTGTGCATTTCATAAAAAAGCTCTTTTAGTGTCAACAGTAATTCAACTCCACTGCAAATGTTGGCATTCTGATCAAAACTATAGGATGAAACTTGGACCTTTTCACTTATTTTTGGAAATGTGGAAGAGGTAAAGGGAAGTAACTGGCTCACCTCGAATTAGTCAAAGCCTTTTGTCTTTGGGAAGCTTAAATCTGGAATGATGCTAGATCTGAAATGAAGGCTAGAACCTGGGTCTCCTGTTTTCCAGGTACATGTACCTTCACCAAACCTCTCTCCTTGTTTTGGGCACAGGTCCCATTCTAGACTTGAGAATGTCAAAATAAATGATTTTATGATGGCATTTAAATGACTATTTAGTGGTATTCATCTCAAGGTCCTTTAGATACCATGGGAAAAAGCAACAGGTGTACTTTGTCTGATGTGTTTTAGATTTCTATTTAGAGCAAGATGAATTGTGACCTAGAATTGCCTGCCTCTCTGGCCATAACAGAACCCTGAAGTCAACAGCAAAGTTGTAAATATTCAGATGTATCCAACTCTGGCTGTCTTTTCAGTCCTAGATATAAGAATATTGCAAACCCACTGCTGAAAGACACCTAAGATGTCTTTCTTAGAACTGTGTACCTGAGCTTTTCACTATCAAATGTATTTCAGTAATGTTCTTACCTGGAGACTAGTCTGGACTTTATGAAATATATTAATTCTCTGTACATTGGGACACTTCTGGAAAGGTTTACACCTGGAATGAAAATGTATTTTCTTGGAAAAGTAATCCATTTTAAAAGGAAAAACCTCAGTAAAAGATGCAGATGAAGTTTATACCTCACTAAAGCACATGGCACCCTCCTCACCCCACCTGCCTTTAAGGTTGTAAGTTAATTCACTTTGTGACCAGCTCCAACTTTTTCCTAAGAGGAGAACCTTGTTTGTATTGACAAATATAACTAATCAATTTTCATGATGCTTGCAAGCCTTGGGTCAGCACGAGTTGGGCACAGTGCAGAAACAGATATATTCATTTGCTACTACCTCTCTTTGGACAGAGTTGTCAAGGCTGCCTTTGAATCTCTGTCTTGCCTTGCCGTTTTCCTTTGTAACAAGTGGTAGCCTCCCTAAATGACCAGACCTACTGAGATTACAAAGAAGTTGTTTCTCACTGCCTTTTGCCAAGATCTTACCAGGAGAGCAAAGAATAAAAACCAGAGAAAGAAAGGGAACCGAATGTCTACAAAGCTCTAGTGTCTCATGCTGCCAATCCCTTTAACCTTCACAAGCTGGAATTACTTAAAAGATTAAAAACAGGCTAGTGAGTGCCCTTCTGTTCCTCTGTATACTAATCATTTTATTGCCATGACAGCTATGCTTCCCATAGGCACTGTGAGTCTGACTGCTACACTTCACGAAATACGCCACTCTGTTAACCTGCCAGGCTTGCTAGCTACCACTGAGGTTCCAAATGTAAATCAGTGGGAACATCTGATGTAGCAAATTCATTGAGTTTATGGACATCATTTGTTATAAATCACATTCCTTCCTGCAAAGGCCTGATTGTGGTGGCCCAGCAGGGCTGTTAAGTGCCTATTTTTGTGAGAAAACTATATTGTCCTCTATGCTTGCAGTCTGCCCCTCTTATTAATCTTGTTGCAGAGCTTTCTGGGGAAGACAATTCTCCATGGAACTGAGAGGAAGGGATTTGGGTATGTGATATCTCATCATGTTCCTCCTCTTTTGCTTCCACTGGAACAAATGAGCAGTGCTTTGCTGTACTCTGTGTTCTTGCTGTGTGTCTGCTCAGCCACATGCAGTCACACAGATCAACCACTGGGCTTGAGATGCTTTCAGTGTTGTTCAGGCAAACAGCTAATAAGTTGTTCCTGCTTTGAAGAGTTTATGCCAGTGTTTGAAGGTGTAATAAGATGCAGTAAACAGTTGTGGGGCCACGGGGGCAGGGGGATAAACTAACACCGCTGCACACCCAGAAGCAAAAAAATTGTCTTTTAAATTCTTGTACTTACGTCTCTGCAGAACCTCAAGTGTTGCAGTCAAAATCAGGGATTTCCTGTGTTGTAAACTGCAAATACAAACAGAAACAGGCTGTTCCTGCTGCAAACAGCTCATAGTCTGCAAAGTCAAAACAAACATAAAATAGGTGAAGGAAAAAACGTGATGTCAGAAGTAAAATAGCTTTCCCAGTAACATGCATCTTACCAGGGTTTTCAAAACAGCCCAGGACCCACTTCTAAACAAGCTCATGCCTCTACCTCCCAAAGGGGAATAAAGTCTTTGGTCAGTAGACAGTTATGGTGGTCAATAATTTACATCAGTAATGCAGATCTGGTATGAGAATCTGTCCTCTTGTCCGATGCTGTGTACTTCAAACTGCCACCGATAAAATACTTTTTTTGAGGGTGTGTGTATGTGTTGTGGGTTTTGCTTTTTTGTTCTGCCCTGAGCTCCCCTTTGTACTTAAGTCAGAAGCTTGATTTTATTTTTATGCCCTAGGTGCTTGGGACCTTGGAGATAATTCACACTCCATCTGTAATTAGATGATTATTATTATTTAAAAATACCCAGCAGCTACTAAGGCAATTGGTATCAGTCACATAAACTGCAGATATGGGGATCAGAGACTAAGAGAAAGTGAATAAAAGATGATGGTAGATCTGTCTGTCCATCTATTCAGCCCTTCTGCTTTTCCTGTCTCCCTTCTGTATTCCCCTGTGGAAGGAACAGGTGTTTTCCCATTACAGCTTCCAATGTATTTCTTTGAAACAAAATCTGCAGAACTCAGCAGAACCAAACTAGTATAGAACAAGAACAGTTTTACTGGATGATTAGTTGGTGCTCTGTGTATGTGTTTTCTTCTGGCACTCACTAGATATTTAATCTTTGCCATAGACGTTCAGACCTTACCTCTGGCACAGCTCGAGTGAAGTTCTAGTGCCTGAGAGAAAAGGAAGTCTGGGAGACTTGATAATTCACAAAAAACCACTGGTCACACTGTCACAGGCAATGAAGTGATTTTTGATAGCAAGGCTCATCTTACAAACAGCTTAGACTATTTTATTTAGATTCTTTAAAAAATGTTCCCCCAGCTCACTTACAGGCACAGCAAGCAATTATGGTATCCCCAAGTGTTCCTGAATCTCAGTGTTCCTGAATAATGAATTTTTTACTGTGAAGTTAAATAGAATTTAAGACCATGTATTCAGGTGGTCTAAAACCAAGTCGTTACGGCATGTCAGGAATTTTTATTAAAGATTTTTCTCCTTTTTAAGGAGAACTGAGGATTTCTAAACACTACATTTGGTTTGGAAAAATTGGTTTTGCCATCTGAAAATTTTGAATAATCCTATTTCAGCTGAAAATTCTAGAGGAAAGTGTTTCAAATAGAAGCCTTAAGGAATATTCTAGTCTGCGTGAAAGTCTAGCGTGTGAGCTCTTCAGTGTCTACTCCAGAAAAAAAAAAATCTTAAGTGTAGGAATTTTCTGGTTTATGAATCCTATTTTTAAACCAGCTATCATTCCTGTGTTTCTTGTATATATGGTTTTAACTCTGTTTTTCTAAACCATGCAACACAACCAGCATTTAAGCAACCCTCCCACTGATTTCACATATCAAGGATATTAATGTATTTAAAAATCTTCCTTTGGTTACTTCCTTTGTCACTTACTAAATCTGACTGACTTCAGTGATAGAAATACTGCTCCTGGGTCCCACCAGTCATATACAATCACTAACACTGTAAGGTAAAACACAGCTAAACCCCTTCTGACTAACACCTAATAGTTACCCTTGAGAAGTTCACTGTATTTTTGTCCACCTTCCTGTCTAAGTGTACAAAACGATATCTAGAGCAAAAGACTGATCCATCAGGATTAGAGAAATTTATTTTCTTTATTCTACAGGCATTAGCCTGTTGCTACATAAAGAAAATAGTTGATTTCCCTTTTTATCTGGGATGGGAATATATGGTATATGGCAACACGCTGTGTTCCTACAGGTTACCAGAATCCTCACAGTGTATTAACCAGGGCTGCATTTAAACAAGGTTTTGTTAACAAGACACTAACAAGGAATAGGAGTTTTATAAGCTATCTTGTCCCAGCCAATTACATATAGCAGCTTTGGCACAGATAATGACATAGATTGGTGAGTGGGAGTTTACGTTTCCATTAAAGGTTTAAAAGGGTTCACTAGTCCAAGCTGGTCTTTCTTTGAAAATATCTGAATTATAGAACAAACTGAGAAGAAAGATCAGTTATTAATAACTGTATTGAAAAATTAAAACAAAACTGTGAAATAACTGTATTGCTAGCTGTAAAGAAGCTCTTCAGATGCAACTTGCTGGATGATAGGACAATTTTCTTTTAAGTTTCTTGATAATTTACATTTGCCCTTGAAAGCTGTGGTTCTTGGAGTCACGGGACTGCACAAACTTCACAGCTGTCATGGATAAAGAGAAAAATTCTAGCCCTTGAGTTTGGGGAATAGAGGAGTTGCAGACTATAAACTGTAGTACGTCAAGCAGCAAAAGGCAAAATGAAAGACAAACATATTTTATTTACATCCTAATATATAGCATTCCATAAATTTCAAAAATATGCAGTATTATTTATAAAATTCCATCAGGGCTCTTGCATCTGTCATGAGTCTGGAGTGGCAGGTGGTATTTTAGAGCCTGGAAGAAAGCATAGGCTAAACCAGGCATGTTTAAACAGGCATGGCCAGCCTCTAGCAAGATGTGCTATATGTCCCTGTATACATCACTAGTATTTTGCTACAAAGCAGAGGACTCAGTAGTGCTCTAGCTCATCAGGGGGAACACCAAACTGATTACTCAAACGGTTATGCGCTCAGATGTGCATGCTGAATTCCCTTTGTGCTGAGTGCATATTTAAGGCCCTAAGCACATGGGAATTTTGAGGCTAAATTGCCATAAATATTTATGGATACAAGTAATAAAGGTAGCCTTTTCAGATCTCAAATTTCACTCAGGTGGTGACTCAAACGGATATTGCATTTGAAAGCTGGAATTTCATAAAAGCATATTTTCTACCATCTTTTAGCTCTCTTGTCTCTATTGATTGTGAGCTGCTTACTGTAGGGGCTGTCTTTTATTAAGTAAGTGTACAGCGCCTAGCAGAATAAAGCCCTGACATTTTTCCTGGAGTCTCTAAACACCATTGCAATGCAAATAAAAGAGTTCAACGTCATTCATTTCCACAGTGAGGAAGGCTAGTTCCCTTCACAGCAGGAATTACTGAAGTATATTTATATTAACCAAACAGACACAGGAATCCCTCTTGGTCTAAGCTGTGTATGTGGGTGTGTGTTGGAATAGGACTTGTGTTAGCACAAGATAATTTTTCTTCTTAGCCGAGGAAAGGTGAGAGAAGCAGTATCACTGGATGGTTAAATGAATATACCCAGAGTGAAGGTGTTCAGGCTGTAAGGATATTTCAGCTTGGGCTGAGTACTTTAAGCTAATACTGGCTGCTGAGAAACAGCTCTGGAAACTCACCGCAGACTCAAATGAGAAAAACATGTGAATAGTCTCGTAGCTCAGCAATAACCTGGAATACTGTTCTATCTACTTTGCAACTATATGTAACAGATTGCTGACTGGTAAATTCAGAGCGATCTTTAACTCACGCAGACTCCTCAGGTGTGTGACTTGGACCATTCCTGAGATGGCTCAATAGGTTTGTGATATTCATAAGCAGAATTCTTACAGTTGCCCTCAAAACATTCTTTTTCCTCCTCAGTTGTCAGTTCAGTACCTGAACTGCCTGGTATCAAATAAGATAAATCCATCCTATTGAAAAAACTATAGATTACTTTTCAACAGCACATTTTGTATGCACTGTCTGCCATAGGTGCTGCTGGAATTAATTTACTACTGTATACACATACCAGTTTCTTTTTATGTTTTTAATATGGCATTGAGCCACGGTGTCAGTTGATGAAAAAAATCCAGTACATTATTGCTTAAGAAAAAGGTAATAGAGTTTGATAAGTGAGGATAAGGAATGACATCTTTTTTGCAATGATTCTTTGCACTTCTCTGCCTTTTCCTTAAATAACTAGCAGCAAGTGAGAAATTATTGGCTGTGGGTTTGTTACAAGACATGGACTGGGGAGAGGTGGCTTGAGGTTCCTGTATTCTTTCAGACTTTTTTATTCCAAAACTCTTACAATTGATTGATTTGGTCCACTTGAGCAATTTACTGCCATCTGAATCGAACAGTTTCTTTAATCCCTGTGAAGGAGGAGGAGTGAAGTATGAACTCATGGCAGAATGCTTGCAGCAGAAGCAAGGTCTAGTCAGAGCTGCATGATCCAAGCTGTTTTAGGCTACAACACTGACTTAACTTGTCATACCATATAAATGCTCTCTTCTTCTGCTGCCCCCGCAGAAGATGAAAATAATAATCTACTTCAATGAGGCACAATCCACCAACTGCACTAGTGAATACAACTTTCCTCAACATTTGGGGATGCATTAAGACACTGAACTCCCAATAAAACTGCTAATTCTGTCATCTTGGAAGGAAATTTATAGAGCTCTATAGTCCTCTAGTCTGTCCTGCTTTCCTGAGGATGAATTAGCATCCATTTAAAGACTTCCTGACAGGTGTTTGTCTAGGCTATTCTTACAGTGTTTGAGGATACGGAAACTGCTAACTCCTTATGCAATTTGTTTAGGATCTTGCTTAGATTTTACATTTTAAAATTTTTCCTAATATTAGAATTTAACTCATCCTTCCTGTAATTTAGTCCTCTTTCTTCTCACCCTGTGCACAGCCGTCACAAGTAATTTACATGATGTGATATCATGTATGGAGTTGCCCATTTTGCAATAGCAAGTGGGGGCATATGGGTACTCAGGAATGATTTACTGTAGGCTACTGCTTTAATTGTAGTCTTTCTTATGAAAAAAGTTATATATAAAAAATTATTATTTAGGGCCAGTGCAAGAGCTGCTGAAATCCATGAAGATATTTTATGCTGACTTTCCTTTTGCTTTGCTACTGAAAAATAAATTAATTTTCAAAGTAAGAAGTGATTTAATCCTCTCTCCTGCCGTGAGAGTGTACCTGTACAACTTCACTTGGGGATTGTGTGTGGTGTTTTTTAGTTGCTTATTTAATGGAATTGGCCTTCCTTTTCATCAAAGGGAGGAGAAGGACGTCTTCCATTGATTTAAACCAAAGTCAATACTTTACTTTGCCATCAATTCCCCTGAAATCAATAGGTAATCTCTGAATTAAAATGTTATTTGTCATGAAAATATAGGCCTGGGTACACATAGTGGGCAAACTGTTCATGGCCCTTGGGTTTCATGGAAGTGTAACATCACTGATCTTTTTCTTACTCTACAGTGTGCAATTGAGCAAAGGCCTGTAGCACTTCTCCACATCCCTGTCCTTGGTAATCCCAGATACTGGGTGGACCTTACAGGGAACAAAGGAGCAAAGAAGTCAAATGCAAAGGCTACACTTACAGGTATGCTTTTCCTGATGGCACAGACTTGAAATATATCATTAATCTGTGGCTCAAACAGCATTTTTCCACTTAGCCACTTGTGGGAAGGATGGGTGCAGACAATTGGTATGTGTCCTCTCACAGCTGGCATTTCAAAATCAGTGGGGCTAGAAATGAACCTGAACAAATCAGCAGTACCAGCTGACATACTTTGCAAGGTATGCAAAGAAATCTCACCAAAGGAGATGATCTCAGCACAATTTGGGCAAGCTCAGTTTCGGGCGAGTGCTACTGGTACTACCACGGCTGACCACAGTTGCTACAGACCATGACAATTTCATTTCCCATCTCCCTATGCACAGGGGATTGCTTCCTAAATGTCCAGGCCAGGGGCAAGATGTGGACAACTTCTGTGCTGCGTTTCACACTTCTTTCCAGAAAACTCTGTCCCTCAGCCTTCTGCCGCAGTAAGTGGTTGATCCTACCCTCTGATCTGCCCCTCATTCAAAATCACAAACCCATGTTGCTATGTGAGTGTATGAGATGGGTGATTGTGCCACAACCTCTCAAACCAAACCTCCTGTGAAGCTGAAGAGGGAGAAAGAGTATTTAGAAATTCCATGCCCAAAATTATTTCTCGGTGACTCTGTGCTAAACATCCTTGAAAACTTCCTTGCATCCACACGGGAAGGTATCTGATCCCCTGGGGAGAAGTCACAAGTCTTCCATGGTCTGTCCTTGCTCTTCTTTATCACGCGCACAGAGAAAGTGAACTTCTTATCCCAAATTATTAGAATCTCTACATAAAATTGCCAATGGCAGAACCAATTATCCACTTAAAGAAACTTAACTATAAAAATATGAGTGTGACAAATGAGAATACGGCAACAAAAAGACTTTCAATCAGATGCCCCAGAGTGACAAACACAAAACTATGTAAAGGTTGCTCCCTGAATGCATCTTACAAACAGTACATGCTTTATGGCCATCTTTTGGGACTGTGGTGCTCCTTGGTGGCTCCATTTGTGTAAGAAAATGCCATTTTCAAAAGACTACAGCACCTGCAGGGCCCAGAAAGCAGCCTTTATCATTTTGGAGGGGCTGCTCAACTGAATGAGTTTTAGCCTTTGTCTCTGGGCCGAGATCTCTTTTGTAAACATTTGCAATGAACTGCCAAAAGGGCTGAGAGGATGGCAGGTGAACCGTTTGGATCAGCATTTTGAGTAGGGCCTGTGGAGAGGAATTTATACAGTCATGCAAGGGAATGAGCAAGGAGATGACACAGACAAAGATTCACAGGTGGAAGCTGCCAGTCTGTCACCTTCCCACCATCACTAATTTACCCTTACTCCAAGCTCTCCCAAGAGTAACTAGTTAAGCAGTGCATGATGTCTGGAGGGTGCCAAGGAGTGACTAGCAGCTGGAATGAACTGTAAATTGCAGTCAAGTTAAACTTTGCACTCCCTTGAACTCCCTGCCCCACATCCCACACTTGGCATGTGCAGTGTGTAGGTTAAAGGTCTTGGGAATAGCAAAGGTTGCCTGCAGACTGTCTTGTAATAAGCGCTTTTGCTGGTACTGAGCATGCATATCGGGCAGCCTGTTAGCAACATTTCTGCTTCTTTCCTGCACAAGCATGCTGAACACAGACCCTGCTGTTTCTGCACTGCTTCCCCTTAGGTGCCATGCTCCCTTCTTGTACCTCAAAATGTTAACAACTGTTATTCAGGAGCTGCTTAGCAATAGTACTAACAAAGCCTCAGATTAGTTTCCCATTTACTGACTCAGGGAGAAAGAAAAGCAAAGGAAGGAGTGGAGTACTTGTTCAGGATCAGTGAACAACCATTGACTTTTCCTAAGCATTTAGGTCGGGATTCCAAGAAGGATTTAGTGCTAACTTCTGTTCAAATCAGTTTGGATTAGGTGTTGTTTTTTTGGTTTTTTTGATTCAGGCTTTAGAAATTAAACACTTAACAGCAGTGATCAGTGTTTTCAGACACCCAAAACTTACGCAGAGTTTTTTCAGAAAGATGAAAAGGACTATAACTATATAGTTATATATAAAAAATGTATAACATAATTATTGCTGAGGCTGTTACAGCCAAGTTATTAATGAAGATGTGTCTGTCATTGACAGAATGACAGGGTTCTCTCTTGATTTCTTTAATGTCTCATTTGATTTCATATCAGTCCTAAGATAGTCAAAACACAAAGATCCATGATGGGTATTTTTTCAGAGACATGAAAGGAGAAGGAGAAATAGAAGGGTGGCAGTAATAAAAATATAGGACAAGCAAAATAATCCAATTTTCAAGAAGATAAAGCATCTGAAACCATGTAACCATCAGATGTTCCTGTTGAGATTCCACACTTCCAGTGACATTGATTTTACAGAACACAAATGACAGCAAACACTTTGCATTTCCTTCATTTAGCTCCTGAACTTTAAAAAACCCCATTGCTGTTTTTGGGGAAAGGCTAGGACTGAATTCATATAGATGCTGTGTTGTTCTACTACATATTGAAGCACTGAATGAACGAAAAATTGGGGGAAAAGCCAACTGTGAACAGGAAAGTGTTGGTAAGGCTTGGGTCATATTTCCATTGCTTCTAGGTGATACTAGAAATGTGTATAAGACCAAAAAAGTATTTGTCACACATTAAATTCAGGATTACTAAATACCCTAAGCTCTGGAAACTGAAGGGTCCTTGTCTTCTTGCTATTCTAAATTACCCAGAGGAAGGGAACTCGCATTTTTTCCTCAATTCTCATGTACTCTGAATGCTAACTAACACAAGGGCTGGATCTGAAAGACAGAGAATATCTGCTCTTCTCCTCCTCCAGAGATAAAGTATTCACAAGATAAGAGGAGACAGCAGAATGCGTTCATCTTGTCAAATGACACTTTAACTGGAGTACAACTTCTTAACTGCTGTGTTTGTACAAATTTAGCATATAGAGTGATACTGGCAAGCACCCCTGAAAATTTTCTGAGCTCTAGCATGTACAGCATATCTTTCTCCTCCCAACATGTTCTTGTGCAATCTCTCTGCAGTAAGAAGCAGAACAAATCTATTGCAACAGCATGGCTTGGGTCTTTAATTTACTACACTGATGGCTAGAGGTGGCAGAAGTTATCATCAGCCTGCATTTGTTCCATGCAAAGCAATTTGAGCACCACACTGCAAAAGATCACTGGATCATTGTCAAAGAGACATTTGAAAAAAGGGTGGGGGAATGGACCTGTGGCATGGAGCTTTGGCTACTTAGACAAGTCAAATCTACTGAAATTGCTGTGAACATACTTGCACACATTTGTTCTTCTTCACACTGTTTATATCCTAATTCGTTTACAGTCTGTGTCCTTAAAGTCATCATGATCACCTTGCAGTATTTTCTATCTCCCTCTTTACCAGCCTAGACAGCAACACATGCAAATAAAATATAAAGGCACAGTATTTCAGAGAAAACTTCAGATGAGTCAGTGAATACATGCAACCTATTCTCACTGCGTAAGTCTATGCCCTCAGGCAATTCTATAAATATAAGCCTATTTATTTCTCATTTAGCCCAATGTCACTGAAAGTGAATCAGACCCTTAATAGTGTTTCTGACCACTACACTTATGAGTCTCACTTTCAGAGAAAGACAGGAACTTTCTTACTGCTGGAGCTATAACACAAGGAAGGCTGAGTCAGGAGGACATGTTATTAGGAAGGCTTGGCATCCATATAGTCTGCTTCTTGAGATGGATCTCATGGCACTCGTGAACCTCGTGTCTTTGTAGAACACTGTATGGCAGATTGACACACCATGTTAATTAAGGTATACAGTCTGCATAGCCCATTGATACAAGCTGCTTTACACAACTGTTTGGAGGAGAAAAAAAGACAAATGCACCCAGTCAATGGAATGGAATCAAAGTAATTAATTATTTATTATCAAATGTATAATGTGGTCAGCCCAGAAAACTTATACAGCAGCAGCAAACATACCCAACAGAAACATACCCCTAAGTGCCTGTGGTCAAAAGGTATCATGCTGTCTGCAGCATGAGAGCAGATTGCTGCTTCTTTTTTAAATCTAATTGAAAAAAAGCAAAAAACTCTTGGATCAGAGCTCCACAGCATAGGTTACAACCCAAACTACCTGTATACATGACAGCAAATGTGTTTCCTCTCTAATGGGTTTCAGTCTCTGATTGATGCACCCTTTTATAAGAGGCAGAGTGGACTAAACTTTGACAACTTTTGGCCTGCTAAGAGTTTCCCAAGGTAAAGTGTTGCTGAAGAAGTTAACTCTTAATGCTTTACAGTCCTTAAAAATTTTCAGAAAGCAAGTGTTGTATAAGGGAAGGGTTACAGACCTTGAGAAGCAATATGCCTAAAAACTAAGACTGATGCCAGAGGCTGCTGTTCCTGAAAACTGGTTTTAGTTGAGATGTGTGGAGATGCAGAGCTTGATACAGAGGAGTAAGGTAGAAAAACACTTGCTTCAGCAAGACACACCAGCTTTTGAACTGGTTTCAGACAAAACCTCAGTAAACTCCTATATACTACACAGAGAGAGAAACACATACAGACACAGAACATTGCTATCTCTCCCTACATATCTACCTCTGCCATATGTCCACCATATATATAACCATCCTCCAGGTTAATAACCTTACTTTCTGTCAATGTCTCTAAAAAGGAATGAAATAGCTTGGAAATCTGTCAGTCTTTTGTTTTATTTACTCTCACATATAGCATTTCCTATGCTTCAAACTCATTGATTCAAAAGACAGGAGCACTTGTTCCCTTCTGATCATGTATTCAAATGATTCCTCAAATTCTTGCAGTATTTTACTTCTCTTTGTAATGAATATTGTCATGACAGGAGGTTTTATTTCTTCAAGGCAATCTGAAAAGTTGCTGCCTCCCTAAGCAAATAAACAATATTTGTTCAATATCTGCTCTAAAAGAGAGTAAAAATTAAAGATGTGGACCAGCCCTGCTTGCTTAAGAATTGTTCCTACTCCAGAGCCATTTCCCTAAGTAGGTTATGCAGTGGTTCTGTGGGTTTTCCCCTTTCTTCTGCCTCTTTCTCCAGCACAATTTATCAGACATTTTGGCTGTGGCTGAGCTTTCAGGAAAGTGGGTCATATTACAGTTAGCTCATTTATTCAGAACAATATCTTAGTCTTTTGTTCAGCTTTAATAAAATACAATTATTACACTGTCTCTCCTTGTGATTAATCCAGACGATGTTTACAGACAAGGCACTCCGCACATCTCTGGTATTATTGCTGTCCGATGAATTAAACCACATCATCTGCCAGTTGTAATTACAGATCCATATCTTATTTCTCTCTCCTCTTTTTCCTTTTAGTTTGTCTGTACTACCCCAAACAGATTTTCACCATGATTCCTAATGGTATGGTGTTGTCTATGCTTGCAGAAAAATTCTTTCCAGCATCAGTTCAGCTGTGCTATGAACTGAATTCAAGAAGCTTATTCGCAGTGCATAACCACTACAGCATTATTGAAACTATGAATGCATGAACAATGGCACATTTTATACTAGAAGATGGCATTCCTTGTATTAAATACATTTTAAGTGTACCCCTTTATATAGCTCTGTCTCCCGTAACAAACTGAGCTTATTGATGGTGATAACTGCTCACAACAGACTATTTTCCCCTGAATCATTTGGGCAGTGGTGGAGAATACAAGTAAGAACAGACTTCATAAGATCCACTCATGTGAGTAAAGACTTCCTCCAAAGAGTCAGTTAGAAAATTTCTCTGTCTGAAAAAGATTTGGTGCAAGGTTTGCTAGGTGAAATTATCTAGCTGTCAGAAGTTAGACAAGAAGGTCAAATTGGATCTTCTTCCTGTTAAATGCAAAAATTACAAATAGAAAAAAAAGTTGAAGCCAATAAAAGGGTATCCATGTGTTACAGGGGGCTCTGTACTGGGTATTCTGCAGTGCTCCGCCACTCCCACTTTTTCTCTTTTATTTTTCTGAATACCATTTAGTAATTCCATGTGCAGGCCTGACACAGTTAGTTTTTTCCAAGTGAGCCTCATAGAAAAAAAAGCAGATTGTGACACCAGCAAATTCTTACTAGGGTCTATTTCTAAATATCCCAATGATCCAGAGCAACAGAAAAAAACCCTGCTGTTTCATCCCAATGAGACAGCTTTCCAATGTTTTCAAAAGTCATACCTCAAGGTATGAGACCAAGAGCCCTTGTCAGTTGTAGCCTTGGAGTACACTTTAGAGGGATTTGCAAGGGGAGGGTGAATGAGGTCTGCCTGTGCTCTGAGCAGATCAGGCAGAAGTCAAGTACCATGAAAAAACCCAACAGTCATGCTGGCATGGCACTTGTCCTTGAGCTTGTGAGACCAACTGTTAAATAGGGCATAGTAGGCTAAATGCAGGAAATATCCTCATATAGCTTTTATGTCCTTTGGCTAAAACTGGCTGACACCCAGCATATTCAAAATGCGGGAAAAAGACAATTTCTCTACTTTCAATTGGCTGTGTTTTTTGTAACGCGCAAGACATTATACTCATTAATGGAGCATTATTGTGAATGGCAATAGTTTTCCTCTTTGGCTCTTCATGATTTTTTGCTTCTGTGTTTAAGGTTGCCTTCACCATTTCAGTTGGGTTAAGATTTCACAAGTACTGCTGTTCTGGAAGTGTATTGTTTTGCTTTTTACTCTCTGGTATTGCTGTTCTGAAATGCTATGACAATTATGCCTTATGGGAGTTGTGGTTCAATTACCCATCCATGCATCTTACTCTCTGGGGTGCGCTTTCTGTTTAGAGAGCATCTTCAACCACCAGGTGCAAGCTTGCCTTCTTGTGAGGAGGAAAGGTACATAACTGTACAGAATCAGGGGAGTATTTTGTGACTAGTGGACAAATTCAAGTTCTTCCTGCTATCTGAATCCCATTTCCCCCAATCTCTGAAAACCTAGATAATAAAATTAATCTGCTTTTTCTTTTGTTTTTCACTTCCTTAAATGTGTGGTGTCATGTAACTGCAATATATGAAGTCCAAAACTGCCATATACTTCCTCTGTTTTCCTCTATAACTTGCAGACCTAGAGTTGCAACAGTAGGTTGGGAATAAGGGGAGAAGCAGGCAATTTAAGAAGAATTTGGACTGTGTGTAAATGTCCCTAGGAATATTAAAGTTTCATATATGCATGCTATGTTTGAATTGAGGAGAAAACCCCAGAAAATATGTGTACCAGCAAAATTCCTTCAAATCTAAGCTGTTCAAGGAGTCCTTAGTGCATCAATTACTTTCATCATTGCCATTTCCTTTTGTTTTTAAACAAACTGCAATAATTTTCCTAGAGTTGTGTCTTGTCCTGTGGCCATCTAGGACAGGAGATGTAGCACAGAGTATCCACAGAGCCCAGTGCAGCCTGAAATCTGGTTTATAACCTTGCTTTCCTTGTAACTGCAGGGCAAGGACAAACCTGATCAACTGTAATTTTTTTTTTATTTTTTTTTTTTGCAATCTCAAGAAAGCAATTTCTATTCAGCTAGCAGCTGACGGTCAAGTACAAGTAAACATGACGGTTGTGGACTTTTATTTCACAGTTAAGCCTTTATTACTAAAGGCACAAGTCTGAATGCATTGCATGCATTAAACACAAGCCAGTTCCTGGAGCAGTGATTTGACTGCTTGTAGTCATTGGCGAGAACTGGAGGCTGGGAGCTTGGAGTTCTGGTTTCTTATTTTCAATTGAATTGCTGTGAGACCCTGGGAAGCTTTACTTCACAGTATCTCAGTTTCCCCAGCTGCGAAATGATGATAAGAATTAGATATTATGAGTAGAGGGATGGATTCTGACACCTTTGTTCAGAACTGAGTAGTGCAATCGATTTCAGTCTGAGGAAAGGGTAACAGCATCTGGCCATTAGTGTTTATAAAGCAACTAGACTCTTGGCTGATGGATTAGATTAGATTTCAGTGCTCAGATGTTACCATGAAGGGTTCTTCAACACGTTTAAAATAGATTAGATAAAGAAAATGTTTTGAGAGGCTTGGATAAACAAGATGCAGAGAATCCTGATGATGGTGGGAAGAGCAGAGCCAAGGACAAATAATAAACAGGAAGAGAGGCCCCAGCTAGAGCAAGACTGAAAGGATGGTGCTTGTGGCTGGGTTTTTTTTTTTCTTTTGATGTTTGAACTGCGGGGGGGTGGTGTGGGGAGTGGGGATGGGTGTAGAAAAAAAAAGCAGGGGAAGACATAGTCTAGGTAAAATAAAAACATGGTTTGGATTGCTTTTTCCTTACCTCAATATGATGTAAATATAAAGATATATATTTTTTCTGTTTTTTTTTTTCTTGGAGCTATTTTGCCTCTTTATTTAACCTTTTATTGTTTCTTAGAGTGTTCTGCTCTTTTTAAAATAGCCCTCTGAAACGAAAAATTGAGAAATTTTTCTTCACAAATACTAATAGGAAATATTTGGCGTATTTCAAAGGTGATGTCATCCAAAATGAATTTTCATTGAATTTATGCTTAATTTCCTAATTTATTCTTTGCGGGGGAAAAAAAATGCCTTGTCTTTTCAAATACGCCACCTCAAGGGCACACATACCCTGTCAGCAGCCTTCTGCTGCCAGGTTCTGGGTTATATGTTCTCCACAGCAATTTTAGGGGTTGTGACGCAGAGATGGGGAAGAAAGAAAAAGGTAGGCAACAGTCTGGCTTATTGAGAGAAGCCCAAACTGATGAATTTACCCACTCACTTTCTGGGCAGCTCAGGGAGCTGCAGAGGGGCTGTGGGCACAGCCTGAAGCGGTGCCTTTGCCCAAACTCAGACAGGGCAGCTTGTGAATTAAAGCTTAAAGTACCTTTAAACCAGAGGTAGTACTGGGATTGTCATCTTTTTGCAGGTTTACACAAGCCAGATCATTCTGTCTGACTGGGTTTTTCTCAGGATGCTGAAATCAAGCACATTTTATTGAAGGATATCTACTGTCTTCCTAAAGACTTCAAGTGACAATGAACTTTCTCTTGTATATTCCCCTAATGTTTAACTAACTTTGCTGCTAGGAAATTTTATCCTGCTTCAGAGCCATGTTTGATCCTTTAGACTCACTGGCTCTTCTAATGATTTTCTATAAATGACTGAGAAATTCATCACAACAATCTGTTTTCCACATGATATTAGTTATGTCGAGTTGTTATGTTACCCCTCTGAAGGTCCTTCTACCATGAGACTTGCAGAGGTTTGCATTTGCTTCTCAAAAAGATGATCAAGTGAGATAAGCAGGAGGAAAAGCAGGACTCATCCAGGACCATGCACTGGCCACTAGAGCTGCACTGCCATGCAGGGGTGCAGCCTTTTGGGGTGCTTGACCCCTCTCTGTCCTTGCCTGTGTGAAGTGGGCCCCAGAGCAGTTACTCAGTGTTGAATAAGTGGGGTGTTTTTCATTCGATAAAATTCCAGTAAGTTCTTCAGGGCCTGGACCTCGAAAGATGTGACTGCTGCTTTAAGCAGTTTGTGTCTATTTCCTAATTTTAAGTGACCAACAAGCATAAATGCAAAAATGTTTGAATATTGCAAGCACTGGGGAAGGCAGTGATCTTTCTTACCACCAGCTGCTGCTCCCTTCACTCTTCATTCATTTCTTGAAAAACTCAGTGTGAATGCTTAACCTTCAATTGATCAAAGTTCACAAATGGTAGGCTAAGCATTTCACAGAGGCAAATGATTATGTTGTGTGGAGGGTGGGAGATTGATGGCTGTTCAAAGGTGACCAAGATCATGCAAGCCTCAATATTTTTCCAAATCCATCAAAAAATATTCCCCTGAAAGTTCTCTGTCATTCAGAGACTGATTTTTCTCAGGTTCGAGGAGGCCTGAACAAGGTTTGCAGGAATTGCAGGCATGGGCAGGGATGGAGCTGATAGACGTGAATTGCTTGTGGTGGAGTGGGTACCAAAAGGTCTAATCCCATGATGACAGAGGTTTAAAAAGGGTAGAGGCAGTTTGCAAAAGGGTGACAAACATGGAATAAGAGCCCAGAATAGAAATGTGGCTGGAGCTATGCAGTGTACAACAGATCTCTCGCCAGGCAAGGCTTTGGAAGCTATCATTAGACTGGCAGTGAAGAAGGTCCAGGTCTGCCCAGTTGCCTGTGCCCTGGCCCAGGCTCCTCAAAGGGAGGAAACTCCCTGCTAACAGTTGGGGCTCGTAAACCATAGAGACACATCCTGAAAAAATCCAGTTTCTGCCAGGAGAGCACAGCAATCCCTGTCTGTCTTACCCATATACACCATTCTCCCCAGGCTGATTGTCACCAAATGGAGTTGGGGGAAAAAACAGAGGGACCCTTTGAAAGACACGTATTAAAAATGACAGTTAAGCACTTTGCATCCTGGAGGCATGACACCATCCCCCCTCCATCTTCCAGCCCCCTCCCTGAGGAGAACAGCGCCAGCTGTGATTTACAGGCCCAGCAGCAGGCGCCGAGCAGGGTGCAGTGTCTTTGCTCAGGCTGTGCTCTGAAGATCGCATTGGCCTCTGGAAATGAATCTAATTTGCAAACTTTCTCCTCAGATTATCTCATTTTTCATTTTGTCCACAGGAAAAAAGGCATAATGAAAGATTTCAGTTAAACTAAGGAAGGAGACAAAATAACTTCAACTATTTCTTTTACTGTCTTCACTAAGAAGAGAACAGGAAGGATGAAACCCAAGTGATATTCTTCTAAACTCTTTTATTTTGATATTTGTCAGAAATATTTTGAAACAAAATAAATATTTGCTTTAGAAATGTCTCTTGGCTGAAGCAAATATTTATTTTTTTTAATGAAATAGGAAGTTCTGTATGAGATTTCTTTTTGCCCTAATAGAAATAGCATTTCCAGTCTCAAAATCTAATCAGCTCTCTTTCTGCCTAACAGTAGCTTTGCAAACCCAACCTTAAATTCTATTTGGGTCCTAAAAAGGGAGGTCTACAGTCTCCAGTCAGTCTGTCTGTGGCTCTGTTCATCTTCAACGAGGCCACTCCAATACGGCAATGGTGGATGCAAGATCCAACACCCTGGGACTAGCAGTGAAAAATAAACATTCCCAGTGCTCATGCTGATCCTTCGAGATGCGCCTATCTGTTTCGTCCTTCATGCACATGATTTGCTCTGGTCTGCCCCCAAGCCACTTCTCTTCCCAACAAGGCCCAGGTGCTGCATCCCAAGCTCAGGGCTCACCTTCGCTCTCCCACAGTCTTGTTTGTGGGATGGGGCAAGAAATCTTTTCAAATATGTTATGAAAGGGAAAATCATAGCACAAACTTCTGCCACCCTGCTTTCTTTGCATAATCTCTTTGTTCAAATTTCAATCAGTTCAGTGTACCACTGGCAGTAGATGAAAACTGAAAACAGACTCAAAACATCCTGTCTTGGTTTTCTTTGCCATGTAAGCTGATCAAAAACAAACACAGGGCTAATATACAAAAACATTCACATGATGTCTGGCTGCGTAACAATGCTAGGTAGTGAAATTAGTTTAGGCAGGCTGGGTGTGGACCAGAATGCAAAAAGATGCATTTTAAGTGGCTAGCAATTCAATTGTATTAAGCAGCTCATTGATACCCTGTACCTATAGTGGCTGAGTACCTGCAATGGTTCGTTAGTTTCTATCAACAGCCATTATGAAATCATTGTGCTGCTTTCATATTTCACAGGGACGTTACTGCTGACCCACAGGAAAACAAGAAGGGGTCAAAGGAGCGATGGTTGGGGGGTGTCCCGTAGGCACTGCCTCAGAGCTGAGGAAGAAAGAGGGAGAGGAAGGTGCTGGCCTGGCTGCTGTGGGTGAGGAGACATCTCTGCTGGGTCAGATGTCCAAAAGACACGTATGGGCTCCAGAGCTGAGGGAGAGGGATGATAGATGGCTTGTTTGTTCGTTGGTCTGAGCATGTGAAAAAGTGTCATTGTTCACATCTGTCTCGTGGCTGTCTTGTTCTGGGCAACAGACAAAAACTGCGGTGAAAATCCCTATCTCTCTCTCTTTTCTACCAAAGCACTTCATCCCCAACATGTTTTCAATGACCCTTGTTTTCCAGTCCTTACAAGTCACCTTAACTTTACCCTGTCCAGCTATTTTTTGTATTTCAGAGCCTGATTCCAAATACTAAAAGCACAGTCCTTACTACCCTCATTTATATGCAGCTCCCAAACAAGAATGACATCTTTTCTATTGTATAACATAACAGGGATGCTCAAACAAACGGATGTATAAAAGTTACTTCTTCACCTAAATCTGCTGTAAACAAGAAGAAATAGTTTTAAAATTAACCTTTTGAAAATTATTCAGCTGAGTTATTACCATTTTTAAGCCATAAAACTTCAACCTCTCTTGAAAAAAACAAACCAGTGCTTGTGAATACAGCTGTCTTGCCTTCGTTGTTAACCTGAGGTGTGATTTCTCCTCAAGTCCCAAGGCACAAATGCTAGGAGAAGGCTAACTGTTAAACCTGGAGCACCCTGAACACACTTTGCAGTACAAGTACACACAACATAGTAGCCTGTCACTCAGAATAAAAATTCTCATTGTCCAGATTTTGACATCAACACCTTTTCTATAGGCTCAGGCTAATTTATTCCTGTTTGAGAGGACGACCTTGTAACATCTTTCTTTTACAGCCGTCATGAAAAAAAGAAAGAAAACATCAAACCTCCCAAATATGTGGACCCATCAATATTTGATTCTTAATTTGCAGAATTTATTTTAAAGCTTACTGAAGTCAGTCACAACACCTTTCTCTTTTTGTGCTAAAAAGGTACATCTCTCTGCTGGAACATTTTGAAAAAGTGACAACTATTCTGAAATCTTGTTTTGGAAAATCTCCTCACCTGTGACATGAAGTGTTTCAGAGCTGGGTGATGACAATGTGGGTAATGACAACAATGGAATCTTTTGAGAGTTTTTTCCTCAAAATGAGTATTTGAAATAAAATTAATAACCTAAAATCTGTTCACATTTTGTCATTTTAGGAAAATTATCAGAAAAAAAAAACCATTCCTGAAGACTTTGTAGTAAATAGCTTTCAAAAAATTAAGATATTTTTCATAACAGAAAAAAAAATATTTCAATGTTTTACATGAAGTTGAACATCTAAGTCCTAACCAATTCTACTTTACTTACTGAGCTGCAAAGGAAATAGTTGGAGACAGAAATGATCCATCCTTCATATACGTTAAGATAAAATTCACATTACTCTAATTGACACATTTGTCACCTGAATAAGGAGTAAAAGAAAAAGGAACCACAACATCAGCTAAACCAAAACCAAAATAAATATGCAGCACAAGAAAATAAAAAGGCTTGCTTATTTAGTTACACCTGTGAATATTTCACTGAAATGGTGAAGAAAATTATTAAACAGGCTGGAGTCTGTAATATCTGTTAAAAAATGACCCATCAAGCAGAGTGTTGTCTGAAGTTTGCAAGTAAGTTCTGGTCTGAGGCGGTGTTGTGTCCATCACAGCGTGGAAGAAGCATTCTGGGGGACAATACAGGCTTTTGTGACTAATGCAAAATCTAATTTGATGTCCTTCTTTAGATAGCACAGCTGGGGATAATTACACATTTCTGTCACATGCTCCAAACGCTCCCTGCTCCGTGGGAGGGTAGGGGGCATGAACATGGTGGCCTGACCACTGTAATGGAATATTAAAACCCTGACAAAAACATCTGATGACTCCTGGCTTGAAGACCACATTGTGGAGTCTGTTTTCTCCCCTTATGCCTGCTGCTCTGCAGCCTCTGCTGACCATTTACAGCTCCCCACCATCGCCTGCACCTCCTCGAGTGCTGAGTGCTCCCCTCCTACGGGATCCCACACATCCAGTCCCCTGCAAGCCCGTGACCTTCCCAACATACAGCTTGCCTGAGTGCTCCACCTCATTCCGTTTCTTCAGCTCTGAATTTGCACGCTGTTGGTTAATAATATATGAATGTATATATTTACCACTCACAGTGTTTAACTTGGTTTGTTTGTTTTATATATAATGAGACATAGCTAATGTGTTTATGTTCGTGGTTCAGCATCTTGAATAGGTCATCAAACTGTCCACCTTTACTGCACTGATTTATTAAATGGCTCATGGAAATGGCCTCTCCTAGTCCATTTTCTCCTGTATAGTAATAAAATCAAAGGATACAAATGTCAACATATATACAGGTATACTAAAATCGAAACGTAAAACAAATTAAAGTCGTCTTGTGTGTATGCTTGAGCATAAGCACAGAAACCTCAATAATTCTGCTTAAAATCACCACTACTCTTCAAAACAATGCCCCAAACCACTTAAATAATACCTTGGTGCGTCATTGAGCTTGTGCCTTGGTGCATTTGATGTATTTCTTTGAATATTTTTTCCAGCTGTTCAGGAAAAGTTTTTAACCCCGCCTCTCACCCTTTTTGTGTAAAAAAATTGCTGACTGGTGCCGGGGTAGGTATTTCCTATCAGTGTCCAACTTCAGCAGCTTCCTCCAGTTTTTCTCCCTCTAATTTTCTGGGCCATTGTATTCTCAATATGCAGCCACTTCAGTATCCTAATAGCACACCCTTTTCCTATAGGGTGCTGTCAAAATAGCCTGCTGAAAGAGAGAAAGCAACAGGTGAGCTAAGTATTGCAGATGGACTGAGGAAATAGCGATGCAATTTTCATTTATAAAGACCAGGAAATTACATTACTGCAGATGAAAAAGGCAGCAAGGCTGGCTTCATTGTAACAGGCTGAAATCCTGCTCACTTGGTGAACTTCGGGGTTTTGTGCAGAGGACAAAGTATGAGTACTCAAGTCACACTTACGGCCCTATCCAATATACTTGGGAGCTGTAACCATATGTACCCATAAATAAAGCTTTATACATTGTCTGATCTTCTGGTTCAATAAGACTGCACATTTCTGCAGGCAGCACTGGATTTTATTTTTATTTTTTTGCAACTGCTGCCAGCAATTGAATTAGCACCACAGAGCTGGTTAGCTATTGATAGCAGTGAGCAGATGAGCTTTCAGACTGCAGTAGCTATAGATGTGTCATTACCGAATGAAAAAGATTATTATGTAAAGCTGTCACCAGCACAGCTCCAGATGAGGCTTTCCCTTACATCTGGGTAAGAACCAGAGGACATCTCAATACTCTGCTGTCACTTCTAGTCACGCCAGATATGTAATACAGATTTGGTCCACTGATCAGGGATAGTTGGCTGAAGCTTTACAATAGCAAGGGTGACTGAACGAACGTGCCTGGGGGGGGGGTGGGGGGGTGCGGGGGGGATGTAAGGAAGAAAGGAAAATCTAGAAGAACCTCTGTGGGCTTTTATCCTCCTCATCCTCTTCAAATGCAAATATTACTCCAGAACTGAAGTCATGACATGACAATATATGATTGCAGCAATTCAGTCTTATATACCGATGAGGGACCTTTGTCTGTCAGAAAATGCTGCAAAAATTACCCAGGTTTGCAAAAAGCATCAAAGGTGATAGAACGAGAGAAAGACTAATGATACATATTTTTATTTACGTATTTCTTATTCATTTTGGGGGGGGTTAGAATTTATTTTTTAGTTAATTTCTCTGTTTTTAGGTTAGTGGCTCAGAACACATAGCAAGAAAATTCACCACCTCCTAGGATAAGTTTATGCTATTTAATTCTCAGGATTTCTATTTCAGCCCATAGGATGTTGGCCAAGAAAGCAGTTGCTTGGCCATGGCGTTGGTAGTCATGATTTAGATTCTGCCAAATCTGTAGCAGATTTGAAGACTAGGCAAAGGAATGGCATGTGCCAGCATTTGGCTGTGGATAAGATAAAGCTTCATTAGGATCCTCAAGCAGTAATGTTGTCCTTTTTGCCTTCTCCTGAGAAATCAGGACTCACCCCCTTTTGTTTTGCTCCTTATCATGCAACCTATAGCTGAAGTCATTCACTTTCTCTGGAATAGGAAGTCTCTAGGTGAGGCAGAACAATATTTTACTTATTTTACTTGCCAGCTACAGCTTTGGTTTATATGTTTGTATGTAAACAAGCAAACATTTACTTTGGAGAAAGACTTTGAAGTTCAATGAGTTGGTAGTGAAGTATAGAAGTTTAGCATGCATTATGCACTGCTTTTGCTTCTTGCCAGGGACACAGATAGAGAAAATGTCTATTAAGTAATTCATGGCCAGAAGTGTACACTTACACCTATAGAAATTTTTTTTCTTTCCTCCTTATATGCTAAAAATATACTCCAATGTAAACATTAGATCCAAGGATTTCAGACTGATCACAGGCCTTTCCAACAAGTCCCAGGTGGTGCCGGTGCTGGCTGTTTCCATGTCACCAGGCGTGTTGCAGACTGACTGCACCAGAAAGGTCAGCTCTGCTGTGACACTGACACAGACCTGGCTGCCATCGTGTGCGACTCAGAAGCAAGGCAGGGTAAGTCCAGATCCCTCAAGGTATTTTCACATCTACCTGACACTGACTCTGAAGCCAGCTGGGCAGCTGCGATGGGAGCAGAGGTGGCCATACCATCACTACCCTACCATGTCATCAGGAAATCCTACAACACTATCCAGAGGTTGGCAGCTTGTAGCCTCCTTCACAACCACTCCACCCCCAACTGCAATTCATTAAGTCTCCTGATACATCTGAGACATCTATAAATATTTATGGTTGCAGGCTGATACGACTTTCTCAAAGTCACAGAGGACTTGCATCACAAAGCAGAAAGCTCATTTTGCTTTAACGACAGGGTCATCCTTCCTTGTTAAACTGGGATGCCCAGTACCCCCCTCTGCCCAGCAGTGCAGACCCCCAGGGGAGTACAGCTCTGCAGCAGCCACTGCACAGCCAGCCCTGCCCCTGCTGTGAAGGTAGCTGTCCCAACCGCTGAACTGGTGTCCGCCTGCTCCTGCCCCTCAAACCTTGGCTTTGTGGACGCGAGCTCAGCACCGAGCCCTTGTGCCAGGGCTGCTCTTCAGGCTGCCCAGCTCAGGCAGAGGAGCAATAAAGAATTGCAAATGCTTTTAAGGCATGTTGACTCTCAGAAGTGGTGGATGCAGTAACTTCTCATTTATATTTTTATTTGTTAGGCATAGTGTCTTCTGTGTACAGAATGTTTTCTTTTCTCTCATTTCTGGCAAGAGATTGCAGGGTAAATTAGCAATATATTATTAATAGGAGACTTTGTTGATAGTTAAAGAAAACAAAACCAAAATCAAAACAGTGCATAAATGTTAATTAGGAAATATACAAATTGAAGGGATGATCTTTGTCCTGGCAAAAAATGATGGCTGAAGAGGGGGTGATGACAAAGACAAGTTGCTGAGATACTTTGCCTGCAGAGGGGCTGGAAAAGATCTTCCACAGCATTTCTCCTCCTTCCTGTAGGAAGGAGTAAGGTGCTTTCACTATTGGTCTCAATATGGAGGGAAGTTGGCTCAGCTGAGTCACGGCTGAGCATTTCGGGGGGGTGGGGGGGTGTGATTGTTGGTACCTTGTTGCTTATGTAGCTACTCCAGAATAGAAGAATTCTCCATGCAAACACTTTCTCTAAGGACTGCCACATATTTGGACAGGGATAAGGCAGAGAATTGAATAAAACTAACTTGAAGGCAAGTTTTGAAAATATGACATAAAACCACAAAAGCCTGTCTATTCACCCTATAGTTGAGCAGCCTTTGCTAGTCTCTCTTCTTTCTTTCTCTCTTTTTTTTTCCCCCAAATCTTTATTTGAATATCTTTAGAGAAATATCTTCTTTGGCAGTGAAAATTAAAATGAAACATAAGAAAAAAAAATCTAAGGCTACAGAGTTGGGCATTGTGTGTGGATAGATTAGAGTTAAGGCTCATTTGCAGGAGAAAAGCCAGCACAATATTTGCAGTGAAAAGAATAGAAAGGATCTTGCCCCTACTCTTTCGTTTAATAGAGGTAGTTTGGGGAAAATTTCTAATGAATCCTATCCAACCATAAAATCATGTAGAAAATGAATCGTATCTGACAATAAAATAAAAGTGAACCAAATTACAAGGTTCCTATATTCACAGGACAAATTAATTTCATGTTTGGAATACTAATTGTTCACTGTAGGGCCTGCAACTATTTATTGTCACTGCTTCGTTTGTCACCAGAAGAACTTTTGCATATACGGAATTGTATGGTTTTGGCTGCATCATCCAAGGGAAAGGAACAAACTGTTTTGGAGCAGAAGGGGGAGCTGCCCATGTGCCACCCCCTCTGCTCCCCAGGACAGTTTGTGGCAAGGCTTTTGAAGGGTGGGTGTTTGTCCTTTGAAGTTGGAGGTAGGAGGAAAGCAAACCTTGATGGGGGTTGTAATTGGCCCTCAAGGGCAACATCTGACAAACGTTCCTCAAACTCCTCATGAAAGGCAGAGGGACCGTTTGTGGCCAGTGAGCCCTGCTTCTTGGAGCAGCTTGGTTGAAATAGTGTACCCTTAAGATCTAAGAGGCAGCTATTACTCGACATAACTTCAAGGACTGACTGGTCTTTGGTGTTTGGGGGAAAGCTGCAAAGAGATGGAAATAGTTCAAAGGAGACACCATGAAGGGAAAAAAGTGTACCACAAACCAAGAAGATTTTTAAAAATACAGAGTAAAAATTTGTTTAACTATGCGAAGGCTGTGTGTACACATAGTTAAAAAATGTTTTTAATTAAAAAACCCAACTGTTAAACTAATAAATCAGCTTAAAGAAGTGATAATTCAGTGGGGAAGGTTGAATGCTCAATTCCATGATGAGTTACATTAATATGACTGTTTCTATGAGAGAGAAATGAGTAGTTATTGCACCCAATAGAATTTAGAGCAATCGTTTTTCCTGAAGAGAGTGTGTTTTGAAATCCAAGGCTCCTCCTGAACTGGCAATGGCTTCCTCTATCTCCCAAAAATTCAGTTATATTACTGACTGACAGGTCTAATGGACTGCTCCTGCATGACACCAAAGCCACCTGATATTTGAATTTAATTCTGAGTTGCATGACTGTATTCACCCTCCTGAGGACCTTCTAGCTGTACTCTCCACTCTTGATGAATTCCCCTCTGAGACAAAGTTAACCAAAAGACTGGGCTCCAGTGACCAAGATTATTTTGGGCACTTCAAAATTGTTGAAAAGCCTGGGCAATGCAGTGCTCATAATGAAGCAGACTACCTTGTCCAGACTCTCTGTCCCAGCACCAACTTCTCTGAAGCAAAGGTAGCAAGGCTGGGGACTTTCTCAGGTAGGGCAAGCCAGGCCTGAAAGAGCTGAGGCACAGAGCTGGATCCAGGACCTCTGCAGAGCAGGAGATGTGCTTAGCCATTCGCATGCTCTGCAAAAAAAGAGGGGCCAAATATGAGAAGTGATATTCATCTGGGGAAGGCTGAGTGCTGCAGCCCTTGAGCATCAGTGTTCTGGTGGGACACTTCAGTGTGCCTCCTTCTGAAGGGGAGAAACGAGATATTATGGTACCCAGAAGGGTGCTTAGAGCAACCACTTTCTTTGAAGATAAATTATGAGAAAAGCTCTGAATTATGGGGCAGCGTAAACTTAGTGTTTGCTTCCAAGGCTGCTGCTGCACTGTGGGATAAAGAGGGGGCCTTCAGCATGCCAGAGGGAATCGTTTGCACTGCACATCCCATTTCATTTCAGTCCCTTCACACTAGTCTGTCTTCTATTTTCCATCTTTTCTCTGCCCTGCTAAACTCACATTTGAGGGGGCTTGGACCAGCTCCAAAGCTGTCTTGCATCAGACGATCTGTTTTTCCTATTGACTGAGATGAAGTTTTGACTGAAACAGTGCATATGCTTCTCATGCTTTCCTCCTGCTTGCCTTTTGCCCAAATGCATGGCTTGTTCCATGTGATGTACCAATGTGTTATGCACTTACTTTCTTATCCCCTGATCCCTTTCTTCTAGGTATTTAAACTGCTGCTCTCATTCTATATAAAACCCAGTTTGGATGCTTTGACAGGATTTCCCACAACTCACAAAGATCAGTGTTTAAAATAAGTGTCTGCCAAGAAAGCTCAGGTTTATTGTGCCAAGACCTGTAGCCTTATATTCACCACTTGGTCCTGCTGATTCAGTATTGCCCCCTGCCAGGCATGCAGACCTGCTCCTGTGGTATGCCAGTGGCTCCTGGGCTCCTCCAGCAGCTGAATCCAGCCAGCATGCTTTCTCCACTGGAAGTTCAATTCATCTCATCTGGAGGGAGATGGATAGGCTGCCCTGGGCCCAGGCAACTAAAAAAAAATAATTGAATTTTCATAAGAAAGAATTTAAAACAGATGAGAGTGAGCTCCTTCTGAAATGGGAAACAGAAGGCATTTCAGAAGTGATGCAAGATCACTGAAGAAAATAGCTACTGAAATTCCTGGAAAGTGTTGAATGATTACAGAGAAATCATTTCATAACAAATGGGATAAGTAAATCAAACCTAGACTGGAAGGACCAATGGGATTGGTAGGAAGGAGAAATGTTACACACAGCAGTGATGCCTTCCTGCATTTTGTTCCAATGGATTTGACCTTCCCCACTTGAAGCACTTAGACTCTGAAAATTTTCTTAGAATGAGAAAAAGGAACATCTGCTTTCACCTTCACAGACCAGAGAAACAATGTCCCTTCCATGCCTGCATCAACAGTGTTCTTGTTCAATTCTTCTGTCTTTGCAGGAGTAGCACACTCTAAGGGGTTTGCCGGGCATGAAAAGAAGGAAGTACAGGTAGAGACAGGACCTTTACAGGAGAACATAATGTTGCAGATCTAGAGAAAAGAGTGGAAGATTTAGGAAGGGGAAAGAACATGAAGGGAGGGAGAAAGAGATGAGGACTTTTAGAAGAGGCTTTACCTAAAATTTCAATAAGAGCAGAGAGGAATCTCTCCTCCAAAATATTCAGACATTTGTTAGAGAGTTACCAGTACTCCTGCATTACTACTGAAGCCTAATAATTCCTTTTGAACCTTCATTGCTGCTTTTTCTGAGTGGAGATGCTGTTAGACAGCTCAGCAAAATAACAGTTGATAGCTGAAAATACGTTTTTTAATAGACAAATTTGCTATCATTATAACTATAAAATAACGTTCTCAGTAATAGTGTTCTGTTCTCTTCACCAGCCACCAGAAATCCAATAAAACATGAGTAAGATGCTCTGTGAAGTATGAATGTCAGACTCTTCCTACTAAAGACCACCCATAGACATAGACAGCTTCTTGTGAATGTGGTCAATACTATGGACTTGCAGCCTGGGACAGCTGGAGCCAGAGGTCTGGCCTGGCAACCGGTTGAGAGCCTCCACTGGATTCCTGCAGATCCTGCACAACATGTAGGAATGGGAACCACTGCTTCTCTTGGAAACAAAATAATTTACCCTTGCCAGAGGCAGCCCAGCTCCCCAGTCCAGCTGAGCTCAGAACTCAACAGCAACTGGGATCAAGTACTTCTGCACACAGAAAAGATACCTCTAATCAGCTATTTCTGTCTCTGGGCAAGCCAGCAGTTCATGCCATCAGGCAAGCAGTGGCAGCTCCTCCACAGAGGCAATATAGCACTGGTTTGCTGATTGGTGGTCTCTGGTTTCTGCATGAGACCAAAGCCCAGAGCTATATTGCCAACCAAGTCTGACCGTGTGGGGATGTGAACACTTCCCCTGCGCAGCCACGCTGATCAGAAGTGGCAGCTCGTTGACTCTCTTGTCTGACCACAGAAGGGGTGCAAGAGCAGTAAAAGCTACGTGCTAACCTTTTCACCGTGCTGCAGGGATATTATAATTATTGAGCACCAGGTCATTAAGTCAACAGAAACCAATTTTTCTCTGGCTGTGACAAGATTGCTAAGGCATGTGCTGTGGGGGTTGGTTTCAGTGGTGTGGACATGTATTTTGCATGTGTGAACCAAGACCACAAAACTCACAGCACAACCTCTGGCGACTTCTTATGAGTAAAGGGAGGAATAAGCTTTACACCTATAACAGGGAAGGAAAAAGCTGCATGATCTCTTATTCACCCAGTTTGCCAGTAAACAAATATTTGTGGAGAAAAAACGACAAGAAAACACACTGTAAGTATTCACAAAGATGAACTCAAGACCTTTAAAGAAAATGAAGGAATAGGAATATTTTCTATTTGTGACACTCAAAACTACTTTTTTACCATGATAATAATAATCATCATTAAAAAATGTACCCTGTACGCTTGAGGTTACAAAGGAGGAAAAATATCAGATATCGTTGAAGCATTGCATCTTGAAACCCAGAGCAAATAAAAAGGAATTTTATAACATAATTACATTCCCATTAACATGTTAATCTCTTATATACAGACATAGAGAAGCAAATATATTACTTTAAATAATTAACTCTGTAGTGAGGTTTTATTGCTGGGAAACAAGATTTCTCTATGGAAAGGTATTTAACATTTTAATTAAAATGTTTTTGATAGATGTTTACTGTTGCTTCTATTTCTCCTTAGAACAAAACCATACGATTAGGAGAAAATGTAATTTTGTCACGAGAAAGGAATTAGTTCGTTTTGAAGGAAAGACTAAAGTTCCCTCTTCTTTGCTGTCTAGTCAGCGTACAGCAGTGCTATAGTGTAAGAGACATGCATTCTTATGGAAAGGTTCCATTTTGCTTTCTTTTTTTCCTTTCAATAATTTCTTTCTTTTTGTGCCACTGAACATTGCTATCATATTTGACCTTCCACTGGAAGGTTGCTTATGTTTTGGTGAGAGAACTCAGGAAGGATTTAAAAATCAGAAGCTTCTCAGATAAAAGCTGCTAAAGGAACCTATAGCGTGGGGAAAGTATCCTTAAGAAATTATAGAATCGCAGGATCTAGGCAGGACAAATGAAAAAAATGGACAAAAAAAGAACAGGACTGAAAGACATGAAGAAATGAAAGGTCTAGTAAGGATCGCCAGGCAGACAATGTGGACAATTTACTGCCCTGAAAAGAAGTAAACAACCTTTATGCATGAGCTGGCACTTGAGCTTGATACATAAACTGATAATTGAAAGGCTTTGCAGATGGACACCTGATTTCCAGACCTGAAAAAGCAGATGCAGATAAGCTAACCCTGCATGGACTTTCTCTGGTGAACTTGACCATGACACTAGGAAAGAAACATCTGAGTGAGAAAAAAGCATATGGTCTCCACGGTTCATAGACAGTGCTTGAAGCTGCCAGCTGGAAGGGTCAGATCTGAAGATGGCTTGTGTCAGCATGACACTCAACCCCACTAGAAACAGTCCTGCAAACACCATTTTCATTTCATATAGGTTTCTGGATAGCCAACGGATAGGACATGGGCTGCTTGAAGCCCAGGCACCACGTGAGATAAACGACAGATCAGCATTTCTTCTTTGGTTCCCTGAGGAAACCAATAGCAACCTCACGTTTTCGTCCTCTCACTTGAAAAGATTTAGAAGCCATGCCAGTGATTTCAGAACAAATCCATAGACATACATTTGGAAAAAGCATGAGAAGTCCTACAGATGCAAAACATAAGGTTCCCTTTCTGTGAGCCATCAAGACACCACATGCACAAGATCTGTGTTGAATTATTTACATGGGAAAATGCCTTTCAGGCACTTGTAACAGCTTTGGGTTTTATTCAGCAACAGGAGAGATGAGCACTGAGGCTATTTGCCTTAAAAGCAATTAAATAAATACAGGAAAGCCCTGTTACAGTAGCATTTCAAGTGCTTTACTCAAAAAAGTAAGCAAAGCCAGAAGTCTAGGCCACTCTGCCCACTCACTGATAGTGATTCTATGTACTGAAAAATACATAGATGCTAAAGCAAACACCCCAGCCTCAGCAGAGTTGTCCTGTGAAAAGCCACAGGGCTCTGGAGCCTTTCTCTGATTCCAGGACCTCTCAGGTTATGGTGTAGGACAGCTTGTTTAGCTCCAGGAGATAGGCTCTCATTGAACATGCAAACCCTGAGGCATTGGCAAGGATGGCAGCTAGCCCTCATACACTGCAAATCCACCTCCTGCAGCACGGCTGCGCAAGCATGAGCAGCATGACTCGAACTGACACAAGGGAAGGGCACTTCTAGATTTTCTTCTAATGCACATGCTAATTAGTTGAATGGATAGAGAGAGAGAGGCTGGGAAATCACAGAGGGTATGTTTCTTTATCCTAAAGAGGAGCAACAAAAGGAGCCTACATTGGAGACTTCAGGACAGCACTGCACAGGAGCCTCCCACACCACCTGCCTGTGAGATGAAGAACCCTGCTGAGCTCCATGTGTATGTCAGGTTATCCACATTAGCCCGCAGACAGCCAGGAGAATGAGGCCTTATAAAATAATTTTTTTGGAGTTCCCCACTAAGGGATGAGGAGATAAGAGAAGGTGGTCCCTCTGGGCAGGACCACAGTGGGGAAGGGCATCGCTGATTCAGACTGATGAAGTGGTGAGGCGGAGCAAGGAGTGTAAACAGCAGTGTCCTTGTACCTGCATGTCAGACTGCAGCTTTCAGCTCATCTTTGAAAGAGACAGTGGGCAGGGGATCTCTGGAGATACAGGCTTCATGTTTGAATAGTATTCTCCTGATACCTGTTCCTTTCAGATCTGGAAGTCATGCAGAGACTGGTGAGCTCTGTACTACATGTTTGTGTTATCTGTCATCATGTCTCCTCCTGAGGCAGAGCAGATGTGATCCCAAGGCTACCAAAACCCTGCCACAAGCTAAAGTTAACATCAGGGGAAAATGATAACAAAGTAGTTGCTGCGTGACCAGGTAACCTTTTTCTTGACACAGCAGACAGGAGATATATCTGAAATTGAAAACTTTGACCACCAGTAGTGACCACTCATCTAGAAGCAGAGCAAGGCAGTCTTTAGACTAAAAATCACTTATTGTGACAAGGAGTCCAACAATACTTTTTCCTTCTGGGGATCCATTTCACAGCTCCTACCCACTGATCAACTCCAGACCACTGTGTCTTGCCTCTCTGTACCCTTCCACCACTCATTCAAGGCAGATTTCCCTACCCTTACTCCTACTGGGTAGTACGTTGCTGCAATTTCAGTGGGATTACTTGCAGATGTAGGATGCTAATCTATATTGTAACCATGCATTTTCTTTCTCTGTTTACTTATTTTCTCTTCTTCAGACATCATCATAAGGGATTCTGATACCCACGAGGAGTATGAAACTTCAAATCCCTGTCTTAATTTTACAGGATGTTCTGTATCTTTATTTATATCTGCAAGTGTAACACACAAAACTGCAGATGCTTTATCTGAAGAAAGCTAAGCAAAACAAAGCTGTATTTCACTGCCAGGATGCTTTTAACCAATTCCTGAAGAATTTCATCTCCCTGTAATAAGATGCTCATTAAGGAAAGAATAAGGCGGTTATTTAAGAATAAGACAAGCTTTTACTTTTGATTTACAGAGCACAAAACCCGAGAACAAACAAAACCCCAGATCAAACAAAAGCCAAGTTACCACAGAAGAGCGGGTGTCTTCTCTGTGAGGAGGAAATGGCTGCCAGCAGGTACTTCAGTGATCTCAGGGTACAATACAAAGGAAAAAATCCAAGCCCATAAGCCAGGCATCACAGCAGTTAAGACCATCATTTGTGCCTTCACGTCCTCCCTGAGCTCCACTGAGGACTGGCTGTCCAGTGGGCACTGCACCAGCCCTCTTGTTCATAAAGGTCGGTGGCCGTCTGTGCTGAGGTGCTGCCACCTCGGCTGCAGACCCCTCCATCTCTCCCGCGCCTGGCTGTAAGTGATACCACTAAGAAAAAGAGTGTCTCTGCTGTGTGCTGCGCTAGAAGCTAGAAGAGAATATGATATTTATGCCCCCAGGGCAGTGTGGAGGGAGGACACTAGGTTTGCTTTCCTCACAGCAAGAGCTGTGCTCCTTCAGGTCTCCCTCTGCCTTTTCCTTCTTGAAGGACAATTAAAGCTCTTGCTTGGGCATTATGTATATAAAGCAGCTGCACACCATGCTGTGAAAGTATCATGAAAGAAAGTACAAAAGGCTCTGTGGCCTCGCAAAGTGCTGAAAAGGAGATATTTTAGCAGTGTAATATCATCACTCCCCCTCTTCAGCTCTGTTTGTGAGGGCAATGCTATGTAAGCCCTTTGCCATTACAGAGGAATGCCGTAACACTTGTTTGAAATAAATTGTAGCATGTCTTTATGATGGGGAAAAGCAAAAATGGAATCCTGTTAGTGTGATGAACTCTAATTTTTCAGAGATAACAGCAGGCAATTTTCAAGGAAGTCCAAGTGACTTCATTCTCATTCAATACATGAAGGGAAATGGGCAAGAAGGTGCAGCACCCTGACACTTTGTGGACAAATAATGATAGAAGGACTATTCCAGTCTCTAAAGTGAATAGTGCTATTCACAAACTACGCTGGAGAAAAAAAAAAAAAAAAAAGTTTTCAGTTGCAGTGAGTCTGAAGAGCATTAACCAATTAGCAACACATCCCTGGGTCCCTTAGTAGCTCTCCTAGGCTCCTGCAACCTAGGCCACATCACATCTTCACATCTGCTGTGTTTCAACTCTCCTACCTCTGAAGTGAGGATGAACTGGTAGCAGCATCACTGCCAGACATGACTGCCTGTTCCTAAAGCTCTCTGAGAACCTCGAATGCAAGAGGTGGACTAAAGTGCAGAGCTGCTAATTATTTTAAAGCCCCTTCTTGTTCATATTAATCAAAGTGTCAAGCTGATTCTCTCTAATCTAACTAAAGACGACAGAGCTTTTGCAGTAGGAAATGTTTTAAAGTTCACCATGCTTCCATGACAAATTCACTGTATGCTTCCTGCTTGCTGGCTCTGTGTGTGCCTGAGTGAATTTCTTTTGCTATTTCTACTAATTGTCAGAACTACTTCCAGTGGCTTTAAACAAATGTTGACTCAATCCTGCTGTGACATCTCAAAGCTGAATGTTTGATATCACAGTTTGCTAGGAGACACAGATATAGGAATAAAATGCTGCTCAAGATCCTACCTGATTGGTGCAGAGTGAGACTACAAAGACATAGTCTGACCCAGAAAATATGTTTAATAGACCAAAAAGGAAGCTTTTAAAAAATGCATAAATACATGTATAAGGATCTAAAATATGCATTTACAGATGCCAAAAGAAGATATTCCTAGAGAGAATGGGCTATCTCCTGGGAAAACATTGCACGTTTCATAACCTTCCATGGATGGCTTGATTTTGCTTTAGGAACCAGCAAGAAATTCAGTGCAAAGACAGATAAATCTACATTTCACTTAAATGTTGTCAGTGAAACAAAAGATTTGATGTAAACTGACAAAAGCAGGAGATTCCGAATGTCTTCCCCCTACTCTTGCTCCTGAGTTCATCTTTAACGACAGTATGCATTTGTGTGGCAGCAGGCAGTATGAGGAGTGTCAGCCGAAACACAATGTTTCCTAGGCGTTTTGTCATTTTGATCATGTGTTTTATTGCTGGGAACAGTTTGAACCAAAACACTAGACCCAGACAACCAAGCACAGAGCCATTTCTCCTCTCCTCTCTGTCAGTGCATCCTGTCACTGGTTGTGCCGGTCCCCAGAAAGGACCGAGGTTTTTTTGAGCGAAGTGCTGCCCAAAGGAGAAGAGGGATGAGGTAATTGCAAAGCATGTGCATCGTCTTACTGCAGCAGTGATCAAGATATTAAAAATCAATGGTCATAACTTTGTTAGCCTCAGTGAGGACAAGATAGGTGGTAGTAAGTGTTTTCTTCTCTCTAGCAAGATCCCCATTTATTCCTGTCTGCATGATGAAGAGTGTCAAGCAGCTGATGACCCTTGGTACACAGGGTAGTAAGAGCTGGGGTTTGAACTGTATGTATTTCCCTTTGCCTACCTGAAGCTATAGCTATTTTCAACAGTGCTAGCTGAAGCAGTATCTGGCAAAAGGATGTGATTTCTATATTCTGTGCCAACCTCTAAAACAATGTTTCTGTCTTTTCTACTTTTTTTTTTTTTTTTTTTTTTTTTAACTTGAAGGACCTCAGTTTTGTTTAGGAGAAAAAGCCATAGGCCACCAAATACTGTGGGTGGAAAAGCTGTCATTTGCAATGATAAAACATTATTAATTTAAAAAACAGCTTGTTGTTTTTATTCACTTCTTACTCCTACTCACTGCCAGTTGGAGGGGGGCGGGGGAGGGAGCAGGGATTCTAAAATTATTTGCATGTTTCTTGCAGCCATGTCAAATTTGACATCCTACTGGTCCATAGGATGAGGTTTTTAAGGCTGGTGAGGGAGCATAGCCACAAGCACCCCTATGAAATCCACTGGAGGCTGGATACAGACAACATTTTACATCAAAATGACTATGGTCTTTGTTTTAAACAAAAGAGAGAACAACAGCAAAACAAGGCGAGTGTGTTCACAAAAAAGACAGACGTTTTGTGAGTTGAAGAATTTTTCTTGTTAGTTGCTCCCCTCCATGTCCGCCATGCAGTCACAGCAGCTATGCTTTGCAGTGGTAAAGGGATGCTGGGGCGGGCAGAGAGTCAGTCAGTGGTACCCATCATTCACCTTATGGTGCTCTGGAAGCTCCTGAATTTCCGGATTTCACCTGTCAGTGTAGAGCAGGCAGGAGGCCCTGGGAGGAAAGTCTTGCTGGTAGTGATCTGGCTTCAGAGGATGCTTTGCTTTCCAGGATTGCAGTCTGGCTCATTGCAATTCTACTGAATTCGCTCAAAGAAACAACAACAACAAAAGATGTGGGCTTTGTTATGAGCTAAGTCCCGTCTCTGGTGTAAGCCTTCATAAAAAAAGGAAATGCCAGGCTCTTTAAGTGAAGCTGAGAACTAGCTGGCATTCACTTCGGTAGTGCATCAGAGACATTTTGGGGATAAAATTCAAGATGTGGATAACATGAAATCTTGGCAGTCAGGCAAAGAGAGCAAATAGGCTGAGGAAGTGATTTAAGTTGCCTCAAAATGGTTTTGAACCTCTTAAGTACCAACAGTAGAAATTATCTAATTTATTTCAGAAAAAAGACTGTGGATTTCCATCCAGCTTATAGTACATGTTTCTCCCACACATGATGAAGCGTGGAGGCTAGCTTGCACCTGCCTCTCTGTGGCCTTTGAAGGAAGATGAGAAAGGTAGTACTGCTGTGGGGTGAAGGGTGCTGTAGCAGCCCACAGGTGGGTGTGAGGGGTGCCAGTGATGGCTGCTGGAGTGAGCAACATGCCCCTCATGCCAGCTCTGCTGACACTTTTTTTCTAGCAGAGTTCACAGAGATGGAAACTCTTCTTTAAAGAGGAGAAAAACATGCATTCCTGAAAAATAAATGTTTTATTGAATTATTTTTCCTCCCTTCTTTCTCCAACACATACACATGCAAGTGCATGTGTGCGCGCACACACACACATGCTCATGTCAGAGAGTCAAACACCCAACATTTCCTGATGGAGTTTCCACTGCTGGAAGAATGTTGATATTTTGTGAAAGTGTACGCAGTTAAGTGATTCAAATACCTCTGCTCTTTCAATAACTGGGTTTGGCCTAGCGATTTCTTTTACATTCATTTGTTATTCTTGTTATTTTCCTATTTCCATTGTTATTGTCAGAAAGAGAAACAATGTCTTCTTCCCCAAGGAAAAAACCCCAAACTAATCTATGGCAGAGTGCACAGATGTTTAAGGGCAACACAGAAACCAGTAATCCCTGATGACTTTCTCATCTGTTTTATGGTATGGGTTGTAGGCTGTATTTTTTCCTTTATTTTTGCACTGCTACAGTGCTGGGTAGTTCACCCCAGCCTCTCCCAATCCATTCACGACGAAGTCTGGTCCAGATACCTGTCTCTGGTTCCCTAGCCAGAGGCTGCTGACAAAGTCATACTCATTGATCTGGGCTTTTCTATGAAATGAATGGAGCACACCCCTGTGACAGCAGGTCAAAGGATTACAAATTACAATTTGAGATATGAAAGAAGAAAAACAATTGGTTTAGTTTTTTTCTTGTCTAATACTATCCCTGTACTCATCCTGTCCACTGAGATACCTAATTTACCAAGAGCATCTAAATAAATCCAAAAGTTCAAGTCAGATGTTTGCTATTGGAATTAATAATCATCAAAAATCTCCAGTGAGACATGACTTTTGATATAGTTTGAAATATCCACAGGTTAAACTGAGACCTTGGATGCGATCTCACCTGGGATGCAGGTTTTCCAGAAAATGAATTCAGCCTTACAAGTACAGAGTATCACTAATGGATATCTGTAAAGGTGGAAAGAAAAAAACCCTACTAAACTCAAGAGTTAGGACCCAAATGCCAGCTTCTGCATGATAGGTAGGAAAGCAGGAATTAGATCACTTGTGCAACTTCCCTGGAGACAAAACAGAGAGGCTCGTTTACACCAGATAGGTCTCTGCCTTTCCATTGTCATGTGTAGCCACATTTTGCTCTAGAAGTATGAACCTGTTGCCACCTCCTGATATAAAATGAAATCACCATTGTGCTTTATAACTTCAGCAAAGGTAAATACACATCTACTCAGCTAATGCTTAGTGTTGAGTGGAGATAATGTATGAGCAGATGTTTCTACTGTCTGGATTTATATAGTTTATGGAAATTGGGAAACACTTTGTAAAAACTGTCAGATTAATTGTCTGTCCTTGATACTCATAGTAGCAACAATAATTATGGCGAACTCTTCATTGATGCTTGCATGGACATCACAGACAGCTGAGTGGGAAGTCCGTCGCTTTTCAGCAGGCGCTAGTGTTCAATCCCCAGAGCCATCCAGGGAAGTCCAGAACCACCTCTGGTGCAAACGGTTCCCAATCACACACAGAGCTTAGGTGCTGAGAGTGGATGTGACTGGCTATGACAAACTAAGGTTAGCAAATAAATCCAGCCTGTCTCTGTTGTGCAGGCTTGGGGGGAAGATTCTCACTTCATGCTATTGTACATATTAAGGGAGACACCCTCTTTGAAGGATATTTATTTTTGCGGGGAAATTCCCCAGACTATCTAATGCTCAACATAGAAATCAGTTCAAGAAAATCCTCCTTTGAAGAGATGCATGCGCATGTCTCATTTTACAAGTAAGGGAACCAAAGGGATTTGTAATTCATAATCATGCCAGATTAAAAATTATAATCAATATATTCATCATGATGAGCCAAAACCCTGAGGACACTTACCTAGGCAATAAGAGAAACCAATAACTTGCTCTGCCTCTCTATTTTGAAAGAGCTAATACCATGTAAAGCTGGAAGTGAGATAATGAATAGGTGACTCAGGAATGCATAGGGAAAGGATAAGCTCAATTTGGTATTGCTAGTCAGATATACTTGACATATATACGTGATATACGTGATCCCAATCTCTTCCTTCACTCCAGGTGAAATTCACCCCTCTTTAGACTATCAGCTCAAAGTCTTTGGATTATTTATAGTATCAGAGATAAGGCTTAACTGAGTATTTGAATGATTTGTAAGTCTTATGCTTGTGCTGTGCGCAGCAGTGAATTACCTTTCAAGGACTAGTTTGCCTACATATGGATGTTCAGCTCTGGCCCTCACTGTAGTAAGAGGCTCTCTTGTCAGCTTTCTTCCCAAAAAGTAGGAAGGCACAATTCCTCACTAAAGTGCTGTTCATTTGCATGTTTTTTCAAGCATCTAGTATCAACCCTGTGTGAAAAATTATGGGTAGAGTGTGGTTTAAATTGTCTCTCCTCTGTTTTGCAGAGACATGTGGGGGGCTTTTGAAATGGCAAGATGGATCTTGTCGGAAACAGAGCAGCCTATCAGTACGATTCTTCAGAAAGTTACAAACATATCATTCTGTAGTTATAATGGGAAAAGCTTTGTAATCTCAGCTATAATGGTTTTTTGTCATAAAGCTGTGCAACCTGGTTTACTATCAATTAAAAAAGAGAATTTGAAAGTGTTTCTTTGGCATCAAATGAAACATCTGTTCAAATCTCAAGCATTTATAAACATACTTAAATAAAAAAATAAGAAAAATATAAACCAGCAAGTTATTTTTAATGAGGAAACCTAAATTTAATTTTTTTCAGAAAATGTCAGATTTATAATATTTTTCCCTCTGCATGATTTTCTTCCTCTCCCTATTACACAAATAAAGAATTTGGTATAACAGATTGAATCAAAGATTAGTATCAATACCCTCTTTCCCAAGAAGCATGTTTAAGAAGTTTGGCCAGTTTTGTTGTCATACAAATTTTGTATAAAAAAACTCAAACAAATGTAGACTGATGGTAGTTAATAGTGATACACAAAACATGTTATGTGCTTTATTGATGATAAAGCTATACGATTAATGTAATCCACTTACGTGAAGGGTCCTTAGTCCAGCCTAGTGTTAACATTTATACAGAATCTGGTAATTCCCTCTGAGGCTTTTATATACGGAGAGACAGAGTAACACCCCAGCCCTTTTTGAGGTGGATGGTAGCTTGCCTTCATGAATAACGTACTGCTTAGGTAGGAAGGGAATTTTTTATGGTGGGGAATACCTTCCTGCATTACATGTCTTAAGTTCTTTAATGCTAGTAAATGGAGTTGACATATATCAACGAATTTATGCGGGTGCTAATTGTTAACTAAAACTGATAATCCAAAACAAAATTGGTGCCATTGATTGGCTCTTAAATACTTTTTTCCTGCTTCCAAATCTCAGAGTAGTTGAGAAATCTTTGGAGTAATAAGCCTCACAATACCCCTAGTAGGTATGTTAGCAATTTGTTGCTCTCTTTTAATATTAGAAAGGAAACCAATGGCACAAGGGCATTTAGTGATTCATCCAAGGTTGTAGAACAATACTTTGTCAGAGCTGGTTTAGTACCTGTGTCTTTGCATTCCTAGTTCCTGTCCTCACCACAAAACTGGACAGTGTCGCCAAAGCAGCACACTGCCTGGAAATGGTTCATCAAGATGACAAGGCAAATATGGGCGGCAGAGAATACAGGAAAGCAACCGAGTGGGAAAGCATTAAACGAGGCTTACAAGTCCAGCAGGGAATTGACCCAGGGACCGTTTCATCTTGGAGCAGCAGGGCTACCTATTGTGCAAAAGAAGTGACTCTTTAGGTGAAATCATTAAGAGCAAGCACAGAGAAGCGACAAAACAGAGACTGGCAGCTCTTCACAGCAGTCACTCATCCAAACTGCTGAGAGGCCTAAATCAGCTTAGCTCCTGCACAGGGGCGGCATCAGGCACCAGCGAGCTGCTCACTCTCTGTCAGGCAGGCGGCTTCTGTTTGTCACTCCTGACAAACGCTGGCTGCTCTCACCGTGCGTATTTGTCACACCAAGGGGCAAAGCCATCAGAGCACAAGGCCAGAGTCAGTGGCTGTCTGCTCCAGCCGATGGCCACCCCTGCACCCGGCAGCGGATGCCGTGGCCCTGGCTGCAGCCCCAGCTAACACCTAGGTGATGTGGCTTGCCCTCCTGCCTTCCACTGGGATAGAGTTAATTTTCTTCTTAGTAGCTAGTGCAGTGCTGTGTATTGGGTTTGGTGTGAGACCAATGTTGCTAACACACTGACATTTTAGTTGTTGCTAAGTAAGGCCTATACAAAGTCAAGGACTTTTCAGTTTCTCAGGCCCTGCCAGTGAGAGGGCTGGAGGGGCACAACGAACTGGGAGGGGACACAGCCAGGACAGCTGACCCAAACTGGCCAAAGGGATATTCCGTACTATTGAACGTCATGCTGAGTATATAAACTGGGGGAAGAAGAAGGAAGGGGGTGACATTTGGCATTATGGCATTTGTCTTCCCAAGTCACCGTTACGCATGATGGAGCCCGGCTTTCCTGGGCATGACTGGACACCTGCCTACTGGTGGGAAGTGGTGAATGAATTCCTTGTTTTGCTTTGCTTGCATGCACAGCTTTTGCTCTACCTATTAAACATGTCTTTGTCTCAGCCCTTGAGTTTTCTCACTTTTATGCTCCTGATTCTCTCCCCCAACCCACTCTGGGGGGAATGAGCAAGTGCCTGTGTGGGTCTGAGTTATTGGCTGGGGTTAAACCACAACACTTGTAGTACTGTGGCCCAAAAAAATAGCAAATTTATCAAGACCTAAGGAGTACTCCTGAGTCCTGGGCTGCTCAGAGACCATGCAGTGTTAGTGGACATGCTTTATCACACTAACAATAATGGGGACAGGAAAGGATTTGACATCCATCATCTCTTTTCCTACCTGCTTTCCAAGTGCACATAACTGGATCAGCTCTGAACTTTTTCGAGGCTGCCTGATTAGACCCTCCTGTGGCAATATTAGCCCAAGCTGGGGAAGAATGATACCGTGTTGAGCTCACATATAAACTGAGTGAAGGCAAAGGCTGCACGATTAATCCTGACCTTTCATGATTTTGAAGTGATTTATGATGCTGCCTTAATATTGTTTAAAGAATGCAATCAAATTCTACAAGCATTTTATGACCGTTACTGTGTTAGTACTAATAGACAACATCCCAATAAAATCTTCTTGTTAAGCACATGTGAACATGTCTTTTCCTAGTCTACATTGTACAAATAAACAAGGTTCACTTCAAAAAAATAATGAAAAAAGAAGCTGACTCTTTTAATATGGGGACTTCTCAGCATTAAAGAAAAACTCTTGTCCACAGACTAACAGAGATTTGCCTTACATGACATCTTAAGGGGTTACAACCCTGTCCTTCTATTTTTCCAAAAGGCAGCACCTTTAGCAGCATGGTGCTTACAACATTGCCCTGAAATACTGGTTTGGTGCTAATTCAAAGGGAGGATTGCCACTCCCTCAGTTCCCAAATTAACCACCCTCAGTGCTTTCAAATTTCTCTCAAGTGAGCATCCATCCAGTTCAATTTAAGAGTGCTGACAAAAAAATCACAAGCTGGGGTATGCAGGAGCTACAAGAAAGCAGCTGCATTCAGCCATAACTAAATCATCTTCCTGGTTATATCCTAAAGAAATGAATAAATGAATAAATAAATGTAAATATTTCTGTAGGAAGCAGTGTTGTGGAGATGTACAGAAATAAACAGAAATGAGTTAAAAGCATCATTTAAGGAGTAAAATGCAATACCAGAAGTCAAATTGCAGAGCTGATTTAAGGTAATCATAATGGAGTTTTCCAATATATTTACAGTTGAGAGCTATGGAAGGCAAAAGAAAAAAACTGAACCACTTAGAAGCAGTAATAGCAGTGGACTGGGAATTGGATGTGGAAGCAGCAGACTTGTGGAAAAGGTTCTTTCTTCTTTTCATCTATCTCTGCTCATCATGAGGAGGCATTTAGCCATGACCGGGGTCAGATCCCACTGTCTGATAGAAGAGGCTTTAGAAAGTGTATGGAGAATTAATACCAAAGGGAAGATGAAGTGTGAGAGTCCCTAGCCTTGCATACCAATGTTTTATCTCAAAATTCACAATGTGAAAATGACAGGATGTACCCAACAATAAATGTCTTTGTCAATAAAGATGGTAAAAAGTCCCAGCAGCACAGCCCTTTTCCACAGCTCTCTTTAACTGGCTGTGATGAATGCCAAAAACTCCAGAGGATGGATCAAGTAATTTTGAGAGATTATATTCAGAGCAAGCACAAAAATTTGTTTCTGATTTTACCTCACTAAGATCTCAGTCTGCTTAGATTGAGTCACTGCTCAAAACTTGCCACACAGGTGTCTGGTGTGGAGCTGGACTGGTTGCAGGAAAGCCTATGGGTAGCTCGAGTCCTCAAGCGAAGTGTTTTCCCCTCCATTAAGAGACTCAAAACCCAGTCTATATCCAGGTCTAAAGATCAGATAGACATGGGAACCAGTCTCCTGGCATCTTATATCCTGGCCTTTGCCTTCCCTTGCCCCTGGTGCACCGGGGGCAGCCATGCTTGCTGTGTGGAATCCCAAAGCTGGAGAGGAAGCAGCTCTTCGCTTGCAATTGCAGAATGTGCTGCTAGAAGCAATGTGGGGATTTAAGTAATTTGACATCTGTAAGAAAGGTTAAGAATATAAGAGCAGACCTAACCGGGTCAGGGCAAAAATCAGCCTAGCACAATAACTGTGCTCCAACACTGACCAAAAGTAGAAGCCTGGGGAAGAACAGGAATAAAAAATTATCTAGAACTATTCCCCCTCTACTCTCAACTCTCAAACTTTTTAGGTCAGGGACTTCCTAACCTAAGACACTTGAGGTTTCTGCATATTTATTAAGCCTCAGTAGTTTCTCTCTTCCAAACTCTTCCCAGTTTCCCCTTGAGGCCACATGACCGCCTTTTGGCAAGGAGTGCCAGAACTCCGCTGTGTGTCATATGAAACCTTCTGCTCGTTTTGAATCTGACTGCCAGTAGCACCATTGGATACCTCTAGCTTATGCTTTGGTGGAGACAGCAAGCAGTCTTCCCTTTTTTCATTCTCTGTGCCATTTCTGATACGCTGTTAGGTATTCCTTTTTCAATGTCTCTTTTCCAGAGTAAAAACTCCCAGCATAGTCAGGTATTCCTCAGGAGGAAGCTGTACAATGCCTTTGATGATATTGCTCCAGTGCTCCTATGAGACAAGAGAACTTGAACTGCAAACGATACTCAATGTGTGGCTAAACCTTGGACTCACACTGTGGCAAAAAAAGGTTCTCTGTTTTGTTCCCTAATGTTTTTGCTAGTATTTTATGAGCTTTCCATCCCTGAGCTGGGGTTTTCATAGAAGTATCTGTTGTAACCCTTAATTCTTGAGAAACAACTATTGGTATCATGCCCGTCATCTTACATGTGAAATTCAGAATATGGTTCCCTGGATGTGGATGATGACAATTGTCTGCACCAAATTTCACCTGTCTTTTATTCCCCAGTCATTCACCTTCGTAAGGTTGCTCAGCAAGTCTGAGTGGCTTCCAATATAACGGTAGATGAAGTTACCAACAAAACAGGAGTGAAAGGCAGGAGGCATTCTTCATATGAGAGCATGCTTTTGGATTTTTGCTCTGCTAACCCTGTGAGTTAACACAGGTGGAGTCTGGCCCTGTGTCTCTAGAGTTTAAACACTAAATAGGAGGTTCCAGGTTCCAGCTCTGAGGAGTAACCTACGGTCCTCTTTTTGAGCATCCAGTATAGGGAAAGGAAGCAAGGTGAGCGGTTTCTTTCCATCATTTTCTGGTCTCATTTTCTTCCCATCAGTCACAGAGGAGAACTGGCACTCCCACGCAGGGTGAGGAGGGTGCCAACACTTAATACTCTGCCCTGTGATGGCCAGATCCATGTGTTTCCATCAGTCCTGTCAAATCCCATCCTACTGCTCCCATCTTATAGCCCCCTCTCTTACTCCTGACAAGTCCTAGATCAAGGGCAAAGCCTCAGGCAGCTCAGCACCATAGGGTATGCTTCTTGATGGGGCTCTGGGCACCCAAAGGAGGCTGCTGCAAGGCGAGCTGTCTTGGCTGTAAACCAAGTACAACTCTCTATGGTGTGAACAGATCGACTGGCATCCTTCATTCACCTGACCCACAGGGGAGGGATGACACCTTGGCTCAGTGGCAGGGGCCAGCAGCTGAACACTGTGGCTAGTGGGGACCTTTGCCACCCAAAATGGAGACATTTCCCTGCAACCATTGTGAGCTTTGGCTTCGCACCTTTCCTGGCATGCAGTGAGACAGTTGCTGCTGAGGGAACAGCAATGTTTCACCCTCACGTGAAATCACGTTTGTTCACTGCCAGTGGAGACCTGTTTCTCTAGCTGAGATTTCACTGTGTGTGAATGGATGGCTTTGCATCTCTGGGCATTGCATTCAGGGCTCACTGAAGACAATTTAGCATGCAGGCAGTTTACTCCAGCAAGCAGCATAGGAACTCCTCCATCTGGTTTGCTGTCTCATATGAAGAAGATGTCTAAGTGCTCTCCCCCCACTTCACTTTCAAAACAGGTAATTAGAAGTGTCAAAGGCAAGTATCACTTTCTCATTACATTCCTCATTTATATGAATATAATATGCTAGGAAATTATTTCAAGCATGAAAAGAATAGGAAAAGCACCCTAGCAGTGGTCCAGTCCAGTGCTGCAATTTCATAGATAAGAGAATGGAGACCTAACTCTTAATAAATTAAAAAAAACCTAACAACAGTTTAATGTAAGTAAAGAATTAAAATAATGGCTACATTACATATATTTCTATGATTAACTGGCTGTGCAACTTATTTTTTCAGTAGGTATAAATTAAAGTCCCTAATAGTATAAGCATTTATAACTGTTTATAGTTTGCAGTACCTCAAATCAGAGTCTTGTCCTAATAATTACTCATTTTTCAGTGTTGAAGTAATTTAATAACACTTTTGTTAAATTAGAAGTTTAATGTAAAAGGAGCCTTATTATCAGCATGCCAGCACTTGTTTCCCAAAATGCGTGCTCGCGTACTTTACTGAGGCAATACAGTAGAAGAGCTAATGGAAAAGAAGAAGAGATGGAACAAAAAAATTGCATGTAATTGGACAGTGTGTCTGGGAGTGAAACACATGTCTCCTGCTGGGTTTTGTAGCTCTGTTGCCAGCTTCCTGTTGGATGCAAGATTTCCCATTTGTAAAATAGCGATATGATTGCTGAAACACCAGTAATGAAAAGGACTGCTTGTAGGACTGGCATGTGCTTAACGCTCATGAGCAATTCCACTTTGCTCATGATATCAATGTGACACCACAAGTGGTGAGAAAAACCTAAGATCACTTCAAGGACTTAAATATAGAGATTTTTGTCAACACTCTTTTAAATGTATTAAACGCTTTAAATCTGCAATGTTTATTGACAAGAGTCAGTTTTCCCATGAAAGTGTAACAATGAAAAAAATATTTGAACCTTCACAGAAAAGTGACACAGTGAAGAAAACCAAGGCTAGATATCTAGCTAATACACACTGTCCTAAATAAAGCACCAAAGCAACATTTCTGCACTTATATATAAGAAGCCTTATGCTGTAAAGTAGCATGAAGCAACAAACATAGGAAAAATTGCCAATTTTTGCAGCCCTCTTCATTCACCTCTGTCAAAGATGAAGAAAACTTTAAATGTGACTATAAAAAAAATTCTTTTTTTTTTTTTATAATATCACCTAAAAACCCCAATGAAACAAGCAGCCAGCTTGTACCCGAAGTGTTAGCAGTCCAAGTAATAGTTTGCCAATATGAATTGCAAAGGTTTCTGTGCTCTATTTTGAAGATGGCTTGTAAGGATTTAAATGTCACAATCCCAACAAGGCAAAACCACACTGGAGAAGGAAAAGCAGACAGTCAGGCTTCTTGGCCTCCTTTCATTGCTTGAGAAGGCACCTGGAGGAAAAGAGATGACAGAAGAAATGGCAACAAACAAATGGGATTTTTAAAAACCTGTTTCCGGTTTAATGATCGAGGCTGTTAACTCAAGAAAGGATTTATACATGTAATTTTGAAACTGAGGTTTGTAATTAACTAATGATTTTGCAGAACTTATATATTCTCTGAAGAAAGTGTAAACTCCACAGGTTTCACAGTTGCAAGAAGCTGCACAACAGCCTCCAAGAGTTAAGTGCGAGGGCAAAGACAAGACTTGGACTGTCCTTCTCTTCACAAAGCCCTGAACTACACCACTTGAGCCCAAAGGGAATTAATTATAGCCACCAGCAGTAGGGTCTGGGTAACTTTCCTTCAATGGATGGATTTTCAGGTTGAGGATTAATTATATCACAGGTACAAAATGCCTGTGATGGCTATACGCAGAGCCAGATCAACTAGAGTAGGCTTCAAGTTCAGGCAGAGCACAACAGGAACAAAGCTGTATTATTTTGGGGTCAGCTCATGTCCAAATGCTCTTCCTTTGCATCAGTTTGTGCACGCTGCCGTGCCTAACCCAGGCTGGTCCCTTGCAGAGCCAGCATCTACAGCAAAGCTTACTCACACCAGTTGATCTCTTGCTTCAGCTTGACATCACACAAACTCCCCAAGGTTTCATCTATGCTAGTAAGCTAAATGGGGAAGGTCACAGGCGTATGGTCTCATGATAACCTCTGCTGTACAACCTTTGGCATGCTTCTCGATGCAGCCAGGTCAATGAAGATTTTCTCACATAATGCTTATTACAACGTAGGGGTTCCTGTGGAAGAGTAAACTGTTCTAACAAGCATTTTGGAGTTGATCACCCTGTGCTTGAGATGTGGTATGCTTTATGGAGGCCAGCATTACTGTGTCATTTGGCCTCAGTTCCCAAGAACAATCCCTGGATATTTTATTTCTCAGTGTAGATGTTGCATGAATAGCTATACCCTCCACTCTTCAGAGCTCCTTTGCTTGGAAAGGCATAACACTCAAGTGCATAAATGTCCAGGAGTGCAGGGTCCATCTCTGTGCTTGAAATAAACCCTTCCAGAATGGGTAGCACTGAGAGTTCAGATGTGGAAATGGGTCATCTTCTGGAAAGCTGCTTAAATCTGAAAGGGAAAGTGTGAAGACAGAGCTAGAAAGTCCTGCAGGACTGCAGGTAACCATACACATGTGTTTTCACATCACACTGTGGTGGGTTCTATAGTATTTATTGATCTGTCATGACAAAGGCAGGTGTAGCAGGACCTTGTTAATTGAAAGTGAATATGGTGGACTTAAAATATGAGGGATTTGTCCTCCCTGGTCTTGTTTGCTGCTGTTTCTCTTAGCAGATCCAGCCAGTAGCGAGGTCGAGTGTGAAGTGAAAAAAAAAAACCCCACCAAAAAACCCCATCACCACATAACACACACACTGAGATGCACACACCCCAGTGTGGACAGAGAGTACATGCCTTTATCAGCACCCACACGAGTACACACAGCACTCGTATCAAACAGCAGCACAGGCACCTGATCCTGCTGTCCTCACCAGCTCACCTGGACTGCACTTTCCAAATGGGCATGCAGACATCGCCGCTCTCTTGATTTAAAGACACATGAACTCTCAACAAGACATTAAGTCCATCCACTATCCCACTTGTTTATCCCAGCTCCATCCTTGGGGTTTTCAGTTTCTCATCTCCAAACCACTGGCTAATCCAGTTTAAAGTTTGGTAGCAATTCACAGATACACTGCCCTATGCATATCCAGATAAGAGAGTGAAGTCAACAAAATAGAAACAGGATTTAAGGAGACAACAGGACAGACTGCTGTGATAAGGCAAGTGCACTGGCTGGCATCTCAGTTACAGAGGCCCAGTCACTTTTGTCCCCTTTCCTCTCCTTTTTCTCGCACTTGTTTTTCCCCAGTCCACCTTGATGCTTCCCTTTCCAGCTTCTGTCCATCCCCTAAGGATCCCAGACTAAGGTTTGCACAATTCCACAAACACCTCAAATACCCATAATAAGTTTTGCCTTTCCCTTGTGATCCCTGGTATTTTTGTTTCCCTCTCTCAGCTACAAAGTTCTGGTTGACCGTCTCCAAGGTTATACCTTCCTAGTCACTAACCAAGTATCTTCACAGCCCAGGTGTCCTCGCTGTCCACACACACTTGCAGACCTCACTTCCCTGTGGTGGAACATGGTCCCAGGACATGAAGGCTATGTTTTACCTAGCAGCTGACAGCAATGTGCATAATGATCATAGAGGAGAAAAGGTTGCCATTTTGGAGAGGAGTTTACCGTGACAAAGACAAAATTCATTAAGAAGCTGCCTAATCATTTTTGTGCATTACATTTTAAGCCATAGTGCACTACTGAGGAAAAATGGACATTGTATTATGCACAGTTTGTCAAAAATTATTGCTGTCTGAACTAATCTAGGATGGACAGTCCTAAACAAGACTCTGTTAGGCAGAGACAGTGCTATTTTTTTCCTGACATGTAATACTAAACAGAGTCATTAATTAAAGTGAGACAGGGCATGTGTGGAACCATTTAATATTCTTTTGAAAAGTGAAATAAGTCTAGACTGAATTTCCACCACCTGACAAAACAGAAAATTAGCAATATTAACAGCACTCTCAAGCCACCATGGAAGGAGTTAACAGAGATAAAGGTGATGGAGGCAGCACCATTATCACTGGTTAGGAAGCTTATTCCTGAGCAGAAAAAAGAGATGGTTTGCCTATGGCAGGGACTCTGTGCTGACAGTATCAGTCTAAAACAGAAAAGTCATATTCAGAATATTTGATGTTGGTTTTTTTGAATACAGAAGACAATATTGCAAAGACACCCAAAGGAATTCACAAGAGATGGAAGATTTTTTGACTCTTCATCAGCTTCATTATACAGGATCAGGGAACTTTTTGCCATAATTGCTTTCTCGTTTTAGCCATAAAACACTTCTTGTAACCACACGAGAATCTAAACGGTCATATTGCAAAAGACATGATACTGCGAATATTTTTATCAATTTACCTGTGTTAGAGGAATATCAGGCATACTAATTAAGACATTCTACAGAGAAGCTATAAAACAACCCAATGCACTTACAGCATGGTTTATTGCAGTATATAGTGGGTCATCCAGATAATAAACAATGAAAGATCAATTGCGGCTGTAGGGAGTATTGAATAAGAGTTATATTCAGGCTTGGATAAACTCCTAGGGCAATGACACTTTCCTGGGAATTTATTAGGCTAAGTTCCATGCAAGAGTGAGTTGAACAGCTTTACTGAAACCGTCTGAGTTGTAGCAGTAGCAGCCAAGGACAACTGAAGGCAGGCAATATCATGAACCTTCAGTTCAGGTATGCCTCTAGCAGCTGGGTCTGGGAGTGCAGCAATCAGATGGTGCCATGGGGAAGGAGGGTGTCAGTAAGTAGTGCTTTTAATAATTTTTCTGGGCAGTCATCTGGTCAGAATGCGTATAGTGACTTTTCTGTGTTTGTCTTGTGTTACAGGTATGAATGACCTGTGGTCATGAAGCAGTTGGTATTGTATGCCGATGCCTAGGCACTGTGTTTAGCTGGAGGAGTGCTACAGGCTCCTAGCAAGGGGGGACCACTAGTGTATTCTCTAGGAACTTGTACAAAAATGATCAAATAGATTAATCAACTTACTAACAGGAGGTGAAAAGCATTAGCCTTCACAGTTGAATATATGATGCTGACTTATAAATTGCAAGTTTTGCCTTTTAAGGAAACAAGACTCAATGTACTTCTACTAAATATGAGCTCAGTTCCTTTATGTGACTTAAACTCACCAGGGAATGGTGAGTAAGTGTGGTAGGGAGTAGGCTCAAGGCTCTAAAATGATTTTAAAATAAAATAAAATAAAAAAACCCTTGAGCTTTCTCAGCTCCAAAAGCCAGGTGGAGAGGACATCACTGATGCTGCTGATTCCCATAGCATGTCACACACACAAACACATATGCAGAGGACAGGCAAAATTCCCAACAGAGCTGGCACGAGACACACCAAAATCCTATGCAGGGCAACAGTCTAAAGAGCTTAGCCCTTGTTTGCCCCTGGGCTGCTGAAATAACTGATGTGCCTGTTCAGAGAACAAACAATTGTTGGAAACTGAACTGGAATAACTTTGGGGTTTATGAGGCGGGAAGGTAGGGAGGCTTTTTTTTTTTAGGTCACCTCATACTGGAACTTTCTATTTTGGCATTTTCTTAGAGCTTTAGATTTGCCTAATAAAGATGAATGCAGGGAGGAGCACAGCAGTTAGCTCACTCACCTCTCCTTTGCCAGCCAAACAAGCAGTTTTCCCTGGTCCTTTTCCCAAAGTAGTAACCAGAGGACAAATTGTTCTTAAAATAGCAACACCTTTGGAGACTGACGCTTTCTTTAAGTTATAAAAGAGGATGAGAGAGTTAATGCCTTTAAGGAAGAAGTAGAGGAGTAGAAAAACATGCTTTCATCCAAGAGGTTTCCTGAGTAATCATTTACTCACTCTGTCCTTCACTTTCCTACTTTCAAGTGCAGTTTCTGTATGCCTTCCCCACCAGGCTGCTAAAGGTTTGCAGCAAATCTTCAATGGATGGCTTGCAGTCGTGACCATTAGTTATATTATTTCAAAACGAGATGTCTTTCAAAGGGTTGAATTAGAACATTAGAATTCTTCAGTCTTTTCTCCCTCCTCCCTGCTCAAGCACCTTGGGGAATACATTTGTAAGCAATTTCAGCTGCATTTTATTCCAGCTACCATGGAATAATCTGTTTACTTTCTCCATTTGCCCTGATCTGCTATTGTGTTTCCGGTCACCAGTTTTTTGCTCCCACTATGTTGAAGCAGAGCAGCAGCAGTATAGGAAGACGAAAGGTGGAAGATATATGCTGTATACTTGAAATGAGGTGATTTCTGGTTCCAGTCGAGAGGAGAAAGAATGATCTGTACATGTTTAAAGACGAATACTTCAAGAGCAATTTTGAACAGGGGTTATTCTTGCAGCAAGCCAGAGTAATGGGTAAGGGTATCCTCTCTGGGCTGATACTGGCATTCCTCCTGGTTAGTACCTGGCATTGCAGGTAATTGTAACTTGCAGCAGGGAAGAGAACTGAGGTTACTCACTGACAGAAACTGTATGCAGTGTCCCAGGTAGGAGCTGATACTGAGGCCAGTGGCCACTGGGCAAAGGGAAGGATGAAAGCTAAAGAGCTAAAGTATGATTCTACTTTTAAACATGGTTGTGAAACCAGAACTTGCTCACCCAGCATTTTGGCACTTGTTGGTATTTCGAAGAGTAGTTGAGGTTTGAAGGGACTTCTGGAGTTCTGCCTGTTCCTTATTCTGAGTGGCTTGGACCTGGCATCTCTCATCATTGACCTATGCCCAGTATTTGTATCAGGCAAAATCTGTTTTCTATCAAATTCACTGTGCACCATTAGCTGTGGTGAAATGCAAAGGTCTAACGCCTCCTTTTTCCATATATTTTGTCTATTCTGTAATCCCTGTTTTAAGAAAACACTATTGCGCTGATTAAGGGGTTATACAATGCTCATAAATTTTCCACTTCTCAGTTTACACTTGATAAATTGAGCTTGGCCATAGTTGGAGAGACGTATGAATGCCAAGTGCAAAATAGCCATTCTGAAAGGCAGCATCTAGGGCATGGAGTTGAAGGTGAATCATAATTCATGCAAAATAATCTTCTTCGATGCTCCAGCTCTTGTAGCTCCAGCTCTTGTAGCTATTTCCTACAATACCACTAGGCTGTTTAACTGTAAGTAGCAATGGACACTTCACTAAATCAAGCTCCAGACAAGGCAACCTTACTGGAGACTGGAGGAAACCTCTAATGCATCACTTTCTCTGGCAGCCCTGTGAACATCCCAGCCAGGCTGACAAGACCGACACTGTTGTGTGTATGCACAACAAATAAAACGTGTTCTGGTAGTTCTGCAAGAGGACAATCTGGTCTGTATATTCTTCTCCTTTTTGACCCCAGTGAGCATGACCCCAGGCACAGCAAAGAACTTCACTGTTTTTCTCAAAGGCAGCAAATGAGAACACAGAATATTGGGAGTGACTTGAGAAGGGTTTTTCATAACCCTAGCCCCCTAATTATCTAGCAAGGAAAAGGAATCTTGCAGGGGAATGAAGGCAGTGGGTTGATTGACATTGATAATATGCAGCTGTGGACTTGCTTTGAGGATGTGCAGCTGTGATCCTACAGCAAAGTGGTTAAATAGCTCTGAGGGGTGTAGGAGGTGGATTGATGGACTGACTGACTTGGATGAAGCAGAGGCAAGATGAAGGAGTGGTCTGGTCTCTGGAGGATAGAGAAACAGTGTGGACAGTAGAGTTTGACCAATGGTAAAGCTTTTTGCACTTACTATTTTATTTGTGTTGTGTTATTTTCTGACTGCTGTAACTCAAATTGCAACAAAGTCTAACCTTATTCCTGGTCTCTTTCTGGAACTCACTCATTTCTTTAAGTGAAAGCAGCATTTTTCATGAAGCAGTAGATCTTTACTGTTTCTTTCCTTTTGCAATAATATTGGTGGGAAGCCAGGCCCTCCACAAAATATTGTGGGCCAAAAAATGCTTCTCTTGTATCTCATGACTAGCCTTCTCCAAGCCTTTGTATGTTGTCTCTAACACTAGGATTTGTGCATAGCAAAAACATTTTAAAGAGAAACCTCAGTTCCTTTCTCTTGTCTCCTCTCCTGAGCCTCAGTACTGTTCTTCCCTTCACATTATAGACTAAAAGGCTAACGATATGCCATGTTCCCTTCATCATGGAAAACAGTCAGAGTGGTATCAGCGGATATTGCAACAGCTGAATTTCTAGCTTTACCTGCATACTTTTCTGCATGAGGCACCTCCATTGCCTTTTGCAAGCACTCAGATTCTCAGTGTAATATAAAAAGCACACCAACAAAACAAAAGCCCTCCTTTCTGGCAAATATGGATATCAGTGCTAGGTTTCAGTGACTGGACTGTTTGTTCATGTGCATCTCCATTGCGGGGTGTGTGTGGAAACCCAAAGTATATGACTCATGACAGTACAAAGACAGTGATATTAAAAATGCATATCCAGTATGCTCAGTACAGTTACAGCAAGAATTCTTTCTTCAGTAACATGCTTAGGAGGAGATTTTTAGTTTCATAACTCAAACATGAGAATCTGACTTCCCTATTAACAGCAAACAGTTGCACCCAGCTTTGCAGTAAGTCCCAGTTTCATGAAAAACAGCGTTATGTCATACACATTATTTGGTTCCTTGCTGAACACTTCTGTTTTTTCACATGAAGGTGCTTTGCAGCACAATCCCAAGTCTTAATTTGGTGCCTACTAAGAGCTCTACTACTGTGGAAACTCATTACAATCTCATGGGAATCTCCAGGTGAAATCTGGTTTCATGAGAACAGCTTTTAAGTGAGATTGGGAATTTGGTGGATGGAGTTTGGGCGTAGATTTTGGGACCAAAAGACCGACTAAATTATTGTTGTAGCTTAATACACGAGAATATTTATAAGCAGCTTGCTAGACTATACCACTATATATGAAGACCCAAGCCAAACGTCTATCTGCTAGTGTAAGGAGGTTCTTTGTACTTTCCAGAAGTGTATATAATACAGGTAATGCAACCACGTTGCCTTCCTGTGTACAGAAATCCACTGTTCCTTCTACTTCGACAGTTGCTTCAGTATTTCAGCTACATGTATATAATTCTATTACAGCCTTTCTTCAGTTTTCCCAGTACTCTAACAAAGGATATAAATAACCTAAACTTTGTAGATGTCTTTTTAATTTTTATTTAAGTAGAAAAAAACGTAAGATGCAGACCTGAATGATTGTGTGCAGTGTTCCCTGTGGTGATCCATTTCTGTTTCTCTAACCCTGTAAGACCATAGGTGTGCCATTTCCCAAAGAGGTAATTTCTAAGAGACTTGCAGAAAGTCTGGATTTCTTGAACAAATCTTAAACTGTCATGAGATGGCTGTACCTCATGAGGGATCCTCCTAATAGTTTAGTGAAGCTCTACAACCTTGTATTCTCACCTCTGGAGTCCTGCTGAGCTCTGCAGGTTGCCATTAACAAAGTCAGAAATGGAAGAACTGAGCGATACTTGAAAAGCAGAAAATCCTGGAGACACTGACTTGGGTGTTATAATAGCTAAGAGGTCTTCAATGTCTTTAAGAACTGAAAGGTTCATGCACACTTACGTTCTGCTAAACCCCTTTGACAAACCAAAATGTACTGTGCAAAACTGCATTTTGAGGCAAAAGCAGCATCATTCCTCCAGAAGAAAACCTGAGAATGAAGCACAAGCCTAACCCAAGGGAAATGCTGTGCTTCTAGCCTTTGTTTAGGCTTCCTTATTGACAGGGGTTTGCACTGAAAGCAAAAGAAGACTCACTGCATGCAGTTCTGTGTTGGCTTGCTGTGTTAATATCTGCAGCAGTGACTAATGTCTGTTGTCACATATTCCCACAAGGAATAACATCACACCCAGTGAACTCAGAGAGTGCCAGGAAGCCTTTGGCACTCTTTTTCAAACAGTTTGGCATTTTCTGTACTAGCAGTGAATAAAACACCCCTAAATTTATTTTTTCCCCAGCTTGGAAAAAGTGAAATGTGCCCAGAATAGCTGTCTCCAAGCTTGTACTTTGTCCCCAAGTGCCATTACTCTACTGAGATTGGAGCTTGTTTTTAACACATCTGTCATCATGTTCAGCTGAGATGCATGTTAACTGGACCTATTCAAGGCAGCGTTACTGATCCATTTCATCAGAGTTGATCCAAACTCCAAAGGTGGTCTAGAATAACCAGTGTTTTCCCTTCAGTCCACAGTCTGCTGTGTAAATTGTCACATAGAAAATTTCTGCACTTTCCTCTGCAGAAATTTTAACTCCACCTTATCATACAATTGTCAATTTTTTCCCACATCAACATGTGTGATGGTGTCTTCTAATTCAAGCATGTGGCCTGTCTCCACCAGATGCTTAATCTCTAAAAACAATCTAGCCACTCTTTATTTTGGAGCCCTTGATTCTTCCTACCATTGCTAACATCTTCACTGTATCAAACACTGTTGTCTCAGGCCTTGGACACCGGTCAGATACTGAAGATGCTGAACAGCTGATTGGACTTCTCTCTTATTTCAGCTCTGTCGTTCCTCATGATCCAGAGAGCAGCACATGCTCAGGAAGGTGTCCAAGGTGGATTAATTTGTGAGGAGAAAGATGAATGCCTCTGTGCAAGGCTTTCTTTTCTTCCATTGGTGATCCATAAAGAGACTTCTTAAGCCTTTGAAACCTACCTATCATATTAAGTTTATTTTATTATTTAGTAGATTACTTTTCCAGATTATTAAAATACTTTGTTATATTGCAAGGTCCTGCACATGGGTCAGGGCAATCCCAAGTACAAATACAGGTTGGGTAGAGAATGGATGGAGACCAGCCCTGAGGAGAGAGGCTTGGGGATGTTGGGGGACAACGTGGCCTGACGACGTGCATTTGCAGCCCAGAAAACCGAATGTATCCTGGGCTGCATCAAAAGCAGCGTGGCCAGGGAGGTGATGTTCCCCCTCTACTCTGCTTTCATGAGACCCCACCTGGAGTGCTGCATTCAGCTCTGGGGTCCCCAACACAAAAAGGACATGGACCTGTTGGAGTGAGTCCAGAGGAGGTTGTAACTAGATGATCTTTAAAGTCCCTTCCAAACCAGTCTGTTTCCAGGATATTGGGGTTTGTTGTTTGGTTTTTTTTTCCCCCAAACATCAAGGAGGCTCATTTTTAAGCTTAGCATGAGGGTAGGGAAGCCCCTCATCTTTATTTTTGTAATAAAATTACCCTGCAGCACTATTTTCTGATGCTTACCTCTTACATGACAAAGCTTAAGTGAGCCTGTGGTTGCTCAGGTCGGCTGGGATGGATACAGAAAAGAGATGGGTGAATCTTCCGTTAAAAAAAGGAGTGACGTGGTGATCCACTGTTGTTGTACTTTTTGGTAAGAATGAGAATTCTGGGAATAAATTTAGGATATAATATTAGGATATAATTTTTAACAAATTAATCTTATTTGAAAGACCATGTTATTAAATTCAACTGGAGGAAAAATTTGCTCTTTTTCCCTGAAGGGGTTATTTTAAAACTTTTATGTAGCCCTGTAACATTTACATAGTGGTCTACATGCTGACATGTTTCTTTACCTGGGTGGATGCAGACAAGAGAAATGCATGGATGATGAGCCATTACTGATGAAAAGGAAGGAAAGAAATGAAGCAGAAGGATTAAGGAGGAGCAGAGGAGTACTGGGCTATAAGCAAATCAGGGCTGAACCTGGAGGCAAGTTGTTGCAGAACAGAGAAGAAAGTTAAATTATTTGCATGTGCCAATACTTTGAGAAAGAATGAGAAAACAGATCAACAAAACAGCGTAAACAGGGGGAAGAGCAGATGTCTAATTAACCTAATATTATTTTTTTAGAGCAAAATCATTCCTAAATGTCCCTGCAGAAGTGTGAGCCATTTGCCAGGAAGCACTGCTAGTTAAATTAATGTAGCAGTGACATTATGTTTAGAGACAATGGAGACCCAGTTATCTTCTCACATACACCCACCTAAATCAGCTGAAATCAGAATTACGTGCTATAGTAAAAACTATGCAAGGAAGGAATGCAAGCCCTTGTTCTGTGCTGCTTAGAAATTATTTTCACCATGTAAAAATAAAAAGTGTGGCCTCTGTTGTATACAGACTCGGAGCACAGAAGTTCTCCCTCATCTTGTAATTTACCGGCTGTTACACCTGAAACTACAAAAGTATGTTAAGCCTAAACTTGATCAGAAGCTCTGATCACAACAGAGGTTACAGCTCATAAAGTAAGCAGCTATTAGCATTTTGTATATATGACTTCACACATTTCCAAAGTATAACGTACTTTGGAAATTCTAACATAGGTTCTCTAGCCATTTTCACACAGAAAATTCAAACTCCGAGCACTTGTTTCCATTAAACATTACCCAAATTTCAGATAATACTGCCAACTTACACAGGCTGAGGTTATAGTAAAATCTTTAATGTTAAAGGTGGATTGCAAAAGACTAGGTATTTGTGCCACAGGTCCCTGTGAATGGCAGTTAAAAAGTTGGTTGCATGCAGCTGTCTGCCTGCCACTTGTGAGTTGGATTTTGTTAGGCTGAGTTCCTTCAACATGATTGTTTCTTGCATCAAACCTCTTCTGCTCTATGGACTTCTTTGCCACTGAAGTCAGTGAAGTTAGTGAAACCCAGGGAACAAGAACACGTGAAGTCTTCATGGTACTCCAGATCGGAATTTAATTTTCCTTTTCCATAGAAGCAATCTGTATATGTTGATACATAGGATCTGTGGAAAGTTAGACAAAACATTCAGTTTTCACTCCTTTTAATGTTATTGTCTCCAAGGGCTACTAGGGCTACAGTCTCATGTTCTGAGACCTTCCAAAAATGCAGGAAATGTCTCTTCTGGGTTTTGTTACCTTGGCTGTGAGATTCTGCTTAGAGAAAGTGGAAACAAAATGGTTAAATTATTGAAGTAGATGTGTCTATTAGTTTGAGACGGGGAAAAGTAAATAATTGGTATGCATAACTTCAGCCCCCACCCCAAGAATAGCTATAAAATAAAGCCAATAAGCTATTTTCTCAAGACCTGGGACAGATTTACTGTTGAAGCCAGTGGGGAAGTCCCCAGGTGTATTTAAGATTCCTGATTCTAGTGTAGGAGGCACTTGTATTGGATAACTTGTCTTTAATAAAGCTTCAGTTCCCTAAAGCTCTACAGAGCCAGACTCAAGAGTTTCAAAGCAGCACGTTACCTTTATGAGGAGGTCTTCTTTAATAACATGGAGATGAGATTAAGTACATATTACTACTTTTTCTTAAAAACATTCAAAAATCCATTATACATTTGAAATGGTTTATTCTTTCCTATAAAGGATCTTGAAATGTCCCGCATCACAAAGGGGTGAAGGCTAAACACATCTGGGTGGGATGTTGGCTGAGAAGGGTTGTTTGGCATCAGGGACAGTTGGAGGCACAGGATGGTCAAGGACAAGACTCTCCTCATAAATTTGGGCGAAACACGACCACATGATGTGTGGCCATTCACATACATGTACAGGACTTGCATTCCCTGCTTTCCTCCTGTCCTGCCTAAGCAGGTGCAGGCTTATGGGAGTTGCCATGTAGAGCACCTGCTCAAGAGCTGCTGCCTTCCTTTACTTACTGTTATGAAGTTGAGTATATGGTACTAAATAATAACTGAAGAAGGTGGACATCTACATTTCTAAAAGGTAAATCTTGTGTGAGAGGTTTTGCTCTCTAGCTGTGAGCAGTGAAGGGGGGTGGAAGAAGCCATTTTTCTCTATAAAGGAAGATAGGTAACAACACGCAACTCAGCTCATTGCACCTATTGTAAAGCAAGGATAGATGTGACGATGTTATAATTCTTGAAAGCGTAAGGTAATCCTTTACTCCCCCTGGCCTCTACCACATCTTTCTCAGCCTTTTGCTGTCTGAATCACATTAAATGAAGTATCAAATAAAATTCTTGATCTAACCTAACTGCCTCCCTCCGTCTAAGGGATTGCAATGAAAGGTCTCCATATCAGAATCCAAAAAGAGCTAAGGAGGGAGTGAATTTATGGGAAGAATATCTGCCTCATTTGGGATGATTAATGTGAAGGAAGAGCTCATTTATCTGGAAGGCACAGTGCTGGAGCAGACACTGTGGCTAGGAGGAGAAGATGTTTGGCTGGAGCAAAAGCTGTCACCACAGAATGAAAAGGGGACAGAAACAATCTCTCACACTTATTGAAGGATGCAGGAAGACCAGGGACGCTTTTGCAGGAGAATTGCCTTCGGGGGAGGGGGGGGGGGGGAAGAGGAAAAAGCATCTTTATTAAAGATCTTAGAGCCTTGTGGCTCTTTTTGTCTTTATCTCTAGCTGAATAAATATGGACCATCTCCTCTCTGCCACAGATGCTGAGTGAAACAGATGTTCTGCACTCACTGCTTTCTGTTGTTACTTGCCCTCATCTGCAATTGTCCAGCCTGCCAGTATGCAAATCTTTTGCTAGTATCTGCCATGTGTTAGCATCTCTTATCTGGAAAAAATCAAACACATTAACTTGAAAAGAAAATAGAAGTATTTTGAGATGAGAAAAACTGTTACTGAGGGCTGCTTTTAGAATTAGATAAATTTTTATATAAGTATTTTAAAATGAAAAATAAAAAAAATGCTAATTATTTTGCAAACACTTCAGTGCAAATCTGTAAAAACACCATTCCAACATGTAAAACATAAGAAGTTCTGCTGGGAAACAAATTATAAAATAGTCTTGACCTGCTAACTTAGGTCTTAAATGCCTGTCTTGTTCAGTTTGGGATCTCAATAACCATGTAGTAAAGGTTAAGGAATTCTATAGCTGAGAGAGGACTGGTAGAACAGAGAGGTGAGTGGAAGAGATTTAAAGATGGCAAGGAAAATGCAAATTCTGCATGAGCTGCTCAGACGTTTCTGTATGGGGCCAAAGCCTTTCAAGTGGTTGTAAATTTGTGTCTGAATATGTCAGGTAAATACTAAGTTTAGAGGCACTGTTCTGAACCCCAGTACGTGATAAGAACATCATAGTATAGCCATCACTTTCACTTTAATCATACTTAGATTTGAGGCAGTGAGGGCTGGTTTGTGTCATGCTGGATCTTGTTGCTTGGACAATGTGGGGTCTTACAGCTGGAGCTCGAAGTGCCCCTTGCCTCTGGAGTGCTTATGCAAAGCTTTGGGACCAAGGCTGGGAGTATTTTGTATGTTGGGACTAAGAAGCATCCACATGCTGTGAGCAACCGTGTTGCAAGAGGTGACATACATCATATGTAAAGGACACTAACAGAGTAGTCTTTCCCTGATATTTGTCCGTATTATGCTTAGTCTCAAGCAGCTGCTTCTGTAAGGACATGAGCCTTCATGAGCATCTGTCGCCACAAACTAAATCCTGTTCCTAATTTTGGAGAAGATATTAGAGCAAGTAGAGTGATGGGGAGCGCTGGTGAATTCACCAGACCTTACTCAACATCTAAGCCCAACAGTCTTCTACTGGGTGTTTTGTCCATAGCTCTGGAGTTAAATCTTGCTGAGCCACGCTCTCCTGTATGCAAGACCTCACAGCTATTTTTTCCCCTTTGGCTGCTCCCCAGTCTCTCTCCCTGCACTGCCTTGCCTTTTGTATAGACAGCCAGGAAGGGTGAGCGGGACAGGTAGAGAGTTAGCTATGGGGCAGAGGAAGCAGAGCAGAGTTGACTGGAAAACAATGCCTAAAGAAATGTAAAATTCTTCATACTTCAGAGCAGACACAGTAGGGGCTGGTGTCTCAGTAATTGTTTAGCCCACAAGGTCCTAGACCCAGTGCAGGTGGTATCTGTAAAATCTGGGAACCTGAGGACTTTGAGGATTGCTTTGAAACTAAAGTCCATGTTTATTGCAAGCTGCATGTGTCTCAAAGAACAGTTCATAACAGGTTGTAGATGTTAGCCGGGGTCTGGCCCCTGCATGCTTCTGAGATGATGTCTCCAGTTGTAAAGGGCTTCCCCTTTCAGGGGGATTTGGCAGTGTCTGTGCTTTTGGCTGGGGAGCACTGGCTGGAAAGGCTCTGCTTCCATTTCACTCACAGTTTCTAATTAGTGCCCGTGATGTGACTGTTCAGTCACGAACAGCTGTGTGCAGGGCTTTCCAGGCACATAAAGCTGCCAAACATTTTCCATGGCTGTGCAAACTGTTCCACACAGGCAGCTATCAGTGTAAAAGAAAATAACATAGAGGTGCAAGCAAGTGAGGACAGACCCTGTAGTTTAATAAAATATTGCTTATACTGCAACACTCTGCAAGCCCAAGTTGAAAGACATTTATTGTTTTCCCTGGTCTTTCTGTTCAGTTGCAGCATTTCAGTTAAGTCAAGTGTGGCATCCAGGTGTTCCATTGTATCCTCTCAGATGCTGGGCAGCACTGGGAATTTTGAGAGTTTCTGGAAACCACAAAGATGTGAGATAATCTTGCACTTCCTATAGTTTCCTGAACTTTCAGAAGCCAACTTAAGCCTGGAAGCAACTGATTTTGTCCTTCGTAGTTGTCTTTTCCTTTTTCCTTCCACATACCTCCTTTTAAAAAGCAGCTGTTATAAGTCTGGGTATTTTTCCTATGCATAATTTCCCCCTTTGAATCAAGTCTGAATCTTGGCATGCTAGCAATGAGCTCCCCAGCCTGATTTCACACTGCCTGAGTGATGCTCCTTTCTCTTTTTACACCTTTCAGTTTCCTTTGTTCTTGCTCTGTGAGACAGGGAGGCTGGATGCTCCCAGCCCTTTTCCTTCTGGCTATGCACTGTTTTATAAATTCTTTCCTTTTTTTCACTAGTTTGTTTCCCAGTCCAGGTCTTTTCTGTTTTTTATTGGATGATAGACTTTTTCCTAAGCAGTTACTCATTTTTATCACTATTCTGAGTCTCTTCTAGTTAAGGGATGTCTTATTTGGATGGCATGGCCATCACACACAGTACTCTAGGGAAGGCTGTGCCGTTACATGCTGTTCTAAATTCCTCATCTAACAGAGACTTAATAGCCTATAGAAGATAAACAAAGGAGTTTAGAATTGGATGTTACCCAGAAAGCTGGATCTAAGCACCTTTAAGCTTCACGGAAACTTGGATCCAGATCAGAGGGTTTTTGGCTCATATTTGGAGTGTAGTCAGCAATTACTTCCATGACTGCTGAACCCAAGCAAAAATTTAGCAGACAGTTATGTATAGCTCCTTTAATCTGCTTTGGAAAACTGCCTATTCCTGTGCTAGTCAAAGACTGAGGAATTGAAAAGGTGACCTAAAGCCACCTCTGTCCCCTTAGCTCTCGCAGGGATGATAACTTGCTGCACTAGAAGAACCCTCCATTTGCTTTTCTTGCACTGCCTACAGTTCCTGTGTTCTGCTGCTCCCCTTGATTTCCAAGTGGTGCTGGAGGGTTAGAGACCTCTTTGAGTACCTGTGCCTAGCCTCCTGTGAAGAAATACCCTCTTTCTGAACCTTTGTGTCACCATGTGTGTGTAAGCGAAATGGTCAAGGGAAACTAATATCCAGGTTGGAGTTGCTTTGTTTTCTTCATGAATAAAAGTATCTAGAAGGAACGTGAAGAATCTCCCAACAGGAACTATTGAACCTCCAGGAATAGGATATTGTAAAGGAAATGGTAAGGTTAGACTGATGTGAAATACAAGATGTCAGAGATGGAAGCTCAAACATTACTGAAAAGTATTTTTATTCTTTGCTAAATAATTCAATTAAAGCCCTACAAATCAGGGATGAAAGGAGGTGGTGAGCTGACCCTGCTAGGATCTAGAAATAACAGAACACCTACTTTTCAGCTCTGGCTCTGAAGTATTGACAGGAATTTATTATTTTTTTTTTGCTTTTGCCTGCCCTCCCACTTTCTCTTGTCGTCTTTGAAAACCATGTTTTCCCTGCTGAGGAGTTGGGGTTACCTGCAGGAAGTCCATATTCTTATTGTTGTTGCTTTTCCTAGAAGCAAGAACAAAACATTTGCCTTATAGCTGAAAGGCTAATTTATGGTATAGTCTTCCCCCCTGCAATTTCAGTCAGAAAACTGCAGTATGCATGGAAAGGCATGGTAAACAGGCACGGACTGCTGGTCGTTGAAACTGGAATTTTCAGCATTGCAAGAAAATGTATGTGATCTTAAGCACAGGAATATTTAGAAAGGTAATGCTAATTTTCTCATTCTGAGAAAATGTAGAACTATCATTCCAAAGGATTAAAAGCTTGGATGTTATAATAATGTAAGGAAGACAAAAAAGACATTAGAAGGCAAAACTTTGTAAAGGCACTACGTATGCAGTGCTTACACATGGGTTTCATACTGCTCCACTGGCAAAAGGTAGCTGCATTTCTGTTAGCTGTTGTAGTAGAACAGTGTTGGGTTGGGGTTTTTTCCACCTTTTAGGTTACACAAACTTTTGAGAGGGAAAGTGGTCTCATGCCACATTTTCTACTGCATTCTTAATGGCTGCTGCTACCAAAACAGCTTACAAGGTTTCTGGTGACAATATTTTTCCTAAATCTTTCGAAAACTTGAATTATTTCTTCAGATGAAGCTACTGTACTAATTATTTTCATATAGTATTTAGTCAGATGGAACATGGAAGGATCAAGGAAGAAAATAGATTAAAAGGGAAACTGCTGCTTCCTTTTTTATGCATTAAACCTCAGACTTAATCAAGGACAAAGTAAAAGAACAGAATTTATCACCCTCCTTAAAGTTTCCTGTTCTTAGTGCCAAACTCTCTGCTCCAACTTATTCCTTGGTACAGATCCATTTTTGCATTCCACAGAAACACCACCTTTAGCTCTTTTTTTGCATCAGGATGTGCCCTGGACTCCTGTCCTTCACCCCAATCTTCTGAGCAGTTTCTACAAGTTTACATAATTAGCATCAAAATGGTTTGGGCTCAGAAGATTGAATTCCTTTCCAGCTATCCCTCCCAAATAAACAGTTTAACTGGGTTCACTTTCTTTTGTTGTTCTTGTTTCCAAGGGGTTGAATACCTAATCTTTTTGTTGCGAGGGAAATACTTCTTCCATGGTTTTGTTCTTAAGTGGAAGCTGAGGCTGCCCGTGTAATTACAAAACTAGTAGTATCGATTCAGCTGAAGATACCTTTTAAGACATGGCTAAAGATAGCTTGGAGAAGGGGTAGCACCTGGCAAGTCTATGTCCTTGTCAGTAAGATGTCAGCTGGCTCTGGCAGCTCAGGGCTGAAGCTGGACTACAGAACAGGAAGCTGTGGTGAGGGGCATGGTCTAAACATGCCCACTGTTCCCTCAACACCCCCTGCTCCATACTCGGCAATACCTTATTCCTTCAGGCTAAGAGATTTTTCTCTTAATTTCTACTGAATCACTGCATGACTCGGAACCTTTTGGTCTAGTTGCGCTGCATTTTTTTTTGTTGTTGTTGTACAAATGTACAGTAGAACCTTTCCACTGGAGGATCTGAAAGTGGCTTCTAAGTATCACTAAACTTATCTTTTCTTTTTTCTTCCTTTTTTTCCCCAATTATTTTACTCATTTTCAGGAGGAGATGTAGGGTTTACAAAAGTTAGGGAAATTGCACAAGGTTATGGACTAAAATGCTGATAGTCAGGAACAGGACTGGGAAATCCTGCTTCCCAGTCCCTTACAGCCTTCACAGTAAGACCTTGAAATGTAATCCTGAGGGTAACTAACAGTCAAGAGAAATTTTGTGTGATTTCAATTTTATACAACTAGACACTAGAATTCAAACGTAATCCTTAAAGAGTAGCATTTCATACATGTTAAATATAAACTTTTTCAAGTAGGTCACAGGCATAAACTATTCAGTTTTCAATATGGGAAAGCATGTTCACTGTCATCTTTGGGATGGATGACCAGAGGAAATAGAGGAAAATGGTTTAGGAGGATTAAGCCAGGAGACAGGATTAGTCATTTAGTACATCCACCATTGCCCTACGGAGCACAATTCGTTGAACTACTACTTTTAAATGCTATTTCCTGCAGGTGAATTCCTGTTTTTACTTAGCCAAATTTCCCAATCTGCCACTGGTTCTGTCACTACATTGACAGAGGGCTTACATATAGATGTTTATCTACAGAATCTTTTGATGAATATTTTTGGACTCTTTTTGCCTGCTAGATATTTCACTTCACTTGCTGGATATTTGGTAGCTCTGTTGCCTGAGTGATTAACAAGACATTGAAGTGAAAAGTAAACTGTGAATTGCAGGTAGGTATTTGCAGATGAACCAAGAGATGAGTTGAGAATTCATGAGGCAAGGGAGTGAACAAACTTTTTCATAGATAGTGGAATAGTTATAGATCAGTACCTTATTTATAACATCTCAAGCAATACAAAATTGTGTATTAACTCTATCCTCATTTTTATTGTGCTTAGCATTAATTATGTCAGCTATTGAAAAAATAATCTCACTATTTGAAGCCTTGTATTGCTTACTGTTTAAACTGAAGATTGTTTCCCATTTCCTCCCTTCTGCTCTTTACTAGTGCTTCTTCAAGAAGCATTACACCAGTGGGTTCCTTGTGAATAAATTCAACACTGTTTTCCAGATTTAGGCATCCATGTAGCCAGCATATGCATCTGCTAGCCATGAAGTGTGAATTAGGAGGTTTGTTTTAATTACACTCAACATCAGCTTGCAACAACGTAACTTAGGAACTGCTCTTTGCAGATGAGCTATTGTCATTTTTCTGCCTCATGTCTTTGACCTAAAGCAGACAGGCAACTTGTGCCTCCAGAACAGATGCACAGTTTTTGACAGTAATTCAGATGTGGGGGTATTTCTTCACCTCTGGGCAAACTTCCTGAGCCCTACTGCACCTCTCTTTTGCTATTCCCCTGTGTAAAATGAATGGCTGCTTAGCCATTCATCTTAGACTCTGCAAATGTGTTTCATTTTCAATATTACCACTATTCTACACAACCAATAAGGTATGATTTGCTACCAGGAAGAAGACCCAGGAATGGGATGTTTATGTAGCTGGATGGCTCTTTTCACTAGTCAGAGACAGCCTTTTTGTAATCTATTGATGTATAAAAGTGACAAAATACATCAGAAATAATCTAGTTCTCTGTCTTTGAATCATCCCAAAAATGCATAGTGGTGTTTGGAGGGAAATACATGTATATCAGTTAAAACATATTAATACTTTTAAAGGAAGGAATTTAGCAGTGCTGGGTGGCTTGCTGGTACCATATGATATTAATCTGAAATACCTTTTGGTAAAATACTCCTTTTCTCTGTGGGAATAGGTCCAACAGTGTCAATGATCTACAGTCTCGTCAGGGTTATAAATGTGTCCTTAAGTGTGAAACACAGAAACAAGCATTTCTGTTCCAGGTACCTCATTGGGGTAATATCTAAGCATATCTCAGACCTGAGATATTTCTGTTTATAATCCTGCATGGTATGTATTATTATGCTATTTTTCTTAAGGGTGGGGCACCTAAGGTACCAATTATCATGACAGGAGTTAGTAACTGCATTTTTTTAAACAGTGTTGTCAGGGTAAAAACAATGAGATTACCTCCGTTCTGAAAATATTTTCTCCAGTTCATTGCAGGGACACATCAAATAAATGCAGTTTTGAAGAAACTGCCTCTCCCAGTATAATACTTTTCAGTGGATAAATAGGTTTTTGTTCTCCAGAGCTGAGTGTTCCATGCCAAACCTATATTCTCGTAGGAATTCATATTTAAATCATCTTTTTTATTCTTCACTTAGCACTAGAGAGATTGACTTCCTTGATTGCCACCTTCGTATGAATGAATTTGTTCTGAGTTAAGTTTCTTAAACTGGCCATGAATGCTATCAAGCTGGGTCCATTAATGACAAATTACACATTACTGGTGTCTTATGCATTTTGTCAGTTGCCACTGACACATCAGTCTCTGCCAGGTACTATGAATACTATGTAATTTACTGGTTTAGGGTTTGACTAAGTGTATCAGGATGAGGGCTACATTGGCAGCTGGAGGGAAAAAGTAGTTGTGTGTACACAGTAGTATAGCAGGTACTGGTGCTTCTAGCAACTAATCTTTTGTGCATGTTTTGCATATTGAGAGAGGCCATTGTTATGCAAAATACAGTCCCTGATTATTCCATTACAAGATTGTTCCTTTTCAAATGAACAAAGTAGCTCATTTGAAAAGAGATTTGGAAAAATTCTTCTTACATTATCTTGGGGAGGAAGAAGGGGGAAGGAACTTGAAATTCTGACTACTGACAAAAACTGTGGTGTGGTTTTGGTGGTAAGGGAGGCTGGTGATGTGACAGGGTAAAAAAAGTCCATAATTTCTATGCAGAACTGGTAGGGCACAGGCAAAACCAGCTGACGCTGCTTTATTGTTCTGTGTAGGAGATAATATGCAATATCCAACAGCAGATTTTTAACATTTCTTCTGTGGACACATACCAGTTAGAGATGGACTACTTAATGTTTGGCATTTGGTTCTGAGTAAACACCTCTGCCTGTTTAAATACTTGTCCCTAGGACCCGAAAATTTCTCCATGTATGGGTTTAATGCCTATACTGTGTGGTTTTGTAACTTAAATGGGACCAAAGATGATTTAAATGAACTTGGTTAAAAATATCTGTGGCTAGTTCCAACATCTCTTAGAGGAAACACTTATAAATCTTGTGAGGGTCTGCCACTCTATGTTCTCTGTATCATTTTTTTTTCCTCTGTCTTAGTGGCAATGTAAAACAAAAACTTGTTTCTACTAGACATGATAAAATGGATCAGAAAGATTATAAAAACATTAGCAGCTTTGTTTTATTCTTTAGGGTTTTTCCACAGAACTTGTTCAGAACAGATTTTCAATTATTTGAAATATCTTCACTTAATTGAGCTGCTGGGGGGTTTGTGTCTTCACTGTCCATGCCACTTTACCTTACCAATATGATGATAAATGAGGGGTCAGGTAAGTATACAGGTTGTTCTTCACTGTTACAGTTGATTTGTTTTACATTGTTTTATTTGAATGTTAAGTTCTTATTCTTCTGAGATAATGGTGAAATTTCACATTTCTATGTCAGGAAGTTTAGTTAGGCCTTGAGGACTGTGAATAGCTCTGATGAAAACCTTACCTTTTTACTCAATGGGAAGCAGCTTTATAAGTGAAGAACTCGTGTAGAATTTCTTTAAAAGAGAAATTCAGACTTCTCCACTCCCCTGCCCTCATATATATAAAATTTAGGTACCTTTTACTTCTGGAGTTCTTCCAGTTATTGAGTGAAAACTCAACATGTTAAAAATACTCCTTAATGCATTTTATTGGGAGGGAAAATAGGATAAAATAGCTGAGGCAGTTAGAAAATATCTTTTCTTCTAAATGAGTGGTTAGTTGATTTCCTGAGGGATGAAGCCTTAAATCCTTCCAGAATTCATGTTAACAAATATATGTATGTAAAAATGTTTATGGATGTTATGAATCTATACATACTAATATTGTAAGTCTATATAGATGTGGAACTCTGTATCTGAATGGAACTCTGTAGGAGTTCCTTGTACATAGGGCTCCACTCCTTCCCACAAACTTGCCAAGTACAAGGCCTTCATGATATCTTGAGGTAGAGAAATTCATCTTCTAAATACGTAGTGTGGCAAAAAGCATTGCTTTAGGTCTGAGTATTCTACTTGCTGGTATGATTCAGTGCCTTTTTCCTCCTGTACTGTAACTGGGTGTTATCCAGTTTTCCTGCTGTGTTGACTTTACACAAGTTTCTTTTTTCACCTCCGCTGCAGCAGTTTATCCAAGTCTCTCATTTTCTCAGCCAGAACAAAATCATCTACCTGACCGGATTCTCTTCTACCTTCTCCTATGCCTCTTGAACTGATGTCCCATTGACTTTAATGCATGTTCTCCTGGGTAAAGTGTATCAGTCTATTTGGTCCTGGGGTCACAATTACACCCTTGTCTCTAGACAGCAGAATTATCTGCTAGGGGCAATCAAAGACCACAGCACTTGTTTTCATCCCCTCCTGCCTGGCCTTCCAGTTTTATTCGTTGAGCATCTTTATTCTGCACATCAGATGTCCATCAGACCATTAACAAAGCAGTTCCCTTCAATGGTGTGGTGCTTAACCAAAGAATTGCTCTGCCATGGGACAGATCTCAGAGCCACTTCTATTGCAGGCAGGAAAAAAAAGTTTAGATTATCTTGGCCAATACATGACTTTGACAAGAACATCTTTTCTGTGGGCTTAGGTGCTGAATTAGGAACTAGTGAGAGAGGAGGGCACAAACAGTTTACTGGCTAAAGGCAGATAGTTCTTTTCAGTAGGAATGATGAATTCAGTCTGAGGAGATCTCCAAATCTCTCCTACAATGTTCACTTTAGGAGGTGATGGCTTGGATTAAGTTTAATACTACAGACTTTGGTATGTGTTCACTGAAAAGTAAGTGTGACTGTATTACCTTCTAAGTGGAGTTTAAATAGCTTTCATGCAGAGCAGTCAAGGAAGATAGCAAGATGGAGCTGAGCAATAGCACAGGGCTTATCCTTTGCAAACCAATAGCTTTATCTTGAAGGCCCTTTTAAAATACTTCTACTCTCAGGTAGCTCTCAGTTCCCAAAAGCACTTCACAGACAATGTTTGTTAAGCAGACTAAGTGAAGCTATTGGAAGCCCTGTAAGGAGGCAGAAGGTCTGGGAGCCTTGCAGGGTTTCACACGGCTAAAGACAGTGCCTGGCGGCTGAGCGTCCACCAGCCAGTGCTAAACCCTGTGTGGGCAGGGAGATGGTGAGACTGTCAGGTGCTCTGTGCCACTGCTTTGTCAGTGGATCAAGCAGTGTGTGAGAAAAGATGTGACAGCGCTGTCACAGGTAGGAGAGTAAGGAAAGATATGTGCACCTGGCTGCAATTAGCAAGCCCTTTCAGAGCTGCTAGCACCCAGAGAAGTAACACAGTGTGAGCCTCGCTCCTTCCCTTAGTCCTCATGGGAATGCGGTTATGTTTGAGAAAGCTGGGTGATGGAGGAAGCTAAAGGATTTGATGTTAGTGGCAAAAGCACAGGACAAGTAGCTCCTTAAGAGAAAGGAAGGGAGGCTGAGGAATGCTAGAGACAGACCGAGACCAGTGACCTCCTGTCAAGATGGATAGAATTAGAAAACTCTAATTCTGCTGAGAAGGAATTAATAAAAAATGGGGCTAAAGCCCTTGGGAAAGCAGATTTTACAAGAGAAGTAGTGGTGGGGTGTGTGTGTGTGAACGGGCTTTGGAGAAAAAAAAACACCAAACCATGAAACTTCAAAAGATTTTTATTTTTTTGTTAAATGAGCAAGGTGGGGAGGGGACACAGGTGAGGGAGTAGCTCAGTGGAAAGACAGGATCTGGGCTCTGCAGTAGATCTTGAGCCAAACACAACTGGGCTTTGTCATGCTATTGTGATAAAGCAAATATAAGGGATAAACAGTATGTTGTCTGAAAGACATGAGGAATAAGGGGATCAGTGCTAGCAGTGTTTCACCAGGAAGTATGGTATGTTTTAGAGATGCATCAGCAGGGGGTATACTGTGTGATAAACAGCCATGACAAAAGTTAAAAGCTCATGTTTCCATCTTTGTTTCTTTTTGCAGTTACTTTCAGCTGGGCTGGAGGAAACTGCTGTTTCTATTTTCAGTATCTTCTCAGGGTGATCAAGCTTTAAAATAATGTGTATGTGCATAGGCAAGAAAAGGGAATGGGCTGAAACTGGTGGTAATGGTAGAATAGGGCGGCCTTGTTATAAAGTGATTTACTTAAGTTATCTTTCAAGACTGCCTTGTCAAGTCTTGAAAGACTTGAAAGACAAGGAAAAAGAAAAATGGAGAATAATTTAAATTGTTATGAAAGTAATCCTTTTTATTTTCTTCACGTGTATTTGTGGCTTTCTGGTAGAAGCAGAATATGATAGGGTTACTGCACAAAAAAGTTTATTTAAAAGTTTCCAATAATAGTTCCTATAAAGATCTTAATTATTCAATGATTTCATGCTAAATTATTCTTTGGGAAAAAAAGGTTTCATAGAAAAAGTTACTTCTTGCCAAAAATAACAATTAAAAATATACAAAAATGATTTAAGATGAGGAGTCATTTTTCTAGAAATAAATCTAAGTCTTAAAGGGGTAGAAATACCAGAGGAATTTTGACTGACTCCATTGCCCTAATGGTACTTGCTTCTGTGCATTACTGCTGTGTAGCAGAGCATGGAGAAATGCTGACAGTCAGGGGCGAGTGACCTTCTCTTTGAATGATGGCTAGCTGGAGCTTACTGTAACTGGTCCAGGGCTTCTGGTGGCCCTGTTCTGACAAGCTGCAGAGAGAAACAGGGGCTGAATGAGCCACACAAGAACCCAGTCTGACTGGAGGTGAGTCCCCTCTGCCAGGAGGGACTGCAGCACTCTGCCACTGCCCCAGGTGCACCGCACTTGTCAGGCAGGTAACTAGATGGCTTTGGTCTCCAGCAGCGTACATCACTTGCTGCTTGGCTGAATTCAGTTAAAATTAATGCAAAAAAAAAAAATTAAAATGGGAGGGTACAGGGAAACTGGAGTGTCTGGAAAGACTGGGGCAAGTAAGGATTACTCAGGGCCACCAGTCACACTAAAGTCAACAGACCAATTTGCCATAGGGATAGTGTAGCAGGAAGGAAGCAATGTGAAGTAGTCTGGCAAGATCAGGGTCTGCCTCAAGAGGAAAACAATAACAATAAAGGTAATAAACAGTGCACAGAGTGAGTGGTAACAGCTGAAGTGTGATGGTGAATATCTGACCCACTCTTCCAAGAGTTTGGGTGCAAATAGGCATATATGGATGGTCTGCTTAAAAGGTGTTCTGCCTAAAGAATGGCTTTTATTTCTGAAAGGTGGTTTATTTTTATTAAACCAGAAGCGCTAGCAAGACAAAAAATCAAAACAAAACAACTTGACTACAAACTTTGCCTCTTATACAATCAGAACTACAAAAACTACTGTTAAGTGCCCGTTTCTGTCTGCAGACAAACCCTGGAAAACACTGCTACATGAGCAGTGCAGTGACGGTTGGCGGGTACATCTGTTGTATATTTACACTTCTTTCAGTGATAACTGCTTGAATGATCTTAGTTCATGCTGTCAAAGTGCAGAGTATCTTCAGAGAACTGTCTTCTCAAGAGGAAATAAATGTACATTCCAGTAGCTCCAAAACCAATTCTGTTCCCAGATATATTGTCTTTATTAATCTGAATTATTTCAGTTGGGGAAATGTCAAAAATATGTGCTCAAGCTGAAGCAAATGTGCACAATCTGTTCCTCATCCATAGATGTAATACATACCTAAATCCAGGTTCTGTTTCTGCTGTGATGGTGCGTGGCTATCTTTGTATGGTCAGTAAGCAAGATGCTAGGCACTATATCTGTTGTGAAGAGGTATCCCGATGAGCCACATAATAATAATATTCTGCTGGAACAAAATAAACCCATGCTTGGGTTCCAAGATCATAACAAACAAGTTCTCAGCCTCTAGAGATAAGTAGTCACGATCTTCAATGTCAGGTTTTGCTGGTTTACTTTAATGCCAGTTGAAGAAAGTACCTGTGACGGATATAGTTTCAGAGATGAGAAATCTGAAAGTGTAACAGCTATGTTTTCAAGGGATGTCTGTCCAGAGAAATGCTTTCTGTAAAAAAGGGAAGTTCCTACATACAGTGTTCCAGGTAAGTTCATACGCAGCACCCAACAGGGGCACTTGACTCTCACTGGTCACTTATTAAAACATTTGTTTGTCCGATTGCTTTATTTCAAGCTATGCCATGAAACTGATCTGATGCTTTATCGAGCAATTTATCTTCTGTGCTAGTAGATCCGTTACCCGATTTTTCAAGAGGATCATACCAGGTTTCCAGGGATTTGCATTAAAATTCTCCAATTGTTTTAGATCCTAAAGAAGGAAATTTGACAGGTTCTTTTGAGACACTATTCTGGCCATTTTTTAATTTTAGAAGTCCTAAGCACTGGATTGGATGAGCCTTTCTGGAAATTCTTGTGCTGATCAGAGACATTAGGTATCTTGACTGCCAACTGATTATGAGCCCACAGGGAAAATGAGACCTTCTTGCCAATGCTTTCTGAAAAACTGCTGCAATTCCTTAGGGACTGGATGCCTGGAGTGGCACATATGTGACTGACAACTGTGTATTAAGTAAACAGCAACATCTCACAGAGCTGTGCTTTATTAAGTTACTGTTAGCTCTCCTAGCTTTCAGAACATTGCAGGAAGTCTTTTGTGCTGAGTTTGATGCTGCGTAATGAGTCATGACAGTTGGCATTCTGTAATTCTTCTTCATGTAGCACCATGGTAATAAATTGTACAGGGTGCCAGTGGATTAGCTCAAGAGTTGGCAGATTATGGTCTCACCAGGCTGGAAGTAAGTCAAATTGCCTTTTCTTCTAGTAACTTGATAATTCCCATTCTGGAGAGGACATGAAATGAAGGAACTAAGTGAAATAGAAAACCACAATAAAGTAAAACAGTTCTTGAGCTTCTACATTTGGGTGCAAAGCTACGTCTGCCAGGCAGTTCTGTGGCTGCTAATCCCTTCATGATCCTCACTTGGACCCAGTGTAGCAACTGGGGAAACAAGTACCTGCATGCTTGCTCTTGCTTCTCCAGTGTTCATAACTTGCCTTCGTAAGCATGTTTGAAATAAGCTTAGTAGCTATTCTCAACAGGCGGAAAAAACCCTTATGCAGAGACCTTGGAGATTTTGTCCACTCCATACAACTTCCTGCCTCTGGCTGAGGCAACCTGGAACAGAAACTACAAGATATCCTCAGCTGTTCTTGAAATGTTAAGTCTGTACTGTTAAAGGATCTTGAATTTGGAGCTAGTCAAGAAATCCCGTATTCTAGTCCCGGTTTAAACAGATTTCTTTCCTGTTTTCTGGCTTTAGCACCTCCAAACTATGTTTTAAAATTAAGTAATGCCCATGTTGGAGATGATTTAAAGTATCATTATACTTCTTTAAGTTGCGTTATGGTTATATACACCTCATCAACTGCTTATATTTGTCTGTGCTTTGCCTCAGTACATGTGTCACCATTTACAAGTTATGTCTGAGTTTTGCAATAAGTGATGGGGATTGAGTTGATCATATGAGCTGATTGTTCCTAATCTGATTATTTTTTTCCTTTCTCCTATCTGTACTATTTTAGTGGGATCCTATGGATGATATACAATTAGTCCCTCAGTAGCCATCTATCAGCTGGACCTTCTGCCACTCCAGCTTCTGTATTGTAGTTCAAAAGAAAAAGCTGTATACTCTTTCAGATAAATAAGTAAAAATAACTTCTCTAGATTAAACTACAGGGGGAGCTTGAGATGGTGAGCATAAACCTAAGGTTACTTTCAGTACAATGTGTCAGTACAAAACATCGTTGTGCTTACTGATAAGCATCAACAGTATAGGCTTGAAGTGTCTCTTCGAAGATGGGACAGGTACATATATAGATCATTTTGATTGCTTCTCATTATCAACACATGATTTTTTTCTTTCATGTTTTATCCTCATCTTTTAGTATCTGTTTCACTACAGAAGATAACTTGCCACTTTACGTTTGAGTGCCACATAACTTTGGGATTGAACAGAAAGACTCTTGCATTGAGGCCAGAGAAAGTTGCTTCTACTGCAGTGATGTTTCTCTCGAAATGGAAAGGATCCACTGTGCTAGGCTTTGCTTGAAAAGAGTTGCAACCTCACAACAGTTGCTAAAGGCAGAAGTCAGCATTTCACACTGGATTTCTGTCTCTTCTGTTCAGGAAATGTATTGCTTCTGCCTCTGAGTGGTTAATAGCAGCATTAGAGCTAGGTATCCTGTGGACAGGGGTCAGAGAGGTTTCGTTAATTAACCTCAGTCCTAGGATGTAGCTAAGACTAGCCCATCAGCATATGCTGTTTTGCCACAGCTCTCCAGATGTGAGCAGAAGTCCCTTTTGTATCCACTGTGAATTGTCCTCACAGTGCTGTGAGCCCATGTCAGCCTTTGCGATGGCGATCCTTGGTCCCCAACTGATCTGCTGATGCAACCTGCAAAATCCCCTCAGCTCTTGCTGTCTTCCCCAGCTGTCCCCCAGCTCTAGCAGATCAGCCCTGACTTGATAGCTCTCCTGTCACCATAAAGATGTCATAGATAAATCTCAAACTATTGAAAAATATTTTCTTTTTTTTTTTATTTCACTACCACCAGTGAACCAGTTGGGTCTCATATGGAATCCCCTTTGGATTTTCAACCTCAGCTGCTGAAATCACAATTCCCAATGGATCTCTGAAGTATCTAGTTGTTTTTACCATACCTAGAACTAGTTTTTTTAAAACATCCCACGTTCAAATCTTGGGACATGCAATTTTTGAGGACATTGAAGCTTTTTCCTGGCAAAGCAAAACAGGGTGTCCCTTCCTCAACTGTCCTGAGTGGCCTACAAGACTGGAGATTTTGTTTTTGTTTTGACTATATCCTAGCACAAATGGCAATAAAACAAGAAATCCTGACCTTACAGTAAGGATATTATCTGTAGGAGGGCTGCTTGTCTAACATGACTTCCTGGGTATATGATACATAGCATGGACATGTTCGGGCAAACTCATGTATTACCTTGTCTCCTTGGCAAAAGGCAAATTCCTTTTGTTCTGTTCTCTATCAGATATCAGCTTCATTTCAGTAAAAGACAGAAAAATGATCCCAGTGTGGTGGTTAAGATAGAGAAGATGCTGCTCAAACAAATTTTTACAAGCCAACATGGACATCACAAAAGAGAATATATTTGTCTGCCCCATCACCAATAGTTCCTTATTCTGTTTCCACAGCAACAGATTCACACTTAAGATGTTTGCTTATATATAGATTTCATAGCGGAAAAGGCTGATTTTGAATGCTACAAAAAACCAAAACCAAACCCCAAACAGGTCAGCCAATTTTGAGTTTCAGAAATATGAAGTGGGCCCCAGCTGTTTTTGAAAAACTTTTGATCTTGTAATGTCACAGACACATTTTGAAATTGTCTGCCTTTCTCAGAAGCATTGGGTCCTTTTAAAAAAAAAAAAATAAATCCTGACTTCATTGCACAGGAATAATGCCATAACTTGCTACTGTATCATGAAATTAATGCAACTGAGAGTAGAATCAAGATACTACTTTTAAAGGTCTGTACTCAAGGAATTAGAGGTCAGACAATAATTAATGACTGTCATGGGAACATGCAGTATTTCTATTCAAGGTGTTAATATTGTCAATGGCAAAGAAAAATTCAAGAGGCCCAGGAGGTTCTTCTGAAAAGAAAGACTTTGATTACACACAAATTTCTACTGTTAGCCTAAGATGTAGTTTTTACTGGCAGGAGTTGTATGCCTGTAAGCTGATAAATGGAAGAGTATAAGATAAATACAGCCATTCTCCTTTTAGCAAAATCCTAGTTTCCCTGGGGATTTAGTCAAATGTAGCTTCATGCATATACCTCTCAAAGTCTATTGTGTGAGATGAGGTTGAGTGTGCAACAAAATTATCTTTCTGCATGGCCACATGATTGGCTGCTAAAGACTTATTTATACTAGACAGTTTCCATGCCTCTTACATACTGCACACACCTGTGTCACAGTGGGCAAACGTCTGTGACTGTAGAAAGGCATCAATATTCAGATGACAGTTATTGATTACTTTCACTCATTTCTCATACTTTACTCTTATCTACCCTTCACCATACGCCTGCTTCTACACACCTCTCTTAGCTTGGTTCATAAGTTGCAGCTAAACACACACAGATGCAGAACTTGACAAACAGATCAGCAGTAATTATAACTGTTACCATCTCTGGAAGGCCAATAGCAGCTAAACAGCAATGCTTGATGCAGGACACAGATTATTGTAAAAAGTAATTGACTGACATCCAAGTCATTCTCCTCCTTGTGTAAACCCCCTCTGCACTGTGTGAATTACTAGCATTATGATGCATGGGAACTTTGATGTGGTCAAATTTCACTCCAATGAAGATTAAAATGGTTTAGGAAACACTGTGGAAGGGATTCTGAATGTCCTTTAAAATTTCAGAATATTAAGCATATGAAATGTTAACACAACTGGATGAATAGAATCTTAACAGAGGAAGATGTTTTCTGCTTTGCTCCTTTCCTTATTCCCTGGGAAGGGTTGCGTTATTTCAAATTGTGGAACACAGGTTATTAGACCAAGGAATCGCTCAGTGATTTTTATCATATGGCCTATACTTGTATTGATGGTAGACTATCGACTGATACAGTCAATTGCACTTATAATATGTACTTTAAAAGTTAATTATTCACCTAATAAATCATGGAAGGAAATGTCCTTGTCAAGCAGGTAATTAAAACCTCCTAACTAAATATTGTAAAGATAATGAAGATATTTAGACTGGACTAAATATCACCAGAAAATCCTGCTGGCTAAAATCATTTTGTGAGATGGTAAATTGTGAACTTCTTTGATATTGCTTCTGTGCAGCTTATGGTAGAAATGGCTTGATTCTGGAAAGGCAAACCTGTAGGGAGTAAGAAAAATGTAACGCAGTGAAAAAGGGGGATGCATATACCATGGCAATGAAAAGGAGCTATTGTTTAACATGTAAAGATAATACTGACCATTAAGATGTGTTAGTGAAGTCATAAAACTAATACTTGTCATACAAGAGACCACAAAAACCCCACAGCTTTTCTTGTCCGTGTTGAGTTTGGGTGTTGGGGTTTTTTTTTCCACATGGCTCCATGGTTACTGAGAAGCTATAGAGAGAACAGAGTGTTTTGTTTTATGTTTTAAACGACAAGTTTCTATATAAGCTAATGTTACAGTAAAGAACTAATCACCATTTCAGGCTCTGCTACCTGCTTTGCAAACCAGAGCTTGGAAAACGTGCTTGTTTTGTTCTGCAGGCTGTTTGTGCTGTTCAGTATAAAATAGCAAATACTGCCTTGTGTTAAATGGGATTTTTTTGACTTCCAAGAAATTAGCTCCGTCAAAGAACTGCTTGTGAGTCTGGTGCTTGTAGTTGGAGAACATGAGGATTAGATCACTAACATAACTAAAATGGTCAATGAATATAGAGATTGGAAAACTGGTGAGTGTATGGAAAAAGAACTTGGTGACAAGCCTTATCAGGTTTTTTTGACTGCACATAGAGAACCTCTCATTTCCAGTGCAACAAAACTACTCTTTATCCTGAATTAATGACTTGGACAATTCAAGGAAAGATACTTCCTTATTGTTATTTAGAAAGTTGGAAAGAATTGTGGCTGAGTCACGTAATACAAGCAAGCATACAATACAATATATAGAGTATGTGCTCCAAAGCATTGATTTTCATAAACCTGATGAGATTTGAGTTTTAATGTGAATCTTTTGCACAAATACATTTTCTTTCTTTGGATTTCAGCCTTATGAAAGAGGTAAATCAAGGTCTTAGGTGACATTATTTTCATGGACAGAAATTCAATGTGATATTTTAAAAGTGCACAGGGAAATAGAGAACCAAATCCCATTCACTTTCTATGGGAAACAGTTGCCTGATCATCATTTATACCATTAAAGTATATCTTTGAGTATGGAAAACGTTTGGTGGTGCTCGGTGCCTATGATGTGATGTTTCCAAAGCAAAGCAAGTGCTGTGAGAAATTGTGGAGGCAGGAATAAGAAAGCTTCACAATCTTATCTCTTAATTGTTGGCTACTGTAAATTTACCTTTGTGGTATTTCTCTCTACCCAAGAAGAGTTTCAGTGATAAACAGTACAATCAATTTATTTTTGTTCCATGTGTAAATGCACTGGACCCTGCATGAGCTTCAGTTAAAGACACTCTTCTTCAGCAGGTCTATTTGCTAACAGCCACAGACAATTCACATTACTGAGTAAATTAGTCTTACACCTCATCAGGCAGTAATAGACACTAGTGTCCTCACTCATGATGCTGTTCGCCACCTTTCATGAAAGAGGTATTGATTGACAGGAATAGGGAATTGAGGCGGTTATATTGTGATCTTCCTTTTGCTCAAGCACTGCAATCAGACCCCTGTGCTTGCCCTTGCCGTAACAGCATCCAAACTCATGCTCAATCTCCAGTTGCTGCAGTGAATGGGTTTTATTTTCCATAGGAAGAAATTTGCAAGGCACAAATGTTAACTAAGGAAATACTAAACCTGTCTCATATAACAAAAATGCAACTTACTACCCTAATCAATCTGCCACAGTTGATTAGGCCTGCAATAAGGTTGAGGTCTGATTAAAAACAAGCTGACAGCTCCAACCCTCTGTTAAATTTCCAGTTTTCATTTTGGGTCTTGTCAGGTTCTTTGATTCTCTCTTCTTGATGGTATGAGCAAGCAAGTACTGTTGACTTTGAATATCAGACAGAAATCTCCAGTTTTTTACCTTTTTCTAAAAATAAAGTCCAGGTAATAAATAGGGTCAAAAAAAAAAAAGCTTAGAAAATCACAGAAAAGTACTTGGGGTTCCTGCTATTAAAGAGTCAAGAGCATAAGTGCTCCTTTTATTGGGTAGACATGAACACTATTAAAGACAAGGTTGTGATTCTTTATTCAGGATAAAGAGCGCTTTATTCCATGAGTAATTTAATGGAAGTAAATGGCAGGTATGGTCATTGTAAGACTATCATGACAAGTAAGAGAAAAAAGGAACTGTAGATATGTCCATGTAAGATTATTTTCTGTTCTGAGCTTTCTTTTTAGTAGTGCCTTATTCAGGAATGTGAACTATTAGTGCTTATACATAGTTTATCATTTAAATTTGTTCTATTATCTGAGGATGGGACAAATAATGAAATCATTTTTAAAAAAGTGCTGTGGGTCTGACCTAAATCGATGGTTATTTGCCTTATGTACAGGTCATAACTGCTATTCTAGCAGCACATATATAAATTAACATGACATATTGGGAAAGAATTGCCATATATTTTGTATATGGAGGCCATGCCTTACAGTCACATATTTGAGTTCTCAGAAGGAGTCAAAGACATGGGTGATCTGGTCAACCATAACTTATGTGGGCTGAATAATGGTTTTACAGCTCAAAGAAGTTTCCAGCGCCTTCCATTAGGATCTGTGCTGGGACTAGCGCTACTCAACAAATTTGTAAGCTGTCTCCACAAAGAAGTGAACAGTGATATGAAAACTTTTGCTTGATAATATAGTTTTCAAAAAAAATTTAATACAAAAAATTAAAAATGGATTAGAAGAGCTACAGAAGAACAGACTGATACTGAATAAGCAGGTGAAAAAACATCAGGCTAAGTTCAGTTCTGATGTGAGGAGACTGAAGGTGGAAGCTAACTCCATCTATGCAGATATATAAAATTAAAGAAATCTAGGACTTCTGCAAAAAGTTTGATACAAAACATTTGAATACTCAACACCAGTTGAAAAGGCAACTAGAAAGTGTGGGAATGATTGGGAAGGTAACAGAACAAAACAGAATACATCATTATTCCATGTTACACTCAATTATTCTATTATTCTGTAGCTCTCTTCCCACATTTTGAATGCTGCATAGCATTATTCACGTTGGAAAAGGATGCTTAAGTTGCAAAAGAAATGACTGGGATATAGGCCTACATACATGTCATAACTGACAGGGAAAGTATGAGAAGTAATGAGTAAAAGTTCCATACTCACAGCTGAATCAGGGGAAACCTGACAAAATGACCAAGTAGAAGATTTAAAAGAAGAATTTGCTATGCTATTCTGTGAGTACTGACCTGGAAGGTCAGTAAATTTTAAGAAATGGAAACATACATCTCTTTGTACTGCAGTTGTACTTAAGACAGTTCTGCATTTCTTTTGTACAGAATTTGGGCACTGATTAGGGCAGACTCTTCCTTTGGAACTAGACACTCTGTAATAACAGATTTTCATTTGAGCCTTTTGGAGGATACCATAGGGCAAAGAAATAGTGTGATTACTATACAACTGATGAAGGTATGCACTGGGAATTGATGTGCAGGCACTCGGCATGTCCTGGAACCAAGTCTCATGGCAATTATTTCACTGTCCGGCCTCTATTTTTTTTTTTTTCCTTCTAGTTATAACATGTTTACAGAAAAATGCTTTGAGGAAGGTATCTCATAGCAATCCCCTGTGTGTTCTTTGTCTCTTCTGTTGTTTGGTGGTTGGTTTTTTTTTTTTCAAAGATGGCAAATACTACTTATACTGTCAGAGCGCTGACCTCATCTGAAGATTCTTCAGTTTTTAGATAAAGAGACCAGACTTTATCTGAGGTGTAATAGACTTATACTACCTGTCAAGCCTGAATTCATCCAAATCTTGTGCATAATAGAGGCAGAGAAAAGCTGCAGCTCATTTCCTTATTTATGTAGTTTCCTGTTTCAACACCTCTTTAAGGAGCTGTTAGATGGAAAGGCAATTTGGTCTCTTCCTTGTCTCTGAGTCTGAGGCCAAAGGGAAAATCTATTCAGGCAGAACAACAGAACAATGGCTCAGTTTTTAAAAGCATGTTCCAAACCCTGAGAAGTTCAACATAATTTTGTAGTTCATTAGTACTTTTCATCAAAATGACTTAAAACTTTCTTTAGTTTGAAAGGAGCAGTACAGATCTGCACCTACTGAGATTCTGTTCCTGTGTGTCTTATCTCTCCTTAGATATTCCCACCCTTTGTATGCATAACTGGTCATCGGGTAAGAACAGGCAGCATGGGAGAGATGCACGCTGCAGCTTTTCACATGGTAGCTCCTGCAGATAATCAAAAATCCCTGCTTCTTTTGGTACCTTTCACCTACACTGGATTTACCTGAAGAAAAGTTTCAACCAGCAGGACAAAACAGATGAATGTATGGTAGCTCACTTATCATCTTGTTTGGCACCTGGGTCATAAGTACATTTTCAGACCTCATAAATGAGAAGATCTGTGGCTTTATTTTTCCTTTGTTCCCGGTCCTATTTCTTGCTTTTTGCTGCAAGTACACAGAAGGCCCAAAGCAAAGAAACCACCCTGACCAGTCTAAGCACAAAATACATTGTAAGACCACAATATAAACTGGCATAAATAGAAAAATCTTGTTAGGTCATAAAGCATTACTAGAATATCACAAGTCGAAAGATGACTCAGCTCAACTGTTCTGCCATGTGGACCTTAATGCTAAGAAACTCTTTCACCTTTTATGTAGCTATTGTTGTCTCTCTGTAACATCCAGTCTGGGGCGATACTGGAGCGAACAGTGTCCATGCTTTCGCAGGTGAACGTGAACAGGTTTTCTTTGAGGGTCTTTGTACCGTGAAGGCAATCGGACTCTCATTGTCATTGAGGTGCTGCAGCCTGCGAGCTGAGTTTTGCCAGTGTGGAACTAATGACGAGCTTCAGCATGTACAAGCTGAACTCTGCGCTAAGTGATGACAGGTGTCCTGTAGGAGACCCAGTTGCTGTGGAAGGAGAGGGGCTGGGGAGATCTGGAAGCACCACTGCATGGAAGACGGCCCTGGCTGGGGCCTAGTCAGCGAGCTGAGGGGAGAGACCCTCTGGCCCTCTTGCTGCTCTGGCGGTAAGGCACTTCTGTCTGTTTGGATGTCCCCACTATGAAAAGCCTGGAAAAGTTATTTCAGAGCATTAAATTGTCCCTATCTTTCTTAAAAACACAAACACCAGATTTTGGGGCTAGTGTCTACCTTTCTTACATACTATCGCTCACTGGTGAGGCTTTTTGCCTAGGAAGCAGGAGAACCTGGCTCCTATTTTTGTTTGGCTTGAGATAGCTCTAACATGCATTTCGTACGGCCCCTGTGTCTGCTAGCCACTACCTTTATTTTTCAGAGACTCACTCCACTCCTCCTGGCTTCACTGACTGTGACAGTGCATGAAATCTAAGAACGGTAGACTAGTGGGCAGCAGGGGAAGTTTAAGTTCAGGTCCAGTCCCTGCTCCCAGAACCGCTTAGTTGTTTTGTGCTGACTTTTTGTGAGAGAAAATCTGGAAACAGTTCTGTACACAGGGCTCAGAACAGAGATAGTAATTGCAGTTGCCTCATTCTCACAGATACTACTTTAAGAGAAGGTAAATGATCATCTACCAAAGTTGCTGTCATTAACCTTTTTTGCTTTTGGGGATCCAGAGGGAAAGAAAGAACAGCTGAATCACAGTGAAGAACAGTTTCCGAAGTGGTACTTCCACAGCCAAGTAAAATTACTTCTAGTTATTATTACAAGTTGGATTAAACCCCTCTAAAACTTCTTATATTTTCCTGTAAATCACTAGACCCCTTCACCAAAAAACAGAAGCAGTAGTGCTGTACACAGGAAACAAATGCAGATTTAACTTGTAGTATGTAATCTTAAGAAGCCATATGCAAAATACTGAACAGCTATATCACTGAGTTTCACAGTTGCAAGTGCTGACATGACGGAAAATATTTATCATCTACTGTGTGTTACTTGTCTGGAAGCTGTGCACGTCTGTCCCATGGTAGGTGAAGTGTGATTTGGAGGTGTTTGTTGACCCCATGGAAGTGTGCTAGTGGTCACATCAAGGGATTTTTCAGTTACATTTGCTGGAAGAGTACTAATCGTTGGGTGAGGTGAGGATGTTATCTGCTCAAAGGTTGCTAAGTTATGTTAATCTTGTCAGAATCTGATTTTCTTTGCACAAATTTCTTCAGATATCTTATCCAAAGCCTGAGCAGAAAGAGGGATTGTTACATACCTGAAATTTTAAGTATCTAAAAATAAAAACATCAGTATGAAAATGAGCTCTCCTTGGGAGAGCAAAGAGAAGTAAAGCATCATCTGCCTTTCTTGTGACCATTGATTAATCTGTTACATGACCACAGGCTTGCATAACTTATCTGTTTTTCTATTTGGTACATAGACTATAATTTTGTTGCCCTCAACTCTTGCAGATAGGAGTTCAAAAGTAACAGTTTTACTTCCAGTTTATATTGAAGACCTTGGATATTACTGAAATCTCTATCTTAATTCTTAATCTTGTGTTTGTATGTTCTAGTTTTATTGCTTCATGTAGCTGTTTAGATTGCACCCTCTTGAAACAGCAACACTATCATATGAATTTCATTGCCTGGAATGGTGTGGTCAGCATAACTACATACTTTCATTATTCATGGAATTAAATATCTTTGTACTCAGTTATATATAAAATATATTTAAAATATTTCTATGTATTTTGTTACACAGAAGTTAAAAGATATGTAGGGTAGGAGCCATATTTTGCAAGTTCTGGTTCCAACCAAAATATAGCTAATGGCTCGGTGATTGGATTTCCCTTTTGAACACATGTATTTCTCCTCAGAATTCAGGTAGCATGAGTAAAGCCGCATGTGCATTTGACCTTAATTGTAAGAGGTAAACCTTCTCCATGTTGACATGTGTAAGAACCTGAACTTGTCACTACTTTGAAACAAGAATTTTCTATTCTTTGAACTGTTCTTCTAACAAAACCTCCAGCCTATTGTTCCTCATTAATATGTATTGCACATGGAAAAGTCAAGTCATAGCCCTGGTGACAGTATTTGCTTTCTAAGTCATGTAGCGTGCCTTGCCAAATGTTATTTTTGGTAGAACTTTTAAACTACTTTGCTGTCAGTGGTCTGAATTAGAGATGTCCTCATCCAGAACCGTATGTTGCTGTGCTTTAACATGTCATTACATAAAAAAGCAGTTAACAAATCACTTGGGTTTTACATTAAACAGAGAAATGTCTTAGCAATTTATGTATTATTTTAGCTTGGTATTGAACTGTATAACAATTTGCTACCTTAGGAAAGAATCTGCAGTGTTCCTTAAGTGCAGTGCTGTCAGCTAGGAACTAAATGCAAGAAGAGCTCTTCTGTCATCACCTCTGCTGTATGTACCCTCCATCAGCCTCAGGGTCACTATCTGGCAATTTAGGAGCTCAGCAGGAGTGGACAGAAGCACTTGGATGGGAGCCACTTTGGGCAAGTTCAGGTTTTGCTCCGAGCTCCATCCTTGAGCTCATCCTCTGGGAAGGAAACAAATCCTGCTCTTCCTATTTTATTTTAACACTGGACTTGAAGAAGCTTTATAAAGCACAGACAAGCCCCTATGGCAATCTGTATATCAGATCCATTTGCTGCAGTCCCTGTTTTCCACATCACATGGCATTTTAATTCTGTGCCTGAAACTTTTTGATATCTTGCTATGGCAGACTATAGTTTTTTGTGGGTTACTGGTTTTACAGAGGAGATTTTTGTACACATGAACATTACAAAAATGAACTATATGTTCAGTATTCTAAATCCTGTGTTTAGTTTCATGCTGGATTGAAACTGTGCCCACAGTTTCCATATTCATTTCTCACTGTATGTATCAGTTATACCTTATACACTGTAGTTATGTGAAGAAAATGCAGATTTCCGATAGCCAGGGTTGAATACAGAGGATAGGACACTGGGGTGGAGCTTGGAATTTTGAGATTATAGGATAAGATTGTATCTCTTGATGTCTAAGTACTTCCTTAGATTTGGAGCAGTGGGGACAGTTAAATGTTTTCTATATATTTTGCTGACAGAATCCCATTGTAACAAATAGCTCCTAAGGAACTGAGCTATTTTGTTATTCTCGGTCACGTGTTCGATCATGTTGATGGTAGTAGGCTAATTATAATGAGTTTGTGGTTTTAGGATTCTTGTCTTTAAACAAATAAGCAACATGTTAATTGAATAGTAAATGCTTTCTAATAAAATCTTAAATTATCAAAGCATGATAAGCAGGGGGATTCCTCGATGAATACAGTGCTTCCGGGATGCATGCTCAGACTTCCAAGTCTGTAATTTTTCTTTTCCACCTAAAGCCAGCACAGCCATTATTACACAATTATTAAGTATCATTATTTCCACTTACAGAGAAGATTTTAAATAAAAGGTTTAATTAAGACAGACAATTTGGCATATCTTTTCAGAATGTCCATGAACTGCAGGTATATTGGTAAAACCTAAACAAGGCTTTCAAAGAAAGAATTTATTGTATGAACATAAGTATGCAATTCATAAAAGAAATTGTGCTTACCCTATGGCTAAACATTACAAATTATATCATCATAGTACTGTGAGTAGTTTGAGAACTATGGTTATAGGAAAAAATTGTTACTGGAAAGACAGAGAAGGTAATAAACATAATAATATAACATTATTGCAGAGACAGTCATCTTGGTTTTTTAAATTAAACATCTTGGAGCCCAAGGACCTAAAATGTCTGTGGTTCCTTCATTTTCTGTAAGAACGTTGATGTTTTAATTTCTGTTTTTTAATTGATGAGCGCTCTGAACACCGGGGTGTTTCTGTGTCTCTTGTATAGCTATAATGGGCACATGCAAAGATCTGCTGCAGAGAAGCCTTGTAGGGGCAAGTAGGTGGTGCATTGCAGTTTAATTAGCAGTTGGTTAGGTCTTTGAAACTATGGGTTCCTCTAGGCAAAGGCTTGTCAGTGGTCCATAATGTATTACATAAGCACAAAATAAAATGTTACTTGAAGTCTGTATTTGAAGTAAGGACCTCAAATCCAATGATTTCTGGGTATGTGTTGGAGTATGTTGGTGGATGAGCCCGTGCCTCTGCTCCTGTCCACGGGGGAGCATTGCTGCAGCAAAACTCTTGTGTCTCATGCTTAGGAAAATCTGTTTCTGGGGAAATATTACACCAGCCTCTGCAACCTTGTGATGCTGACAACCAGTGAAGCATTTCTGTAAATAAATATTCAAAACTAAGCATTTGCATAGGGAAGAACTTTTAAAATGGCTTGACCGGGGTACAGTTCCCCTCCCATTAAAATCAGTTATAAAATCATACTTTCAATGAAAGCAAACTCAAATCATTACCAGGAGTTTTTGAAAATTTCACCTCACATTCTCCCTGCAGTTTCCAGTGCCTTATTGTCTGTTTCAGAAGGTAAAATGGTGCAACTGAAATCTCTTCCTATGGAGCGAGTGAGCTGATCCTTTTGTGCGCATGTGGGACAAACCAGAGCTCCTTTCTCAGGCAAAGCTAACACTTTGGCAATAGTAAGAATTTTGGCCTGGTGACTAAGGGTTTGTCCCTTTGATGATATGGTTGTGTGATTTGTTTCCATTTTTTGTCCAGTCTACAACAGGAACTTTCTCAGTTTTAAAAAAAAGATGAGGGAATTAAAGCTGTAAAGCTGGCTAATGTAGGTTTCTGAAATGACACTTCCTAAGGACAGGTCTTCTGTGAATTAAATCTTTTAACCTGGAAACAGTAGATGACAGCATCAGGGATCATGAAAGTTTACATCAGTTGCTAATCTTTCACCCTGCTGAGTGCTACTGTTGTAATTTCACTGACTTCAGGAAATCTTTCAGGCTCATATCAATGTCATGATATGATGAGAGGCAGATTCCTATGATGCTGTGTACTACCCACGAACAATTTTGCTTGGCTGGAGTTTACCTGACTGCAATCATTGAGGCTGGGAATGTGCAGTCTGACAGATTGATCCAGGCCATAGATCTACAGCAGATGTTCCAACAGAAGGACCACTGTGCAGACCAGATGTCCTGGCAAACATGAAAATGCTGGAAATGTGGTATTGATTTGGGATCTGGAGCAAAAATTAAAAGAAAGAAATAATGTAAGAGCTATCATGATGACAACAGATTCCATCTTGACCCCATGGGTACCAGGGGAAGTGCTACTGCTGGCTTTCTTTTTGAAGAAGCAAATGGGTGCTGACAATTGTAACCATCCTAACTGAGGATGTCTGTTCTCCACTGGAATATTGTGGTACATTATTATTTACCAAGAAATCATGCAGCAACTGGTCCAAGGAAAGTCTTGCTCCATCTCTCTCTTTTTTTTTTTTTTTAAATGTGAACATTGCTATGGATCCCAGCTTTGTTCTTGCGGCCTCTGTGTATCACATTAATATTAGATTACTGTAGCATACTTGAAAAGAAGACATGTCCTTCAGGTGCATTGCAAAGACTGTATGTTTGCCTAGGCATTTGAAAAGCTGGGGAACAGAGAGGAGGGTGAGAGGTCACAGTAATAGTTGCATTTGTAGTATATTTTTCAAAATTCTTTTCATGACTTCAGAACACCCATCCTAATGTGTTCCACAACACAAGTGCCTAAATACCTCTGAAAACAGCATTGGCTCAGATAGTTATTATTTAAAAAAAAAAAAAAAAAGACTTAGGCATCTAAAATCAGTAATGTGACCCAGAAAACTCCTGTTTAATGTCTAGCTGTCTGCAGGACTAAGGCTGGTAAGATGCAAAGTGCTCTGTTCTTTCACAGGTTCAGTTCTGCATCCATTTTGACAGAGCTGAATATTTCAGCATGTGTCTCCTGCTGAAGCCATCTGAGGTCTTGAAACTTCAATTTTCCTTTGACCATGTCCCTGAAGGGCCCAGTCTGCCATACCTAAAGCACCTTCACCACACTGAACACTGCACAAATCACAGTAGTCACAATTTCTTTCAATCGAGTGAGGTCTGAGCTGATGAAGAATATAGGATTTATCTCAAAAATGGGAATGTGGATGTGGACACTGGATATAAAAGATGATCTCCTGCAGGAGCGGTGTCCTGAACTGTAGTCCACATCCCCATATAGTACTGAACAATAGCTAAAAATGCAAAAATAGTTCAGGGAACAAAGCTGTTACCCAGACAACTGTCTCCCAAATGAATACCGTCCTCACTGAGCACAGCACTCAGGCTCTCTGTTGCTTTCTTCTAATCACACAGCTCCAAGTGGAGGGATGGAGAAAGTGTTGCCATAGGGTTCATTAGCAAGAAAATGCATTTAATGAACAGATTCTGATTCAAGCTGCTTGATCAATACTGGACTGTTTGTTTGGCATTTTCTAGCTCTTTTAGCTCAGGAACCTCTTTGTCGCTGGCTGGTCTGTGTTTCTGACTGCTGCCTCACCACAAAGTTTTATGAATGTTCAGACAGAACAGAATCTTTACCTCCAATATCATCAGAGTTTAAATCTCTATGCAACAAGGCACCCTCACAAAGTTATCACTGTGAATTTACTGCTGTGAAAACTACTTTCTGTGTACTTGGTCTGCAGTATATATGAATGTGGCGTCTTAGGAAGACAGGTAGATCCCTGCCTTGAGCAGGTCCCACAGGTCCCAGTTTGCAGAACAAGGTGCTGAATACAAAAAATGTAAGAGGTAGAAAGACTGAAAGGACAGGGAAGGTGGCATGTCAGACACAGGCCAATGGAAATGGGAGATGGTGGTCAGTGCATATTTGTGTTAAACTGATCTGGATGCTTCATTGCTTCAGGATGGCATTAGAGATTTTGGGGGGGAGAAGGATGAGCTCACAAGAGCACTGATAGCTAAATAATTAAAGAAAATTTGTAAATATTAAGACTGCATGAAGGTTTGACAGAGGTTAAGGAAATGGAGTTTACCTCATTTTCAGTTCATCAGTTCAGCCTCATGCTGGATAGTGATGGCTTTGTAGTCATGTCTGTAAATGAAAAGGACAGGTCTTTCTTGCAGCTGGTTCCTAACTCTTCCTCCTCCCCAAGGACGTTGGTGTCTCTGCCCTCCTTCCTTGTGCAAGCAGCTGAATTTTAATTTCCTGGTTAAAACAAGTGCTCGAGGAGTGCTGGGACCTTTCCTTTTCCCAAACAGTGCTGTCTATCAGACACCTTTCACAATCAATTGAATCAGAAAACTTCAAGAAGGCAGACATGAGCTGAAAGTTGAATGATTTTTTGCTTTAGGCTCAAAGGACCAAATCTGAAAGTCTTTTGGACATAGCTCTTTGTTCCCTACACATGGGATAAGGTTAATTCCCTGCAGATAAAGTCAAATCCTATCTAGTCTTCAGACACAGATAGTAAAAAGTTCACTGTCACTTTAAGGGCGATTGAATCCATCCTCTCCTTTGACAGCAGAAGTAATGTAGCAGACTCATTTTCATATCTCATTCAGAAAACAGATGAGATGTGAATCAACTTGTTTGACAGATGAACACCCCAGAGATAATTTCAGTTTGTCACAGTATGTGTGGCTTCTTTACAATTACTGCTGAGCTACAAGAGTGCAAAAGACAGGCCCATAAATGCCAGCCATTCTGCTTTCCCAGAATATAAATTCCCAGAAATATAAACCACTGTTTCCTAATTTTAAACTGAAAAACATAATTAGAAATTAAATACTTTGTGGGGAAAAAAGACCCTTTTTCTGTTGTTGCTTTACAGTCAGACAGGAAAAACAGGAAGAAGAAATCACAAAATGGAAGGGAGATGGGGACTGTGGCTTTTGTTTGGTTGTTGGTTTGGGATTTTTTCTTATTCTTCTTTCCTCAAATTCTAAGTGAGATGAGCTTGAGTGAGACATCCTATGTGCCTGCCCCTTCCCTGCTTCAAAAGGGGATGGTTCAATGTGCTGAGCAACTCTGTACCAACACTTCCCTTAAACGACAGGCGGGGGGATGACTTAGGGTGTCAGAGGCACCAGATGTGTGATATAGTGAAATGTAGGAGAGATGTGGCTCCTGTACTTGGCACTGGTGAAGCTGCACCTCAAATCCTGTGTTCAATTTTGGGCATCTCACTGCAAGGGGGATGTAAAGGTGCTGGAGCATGTCCAGAGAAGGGCAATGAAGGTGGTGACAGGTTAAGCACAAGAGTTATGAGAAGTGGCTGAGGGAACGGGGGTTGTTTAGCCTGGAGAGGAGGAGACTCAAGGGGGGTACCTTATTGCTCTCTACAACTATCTGAAAGGAGGCTGCGGGCAGGCAGGAGCATCGGTCTTTATCCCAGATAACAAGTGATAGGACAAGAGAAAATGGCCTCAAGTTACAGCAGGGGAGGTTTAGATGGGATATTAGGAAAAATTTCTTCACTGGAAGGGTGATGAGGCATTGGAACAGGCTGCCCAGGGAGGTGGTGGAATCATCATCCCTGGATGTGTTTTAAAATATGCATAGATGTGGTGCTTAGGGACACAGTTTAGTTATGACTTGGCAGTCCTGGATTAACGGTTGGACCAGATGGTCTTAAAGATCTTTTCCAACCTAAATGTGTGCCCCTGTCTTCCTTCTGCAGCTCTTGAAGAGTCTGACACCTCTTTTAGTTTAACACTGTGTGCAGGTTTGGCAGTAAAAATGTTGGAGGGGAAACACCTGACTTCCTGAGCAATCTAAACAATTTTCCTGCAGCAATCACATTTTAACTCCTTTAGAGATTTTCACTCGTATTATTTTTACTGGGAGACTGTCTCAAATCATCACAACTCCATTGGTTACAAAACTTCTAAATTTCTTTTGAAGTAAACCCATGCTAGCTTCTATTCATTTCTTCTTCCACAACAAGCATGGTCTTATAACTTCTAATGTCCTTCTGTGTGTTTTCCGTCAGCATTTTTTTTTTCTTCTCAGAGCTCTAATAGGCTTAAAAAACTGAACTGCTTGTTTTCTCCCATTTATCCTTACAACTGCTTGTTTTTTACTTTCAGTATAAAAGAGGTGAGTAAAATAAATGCTGGACAATTTTTAGGTGGAAATCAAGATAGGGAAAATGATGGGTCATGTCTTTACCCATCTACATCCTGAACATTTTATAATCCCATTTCTTCTTTCTGCACAACTAAAGATCCTCCCCACATATTCAGTAATTTTAATGCCTGATATTACCCTCCAAACAAAGTAGAGAGGGACTAAATTTCTTTTGCCTTCAATTTTGTCTTTTCCTTCTGTCACTGAAAGATCTTACAGGTTTTAACAAGAAATCTTGCTTTATCCAACCCCTCAGTCTCTCCCAGTGTGGGGTTTTTTTCTGCTATCCACCACAGACCTGGCATCTATCACTTCAGTGCCACTCTGTGTACCATTTGTTGAAACTTCTGCGGTTGCTTTATAAAAGCAGTGCTCTTGGTTTTTTCCTTTTTGAGGGTGTCCCCACCGACCACTTTCCAAGTCTCAATTGCTCATTCTGGTGAGGCATACATGTAAGAGCTGTTGGCTGTTGCTGATGTCTGGATATAAACCTCTCAATTTGTCCTACCCCTGTAGGAGTTAGTGTCATTCTGTTCCTGGTGACATAGTTCTGCTTGCTGCAAGGCTGGGAGGAGGTAGGGTTGGGAGGAAGCATGGTACCAATGGGGAGCAAGCCATGGCCTCAACTCTTGACATGGTTTAGTCCTAATATACTTGAAGCAACTATTAGTTGCTTTTGAGACAAAGTCTTCCATGACCTTTCCACCAGCAGAGAACTGGGATCTTCCCTGCCTCTTTAACCTTGCAAGCATCTGCTGGACCCTCTGTTCACCTTGTTCTGGGAGATAAAGCAGTCTGGTTCATGCCACCATATTCACAGCTGCAACAGCACAGTTCCTCCTTAATAGATAGTATTCCTGAGAATTCAGCCTTAAATGTCAATGATTTTAAGTTGGGTGTTTGCCTAAATATAATTTCACAGATACCTGGTATTTGTAAAAGGATGCATCTTTCCCATATTCCCCTAACGTTCTTGTGTCAGGTTAAGTGTCTTTATTCTTGCCTGCCCTGAATAACTTGATAGATGTCACACAGACCAAAACCTACTGTGGCTTTTCTTCTCCAGCTGATCCTGCATATGTTCAGTTTGCCAAGCTGGCCTCATGCACATGTGCAGGACCAGACCTCATGCAAAGGACAGTTGCCCTTCTTTCTGTACATAATGGTAAGCTAAGAAAGATTATTTCAATACTGTCTCCAGCTCTAAGGTTTTCTTTTGTGTTTTTATTCAAGACATTTATTAGATAACATATACATACAGTCTCTACAGCACAGATATGATCCCAGAACTCCCCTGGGAACTGGGGTAAGTGGTAGTTCTATTCTGCCACTCTTTATTTCAGTGCACCCGATTTTCTACCGCAAAATAGGATCATTTTATAGGAAGGGCTTAATGTCCCTACCAGATTAGGCCATCATTGAATGATTAGGACATTGTCATCTCCTTATTGCTCTGGAGAAATTTCTAATATACACAGCATAGTCTAACAAGAGTATTCAATAAGGAGTAGTAATGCTCCCTTCCCTTGAGAAGATGCTTTAAAACAACAGTGTTTTAAAAAGCGTGGGGACCCATGCTCTGTTTCTGAAAGAGATGACTTGAGAACCTATCTTAGTAAGGCTTCAAAGTTGCGGTTTCTCATTGGATCTAGAAATCTTCCCCTGCTTAGCAATTAGGTAACTAACTTCCGTATTTCACCAGAGCCTCACTCACAAGGTTTCCACTGGTGTACTGGCTCTTGTAAATCCCTTTCTGTGGATCCTAATTTAGGATTTCAGACTATAATTTGCCAGGTGAATTGAAAGAAAAAAAGACATGCAGGAGTTAGTCATTATAAGGACATGTAGTTGCCCCTGTGGATATACCCTCTGCTGTATAGTTGGAAAAGTTCATACCCAGTGAACGCAGGGTTATAGCTGTATTAGCCAGTCCTGGTTTTAAAGGCTTAGTAGGCATAAATAAATAGATTTGTCTTATCCATCATATGTATAATTTATTCCTGCTTTATCATTTCTTTTGCAATATGTGAGTAAATTTGGGCTGTTACTCTGGATGTTGGATGAAACCCAAATTGGTAGCAGGGCCAAAGTAACAGAAAGGGAGGAGAAGAGAGAAAATAAGACTGAGAAATATTTATACTTTCTCCTGCTATTTATTGTGCACATGAAGTCTCACCAGCTGACCTTGTGACTCCTCTAAAATTTCATTGCTTATTAATCTCCTTACCTTTCATCCTTTGTGAATCTTTTGTTGCCATTTACCAACCTTTTGTTCACCTGCTTTGTGCTGGTCACTCCATCATAAAGGAGGTGAGTGCCATGCTGGAGAGAAGCAGCAGCTTCTGCTCTTTCCCTGTGTGCTCTCTCTAGTGACTCTACCAACTGTCCTTCCCACTTTCCTGAATATCACTTACAAGCAGCCTTGGCACAGTACAGCTAGGGACTTCTTCTGTTGCAGAAGGTATTACCATGGCCATATTTGATGGTAACAAATAGCACATAGAGAGGTTTGTGGAGGAACATTTGGGAGGTCTGTACTTTTGATCCCTGGAGAAATTCTGGTTATCGACACTTGTTTTCCCCTGGACTGGGGGCAAAAAGTCAAATTTGCAAGTAATTTCTTTTTCTTTTTTAGTTCTGTGAAGAACAATATGGAAAAGTATAAACAGCCTTACTGAGTTCATTTATAAACATAATTGAGACATTCAGATTTCACCCTGTTTCTGCAAGGTGCACATAATCCAATAGCCAAGGACATATCTTGTCTGTAAGCTGCTAAATGACTTACCGTCTGAGGCAAAGCTATTCGTACTGTTCTCCATCCAGCCTGAAGGACCAGATCATGTTTCTCTGCTGTGTCAGAGATCATCAGCACAAGTCTGGAGACTGTCTAAACCTACTGTAACAGGACTTGTAGTAAGATGATACAACCACTCCATCACCCCAGTTCTCTGCAAATTTTACTTGTTCCTTAAATGGAATAATCAGGGAAAAAATGGTTCAAAACTCCATCTCATTAGGAAAATATTTAAATATTTTTCAGTAGTTTAGTATGAAATGTTGATTATTTGGAAAATGTTACAAGTTTCATGAAATGCCATTGGACAGCTGATGTCACACTGTCTAACCATGAGGTGTCTGCCCATGAGCAGAGGGAAGCTTTTTGGTTCTCTTCCCACAGCATTCTGAGTGTCCTACAGTATTTGAGCATCTTCTTCCATCTGTTTCCTGTTCTTCCCAGCACATCTATACCTCTACTGGCTGGCTGTCCAGATCTTCACAGCAGCTCATTTCACTCTTTGGAGGACTCTTTTTCTCCCTCCTACATGCCCCCCTGCAACCATCCATCCTCTTTGAGTGATTTCCTGGATCCTTGGGCATGTTCATTGTTCATTGCTATCAGCCTCCCACATGATCCTGGGTGGAATAGGAGATGATGGCAGACACTCATGAAAGAAACCAGGAAAGGGAGTGGAGAATGGAAATTTTAGCTGAATATTAAACATGCTGGCATTCAAATATATCCAAGCTCAGTTTGTCTTGCATCTTGTTCATCTCTATTCAGCTATGGTACAGTCACTTTCACATAAAGATAGGGTTAAACTAGGAAGAATAAATAAATTTCAAACAGTATCAATGTTGAAGAGGTTTGCATTAAAACCAGTACTGAAGTAAACATGTAAGCTTCTTTTAATAAAGACTGGCTAAATGGAATAGATGCAGGTGTAGCAAGGAACCAGAAGAGCTAAACACTATTTTTTCAATTGCCTTAATTCTAGCTTGAGCTGATAGATGATACCTAGTGCTTTCTCAACTAAATCCATGTGTATCCTTGCTGAATATTTTGCTTATTGAAGCAGACCTGTGCAGTGTTGAACAGTTTTGCTCCTCAGTGCAGACTTGGCTGTCTGATAGTAGTGGTGAAATGTAGAAATTATTCTACTGAAAGAAGAGAAACTTTATAGAGATGATTTTGGATGACAGTACCAGTTCTTATTATGCTGATTAGCCTTCCAAGTAATTCTATTGTGAATTATATTCTAGCAGGAACTTCTAGAGAACTGAAACTGTCCAACATCAAAGGAATTGAAAACAATTATTAATTTTACTTTTACTTAGAAATGTTTTACCTAGGAAAACCAACAAACAAAAAAATTATTTAGGAAACTCTATAGCTATTCTCTGTTCAATTCATGCTTAAAAGCTACTGCCAAATAAGCTTGTTAGAACTGAGCACACAGACAACACTAACTTATTATTTGTGATAATTCTGTATTTATTTAATGGGTGCCTTAGCCAAGCAATGACTTATGCCACAGAATCTAAGCCAAGGCTGTACAACTTTGTAACAAAGATCAACATGCAAAAGTAACAAGCTGAAAGTGTTTTGAGTTTTGAACAGTAGCTGCATATTTAACGGTATGCCCTGAATGTAAAAACCTTCTTTTCCTTTATAAATCCCACCATAGTCAGTTCATTTTGAAATCCAAAGTGTTCTGCCAATGGATTGATTTTCTTTCCAGTTTCATCTCTTGGCATATTGTTTTCCTTCTCAGTGGACTTTTATGTCTGATTTTCCCACCCCAAGCTTCCTGAGTCCCTTTCCATATACTTCTCAGGTGTTGAAGTTTTTGCCACCTCATGTTATTTTCAGCATTCTGTTTTCTCCAGGTTTACCTTACTTTCATATGAGCTTCCCTCAAAATAGCTCTGTAGCATGTATCTCTCACTGGTTAATTACACCAAACCTTTCCTTACCCACCACCATCTCCTTTACTGCAGAAGATTATTTCAAAACTTTTTAAAAGTTCAGCTTTCTTACTACAGACCACTCTAAAGGTTTTCAATATCCGTTATGAGATTTTGTGTTTGGAGAACGGCTGGAACCAAATGACCACTTTTTTTTTTAAAAAAAAATATCACATTGCATATTAATTATCTTGATTATTCTCTGTAAATGAATCCTTTTAAAGATTCCTCCCTGTTTAGTGAACTTATTGGACTGGTCATTGATCTGAAGAGCAGGGAAACTTTTATTCCAGTGTTTTGTGGTTTTTGCAACATCAGTGTGAGAAAAATGCCTGCCCTCCCCCTAAATGAATGACTCAGAAAAACGGAAGTAGCTACATATCTCCTTCAATAGGTAATGCTCCCATGTGAAGATCCACATAGGAAAGGACCTGTAAGGATGGTAGAAATCTAAAATAAGGGGCTTAATCATATGCCAATGACTTAACTTTCCATTATCCTAAGTCAATGAAACTCCAGTGAATTCAGAGGAAGTGTATTCATGTTTCCAGCTGACCATTCATGACCTACCAGCTGGGCAGCTTCAAGACCCTCACAGAGACCACTTCATTTTCAGCCACTTCCTCATTTTTCCCCTAAGAGTTCTGTCTCACTTTTATTTTCATGTCTATGTTTTAAAGTCTTGTTATTTTATGTTTCAATATTTTGCTTGATTTAATATTCCTCTAAATTGACTGCTGCACAGGCAACATGAAAAAGGGGAGGTCAGACATCAACGTAAAGGGGGCAGGATGACATCAGATATTGATTGTAACTGCAAGAAATTAATGACTGTTTCTTGACGAAGACATACATTGCAATTAAAGCCACTGCATAAAAGCTAAGGAGAAAACAGGTTTTACACAGAAATTTTCTCAATTGTAGGCTGAACAATCACATTTGTGTAACAGAGCGCAGGTTACTTGCCAAAAATAAGAATATTTATATATCAGGCTCTGTGGCACAAAATGAAGTGTACAAATTAAAGTTCCTTTGCACATGGCAGTAAGAAAGGGCTGGAAATAGGGCCCTTACCAGCCTCTGTAAATAGCTCCCCTACCCACAGATGGATCCTCCGATACACGTATGTGTGAAGACAAGTAATCAAAACAAGGTGTTGCTCTTTTCCTGTCTGCATCAATCATTTTTCTTAATTATCTTGTTGTTCAAGCCTTATGACTTGTGTAATTTGCTGCTTATGACAGTTTGCTGCAGAACTGAGCAATAGTGTGCTGTTGAAGTGCCCTGTGAACATGGTAATACTGGACAGTTCGTGGTCTTGCCCTGTGTCTGTGGAACTTGATTCTCTGTTAGACTTTCATTCCATGAAGTATCATCAGATCCCCCTGTGGCTGAAGAGCTTTAGTAAATTTGGGGCTTGTGGGGAGAAGTGTGTTGCCACATCCAAAACCAGAAAAGCCTACAAATTGTCCCGATTCACAAAGAAAATAGATGTCAACATATATTAATTCATGTCTTGTGCTATACCTATAATTTTCTTTGATGGAGGAAATGGCTTTATATATTTGTTTGTCCTGGACAGACTTTGAAGTGTAGGGTCCGTTGCTGAGGGGTTGTTTTCTTCTGTAGTATGCAGGCTGCAGGCTGCTCTAAAGTGCATTCACTCATCGAAGTGCCCTGCAGAAGAGAGGGATGGAAGATGGCAGAGCTCAACTTCTGTGATGACCTTTTGAATATTAAACACCATTAACATAATGTTCAACTTCTAAGGCTTAAATTCTTCTTAAAGACTTGCATTTGAAGTCTGCTCTCAGTGCTGAAATCTGAACAGGTCAACAGTTCTCATGTATGCTTCATATATAACAGGAAAGCAAGAAGAGGAACACACCATGATTCAGTATCACACTGGTCTCTGCAGTGAATTCTGTGAATCGGTATCAGCTCTGCTCCTCCGAGGAAAATCCCACTTCTACAGATAGGTCACAGACACCTTCCTTCATCTTTCTCTCTCAGAGTACTGAAATGCTTTTGAGGTGAGAGTGGCTGCTCAGATGACAAAAGTGAAGGACAGTATTTAGGCAAACATCATGACTTTTGAGAAGAAACAGAGAAATACTTATTTTCAGAATATCAGTCCTTATGGCATACACTGTTTTTCTCAGAACTTTCACCTAGTACTTGTTCTAGTTAAATGTTTAACGAAAACATGGATCTGCTGGTTAAAAATGCATTACAAATTCATGATTGTTTAATTTCTGCAGCAGTTCCTTGCTAGGGTTATCAAATCATATTTTATATACTATTCGCTTTAATCTCTCTGCAGTCCCATGACTCATGTACAAGAAGTTTCAGCACACCTGATTTGCTATCACACAAACCAAAACACTTGGTGATTCAGGTCAAATATCTAATTCTGGCTAGGGTCCTGCATCTTGAACAGATGGTTTTCATCTGCTTATCCATTCATCTTTGCAATACATAGATTTATTTTTCCTGCTGAGAAGCTTTTCATAATACACAGGGATATTCCAGAAAGCAGGGGGAAAAAAGCTTGCTCCCTGAGTAGTGTGTACACCAGATCCTTGTATACGGCAGTGCTGTGTGTAGGAATTGCTTGACCTGAGTGCCTGGAGAAGAGTAACTTCCAGTTAACATCTTTCCTGTGGTGGAGCATTTACAAAGTTTGCACTTTGTGAGGTAGCCCTGCAGAACTTGCTGTCATCAAGGACAAAAATAATGGCTCTCCTCCCAGCTGCTGTTTTTGGTGTCATTTGTAATTTCTTTGTACTTCTAAGGCTTCCAGCTGCCTGTTGGATTTAATTGACCAGTCGGTTAAGTTATCTGGGGGAGAATAGGGAGAGGGAAAAGGTAGGATGGAACGATGAAAAAGTGTTATCTGTAAAGCTCCCTTTCCCTAAGATATTTCTTTTCCCTTATCCTTAAGATATTTTTTCCTTATTCTTTAGATATCTTTTTCTTTTTGTAATTCAGATTGCATGTTTCTCTTTTGATTTTCTGCTTTACCAGTATAGGAATTTTATAATTAGAAGAAATATCAGCAAAGCCACGTGAGGTCACTGTGCTGTATTGCCAGCTTTCTCTGTAAGGGATTGGGTGGTAGTTTTTTATTTTCCCCTGCTTTTTGAAACATCGAGCTGCATACTGCATACCCCAGCCTTTTCAAGCTAGAAGGAATATAATGCAGGGCAGAGCTGGCACTGCTTGTCACTTTATAGTAGAAAGTCAATTTCTGGAGGCAGGGGTTTGCCTGCTCTTGGAAGCAAGCTTGAACTTGATCTTAATTCAGCTCAGGACTCTTTCAGTGGCAGTCACAGTCCTAAACAGCTATTTAAAGCTATGCAGATGCCTTGAGCTAAGCACTCGCACAACCTAATTTTACAAAGCTTTTGATCTCTCATCCTGGCCAGCCTTGTCACTGTTAAAATGAATTAAAACTGGAATGGTCAGGCAGTTGGGCTGATTCTTTAGGTGGACTATCATGCACTTCATTGTTTGCATGATATCAGTGCATTTTGGAAAAACATGTGGTCTCCCGCTTCCCCTCCCATGGAAAGCCAAGTCCTGAATCATGTCTCTCACAGTGTGGGGTTTAATCCACCATGAATCTTCCCAGTTCCAGGTGAAGCGAGGCTCAGGGAAGGAAGGGGAAGGTGTGGATGTCACATTTGTTCTCACCACTGATTTTTGCCCGGATGCAGCTTAGACAGGCCCACTCATGGAAGCATACTTTTGTGGGCACGCTGGTGCCTTGTTCCCGAGGTATGGACACCCCTTCGCAGAAGGCTCCCAGCTCCGTCCTGGCTGGCACTATAAGGTCCTGCGTGGCTAATGCCAGCACGCATGGTGTGACAGGGGTTGCTGAGCCCCACCAGCACCTCTCCCTTTGGGAAGTCTGGAGAGAGGTTTGGATATATTCTTTATCATTAAACTTGCATTGCTAGAAGAAAGGGTTATTAGTGACTTGTCAATGTGGAGTGGGAAGTCCTGGGCTCTGTGCCCCAGCCACGTTTCTGGGTGTGCAGCACTATGCAGTGTGGCACTGCCCACCAGAGGCACCCTACTTTTCCAGCCATGAAGGCAAAGCAAAGTGAGAAAAGCTGCAGCCAACACCCCAGAACACACCCCAGCAGAAGTTACAAAGTGTGCCTGTGCCCTTCCTCTGGGATGCAGGCAACATTCAATTAATTAATTGAATTGGTTTATTACAGCACATAGGTTCTTCAAAGGAAGAAAAAGGTGGATTGAAGTCTTGCTGTTAATTTCTTTTCCTTGCTCTGACCTGAAGTTAGGCTGACTGTAACAGCAACCTTTCTTTTTAGCATTCTCAGTTACTTCTACATATAGAACAGGCACTTCATCTACTGCACAGTGTTTGGCAATAGAGGAAGAGAAGACATATTTTTCTATCAATGTAATAGAGGTATATTGGGAATGACAACAAAAATTGAATATGAGATCTAACAAAATATATTCCCTAGATCCTACTAAATGCCACAGGCTCAGAAACTGTCATGAAAACAGGCTTTAACTATGGCATTCTTTCCTTCTTAAACAAGAAGAGGAGCAGTAACATGGTTTGGGGTTGGGATTTTTTTCTGAGGGAAAATATTTTTCAAATAAATTCTAGACTCTCCACATATAGAACATGTAAAAATAATTGTAATTCACTTTAAAAAATTAATCAGAGCTGTTTAAGAGACAATTGCATGTTGGTAAATTCCCTGTGAGACGTGCCTTTCAAGTGTGATGTGCACCCCTTTGAAAACAGCTAACATGTGGTCACTGATTCACTAAGCCATCAAGAACAGGCATAAGTAAGACAGATTCAGTGTGCTGACTCTGTGCACAGAGGTGAATTGGATCTTTAGGGAATGGATGGTTATTCTTTTTATAACCCTGACCCCAGATACAGCTGCAGCTCTCTGCAGATATAGGTGGGCAGACTTGTGAGCAAAATTCAGATTTATTAGCCTCCTTATAGTCACCTCTACAGGCAGAAATATACATTTGACCTGGCTTCCCTATACTTCCCCACCCAAGTATGTGCGCGGTTTATTTCACAAAAAGAACAGGAGCAAGGGGACATTACTTACCATGTGATGAACACCCACAAAGGTGTTTCACCGAACCTTCACTACCACAGTGACTTCACTATGGTCTGTAGCTCACTTCTTGATAAAGGCAAGAAACCATATGCTGGAGACTATGAAAGCTTTGCTACCACTTTTTGCATCTTTTTTAGGGCTGTTTGAGACATTTATGTAGGAGCTTTCAGGTTGATTCATGCTCCCTAGGCTAGTCCCTGCTTGAATACTTCTGCTGTGTCTAGTGCTTTACCACAGTTTAAGGGTCCAGACTTTAGCCATTTTGAACTTAATCTTTTTATTTGACTGTATCTAGAAGCTGGAGGTAGAGAGAGACTGTCTGCTCATAATATTTGATGCAAGATTTCTCTGTGAGGTATTTATCAGGGCATCATCCAGGGGAGCTCCAAATGACTGCAGTGACAAAGCTGAAATTGCTTCCCTTCAGGAGACTGCATAGAGGGCATGGCACACAGGCCGCATGCATACCCTGCATGCATTTACCCTGTCAGGTTTTACACATCTACTGCATTGATGTGCAGCTGCTAGACAACTGAAGTAATGAGCAACAGCAGCTTTCAAATGGGGAGCATAAGCTGAACAATGTCACTTTTCCTGTCTTATATAAAGACCTTATGTCAGGTTCTTTAGGAAATTTTGACTTGCAGAAGCCTCCTGAATCTGGCAACTTGACTCTGCAATCTGGACATCCAACCTTCAGCTGAATATAACTTCCTTTTGGAGTCATCTTCTCTAATATAAACAGTAAATTCAGACTCAGTCTTACATGCCTCTAAATTGCCTGCTTTTCAATAAGATGCCTTTGACAATGGTTTTATGAAATAGCACTATTAGTGCAGAAGTTCTGACATGTATAGAGCTGGTCAAGAATAACAAGAGGGAGAACTCGCTAAAGGTTTTAAAGGTTGCATGTGTATTATACCTTTTTTCTATAAATATGAAGCCTTCTTAAATCTATTCCTGTCACAAATCTTCAATGAAACCTCAGACTCTAGAGAGCATAAAAAAGGTGCCAAGATTTACATGCATTCATAGCCTCACATTGGTGTTGATCCTGATCAGGAGCTCAGGCTGTAGCTGGAGTTAATAGCAGAAGGGATGAGTTTGAATCTTAATCATTATGTGGTTATTGGCCTTTTTGAAGTTTTTTTCACCCCATTTACTTGACAATGCCTAAAAAAAAATGCTGTTTCTACAAGTTGTCTTTGACCTCAATTTCAGTTTAATTACTTCCCACCAAAGGAACTTCCTTCATTCATGCTCTGAACCTGGTTAATAAACATATGCACTTCAGGTTTTCTTAAATAATTTGCACAATTAGTTTTCTCTGCTGCCATCAGGGATAGCAGTTTGTGTGTGTGCAAAGAGAAGTACTCAATAGGAAACCTGGCACAGCTGCCATGTATTTGAGATGAACTTCAGTACACTTGGGATCTTGACTTTGCAGTGCTACATTGAGGCTTGATTTAACCTTTTAGATATAGCAGTGAACTAGAACTGGCAATTGCACAGGTCAATGAAATTTAGTTTGGTCAATTTAATTTTCACAGTTTTGCTTTTATACACCTTGTATCTTAATCCATCTTGAGAAAACAGTAGTATGGTTGGAAACATATACCAAACCGGTAACTTTCATATGAAAATCAGTAGAAGCAATATTTTTAAAGGCAGTCTGTTTTTAACACTAAACTCTCTCTAAGAGAGAAAAATAAGGCTATTTTGAATTTTCAGTGAAATTTCAGGTTCAGACAACCTAAGTACACTTGAGAAGAGCCCAAGTCTCTGAAGTATTTTTACCCCTCATTGGTTTCACCTCTCTGGATGGATGTAAAGAAAAATATTTTCTGAGGGACTCTGCATGTTAAGTTTATTCCTACTTGCCTCAGATCTTGGTCTTGCACAGTTTTAAAAGCCTAATCTGACATCCCCCCTGATTTCACATTGTGGTTAAAAAGAGGTGACTGAGTTAAGGCTTAGGCTTAAATTTTAGGTTAGGACTAGCTCTCTTTTGGAAACCAGAAGGAAGAAGATATGAACTTATTTTAAACAAATAACTTGGGGAGAGGTGGAGAGTACAGCTGTTTCTTTTTCTGGAAAGCTGCTTATGTCTCTAGCTGAGTTAGCTTTGTAGTTAACTGTCTCAGCCCTTGCACTGCACCTGTGGAGAGCAATACTCTGCATGAGGGTAGATAAATGAGATTCACAGTAAATAGGTTGGTTCTCTGAACTGGTTGGTTCCCAGCACTAGGAGTGCTGTCCTGCTGCATAAGAAGAACACACCTCGCAGTGGCTTATGAAAATCTACACCTCAAAGAGAAGGAAATTTATCAAAGAACAAAATATATGGCCAACTTTATGTGTTCAGTAAGGTCTGATACCAAAGCCACTGAGGAAGGTACAGCATATCTCTGTGTGATTTGATGGTCTTTGGCCCATGAAATGTCAACGGCTTGACAACTTAGATCAAATATCCATGGACATTTGCATGCCTGACAATGCAGATGAGTGCTCAGATGGCTCTTTTGCCTGGCCTTAGCAGGTTTGGCATCTAGCTGTTACTGGCAGCAGTGGCAGTTAGATACCTAACTCATCATCTTTACATGAGTATCCCCTTTATTGAGGAATAAGGATCTTCAGTTTTCTGTCAAATAATTTTGCTCTTGGCCTGTCTCAGCAAGACTCAAAGTATGATGTGGATGCATAAGGGTAAACACCTGCACCAACAACTGAATTTCCAATTATGAGTAACCAGATAGTCCAAGAATTGAGTGGAAGTCTTAGTTAATCATGTAAAATGGAGAGAGAGTTTCATGTTCTGTGACTATATTTTGTGCCAAGTCATGGTGTAGCTCTCACTGTTTGTTCTTTGGCTGATTCTTTTTGGATGCCATCTGTGGCTGAGCTGTGGTCCTTGTGTAAATGAGCAGACCTTGTTCCCAACCAGAGAGGCTACTTGAGAGTGACACAGCTGCTTTTCAGGGTCTGTCCGTGTGTCATACTGTTGTGCAGCCAGTGATGGGAACTGGTCCTGAAGCCACCACTAAGCCCCCATGCAATTGCTGGGGTGAGGAGTGGGGGGCTGCACCCTGGATCCCAGCACTGAGTGCTGCCTCTCCACTCTGTAATGTCTGCCTCTATTTCTGTTCTGCTGTGCTTTCTCTCTAAGCAATGGCATGTTTGATCAAAAGGAATGCACTGCCAAAACTGAAACACACATGTATGCACACACACACACACACATATATATCTATAAAAATGCCCCTCTCTTCTGCCTGAATACATAAGAGAAGAGCATTTACACATATCACGTAAAAACAGAAATAATTTGGTGTTTGATTGCACATCAGGCTTTCCCCAATGCATTCTCATCAGACATTCAGGAAACATTATGGTTTTATTACCAAGGGAAGGCTTTCACTTTTATTATTTTTGTAGGGAAAATTGTTTTGGATTCTATAAAATCTAATCTTCTAACTAAAGAGACTGTTCGCTTTGAAACCTTTGACACAAAAGAAATTAACATTTTGGTATCACAGCTTTTACAGTTGCAGAGATTACCTCTAGTTAGCTGCTGTGAAGCAGGGTGTTCTTGTTATGTTTATTTGTTTCGAAGCACTCACCTCAGATTCAAGGCCCTCGTATGAATACACTAGTAGAAGATGGTGGGAAAGCATTCAAAAATATTTGTACACTTCACTGATGACCCACAAAATGGTTTGTCTTACCTGGTGATACTAAAACCATCAGCCCATATTTACATTGCTGCCCAGAATGGAAACAGAGAAGACGACCATAAATGCCTTCGGTCCCTTTTGGCTCCCTCACTAATTCCCTTTCTGAATTCCCACATCTTCTTTTCTTACCTTTATTTTTCCTTTGCTCTAGACTCTCATTTTTTCACTCAACTTCTCTGTTTTTATACACATGTAAGTCTCAAAATCCTTTGTGATGTTCCCATTCATGCTCCACTTTCTTGTTTCACCCTTTCATCCCTGTTATCTTTCCACATTTGGTTGGTTTGGCTCTACTCTTTTATTTTTGTTTATAACGTTCATTCTGCCATGACAGACAGATTCCCCATCTTTATCCAGGAACCGGGATGGTACCTCTATTTCCCCCTTTTCCTCTACTGCAAACCAGGAGTTATACCCTTAACGGTAGATTGCAAAGCAGTTTGGCAGCATGGAAGGAGTAAACAGAATGGAGCTTTTGTACCCTCGTCTTCCTGCAACACCATCTCCTCCTACACTGCTGTAGCATGGGAGCAGATGTGAGATCTAGACAGGGATGCTTTGGGGTCCATTCAGTCCTCGTCTTCCTCCCTTTGTAAGCAGGATGGTATTGGTTTGGTGGCATCTGTTGCAGCAGGTGTAAGTGCTTCTGTAGCCAGCTCCTAGGCACGAAAAGCAACTTACATTTCAGTCAAAGCAGTACGAAGTCTAGTGATAGAGATGTAGTCTAAAGATATGCTCTGTGTGAAGTGCTCTTAACCAGAGGCCTGATACAGCACATGTTAATTTAATGGGCAGTCCAGGGAGGGCTGGAGTAGGCCTCCTTGTGGGGTCTTGGGTCATCAGCCGTCCCACAGCTCTGCAGCTCTGCTGCCAGGGAGTCTGCTCAGAACAAAATAATCATCAAAGGGCCTAGTTCTCCTCATCAGCACGTGTGAATTCATCTGTCCAACATCCCATCTAGTTTATAAGCCCTGTAGATGTGGAAGGCTCTGTTTTGAATGTAGTTGGTCACCTGTGGCATTTTGTAAACTTTGAAGGACCACAAAGTCTCTGAGGCAGCTTTCCAGCTACCACGTACTTTGTGTGCATCTCTGTGTATGTAGGTACACACTGTATAATTTCACCTTTTCTTGCATTTATCAAGGCTTTTTCACTTGACTAAATTTCATTCTATAATACCCAGCTATACATGCTCTCCCAGTATCCTCTACCTTTAATATTTTCAGCTGCCTAATTCTTGTGAAGACAATTATTCTCTCAGCAGTTTTTCACCCAGCTGTACAGTAATTGTCAATATGTTCTAAATATTCCATTTTATGCCCAATTACAGAGACAATGATTTCCAGGTACAAAAGAAATGTGGAAATATTTCAGGCTTCTGCTTTGGTGGTCTCATGTTCAATCCTATATACAAAAAAAGGGACAGCTCTCAAAAAGAAAGCAAGAATTTCTTATTCTAGTTCATACATTTATGTGCCTGGTTTCTTAGAGATTTCTGTAGCTCTTTCAGAATATTTTCTTTTTAACTTCCAGGGAGTATTTATTTGCTCTGTAGTGCACCCGTTTCCAAGCCTTATTGTATGTCTTTCTTATGCCTGTAGCCACAAAGGCGTTTTCCATCTCTCCTATAATACAACTGTGATAAAGACACAGCAGTTGATCAGTAAGCAAGTCCTTCTGAAAACTGTATTTTTCCTTTATTCTGATCTGAAACTGAGCTTGCATTGAACAATGTTAGATGAAAGTGAAGTCTCTGGAGGTAGATCACATAGTAACAGGACAGGTATCATCTGAGGAGGACCTGATGAGCTGAAAAGAATAGCAGCACAAGATTCTAATTTAATTTGACATAGCTATGAATATTTAACATTTTATAAGGAAATACAGAAATGCAATCAGCCTTTCTCACTCTGATGCTCTAGGAAGTACAGACTGTCTTCCATGTGTAGTCTCTGTGAACATGAGATTGAGGAGGCTGGGGAAGAGAAGCAGCAGCTCATGCAAAGATTGTTCTACCTCTACAGAGCAAACACTGTAAAAATTGAATTCCCAAAGTTTTTACGTTGGGTGCTGCAATATTGAGCTGGATCACACATGCCTCGCAAGAGATGCTCAAGTTTTAGTACGTGAGAAATTTTCCTCCATGTATGCTTAATGCTTACATCCTGTGCCTTCTCCAGTGTCTCTGAGCAGAATAACAGCAGAGCTAAGACATGCTGAGATGCACTGGACACCCTAGGTCCCACTGAAGAAACAGAAATCTCACTTCCCTTTGGAATCTGGGAGCACAAAGGACAGTAAAAGCCATCTCAAAGTATTCTGTATTCAAGTCATTCTTAAAACACTAACCTATCTTCATACTATGCTTGAGATAACCCAAACTTTATAAATTACTCTCTCCCCTGTTGTTCCTCACAGCCAAATACTTCTTGTTGTCCCCCTTTCTGATCACAGCTTAAATTTAGGTACTTTGACTTTTGTCTTGCATTCACTGATGTTTTTAGGACAGCTGCTATTTTGTCTTTGATTTCTCTTAACGTTAAGAAGTAAATACATAAGAAGATATGGATTAAATAAGTAAGAACAAGATATGGACTCATTTTCTCCTTCATTTTTTTCCTCTGATGGAACCAAATAGGAACAGAGGCTGAGAGAGGGATCCAGATACCTTGTTATACTGATGCTGCTACTCTGTGCAGCACCTCAAAATTCCCTCCTTCTCCTTTCTTTGGGTGTGCCCACCTGGGTTATAAATGGGAGCAGGAACCTCATGCTTGCACACCCTACAGAGGTTTCCAAGGTCTCAGGTGAAAGCCAGGAACTGTTGAGTCTTCCTTCCTATATGCATACACTTTATTGGCATGAGGCTCAGGAAGAGGGAGTAGGAAGGAGCCCATCTTCACCCCGAGCTGAGGCCCAGGATAGCAGGCAGAGGTCATATACTGCCTTCTAAGGGGCGGCATTGCCTCTGAGGCTTTCACACCCCTCTCTGTTTCCCATTCCTTTCTGCATCAAACTCTCACACGTCCCTCAGGTTCCAAATCAGATACCAAGTTCATGCTGCTTCATTTTTGGGTTTTCTACATCGTTTAATTTTGGTTTTCTTCTTTTCTACCCAAAATAGTTTGTTGAAGTCACATAAAATTTGTTTCAGGAAGACAAAACCCACTTTTTGCACCATGCTTAAGTTTCACTAAGAAAAATATCACCTTGTATTGTTTCTTTAGCTCTCTGTAGTGCAGGCCCTGTGATACAATCTTAGCTCCTTCCAGAGGTCTGGGATTCTTCCTGTTAAGTACCTGCCCCTGTCCTTGGCAAGTCTAATATCTTGCAGATAATTGTGACCATAGAAACTAAGTGACTTCATGACTGGGCTGAATGGTCCTTTCTTTCCACAATTTACAATGTGGGTTATCGAGATTATTGATGGATTCATTCATTTGCCACCTTTACACTATAATGTGGCAACTCTTAGCAAATACTGATCTTATTTATGGTGATGGCTGTAGTTTTGATACAAAACAAGGGTCTCGCCAAAAGATTCTCACCTTCCCCATGCACTTTTATTCATTTGGATATGAAATTGTAACCATTTTTTTCCATGGCTGAGACATACAAACTTGAAAGCCTCAGGATGTTTCATAAACAGCTTAAGCAGCCGACCTTGTCCTAGATATGGGGTCTTGTTCTTTATATACTAGAGTACCTGTCTTCTCATATGATTAGCATAAGGCTAGTTTCACAACATTAACCCTGGCTGACAAATCCTGTCTAAGGGTTACCTGTCCCCAGTCTCTCATGATTCCTCTCTCCTTAGAGGTTAAAAATCCCAAAACAATTTTCTCTCCCTCTAAACAGTATTTTAAGTAACAACTAGAAAGCAAACCAAGATCTGTATCATGTAACAGTGCATCCAGACAAATGATTCAGCTGGTGCAACTGTGGGATTGGTAGGGGAGTTGCTGCAGTAAGCCCTGGCCAGGGCAGTGGAGAACCTGACCTCCTTTACATTTCTCCTGTTGCCTGTGGAATTGCAACAGAGGATGGCAGCCTGATAGCATCCTTTCCAAACAGGGATGCCCTGCTGCATGATAAGTCCATATATCCTCTTTCAGTAGTGAAAAACATCAGTTCCCCTTATTCTATTGTGGCAAGGCTCAAAATATAAAATGAAGACTGAAAACCACACTTCTCTTGTGCCATGCCTTTATTGCACCTGCAGCCCCCCTGATTTAGGGTGGTGGCTAGGAGTGTTCTGTGCACAGAAAGAATCAATGCCAGAGGTTGCAAACTCATCAGGAGGAGGTCCTGCTTCCTGATGGGCAGGCAGCAGAGTACTGCTGCCTCCAGGTGTACTGTGGAAGCTAATTTGTATTTTTCCATTAAATTAAAAACATTGGGAAAGTGTTGCCAAAGCAGTCCCTTTATTCTGATGAACGCTGTGCTGAAACAGATGGCCATTAAACAAGAAGTTTGTTTGTTTGTTTGTTGAGTAAATAGATTGCACTGTTCTCAAACAGCACTCTTTAGCCCCCAGTGGAACAAATCCACTTATCTGGGAGAAACTTCTGCTATTCCTCATTTTGAGTTTTCTGATCAGGAGATACCCAGTTATAATTCATAATTATCACTTTGGGCTTTTCATAACATACCAGAATCTTCTGACTAACAAAATGAGGTGCAGACTCTTTTTTTTTTTTTTTTTTTTTTTTTTTTTCCAATGACAGCAATTAAAGATTGGACAGTCTTATAAAGAGAGCAGGGAATGAACACTCCATCACTTGAAATCTTTAAATCAAGTGACTGTCTTTATTAAATGTATTTTCTGTATCAGCCAATAGTATGAAGATAGATGCAGGAGCCACAGGGAGGAATTCTATAACTGAGGTTATGCAGAAGGTCAAATGAGAAGGCCATAATAATCCCTTCTGGTCTTAACCTATCAATCAAAGGGCATTAAATTTCAGTCACTGAGCTGGACATGTGATTATGCAAAACAGAAATACAAGGATTTCCCTGCTTGTAAAAGGAGAACCTGGAAAGAATAATAACCCTGAGACAAAAACACTATAGTGACCTTCTTTCAGACCACCTACAAAGTTACAGTGGATCCTCTTAAGGTTAGCATAAGTCCTCTAGTTATTCCAGCTGAGATGAATGCTTAGAATGGAGTAGATTATTTGTAATTGATTCTATGTCCTGAAACAACTGTTTCCTGGTATTTGAAAATCCTTCTGCATTCAGATACAAGATGGACAATAAAAGATTGTTGTGGAGTTGTTTAAGTATTTTGAAGATGATAATATTTTTTACATGATGTTGGTCTATGCTTCTTATGACAGTTCACTGCAAAAGGAAGCTTCTGTGCTGCCTTTGCCTCATCAATAGCCTCGAGAATCCTTTTTCTTCCACTGCACCGTGAAACAATGCCTGCTTCCTGTTGGATCTCTGGGTCTAGAAATTTGAAACTAGAATTTCCTCATGATAAGATGCAGGAAACAGAAAGAAAACATAGTTTGTCTCTTGGCTGAAGCTGCTTTTAAAAGCACAGGGATGTGTGAGTGGAGGATGTGAGAAGGTTATTTTGTACTGGCATATATATGTGTAAACAGCCATTCAATGATTTTTAAAGAGCTGAGCTGAACAGCACCCAAAAAATACATAATTTTTCCCTAAATCTCCAATGTTTTAGAGCTGGTGGGTTCAGCTACTGATAACTGTTTTCATCAGTAGGGCCACAGACCAAATGTTTTTTAAACTGTCCTTCAATCAGTGTAATTGATTGGCAGCCATTGATTAAACAGTCATGTGGACCAGTGCCGACTATTTCAGTTTGGAAGGGGGTAAGCAGGAAATGGGAATTACTGATGTCTATATGTACATACTAAATTGTAATGTCAATCAGATGGCTAAAGGCTTCAGTATGTTGTCTGCTAGACTCGGAAAGGAGAATGATGTTTGTGGCAGGTAAAGTTGTCCTGGAGGTTGCAAAAGCATCTCAGTTTTCTTTTTGTCTTACTCTGCTATCCCAGTTCAAACTTTTCTTGAGTTTGGGTACTGTACCTGGCACTGTATGCCAAAGGAGAGCATCCCCATTACCAAATCTCTGTGTGATGAGGTCTTTTAGGTGGCTGCCACTGTACAAGGGAACTTGTATGAATGTGGCTGTAAGAGCTTTATGACATCTTTTCATACAGAACGCATTCTCTTGGGACACAGGAACTGCTGCATCACTGAAAGATTCAGCTGCTCAGCAATGCAGCAGTTTTAAAGGTTCAGTGAGTACGGAATCAGTCATGTGTAGTCATGGTGTCTCATGTGTTTTTTAGATCTAGGAATGGGACATTGAACCTTGACAGGTCTTTCCAAGGGTGAGCGTTGTGGGCCTGCAAGGTGATCAGTACCTAGGCAGAGCACGCTTTCTTCTGTGGCTCTTTGGGTGCTGATGGGATTTCCCTGGAGGTGGAAATGAGAGCAGACGTAGGTAAAGCAACCATGTTGCCTGACTGTGTATTAAGGTAGGATTGGAGAGAGGGGAGGCCTGAGCGAAAGAGAGGAAGGGAAGTCATAGCCCTCTTCCTGCTAGAATGACCAAGAAAGAGGTTGATTCACTGAGAAGGTCCTTGGGAGAGAAACAATATACATCAGGGACGGTTAGTGGAGAGAAGCTATGGGGTGAACACCAGAGAACTCTGATGTAAGTCTAAAGGGCATCAAGGAAAGTTAGAAAGCACACTAGCCTCGCAGAGTGGGAACCCACCACTTTTTGGGTGACTTTTTTCCAGGGTTGTATCATCTTTGATTTTTCCTTGGGAATTGTCACTATCACAACTGTAGCTGGTGAAAGATTTTTGGAAGATTTTTCAAGTTTGTTGGTGGAGTCTATTGATTTCTGTCATTGCAAGCAATACTTTTTTTAAATCAGTCCGAAACACTAGTCCCAGAGTCTATTATTAATTCCTGATGTCATTAAGAGATGTCTACTCTGTCTATGATGCACTGACGTTTATTTTATAAGGCACTGACATGATTAGAGCTTCGATCTGATTTTCTAGCCAACACGCTTGGCCTAGGATTCCCAGGAGCGATGTTTAAAGTTAGCTTCCTAAATTCATGTTTTAGTCTTCTAGTAAATGAAGCAAATTTTTAAGACTCCTAATGACCAACTCAGCAGTTACCAGCTTCTTAAGTCTTTCTCTGACCAGGCCATTTATTTCACTGCCCAGTAAGGTTATCGACCATTATAACTCTTGGCCTTTCTCCCAGGAAGAGTCCTTCAGCACTGTTCCACACAAAGCCAAGGAAATCTGGATATGCTGCAAAACAACCAATTTTTCTGTCCACAGTCCTTGCTCCTCTGTTTTACCGTGGTGTAACTCCCTTATGTTCAACATCTGCAGTCTTCTCCTTAGGCGTATAGAGAGTCACCTGGGAACACAGCAGGCATACACCAAAGGAGTGAGACTGGTAACAGTAAGGGATCTAAAATTTGCAGCAGAAACATTTTAATCATCCCCTCCAGAAAAAGTATGTGTTGCTCTATGCAGCCATTCTCAAAACTATCTTCAATGTCTTCAGTTCAGTCTGGTTTGAACTTTTAGCAGCCAAATTTGATACCTACGTACTAGCTGAGTGACCTGGTTCTCTCCTACTTGCACTGGATGGCTTCTTGAAATATATCTGGTGTTTCCACCAAGGGTAAGAAGTAAACGCAGAGTGACTAGGCTAGGTGAGTCTATAAAAATATACTTCTGTCTCTCCAGACTGAAATAGTACAGCTCTTTCTGAACTCATGCCCTTTTTTCACACCAGGATGTTTACAAAGTGTCAGAAGATTTTACTCTTTAGATCTAGGGTGCCTAAAAAGAGGTGTACTTTACGCCAACTACAAAGGGCCTTAGAATCAGACACTACATATTTAATCTGGATGTGCAGAAGCAGACTGTTCCCCAGCTCATGCTTCAGTGCATTAACTAATCTTTAAAGAACAGCGATTAAGGAGAAGCTTTGCCCATGAACAGGTTAGCCCTGGCTGTCTAGCCCTGGCTGCACAAACTCATTCATATTCCTCAGAGGTGGAGGTACTGATCACTTTCCAGAGGGAAGTTACTGGACTAGATGGACCATAGGTGTGAGCCAGGGCCACAGTTTCCAGGTAAATTTCCACTGCAAAATTATATTGCTTTCTTGGTTTGTTATTGCTTCTATGTGCATTATAAATTGTTCTGTCTGTTGGTGTATCGATGCTTGTCTGTGGTAACTTGAATGAGCTGGGGTTTTACCTACTCTTACTTAGCTAGTGCTTATCTTTTCCCTGGCTCTGTCTAGGAGCCTCTTCAACCAAGGGAGGCAGAAGAAAATGTCTGTGTCTGGAGGGCTGGAGAGAGGAAGCTGCCAGTAAATGGAAAAGGCTGATCGCTCCTCCCAAGTTCTTTTATCCTAATTCAGGTTTATTTAGACATTCTAGTACTGATCAGTACAAAGGGAGCACTACTTGACATCAGCATTATAAATAATAATATTTAACACTGAACACTTTTGTATATGCCCTTCCCTTTGTCATTTGAGTTACTAAAATACAGCAAGGGAAAAATTCTTCTAGTATTGAACAGCGTGAATGGAGCTGACAATATTATTAGAATCATAGAATTATAGAAATAGTTAGGTTGGAAAAGACCTTTAAGATCAAGTCCAACCATTAACTCAGCACTGCTAAGTCCACCACTAAACCATGTCCTTAAACACCACATACTGTATTTATCTATCTCTCCATATACATATATATTTATATATATATGAGTTTCACTTTAACATTTCAGGCATTGGCACCACCTGAGAGCTCTTTGCAGCTGCAGCTTGTGCATTTTGCAGTAAAAATTCTCTCCCATTTTCCCTCAGCTTCCCCCACCCCCAGAGAACAGACACGCTTTCCAATGACAAATGTTGAGTGTAGCTCCTAAGGATTTAGCATGTCAGGCTGTGTCTACACAGCTTAGGTTTCTATTATTACGCAATGGCTTAGAAGGCAGTGCTTTGCCACATAATTACAGAGCCAATCTGTATTACGGCCAGGAGTTTGGATGCCTCTCCCCATATCAACTATTCACCTCCCACCCACTCAAGCCTTCTTTGTAACACTCTTACTTGTTTAATAGCTTCTTTTCATAGCCTTATTTCCTCTGGTTTCTGTTTTTCTTCCCTTTCCTATACTACTTATTTGTTTATTTCAGAAGTGAGGGGTCTGACTGAGTCGTGCCTGCACGGATTCCTATGCAGCACGAAGCACTTGCTGTATGTTGCATCGTCAGAAGAGGTAAGAAGAAATTCCTGAAGCTGCCTGCTAGTTCTCTCAGGGTTTTTTTCCCCCTTTCTCTCTTTTTTTTTTCTTTGTGTGTGTGTCTGTGTGTGTGCACATTGCTTGTCTTACAAGCTGTGCAGGCTCTGCCATCTAGAGCACTTTGTGAGATCACTCCAGTTTGCTGGTTTTCCTTTTTCCATCTCTGCATGAGTGTGTGTGTGTATCTCCCTGTCTCTCTTCCCCCCACAAAACAGCTCAACCCCCCTCCCCAACGAACACGCACATACACAGAAGCTGGGCTTGCTAGTATGAACTTGAAGACTTGCAGTACCAAAATGCATGTGCTACCTTGGGATGCACTAGGATCCGAATGCTTGAGAAGCCGGCAGGCTGCTTAGTCCTCCACGACTGTCTTTTTAAACCAAACAAGAAAAGAACAAGTTATTCACTCTTTTTTTGTTCTGTCTGTCTGTCTTTTTTTTTTTTTTTTTTTTCCTTTCCCTTTTTTATGCTTTGGATATTACTGAAAAAGGAGTCTCAGGGATTCACACACTCGGACTTCACTGAATCAGGCTGCATCTGACAAACAATCTAGTCTGCATTTTGGTTTGCTAGACATCAACCAGGATTTTTCTGATTATATCTTCTTTTGAAAAAAGGATGCATGGCATAGAAAGAAGGTCTAAGTGCCTGTCTGAGACTTTTTTACCGAACCTGGGATAAATGTTACTTCTCAAAGGTAAGTGCCAAGGTTTTGGGGTTGTTTTTTTTATGTTTATATATAAACTATACAGCTATAATATAAACTAGATATAAATATGTACACAAACCACTCATACAGTTACCTAGTTTTTGGCCAAAAAATATCTGTTGTTGTGCATTTTAAAAGCATTAGAGAAATGTATAACTTTATCTTCATTTTCTTGTTAGCCTACATAAGATTGTTCATGTAGAGAAATTAATCTTGGTTTAGTTTCTGCTTCTCTCGGCATGAAAAGGCAGTTCAAAAAGAATATTTATTTTTTAAGCGTCAATAGGGTTTTTCTTCACAGCAGTTTTGAAACAGTGATGGAAAGAGGTTTGAAAGAAAGTATAATAATTTGGTTTGTAATACAGGAAAAACCGGGCAATAGAGTAAAGCTGTGTAAGTGATTCCAGCTTTTAGGATGTATTAGTAAATCCTGCAAAGCTGAGAAAGAACTTTGCTGGACAGATCAACTCTGTTGTATATAAAACCATGCACTGAAAGAGTGAGGACCTTGGCAAATGTCATGTGAAGAAACAGAAGGCATAGGAACAGCTAGAGAAGGGAAGGGAGTGAGGATTGTGGAGGAGCAGTGGGCACCCACTTCAGTGTCTACTGCCACAGAGGTTGGTGTTCTTGGTAAGGTGATGCCACTGATAATGGACATCCAGAATTGGCAAGGTGGGCATGTTGGGGGTGGGGTACACAAGCAGGTATATGCTATGTCATGTCTGTCTGACGTCATCAGACATATACGCTCTCAGCAAGACTAAGTGTACTGAGAATTTGGGTGGGGGGAAGCATCTAAATGGCAGCACAGGACAAGATGTAGCAAAATGGAAACTGAGTCTCTCCCTGACTTGCATGGACATATGCACACTTTTGCATCACAAAGCAAGTGCATGACTAAATGTAACAAGAAACTAAAGAGGAAATCTGTGATGAAGTCAACAAGTCCCAGTATGATGGATTAGTAAACTGGAAATGTAAAGTGGTCAGTTGTGGTAATATATTTAAGGAAGAGTTTTCAAACTGAGTAACTCCTTCCTATCCAAAGGAGACAAATAGCAGTTTTTAAAGGAAGAACCATTTTTTGCCGGGGCTGTTCTAGTCTTTTTGGGGCACTACCATGGAGATATTAAGAAGAGTAGTGTTTATTTTATCTACCCCATCTTTGGGATTAATAGGGCAGAATAACTCTCCTGATGAGAAGAGACAGGCAAACACTAAGCATCACTTCAGTCTATAAAGTCACAGTTAATTAAATTGACACCTCTTAACTTTATTGTACAATGTTCACCATGGATAAGTCCAGCAGATGCCATACGATTGTCACTGTTATTTTCCGTTGCTCGGGAAAGAGGAAACATTGCCATGCAGGGTACCGATTTTCTGTTGGACCTTGCTGTGTATGGAGGCTGTACTAAGGCAAATTTGAGCTTGTGGTGAGAAGGAAGAGAGACAGATAATTACTTTTAATCTTGCCGTGTTTCAGGCCGGTTACAGTTTCCTTGTTTACAGCTTGCCCTGGGTTGGTGGTTAGTTTGCATTGCCTACGGATCACCACTTGAGCACAACAGAGTGCTTTTTGTGTGCACTCTGCTTATAGCTGCCTTGTAGCAGCAGCGCAAAGCAGAGCTTCAGACCTTCCCTGAAAGTGCCACTAATTCTCAGGGAAAGAGGGGGTGAATAAAAAATAATAAACAATGCTAGGGGACAGGAAGAAAAAACTCATTATGCTCAACCAAGCCATTTTAACCTATGAACCCCAGCAAAGATCTGTATCACCTCTCTGATCAGAGGCGGTGTCTGTCCCACTCTTCCCAGCACAGCTTTGTTTTTTTAAGGTGACTCTGGGCCCAGTGTCCGCTGGTATCTGGCTGTGCAGTGCACTGGCAGGCAGGCAATCTGGCAGCCCCGGATGCACCGTGTAGGGTGAGAAATGTCACCCAGCCTCAGAGCTGTCATATGCTGCTGCCCTCTCTGCCCCACGCTGCTCTTCACAACATTAGTGCTTCTTGTTTAAATTTATATTTGGAACATAACTGATCATTTTCCCTAATGGGAAGTATAAATGGCACATGTAGCCTTGCCCCACGGCTTCTGCTCTGCCTGCTGCTCAGGGTGGACCGGAGCTGACAGCAACCTGGCAGTCGCTGTCAAAGTTCTCCTGCTCCCTCTCTTTGCAGAGAACTCTAGCCACTGACTGAACCTTGCAATATAATGACCTTAGACCCATCTTATCCCCCTATTTTTGTTAATTTTTTGTCCTTGTGGGGGAAAAAAAAAATCCACGAAAAAAAACCCAAAAACAAAATGGAAAGCTGATTCAAATTTATCAATGTTTAACTGGTAGTAGGCAGGAATACTTCAGGTGACTTCAAGTGAATCTAACTCCCTGGCAAAGAGTTGCAGACTGGTAACCCTCAAGAGTGCGTTTGTTATCCACCTGCACAGAGGGTGATGGCAGTGCCTGTCAACCACCAAACCCCTTTTTGCAGTGCTAATGTATTTCAGCCTTGACCTGCAAAGATGATCTGTGGGAGACAAAGTATGAAAGTACTCAGTATTCTTTCTGACCTGAGTGCTCAGCCTTACTTACTTTGGATTTGTTGTAGTGTGCTGTCATGTGTTTAGTTTTGTGGAGAGAGTAACTGCCCTCTGGGTGTGGACTGAAAAGCAGTAACACTGCTTACAAAAGGCAGAAGGAAGACATCCCTGGTTCCTTCAAGCCAGTCCTGATGACTGTGGAATCCATTGCCCAACACCAAATGTGCCATCACTGTATCTCTTGTGTTTCCTCTTTGCCTTAACCATGTAGGCTTCAATTATTATGACCAAGGATCTCACCAAGATTCTGAGATTTACTCTATCAGTGGCCAGAGGCCGCACATGCTCACAGGGTGCTGAAGAGCTTTCAGTCATCAACTGAAACTTGTGACAAAAGACAAGGTTTCGTATGAGTGCACTGAAATAATAACAAAACCCACAAATCACCCAATGTGATGCATCACTTCAGTGAAGGGCCAGCTGTCACCCTTTGCCCAGCCCACCTCCACCCAGGACACACAGCAGGGTGGGAAACTTGTACGTGGTACTTCTGCTTCTAGGAACTATAATTACATTCTGTGTGGGCAACTGCCAAAACTTGGCATGAAATTAACAGATGTAAACACGTCATTAAAAGGCCCACAGTGATGCCGCATGGAAAACTGGAAAAAGAGCATGTCATTTAGAAGTATTTCTGCTTCCCTAGAAGCAGTTGTTGTTCCTATACTTCAGAATATTTGCATGACAGTGTTTCCAATCTTTCTTTCTTCTTCGCATTTGCTCTGTCCTGCCTGTGATCTGGGTCTCCGATGACATCCTCATCTTCATCGGAAAACATTTGTGACAAATCCAGGAGGCCAACTTGAACATACAAAATGAGCAGCAGCAGCAGCAAAAGTCAGAAAATATCTTTTCAGTAAAAGAAATGCAGATTTGAAAACATGAGACAAAAGGAAGAGATGTGCTGTCAGGGTCTGCTCCTATGCAGAATCCCTACTGACCCACATAGAAGGCAGAGCTGAGTGTGATTTTTTCAGTGATAGATGTTCTTTCTCAGGAAAATAAATTTATCAGAATGAAACATGATTGGAAAATGGTCAGTTTTATGAATTTTCCTGACTGAAAAAACTGTAGGGAGAAAATTGCCAGAACACCCCATCTTACTTCTTTCTGGAAGATAAATTTTATTATTACTTTCCAGTTCATGCATTTTGTATGAAAACTGAAAATAATTCATATGAAACTTGATCGCAAAAGGGGCCATGCTCAAATTCCACTTTGTTAAATGACAAGCAAATCTGTCAGTCGAACTGGAACAAAACATTTCTACCTCATTAGAAGGCTTGCATACTTTTTATCTCAGTTTGGCCCAAGGAAATTGTAAGCACTTTCATTTCAGTTCATGGGACCAGAAAACTTTTCTGTCAAGCCCAATGTGGAAGTCAATTTACTTGGACAAAAGGAATTATTCCAGGAGCACCTTGTCAACAAGTGCTGTGAGAGTCTATCAAGACCTCTGAGTGCCTGCTCTTTAAATCATTCTTCCAGCTATGGAAAACTTACGTGATGGGAGGGTATGCCAGCTAAGAGTAGACATGAGAGAATGGCTGCAGCCATAGTACAAGCAGTACAATGGAGCATTTAGGAGGCTGCTGCTAATCACTCCTCAGGAAGGAACTGGTCTTTAATCCTCCCACAGATCTGCTATCACCATAGTGTTATGGAAAGAGGTGAGATAAGGAGAGGGCCCTGGAATAGCAGTAAATCCAGGGTTCTGGACCCTGGTTGGTCGAAAGGTGAGAGGTAAAGCAGGTGCATTTCAGTGCATACCAATGTAGGTTCTGAGCAGAACAGAAAGCTGGATTAAGGATAAAATCAACAGAAAGTACATGAAGGCTGAAAGCACCTTGTCTATTTTAACAGAGCTAATGTAGCACTGAAAATCTCTGGAAAACACGTGTGTGGCTCTGGTGCAGAAAATTATCAGTGTGACTCTTTGCCTGAAGCCAGAGAAGGTAGGTCAGGGCTGTGCCTAAGTCTTTATGTGGAGGACTGAGACAAATTGCTGCAACTGTCCAGTTAAGAATATAGTGTTTGACTTAACTTAGGAGAGGGACAGACTTTGGAAGACCTCAGTATGATCAAGCCACATGGATTAGGGGGATCAGACGTGTGATATTGGAGGAAATATATGTTCTGGTGAGAAAGTAAGGAATTTTTCCTCTCCTGCCTTTACAGTTGCAATTTGCTTTGGGGGGCTGAGGAGCAAGGGAGCTCAAAATGGCACCAGGTCCTTAGCCGTTCTCTTGTCATGTCTAAGCTCCTCAGAAAAGCTTCAGTATATGTGTCAGTCAGAATGAGTAATCCTTCTTTTGTTACAGCCTAAAGATAAAAATTAAGAACGGAAAAGGAAAAGAGGATGTCTTAAACATGCCACATCCTCTGTTGCAGTGGCAGGATGGGTGGTTGTGATACCAGTGAAAGGGCAGCACCTGTGTGTGTGCTAGAAAGGAAAAACTGACTGTACCAGAATTTATATGAGATCCCTCTGTTAACAGCCTTAAAAAAAATGTTTCTGCCCTTTCAGTATGGAATGAAAACAATGAGCAGTCAAATGGCAAAAGGAAAAGTCGAGAGGAAAAAAAATGCCTGTCATGGCTCGCTCAGCAGTCCCTGTCTGATTTCAAAGCAGCCAACAACAAATGTCTACCTCCTCAGAGATAAAAATCAAAACCTTCCCAATCATTTCATCAGTAGTCATTTGATCTCCTTCCTTTTGTGAATATTCCTGTGACTAGGTAAATACATGTGATACTCGGAAAGCTCTGCATCGTTTGTATGTAAACCGGGAGTACTAAACTAAAAAAGGAAAAGGCCAAACTGTATTGATAGAACATAAATTATCTGGACTGAGACCATTTTGTTGGTTTCCTGAACTGATGGCTAGTTGACATTTTCTATGAGTTATCTCCAGTGTAAGTGAATGTTATCACTGCTGCTGGCAGATACTAACTGTATATTGGTTTTTAAATAAGGGTACAACATTGATTCCTCGCTTTCCAAAATATTGACTGCACTTCCTCCCTGTAGTGAGGTCAGATAACTTATCTCCCCTGGAAATGTTCAGTAGAAAAATGTGTTAGGTCCCAGAAACTCTCGTGGAGGAGAGGATCAAGGAGTTTTTTGCAGGCTGCCTACAATCAAAATATTTTGTAGTTATCCCTGAGAAATCTCGATTTGCTCAACAAATACCAATGTGAGGTATGTAAGTATTTTCTAATCCTGTTTCACATGACCAAGTGCGCACCAAGCCATGAATCCATCAACTGACACCCGCTTTGTAAGGACAGTGTGACCTTTCCTTTTCAGCAATTACATCTTCTGTTCTTAGCTTTCCAGATGTGTGTTTGACAGTGATACCTTCTTGAGGTGATGGGGAAGGTTATTGAGAGGCTCCACAACTGTATGGTGTGGCCAGGAGTCTCACAGAGGGTTGAGCTTTCCCCTGTCCATGGTCTTCCAGCACCCTACTCTGACTGGACTTGATGGTCCTCCAACTGGTGGGAGAAGTTTCAGGTGCTTCAATAAATGACATTTTCTTTCAGATGCAGGGGTGGGTGATGGCAATTTCACGTGAATGGGAGAGAAATGGCCTTACTGGCTGAGGGTCAGATTAGAGAAGGTGTAGAGCGGCCCAGTGGATATTTATGAGAGCAAATGCATTGATGGCAAAAAGGGTCACATTTACAGAAAGACTGGAGAAATTTTCATAGAATGAGGGGCAAGAGAGAAGGAAGAATCAGCAGTGGTACAGCTAAGAAGATATCTCTGTCTTGTTATGTATTTGTATGCCACTTCTTGCTACTGAGCTGGAGTGCCAGGCTAAGCTCAAGAAGGTCTCATGATATGTGTCTTTAGTCACAGTGTATGCAGCTGATCCCTTGTTGAGAGACTGTGAGGTGCTTTATCTGTCACATCTACCCCTTTTTATCCTTTTGGTGAATATGTAAAAATTTATTCAAGCCCTTTGTGCATTTGTTTCTGTTTTCTCCATCTTTCTTTCACCTCCCTGAATAGGTGAGTGGAACGAGGATGCTATTTACTTATTTTTCCTTAGCACTGGACACAAAGAGGTTTTTATCATCAGTGAGCAGATGAGTCACTTGTTAATAATTATAAGACCTCCCCTCAATTCTTAGTAGAACCTAGCAACAAGCTTTCAAATTAATGTGAGACACCCTCTAAAACATGACAGGCCCATCTCCATAAGAGACTTTTTTCCAGAGAGTGCAATTGATGAGCACTGATTTGATTTATTTGATTTGGCACGGATTTGAATTGATTGACCTGTCTTTTCTGTGCTGGATGTCAAATGGCTGCATTTCATGCCCACCTTAGTGTTTTGTTTTCCTCTTTGACAAATTTTTCACTGCCTAATTCTGTGAACAGCATAACAAAGGTCTGCGATGACTCTGTGGGTTTGTGGCTCAGGAAATTTACCTGTATTTGAGATTGTGCCAAGAAAAGAAATCCATCCTCCTGCAAGGAGGCTGAGATAGGACATGGTGAATTTCTGTGCACTGGTGACTTCTACCCTACATCAGCGTCCTGCCACAAAATGGAAAATTCAAAGTTATGCTACACCCTATCTCAACTATAGGATTTAGATTTGAAAATAAATAATGCACTCAGACTAAGGAACAGCTGCTGGAGTTCTTTCCAGCATGACTCATTGATCTCGTCCTCTCATTTGACACATCCAGCTACTCCCATGTTGCTGTAGTTAGCTTTAAATCACAGATGGATCATGTAGTGACCTAACAAAAGGTGAGACTTACTTGAGGTAGACTTTGCACACAGGCCATCAGATATACAGCCCTTTACACCACCACCTCACCAGACACTGTAGAAAGACCAGAGAATGAGTTCTTTGTTAGGCTGTGCTATCTCTTTTTATGATTTACAGAGCTTTTTTACTTATTTTATGTTAGTCTAATCATTTTTGTTTTAAGGAATCGTTTTCAACTTTTATTTTTTGATAGCTTGTGTTGTTTTCTCATGGAACTGTGATGAGCTTAATGCATATATTAAAAGTGCAGTTTTCTATAAAAGTCCTTCTATTATGGAAATCAAACATCTTTTAGGAAAACCTAAACAAAAAGCATCCCAAGCTTAATGTGTGATGTAGTTGCACTCACATACTCTCACAATCATTCTCTCTTTTTTCTTTATATTGACAAGTACATAAAGAACAAAAATTAACTCTGCAACCAGCTGTTCTTCCTAAATAAGTCTTCTCTTGCTGGCTTAGGTAAAACGCAAATTGCAGCTTGAGATCCCATTTGTGCAGTAAATCTTAGACCCCAGCAAATCAGGTCTGTTTTCAGAAGCCCATTTCTTGATTGACAGTATTTGAAGATGGGAAGCCATGCTATGTTTGTGACCCAGGTTGATTACAGAATGTTTACAGTCTTTAGTCATAGGTGGCTAAAGTAGCTACTTTAAATAAAAACATTTAAGAATAGAAGAATGCAGTTTTGGACCTTTGTATCCCTTCCTTACATTCCTGACTGAATTTTCAGAACCTTTCTGACATTTAAACAAGACATTACCTGAGATATGTTTGGAAAGTATTGATACGGGATCTCAGATTGTCATTCTTAGAATAATTTCCACTTTGTTTCAAAACAATCTCCTGAAGCTGTAAGTTTATTTTAAAACACATCTTGCTGTCCTTTCATTGTTGGGTTCTTTTTAATTTTTATTTATTTATTTATTTATTTATTTCTGTAGCCTTCCAGGAATAAGAAAAAAACATTTACCTTGCCAACATATGGTTCTTTTTTTATTATCTTGTAATAGAGTAACAGGTATTGCTGAATGCTTACAGGGCATGAGGTATTAAAATCATATTGATCTCAAATAAAAAAAAGGACATATGAGCTTACCAGTAGGCATTTGGAGGAAATTGATACTTAGGAGAAAGATGTTTCTTTATAATTCTGTTAATAGATGCTAAGCTTTGGGTGATTAAGAGATATTGGTCACTTGCATTCCCATTAATTTTTCTGAGATTTTTTTGACTGGTGTGATATTCAAATGACATGTTTTAGTGATTCAGAGAAGCAGCAGCACTTGCATCACACGAGGTTAGGATGACCAACAATCTGAACACAACATGAACAGTGACTAAGCAGATCATGAATGTTAATAGCTGACGATGCTCACGTGGATAGAATATGAGGCATTTGTTTGCCAAATACATATTAATCAATTGGGATTAAATAAAAAATAAAATAAGGATTAAATCATAACAAATATTTTTTTTAAATCAATACTTCTAACCACCATTAAAAATTAATAAAAATAAAGTGTAGACTGTATAGCAGTAAATGCATTTTAATACTGATAACCAGTAAATCCTGGCATCTCACAAGGGAAAGGAATGGCAGTACCAGCCCCTGTGACGTATATATGTATAAATATACACTCATTTATTGTAGGAGAAAACCAGAAAAAAACTCAGGGAGGAAGAAAACCTTGTAACTAAGCCTTTGGTCTTAAAGTCAAAGTAGGCCTACAAAAAAAAGTCTATGAAGGATTTAGTAAAACTTGCCAAAACCACATACCTGATTGTAAAGATAAAAGGAGGATAACTTTCATGATTACAATTCGCTCAATTTTGGAAATGTTTTCCCCTTTCATATATTATATGTTAGGTCACTTCTGAAATGGAAACGGTAATTTGAAATTAAATGCTCTGATAATTCACAATTATGTTTCCACTTCAGAATCAATAAATATTTTTGGAAAGGTTAAATGTCTCCCCACTTCTTTAAGTTCTTCAGTATCTTCCTCCTGTTTGAATAAAACTTTACAAGTCAGCTCAAAAAATATTTTTAATTCCTTTCTATGCCTTTTCAGATCCTTTCCTTTCAGTCCTTTTTCCAGATCATTAAACATAAGCACATGCTGCATGTGTGTGTGCATGTGGTTAGATCCATTCTTGGCCACAGGCATAAACTTTGCTTTTCCCTTCTGCTTTTGCACTAGGAGACAATACCAACGTATGTCAGGGACCTGTCTTAAGCCTAAGTATACTGAGGTTTATGAAGTATTTATAGACTAGTGAAGATGGAGGTTACACTCAGGGCAGTAATTCTGTATCGGAAAAAGGAGAGACACAACTTAATAAGTGCTGGTGAAAAATTTCCAATCAACTATTTTTGCTAGAGAACAGATCCTGTTCAAATGACTTTACTGGGTATGTTGGGGGAGGGAGGAGTGAGAGGTTATTCAGCAACATCTTCCTTTGATTTTTTTTTTTAATATATTTTCAGCTGGAATGTTTGTGGGTTTTGTTTTAAAACAAAATTGAACTTTTTATCATGTGAAAAACTTTAAAGTGGCATTTCATCCTATTTTTACAGAAAAAAAAGCTTTTGCGTTTTCTAGGAAATAGACACTCTCCAAATTATAATTAGTCTATTCTAAATAAGACAAACTTGTATCTCAATTTCTGAGAAAATCAGGCTTTCTTACCATTTTTAGGATTGCTGACAGCCATGCAGAGATGGTGCCACTTCTTGCTGTAGAATTTTTCTTTCCTCCTGTCTCTTTTTTTGGTTTGTTTTCTTGTCCCAGTAAGTCTGTTCTTTGTAGATGGTTATGCATAAAGGGAACAGATAGTTCAATGACTTCTCCAAATGAAACAGGCTGTAAAAATGCTGAATTAAGTTTCACAGGACAGGTAATATGGAGGTAAGATGGCAATGAACACACAGTATTGGAGTGGGAGGCTTAGGCAGTGGCAAAGCAGGCCATCAGAGTTCCTCATCTCTGGAGAGAATTAACCTCTGAATTTGATCTGTACAGAAGCAATGGGGAGCGAGGAGGGACACACACATCAAGGAATTGAAAAGGGCTTTACCACCAATGCTTCTGTGAGAGCTGAAAAGTAAAAGAAGCAGCTGAAAAAAGCATGAGGAAGTTTCCCATGGCAGAGCAGCCATATGCAGCAGTTCAACGCTTGTTGTACTGGACATGCTGTTGTCTGATACATCTTTGTGCTCTCTTACGCTTAAAAATGAAACTGGCAGCTACTCCACTTTTAAATGTATTAGGGATTATCCCTAACAGGTGATTCATGTCTTTCAGTCATGGGAAAGGGCAATAAAGAGTTCCTAATGATTTAAGTCAGTATCTTGCTAGGGTGCAGATCTTTTGGGGACTGTATGCTGACACTGCCCTAACAACTCCGTGTACTTTTAGTGCATCTTCCACTCAGAACTCTGAGCAAATGTGAATAAATTGATCCTTGGTGCTTTCCATGTAAATTGTATTACTGTTACTATTCTATAAGTGAGGAAAATGGGGCATGGATTTTGGCATAAACTAGTCTGTGATAACCCGCGGTGTCTACAGCAGAGGTCTGATCAGGTCACCCACTGAACTAGTCATTGTGATGAAGCTTAGGCAATGGTGAGGTAGTGCTAAACTGGTGGTACGGAAACCAAATCAAACCCCAGAGTTGTGCAGCAGCAGCAACAGAGTCAGCTATGCTTACACGAGTAAGCCCACTGGAGAGCTTCATTTAGGCTTTTCATTTCAGCAAGGCTGTTATGAAAACAGTACTCAAATAGCAAGCATTAGCTAAAGTAGAAGCCACAGAACCGTTTTGTACAATTGTTTACATGCTTTAACGGAGTTGAAGAAAATAGTCATCACATCATTATATTCCTGTTTATTTTTGCTGGATTTATTTAACAGTCATTTTGGAGGGATACAGATATACTGGCATCTGGAATTGCAGAAATAACTATTCTTAGCTTCCTGTCTTGCTTGGGACACTAAAAATCTTCCAACTATATGTCCAGGCAAACCCAACCTTCTTCACATATTTTCTACTTTTATTGTGAATTGTACTGAATTACTGATTAAATTCATACTAGGAGAAATTCTACTGATACATAATTTTACTGCAGTGATGGACTATAACCTTATATACATATAACTTATACAACATTTGTGTATTTATTATGCGACACATAAGATTTATTTGGCTTCTTAATTGTTGGGGGTTTTTATTTCAGCTGAAGTTCTGGACGATGTAATTTATCTCAGCTCATGGCTGACTTGCTCCCTTAGTTTTTAGATGAAGAGCCCAAGGACTTCTCATGTCTTTGTCCTTTGTGTGCAGATAAACATAACCTCAGCCTCTGGTAGTGAAAATGGTGAATCTAGCAAAATCAGAAATCTCAGCTTACCCAAAATCACTGGCTTAACTATTCACTGAGAAAAATGCAGACTACTCATAAATGGTTCATATGGGAAAAACACATAGAATTCATCCTTTACAAGATTTGCCACTACTCGTGTAAACACAGAAAAAATATTTCGTAAGTCCCTTGATCACAGTTTTTCCTTACCACTTCTACAGGACTGCCTTTAAGTCTTCACTAACAAAAAAACAAAAAAATGCCATCAAACCCAAGACGATTCTATACAGCAGTTGTCAACCACCATTTCACGTTTGGTGTCATTTGGCTGAATTGCAGCTAGTCCCTCATTCTATAGACTGCGATCCCGTCTCAGCTGTCCAAACCTCAGTTAGCCAAAATAGGGTGATGGTCCTGCATGTCTGTTAGTTGCACTGGTAATTCCTTTAATTACTCAGACATGCTTTATCTCCCATGACATTCAGTTACGTGAAGATGCACTGCCTGTGCAGAACTTACTTTTAAGGTGCCACTAACTCCACTCATCACGCAGTCAGCAGCAGCTTGTTAACTTGTTTTTCTTGCAGCAAAAGCTTCTGATATGTGACTACAACAGAGATGAAAAGCAACAATAAATCTTCAAAGACAATCACTGTGATTAGCACATGTAATCCATAAGGGAAGTAAGAACAGTAGAAGTTATTAAATATAGATGGTTTACTCACTGGGTCATCAATAAACTTGTAATTTGTGAATTCTTGAGATTTTTCAGGTGATGATTCATTCATGATTTTATTTACTTTTCTGTATAATGAACTAGAATGGCAGAACCAAGAGATTTTGTCTGATAACACAAACATATTATTTGCTAGTATATCCTCCTGTGCTCCCTAGCTCAGAAAATAAAAATTTAGGGGTCTAGTCCCTGTGAAACTACTGGACATCCCTCAAAAGTGCTGTGTGAGCTTTTCTGGTCAGTACAAAGCAGTACTGCTTTGCAGGTAGTCCAGATGATTATCCAGTGACAGTAAATCAGTTGTTGCCTTTAGCAGTAAGCAACACTAAAGGGCATCAGCCAGTACAATTTCCTGTTTGTCTACAACAGTCTATTTAGGTCCAGCTTGAGCTGTTAAGTGACTTCAGTGCTCTTATCAATGAAGTTACACAGTTCTGGTCCTGTAAGAGGAACTGGAAAAAATGCAGAGAAGGGCAACCTGGATGTATGTATGCAGCAGTTTTTGCACGAAGAATGATTGAACAGTCTTTTTGCTTCTCATCTTGGAAGGGATTTACTCTGGCTTGATATGATAAATCTATCTAAGACTATGAAATATAATTTTGTTTCTTTTCTGATACAAATCTTAAAGGACAACAGATTTAAGTGGCAAGCGACGGGTCCAGAACAAACAAAATAAAGCATTTCTTCATTTGGGCTTGTGAAAAGCTGTGAAACCCTTTCCTGCAGGATGCAGAGATTGCTAAGTGTTTGCATTAATTTATAGACCAATTGGAGAATTAAACAAAGAAAGGCATAGTTTGGTTTGTTTTTTTTTTAAAGTGCAAAGGCATTATCTTCGGTTAACAATGCTAGCTAGAGCACAAGCGACTAAGAGGCTGACAGAGAGTTTTCTGGGAAATTATCACTGTAGATTTGCATTGGTTTTAAGTTTTTTGACTGGTTTCCCTTATTGACTACTAGCAAAGAGAAGATACTGGGCTGGATATACCATAGGCATGGCACAATTCAGATTTGTTCAGGCTGGTTTGACTCGGAATATTCAGATTCCTACAGTCCTCATGGCACAGCCTGACACAGCGTTTGGCTGAGCCCACAGCTGTACTGCACAGCAGGGTGCAAAGAGGCACTAATTACTCAGTGCTTACAAGTGTGGGCAGAAACAGTGATCTTCTACCAGGGTATTAAGACATAGCTTCACTGCAGAATTTACTAAGTTATTAGCACCCCTGATTCAGAAATTATGCCAATATAATCATGGTCTCTGGCTTACTTGAGTAATTCAGATAGCTTTTATAGTGTTTCACTCCTTGTTAGGTGAAAATTGTTCTATCTACACTTCGGGCTTCTTGGCAGTTGCAGTGGTTGGCAGCATTGGTGGGAGCTCAGTTTGCAGATGGAGCAGGTATGCCTTCACCTATTTCTTGGGAAGAAAAGGTCAAGTTTTATTACAGGTCTCTTTAAGCTGAAAAGAGGAGAAAGAGCGTTCTGATATCTCTCTTGAGAAACTGTTGATCTGAAAGTCTAATAATGATAACTTTTGGATCTATAGAAAAGAGTTTTCTTGGGAGGCTGTGGTTCCTGATAGTGCGGGAGTCTGAGCACCTGCATGTAGGGCTTGATCCCTGTAACAAGTCAAATGGTATGGCAGATAGGGGAAATTTTTTCAAGTAGACATCTGACCAATGAGCAGATATCTTTTCTAGAACCTGTGCTGCTTAAATTTGGGATTTCTGGTATGCATCTAGTTTGACTGACCTGAGTTTTATATGGGCCAAATAATTCACTGACACCTGCTTTGCATCTCCAGAGAAGTTTTTACTGTTGCTGATGGAGGATCCTTCTATTGAGAGACTTTACAGACAGAAAAGAATAGAGGGAAGGCTCTAAACCAAGAGAAAAAAATTTTAAGGGAAACTAAAGGACTCGCAAAGAGATGACTGTTGTCAAGACCTGGAGTTCACTTCTTTCTTGAGGCTAAAGGGTCTTGATTTGTTAAATTTCTTCTGTTGTGAGTTGTAAACAGATTTTTCAAGATTCGGCACATAAGAAAGTCAGAAGACTGGCATATGTATAGAAAAGAAACCTAATAAATGTGGTAGAAGTAAAATTATTTCCAGGAATTTTATGGAGTAATATTCCTTAGGTTGAGTCTTTAGCAACTTTCTTCAGGTGTTGTAGAGCTACTCTGAAAATGTAAGGAGTTATATATGTATTTACATATAGAATCCTGAGTTATTTTATGAAACAACTGGCTCCTGAGAGGGGATTCTGTAGTGAAAGTTCTCCACCATCTTCTGTGTGTTAATACTGGCTAAATAAATGAATTTAAGTTGGGAGACTGTCTGCTTGCATAGACATTTACATTGTGTTTTGACCTGGAATATAAGAAAGACTGACTGCATTGCCTGTCTTCCTGGGATCACCACATTAATTTCTACCTTTTTTTGTTAATGTCCAGAATCTTTAGATTTGAGTAATGCAGTAGGATAAAGCAAAATTTGCCGCCGAGAGAAAATTGCACTGATTTTTTTTCTAATACAACCACTTACAGAAGTGCTAATGTATCCTAGGAAACATGAAGTCTCAGTTTTAGAGCAAATTTTTAATAGTTCTTAGAAATTGTTCTGTGAAGTTATCAAATATGATTTTTTCCTCTTGTATTTTGCCTGCTCAATTTTTTCAAGAGCTAGCTTTAGGCTGAACATAAAGAAAAGATTTCCTGACGGCAAAATTCACTAGGCTGTGGAATTGTCTCCTAAGGGAGCTGATAGAAACTTTGTCACCTGGGGTTTTAAATGTAGCTTGGGGCAGGGGGCTGGTGCTGGTGGAGAGCAACCCCCACACCAAATCTTTAAAATGTACCATATGAGGAAAAACTGTGTTAGTAGAGAGAGGATGGACTAACTGGCTTGATAAGACTATCTTTTTATGTCTAGTTTCTATAGATATTTGCACAGAAACATGAGCATTGCTAATTAACTGCTCATCTGCTTCATGTGCTTATGGCTTACCAGCTATAGTCAAATCCCATCTGTCACTTGAGGACAATTAAGTGGGCTGAGAAGCATCATTTTATGACTGCACCTGGCCAGGAGGAGGTGTTCCAGATGGACAGCATAGGAAACAGGAGACACCTAGAAGAGGAAGGGGGGAGGCTCTCTCTTCAATAGGCAATTGCAAGTTGTTGTAAACATATTCATATAAGGCAAAAAAGATTGTTCTGGGCTGATACAGGTAGAGGCATATAAAACCCTTACATGTGCTTCTGGTATCAATAGAAGACCTGTGTAGTTTTCTTCAGACCACTAAGGGTTGGTTTTTTTCTCCAATTTTGTACTAGTTTTGTCACTGTCACTGGAGACAGGCAAAGATTTTTGCAAATTGCAAGAGCTTACCAAAAGCAAATAAATGGGATGAAGGATGCTGGAAATATCCATCTGTATCATCAAGTGAGGCCCAAAGCTAAGAGCTGGGTAGTGGTGTATGATAGTGCATCTTGGGTCTGTTAGGGACACAGTCCCGGGCGCTGCCCAACTGCGTTACAAAATGACCCGCCCCCCTTTTCCATGGTGCTGTCAAAGCTCTTGCTTTATGTGCTCTCATTCAGGTCCCTCTTGCCTTCTGCTGCCTGTGGCTTACAATGCAAAGGTCTTTTCATTTAAGTCAGAAAATATGTGATGAATAATTAAATTTGTCCCTAAACAATGTTTTTGCAAAACTCTTCAAGCGGTGTCAGTGGCTCTTTAGAGGCCATTTTCAAAGCTTACAGCAGTATCCTCTGGTAATGAGGAAACGATATTGCCTCAATTATGTGCTGCAAGGGAAGACAAAGGCTTAAGCTGCCATTCAGCTTTAGAATTACTGCCATAATTTTAGAAGTATCTGCCCTCCCTTTCTCTTTTAAACATAATCATCCCACTCCATTTGTCAAGATAATGCTACCTGTGGCCAAGAAGGGCCTCCCTTGCAATGACAGCTTCCTTCAGAGGGATGACATTAACAGCCTCGTTTTGTAACACCTGAGTCCAGGCAGTTTAATTCATCTGAATTCTTCTTTTTTGGCTGTTTCTTGCCATATCTGTCCATTATGCACAACCAGGAGAGTGAAAGAAGAGCCATCAACCTTTCTGCTGATACTTCTGAGCAAAGATATAGATAGATAGATAGATAGATATGCATTTTCTTTATAAACATGTATGTGGAACAGATGCTTGCTTCTTAGTAGATTAAAAAAAAAAAAAGACTGCAACTTTTCCTGGAATTTTGGAATGCTGACAAATTCCGGTGGTCTCTGGAGTGCCTCCCTGCAGGGCTGCATCGCCTGCAGCCCCTGGCTGGTGCTGGGGCCAAGGGGGAACATCGGTACAGCTCTGTGGCAAACATACCCTGCTTCCTCTTTATTTGTGGGAGGACTGGGAAATGTCTGGCTTCTCTGCTCCTCCTTACAGTCTCACATGGGGAAAGGTTTCAGATAAATCCACCTCTGCTTAGTAGAGCCAGGGGGGCTGTAAGGTGGTTGTGAAGAAACAGTAGGAAATACTAAGTCTTGCTGACAATAAGCATTCAGAAGTCATCACTGAACATCAAAGAAGATAGGCTTATGGTGGCATAATCTACCGTTTGTAAGGCTGTCTATTTTTAGGCTTCCTTTTCCAGTTTCTGAACTATTGTTGACCATGTCTTAAAAAAGAAAAAAGTCTTCCCTAACCACATAACTCTAGGAGCTGGCAAAGTAAAACTAAAACTCCTTTTTGAATCTTGCAGCAAATGCATAGTTAGTAACCCTGAGTCCTTACTGCCCATGTTCCCCGTGCAGCTCTACCAAGGGCCATTTGATATAATTTTCACTTTGTGCATTTCAAATTAGACTAAGATAGTTTCTTAAAACAATGCTATGCAGGAATTTATGGGGCTTCTTGTTTGTTGTTTTGTATTTGGGGGGGGGTTTTGTTGCTAAAAACAGGTTACCCAATGTAACAGCAGCAGGGGTTGGGTTTCTTTTTTGTTTCCTTTTTCGGTTTGGTTTGGCTTTTCTTCTCCATAGTGTTTCAAATGTACTTGTGTTTATCACTGGGTAAGCATTCTGAGAGCCAGAAATTTGGGCATCGGTGTACCTGTTAGTACAGGAAAACCACGAAACGAAATGGATTCTTCTGGAGAGAGAAACAGATTTGTCTAACTCTGCTGATCAAGCCAAGAAAGATGGAATAAAAGACAGCAAGATAACAGGTAGAAAAAGAATTTAAAATACTTGCCTGTGCAAAAGGATTAGTGTAAGGAAGGTAGGAGAAAATTTTAGACAGAGGTTTATTTAATTTGGGCTTTTCCCAGTTTAAAAGAACTACTTGAACAGATTTTCTCAAATACAAAATTCAGATGTAAAATAAATACACAGAAATTTAAGCATGCTTCTTCTAACTTATACATCATTTCTCTTTTAGAATTAGTATCAATAACAGATCTTGGATTTTATAGAAGTTCAAACCCTGTAAAAGCTCCTAAAAGTTATTAAAATGCTTAGTTGTTTTAACACTCATCACTTATCTTCTTATAAGTTCCTGATTCCTCATGAAGAATTTGGTTGTAGAGAAGCCAGGTTTCCAAATAAAAACTCTTTTTTTCCTTCTTCCCACCTTTCCCCCCCACCGCCCCCGCCAATTTTTAATCAAGCTCTAATGTTTTTCATAGCCCTGGACGAGGGATGATGAATCACATGTATTTTAACAATATTAAAAAAAAAAAAAAAAAAAAAAAGAAAGAAAATCTATTCTCCCTTTAATACAGTGGTTCTTTCAAGACAAGAATCACGCTTTGGTGCCTGTATCTGGCACAAGTTTTGGCAACAGCCTGAGATAATGTAGTGAATAACTGGGAAGAATATTCAGGCGTATTTTGGCAAACTAGATACCCAGTTTCAAATGACTGTGATAACACTTCCCCACCCCACCCCCACTGCCACCCTCCAACCCCAGTTCCTTTTCTCACTAACATGACAGCAAGCACATTTCCTTCAAAAAACACATTTTGAGCCTGTCAGAGATGATAATTTAAGGTCATATTTTTCAAATGTGCTCAGCATACTGAATGCATATGGGGTTCCAAGTGCTTCAGGAGTTTTATTGTTTGTTTTTTGGTTTGGTTGAGGGTTTTGATTTTGAGGTCTTTTTAATGATCCTACAGTAGTACTTATGGGTACAAAGTAACTTTGAACGTTCAGCTTCTGTGTAAATGCCTCAGGTCTGCAATAGCTGGTTCTTGTTAACCTTTTCTTACTTTGGAAAGCACCGTGGTTGTGGGATTTTCAGATATTCTCCTAATTGGCCAAATTCTGCTGTCCTTGAAATAAATGAAAATAATTTTTGCTTAAATCAGTGCTATCTGATATGGACATTTGGTTCTGCTTGCTGTCTTTACCATTTGTCTACAGGTATATGTTTAGGAATAAACTTCATCTGAGTACCAAACCTGTGCCTCAGCACAGGTCCCAGCTCTTTGCTCCTGTGCTGTATGTGGATCAGGCACATGTGGTACCAAAGGACTTACGTCTTAGCCTGCCAACAGATGTACTAATTGTGCCATTTTCCTAAACCTACAGCAGGCATTTGGAATTTAGATGCCTGTATGGAGGTGTTCTACAGGCAATCCTTTAGGGTTGGTGAGGAGAAATACACTTTCATGGTGCAGTTCTGCTCAGGTATAGTAGATGAAGCACTTGCTAAGGTAGATATCTATAGTAAGCCTGATGAATCATGGCCCAGAAAAGCCTGGGTTTTTGGTTCATCTACAAAGGTCACCAGATGACTAGCTAATATGTGAATGTCTATATTGCAGGCCTGAAAGCTGAGATCAAAGCCACTGCTGGACATGGTTGTCATTGTGGATGGAAAACATAGTGGTCATTCAGTGTGCAAAACCTCTTCATCTCTATATAGACTTTGCATCCTTGCCTTATTTTTGCCTATGGATTTAACCTTGGAAAAACAACTCCATGTTAATTGCTTCTGAAATCTTTACCTACAGCTTGAATGCTGTGTAGCTGTACATACACTCTGCTATAGCCATTTCCCTTTAAAATTGCTGGCTTTTTTTCATTATGAGACAATTTGTCCCTGGGACTGTTTTAGTACCGCAGACACAGAAATGGAGCAGTGACTAACTGATTCGCTCTCTAAGACATCATGTATTTCATATTGTATCCATCTGTGGTAAGATGATACCCTTCTTTATTTGATTATGTTCCTTGAACTCTCTAGATGCTAATTTAGGAAATCCTTTGCTTAGCTTTTTTATAAGCCTTTGTATTGTTTGTATCACTATTATTCATAGAGACAATGAACAGAAAGCGGTATTTTGTCTGTTTGCTTGTGTTTTTTTCTCCATTTATGAACAGATTTTTATTTGTAACAGATGAACTTAGGATAAAAGAAACCAGATCCCAGCATATCAGTGCTTTCTGGTTCTGTTACTCTAAGTGAAATACATTTTTCCTCTACTTATCACAAGCCAATATAAATCTATGTGGGTTTTTTCCCCCACCTCTTCTATTTCTTATTTTCTTAGAAGGTATGCTGAGGATGCCACCCATTGCAGAGGATCAGTGTAAAGCATCTGCTGCATGTTATCCAACTGAGATTGATTGATTTATCATTTTATGCATTCAACTTTCTTGGTCTGAATTTTAACTTAGACCTCAAATGAATTTCAATAATGATACATGCCAGGACTTACCTTCTATAGAGCTCCAGAAATACAATAAATACAGCCTTAGTAATTAATTGATATTTAGTCACTGGTTGACCTCACAGCTTCCTAATAAACCTCCAGGAGACTAACAGGTTAACACATAAAGAACCCTTCTGAAAGGTCCCTTGTGGATTAGGCTTCCAGGGGTGGCTGGTGCTGAAGCTTGCAGCCTTCCTGCTCTCAAAGGTGGCTTGTTCTGGAACTCCTTGTGCTTCTGAGGTTCGCAGCAATCCTTCTAGGATTGTTTAAATAGGATTTATAGCCAAGCAGTAAACCAAACTAGCAGTAAAAATTCCCAAATTATGGTGCTAGGCAATCTTCTAAGCTGTACTGCAAATGTAATCGCTTTCACTTATGTGTCCTGATTTATTGTTTCTGAAAGAAGCCCTGTACTCTGGTGGTATTTTAGTCAACTTATTTTGTTGTAGCAATAACCGCACCATACCTGGTTTTCTTCCTCTGTATCTCTCAATATTTACTGCCATTAGAAGTGAATCTCAGTTCAACAAAGTTAGCAAGATGAAAGAGAGTAGGAAATCTACCTGCATCCATATTATTTGGGGGAAGGGGTAAAGGCTCTTTGTAAGCCAGTCAAGTGAAATGGATGTTTTCCTTAGCCCAGCTGGAGCATTGAATCCTTGACTAGAAAGATGTTTTGAGCGTTCAAAATCTGTTTCTGTTCCTATTGGAAATGTGAGAAAGTAATTTCTCATCACTTCTGTGAAATGTTTGTATATGGACCAGAATGTGGGTAACAAGAGTTTCTGCTCTAGCAATACATGGTGATCTCAGAACATAAAAGATATCAGAACTGTTGGGGGTTTTGTTTGTTTTGTTTCTATGTGGAATGAGAAGTTAGGAATGTGAAACTTTCTCAGTATTTTGACTATGTTTTTCCCCTTCCCAAAAGGGACAAGGTGACCTGAGTCTAGTGTTTTCAGTGCTGTGTTATGATACTGCAATGCCTGAAGAATAGGCAAGTGCCGTTTGTTTACAGTCTTGGCACAGAAAGTCACTAGGACTTTGAAAGTCAGCCGAGACCCATACATGGACTAGCAGATCTGGCTAAGCATCTGCAGCATTGTTGCAAACTATAATGTAAGGAACCAAGAGTAACGTTTTTCCTGAGATTATGAGTACCTTTGATAGTCCTGGTTTTCTGTTAAACAGGAAACCTGCAGTTAGAAGTTAGATCACAATGAAAAGAAAAGCTTATTCCTTGTGGGACCGTTGAATCTGGGGAAAGTATGCAGATTCAAACAATGTTGTAGGTGAATACACAATCTTTGTTACCTGCCACAGAGTCAGAGAAGCAGGCGCTCTCCCAAAGCACAAGGTCAGCAAAGTAAGAGCTTTTACACTGCAAGAGGTGTCTGTCTCCACCACCACAGGAGGGAAGTGAGGTAGGAACAGCTAGGCTTTCTCACATACTCTGCTCCTTAGCAGGAACATGAACATGAACACAGATGGCCATTGTCACCACTGACTTGCAGGGAAGGAGAGGCTTGAGGAGGTGTGGTCACCAATGGGATATGCTGCTGCCTTTAGCTTCTGACCTGCCTTGCAATGGGTGCCTTGCTATTTTTCTGGTCTTCAGTTTGTTGGCAGCTGAGCCTTCCTTGCTGCATTTCATTTCAGCAGGTGTCTTTGTTTTCTGTAACATGTCCTCTTTTACACTGTCTTATACTGTCCCTGCCTATACCAAGGTAAATGAAGAGTAAATCCATTATAAGTGACTACATGACAAGCACAAGACAGAAGAGACATTGACTGTTCTATTCTTGTGGCTGAGATGAGATTCGAGTTCTGTATGATGTACCACAAAAGATTTCATACAGTGTTTGAAGTTTCATTATTTGTAGCCAAAAATGATTCTCACAAAGACAGTTTAATTGTGCATCTGCTTTTCTCACCTGGATTCATATTTTGTGATGAGGACCAGCAAAAAAGTTATTCTTATTACAAGTGCTATACATCAGCCTTTTACAATACCTATAAGTAAAGACCTTTATTTGTATTAGGGAATGGTGGCAAAACAACAAGGGAGAGTTCTGCACTTCAGTGGGTTTTTTTGTGTGTGGTTTTTTTTGTTTGTTTGTTGGGGGCTTTTTACAAGAAATGGAATGTAGTGAAGGTGGTTTAAGTTAGAATGTTGTCTATATCGAAAATCTTTAATCAGTATTTTTTTTCTAAAACTAAATGTGAAGAGAGAGATATATTTCACAGTCACGACCATTTAAAATAACAAAACACTCTCTAGTACAGAACAGTCCTGCTCAATGCATTACACTCTCCCAACAGTGGCAGTATTGAAAAGGTGTTACTGTTAAGTACAGCAAACCTTTGCTTAACATGCACAGAGCACTGTTCTGGGAGGTTTAAACACTGGAGATCTAGAATATAAATTGTTCTACCAGTTTCTGTTTTGAAGAAGCTAATTAATTCTTCCTTAGTTTGCTAACCATACATTGGTAAGTCATGCAACAGATTGGTTTTGTTTACAAAGGAACACAAGGAGTACAGGCTCAGAGGATGGATAAAATGTCCTGACTCCTCTTAAACCTCATTCTAGTAAACCTAAACCTTCAATTACGGCTCAACAATGGTTGAATAGGTATTTTCTTTTGTGGAGTCCCAGCAGGTGTCCTACTTGCTGGCAGCAATTCCTGAATCTCACTAGAGCAGATAATTTGAGCTAAAGCATACATTGTCCCCTCATCTCCCGTTCAGAACACAAGGAGGTGATAAGTGTTTTCTGAGGTGTTGCTGATGTATGGGTTTCCCTGAGGTGGTGAACGCTGATTACAGAAGTGAGTCAGAGTCCAGGGAAAAAAAAAAAAAATTTTGCTAGGTAATCTCTACAGTGTGATTTCGCTGCTGGTCAAAGATTGCCTTTTGTCAGAAAGAAGAAATCATATTAACTTTTAAGGAGGCCCTCAGAGTTAAGGGCCACGGCAAAAGGCAGCAGTTCTATTAATGGGCTAGAAACTGTTTTACCCTGCAGAGCAAGTCTGTGGTTTCAGACATCTTCCTGTTGCTTCCACGAAGAAAGGTGGGATAACCAGACTTGGGTGTTCAGTTGGGATGTGACAGCCCACACTCAAAACATCACTCCTCTTGGTGTAGCCCAGGAACATGGGATCCTGTTTCCCACCTTCTGGCTAGAGGTGATAATCTCCTGGCTTCTCTGAAGTTTCTCCTTGGTTGCTTCTGCTGCAAGTGTACCATTAAAAATGGGCAGATGTGCAGGCTGGTGGGAGTAAATGATATGAGCATCTAAGATGCCAGAGTTTTTTTTTTCTAGTACCATGTCCAAGTCAGGAAAAGCAGAGACTAGGTCTCCTGCTTTGAGTATATGATAGTCTGAACTCTAGTGGGTAACCAAAGGGCTCTGGTTTTGTTCTCTTTCTGGTTTTGAGCAGAGTAAGTGTAGAGATCTGCTGCTCTGTTTTATGACTAGCCTCTCCCAAAAGAAACAAAAAGCGTTTCCAGCCAGTCCCTCATCACGTCTGGCTATTGACAGGAAATCTAGCTCACCTGGAATGACATAGGTAGCTAAAAGCTGTCCCATGTGAGACATTAGAGAACGTTTCAGTATCTTGTTTGAAATGGCACCTGTCACTTTAAAAAAATGACATGTTTGCAAAGAGATTTAAATGAACCCAGAAATTATGAATAAAAGAAATTTCATATGAGATTGAATGAAGTATTCAGGGCTACCTCCTCCTTTTTTTTTTTTTTTTTTTTTTTTAATCATTCTACCCTAAAAACTCTTTCAGCTTGAAAAATCTAATTCCAGACCAGAAATACTTTGGGGGAGAAAATAACTTACAGAAGGGAAATTAAAATATCAAACCCAGGAGCCTATTATCTACTCAGCTGTAGCTATGTAATCACACTGTAGAGGTTTGATTGTTGTTTCCACACCCCTATAGCAAGAGTCAATCTTTTCATCTTTCCATAACTAAAAATGAAACTAATGCTATCAGAAGTTCTGGATTTGACAACTCTGAAGTTTAAAGTTCTCTTGCAGAAGAGCACTGTAGATAATATCTGGAGTCCTTACATCAGAAAAATGTTTAACTGGGAGTCATAGCCGTATCAATGTGGCTTTCTGCTGCAGTGCAGTACTACTTGGAACAAACAAGAATTTTTGTGGCATAAACTTGCTCATCATGAACAGTAAGGATTCATTTTGAAACCTTCTTGGGTCCCGTTTGTTAATATAGAAAACATTTTCCAGGCTTATCTGGGTTTGTTTAGCCAAATAATAGACATTATGAAATTCTTGGCTCACCTCTCCTGCCTGGTGAGCAGACTGAAATGGATGAGGAAGTGGGTTAGAAATGTGGTTTTTTTTTCCCCCAAGTGCTACAAAGCACACAACTTTCCCTAATTAGCTGGAGATGTAGTTGGTTTGGGGAAATTAAGGTGTCATATTGCAGGTAAACTATTTTGGCTGCCTGGAGCCTCTCTAGAGGGAGAGCGGGCGGGGGGGGGGAGAAGTAGTAAAAAAACCAACAAACAAAATACTAAAAAAACCCCACAAACATATCTTGCTCTGCTCTTGGCTTGGAAAACCATTTTGCTATTAACTAAAGCAAAAGCTGCACAAACTTCCAGTGACTAGGGCTTTTATTGTTATTTGACAGATAGATGTGCTTGTGTTTAGTGGTCCTGTTTTGCCTTGATTACCTGCACCATGTCATTTCTGGCTGAGCACAACGAAGCAACGAATATGTTGGTACATTTCAATGTGGACTACCTGTCGGTAGGAATATGCTTACAAACAATAACGTTACAGCTGGAGTTAACATATTTTTTTAATGGCTTGACAAATGGCATTGCTTTCTGGGCCCTGTGAACTCACTAGTTTCTACAGTCAGCATCTTAGCAAGAGAGGAGCTCCTAGTGTCCTCCTTACAGACGAGCAGTGTGAGCCCTTACAGCGGCTGAGCGCCAGCCTCCTGTCATTAATGGGTCCTTCCTACTTGTCAGTGCCACCTGCTTAATGAGACGCTAGCATTTGGTGGTTGGTTTTTTTTTTTGTAAAGAACTGAGATCAGTCCCAGGTTTCTGGACATAGTCCCTTTGCTTAGAACTGTAGCACCTGTTTATGCCCACCTGCTATATTTTGTGCTGTGGGTTTTGCTGTGTCAGCCAGGCTGGCTTTAGGCACAGGCAAAGCAGGCGCTTGCCAGCAAAGCAGACAACTGGAGGGCAACAAAGCAGCTTGTGATTCTCTGTGCTGTTTTGCCCGTGTTTAGGAGCTCAGAAAGCTGAGCTTGAGAGAGGGCTTATGGAAAAGAAGCAGTAGTTGCTGCTGCAGAAGCACAGCCATGATCCTTCTCCCTGGCAAACAGTACATCTGATCCTCTAGATCTTTCCTATGTTTCTGTCCCCTATCTTTATCTTGTTTCTTTCCATGGCTGGAGTTATGTATTCCTGTTAGAGGCTTAACTTTTCATCCTTGGGGAAGTGAAATTCTCCCTGCATTCCCTCAAAAACCTTGAGGTGCCCTCATCCATCACTGTACATCTGGATTCATCTACCCTACTTACATAGCTATGCAGTTTCTGAGAGTTATGGGTGCACTGGAGCAAATAATTTGCTTTCCCACATCCACACACAGAAGACTGAGTGCTCTTTTTTCCTCATGAAGCACCAAGCCCCTGTGAAAGCATCCATATTTCTATGTTCCCACAACATCCAGGGACTAATGGTGCCTTCACCTTGCTCTACTTCACCTTTCTTTTTTCTGTGCCCTCTCTGAATGGGCAGCACAGAAAAAGCTCTACAACATATGGGGAAGACATGGTTTTTGCACATACTTCATGAACATTGCCAATTGCACACAGAGTGGAGCTTTTCCATCCAAAGAGAATGAAGGAGGACTTAATGTTGTGTTAAATGTGACTGCAGAAATAGGCATAGGTGACTACAACTTGCCTGAGCAGCGTGAAGGGAGTGATGACAGCAGGCAGGACCCAGAGCGCTGCGCAGATGGGTTATGGAGCAGTGTGGGAGCTCCTCCAGCCTGGAGCAGAGCAACAGTTTCACATTGTCCAAGCAGCACTAAACCGATCAGATGAAGGGCCAGTCTCACGGAAAACTTGGGAAAAGTTTGGCCAGCTTTCAGCATTTAACGCTGTGGCACTCAGCAGAGAGCTGTCATTGACACGCGTGATCATATTGTCAGTCCTCTGCTGCCAGAGGAAGTGGTGTTGATCCTCAGCAGCTCATCGCGTTGGCATGTGGGCAATGCACGGCTGCAGCTGCTGAGCTAACTGGCTCTCAGGCCAGCCTGGCTGCCTGCCACACGCAGCCAGGCTGAGCCCTGGTGCTGGCGCTGGGTTTCAGCGGGTACTTTTCCTGCTCATTGAGAGGTATGTTAACGTTGCATCCTGCATACCTCTGACTGGTAGCATTGCCACAGTGTTTTTGTGGGGAATTCCTTCAAAATATCTCCCTGTGGATGTGTCTGGGCAAACAGTTTTACACTTTCAAATGCCGTTAGCATATCTGAAATAAGATGTATACTTCGTGATCATTGGCATTTGCTAAAGGACTGGCCTGTGTTAAGTCCCAAACGAGCAGATGTCCACATCATGCAGTCTTTCACCTCACCTGGCAGACTGGCATTTCTCCATTCAGCTCAAATGTCAGAGATCAAATGGCCTTCCTTCGGCAGCCTCTGAAGTTAACCCTGCCATGTCCAACAAATTTATTGTCTCTTTAGGGTATTCCTTTGATACGTATTCTGGTGCTCAACTTTTATTTATTAATCTTTTGATCAGTGTTGGTGGGATATTATTACTTTTTCCACTGCTGGCAAGAAAACCTCAGTAAATTAGAGACAATCAAGCCCCAAAAGCGTGATAGAATGCTTCACTTTCAGTTACTGCTGTTGTGTATGTACATAGACAGATGTATGTACAGTTGCTTTATCCAATGTACTGGTGATCACAAACATTATTAGAGTTAGTTTTCCTGTGGGGTTGTAAGTGGACTGGAGCAATAAATTTGCTAGCTCAGATTTCACTCCTGAGTTCAAGGCAGTAGCCCACAAAGAATACCATAACTTTAGTTAGAAGGGTCCTATTTACTGTTGTGCAGTTTTTCCTTGCATTAAACATGAAAATTAATGAATACTCCCATGCTGCTAAGTGCTGTACCAGGCATCAATGCTAGAACCATTCTGACTTTGAGAACATATGAAAACAGAAAGGGGCAGAGAACAAAATCCCATACTTCTGTTTAGTGTGATCTCAACATCAATCATGCTCCTAATTGTTTATCAATTAAACAGCAAGCCAACGATACCTGCTTCTGGCTTCCTCTACAACAATTCTAGGCTTTCTTCAGTGATGCCCAGGGACAGGACAAGAGGTAACAGGCACAAACTGGAACAGAAAAGGTTCCATCTGAACATCTGGAAACACTTATTCACTGTGATGGTAACCAAGCACAGGAACAGGTTGTCCAGAGAATCTGTGGTGTCTCCATCCTTGGAGATTTTTAAAAGCTATCTGGACATGGTCTTGGGTGACCAGCTCAAGACGGCCCTGTTTAAGCAGGAGGGGTTTGGACAAGATGACTTTCAGAGGTTCCTTTCAACCTCATCCACTCTGTGATTCTGTGATCTTGGCTTTTGTCCCTCTTCACCTTTACATGTCAAATGATTTCTTCCAGGGTAGAGAAAATGATGGGAGGGAAAGAGATGAATGACAGAGAATGGTAAGGGAAACATTTAGGAACATGGGCATGGGATAACGAGATATGACAGAGCCTCTGAAACATTAGGGAACAAGAGGTTGTCACAAAAGAAACCTGGAAATGCAGAGCAGCATAGTGCCAAGGATTGGCCACAGAGGCAGCAAGTTCAGTCCAGAGATGCCAATAATCATACAGTGCTCTGTGTGTGAACATCATTTGCTTGCATAGGGAACTGGGACTGAAAGGAACTTTTTGGATGTTGAGTCCTGTTCCTTTTTATGACACACAGCTGTTGTACAGAGCAGTGCTGTGACACATTATTGAGTGCCTAAGCTCCCTGGCAATTCTTACCATTGAAGTGACGTTTTATCCAGGTCCAGGAATGGGCCATTTGGCAGTGTCATTTCTTGGTGCTCCAGGGAGCCTATACCGTCATCATCCTGTGGGCTTCACAGAGAGTGTCAATCCAGACGTGCAATGAACACAAACTGAAGAAAGGACATTTATTCCTTTATGCCCTACAAAATATCAAAAGAAGCTGGAAAAGAACAAGAAGCCTTCTGTGTTCACCACCTTGACATAACCAGGAAAGATGCCTTTTTTCTTTGGTTTTTTTTTTTCTTTTTTATTTTTTTTTCTTTTTTTTCCTTCCCTCCCTCATGCTAATGTCATGCCTTTGCTTTGTGGGACCCGGGGGGGGGGGGGGGGGGGGGGGGGGGGGCGGGGAGTCACTGAAGTCCTTGTTATGGGAAAGATCACTCAGTACCATAGGACAGATTGAGGTTGTGCCTTATCTGTATTTTTTTAAACCGAGGAGTTCTGTTTGTTCAGTCATCCTGCCCAGTGATGTGACAGGTGCCACTCCTCTGAAGAGAGATTACATTGAAGTGTGAGCACAAAAGCCTTTTTAGCAGGCTTTTAAGTTAATGATAGATAGCTAGCTGCATTAATGTGTAAATCCCTATTTTTTAATATTATTTTTTAATCTGTAGTGAATAAAAATATGAAACGGCGATGTTCCTGTGGCCACTTGGAGTTTAATCTGAACACTTACTGTGCTATTTATCTGTCCTTACTAGAGCAGCTTTCTTTGCTTCCAGGCTATTGCTCCTGAGACTATTTTCTTTCAGAGGCAAAGGTGTCTGTGTTAGTGAGCAGAATTAATTTTATTTTAGTGTAGTTGTTTTTGTTTTTTTTTTTTTAACCTGTTCTTAATAGATTTTTGGTGCAAATTAGCTTCATTCACAGCAGCTCTTATCACTCGAGATAAATTCCTTTACAGTCTGCCAAGGTGTGCATGGGGCAGTGTGTGCTGGGGGTTGGCATAGCCAACATGTGGTTCTGAGGCACTAAAAGTCTCCAGAGTTCTCTGGAGTGGGAGCTGCAGCTCTCATCTGGGATGATGGTGATGGTAGCCTGAGGACCAGAAGCTGGGGAAGTTTCAAGAATTAAATTGTGTATGAAAGCTTTTGGGGAAGCTATCATCAAAAAACCTTTTATTTGTCTTGTCATATGAAAGCACCCTTCTGACAGGTTCAGCAGTTGGCTTGTACCAATAGGAAAAGAGAGAAGCAGCTTTCACCAAGGTCCACTCAGCATTTCAGATCCCCTTCAAGAAGTGCCTCCAGAGTTTCCTACTGGGAGGGAGTGTTTCAGAGGTTCCCACATCATAAATTGTCATTACTATCAGTGGGGGGGGCTGGTGTGCAATCTACATTAGTGTAGATTGAAGAGGATTTTCTTTGATTTTGTTTCTCCCATCAAAGGGCTTTCCACAATATTTCCATTTCCGTGCTGGAAAAAGCACTGAGATGCCCAACATGAATGGGTGAGTGTATTGGGTGTGCAAAAAGGTCTGATAGTAGCCCCTGTCCTCTTTCACTGACATCTTTCTAGTGTCTCCTTTGGTCTGTTGATGACAGTTATGTCTGAATACAGGTGCCTCTTTTGGTCTCTTAATGATAATTATGCCTGAATAGAAGCCTAATGTACCCCAGTTCTGAGTCGCAATCCCAACTGCTGCCTTCTACTCTTCCTCTTAGTATTTGTAGTGTGCATCTCACCTACACTGCAGTAACACTTTGAACTTCCCTGTTTTGGTAACCAGCTTTTGTGCTTTCCGTCAGGTCACAAATTCTTGAAACTAAATCTTCTTCCCTAACTGATTCTCCATCTCTTCTTTTCACTGTATCTAATTTTAAACTTTGTCAGTACCCCTTAGTCTAAACCCGAAGTATCCCATGAGATCTGACTACTGTTTCCTGGCAAAGTGTCCTCTGAAGGAGCCTCAGTGTCCACCAAAGTTTCTAAGGTAAAAGCAGCTGTCAGGGCTCTGGAATATCCAGAGAAACTTGATGTGTTTCCCAGAGATGCTCAAATGTTCTACACAGTATTTTGCAAATGTTGTATTGCGTTTTCCCTGTGGCATTCGCATAATCTTGTTTCAGTAATTGAAAGTTACAGAAATTGGAGCTTTATCATTTAATAACCTTCCTACTTGCTGTTTGCTCAGATGTCTATGATCTGGTTAAAAACATTATGTAAATATCTTTAGAAACAAAAAGTAATTGGTTTGTGGAGGGAGGAAGGTCAGAGCAGGAATATACTAAAAATGAGAGAAAAATAATATACCTGAGACGTGAACTCAGAAAATTCTAATCATTCCCAATTTTATGTGAAAACAGTGCATGTGGTGACTTCTTAACAACTATGAAATTCTTGCTTTCCTGTAAAGTGTTAACCCAGGGTATTTTGGCTGACATCAAGTGAGAGAGGCTTAATATCTGACTAATCTCTTATTAGGGCACTCTATTCTCACTTGTCAGAAAGATGGTCTCTTCTATCTTTTATGTCTGTGATCTAAGATCCAGCCCTCCACTACAGATTATGGTTTGTTCTTTGAAGTGGCGAAATATAAATCAGCAGCAGAAACACAGTAAAAGCAAATCCTAGGCTGCTTCAGGGAGTGGAAAGGGTGAGGGCACCTGTTTGCCTCTCAGTTTGAGCATTCAGCTCTAAGCCACTGCATATTTCATGAGAATATGAAGTACATTACTAGCAGGAGTCTGTTAGCATGAATGTTAGAGTATTTGATAAAGACCTGGTGGTTTAAACAATTCGTAAGAGAGATTGACTTTTTTTTTTTTTTTTTTTAGCTTTACTTTCTGGGGTAAGGCATAATTTTGCCTGTTTGGGGATAATTAAAGCTGCTATCAGTGGAAATAGGAGGTGTTGGTGGGTGGGGAAATTCAGTATCTAGAAAGAAAGTCTTGGCCAACGTAACCTCCAAATTTTTTTGATGGCTGATCTACTATCACGTTCCTCAAACCCTACATAAAGAAGCATATGCTCTTGGCCTCTGTTGACAATGGATGACTCCAGGTGTTCAGGAGAGGTGCCAAACACACTGCTCTAATTGTGCAATGTACAAATAACCTAACAAAATATTTAGGGACGATTGTATTTCTCTCCCCTCCTCAGCTGATTAATTGAGTGCTGGCCAGTGAGCAGCAAAGTCTGTATTTGCACAAGGCTGTGCTCTAATAGCTGTTTTTCAAAAGATCCATAAATACACAGACTTTTCCTTCTGACATTCAGACCTAGCTGACTGTCCTACCTTTATAGATCTGACTAGCTTTATCCAGCTTCTGGTCAGAGAAGTCTCTAAATCAACGTGTAAGGCATACTTTAAAAAGTGAGAACATGATTTCTGTCCTCAGCCATCTCTGCCCTCCCAGGGCACTTGGTACAAATTTTATTGGAAATTGCTCCTGGCAGTATGTGCCACTTATTTTCCTTTAATCCTGTTTTCATCTCACCTCATAATGATTTCAGGAATGTTTTTAGTTTCCAAAGCCAAGGAAGCAGTTTCTTCTAGGCGGCAATTGCATTTGCTGTTAAATAAAAAGAAATGTGCTTTTCTGGCTAAGCTTTATAAAGACGATTGTACAATCTGTACTGTACGCTTGGAAACTGCTGCAACAAGACGTGTACCATATGGTGCATGTGGCATCCCCTTACCACGAGTGTTTCCTTAGTGAGGCTGGCATGGTTGGTAATGAGCTCATTTTTGAATAAAGAGAAATATGGGCGTTTTGTTGTTTTGGGGGGGTTTGTTTGTTTGTTTTTGGTGGGGGTGCCTGTACATGCAAGAACAACAGGGTGAAGAAATGTTATTTTTTCCTCACCTTAGCTAGTTCTCTCATCAGCTTTAAGTATATAAAATTCAGGAACTTTATTATGAGAAAAAGAGAATCTGTTGAAAAAAGGGTTAAGTTTAACATGATGCCATGACAGGAAAATGGAATTTAAGAAAGAATGGGTTTAGGTCATCCTTCCCTCTGGCAAAAGCATAGCCCATAAATATATTTGAAATAGGCATGATAGGGAGGTGAAATGCAATGATCAGCTGGCTTTTACTGGGTGAGAAGAGGAGACCTACTATCCTTGGGAAACACTTCTGCATGTAATGTATTCTTCTTGGAAGCTGCCTCAGAGTGAAACCCTAGGAGTCTGATACAGAGAAGTCAAGATTTCTTGTACCCGTGTGCTCCTGAAAACCAGAGGCAGAGAGGGAAATCCATTTAGACCATCACTGCTCTTAGGCAAAGCTCTTTTAGCAGGTTAGCATGTCAGCATGTCACTGTATTTGCCTGATCTGTCTTAAATAGAAATAGCCAGTTTGGGGAAATTGCTGACATGTATGGCCAAGAAGATGCAAAACACTGTTCTAGATGCCCTACCCACAGGTGTACTGGTCATGGTGGGTATCCTGATAAGGGATGTGTTCTCTGAAATAAAGAAGTAGTAGACCAGCTGAGCCTGCAAAAGCTTGAAATGGCTTTTTTCTCTGTCTCTCACTGAGATGTTTCATTCTACATTTATCAAAGATGAGGTCCATCAACAATGACATGCTGCTGCCACTTAAAGTGTGGAAAAAATCAGCATGAACCTTGTGCACTGCATTCATAATAATGAATGACGTTGGCCACCCCTATAAACTAAAAGGTAAACTGACAAAATGCTTTTCAAACAGCATGATATGACTCTAGATTTTCTTCTCATAATGAAAATAACTTTGTATTCTATACCTGCAACAATATAGTAGCACCATAGGCAGCTGTGAGTTCCCTTGAACTATACTATCCTTTCCCATTTTCCTGATGGGGAAGTGTTTATTCCAGTCTTTTTGCAATCAGATTCCTGAAGACAAGCAAAAAGAAAACAAGGAACAGTCTTTTGCCAAAACCTTTGTCACTTTCTTGCCTTTATTTATCACTGTGGTTGTCAGGTGTGTAGACTGAAGCATATGCCAGCCAAGAATACGGCTCTACTGCTTGTTCTTCTCAAAACACTTGTTTGTGATTGTCAATGTCGTTGTAAAAGTTAATCTAAGGATCCTGAAGCTCCTTGAAATGTCTGTTCTGGTTTAGTTCTGGAAACAGATATGGGGTTTTTGTTCTGGTAACTAGTTTGCTAAAATATGCTGTTAGAAAATCAGTTTGAAGAATCTCCAAAGGCTTGTAGTTTTAATTTGGAGAAGCATCTGTTGACTTGAGTTTTCAAAGCCTGTGGTCAACAGAAACCTCAATCAGAACACAGTCAGGGGTATTAGGAATGAACGTTCATGACTCATCTCAGACAGAAGTCTAGAACCTAGGTAGAAGTATCTTGAACTTACATTTTCACAGTAGTAGATGTTAATGTCCTAATATAGGATGAATCATGAGACCCAAAGGACTGTGTTGATCTTAAATAAAGGGAAGATCCTTTGTCAAGAGCCAAAATATGATCTTCTCCTATGGGTTATAAATGCTACAATTCCTGTGTAGAATTTTCCATCTAGGACCATGGCAATAATCTGAGGAGAAGGTGGGTGGTCTGTGGAAAACAAGCGTACTGGGGGCTGAAACTGCAGGTAGGACTAGGATCATGAAAAATAAGGGGAAAGCACTGCACCTACTTGTTCACATAGTGAACAAAACTTTGTTGGAGTCCCATTGTAGTTACACCATGAATATTATCTGTATTGTCTTCCCAAGAACTAGCAACTGAAGGGACTCCTGGTAGAACTGCTTCTGTCATGACAGTTGTGACATGTTGCCTTGGATAGCAAATACAGCAAGGGACTTCCCTGCTGATGGTTCTTGCTGCCATATGATTCAAAGTCCCAGGCTCCTTCCTCACATGAAGATGGCCCTATTACTCCTTGAATTTTAGTGATATCCTTCAGGTTGAATCTTGGATTCTTACTTTCATTCCTTGGGGACAAAGTATGCACAGAAAATGGAAAAAAAAAGACTGCATGCTTCTTGTGGTCCCCTCCTATTGTATTGACTAAAGACACCTCAGTGAGGATTTGTGCCAAAATAAATATGTATTATATTAAAGGGCAAGGAACATCATTGCTAATTTTATGATTTTGAAGATGGGTGTCAAGAATAGAATATTCAATTATTAGACAAACAAAAGCTGAATTTTCTAAGCTTAAATTGACTTTTTTTAAAAATAGATTTATATTGCAATCACTGTTAAGAAGTAGAAAATTATCTGTGAGGTATCACTAATCTCATTAAAATACAGGCAAACATGAATTCTTTAAATTGTCATTATCGGAAGTCTCCAGAAGTTTGTAAGGGTTTCTCACTGCTTTTTTTTTTGTGGTGGACTGGGAAAAGAAAACATGCCTGAACCAATGAAATATCCTGGCATATCAGAATCACAAGAAAAAATAGTAATTGCATTTATGCATATACATGCATGCTCAGGTTAGAAGTCAATAGACACTTGCCCATTTCTCTGCAGAAAATCAGGCTTTATTTCTTCACTATTTTACTTGCCATCATTTATCAATCTGCAAAGCAGAATTTAAATGCTATCATGTTGATTTGGCAACAGCCCTTTTGCATTAATTTGCACTGATGATGTTAAGCAAAGGAGAATCAGAATCTGAAACTTCAGAGCGAGTCAGTTCAGAAAATTGTAAGAGAGGAATATAAATCCTTCTGCTTCCATGTGGGGATGGACTTGAACTGCAAATCCCGTTTTATTTATGCTGTGGGTCACTATCTTACTTTCTGGGATGCACAAACCCACTTCAAGGTCAAGGATCATTTCACTCTCTGAGGTGTGAATGAAAGCAATTTCACCAATAGTAAAATAGCTAGTCAGGGGCCATCAGAGAGAGATGATTCAAACCCGTGATTCCTCAAGAATACTCAATCATGCTTTGCAGAACAGACAAAAGACAATGATAAACCTTCGGGGGTCGTGACATGGCATCCTTGTCCAACAGTTTCAGAATATATTATTTTCTTGGTATAGAACTTGTATTGCAACTCCTGGGGAAAGGGATTTCAAACACAATATAAAATATTGAAACTAAGAGACCAATCCTAAAGACTTTTTACAATATACTGGTTTCCAGTAGAAACCTCAATGTAAATGAGACATTGGTCTCATTTGAAACCCAAATACCCTGTGAAGCTATATTAGTGTTTTTCCTTGTAAAATTCAAGATAAGGGACAATACTCAGTTTCCACAGAGATTTTCCTTTTGGGTTTCAAACCATGGTAGCTTTGAGGGGCTTTTGTTATGAAAAATACCCAGCTTTCAGGATAAAGGTGTACAAATTTTCCTTTTGCTTGGGGTGAAGAAAAGTGTTTGCTTTTGTACCTTTTTCCAAAATCAGTTTGACCACAAGTTTTACCAAGGTACATGCTTACCTGCAGTTCAGTGCAGAAAGCCTTAAAGACACTTTACCTTGTACTTTGTCTTGCACATGTAAGCCTAAATGTTCCCTGGAGTTCTGAGCTAAGTGGAAAAATTTCTTGTTATGTAGACATGGGTTTAGCAGAAAAATAGTTTAGTTTACTAGGGAATCTGTTTAAGATGCTATGTGTTTCCAGACTGCCTTTTGACTTGAGCATATCCACTACTTTTCATGTTGTGTTACATCAGGAAAAGATGAGCTTGAGAACAGTGTCTTAGCTGCTACTTCCAAAACTGTGATTATCATCTTATTATTGTCACCTTGATGCTGTTTAATCCTTTTAACACACCTGCTTTGTATGTACATATTGTATTCCTTATAAATGCTTCCTGAAGCTGAAAGCCACATCTAAAAACAGGTGGGCTGAGCCCTGCCATAATCTGTATCTTAGTTTTTAGTGTTGCTTGCTGACATGCTTTCTTTCAAAGACTGAACTATTTCTGGACCGTCTGTCATTGTTAAAAATGTATATTGATACTCTTCTCCCAGCCCCAGAAGACAATAGACTATGCTAGAATTATATTTGTCATTAAAAATATATATATATAGTTTTTAAACTTTACAGTTGTGAGTGTAAGCGTAGAGATTTGATCCCTTTCCCTACAGCTCAAAACCAAGAAAGTCAATGATAAAGCATCTTGGCATATCAGTTCTGAATTTTCTGTCTTTCTGTTGGCTCAGTTTATAACATTTTTTTCTTTTGTATTTTTGAGCTGACAGCCAGATACCTGAATTACAAAGATCTTCATTTAGACTTCCTGAAATAAAATTCCATAATAGCTTGTGGAGGTCGTTGGCTGGGTAAAAATTCAGGGGTCCTTTCATTAAAATTGTAGCCTCAGCATTGCATCACCACTTTGCGCAGAGATGAACTTAATTTCTCCAAAACCAAATGTGATGACAGTTCTGTGCCTAAGTGAGGACATCAGGATCTGAGTGGAGCAGGGAATATAGACCCACAGTATAATTCTTTTCTGGCCTCTAAGGATCAATGTTTCTTTATCCTGCAACCACTCAAATCCTCTTTGAGGCCAGGAAACACTGATATTGGTGATGATCAGGAGCAGAACAAGCTCAGGGATCCAGGTTGTGGTAACCTAAAATCAGGTGAAAACTGAACACTATTTTTTGCTTCTCCAGCATTTCGAGGAACTCTGATTTCTCCTTGCCTGATGCCTCTTAGATCAAAAATCTTTGCCATGGGTGGCTCATCCAGTGCCTGGAGGGGGGAAATGGAGGAGGCACATTCATTCCCACCATCACCAATCAGGGCCTCACTGCTGGCTGCAAGCCCCAGGTCCCAGCTTCAAATAATAACAGCCACAAGACACATGTTTCTCAGGCAGAGTGGAGTCTTAACACCATATGGTTGTCAGTGTTTGCAAATGAGGTGTTAATAAGTTGTCAGTTACAGAAATGAAGGAGAATGGGCTGGATGAGGAGAGAGGGTGACCTTGAGTTAATGGAGACTATTGTGACACACTAGGCAATGAATAATCCCATAGTTAGTAACTATCTTGTTCTCATCCATAACCCTTTTCATGTGCACCTTCTTTTATTACATCAGTGATCAAGTAGTCAGTGCATATGGCTGGAGGCGAGGAATTAAAAGGTATAAATAACACACACTTTAATTGAAATCCAACCGTGAGTGCCTGGCCTCTGTGATTAAACCTTTTATCACATGGATTGTCCCACCACAGGTGCATTCATACAACTGAGAAAACTACTTAGCTTTAAAAAAAAAGTGCACATCCTTCTTTCAAATGTCCAGATTGAATCATCTGAGAATTTCTTTGACAGTAAGAGGGCAAGTACTGTGGATTTAACAAATGCTTTCTTGCACATATGCAAAATCCTCCTCCAGTCTCTTCTGCTCAGACACGGGCGACAAGCGCTTTGAATGCACCAATACTGCAAAGAGAGAATGAGTGTACTCAGCATCAAGTATACCAAAGGTCAGGTTCCATAGGGTTTTCCATCCCTATTACAGCTCATTAATGTGTTTCTTAGGATTTCTTAAAAAATAACAATAAAAAAATTCTCTTGGGTTGGGCTGGAGCTGGCTTAGATCACCTTGTGTCCTGCCTGCCTAGGGTTGCATAATCAGGCAGGCTTGATGCTGGATTTCTCCGGGCGCTCTGCCTGCAACAAACTTAGGTGCACAGGCTTGATGAGCGGGCTGCTGAGCTAGCAGTGTAACTCCTAGGGGGATTTAGCTGTGAGAGTAGATTGACATTTGCCTGAAAATAGGGGCACTGCTGCTGTCATCCTTTACACAACATATACCAGAGTGGGACCTTGATTACTGTGATAGAAATAGGAATGATAGTGGTGATATTTATTATAGATCGCTTGATGGGTAGACTGCCTGCAATAACAATGAAGGAATGCTTACTGGGGAGGAGGGTGAAGACTGTTGGTAAGCCTCAAATTTAGGAGTTTTGTTTGTTTATAACTCCATCTGTAACGGATTTTCTGAGCATCATTCAGGATTTACACCTCTGTGATGCGACAACCAGTCTGAAAAAACTTGGCTTTTGACAACAGTACCCAAGTATTTTTCCAGTTCAGGTGGCTCACATCTGCAGTGTGGTGGACTTCTCTTAAAATGTGAGTGGTGATATGAACTAGATGCTTGATATTCCCTAAAGAAAATTACATGGAGGAAAATCTCTGTCCAAGCCACACAAAAAGCTGATTGCTGCAGAGAATGCAGTAAAATAACCCCAAACAAAGCTCACAGCCCTGGGTTAGCAGTGAATAACCCTGATCATATATATTTTAAATTACTCTGAAAGATATTTGGCTTCCTTCAAGGATGTTTATCAGCTAATACAAGCCTTTGTGGAATGTTTTTGAATCTAAAGTACATAACAGAGGCCAGTAAATACAACCCACCAAAAGGAGAGAAGCACTCTGGGAGCCATTAGAAATATAAATTATTTGGTTTTACTGCAGCATTCAGCTGGAAGGCTCTTCCTTGATTTAAACAGATGCTTTGTTTTTCCCCTTGCTGTCCACCGTATTTGCACTTGTCCTGCCACATGTCCAAAGGCAGTTAAGCCAGGTAAATCAAGCAATTGGTTTGTGCTGCTCTTAACCAACCTGGTCATATTTCTAGTGCTGCAGTAAATGTGCCAAGTGAATATGGCACTGTGTAGAATCCTGGATTGAAAATCTAGCTGAAAATCTTACTTCAAGGCAACAAATGCTGGTGAAAGGAGAGGCCTGAAACTTGTAGCACTAGTTATTCATCTACAGGAACAAGCACCACAAAAGCTGGTTTATCCTTCAAGCAGCACCTGAGGTTTTGAGCCTAAACTGTTAGGGTTTTCTTAAGTCTTAAAATATTTTTACCATATTTAAGTTGCTATAAAGGAATATGTGTTCCATGAAGAATGTCCTTGTCATTTGAAAGCAAAGAATTCAATGGAGTAGAAATAGATTAGGTTTTTTCACCACGTTCTTCTTGCAGAAAGGATTCCCCAAAGCCCTTTTCAAATCTGCAGGTTCTACCCCAGGGGAAGACAGGATAAGGGCTCACCTTGTTGCAGCTTACATCAGGATTTCCTCTAATGTATTTCTATCAGCTTCCCTGAGACTGCTTTTGCTTTGAAGCAGGGTAGGAGAAAGCAGAATCCTGCAGGGACTGTGCAGGCAAAAGCAAGTGCTCTGGTGTACTCTATGGTGGTTCATATGCAGCTGGGGATGTATAAAAGCTGTTTTATTGGCAAGGGGGATGTTGGCCAAGGCACCATGGTTATACAGTAGTGCCATGGGACCATTAGGTTCCACAAGAGCAGACACTGTGCATTTTGAATTACTGTTGTCTCTAAAGTATGATGCTGCTAATGGTGCTGTACCTCCACACAGTGGTTGTCATTCAGTGCTCAGACTTTGCCAGCTGCTCTGCAGTTCCACTGTAAATCAGTTCTTCCTCTGTATTTCATGACATCAATCCTAATGCTTCTGTGTCATCCTGATACAAATGAGAGAAAGACTTTGTCTTATAAAAAGCTTGGTAAACATGAGAACAAATCATTGTGGTAAACAATCCTGTGTTGCAGACCCGTGGACTGCTCAGGAGAACCTATGTTTGTTCTGCTTTGGGATCCTTTCAATGACTCTGAAATAATTCAGCTTGCCCAGAACTTATCTATCTTTGTGCCTATCAGTACCTACAGAGTTAAAGATAAAGCATGGAAAAATCTATTATACACTTTATACTGAAAAGGCAACATTTCCATCTCATTAGACTTGTAGACAGTTTATTGAATTTACTGAAGAAGGTAAAAATACCCCAACCCTGCCCCCCAACCAAGCCTAGGTGGTTTTCTCAATTGTGACATCTTACAGGTCAGAAGCTGTAGAACACCTTCAGCCTAAATCAAAGTGAGAATTTACTGAAGTTTTGTGATCTGTTTACATCACGGTAAGAATAAATTAGGGCAATGTACAAAGATGGGTTATGACCCAAAGCAGTCATTGTACTTTGCAGTCTTCTTGAGTCTTGCTAACCCACAGGTTTTCACTCTGTTCAGGCCCATATGCTGCACAAGTCCAAGTTGTCCTGTGACATGTCCTCCTGCCCTTGATGGAAGCATAGTTTCATGGGTCCTCAAAACACCCTGGAAACCCCTCGTTCTTAAATGCAATAACAAGTTGTGATGTATTAGGTATCACAAAAAAGATTCACATGAATACCTTGGCACACGGGGAATTGTATCTTGGTAAAGGAGTGTTGTTAACAGAAACTATGTCTCTGCTTTGAAAATGATCCAACTTGTCTCTTCTTGTGTAGAGGTGACCAGTGTCTTGTGGTACTGTACAACTCTATTGTCATGATACTACCTGCAAAATTAATTTTACATGTGTGTATAAATCAGTGCCAAACTGTCAGTTTTAGAGTGACAGTTGTTAAGAAACAAAAGAACAAATCAAATGGGATTTCAAGCACATTTCAACAACAGGCATTAATTATTATCATTTGCTTCCTTTGAAAATACACCCAAATTCTAGGTGGATTTTGTAATGTTAGATTTAACTTCAGTATTGTCAGTAAAAATTTGGTGCAATCTTACTTGAACTTATTGTTTAGGCATGAGGCCAGTGGGGGAAATGGAGGAAAAGTGAGTGGACTGTATCTGTATAAATCACTGTTGGTTTTCAGCAAAATAAATTACACACACACACGCGTACGTTTCTATTGAAAAAATGGTTACCTTACATATGTGGATTAGGTCTTGTAAATACTAGGAATTTTTGCCTTTTAACTGTGCTGATATTAAACTGGCAAACAACTGTAGCATGAATAAAGCTATTACCAATGTAAAAGTGCTTATGTCAGTATATCTTATTCCAGTTCAGCAGGAGAAATAAGTTACACCCCCATAAATCACTGTATATTACTCAGACTATATCTGCACTAGGGCTTTTATTGCAGCACTTCACTGGCAGTCAGGCTCACGAACACCCTTTCTACCCTGACAGTGAATCAGGATGTGCCAGTAGGCACAGCATTACATTTGCCTGTGTTACAGTTTTCCCTGAGCAAGCAAAAGGTAATTGTGAGATCTTGTCAGAAAAAAAAAAAAAAAGTTGGAGTTTTCTTTTCTTGGAAAATATAAAATCCTTTCAATCTCGGAAAGTAAACACACAAAATTCCAGCTAAAAGCTGTGTCTGAAACTCAAACATATAAATTCAGAATTCCTCCTCTCTGTCTCTGTGGAGATGCTTAAATTGTTCACTTTGCCAGCCTGCTCTGTGCTCCTAACAACCTCTGTGAGACTCACCTTCCAACTACCAGTCCTTCATCTTGCAGACATGTTATAGCTCATCTCTGATGTCCTTGTCAAAGGGCAAAGGAGCCAGGTGGTGAATGCAACTTGTAAGGGAGCACTGCCTGAAAATCTGTGGAGGTACTTACATGTGAAAAGTAAGAGAGAAAAGATATTTGCCATTCATAACTTTTTTTACAAACTATTGGGTTCTTGTTCTCAGCAAAAATTTTCACAAGAAAAGGACACTTCGAAAGAAAGAAAAAAGCAAACAAACCAAACACACTTCTTCCTTGGTTGAAAACCTTATTTCCCTTTCTTTAAAAGAAGTAAGATTATGTGATAAAAGGCACTGATGAACATTATTTCCTCTTTTTGTCAAGAAAGGTGGGATTAAAAAATGAAAATCACCATTTAGGATTTACGTGATGAGCAGTGACTGAGACCATTCCCTTCTTACAGCTGAATATCTATGCATTTTCTTTACAGTACTTTTCCACCACGATAGCCAAGATGAACTTGTAAAGACTCACCTTCAGGAATTCATTACAAGAGGCTGCTGGAGCATTTGTTTTAAAAGCAAAGCATGTTAAACATTACTGCAAATTAACACACAGCTACAAAGTATAAATCCAGATGACTGTTTGGCCCATCAGATTTGTACTTCCCTTGATTCTGAGGTTTTACATGGTTCAATGACAAAAGCAATTGCACTGCAAGGTGCTGACAGAAGAGGTAGCAGAGAGAGGGCTGTATTTCTCTGGCCACAAGTAAGTTCAGATGTCATGCTACACTACAGTGTTTTTAGACTCTTTTACAATGTTGTTGTTAGTGTTTGGGAATCAGTGTGCAGAGCCCCCTCTCTTCTGCCTTAAGATATGTTTACAGTAATATTTTAAATGTTAGAAGGTAATGTTCAAAGACCCAGACTGAAGCACCCACCTTCCAGAGAATTTAAATCTGGACTTAGGCATTTTACTGACGTGTTTATTTGATGTGATTTTATTCATATTTTTTTAAAAGACTATGTCCCTTTCGTTGCATGTCTGGATTCTGATGCAGTATTAGGAGAAAACAAATCATCTGTATCTTTCACAGCCTAGACAGAAGCAGGAAAGATTTAAAAACACTAAGAAGCCTTTACTGGTTTTGTAGGATTCTTATTTGCATTTTGTATTCCAAGAGTTTGGGAGAAGATCTGAGTTTTGCATGTTTGCATGAACAGAGTACCCACGCCTTTTGAAGTGGAGACATTCCTAGTCACAATCTCATCAAATTACAGATGGGCTGAACGCTGATTATCCAAACCTTGTTTTTTTATTTGCATGATGGAGTGTCACCATGGTATTACCAGGCTCAATAGTTTGGAAAGTCAGGATTTGATTGCCTTCATTTTCATACTGCTTTGCCTTGGCAATCAAGTGTTCATGAATAGTTTGACCACAGTCAGTCTTCTGGGACGCTGTGCCCCCAGTTAGTCCAGTAGCAGGGCTGGCCTCTGAATCTGAGGAGTATGGAGGGGAATCCTATGTGATGTCTTTTGCTACACAGCCTGTGACGTGGATCATACTGCATTCTAGTTTTGATTCGCTCCTCTGAGTGCTTCACCCTTGCCCTGTTTTCATAGCATATTCATATTTATGTCCACCTTGTGCCAGTTCATGGTGTTCCCCCTGTCTGGGTCAACTTTATTGCTGGTCCTTATCTCCAAATCCCTGCACAGCTTTGTGCTTCTGAGATCATGCACTGACCTTGCTCCAGCCCTTTACATTTCTTTTCCCTCTCTTTTACAGGGATTCCCATGCTTCTTACTTTTTTACCCTGTTTCCATCTTAATCTTCAAACTGGAATTTCCTTGATTTCTCCTGCTTCCTGACCCAGGCCAAACCCTGGCCACTAACCATGCTTTATGCCAAACATGGTGCTTTGCTATGGCTTTTGCTGTCTCTCTGTTCATGGTTTGTACTTGGTTCAAATTTAATATATGGGTCTGTCCTGCTTTTACAGTAAGTGGGTAAAAAAGTCTACTATACCAAAGTGAAAACATTCACCTTCATTACCTTTGATCAGAAAAGCATTTGGTCCACAAGGAGCTAACTTGCCATTTTCTCACCACTGATCCCTGCAGTCAGACTAGAGGATTTGCTGTTCCCTCTTTGGTTCAACTATTGGCCATTCTGTTGCCCATTCCTGTACTTCACTTTTATGTCCTTATATGATGTGTGGAATGATCTTACATGCAGTCAATTTATGATAAAGGGTCTTGCAGTGCATTTCAAATTGTTACTGTCCCCAGGATACATTTTCCAGGCAGCTGGTTCAGCATGCAGAGGCTCATAACTCAGTATCTTCCATCAACGTCTTATGCGCATGAGGATTGTCGAGGGGATTTCATCAGGACGATTTGCAGAAGGAGTGGGCTAACAGGGAAACGATTGACCCAGTTTACAAAGAATTTGCCAGGCAACACCTATTAATAATAATGATGATTGTTATTGTTTGTTTTGCTGGGATGTATGTCATTCAGATGTAGATTTTGGTCTGTTGTGACAGTTTTATTTGTGATCCGATTTTCCCAGGGGTGTGAATGGATTGCTGTTTATACAATGCAGCTGTGTTTCGGGTAGACTGCTACATAAGCTTGGGACATGATTCTTCTCTGAGAGGCTCTGTTTTTATTTGCCTGTGACAACACTAATACAGCTTTTACAATTGGTGTGAATGGTGGATTTTCTGCAAATTCATCAAAAAACTGAGGAACACAAAGTTTTTAAGCAATTATAACTAGTACCAATTATGAAGCTACTGTAATATAAAGTTACACAAAAAGGAAATAAAAGTTCAGTAAAAAATCAGGCACAAATAAAGATTAGTATCCAGATTAATATTTCAGAATTGGGCCTTATTCTTCAAAACAGATTGTTAAGTTGAATGATACAGGACTGCTGGCTGCATATATGGCATTAAACTCTAAGCAGGATATTCTTTGGAATACTATCATTAGGATAAAAACAGGAATGAGAAATGGAAAAACTATAAGATGAAGCAGAGGTATTTTCCAAAAAATATAATATGTTAGATCGGGTCAAAAAGTACTCCCAACAAAGCTAGTATCATGCCTCTTGCTGCAGCTAAGACCTCCAGCTGGAAACAAGAATGAAATCCACCCTGAATGTATTTAGGCAGTGGTGGCTCTTTGTTATCAGAGAACAGGGACTGCAAGTAGTATTCATCCCTGAGTTTGGTTGTGGTGGGTTGATGGGATTAGACGTAAGAGTTGATATTATACCTGGAAAAAACTGCAGCTCCAAACTTTCACAACTCTTTGTAATGACAGAAGGATCCAGCTAGGGGTTGCTGATACTTAGGTCAGCTTCTCAAAGGGTAAACAGTTTAAAATACTTACCTAATATATCCCTTAAGAGAAGATGAGAGAGAAACATCTGGATGTGCAAGAAAGCAAACCAGTCAAGGATGCTGTTGAGAGATAACAGCCTCTGAAAAAGAAAAAGCAGACACCAGTTCTTCCTGCTCTTTGGTTTAAGTGGATCTAGGAATGAGACCAATGTATACAAACCCAACCTCATGGTGCTTGCAGGGCATCTATAGTTGTGGTTTTTTTTTTTTTAAAAAAACAACGTACCAAACAAACAAAGCCCAGAATAACAAAAACAAAAAAACCCCCACCAAAATTAATTAAAAAATTCCCCAACAAATCCCTTTATCCTCTTCCCCCCTCCCCCCCCCCAAAAAAACAACCAAACAAAAAAACAAAAACAAAAACAACAAAAAAAACCACAACAAAACCAAGAAACCCAAACACCATACCCTATGAAAATTTCTGGGGCATGTCATTTGTGACCAAATTTAGATTGGCTGGTAGAATAAGAATCTTGGACCTGATCAGGAATCTGGATGCCTTTGGTTTGGGAGGCCTCATGCTGTTTTGAGAGACCAAGTTTTAATATCTCATCACTCATCATGTATGTTTAGATACTAGTCATGAATATGCCCTAAGCTACCAGTTGCTATTAAAATCCCCTGGCCTTCTGTTATGATATTCACTCCAACCTCTGCATATTCTGGAAGGCACGCATCAGTTTTCCACACACTTGTGAGCAAATGTGGCAACTGATTCTGTTCTAGCTGTGCATAACAGATGGGAGCCAAAAATGAAAACATTCACACAGTGCCCACAGACAGTTGTTTGTTTGTTTCTTTGTATTTATGAAGGTATGTTAGAGGAACTGAAGAGAAAGGGGAGGAGGGGAAAGAATCAAAGATTTTAAACAAGCCAAGGAAAAGGGAAAGTAAGCATGGGAAATGGTTTATGACTGCAGCCTGATGTTATAGCTCTGAGAGAAGAGGAATGCCATCAGGAGGTAGAATGCTACGTGATTGCAGAGCCCTAACTCTTATCAGAGTAATGGGGTCTCACCTTAAGGTAGCTATTAGAGTGCCATAAAAACACAGATGTGTTGCCTTGTCATTTCTAATTCACTTTCTCCCTGGTTCCATCCTTTCTTCAAGGGTCCTTCACATCCCAACACTATACAGCTTCACAGCAGGTCTCTGTGCTTTCATGTGCTTGGGTCTTCAGACATACCTGCATAAACAGTGTAGTACGTGAAGGATCATTGAGCTGAAATACATAAAATCAGACCTACAGAGTCATGAAGTCAGTAGAGATTCTTTCTCTACGTAGAGAAGAACTTATAGGAACTCAATTTATAAAGAAGATCGGACTAGATTGCCATAATCTTATAAATCTCTGTGTTGACTTTGTGGATCAGGGCCTTCTCTAAACTACAGATAGGATAGTAAGGATTTGGCAGTGTGGGCTTGGAATGATTGCATTACTCACAGGTAAACAAGCTGAGTCTCTAAGATTCAAGAGAATGGCAAAAGTGACCCAGCAACAGATGTAATTCAATCTTTAAGCAGCCATTCAGCCTAAAAATCCATATTTGCATTCATGTTCAGGAGTGGGGAAAGGATTCCGTCACACCAGCCAATGTAGCAATGGCACCTTTCTGTACGTACCGTGTATAAAGTTACACCACCAATAAAGTTTAGATGCGATCATCCACTAGATCTTTTCTTCCTGAGTTACAAGTTGTGATTTTTTAAAATGTCTTATTGCTGCTAGTTTTACTGCTGTACCTGCACACAAGATACATTTTCATCCAGTCAGTTCTCTCACCTGGGCAGCATCTGCAGTGTCACCTACCCTGGCATTTGGCTGCGGGGGAGGCAGAGTTGCCTGCACGAGGCAGAGGGCTTTAGGCACACCTTTTCTGTTGCACATCCCTTTCCTTATCCTGGTTTGCACTATCCTTCCAGGCCTAATCTACAGTTGCGGACGTAAAAGCTTTATCCTCTGCTGCGCTGTGCTCAGCAGTTCATCTCAGACTAATCCAGTGTTAGTATAAAACCAGTTTTCTCACATTGCAGAGAGGCTTTCAGCAGCTTCTTACTGGATCCAGAGAGCAGAGTGCATGGTGCCAGCAGAAGCAGGGCTGCGCATGGACCCTTGGCTCTCGGGAAAGCAAGCACACCAGTGATAAAGTCTTGCATGGCCTCTAGTGTCTGCCATATGTGCACTGATTCTGGCATATGAATCAGCACAGCCACACCATGTTGTGAGGACAGGAAGGAAGACTTTGCTGATTTTTGCTCACGAAGCAAATGAGGCTGTGATCCCTTAAAGGCGTATGTGTATACATATATTTGAAACATTGAAGTAATTTCAGTAACTTTATTTTTGGGTAGTCCAAGTTAGATAGAGAGGATCTATGTTTTTGAGTTACAAGTATCCCAAGCTGTCACTGATTTCAGTAAGATCTGAAAAACCTCAGCATCTTTGAGAACTTAAACACTCTAGTATGAGCCAAAGTCAGCATCTGAACCTAGCCAAAAATCTGGGGGAAAGGTGATGCCTGTGATTTGTTGTAGGTCATGTGGCCCTTGATCCAGGGACAGAAACCAAGAATCCTGACTCCAACTCCTCAAAAGGCATTTCAGCAAGTTTCCACTCCTATATATGGCAATGGAAAAAAGATCTCGGTAGCCAAACTACAAAAGAGGAATTGTTCAAATCATAGAAGCATTGTGGTGTGTCTGTGGGCTTTGTCATTCTGGGTCACAGGCTGTTTCATGTGGTTAACAGCTTAGTGGAGGAGTAATTGATTAAGATGAGCAGCTCATGAATCTCAGAGAGTTTTGAGGTTTCAATTTAGTTAAGTATCAGAAAAGTCAGATGCTTCTAAGGATCTCCTCCTATCCCTTAACTGAAGAATACAAATTGACAGGTCTTGTCACCTAGAGAACTATACTGGAAACTGGATCAGAAGGGCCAGGAGGTGCCAACTTTTTGGACCTGCTCTAATTATTTGAAGCTGTGACACATTTTCCTGGTATGTTAGGAGAGCTGGTAAATCTTTGAGAGGAAAAAAACCCTAACCCTTACACCTTAACTTACTTGGAAATGTAATAGTCCTAGACTTTGCCAGAAATTTTCTGAATTCCTCATATAACTGCAGAAACTGTAATAACTGCCATTTTCATAGATAAACACAACCTATGCAGAAGTTCTTTATGAAATGAAAGGACCAATAAAGATGAAAGATTTGTGTCTAATGCCATGAAGAAAAGCTTGATGAAAAAACATGAAAATGAATGATTTTATCTTATTCAGCCCCACCTTGAAATCTAGGGATGTCTTGTGCCAGCCAAGAGCCAATGCAGCTCTTTATACTGCATTTCCCAAATTTTGCTCAGTCTATGCCCACATGCCTCACTTGACAAATCTTACACTAAGAAGGTGTTCCACCATCTGGTCCATCACCAGGAGACTCCTGCTTCCCCACATCCTTCTACGTAGCCATGACTGCAGTTTACATACTCCTTTGTTTTGTCCCATTAAGTAATTCTTTTGGACGCTACTGTGTAAATAATAGTTCAGAGTAATAACCTTTAAATGAGGTACTAATTGTACCTTAGCAGTTGCACCATTGCAGCTGACCCTTGCTAAATTTTCTTAGAAACTTATCCACTTTTAGGGTCATGAATGTTTCTGAACAATGACTCAGAAGGAAGTCTTGGCAGGTCCCAAAACATTAGTAATAAGAATCTCCCTGACCAAGTAAACAATGTTGTTATCGGTATTGGCTTGTGAAACGTTTTTATCTGTGTCAAACAGTCTGGTGCTATAATGTGATGGTATCATGTTATCTGGTTGCCTCACAGTCTGAAGTGTTTCTGGCTTGGCCTTCCTAAAGGATCCCAAAAAGTAGACCCTGAAATTAATCTATAACTTGGATATTTCAGTAAAAGAGTATTTTTTTATCTCTGCCCATCATCTTTCTTAGTTTTTAGCCATGGTAAATGGCAATGTCAAAACACTACTCCAATGTTATAAACATGTGAATTGCTAAGTCCAAGGAGGGAGGCCTTTCAGGTAAAATTGTGATAGCCAGATTTATTTCAGCTGTCAACAGTGTCAAAGGTGTCCTTGATACTCAGAGCAATGGCACCAAGCAGTTAGGAGAAACAGACGGCATATTGGTGGAGCCCAATTTATTATTTGGTTTTTGGTTAAATCCAGAAACACCTGGAAACTGATGAATTTGAGCATTTTGAGGAGAATTCATCAGGAAAGCCAACAGAGGGGAAGATGTCCATCTGAGCAGCAGCTGTCTCCTGATCTCAAGTGTTTCTCAGTATTGTCCTGTGATGCTCTTACAGTCGAGATTGCTGAAGCAACAGACAGCAGGGAGAAAAGTTTCACACCCCTGGGAACTGATCAGTGAGGAAGCAGAAACAGCCTTTTGCTGCACTGGCAAGGTGGCCCTTACTCTCTGGATACACCTTCGAAGAGGATCTGCGGATGAAAGGATTACTCCTTACCCTCAGTCCTGTCTGTGTAAATCAAGCTTCTCCCCACCCCCCGCCCCCATCTTCTTCACTTCTTTGAAATAAGGAACACCTACTTTGCCAGTAGGAAAATGACACCCTAATGCAAATATACCAGAAATATGTACTCATTTCCAGAAGTGCTTAAGTGGGTTTAACTGGCACCACTGTAATGAAGTGAGTCATGCTATGGACTTCTGATGAACTGTGAGTATGGTTGTAGAAACAGAGAGGCAGAGGAGATGGGAATGAGAATATATAATGGCACGGTTTTGGGTATTTTGGGGATTGTTTTTAGGGTTTTTTTGGTTGGTTGGTTTTGGTGAATTTGTGCTGCATTCTGCCAAAAGGCAGGAAGGAAGAGTAAGCAGTAGAAAGGCTTATACTTGTTTACTTTTTAGACTTAAGTGACTAGATTTCGATTCTCCAGATATTCATGTTGTTAGATTGTTTATTCAGCATTTGCTGATGGTGAGTAAAACTCACATGGGTTGATATGAAGCGGTACCTGAGAAATTGTGAATGATCTGAGGTTGTTTACTTTTTTCTTTTGGGCTGTATAACATGACATCAGTAAGAATGGTGATAGAGCCCCAGCGCTGTGTACAAGCCTTTGTGCCAGGCTGCAGGGAAGGTGGACCAAGACCTGCATTCTCTTTGTACAAATTTCAGTCTGCTGGCTCCAACATTCACGTGTTTATCAGCAGGCTGGGAAAAAAAGAAAAAAAAAAAGTGCAAAAAGGGGAAACTTAAAAGACTGTGAATCATGTCGCAGGAGCTGCTAATGATCGCCCTTCAGCTGCTAGCACAATGCCTGTAAATGCCTATTTAGAAAAACAGCAACATGAATTCTAATGCCAGTGATCAGCACTCTTATGGTTAGTAGTTACACATGTGGTGTCATTTTGTGAGGTTAAATCATATCTTTTCTTTCCCAACTGAGTGTTCAGAATTATTTTATCTTTTTTCATTGCTCATTTGAGAAATAAGGAGTGGGGGGAAAAAAACCTGTGGTTGATGTGTTGCTATCTTCTGATAATCGGAAAGATAGACTAGACTAGACTAGACTAGACTAAACTACTTCAGTTGGAAGAGACCTACAACAGGCACCTGATCCAACTGCCTGACCAATTCAGGGCTGACCACAAGTTCAAGTAAGTTGTTAGGGGCATGGTCCAAATGCCTCTTAAACACTGACAGGTTTGGGGCATCAACGGCCTCTCTAGGAACCTGTTCCAGCATATTTTATGCTCTCTGTCTTATTTTCCCCTATTTCCTTTGTACAGTGGAATTCTGCAGAGAGTCCAGCAGCAAGGTCTAGGCAGTCCATAAATCCCACTTAATCTCTGAAACCAAATATAATGAGAATTGTTCTCAGGTTTTGCTTTTGTGACTTGGTGCTGACTGGAGAGACTCATCCAGTCTCTAGACAATGAAATTAAATGTCATTTTTGTGGAGACCTTCCCTCAGAATTCATTTACACTTTATAATGCTTTTTCATACAACTATATTTTTAACCAAATCCATTCATGATCTTTATGAATATCAAACTTAAAAATACCCTGCTCTCCTGCAAAGCAGTTCAGACTTATTAAAATCAGATTAACTTGTTTCCTATTTATTCAGAATAGGAAATACCAATCCTTGTTGTTTTTCAAAGAATAGATAATGTATTTTTTCTCCTGGGCTTGGACCTTTCCATGCCAAATTTCAGCCTGGAGCATAGTTTCTCAAGCCACATATTGTATTGTTGAGTTGATCTGTTTCAGTGTGTCAGCAAGAAATAGACCTTTGGGCTTACGTTCAACCTCATCTTTATTGTTTGAAAGATTTGAAACTGTCTGGGGTGGAAGACTCAAAACATTCCAGGACACTTACATTTTTCTAATGCCACAACACTGAGGGAGGCAACCTCTGTCCCTACACACAGACCCAACAATGAGTCGCTAAGAGGTGAGGGGAGATCTGAGGGGGGCAGTTTAGATTTTCTGTTGCATGATTTTTGAATGCTCTGATAGCAGGGCTGAAGATGCCAGGTTTGAGATGTTTATCAATTAATTGTTTGTGATTTACATCTTAAAAAATCAAAGACAAATAAGGAGTTGTTCCAGGGGCAGCAGCAGGATAAGTATTGCTGGAGGGAATTTACATCCAGAAATAATTCAGGAAAGGTTATGCTTCATTTTACCTGAAACTAAAGCTATACACAGTCACTAGCTCTTCCTCTTCACTGGCTCTGCTCCTCATTGGAGGCCCTGTCTCTCCCATTGCAGTTAAACCCTCTGGACAGCGTGCTCCTAAAACTGGGCACACCTCAGCCTGTTTCCGTCTCCTCTACTACTGCTTCTCTGGGACACCCCAGTTTCACAGTTGGTGTCCCAGTAAGGTGGACCACAGGTGTGTAGTCAGAGGGAGAACTTCCTTAACCAAGTGTATTGTTCAGAGAAAACTTACCTTCTGCGATACCATTAGCTCACCTAGTGCATTCAGTTGGCAGATCCCATCATTGTAACATGCTCTTTTGCCTCAGTTTATCCCTAGTCACACCATGACTTCATTCTGCAATAAAATCCTTAACCAGAAGAGAAACTAGACGATAGACATACTAGCAAGTCAAATGCGATGCCCCCCCAGAGGCAAAAATATCAAACCCAACTGACTTTCATTTCAGCAGAGGGGGAGACTTCTGGGTCTGCCAGTTCTCTGTCCCAGCAGTCAGGCAGCAAGCTCTGCAGTGTCCCACCAAACAACTTGCCCTAGGAGGTGGATAACAGGCAGGCAGGCAACGCGACATTTCCTTGCCAATTATGTTCCTGCAGATTTCAGATACATTAAATTAGTGTTTTTTCCAGCATAAAATAATTCTGTGGACACTTCCGTGCAGCTGCTGTTCTGACAACAGTGATTGACAGAAACAGGCTGGGAAACATGCTCAGAGCTTTATTAAAAGGAAGGCTGAGGAAGGCAAGATGGGGTGAGGGGAGGAACTACATAGAGAAGGAATCTGTGGGGAGGCTTTTCTCTGTTCCTAATATTTTGCATCATGAAGAACAGCCCCTTTCCAAAGCCCCCTTAACTGTTATATTCTTATTCTTTAGTGGAGAACACAACACATATGCAACGACTACTAGATGGGATTCTACCATGCCTTTCACTATGCCAAGCATCACTTTTTCCTTATTAGTGAATCCAGTTAATTTCTTCCTCTGTTCTTCATCCCTTTATTGTGTTCTCTTGAGTGAGTAAACTCTTTCTGTTCTGAGCTCTGAAAGGCTGATACCTTGCTGTTAAACAGACAGGTATGGATTTTAAAAGCAAATCACATGTAATTTTTGTCTTGGTAGTGATGTTGTCACACATAAAGAGGTATTTCTGAACATGATTGTGGATAAGTAAGTATGTATATTGTGTTTATACTTAATGGGCTTTCTGATACTAATAAATCAGCGAAGGCATCTATCTGAGTATTAAGACATGTGGTACCAAACTAGCAGAGGGAAGTTGATGAGGATGCTATTTTCACTCTGACCACTAACTTGACATTATAAGTTTCCTTATCAGAAAATGCAAATGTCCCAGCGGTATTTTGTTAAGTCAAATATTTTGATTAGTCTTTTCTAAAGCCTGCTGAAGCCAATGGGAGTTTTTCCATTGACTTGTAAAAGTTGTGAAGTGGGTTGTGTTTTATGGATGAAATCCAGGATGAGTGTGTACACTTCTTCTCAAATTTATGTCATTTTCTCACAAAGTAGAAAGATTATTATGTTCTCAAAAATTGCATTCCCCAGCTTTGAGGTAGTATCTTTCATGTTAGTCAACCTTTGATTTCACAAAAGTTCTGAATGCCCACTATGACAGAGGCACAATTGCTATCTGCTTGTTGCAGAACATGGTATTGCACAGTAAGGCCTCCTTGGGTTTAATGCATTACTTCCACAGCCTTATTTGGGAAGTCAGGGGTCTGGACTGGTCTCCAGCTGTGAGGGTATGTGCCATTTGCTCTCTTTGCATTACAGTAGGCTGAGATAAACAAAGTACAAAATCCTTTTCCTAGGGTTTGGCTGCACCCCAGTCAGGATCCCAGAGTATGGAATCAAAGGGGAGCTTTATTGGCTCTTAATATAAATAGCTTATACAGAGCACAGCATCCTGCTCTGCTGTATAAGACTGCGGCAGAGCAGTATGACTGTACTTCTAATACTAGAACACAGAACTGTGCAGAGAGAGGTGCAAAACTGGATTATTAGAGGTCATTCATAATTTGTTATTAAAATATGGAAGGTTTCCTCCAAATAATATCATAATCAACCTTTTTATTAATATACACATTCCGAGCCATATTTGCTGTAAATTTAGGCTTTTTTTCAAGTTAATTTAGGTGACATTTAGCCCTATGAAGTGGGTGGCATAAGGACTGCAGAACTTTATGTTTTAACACAGCAGAGTCAGTGCCTCTTGCTGTGTCCTTATTTACAGCCTGAACTTCATCATTGTCAAGTTCATCATAAAATCCTGGCATTCTTTTAAGATGCTGGCTTCCCAGAAATGTTCCTTGAAGAAATGTCAATGAAAAACTTCTAGCTTCTCTTTTGTCTAAAGTCGTTTCAGGTATTTGTAATGGGGTTTTTGTGCAAATGGTCACCTAATTTCCTCTTTAACAGGTACTTAGCTTCTGTTAACATTGAGGAAAGTTTCATTAGGAGTGAAAAAACTGTGTGAGCAATGAATAAGTTGCTGCAAATAACAGAGCTGACTTGCAGTATCTTTGAATGAATCATGACCCTGGGTTTTTGTGTTTGTTTGCTGCTTTCTGCTTTACTCTATTCCCAGTGGAAATTATGCTGTAGGAATGGTTAGACTATTGGCAAGATTATTACATAACAACATAACGGTTAGATTTTTTGGTCCAGAAAAAATATTTTCCTTGACTTACTAAGCAGCATAAACATATTGGAAATGCATTCTGTTTATCTATATACATCTCTAAATGACAGGGAGCCCAAGGAAGATATAATTTCAGACAGTGTGTTGAATTTCAGAAAAAAATCTAATTTCTTGCAAGAAAGGAAATCAAGCCTCCAAAACATACAGTTCTGCCTTTTGGCTTATACGACTGTACCTGCACTGAGGAAGCTTCCTTGTCTTCTTCAGTCCTGCTTCACAGCTATCCAAGGCAGGCAATTTCTCTAAAAGAACTGGGGTTCGCTTTCTGCACATGTGCTCAGACTTCCCTCCAAAGGATGATGTGCCCACCTAGAGATCAGGTGCCTTGTAAATACTCTTGACATCCGTTTAGATAAAACTTACATTTAACAGTAATCTGTGTCAAGATGATCTGTTCTTAGTAACTGTCTGCCATAGCAATTACCGGAGATTGGTTTAGCTGAACGATGGCAGGGTAGTTCACCTAGCTCCAGCCTTTTGGCTTTGCTGCTGAAGACCTGGGGCTGCGTCTGTGGTACAATTTACAGCAGAATATGAGTTTTCATTCATTTATCCTTAGGAGACTGAGACAGTTTACAAGGTTTATGCATTTGATAAGATCAAAGGGCTTGAGAATGAAAGAAGCTGCTCAGATTTATTAGCGTTATTATTAACTCAGATGACAGTTTATGGTCAGCAGTGTTTTCCTCTATGAATGGCAGGGTGTTTCAACTGCCTTCACAAATGCTGTTACAAATATCTGTAGTACAGATGATTGACAGCTTTTTGAATGTTTTAAAAGTAAATGAGAGTCTTTTACACAAGATGACCATGCATCTTGACTGAAGTTTGACACTGCTTTTTGTTGTTTTTTTTTTTAAGTTCCCACTTACATCATAGAATATTTCCTTACCTGATGGTCTATCTCATCTTTTCCAAGTAGGGTCAGAGCAGTAATGGAAAGTTTCCTTAATTTTTAACTCAAATGATAATCCATCTTAGAACCTCAGTTAACATGCTGCAAATCTCACATTGCTCCACCGACTGCTGAGAGGTTGGTCTAGACTGATAATTTAATATAAATTATTGCTAACATGTTTCTGAAATTCACAGCAAATTTAAGTCTACAAAACCAACTAGCATTGCACATCAGTATAATTTAATTATGATGAAAATTTCAAGCATGTTAACCAGCATTTTAACATCAAAGCTTTGGACTTTAATTTAAGCAAGTACTACTATAATTATTGGTACGTACCCTTACACTCCTGAAAAACTAGCAAAGGGCTGTAAGTGTGGTATGCCTATGGATAACTAAGGAGGCAATATGGTTGAGAGGTCTAAAACCCACTCAGAATTAGGATATGTCTATTCAGTTTGCAGCAAAATTATCTTCTTTGTACTTATAATATACATGGTTTACTTTTTAAAAGAAAATAATCAGGAAGTGGCATAATTTCAGCCGTAATGTACTCAGCCAAATTTGCAAAGAAAATGGTTGCATTCCTGTTGTGTTACTTGAATCCAGTATCATAATCCTTAAGAGGTCAGTTTTCTTAAAGAAAAACAGTGTAGTTACAAAAGCAAATTACTGTGATTTTTGTGAATTAGAAAAGCTTTGTGCTTCACACAGTCCAAGGAACGGGAATGAGAAGCATTCAGTTTAGAGATGATTTCCTGTTCTCACAGGTTTTGCTTCTGCTCTGTTCTTGTCTTTCTTGGATACAAAACGATAATGTTAGGTCGTAAAAAATCCTTTTATTTATTGCTGCTTGACTTACCAGTTCTCCCCAGTTGCTTTCATTAATGGATTTGTTATTAACCTTTCTCAGATGAAATCTAACAACAAGCCAAGAATCTTTGGCCACTTGAACACAAAATTAAAATAATCTTGACTTATGGTATATTTTTTTCAGTTCACTGTGAGTTACCTCCTGAAATCAACTTTCCCTATACCATCAATGTACCAGTGCTCAGCAGTCTTCTACAGAACGGCCATTTGATTTTATGTCAGTGTTTGCTGTAGTTACTTGTTCTTGTCTTTCTCCAGTCTCGGGGAAGCACTTTTTCCTTCCTATTCCTTCCTTTTCCCAGCAATCTGAGAGATTCCCATCCATTTTTACCAGGCAGCAAAGGTGAAAGCATCTCTGTAATGAAAACACGTGTGAGGAGAGCAGAGCAATTTGCAGTGTCATAATATTATGACACTGGCATCATAACACACGGTGTGAACTCGGTGCTCCCAAGCAAGGAGCACACCACACAGCTGCTCCTGGCAGGGTGTCAGAACTGCTCCCAGCTTCTCTTGTCCCCTGCTGCAAAAGATACAAACCCCTTCAGTCTTCATCATCCAGCGCTATTAGAATACAGGGCAGCAAAAGGCAGGGGCAAATGGCTGAGGCTGTCTTGAGGCTTTTTAGGAAAATTAGCTGTGCCTCTGAGGGTTTTCTACTTGTAGTTAAGAGCACCAAAGTAGTACTTTTTCTGGGGCTTAACATTTGTGATGCACTGTTTACTTTCTAGATAGCTATTGAGGAGTGATGATAGGGTCAAATACTCTTTCAGCATCTTATGATCCAAACTGCAGTGAACCAGATGTGATAGCTGTGTAACAGACAGGCCCTGCGAGCTGCTGAGCAGCCAGCACCAAGCCCCAGGGTTTACGATGACTGCCGTCTTGTGATTCATGGGTTAACCACAGAGTTTAATTCAGCCACCAATGTCTCTACTTCTGCAAGCTAAGGGAGCTGCTAGCTTCAAACCTCATACAGTGTTTTCAGGTAAAGAATGGATGTGAGCTTCTTTCTTGTCCCCCTGCTCTGCCTTCGCTCTTCATAACAGCCGAGACTGATCATACAGCCTGTCACCTCACTAGGACAGCCCCATTCTTCTGCTAACATGAGAGTGTGTGAGGAAAGTTTGGGTAGGAGCAACACCCATGAGCAACACAGATATCTGTGAATTAGCTGATGACCAAGAAAAACTTTAACCTAGTCAAAGTCAGACACATGATGAATGACTATGGAGTCAAAAGTGTTTGAAAATGGTGTTTTGCAGTCCTTATCCAAAGGGTCTGGGGGGAGGTTGCAGTGGACACAAGAGATTCATCCCTCAAAATGTTGGCATGGAAAAGCTAAATGCAGATATGCAAGCTCAGTGGAGATCAGGCCTAAGCCTGATGAGTCAGACCTGGCACTGAGAGTTGTTCAGAGCAGGAGTATTTTACTAGTGAATGGTTAGCATTTTGTAGCAGTAGAAGCTATTTGGCATGGGAAAACTGGTTTTGGTACTGATGATTTTGCTTAAGTGCTCAAAGTAGGAGTTGCTCACATTAGCTCCTTACCCTGTGGCTACAGCACTATCCATGCTCTGTCAATCCAGTGCAGCTGCTCTGATACTTCCACCCTCCATATCCCCACACTTTGAACTTGTTACCATGGAGAGCAAAGAAGGAGTAAAGACTGAGAAAATGGACATGATGTAAATCTGGCAGTGTTATAAATCAGCTCTATTACACTGAACTCTATGGTCTGACTGGTGCCATGGTCTGTAAAGCACAGATGAGTCCCTTCCACAAACAGTGTCAGCAAGGAAATGTTCAGGAGCAATGAGGGGAAAGCCTTAGGATCCACCTTGAGCTTCTGTCACTGAAAATTTTCTAGTGCTTTATGAAGTGTGGCTAGAGTGGTACTGCTTATTTAAGTGCATGTGAAGTAGAAAGAAACAAGGGACTTGCTTGTTTTGATCAGTGGGAAAAAAACTAGGAAAAAAATCCCTCCTAGTATAAACATTCTGAACCCCTGAAGCTATCATGTAAGAAATATCAGTAGAAACCTGAATCTTGTTAATCCCAGTTGCTTCCTAGTTGTTGATTAGCAAACTAACCTAGGGCTATTGAAACGCTTGCCATTAAATGGCTCTGTAGAAACCAAGGAGCATCCTACCTTGTCCAGCTAACAGAAGGACAGCTTGAATACCTAGGGTTCGCCATCTTTTCCAAAGGTGGATTCATTGACTTCTCTGTCATTAGAGAGAGGATGGTGTTGTGGCCCATTGTGGGTGTCAGATACAATGTGGTGTTCGGAACCAGCTCTCTATAGCATTTACTCTCCAGCATACATGATGAATACTTACAGAACTTGGTAACTCCTTAATCTGTATAGCTGCTTACCCTCTCCAAAACAGGCAAGGGCTACGTGCTGTGATCAAGCCCTCTGTCAGAAATAAAGACTCATTAGCAGGAGAGAGGAAAACACTTCTAAACAGTTTGCAGTACTGTGTGTGCAGGAAAGGAAAAAGCCTGTCTGTTGTTTTGAAAACTGAGGGGATAGTTCCTTTCACAGGCATTAAACCTTAGTAAGGGTATTTTTAAAATGATCATTTGTTCTAGTCTGAGTGAAATAAAACGTCTTCTTCACTCTATATTGTAAAAGCACATTTGAGATTCACCTTCTTTTAGATATTGGTGCAGATTTAATTTAACATAACATCTTTAATGTCTTGCTATGAGAAGAGAGAGAAGTGGTATGTGGTTGAGTTACACCATGTGCCAGGATGCTGAGTCTCAGCAGAGATAAGATAACCTCACAAACAAACAACAGATGGCTGATGGCCTAATGCTTTGCTTTGGGTGAACATGACAGGGATTTATTCTTTCAACCTGGAGAAGGAGCCTCTGAAAGGCTGAAACTGCAGAAATGCATGACATGCGGGCCGGCACAGTTTGCTATGGGGATTCAGTCTGAGCAGATGGTATTAGAATACAGGTCTATTATTAGGCATCTGCTTCCCATCTCAGTTATACGATGCATAAGACTTAGATTAAATTCCCCAAGGAACGCCTGGATCACTTACTAATTTGTACATGTACACCTCTGTGTGTCTGTCTTTGAATTCAGACTATGGGCTACATCCTGAACTAGGTTACAGAGATGTACATTTGTGAAGTGACAGCAGTGTAACTGGAGGCAGCATCTTATCTGTGTTCTCACTGCATAGAGAACTCCTTAGTGTTAAATTAAGGATTAATACCCAAAGCAGACAGAAACCTCTGTTTCGTCTGAATAAATGCGCATGGATTCACCTCCTGAGAAAGCAACAACGTGTAAATGTTCTGTAAGACTTGCAATTAGGTAGAAACAACATGGGTCAGGATTTCTTTCTGCCTTATCTCCATTTTCCCTAGTATTTAGGTATATCACAGGATCAGCGCTATGGATGCCTTCATGTCAGCTGCTGCTGGACTTCGGGCAGGAGAAATCCTAAGCCCTGAGGGGAGGTTCTCAAAGCATCTGTAGTAATGAAAATGCCATATCATGTAAGAAGCCAAATTCTTAAGGCACTTTTGAACTCTGCTTTTTATGCTTCCCATGTGAATGACGTGAACCTGGTCAGCAGAGCCCAATGGCTTCCTGTCTTGAGGGACCGATCCCCTACTGCCCCTCCAGCAGCGTGGTTGGGCACAGTCTGTGTTTCAATGGCCAAAAACACATAACTGGCCCCTGGGGTGGGTGACCCAACCGGGTTGCATGCACTAGTAGAAAGGAGTTATAGCCCTCAGCACCTCCTCAGGCCAGTAACCTGCCTTGTACAAGAGAGCGGAGCTGCCCACGAGAGCTATGCCTTGCTAAGTACAGCCCAGGTTTGGGTCAAGGATCTGACCGTGTTTTACCAGCATCCCCCCACTCCCTTCCCTCACTGCTCCGCTCCGACCAAATTATGTGCAGGGGGAGGACTGTAAGATCTGTATCTCCCTTAACACTCCCACTCTGAAGCCTTGGAGCAATGAGAGAGAAGCATCCATAACGCTGCACAGCTTTCCCCTGTCCAAACCCTTCCAAAGGCAAAAGGACTGCAGTTTTATCTGCTTGACCTCTCTAAGGGAACAGTTGTATGGAGACTGAGGGAAACTAGCCCACTTTAATTAGACAAAACACTCCCAACCCAGCATCTCAGTCCCTTCTCTTCTAATTTTTAGTAATGAGTATGTTTTCATGCAGAAACGATGCTGCCCTAGATCTGTCTCAGGTGTAGCTGAGGCTGTTGTGATATCTGCTTGGTTTGCAGTGGAAGGGAGAGAAGAATATTGAACTTCAGCACCAGAAAAGTGACTCTGATAATTATATACAGCAAAATTCTGATCACATCAAAGAAAATAATGTATCTGTTAAGTTGTACTTATCTGAAGCAATTTCAGGCTAGCATAAGTTGCTCAATTAATAAATAAACAAACAGATTTAACAAACAGTTATCTCCCCTTAACTAGAGAATCTAAGGAATGAAATGTTACCACTGAGGTAATTCTTTTGCCTTTGAATTGCTACCATCTTGTGCAAAGCAAAAAACTACATTAATTTGCTGTTGTTGTCAAGTTCTTTGCCATGTCATTTATGGTCCAAGCTGTTGTTTGTAGGAATGAGGGTATGTTACCGAAGTTAGTAGTGCTTAAGTGTGTACAAGCTATCACATTTGATCCCAACCAGAGTGGGAGAAAAGGTGCTGAAATTCCAAAGTTTACACAGAAGTTGTGTTCTTACATCCATGGTGATCTGAGCCTGCATCCTAGGGTTGCTAACGTAGGCGAGAGGCTCACACTTTGTGGCTGATGCCAATATACAATTCATTAGTACCTCAGGTCTCCAAAATGTGTCAGGATGAGGCTACTACACCGTTGAAACGATCCAAGTGTGGGACTTCTGGTAGAGTATAGTGATGGCTGTACATCTTTTATGCTGACTTTGCTGATCCACCTGAGTATGCAGTCACTTTTAGTCCAGGATTTCCAGGTGTCCATCAGCTTTGTCAGACCTACAGTTGCATAAAAGCTCATGTCCTTCTTTTTCCAGTTGGGCAAGTATCCCAGCTACTCCAGACAGTGCTGATGAGGTGGAAAGGAAAATTGGACACCTTTCTCCTGTTCTTCCTGCAACTATAAATCAGTCTGGCTCAATTAACCCCAGCTCATATGATTGCATGAGAACAACGATATCTCTTCCAGCTGTAGTGCGGTTACAACCGTATTTAATTGCATTGTACTTCATTTTTGCTGACTACTGAGCTAATCTCTTGAAAGGTTAGAAGACAGATGAGGCATGATAGTAGCACAGTAAGTTCTCAGAGGAAAGTTTTCTTTCTAAGGACAGGGTGGAAAGAGATGGGTGGAGATCTGACATCCCATCAGCCTTTGCAGGTGGGGAGGGCTGTTGATAGCTAGGGGACTAGTCAAACTATTTCAGTCCTGAAAAAAATCAGTGTCAAAGGCCACTGCACTGATCCAGAAAATGCTGTGTATTATTAAGTTTTGCACATTTTTCAGTACTAAAAATCATTCTAAGTGCAGAGAAAAACTAAATACAGAAATGGGAATGGAGAATAAAGCTCCTTTCATGAAAAGAGATGTAATGAGCAGAGAAAATTGCCTCTTTTCATTACAGCCTTAAGCTTGACCTCGTCTTCTGTCTCACAAGCTGTATTTTTCATTTTTATCCATAGAAATATCTTCTATTCCATGTACTTAATCTTCCTATTGAAGAAATTCAGACAATGACAGCAATGATGATGGTGAGGAACCCTGTTTTATGGGAGCTAACCTGTGGTTGTTGTTCATCCACACAAGGCTTCTAAAGAACCTGAAAGTGTTTCCCACCCAGCATTTGTAGTCAATTAACATTTTTCACCCTCAGCTGATGACGTTTCAGATTGAATAAACCGTATCTATCGTTGCTAAAGTGAGCTGTCAGATACATGAACCCCAGATTACTTTCATTTTAAAAAAAAGAAGGTGATAAAGCTTTATGGATAGATAAAGCAAGCAGGAGTCTACCCCAGCATAGTTTGCAGGTGGCATAAAAAGAAAATGTCAATCTTTCATTAATCACCAGCAACAATTGTTTCCTGTAAATCTAAAACTTGGCAAAAGCAATATACCTAATTCTCTCAGTGTTTTACTGAGGAGGTAGAAGTTGATGGGAAAGAGTGACAAAAGTATTTATACTTCCTTTAGAAAGTAAAATAGAATCAATCCTGAGTAGAGCATTAGACTTTGCTAGAAACAAGGGAATTTTGAAGAATGAAACTCACTGATGTAGCTGAAACCTTGAATTAATGACGTAATGCCATATGCAGCTAAACAGGTCTAGAATGTCTACGTGTCCAGAAATGTGAAATGAAATGAGCCTGAACAAGGAGAAACACATCTGATTTTTAATTTCTTTATTCCATCATTTTCCTTTAATAACAGGGGATTGAGCTGCGCTACCCATTAGTCTTTACCACCATGCGCTCAGAGCTTGAATCTGAATTGCTCATTCCAGGATATGGGTTTTGTTGGGGTTTTTGTTTGTTTGTTTTTGCTTTTCTCTGTGTATGTATGGCCTGCATTCCTGAGCATACTGCTGTGTATTTGGCTGCATTAAAGAGATCCTAAAAATATATATAATAATAATTAAGAAAAGAAAAATTAATATAATACGACATATTACTGGCTCATCTCATCATGATTCGTAGGCTTTCTTGAATCTTTTTTCTTCATTCTTTTCTCTCAGTATCTCCTCACAAGAGACAGTTGTCACATCCTTGATGACTCAGCTTGGTTTTACGTGAAATTTTTGTCCTATTTTTTCTTTTATTTTGGAGATATGGGTTCATAATATTCTTTTATTCCAGATTAAAATTAAGTGGCTATAATCACTGGAAGAAAACCCAAGTTTTTCATTGGGTGGAAATTGTATTGAAAGTATCCACAGTCTTATAAAATGTTTCCATTTTCTTTCTTTTTTGTCAGAAAAAGCAGATTGAAAATACAATCTTTTTTGGACAATGATTACTTTTCCATCCAATTTTTCTCTGAAAAAAATATTCATTATTAATGACCAAACAAAAAGGAAGAAAAAATATTTTTTAGATTTAATTTTTCTTCCCAAAAGCTGAAGGTTGCAGTAATTTAAGGTGTAACCAACATAACTTCACAGTAATTCTGGTAGTTTGTACTATTTGGGAATCTGAAGCAATGTGCTGGAGGCTAAACTTTTTTTCTGTGCTGACCTTGTTCAGCTGTGCATTTATGGAGTATGAACTTCCAAATCTCTTCTAAGATGGGCAGGTCACTTACCTGAATTTGAATAATTTTAGGATTTAAGGTGCTTCTAAGAAACATGGTTAGAAGAGCTGACATGTTTTCAAGCTTGGTTGACACCTTGCATCTTTAACAGAAGACGACAAGACAGAGCTCCTGCTCTTCCAGGTCTCTTTATGTGGTCTTGAAAAAGTAAAATCACCTTCCCTACTCCTGCATTTGTCAGGATCAAATATTCATCACTAGACAAGATACCATATCCATTATTTTAAGGGGAAAAAAAAAGGTGATGATGAATTGTGTAGGAGATTAACGCAGCCAAAGAGCCTAGCAAGGTTAATACTCTGCTTGTGCACCACTGCCTCCCAATGAAAGCTTTCCAACAGAAGAGGAAAGACCTTCTCTAGCAAGCGTTTTCCTTATTGACATGATTTTTTATTGTTTATTCATGCTCACTACAGCAGGGAAGACCTATTTTCCTCCAAAGAACCTATTTATACTGCTTTCTAATTTTCCATTTCAATGGCTTTGTGACTTGTCCTTCAGTTTTGCAGGGTTTTCTCTGCTAGAGGAGTTTTCCTCTTCCTGCAAGCTGAGAGGAACAATTTGAGAAAGAGTACAATGTAGATCTTTTTTCCAATTAAACCAGGTAAAAAAAAATCCATGAGCTGCAAATGTGCCTTCTGTATTTCCTGCAGATGTCCTGCTGGCCAACCAAGTGATTTAAGCTGCAATTTAAAAAGCCTTTACAGACCAGGAAGGAGTAGGAATGCAAAGCCATCTCTAAAGAGCTATAGATGCAGTGCTTTTAGCAGCTGTTTTGCAGGTACAAGAGAAGTATGTCTGTGCTTATTTGGACTTGGCAAGAGTGAAAGACCCCAGGGACTCAGGTTTAGGGACACCATGTTTGGGTAATCCAGCTCCATATCAAATGCTGACATAGCTTGTTTCACTTTTTCAGCCAAGTGGTTCCTGTAATTTCCCGTGAAAGCAAAGTGACACACAAAAGAAAAATAGATTATTTCCTTCCCTTCAGGAACCACTGTGATTTAGAAACACCCAAAGGAAACCTTGGGTGATTCCTGGAGCATGCAGTATCTATGTAAATCCAAAATGGTTTAAATTCTGGCTGTTCAAGGAATTCACTACTGATTTTATTTTATTTCATTTTATAGGATATACTACAAGGTAGGGCATTGTTCCATACAGTGAAAGTAACTTCTTTTCCTGAAAGCACTTTGTAAAAGTGATTAAGCTGTCTTGGAGAACACAGATATCCCCACTGCTGGCTTTCTCTGTGGGAAGTTAAGGCCAGATCCCTCTGATACAAACTGTGCTGTCTACAGCTTGAGGCACCGGGGACAAAAGTCACAGCCATTACCTTTCTAATCACACCAGACACCTCTTTGGTCTCTCATGTGCTGCAAAGATTTCTCAAGCTAGTTTTCATTACTCTGGCTGCTCAAACTTTCAGGCTGCTTTAAGGAGCTAGAGACTACAAAACATAATGTTAAACTTCTGCTCTCCACTGTCTTTGCTGCACACATCACACAGAGGACTGGCAAGGGCTGGTTACTGGCTGCTCTGGTAGATCTCTGTTTATTCACATGAAGCTTCAATAAGGACCACATTAATCTACTCTCTGACTGCTTTGTTAAGGGATGGGAAGCAGTCCATAATCAATGTCTTTATCATACAATCATAGAATAACATAGTTTGGAAGGGAACTCAGGAGGTCTATAGACCAACATCTTGCTTAAAACAGGGTCAGCTGTGAGATCAGACCAGCTTGGTCAGAGCTTTATCCAGTAAGGTCTTGAAAAATTCCAAGAATGGAGACTACTTCAATAACTGTCCTCATTGTAAAAAAACTTTCTCTTGTATACAGCCTGAATCTCTCCTGGTTCAATCTATAACCATCCTTTTTTGTTGTCCAATCCTGCTCCTCAGTAAAGAGCCTGGCGCTCCCTTCTCAATTGCTTCCTTCAAAGTATTGGAAGGCTGGGTCCCCCTAAGCTTTTACTTCTCCGTGCTGAAGTTGTGTGTGTGTATGCAATTTTCCTTCTTTAGTCACTGGTGCAGCAGTCAACTAACACCGAGGTTTTGGTTATTGTTGTTGTGTCTGTTTATTTAGTAATTACATATGCATTATAAGTAAAATAAATTTCTGTCCCGTCTTTCATATGATGATAAGCACTAGTAGAGTGACACACAAGTCCACAGGCACTCATCAGTCTAGTCCTATTGCCCTGTTTAGTCAGATGGAAATTCTCTGTGATTCAGGCTTATGTTTTTAATATGCAAACTTTTTCTACTGAAGCGTTGGAGGCAATGCTCCTCTGCCTCATCAATGCACTGCAGGGCCTGTGGTTTCTTTGAAAATGTGGTGGGAGCTGGCACAGAATTACGCATTCACTCATGGGACACAACATCTGTGAAGGACTTAAGGCGATTTTCCTAGCAGGACTATATTTTTGAAGATTTTTTAATAATTGTTTCAGGAATAGAGTCATGGCTCGCTAGCTAAGAAGTCTGTGTCTGAATTAGATGTGGTTTTAGTTCCCTATTCCACTATGGATTTCTGTTTAAACTGCATGGGTCTAAGTAACAGGGCAATCATCTAATCTTTCTTTATAGCCAAAGAAGAAAAGCAGGCAGTTCCAGGGAACGATTAATTCCCTCCTAAACCAGACACTTAGGAGAGGTCAGCCCTATAAGCACCTCTTTTGTCTAACGACTCTTAAGGAAAAGTCTATTTTCCTAGATCAGTGCAGGCACCTACATTTCAGACTTTTAAAGTTAAGTGAGATGAATCCTACTCTCAGTTTTTCTGAGCCTTGGTTTTTGCCTTTAAAATCATCAGCTGTGTCTCAAGAGGGATTAATTGGGAGGATAAGAGCCTTAAGGATTTTGAGGCATCCAGGTGCCATGTAATAGAGGGAGCTACGAACTGTGGCTTAGTAACATATATGCTTCCAGTAAGGTATAGATAATGTGGCTGTGTTGAGTGAAAGCAGTACAAAAAATATGATGGAAGATCTGTAGCTGAGGTCCTCCTGGAAACAGGCACAACATATCTCCCAGCTTCCTCCTCCAGATCAGGGCATGGAGAAGGTGGCACTGCTTCTCCATGCAGGTGAATCTGCAGAAGTACCATGCTAAAGAGGAGGAACCAAATAAATGAAACTCAGAAATTCACCTCAGCTTCCTCAGTTTCAAATCGTGCTTTAAATTTTTATGTGGAATGGTGTGATGGGTATAATATACGATTCCATTTCAGGTAATTACATTCTGCCTGTTTAAAATTCTCCCTGTAGTTTCCACTGGGAAAACAATTCTTCATTCCTTCCTCCTGCACCCCGCTGGGTAGATACTATTGCTGTCAGAGAGTGGCTGCTGTGTGCCACCCCCATGCCCTCCACGTACATACATACAGAAATTGCGGTGATGTTAGCTTGAGCCCTGCATATGCAGATTTTTGTCCTGCCTGCAACTGAAATTGGTTGGAATTGCCTGGGCGTAGCTGAGAGCAGTATTTGACCTGCAGTTTTCAAACCACAGGGGATGAAAAAGGCTGTGAAAATTCAGTGTTATAGTCAGTCTCTGTATCTAGAGAACAACTTTTTATCAACAATTCAGAATCACATCATTCTTCTCATCCCCCAGTGAATCAGATGAATATAATTTGATGGATTGTGGGACTGGGTAATCTGAGGCAGGGAGAGTTGAAGTGACTCTCTGGCTACCAGGCAGTGGAATGGAGTCAGATGAGTGCTTGCAATCTGGTCTGAGCTGCTCAGGAAGGTAACAGCCTCCCAGCTGGATTAGGTGGTTTTACAACAGGTGATTTAATTGGTCTGTTACTGGGCAAAGAGCCTAGGAGCACTTAAATGATCACTGTCTGTTGAAAGAGGTAGTAACCAGAAACAGACTGGGGATAGTTTGTCTTAGAGCTCCAACCCAAACTGCCAGCACTTTTTAACCAGGTACTGAGTCAAGGGGAAGACACGGCTAAAAGGAAAGTAGATACTAGCTTAGGGAAAAGCTTCTGCCAAACCCATGCGCAGAGAAAGCCTTATTCTGTGGCTTTCAAGGTTAGTCCCACAATTCATTATGTTTAAAACTCTCCAGGCACACACGTGGGGAAAATTTGTTGCGTTTTGGGGGGCTTTTTCAGCTGCTGTATCTATATTCCTAGGCAGCTGCAGCACTCAGTGGTGTGTGCTAGCACTCCTGGAGCCTGCTTCCCAGTGGCATGAAATGAGGCAAGAAGACCCGGTTGTTCACTCTGCAGACTGTACTGTTTCATTCTTCTCCTACATTCCTACAATTGATGAGTTTTCCTTTTTCTTGCCTCCTTTTTCCATTTCCCCCCCCCCCAATTCCCTTGCAAATGTTTCCTTCTCAAGATATATTTACATTTTATTCATGACTCTGTCAGGATTAATTTCAGCGCTTCACGCTGCCTGTGACTCCTCATGTATAATGAATGAAGCAGCAGCTGCTGCAGCTGACAGCCTGGGCACTCCAAGGGCATATACACACCAGCATCGTTGGCAACTTCTTACCAAATAGGATTTTAATACCCCTGCTGTCCGAAATGCACTTCTGGCCAGGACATGCTTTAGGAAAGAATTGTGGCAGCTCCAAGCAGAAGGTACTTTTCAGATTACTTTGTTGCTTTTTAACTATGTGCATTGATAATAGCAGCAACTTTGGGTCCGTCAGTGTCTAAAGGCTATAAGACACTGAGTGTCTGGACTTGATTACCTTGATGAAATCCTGTGGAATTACCTAGCTACCTCATTACTGTAAGAAACTAATCCTGGATCTGGAATAGCACAGACACAGCCTCCATTTTTTCTTTTTCATCACACTGAATAACTTATTTATAACATAACTCTCTAGATGACAAGGATGCTTTTGCACCCAGTATGCTTTTAGTGAGTCAGAACAATCTCTGGTTCTGCCACTGACGACTTACTTAGCCATTCGCATGTTGCTTCCTCTTGGTGTCACGTGCTCTTCACATTCAAAATGGGGAGATAATATTTCTTTTTGCTTCCCAATATTTTGCCTATTTAATTAAAAACCTTCCTTAGAGGAGTGTATTAGATGTTTGGATGGAACCTAACACTCCGGTATCTTGATCTTCCAGGAGATTTTTAGATTGAGCCATAATAAGAGCAATTAAAGTAATAAAATGTTTTTTTGGGGGATCCCTAACTGAATTGCTACCTCAGCTATGTACAGTATCCATTTGCAGCCAAGCAAATAAAGAACTGTAGATTTTATCCCAAAAGACAGTGTTTTGTCTCTTTTTCTAAATGATGGAAAAATCAATTTTGAGGTAATGTGGAAAAAGGTATTTCAGATTAACCTTTAAAGATATCAAAATATCAACATTTCCAGATGATCAAGTTTGCTTAAATAGAAAAGGTCATCGTTTTTTGTTTCCATATTTCTAATTATTATGGACTTCTTTAATTTTGACTCCATAAATACTTTTAACATTTTGGCTTCTTTGCCATTTTGGGTTGTAAAGTCACTTATAGCATACCAGGTTGTCATTGCAGACTTGACCTCTATCTTCAAACCATGTCAGTCAAAACATCAGATGACAGAACTCGGATTTCCATCTTCACATGCACTTGTAAATGCAGCCCACAAGGTCAGATACAGAATCTCCTCTAGCACCATTGTTAACTGTTTCTTCTGGCTCATAAAATTCATGCTTCTTAGGAAAAAAATAATCAACTTTGAGTCTTATAAGGTGGTGTTATTAAAACTTCTTGCGAAATGCTGTGTAAATATTACAGTCTTAAAGAATAATTAAATGCCCAATTCCAGAGAAATTGGACGGATTAGCTAGGTGAAAAACTATTCATCCAGGGAGTAAGGTTTTGTGCTCTGACTCTTGCTGACTAATTTTAACAGTGTCAATTTGACAAATGAAAGAGTTTGTTAATTTTTCACAGGTGGGGAAAGTGAGGCCTGTGATGTGCAGATGGTTTGTCATAGACTCAGTCACTGGAAAAATCAGGATCATCACTCAGAGGGATTCTTAGCCTGAAGCACTGCATACAGTCCAACATGCTTGGTTGGCATCAGCAACCTAAAATAAATAGTGAGGCGCCAGCCAGAATAGAGCACATATCTTAATGATGGATTTTGCAGAGGAAATGGCTCTGGCCCCTCACTCTGCCCACTCCTGTGTGCGAATGCAGGACCACTATTCCTTACAGCGTTTGAACAAGGGTTTTTTTCAACTCTTTTCTCCAGTACTTTGTTGAAACTGTTACACACCATTACTGTGACTTCCACTGATTTTCCCTTTCCACACTTTTGTACTTGAATCTGCTTTTTTTTTCCTTCTGCTGGCTGAAGGCAATGCAAGGTAAACCGTTGCTTTCCCAAACCAGACATCTGTTCAGTTAAAAGTGTCAGATTCATTCAGATAATCTGTCACTTAAATACTTCTTCTTTACTTGACTGTTGTACCTTTGGAAATTTTGTAACCAAAACGGGTCTAAGAGAAGTTATTAAACAGGAGACTCAGGTGCTGGCAACTCAGAAGATGCTACTTTCCTCTTTGCAGGTGCTAATTTTTTTGATCCAGCATGGCTGTGATCAGGACACTAACCAGATCTGATGCCCCACGCACAAAGCCATTCATCCTTGCGATTATCAGCTGCACAGTAACTCCTCTTTTGGGAGACTTATCATCCTGGCCTTGGTCCATGCCGTACTGTTACTACATTCAACATATAAATTCTAAAATATGCCGTGCATTGTCATCTGGGTACTGTATTCTTTATTGGCTGCCATAATGGTATGTGTTGTTGCTATGCATGGTTAAACATTGAGGGATAGCTCGGGATTTGTGTGGATATTGCTGTTTTCTGTACTGAATTTTCTGCTGTAGAAACCTCTAGATTCATAATTCCCAACCTTGTGAAAGCCAAGCCTTTATTTCCTCTTAAGGAAATAAAGCCAGTCACACATATCCTGACTCCCACAAGATGCTGAAAAAAAATCTATTTGCGCATAATCTGCTTCTTGGACCTTCACATCCCCCAGCTTAAGATGCCTTTGATTTTATCGTATCTGCTGTCTGTCAATAACCTACCTTTATATAAAGCCATGAGACCCCCAGCAGAGATTGTACAAGTATTATTGGAAGCTAAGAGGGCATGAGTGTAATGTTATTCTTCTAACTTTCATACTCTTACATGGAAAGGTTGTTCTGGTGCTGAGTGCCTCTGAGAAGAGGACATTCTTTGTATTGAATGTCTCCCTTATCCTCCTTTAATTTATTCAGATGTATTTATATCATAATGCCACAGGCTGTTTGGCTGTTTGATCCCAGCAGCAAGGAAATTAAATTGTTCATTTTCTGTCATGGAAAAATAATCAAAAATCTTGGAGATTGTCATTATAGTCATTAAACAAAACAACTTGTCAAAAGCACAGAGGAAGACTGTCTCTGGACTCTCCCAGCACCTGCTTGGGCTGGGGAGATGTGTGGCTCAGCTTCTCATGGCAAGACAGTTATTGTCTCAAAACTGATCTGGAGGGGCTGAACAAGCCTTGCTTGTTGCTGGCAGGGAACCAGCCAGCCTAACCTCATATAGTCTCATAGATTCAAATGTTATATATTATACTCAAGTTAGCAGTGGAGACACTCTGGTGGTTTTTTTTTCAGTCTAAATCCTTGGTTACAAACCACTTGAAGTACCCCCTGATTTATGGATTGATGGCATTTTCTCAGTCCAAATCACTGAAGAATTCACAGAAAAATCCCTCATTATTTAATTAGTGGCCTGTTTTCATGCAGAGAAGAGTCAGAATGAGTAACGGAGAAAAACAAGACTCTTGGTCCAAGGACTGTCAGGAGAACCAGGCAATAGGAATGCTTCAGTACACTTTATCTGGACTGTGAGAATTGCCCTGTACTGTACCAAAAAGCCAAGGTGTTATTTGCTTTTGGCATGAATGATATATTCAATTCAAGGTTTATCTTGTAACTTGTAAGTGTGAAAAACATTGTAGCAAGGACTGTTAAGCGCCCCCCCCCCCCCCCCCCCCCCCCCCCCCCGATGCTTCCAAGTTAGAAATTAGTTTCCAGGGGCACTTTGGGAACTGTTTGTCTCCCCATCTGAGTGAGTTCTTCTCCCTCCACCACATTAAGGAAAGAGGTGATGACTTGTTCACTGATAAAAGAAAGTGTAGCTTGTAGTGGTACTTCAAAGTCTGTAGAAGAACAATTCCCTGGGAAGTAATCTAATTCCAGCTGGGAACTGGATGTGTGTGTATGGCTATATACATATATTAAAAGCAACCTTTATTTTCACTTTGCTAGCAATCACTAATCCAAAACCCTATAGCTTAAGCAAATTTGGTACAGCAATGTTGAGCTTATCATAGGTCAGTATTTTTTAAAAGTGCCTGGGCACCTGCATCTAGTTGCTCACGCTGTTACATTGCTAGAATGGTTCCTGGAGGGGATTTGCCTCATGCGCTCTCCCAGTCACTCAGGAGCTAGCAGCGGTCACAAGCTTCTCTCAACAGGCAGCCTGGATGAAACCACCCTGTTGGAAGGATGAGGGGATTCGACAGTACAAATGGACACCAGTCTGTAGCTGTTCTCCTTGGTGCTAAAGAAAGCACTGGCATAATTAATTTATGAGCTTGAGAGGCAAAATCATAGCAGCTCTGTATTGACACACAGAGCTTTTTTTTCTCTTTTCTCTTTTTTCTTTTCTCTTTCCTTTCTCCCCTTTCTTTCCTTTTTCCTTTTTTTTCTTCTTTTTTTTTTTCTTCTTTTCTTTTTTTTTTCTCCAGGGTAGATAAGCTTATTGATGCAGACAAGCTTCACTTGCTTTTACATACAAGAATCTAAATTCAGAAAAACAAGAGAGAAATCCATGCAAGTAACCCTGATGGGCCAGTAGCAAAAGAAATCAGACATAGGAAAAAATTTGTTTCACTTTTCTTAAACTAGGGTCTAAAACCATAATTATTAAGGATCATTATTACATATGAAAAATCTAAACATGGGGCCAATCCCCTCAAATTACCCAGCTTCTGCATAGTGCTTTTCTGTCCAGACCTTTAGTAAGAGTCCTTACTGAGTAAAGAGACTGCAGGCAGTATTTGTGCAGTCAGTGTTTAGAGTGCATTTGATTGCATTAGTACTTGTATATCGTGTGTTAAATAAGCAGAAAATGATTAAGACACATTTGTTGAACTGTGACAACTGTTGTTCTTACCAATAATAACAGCCACCATTATGCATGTGAAATGCAATCAGATGCTGTGCTTCAGGATGTCAGCTGATTGCTTCTGTTGCTGAAGGTATGCAGAGGAGGGTCAGAAAGCAATTTCTGGTCCTTATGTATTGCCATAATTTAAGGGTTGAAGGAACGTGGACATGATAAACTGCTGGTCTTATAAAGAACGGCATATATTACTAAGATCCAAGTTAGATTTGCCTTGGTGCTTTGTCTGGGTGACTAGCACCTAATAAGAACTCCCTTTTCTCTTTGATTTTGGTGTGCCATGAAGGATCTTTCAGAAAACTGGGCTTGCCTCCAAAAGGCAGCCAGAGCTTGTGTGTAGCATCCTGCAAAAGTCACTGGATGAGTAAGAAAAGGTAACCCCGTTTCTGAGGCAGAGTACTGCTAGAAATTGTAATGAGATGAATGTCAATATGACCTTCAGAAAGCAGTTTCTCTTTCCTGAGCTGTCAGGAAAGTAATTGTGTCTCTGATTAACCATTTCCTCCCAGAGCACCTACTGGGAATATCCCAGCTGTGTACTCTTTCTTTCTATAAGAATAACCCTTATAATACCACACAGGTCCACAAGCCCACCTTGCTACCCACCTGCTTCTCCAGGACTTGTCCAAGCCAGTCGCAAAGGGCAGGTTGGCCAACATTTTCCTTTTCTCCTTTCTCTGTGGACCATAAAGACAGGCAAAGACCCGCTGTCACATACACTAGCACTGAGTGAGCTTCTGTAGCCTAACTCCAGTTTTGCACCAGAAAAAAAGGGAGCAGATTCAGGCCAAGCAACTGTCTGTGAGTGATTAGAGGCAAATGGGATTTGGCAAATATCGAGTTGGCAGGAGGCTTTAGAGAAAAGCTCTTCATCAGTGGGTTCCCCATGGTGCTTTGAAGGGTCATTGTGTGTGCTGGCGGGATTCTCATGTTTTCTTGCTCCCTCCTTCCCAGAGGCATTTTGAGGAGGAAGATCATTCTCTGCCAGATAATCACTTCTTTCCTTCCTCTCCCTATAGCACACCCTTCCTTCACATGCTTGTTTATCATGCTGAGCCATGATGTGAGGTTTTGCTTTTCTGTTTCTGCTCTGCCCTCCTTTCTCTCCTTACATAATTTTTTGTTGCAGAAGCAAAGCCTCCAGAGATTTTTGATCAGTGAAATACTTGGGTCTTCATAAATTGCTTCTAAGTCTAAACGAACCCTGTGTTTAATAGGACAGTAGCAAGGAACTGAGTGAATGCTAATGGAGGGCTGGAGGAGAAGGTCTTGCTTCAGGTTTACCTTCACAGGTGTCTCAGGCACATACAGGAAGACTTTAACTCACTACTGTGACAGAGACACCTTCCTTTACTGAAAGAATGGGGTAGATGCTCAGGGAACTATGGAGTCTGGGGTGATTCAGCCTCTTCTGGCCATTTTCTTCACATTGTAATGGATCTAAGCAAATTTCTTCTGCTGTCTAGGCAAGGGCATTTATCATACTCAGGCTGTACGGTGCCTCTGGAGACGATCAGATCAGACAGGTAACCAGAGATTTGAACTCCCCCTGAATGGCTATATTCCATGCATCTTCGGAGCTAGAAACGTCTGAAGGTATAAACTCAGTCAGAGAAAAATATTAGCATGGGGACCTGGGTGAAATGTGGGTGATTTTTTTCTAGGCTTTGTTGAATTATTGACAGTTGAGGCTGGTTGGTAACATTCGCAGAGATAAGGTTTGCTGTGGAGAGTAAGATAAGGGTCAAAGAGAGGAATTATGTGTGTGTGTGTGTGAAGGCAGGGGAACCCCACACCAGCTGACAATATTCAGGCTTCAGGCTGGGTATTCATCAGGCTAGAGTGGAAGGGAAGAATGGAACACCATAAAATGAAGTTTGGTTTCAAAAGGCTGAGATAGCTTCAAGAAGGCAACAGGTTTTTGCTGCAATGGGGGATATAGTTCCTCCAGACAGAAAGACAGACCGCTATAGAGCCATAGGTTGACTATTTCAGTGTCTGCAGGTCACCACACAGGTGTGGTGTGATCCTCCTAGCAACCAACAGAAAAATGTCTATGGCTGTGGTGGAGGTCTGCCAATTCCCTCTCAAATCCCCTGAAGCCTGGCTTTGCTGGCTGAGGCTGGTCTGGGTCAGGATCATGGAGGTGACATTGCACACACCTGCCCCAGCTGCTAAATGCGGTTGTATTACAGTGCCTCTACCCTGGAAGTGGTTAAGTTATCCATGGATGTGGATGTGAATATGCACTTATCTCTGCTAACAAAATCCCAGGGTTTGTCAATCAATGTTTGAGGAGTTTATCTTGTTCGTACATTAAACTGTCTGCTGAATTATCTGAGTCCGGTTTTGCATGCTTCAATTGCAGATGGCAAACATATTGAGCAAATTCCTAATGAACTGATTACTCAGCTTAGCATTTAAACCACCACATTTAACATCCTTCAACCCTCATAAACATATTGAACTTCTAAAAGGATTATGGCTGCCAGGTTGCTGTGTCATTCCTAAAAATTAACCTAGGGATTTAATCAAAGATATCATCAGAAACAAGAATGAATGAAGGAGGTGCTGAGTTGATAAGAAGTACTAAACTCAAAGGAAAAAATATTATGCTGAGAGTTCATCTTCAAGAAGGTTTGCTGAAAGCAAGTGTAAAAGACATAGGTGTGATATTTCCTCTAAATACTTGTGCAAAGTTATATACTGTGTTTGGCCATTTTTAGCAAGTAATTTCACATTCTCAGGTGTGTTTTGTCAAATTTTCAAACACCTTCTTTCAAAGTCAGGAATGAGGGGAAAACCGCTGGGCCTTTTGAAATTAGCAGTAAAATTTTAATGGGCTATGAGCATTTCAAACCTTAGTGATGGTATTTATACCTATAGAAAAAAAGACTGATCCATTTCCATCCCTTAAAATCTTCAGACAACGTCTTCTGCAGAAAACCAAAACTTATCTATGTCTATAGAGGCAACATATTCCGTGAGCGGCTGGTTTTAAAAGGAATTGAGGACACATGATTGTCCCTTTTTGATCATGAGATTTTTCCCTTCTTGAGACATGGTATTCCTTCTTTTAAGTGGTTCCAGGACTTGGCAGGAATCAACTGTGTGCAGCAAATCAGCACAAACTCTGTTTGCTGGAAACAAGGCCCAAAATGATTAATCTGTGCTGTATATACCTATATATGCATAGGTGGGCACATTTCTACTTCACAGAGTGCTGAGGACCACCAGCTGGCTCACAAGAACAAAAGAATAGCCACTGGGAGATGCATAAGATCAGAAAAGAAAAATAATCCAAGAAGGCCACTTAGAAGATCAATTGGTTTGCTGATTTATAAAAATAGCTGCATATCATTGAATTTATAGATGTTTCTTGGTGTCTGGGGAGGTGGAAATGTCAACTGGGAGGAAGACACAGCTATCAGAGGAGACACATTAATCCAAACCACCTGAAAGAAGGGATGGCCATATGAAAAATCCCTTATGTATCAATTGTTAAGGAAGACACACTGCAGCAACTGCATATAATGCTCGCTGGATAACAAACCTTCCACAGTGATCATGACTGCTAACACCTGGATCAGAGGCAGCTGTAGAAAGATTTCTATAGACAATAGTGAACTTCAGTAAAGAATGCTGTTTCTATTTTATGACCTCTTGACACCACAAGGCCACACGAGGGAAATTGTTCTTCCTGGCAGGTGACTTTCAGTCTGTGGTTGAGCAAAGCAGGATGTTTCTCTTGTTATTCTTTTTTGGTTCACGGCTATCAAGGAGTATGTCTTCACACTCTGGACATCAGATCTGTGATGAGAGCTGAAAAGCTGTTCCAAGTACGTTCCATGATCTCTTAAGTTTTGTGGCTATATCTTCATTAGCTATCTATGTAGCACAGTAAAGGTGGATTTATCTGTTTTCTCTGCTTTCTGTAGCTCTGTCTTCCATCTTATGTGATACATCTCTAGATTTTGCCAAAGAGAGGAGTAGGAGGTGAAAAAGGACTGAACTGGACACTCCAGGTACCCCTAGGTGGCATGACTATTTGTCCCAAATCCAATCCACATTGCCATCCTCCATTATTCTTTTTTCCCTTTAAGACCTGAGTTTTGGCAGTGGCAATCAAAATTGTTACAGGCATCTCTTAAGTTCTGGGACGTTTTGCTTTCAGTTTGTCACTTTATTAATTTATATAAATTTGTTGTCTCAGGACACAGTTCCATTGTTTTCAGTTGTAGACAGAAGATGTCAGCACTTCTAGAAACTGAATCATCAAATGCCATGTTGAATGATCAGAAAATGTTAAAACCACTTGTGAACACTCCTGAAAACCTTTGTTAGGAAACTTGCTGAACAGCACCCAAGAACTCATTGGCACAGGAATAGCTTGGACACAGGTGTCCAGAACAGTATTTAACTCTTCAAAATCAGGCAACCACCCACAATCTTTCTGATTCACAGAAAGTTACCAGGAAAGATAAGTAATGCATAATGCAGTTGTCCACTTAATTAGTAGCTCTTCTGTAAGTAGACTGCATCATGGCAAATTCCATTGATAAAGTTGTTTTCCCATTAGCAAAGGGTTTAATGTAGTGATTTTTTTACTAAATATAGTAGCTTCTTCATTGCCTTTGCTGTCACACCTCCCTTTCTAATGCTCCTGTCTCCATGTTACATGTATATGTCCGTGAGCAAAGGGCAGGATGCTCTTTGCACATCAAAACTCTGGAAAGCATCTACATAGTCCAGAAGAGCTAGTGAACTGATTCTTAGCCCAGTCAACAAATTTTCCTCTGAAAGGTTTTATCTGTGAAAGAGTTAATTTTATGGGTGAATTATATATTAATTTTTCATTTTGTGTCAGTTACCATTGATCTGAATGTTAATGAACATCAGAGAGTTAACAGATGCTTCATTGATATTTATTGTACCTTTTCCTTTCCATCGCTAATGTAGAAATTGTAGAAAACAAATAGAAATGAATCAAATTAGAAGTCTGGCTCTGCAAAAGAAGTCACGTTGCTTGGTAACAAGGACCCTGTACCTGGCAGATATTGATCATGATCCTCCTGCTTTGTGTGACATTCGAGTCAGAAGATAACTATTATCACAGGACTGCATGAAGTTTATCATGCAGTTGCATCAATGGCTAAATGACTAGTTACCGATGTTACTGGCTCCGACATCTGCCTTTCTTGAGCCATTTCCTCTGGAAATCTCTTTTCTGCAGAGTATGATAATTTCTTATTTCTACTGTGTTACACAAACCATTAATCTTCCTGCTTTTCCTAGTTCTTGCTGTCACCTCCTTTTGTAGCCGGAAGGGACTTAGCACTGCCAAACAAGAAACCTCCTGTCCTGTAATCTGGTGACAGCACAGCATATCTGTTCCCAGCAGGGCAGCTTCAGGGGCTGTACTCCCTCAGGAATATCAGCTGAGCAAGAAGATTAAGAATAAGAAATTCCCTCTTAATTCATCAGATAGGAAGGTACAGAAGAAACAAAAGGAATTACACACATAGAAGTAGCTACTGTCTGTAGTAGAGGTAGTTCATTGCATGTTGAGTTGCTAGGTGCATTTTTAGCCTTGCCTTGTGGATTCAGAGATTTATTTGAAGTGCCCAAGGGATGTCAAGAATAAATCTAAAAGTTGTTAGAGCCTGGGATAGGTGACAGAAGGCGGAAACTTTCGTGCAACCTCCAGCTATACTTTTACCTTCTCCAAATACTCCCAACAGAGAGAAAAGATTCATTAATATGTCATGAGTGAAAAGTGATAATCAGCTGGAAGATGGGAATAGTAATATTATGCTGTATGGAATCAAAGAATGGCTAAAAGTAGGTACTAGAAAGACCAAAGTACTGTAAGACTGGGCAGGAAAGAGAGCTGTTGGAAAGAAGCAGAAAATGAGATGCATTTTGTTTGATACAACCCAGGAAAGTGTACAGGGGTCAACACAACCGCAGCAAGCCCCATCAAAGGGAAGCTGTCAATGTGATTTGGAGCAGAAAACAGCTGCTCTTGGCATACGTTACTTCACTGTTCAATGCCCTGTATATGTGTGTGTTGATGGAACTTTTTCTGAAATTAACATCATCTTCTAGGGGTTTATGTGTATCAGTAGTTACAGATAGTAGCTGCTACCGACTAATTTAGGCAGGCCTGAGTAGGTGCAATGCACTCCAAGAGGTTCCCAGGGTTTCAGTAGAGAAGGCACAGGAGCAAAATCAACATTTTGATAGCTGCTATGTTGGTCTATGTTTTCCTGAAGAAATGACACAATTTAAGTTTGCCAGTTGCTTGCTTATCACTGACAAAATGCAACATCACAGCACAGTAATCCAGTGATTAATTTTAGATAATGTACCTGTAATTAATTTTTGAGCTTTTTTCATCTCCTTCTATTTTTCTGAGTTTTTGCGTACACGTTGTCTCTCTCCAGTCCGAGAGCATAGCTAATATGACAGCTCAGTGATACCTTACCAGTGTACTAGGAAGTGTCACTGTTTTCAAGGCAGAATGTATATTTCCATGTGCTTGGTCAAAAAACACCCTGTACTGTATACATTTCCTATGCTTAACACACCTGCCTCTCGTCAAAAGCTAGAAAAAGGTAGAAATATGCTTGCTCTCTACAAAAGAGGATGTTTTGCTTGGATGAATGCTAATCAAATGATTACATTCAAGCCAAGTTTCTCTTCAGCGCTTCAGTAGAGTGTTATGGCCCAGCTACAGGGGATTACTCAGGTAGCTCAAGACCTCTTTTGACTAGTGATCATTAGGCATTATATTGCTAATTATAACCGGTGGGATTCTATTCTTAGAAATCCTTTCCATACTAAAGCAAGCCACATAGCATTATTTTGGCACTTCAATACAGACAGGCAAACTGATGCCTTGAAAACCTCCATATGCTCCAGAAAAACAAGTTTTACTTTTAATCTAGATGAGAGCTTAGTTAGGCAGTGGTACATAAACTGATATTTCAAAGGCCTCAGAATGGTCTTGTCACTACTGAGAAATGCCCTACAGAGATGGTCAGACCAGCTCTGACCACAGGCTGGGAACAGTCCTGCTGGGCTAGCACGGTGTTTTGTTTGGCCATATACTCTCATAAGCCCAGGTGCATCAGCCTGTGCAAAATATTGTGTTACCTTTGCTCTTGAACCTCAGCTTGGCTGTTTCTGGATGGTGTTATTGTGTAACAGTTGTGACATTAGCATAACAGAAGGGCTCAAAAGACCCTGTGGGGCCAACAGACACCCTTTTTCAAAAGCCACTTCTTGAAACCAAGTTGCCCACCTTCACCTTAAGAAAATTTAAAGAACTAAAAAAATCTGATTAAAATAACAAATGGTTCGTGTATGTTTCTACTGGGGTAGAGAGATCATGCATTTTTTTAAGAGTTCTCTTGGGTCTTGTCAACAAGTCACAGAACACTGTATTTGTAGATCACCACTTCAGATTTTGTTTCGTTGAAAGTCAGTGGTACCAAGTCAGTCTGTGTCCAATGAATTGATGGGATCACACATTTCTAATGAACTGCTGTTTACACTGACAGTAACACCAGAAGGAAGCTATGCTGGAGGAGCCAGAGAAGAGAAAAAGTCAAATGGGCAGATACACAATTATTCTTGTCCTACTGTAGATATCAAAGATTTATTTGCTTTAAAACCACAGTTTATGACAGTCAATCCAAGCAGTAACATTCCCGAGCAAGGCATATGGGTACAAGGCATGTGATATTTTCCTGTCACAGAACTGTCTGTGGACCTCTCCCAACAGTAGGAGCAGCGAGAATGAACCAAACTTACTTTTGGTGTCTGTTCTTTGCATTTAACCTTGGGTGACAGAAGCTTAGGTAATGAGTTTCACAGAGAGGGTAAATGGGAAATTATTCATATTTCTTCATATGTATTATGATGCATCAACTGCCACTTGTTTGTTTTGTGTTCAGAATAAACTAATGGAGGTCCAGCCTCAGCTTTGAGGTAAACTGTGGCACTCCTTGCCATTGGACTATTAAATACCAACCGCATCTTTTATCTCAGAAAGTCCTCCATCTGCAAATTTTTGGGGCTTCTGAGAATGTTCTAGAGACATGTTGACATATGCTTGCTCAGCTCTTCCCTAAACACTTCATTTTGGCCACTGTCAAAACAGAAAACAAAATGGCTTTTTCATCTGGAATTCTCATCTGAGCCAGTATGCAAGGTCTAAGTCTTGTATATCCATTAGTTCCAAAGGTATTCAGTTTTCCATTTGCCATAGGACTGTTCAGAGAAAATCTTTGACTGCCCAGAACAGTCAGTTATTAAAATAATCTCTTATCATTTTTGCTTCTTTATATAGGTGATGTAAACTATGCTGCTTGTGTTATGACAAAGCTTTTTATCCATGTTCATACCTCTAGGGTAAAGTAGTAGAGCATTAGACTAGGAGGTTGGAAAGCTAGGTATAAGTTTCAGATGTGTTACTGGTTTCTAATACAGCCCCAAGCAAAATACTTCTCTATGCTTTTTCATCTGTAAAATGATGATGATGATGACAGAGCTCTGGGAAACCATTTGGCCATATTAAAATGGAAAGCACTGTTTGATAGCTTAGAGCTTATTATTATCACCATGCATAATGCAGGCCCTGCAAATTCAGAGCATCATGAAATGCCTGCTGTCCTCACTTATATAACTTACTCCACAAACTCCAGAGCACTACCATCTGAAGATGCACATCAGATGGAAACAAGCTATGGAAAATGAAACTTCCGTATCCATTTGGGGTTATGGATCAATCCACCAATTGGTACAACAGCCCCCCAAAATTATAGGAAAACTTGTTGATCTTGGTCCTGTGGAACACTAGCATAATTCCGCCAGCATCACCCAGGGGACTGTAAGCCTACTTACCTGACCAGGCAAAAGGGGAAAGCTGGTCTTCACCTCAATAACTCCCTGGCAGCCCGACTTCCTCTGCCTATACACAGCAGCTGCTGCAATCCCCAAAGCTTTCCTTCCTCTCACTGCAGTGACTGAGTTGTCTCTATTGTATTTTCTGTAAGTTCCAGGCATCTCTGCTCCATTCTTTTCATAGCATCATTTCTATTTGTGGTGTGATGTTGCTACTGGGCCAATGAAGCTATTTAATGAGCAGATAATCTTGTTGCTTCATAAGGAAAAATTACTCAGCATTACAGTTTATCCACAGAGCAAACAGATTGTCAAATAAAATAGCATATTATGTCCTAAATAATTAAATAACCACAGAGATATTTGTCATTCTGCTATTCAGCAGACTGGTGTCGGCTGAGAAAGCAGATATCTTATTCCAAATGATCTTGGCTTCTCTTTTAAAGCACAGTTACAGAAGGAAAGCAATTGTCAAAAAGGCAGTTAGAGGTTCTATATTTTTTCTCTCTCTGACTTCCTGAGCAAATTTGTTCCATTTATAATCACGCAATGATTTTTTAACTGCCAGCATTGCAACCTCAGACCTAGAAAATTGTACCAGGATTCCTCTGTTTCTCTTGTGCTGCTACCAGAGGAGGTATCAGAATCACCATTTAGCTGACAGGTTTGTTGATGAACAAAGCAGAACAGGATTTTGCTCACTTCTCATAACAATAGTGGCTCAGCTAGCTGAGCAGACTGATTTTTTTTTATTATTTTTTTTTTCATTTGTGTGCCAGCAGTGGTGGAAGATAGGAGTGCTAGAAGGAATACAGTACTTCTTTCCCAATGATGCACAGTATTGCTGTAATGAATAAAAAGCAAGTTTTCACCTGGTATGGCAGAGATATTTATTTGGCTTATTGTACAGTAAATAGATAAACTAGACAATAGTGCATGTTTTGAATGTAATGCAAGAAGATGCTGTTCTAAACATACAGTAATATACTGTATATTTAACAATATATAAAAATATAATAATGCTTAGAAAGTATCTGTGGACCTAATGTAGGTTTCAAAAGATCCCAAACCTTGTATGTGTGTGTGTTTATGTTCTTTCTTACTCTTGGCAGAATTTCCTTCTCTATCTTTCATTTACAGTAACAGGCTTCAATTGAATCCCAGACTGTTTAGATTTGTTGCCTTGCAAGTCATCAGAGCCTGAAACACCTGCTGTGTCCCATTGGAAAGAGGGAGTGTGAGGCTGTGGTATACCCAGCATGGTTTTCTTATTCCTGCGAAGCTGTGAGCTATATGACCTTAAAACTGCATCCCCCACCCACCCCACCCCCTATGATTTGTAGGCACTCCAGCTCAAGCAATATTTAGAGGTATACAAAATGCATAAGTACTGACTTTCTATTACTCCCAGAACTGTGGACATACCTAAATCAACTGGCTTCACAGGCATAAGAGATACAAAAAATTGCAGCAATAAAGATTTTATTACTCTAAAGTATTTTTAAAATAACCTTTTCCCCTCTCTTTTAAATGGGGAGTAAATGGGATACATGATAGTGTGGCAAGAGTGTTTTATAGGCGTGCTTGAGTAAGGCAGCCATTTCAAACTCATGCCAATAAAAGGCCAGCTCTTGCTGCCATTACTCATTTGTACAGTTCTAATGACTTCGATATGATGATATGCTTGAGCAATTTAGGCAGGATTCAGTACAAAATATTCATTTCAGGACTGTTTATTGGAAATTAGAAATTTTTATCTATGCTATAAATAATATTTTGGACTATGAAAAATGAATTGACATTTTAACATCTAATTCACTTTGCCAGAATAATGGCAACCTTTCAGGCTACTTGTTTACTTTTGCCCTTCTGTCTGCTGGGTCTGGAAGTGGACTGCTCTGCTGCACTTTGGGTTCTCAATCAATCTCACTTTCCTCTTTTCAGTTCAATGATAGGTGTTTCAAAGTCGGAGCAGTTACTTTCATCAGCTTCTATTCATGGCTTTGCTTTTCATCTTGAAACAGAACTAATTCCCAATAAACCTCAGCCATAGGACATCTGTCTCAAACAAACCTTTCACTTGGGGCCTTGTCTGTTGGAGTCCTGTTTAAAAAGCCTGCTGTGGCCCCTGGTTTATCCCTCTGATGCCATCACCAGCAGCGTAAGGACCAGGGGGGAGCACATTGTGCATGCCATCACTGGAAGTATGTAAAAGACGTGTAGGCATCGTGTCTGGGGAAATGGTTTAGTGGTGGACCTGGCAGTTAGGTTTACAGTTAGACTTGAGGATTTTACAGTCTTTTACAACCTAAACAATTCTATGATTCTATGACCTCCAGCTCCGAGAGAAGCTAACTGTCCTTAGGATACCAGAAACACAAACCCACGGGATCACCCCAGACGTGTGTGTTCTCATCATCAGCTTGTCTCAGAGCATCTCCTGTGTAGTGCCTAGTTGTGGAGGTTAAGAGACAGCATAGCTGACACAGGGCTTCCCAAAGAACATCTCTGCTGTATGTGGGTCATCCTGAGAATACTGTGCAGCTGCATTACCGTGGTGAAAAGGTGATTTCAGGCAGCTGAGGAACAGGCTCATTGGGCTGCTTCCCTGTGCTCCATTCATCCAGTGAGAAGCTGGTTTGTGTCTAGGGCTCAGAACAGCTATGGTGATGCAAAGGCTGACAGTAATAGCGGTGCTTAGCAATTCCTATATCAAGCCCTTCTGACAACTTTAAGGCTGACATTCCTCAATCAGTATGCACACGCATTTAAATAAAGAATCACATCATTGATTTTCTTGTCTCATTCTTCTTAACCCATCGAACTCCCCCTGTGTCACCATTTCCTGCTGTCAGACTCATGTCAGTCATAAGCAATCAGTCAGATACTTCACAATTAACAGGGAGAAAAGACGAAATTTCTTTCTGTTGGTACCAGATGTTTAAAGCCAGAAGCAGGATAAGCCAGAAAAGTGTTCCACCCTCAGAGTGCTGTAAGTCAGCCTCCTGTAGCATGGCTTGTTTTCTTGGCTATGCGTTGTAATTTTTAGTAATAACACAAGAAGAGGGTGCCCTTGATAGATTTCCTTTGATGGAGTGAGGTTTAGCTACTACTGTCATTGCCTGCCTTTGCATAAACCTTGGATTATACTGGGTATTCAGTTTGCTTACAAGGATTTGGTACTGAGATGCTTCAAAACAAGCTTGCTAGGAAAAAAAAAAAAAAAAGAAAGAGAAAATAATGTTAGAAGGATTTTCTTTCACAAGGAAAAAATCACTAGTGTAAGAAAGAAAACAGTCAGGCCCAGAAGCATCTGCAAGGCAACTAACCCTCTCCAAAGTAATTGCTGGACAGAGTATTTGTTGTACTTTATCAGGCTGACACCAGGGGGTTTCTTTTGAGTAATTTTGCATCTGCACAGGTGGGTAGCTGAGATTAGAATAAATGTCTGGTCTGTGGAATTGAATCTGTACTATTTATCAGCAGTACTGAGAGCTCATGATTGCAACTGAAGGTCTGTTGCCTGTGTTCTGGTTCACATGCAGAAAGAGAGCCAATGCTGCAGAGTTTTCAGTCTAGTTACCGAAGGCAAACTAGGGCTGGGAGGGGAAAGGATGGTTCAGAGCAACCAGTGAACACACTGGGAAGACGAATAGCAAAGAAAAGAAGAGACACAAATCTCATGAGAGTTATGATGACCTCATATTAAAGCATGACGTATTTTGTGGCGTGGTGGTGTCCTCTGCTGTGTTGTATTTTCCACAATGAAACCCAAAACCACTGAAAACTTGGGAATGTGTGAGGACTTACCCACATGAAGTGCACTCAGAGAACTGCTGTAGAAAAGCAGAATATTAGCTTTTCCTCTTATGTCTTTCTAAAAGAAAATGCAGCCCATTTCCACATGTCTGGAAGTGCTGCATCTTAATTCAAGATGCCTAAAAGTTTATTAAATCTCAACCATATGCTAATCATGTCTGGTTTGGATAGTCTCTATTGCTCTGATCATCTGATTTTATTATTTTTTTTTTTAGCTATGGCAATGTGGAAAGAGTGAATAGGGTCAAAATTTTCAGTGTGTGTACTTACTGGGCAGTAATAAAGAACATCTTGCAGTTTGTGTGATAAATTCAACATAATTGTTTTTCACAGACTTCAGACTATTTGCTTCTGTCTCTCCTGATGTGAAGCACTTTGCCTTGATATTTTACTTGTTTTGTTTTCCCCAAAACTCTTTTGTAAACTATTTAAAAAATAATAATCTAGAATAATTAAAGAGTAAAAAGAAAAAAAAAAGCTTGCCAAGTGTGTTGGCAGGTTGCTTGTTGCTCATGTAAATGCATGCAATCAATAGGGCAAAACTGTCTCTCAGAACCTGGGTAAGGGAACATTATTGTTTGACAGAAAACCTGAAGTGAAAACAGTTCCACTGCAAGGGAATGTGCTCTGTGACTATCCCAAAGCACACACCAAACTCCTAACACATTAAGGAGCGCTACAGACAGGTTAAATAAGGATGGGGAAACTCTTTGTATTCTTTTGCCTTTCAGCAGTGTTGCAAAACTTACAGCATCTTCACATTCTGAACCTGGCTCTGATCTAAATGCCTTTGGAAGAATGATGCCAGGGATTCTTGCTAAGTGGTGTTGTGTTATTTTGTCTCCTCTGGAGGCTGAACATGTAATCTATCAATTGTTGGGTAAGATATGTGCACACTGTCACATAGCTACCTCACACCAGTATTGGGGGGTAAAAGAAAGGGCAGAGAACATGGCAGAGGAGTCCTTCGCATCTTTGCCATCTACTTATAGAAATGATGCCCAGGGATGCTTGAAAGCAAGGAGATACTCACTTTGTGTTAGTTCTTTGGAACAGGCAGCATATAGCCATGCTGCTGTACTGTGCATCTGCTGGCAGCTAAGTAAAACCAGTCTGATTCCTCTTTGCTGAAGTGGCCTTACAAGTGTTACCAGTATCAAGATCTACTCTTAGTTTTGATTAGCAGCCTGGGGAACCAAGCAATGCTGTGGGAACGCCACATCCAAAGCACAAGACAGGAGGAAGAGGAAACATGGAGAATATTCATAGCTTCAGAAAGGGCTTCCACCTGAAGTTCCACTTTTTATGGAATGGGATTTTGCTAATCCAACTCATTGGAGCTGTAACACTATTCATAGTAATTAAAAATCAATGCTGCCAAAGGCTGTTGAACATTTCTCACTAATAATAGGAATTTTCATGTAAGGTAATAAAGCATAAGAATTGTACTCAAAAATTCTTACACTGACAATGAAGGTGATAGGTTAGTGTCTTGCACGGAGTCGTTCATATTCACTCATTCTGAAACACACTTTTGCATGTATGTTGTTTTGGTAAATCCTGCTGGTTTGGTGGTTTGGCAAAAGGCCTGTTTATGAGTATTTTGGAAAAGCATAGGTTTTCATCTTTACTGGGAGGAATATCCAATAAAAAAGATACAACAAAATGGGAGAAATGTGAGAGAAATATATATGGCTATCTTAAGCATCTGCTGGTGAACAGCCCTGCAGAGAAGATGAACTATATGGACATCAGGTGTGAACCAGTGTAGCTGTTCTTATGTTCCTAGTGACCATAGCACAAAGAAACAGCTCCCCACCGCCAGCCACCCCCCCCCCCCCCGCCCCCCCAGAGAAACTTTCAGTTGTAACACTCAAATTTGAAAAAATATTTTTGCCATTCAGCACAAAGTATGGCTATTACCCCCCCTATTTCTTTATTATCTTTCACTATCTTTGCACACTGCAACGGTGTGTATCTGGAACCAGTGTGCCAGACTATGCTCTTAGGCACTTTGAAATTCCATGAAAACACTGTTCACAGGAGATGTTTAGCTTATTTTTAAAAAGCTTAGCTGTGAAAACACAATGCAAATGATTCAAATAGCGATAAATGCTGACAGGAAAATATTTGGTTGTGTAACACCAGGAACTTTCCACTGAGGGAAAGCTACTATGACTCTGACATTTTTCTTCTGTCTCTCTTGGTGTGCTTATCAGGGGTTGGCATCTTTCTTTACAGGTTTCAATTCTCTTGGAAAACACTGATCAGCTAAAAATTATGTTGTCACTTAAAGGTGGTTCTGACAAACAGTCATCACTTTTTTATTTTTAGGGAAAACTGATGCAGGTGGAATTAAATTATTTCCCTAAGGTCAGGGGGAAAGGCAGGCGAGAATGGAAGAATACCAACTAGAATTTAATTCTGAAACAGCTTCTAGTGTTTTGAAATGAGTTTTCTGAATGCCTAAGCCCAGTGGTACAGGAGATCAGGACAACTGTCGGATGGAATCTTCTCCCAGAAGATCAGTCTGGGTTTCTCCTTTTCTTTTCTTACAACTGACCAGTAATTCCCAGAACCTCAGAAATCTGACTGGCAACCTTTTCCCAGTGTTTCCACCAGGGATTTCAGCTGTGACGAATCAGCATGTTCTGTTAATGAGACATTTTGTCAAAACACCTCCCAGAGGCTTTGGGCCAGTTTTTTTGCACTGTGCTGTAGTCATGAGGCTCAGTCCCCACGCTCAGAGTGAATCAAGAGCTCTCTTGGAAGAGTTTGAGAAAGCAACTTCTCCACCTCCTATTAGAAACACATTAACAAGATTGACAATATCCATATAGATCAAACTCAAGGTCAGTAACAGCAAGTAGGTGGTTCCTGTGGGCTGTCTTGAAGAACAGTAAAGAAGCTCTTCCCACATGGCATGCTGAGCAAACTGCCTCTCACAGCTTCATGGCTGGTGATATTGGCATTTTATGTCATACTGAAGTTTATGGCTCTGGACAGGAAACAGACAACAGCATGAATGGGCAGCCAAGTGATGCTGGTGTGTCTCAGGGGAGGAGTAACAGTTGTGCAGGTCAGATCTTCACCATTTATGATACAACATTAAAGAAATGTAATTGAGCTATGAAGCTAGAAATCATCAGCACGTTAACTTCTTGAAGACAATTTTAGTACTGCTGAACTGTGGCAGATTGGCAGCCCTTGAGTCTGGAGTCCTTTTGTTTAGCAAAGGGCAGGTACTGTATGAACAGCAACAATATATTCTCGCTCTCCCTGAAAACTTCCAGGGAGATGAGACCGCTTACTTACAGTCTTTTTTAGTTTCTTTATTTGCTATTGAGACTGCCTTCAGGGTAGTCAATTTTATTGGTGATTTTTCTGTGTGCATTGAGTGCATAAGTTGGAATCAGGCCTCTCCAAAGCCCACTAGTGCGGATGGACAATTCTTCATTGGTATGAGAAATTTGTCTGGAGCTCTATGAATGACAATGAGAATCCTTCAATTTATGGCCTGTAAGCTGCCAAATATCCATTTGACAGCATCATTACTCAGCTGTGATTGCTGCCTCCTGAAAGATCCATAGCCAAAGCATCCTGATGGCTCACTCTCAGGTCCACCAGAATGATTTCCTCTTTCAGTTGTAAATGATCACATCACATCACATGCCTTCACCCCACTAAGTACGATGAACAGACTCTACTAAACCAGTAGTATTAGCAAATAAAAAGCTCATTTCTGAAAGTCTTGACCTTTCTGGAATTGCTGGTAAGGGCTGCTAGTTTCCAAGTGCTCTGAGCAGATTCCTTGCTTTCAGTTATTTCTTTTATTTCCCCGTATATATGTGAGACACCCAGGGGATAGGGGAGTAGCCATCAAGGCCAGAAATGTCCTCTTTTTCAAGTGAAATGAGTAAGTAATAAAAGCCATACATATGTATATCTTTACTAGACTGATTTTTTTATCATGTTGTTCATATGGAAAGGTGAAAGATATGTTCAAAATAACTTCCATTCTGCCTTTCCAGACTAAATATATATTTTCTATTTAATTTTATGTTTTTCTTAACCTAGAACTTTGGTATTTGTTACTTTATTGGCTGCTTTTGACTTGGAAGTGATACTAATGTGAATGAAGGCAGCATCTCACAGAAAAACTATTCAGTCCAGCCAGCCTTACTGTAGCTAGATATCAACATGTTAAACATCTGCTGTAAGCTGATTGTTGCAGTTTCTTCCCACAAAGCCTCATCCATTCTCTTTTTTACTCTAACATGAGCTGAATTATCTATTGGAGATGCTTGTTTGCTCTTTGCCTGTAAAAATAGCTTAGATAATCAGCTCTAAACCAGAGGCTTTACTTTTAGGCAATTAAAATTAGGTGACATTCTGGAGCCCTCAGCACAGGAAAGACATGGACCTCTTGGAGTGCGTCCAGAGGAGGGCCACGAAAATGATCAGAGGGATGGGCCACCTCTCCTATGAAAAAAAGCTGAGAGAGCTGGGGTTGTTCAGCCTGGAGAAGGCTCCAGGGAGACCTTACTGCAGCCTTCCAGTGCTTAAAGGGGTCCTGTAAGAAAGATGAGACAGAATTTTTAGCAGGGTTTGTTTTGCTAGGACAAGGGGTAATGGTTATAAAATATAAGACAGTAGATTTCAACTAGATTTAATAAGAAATTTTTCACAATGAGGGTGGTGAAACACTGGAATATGTTGCCCAGAGGTGGTAGGCACCACAACCCTGGAAATATTGAAGGCTAGGTTGGACGAGGCTCTGAGCAAACTGATCTAGTTGAAGATGTCCCTGCTCAATGCAGGGGGCTTGGACTAGATAGTCTTTAATGATCCCTTCCAACTCAAACTATTCTATGGTTCTATGACATCATTCCTACCCCCAGCATGCAATATAATAATTAGCATTTGTAATAATGATACACAGAAGCAATATTCACCTTTCTTGGCCTAAGTTGATGTAGGTGGTACCAAAGATTTGCTTTGTCTGAGCTATTCCTGCTCAAGTAACAGAAGGCGACTTCTGCTTCACAGGGGGTAAATCTCACATCTTAGCTGGGGAACAGGAAAAATTTACTTAGAAAACCTATGCTGAATAAGTTGATTGATAGGGTTCACTTAACTTACTGCAATACGTTCCTTTCTCAGGTGTTTTTTTTCACCTGCCACGAAAAATAATCTTGTTCTTGTCTTTTCTTAGTTTGGTGAATTTTTTACTTAGAAAAAGTTTTAACTTTATACAAAGTGCATGTCTCAATGTCTGTATTAAAATTTAAAGGGTTGTTTTGGTGCATCAGAACCACGCAGCTAATGTTCCCTTGTTTTACATTGGTCCTTCCTGTTCGAGTTGGGAAGCTTAGGATCTTCTACAGCCTGCTGAGAGTGAGTGTTTAGGTATTCAGAGACATCAAAGTTTAAAGGATTCCCAGGGATTTCAAGAATGGACATTTCATAAAATAAAAAGTCCTGAAAGCATTGGGGGGAATTATGAGCTAAAAAGCAAAGGAAGGCTGAGCATAAAATGAAAGCAGAAAAATAAAGAATCAAAGTTTATGCACTTCTGAAAAAGCCTTTTAGTATTAAAGATCAAAACTCATCTGTTTCTCTCATCATCTTAGTTTTAATAATAGAAATATCTTTAAAAAATCACATCAGAAATCTTACTTAAGAAAGGTTTTAATCCATAATCCACTTGGCTGTGTGTGAGTATGAACACAGCACATGCTTTGTGGGATTCCTCATGTTCAAAATGTAATCCAGTAGCTGGGCAGTGGAACTACAGAAGCAGAAGCTGAAAAATTTGTCACTGGTAAATCATCTTCTCCATCCCTTGTTAGAGCAAGACCATTTCTGACTAGTCAGTGAAAACCTATTTTTCCTTGTTACGTATGACAGACCTCTTCCCTTTTCCTAAGAAGACTTCCATAATTTATAATTTCATTTTAGAATTTTAATGAAATTTCTTGTTCATCTTACTCTCTTCACTTGGACTTCTTATTACAAGTTCTCTTACCTTTACTCTTCGAGTCCATGTAGGCGGCTGTCATATTCCTTTTTGCATTGATGGATTTAAAAAATACATTAAGTCTTTTATGCTGTTTTACTTAGTAGGATCACTTGTAAGGTGCCTACGGGCTGACTCTAGAAAGTACAAATCAGAACAGGTTACCCAGAGAGGTGCATTTACCATGGAATGCCAGACTGGATGGGACTCTGACCAGCCTGATCTAGTTGAAGATGTCCCTGCTCACCACAGGGGGCTTGGACCAGATGACCTTTAATGGTCCCCTTCAACCTAAACCATTTTATGATTCTATGATTCTAAGTCTTATCTTGGCTTATAGACAATAACATGAAATAGAGGTGTGTGGGCAGGGTAGCAAGAATTTCCTTCACTTCCTAATACTTATAGTACATTTCATCAGCCTCCAAATTATTTTACATTTTGATGCTGTACAATGGAAAGTATGCAAAGGGAATCCAAGGCAGGAGGTCACATTCCAAATGCAACACACAGAGCTCTGATTAAATGCAAAAGCCCCAGATACTGGGTTACAGCACTGACATGGCTTTGGGGTGGCAGGAGAGGAGGCTGCAGGAAAGGAGCCAGCATTACAGTACCAGCAATGTTGCACATTAGGTATAGTATTTTGCAGAAAGGCAGAGGGTACTTCGGTCCCAGGTATAAGCACTGCAACTTCAAGCAGTACGATATTGGCCGAGACAACTAGTAAAAGCTGTAACACAACAGACTTGTTTTAACCAGATTTTTGATTGATTGTTTTGGTTTACTAGCAGGCAACTGGCTCATCACATGCCAATGCACCAAACTCATAGGGGAAATTTTACCATGTAAACATTGCAGCGCTTGCTCTTTTCCCTCATGCTTAGAAACAACAGCTGGACTTAGTTTACTTTCAGAGTAAAATAACATACCAATTTACAGCTTGAAGAATAGCCCTCTCTTTACACCTGATTGCTGCAAGCACAGCTTCTCCATTATAGTGGGAAACAAAGTGAAGAAGGGTGGAAAAATGAACATATATATTTTCCTCTTTGCTTTTTCTTTAAGTACTTTAAAGCAGGGTCTAATGCCAAGTTCTAATATAAAGGTCTGATAGAAAGAGCACTGGCTGTCGTCCACTCTGAAATAAATCCACTTGTTCAGCCATCATTTCAAGAAAGTATTGACAGCACTACACTGAATTTAGGTAGCAAATGATGGTTCTGTTTATTACCTGGCTTAATTTTTAGGAGTGTCCCTAAGGAGGTCCTAGACATCTTAAACTCACTGAGCAACATGTTGAGCTCCTGTCTACTGGGTCTTAATGATTGAATTGACCTCTGGGTGACAATGCTTGTACAGGAGACAATCTGCTGTTTGTTATCAGGCAGTGGCAAAGTAAAGAATAGCGGGGGTTGTCTGTTTTTTGAGGGCTTTTTGGCTAACGTAAAGCACTGATTCTGGTTCCCTCAAATTCTGTGTGGGTTTTAAAAAGGTTTGGCTTAAGGTTACAGTGGAAATTAACCTTGCATATGTCATTATGTCATTGTGCTGCACGTAACAGTGTTTTGACAATGCTGTTGGGAGAGGAGCATAACCATCTTGTGAAATGTAGTGTCAGGAGGGGAAAGAAGAAGAAAATGAAATCTGTTTCACTCTTTGTTGAGTGTTATCATTACAGCTCTCCTAGATTCTCGTTGTGTGAGTAACTATGAATAAATATATTTAATCCAAGGAGTCCCAGAATTTACCTGCAGCCTCTACTCCTGTACATGCAATCTCAAAACTGTGCAGTGTGACTAGAAGTGAATAATACCCAAAAATGACCAGGAAATGTATTTAATCAACAATTCACAAAGTTTTTATGAAGTACTGTTCAGATTGTCAGGCTTTCACTAGCAAAATATTTACTACAGAAAACCTGATTTGCTTCTTGCAGGTAATGTCCCTGGAACTAAATCCCTTCAAAGGTATATTAATTCCTGCAGATCAGTGGAATAGATAATTTGAGACCTCCAGAGCTACTTGAATGAATCTAGCCCAAAGATTATAAACCTCACTGCTGGAACAAATTCCGTACCTCATCCCATACTACACTTAAGTGATAATGTACTAACATTTATTTTAATGGATAAAGATTGTACTTCAGGGCAGCTGGCTGACATTTGCTCATCCTCTTGGGAAGAGTAGAGTCATTTGTGAAGGATTTGGCCTTTTTCTACTTGTTTTATCTCCAGTAGGGGATAGAGGATCCCTTTGCATCTGAAGTGGACAGTACTGTGGGCTAACATTACAGAGAACCCACAGTTCTTTTCCCTAGCAACTTCAGGAGACTTAAATGTAAAGGTCAGAGCTCTTCTGATGTTGAATTTCTGTTGCTTTTCAGTGGACTCTTGAAGGAGTTACTGGCCAGTTCCTACCTCTTAGTACTTAAGTCAAATATACACACCTCCCGCTTCTTTTCTCAAGGTCAGTCAATTATATTCAGGGAGCTACAGAAGGAAGTTCTGCAAAGCTGTTTTTGTACTAGAACACTGTCCTGCAGCTGCTTTCTCTGCTCACTAAGATCCCTGAAGCAGAAAGCCACTCCTAGTAAAGCTGCAGGCAATGGTATAAACCCATCAAATTAAAATTCATTTCAACTTCTGCACTTAGAACTGGCATATGGACATGCAGCTTTTTAGGATGGAAGGTGAGGCAGTTAGAAAGCCAACATTAGTGTTGCTGTTGCAAGAATAAAACAAAACATGTATATCCTGGGGAGATGCCTGTTCGCCTTTTACTTCCCTGTACTTGGACAAAACAGTCAGGTCTGGATTCACCCTGTCTAACTTCTGGAAGCATAGTAGTCATTTGAGCCTATGTCTGTTGTCAGAGGATGAAGATAAACACCTCCAGATGATAATTCAGTTTTGAAGTATGATGAAAAGCCCATCTCATTCCACTGACACCTGAGAGTGACCTTAGATGTACCATATGCTCAACCTGACTTCCTCAAAAATGTCCCAGGAGTTAGATGGAGTTGCATAAATTAAAGCCAAGTGGAGTTTCACCTGGTGATAATAATAAACCAAATTGTTTAGTTTCTAGATATGCAGTTGATTTGAGTGAATGAGCTGGGGGAAAGATGAGAGAATATTTTTGTTCTGAACATGAATTCCAGTCTTCCATCTGCATTAGCAACACTCCCCATTATTGGCACTTGAAAATAGGATGGGTGGGGAGAAAAAAGAGAAAGAGAAACCAGAGATTTAAACAAAACCACACCAGAAGTTGGATTCGGAATAAAATGTAATGGAAAACCTTTCACCCAACTACTGAAAACTGATAAACAAATGATTATTTTCATTAAAAGTGTCATGGTTCTTCCCCTCAGACAGTTACTTGCTATTTAAAACTGCAGGAACAGAGCTGACCAATCTTTGCATAAGGTGAAAACTCATAAAATAAATAAATTAATTAATAAATGAATGAATAAATTAATAAATAATAAGAATAACAACAGCATCATTAATGGCCTGTTGTTCATTAATATGAAACCAAACCACAAATATTAATTTTTGAGAAGTTAAAATACATCAGTCAGTCAGAATCAATACTGGTGACGTATAAGGACAAATGAAAATGTAGCTGCAGGTCTATTAGGGGAGGAATGAAGAGACAATTTACAAAAGTGAGAACCTGGGGAGGCGATGCATTTTAGACAGATATCTGGTGTGCTGGAGATTAGAGCTGCGGAGAGATGGCAGCTACTGTGAGACACTGCCGTGGGACTGGTGTCTGCCCTGCTGCCAGACAGCAATAACAGGGAGCAATGTTGGTCCTAACGTACTGATAAGTGTGGTGACAATGTCCAGTTTGTCTGGGGAGAGGACAGGGTGTTTTCCTGTCCCCTTGTCCCCACCATGACCACTAGAAACGTGGCACTGTCCATGTCAGAGACCGCTGCCAAACCCTGAAATAAGCCAGCAAAGCTCTCGCAGTGAGTGCAGGTTCAAAAGGAGTCAGTTACAGCTCACACCTCTCTGTATTTACCATGTCCTCCTTTCTTTAAAAAGCTATAAAGTCATATCTGAGATTATGTGCTTTCATGCTAGGTGGCTTATGGACGTGAAAGCCCATATCAAATAGAATTGATCAAAGTAACTGCAGGAACCAAACCTGGCAACGGCTTGTCTTTTGGGTGCATTTTGTCATCCAGTGCTCACAGAGAGTTACAGACTTAGCTGGCTCCACCTAAGAGGGAGGCTTTGTGAGGTATTCTGCTGCGCAGCGATAGAGACGCTGGTAAATAGCATTAATGGTGAGTGACAGTCATGCCCTATTTTCTCCACACCACCTAGCTGCGAGTTGGTTGCCTTCATTAGTTGAAAGTTTCCTTGGACTTTGCATAAGGCTGAATTTTGGACTGAATTCTGCAGTGCGTAGTTAGGGGGCAGGGATCTATACCTGTTGAGGCAAATGGACTAGAAGTTTCAGGTTATGAACATACACAGAAAAGGAATGTTCACCTGTGAAATCTGGCACACACAGGATTTGTACAACTAGACATAGAACTGCAAGGGGAAGAGTATACTTCAGTAAATAAGCTACTTTATTAAAAATGTAAATGACACTAGAGCTATAGAATGAGTGCCAGCATTCCAGCTTACTTGGGAAGATGACAGGAAAGTATGCTTGACAATTTTTTTTCAGCAGTTTAAATTCTCTTTTTTTTTTTAATATCCAAAATATAAAGCTATGGGTTGTAGATAGTGTTTGTTAAACCTAAAAATGAGCAATTCAAACATTTGCATGAGCCATAGTACAGTGATAAATGAGGAAAAGTTTTAATAAAAGCAGTACCAGTGATGGTAATATTATTTTCATAAAGGCTGAAAAAGGGCATTGCTTCTATGATCTTAAATATAGGGATTGTTATGATAGATAAACACTTGAAAAATCATAGCATGAAAGTGTAGGTGGTAAAGCTGACAGGATTAAATCAGTGTTTGATCTTAGGCCTATAAGATATACAATGGAATGTTTAAATAACAGATGTGATTCTTGTATGTCTGTACATAACTGTGGTTGCAATTCCCTGTGCAAATAGCTTACAAATGCTTTGAGATATTCCATGATTACTGCCACTAAATAATACGAGCTGTGATCATTATTAATCATTATTTTATTACTGTTGTAGTAAAGCTCTAGAAATAGACACATCAGATGTAAATCAGCACTGCTCTGTTGACTTTTTATTTGGTCGTGCTGATGCGCATCACTGCAGAGCAGTTCAGTATTTGGACATAGATATAAGGGCAGCTTCCTACATATAGAGAAAATGCGTTTATCTTTTACCTGAGATACATTAGTACATCACATTTTCCTTCACCATTTTTAAAATGTGTACAGTGAAAGACATTTACCTGTAAAATGCCAAACATTAAGTTAATACAAATTCAAAAGTTAGCAGGTGGTAAAAATGAATTCAGTGTAATCCTGGTGTTTTATTATTAGATTTCATCGTATCAGCTTTTCCTGCCCGATGAGCTGGTGCTCTGTAAAGCTAAGATAATGGAAACACGAGGTTCATATTTGTTACAAAAAAAAAGCAATTTGATTTTCCACATGAATTATGTGGCTTGTGCTATTGTTTTGAGATTGTTGATCAGATCTGGTCAGAGGCTTGTTCCTCCTCACACGGGAAGCCTTGCAGGGAGAGGGGTGCCATGTCAGGAGGGGTGCTGTCAGGCTGGAGCCCCCAAAGCATCAGGGCAGAGCCAGTCTCCAAAAGGTTCCTGGGTGCCTCTTGCAGCAGTGTGGCTGTAGGTGAGCCCAAGACACCTTCTGTAAGGGTAGGGCTCACAGCTTCCATCTTCTAGCAAGTTCCAGCTCATCTCTTTGCTTTTTCCTCTACTGCAGTTCTCCATACAGTTTCTGTAACACAGGGTGCTCTCCCAGCTCCAAAGATACAGGGCATCTGGGGGGCTGGGTGTTGGGTCCCCACAGGAACAACCACATGTCAGTGACAGGACTCAAAGATATTATACTGGCACACACAGCATCTACACTGCCTGGGGATCCAGTTCTTCTGGATGAAAAGAGCTATAAATGTAAGGTATTATTAGCACATGGCTTTGTAGTGAGCCACCCCCAGGCCACATTAAGGTTTTTGATGTTTCTCGGTTGCAGCCTCTAAAGGGATCTTAACATGATTTCAGAAAACGAAAGAAGAAAAATAAAGAACCTTCGATCTCTTTTTAAATTTTAAATAAAAAAATGAAAATGTTTGTATTTTGATTTTGCTTTCTGTTTGGAGCTGATGTTTTGTTAAGATGCAGGCTGAGCATCTTGATTCTATAATGTTAGGATTATTCTCTTTTAAAAGTGACCTTGATCTTTTAAAAATGTAAATTAAAGAAAAAGATCTGGTGACCTTTTTACTGAGGTCTTCAAAGAGCTGAAAGGAGCCATCCCTGTCTCCTAGTGTGGCAGGAATGCCTCCTGCTAGGGAACACGATATCAGACTGTGTTAAAAGTGCCCCGAGGGCCGTATTGATGAGGGGAAACTCACTCTCCACGGTCTTTTTAACATTCAGCAATGGCGTACCTTGTTTGTTTCCTCTGTGTTGGAAATGTCAACAAATGTCACCCAAGTTCTTTGCTTTCCTTTCTTACCTTTTGACATATTATTTGATATGTGTGAGAGAGTGTAAAGTATATTAATAAAGGAGCTTTATCCTCCAGTGAATTAACAGAGTGAGTGTAAGGCTGTACTGAAAAAAGGTTCTTCAGTTAGTTTTGCCATTAGGAAAAAAATATTGCTTTACAAAAGACTTACTGAAGAGAAAGATCTTCAAAAGAAGATCTGTTAGATTTATAGTGTCTTATCCTTCATATAGCATAGGGTCTCTGTTCATTGGTCCAGGATTTTCCTTGTGATAAATTTTCAGTGCTGTGTCCAGACCATTTAAATATGTTTTTTTAGCAATGCAACTCCCATTGCTTTCCTGGGAGGCTATTTCACAGTCAAGAATTCTGGGATCAAAATTTCAGAAGTCCTTAACTGTGTTTCATACCTAAATAAAAATGTCATAAATTACTTAGTTCCCCAAAAGTGAGATTCCCAATGGTTCTCAATGATACCCAGAGCCTGTAGGTGCCTTAGTTGTTTTTGGAAACATGTCTGCAGTTCCTAAACCACTAAGTTTCTTTGAAATTGTAGCCTTTGCCTTTAATGAGGCTGCTAATATTCAGATTAAATTATCCTTTGAAAACAGTAATTTATTATATACATTATAGAACTAAGTACATAATATAATTTGAATAGGTAGAATATGACATTTAACATTTTTTGTACTAGTATAATTATTTAATTAGGGCAGTGCTGAGAGGCCCCCAAAGCAATTGGGTATATAATTTCCATATATTATGTGAATGCACAGAAAAAAAAATTCAGCCCAAACTGCTTTCAAATATGGTGACAGGACTAAAAAACAGTAAGTGAAAGTCATTGCTTTCATTGTAAGGAGAGAATTCACAGAGAAGAATATTAAGAGACTTTCCAAAGGACAAATAGCAGTTGTCTGTGACAAAGCAGTTAATTTAATTCCCTCTGTGTGACAAGATCATCTTTCCTATTCATCTTCAGCTGTTTTATACACACTAAATTCTGATGATTTATATACCTCTGCAATGTGTTAAACAATTCTTTTTCATCTTTAACAGTCAGATGTTTCAACTATTTGTAGACAGTTAGTCATTGCTATATATATTTCATTTTTGTTTTGGTTTTTTATTCCAATCTGTCCTACTTAAAAAAAATAATAATAGTTCTGTTAAAACGTCCCTGGATCCATCTGCGAAATTATACTCTGTAATTTAAAGACTATGTACCAATGATGTGCTGTCTCCTTAGCGAAATATGCTCTGACTGCAGTTTTCAGCAGCCAGTGCGCGATGTGATGGCAAGGTGAAGCTCCAAGTGTCCAGCTGTGCCACTGGCAGCAATCCCCAGTCTCCTGCCTTTCTTCCAATTTCCAGCCATGGAAATTTCCATGAAAACCTCAAAAAATTGGGTATTTTAGTGGCTATGAAGGACCAAATACATATCTCATCACTCCTGGATTCCTAATACCAGGAATCTCCTGAAATAAATCAGTTCTTGAAGTAGTATAATTTTAAACAATTACTATTATGAGAGGGTGAAAAACCCCACAGGCAAAATTACAAGTCTCATATAATTCTTCTATGTTCTATTAATATGTGACCACTTCAAACCAACCTCTTAAAGCCACATAGTTAACTTTTACCTTCCTTTTACACTACAGAAATAAAAAACTGTTTTCAACTTCATTATGATTGGGAGACTAAGATGGGAAATCTCATCTGACCTTAATTCTGATGACCAAACTTTGTTAAACTGTTATAACCGGTACGTGTTATTTTTTTACTGATTATTTTAAATGTAGAATGATAAGGGGTTAAATGCTGAAGACTTTAACTGATTCTAGTTACAGCACACCTGTGATTGAGGTACAACCAGAGTCAAGGGGTCTCCAGTTCTTTGCGTTTTCTCTATGTTTGCTCTGTTAAACTTCTCATTCAGCTCATTTCTGTACAAAGAGAGTGGAAGGCAGCTTGGTAAAGTCAGCCCTGTCATTAAAGAATATTCTCTCCATGCCAGCAATCTCTTCAAGAATTGACAGCTTCTTACAAGGAACCAGTATAAGCATAGTGGTCTGGAAATGCTAGAAAACAGTGAATTAGGCACCTGAAATGAGATGGGACATTTTGCATCTTTCCCCAGGTTTTTGTGCTTTGATTAATCATTTGCTTGCATTTCGATAAGCAGCTGCATTGTGTGAGTGTATCTGAACCCTGAGATGCTTGTAGTGTTTCAGTATATTGCATCATATGGGAAGCAGTTTCCAGACGCTTCCTGAATCATATTGGTAAAGAAGTAACTGACACTTACTGGATTTAAAGGATGGTAAATTCCTAGAAACCAAAGGCTCCTAAGCAATAGACACTTTATTAAGAGAAGTTAGGTTTCCTTCATGCATCAACAAAATAGCTGTGGTTGTCAGGTTATGAACAGTTTGACAGAGGAATTATTTTGGCTGTAAGATGGCTTTGACACAGAGATACGAGCTTTCTGTACCTGAGATGAAACATTCTGTGAATATTTAGGGCTTGTAT